>NC_064618.1:86277346-89174846 GCF_023898315.1 Schistocerca nitens | reverse complement strand
ATAATATTGTCTTAGTTTGTTTCCTTTCTGTATCCCTTTCATACAATCCTTTCAGCTTTCCCATCTTACTACTGGCCTGCCCTCTGAGCTCTTGATATTCATACAGTTGCTTCTGTTTTCTCCAAAGTTTTCCTTAATTTTTTTAATATGCAACTTCTGTTCTTCCTAAAGTTGTGCATTCTTCTACAGTTTTGCCTTTCTCCTCTACTCATTCGTGATTTGCCACTTTGCACTTGGTCAGTTTTTTAGGTGGCTGTATTCCCTTTCTCAACCCCCCCCCCCCTCCAAACCTTGTGATCTTGGAACTTTTTGTGATTATCTCTATGGTGAGCATAGAATCTTGAGCCATTGTGACATTTCTCCTCTCCCCACACTGAAATACTGTTCTCTATTTCCTGCTGATCAATGGATGCTCAATTTGATGTCAACGTAGCTCATCTTCCTGTCTGTGCTTTTGGTTACTTAGTTTTACCTTTCTGTAAAATTCCACATCCGTTATGGTGTATTTGCTAACTCCAGGTCACCAAGCACACAATTTGGTAGCCAACAACCCTGTGGATTGTCGGGTAACTGCACAGTGGTAGTCCCCTGACTATGCAGGGAATGAACAGTTATTGCCTGGACTCTCACATTATGAATGCCGAGGAGTAGGTCTCCATCTTATTTGGGACATGGCGACTCCATGCCACACTCTCCATTCCAGGTTGCCATTGCTTTGGCCGTGTGACTTCCATGGGAGAGCCTCAGTTGAAGTGGGCAGCCAATCACAACCAGGAGAATAAAGATTAATGGCACTGGTGGCCCTATGGCTCTAGCTGTCTCATCCGATTGATTCACTTATTTTAACACAGGATGCACTCAACATTTCTCAGTCATGAACTAAGAATCAAGATAATGGACCTGTCCAGCAGGGAGACTGTGCCTCAATTCCCACCTGCATCAGGATTGATGGCGTCAGAAGGATCCATGGATTTGCTGGGGTCTTGGAAGCACCATTAGGCTGGTAATGGAGCTCCTTAGGCAAATAGGAGGCTGGTTGGGAAAGAATGCCAGTGTGCAGCCTGTATGCTTGCCAGTAGGTCTTCTCCAAGATTCGGAGGAGACCAAGCTGGTAGATAGTGAACCCACAGGATGCAACTAGCTGCAGATAGCAGTAATGTCGGCATGAATGAATGAAGCTTGCCACATGGATTCCTGGAGATGGTTGGTGAAACAGTTGAAGACTAGAAATGATCATGGTTGTGTGGTTTGAAGATAAGTGGAAGAGCTCAACCAGTGTCGCGGATGATTCTGCATCTATTTTGGATGCGAAATTTCTTGGCATCCGCTGTTGTGTGGAAAATTGTAGGGCCTCCCTCAGTAGGTTGGCATGCACTATACACAGAAAGTGGCTACTAGGATAGCAGAATGTGTGTGATGTGCACATGGAAGTATTTCAGCTAGAGGAACCCCTCCTTAGGGATAGTGCGCGGGTGGGTGTACACCTGTCAACAGTGAAGAGAGATCAACTGCAATACTCTGAGAAGACCTTTGAGCTTCATCAGTTTAGTTTCTCTTTGGGCAGACTATTTTTGGCTTCTGAGATATGAGGATGAAAAAGAGTAGAATTCAAACAGTGTTAAAAGTTCCTAATTTAGGTCTTCGAAAGTTTCCTTAATCTTTTTTTTGATCCTGAAGTGGTTGCTTAGATAATGTCAAGGTTAATGGCTGACTGATCTCCCTGTCCTGTTCCAGCAGTCTCCCCCCCCCCCCCCCCTTCCTCTCTCTCTCTCTCTCTCTCTCTCTCTCTCTCTCTCTCTCTCTCATCCTTTTAAATAAATAAAAATGGGCACGTAAGAAGTAAACTGTTTCAGATATAGATGTAAAATTGTTGCTGCTTTAAATTGTGTATTCAAGTTACAGAATGACCTCGGATTTTGAATAATTGCATAGTTGCCTTATATCACCAATTTCCATTGTGTTAATGTGTAGGTTCATGATGTTACGTGATAACTCTGTATTCATCAGAGAATTTGAAAAATTGTCTGCAGGTCATAAGACAGATAAATCACGAACAATTTACATTAGAGGAAACAAGTTTATTATGGATGCAAAGGGAAAAACATTGAGGCAAGTTCCTCAAAATACGAATAATAATTGCCCGAAAGATGGAAAACCTTTGCCATTGAAGAGAGTTTACATTGGTGGAGTAACGTTTGTACAAAAATCATCCAGCCTTTTGGTGAGAACAAATACACATACAGCAAGGAGTATTGTGAAGTAAGTTTTATTCGCATTAATTATAGCCTTTGTAGTATTTGGTGCACCATTGATACTGCACCATAGGTACATTATAACTTATGTTCTTAATAATATTAGTGTTAGTTTTATAGTGATATGGTTCATTTTAGGTTCTTTGTTGCATGCTAGCTATGAGAAAGGAGGAAGAATTTGCTGAATTAATCTTACAAATCTACACACATCTTCTTTAACACATCATTTAGTGCAGCTGTACTGTTTCAAAGAGTGGGTATTTTCAAAATTGTGGGAAGCTTTATTTGCTGTGATTTTTTCATAGCAAGTGTTTATATAACATATAAAGAAAAAAGGGAAAATTCATTCAGAAATTTACTAAATTACAAGGCAGAAGGGCTTCTTACATTCAGACCACGTGCCTGCCAGTAGGCTACATTCAATAGAAAAACATAAAGTAAACATAACTCCTAGCTTCCAGAACTACAGGTACTTTCTTCCAAATGAGAAATTAAAAAAGGGTTCGAGGAATGGGGGCGAGGAAGGGGGGGGGGGGAGGAGGAGAGACAGGGTAGAGGCAGATCACTCAGAACCAAGATGAAGACAGTTCCTCCCTTCTTCACATACCTTGGATCAATTTTAATCTGGATTAATTATATAATTATAATGTTACTACTCACATTCCATGTTTGGTAGCCTCTTGTCTAGTTTCACAATTGCTGCTAGAATGGTTTCTACTTTGAACTGTAATCATTGTTCTTCATTGTGCAGACCTTTGTATCAAAAGGGCAGTAAAATGCCGAGTAGTGTTGTCTCTGTTATTTGGTTCATAATTATTGCAATTATCTAAACAAACATAGCTTTGTTAACTAACTAAATACAAAAATGTTATTGACACTATCTTGATTTCAGCCATGCCAAAAATAAAAGCATTGCAATGCTTACTAACAAACTGAGAAAAATTAATCAACCTTGTGCGTTTTATCGTCGATTCGGTAAATGTCCCAGAAAAGACAAAGGAATGTGTCAACTTGTCCATGATCCAAAACAGATTGCTGTTTGCAAGAGGTAAATTGTCATTCTTACTTCTGCAGAATTTAAATAATGATGCTTCAGCAAGAATAAAAGAAAGGATTTCATGCTTTTTCTTAATAGGTTTCTTCAGGGAGACTGTAGCATAGACAACTGTCCCCTGTCACATCAGATTGTGCCAGAAAAAATGCCAACCTGCAAATATTTTTTAGAAGGGTGTTGCACTCGTGAAAATTGCCCATACCTACATGTAAAACTTAATTCCAAAGCAGTTATATGTGAGAGTTTTCTGCAAGGTTATTGTGCAGAAGGTTCAAAGGTGAGTGTTAATAACCACTATATTCATACTGTTAAATCTCTAGTTTCTGTGGATTTTGCACTTAATTCCAGATTTTTTTGTTTTGTTTATAATTTGCTGTGAGGGTCCGTGAAAGTTTTTTAAATCATACTGATCTCTAAAAATATTTCTGTGCTGTGATAATTTGACTGTTTGTGCCAGGCCTTTATATTTAATAAATATTCAAACTGCAACGTACTTGTACAGGAGTAAATTTTTTTACGAATACTGCTATAGTTCGTTTCCACTGATTAGGATTCTTCATACTTGAGTGAATTGTGAAGAATGCTTTCCATGTAACATAGGGGTTGTACAGGAAGTAATTTTCCATGTCCATGTCCATTATTATGAAATGCGGAAATGCATTTCTGAAAGCAGGGCATGTTACAAGCAACAATTGGCACATCTCAATTATACATAATGTCATTGTTGTATTGGCTGAAAATAATTTTGCTGATCCTATCTCTCTTAAACTGAAAAAATAGGTATGCTGTCTTTTTCATTCAACAAAACACAGCAAAAATTGAAATTAAAGTGAACCCTTGTAGGCTGAACGCCACAAACGAGCAGATAAGGTTGATGGTGCTTGCTATATCAAACATTGCCAAAATGTCCATTGCGAGGAGCTCTCTGGGCAACTGCCTCTCATCAACCATTCAAGATAAAACATTTTTTCATACATGGTTTGCCAGTCTTTCTCTCAGCAGTCTCAATGTACCTTGTAGCATTCTCATTGAGTGTTTGATTGATAGGCTCAGCAGAGATTACACTTTTAAGTTGTGTGTTTCACGTTACATTACCAGAGTATGTGGCAATGACAAGTTGGAGTCTGATAACACAGCCTGTGACACTCTTTGAATACATCACAATAAACTATACAAGGAGACTGCCTACACTATGCTTGTCTGTCCTCTTTTAGAATACTGCTGCCTGGTGTGATATCCTTACCAGGATTGACTGAGTACATCGAAAAAGTTCAGAAAAGGGCAGCATGTTTTGTATTATCATGAAATAGGGGAGCTAGTTTCACTGAAATGATACAGGATTTGGGATGGACATCATTAAAACAAAGGCTTTTTCATTGCAGAGGAATCTTCTCACGAAGTTCCAGTCACCAACTTTCTATTTTGTTGACGCTGACCTGCATAGGGAGAAATGATCGCCATGATAAAATAAGGGGAAATCAGAGCTCGTACAGAAAGATGTAGGTGTTCTGTTCTTTCCACACGCTATGCAAGATTGGAATAATAGAGAATTGTGAAGGTGGTTTGGTGAACCCTCTGCTGGACACTTAAATGTGATTTGCAGAGTATTCATGTAGATGTATATGTAGACGTAGATGAAAATCTAATTTGGTTTGGTTTGGTTTGGTTTGTGGGATTAAAGGGACCAGACTGCGATGGTCATCGGTCCCTTTTTCCAAAAAATTAAAACCGCCCAAAGAGAATAAAAAACGAACAGCAGGAAAGACGTCAGACGACACAGGACGAGAAAGACTCCGACAGAGATGAGACAAAACAAATTAAAACACACACAGTGTGATGGTGGTTGGCCGACCATAGAGGAAAAAAAAAGAGGGAAAGCCAACCACCAAGAACACATTAAAAACTCAGTTTAAAATCAGAGGCTAAAAGCCAGAATCAACACTAAAAAACATAAACACTCAGATAAAACTATAAAAAACCCCTGCCCGAATAAAACGCAAAACTAAGTCCACCATGGCAGAGTCACCTAGTAAAAGGGCAGGGAGCGTATCAGGCAGCGCAAATGTCTGCCTGAGCATAGTTAAAAGCGGACAAGTTAATAAAATGTGCACCACCGTCAAAACCGCCCCACAGCGACAGAGAGGCGGGTCCTCACGACGCAATAAATAACTGTGACACAGTCGGGTGTGGCCAATGCGGAGCCGACAAAGAACAACTGAATCTCTGCGAGTGGCTCGCATGGATGACTGCCACACACGCGTCGTCGCCTTGAGAGAACGGAGTTTGTTTGGGTGGGCAGATTGCGCCATTCAGTGTCCCAAAGCGAGAGAACTTCGCGGCGGAAGACTGCCCGCAAATCAGTCTCCGGGAGGCCAATGTCCAGGGTGGGTTCACTGGTGGCCTGTTTGGCCAGGCGGTCAACATGTTCATTGCCCGGGATACCGACGTGACCGGGGGTCCACACAAAGACCACAGAGTGGCCGCAACGAGCAAGAGTATGCAGGGACTCATGGATAGCCATCACCAGACGAGAACAAGGAAAACACTGGTCGAGAGCTCGTAAACCGCTCAGGGAATTGCTACAGATAACGAAGGACTCACCTGAGCAGGAGCGGATATACTCTAGGGCACAAAAGATGGCGACCAGCTCAGCAGTGTAAACGCTGCAGCCATCCGGCAAGGAACGTTGTTCGGAATGGTCCCCTAGAGTTAGCGCATACCCGACACGACCAGCAACCATCGAACCGTCAGTGTAAACAATTCCAGAGCCCTGATACGTGGCCAGGATGGAATAAAAGCGGCGGCGGAAGGCCTCTGGAGGGACTGAGTCCTTCGAGCCCTGTGCCAAGTCGAACTGAAGGCAAGGGCGATGAACACACCCCGGGGGTGTACACAGAGGTGCCCGGAAAGGAGGTGGAACAGGGAAAAACCCAAGCCCGGAGAGAAGCTCCTTGACGCGTACGGCGATTGGACAACCCGACCGGGGCCGACGGTCTGGCAGATGGACGACTGACTGCGGGAACAGGACACGGTAATTTGGATGCCCGGGCAAGCTAAAAACATGGGCAGCATAAGCAGCCAGTAATTGTTGGCGTCGTAACCGCAGTGGAGGGACACCTGCCTCCACTAGTATGCTGTCCACAGGGCTGGTGCGGAAAGCACCAGTGGCAAGGCATATCCCGCTATGGAGGATTGGGTCCAGCACCCGCAACGCAGATTGGGAAGCTGAGCCATAAGCCAGGCTCCCATAATCCAGACGAGACTGGATTAACGCCTGGTAGAGCCGGAACAGGGTAGATCGGTCGGCGCCCCAGCGGGTGTGGCTCAAACATCGCAGAGCATTGAGATGCCGCCAACATGCCTGTTTGAGCTGCCAGATATGAGGCAGCCAAGTCAACCGGGCATCGAAAACCACCCCCAAAAACCTGTGTGATTCCACCACTGAAAGAAGTTCGCCGTTAAGAGAAAGCTGCGGCTCCAGGTGGACAGTACGTCACCGGCAGCAATGCATAACGCAGGTCTTGGCTGCCGCTGGAACCCATGAGCTACAGCCCAAGACTGCGCCTTGCGGATAGCGCCCTGTAGCTGACGTTCAACAGCTGCAATGCCAGTAGAGCTGTAGTAAAGGCAGAAGTCGTCAGCATACAGGGAAGCGGAGACAGAATTTCCCACGGCCGCAGCGAGCCCGTTAATGGCTATTAAAAACAGGCAGACACTTAAAACAGAACCCTGTGGCACACCGTTCTCCTGGACGTGGGAGGAACTATACGAGGCCGCGACTTGCACGCGGAAGGTACGATACGACAGAAAATTTCGGATAAAAATCGGCAGAGGACCCTGAAGACCCTATCCATGAAGCGTAGAAAGGATGTGATGACGCCATGTCGTATTGTACGCCTTCCGCATGTCGAAAAAGACAGCGACCAGGTGCTGACGGCGGGCAAAGGCAGTACGGATGGCCGACTCCAGGCTCACCAGATTGTCGGTGGCGGAGCAGCCTTTACGGAACCCACCCTGAGACGGAGCCAGAAGGCCCCGAGACTCCAGTACCCAGTTCAACCGCCGGCTCACCATCCGTTCAAGCAACTTGCAAAGAACGTTGGTGAGGCTAATGGGACGGTAGCTGTCCACCTCCAGAGAGTTCTTTCCAGGTTTCAAAACGGGGATGACAATGCTTTCCCACCATTGCGACGGAAACTCCCCCTCGACCCAAAGACGGTTGTAAAGATCGAGGAGGCGCCGCTGGCAGTCCACTGAAAGGTGTTTCAGCATCTGACAGTGGATGCCATCAGGCCCAGGAGCGGTATCAGGGCAAGCGGCTAGGGCACTGCAAAATTCCCACTCACTGAATGAAGCATTGTAAGATTCTGGGTGGTGGGTGCGAAACGAAAGGCTCCGACGTTCCATCCGCTCTTTAATGGAGCGGAAGGCCAGTGGGGAATTGGAAGAAGCGGAACTAAGAGTAAAGTGCTCTGCCAAGCTGTTGGCAATTTCGCCGGAGTCTGTACAAACTGCTCCATTCAGTGAGAGCGCAGGGACGCTGACAAGGGTCCGATAGCCATAGAGGCGTCAGATCTTGGCCCAGACCTGCGATGGAGAGACATGGAGGCCAATGGTGGACACATACCGCTCCCAGCACTCCTGCTTGCTTTGGCGGATAAGGCGGCGGGCCCGCGCACACAGCCGTTTGAAGGTGATGAGGTGTTCAATGCAGGGATGTCGCTTGTGACGCTGTAGCGCCCGCCGGCGATCTTTAATCGTTGCAGCGATCTCAGGCGACCACCAAGGCACAGTCCGCCGCCGAGGGGACCCAGAGGAACGGAGAATGGCAGATTCGGTGGCAGTAACGATGCCGGTGGTAACCGATAGAACCACCGCATCAATGTCATCATTAGAGAGCGGCTCAATAGCGGCAGTGGAGGAGAACAAGTCCCAGTCAGCCTTATTCATAGCCCATCTGCTAGGGCGCCCAAAAGAGTGACGCCGTAGTAGTGACAGAAAGATCGGAAAGTGGTCACTACCACACAGGTCGTCATGCACACTCCATTGGACAGACGGTAAGAGGCTAGGGCTACAGATTGAAAGGTCAATGGCGGAGTATGTGCCATGTGCCACACTGAAGTGTGTGAAGGCACCATCATTTAAAATAGAGAGATCGAGCTGCAACAATAAATTCTCAACGGTGGCGCCTCGACCTGTTGCCACTGACCCACCCCACAGAGGGTTATGGGCGTTGAAGTCGCCCAATAGCAAGAAAGGTGGTGGCAATTGGGCTATCAGCGCAGCCAGGACATTCTGCGAGACATCACCATCCGGTGGAAGGTAAAGACTGCAGACGGTAACAGCCTGTGGCGTCCACACCCGAACAGCGACAGCCTCTAAAGGTGTTTGGAGAGGGACAGACTCGCTGTGCAGAGTGTGAAGGACATAGAGGCAGATGCCACCAGACACCCTTTCATATGCTGCCCGGTTCTTATAATAACCCCGATAGCCACGGAGGGCGGGGGTTCGCATTGCTGGAAACCAAGTTTCCTGAAGAGCAATGCAGAAGAAAGGGTGAAGGCTGATAAGTTGGCGGAGCTCAGCTAGATGGTGGAAGAAACCGCTGCAGTTCCACTGGAGGATGGTATTGTCCATTGCGGAGAAAGGCGTGACGGGACTGGGAAGGCAGATTACGCCGCTGGGTCACCTGCTGCCTCCGATGGAGCACCCGTGCAAGCGCTATCCATTGCGTCTGAGGGATCGGTGAGATAGAGGTCCTCAGCAGACGCAAGGATCTCCACCTCATCCTCAGACGCAGAGCTTTTAGGTAGCGGTGGAGTAGGTGCCACCACAGGTGTCTTGGACTTACGGGTCTTCAAAGTCATTTTCTCTCGCTGTACCTTTGGTTGCCGTTGTTGAGAGGGCTTATCGGAGTCAGTCTCTGGGACCGAAGAGGATCGCGAAGCCCGTCGACCAGCGACCTGTGGCTTCTTCAGCCACTGGTTGGTGTCTGCTGGTAGGAACCTGGGAAGGGAGTGACCCAAGGGATCCCTACCGAGCGAGAGAAGCCGAAGAAGACTTACGCTTCTCCGGCTTAGAAGTGGGGACTGGTGTCCCCGGTGGTTTATTGGGTGCTGCTCCCGAGGTAGATGGTGTGGGAGCAACAGTGAGAGAAGGGGCCCCCATCGTCAAGGGGGCAGGTGAGGTCCTCTCTGAGAGCTGACTATATCTTGCAGCTGGAGCAGGAGTGACAGTGGAGGCATAAGATGACTTCATGCGCACGGGATGTAGCCGTTCAAATTTCCACTTAGCCTCAGTGTAAGTCAGTCGGTCCAGGGTCTTATATTCCATGATTTTACGTTATTTCTGTAAAATACTGCAGTCCGGCGAGCAAGGGGAATGAGGCTCTCCACAGTTGACACAGACGGGAGGCGGAGCACATGGAGTATCGGGATGAGATGGGCGTCCACAATCTCGACATGTGAGGCTAGAAGTACAGCGAGAGGACATGTGACCGAACTTCCAGCACTTAAAGCACCGCATCGGGGGAGGGATATAGGGTTTGACGTCACACCGGTAGACCATCACCTTGACCTTCTCTGGTAAGGTATCACCTTCGAAGGCCAAGATGAAGGCACCGGTAGCTACCTCATTGTCCCTCGGACCCCAATGAACACGCCAGACGAAATGTACACCTCGGCGCTCTAAATTGGCGCACAGCTCGTCATCAGACTGCAAAAGGAGGTCCCTATGGAAAATAACACCCTGGACCATATTTAAACTCTTATGTGGGGTGATGGTAACGTGAACATCCCCCAACTTGTCACAAGCAAGTAACCTGCGTGACTGGGCAGAGGATGCCGTTTTTATCAAAACTGACCCAGAGCGCAGTTTGGACAAGCCCTCCACCTCCCCAAACTTGTCCTCTAAATGCTCTACAAAGAACTGAGGCTTCACGGATAGAAATGAGTCACCATCAGCTCTGGTACAGATGAGATACCTGGGCGAATACACGTCACTGTCATTCATTGCCTTTCGTTCCTCCCATGGAGTGGCCAGGGATGGGAACGATTTGGGGTCATAAACGTTAGCTTTAAAATGAGCCCTCGAACGCTTAGAGACTGCTGGTGGCTGGCTGCCAGCGAGAGATGATGTACCACACTTCATTGCGGGTCATCCGCCCTGATGCCACCTACTCTGACCAAGGGCCCTCCCCACGGGCGCCACCCAGCCGCAGCAATAGCCACCTGGCAGGATGGCCATTGCCGAGAGTCCTGATGCCCCAGGGAGATGGGCATCTACTCCTTGGCATACGTGGGGAGTTAATGGCGCAGGCATCAGTAGAGCGATCCCTGTGTTGTCAGGGGGCTACAACCAACAGGGTACATGGCGGCCCCACCACAATGGACTGGCTACCGTGCTGGATCTTGGGTGCAAAAATGTCCAAGGTCGTCGTCGCAGTTAAGAGCAACACTGCAGAGTGCAGCGTGGTAATCGCACCCAGGGACGTATCCTCGCCCAAGAGATGGAAAACGAGCGGGACACCATTGCAACGACGAAAAAGCCGGCTAAAGGTCTCAATGCACGACGCGTACAGTGCACCATGTAAGGCGCCCTTCCCCAATTGGCTCGCTCTTCAGAATAATTTAGAAAGATGGAGGTCAAACCCGAGAGGGGACCATCACATAAGGCCGAAACATTTGAGACTCCTTTTAGTCGCCTCTTACGACAGGCAGGAATACCGCGGGCCTATTCTAACCCCCGAACCCGCAGGGGGAAAATCTAATTAGTGGCTGAATTAGTGAGGGGTGTCAAATATTGGAATTTAATAGAGCTATGGCATGAAAGCCAATAGTGTATCTATTCTCGAAGTTTAGTTACAAACTTCTTAAAAGTTAATTAGTTTTCAAGAAATCGAAACATGTTTCAAGAAAAAGAGATTATTGCAGTTATCTGAAAATGATTTTTCCACTACATGTCATTACTGTAACTTCAGTTAGCCACGTCTTTTAATTAATGATGCTGTAATAAAAACTATGTATCCTATTGAATCAACACATTCAAATTATAAGGATAACAAATTTGTGTGAGATAGTACAGTTAATCATTTGAAATATTTCTGTGTCACATACCACACAAGTAACTGAATTGAAACTAGAATAAAAAGTTAATTGTTAATGGGAGTAGAAAATACAAGATAGGATGATTTCATAGTGTTATGCACATAGTGTGTTTGGTTAAACTGAGTTTGTCAGGGAGTGAGGTGTCCAATCCAGACGCACAATGCAATTATATTGTAGGTATTCAACCAGGTCTGCAGCTCCAGTCATTATTATGCATCTTCTGGTGACCCAGTTCCAAATACACATGAAACAAATTCATATTCCATTGCAAGATTTCCACTGGTGTAGACCAGACATTTATATTGTGTAAAAGCGAACATAACATTGTCCTAAGAAGCAAGGTATCAGGCCTGGCACTGTGTTGTGGTACCGTATCTGTGGCCATGAAGTGATTCTGTGTGTAACATTTAAACACTTGGCCCCCCTCCTACTAATTGTGACCAACCTCAAATATGCAAGTGATCAGGCCATGTATAATATCCAAATATTTACTGTGACTAAAATACTGTGCACCAAAAACAAACAACAAATATTGCTACTTCCTAAGACTTTACCCTCATAGACTGTTGCATTCAGACTAAGTGATCTTGTACTGGCAGTCCATCCAGGTCTCATCTTGCCCAGCCATAGTTAGTTCCACATAAAGTTGTCATGTTTTTTAATGGAAGATTATCTTAATTTATGGACATTGGTGTTCTTCTGTGTTGTGTGATAAACATTAACAGCTTCTTTGGGGGTTTCCTTTTCAATTTCTGAATGCTCTCTTCCTTTGGCCCATCTCTCTCTCTCCCTCCCTTTCATGTTCCAATGTTTTTATTGGTGTAGGCTTTCAGTATTAATGCTGATCGGTTCTTTGTAATTTTTATGTACCGACCTTTTTAGTTGCAGGATGTCTACCACAGGGATGGGTACTGTGAAGATTTTTATCTAGAGTATGTCATCACAACACAGGGACCTGTTATGATGCAATTAGGTGTAACTGATGTCATTATACAGTGGTAATAGTTCTCTTAATTTAAAAAAGAAATGTGCACTACCACCCATCTCCACAGAATTAGCTACCAGATGGCTGTTAAAAGCTGTATGATGTCATTCTGTCCTACATTACGATGCTGTTGGATATTTGACTAACTGCTATGTGGACAGCAGGTTTAGAGGAATTTGAGAAGAATAGTAATTTTTTAGAAAGTGATGCTACATGATCTTCTGTGGTAGATTAAATTTTCGTGGACTGGTGCTTATTCCAGTCATTTAGGTATTGCTGTTCCGTTTCAGAATGTCGTGGATTTGATAGGTAGTGAGCAGCTATTCTCATCATTGCTGCCCTCAACCCCATTCAAAATAGCTTTTGGGGAAACTGACATGCCTGCATGCAATTGTTGACTGTAAAATGCTAAACAGAGTGTAATAAATTGAGCCAACAGTAACAGTAGTAAAATTGGACATTAATAGTCAGAAAGGACCAAGTTAACAGTATAACTTAGCAAAACAAATTAAAGTTCCTTTGTGGGTGAGTTAAAAAGAAATTAGTTTTATGACAGCAATGGTTGAGTTCACAATATTAACAAGACAGAAAAGTTTACAGAAGATAAAACAGAGGTATGTTAAAATGAGTGGTTCCTGTGTAAGAAAAAAATTACTTATAATTGAACATTGATATTAATGCTTTGTTTCTCAACAATTTCTTAATATAGTTGATAGTTATGAGTATTATCATTACAGTAAACTCCCTCTTCCAAATTTTTAGCTCTTTTTGGAATCCACAGTTCAGTGTCAGCTTTTAACTGAGGGGGAATTGAGGAATAATCATGTGTCATCAGATCTAAACCTGTTTTTGAATATGGATAAGTCTTCCTCTTACTGGCTAGTTGGACCAATTTATGCTCTTGCTGGTCATATGTAAATATACCTATACAAGGAAGAAATAGTATTGTTCACACAAGTGGTGCATTAGTGTGAGACATCAGAATCATTCCTTTACTGCTTAAAACATATTTGTATTGTTTTCTATGAGACAGTTATAAAACTAGGCATTTCTTGTCTTATGGTGGAGCACAATGGACAACCAGCTTTCCTCCCTCACGGAGTTAGTTTGCATTGTCAGTAGCTCGTCATACTGTGCCCAGTCCTACAACATGTCAAAACAGTTGATCAGCTCTTTAGTGATGTTTGGATGAAGGAGACTTTCCCAACTTGTGGGAAGAATCTATAATTATAATTATGATTTTTTAAAACTACGGAAGGAATTGGACTAACCCCAATAATTAACACTGCATCAGTCTCTGAATCTGTGTAGGAAAGAGTGGAGAATATGGTAAATTAGCACCTAGTGTGGGTTCTTGAAACTACGTCACTACTGTTACTCCCATTGAGAGTTCAGGAGGCTTCACTCCACACTCGATAACCCGACTGCTTGAAATGGTCATTCAGCAAGCTTTCCTGCATAAGTAACACCTTGTTTGTGTATTCCTAAATTTGAAGGCAGGCATAACATTTTGTTGCAGCTTTATGCATGGGCTTTCTGTGGACGTCTTCGAGCATTCATACAGTCCTTCCTATTAGAAAGATATCTTATCCCTCAAGGGAGTGTTTAAAGTGTAATGGCATTGACAGTATTATGTCCACAGTAATGAGTCCTGTACCATGTTCCTTGTTTGTGGATGACTTCTCCATCTTCTGTGTCTCCTCCAGTTTTGCAATGACTCTTTGGCAATTGTAGTTGGTGATTAGGCAGTTGGAGGAATAAGCAAAACCAGTGGTATTAAATTCTATTTGGAGAACACTTGAAAGTCTTGTTTTTATTTACTCCTGCTCTTTTTATCTTTTTAGAACTGGGGGATACCATTCCTGCTTTTAAGGAAATGGTGAAATATCTGTGCCAGACTTTTAATGAGAGGCTAATATTGCTGCCTCACCTTAAGAAACTAAAACTGAGATGCCTCAAGGTTTTAAACATCATTAAATGCATCAGTCCTAGGTCTTGGAGCCAATAGGGCATATCTTCTCCAACTTTATTAAGCCTTTGAGTTACCCTGGCTTGAATATGGATGACAACTATATGGATCAGGAAGACCTTTCTATCTCAAAATGCTGTATGTGGTTCACCATTAGGCTGTCAACAGGAATTTATCACATGAGTCGAGTTGATAGCTTGTGTGCTGAGGCTGGTGGGCCTCCACAGTTAACTGCCGCCACCTCACGCGGGCATGCAGGATTCGCTCTGTTCCAGAATGGACAGCATCCATCTCTGTTATCTATCCATATCCGCTGTAATGTTCCGTAACTGTACATGGGTGAAAAGACCACTCAGGATATCTGAGGGAGAGCCTTGAGTTGGTATAGGTGGGAAGGCAGTCAGGTCCAAAGCCAGAGGTAGAGTAGGGAACCCTTGGGTACTAAAGAGGCCTAATACAATAAGAATTATACTCCCAGGATATATTCTTAATTTTAAGTTTAATGAGATTTTAAATTGCTATTCAGATTTTATTAGTGTTTACACAGATGGATGGAGGATTTTATATCTGCCCCATCATGTTCTCGGGCATTATCATTAGGATAAGACTTCCAGAACGGCTTTCAGCTTACTGTGTGGAAGTGTTAGCTATGCTGAGGGCGCTGGAGCAGATGAGATTCCATTGTGGCAAGAAATTCATTGATTCGGATTTCCAAAGTGTCCTCTTTGCTTTTGGTCAGATGTACCCAACAGATTGAATATTGCAGAAAGTGCAGGATGCTCTCCTTCTCTTGTAAAGGTAGGAAAAAGAAATTATTTTATGCTGGATTTCAGCATACCTTCCAACCACAATAAGCTGAAGAAGTAGCCTTCACAAGGCTTAAAAGTGGGACATTGCCCATTGACACATGGCTTTCTGTTCTGTCAAGAGATGTCAGATGTGGAACAATTGTCAATACGTGTTAATTGAGTGTGTTTTATCGTGATCTAAGAACAGACCTAAATCTCCTGTATGACTTACCCTCTATTTTAACTGATAAATAGGCAAGGGTTATTCATATTTTAAGATTCTGTGTGATTTTGGGACTACTTCCCAAAATGTTGGGTGCAAGTTTTCAGTGGCTTTTGTCACCCATTATTTCTACGAAGTCATCCAGCCACAGTAATCTGTCAGCTTCCTAACAGTGTATGTGTAGGTATTTTGTCTTTGATTTTATCTAGTTATTTTAGTTTGTCTGACTTTTATGGCTGATATATTTTTTATTTTTATTTTTTTAATAGATCTTGCAATGTCGCAATTGTATTTTGAGTTATTGTGTTGATGAAATTGAGTTTTCAAATTTATTGTTAATGTTTTATTAGATTTTCACCACCCTCATCTCTCTATTCAATGCAAGGGCACACATGACCTCACCATTTAGGGTCCTAAACCACTAATAATAATAATAATTAATAATAATAACCATCGCGCACAAGGACATATCTGTAGTAAACTGTTAGGTCACTGCCACTGAACGGATAGTTTAATGAAACATGTCATAGCATACACACAGTTTTAGATGTATAATTTTGTTGCACTCACATGTCACAAGAAGTAAATACTATAGTTTATTTTGTGCTCTGGTTAGCAAGAGTTTGAGGAGGATAACTGCTTATCTGTTTCATTGCTGTTGAGAATTTTCGGAGTATGGTATTTGGACTAGCTGGTATTATTTGAACATTATTGTTCTCATACTGCATTGAAATGAGTAAGGTGGCACAGGGAAGGACAGAAATTCAAATCCTCGTGTAAACATCCAGATTTGTTTTCTGTGATTGCTCCAAATCATTTGAAATGAATGCTGAGGCGGTTAATTTGAGAGGACTAAGTTGATATCCTTTCCCAGTTTGGGCTTCATGCTCCCACTTATGACTTCATTGTCAACAGTCAAGTAAAAATTGAGAGAATGATGCTCATGATTGCAGTATGTGTTTGAATAGATGCTATTTTTCACTCTTGGGAATTAGTTTCCTTTGAAGAATCCTATTCTAGATTTCTGAAGTTCTTGAAATTATTAACTTTCTGTATTAAATCTTTTTGGGGCACAGTTCAATGTCAATGAATCACAGCTACAAAAGATGTAATAAAGAAAATGAATGTTGTTTCTTGTGGAAGAGTTGTGTAGCATAAGTTTGGGGAGGTGGAGGGCTTGTCCAAAATGAGATCTGGGTCAGTCTTGGTAAAAATAGCATCCTCTGCCCAGTCACGGTGTTACTTGTTTGTGACAAGCTGGGGGCTGTTTCTGTAACCATCACGCCCCATAAGAGCTTAAATATGGTCCAGGGTATCATATTTCACAGGGACCTTTTGCAGTCTGACGATGAGCTGTGTGTCAATTTAGAACGGCGAGGTGTAAAATTCATTCGGCGTTTACACTGAGGTCTGAGGGATAATCAGTTTGCCACCAGTGCCTTCATCTTGGCCTTAGAGGGTAATACATTACCCGACAAGATCAAGGTGATGGTCTACTGCTGTGATGTAAAACCCTATATCCCTTCTCCGATGCAGTGCTTTAAATGTTGGAAGGTTGGTAATATGTCTTCCTGCTGTACTTCCAGTGTCACATTCCAAGATTGCAGATGCCCATCACATCCCAATACTCCATGTGCCCCCCTCCCATCTGTGTCAACTGTGGAGAACACCATTCGCCTTGCTCGCCAGACTGCAGGATTCTCCAGAAAGAAAGGAAAATCATGGAGTACAAGACCCTGGACAGACCGACCTACACTGAGGCTAAGAGGAAATTTGAAAGCCTACATCCTGTATGCATGACAGCATGTTACGTCCCTTACACTGCCGCTACAACAGTTGTAGCCCCATGAGTTCTGTCAACCCCATTCACCTCTCAGAGCCAGAAGACTACACCTGCCCCCTTGATTGTGGGGTGCTCTACCCTCCCTGTAACTCCTGCACCACCTATTTCAGGAGCAACACCTCCCCCCCCCCCTCCAAACCATCAGGGACGTCTATCCCCACTTCTAAGCCGGAAAAGCGTACTTCTTTGGCTGCTCTCACTAGGAAGGGGTCCCTTGGGTCACTACATTCCCAGGTTTCTGCTAGCTGGTCACAGGGCTTCATGCTCATCCTCAGTCCCGGAGACTGAAGTCCTCCCAGCCAGGGAAACCCAAGGAAAAGTGAGAGAAATCGAAAAAGAAAGTCTCAAAGACCAAGGGAATTGCGGTGGCACCCACACCACCGCTACCTCCAAGCTGTGCATTTACAGATGAGGTGGCACATTCTGGCATCTGCTAGGACCTAGGTCACGATGGACCCTCAGACAAAATGGGTATAGGCTGCTCAGGCAAAACGTCGGTGACAGCAGGTGACCATGAGGCCTCATTGAATGTTCCATGCCTTCCCAGTCACATGATGTCATCCTCCAGTGGAATTGCCGGCGGTTTTTTCCACTGCCTGGCTGAGCTACGACAACTGTTAATTGTTAAGTTTTACAACCTGCTTTCTGCATTGCCCTCCAGGAAACCTGACCCCTTGTGGGGTGGTATTGTGCTTACTGGCAGAGGCAGAAATGTCGAAACTTTACAGTCTCAGTTCGACCTCGGGGCCGCCACACATTTCATTGTGGTTCGAGGTAGTTACTCGGCCATTGATTTATCAATTTGCAGCCCAGGACTTCTCCCATCTATCCACTGGAGAGCACATGACAGCCTGTGTGGTAGTGACCACTTCCCCATCTTCCTGTCACTGCCCAGCATCAAGCCCATGGGCACCTGCCCAGATGGGCTTTAAACAAGGCGGACTGAGAAACTTTCACCTCTGCTGTCATCATTGAATCTCCCTTGCATGGGAACATCAATGTCATGGTTGAGCAGGTGACTATAACAATCATTTCTGTGGCAGAAAACACGATCCCTCGCTCTTTGGGTTGCCCCGGCAAAAGACAGTCCCTTGGTGGTCACTGGAAGTTGCTGAAGCCATTAAGGAGTGTCAGTGAGCTCTACAGCAGCACAAGCTGCACCCTTCACTGGGGCACCTCATAGCCTTAAAACGGCTCTGTGCTCGCGTTCACCAACTTATCAAACAACGGAAGCAGGAGTGTTGGTAGAGATATGTCTCGACCATTGGGTGCCATAAGTCACCTTCCCAAGTCTGCAAAGATCATGTGTGTTTTTGGGTGCCAGACCCCAACAGGTGTTCCCAGTGTTAACATAAATGGCGTGTTATCTACCGGTGCAAACGCGATTGCCGAGCACTTTTCTGAGCACTATGCTAGAGTCTCTACGTCGGAGAATTACCCCCCCAGCCTTTCGCACTTTCAAACGGCATCTGGAAGGGAAAGTCCTCTCATTTACTACACGCCACAGTGAATTCTATAATTCCCCATTTACAGAGTGGGAGCTCCTCAGTGCCTGTGCACATTGCCCCGACAGCTCCTGGACCAGATCGGATCCACAGTCAGATGATTACACATCTCTCATCTGACTACAAGTGACATCTCCTCGCCGTCCTCAACCGGATCTGGTATGATGGCGTCTTTCCATCGCAGTGGCGTCTTTCCATCGCAGTGGCGGTAGAGCACCATCATTCTGGTGCTCAAACTCAGTAAAAACCCACTTGATGTGGATAGCTATCGGCCCATCAGCCTCACCAACATTGTAGCCTCACCAACATTGTTTGTAAGGTGCTGGAACGTATGGTGTGTCAGCGGTTGGGTTGGGTCCTGAAGTCACGTGGCCTACTGGCTCCATGTCAGGGCGGCTTCCGCCAGGGTCGCTCTACCTCTGATAATCTTGTGTCCCTAGAGTCTGCCATCCGATCCAAGTTTGTGTCTCCCATATCCAGGAGAATGGGGTCCCGCAGGGCTCTGTAGTGAGTGTGTCTATTTTTAGTGGCCATTAATGGTCTAGCAGCAGCTGTAGGACCTTTCACATAACCCTAAAGACTCAGTTAACCCACGGATCTCCGCTGCCACTTCCTCTCGATTCTTGACAAGTACCGAGGCCACAGTGTTTTACACCAAGGGCTCGATGGCTGATGCTCATGTCGGCTTCGCGCATGTTCATAGAGGAGATATTGAACAGCATTCCTTGCCCGATGGCTGCAGTGTTTTCGCTGCTGAGCTGGTGGCTACATCTCGTGCTCTTGAGCACATCTGTTCATGCCCTGGGGAGGTGTTTCTTCTGTGTACTGACTCCTTGAGAAGCCTACAAGCTCTCAATCAGTGCTACCCTCGTCATCCTTTGATAGCAACCATCCAGGAGTCCATCTATGCCCTGGAACAGTCTGGTCGTTCAGTGTTGTTTGTCTTGACCCCAGGTCACGTTGGAATCCCAGGCAACGAACTTGATGACAGGCTGGCCAAACACGCTGTGCGGAAACTGCTAATGGAGATGGGCTTCTCTGTAACTGACCTGCGTTCGGTACTACGCCTCAAGGTTTTGCACGCACAACAAGTTGGGTGCCATTAAGGAGTCTACAAATGTGTGGCAGTCCTCTATGCGGCCTCTCTCAGGGACTCATTGGTTCTCTGCCGGCTCCACATTGGCCTTGCTTGGGCGACACATGGCTACCTCCTGTGCCGTGATGACCCACCTCAGGGTCGGTGCGGTGCCAGGCTGACAGTGGCCCATATCTGGGTGAGCTGTCCTCCTTTGGCTCCCCTGCGGCGGACTTTTCAGTTACCAGACTCGTTGCCATTAATTTTAGCTGACAACACCTCATCGGCTAATTTAGTTTCAAGTTTTATATACATCAGTGGGCTTTTATCATTCTATATAAATTTTAACGCATGTCCTTTGTCCATTTTGTGTTCTCCACTCCAATGTTTTTGGGGTGGATGTTTTAATGTGTTGCAGAGTGGCTGGTTTTGCCTTTTTATTCTTGTGGTCTGCCAGCCACGGTCATGTGCTCTCTTGTTTTTACGCCTTCTACCTGTTTCTTGCTTCTCTGTATGGTTTTCTTTTCCTGTTTTTGTTCATAGTAGCATTGGTTGTCCTGGTGCCGTTCTTCTGGTTCTTCCTTTCTCTTGTTGTGCTGTACGTCTCCTTTCTTTTCTTCTTTCCATTGTGTAATTATTTTACTGGGAACAAGGGACTGATGACCTCGCAGTTGGATCCCTTCTCCCCACCCCACCCCACCCCCCCCCACCCCCTTTAAACCAACCAACCCAAAAGCATCTACATCCATACTCCGCAAGCCACCTGACGGTGTGTGGCGGAGGGTACCCTGAGTACCTCTATCGGTTCTCCCTTCTATTCCAGTCTCGTATCGTTCGTGGAAAGGAGGATTGTCGGTATGCTTCTGTGTGGGCTCTAATCTCTCTGATTTTATCCTCATGGTCTCTTCGCGAGATATACGTAGGAGGGAGCAATATACTGCTTGACTCTTTGGTGAAGGTATGTTCTCGAAACTTTAACAAAAGCCCGTACCGAGCCAAAGAAGGGGGTGCCATTCCTATTGGTGTTGATTGGATTGATTTGATTTTGACAGGGAAGCTAAAACAGCTTAGGTCTAACCGCCACTGCCTGCACAGAAACAGAGTTTGTTGTGTGGTATTGCTCCCTGTATATCTAGTAAAGCCAACCAATGCCCTTAAATAGTGCAAGGAGTCCCTTTACCAGTTTTTTGTTGAACACAATTTCTTCGGGTCTAGTTGTCCCGAAGATTCTGTAACTTTTGCTCTCAATTCCATGCATTCGAAGATTACGTGTGATGCAGTTTCTTCACACTCATCAAAGATCCTACATTTAGGGTCTTCTTCTGTTATACGCATTGTGTGTAGGTGTTTTTTGAAATTCCCATGGCCTGTCATCAGTCCAGTCATGAGTTTGATCTCTTTCCTGTTCAATCCCAGGATTACAGAGCTTTTTTAAAACGCGCCTTGGGCATCATTACCTTCCCATGTTTTTGTTTATGGACCTTGGTCCAATATTATAGATGCTGTTTCCCAAGCCAGTTCTGTAATTCTAGTTTGATCATAGCCTTGGTGATTGTCAGCACACACATTCCGGTCCAATAAATGGAGTTGTTGCCCCATCCCGGCCAATCTGTCGGCTTGTTCATTGCCACAGATCCCTGAGTGGCCAGGGACTCTCACTAGTACCGTATTTCTTCCCCCTAGCTCCACCAGAGCCCTGTGGCATTCTGCAACAATCTTAATGTCATTGCAGGAGCTGCCAGTGATTTCAAGGCTGCCTGAATTGATGTAGATGCTACGGTCCTTGTAGCATGTACACGTGTTCTCCTCCACACATGCAGTGATTGCAGTAATTTCAGCTTGGAATACAGAGACCAGTTTTCCTAGAGAGATGATGCCCCCTCCAGTCTTGGCTGAACCCCGTACACCCCTGCCCCCAATGCCTTGGTCTGTTTTTGACCCATCAGTGAACCAAATAATGTCCCCGGTAAGGAGTCAAACTGTTTTTTCCCACTACTTCCTGTTTCCAAGTATTATATTGTAAGGCTTGTTGAAGCAGTTAGGAGTTATTATATAGGCGGCAGGCATTTCCCCAGCCATTCCTATATTTACCTCACTCACTATGTTAGTGTGTGCTTCTGGATACCCCGATGAGATCCAGTTTTTGCCAGTTTTAAGTCTGTATGCTGCAGCTGCTGGTTCCATCTTGACCCAAAGGTGTAGTGGAGGCATGTCCAGCATGGCCTCCATCCCAACGGTTGGTGTGTTGCTAATTCCACCTGTTATGGCTAAGCAGTCTCTGCACCTTAGCAAGCTCCTTAGTTGGAACCCGCTGTTCTACCTTCTTGCACCACACTATGGCCCCGTAGGAAATCCTAGGTCTAACCACTGTGGTGTATATCCATTGCATACCCCTGGGGCTTAGGCCCCAGTTTTTGCCACAAGCCCTCCTAGTACTCACTAAAGTACTTTTTTGCCTTGGAGCAGATACTCTTAATATGAGAGGTCCAAGTTAGCTTCTCATCCAAGGTTACACCCCTAGATGTTTTACTGTCCCCTTCACAGGTAGAGTTTCATCGAAGAGCTTTAGATTACGACTTGCATGCTGAATATGTCTCTTTGTAAATGGCACTACAACAGTCTTCTTAGGATTAACTCTCAGATCCTGTTCAATGCACCATTTTTTGCACAACGTCCAACCGTCCTTGTCCCATATTCCTGACTGTGTCATTGAATTTGCCAAGTATTACTATGACAATGTGACCTGCGTATCCTTGACAGAAGTATTGTCTGGAATTTAGTGCCTCAATGAGATCGTTCACCACTACATTGCACACCACTAGATTCCACAATAAACGGGACAGAATTCCTCCCTGTGGGCAACCTCTAGGGGTGTTAATTACCATCTTTCCATTCTTCATGGTAGCATCTACCTTCCTTCCACTAAGCATGGCCCTGGTCCACCTACATATAGTGGTCCCTAGGTCATGCACCTCTGCTGCCCTTACCCTGGGATTAAAAGTCATGTTACTGAAGGCCCCCTCGATATCCAGGAAGATGCAGAGGGCTATTTCTTGGAAATGAAATGCTTTCTCTACCCTCCAAATGAGTTGATGGAGAGCTGTCTCACATGATTTACCTGGTTGATATGTGTGTTGGTTTGAATGTAGAGGAGCCCTAATTAGCCTCTTCTCCCAATGTGTACATTAACCAGTTTTTCCAATGTTATGAGAATGGAGGAGGACAGACTGATTGGTCTCATATCCTTGGCCTTGGTATATGATAAATTCCCCCTGGCTTTGGAATGAAGAAAACCTTCACTGCCCTCCAAGCATTGGGAGTGATTCCTACTGCTAGGCTAACCCTGGATAACCTGCATAGGACTCTTATGAGATTCTCTCCTTGACTTGAAAGGTTGGAATGTTCGCATTGCCCATTGGATGTTATTGAAGTCCACACACTCTTTGGCCAATTCACAGTCCTCTCTTTGAGTGCCTGAGAACAATTGTCTCTCCGGGATCACATTCTGGTCTGTGTTGTCTGGCAGAGCATATTGTGGAAAGTGAGTTTTGAGGAGCAGTTCCACCATCTCGTGCTGTCTTTGTATATTCCCCATCCTCCTTCCTCAATGTACCCCCTGGATTGGTTGGTACTCTAGTGAGGATTCTGTGAAGTCTGGCTTGAGCAGCCGTGCTCTCCACTTCCTCACAGAATGCCTTCCAGGATGCCTTCTTCACTTGTCTGATTGCGAGGCTGTAGTTGACAAGGGCCTCACGATATTTTGCTCATTGTCCCTTACATCTCACAAGGTTAAACAGTTATTATTCCAAGGCACACTCCTATTTGTGCACTTCTTGGTTGTGCAGTTGTCCTGCAGCCTCTGCAACTTCCTCAAACTCTACTGGATTCCTTATCAAGGTCCCACCTATATGTCTTCCAGTCCCCACACCCGCCGACGGCAAGCCTCTAACAGTCTCCTCACCTCCGAAGGAGGAGGAGAGTTGTCTTCGTAAGGAAGGTATGCTGAGGGCAATAAAATTTCCCTCGTGATACTATCCTCACATTGCTGCATTGTAATGGCCACTAGGTCCCTGGAACAGAAATCGATCATTGGCATTAAAGAAATTCCATTTCTTACATGGATGCATATTCTGGAGTTTCTTAGATTTCTAGTATAAGTAAGCTGACCTCCAGTGCCACCGAGGCCCAATATGCCCCTTTTATATAGGGTACTTGTATCAGGGCCACGTCAACTTCCTGCCTCCCCAGGCAGCAGCTCAAGGCAGCAGAGGCCCCTTTACTGTGCTGCAGATTAATCTGCAGTACCTCCAGTCTCTGACCTGTGAGAACCGTAAAAACAATTTCAATTCTTGCTCTTGCATCGCCTTCAGGGACTTCTCTCCAACCTTCACCACCAGGGTTCGTCCTTCTGATAAAACCTTCTGGTTGGTCTCTCTCCAGTCCTCAGTCGACACTTTTGAGTTTTGGGCACCTATTTTATCAAACAGAGTCTTAGGAGAGACATCCTTAAGGATCTCTGGTACCCATATTGATATCTTTGCGGTCTTAAGAAGCTCCACTGCTGTCTTGACCAGCAGCTTTGCATCTTCACATCGGGATGTCACGGGCACCTTGTCCTTAAGCCATTCCACCGTGTGCACCTTCAGAGACAAAAATGAGGGCACCACAGTCTAGATAGAACTGAGGTGATGGCCACCAGTGGATAGCCTTCCTGGATAACTGCCATCTTAAAAACAGAGACTGCAGTACTATCGGTCTGTTTCCCTATTTCTTGCCTCGTTTTTTTTCTGGGCTCACTTATCCAGGGAGGAGGGAGTCTAGATTCCTCCCTTATCCTCTTGCTGCCTGTCTTCAACGTTGTGGGGGTCTGTGTATCACCTTCAACCTGAGACAGTTTTTTCTTGGGGTCTTAGGTTCAAGTCCCTTTAATTCCCTCCACTTGTCTTTAGGAAGCCATTCTTTCCCTTCCTTTTTTTCTCTTTTCCCCGAGTAGTTTCCTCCTGGGCCCCAGACAAGGCTTTAATCTTGATCTGGTCCAACTTCTTGGTTACTGTTCCCACTTCTGGCTCAGGTCTGGACCCTAATTCAGTAGTGGGAATGCCTGCCTTCAGTCATGACCCCGATGTTTGTGTCTGAGGTCTCAGTCCCTCAGATTGTTTTAATTTATTTTCTTTAGTCGTGTCCATATTGGTCCCACGAGATTTGGGGACACCACAGATACCCCAAGTGGTGTAAGGCTATTTACTCAGGGAGGTCATCAGGTATCCCTGAGTCTCCATTTGTGACACATCTACCCATGTGCCACGCAGCCCTCGGCACGGATTGCATCACACCTTTGGGTTGGGAATGGGAATTGGGTAAGGGCTAGGAGTGGATAGGGAAGATGGGACATTGTGGGAAACTTGTAAGTCTGATCCATCAGCTGTGACCATTCCGACAGTAGGTCCTCTACCTTCGGCATAGCTCACACCTTCACGCAGAGACACAAGACTCTTCACCCATAGGGACAATGCTTTGTCTAGCTGGTGTCCACTGGAGAGGTTCCTATTGGTGTTATCACATAGACATTAACATCTCAGATGCTATACTCTATAGTTCTGACTTTACGTGCTAGCTGCCCGACTATCACATTGTGTGACACTACGGACTGTGAGCTTAAGCATGTGTATCAGGTCCCCAAAGTTGCCACATGCCATAGCCACAGTTGTTATAGTTGAGCTATTCCTTTTTGAATATATAGTCTTCCATGTCGATTCTTGATGTTACCTATTCAGATGGGATCCTTCTGCAGTTCGTGCAGTGTTGGAAACTCCATGATGTACTTGACGTAAAGTCATCTGCTGGCCAACTTCAACTGCTGTACATTGTCCAAGAAGTACCTCAAACAACAAAAAGAAGATTATGGAGTGGGAGAGAGTTGGAGAGGGGACACCAATCAAGGCATATGCTGTCAGCTGAAAAGTTGAGGCAACATGTTTCGGGACTGAAAACATGTATTTTTGGTTGACTATTTGCATGGGTGAAGGATTATGAATGCAGTCACTAGTGCAAACTGCTGGATGATGGAAAGGTTGCTTATCACAACAGTCTGCAGCCAATTCACATCATCATCATCCTCCTCCTCAGCAATGCGTGGCCCTATGCAACAGTTGTTGCTTGTGAAAAACTCACTTAACTACATTAGCAACCTCATCAAATTGCACCGTACAGTTCGCACATCCCCTTGTGACGACCCTGTTTGGTCCACGGAAGAGGGCTCTAGGAAGGGAACATTTTGATGACGATGATGCAGTCAAACAGAACTCTCACAATTGGCTACTGGGACAGCCACTTTGGTTTCTACGTGAAAGGATGAGAAAGCTGCTTATCAGAGGCAGAAAATGGATTTATGTTATGGAAACTATGTTGAGAAAATAAGTCAGTAATTATTGGTATGTATCACCAGTAAAACTGTGTTAAGATATTCTGGTTTATACTTGTGTCCCTCACATATTGAAACATATCTCTGAGAAGTTTGAGGTTCCTATTACTATTGACTGCCAGGTCATTAGCATACGACATGAACAGAAGGGTCCTAGCAAACTTCTCCATAGCACATCTGAAGTCACATCTACTTCTGTCAGGACACCATCCAAGGGTAACAGGCTGCACTCACCCTGCCAAGTAATCTGCAATCCAGTCACAAATCTTGTTTGATACCCTATATATTGTGGTACATTTTTTAATAAATGTTGATGGGGTGCCAAGTCGAATGCTTTTCGAAAGTCAAAGACTTCTACGTTCTCCTGATCTTTGATTCATGGCTTTCAGGTTGTCGGAGTGCAAATTGGGTTTCTCATGATCAGTGTTTTGGACTCCACAATGGTTACCATGAATGTCATGTACTTCAAGATTCTCCATTGTGTTTGAGCTCAGAATATGTTCTAGGATTCTGCAACTGATGGATGTGCCTAAGATTGGATGGTATTTTATGGATCACTTCCGGTATCATCCTTATAGAAAGATGGGACATGTACTTTGTTTCAATCACTGGACACAGTTGGATTTATGGAATCTTTAAAATGGGAGTGAACTATGTTGCAAAAGAGTCTGACAGGGGTCACAGTGATATTAGCAGTTTCTCAATGCTGCATCTATATCACTGATATTTGCAGTAACGTGGGAGGTAAACTGGGGCAATATTTTCTATTAAAATAAATAAATAAATATTCCGTGCTGGAAGTAATTTATCAACTACTATAAAATGGAGATACACGAAAATGTTTAATTTCAGCTGATTGAAAAAATGTTTCTTCTTAACTTTATGAAATTCTGGTAGTAGCTGTAATACAAGCTTTCAAAAACTAACAACTCTGAAGCCACAAGAAACAACATCTTCAGTTCAGAAAATGTTTTGGTGTCATTTTGTTAAAATTTAAATTATTGTAAAATTATCATAGGACATTGTTAGCAATTTCAAACTTTCCATAAAGCATTTTAATAAATAGTTAAAAATAATTGTGGATTCTCATAAACAGTTAATTCATGTAACCTATAAGAGAATCTGTTGCGTAACTGTTCTGCAACTGCAAAGGAAATAACTCTCACTCCCTAGTTCACTGGAATGATTTAATTCACAACAAATAATTTTTTTTTTTTTTTTTTTTTTTTTTTTGCTGAATAGGTTCACAATATTAAATTTATAGATAAATTGATAGTGCTCTTTCATATTGGCCTCAGAATACAATTTAGACTTGGATCACGACCCCTTTAATGTTGGGACACCAGTTTTCCTGTACCACTACACACAGCCACCCGGATGAATGGAATTGCTTAAGGTCCAATTGGAACAGCAAAAAAATGAGGAGAAAACTTGGTTGTAGTCTACAGTCAGACTAGTATTCTGTCAAGTGGCTACTGGTTTCATTACAGAGTACCATTGGGCTGTCCCATAGCACACAGTTGTCAAAATCATTTACAGAAGTTAATATGTAATTACACTACCTTAGTGTACTAGGATAAGAGATTTTGATGACTGTGTTGATAGTCATTTGACAAAATGTTATAGTCGGATTAAAATTGACTGATGTCTGTCAATTGCTGCTAGTGTTGCCACATCAGCTGCTGGCTGCCGCTCAATTTATAAGCAACACACACGACACGGTGAGTCACTTCACAAATGCTGTTAACATGTTACATGGAGCAATGTTGGAAGTGGCCACTGTGTGGTATGACGGAAATGCAAGGTTCTTTATCGACAGCTGATATTAAGAGGCTAATTATTGATGTGCTTCTGACGACATGTTTTGTAGCCCTGAATTCAAACGTGTGTCCTAATGTAACACATCCTGAGATGTTCAATATATCTGACAAAATGGCAGTCAACAATAAGCAGCAGAACTAAAATCACAATCACTTTTTGGTTAAAGGTAACCTGTCAGAGCATACTTGAGACAAAAAAAATCAGTTTCAGCACTAGAAGTGAATTGTAATTTCCCACTATTGCTAGTTACTTGAAACTATCCTCACACTGGTGACGTGCTGCTACATTACCAACCGATAAGTAGTCCTGGTAGCCACTTGGTTGCAGATTATATGACACAGGCAGATTCCAAACAAAAGCATAATAATAGGAAGAAAAATAAGAGCAAATAGAAAAGTCAGTACAATGATGGAAAAGATGTGACAAAGTATTAGAAATAAAAAAAAATAAAGTGAAACAAATGAATTGAATAAAAAATAGGCTTTTGATCAGATTTATAAATAATAAAATTACACGGCATTTGACAATACTTGAATCTACGACCTTCAACACACCAGATTTATATGCCAACCGCTCCACTACGCCACTACCCAGTATTAGATTGCCGTATTTATGACTTTGGTGTGGTGCGAGTTGCTATGATGAGTTGAGTTGTAGCCCTAAAAAAAAATCAGCTTCATGCAACGTCATAAATGTGTGTGTGTGTGTGTGTGTGTGTGTGTGTGTGTGTGTGTGTCTTATGTGTGATGAAATATGAAAGGACCAGACCCAGGATTTGGGATCCAACCACACAAAAAGTGAAAGATGAACAAGGAATTGGTAGTGAAATGAACAATTGTTGTCGCAATTTGGCAACGGGGAATGGTTTGGGTGTGACATTGAGTGCTCCAATGGATGGAAACCAACTCCAGTGTGTGAAGTATCCACTATTAAGTAATTTTAATCAGACTGTAGTGTGACTGTAGGCCAAAGCAGATAACAGGAATCCTAATGTCAGGTACTTTATATGGAAATGTATTTTGGCCAGTCTGATACATCTCATCTGTTCTAAATTAGAACTGTGAACAGAGTTGGTGTCAATCTCAGGAAGGCTCACAAAGCTTAATTTCAAAGTGGAGAAATCACTGAGAGTCACCCAGTTCAAAATTGTGTAACTGATTTGAATACAGATACAGTAAGGAAAGTTCTGGCAGAATATAAATAATTTCGGACCAAAGGAGACCACTCACTGAATAGCAGAAGTGCTGACTCATTGACAGGCGCACATACGAGAGTGAAAACTTGGTAGCCTTAAAAAAAAAATCCTTTTAAAAGTGTGTGTGTCCAGCCAGCACAGCACAACACAGCATAGCATACAGACAGGTGTGTGTGTGCGTGCGTGCGCTTGTTGGTGATTCAGTGCGTCTGCTGTTTGACGAGTGATCCCATTTATTCCTAAATTATTTACCTTGATTTGAATATAATCTTCCAAAGGAAAGTAAAATTACAGAATCTGATGGAATGTTGCTGACATAAATGTCATATTTAGGCACATTCAGTTCAAACTTACTGCAGCCAATACCTGTTGTAAGTGTATAGTTGTTGTGTTATCGGGAATGAGGTCAATTATTTCTTTTGTAAATTGCAGAATTGTAATAGTACTAATAGCATCAGCAGTATTATATTATTTAGGTGCTGCTGAAAGTTCGTTCCTCTTGTAAAGTAATGGATATGGAATGTTTGCATTGTTTTTCCTTTAAATTTCTCTCTTATAACCCCTTGGGTTTTTTTTTTCTTTCACAATTTTCGTAAGCAGTGCAAGAAGAGGCATTCTTATGTATGCCCCGAGTATGAGAAGCATGGAACCTGTAAGAAAGGTAAGTACTGCCCCTACCCCCACAACACAGGTTCAAAGTTAAACAAGAAAACTGTTTCAAACCAAGCTAAACAGGTGAAGGCTGAACACACACCTGGAGACCCGGCCAGGAAGAGATATTACCAAGAAGAAAAAACTGAAAATAAAGACTCATCTGTAACTGAAGAAGAAAATTTCAAAAAGTCAGAGATAAGTCCACATAAAGAAGCAGAGGATAGTCACCGTGATTTGAAAGGATCTGGACCTGACAAAGACGAGCCAGTATTGAAGAGACCAAGAATAGGACGTCTGCCATCATTCATTGCTCTTAGCCATTAGCGCTTACAAAGAATGGACTTGTTGGAACCATTGGGTTCCTGACATGAATCAACTATCAGTGATTTGACGGTGATGATTATGGTTGATTGTCGTAAAAATTTGTGTAAAAACTGTGTGTATTATTACTATAAATCAATAAATATTTTATTACATTTTCTGAATATTATATTTTTTTTTTCTTATTGATTGTCATTACCATCCTAACATAGTCTTCCTAATGGCCTGTTGTCAAAAATATGACCATAAGGTCATTCAGAAAGACTAAAGTGTACTTTGAAAGTGGATTAAAACAATATGCAACTGTTTTGTTTCTTAATTTATGTGGATTTTAGCTGCAAATTGTTGCTATATGGGAATATTGTTGTGCAAATATTCTCTGGAGGGACAAAATAAACACAAGGAATAAACACCCATCATAGCTGCTGACAAAAGTGAAAGTTACCTTTGTGCACCAATATGGTGTGGACATCATTCCCCACCACCCCTTCTTTCTATGAATGGTCACATATGGTGATGTATGGAGCAGGAAGAGTTTATTAGTCAAATGGATTCACAACACACACATTGTTACATATGGGTAGAAATTGCAAAAAATGTTAATGAAAATACATATTTTCAATATTTCAAAAATAAACTAACAGATCAGGTTCAATAAGTGGGCTTCCCACAAAGCATGTCATGCATGTGGAATGGTTTGGTGTACACTTGGTGTGGTGTGGGCCACCACAACTGCATCAGATACCAATTATATCCAGTGAAGATCTGGGGGTCCTACTGATAACAGCTAAATGCAACATTGTATGTTCAAATAATGAACACATTCCTGTGCCATCACTGCAAGATGTCAGCCCTCAGACAAAAGATTCAGCTGGCAGGCTATGTGACAAGAGGTACCAACTTGATACTACGTTGAATGAAATTGCAGTGCATTTTCACAGCATGAACTGAATGGTTTGGTTTGTGATCATGAATAACGTTTGCTGTGGCTGATGCTTAATGGCTAACAAGCCAGTGTGGCATACACTTATAAATATGCATAATCTCGGGTATAATTTACTGACAATTACTGAGCATACAAGATTATATCTCTGTGCTCATAATCACTAATTGGAGGGCTAGTGCACAAACTTCAGTAGTGGTGGCGGTGGTGTAAAGCACAACTTGTAAAACATCTTTCATTGCAATGCAGGATTGGAAGAGACAGGCTTTGGTGAGGAAATAGATTGTGATAAGAATTTACACTTGCAGAAGTTAATAGTCAGGTGAGATTTTGTATCATTAACCATGTGACATGCAGTACCTAGTATATTTACAAAACAAGAATATTTACTTACAAAAGTCATGGGATACCTCCTCTCACATGACATAGTGCACCAACTCAACACGGTAGGGAGTCAACAAATTGTTGTAAGTCCACTGCAGAAAAATTGATTTTGTACATGAATTGACATCTCAATTAGGTCCCATAAATTGCCAGTGGGATTCATGTCAGGTGACGTGGGTGACCTAATCATTCACTCTAATTGTACAGAATGATCTGACACGGTGCACTGTCATCCATAAATATTCCATCATTGTTTGGAAACGTGAAGCGTGTGGATGACTACAAATGCTCTCCAAGTAGCTGAACACAAACATTTAGTCACTGATCAGCTCAGTTGGGCCAGAGGACCCAGTCCATTCCAGGTAAACACAGCCCACACCACTATGGAGCTACCATCAGCTTGCATAGTGCCTTTTTGACAACTTGGGTCCATGGTTTCATGGGGTATGCACCAAACTTGAAACCTGCCATCAACTCTTCCCAACTGAAATTGGGACTTATCTGACCAGGCCAGTTTTCCAGTTGCCTAGGATGCAACCGATATGGTCATAAGGCCACGAGAGGCACTGCAGGCGATGTCGTGCTTGTTAGCGAAGTATTGGTCGCCTGCTGCCATAGCCCATTAACGCCAAATTATCCTAACAGATACATTTGTTGTATGCCCCATATTGATTTCATGCAGTGTTGCTTATCTCCACTGTATTGTGCTTGGTGAGAGGTAAACAATTTCCAAAATGGAATATGTTATGTGTCTAGCTCTAACTACCGTTCCATGTTAGAAGCCTGTTAATTCCTATTGTGTGGCCATAATCACGTCTGAAACCTTTCCACATGAATCACCTGAGTACCAAAGACAGCTCCGCCAATGCACAATCCTTTTATAATTTGTGTATGCGATACTACCATAATCTGTATATGTGCATATCACTGTCCCATGACTTTTGTCATCATCCTACTAGCTTTCTATAGGCTGTTAAATACAGATGATGTATTTCAGTTTATAGTTGAGGAAATGAATGATAACACTGAATATTTTTCTTGGCATAAATAGAGAATGGGTCTAGGATTAGTAAGTGGTCATGTGCAAATATAGAAAAATATTTTTTTGATAATTTCTTGTAAATTTGGTAGTTTGAAATCTGTTCAGTCATGAGACTACAGAATTGAAGACATTGCTACAAAATATAGGAATAGTGATTTTACTAAAATGTGATATCCATTACACCTGAAATCATATGTTTGCTATACCAAATAGGACCTATTATCAGATACTGTAGTTTTATTATTGCAGCTACAACAAATGTTGCACTAGCTATTAATATTCTTGACCCTGTATGGTTTGAAAATTGTGGTATCTGATACCCCCTGTTGAACTATATTATCGTAGCTAGTTAAAAATAGTTTCCTAAGGAGCCTAGAGTGATGATTACTATGAGTTATTAAGATCTTTATTATGTCTTTTATGAGATACACTAGGTCCAATCATTTTGGTTAAAACTCTGAATTGTAACAGATTATAATTTAACTTCAACAATGTATAATTGGACTTTTAGTGATAATTTTTAGTATGCTAGCGTTGTAAAATTCCCGGTAATTTAAAAGTGAAGAAATATTCCCAGGGAATATTGCCGGTAACATTCCCAAAGTTCATAAATTCGTGGGAATTTGATTAATTAAGCGAAATAGCTCAAAAAACTTAATCGGTAAAAATAGGTAAAAGCAGTAATTATGTGGTTAAATCAATTTAATATGGATCTGGACTTAAGTCCTTGTTGGAAATACACATTTTTTGGTTTTCAATGTTTTAAATGTCAAAGAATTAACCCTAGAATAGCCAAACATCAACATTTATGACTCTTTAAGTTACCTAGAACTGCCAACATCAAAATAATCAACCTTTAGAAAAACCGAGTTTATAATATCGATGTGCCTTCTATTGAGTAACTAAAGTTACTAAAATGCACAGGGAAGTTTATTTATCCAATTTGTTAAGTTTTCTGTTGATGTTAGAGGTATTTTAGGCTATAAAGTTTAAACTTGTGTGAATTTTGTAAACAGTCATGGAAAGTGGCATTTCAGGGAAAAATTATGTGAATAAAATGGCAAAGATTTATGATTTACTTGAATATACAAGTGATTTTGACACCAACCGTGGTAAAATATTAACAATTCAAAAAGTCAAAGTGGTAGCAATATTTCAGAAAATATTTATAAATCATAATTAATCACAGGAAACGAGGAGTCTTTGAATACTGAAAGTGAAACACCTCTAGTCATTCATTTGGAAAAATTAAAAACTACTACAGGTAACGGCTGGTTGAGAATTACGCCTCCAAAGAAATATTTCGTAAGTTTAAATTTTGTTCAGAGAAATGTGGGGTTTTGGCTTGCCTAAAAATAGCAGGCCTAGCGAATACTTTAAATTTCATGAGAAGACTGTACTGTAGTCTTATAAAATTTCTCCTGGTGCATACACAAAGAAGAAAATAGAACATAGTATCACATACTTTGAGGAAATGTTTCGTGTCCAGTCTGATGAATCTGTTCAAATTTACAAAGAGTTGTGAAAGCACAGTGGGTGTTTGATGTCAAGGTGTCAAAAGATAGAAACTGCACAGGTCAGTTTCTTTTGCTGGAGGTATATCTGTATACTGGGACATTCTGACAGTTGTGACATATATTAATCCAATTCAGGACAGTGGAGGTTTTTCAGAAAAGGTACCAAATACAGTTTAAATTGTTATATGTAACAACCATCCATTTTCTGACTTTCAATAAGACATGAAAACAATGTTCTGCAGTGTGTATTGTATAAGCCTCATGTACCCTGTGTGTGGTATGAAGGTGACTGGAATATTACTCAGCCAATAAGCAAGTGGCATCAAATTTTCTTTCTTGCATATGTAAACTAGAACAGTGATAAGTCTTTTTGGAAGCAGTGACAAAAGAAGTTCCACTTCTACGTATAAAACTGGGCTTCATGAAGAAATTTGTGACAGCTATACAGCAGGGATAGAACATGTCTGGAAAAAAGAATTAATGATGGTATTTTTATAGAAATAGAATAATTAATAGGGACGTCATTTTAAAGAGACTGCGAGTTGGTGAAATTATGAGCATGGAGTCAACTATGACCGCATTACAATAAGACAACTAGGAAATTTGGTACAAAAAATAATTAGGTATGTACTAGCTGCAAATTACACTTTATCTCTCCAACCTTCCAAATTTACTAGCACTCCTGGGAGAAAAGATAGAGAAATGGCTTAGTCACAGCCTACAGGATTGTTCCCAGAATGGGTTCTGACACTGGAGCAATATATGCTGATCTGAGACTTACTGGCATATCAAAACTGGGTTCTGAACTGGGGCTTGAACCTTGGACTTTTCCCTTTCCTGGGCAGGTATCTACCAAGTCATGCTTGGATGGCTCATACGGAGCATTTGATCGCAAGAGGTAAAAAAAAATCTTAGTCTATTCCTGATCTGGCACACAGTTTTATTATGCCAGGAAATTTAAAATAGGCGCACTCTCTGCTGCAGAGTGGAAATTCAATGAAATTATTGAAACTGCCTCATGCAACATGTATGTAGAAGTTTACTTTCTTCACCTAAATTATTTTTCTAACAATCAGTTGTTTTATGGGAGGAAATGAGCACTTCCATCATGATATAAGTAACAGTAAAGATATATCGAGGAAAGTATACAATTGATGACTATTGTTGGATGTTGAGAAGACGCTACTCACAAATGTGAAAGATACTTGGAGAAGAGGAACATAGCAGAGCATATTAGGCAAGCTTAATTTTAAAACTAGTCAAAACTGCTTAATGCACCTGACCCCTCCAGAGAAAATTTTCATGTTATTGAAACTGCTTTAAAGAAATGTCAAGTTGTAAAGTAAACTTTTGTAATTTATGGAAATACCCACACTATGGAATTCTGAACCTTATTTTCAGAATGTGCAGACTAAATCCATACTGGAACACCATTTCAAAATGACACCACATTCCATATTAGCTATTTCCTCATCTTTCACCTGAATTGTATATATTTGCACACCTAGTACCAGCAATTCAAATGTGAATCATACATTTGAATGGGACCAGGTTAAAAATAATGAAGATTATCCCATATGCACCAGACAGGAGGCAGTGATCATCAGCACATCTGCCCAATAACAGGTGCCGTAGAAAATCTTTTCTAATATCACTGTGGTATCAGAAGAAATACTTTCTGCAGTTTGACAGTGTCACAGAAATAGACCATTTTATTTAGTAGAAATCAAAATTGAATGTGGCAGTATTTCTTTTGTTACATTTAACGGATTTTTTTTAAAACCAGCAATCAATTAACTTGTCGATAGCAACAACCGAGTCCCAACTGTGTGTGTTTTCAAAGCTGGTGGATGGTTAAGGCACTACACTTATACTAGAAAACTGGCGGTCGGGTGTGCTAAATCACTTCAGATTAACACTTTCGCTGTGGCTGACGCTTATAAGCGTCACAACAAGCCACAAGCCAGTGTGGCTGACACTCGTAAGTGTCCGCACTCTCTGCCAGATTACGCAGTCTAGTTGCAGCGACGAAGCTAGCATAAAAGCGTGTACACCTTTGTGTGGTCAGTTATCGAACATATATTGTTGGTAATGAAGACTAATGAACAGACACCTGGACCTTCCAATGTGAAAAGAAGCAGGAAAAGTGCTAAATTGACAGGAACAGTTACTTAATGTAATAGACAGTGATTTTCTGTGTAGTGAGGATTAGGCATACCACGGAGATTATCATTTAGAGGCTGCAGAAGAACTGCAGAGTGATTATAGCGTGGAAGCACAGCTTTCGAATCTGTTTCATGACAGTACCTGCCTTTTCAGAGTGTTATCGGCCCGCATTCGCACGTTGCCAGGCCGCACTGGACAGTTGCGCACCTGCACCGATGTCGCAGCGAAAGTGTTAGTCAGAATGGTACATTCAACCAGGCTGCAGTCAATTTCTTCTCTGTCTGCACTCAACTTGAGACAGTGATAAGTCTTAATTGACCACAATGTCACTTGAAGCTCCAATCCATGCACTTTCTGATGATACTTCCAGTACAAACTCATTTACACACTCTATAAGTAGTTATAACTTTATAAATTATGTCATTTTGTTTGGTGCCAAGAGCAGAAACAAGGAAAATAAACACTTCATTTTCAGTATACAGCAATTCGGACAGGGGTACATTTTTTTTCTCTTAAGAACTTTTTTAAGAAAAGAACACTGCCTCTTTGAATGTAATTCTGTTTTGAAGAGCTGGCTGTATCTGTGCATCCAAAAATTTAAATTATAGAACTGAGCAACACACATGCCTAATTAAAATATGAAAAATGTGTTACTATTATGTGCAGCATATTGTCAAAACCAAAGCTTGAAAGTCACATAACATGCTGCTCACAAGGTTAAAGCTGTGGTTTCCATGACTATGGAATACACACTGACTGTTTATACATATATTTCAAATCTCATACCAACAAGCTTTTTTTTAAACTGTTTTCATAATGTCACTTTCATTTTGTCGTGGCAATTAATACCACTTTGGAAGAGTAAAATAAATTTCAGTCAGCAGAAATTTCAAAATTCTTTATTAGTTCCGATAATACAGTATGATGAAAAAATAAACACAGATTGTTCAAGCTTTTCCATAAAATTATTAGTGTTAGAATGATCATTGTAATAAATCCCACATGGCATCAGCTACCTTGCCTGGGCTCTGTCTCAGCATTCACTTATCAGAAAGTGGAAATTTGAAGAAATGCCTGTCAATTTACATACCAAATTTGAGAGGGTACAGAGCCAAATTTCAAATGGAGACTCAATATATAAGTGCCCAGTTACCGGGCTGATTGTATGCCAGCAGAATAGGGCAATGTAGCAAAAGTGACAAACTGCTTTCATCCACGTGCTTTGAGACTACAATCCAGTTATTTATCCATTCTATCAGATCATCTTCTTTCACATTAACAGGATTTAATCCACGGAGGAAACAAGCCTGTTGAAAGTCAACTCAGTAAGATTCTGGATACAAAACACAGTATGTTACACTTTTAAATACAAGTATCATACCCATCTCAGCTGGTCATGGCTCATTGCTTTCACTCCACCTTCCCTCAAAATTGCCATATCCATTTCGTGTATGATTCGAGCTCGATCAGATAACCGGTACCTGCGTCGCCATCCAACATGCATGCCATGCATTTTAAGAAGATGTCTCTGGAACAAAACAGTGAACTGAATCTATCTACTGCCTTTTTTTTTTTTTTTTTTTTAAAGACACTCAACAAATGAAACAATTCTAATAATTATGATAAGCACCCTCCCCCCAAAAACTCGCGTGGATGTGTGTGGTAAAGAATTAGTTTCTTGTCTCGAACATTATGGAAATCTGTTTAGAAACTACCCTCTTCTTAATTTTCTGCTCGATTCAGTGAGTGTAATAAAAAATTGTAAAACAGCACTGGCTGCTCTTCTCAAGGAATGTGTGGTAAAAAATATCAGGCTATAGTGGGTCCCTGGTGAGTCCTAAAAATTACTACTTTCACTTTTGGCAACTCTTAGAACTTTTTACCATGAGTCTGACATTTAACTATAGGTTACCCAACAACAGACAATTAGTTTGCCCACTGGTTCAGTCCACACAGAAACAGGTGTAGCTGATGTGTAGTAGTAGTTGGATTGGAGACTTAGAGAATGAATCCATAAATAAAGATCTTCTGACCAGCATGTAGAGGTAGTACAATGCTAATATTTATTGCAAATTTGTAATATATTAAATGTTACACTGTTGTTGTAGTTTTCGGGCTGAACATAATTTTGATGCAGCTCTCCATGCTGTTCTATCCTGCGCAAGGCTCTTCATCTTCAAATAACTATTGCAACCTACATCATTCTGAATCTGCTTACTGTGTTTTCATCTCTTGGTATCCCTTGAAAGATTTTTACCACCCTCCCCCTTTCCACTCCACACTTTCCTCTAATAATAAATTAGTGATCCCTTGACATCTCAGAATGTGTCCTATCAACTAATCCCTTCTTTTGGTCAAGTTGTGCCAAAAATTTTTCTCCAATTATATTGAACTTTCTCATTAATTACAGGCTAGCTATCTACAGGATTCCTCTGTAGCACCACATCTCAAAAGCTTCTATCCTCTTCTTGTCTGAACAGTTTATTGTCCACTTTTCACCTCCATATAAGGTTATACGCCTTCAGGAAAGGCTTCCTAACACTTAAATCTATATTTGAAGTTAAGAAAATTTTCTGCTTCAGAAATACTTTTCTTGCCATTGCCAGTCTACATTTTATATCCTCTCTACTTCAGCCATCATGTTACTTTGTTGCCCATGTCACAAAACTCATCTGCTACTTTACGAGTTTCATTTCCTAATCTAATTCCCTCAGCATCACCTGGTTTAATTCTACTACATTCCATTATCTTTGTTTTACTTTTGTTGATATTGATCTTATATCCTCCTTTCAAGACACTCTCCAAGTCTTTTGCTGTTCCTGACAAAATTACAATGTCCTCACAAAACCTCAAAGTTTTTATTTGCTCTACCTAAACTTTAATTCCTACTCCAAATTTTTCTTTGGTTTCCTTTACTGCTTGCTCAATGCAGACTGAATAACATGAGTGATTGGCTACAACCCTGTCTCACTCCCTTGTCAACCACTGCTTCCTTTTCATGTCCCTCGACTCTTGTAACTACCATCTGGTTTTTGTGCAAGTTGTAAATAGCCTTTCACTCCCTGCATTTTACTCCTACTCCCTTCAAATTTCAGAAAGAGTATTCCACTCAACACCATCAAAAGCTTTCTCTTAATTCTACAAATGTTATAAATGTAAGGTTTGCCTTTCCTTATCCTATCTTCTAATAGAGATCACAGGGTCAGTACTGCCTCGTGTGGTCCTACACTACCCCAGAATCCAAACCAATATTCCCCGAGGCCGGCTTCTACCAGTTTTTCCATTTTTCTGTAGAGAATTTGTGTTAGTATTTTGCAACCATGGCTTATGAAACTGATGGTCTGGTAATATTCACACCTGTCTACACCTGCTTTCTTTCACATTCTTCTTGGAGTCTGAGGATATTTTGCCTGGCTCATACATCGTGCAAACCAGATGGAATAGTTTTGCCATGGATGGCTCTCCCAAGGCTATCAGTATTCCTGACAGAATGTCGTCTACTCCATAGGGCTTGTTTCAACTTAAGTCTTTCACTGCTCTATCAAATTGTCCTTGCATATCGTATCTACCATCTCATCTATGTCCTCTTCCTTTTCTATAATGCTGCCTCATGTTCATCTCATTGTATAGAAGCTCTGTATACTCCCATCTTTAAGCTTTCCCTTCATTGCTTAGTGCTAGTTTTCCATCTGAGCTCTTGCAGTTGCTTCTCTTTTCTTCTTTAATTTTCCTCTAGCTGGTATATGTCTTTTCTCAAGTCATACATGCTTCTAATTCCTTACACATGTCATCCTCCGCTACCTTCACTAATTTCATCTCTTGAAGCTACCCATTGGTCTTCAACTTTAGCAATTATACCACATTTTGCTATTGATAACTGAATAATCTCAGTGGCAAGGAGGAAGATAAGGAAACAGCCGGGCAGTCAACTGCATGATGCATTCACGAATATGAACTCAATGTGGAGGGCTCTGTACACATGCAAGCGTAATCAAAGGATTTGTTATTAATAACCAGTACACTAATTTAAAGGTACAAGAGGACTCACTGTAGTATGTTCTAAATCCGGTATGTATCTCTAAAATACTACCACACAATTTCAACAGATCTCTGGCAGCACTCCAAAGTATATGTTTCTAGATGCTGCTGCCCATCAGATGAGACTACATAAAGATGCATATTCCCAGTCTGGAAAATCCTGGTACTCCCAAATGTTTGCAGGAATTGTCTTGCATGTTGCTGCTCTTCAAGTAGCCCCATAAAGAATTACTGGAAAGTTGGTTTGAGCACCATGATGCTTTAATATGCACGGAGATTGTTTGCCCATATCTCCATGACTACACAACAAATCACAAAGGGTAAAGGCCTGCTTTTACACACAGATTTTCCATTTAACTAGGAACATACAGACAGCCTGTTCCTACAAATAACATACAAATTTGATAGAGTTATTGCAGGTAATTACTGTTATGTTTGACACACACACCAATGAAGCATCATTCAGATATATACTTCCGGTTTATATGGCCGTGGTCCATGGAATTCTTCTATTCCTAACATTTTGTACAGGTATGGCTGGTCCTACTGACTGTCAGCAGGACCAGCCATACCTCTGAAGATGTCCAACATAGTATTGGACGAAACGTTAGGAATAGAAGAATTCCATGGACCACGGCCATATAACCCGGAAGAATTATCAACAACAGTACCATACGGTCGTGAAAGCCTTCATTGTATGATTCAGATATATAGTTCCAAAACAACAGAAACAAACTTCTCCTTAACATGACTGCTATACTTTCATATCATAGCCTTGGTGCCTAGAAACTGAATGTGCACGAGCTTCTGTGAACAGTCAATCTGCCTAATTTATCTCATCATACATTCTTTTATTTTGTTCATCACTTGTGGAGCAAATAGAAATATCAGCTTGTACAGCTTGGGCAGATATTAGACAAAATGCTACCTTGGCTATGAGAATGCATTCACTATGCTGTTTATAGTAACTTACCTGCATTCCTATTTTCTTACTCACTGTTAAGACTTACTTCTGTATTATTCCTATTTGATTTTGTATAGATAATCCTGGCCTCACCTGCTGCTCCTGCCACCAAGCTTCACTAATTCACAGTGTATACAACTTCCATTAATTCAATTCCCTTTCTAAATTCTCTCCTGCGTTTCTGATCAAGTGAGGTAACACCGCACGTACTGACCATTAAGGCAGGTAGTCAAAAGTTTTAATTATCACACCAAAAAAATAAAGCTATGAAATAATTTTCTTTGTTTGTTCGGCCCCAACCACGGCCACCCTGACCCTGCTCCAGGAGGAATGCAAAATATTATAACTGAAAATAAAAACCACTTTCGCGAAGGAAACTGAGGACCAGTTTCAACAATCATCTGCTAATATTAAGACAAGGAATTGGGAAGGCTATACTAGTATCAAAAGATGGGGACATTCCACTAATATTTGGGAGATCATCAGTCTGGATCCAAAACCACATTGTGAGGGTGGCTCGTTACACAAGGGAAAACAATGGATGGGCCTAGCATGACCGACAAGTAGATGACATACGACAGAAACAAAAATGACTACTAATAATGCCGCTGAATTCATTTGTCACACAGCTTGTACTCTGCATTTTTACTGTAAGTAGATTTTAAGCCTTAGATGCATTGTCTTATGAGTCAAAGGCATTGTTAATATTTAAACACAAGTGCATTATGTGGAAGATCTGTAAACATAGTTAATAAAGTGTACTGATTTCTGGTCAATTAAACAGCATCAACCATTTCGTTCCTTTTGATCTCTCCCCTCACCATACCTGCCATTGAAAAGAAGAATTCCTTGAAACCTCCCAACACAGTGACAGAATATTTTATGTATCTTATTGTTTCATCTTCCTCAAGTTCCATTTGCAAATAGTGCACAAGATGAACAACTGTTGGCAGATCTTTTAATACAGGTAATTTTCGCCTCTCAAACATTAGTACACGCTCAATAGTAAATGCCTGATAGCCTGAAGTTATCAACAATTGTAATGTAAAAGGAATGAAGCATTGCATAGCAGCAACAGAATCTATCATTCTTTACCTTTGCCACTCCTGCATGGCGGCTGTAAATCTCTATGTACACACATCGATTAATGATATAAAAAGAATTCTGTTGTTTCAAGACAAATGAGGCCTTGAGCACGTCACCTGTTACTGTTTCTATTCCATGAAAGGGACACGGACTTGCTGCAATCCACAATCTGTATTTGATAATTTGTGCGAAATAGTCTGTAAATGTGCCAATTGTCTTCTCAATCAGAAAACATATAGTTAAAAACACAGATGATGTGACTTACCGAACGAAAGTGCTGGCAGGTCGATAGACACACAAACAAACACAAACATACACACGAAATTCAAGCTTTTGCAACAAACTGTTGCCTCATCAGGAAAGAGGGAAGGAGAGGGAAAGACGAAAGGATGTGGGTTTCAAGGGAGAGGGTAAGGAGTCATTCCAATCCCGGGAGCGGGAAGACTTACCTTAGGGGGAAAAAAGGACAGGTATACACTCGCACGCGCACGCACGCACACGCACGCACGCACACACACACACACACACACACACACACACACACACATCCATCCGCACATACACAGATACAAGCAGACATTGGCCTTTACAAATGTCTGCTTGTGTGTGTGTGTGTGCGCGTGTGTGTGTGTGCGTGCGCGAGTGTATACCTGTCCTTTTTTTCCCCCTAAGGTAAGTCTTTCCGCTCCCGGGATTGGAATGACTCCTTACCCTCTCCCTTAAAACCCACATCCTTTCGTCTTTCCCTCTCCTTCCCTCTTTCCTGATGAGGCAACAGTTTGTTGCCAAAGCTTGAAATTCGTGTGTATGTTTGTGTTTGTTTGTGTGTCTATCGACCTGCCAGCACTTTCGTTCGGTAAGTCACATCATCTGTGTTTTTAGATATATTCTTCCCACGTGGAATGTTTCCCTCTATTATATTCATATCATTAATAGAAAACATATAGTTTTATATAATTAATTACAAGCAGGCACCATCAAGAGGACATTAATCTCAAGTATTGCCTGTGATGTGCAAAGCTTTTGTTAATACGCACCAGCTATTGTAACTGTAATATAAAAAGGTATGTAGCATTAAAAAATGTGTTATATATGAAGTGTGCTTATTTACACAAATAATCCTTAAGTATCTCCATCTCCTCATTATTTGAATGTTAATCATTTTATCTCTAGAAATTATGATCACACTGATGGACCAAACGCAGCATTGGTGCAGGAGGAACACAATTTTTCCTATCATTTCTGAAACAATCATTTTCAATTGTGTAGTATTGATTTCTTTTAAAGTCAATAAATCATTTTGTCCCTTAATGTCGATCCGGATATGACTGCTCCATGTCCAAAGAATGTCAGGTATTTAGTGACTTGTTACTATAAGATAATTCAATCGATCTCTGATTCCATCGCCTAGTTACACACAAAACATCATTATATCTTCAACATACAATCTCTGTCTAGGGCTAAATTTCTCTGATTTTATTGTCATCGTCATTTCACAACATAAAATAACATTTTGTTCATAATACTCTTTAAGTTCGGCAGTAGGCTCCTCTGTGTATATCACTGGAGTTACCATACTGCTTTCAAACATATCTAAGCTGCCTGACTGTAAAGGGCAAGAGAAACTTCAATCTATATTTAGTAATTTTTTACTGCATTGGTTTATATTTGTTACTTAACTTATCTCATCCTCTACTACCATTATAACATGAATTCTAATTTGATAATTTCAAGGTTTTAAAAAAGTCCCATTTCAGTTCTCCAAAAGCCCAGCAACAAATAAAAAAATCAGCAAAACCTGTAAGACAGTAGACAAATTAGTATACTGTATGGACCCTCTTCTTCATTCCGTCATAAGTGATTGACAAGAATGTAAAACATTGTATATACTCAGACTCACTTTAAAGGTTCTGGGCACTGACTAAGTTATGACCAGAGTGACGCTTGTCTTGGGTGACAGAGAGCAAAAGAAAACTTCAAATGATAACAATAATGGAAATTCCTGGATGGAACAAGATGTAAAATAAGGGAAAGGCAACAACTCACCTCTAGTGGACTGGTGTGAAGTACAGAAACACACAACAGAAAACAGTGTTCACATTAGCTAAAGTACGCACTTTCACACACCCGAACATACATTTCCATGTCCTTCAGTAATCTATAATCAGTATCACTCATGGCATGGGAGTGTATGTTTGGGTCTGTGTGTACACTTTTATTAGAAAAAGTGCAAGAGCTCAAAAGCTAGTGTGAATACTATTTTCTGTTGTGTTTGAATGCTTGATGTATCAGACCACTATAAAATTTCAAATCACAACGGCAGATATGGATTTGGCCGTGGCCCCCGAATTATAACCTTGCGTCTTGTTCTTGCAAAACACCATTTAGCTTATAGTCTGTGTAAATGAAAATGTTGAGCTGCAAGCTGGCATTTCAATATGCCATTGCTCCATTCTTTACACAGCAAAGTATTTCACCATTTTGCTGGAAAAGGTCTGCTTGAAATAGTGTATTGCAGTTAAAATAAAAACACTCGTTTACAAGGGTGAATTTTTTACAAAAACAAACAAGATTAGTTTTTCAAATATTTTAAATTATTTTTTCTACAAGCTGCTAGGTCCGGCTTGTATGGTGACCTTTGGGGCATACAGCTAAGAAGTCTCTAGTTTTGCTGCATGCAGCGATTTGTCATCATGACATGAAATTTTTGCCTTGTGGGTGAACTTTATCAAAAATTTGTAGTAAATATACGTTTGTGTGCCACTTGTCAGTAATGGACATCTATACTCTAATGCTACAACACCAATAGGGTCCATTTTGGAAAAAACCTAACAACAATCTTCTTATCCGCACTGTGAATTCATCAGACTCTCGTAGGCTTACGTTCTGCTCAAAACACCAAGAGTTTTTCTGTACCAATCAATGTGTTGTTTTTGATCAGGAGTCAGATTATGTGGAATCCATTGGCAACAAAGTTTTTTTCACACCTGTTGATATAAAATGTTTTATTTTCATGTAGTGCCAAAGCCCAGTCTTGCCTGAAAAAAGGCTTAGGATGTCTGTTGATCAACTTGAACTACACTACCAATTATAAATTGTTGCATTAGATGGGGCTCTTTGTCAATACATTTTTAAGACAATCTTCACAGTTAGTGACAATTTAACATCATAAAAAATACAGCCTGGAAATGTTCTCCAGTCAAATTTACTTTTTGGTAGGCGCAAAATCTTTAAATGATGACGATTAGAAACTATTACAGCAAATCGAACAGACTACATGGCAATCAATTTGAAACATCAGAAAGTAGCTGTGAAGTATAAACATGGCATTACACTACGGCAGGTTCCCCCCCCCCCCCCTTCAACCTCTGACTGCTTAGTATAGAAGCTACGTAAGCGGCAGAAAGTGGACATGTGCTGTAGGCTACTGCGCAATTCTCGCACTACACACTCCGCCATTGCCAACCTCAAGGCATCAGTCTGCATTGCACTACAGCCACGTAAATATGGCTGCCGTCATTTTTGCTCCCGCCAAGTGTGAATTACGAAGTGTAATTTGGTTTCTGCAACCAGAAGGGAACAGTGCAGCAGAAATTCATCGGAGAATGAGCCAAGTGTACAGTGAAAACTTCATGACTGATGGTTGTGTGCGTGAATGGTGCCAAAAGTTTAAAGATGGCCGAAATGACGTGCATGATGACGGGGCGAAGGACGCAAGTCTGTTACTACAGCTGACCTTGTTGAATGAGTTGACAGAATGGTAAGGGAAAATTATATGTTCACCATAACTGCTTTGTCTATGGAAATTTCGGAAGTTTCAAGACCTGTTGTACACACTATTGTTACTGAACATTTAGCGTACAAAAAACTTTGTGCCCATTGGGTTCCAAAAATGATGACTGACGCCCACAAAAGTCAATGATTGGTGTCAGCTTTAAATTTCCTTGATTGTTATCAAGATTAAGGAGGGAACTTTTTGAAATCAACTGTTACTGGAGATGAATCTTGGATCCAATACGACACACCGGAAACAAAACGACAATCACAACAATGGATGCATCCAAATTCACCAAACAAACCAAAAAAATTCAAACAAACATTCAACAACAGAAAGGTTATGGCTACCATGTTTTGGGACCAAAAAGATGTGTTGCTTGTAGAGTTTATGCAGCCCAGAACCACTATCAATGCAGCTGCTTATTGTTTAACTTTACGACATTTGTGGAGAACTATTCAAAACAAACGAAGAGGAATGCTGACTTCAGGAATTGTGTTGATCCATGACAATGCTCCTCCACACACTGCTGGCACAACCCAGTGGCTCCTTGAACACTTTCAATGGGACATTTTTTATCATCCTCTGTACAGCCCTGACCTGGCTCCCAGCGACTTCACCTTTTCCCTGAACTGAAGACGCGGCTAGGAGGCCAGCACTTTCAAACCAACGAAGATCTTCAAAACGTCAATACTCATTTGCAGTCATTGCCGGCAACATTTTTGAAGAGGGTATTGCAAAGCTCGTCCACAGGTATGATAAATGTCTCAATCTTTTTGGTGATTATGCCTGAAGAGTAACAGTAAGTGTACAAAACTTTTGGTAAAAAATAATTGTTTTCTATGAACTTGTCTTTTATTTATAGTCTATTGGAGGTTTGGGAGGGGGGGGGGGGGGACGGCCCTCATAAAATTTCTTGCATTTAAGCTTTACTAATGCATCCTTAACCGGTACCCACAAACGTGAAATTTAACATAATTAATCTTACAAATGTAAAATTGTTGATAATATAATTTAAACAGATAGATAAAAAATCTATTCACCAAGCGGCGTTAGGGGAACACACACACACACAACAGGATTTAACTATTACAAGCTTTCAGTGCCAGTGGGCCCTCCTTCTGGCAGAAGAGTTAAAGGGGAAGGAAGAGGGATCAAAGAAGAGGACTGGAGAGCTGTATAGACAGAGGTACAGTTCAGAAAAGTCTGAACTTCAGACCAGGGAAGACTCACTGGACAGGATGAGAAGGAAAGATCAATTGTTGAGGACTGCACCAGACGAGAATACTACTAAAACTTCGTGCATGAGTTAATAAGAGTGGGTACGGCAAAAAATAGACGAGTCAGAAAATGAAAGATGTAGGAAACTAAAATGGAGTGAAGAAAGAAGTAGTTACTGTGAATAAATGCTGAAACGCAAGGAATTAACGCAAAATAAGGCCAGGCAGGTGGCGAGAACCAAGGACATGTAGTGCTAGTTCCCACCTGCGGAGTTCTGAGAAACTGGTGTCTGGGGGAAGAATCCAGATGGCGTGTGTGGTGAAACAAGCACTGTGGTCATGGCTGTTGTGTACAGCATGCTCCGCAACAAGATATTGTGTGTTGGCTGTGTAGCCCTTCAGCATACGCCCATTCATCCTGACTGACAACTGGGTGGTAGTCATGCCAATGTAAAAGCCCGAACAGTGTTTACGTAACAGCTGGTATGTAACGTGTTGTTTCGCAGGTGATTCTCCCTTTCATAGTATATGTTATGCCAGTTACAGGGCTGGAATAGATGGTGGTAGGGGAGGGGGGGTTGCATAGGGCAAATCTTGCACTGGGGATGGTCAGAGGGGTACAAAGCCATAGAGTAGGGAGATGGGTGCAGAAGAAACATAGGGTCTGACAAGGATGTTGCAGAGATTGGGAGAGCAACGAAAAGCTATTCCAGACGTGGTGGGCAAAATCTCAGACAGAATGCATCTCATTTCAGGGCACAATTTTAGGAAGTCATGGCCTTGTCAAAGTAGCTAATTGATACATTAAAGACCAGAATAATACCAGGTGACAAGTGGTGTGCTCCGAAGTTGTTTTCTGGAGGGATCAGCAGTACCAGGATTGGATGCGATGGCCCGGGAAATCTGCTTTTGAACTAGGCTGCTGGGATAATTATGTCCAGTGAAGGCTGAATTGAGGGTGGTGGTGTATTGCTGTAAAGAGTCTGCATCCAAACAAATACATTTGTCCTCAATGCCAAGGCTGTATGGGAGGGAACGTTTGACATGGAAAGGAATGCAACTGTCAAAATGTAAGTAATGTTGTTACTTGGTAGGCTTGATGTGGACGAAAGTGTGTAGCTGGCTACAGTGAGGATGAAATCAACATGTTCCCTCCCATACAGCCACCTTTGAAATGACACATTACATACCAGCTGTTAAGTAAGCACTGATTGGCCATTTACATTGGCAGGACTACCACCCAGTTATCAGTCAGGATGAATGGACATAGGCAGGGGGTATATAAAGGCAACACACAATATCATGTTGCAGAGTATGCTGTACATGACAGTCATGACAATGGTGCCTGTCTCACTGCACGCGCCATCTGGATTCTTCCCCCAGGCACCTGTTTCTCAGAACTCTGCATGTGGGAACTAGCACAACATGTCCTTGGTTCTCGCCACCCGTCTACCCTTAATTTATGTTAATTCCTTCAGTCTCAGCATTTATTCACAGTAACTACTCCTTTCTTCACTCCATTTTAGTTTCCTACATCTTTCATTTTCTGACTCGTCTATTTTTTGCTGTCCCCCTCCCACCTCTGTTATATACAATGTACTTAGCTTTACAGTCTTATCAACTCTTGCACAATGTTTTAGAAGTAATCTCTGTCTTGCACATTACCCTGTCTTCCACCTTTAAGCTCTCAGGTTTCAAACCTCATCCGGTGCAGTCTCCAACAATCGGTCTTTCCTTCTCATCCCATCTGGTGAGTCTCCCCTGACCTGGGGTTCTGGGTGACTTTTCTGAACTGTATCCCTTCTCCTACAGCCCTCCAGTCCTTTTCCTTCACCCATCCTCCTTCCCCTTCAACTCTTCTGCCAGAAGAATGAGCCAGTGGCTCCAAAAGCTTTTAATAGCTAAATCCTTTTGTGTGGGTGTGTTCCCCTGCTGCCGCTTAGTGAGCAGAAGTTTTATCTATCCGTTTACATTAAATGTAAAATTGTGTAATTTATAAACTCAAATAACAGTACCAACAGTAGTTCTGCTACTAATTTTAACCAACTTCTTTCATAACTTATCCTAATTTCACATAAGGATACAATCTATGAATTGTAATACTTACAACGTGACCAGTATAGAGATACAGGATGTGGTATGGGTGTCCTTTAAATAAGTCAATGCACTTCACAATATCCTCGGTTTTTGGATGCACACCACTTCCTATTAAACTTAAAATCCTTGCCCACGGTTTGTGTAAGGATTCATCTTCTATATTGTCCAACTGTGCCTGCAAAGCTCGGAACACTGGTCGACAGTGGTATAAACGTGACCGAAGATTATGAACATCAAATTCCACACGCTGCTGAATGGTCCAGAAATGAGAGCACAGCAGTTGTCGAGGGAACAGGTATCTAGACATTCAGTAAACATTTTAACACTGGAAATAAATTGTACGTAAAGCCCAGGATGTACAATGCTGATGACAATGTCATCAAAATGCTCAATGAATTTTATATCACTAGTTACCATCAGCCAAGTGTGAAATGGATATTACATGGACAGAAATAATTTATATTTCACTTAGATATTCTAAACATTTTAGATTACATGACTTGTACTAACAAAGTGTCATCAAAATTTTCAATGAATTTTATATCACTAGTTACCATCAGCCAAGTGTGAAATGGATATTACATGGACAGAAATAATTTATATTTCACTTAGATATTCTATACATCTGAGATTACGACTTATACTAAAAAAGCACGTATCAAACTAATAAATTTTAAGAAATAGGATAGGAGGGCACATGTTTGCCAACTGTTGATGAGCACAACTACAGGAGATCAAACAGAAAAAAAAGATAGAACTTCAGACTTTCAGAACTTTGAAGGAGATTCTTCACTAGGTGAAAGTGGCACACCAAAACTTGGACCAAGCGAAGGAAAAATGTACAATTGTTATAGGAAAATGAAGGATGTTGGAATCCTTATATCATGCAAAATAATAATAATAACCACAATAGATTCAGACACTAGGTTATTGACAATGAGCCACAAGCCAACTGCACTTGTCTCTCACACAATTATGCAAATAAATCCACTATTTTGCACTCATACCAAAAAACCACTTTGGATTAATAATTCTGCAGTTGATATTTGATTGTAGTCCCCCCCCCCTCCTCCAACTCCCAATTTCCTGCGGTTCTCCCTAATTTTCAATGTTTTTTTATGAATTTGTACAATTCTGCATTTCATGTTTATATTTTCATGCCATGGCTACATGCTATATTATTGCTCGACATATGGAACTGATGTTTGTGTAGCATCTTAGGGCATAATATGACATCACTGGTCAAAGCCAATAGGGAACATCAAACCATCTGGTTTATCCAGTCATTCCATCTCTCGTAATTTTGCAGTTTTTGATATGAAAAGCCTGACAAAAAAAGTGAAGCACCCACAAGATATGGTCAGATGGCAATATAACTTTGTACATGTACACGTCACGGGTGGATACGAAAATGAGAGTTGCAATTCTCTTTAACAGGTACAACGGCTACCACAGAGCATTAGTATTGTTACCAGGCCCAGTACGGTATATAAGGTTCATGAACAGGGTCATATGTTGAGTGATCACTGAAGAACACGGAGACACTGCATGCTTGTAGATGTTATCAGCACCTGATGAAGTTTGGAAGGGACTTCATTGTGGATCTCTACTTGGCCAGCTGGTTGAATCGTACAATATCCAGATTTATGGGGCATTCGGATCATTGGCCTGATGTCTGACCAGATGGGAACATATGGGCAGGCATATTCATTGTCACAGTTCTGGTCGACCTTGTCTGACTATCACAAGAGAACCACCATATTGTACACTGAGCACATTGTAATCCCTTCACACCTGTTCCTGTCATCTGAGAAAAAGTAATAGATTCCTACAACACTGGGTGTTACCCTGCACCGTAGCTCAGACACTAGCAGCAGACGGACTAGTAAATTATGTTCCCATGTGTAGGCTGCCATTAACACCACAACACAAATTGCTGTTTGGAGTGGTACTGCTGATGAGTGGCATCACGTTCTGTTCAGTGATGAATCGTGGTTCTGCATTACCCCTGATGACCATTCTCAACGAGTATGGCAATGGCCTTGGGAGAAGTTCTACTCTTCCAGTGTACTGGAGAGACACAGCAGTGATACTCGGGCATCATGATATGGGGAGCTATTGGGTATGACTTCAGATCATAGCTGGTAATGACTGAGGGAACTCTGACAGCACACAGTACATAAGAGAGAGCCTGCATCATCTTTTCTATCCTATTCTGCATCCGTAAAACAGTGTATGTTTTGCCTGTGAATACTAAGGCTAGACAGGGAATACAAATCACCATCAGATACTAAATCCTCACGAGTTACTTCTCATGCAACAGTATTGTTTTCAACATGACGTGACAATTCTCATCCACACACAGCAAATGTGTGTATGAGATGTCTGCACAATACTGAGGTATTCCCATGGCTTGTAAAATCCCCAGATCCATCCCTGACAGAATGTGTGTGACCAGCGTAGATGTCAACTTGGTCCCAGTGCCAGTATCCAGATTATCAAGGACCAGTTAGAGCAGCTGTGTGGCAGCTTACTTTAAGATAGGATACAACGGCTTTATGACAGCTTTGCCAACTAAACTGATGCACGCATTTGGGCCAGAGGGGTTGCAACATCACATTGATAAGCAGGCTCAAGTTCTTTGTAAATCTGATTCAGTTTTGTAACCACTGAAATAATATCAAATACCATCTCAACCAATGAAGTTTGACATGGGAAAAAAAAGATTCTTCCAAAAGCTAGTGAAGCCTTCATTCATCTTTGTGTGCCTGTTGCAACTCAGCAATTCTGCTATTTGGTGTAAATTTTTACATTTTGCCAGAATTTCCCATATTGTATTTAAAAGTTTACTTGACTACTAGTATTATTCAGAGGAAATAGCTACCACATTTCTGACAGCAGAGGCCTTATGTCTTCACCTGAGACTAACACTTGGCATACAGCTTTACAGTTCATTGCCTTGTAGATAACATGAATTTTCAATTCTTGAATCAAGATATTCATACAATTTGTAGGAGGAGTAGGCTACATAATGGGACATGCATTTAATTTCCTTTTAATAATTCCCAATTTATTGCTTTACATAAGGTAGGAGCTAGATGAATGACATTAGTCCAGAGTGCATGATTCAACTCTGAACTTTTTTTTGGGAAAAAAAGTCAATATGAAAAACATCAGTGTCTTGCACTGTGAAAGTACAAATCAAATTTCAGCAGAAGCTTAGTTTTATTACTAACAATAAGTATTGAAGAGTAATTTTAAATGTGCTTAGAAGTGAGTATAAGAATTCCAGCATCTTTAGATATTAATGGCTACAGGACCAATGCTAGCCAGGGCACTCCACCTCCAATAAGATACATAGATTAATAATGCATTCTTTTCATACAGATTAAAATAACCAATAAGAAAAGGGGCCACATATTTTGAGCACCAAAAATGGAACTACTTGATATTCTTAATGGTGGACTTAAAACAGCCATCACTATGTCTTTGGTATTTTCTCTGCCTTTTTGGAATGAAGGCTTTGGTGACAAACACATCAACCGTCCAACTCAATGTTTATGTTAAGTTGGGAAGGTGACAGACTGTGTGAGCTGACAAAATCAACATGAGTTGCCATATGAGGAAAAACAATGACAGTTACTGAATACTTCAAAAAGTACTTATTTCAGCTGTATATCACATGTCATAAAATAATTTTTACAGTTGTGGAGAACATTCCAATTAATTTTAGGCTTATGACTGCTGCTTTTCCAAATATGTTGCACATTCCATGTTCGAGTCAATATCTGGCACAACTGAAACAACTTACTGCCACAAAACATACTGTCTGTCTGCTGCATTCTCATTGCGTATTTACAACCAGCTGTTGGCACCCCCCCCCCTCCCTTTTCTGTTACGCTTTGAGAAGTGCTGACACCATGAAAATAATCATCTCTGATCTAAACTCTGCTGGACGCTAACACACTGGCCTCACCTATGCCCTCCACATGAATCCTGAACAAAATTACATTCTGCTGGAATATGAAAATCATCTAGCAGCAAGTTTTTTCTACTTGTCACCTTAACTTGCTGCCAACATTATATAAGTGTGAAATACTTGAGGACTTAACGGAGAGGTTTTCCAGTGATTTTCATAAATCGCTTCAGGCAAATGCCTGAAAGGGCACGGCTAATCTCCTTCCCTATCTGATGGGACCAATGACCTCGCTGTTTGGACCCCTCTCCCAAATCAACCAACCAACAAACTTTGGGGCGATGCCATCATTAGTGGGACATCAGTCGCCTTTTCTAATTTATGGCTTCTGGTCCAGTGGTAATTTTGGTAACACTTACCATCTCATTCATGCCCCCCTTTTTTTTGGGGGGAGGGGGGGCGGCACATTTTTTGGGGCTATCAGAGGCTCCAATTAAAGCCCACCACAGTGACCCGATAGCTAAAGGGTGGACACAATGATGTTACAAATGAACATGAAGGTACTTACGTAACCATGTCAATCTGTACCACATGTCTGAAGTGAAAGATGAAATGATGGTGGTAAGTGGCTTTGATTAATGAAAAATATTCATCATTAATTTTAATCTCGTGCGGCAGACCTCTAAATTCTTTCTGGACTGGAAAGCAATTCACAGAAATCCAGTTTGCAAAGTATGCAGAAATGTCCAAACAATGCATACCATTAAAAAGATCTACAATCTGTTAACTTACTATGTTATTTCAGCACTGATTTCGAGTCTCCTCTGGCATGTTAGTGCCTGAATATTTTGGCAATTTACTGCACTGCACTCAGTAAGTACTCCTCATATACTGAGGTATTATGGGAACTGCTATTTACTATCAGGAGCAGATACATGGAGTGGATGGCTAATGTAACATAGCCAACAGTGCAATTGGATGACCAAGGAATGGAGTAGAGGGTAGATATAAAAGGACGAACAGCTAAAAACATCAGATGCAGCTTAGAAGGATTGCAAGGTATGTTGGTATTAAAATATTGAGCCAGATGACACTACCACCCAGCTGAACACTCCATTCCCCTATCTTCTTCATGTACTGGATGATTCTGATATATGTGTGAAACCTAAATACACTTCCTGCAAGATAAGCTTTGAAAATGTCCTGTCAAAAATCCTAGTGATTTGCAGATTGTGCATGTACAATATATCTATCAAGTGCATAGGGAAGTATCTAAATGTCATATATATTAGGCCTATACTAATGGAAACAAGCAAACTCCAGTACCCACATTCATACGTCCACTATCAAAATTTCACACACAATAATTGATTCACATGGCGGCTTTTTTTGTAGCAAAATTAATACTCCAAAAGTCTTGGTTATAACTCAGAGCTAGTAATTAATGTGGACTTCCGTTCAGAGTTAAGACTTCACACAAAATATGCTGACAGACAACCAAGTGCAACAAGAGACATGATATACTTACACCATTGGCAAAACTATATAATTTGTAAAAGGCAAAACGGATAGAAAGAGCATTGGAGCAACTTTCACTATGTCTTTCTTCATCTTGTGATACAATTCAAGTTCACCTCGACTTAAAAGTGCGCGATCTCTCAGAGCGGTATGTATCTGCATTGAGATCTGAAAGAATGACATCAAGTCTCTGTAGAAATCCTTAATTCCGGCAGTAAATATCCTGTACGTACGTAGAGCCGCGGGGAACTTCTTCTCCAAAAGCGTCTCATAGCCTTGAACAAATTGCATGTAGCGCGAAAGTGCATATCGTCGTATTTTATTAATTTCTTTCTGTGACGTCGTAGTTTTCTGACTGCATCTGCGAAAACATTGATTGTTAGAAGTTAATGTGACACATGCTCACCTACAACTGGGACAATGCTATGTGATGTTTTCTCTCGTTTATCTACGCAGTATCATTAGTTGATCATGCTTACTATATGAATTAATCGTACCTACGAATACAATGTCGAGTTGTGCTGCAACTTGTTATTAAACTCCTGCCAATATAACTTAAATAAATCATCCTCGGTATTCAGATCAAAGCAATTAAAAATCAAATAATCTCAAAACAGCAAAATATTGTTGTATTTCAGACTGTCACTATTTATTTCCGTCCATCAACAATATCATGAATACGCATTTGTTTGAATACCTCCTCCCCATCTTCGATAGGAGCATAGCACGCACTGAGGACAGAATCGACAAGGATGTTCGACTATCGTTGGAACTGCGATACTAGATTTGATTTCACATTCCGCACCATAGAGTATAAATATCTATGCAGTGAGCATTCGAATGAGCGGAAACGGTATTCAGACCGTAACATCTTCTGCATCTCAGGTCACGTGATTTTGAGGCAGCGCATTTTAGCCCGTATAGTGCTTAGCGTATTTCGAATGTTATTACTTCGCTGATACGAATAGATCGCCTTCAGAACTACCGTGAAACTTTGTATACGGGTTTTACCGACATCTTACAATTGCATGTCAGAAACTGAAGTTGGCGCAAAGATGTGTGGTATTGTACTTTTTTGCCACAGTACTATAGCTCAGACTCCACTTTGTTGACGTCTTTTCGGTAACTTGATAAGAAGTGACAGCCAACAATATTATTTTACGTTTCCTATTTCCCTTATTATTGAATCTCTCTTCTAATTAATTATGCCACAGTGACACTGTAGAGGGCGGTGAGGTGTCATGATAAAACAGCGCTTATGACAATGAGAAATTGTTACAATAAATAAGGCAAGTGATTTGCACCACCAGCTTGTCCATTATTATTTTCAGTTTTTTCGCCGTCACATCAGAAAAGAAACAAATAAATTAAAAATACAGGATCTGTGTCCGAGTTTTGGGGTAATAGAAGAAGTGACACAAACATTTTTTAAAAGTTGTCTATTGCACTGAGTCATATAGTCGAATCTGTTTTAATTAATTACGTTACAATGACACTGTATAGGAAACTCTCTTATGCATAAATACTTAGATGCAAACAACGGTTTGAGAACCTGCATAAATTGGAGGAAATTACGCAGACTACTACTACTACTACTACTACTACTCAGCTCTACAGCCCTTGGAGGGCCTTGGCCGGCATCACAATATCCTGCCATTCTATCCGATCCATGGCTTTCCATCTCCATCCTCTGACACCCAGCTTTTTCATGTCTTCTTCAACTCCATCCACACATCTCTTTCTGGGGCGTTCCCTCCTTCGTCTGCCTCCAGCCTTGCCATCAAAAATCCTCTTACATGCTCTGTCTTCTTCCATTCTGACCACGTGCCCTGCCCACCGCAGTCTTCTTATTTTAATGGTAGTAACAATGTCAGGTTCTTCAAAAAGGTGTAGTAGTTCTGCATTCGTACGGATGCGCCAACATTGTTGCTCATATATTGGGCCATATATTTTACATAGCACCTTTCTCTCCCATATGCTAAGGATCATTTCCTTATTTGCAGTCATGGTCCACGTTTTGGCACCACACATAACAACTGGTCTTATAACTGTTTTTTAAATGAGGATTTTGGATTTACATGATAGAAGAGAATTCCTAAGCTTGGATAATGCGGCAAAGTAGCATTTTTTACCTGCTGCTATTCTGGCTTTCACCTCACTGCCAATGTCACTTGTCTCAGTGATAGTCGACCCAAGGTACTTGAAGTCTCTCACCCTTTCAAACTCCCTGTCGGCTATCCTGAGATTTGGTAGGTTTTGTTGGTTGGTCATTGTCATATACTTGGTCTTTTCGATGTTGACTCTCAGGCCAAGTTTCCTTGCACCTTTCTCCACTTGTTGATAGGCGTCGCCTAGCACAGCAGTGTTTCGTGCGAGTAATGTCACATCGTCAGCATAGGCTAGGTACTGCAGTGAACGATTTAAGAAGGTTCCTCCTTTATTTAACTCTATCTGACTTATGACTTTTTCTAGGCAAAGGTTAATAGCAAAGAGGAGATATTGTCACCCTGTCTAAGTCCCTTCTTCACTTCTACTTCTCTGGAGATTTCGCCCTTTATTTTTACTTTACAGTTGGTTTCGCTGAGGGTCATCATAGAAAGTTTAATGAGCTTCTTAGGTATTACAGTCCCTTCCATTACATTCTTCAATTCCACTCTTGAGATGCTATCATAGGCTTGTTTAAAGTCGATATAGAGCTGGTGTATGTTAATTTGATGTTCATAACATTTTCCAAGTAGTATGCACAATGTGAATATCTGGTCAGTTGTTGACCTATTTCTTGTAAAGCCACTCTGATAGTCTCCAACTCTCTCTTCCACATATGAAGTAAGCCTGCTGGTTAGAATCTTGGAGAAAACTTTATATGTAGTATTTAGTGGGGAGATTCCTCGATAGTTCTGGCAGTTTCATTTATCTCCTTTTTTATGTATGAGGCACATTATAGCTGTTTTCCACTCCTTTGGCATGCTCTCCTCTTGCCAGATATTCAGTATTATTTTATGAATTATTTTTCACAGTGTTTCCCCACCATACTTGAGAAGTTCAGCGTGGATCTGATCTTCTCCAGGTGATTTATTGTTTTTTAAGGTCTTAATGGCTTGCATCACTTCTCCCAGTGCAGGTTCTGGTGTTAAAACTTCTGCTCCATAGTAAGTTAGTTCCACCTGTTCTTCTAGTTCTAACCCTTCTACTTCTGGGTTCAGTAACTCTTGGAAGTATTCTGCCCACCTGCCAAGTATTTTATTACTTTCCCCTATCAAATCCCCTTCTTTGTTCCTACACATATTTGTTCTGGCTGGGAACCGGGTCTTTCCTTCTTTAATCTTTTGGTACATTTCACAACTTTGCTTCTCTTCTGCTAGCTGTTCAATTTCTTCCAGTTTTTTCTTTTTTAGTGCTCTTTTCTTCTGACTGCAGACCCTCTTTGCTATACGGCGCTTTTCGTTACATTCATTCAGATTTGCTCGAGTTGTTCTCTGCAATAATTTCATTCGTGCTATATTACGTTCCTCAGTTCTTCTCATACATTCTTCGTCAAACGAATCTTCCTTTGTTTGAGCACGTTCATGTCCTAAAACCTCTCCAGCTGCCTTGAAGATTGCAGTCTTACATCGTTTCCATATTGCTTCTGTATGTTCATTTGATGTGTTGGGCTCATTCTTAATCCTCTCTTCTATTTTCATCTGATATGCTCTCCATATTTCTTCTAACTTGAGTTTCTTAATGTCAAACTTCTTTTGTTTGTGGCATTTTTGTTTACTCAATAGTGAGATCCTCTGTCTATATTTAATTCTCACTAGATGGTGGTCTGAATTGCAGTCAGCTCCAAGTTGGCTCCTAACATCTATTATGTCTGATCCGTGTCTCTGATCAATCAATATATGGTCTATCCGATTTTTGGTTTGTCCATCTGGTGAAATCCATGTTTCTTTGTGTATTTTTTTAATGTGGGAAACATGTACTGCCGACAGTCATGTTTTTGCTTATAGCAAAATCTACAGCCCTAAATCCATTATCGTTTGATATTTCATGGAGGCTATGTCTTCCTATGATTGGCTGAAAGGCCTCTTCTTTTCCTATTTTTGCATTCAGTTCTCCTATTAATATCTTGACATCATGTTTGAGAGCCTGATCATACAGTTGTTCTACCTTTCTGTAAAACTCGTCCTTTTGTTGTTCATCTGCCTCCTCTGTGGGTGCATGTACATTTATGATTGTAATGTTGAAAAATTTTCCCCTTAATCTTAATATGGACATCTGTTCATTGATTGGTTGGAAATACATCACCGCATGTTTCAGTTCTTTATCGACCACAAAACCTGTTCCAAAGGTATTCATCCTCCCACTACTATAGAAGATAGTGAAATTTCCTGCATCCATTACGTCACTCCCCTTCCACCTAATTTTTTGGAGAGCCAATATTTTTATACTGTAGTTGTTTACTTGTGTTAGCAGCTGACGTAGGGCTCCAACTTGGCATAGGCTCCGCACATTCCATGTTCCTATGTACAAATCTCTTATCCTTTTTTGGCATGCTGGGGTCGTCATCGAAATATCTGTCTGGCTTATTCCTTTGCTAGCATTCGCAACAATTGATGTTTTACAGGGGGAGATTGTTTATCTTCCGCCCAACAATTTTGGGGGTTGCCCCTTACAGCTCACAGGGTAACTGGCCCCACCTTTAGGGGAGCATCCTTAGCCTTTGTAGGTCCCTCTACCAACTGCAAGGCAGCAGGTGATTTGTATTTTGGAGACTGGCTTCACCACGCCTCTAGAGCCCTCCCTGCCCTATGGTGTAGGATGTTAAGAATGATAAGGGAGTGGGATAGGCTTAGGATAGGATCGGACAGGAGATAGGTCGTTGTGGGACACACTTAGTCTGGCTCCTCCCCATTGGTCTGTCTGGCATGGGTGGCCCTGCTGGTAGCTACGCTACCGCTGGCATAGCCCTCTGGATCCAGAGCGCGGAAACCTCCTCGCCCGCATGGGCAGTGCTACATTAAGGCAGTGTCCCCTGAGGAGGAAATTATGCAGACTATCATATATAAATTTTATTGGTGTATGAACATAGCACCAATATGTGTGCACTGACTGTCAGTTTACTCAAACACACTTGCAAATTTATCCAGCACTTGTCTCGTAAACACATAGCCATAAGATCGGAGAAATTATCTCTACAGTACAAGATTTATAATACCATGTCTTGATGTTTTCCAACACATAAAGTGCCTCTTATAAATATGACATTTACAGTTATACATTTCTTGCACATACCGATGAAAAGTAACTGGCCCTTCTTCCCCACATCCATAGCAACGACAGTACTGCACCATAGCTGTTACTAAAACTCAAACATGCGAAACGTATATAAAACAAGTTGAATACGTGTAATATCCAAGTTTTGCTAATACCGCAAATTGTAGACAAGCAGTGTCATCCCAAAATCACGTTACTTGCCTGGTTATATGTGGAGAACATGTGCATTAGGCTATGTTCACTCTATGGATATTCCAGTCCTTGCACATGAACTACTTATATGTTGGTCTGAATGTTGGATATTAGACTAATGTGTACCATTATCTATTTATGATAGGAGTCAGTGATAAAGAAATTCTTGATAGAAACAACTGTTCTTACTGTGCATAAGTTCTGTGTAACACAGCTGTATGAGAGGATTCACATTCTCAATGCACTGCCATTCCAAAGTTCTACAATTTCATTATACCACAGGCTAAGCCTGGATGAGCCTTAACCCACACTAGGAGAATGGTTTTGCAGCCTCGTTTAGTTTTCTCAACTAGCTCAAAAAGTCATAGAAATAACTATTCAGGCAGGAGTAGCCGAACGAGACAGACGCAGCAACAGGGAAGTAACCGCTTTTCTGACATTTAAGAATTCCTAACCAGGAGCGAATTTTATTATATCATCTGTGTGCTTTAATAGTTTAGTTTCTTGAATTTCTGCGTGTAAATTTAATATTTAATAGCCACTGTTCTCGCATTTTCGATTGCGTCGGGAAACAAACCGATTTTGTGACATATTACAAGTTCCTAATCAGGGGCGAATTATTTAGTTTAACCTGAGTGCATCGGTAGTTAGGTTTTTGAATATCTGCGTATTACCAGACACAGTTCGTGCATTTTCGTCAGGGTCTACAGTAGATTTCTGTAGCGCGAGTCGATAGTCCATTTATCTATCTGCATAGTTTATTTTTCCATGGACTTGAGTATGAACAGGGACTGCGATTGTTGTGTCCGGATGCGAGCCGAGTTGGTGACACTTCGCTCCCAGCTTCAGATTGTGATGGCTTCGGTTACATAGCTTGAGGCTGCAGTGGATGGGCACCACTGCTGTGTGCCGTCCGTGGGGATCCAATGGACGTCCAGCACGTCAGAGTCCTCCAATCGGTCCTCACCGGTGGCCAACCCAGTTACTGCTCGCACTGAGGCTGACCCCTCAGCTGCGGTCGAGTGGGAGGTCGCCTCAGGGCGAAGCAGGTGGTGAGAGGTTTCCCAGGTGGCTGCACGTAAGGCCTCAATGGTTTGTCTGACAAATAGGTTCCAGGTGCTGTCTGTGGCTGACACTGTCACTGAGCCAGATGCTGTCGCCTGTCCTGCTTCAGAGAAAACCACTCAGCCTGCAAGATCCGGGCAATCACAGAGGATGGGATTATTGGTAGTTGGGAGTGTAGTGGACTGTTAAGGCAGCCAGTCCACAGTGAAGTAGCCGAAAGGGCACGCGTCAACTCACGCCGTCTGGCGTTAAGTCTGGAACAGGATTCGTAATGAATGTGATAAAGAAAAGAACGTAGCTACTAGAACACTTAACTTTTATATTGTCCTTTGGTATACAGCATTCTGGATGATACAAGTGAGACTCTATCTTGAGGTACATGCAATGGTACAAATGGCGCCTTGCTAGGTCGTAGCCATTAACTTAGCTGAAGGCTATTCCAACTGTCTCTCGGCAAATGAGAAAAAGGCTTCGTCAGTGTAGTCGCTAGCAACGTCGTCGTACAACTGGGGCGAGTGCTAGTCAGTCTCTCGAGACCTGCCTTGTGGTGGCGCTCGGTCTGCGATCCTGACAGTGGCGACACGCGGGTCCGACATGTACTAATGGACCGCGGCCGATTTAAGCTACCACCTAGCAAGTGTGGTGTCTAGCGGTGACACCACAGGGAGCTCCAACGTTAGGCGCGGTATGGGGCCCTTAAGGACTTGGCTGACAAGAAGGGTAAGAAAACCAATGTGTACTCCATGTGCCATGAAGAGCACAGGGTGCAGCCAACTGCAGGTGGTTGCTCATGTCACTACCAATGATGTGTGTCACCTTGGATCAGAAGAGATTCTTTCTGGTTTCGAGCGGCTAACAGAAATGGTAAAGGCTGCCAGTCTTGCCTACAAGATGAAAGCACACCTGACCATTTGCAGGAAAGTCGACAGGACCGATTGCGGACCTCTGGTACAGAGCCGAGTGAAGGGTTTGAATCAGAGGTTCAGACGGTTCTGTGACCGTGTAGGCTGCAGATTCCTCGACTTACACCATAGGGTGGTTATGTTTTGGGTTCCACTGAATAGGTCAGGTGTCCACTATTCGCAGGAGGCGCCTACACGGGTAGCAGGGGCTGTGTGGCGTGGACTGGGCGGTTTTTTACGTTAGAGGGTCTCAGGAAAACACAAGAAGGACTTCAGTCACAAAGGGTGCAGGCTGAACACAGGAAGAACGTAGATACACGAACCATTGGTATAACAGTTGTAAACTGTCGTAGCTGTGTTGGGAAAGTACCAGAGTTCCAAGTGCTAATGGAAAGCACTGATGCTCAAATAGTTATAGGCACTGAAAGCTGGCTAAAGCCGGATATAAGCTCAGCCAAAATTTTTGCGAAGAACTTAATGGTGTCCGAAGGAATAGGGTAAACACGGTTGGTGGTGGCGTGTATGTTGCTGTTAGAAGTAGTTTAACTTGTCGCGAAATTGAAGTAGATACTGTGAGTTAGTATGTGCAGAGGTCATTGTTCATGACTGGAATAAAATAATAACTGGATCCTTTTATCGACGTCCCAATTCAGATGATACAGTTGCTGAAAGCTTCAAAGAAAACTTGAGTTTGATTTCAGACATGTAACCAAGCCATATGATAATAGTTGGTAGTGACTTTAATTTACCCTCGATAGATTGGCGAAATACTTGTTTAATTTTGGAGGTACGCATAAAATATCATCCGAAATTGTGCTAAACGCATTCTCTGAAAATTATTTCGAGCAGTTAGTTCATGAGCCCACGCAAATAGTAATCGGTTGTGAAAACACACTTCACCTCTTAGCAACAAACAATCCTGAATTAATAACGAGCATCGAAACCGATTCAAGGATTAGTGAACACAGGGTTGTCGTAGTGAGATTAAATATTGTAATCGCCAAATCCTCGAAATATAAGCGAAAAATATACCTATTCAAAAAAGCAGATAAAAATTCACTTGACGCCTTCCTGAGAAACAATCTCCACTCATTTCAAATTAACAATATAAGTGTAGACCAGGTGTGGCTTAAATTCAAAGAAGTAGTATTGGCAGCAATTAAGTGATTTATACCAAATAAATTAACAATCGACAGAGCTGATCCTCCTTGGTACACAAACTGGGCTAGAAAACTGTTACAGAAACAACGAAAAAAGCATGTCAAATTTAAACAGACGCAAAATCCCCAAGATTGGCGATCTTTTACACAAGGTCAAAATTTAGCGCGGACTTGAATGCGAGATGCTTATAACAGTTTCCGAAATTAAACTTTGTCTTGAAACCTGGCAGAAAATCAAAACAGATTCTGGTCGTATGTGAAGTATGTTATCGGCAAAAAACAGTCCAAGCCTTCTCTGCGCGATAGCAATGGAGATACTATCGAAGATAGTGCTGCCAAAGCAGAGGTACTAAACACAGCCTTCCGAAATGCCTTCACAAAAGAAGACGAAGTAAATATTCCAGAATTCGAATCGAGAACAGCTGCCAACATGAGTAACGTAGAAGTAAATATCCTTGGAGTCACGAAGCATTTTAAATCAATAAAAGCAAGTCTTCTGGTCCAGACTGTATACGAATTAGGTTCCTTTCGGAGTATGCTGATGTATTAGCTCCATATTTAACAATCATATATAACCGCTCGCTCGACGAAGTTGCACAGGTCACACCAATATTCAAAAAAGGTAGCAGGAGTAATCCACTAAACCCAGATAGCACAGTAAGCTGGTTTCATACTTGTTTCCAGATGTAAAGTTCAAGTATGTAAGCTTGATCAAAGCTGGAATATTCAGGCCTGTTAGTTTGATTCAAGCTTGAAACAAACATCAAAGTTGGCAGAGTTCAAGCTATATTTCAAGCTTGGCTTATCAAGTTTGGCTCCAGCTGTATCTACACACGTGGAATACAGCCTGGTATTTACAGCTTGTTTTAAGCTATATAATTATTAATCTGAATTTATTGAACCTAATTAATTAAATAAATATCAGAATGGAAATGGTGTGAAACAAATTATAAAGACATGTATGTTTAAAATTTTTTATTTTCAAAGTGTTTAAAATTGTTTTATTTTAAAATTTAATAATTCTGAAGCCCCTCCGGCCCCAGCACACAGACCAGAGCAGGATCAAATATCGCTGACTTCTGCCGGTATAATGATCCTGTAACAGGTAAAAGAAAATGTTAGCCATACCTAAACATAAAAAATGTAAAAAGTTGAAACTGATCAACCTAAATATAATTTATGCCCCAGATTACCAAAATAACTTCAAACTCAGTGATGAAGTAAGAGTCATTAACTAGTATAAACGTCACTGAGTAAGCAGCTACTTCTGGTGACTTCATTCCAAAGAGTTTTTAAAGTAATTTGGAATAACTTTTTGTACGAAATTTTTAAAGTAAGGATTACATTTCGGTAATTTTGCGATGACTTCATGAAGAAGCCACACATCACTATTTCTAACAGTTTCAGGGCCATTTAATCTGAATTATAAAGAAACAATTACTTGAAATCATATACACCTCATACTGTAAGCTTATAAGGAAACTACTGTTTAGAAAAATGTAGACGTTTTATTCTATCCACAATTATGTTAGTGCAACTAAACACACACCATTTAAGCTAAATACAACATTAAAAAGGTACAAACATTCACAATAAACTCAGATGTTTTTTAAAGTTCTAGTCAAATGAGAAGTGTCCCCTGTTGTTCATAAATGTTGGAATATGGTAAGCTTTCTCAACAGTACGACAATCATTCTCAATAGATTCATCCTTCACAGTACAGCCCAGATCCGAAATTTGCCACTACTTTCCATGAAAAGTAATGTTACACTTATTATGAATATGCTTAACTTTTTGCCAAGCATGAGTCACAAGAAATTTTGTGTCCATCATCACAGAAAGAATTAACAGCTTCAACAAAATCTCTCAAGACTGATGGCGTAATAACAGACTGCAACTCTGATTTTACTGTTGCCTCAACTTTAAGACTTCTTTGACTTGAATTTCTTAAGTATGTTTACTTTGTGCAAGAGTGTCATACTAACGGGAAGAAATTTCATATTTTCCAGAGTTAAAGAGCAGTCAAAGCTACGTAAATAAAAAAGACTGACACCTACGTAGTGACTGGTTCTTGATGTACTTTTTCCCGTTTACCATGTCATTACTATTTGTATTCACAAAGAAACTTTTCGCACTTCACGATTATTCTTCCATGGTGTGACACATGCGATTACTTACAAGTAAACAAATGTAATAGGGCGATATATATAAAAAGGCGAGATTTTAAAAAGGTAAAATAACACTAAGTTTTAATTTATTGGTGCCATGTACTAGAGAGCTAGTTTTGAACAACTTGTAATATGTATTCTTAGCTGGTAATCCATTTCACTTTCACCCAGGCTCAATTTTTCTACGTAAAAGAATATGATATTTCTTTACGTTACATAATAATATTTATCATTTGAAATATTAATGTACCACTAGAGAAAAATGCACCAACGTACCCGTAATACACTATATATCCTCTTCAGACCCGGTATAGCTGTAAGGCAGGAGACGCCACACACTTGCCGAACTATTTTCCAGTATAAAACAAACTTTACAACAGTCAACGATCATTAACGCGCGTCGCAAAGGTAAAATGGCTGTCAGTGCAACGCTTATAAACGCTTGTGACGCTTCCCGTGGACGTCAATGGAAGCTATGCTGTGCGCGCATCTGCTGTACAGCCTTCCAGGGAAATTACAGTTTATTTCAAGCTTGGGAAAATTATTTTAATGCAAACTAAATTTTTACAGCTTGATGTAAACTGTGTAACAGCTTGATTTTTCAATCTTGAATTTTCAACTGAACCTAAACTCAATATCCACCTTGAAATAAGCTTGAGTGCTAGCTGGGAAATTACAAGCCCATATCGTTAACGTCGATATGCAGCAGGCTTTTGGGACATATACTGTGTTCAAACTGTGGTGTCACCGCCAGACACCACACTTGCTAGGTGGTAGCCTTTAAATCGGCCGCGGTCCGTTAGTATATGTCGAACCCGCGTGTCGCCACTATCAGAGATTGCAGACCGAGCGCTGCCACACGGCAGGTCTAGAGAGACTTCCTAGCACTCGCCCCAGTTGTACAACCGACTTTGCTAGCGATGGTTCACTGACAAAATACGCTCTCATTTGCCGAGACGATAGTTAGCATAGCCTTCAGCTACGTCATTTGCTACGACCTAGCAAGGCGCCATGTTCAGTAACTATTGATATTGTAAATAATGTACAGGCAAGAGCTACGTTCAACATTAATGCATTAAAGTTAAGTATTCCACCAGTTACCTTCTTTTTTCTAAGTTCTAATTTCCTTGTCCTGCTCCAGACTTCACGCCAGCCTGCATGAGCTTAAACGCGTGCCTTTCGGCTTCCTCTAAAATTCGTGGGATGGCTCTCCTGCCAATCCACAACACAAACATTATGAATTACCTCGAAACAAAACGGTCTATGGACACACAGTCAAGATCGTTCCTGTGAAACACAATTAGCTCTTTAATCACATGAAGTGTTGAGTGCTATTGACAAGTGATTTCAGATCGATTGGGTATTTCTGAATTTCCAGAAGGCTTTTGACACTTTACCATACAAGCGGCTCGTAGTGAAATTGCGTGCTTATGGAATATCGTCTCAGTTATATGACTGTATTTGTGATTTCCTGTCAGAGAGGTCACAGTTCGTAGTAATTGACGGAAAGTCATCGAGTAAAACAGAAGTGATTTCAGGCGTTCCCCAAGGTAGTGTTATAGGCCCTTTGCTGTTCCTTATCTATATAAACGATTTGGGAGACAATCTGAGCAGCCGTTTTCGGTTGTTTGCAGATGACACTGTCGTTTATCGACTAATAAAGTCATCAGAAGATCAAAACAAACTGCAAAACGATTTAGAAAAGATGTCAGAATGGTGCGAAAAGTGGCAGTTTACCCTAAATAACGAAAATTGTGAGGTCATTTACACGAGTGCTAAAAGGAACTCGTTAAACACGATAAATCATTCTAATCTAAAAGCCGTAAATTCAACTAAATACCTAGGTATTACAATTACTAACAACTTAAATTTGTAAGGAGCACGTAGTAAATGTTTTGGGGAAGGCTAACCAAAGACTGCGTTTTATTGTCAGGACACTTAGAAAATGTAACAGACCTTCTAAGGTGACTGCCCACACTATAATTGTTTGTCCTCTTCTAGAATACTGCTGTGTGGTGTGGGATCCTTACCAGATAGGACTTTTGGAGTACATTGAAAAAGTTCATAGAAAGGTAGCACGTTTTATATTATCGCGAAATATGGGAGAGACTGTCACAGAAATGATACAGGATTTGCTCTGGACATAATTAAAAGAAAGGCGTTTTTCGTTGCGACAGAATCTTCCAATCACAAACTTTCTCCTCCGAATGCGAATATATTTTGTTGACACCGACCTACATAGGGAGGAACGATCACCACGATAAAATATGGGATATCAGAGCTCGTACAGAGAGATATAGGCGTTCATTCTTTCCGCGCGTTATACGAGATTGAAATAATAGAGAATCGTGAAGGTGGTTTGATGAACCCTCTGCCAAGCACTTAAATGTGATTTGCTGAGTATCCATGTAGATGTAGATGTAGATTCGTAGACTCCATATTTGATGTTCTAGATTTTGTAAAGTACATTTTGAATCTGCCAGAATTAATATTTCAGCATCCTGAGTTTTCCATAAGCAACTGTCTTCTCTATGGCTGAAATTTCTGCTGTACGAATAAGCTGCAAGTTTCCATAGAATGCGCAGCCGCCCTCTGTAGATCTGCTGTCGTCGACTTCTCTGACGTAAGATGTTTATGTTGTTATCTACTTTATATGCCCAACTGTTCGTTATATCTATACATCAGATGGAGCAACTTCAAGCACCTTCACTGTAATGGCGACTAAATTTCGGGTTTTCATTACAATTACTGATGTTAACTTTTTGCTCAGTCGATCATCAGATATTTGTTGCTGCATTTCCGAAGACAAGGCAGTTAATAACGTCTTTGGATGTTAGTTATTATTTACTGTTACACACACAATTATGGAATGACTTTAATTTTTTATTCACAACATTCAATAATAATTAAATGATCATGAATGATTGCGTTTTGTATAGAGGGAAAAGGAGGGTGGATCCTATACTTGCTCTCAGCAATTACAGCACTAAAATCTCTGTGACTTTTATAATTCGTCACTCAGTGATATTATAGCAAGGACTATGGTCCATTACTATACTCCGACACAGCCATTCAATCTTCGTACACTTTCATTTTCACAAAGCTACGTGCCCAGCTCTATTCTTATATTCAATTTAACATCCCTTCATATAGTCCACAGATCCTATTATCACTTATTCGACATGTAGTAGAATTTAATACTAAGCACTACTTTTCTCGTGCCCACAATTCCTCAGATATTCTTAGTCTGCGACACTATGGCAAAAGTCTGTCCCATATAAATTAACTATAATCAATTTTCTTGCAGTTTAACAATAAATGCCCTGATCTCTTCCGTAGCATATCACAAGGAAATGCCCACTGTACCGCACACTGCTGTTAAGTAGACTTATTCAGAGCGCAGAAAACAAGACAATAGAACTAATAATACCCGTGCATGATTTGTATAGTATAATTTAGAAACAAAAACAGCTGCATTAAACCCTCTTTGATTTCCCTGAGGCGCTACTTTGCTGCAGGCGTTATTCTGGTGAAAGATTATATATATCGATAATTTTAATTAAAACTTTTTCAATGCTATTAATTATTATGGACATCATCAGTCACCTCTCCTGTATATGAAAATAAACCTGATAATATTGTTCATGATTAAAAGAGCGGTTATGAGTGGAAGACTTTAGTTTGGTATCCAGTTGTAAGAGTTTCCATTTCGAGAAGTCTGTATAAATCTGTAAATGTTAAAGCTAGTTCATCCCAAGGAATTACATAACTCCTGCATTTGTATTATTTATACTGTGCATGAAAGGGAGAAATACAGTTCAAAAGTATTTCACTGAGTGTTCCACTCACTCGAACACTTCGTCCCTGACAACAATCCGATGCTGCCAAATAATTTCTGTGAATAATTGTTTTGTTACTCTATATTGATGGGACTATTTTCTTATCAGTTACATTTCCTTAAGCTGTTGAGTCAAACTGCACAGCTACATTTATACCAATATAATTTATTTCAACTGACATCATTCTGAAAACTGAGCCAGTAGCAATTCTGATTGTATACATGGACAGATTTATTAGCCTCTGAAGGCGATGGAGAAGGACCCATGAGCAAATTTTGATTGCTTGCAGAAACACATCTTAAGCATCCTTCTGCAACACCGTAGTCTCTCTCTTTAAAGACTGTTCGACTGCCATCGTAATTTACCTGTAAATGATAACTTGCCACGAACTTGTTGCAATGTAGTACATGTATTTCATAGGAATGATAAGCCTCTGGCTTCCTCTTCATTCCACCACATTCAGCTTATTTTGATAATCAGCCTTTGTTTTGCATTCTTCACGAGGCTTACACAAGGTGAAGAAAACATTCCACAGTTGGAGATCAGCATCTGATTCCTCATCCAGATTCAAGACAAAAGTTTATCTAGCAAAATCAGATAGGGTGCATTTTGAAAAGAGTTGTATGAATACTAGAAACTGGCAACACGGCCACGTTATACAATGCATCAGAATGTACAGAGGAACGTGCATCACCCCGCACTACATCACCAGCCGTTGCAACTCCCTGAATAGACTGCTCGGACGTTAAATCAACATCCACCATGGACCTATGGTTCGAGTCCTAGGAAGGGTCCTTATTTAATTTTTTACACTTTCATTCCCTAGTTCTCGTCGCTTATAAGCAGGACATAATTTTGTCATGTGATAGTGGGTCCATAAAACTGCATCCGTGTTTCTAATAACCGCACAGTAGACAACTATAACTGGTCTGTCAAGTTCATGCAGGGCAGCTTCCCAATAGAGTATACATACCCGATAACAATGTTGCAGCTGGTCCCGGCGGAGGTTCGAGTCCTCCCTCGGGCATGGGTGTTTGTGTTTGTCCTTAGGTTAATTTAGGTTAAGTAGTGGGTAAGCTTAGGGACTGATGTCCTTAGCAGTTAAGTCCCATAAGATTTCACACACATTTGAACATTTTTTGATAACAATATTTTTCTCGCCTAGAGCAACGCCTATGGGAAACCGGTAATCTTCGTCCATAGGTAATGGACAGAGGTCGTCCAACGCCTGGATGTACTCCACAAACAGAGGACGCGATTCTTGAAACCGTTCACCAATCCATTTAGTGAAGTACCAGTGATATTCCAAGGCAGTCCCAGATATCTCAAGGAACGGTTATTGAAGTGCTGCATGATGAAGAACTACACCCATATCATTAAATGTTATCTCAACACCAGCGGCGGGAAGACCGCATTCAATGAGTACAGTTTTGCGAATGGCTTTTGCGCCAAGTGGAATATAACGAACATTTCATAAATAACGTGATATCGACCGATGAATCCAGTTTCACTCATGAAGGTATTTTCAACCCTCACAACAACCGTTATTGGTAGGAACACAACCCACATGTCACCTGTGAATGTGGCTTTCAGGCATACTTCGGCATGAACCTGTGGTCTGGAATCGTGGGAGGAGTGCTGTTATGTCCTTACCTATTGCCAGACAGGTTGAATCTGCCCTTTTCCTTCGGAGTACTTTGCCTGACGCGTTGGAAGACGTTCCACTTGGTGTTTGGCGACAGCTATGGTTTCAGCAAGATCGTGCAACGCCATGCTTTGAAATGAATATCCGTAGATATTTAATTAAAACGTTCCTGGGGAAATGAATTGGTCGTGGAGGTCCAATGTTCTCCGGTCCTTAATCCACTAGATTTTTATTTGTGAGGACACTTAAAGGAACAAGAAGTTTGTAGTACTCTACCCATGGATGTACACGATCTAACAGCATGCGTGCACGCTGCTTCAGCAATGGTGGGTGCAGGTGTGTTGCGCAGCGTCCAGCATAGTACGATCCATCGAGTGGCGAAGTGTTTCCAATTGCAAGGTGGTCGCTTTGAACATCTCTAAAGTGAATGTTGTTTGTGTATGAAAGTATCTCCTCTGCGAAAATAACAATGGACGTTAAACATACTGGATACAGACGATGTTATTGTATCCAATATTATTTTCTATTGGCTTTATTTGTGACTTGGACGAAACAAAGTGGTCGTTTATGTTAGTAAGAATTTCATGTTATGTCTTAACATTTAAATGAAAGTTACAGTGTTGAGTTCTGTCTGCAAGGCGTCTTGAATACAGTGGCAAATCTGGTCCGATATTGGGTAAGCTCGTATTTTTTTTACCAATAGGCAATGTGTGTCGGTTAGAGTCATGCCCGGTGCTGGTTTTTTGAGCCCGCCCAGCCCGATTTGGCGCCTGGCCCGTACGAGCCGTGGGCCTGCAATAACCGAACGAAAATCGATTCAGTCGGTTGTTAGAACCCAATGGACTCATTCGGTTGTAGTTTAACGCATAGGTTGAATCAATCATTTATTCTTTCGACTGAAACTAGTCTGTCACAGCAACTCAATGAAACCATCGACACAGCCCGTTGCAGTGAAACCTTTCTCTCATCTGGAACACGTTTTCCTTCTTTATTTCACTGAGCATTCATTCTTCTGAGTGAAACCAGTCTTCACTACTTTCATTACAGATGAGCGCAGATTATTCCAAGATGATATTTGTGTCTAGTTTAAGGATCCGATGACGGCAGTAAGCCAAAACCAGTAACGAGAGTTTGATGACATATATGATCCAGACGGAAATTTATAAATAAAGTGTCCACCACGATCACGGGCTGTTATACAAATTTCGAGTCTTTAATGTGTACTTTTATGAGTTGAATTAAGGCAGATGTGTAGAGCTCCCCCCCCCCTCCCCCACCTGGTAGTATGTGAAGACATACTACAATACATATTCATTTAATTATGTACTAAACAGACTAATTTTATCTTTTCATCTTTGACAGTTAAGCAATGTATTACTCTGGATTTTGTTGTTCCAGATGCAACTAATATATAAGTAATTGTGATGATGTGTCGTTGGGGTACAAAATTGAGCGTAAAAGTTCCCTTGGAGGAAAAAAGAAATCTCGCCAATTTTAGCGACTGTTTGCTTTCCGGTTTACTGGAAATGTGTATCGTTGCCCATCAGTTAAAAATCATTTAAATCTACCTCTTAAACACTTATTCAGCTATTTATTTGCGTGCATAAAATACGTTATCAGCTATTTACATGCATATCATACCCATGCACACAAGCCTGTTCACATTTTCTGTATCAGAAATGATTTCATAATTGAGTACTGCCCGGATGATGACCAGATTGGGCGATATTTTGTCATTTGCGCTGCTAATGACAGAATATCGAGCAAATGTTTTAAAGAAATGAAACCATCGCCATTTGGGCGATATTTTTGTTGATCAGCGTGATTTGTAGGCTACACAGACAAATCCAAGTGTATTTTTATACCCTGATTTTAATTTAATGGCACTTGTAATGATATACCGAAATATTGCAGCCCCCAATTGTCTTACAGCGCCAAATAACGACTCCAGCTCTTCTATAAGGAGACAGATAGAATATGAAGGTAATTAAGATCTTGAAATAGTGTGTACATATTTTGAACTTACCATAACGCTAGCAGGTGAAACAAAATCAGTTTTTCTCTTTTTTATTGTTACAAACTTACCTGTAATTAGAAATTGTCACAACAGCACACAGCACAAAAACATTAAATGGTAGCACTTGCATTAAATTGAACTGCAACTAAGAACTTGACTGATTAACAAAACAACAACTGCACTCAAGCAAGGCCAACAACTGTCTTGGCTAAAACAGGGATGGGCGATAGTCGATTTACATGCTTGGTTTGTGTTAAAATACTTGGTTTGTGCTACAACTACATAGATCATTGTTGAAACTCGTACTAAAAAACATCAGAATTACTTGCATTACTAACTGAGTAAATATTTTATTGTTTTCTTGTTGTCAATGCAAACACAGTATATCACTTTAATATAACAAGGTCTTTAAGAAGCATAGACGATGACTACTACTTACATAGATTACGTATTTCTCACTCACGACGAGGCTGGAAGTTCCGCTGTGGGTAGCCTCCGAAAAAAAACCTTTTTTGTTAGTTTTTGCAGAAGAATGTTTGTGATTTCGGAGTCTTATATTTTCGAACAGAATTTCATAAGAATCAACATGTGAAGTACCCTGAAATAGAATCTTAGTTATAATTATTTCCTTAGTTGTTTCCACATTAAATCTATTCATTTCTTCACTCCATACTATATTTCTGGTAAAAAGCACTTATCTACAGCAACATAACTGAAATGTACTTCCTGTTTTTCAGCTTCTCACAAATTTCAAGCAATTCGTATGGGTCCAGCACATTTACTATTATGAATATACACTTTGTTCTGGAACAGGTAAATTTTGTCTCAAACGCCTTCCTGCTGACCGCAATAGCGCAGTCCATCGATCTCAAGGGATTGTTATGCCGATTTCATGGAAAGCTAGCTGACCTTTCTCATCAGTAAGATTTTTTTCTACACGATTTATAATGGCATTATTCTCATCATAATATGCGACGAGGGTTTGTTTGAAATAGCTACCTTGTGTTTCTTCACATTCATGTGATGCACGTCAGATCGACCTCCATGGTCGATTGAAACAGTATGTTTACATAAGTGCAAAAGAGTTTCTCACTTTGCTGTTGTAATTTCAGAAATAGAAACTCAGATCTATTTTAGTCAGCAAATACACACTTTCTTTTGGCATTTCTGTGAAAAGTTTGCAGTACATGAGGTCAAGTAACGTAATCTATGATTCTAACGGTCTAAAACCACACTTCTAAACGCAACGACCTGAAGCAGTAGGCAATGCACAAAGAAAGCGGAAGTGAAAAACTTCTCGCCATGTGAAATCATTACATAGGACCAATCCATGGACTTCAAAAATCGTGCCACGTTCAGTTAAGTGTAATCAAAGAGTGTATTATGTTTATTTTTTGCGTATGACTGCATTTATTCCCCATTTCAGTATGCTACAAGCTGCTTAGAAGTAGGCTATTTCATAATATTTGAGACGGTAAATGCAAAACGGGATAATACATGTCCAGTGCGTATTTTGTCGAGACAACGGGACACTTAATCTACACAAGGGACGGTCCTGCAAAATACGGGACGTCTCGTCACCCTAGTGTAGGCACTACCACGTTTCCATAATGATCGAAACCACCCTATTGATTTCTCACATTAACACCATGGAAACCGGCAGACATAAAACGATGCTATCGAGTTGAGAAACTGGCTCTGTCGTTTCTACCTTAAGCCGACTGGGGTACTGTTTTGGCAGAAGAAAGTATGCAAGTAGCCGCGTACAGAAGGACTTAATTTCATTGGGCCAGTCAGTAAAAATACTTACAGACGTGTTTTACAGAAAACAACATTATATATTTCTATTGAGTTCAACATTTAAATCTTTTCCACAAATTCGTTAAATTAATTTCATAGATACATTTCCGATATTCTACTTGCAATCCTTCTGCATTCCCCTATCTCGACCGCTCCTTTTACTTTATTCAGCACAGCTGTGATCGCAAATACATGGGTATTTAATCTGTAGAACTCTCGAATGTCTGGCTGGGACGAGTGGTAATTTCTCCACGATTTTCGGACAAACAGACTCGTTACCTGAAACTTCCTGGCAGATTAAAACTGTGTGCCGGACGGAGACTCAAACTCAGCACCTTTGCCTTTTGCGGGCAAGTGCTCTACCGATCTGAGCTACCTAAGCACGACTCACGACCCGTCCCCACAGATTCAGTTCTGCCGGTACCTCGTCTCCTACCGTCCAAACTTCACAGAAGCTCTTCTGCAAACCTTGCAGAACTAGCGCTTGTGGAAAAAAGGATATTGTTGAGACATGGCTTAGCCACAGCCTGAGAGATGTTTCCAGAATGAGATTTTCATTCTGCAGCGGAGCATGCGCTGATATGAAACTTCTGGCAGATTAAAACTGTGTGCCGGACTGAGACTCAAACCATTTCATTGCAACCATTTACATTGCCCTTGGAACTTGAGGCAGTGGAGCTAACCACACGTTTCTCTCTGGTTTGTGCAACTCTGGTTCCATTGGGATACAGTCTGTGGAAGAATGAGGTTACTGATTCACAGTTTCTTCAAATGGTTTCAAATAATCGACCCAGGTAGTCCACTTGTTTTGACAATAAGACCAACAAATCTGTTGAATTCTCTAAACATATGGCTTGTGGGGATCACCTCTGGATGGTATTTTGAAACCAGGATTTGCCTCATCTGATGGTTTGCTAAGCAGTTTGGCCAACAATAGCAGGTAAAGTCTGGGGCGTTGTCTGACATTGTGGCAAATGGTTTCCTCACTGTTGGAACATAACTGTTCATTAGCTTTTGAATTATGGTGGAACTGATAGCACATTTGATGGCATACACTATTAGGTATATTGAAAATAAAACATAAAATGCTGCTACATATTCAAACTCTAACCATACCTTCGGGAGGGCTCCACACATATTGGCTGTGATGAGTTCTAATGGTTTTGTGGGTAACATTAGGTGCAATTCACACTTGCAACAACAGTTCAGAAGCTTAGCCTTCTCATAAGTGGCACAAGATTTTAGCAAAGTCTGTACCTTCCGGCATGTATTAGGAAAGTAGCAGTATGTGGCTATTTTATGTGCACATTTCATGACACCATAGATCCCCATGCATAGTAGATGTAGCATATTAAATTATCTTCACAATCTTCCATAATGGCAACACGCCAATGACGCAGTTGTTGATTGTTATAGTATAACAGAATGTCATTGACGATGGTATAATGCTCAAATAAATTTTGATTCGTTTCTTATAATGTCTGTTTCTTTACTACACTTCACCGCCGATCAGCACTCTGTAAACTGGTCATGTTATTACATAGGTCTAAGTAGTATGTATGGTGGGGTAAATCCTTCGTCAATAATACTTTTAGATCAGTCAGCTGATCATTTACTGCAATCTTGAAGGGTCTCCTATTATGTTATCTGTCCCATTTAAATGTATTATCTCGAAGTCATACTTTTGAAGGGCTAGCTCATTATGCATGATAAAGTTTGCAAGTCATTAAGAAACTCAAGGCATGATGATCACAATATACTGTACTATGAGTCCCGGCTAAATAGTGATGAAATTTACAGAATGCCCATACCACAGCAAGAGCAAGGGACTGATGACCCTGTAGTTCGGTCCCTTTATCGCTCAAACCAAGCAACCAACAGCAAGAGCTTCGAAACCAACGGTCAAATATGATCTTTCGCATGAGACAAGACCCTATTTGCGAATTCAGTGGTACAGAATGTGGGTTTTTCATCTATTTCTCTTATTTGAAGTAAGCAAGAGCCCAGTCCAATGCATGATGCAACTGTCAAAAAACAAAAGCGAGTCCTCTTGTCAGGATGTCAAAGCAATTTTTTCTTTAGTAATGCCTGTTTCATACGATCGAATTCCCTTTGGCAATCTTTAGACCAATGACACTGAACATTATTCGTCAATAAATACACTGGAGTTTCGGAACTAAGCAACTGATCTGGCACAAATCTTCGATAAAGGAATGTGAGATCTTTAAACTCTTTCAATTGTTTATTTGTATAAGGAGCAGGGACATTAATCAATGCAGATAACCTAGCCTGGTTAAAAGTATTCCATGAAATGTCATGAAAAGAACCAGGAACGTGATCTGTTCATGAAAAAACTTAGATTTTTCGAGCAGTGACACTAGCCTGTGATTACTTGTGTAAGATTATATGAATTAATTCTAGATGATCAGCCCACGTTATGGCCGCTGTGAACAGATCATTCACGATCTATTATCTCTGGTCATAAAGCCAAATCAGATGCGGTGATGAAAACTCCCAAGCTGACGTTTAGACTAAAAGGCAGAATTCTAAGTTGGTATCTTCTTTCTGCATGAATAAAGGCTGTGTATTTTGGCAACTCTTTATGAAGGGAAACCTGCTTAAATTAATAGTTGTTAAGTACTTCATGTCATGAAAATTTTGAATTAACTCATCATTGTTTTCCAGTCCTGAAAAGTATAATAATTCTATTAATTTCTCTGGTGTCTAGCACTAAACGAATACTTTCATCAGCCTTGCTGACTGCTATGAGGACTGTAAGACAGTTCTGAGAGCACCAACCTTAACGTCCTTCTAATCTCTGCAAGTCTTTTGACCATGGTAGAGACCAGGAACTTTGTCAAAAGATTTTATGTGCTTGTACATTTATGTGACATTGATATGCACAGATTACACCTGATTTCTGCTTGAACAGTTTACGATAGTTATTTAATAGGTGAACAAGCTCAGAAAATAGTTAAACACCTTGATTGTGCAACTTCCGCTTCTTTGCACTCTTTAGTGCACATGAATGTTTTGTATTCAGACTGATGCACACCAGATTCAACTGTCATCAGATCTATCTGCTCTCCTTTCAGTTCACATGAGAGTTTGCTTCTGATAATTTCAGTCCTCAACTGATTGACCAAAGTAATCACCCTGTTTAAAGAAAAATAACATTTTCCTAAGGAAATTCGATCTTTGCATCCATTGGCCACAGTGAATCAAAGCCTATCATGCATTGTACGACCAATCCATTAAATGAAAGAAACGAGCAACTACTCGCTCCATTTTCTACTATTACATTGAGTCTAATCTGTATGCTAATCTTTCTTGAATGGGTGCCAACTGCTCCCAAAATTCTAAGGTTCTTGACTGGTAAAGTTGAAACTCCAACTCAGCCACATATCCTTTGAAACAGATCAGATGACACAACATTCAAAGATGAAGCTGTGTTGATAGTACCAGTCACTGGTATCTCAGCTATCTGTGCACTACTTGCTGATTGTACAACACTTGAGCCTTGTTTGTTATTGTTAGTTTTGTCGAAAAGCATGTGTCTGAATCAACTCCATCATTAAATCTTAATAGCTTTGCATCATTATCACAACACCTATTCTGCACCACAACCAATGCTTCAGGGTTAGATGTGGCTGCAATTAGTTTTCCAGCCTATTAGTTGACTATCGATTATTGTCTTCAGCAAATTCCTCAATTATGGGTGTCCATTTCCTCCAGTCTTGGTTCTTCTCCGCATACTGTTGGCTATAGTTCTGCGAAATACCTGTATGATTAGTACTGCCATTTTGAGGCACATAATCTGGATTATATCTCCTGTCTTTCCTTCTCTACCTGTCGTAGTTGCCATAAATGTGTCGTGATTGTGATTATTACCGTTGGTGTGGCACCTGATATGAAAATTTTGCTGAAAAGCTTGACAGGGTCCAAGAAAACCATTAGATCACCTAACTTCTCTATTATTACTAGTACTCGCAATATCACCTGCAGAAGGGGACATTGTTGTAAGGAAATTCTCCAGAAGCGGAAATTTTCAGATGCTGGTGGTCTGGAACTTGAGTAACTGGGACAAATATGTTGGAATATGGAAAAACCTGTTAAAATAGCGAAAACTGATGCAAAATCCGTAAAACTGAGGAAAATATGTCGCCTCGACAGTTTGCTCATCTTTCATCGACAGCAGTTCCATAGATCGAGTTCGTAGTTTCACTCAGGTGGATGTTACGAAATAACGAAGATGGAGGGATGCGAATTGTAGCTTGCTGTTGGGTGTAAAAAGACTATGCTTTTTCCCGATGTGTGAACAGCTTGCGTGGAAGCCAATCTTCTGTATTGACATATCTGAATTTTATGTAATATCCACGTGCATGTCAGTTTATTTACAAGACTTCCACAGACAGTAATTCTGACTGCTCAGGCCATGCTGGAAGTGGCCGGCGGCAGCGCTGTGACTGGCCTGGCGCCAGTGTACTGAATACCAATCGCTTTCAGCGATTTCAACGGCCGCCAGTCACTATGTCCGCCTGGTCACAGCGTTCTCACGTCTGACGAGTGCTGCCTCTTCCCACCATGAAATCAGATGAGGGCTATAGCATGCTGTTGGCCATTCCATGACAAATAGGCAACTATTTCGTTGTTGTTCCAGGGGTCGGCATTTCCTAGAAATACGTTTGATTTACACAGACCTGAAACAGTACATCATCGTCAGCCTGACACCGACCAAAGCAGATGGATCTCTTTGTGTACCATCAGCGATAGGATAGAAAACCAGTATCCCCAAGCACTTTGGGTAGAGAGTGAGGGAGGAGGGGAGATAAGACTGGTTCTAAGCTGTTTGGTGTGTTTCACACATCGAGGTGAAAACACATGCGCTGTTCTGGTGGACAGTTTATTCTCCGATAGTTATGTGGTGTTATTACAAGGTTTTGTCTTCCTGTAAAACCAAGGCTGGGATGCACTTGTAGCGTAACATAGTCGTTGCTATTGTGTTCTTTTTTAATAGTTGCTCGCTTGTAAGAGGCTTACGTCTCCCACCCCCTAAGACACAATGGTACCACTCGCTAGGAAACAATGTCCATCCAGCCCGCAATGTTCACTCAATATTGGTTATCGTGCTGTTGTTTGGTCCTACTAGCATTACGTTATTGGTGAAGTCTTCTGCTCACCATAGTGTGTGGAACTTGCTAGGTGAATGTATGTTTAAGGACAGCTGGATGGTGTTAAGTAGTTATCTTGTAGTTTATTCTACGCAGTATTCAATGTTCTCGGTTCAGTATTCATGGTAGCAAGAATAAGTTCATACTGCAAGTGTGAGTTTACACTTATTTAGCTGGAGATTTCATTGGTTCTCTACTATATCCATTGTTTGCACTGTCGCAGTGTTCATTTTAAAAGCACAAGACCACACCCTTTACACGATGTGAGGTGAGGTCCGTCAGCACAATATTCATTGTAGCAAGCATTAAAATACACCTGGAGAGTGAGTGTACACTTTTTTAGCTGGAAATTTTTATTGATTTTAGTACCATATCCACTATTTGCACTGTCACATATTCGTTTCTTAACCATTTACCTATCATCAGGCCTCAGAACCCTGTGCGTGATCTTTAATATCTTCTCTATTCGTAACTACACATTTTATTTTAATGAAATTTTATGACTTTTCATAATTTGTCAAGTTAGTTATAATTTTGAAAAAAGTATAAAAATTTACCTTTGTGTTAAAGTGTTGGTGCACGTTTCCTCCCGTGCTGTTAGAAGCAATTTTTCGGCAAACGTTATGTCTGCTTAGCGTCTGTTACGTCATTCGCCATTGTTGACTCGCACTGTTATTCTTTCAGTGTTCAACAGTCCTCCTTGCGATTAGCACTTGTTATCTTGGTGCATTATATCGTAACGGTTATCTGTTCTACAAACTGAAAATATTACGGAGTAGAGGACTATCAGATGAGGAGATACGGGAATTGCTGGAGCAGTCCTCTGATTTCGAAAACCCACCTAGTGAATGTGAATATTTTAGTTATGATGTTAATGTAGTAGATGTCGCTGAAAACTCAGAATTACACGAAAATAATGATCATGAAGAAATCCTTTACAAAGATAGAGAAGAACAATTTAGTGCAAATTCTGTCGAGTCTGACTTATTCTTTCTCGTAATCGGAATAAAATATGGCCTACAACTCCTCAAGCTGGTATTTCTAGTAGGTGGAGCAGAAAGGATATATTTAAAGAAGACCAAAGACCTAAAAGCTATTCGATTAAGAACTGTGATAATGAAGAATCTTGCTTTATGTTGTTCTTTCCTGTGCCCCCAATTGACCAACAAGGAAGGTCGAATCGTTAACAAGGACTGGGTGGACATAGACATGCATGAAATGAAAAATATTCTTTTATTCTGATCCTGACTGGAGTTTACTAGTCAAGAAATGAAGATATCAGTCGACTTGGAGTGCTGAGAATGGCTGACCACTGTTCAATGAAATTATGTTTTGCAACCACTCACACGCTAGGGTGTTGCGCTTTGACAGTGTGGCAGCCCGACGTGAACATGAGCCAAGTCATAAACTGGAACCAATCAGAGAAATTTTTGAGATCTGGTAAATAACCCTTAGGGACGTCTACGTTCCAGGATGGCGCATGACTGTGGATGAACAGTTGTTCACATCCCATCAAATCCTGGTACATACACAATAAAGTTCTGGACAATTTGTGACAGTGTAACAAACTACTGCTGGAGACGAAAGTGTATTTGGGGAAGGAGGAAGAAACCAGAGCCGTGCAACTGGAGAAAATGTGAAAACACTGGTGCTCCAACTTGAAAAGTCTGCACATAATATAACCTGTGGTAATTTTTTTACATCTCTCGATTAAGCAAATTATTAGCTGTCAGAAAATCTTACCCTAGTCGGTGCTATCCGTAAAAACAAAGGTGAACGGCCTGCCGATTTCATTATACGCAAAGGACGTCATGTACACTCTATGTTATTTTGTTTCCAACCAGATGTGATGACAGCTTCTTATGTTCGTAAGAAAAGAAAAGCTGTTACCGTCCTTAGCTCTCTTCATTACAAGTAAAGAAGCCTGAAGTTATAATGAAATAGACTGCCACAAGTGGTGGTGTTGACACCATGGACCAGAAGATGTGATGCTACAGTGTGAAGAGAAAACCAATGTGCCAGCCATTGTGGGTTTTCTTCAACATGATCAATGTAAGTGTAATGAATGCATACATAATTCGGATAACAGTAAAAAAAGGAGACGTCAGACTTTCATCATCAGTTTGGGAAAACAAGTAGCAGAGGTAAAGAAGTCAATGAATTGATCAGTAGCACTGGCTCCAGGAATAGGCAGTGAAACCACCAGCTATTTGTTAAAAGGAGCAGATGTACATAATGTGTAGAGAAGAAAGATAGAAAAAGTCAAATTACATGTTATCAGTGCGCAAAATCTATATGCCCAGAACATTTTAGCATTGTCTGTAGACCGGGTGCGAACATACACACACACAACTGTTATTCAATACAGTGGAGCATCTGAAACTGTGGTGTCACCGCCAGACACCACACTTCCTAGGTGGTAGCCTTTAAATCGGCCGCGGTCCGTTAGTATACGTCGGACCCGCGTGTCGCCACTGTCAGTGATTGCAGACCGAGCGCCACCACACGGCAGGTCTAGAGAGACGTACTAGCACTCGCCCAGTTGTACTGCCGACTTTGCTAGCGATGCTACACTGACAAATACGCTCTCATTTGCCGAGACGATAGTTAGCATAGCCTTCAGCTACGTCATTTGCTACGGCCTAGCAAGGCGCCATTACCAGTTTATGTTGAGATAGAAATGATGTATACACAAGAGAGATGTTCTCGAATGATGGATTAAAGTTAAGTATTCCAAGATCTTCGTACTTTATTGCAATTCTCAAGACATTGTCCTGTTCCAGACCTCACGCCAGTCTGCGTGTAATTAAACGCGTGCATTTCGGCCTCCTCTAGCAACACGGTATTGGCTCTTCTGCCAACACAGCAGAAACCTCTACTAGACAGCTCTGGGACAGTTTACTTAATGAATTAGAATAAATGCGATTGATGATGAGTTATAGCGACATGCAACGGCGGAGGCTAACAAGTTTGGGGCACTGTATCCCACCTGTCGGGGGCAGAGGTGGTAGATCAGTACACAGTGAGACATCGATGTGTATCTCATTTATCATGGGATGTATTATTTCAATGTTTTTCCTACATGAGACTGATCTTACTTAGCTGAGGATCACTTTCAGACAGGACAGCACATCCAGAACGTTTGAAAGTGCATAGATGTTGACCATTCAGTTCTTCATCCGTGTCCAATAGTCTGGTATATCGCTTTTGTCCCAACGAGAAATTGTTCCAGGGCCATAGTCTTTCCGAGAAATATGATTAACAGCTTGCATTCTGTTCTTGAGCATTTTTTCCCTCTGTGACTGATTTCTGCAGACTGGAAACATTATATCGCTGCCAGCAGATGGATCTCTTTGCGTACCACCAGCAACATGGTAGAACAGGCCTGGAAAATTGGTATCCCTATCTATGGGGGAAGGAGAGGGAGGGAGGAGAGTAGGTAGAAGGGGAGGTAAGACTGGCTATAAGTTATTTTGTCTGTATCCACACACTGAGTTCAACACACACGCAACTACAGCCACTCTCTCCTGACAAGATCTTTTGGGGTCGGTTTTCGCGCTAGATGTGTTATTACAATGATTTTTCTAAATTCCCAATGCGTGTGTTGCATTATGACCCATTGTTTATGAGTCGTGGTTTTTCACGACAATTTCGCTGTGTAATTAGAGCAGTGAAACATTTTCCTTCAGTTGTGGTAGCGTGCATTGACCTTCCTACACTTCAATGATAGTTTGCTGCCCTATCCCTTCTTACCATGTATGTATGTGTGTTTGTACAAGTTCCTCAGCAGCTATACACTTGTAGATCAATTATAGGTAACTCTCCTTACACTTCAGTGACAGTTTGCTGTCCTGTCCCTTCTTATCATGTATCTGTGTACAAGTTCCTCAGCAGGTATTTCATTTGGAGATCGGTAGGAGACAACTCACACTTCAGTGATAGTTCTCTGTCATGTCCCCTCTTGCCTTGTATGTACACTGAAGCGCCAAAGAAACTGGTATAGGCATATGTATTCAAATACAGAGATATCTAAACAGGCGGAATACGACGCTGCGGTCGGCAACACCTAAATAAGACAACAAGTGTCTGCAGCAGTTGTTAGATTAATTACCGCTGCTACAATGGCAAGTTATCATGATTTAAGTCAGTTTGAACGTAGTGTTATAGTCAGCACATTAGCGATGGGATACAGCAATTCGAGGTAGCGATGAAGTGGGATTTTCCTGTACGACCATTCCACGAGAGTACCGTGAATATCAGGAACCCAGTAAAACATCAAATCTCTGACATCGCTCCGGCTGGAAAAAGATCCTGCAAGAACGGGACTAACGACGGCTGAAGAGAACCGTTCAGCGTGACAAAAGTGCAACCCTTCCGCAAATTGATGCAGATTTCAATGCTGGGCCATCAACAAGTGTAAGTGTGCGAACCATTCAATGAAACATCATTGATATGGGCTTTTGGAGCCGAAGGCCCACTCCATCGAGCAGATGGACGTGTACAGACGGAGACAACCTCATGAATTCATGGACCTTGCATGTCAGCAGGGGACTGTTCAAGCTGGTGGAGACTCTGAGTTTAAACATTTCCGCTGCCCACCAAACTCCCCAGACATGAACATCATAGAGGATATCTGGAATGCCTTGCAACGTACTGTTCAGAAGTGATCTCCACCCCCTCGTTCTCATAGGGACAGCCCTGAAGAATTCATGGTGTCATTTCCCTCCAGCACTACTTCAGACATTAGTCGAGTCCATGCCATGTCGTGTTCCGGCACTTCTGCATGCTTGTGGGGGCCCTACGTGATATTAGGTAGATGTTCCAGTTTCTTTGGCTCTTCAGTGTATATGTGTGTGCCGTTTTCTTAGCAAATGTTTCACTTCTGAACTGATAGGAGGTAATACTTCTAGTAGTGGCTGTAGAACATTTCCCCACCAATTTCGATTGGTATTATGGACTAAAGTACACAGAAAGGTGAACATATACAGACATGCTATCCGAAATGGGAACAAAACCTCAGTTGAGCACTATACACCAAGGCGAGCACCTGTAGCATATTCAATTTTGGGTAGTGGAACTGGACGACGAAGTTGTTACCTACACTGTGGACTAACCGGCCATTTGAAGAAACACGAGCGGCTTCAACACAGGCAGTAGTCTCTACAATTTGCAAAATGCATCCTCAGTCTGTTCCGCTACATCACCATTATTTGCGAAAAATACTCCTCATCTAGTATCACTTCCTTCCATTCCTCGTGTAGGAGGCTATGGATGCAGTCCTCAGCTATACACTTATAGGTAACACACTTACTAAATGCCTCTCTGCCCAACACCAGCAGCTCGCCGATTGAACTCATTTTCCCATCAAAATAAAGACAGCAGCTTCCTTGGGCCTTTTTCCCGCTAATTCATAAGTGGGGCAGGTGGAGCAGGTGGGGTGGGTGTTGGCAGGTGGGGTGGGTGGAGGCAGGTGGGAGTGGGTGTGAGCAGTTGGACCAGGAGGGGGCAGCAGTAGAACAGTTTCGAGCACCCTCTGGTGGTGGTTCTGTGGACTCGAGCAGTCGGTTTTCAAACTTCAAGGCGCACACGCACAAAAGCAATCAGAAAGTGAGGTGGTAAAAGTGGGGTGGGGAGTGGCAGAAATTGGGGGCAGGTGGGGGTGGCTACAGGACAATCCAGCAGTAGGATAGTATCCTCAATGGTAAATAAAGACAGTACCTTACATCCTTCCTCTCCAGCAACTCAGTGTAGACTATTTTTCATGCCAGTTCACAAGTGGAGGAATGGAGAGAGAGTGGGAGAGGAGAGGGATGGGGAGGAGTGGGGATAGCGTCATCAACAATATGACATTGCCACATCTACCCCGTCTCCCCCCCCCCTCCCCAGGGTAAGGGGAGGGGGGGACAGCTGCCATTTTGAATAAATTTAGCAACAGTGCAAGTTGTCCTAGCTTCAGCTCTGCCTCACTACTAGTGTGTGGTGTGGCATTGGTACACTAAAGGAACTCTTCGAGTTCGAAACTCAGTTGCACCATGCTGTTTCTCACACATCGAGATAGTTACGTTACACACTGCCGTGTTACACATTACAATTGAGAGCCCTCTAGTGGCAGAGGGCTGTAAATATGTAGACATGAAGAATAGAGATGTAGAATGTTACTTACGTTTGTTTTATTTACAAAAGCCTTAAGTATTGTCAGCTAAAAAATTCAGAGGTATTGCTTTTCAGCACTCTTTCGTAATTCAAAGCTGTACTTCTTTCATGCTTTATTTATTACAACAGGCAGAATTGTAATGAGATTTTCAACTTTCATTTTTGCAAACAAACGCCTGAAGTTCTGGCATTTCATTTTCGAATGCACTTCACAAATCTGCCAGTAGATCTCTGAGCTTCAGCTGACCTGAGAGCTATTATTCTTTGTTTCATTACATTTACACGATCATCGACCACAACATTTTCACAGTCATATAGTGCAACCTCGATTTAAGGAAAGAGACACTGCAACACAACTTAACTCCGAGCGAAATGGACTGAAACTGTTACAACAATGATGTCTCTGGATCTTTAATTTTCAAAATATTTGCATTATCTTTGTTTCATACTTTGATCTTTGTTTCATACTTTGCCTTAAACATATCCAACATTTATTGCCTTGAGAATTTATTAAATACGCTACATTTCTTACCCTTCCTAATGATTTTTGGTATTCTGCGTACTACCTAGGTATTCCATAAAATGCAAGAGTTCACAGTTTGCCAGTAACATATTTATTTATGTATATATACACTATTAAATCATATTCTAACAAGAAAATTAAATACAAAGTAGTTTAATGTAATGTACATGTGTCCTAGGTATGATGACCAGAGTGTCATATACAGCTGTTATTGTATGTTTATAATATTAATTTACAATGTAAATCATTTAACAGTATTTTAAAACATTGGGAATACAAAATCATATAAGTTTTGATTAATTTTATACACACATCAAAAAAAGGTTTACATCCCCCCAGTTCCCAGAACTCCTGAAGATAGACATTGACTGTGGATATTGTATCGCAGACACAGTCCCTTTGACTGTACAGAAATGTCACTAAACCCACCCAAAGATGTAAACAACCATGCATGAGCAGCGCCTATTAGACGGAGGGGATCTAACGGCCGATCACTTCCAGTCATTCCACCAGGAAGGAGATATGCGGCCCGTGTTGCCTATAGTTCAACCATGCCTAGACGGTCAATGCCGAGGTTCGATCGCGTCCGCATTATTACTTTGTGCCAGGAAGGGCTCACGACAAGGGAAGTCTCCAGGCGTCTCAGAGTGAACCAAAGCGATGTTGTTCGGACATGGAGGACATAACAGAGAGATAGCAACTGTCGATACATGCCTCGCTCAGGCCGCCCAAAGGCTACTACTGCAGTGGATGACCGCTACCTAAGGATTATGGCTCGGAGGAACCCTGATAGCAACGCCACCATGTTGAATAATGCTTTTCGTGCAGCCACAGGGCGTCGTGTTACATCTCAAACTGTGTGCAATAGGCTGCATGATGCACAACTTCACTCCCGACGTCCACGGCGAGGTCCATCTTTGCAACCACGACGACATGCAGCGCGGTACAGATGGGCCCAACAAAATGCCGAATGGGCTGCTCAGGATTGGCATCACGTTCTCTTCATCGATGACTGTCGCATATGCCTTCAACCAGACAATCATCAGAGACGTGTATGGAGGCAATCCAGTCAGGCTGAACGCCTTAGACACACAGTCCAGTGAGAACACCAAGGTGGAGGTTCCCTGCTGTTTTGGGGTGGCATTATCTGGGGCCGACGTTCGCCGCTGGTGGTCATGGAAGGCGCTGTAAGAGCTGTACGATAGTGCAACAATATCGGCAGCATATTGGCGAGCCGTCTTCATGGACGACAATTCGCGCCCCCATCGTGCACATCTTGTGAATGACTTCCTTCAGGGTGACGACATCGCTCGACTAGAGTGGCCATTACGTTCTCCAGACATGAACCCTATCGAACATGCCTGTAATAGACTGCAAAGGGCTGTTTATGGACGATGTGACCCACCAACCTCTCTGAGGGATCCACGCCGAATCGCCATTGAGGAGTGGGACAATCTGGACCAATAGTGCCTTGATGATATTGTGGGTAGTATGCCACGACGAAAACAGGCATGCATCAATGCAAGAGAACGTGGTACTGGGTATCAGAGGTACTGATGTGTACAGCAATCTGGACCACCACCTCTGAAGGTCTCGCTTTATGGTGGTACAACATGCAATATGTGGTTTTCATGAGCAATAAAAAGGACGGGAATGACGTTTTTGTTGATTTCTATTCCAATTTTCTGTACAGGTTCCCGAATTATCGGAACCGAGGTGATGTAAAACTTTTTTTGCTGTATGTATTTTATCAGAAAATACAGCCAGATAAGTCGAATTTGATTTACATCTGCATACGAATCTACAACCTCAATGTTGTCATGACATCATGACATCATTAAAGCTGTACTATGGCCTTGAGTTCACGATGGCAGTGTACTAGTATACCTCAGACTTGCCCTAGATAAAATTCAAGGTGCGCTCTTTAGGATGTTCATTTTCGGAAGATATTGGCAGACATGATAAATACGGAGAGAAATAAAACATGGGAACTACTGCAGAAAATGTCGCATTAACAGAGGCATGCAGGAACAATGTAGTAATTTAGGTTTTGATTATACGAGCAACAACCCTAGACTAGTTCCAGAGGATAGAGAAGTAGTTAAAAAGTCTCATTTGAGACACAAAAGTGTTGTCCGAGACATATCCTGGGACTACGACAGTTATAGCCCAGGCATTTCATAAAGGATATGATTACATGCTATTATGGTGAGTGTAGTGCTGTTTCGTAGAAATAGTGTAATAATGTCGCATATCTCGGTAAAGCAAGAAGTTATAAGAGAACACATCGAGGAGGAGCTAAGAATGATTCTAAATTTGGATAGTGAGTATCATGTCATTTCACATGAATAAATTAAGAAGAATTGTAGCAAATAGTACTTCCCCTCGCTGTATGTTGTAGATATAAGTATAGTAGATATTACCGATTATAGAGGTGAGGTCGTGAAAGAAGAAATCGTCCTAACATTAGCTATAAAATGAAGTGAATTAGTAGAAATGTTATTAATAGCATCACAACTGAAAGTGTGTATACTACTGGATACACACAGACTGATAAGAACAGGTATATAGAAGGTAAACGCAAATTCCCGAGATAACTAATTGGAAGTTGAGAATGAAAACTAGAAAAACAGAAAATTAAGAAACAGCAAGAGAGATCTCTAAGAGGAAAGATTCAAAACTAGGAGCAAATAAAAAGGCGAGTTACAAGAAGTTATTGAAGGTGATTCTAAATTTTTTCTGTTTGTTTACGACACTAACTTGGTAGTAAAGGACGTTGTGTGCAACAGTGGCACTGTTTCAAATAGTGCAGTTCATGTTATAAGTTCATGACTTGTAGAAAATAAAGTAACGCTAAATCACAGTAAGACTCAGTTTTTACAGTTCCTAACTCACAATTCAACAAAGCCCAACGCTTTAATGGGCATATGATTATTGAAACAGAACAGTTAAGATTCCTAGATGTTCAGATAGATAGTCAACTGTCGTGGAAATCCCACGTTCAGGATTTTGTTGAAAGCCTTAATGCTGCCATTTTTACTGTTCGAATGCTATCAGAAGTAAGTGATAGTTCGACACAGAAAGTAGTCTACTTTGCTTATTTTCATTCTCTTATGTCGCTATTATATTTTGCGGTAACCCTTCCCATTCTCAAAGAATATTTTTGGTTCAGAAACGAGCGTTTCGGGCAATAACTGGTGTTAAGCTCACGAACCCCTTGTCAACTCCTGTTCGTTAGTGTGCGGTTTCTGAAATTAGCCTCTCAGTATATATATATATATATATATATATATATATATATATATATATATATATATATATATATATATTCTTTACTGTCGTTTATTGTTAGCAATATCAGCTTATTCCCACGAATTAGCAGCTTTCACTCAGTTAATAAAAGGCAGAAACCCAATCTGCATTTGGATCGCGCTTTCTTGATTCTTGAGCAGAAAGGTGTGCAGTATACTGCTGCACCCACTTTCAATAAGCTGCCACAAGAAATCAAAAATCTTAACTGTAATCCACACGCTTTGAAACCGAAACTGAAGAGTTTCCTCATGGGTCACTCCTTCTAGTCTGTAGAGGAGTTCCTTGAAAAATTAAGCTGAATCTAGTGTTACACTGTTGATTGCGTTTGCATAAATTTATGGCTTTTTAGGATTCATTAAAATGTTATTTTATCTGTTATTACTTTTATGTTGTAATTTCATGTACTGACATGTTCTATGAACTTCGAGATTTGCTCCCCAATTTGGTCGTACAGAACTAGACGTGTAAAATAAAAATAAATAAAAATAAGAACGTGGTACAAAATGACTTCTAAGAGCTAGTTAACGAATAGCAAAACGTGTTTCCGATGAAACCTGGGTTGATTCAAAGATACAGATTGTAAATGGACCGCCAAAAGTCGTCGTTGGATATCTTTTGCTAATTGCTGATAAACGCACTATTTCACTCCCATTTACGGAGCTTGTTAGCACTTGATGTTAGGTTGGCGCCATTACAAAATATTGTATTGTAGTAATCGCTGCTGCTTGCTGGATCGCTGCTGCTTGCTGGATCGCTGCTGTGTCTCGTTGCTGATGCTGGCTCTAAATCTGGTTGTCTAGGGTAACCACATGAGGTTCCGTGTTTTTCATGTGTTTTTGATGATAAAGAACGAGCGAAACCAACACATATGTAAACATCAAACATTTATTACTTTAGTGGCCATATTAATTCCACTGTCCACCAAAGACCATAACACAACACAAAGTAATACTTCCTTTACATGTTCTTTGACTTGTTTTGCCAAACAATAACACAGAAACACACTTCACCAAAGTGACATTCCGACTGCCCTGACTGCCTCCGACTGCTCTTTATTTATAACATTGTCAAAGAACTACTAAAAAGAGATATAGTTTATAAGTCACATATACATCTGTTATCATAATTTGTGCAGAAAAGTTATTAATTTGCATCGAGTGACATAATTTAACATGTTATTAAAATGACAGACAGATTTGTTGACTTGACAGAATAATTCTCTGTTACAAAAAGGCCATTTTTTTGAAGTTTGTCAACTGACTTCTCTAATTTGCATAAATAAGTAAGTAACGTGAATTATGGAGAATTACATAGGTTTTCGTCTAAAATAGGATTGATTACGTGAATACTGAGTGAAAACGCTCCTAGTGAACAAATAGGTTTCACTGGGCGATTTTTATTTAAGGAGATCCAAAATACCTAAGTTGGCCACTATTTTTCGTACTTCATATTCATTATTTAAGATAAACTTAGTGTTTTTACATGATGACATTTGCTGTATCAGTGATCAAGTGATATTAACTTTTGTGTGGGTCAGTTATTCAGTATAATTTAATGGGTTGACTGTTTATGGAGACATGTTGTGCAATCCTTGTTAACATACACAATAACTTTTCTATAATCATAAATACTCGTTAAACTGGTTGAATTTGGAAGGGATCGCATACTTCATTAAAATAAAGCCTTTAATATGTTCCGTTACAATACCCCCCTCGGGTAATATCATTTACAGAATGTTAATGATATTAGCCGACTAGGACAAATGTGTCAATTACTGTGCATAATGTGTATGTATACAACAACCGTTACACCGTTTCAAAATGACTTTTTCCTGCAAATATTTTAGTTGTGTTGTTTGAAATGCACTTTGTGTTATGTCAATCAGTATGACAGCATAATAAAATTATTTAGTAATATATGAAAGTAAAAAAAATTGTTAATCTTTGCTCCCAGTGAGCCACATGGAAAATGATCAAAAACAGACACAAATATATCACATGCGATTTTAAGATATATAAAAAAATAAATATGTAAATTATTTCAAAGTCAGCTCTCATTGCGTCACAGATTAGTCAAGATAATAGAAGAAACATAAATATATTACATAGATGGACAGGTCATATGTCCATAGGAAAATATTCCACCTGTCTGCTCTTTTTGAGCCACATAAAGAAAATGAAAACCCAGAACATAATTATAAGTATGGACATGATATATAAACATAAACACTAGAGAAGTCACATGTATGAATATAATATGCATTTAAAAAAAAAGAAAATGAAATATTTAAAAAACTTGTCTCCCATTGAGACACATAGTCAAGATAGTACAAGAACATATGAATACCAAAATTGGACACTTAAATTGGTCACAACATAACACAAACATCAAACTTGGTGAACATCTGATTAGCTGTAGAAAATTGTCCACAAATCTTATGCCTAAGAAAACAATAGTAACACAATGATGGGTCTTGCACAACAATTTTTTCATTGTCTTTTATTTGGTGCAATCATGTCCCATATTCAACAATACAAAAGAAAGTAATAAATGTTGGTCACCTTCTTGCCCATTGCAAGTAAAGAGGATATCACAATATTTAATATTCAATAGTGACAATAAAAATATAAAAACATTGTCTCAGACATCTGGAACTTTTCCAGGGTCTGTAGTGGTAGTTGCTATTTGACACATCCAGTAAAAATCTTTGCTGATCACATGCTTTATGGAAAATGGGTAAGTAACTGTATTCAAACAGGGAAATGTGCTTAATCATGTTTATATGATTTCAATTCGGTGATGTTTCTTAATCCAAATAACCTTCTTGATCTGGGGAAGATAAGTCTATACGCATTAGGGTGTGGGCTTTCTTTTATTTCAAATGGACCAATGTAAATATCAAAAAACTTTTTAAGTTCAGCGGACAATAATTTTGATTTCTCTTGTGTCTTGACGAGTACAAGGTCCCCAGGTTTGAACTGCGTAGCTTTTCCTTTGGCTGCATGTCGCCTTTTTCTCAATTCCCCTTGTTTTTTCATGGTTTCCCGTACACAGTCTTCTCTTTCTTGGGGTGACATAATTTTGCAAGGTGGATACTCTATGTTTTCAGTGAAGAAACTAGCGGGGTATTGGTTGTACATTATTTCGTGTGGGGAAAATCCAGTGGAAGAGTGCTGTAAGCTGTTCATTATTTCTTCAAAACTATTTATGTACTCTAACCAATTAGTGTGGTTCTGGCTACAGTAGGTTCTGCACAGTCTTCCAATTTCTCTCATGTATCTCTCAGCCGGGTTGCTTGACGGGTGGTAAGCAGATATTAAAATGTGTTTAATTCCCGTGTCTTCAATAAAAGTTTTCCAGTATTTAGAGGTGAACTGAGACCCATTGTCTGAAAGTATTGCCTTAGGTTTTCCCACAGTGTTGAAATAATTACTTGTAATTTTTGAAACTATCTGTTTGCTGGTAGCTTTCCTCAAGGGATAAAGCTTTATAAATTTGGAGAAGATGTCTACCATGACATAAATATAACTGTAACCCCCCCTTGTCTTGGGTAATGGTCCGTAGATGTCAGTTGCAACGAGATCGAGTTTATTTGTGGGTAATATGTTCTGCATTATTCCCCTGGTTGTTTGGTTAGTCACTTTTACCCTCTGACATCTGTCACATTTAGAAATTCTGACTTTAATCTGGCTTGTATGGACTGTGACCAAAATTTACAAATAAATTTGGCTTCAAACTCTTCAAACGTATTCCAAGAATCATTATTCTCATTTGCCCAGGATAGGGCCTCCCCTTCTAGAAACCGTTTTACTAACTTAATTTTTATGTTGTCTGACATTCCTACAACAAACATATCCTTACATTGGTGAATAAAGTCAATGGGGTGCAGATTTTCACCAGGAAAGCATTTCACTTGGCTGTGCCCATACATCGTATTTTGATTGTAAATCGTTTGTTTGGACATCACTGCATCTTCCAATTGTGAATATTTAGTGTGCATATTTTCTACTTTTGTATCTACATTAGTGGTGTACAGGTTGTATTCCTGTTTAAGGTTTTCTGATGTTTTGTCTATTCTCTGATCTAATCTTTTAGTTTCAGTATCTACTCTGTTGTAGATGACAGCAATGCTGTCTGTGTTCGCTTGTATGTTTTCATTTAAACTTTCAACTTTAACTTGAAATTCTTTTCTGAGGTGTATCAACTGTTCGCTAGTGTTCTTGCTGAGGGTAGTTTTAATTTCCTCACACTTCTCATTGAGATGAGTACTTAAGAGATCAAAATCCAAGCTTAACTTATCCAGTCTATCTGTGTTTTCTTTAAGTTCCAAACGTACTTGTTCACTTGATTGTTTAGAATCCAAACTTAAATTGTCCAGTCTATCTGTGTTTTCTTTAAGTTTCAAACTTACTTGTTCATTTGATTGTTTGAAATCCAAACTTAACTTATTCAGTCTATCTGTATTTTCTTCACTTGATTGTTTGAGTTGCGAGCTTATTTGAGTTGCAAACCCTGCTAGCCACTCTGTTAAGTTTAATTGTTCACCATCCCCTGGTTCAATTTTTACATTTCCTACGATATCATCACTCTCAGGTAGAGACATGTTCACTATTTATTATTTTAAATGACAACAACAAAATACCTTGCTTTATGCTATGATGTCGTGATCGGTGTTCTTATTGGCTTTCTTCACGTCTATTCGGTTGTATCGAAGCTGAAGTCTTGATTGATGAACTCCATTGACATAATCCAGACGTTAATCTTCCGAGCGGTGTGATGATACTTTTTCGTAGTCGCACAAACACACTTTATTTATTTATTTTTGACATATTTTCACTGTTGCCACACTGCACAAATAAACTTTTTTGGAGTGCTAAGCACTTACGAAATTTATCGCTGCACTATTATCATCGATGCACTTAAAGATCCCGGACGAGCCCCCACTTTTGTAAATGGACCGCCAAAAGTCGTCGTTGGATATCTTTTGCTAATTGCTGATAAACGCACTATTTCACTCCCATTTACGGAGCTTGTTAGCACTTGATGTTAGGTTGGCGCCATTACAAAATATTGTATTGTAGTAATCGCTGCTGCTTGCTGGATCGCTGCTGCTTGCTGGATCGCTGCTGTGTCTTGTTGCTGATGCTGGCTCTAAATCTGGTTGTCTAGGGTAACCACATGAGGTTCCGTGTTTTTCATGTGTTTTTGATGATAAAGAACGAGCGAAACCAACACATATGTAAACATCAAACATTTATTACTTTAGTGGCCATATTAATTCCACTGTCCACCAAAGACCATAACACAACACAAAGTAATACTTCCTTTACATGTTCTTTGACTTGTTTTGCCAAACAATAACACAGAAACACACTTCACCAAAGTGACATTCCGACTGCCCTGACTGCCTCCGACTGCTCTTTATTTATAACATTGTCAAAGAACTACTAAAAAGAGATATAGTTTATAAGTCACATATACATCTGTTATCATAATTTGTGCAGAAAAGTTATTAATTTGCATCGAGTGACATAATTTAACATGTTATTAAAATGACAGACAGATTTGTTGACTTGACAGAATAATTCTCTGTTACAAAAAGGCCATTTTTTTGAAGTTTGTCAACTGACTTCTCTAATTTGCATAAATAAGTAAGTAACGTGAATTATGGAGAATTACATAGGTTTTCGTCTAAAATAGGATTGATTACGTGAATACTGAGTGAAAACGCTCCTAGTGAACAAATAGGTTTCACTGGGCGATTTTTATTTAAGGAGATCCAAAATACCTAAGTTGACCACTATTTTTCGTACTTCATATTCATTATTTAAGATAAACTTAGCGTTTTTACATGATGACATTTGCTGTATCAGTGATCAAGTGATATTAACTTTTGTGTGGGTCAGTTATTCAGTATAATTTAATGGGTTGACTGTTTATGGAGACATGTTGTGCAATCCTTGTTAACATACACAATAACTTTTCTATAATCATAAATACTCGTTAAACTGGTTGAATTTGGAAGGGATCGCATACTTCATTAAAATAAAGCCTTTAATATGTTCCGTTACAAGATGCAGGTTTAGAGTTGATAATCACGAGCAGCTGTTTTTTATAGAATCTTGTTCCGTACCATTGTCTGTAAAAGTGGGTGTGGATGACGAAAGACAGCAAACACATTATCGATTACACGTTGCTATTACAGGATGATCGAAAGATAACGTAGTCCAAATAATAACTAATGTGTAGTGATAACAAATGACGGTGACACTGCGAAATAGTAATCGAATAGAGAACTATGAATCAAGTTAAGAGAGAAGAGTCGATCTGTAATTCTTTATGTCCCTTCCGGCAAGCCTTCGGCGCCTTCTTGGTAGAGAAGTTACCTCTTTTGTAGCCTAATGTGTCTACGCTGCTTTATCTCTCACGTGTGTAACAAGCCCGCCATTAACAGCTGCTTGGTTACGCTGCGTACTCTCGTTAATTTATGAGAATGGATTTTGCACCTTAATGTGAGCTTGACCACGCCTCGACCTTGGATGTATAAGCGCCGATGTGGAAACTAAGGCGAAGTACCATCGGTAGAGAGTCAGGTAAAACTAGTTATCCTAATACGCGTATACTATCTGACCAAAAATATCCGAACACCAAGTAGTGGACATTAATATGGGATGTGTCCACTCTTTGCCTCTATGGCGGCTTGAGCTCTGCTGGGGACATTTTCAGTGAGGCGTCTGAATATCTGAGGAGCGCATTACTACTCGAGCCGAAACCGGAGAAGGTTGGATGCTGAGTATGGAGCGAGGTCGACATTCTAACTCAACCAAAACGGGGTTCAGTTCGGGACTCTGGGCAGTCCAGTCCCTTTCAGCAATGTTATTGTCTACAAACCATTGCCTCAGAGACGCTCCTTTATGACAGGGTGTATTTTCATGCTGATACATACATTACTGGCCATTAAAATTGCTACACCACGAAGATGACGTGCTACAGACGCGAAATTTAACCGACAGGAAGAAGATGCTGTGATATGCAAATGATTAGCTTTTCAGAGCATTCACACAAGGTTGGCGCCGGTGAGGAAAGTTTCCAACCGATTTCTCATACACAAACAGCAGTCGACCGGCGTTGCCTGGTGAAACGTTGTTGTGATGCCTCGTGTAAAGAGGAGAAATGCGTACCGTCACGTTTCCGACTTTGATAAAGGTCGGTTTGTAGCCTATTGCTATTGCGGTTTATCGTATCGCGACATTGCTGCTCACGTTGGTCGAGATCCAATAACTGTTAGCAGAATATGGACTCGGTGGGTTCAGGATGGTAATACGGAACTCTGTGCTGGATCACAACGGCCTCGTATCACTAGCCGTCGAGATGACAGGCATCTTATCCGCATGGCTGTAACGGATCGTACAGCCACGTCTCGATCCCTGAGTCAACAGATGGGGTCGTTTGCAAGTCAACAACCATCTGCACGAACAGTCCGACGACGTTTGCAGCAGCATTGACTATCAGCTCGGAAACCATGGTTGCAGTTACCCTTGACGCTGCATCACAGACAGGAGCGCCTGCGATGGTGTACTCAACGACGAATCTGGGTGCACGAATGGCAAAACCTTTACAGCACCATGATGGTCGCATCCGTGTTTGGCGACATCGTGGTGAACGCACATTGGAAGCGTGTATTCGTCATCGCCATACTGGCGTATAACCCGGTATGATGGTATGGGGTGCCATTGGTTACACGTCCCGTCACCTCTTGTTCGCATTGACAGCACTTTGAACAGTGGACGTTACATTTCAGATGTGTTACGACCCGTGCCTCTACCCTTCATTCGATCCCTGCGAAACCCTACATTTCAGCAGGATAATGCACGACTGCATGTTGCAGGTCCTGTACGGTCCTCTCGCATTCGGGAGGACGACGGTTCAATCCCACGTCCGGCCATCCTGATTTAGGTTTTCCGTGATTTCCCTACATCACTTCAGGCAAATGCCGGGATGGTTCCTTTGAAAGGGCATGGCCGATTTCCTTCCCCATCCTTCCCTAATCCGAGCTTGTGCTCCGTCTCTAATGACCTCGTTGTCGACGGGACGTTAAACACTAATTTCCTCCTCCTGTACGGTCCTTTCTAAATACAGAAAATGTTCGACTGCTGCCCTGGCCAGCACATTCTCCAGATCTCTCACCAATTGAAAACGTCTGGTCAATGGTGGCCGAGCAACTGGCTCGTCACAATACGCCAGTCACTACTCTTGATGAACTGTGGTATCGTGTTGAAGCTGCACGGGCAGCTGTACCTGTACACGCCATCCAAGCTCTGTTTGACTCAATGCCCAGGCGTATGAAGGCCGTTATTACGGCCAGAGTTGGTTGTTCTGACTACTGATTTCTCAGGATCTATGCACCCAAATTGCGTGAAAATGTAATCACTTGTCAGTTCTAGTATAATATAATTGTCCAATGAATACCCGTTTATCATCTGCATTTCTTCTTGGTGTAGGAATTTTAATGGCCAGTAGTGTACAATCATCATCTCCGAACTGTTCCTTTTATGTACACAATACATATTGTTGTAAAATCTGTTTATATCCTTCCCAATCAGCGTTTTCTCGAGTGCAATAAAGGGACAACACCCTAACAACACACAGAACACTCCCATACTGTAACACCACTTATTCTGTACTTCACTGTTGGCCCTGCAAATGATGGCAGATAACGTTCTCTAGACGTTCGCCAGACCTAAACCCTTCCATCCGATTGCTAAGGGGTATAGCGTGATTCATTGCTCCAAATCACTCGTTTCACTACAGCGTCGCCCTTTACACCACTTCAAATGTAGCGTAGCACCGACTGCAGCAGTGTGTGGTTTATGAGGAGCTCCTCGACCGTCGTACCGCATTACTCTTTACTCCCTACGCACCGTCATTGCACTAACTGGGCCTCTGATGGCATTCTGAAACTCACAACTGATTCTCTCTGCTGATTTGATGCGACTGTTTACAACCACACTCTGTAGTGTTCAAAAAATGTTCAAATGTGTGTGAAATCTTATGGGACTTAAGTGCTAAGGTCATTAGTCCCTAAGCTTACACACTACTTAACCTATATTATCCTAAGGACAAACACACACACCCATGCCCGAGGGAGGACTCGAACCTCCACCGGGACCAGCTGCACAGTCCATGACTGCAGCGCCCTAGACCGCTCCGCTAATCCCACGCGGCTCCGTAGTGTTCGAGGGCCTCTGTTGGTCAGTACAAGAGGTCTGCCTGTGTTGGTTTAGCCGTGGTAGTTCTCTCGCGTTTCCACTCCACTGTCACATCACTAACGGTCTACTTCGGCAGCTTAGCTCTTTGAGGGGCGGGTAAACACCACTAAAATTTACCTTAGTGGGGCAAGAAAAATTATTTGCAAATTTCAAATTTCTTATACTTGTAACACATTTGTTTTATTGTTTTGACATGTTTTATACATTGAGTTTGTAAAAATTCACTTAAACAAACAACAAAATATTAACATTAAATGTGGTCACTACAGGTAACCACAACCCCATTACAGTATACAAATTAGATATTTGGTGGTTGAACTTTGAAATAACTAGTTTTTAATTTTCGTGGTATCTCTTGAAACAGTTCTTGCTTGCTCTCGGACACACAGGTACTTTGCACATTGAACACATCCACACTGTTCACACTGGATTTTTCTTTTAACTGCAAACTGAGCATCTTCTTGATGACGAGTGAATTGGTTGATGTTTACTCCTTTCGTGGCGAATACTTTCGTCTACGTATGGTTTGTGTGACTTGATCTGGGTTGCTATACTACTTTGGGATACAGAAGCAAAATTAGCTGCCACTGGAACTATTTTTGGAGCCAACAAGATTTTGTACACCTGTCGACGGAAGTCTTTATTGGAGAACTGCTCCATTTCGATTTCTTTGTGCATAATGAACGCGTTTGTCACACTGCAGTCTAAAAAGTGAAAAAACAATCTCATCCTCCATTTCTTGCTTTTTCTGTCAATTGCATAGTCTGATTGTAGTCGATCAAAATTCTCCCCATAGTTCATACTGGAATTGTAATCTTTCAATACAATTGGACAAGTGATATTGGTTATTGTTCCATCTTTCATTTTTCGAGATACTGTGGACACATCTGATGGTGAATGACATCAAGTTGACTGCCCTGTTATCTTTCCATCTATAGATTACTATGCCATCATTGCTTATTTTGTAATCGAATTCCCCTCTTTCCAGTTCCTTTTCCTCCTTGAGTTTTAGCATGTTTTTCCTTCTGTGATTTATTGTTCCACTAGCGTACACACCATTGGATTGTAGGTCCTTGAACAGATCATATGACGTAAAGTAATTGCCCATGCCCGCATCTCGTGGTCGTGCGGTAGCGTTCTCGCTTCCCACGCCCGGGTTCCCGGGTTCGATTCCCGGCGGGGTCAGGGATTTTCTCTGCCTCGTGATGGCTGGGTGTTGTGTGCTGTCCTTAGGTTAGTTAGGTTTAAGTAGTTCTAAGTTCTAGGGGACTTATGACCACAGCAGTTGAGTCCCATAGTGCTCAGAGCCAATTGCCCATGAAAATAATATGATTTTTTCCATGAAGCCTACTGGTTAAATTTAGAACCACTTGCGATCCCAGCCCCACTACTGGAGAATGTGAAGCTTTTCCTGTATAAACATCAAATTTAAGGTTGTATGACGACTGATCACATAACATCCGCACTTTGTACCCTCTTTTTATAGGGTTGTCCCTCATATATTGTTTGAGAGATGATCTGCCTTTGAATTTAACCATTGCTTCATCAACAGCAAGTTTTTGATGTGGTTTATAGCAATCCTGGAATTTCCTGTTCAAATGGTCTAGAAATGGACGTAGTTTGTAGAGTTTAATCCTGACTGTTTCTGTGGGGAGCGATCGAATTATCATTGAGGTGCAAGTTACTCTGTAGCCAACTAAACCGTTTTACTGGCAACAGCTTTGATATATAAATTTCACCAAGATCTGGATCTGTGCTCCAGTAATCTCTGTTGCTAGGCTTTTTAGTGATACCCATATAAAGTTTTATTTCAATAAAAGTCTTAATTTCAACTTCATTGGTGGGCACGAAAGTTTTGCCTTTCTGTGTAGCAAACAAATTAGTTTGGAACACCATGTGTTTTGTTAGTGTTTCATCGAAAAATTCACAAAACAAGTCAATTGGCTTTAAATTCACTTTGTTCTTTATTTCTGCGATCACACCACCTTCTCCAATAAATAATGGCACTTGGTCAACACTTGTTTCTTAGCTGCAGTTTACCGTGACTGTTGATGGAACAGTATATGGTAAAATATTCTTTTCACTGACGTCATCAATTTCACTGTCATCCTGAAAATCACTTACTGCTCGACACACGACTGCACGCAAGACTAGAACTTGCACAGCTTGTCGTGAATATGCGGTCATTTCCATCAGTGTCAACACTGCTATCACTAGAAGGTATTTCTTCAAATAAAATTCGGTAACATTCGTCCTCAGTTATTCCTTTTCGGCTAGACATATTCGATGGAGACGAAGAAAATATATTGGGTGCAGCAGAAGGGTGGTGGTTAGCAGCTCTAACCACACAGAAATTTGTCTGTAAAACATGGAAAATTCTATTTCAATTTAAGGTTACATTACACGTAGACTTATATATGTTCAACACATATATATATGCAATTACTTACCAAAAATAGTCATACAAAGAAGAGCTACAGAGAATACTGCACGCCGCTTCCAAGAACAGTGCTAACAATGAAGAAGTATCAACTATTGTTGTGAATACGCGGCAAAAATTCGCGCAGAGGACCTGCGCTGCCATCTAGTAGCATTTTAGGAATCAATTAGGTGGTTGGCAGAGAGACTACTGGCCCTGAGAAGAAAAGGGAGAAAATATTATGTGGTTAGGCACAGTGACCACCGCCCATTGAAACCGTCTACTTATGTGATTAGTTAAAGTTTTGCCTGCCCTTCAAAGAGTTAGAGGATTTGTTACTTGGGGAACATCCAGTGACTGGTCCACGTCCGAAGTCACTGAGCTCTTCTGACGGACTAATTCTGCTGCTAGTGCTCCCCCACTGACGAACACAATAATTCCCGCCTTATTTTATATTGGTGGATTCGCCCGTCGTTATGTCTAATGGTCAAGTCCTTATTGCATAGGATTTATGGGTACTTTTGATCAGATAGTGCACAGTTCTTGTGTGGAAAAGAAACAGCTGTAACTAACTAGATTGCATTTTAGTCGCTGAGAGCACTTCGCTGCATACGTTGCTTGGAAGTAATAATGCTGAAGGCACAAGTGTGTAGACTTGCAGTATGAAATCAGTGCACGCTGGATAAACGACGCTTACTCTTGAGAATAAGGCGAGATGATGCCAGCAGACGTGGCCACGAGGGCGTCATGGTGAAGCATCCTTGGGTCTAGACTGAGATTGTCAGCTCTTTGACGTACTGCATTTGTTATAGATCTCTCACGGAGTTTACACGGTCTGGATACCAGACTGAAATTCTGTAGCCGTAGTATTCCGAGGTATCAGCACATCGATTTTACACCCTGTATAGCTGCCCAATGTGGGTATTAGATATGTTTTCGCCATACTACAGCTACATATTACAGAAATGAGAGCAGGAGACTCTTGTAGAGAGAATCTACATGCATTACGGGAGTGTGGAAACTGAGTTTCGCTGTGCGGTGCAGCTGGCGCAACTTCCCCTTCGATTTGGTCTTCAGTTCTTCGAAGTGTACAGAAGAGGACGAAGCAGTTAACCTTGTAGGTTTCCAGCTGGAAGGCAGCACTCAGAGAACAGGTCATCCCGGCCCTAGCATACAGAACTTTGCTTTTCAGATAGGTCTTTTGGAATTTCCTGTACTTCATTGGATACACCTGCATAAAGAGTTTGTACAACAGACCTACCTGTCACACGGAGCAGAATGTGCATTAAACCTTTCAGCACCTCCTAAAGTATTGAAGATGTTTAATTATTCCCATCGCTACGAGTATCTGAACAACTGTGACGCGTCATTATATGAAGCAAAGTTCAGACGTCCGTTTTCCGCCTAGCGTGGAAGGCACATGTGATATAGCCTCTCCAAGACCATCCACAGTTCAGATAATATGCTGACACATCGACAGCTTTTAGGTAAATGAAGATATTTGTCATTGTTAGTCATCCGCTGCAGTTGACAGGCCTAGGTATAGCGTCTGTGTCTCTGAGCCGCTCATATGTAAAAATATGACAATGCATGTAGTAGTAAGCTTACTGTTGTTGTTACAAGTTTCCAAGTTCACCTGCTGTCTTCTATTGTCAATGAAGTTGTTTGCATAGAAATAAGGAAAAGGGCATTTTCACTATCAGGGAATTGCTTCTCCATTGCGTTCGCTCTCTTGCTGTCTGCTGCCAGTATTCCTGTCCGCCATCGCAGATTCCATCTTTCCGGCCTTTTTTTAGTCTGATCGATAATCTTCTTCAGTTTGGAACAAAACAAAGAAACTTTACTGGCAAATGGCGGGCGTCAGAGAGAATGACATGATCTGTCAGCTAAACGTTTGCTTTCCATTAGACCTACAATGCTTAAAATGTTGCATAATTCTTCCAACTGCCAACTGTACCAGATTCGCCATTGTTCAGTGTCCTTATTTGGTACTCGTCCAAGGATTCTCCTTAAGACTTTTCCTTCAGAATTAGAGGTCACTGAAGTTTTCTTTCTGGATACGCCATCTTTCACATTTGTACAACAAGTTGATTGATGAATGTCAGGCACAACTAGAGTGTGAACTTCCTCTACAGAGTAAATGACTTAGGTAAATGTCTGAGACTGTAGTGATGAAAGAGTTCTATTGACTATTTGTTAAGTACAACTGGCGCCTTAGCAGGCTCTCAGTCTGTAGTATTTTATTTTCTTTCACGCTTTTGACGGTCCACTTACATCAGCCGTCTTAAATTACTAAACCCAGAGATCGCACGGTGTAGATATGTCAGAACGGGAAGTTACATTGACAGCTGAGAAGAGCAATCATTGTCCGACAGAGGGGTTTTCATGTTATAAAATGTAAACTTCCACGGCCAAATTGTCACAATTAATAAAATATTCCGGGCTATTATGCCGTGGTCGAACACATTTCACTTTAAAACCCGACGTTTAAAACGCGACGATTCCTTGTAGTTGTGGGGAGGTGCACGTGGGTACTACAAAAAGAACTGTAAAAAACGACTCGAAGAACACAAGGACAATTGCAGAAGAGGAGAGATTGACAGATCAGCTGTTGCGGAGCATGCTTCACAGCCAGGAGACCACCACTTTCATTTTAATAGGAATCAAGTTCTGCAGCCACAAGCGAATACCACGAGAGGCTATACAGAGAGCCCATAGAAATAGTGAAACATCCCAGCAATTTCAGTAGGAAGGAGGAGGGCATGGAATTGAATGAAATTTGGATTCCGCTGCTGAAGAAGACGTGTACGAGTCTTCCACCATGGGATGTAGTAACAGCGGCCAATTGCGCTCGCGTATTCAAAACATGTGACGTCACGCCACTGTGCGGAAGCTTAAGGAAACGGAATTTTACTGTAGTCAAGCCAGGGTGTGAATTGGACATTCAAGGAAGCTACGAACCCCCTTGAAAATGCTCTCCGCAGATGGGGACGAAACGTCGGGTTTCAAAGTGAAATCTCTTCGACCACGGCATAACAGCCTGGGATATTTGATTAACTGTGGTTTTCATGTTGTTAATAGAAGCTGAAAATTGTTGCAGAAAGGCTACAGTAAGTTATGGGGCGCCGATGCTAGTGAACAAGCAGTGAACCGACCAGCTGGTCAATAGCAGATGGGAGCCGGCAATCGGGGGAGAATAAGGCAGCAGGTAACACTCATCTCACAAGAATTTCTGCAAACGTTACGTCATTTTTCGGTTACATCGATTTTTTCACACACCAATTTAACCCGACTGTTAAAACAGCTCAAAATAACCAGTTCCTGAAATAACTGATTTTCGTTTATTTTATTCCTATCATTTGCCGTAATAAACGTAGAAATCGAACAAAGATTTAAATTTTTGATTCAATAATTTCCAGCACATCCTAATCAAAATGTCAGATTGTTGTTGTGATCTTCAGTCGAAAGACTGGTTTGATTTAGGTCTCCATGCCACTCTATTCTATGCAAGCCTCTTCATCTCCGAGAAACTATTGCAACCTACATCCCTCTGAATCTGCTTACTGTATCCATCTCATGGTCTCCCTATACGTTTTTTACCCCCCACGCTTCGCTCCAGTACTAAATGGTAATCCCTTGATGCCTCAGAATGTGTCCTACCAACCGAACGCTTCTTTTAGTCATGTTGTACCACAAATTTCTCTTCTCCCCGATTCTATTCATTACCTCCTCATAAGTTACGTGATATACCCATCCAATCTTCAGCATTCTTCTGTAGCAGCACATTCATTTCAAAAGCCTCTATTCTCTTCTTGTCTAAACTGTATTAAATAGGCAAATAAAAGACAAGTTAGTCTGTCCACTGTTCGCTGCATTTCTCGAAAAGTGATGAGTGGTGGAATACTACATCAGCATTTTTTGAAACTCTGCTCAAAAGTCATGCTGTAATCGGGGATCATACATGTATTTGGGCATTACGAATAGTCGGTGCTATAGGGTTAAAACTGACGTTGAAGATCTCTATTTTTCGTGCTAATTCGTCTATTTTCAAAGCTTGCAAACAGATAAAGGTATATTGCTCTGAAGAACCAAAGAATCTGGTCTACCTGCCTAATATCGTGTAGGGCCTCCATGAGCACGCAATTCGACGTAATATGGACTCGACTAATAGCTGAAGTAGTGCTGCGGGGAATTGACACCATCAGTTCTGCAGGGCTGTCGATAAATTCGTAAGAGTACGAAGGGATGGAGATGTCTTCTGAACAGCACGCTACAAGGCATCCCAGATGTGCTCAATATTGTTAGGTCTGGGGAGTCTGGTGGCCAGCAGAAGTGTTTAAACTCAGAAGAGTGTTCCTGGAGCTACTCTGTAGCAATTCTGAACGTGTGGGGTGTCGCAGTATCCAATTGGAATTGCCCAAGTCCTTCGGAGTGCACAGTGGACATGAATGGATGCAGGTGATAAGACAGGATGCTTACGTACGTGTTACCTGTCAGAGTCGTATCTAGACGTATCAGGGGTCCAATCTCACTCCAACTGCACACACCCCACACCATTTTTGAGCGCCCACCAACTTGAACAGTCCCCTGCTGACATGCAGGGTGCACGGATTGATGAGGTTCTCTCCATACCCGTACACGTCCTTCCGATCGATACAATTTGAAACGAGACTCGGCCGACCAGGCAACATGTTTCCAGTCATCAACAGTCCAATGTTGGTGTTGACAGGCCCAGGCGAGGCGTAAAGCTTTGTGTCGTGCAGTCATCAAGGGTACACGAGTGGGCCTTCAGCTCTGAAAGCCCATATCGATGATGTTTTATTGAATGGTTCGCATACTGACATTTGTTGATGGTCCAGCTTTGAAATATGCACCAATTTGCGGAAGGATTGCACTTCTGTGACGCTGAACGATTCTCTTCAGCCATCTTTGGTCCCTTTCTTGTAGGATCTTTTCCCTGCCGCAGCGATATCGGAGATTTGATGTTTTACTGGATTCGTAATATTCACGGTACACTCGTGTAATGGTCGTACAGGAAACCCCATTTCATCTCTACCTCGGAAGTGCTGTGTCCCATCGCTCGTGCGCCGACTATAACGCCACTTCAGACTCACTTAAATCTTTATAACCTGCCATTGTAGCAGCAGTAACCGGCTAATAACTACGCCAGACCCTTGTTGCCGACCGCAGCGCCGAACTCTGCCTGTTTACATATCTCTGTATTTCAATACGTATGCCTACACCAGTTTCTTTGGCGCTTTAGTGTATCAAGACAAAGGCAGCAGATCAGCTTCCTTCTGTTTTTATTGTATACTATGCATGAACTGTTGTTAAGTTTTTAATTTATTACTGTTACCATAATTTCCATCCTCTTATTTCATAGAAATGAAAAATGTTTAAATTTTTAAGGCAAATGAAGCATTTTACTTGATTGCTGCATCACCTCACACAAATATTTCCGGACAAGCCATTCTGCAATACAAAAGGTATCCGTCGACGACAGTGAGAAACTACCATACGGAGCTATAGTTCAATTCTTTTATCTTGTCGGTTCGCGCATGTCCGCCCAGACACGGGAGATTGCTGCGTTGCCAGTTGTACGCGCCAAGAGAAGCAGCGCCATAGTATAGTTCGCAAACTTACGTTTAGGGTGGAGCGCGCAGTTTATGAAGTAAAGCCACCACGGCCGCATTAACCCTTTCACTGCTACAGAGACGTGCTCCCCGCATTCCGCGATGTGCGCGATTTTGTCATCATTGCACCGCTCGCCTGTGCAGACACATGATGTTTTGACTGCTTTGACACACTTTATCATTCGATTTCACAAAAACTATTTGGCCCAAAAATTTGATTTTTACACATCTTCTTGGACTTTAAAATATAACGCAAAATACCGACAAACACTGTTGGTATGATTATGAATTATTCACGTTTCGTCGAAGTACAATAGGAAATAAACAATTACCACTGTTCTTTATTGCGAAAAAGCGGTTAGTGAGAATGATACAAATACCTTTCCTTGCTATCGCCTGAATTATGAGGCTTATTGCTTGTTTGGTTTAATTAATTAATAGAATATGAAGCAATTGGTATAAAGAATGCTTTTTCCAAACTTTCTATAAAAGAAAGTCTGCTATCAAGACATTGCTTTTGTTCAATTACTTTATTTATGACTAAACGTTTCTAAAACTGAAGACACTCGTCTGTGCTCTGCACTGCAATCGAGCTCTGGCAATGTCGTTCTCTGTTCATTAGCTGACTGTGTTTTGTGACGTCAGATGCACAGAACGAACCAAAACTCGGCCGTCGTCATAAATGACGCGCACTTTAGTGGAGGCAAGGCTTTCACTGTGCACTTGCACGAGTACTTCAAGTCACGACACACGGCAAGAGGGATATTATTGTCTCAGCAATGCTGTACCAATCTTTATCCCATTTGTTTGTTGCTCGTTTATGTCGGCATTGTTATTAAAATAGCACTGATCGATTTTCTCTTTGTCTCTAATAACGCAATATTTCAAATCAATGTAAATTTTATGAATAAAAAAAGAACTATTTAAAGTCGAAAAAAATTAGCATTGCTGCTCTGGCTATCTGACTAGTCGGGCTTTTAATCGATTATTAGTAAGAAACTAAAAAAAAAAACAAAAAAACGTTACAACCCTGACCAGACAAATACCGAAATATAGGTTATTCATAACTAAAATAACGGTATCGGTTTTAACTGGTCGGTTTTTCCCATCCCTAGCTTGCAGCAGAACTCCCGTAGACATGCCTGCAGCGTTGTGCAACCAACGGGGCTGTTGTGGAGCCACAGGGCAGTTGAAGATCGACGGCAGTTAACGGACGGGTTGCGGTCGGGCGGCTGCTGCCTCGACGAAGCGGGCTTGAGAAAGTTACTCACTCACTTGTCTTCGGCGGCCCCGTCTCTTCAAATTTAACGTTCCCTCGTAGGCGAGAGCAGCCGGCGCCATCAACCAGGGGAGGTGTCGGGGAGCGCAGCACTCAACAGCAGCTTCAACGGCGTCGTGGGGTCATCGCTCCGGGACTATGTGGGTTGCTGGTTGCCGGACGCTGGTTCCAGTCAGCACACTGTGGATCCATCAGCGATGTCAACGGCAGCAGCAGCAGCAGCGGTAGCTGGTCCACCATACGATCATGGCGTTTATCTTGTGTTAGAATATTTAGAAGTCTATTTACTAACATATAACCTATAACGACATGGGTGCGGTAGGTGTAGAGGACAATTACTTGATGCCATGAGAAGCTGAGGCAGGAGGTGCTAAGCTTGATAGTGTAATCTAAGATAATATCGACAACATAAACTCTTGGTATAAAGTGTCTGTGTCTTGTAGCAAGGAGCAAGACTCAGTGTATGGACTGTCGGTGTCATTTAAAGAATTTGACAGTTTCAGGACCGGAACTAATATTGTGGACAGTGACAGTGGGACACTTAAGAACGATAAGCATCCTAGTAGCAAAATGTCAATAAATACCGGAGGGGGAAGTAGAAGGCAGAGAACGGATACTGATGATGAAGAGGAAGTTGGTTTACGTGGTTTGCTATTAAATACAGTATTTATAAGGACTTAAAAGCAGATAATAAACAAATGGAGTCCAGATTAAAATCAGATGCTCAAATTAATATTCAAAGGATGGAATCTAGAATAGCTACTATAGATACCAAACTTAACAAATTTAAAGTTGAATTTACTTCCAAGATTGAGTCTAACATTAAGTTACTAGACTCAAAACTGAAATTTAGTGTTCAGAATTTAAAGATAGATAATCACAAACTACGAAATAAGGTACAATCGAATACGAGAAAACCAGTACAACTTGAGTTGCAACAACACGTTTTAAATCCAATCTAGAAACCCAGACACGTGGAGTAAATGAAGGAATTATAGATGAGTTAGGCGCTAAGCAATCTGTGCTTGAAACAAAACATGTCTGCACAGTAGCAACGACAGGATAATCAGTTAAAATCTGCTGTTTTGAGAGCAGCAAGAAATGTTGAAGGAAGATGGGTGAGTCGGACTAAGAAATTAGAGAAAGGAAAGGAAAATAATTTAGAAGAAACTAAGGGATAGCTAAGACAACACACAGAAGACTTGAATGTTCAGAATTTGCGTAAGGGGCCAGCTGTAATTGAGATATTGTCAGAATTAGAGAAACTCCACTCTGATCAGATAACACTGAACAATAAATATGAAGTGAAAGTGTGTAAATTGCAGGATTTTGAGTTAGTTATATTTATTTCAGTATAAAATGATACAAAATCATCATCTTCATAAATATTTAGCTCTAGTTTCTTTAAAAAAGTAATCTACATTCTTGTATAAATAACTCACTCACTAAATATGCATTCATGTTCCAAGATTCAGCATAACAAATTTTAAATGAATAATTATTTGAATTATGTTATGTGTTGTGGACTGATAAATTTCAGTGACTTTCTGGAAGTACAAAAATAAAATATTAAGAAAAAATGAAGATAATATTACATGAGTGAAAGAACTTTGTATCAGAACTATGTAAAGCACAAAAGAAAATATACAAATTAACTGGTCACAAATGTCTACAAAAGGATTACAAATGTTAAATGTCCATATGTACAGTATATACAAATTACATATTTTGTTCAGAGAAAAATTCAGAAGATGACTGTTTTGGCTTGGCTTGACGTTTATACACATACTCGGGAACATCCCTTATGACAGTCCAGCAGAAATATGCTAAAATAGTAGGGCTCCACTTTCCAGCATACCTCTTTTCAACTGTGTGAATATCTTGATGAAATCGCTCCCCAAGTTCATCACTTACTGCACCACAATGTTTGGGGAAGAAGTCAAGATCACTATGTAAGAAACACATTTTCGATGACATGTTGCAACCAAGTTTTTCATAAGATGACAACATGTTATCTAAAATCTACTTGAAAATTATAGCTCGTTTGTTCCTAAGAACTGTAAACAGACTTTCTTAAAACATAAAACTTTGAACATAGCTGCTAAGGTTCAGTGACCGTGTCAGAATTATATTGGAACAAATAAGCCCTCGGTCACAAATATTAAGTCAAAATTGACCTGGTTTCGACGCTACTATGAGCGTCGTCTTCAGAATTAGAACATTTCCATGTATGCTTCTCATCACCTTGTATGATTCCGTCAAAAGTATGATCTCCAAAAATCTCTCGAATCTGTGGTCCTACATAGATGTCCTCCTTTACTTTGGCATCACTTAAGTAAGGGAATTTTTGCCTTAAGTACTTAAATATGTCACCATCTTTTGTTCATTCCCTTAACAATTTTTTTCATGAGAACCAACTTGATGTGCAAGGGTGGGAGCAGAAACTTTTTAGGGTCTACTAGAGGTTCACTCTGAATGTTCTTTTACCTGGTTGAATAGATTTTCTGGTGGGACATTCATGTTTACTGTAATGAGATGCATGAGCTATTCATAGAGAAAGCAGCAATATTTAGTATACCCTAACTGCTTACCTAAAAGCAATGTAATGACTTTCAAGTGACCACAAATCTGCCATTGAGAGTCATTATAATTGATGGATTATAGTAAAATTTTCATGTTTTGGTATGACTCTTTCATATGCACACTATGCCTAACTGGAATAGAAGGAAGCTCATTACCAATATGAAAAAGCACTGCTTTTAAGCTCAACTTCGACGAATCAATAAAGAGTCTCCATTTATCAGGGTTGTAATTAATTCTGAGAGCCTTCATTAGACCATTTATGTCTACACATGCCACAAGGTTATCTTGCATGTTAAAAAAAGGAGTGAATTGTTGCTCTCTCCAGTGTTAGAATGAAACATTTACATTGCTTTTCAGATAATTGTGCTGCTGCAATCTTGATGCTAAAATCTCGGCCTTAGCTTTAGAGAGCTCCAAATCTCTAATGAGATCACTTAACTCGTTTTGAGACAATTTTTGTGGATCATCAGTTGATGATACATTTTGAAGAAACTCTGGATCTTGTGATGTACATGGTTCAGGACATTCAGAATCCCTATCAGAGGTAATCTCATACTCTGCCAGTGGTTCAGGTATTGGCAATCTTTCCCCATGTAGAAATGGACGTATGCCAGATGGAATGTTAGGATAGACCACTGTCTGTTTCTTCTTCTTAGATATTCCCTTCTTGATAGGAGGAACCATAAAAAAGTAACAGTCACTGACTTGGTTAGTTGGCTCACGGTAGATGATGGGCACTTTCCCATGCATCCAATTCCTGAGGTTGCAGGCACAAGTATTGCAGATCACTTGTGGAGCCCAGTGTTTAGCTTGATCATCTATTTTGGACCCAAAATAACAACTGTAAGCTTTTTTATCCATGGAGTTATTTGCTGTTTTTGTGAAGCAGATGTCACTTCTCCACACACATAGCAAAATGTATCAGCAGTGTTAACACAAAATCGTGGCATTTTTTTTCACTTCAGTATCAGTCAACTGGAACAATTGGTAGTTAATCTAGAAACAAATGTGCAAAAATTATGACATGCATTAATAAAGTCACTGAAGTTGAAGAGGAGGGAGACAAATAGATCACTAAAATTGGTATCAAAATGTTTATGTCCAAAATATTGCACACAAGCAAGACCAGGGACAATAATAAACCCATTGTTACTAGTTATTATGACTTTGACAAACCATTATAATATTTGGTTTTAAACCTACATAGAAATCTGTATATAATTATGTCACTGTAATAAAACAGTATTAAATGAAAACTAGAGCTAATTTTGAATTGTCTGTGTGATATTCGTGATCAGCACATTAGAATTGATAGAAACTGGCTATTTTCACTCGATTTACATTTGCATTGTTGCTCAGTGTAATCTCAAAAGCTAAACTAGAAATCCAAGTTCAAAAAGCTGAACAAGAAGTAAAGTTAAATATACAGAGGGGGTGCTTCAAGATCAATAGCTGATACCTTAAAGTATAGATAACTTAAACAATAGTTGTAAAACCTTTGTTCCTGCAAATATCTGGGTTATAACTGGTGGTGTGTCGTCATTAAAATACGCAACAGAGCTGAGAAATATACTTGTTATGCATAAGGAGTCATGTGGAGGTGTTATATATCTACATGACACGCTAAAATTACAATAACATATTGTACGATTGTGTTGTAATTGTGAATAATTTAATCTGTCACTTGTGTATCGAAGAGACTCACTAGATCTCCTTCTTTAAATTCCAAATTTACCGAATATTTTACCCTGAGGAGTCTGCATTGACCATCACTTCATATTTACGCTGCATAATCGCTGAAACTGCGCTAATACTGCTTGTTAGTGAATCGATTATCTTTGGATTTTATTAATAAAGAAACAGGGAGTCCATATATCTGTGCCAGTATGGAGTGGTGGGAATGCAGGAGGTCAGTAAAGGTTATCCTTCATCAGAAAGATTCCCAACAATTAGTAATAATATGATAGTATTAAGTATGAAGAAATAAATAAAATGATGCTTCTTCTTGTGAAATGTCCAGCACAATTAGACGTTTGAAATTATTACAAGTTCTCTAAAATGTTACAGTTCTGTCACTGTGCCTCTGAGTGTTGCCTACGTAGAGTCCAGAACACGCCTACTATATCTACGGAGCCTGAGTCTCGGAGACAACGAACGAACACTGCAGCTTGTGGACTCGGCGGTAACTGGGACACGGTATACAACTCGTCGCACTGAAGAGAAATGTCCCACCGTAGCTCAGCGCCCAAGTATTTAATGAGGCATCGACCAATAGCTATCCACACACGTGATGCCCATGGGTTTGCAGCTGTGGCACTTGGCGGACCTCAGTGTAGTTCGCACTGCCAACCCATACAGCCGCTGTGCTACAAGTGTTTCGAGCGTGGCTTATCGATTGTGGTCGTACTCTTTGGGGTCATCAGTCCAGTCACCACATGGAGCACCATGTGGAGGATGTTAACTATACACTCACGCAGAGATACAAGGAATGTGGAGTATGATTCGCTAACCCGACATTCTTCACACATCCCTGTGACTTATGCGGATAAGAGCCCTTTGTACGAAATATGGAATCGAAGAAAGATAACACAAATTAGTTTAACTGGGTTCCGAGAGTTGCGCAACCTGTACAGAAAATTGGAATAGAGATCAACAAAAACATCATTTCCGTCCTTTTTATTGCTCATGAAAACCATACATTGCAGGTCGCACCACTGTACAGTGAGACCTTCTGAGGTGATGTTCCAGATTGCGAACACACCGGTACCTTTAATACCCAGTAGCATGTCCTCTTGCATTGACACGTGCCTGTATTCATCGTGGCATACTATCCACAAGTTCATCAAGGCACTGTTGGTCCATATTGTCCCATTCCATGAAGATAAATGTCTCGCCAGTATGCTGCTGATATGGTTGCACTATCGGTCAGAGGATGGCGGTCAGGTATCGTACAGCCATTACGGAGCCTTCCATGACCACCAGCGGCGTACGTCGGCCCCACATAATGTCACCTCAAAACAGCATTGACCTTCCACTTTGCTGCCCTCGCTGGACAGTGTATCTAAGGCGTTCAGCCTGAACGGTTGCCTCAAAACACGTCTCCGACGATTGTCTGATTGAAGGCATATGCGACACTGCTCAGTGAAGAGAACGTGATGCCAATCCTGAGTGATCCATTCAGCATGTTGTTAGGCCAGTCTGTACTGCGCTGCAAGGTATCATGGTTTCAAAGATGGACCTCACCATGGATGTCGGGAGTGAAGTTGCAAATAATGCAGGCTATTGCTCACAGTTTGAGTCGTAACACGACGTCCTGTGGCTGCATGAAAAGCGTTATTCAACATGGTGGCGTTGCTGTCAGTGTTCCTCCGAGCCATAATCCGTAGATAGCGCCCATCCACTGCAGTAGAGCGAAGCATGTCATCGACAGCTCCTGTCTCTCTGTATCTCCTCCATGTCTGAACAACATCGCTTTGGTTTCACTCTGAGACGCCTGGAGACTTCCCTTGTTGAGAGCCCGTCCTGGCACAAAGCAACAATGCAGATGCGATCGAACCGCGGTATTGACCGTCTAGGCATGGTTGAACTACAGACAACATGAGCCTCGTACCTCCTTCCTAGTGGAAGGACACGAAATGATCATTTGTTAGACGTCCTCCGTCTAATAGGCGCTGCTCATGAATGGTTGTTTCCATCTTTGGGCAGGTTTAATGACATTTCTGAACAGTCAAAGGGACTGTGTCTGTGACACAATATCCACAGTCAACGTCTGTCTTCAGGAGTTCTGGGAACGGGGGTCATGCAAAACTCTATTTGATGTGTGTATGTATATCGTTACAGTTTACTCAGGCTCATTCGACGTATTTCATTAAGTTACAATTTCTTGTACAGTGGCTTTCTACAAAACATGCAGATCTCTTTGAGACATTGATTTCTAACGTGTCTCGCACTTAATCTCAATTAGTAGTCCCTAACAATACTTTGTTTTAACTCCAGGGAGTAACCCTCGTTCATTGTCCAGAGAAATCCAGCCTATAGTGACCAATTTTCTCAATTTATTGGCAAACACACTCTATTGTATAGCATAAGTTTACATAAAATAAGAAAAATATGAGAGATTCTTAACAACTTCTGTGACGTCATTTCAACCACATTTCCGCATATATATGAAATAATGTATACTGTGGTATAGGAACAGCACAAGGCTCCCATAGTAAGCAGTTACGAGAGAAATTGTCTTCCATTGTCGTCAATCACTGACTGTTCGCCTTGTACATACACACAAGTTCTCGCTGAACAGAGAACCAGTATCAGAATTCGCATTAATGTTTGTAGCTGTTCAATTCACTAGGTTAACAACAATTATCCTTTCCTGACTGCTTAAGTGAATATGGGCAGCTCGTTCTTTTTTGGATAGCATATGACAACAAGCTATCAAAAAGGTACCGAAGTTGAACTTCTGTAAATTCAGCCAGAATTAAAAATTACACCTTATCTGCTAGTGTTTCAGTGGATGTTATTAATTAATTCCAGGTTTTCCACTCGACACTGTGTCACAGCAAAACCACGGTAAAACCTTGACCAAAATTAGGTCAACCATCGATTACACAGCTTTAACAAAGAAACTATATTCATTTCAGTATTATATATGTTAGTTGCTTCTGTATGGATGTATATTCATGATATTGCGGGAACTGAATGCCAAGCAAAGACATGTAATATTCCAGTCCAACGTGATCGGGTGATAGAATTTGTAGATATCTGTCAATTTATGCGGTTATCTCGATACCCACAAAGTTTGTGTTGATATTAAATGGTATTAGATATGTTGGTATATTCTGAACACATTCCAGCTTCGAGTCTGGTAACTTAATGCTAGACTCAAACTTGAAAGTTATGTCATCTTTAAATAACTTAAATTTGGTATCAATACTAGTCATTTTTAGATACTATCTTTGAGTACTCCTTCGAGCATTTTTAACCAAGACCCCATCTGTTGACTGTCTGCTTTGAAGTTAAACTGGAGCTACAGCTGGAAAATTCATGCTAGCATAATTACAAAAGAAGAACGCCACAACGATTGCTGCCTGCAGTGATGGAATGGAAATAATTCTTGGTATGGTGGATCTGGTGCGGGGTTGTGGTAGTCATACTCGAATGGATTGGTTGGTTGTGTGATGACCAGGAACTAACATCACCCTCTTGAAGGACACACTCTTCAGTGTCATGCCAGCAGCGGTGATGTAGGTACATGAAAAACATTCAAATATACATGTAATATCTACTCCTTTTAGAGCTGAAGTAAAAGGATTAAACACAAGTATATAGGTGTTGTATCAATAAAAACCCAGTGACCACATATCCCTCGACTTCCTGCCACTGTGAGCGGTTGGTCTCCTTACAGACCGAAAGTTCCCACTCGTCTACTACGTGAAATGAACAGAATTATGATACACATGCATCCTACGCCCGTAATGTACATTCTGGTACACGGAATCCCGTTGCTTACTTTGCATGATGGTATAATACGGTAGAGCAATGACGTTAATTTGCATATGTGCAAATTCCGATTTTAGAAATGCAAGACAGTCTGATTTGATGGCCCTTAATAAGTGTATGAAGAGGCCAGAGGGCCTGCTATCTTGCACAGTCACCAAATCCTGTAACTGCCACGACGGTGGGCACATTGAAAAATACTTTTGAGAAAACAAACCGATATGCTCCCAGTGTGGACAATGTGACCATCTAAAAAAGGACTGTAAAATAGCAAGCGAGCTCCAGACTTACATTGGATTGTTTTGAAGCTGGCGCCGCCATGTTAGATGACCCAAAACATTAGCAGACTATTGTTTCTACATCTACATCTATACTCTGCAAACCACAGTGAGGTGCATGGCAGAGGGTACGTCCCATTGTATCAGTTATTTGGGTTTCTTCCTGTTCCATTCACATGTGGAGCGCGGGAAGAGTGATTGTTTGGATGCCTTTGTGCATGCAGTAATTATTCTTATCTTATCCGCAGGATCCATGTGTGAGCGATATGTAGGGAGTTATAGTGTATCCCTAGAATAATCATTTAAAGCTATTTCTTGAAACTTTGTTAATAGACTTTCTTGGGATACTTTACGTCTATCTTCAAGAGTGCCATTTTAGTTCCTTCACTATCCCTGTGAAACTCACCAACGGATTAAACAAACTTGTGACCTTTCGTGGAGTCCTTCTCGGTGTCCTGTAAGCCCTGGCTGGAATGGGTCTCACACTTTTGAGCAGTATTCTAGTATGGGTTGCAAGAGTGATTTGTAAGCAATTTCTTTTGTAGACTTATTGCACTTCCCCAGTATTCTATCAATAAACCGAAGTCTAACACCTACTTTACCCTCGACTGAACCTATGTGATCATGCCAGTTCATATCCTTACAAAGTGTTACACCCAGGTATTTATATGAGATGGACGATTGCAACAGTGACTCACTGATATTATAGTCATAGGATACTACGATTTTTCGTTTTGTGAAGTGAAAAATTTTGCATTTCTGAACATTTAGAGCAAGTTGCCAATATCTACACCATGTCGATTTCTTATCGAGATCTGGCTGAATATTTATGCAGCTTCTCTCAGATAGTACTTCATAACAGATAACTGCATCATCTGCATAAGCCTACTTTTACTCTTAATATTGTCTGCAAGGTCATTAATATACAACACGAACAACAAGGATCCCAACACACTTCTCTGGGGCATATCCGAAGTTGCTTCTACATCTGATGATGACTTTCTATCCAAGATAACATGCTGTGTCCTCCCCACCAAAAAGTCCTCAATCCAGTCACAAATTCCACTTTTATACACCATATGATCGTACTTTTGGCAAGAAGCATAGGCACACTACTGAGTCAAATGGTTGTTTGCGTGGACATTATTTAGGATTGTTTTTTACTCGTAATTTCTTTCATGGGCACGTAACAGTTGTTATAAATAGTTAATACTACAGTGTTAATGCTAATAATATTACGTCAGGAAGGCAGATGCTAATGTTTTTCTGGTCTTAAATGCGTATTTAATGTGATAGTACGACATATTTTCTCTGGTAAATGTAACTTTTTGTTTACTCATTTAGATAACAAGGAAGGGAAGTATGTGACGAGAAAAGGATGCTTTCGTAATTCATTTAAATCCTCTTATACTGCATTTGTGTCAACAGCTGACGAAGCTAGAACACCAAAAACAATGCTTACTTGTTTACTGGTATAGATTCTTACTCGTTACATTTTCAATCTTCAAATCATATGCACTGCACGTTTAAAGTTCAAGTCTGCAAAAAATTATGTATGTTTCCTTTGTTAGCACAAAAATCTGTGCAATGAGGAAAGGAGTACCTAAGCTAGGCGTGATTTCATGACTTGTTGATAACAACAAAGTGAAAGATTCTTGAAATGTCGAAGGAACAGAACTGCATGGAGAACTGGGTTCTTCTTTCATTAGACCTATAGTCCGTCAATGTCATTCTAGTTTACACATATTCTCATTCTGAAATCTTACCTATGAAGTCATTCACTGTGTGGTCAATAATAGCAAAAACGTATGAATTCATTTTTGAAACCATATGCCGTATTTTGCAATTCAATATATGTCACCATAGGCAGTTCTGATACGATTAATGATTATTTAAACTAATACCTCCTACATTGTTTAATAATAAAACAAAGACCAATATAAAATTACGCCACATTGTGCGTCCTAACTAGATTGGAAAAGAAATTTTTCTCGATAAGTTGAGCAGAAACACTCATCTTTTACTATTACCGACATTGTGCGTTAAGTTATTTCTTAAATGAAATGAAGGCATCACAAATGTAAGAGAATGAATATGAACATTCCAGTCCTGCGCAGAATACAACTAAAAGGAAAAGAATAATGATGGAGGGTATTTTTGATTCTTCAAAAATATTACGGGCCATGAATCACGTTACAGATGACGATTGTAAGTGCTTGTGATTGAGATGATTTCAAAATGTACTAATGAGATGCAGTTAATAGTATTATTTGAAGTCAGTTAAGCGCTTACATACTCAAGAAAAGGCTTATTGTCAGATACAAAGAAAGCTTCTTGAAATGTCGAAGGAACACAACTTCATGGAAGTACACCTCCATGCGGAATTGGTAGTGTGTATGAAAGAGGACATTGACACCAGAGATTAACGTGTCGTGGGAACATTGCTGTATGGCGTCTTCGTTTCTTTAACGGTATCGCAAACATCTCCCACGAACGTAATTCAACGTTCTACGTCCAAATCATCCATGCGGCTACTCTTTGTTGGGGAAAAGGGTCTGCTATTGGAGAATAGTATTTAAATAGAAGATTTTACTTAATGTTATTGCTGGTTCGCCTGAGTCCTGCTATACTATAGTTTGGAACTGCGGCGTGGCGACACTTGATCACAACAGCAACTATATGCTAAAAGTCCCTGTTGTTAACTAATTCGTTACAGGCAGGCTGTAGTTAACGTCAGGAGAGCAGCGACCTGCAACACATATTTCACAGTGTACTACAGTAAGTAGTGTACCAGTCAGGTACGTTATTTTCATTTGGTGTACCCACAGTGTTCATATGGCACAGTGTTTGTCATGACACAGCAGTACATTACTGTAATTTGTTTCCGTTTCGCCACTGGACGCACGGCTCCCAATGGAGGCCTACTATACAACACAGGAGATAGCATATATGGTCTTCCGCAAAGGGCAAGCAGATGGAAACCTCCTACACACATGTGACCTGTATGTTGCCAAATATCCATGACACCGTATGCAAGCTACCCCTGTATAGATGTTTAGTAACCTGTTTTCGGAAACAGGATCCTTTGCGCAACGAACACAGGTTCGTGTCAGGCCTTGGACAACTCGTAAACCTGATACGGAACAATGGGTATTAGAACATGTGGAGGACGACCATGGGACGAGCGTCTGCGGCATAGCTGAAGCGGAAGGTGTTTCTTTTCTGTTACCTGGCCAGTCCTCCATGAACAGTTGCTGTATCCCTACCATGTGCAGTGAGTCCAGACTCTGCTGCCACACTATTGGCCCACCAGATTGCAATTCTGTCCCACGGTTTCTCCAAACGTGTGTTCATAATCTGCAGTTCATGGCAAACGTGTTGTTTACTGATATCATAAATTGCCATTATATGCACATATGGGCCAATTCCAACCCATGTCCACTTGAAGAGAGAGTACACAAGTACCAATTTAGTGTCAACATTTGGGCAGGCATCCATGAGGACGGATTGCTACGTCCCTACATTCTACACAACACATTGAATGGTGTTACATATCGTCACTTCCTTTGGAACTAATTACCTGTGTTGCTGTATAATGAGCCATTACATGAACGACTGGCAATGGGGTCCATTCATGATGGGGCACTGGTCCCCTTGCAACTTTGGGTGAGACGACATCTAACACGAATCTTTCGGAAGCGATGGTTTGATAGTGGAGGACCAAAACCTTGGTCTTCCCACTCTCCTGTCCTTAACACTGTGGACTCTTAGCTTTAGATACATGTAAAGACCTTAGTGTATGTGATCTCCATAAATGATGTGACTACACTGTGAGAACATGTCTTCAATGCCTGTAATACAATCTGGCCTCAACCAGGGGTGTTCCAATGAATCCACGATTCCATGAGACATAGCGTGGAAGGCTGCAATGCAATGGCTGGCAGTCACATCGAGCACATGTTGTGCAGAGTAGCGCAGAGGCATGGTGGTAACTGACAGTAGTGGTAGCAGACCATGTCTCTGAATATATGAGGTTTATGAGCAATGTTTATAGGAACTTTTTTCCTTCCACTGTTGTACACTACAGGCTATGTAAATATCAGAACCCTCTTTCCAGATACCCTGTAGACTGAAATAGTTTGACTTGATGATTTGTTCAGCCAGTGGACATTTATTTACAGTGAATACTGCTGAAGCATCCAACTACAAATGCGAAAAACATGTGCCAACATCTTACCTCAGATCTATTGTGTCATGCATTCAAATATGTGAAATTCTGGGTCACTTACTTCCTCCTGATTAGACATTTCAGAATGCAGCAAGGAGGTGAAAACTGTAAACAATAGTTGCATATTGACAAATTTATGTTGAGTCTAGTAGAAAATATGGCCATACACTTTTTTTTACACATAATATGAAACTTCTAATTGCATGCATCAGTGGAGAGCTGCACTTCTCAACTGGCCCATGCAGTGAATGGATTCGAGATGGCCTGGAGTTTTGATATGCTGTTTCCCTTTTTGCCACGTTATATAGCTTCATATCTACATGGCCTTCGTCAACAGTACTAAATCAGATTAGATTCACTGGCCGATATATGCTCAATAAGGAAAAAGTCCACATGAGGAGAGGCTATTGCTCATCAGACACAGAAGGCACTGAGGGGCATATTGGCGAACCTAAAGGACTCTCCAAGTAGAGAACTGTCTGCTGTTGAGTGCTTCTTTCTCTGTCTGGTAAACAGTGACCTGTCCTCATTTTCATAATGTTTATAATAATATGGGACTGGCTTGGCATTATTTGTTGTCTTCTTTTATTCATGTAACAGAGTGTAATATTGTGGACAGGTGGAAAACACTCCCTCCCGCCCACCTAAAATATTTTTTAGTCGAAGGAAGAAAGAGGAGGAATCACAGAACATAATGAGACATTAATGTATAAATGCGTAAATACATGACAGTATTCAACCAAATATTTGAGGAAACATTTAGGAAATACTGAATTCGGTTTTCCAACTATCTAAGGCCTATTAAGAACGTGCATAATGACCCATATTTCTTACTTTGTTTTCGATTTAACAAACAGATATACAACAAAGTTTACGTCAGTAAGAAAGTAGGCTTATGAACAAGTAAGTGAAATACACACATCAAAAAAAGTTTTGCATCATCTCAGTTCCCAGAACGTTGACTATGGATACTGTATCGCAGACGCAGCCCCTTTGACTGTTCATAGATGTCACTAAATCTGCCCAAAGATGTAAACAACCATGCATAAGCAGCGCCTATTAGACGGAGGGGGTCTAACAGCCAATCACTTCCAGTCATTCCACCAGGGAGGAGGTACATGGCTCGTGTTGTTTGTAGTTCAACCATGCCTAGATGGTCAATACTGCAGTTCGATCGCGTCAGCATTGTTACTTTGTGCCAGGAAGGGCTCTCACCAAGGGAAGTGTTCAGGCATCTCAGAGTGAACCAAAGTGATGTTTTTCGGTCATGGAGGAGATACAGAGAGACAGGAACTGTCGATGACATGCCTCGCTCAAGCCGCTCAAGGGCTACTACTGCAGTGGATAACCGCTTTTACGGATTATGGCTGGGAGGAACCCTCACAGCAACGCCACCATTTTGAATAGTGCTTTTCATACAGCCACATGAGGTCGTGTTATGACTCAAACTGTGCGCAATAGGCTGCATGATGCGCAACTTTACTCCCAGCGTCCATGGCGAGGTCCATATTTGCAACCACGATACCATGTAATGCGGTACAGATGGGCCCAACAACATGCCGAATGGACCACTCAGGATTGGCATCACGTTCTCTTCACCGATGAGTGTCGCATATGCCTTCAACCAGACAATCATAGAAGACGTGTTTGGAGGCAACCCGGTCAGGCTGAACGCCTTAGATGCACTGTCCAGCGAGTGCAGCAAGGTGGAGGTTCCCTTCTGTTTTGGTGTGGCATTATGTGGGGCCGACGAACGCCGCTGGTGGTCATGGAAGGCGCCATAACGGCTGTATGATACGTGAATGCGATCCTCTGACAGGTAGCGCAACGACATCGGCAGCATATTGGCGAGGCATTCGTCTTCATGGACAACAATTCGCGCCCCCATCGTGCACATCTTGTGAATGACTTCCATCAGGATAACGACATCGCTCGACTAGAGTAGCCAGCATATTCTCCAGGCATGAACCCTATCGAACATGCCTGGAATGGTCTGAAAAGGACTGTTTAGAGACAGCGTGACCCACCAACCACTCTGAGGGGTCTACGCCGAACCGCCATTGAGGAGTGGGACAATCTGGACCAACAATGCCTTGATGAACTTGTGGATAGTATGCCACGACGAGTACAGTCATGCATATTGCAAGAGGACGTGCTACTGGGTATTAGAGGTACTGGTGTGTTCGCAATCTGGACAATCACCTCTGAAGGATCTCTATTCCAATTTTCTGTACAGTTTCCGGAACTCTCGGAACCGAGGTGGTGCAAAACTTTTTTTGATGTGTGTAGAATGTAATATCTCTATTTGTCGCCAGTTAACAATACACATTAAATTAATGTTTCATTTAAACGACATAAATAAGGTCAAAATACATCAACAGTATACACATACAGAATAGCTGGATGCAATTACTGAAATTCGTTTTCATTACACACAATGTGGAAAAATATCCAAAAGAAGGATCATATGATACTAAAAATTGCTATAAACAAAAATTAGGAAAGAAGTTGATATGACACTTCATCCTACAGAAAGGGGATACTTGTAAGCAAATGTTTTAGCAGCGCTAAATTTTACCTGCCACAGAATTTCTCTAAACCACAAATTTTACAAAAGCAGGCTACTGTACGCTATATAACTCTATGCTTGCACTAGTGCCTGTCCTACCGCCTAGGAGCAGCCAATGAGTAAAATAGTGTTCAGTATTAAAAATAAAACTTCTAGAGCTTTAACCGACAGTGTACTTGCCAAGACAATGCATAAAGGGCCTGTACTGTACATGGGTAATATATTATTGATATTTAATTACAACCCACCATATCTAAAACGCGCAAAGTTTCTCTGTGTAGTCAACATTTACAATACCAGTTCCAGAAAAATCAGACGAAGAAGAATATGCAATAGGCATCTTCCCAGGCCCAACTATTACCCTTGACAATATTATTCCACGTTTGTATTAACGATTACACAGAATGTACCATATAAGTGGAAAGAAACGTATTCGGAGCTGATGACGGCAACTTTTTAATTACTGTAGAGTCTCACCTCAAGAAAGACGAACCTACGATGTGAGCGCTGCCTCTGTGCGGGGACATCTTTAGGTGACATCAAGTAGGTGGACAGTTAGAAACTTGGTGCGGCACAGGACAACTAGGCCCCTAGTATGTTCGGCATTCGCATATAAATGTGGAAGGATAGGTGTAATCCGCAATAAAGCAGAGAGAGACTACATAGGACGCTAGTTGTACTAAACATTGAATCATGTTTCCATTCGGTTGCAAGACTTAAGTATTTTTAAGCTGTGTGCCCTGTTAATATTCTGTCGCTGAAGACTCACAATTCCTTTACACAATAATTTCACATATGCATGAAAAGCAAGGCAACGGCCTTGCCGTAGTGGCTACACCGGTTCCCGGGAGATCACCGAAGTTAAACGCTGTCGGGCGTGGTCGGCACTTGGATGGGTGACCATCCAGCCGCCATGCGCTGTTGCCATTTTTCGAGGTGCATTCAGCCTCGTGATGCCAATTGAGGAGCTACTCTTCAGTCAAGAATACCATCATAACAACCGGGAGAGCGGTGCGCTGACCCCACGCCCCTCCTGTCCGCATCCTCCACGGAGGAAGACACGGCGGTCTGATGGACCCGGTAGGCCGCTTGTGGCCTGAAGACGGAGTGCTTTTTTTTTTATGAAAAGCAGAACTTCAAAAGATGTAATTCACATTCGGAAACTGAGGACGTTACTAACCCTTGTTAACATCTCTTACAGTCAAGTACGATCTTAGGCTCTTCATTTATCGGTACTTTCCCTGCTGTGTGGACAGTTCATCTAGCGAAGAACACTACAATTTCTCCTCATATAAACCTTTTGTCAAAAAGAACGTTTTCAAACCATATGTGCACTGTGACAGGCAGTTAATGAAGAAAGAAACCCCAAATAATTAAAAATCAGTACATATCATTGTAAGTTAAAGGCACATTTTTAACGAATGGCACTACTTACAAGAACGCGCTTTAAGTGATGACTGCCGGCCGCTGTGGCCTAGCAGTTGTAGGCGCTTCAGTCGAGAACCGCGATGCTGCTACGGTCGCAGGTTCGAATCCTGCCTCGGGCATGGATATGTGTGATGTCCTTAGGGTAGTTAGGCTTAAGTAGTTCTATATCTAGGGGACTGATGACCTCAGATGTTAAGTCCCATAGTGCTTAGAGAGGAATGTAATAGAGCCCTATACGTATTGCTTAAACAGGGATCGCGAATACACGATTAAATTAATCACAGATCGCACACAGGAATTTAAACAGCCCTAATAACTGACACAATGTGATGTGCCCTCTGCCGCGCACTTCACAGTGATTTTCAGAGTACAGATTCAGATGTGGTTAGATTAGTGAATTTAGTATCACGTTATCAATTTTGTTTCGAATCTCACCAAATTTACACCTGATTAATTTACACCTGATTAAAAAATTATAGAGAAAAGAGACCACAAAATAGATTCCTGACATATTGAGGACCAGAATGCCGGAATATAAATTCAGCTGCGATCATTTTGAGATGATTTCATTATATATCCAAAACTGCGACAACCATTAAATTCAGACGAAATTCAAATTGATCTTCTTCTTCTTCCTAGAGGAATCGCAGTGCTTCAGATGCGACTGTTCCTAGGGTAAGATAGAAGCGCAAACTTCTGTAGACAAAAGATGATGCCTATCTTCCAGGTCTGAACAGGAAGTCACTGACCACTGCCACTTCCAGCAATTGGTACTCGCCTTATGTTTGTGGGTCAGAAGCACAACACCGTGTTGACGTTTACAAGTCTGTTTGCCAGCTTCTCTTCGGGCCAATGGCTGCAGCAAAACGACTCTGATGTGCACGCGGTATACTCTGGGCATTTTCTGTCTTGAGTCAGAGTAATATTTGCTTGCTCAGTACCTTACGAATGTCAGTCGCATATATCCATAACTGTTTATAGTCGGCGAGCATAACTATGGTCTTACAGTGAGAAGAATCGCCCCATCATGTGATAAGCCATCATCGCAACCATCCGCTTTCCATCTCCTCCAATGCCAATTCATGGATGGACCTTTCTTTTAATTACGTTAGGATTCTCACATGAATTCAACTCTCTCATGCACTTTAAACACCAGGGTTCGTTAAGTTATTGGTTATTTGGATATCAAACCATGGATGCTGGTTCTTGCATTCCTTGATTACTATCTTTGTATGTGAGCAGTCAGAGAAGACTGCTCTCAGCTACATGTTTGCAAATTCTAGAAGAATTTATCTTATCGTTTAGCACTTGTCTCTTTTAATTAAAGCTGTATCCCCTGTACAGTCCCCTCAGTCCCCTAATTAAATGGGATCACAGAAAGGTGTATGGGTTTACACTTTGTCAGTACAAGGATGTTCAGTGTTTGTTTCGATTTCTATAGACTGAAAAAGAAGGTGCGAATATATCTTATGCGATTTAGCAAAACGATGAAATATAAAGAACTATTTTTGTAATTTCTGGTTTTCATATTTATGTATTACGTTTTTCTTGTGGGAAGGAAAGGTTTTTGGATAATTTGTGTTAATTGCAAAGGCATTAGATACCATATTTGATAAAAAATTATCTAATATTGTTTAAAGTGCTGTAGTTGTGAATTTTATGTTGTTGATCACTAAAAGAACCTGAATCATGTATCTTAATTTAAGACAACAGAGAAAAAGTGAAAATTTATGTTTCAGTAGAAAGGAAACAAAAGTAATTACTCAAAGATTTGAAGTTAGAGAAGATATCAATTCAAGATGCACTGAAACTCAAAAAATAGATCTCTTTAAAACCAATCGAGGTGGGTAAACTCTGGGAGTACTATTTTATTTCCCTCCTCAACTCAATCTCGACTGTAAATTTCCCCAGCAGCCTAAGATTACTTTTAAAGTGATTGTTGTTTGATGTACAATAATATACATCCGAAAAGTCTACAGTGTGCATCAAAATCAGACCAGTAGTTTGGGTTCAGTTCAGTTTCAAATGTTATGAAACAGTCATATTCACAGACGAACAGTATGACCATGGGTTTCATTGTTCCAGTAGCGTTGACAGGAAGAACAGCATAGCTACCAAAGGCGATGGCGAACAGGATGACATTATTCGCTTTTGTGTGCAGAAGGGGTTTGATGTGGTTCGGATCGTCGTTGTTTGAACCTTATACAAGGCTGGCATATATCACTATTCCAGTTTAACTAGTAGAAGTACGCAATTTAAGTGAAGCAAACTCTCTTGAGACTGATGAACTCATCCATTTCTCTGAAATCAGGAGTATGCAGAATTGTGCTTCGGATGTTGTAATATTTGGAAGGTAAGTAGAAATCCTTGGGTAACAGAAGAAATATTGAATTTAATTGATGAAAGGAGAAAATATAAAAATGCAGTAAATGAAGCAGGCAAAAAGGAATACAAACGTCTCAAAAATGAGATCGACAGGAAGTGCAAAATGGCTAAGCAGGGATGACTAGAGGACAAATGTAAGGATGTAGAGGCCTATCTCACTAGGGGTAAGATAGATACTGCCTACAGGAAAATTAACGAGACCTTTGGAGATCAGAGAATGACTTGTATGAATATCAAGAGCTCAGATGGAAACCCAGTTCTAAGCAAAGAAGGGAAAGCAGAAAGGTGGAAGGAGTATATAGAGGGTCTATACAAGGGCGATGTAGTTGAGGACAATATTATGGAAATGGAAGAGGATGTAGATGAAGATGAAATGGGAGATATGATACTGCGTGAAGAGTTTGACAGAGTACTGAAAGACCTGAGTCGAAACAAGGCCCCCGGAGTAGACAACATTCCATTGGAACTACTGACGGCCTTGTGAGAGCCAGTCCTGACAAAACTCTACTATCTGGTGAGCAAGATGTATGAAACAGGCGAAATACCCTCAGACTTCAAGAAGAATATAATAATTCCAATCCCAAAGAAAGCAGGTGTTGACAGATGTGAAAGTTACCGAACTATCAGTTTAATAAGTCACAGCAGCAAAATACTAACACGAATTCTTTACAGACGAATGGAAAAACTAGTAGAAGCCAACCTCGGGGAAGATCAGTTTGGATTCCGTAGAAATATTGGAACACGTGAGGCAATACTGACCTTACGACTTATCTTAGAAGCTAGATTAAGGAAAGGCAAACCTACATTTCTAGCATTTGTAGACTTGGAGAAAGCGTTTGACAATGTTGACTGGAATACTCTCTTTCAAATTCTAAAGGTGGCTGGGGTAAAATACAGGGAGCGAAAGGCTATTTACAATTTGTACAGAAACCAGATGGCAGTTATAAGAGTTGAGGGACATGAAAGGGAAGCAGTGGTTGGGAAAGGAGTGAGACAGGGTTGTAGCCTCTCCCCGATGTTATTCAATCTGTATATTGAGCAAGCAGTAAAGGAAACAAAAGAAAAATTCGGAGTAGGTATTAAAATTCATGGAGAAGAAGTAAAAACTTTGAGGTTCGCCGATGACATTGTAATTCTGTCAGAGACAGCAAAGGACCTGGAAGAGCAGCTGAATGGAATGGACAGTGTCTTGAAAGGAGGATATAAGATGAACATCAACAAAAGCAAAACAAGGATAATGGAATATAGTCTAATGAAGTCGGGTGATGCTGAGGGAATTAGACTAGGAAATGAGACACTTAAAGTAGTAAAGGAGTTTTGCTATTTGGGGAGCAAAATAACTGATGATGGTCGAAGTAGAGAGGATATAAAATGTAGACTGGCAATGGCAAGGAAAGCGTTTCTGAAGAAGAGAAATTTGTTAACATCGAGTATAGATTTAAGTGTCAGGAAGTCATTTCTGAAAGTATTTGTATGGAGTGTAGCCATGTATGGAAGTGAAACATGGACGATAAATAGTTTGGACAAGAAGAGAATAGAAGCTTTCGAAATGTGGTGCTACAGAAGAATGCTGAAGATTAGATGGGTAGATCACATAACTAATGAGGAAGTATTGAATAGGATTGGGGAGAAGAGAAGTTTGTGGCACAACTTGACCAGAAGGGATCGGTTGGTAGGACATGTTCTGAGGCATCAAGGGATCAACAATTTAGTATTGGAGGGCAGCGTGGAGGGTAAAAATCGTAGAGGTAGACCAAGAGATGAATACACTAAGCAGATTCAAAAGGATGTAGGTTGCAGTAGGTACTGGGAGATGAAAAAGCTTGCACAGGATAGAGTAGCATGGAGAGCTGCATCAAACCAGTCTCAGGACTGAAGACCACAACAACAACAACAACAGTAGAAATAATAAAATTTTCTTATAACGATTAATTCTAGAGGAAATACGCATTTGCTACACTTTTTATTAGTGTTGCCGAGTTCTTCCAAAATGTTGATAAGTGTGTCTTCAGTGATTGTAGCAACAGCTGCTTCAATCCGGTTTCTTAATTCAGGGAGGTCTGCTGGTAGTGGACGCATGTACACACGATCCTTGCTGAAGCCCCTAAGGAAAAACTCGCATGCCGTTAGAATGGCTGAATGTGGAGGCACTGCAAAGCAAGCCTTGTTATTGGTCCCCTTGGGGCCTATCCAGCGCTTGGGCTATAGACTTGATGTGTGCCACGTGACAAATTGTGCTCACACTTAACATTTATAAGGTTCTTGGTAAAACTGTTTGAGTTTCTCTTTCATTTTACATATCATTTATAACTGTAAGTTTGATGTAACAAATATTATAAAGCGTTAAAACCCCGATTTTCATTTATAAACACCCTGTATATTGTAAGAGACAAAACAAAATAAAGGCCTATTGATTGAATTGAAGATGATGATGGTTGAGATGCCACTCACTGTACAAAGCGGTGACAAAAGTCATGGGACAGCTCTCAGTATCATATTGGACTTCCTTTTTGCCTGGCGTGGCAGGGTCTCAACAAGTCGTTGGAAGTCCCCCACAGAAAAATTAAGCAACGCTGTCTCTAGAGCCGTCCACAATTTCGAAAGCATCACTGGTGCAGGATTTTGTGCGCCAACTGACCACTTGATTATGTCTCATAAATGTTCGATGGGATTCAAGTTAAGCAATCTGGGTGGGCAGACCTATCGTTCGAACTGTCCAAAATGTTTCTCAATCAATCGTGAACAATTGTGGTCCGTTGACATGGCGCATTGTCATCCACAAAAATTTCCATCATTGTTAGGGAACATGAAGTCCATGAAGCCGAACATAACCATTTCCCGTTAATGATCGATTCAGTTTGATCAGAGGACCCAGTTCATTCCACGTATGCCCACACTATTTTGGAGCCACCACCAGCTTGCACAGCACCTTGTTGACAACTTGGGTCTATGGCTTTGTAGGGTCTGTACCAAACTCAAACCCAACCATCAGCTCTTATCAACTAAAATCGGGACTCATCTGACCAGTCCACAGTTTTCCAGTTATCTATGATCAATGATCCAGCCGATATGGTCATGACCACAAGAGAGGCGATGTCATGCTGTTATGAAAGATACTTGCGTTGGTCGTATGCTGCCATAGCCCATTACCGCTAAATTACTCCGCACTGTCCTAGCGCATACGCTTGTTGTGTGTCCCACATTGATTTCTGCGGTTATTTAACGAAGTGTTGCTTGTCTGTTACCACTGACAACTCTATGCAAACGCTGCTGCTCTCGGTCGTTAAGTTAAGGTTGTCGTCCACTCCACTGGCAGTGATGAGAGGTAATGCCTGAAAGTTGGTATTCTCGACACACTCTGGACACTGTGGATTCCGAATTATTGCATTTCCTAATGATTTCCGAAACGTAATGTCCCATGTATCTAGTTAAAACTACCATTCTGCATTCAAAATCTGTTAATTCCTGTTGTGCAGCCATAAACACGTCAGGTACCTTTTCACGTGAATCACCTGAGTACAAATGACAGATTTGCCAGTGCATTGCCTTTTTTACCTTGTGTACACAACACTATCGTCATCTGTATAGGTGCATATCCAGGGCCATCTTTAACCTATTGGAGGCCCTGGGAACATTAGTATAATGGGGCTCCTATGACCTTGACAGATAACTATTTTGTTAGAATAGACAAATAAAGTAGATAAGTGAGGTTCTAGATATATTTTTATTTCTTTACAGTGACATTAAATGAATAGATAATATAATAAAATCCACAAAAGTAATTCACAGGTTAGTGCTAAAAAATCTATATTGATTGAAGAGGTACCCATCTACATTTGAGATGGGCAAAATCAGTAAACACTTCTTCAAAATCTATATTTTTGAGCATATCACATTCCATGGACATCAGCAATAAACTGTTTAATCTCTCTTGAAGCATTGTACTTCTTAATTCATTTTTTATTCTTTTTCAATTTGGAGAAGTTGCATGCCACAATGCAGTTGTTTACTGTCATGCTTAAAAAGATTCTCACTCGATTTCTCCATTTGGGAATGTGTCTTCAATTTTTTTTTCTTTTAGAAAGTGATATATTTCCAGTGTAATATTAGGTCCCCCATTTTTACTCTGAACAATTTTCAAGTGTTCTGTTAAATGCAGACATTCCTTTTCCAACTCTTGTTCCTGAGAAACTTTGATGGTGTTGTGATGCGGCATGATGTAAGGTGATGTGACGGCCAGTGTGAATGTCGCCATTTGAAATACATTGTTGAATGTTTCAACATGATGTGAGGATCAGTGTGAATTGATCTGAACAGCTAAATAAAAAAATTATGAATACGAAATTTGAAATAAAATAAAGGAAGAAAACAGGGAAAATATAGACACAGCACAGGAAACAGAAACACAGTCAAAAAATTAAGAGGTTTTGGGAAGAGATAAAGAGAAGGAAACAAGACGAAATTGGTTAACAAGTGACTCTATAAATTTTTTTTAACTAAACTGGAATGTTTCAATGTTAGCAAGTAGCTTTTGCTGAAAACATAGACACTCATGCACATTACTCAATATCTGATTACAATAAAGATGGATTTTGATTACTTACATGAGGAGTGTTCTTTGGAAAGAATTTTAAAGTGTTGAACTAAAAGAGTTGAACACAATAGTCATATCAATTTACAGAATACCAGGAAATTCAAATACTAAAATTTCTTGTCGAAACTCCAGTGACTTCTCGAAAAACTTAAGAAAGAAAGGAAGAAAAATATTACCATAGCAGCTGATTGCAGAGGAATGTGATAAATTATAGCGAATGCTCTAAACAGTTTATTGACTTAATTGCTGGCCGGTGTGGCTGAGCGGTTCTAGGCACTTCAGTCCGGAACCACGTGGCCACTACGGTCACAGGTTCGAATTCTGCCTCGGGCATTGATGTGTGTGATGTCCTTTGGTTAGTTTGGTTTAAGTGGTTCTAAGTTCTAGGGGACTGATAACCTCAGATGTTAAGTCCCATAGTGCTCAGAGCCATTTTTTTGACTTAATTGATATCTCTGGTTTTGAACTAAACTTTTGTGAATTCACTAGAGCAAATGCCCATTAAGCTACTCGTATGGACAATATCTTAATAAATTATACGTTTGACAGTGAAAAGTAGTTCTGTTTTTATCATTCTGCATTGTTTATTCAGCTGCCAGGATAAATAAACCAAATGTTAGGAAAGGTCTTATGAAAAGAAACTTTTGTAAGAATAACTGGAATCTGTTCTGTGCCAAGACAGATGCAGTAAAATGGCCCATAGACAGTGGTGAGTACAGTACTGAGAACTCTGATAAATTTGTAAGACATTTCCTAAAAGTATTCAGTGTATCATTCCCACCTATGATCTGGCACCGAAAAGTCAAAATTAAACTAAACTGGATTACTTCAGGCATTAAAATATCTAGTGTGAGAAAAAAGAGCTGCATAAAGATACAAAACACAATAAAAACCCTGACTTTACTAACTATTTGAGACATTACAAGATTGCATTTAAAAATGTTGTTAAAACTGCCAAAAGAATGTGAAATGATAAGTTCATTTTATGACAAATAGTAAGTCTAAGTCAGTATGGGCTGTTATTAAATGTGAATTAGCTACAACAGTTAACTGAAAGGAAATTTCAAAAATGAAGCAAACCAACAATGATATTTTGACCCCTGCTCAGATATCTCAATACTTTAGTAAATTTCTTATAAATGTGGCACAAACTAATGTAGATGTGATTACCTAGCAGAACACTGTATATTTCTATGAACTGGATTAGAATAATAAGATTTAGTTGTTTAAATTCCAGATGCAAAAAATGCTATTTTGCCCTTAAAATTCGAAAATGCTGTAGGGTGGGATCAGATACAAAAAAAATTAAATCTGTGTATTATAAAACACCACATCCTCTACCTTTAATAATCAAGCAGTCAACTGAGCAAACCAGCTTCCCTGATGTCCTTAAGTATGCAGAGGTAAATCCACTACACAAAAAAGAATCAACAGAGGGCATGGGAAATTACTGTCCTATCTCTATCCTTCCAATGTCAGCCATAAGTATTTGAAAAAAATAGCTGCAGCCCAGCTAGCAAATTTTATCACGGAATGTGATTTTTGTCTCAAAAACCACTATCGATTCCAAAAAGAAAAAAAACACCATGAACACAATTAATGTATTCATTAAAAAATGAGCTCATCATTGGACAAAAGCAATAAAGTGGCCGGTTTCTTCTGCAACCTTACAAAGGCATTCAATTCAGTGAATCACTCCATGCCTCTCCATAAATTAGAAAAATACAGCATCAAACATAATGCACTGCAGTGTGTAGTGATTCGAGAATTTCTGCGTAAATTCTAGAACTACTCAGACTTCTACCATCTTGAACACACGATATTTTAGATATGAGTGCGAGAGAATTTGAATCCTACCTACTATGGGTCACATGTTTGTGTGTGCAGGTTGGAACTGAGTCACAAGCAGAATGTAGACGCAGCAGTCGAGCTACACTGACAAGTACTTGTCCTTGGAAATTTAGTGAAAGGGGACAGAAGAACCATGTAGTGTTTGTGCTACTCTGTTATAATTGTATTTTGACCATTGTTATAGTAACGAGAACATTTGAAAAATAACCATTAAAAACTTTAGTCTTAGGCTTAGTGTAGGGAAGATGTGTATTCTGTTTCATGTTGAGAATGGACATGCTTTTTAATCCAACTTTGAAGTTAAAATATACGTCGCTAATTGAAGCAAATGAAACTTGGTATGTCTACTTATTTTTATAAGTAGAAAGAGTCTTAATAAATTCCTGTACCTAGCAGCATACTTCAGAGAAGAAGTGAAAGAGAGTTTGCAGCAGCAGGCTAACCAGCAAGGAAGGTCGACCGAGCATCTCAAGTAAGTCATCTCGGAAAAGAAGTAGAAGTTTGCATAAGTACTTCAACACTTTAAGTCGTCCAACCCGTTAGAAAATGACGGCCAGTGAAAAAGGACTGAAAAACAATAATTTTAAGAGCAAAAAACGAGAAAAGAAGATGTAGTAAGTTTCCATTGCAACTAAACCAAATACGACAAAGAATTTAGACCAAGACATCGGAACATTCTATAGTATTAAAAAAAAGCAAAAATTTGAATTGAAAAATAGAAGATTCCAGTGTGGTTCTCGAAGGAGAAATACGCCTAGTTCATTTTGATTAAAAGATCCAGTGCGGGGAGCGGATAGCTCTCGCACACATCGCGGGGATGCAGACATGGAAATCAACATCCGACGCATTCGGCACCAATTTCTGATCACTGGCGCTGACCTGCCTCCACATCCGCTCACTGACGTAGCGCAAATTCTCCGCTGGGTGAGTGTAAAACAGAACTGTATTGTTTTAGTACAAAGTGGTACAATCTGTTGAGTGAACTTTAATACGAGGTGCGGCTAGAAAAAAACCGGACTGATGCTGGAAAAAACATTTACTTACAATTATTTACAATTTCATGTTATCTCCTTCAATGTACTCTCCTCCTCGGTCTCTACACCGCTCCATACGAATTTTCCACTGTTCATAGCAATTCTGCAGATCATTTTCGGTAAGTCCATACATTACTTCCGTCGCTTTTTCTTTTACTGCTTCAACAGTCTCAAATCTAGTTCCTTTCAAAGCTGACTTGACTTTAGGGAAAAGAAAAAAGTCACAGGGGGCCAAATCAGGTGAGTAGGGTGGATCATCTTAGATGGGAATGTTGGGTTTTGCCAAAAACGTCTTCACTGACAACGCACTGTGAGCTGGAGCATTGTCTTGGTGCACGATCCATGACTTTTTTCTCCACAAATCGTTCTGTTTTCTCCATACTCGCTCACGTAGGGTAGCCAGGACGCTAATGTAGTAATGCTGATTCACTGTTTGTCCCTCTGGTACCCAATCAATGTGCACAATCCCTTTGATGCCAATTTTTGCTGACAATGGTCTGCCAGTGCGAGTGTCATCACTGGTGTCTTCGCGGCCATCTTTAAATCGTTTAAACCACTCAAACACTTGTGTTCGCGATAAACAATCATCGCCGTACACTTGTTGTAACATTACAAACGTTTCACTTGCAGATTTTCCTAGTTTGAAACAAAATTTGATGTTAACACGCTGTTCTTTCTGTACACTCAACATTTTCCGACGCACAGACAAAACGTCAACTACTTAAAACAGACGCCACGGGCAGACTGAGTGCAGGAGGCAGATGAAACTCGAGCAGTAGGCGGAGCGAGAGTCACCTGACAGGCCACGCGACTTTCAGCCTTATTGCATTCGTTTTATTGTTTCACCAGTCTAGTCCGGTTTTTTTCTAGCCACACCTCGTAGTGTAGTTATTATACTTAAAGTTAATCTTTAAATGATCACGAGGTCTAAAGTTTGTAAAAGTATGGATAACATACAGCAAGTTGGGGAAACTTCAGAACCAGCCATGGCTATGAAAGTACCTGACTGGTCTGAATTAGTAAATCTAATCAAAGCTCAAAGTCTGCAGTCAAATGCTCAGAATGAGGCTTGGAAAGAAATAAGTGCTCAATTAAATGCCCAGAGTGAAGCTTCAAATGCTCAGACTGCTGCTCTAAATAAGAAGCTAAATACAACTTTAAGTGGAAAACTAGACTCAGTACATTCCCAATTCAGTTCTCAGTTAAGTGTCCAAACAACAAATTTAGGGTTGTTAAATGCTAAAGTAGACTCACAGAGCAGAGAATTTAGTAATCTATGCTAAGTCATGGATGCTTTAAAGACTGAATTTGACACCTTAAATAGTAAAGTAGAGAATTTGAAATTAGATTTAAAGGATGGATTGACTAATTCCTCGACCATACATGTAAATCTAATGTTTACTGACTTCAATCAGAAACAGAATAATAATTTTTAGGAATTGCCAAAAAGATTGGAAGTGAATATTGACGATAAATGTAACAGTGTAGAATCAGAGATAAATGAAAAGTTAGGATCATTTGAGAATGTTTATAATATTAAATTTAATGCTGTAATACTTTGAAAGAGAGTGTTGATAAGCAAGATAAGTTAATCCCAATAATCCAATCGAAAATTACAGGTGCTGATACACGAGTAGAGAATGTGGAAAGGAAATTCAAAGAGAAATTAGCGAACTCCGACATCATAAATGTGAGTAGTATGAAGGAACAGGTGGAGGAAATGATATGTCGCAAAGTTACTGCGAGTGTAACATCTGGGAACATAGCTCCTATTCTATCTTCAGACCTTAGTGCTGCTAAGAAGACAAAAGGGTAAGTTCACCTAATGTGGTATTAACTAGTGAAGTAATGACTGATCTACAATAGGGGTCTAATTCAGGATTATCCAGGCAATTTTCTAAATTCAAGCCTGATGGAGAAGTCCATCCAACCCATTTTTTGAAAAGATTCAACCAAGTTTTGCCAAGGAATTGGGAATATTCTAAAAAGATTGAATTCGCTGTAGGTTACCTAGTAGGGGAGGCATCAGAATGGGGCACTGTGAATATTGAGAACTTTTCGTCTTGGGGAGACTTCCAGAAGAAATTTAAAGAGAAATATTGGTCTGCCAGTGCTCAAGAAAAATTAATATCAGATATTTGGGACCCAAAATACTACAATAATACTTGGGGTACTATGAGGAAGTATTTTGATTGGCATCTAACATGGGCAAATTATTTAGATAAGCCGATGGGAGAAGAAGGGTTCGTAAGAATTTAAATTAGATGACTACCCATCTATGCAAGAAAGGACATCTTATGAAGTGGTTGGAAAACGGTAGAGGAGATGTTATCTTTCGTTGATGCACTAGATACCATAAATAAGGACCGTAATGAAACTTTACATCAAGGGGAAAATTCAGACTATAAAAGAAGTACAGAATATAATTTCAAAAAGCTTGATGTGAACCTTGCTAAAGTACACCATTACAATAAGTCGAATTGTAATGACAATTATCAAAAGAAGCATCCACTGTCAAATTTAGATCAAGTGCGAGTTTGTACCAAGTAACAAAAGGAATTCAAATGGTAATTTAATATCTCAGTTTGGTAACCAACCAGTAATTGGTAATAATGAGGAAAACGTGGTGTGATGTGGATCCAGGGCCGGGGCCCAGATCATGGAGATACACTAGGATGCCTGGTTCATTGTATGTTAATTTCACGCACAGAATACCTACAAAGGAATGGTTGCTGCTTGAAGTAACTAGGATTAGTTACTAACAATTTTCAACCTATAATAGCAGGGACCATGGAGACTTCCGAATTTAACATATTTATAGACTCAATGAATGAGGTATCACTCAAATCTAACACATTCTTTAACTTATTACAGACTAAACAGCGCTTACTATTATTGCCAGTAACTAGAGTTTAAATGATCTGTATAATAGGAACAAAAAGTAAAGTTGTGAAACACGAAACCCAAATTAACTGCAGTGTTGGAAATATATTATTTCGTCATACGCTCTTGATAGTAGAAAATATTAATGGAGATGTATTATTTGGTTTATATTGGTTATTAGAATTTAAAGGCATCTTAAACTTTCAGGAAAACCTTATTTGTTTTGGTAAAGGGGACAATAGATGCTGGATACCGTTTATGACAGACAACTACATTGGAAAACAAACAGCTGAATGTCAGTGATAGCGATTAACAGCTACAGCACAATTTTCACCTAAGATCGATAATGTAGATCCAGGAGCACATCAAACTGTAATCCAAGACAAAGTTAATGAATCCTTAATTTTAACCGAACAACAAAGACGTGATTTATATAAATTTTTAAGGGCGTATGAAGTAGTATTCTCCGATTGTCCTGGTAACATCAGCGACTATATTTGTAAATTCCGAATCAAGGATGACACTCCATTCTTCTGTAAGCCGTATCCAATACTGGTAAGTTTGAAGGAAGCAGTTAGCGTTGAAATCTATAAGATAATTGATAATAATAATATAGAACCAAGTTCTAGCGTCATGAATAGTCCATCGGTTGTGGTAAAGAAAGCTACAGGCGGAGTATTATTAGTATTAGACGCTTGCACATTGAATCGGCATATAGAAACACAGAGATATCGATCAAATAATATTGATGAATTGTTATCCTGATTTGAAAAGGCAAGATTCTTTAGCACGATTTATTTGACTGTGGGATATTGGCAAATAAAATTAAACCCAGAATCCAAAAAATATACAGCATTATTGTTTGGTGGTAAATCATATCATTTCAATGTACTGCCCTTTGGACTTAATATCTCTGTATCTGTATTTATGCGTGCATTAGATGAAGCACTAGGGAGAGATTTGTTAAAGGATTTGATAATATATGTAGACGATTTCCTAATAATATCAGGTACTTGGGAAGAACATTGTCAAACCTTGTGCAAGACTTTGAAAAGATTTAAATAAAAGGGCATTACAATAAAGCTGTCTAAATAGCATTTTGCGCGCAAAGAACTTAAATTCTTACATCATATTGTAGGGGTAGAGGGGATTAGACTGGGCCGGCCGCGGTGGTCTAGCGGTTCTGACGCTGCAGTCCGGAACCGCGGGACTGCTACGGTCGCAGGTTCGAATCCTGCCTCGGGCATGGGTGTGTGTGATGTCCTTAGGTTAGTTAGGTTTAAGTAGTTCTAAGTTCTAGGGTACTTATGACCTAAGATGTTGAGTCCCATAGTGCTCAGAGCTATTTGAACCATTTGAATTAGACTGGGCCCGGATCGCATAAAAGCTATTAAGGAATGTCCACACCCCAAACATGTAAGTCAGCTAAAAGGATTTACAGGTATGGCTGGATACTATAGGCAGTACATACGAGGGCAAGAACTGAATGACCCGAATATTTTACGTTTACTAAGAAAGGGAATACCATTGATTTGGGATCAAGATGCAAATGATGTGTTTGAAAATGTTAAAAGAGCGCTTGTTGAATCGCCCATATGACATCATCCCATTATGGGCGAACCGTTTAAAATTTCGACAGATGCATCTGATTACGGTATTGCAGCCGAACTTTTCCGAGGAGAGTGGGATCCAAATAATGTAGAACACAAGGTCACAGCCTGTGCAAGTTGTAACCTAAATAAGCATGAACTAAATTATATTGCTACTGAAAAAGAACTATTGACAGTTGTATGGAGTATTCACAAATTTCAGACACTAGTATGGGGATCAGAAATCTATGTTTATACTGATCATCAAGTTCTATCCTTTCTAATGAGTAGTCGATTATTATACAGTAGGTTATGTGATGGATGCTCTTCCTACAGGAATATGATATTAGGATACAATATGTAAAAGGTTCCAAGAATATTATACCTGATGCTTTGTCTAGGCTACCGAAGGAAATGGAAGAATTAAAATGTACGGAAGGACCCGGCGTTATTTTTGCAATTAATTTTGTGTCTGCAGTATCTGAACATCAGAGTAAAAGAGGTGGCTCAAAGAATAACAGAAAATATTCATCATGATCCCTATTTTACAGAAATATTCTCTATGTGTATCCATAACTCCTTACCTCCTATTCAAGCAGGAAAATGGAAAATTATAGGTCTTAATTTGTATTAGAGAGACAGCATAACATCACAACATTGGCGCTTATGCATTCTGAAGGTAATGGAAGACGCACTTGTGTGGTATGTTTATACAGGATATGGACACCAGAATCAAAAATCGTATATCCCATATGAATAAGTTGTATTGTTTTAAGAAGGTAGGGCATAAAATAGCATCTTTAATTAGAACCTGTGAAATATATAAGAAAATGAAAGAGAAAAATACTCATGTGAAATACAAAATGTATCCTACTATTCCTAAGTCGTTACACAATCTCACAGCAGCAGATTGCTTTGGACCAATTCCAAAAGGAAAGGGAGGAATATTATATATTTTGGTCATCATAGAGTGCTGGTCGAAGTATGTTAAACTATACCCCATCAAAAGAGTAAATACATAGACAGTTATATGCTGTTTACAACAATACTTTCTGGAAGTAGGTAAACCAAAACGGTTTCTTATGTATAATGAACAACAATTCATGAGCAACGAATTTAAAGAATTCCTAGCATGGGAAGGTATTCGACAAGTTTTGATATCTTACTATAACCCATCATCAAACCCGTTTGAAAAGGTAATGAAAAAACTGGAAAATTATGCCATACTTAGTGTCATGAGAAACATACTTTGTAAGGCAACAAAAACTAAGGACTTAGAACTCATCCTAAATGAATTACCACGCCTATCGACTGGGTTGGCACCTTTAGAAGTTATAGGCAAACCTTTTATAGGAGAACCTCTAATTATGTGCTATAATTGGCCTGAACAACCTAGTGTCTACTTTGAAGTAAATCAGGAAATAGTTTCTAAAAATTTAATTGAAAAAGCACAACAAAGAGTAAATAAGCATAATGAAAAGGCTGTAGAACCTCAGTACAAAGTCGATGACCTAGTTCTTAAAAGACAACATATTCAAAGCACTGCTCTGAAAAAAAGAGACCCATAAGTTTTTTTCAAAAATATGAAGGACCATACCGAGTACAAACGGTGATCCATCCTAAGACATTATTTTTAGTAGATCCTACAACTGGATCAGAGAAGGGGAAGTACATTGTAAAAGACATAAAGTTGATAATCCCCCAGGGATGTTAACATTCTGAGTTAGCGGGCAGAGTGACGACCATCGGATCCTGAGTTGTTTTTGGTGTTTCTTCCAAAACAGTTTTCCTGCACTGAATCCCTTTAAAATCTTATACTATTCTGTCAGCCATTTCTAAAATCTGTCCTATAATTTTAGTACTTAGAAAACCAGATATGACAATAAAGTAGAAAATAAAATGAATAAAGTATTATACACGTGGAAAATATATTACAATGTGACTATCTAAATAGCTATTATACAATAGTGTACAAATTTTCTATTTTGCGTATAATATTTTATACCTTTTATGAAATATGCTGTGGATGGGAAGGTTTGTATCACTTTTGAAAGGGGTGGTTAACATAGATAAAAGCATAGTTTATGAGAACACATAAATCATGGCTAACACAGAACATACATCACACTTTTCAAACAACCTTCACAAAGAAGTATGCCTGATTCTTCACCATTTGCCATTTCCATAGGGTTGCTAAGATTTCATTGGGGACCTGAGGGTGCAGGTGGGAATGTTCATTCTGCAGGAGATGATTTAACACCAAACCTCCTTTGGCGTCTCACTCAAGTACGTGAGAGGTAGGGGTCCTGGGGAAAGGAGGTGGGAAGGGTTTCCTGTCTGTGGAGCAATCTTCTTTCTCGTCTTCGATCTTAGCAACTACATCCATTTTTTTCCTTTTTTACTTCTCATTTGAGGACCTATCTATTTTTCCCTCTTTCCATATTCACTAACTTCTATCGCTGAAGTCCTTCTTGGTTTCCTTGGTTTCTAATAACCTACATCTTATCTTTAGCTAAGAAGGCCAAAGAAACACTTTTGCATACACACTAGAATACCCCTATACACAAACATTGAAATTACAGACTAGAAACCTGTTATGATGTGAGAACCACCAGGTACTGTAGGGGAAAGAATGTGTGCACATAGGAATATATATATAAACTGTGACGGTTCTACATCATTTGTTTTTTTTAATTTTTTGTTGGTATATATACGAAGAGGTGTATATAAAGACAGAATAGAGGCTTTCAACTCATGCACAAAGAGAGACAAAAGCACATGAGTTAGTGGAATAACTATAAAGCAGTATTGAGCAGGGGATGGACAAGGAAGAGGCGTGAGCAAAGAAAGAGAACATAAGCTAGTGTGGAATTAATCGTGATAGTTATTTAAGAAAAGTCAGTGTAATTAATGCTCTGAGGAATTGATAGATTTTAGGATAGTGGGACTTAAATGGTGTATGTAGACATATTATCTATGGAGAGTATAGAATTTGAGAAGTAGAGGAGGGCTCTAGGGAGTAAATGATGCAGTAAAAACTGAATGCAAAGTGTAAAGTAGACTTTTATTTTTACCAGAGAATACTTAATTACAGTACACATAGGAATGTATAGTAGGGTAATGAACCATGATGCCTAGTCAGAAAGGATAAGGGGGGCATACCCGGCATTTGCGAAGTATATAGGGCAGGCATACCTACATGGAGATAGGACGACCTGTGGCCTAAAAAATAGGAATGTTTTATAAAGGGGCGTACCTACCAAAATGGAAAGAGTAAGTGCTCTCATAAGGTCAACCCACAGGCAAGGAGAAGGGGACAGTATCGTGACAATTTCACACGATTTTATAGGAATTATTGTGGAAAGTAGGAATCCTATGCACAACTAGCATTATTATGTTACATATCAAGAAATGAGTGTCAAAAGAACACTTTCATTTCGCCCAGAGTTCCTTCAAACTACAAACTACTACAACGAATGAGAACAGAAAATAGATTACTCAAGTGACATGAACACCTGAAGTTTGTGATTGGAAATAGGAAACAGTCCTCACGATTCCTAAATACTAGTTAAGCTTACTAAATCATGAATGAATACTCAGGTCTTGATATCAAAGCAAAGTAAGAATAAAATAAAGAAACTCTCCACTGAATATTGTTCTAGAGAAAACAAAGGGTTGTTATTGAAGTGGAACACACACACACACACACACACACACACACACACACACACACACACATATATATATATATATATATATATATATATATATATATATATATATAAGAAATGTATACTGCTAAAATTTAAAACGTTGTCATGTGTGATATTATGTACATAACGATTATGTATAAAAAATCGCGTGTTCGATACAAGGCAGGGGGGGGCGGGGGGGGATATGTAGTGATTCGAGAATTTCTGCATAAATTCTAGAACCACTCGGCCATCTACCGTCTCGAATACGAAATATTTTAGATATGAGTGTGACAGAGTGTAATCTTACCTACTACTGGGCCACATGTTTGTGTGTTCAGGTTGGAAATGTGGCACGAGCAGAATGTAGATGCAGCAGTCGAACTGCACCGAAAAGTAGTTGGTCCATGGAAGTTTAGTGAAAGTGGACAGAACCATGGAGTGTTTATGCTACTCTGTTCTAATTGTGTTTTGTCCATTGTTATAGTAACGTGAACAGTTGAAAAAGAGGCATTAAAAACTTTTGTCTTAGCCTTGGTGAAGGGAAGACGTGTATTCTGCTTCATTTGAGAATGGACATGCTTTTTAAGCCAACTTTTTTTCATTTGTAACTCATTTTGTTTCTAATGCTTGGAGACACCAGAAGCTTACGAAACAGTATTTATTTATGCGAAGTGTGGAATTTGTAAAATGTCTGAGTTAAAATATACATTGTTGATTGAAACAAACAAAACTTGGTATGTCTACTTATTTTTATAAGTAGAAAGAGTCTTAAGAAATTTCTGTACCTTGCAGCATACTTCAGAGAAGTTTGCGGCAGCAGGCTAACCAGCAAGGAAGGTTGGCCTAGCATCTCAAGTAAGTCATCTTGGAAAAGAAGTGGAAGTTTGCATACATACTTCAACATTTTAAGTCGTCCATACCGTTCGAAGTTGCTCAGGTCTTGTCTGACAAACAAGAAGCAAAAGGATTAGGCCTACAACATCTAATTCCATAAATTATGCGTCTGAGTGGGATACAATTTCGCAAGGCTTAATCTGAGGGCCAGTCTTGATTTTATTTTATGTAAATGATTTATCTCTCAATATCAGTGCTCAACCGGTGACAGAAATTCTAGATGGTGTAATAAACACACTAAACAACCTAGATACATTGTTTCAAGAAAACGGCATTAAGCTTAACATTTCAAAGACTTTGTTTACACATTTTAAAACCAAACAATAAAAAATCAGTGTCATTAGAACTGTATATAAAAGTGAAGCTATTGAAGAAGCTCAGTCTATCAAATTGAATAAAGAAAAAGCTAAATGATCTTCTGGTGGAAAAATGCTACTAGTCAATTGCAGAATTTATGAATGACGAGATGATCATTTGAACAATGTGACTACAGTCTGCTTAAAATTACTTTAGGACTGGCAGTTCAGCAGGAACATGTGGAGGTGTGGAGCAGAGTTACCACGTCCAGCATGGACCTAATGCATAACCCTGCTTTTCATTCTACCTACTCAAACTCACAAACTATAAACTATGGAACTTACATCAATATGTTCTGGAAGAACTGCACTATCTTTTCATTTCATTTTTACTGCTGCAATAAATTATTATAGTGGTATATGAACAGTTTATGAAAATGCATTTTCTGATAACATTGTCAAATTTTCATCACATGAGAACCTTGTTTGCTATTGATGTTAGGTGAACACATTAAGCGAATGTAATCTTAAAAATACATCAAATTTTCATCTATTCCAAACTGAAACTCTGTCAGAGTTTTCTAACTTGAGATAATTTCAGTTAAATATGATGTACAATGATCCACTCACATGTCCAATACCAATGGTTTCATTATGAAAAACAAAATGCTATGTTTATAGTTAACATATAATTAAAATTTCTTATCCACATGCTAGTTTCTAACACCAAAAATATAAGATATATGTATGTTTACCACAGTGAGAAAATTTGTCTTAAATAGGTCGACCAATATTGGGAGGAACAAAAGCAATACAGAAAGCATTATGTCAGTATTGCAGCAGTTATATTGTAAACAGTAATACTTATTTTGTGAGATATAGATTGAATTTCTTAAATGAACCACATGCGGAATTAGTCGCTGATAAGGCCTTTTTATTAAAATGTAAAAATTCGCGAATTTATAAGTTTGTCATGTAGCTACTTTCCATTGAAAATTACCCACTTCAGACATGTAGCTGAGTCTGGCTATACTTCATTTCTATTGTGATAATGGAGAAACTCTGCTAACATTGCTCTTGTCATTATGACAAATGCTTGAAGTAGCACTGTGACTGTAACTTTTATTATTTAATGAAATTATAATCTCCTCCACAGATTGTATAGTTATGTTCGTTGACCTTCTTAAAGTCTTCAGACATTATGTTCCTAACAGTGTCTCTCATGAGTGCTTAGACTACAGAAATGGTATATTATTATTATTCCTGGCAATGCACGTTTTTAACATGGGCTCATATTAATTCTGTTGGGTTGACATGCCAGATGTATGGTGGTAGCTTTTACCCATATGGTTTTGCCAGTTCATAGATTTCATACCATGGGGAACTGTGTTCTTTGAAGAGATATCACTTCCACAAGCTCCACTTTTCTAAGATTATTCATTTACAACAGTGTTTCAATGCTGAAGACAATCAATCACTTCCTCCTTTTGTTTTGTGATGGTAGCCTTGCCAACAACTGAATGGTAAGGAGCATTATTTAAAACAATTGTTGACAGTTTTCCCAGTTTTTGAATTAGTGAGTCTATGAACGACTTTGCAAACATAATATGGTCCATTTCTCCTTGATAATCCCCTCTCTCCTTTTATTTAAAAATCAGGAGTCCTTTTGAGAGAAAACCTTGAAAAAAAAACCTGTGGCACAAAGAGTAAGTCTGTCCATCTTGCCAGAAGGCATTGCCTTATTACTTTACTTTTGTCACCTCCCCAGCCCTGCCTGACAACGAGACCACAATTGACCCACATTTTATCAAACCACACTACTTCGACGCTATTCATGCCACCCATCCGCCTAAAAAGGCGGCATCGCCATGCAGCTACATCCTCCCTCTCCATCAACAGCTTATATCCACAGAAATGACCATACTAGAATGCTAGGTCGTGCAATACTGTGTGCATCTGTCTTGAAAAAGACCTGATACCTTGATGGTGACTAATATCATAATGAGTTTCGGATTTTTCTTTTTACGATAGTAATCATAAACAAGATGAACAATCGCATCCTCAGCAAATAAATCTGTATTAGTAATTCGCTTATTCATACAACGCTTTTTTTACCAAGTATTTCAAGCTTCTTTTTTCCAGCTTCCTTTTTTTTTTATTGAACACCCCCTTGCCAATATTCACAATAGTCTTTCCATGTTCAAAGCTGCAGCACTTCAATCGATTATATTGTTAACGCAGAGCACCAGGTCTCTATTAAGTTTTTCAGTCTCAAAATATGTACGTAACGAGCAAACTATGTATATTCCCTGGCCAAGAGAACTACATGAAACGTTTCCACTCGTAACTTTCGACGAACTTCCTTCTGGCGTTGTTCTGTACCGCTCAACAAGTATCAATAACGACAAATATGATCATGTCTACAACAGTAAAAATTGCAACAAGCAAAATGGTAGGGTGCAGCGATCAATCAGGACAGCAACCTGTCTGAAACTCGAACACAGTGCAAGTGGGAAGTGTCGTGGTGGTGGGGTGAACGTTTGACAACTTTGGGCGCTTGTTGAGACTACAGTATAGTGAGGTTGTCGGCATGCGGTCCGTTGCCTCCAAGGGTATCTACTGGTTCCGCCGTAGCCGCCAGTCCTAAAGTAATTTTGAAGAGACCATACTTAATCTCACAGTCTTGTGTACAATATTGTATGCAGAAAATAATGTACTGGTGCATCATGAGGAAAACAAGTTAATGTTTTCGTGTTCAACATAAACCTGTGCTGGTAAAAATAGTGTTAGAGAATTATGTACAGTCCTATCATAAGGCAAAAATTGAGATATCTCCTGTACAATACGATCGGATGGTCTGTAAAATATATCTTATGAGATGAATAAAATACAAGTTGAATAAAAGTATAATATTCGAGTAAAACACTATTAGAAGCAAAAAGGTATAATAATAATAATAACAAAACAGATGAAGAACATTCTTGAAAAAAATCCCACTCATCATATAGCATTTGCAATGTCTCACGAAAACGAACTGGACAATAAAATACGCATTAAGAAGTACGAAATCCTCTGATGTAACATGTGTGAGCACGGTGAGAATCTCCGAGTTCCCAGACGGCGTTACAATCCCCTCCCAATGTAAGCCTCAAAACTTTCTTCCTAAGAAATACCTACGCTTCGTTTTTTTTACTTTGACGGCCTATGTGAATTCGCCCATTTGAAATGCATTGTGGAATGTGGAAAGTTTTGAAATTACGTCCAGTGTGAATCTTCGAAATTTGCCGAAAACATCAATTACGATATGTCTCTTCATTTGAAAATAACAGAAAACTTTACAGAACTGGTGACTGGTTGTATCTCATGTGTTTGCAAACGTAATACCACATGTGAAAATGCATTAAACATGAGCCCCATATCTCTGTGATTTCTCAATTACTGGGTTTAAAGTGAATGAATGAATATTGCATTTACTTGTGGAGCAAATTGATAGTAGGATCACAATTACCAATCCAGTAACAAATAGGTAATTTTTAAGCAACTAATTGATCAAACTCCAGTAGCAGCTGACCACTGTTCGCACTTCACAGATCTCTTTAATCTTGGGTAGAATCACGGCCACTATACAGGTGGCCGTGGTTGAATTGATGTTTTATTGACTGCCTTTGCTTCTGCCAATCGAAATTAGTTCCCTTCGAATTGTAAGCACACCGTTTTGGGACAGCTGTGTGGAAAAGTTCGTATTTAGGAGTCATAAAAAAATAACCTGATCTCCCTAACGTAACTGGTATTACCGTCGTTCGTCAATCAAATCGCTGCTAAAAACATGTGTAGTAGTTGTCGGTAGCTGTGTTATGAGGCTGTATAGTATGTTTAGTAATGTATTATCGTACGAATTTCATTTCAGGAAAAGCGGAGTGTACATTTGGTGCTTTTGCTTAAAGTAAAAAGGGAAATTACGCACTGACGTAGCATTCGCTCGCTGGAATAGCGATCTATAAACGTTGCCGTATTTTAATTGCTGGGTTAATGTTAAACATCCTGCTTGTTGTTATTCAGATTTATCTTCTTTCTTGCAAAGAAACGTGCAATGACATTCAGCTGCAGCTTGTTATTGGTATTATTAGCTATCTCGTGATCGTCGAGCATTTACATCTATTTGACTGAGAATGGCAGGACAAGGAGCGAACTTTATTGCATCTATAGCCAAAAGATGTGTTGAGGCAAATGGGTTTGAAAGACTGCTAAACAAGGTGAGTTTTAATACAACCTTGTGGAAGCACTAGTAATTTGTGGCGCGATGTGGCGTAAGCGGTGAAGGACGTTACGTTTAGTAGATTACTCAAGGCGATGAACCAACGATAATGAGAACACCGGTACAATTTTCTGTTAAAAGAATAAGAGGTGCACGCACTCAGACGGAAAACGAAAGCATTCTTCGAAATCCCACTGTGTGTGCATGACTGAGCATTTATAAGTGAGGATACTATTAAACTGAATCTCTCGTCCGATTCATATTCCATTCAAATTTAGATTCCAAACTGAAGACTATTCTTATCTTTTTCATGTATTATCATATATCAAAGTGTAATTAATTTTTTTGTCAACAGACACAAACAGTTACCGGTATATTATATTGCAAGTACAGAGATTTGATCTGGTCACTTTTGCGTGATAGTGTTAAGAAAGATTGGAGATACATAATAATTACAGTACTGGGGCACTGCTCACCTTTGGTTCTGTTTCCAGTTTTCTTTTTTCCAAAGCCAGCGGTACTGGCATATGGAGTTTCAGCCCTTTGTTACCGATTGTTTATTGCTTTAGACTGTGGGTTCAAAAGCTCAGAGTATACAACATAATTTAACCTTCCCATGTTTTTGCCTCTTTCCTTTAGGAGATATACAACTTAGTATGAAGAATGTGTTTGCAATAAGCTTAAGTTTTCATAAGCACTGTTTCCTGTAATTGTGTGCAGCTGTTATTCCTGTAGGGCTTCAGTAAACATTCTAGCAGTCACTACTTCTATTTATGTAATATACTGGTTTTCTGTTTTTATCTGAATCCATTTTGTAGATATATCTATGCATAGCATTACTACAGTGAAATCGCTAATATCAAGTAGGCCTACATCAGTTGGTCTTGCTAAGAAATTCATTGTTAAAATAGAAGGAATTGTTCACAGATAAACCCTTTTGGCCTGTCTTGAACTTTATAAGTAATGTAACATTTTTGTGGTTGCTGTGAATTCATTGAAAATTGGTGTTCCTCAGTAATGGACACCTTAGTGGACCTAAGTAAGTGATTTTAAGTCTTTACACAGATTATTGTTGTTACTGTTATTAACTGCATAAACCTGAACTGTTGACTTGAGAGGTATATTATTAACGTCAAACTTCATTAAGGATTAAGTATACTGAGAAGCAGTTATTAATGTATCCAGTTCTTTGACCATGCTGCAGCAAGGTGTTCATGAATTTCTACCACAATTGATTTGTGATACAGACTTCAGGGCTCTGAAATTTGCATGTAAACAAAAATTTGTATGGAAGTTGCAGCAGTTTAGTTGTATTTCCCACCAACCAAATTTATCATTCATACTTCCAAGAATTTGACACTGTCCGACCTCTTGCATGTGCTTGTACTCCCATACATGTAACCTCTTACAAGTTCTGAACTTTTTTTTTTTTAGAATTAATGACAATGATTTGGTCATTTATTAATGCCTGTGGAAATTCAATAAAAGCTTTTGTTAAACTCTTTGTGTTCAGGACAAGGCCTTCTGACTGAAAGCTTAAATGTATAGCAGGATTTTCATTGTGCCTGTTTGAAACTCAACATCTCATCTTTTTAAAACTACATTTCATATCCTATTCATCAAATGTTTGTACCAACTGCAAACAAAACAGACTATACAACAGGGAATGTGCCTTTTGGATACAGGACTATATTCTTGGATAAATATTACTTGAAACATTTCACATAACTTCCTGAGACAATGTAGTATTATAATTTATTGAATAGGATGTTGCATTTTATGCAGTCAGATGCCTTTGACAGATCACTGAATATACAAGTTGCTTGTAATTTATTTTGCAAAGAGTCAAGTAACTTCTCATTCTATGTGTGTATGTGTAACTCAATATCAGAACCATTTAGAAATCCACACTGTGCCCTCAACCATGTTATTTCTAAGCATGTAGTGGAATGAGTGTAGGTATGTTGATGTCTAGTCACGTTGCACATGAATAAGACATGTCTTCGTATTTTCTAATGTAGCATTTCAGTGTACATAGAACTGCTGTAGTAACAGTGTTATTCTAATTTGCTTCAAGCATTAGTTATACCAAACATATTGCTTGATTGTAGCAGTCCATAACTTCTGTGCTAACATAATGTTTTGCTTTGATTTGCAAAGGCAAAATAACTCTCCCAGTTATACCTAGAATTTTATATGCAGGTTACATGTACAATAAGTATGGTTTGTTAGGCTTTGGAGATACATATTTTTCATACTTATTGAAACTAAATTAAGTACTGCCAATTATGGTACTCAGTTTTTGTAGAATTTGTTTTCTAGGACAATTTATCTGCAAAATAATTGCATTTGCCTCCCCCCTGAACTCTCAAAGACTCACAACTTACCCTTACAGCTTTACGTCTGCCAGAACATCCCTACCTTCCAAATTTCGCTGAAGTTCCCCTGCATACCTTGCAGCACTATCACTCCTGGAGGAAATAATATTGCAGAAAAATGACTTAGCCACAACCAGGGGATTGTTTTCAGAGTGAATTTTCACTGCGCTGTGGAATGTACTCTAATTTGAAACTTTCTGGTGGATTAGGTAGGGAAAAAGGTATTGGTGGAAGTAAATATGTGACGGTGAGTCAGTCTTGGATAGCACAGTCTATAGAGAACTTGCTCACAAAGGCCAAAGGTCCCAGGTACGAGTCTGGTGAAGAGTTCTAATCTGACAAGAAGTTACAAATCGGCAAAGACTTTGTTGAAGAGTGAAAATTCATTCTGGAAATTATTCAATATTTACATTTTGTTTCTCTTTGTTTTCGCTTTAACACCATCGACTTTCCATTTTCAGATACGCATAATATCTGCGGGTGAGGGAAAATGTCTGGCAGAATTCACTGTTGCACAAGAACATCAGAATGTGGGTGGTACACTGCATGGTGGATTCACAGCAACATTGGTTGACCAGATTTCGACATATGCTTTAATGACATATGGAAAAGGCGTGCCAGGTGTTTCTGTAAACATCAATGTGAGGTAATGCACGGCAGGCTCTTTATCATTTGATTCATAATCTAGTTGTAATACTTTTCAACTTCTAGTGGGGATATGCCTGGGACATCATTGTTTCTTGTTCCAGTGTTTTGACTAGATGCCGTATGGCTGTTGTAATGGAAACTCATAGTCTGACCACTGAGCCCAATGCTATTCCTTTTTATGTCCAGAACACAGTTGGTTGTAAAGCCAAAGCCACAAAAGATAGTAAAATGTCTTCTAAATAATTCATAAATAAATTAGCCACCAGAGGTGAAACAGTATTTCCCATGGCGCACCATGCCTATAATTCAGCTGCTTTTAATTGTTGGCCATTACAGTTCTGCTTTATTATTAGGAAGCTCTGATGTGGTTTCTTTATTTCATTAGTTATTAGATGCTCCGTATGTGACTTTCACAATAGCCATGGTGTACAACTGTTAACTGAGCAAAAGATTGCATAGGCAGTTTAAAAAAACAAAATCTTGTTACCTGTTGGCCATTTATGGGTTTCTTATTAACTGCTTGTTTCTATTTGAGAACTCTTCCGTGGTACAGAAGAAGTTATTAAGGAAAGATAACTTTATATTTGAAAATGCTTCAGCTTCTTCTTCTTCTTCTTCTTCTTCTTCTTCTGATGTTGTCACATTGAAACCACAATAGAGTTCAAATCCGAAGGCAGGGTTGTGAGTGAAGTATAACACTTACTACCAAAAGCTAGTTTATTATTGACACCAGATAACTTGAAAACCTTCAGAAAAGGGGTGAATTCTGTCATGACTCATTGTGACATATTTCAGTCTGCTTTTGTTCTAGAGCTACAGAATCAAAATGTTTTTTTTTTTTTTTTTTTAACTTCACAGTTTAACTGCGCATTACCATGGCAGAGTCCCCGCCCCCACCCCCACCCCACCATGAACCATGGACCTTGCCGTTTGTGGGGAGGCTTGCGTGCCTCAGCGATACAGATAGCCGTCCGTACCGTAGGTGCAACCACAACGGAGGGGTATCTGTTGAGAGGCCAGACAAACGTGTGGTTCCTGAAAAGGGGCAGCAGCCTTTTCAGTAGTTGCAGGGGCAACAGTCTGGATGATTGACTGATCTGGCCTTGTAACACTAACCAAAACGGCCTTGCTGTGCTGGTACTGCAAACGGCTGCAAACAAGGGGAAACTACAGCCGTAATTTTTCCCGAGGGCATGGAGCTTTACTGTATTGTTAAATGATGATGGCATCCTCTTGGGTAAAATATTCCGGAGGTAAAATAGTCCCCCTTTCGGATCTCCGGGCGGGGACTACTCAAGAGGATGTCGTTATCAGGCGAAAGAAAACTGGCGTTCTACGGACCGGAGCGTGGAATGTCAGATCCCTTAATCGGGCAGGTAGGTTAGAAAATTTAAAAAGGGAAATGGATAGGTTAAAGTTAGATATAGTGGGAATTAGTGAAGTTCGGTGGCAGGAGGAACAAGACTTCTGGTCAGGCGAATACAGGGTTATAAATACAAAGTCAAATAGGGGCAATGCAGGAGTAGGTTTAATAATGAATAGGAAAATAGGAATGCGAGTAAGCTACTACAAACAGCATAGTGAACGCATTATTGTGGCCAAGATAGGCACAAAGCCCACGCCTACTACAGTAGTACAAGTTTATATGCCAACTAGCTCTGCAGATGACGAAGAAATTGAAGAAATGTATGATGAAATCAAAGAAATTATTCAGATAGTGAAGGGAGATGAAAATTTAATAGTCATGGGTGACTGGAATTCGTCAGTAGGAAAAGGGAGAGAAGGAAACGTAGTAGGTGAATATGGATTGGGGGTAAGAATTGAAAGAGGAAGACGCCTGGTAGAATTTTGCACAGAGCACAACTTAATCATAGCTAACACTTGGTTCAAGAATCATAAAAGAAGGTTGTACACATGGAAAAAGCCTGGAGATACTGACAGGTTTCAGATAGATTATACAATGGTAAGACAAAGATTTAGGAACCAGGTTTTAAATTGTAAGATATTTCCAGGGGCAGATGTGGACTCTGACCACAATCTATTGGTTATAAACTGTAAATTAAAACTGAAGAAACTGCAAAAAGGTGGGAATTTAAGGAGATGAGACCTGGATACTCTGAAAGAACCAGAGGTTGTACAGAGTTTCAGGGAGAGCATAAGGGAACAATTGACAAGAATGGGGGAAAGAAATACAGTAGAAGAAGAATGGGTAGCTTTGAGGGATGAAGTAGTGAAGGCAGCAGAGGATCAAGTAGGTAAGTGTAACAGAAGAAATAAAGAATTTAATTGATGAAAGGAGAAAATATAAAAATGCAGTAAATGAAGCAGGCAAAAAGGAATACAAACGTCTCAAAAATGAGATCGACAGGAAGTGCAAAATGGCTAAGCAGGGATGGCTAGAGAACAAATGTAAGGATGTAGAGGCTTATCTCACTAGGGGTAAGATAGATACTGCCTACGTGAAAATTATAGAGACCTTTGAAGATAAGAGAACCACTTGCATGAATATCAAGAGCTTTGATGGAAACCCAGTTCTAAGCAAAGAAGGGAAAGCAGAAAGGTGGAAGGAGTATATAGAGGGTCTATAGAGGGGCGATGTTCTTGAAGACAATGTTATGGAAATGGAAAAGGATGTAGATGAAGATGAAATTGGAGATACAATACTGCATGAAGAGTTTGGCAGAGCACTGAAAGACCTAAGTCGGAACAAGGCCCCGGGAGTAGACAACATTCCATTAGAACTACTGACAGCCTTGGGAGAGCCAGTCCTGACAAAACTCTACCATCTGGTGAGCAAGATGTATGAGACAGGCGTAATACCTTCAGACTTCAAGAAGAATATAATAATTCCAATCCCAAAGAAAGCAGGTGTTGACAGATGTGAAAATTACTGATCTATCAGTTTAATAAGTCACGGCTGCAAAATACTAACGCGAATTCTTTACAGACGAATGGAAAAACTGATAGAAGCCGACCTCGGGGAAGATCAGTTTGGATTCCGTAGAAATATTAGAACACGTGAGGCAATACTGACCCTACGACTTATCTTAGAAGCTAGATTAAGGAAAGGCAAACCTACATTTCTAGCATTTGTAGACTTGGAGAAAGCGTTTGACAATGTTGACTGGAATACTCTATTTCAAATTCTGAAGGTGGCAGGGGTAAAATACAGGGAGTGAAAAGCTATTTACAATTTGTACAGAAACCAGATGGCAGTTATAAGAGTCGAGGGGCATGAAAGGGAAGCAGTTGTTGGGAAGGGAGTAAGACAGGGTTGTAGCCTCTCCCCGATGTTGTTCAATCTGTACATTGAGCAAGCAGTGAAGGAAACAAAAGCAAAATTCGGAGTAGGTATTAAAATCCATGGAGAAGAAATAAAAACGTTGAGGTTCGCTGATTACATTGCAATTCTGTCAGAGACAGCAAAGGACCTGGAAGAGCAGTTGAACGGAATGGACAGTGTCTTGAAAGGAGGATAATAGATGAACATCAATAAAAGCAAAACGAGGATAATGGAATGTAGTCAAATTAAGTCGGGTGATGCTGAGGGAATTAGATTAGGGAATGAGACACTTAAAGTAGTAAAGGAGTTTTATTATTTGGGGAGCAAGATAACTGATGATGGTCGAAGTAGAGAGGATATAAAATGTAGACTGGCAATGGCAAGGAAAGCATTTCTGAAGAAGAGAAATTTGTTAACATCGAGTATAGATTTAAGTGTCGGGAAGTCGTTTCTGAAAGTATTTGTGTGGAACATGGACGATAAATAGTTTGGACAAGAAGAGAATTGAAGCTTTTGAAATGTGGGGCTACACAATAATGCTGAAGATTAGATGGGTAGATCACATAACTAATGAGGAAGTATTGAATACGATTGGGGAGAAGAGAAGTTTGTGGCACAACTTGACTAGGAGAAGGGATCGGTTGGTAGAACATGTTCTGAGGCATCAAAGGATCACCAATTGGAGGGCAGCGTGGAGGGTAAAAATCGTAGAGGGAGACCAAGAGATGAATACACTAAGCAGATTCAGAAGGATGTAGGTTGCAGTAGGTACTGGAAGATGAAGAAGCTTGCACAGGAGTAGCATGGAGAGCTGCATCAAACCAGTCTCAGGACTGAAGACGACGACAACCACCATGGCAGTGGAGATCATGGTAGTAAAATTATTGGATGACACTGCAGCACTCTCCATGTAAATAGCCTTCGGGTTTGTCACATTGTGCAAATTTTGGTGAAAGTCACAGCAGTCTTCCTGACATTTTTCGGGATTGATTCATGTTCTAGAGAATTATTAGTAATGCTACTGATGAGCTAGTTTAATTCCAGTTTAAGGTATAGCATACTTTGTGTTAGCATAGTTTGCAGTTTGTGTGGGACATTAGTGTATTGTTGAAAATTGTATTAATGTATTGCTGTGGTCCATGATGGCTTAACCACCACTTGTTCCTTTTAAAGTGAGGAAATCAGCATCCCCTTTGCCCAGGAGCTGTGCAGCAGCAGCCACTGGCGGGTTTCCCTACCACGGTTTACTGAGCCTGACGAGGGTTTCTTTACACAGGATCCCAAGCCTAATAATACATTTCAATAAGTGTTTGAGACCAAAGATAAAAGAGGATCCAAAGCTTATGTTTACTACAAGCTACTAGAATTTTTATCAGTTTAATTAATTTGCGGTAGCGTATCGAGGAAAACTATACTGCTGGTCATATGTCGTCATGGATGGGATTGTTTGGGAACAAATTTCAACAAGACAGAAACCAAAAATTTACACTTTTTAAATGTGATTGCCTCAGATTATCAGAGCCATGAAAAAGAGAAAACAATTCATTGGATTTCGTATTCCATTTCATTTTTTATAAAAGGAGTTTTAGAGCTGACTGCTGTAGAGATGTCTAAAAGACAAAAAGACTACTTATTTGCAGTTTTTCTGACTCAGTTCACTTCATGGTCGTCAAGAATTTTCTTCCACAGAGAGTACAAAACTATTGTACAACAAAAAAAAGATGTCAGATTTTAATTTGCGTTCCAGCAAAATTGGGCCCGTTTTCAATGCAGTTCCATCTTGTTGCCATTATTCAGGGCCATAAATGCTTGCATTGCTAAACCAGATCGAGATTTTATGAGGTTTAGAATGTGGTCACTCTAATGCAAACAGCTTAAAAGAGTTTGCAGAAGACTTTTGTTTATAAAAGTGGGCCAAAACTTTGCCCTCAGTTTGTAAACTGTTGGAAAGTGGTAGGAGAATGAAATGTTATGTTCTAAGAGTTTGTATTGGTAGTTATTACGTGCAAAGTTTCAGGTTTATTCTGCTATTACTTCCAGATGTATAAAAAGCTAAACTTGACATTTTTTCGAGCGTCTATTTTTTCAGCCGACTTTGCTTCAGATTATCTCAAAGAAAATTGACGACGAAATGGATTATATTATTTCACCTAAGAGTGTAAAATGTCGTGCAAGATGGCCCTTTTTTTTACTTTCAAGAAAATATTGCTGAAATATTATGTCTCAAAATTGCCAAAGACCCATGGGTGCACTGTTGGTAGTTGCGCTATGGGGTTAAAGAAATGAGTATATCTCTGAAAGTATTAAACTAGTGATTGTGAATCTTCACCAGCGTTTATTGAAAACTTGAATGTTCACACAAAATTCATTACGATCATGCAGAAACTTTTTCCGAAAGTAGACCACTTGACATGGAATGGCCCACTGGTGATACTTGCACTTTATCTGTCAAGGTTAGTCAGTAAGCCACACCGTGTGCAGCACAGCTCATGACTCTGCTCCCTCTGCAAAGCTTCACAGTTGTCAAGTGGGTCTTCAGTGTCATTGAACCTCCCATTGTCAGTCAGCACCTTTGGACTATAGCTTGGCTTCATATAGAGCACATTGACAACATCTCTGCATGCTTGTCGTATTGATGAAGGGTCATACTCCTAAAGTTGATATGTGACATCAGTAACACTTTAGTAACTTTTTTTCAGTACTCCCCATTACCTGTACATGTATAAAAATCCATAACAAGTCTTTTGGGCTATATCTCACTGGCTGGCCTTTGGTGATATAATGCCGTCAGTTTTTCTTCTGGGTGTCCAGGGTCCATGAGCAAGCCAGCTGCCTTGCTTCTTCGGCCCTGCTGATGAGGTGTTTCACATAGTCATTCTAAGTATCGTTCAGTTGAAACAGGAACAGTATATCCATTTCTGTTGTGGCCTCCTGACTGTGGAGCAGAAAGTACAGCGTACATCGAGGGAGAGTATATCTGCCAATTTCTTATTGAAGCATTGTGTGAGGTCATTCACCTGTGGATGGTTGCTGTTCTGTGGGTGATGTCACAATGTGAAATTACCTCTAAAACTAGTCTTGATTGGAAAACTTTTCCACAGTCCGAGGTAATCAGATGGGGTGCTTCGTGCTTCAAACTGATGTCTTCCACAAGGAGCTCTGAAATTTCGAGGGCTTCAGCACTGGCACAGCTTCGGTGAGAGCATAGTGGGTGCAGACTATTATCCATAGATTCCAGTTTATCCACTCTGAGAACTTCCTAAGAGGTTCAATTACAGTTCAGTGGAATGGTGCTACTGTATATGGGATTGGTACCAGGTGCCCCAGAGGCAATTGTGGCAAGTCCTTCCATTATTGGCATTCCTTACAGGGTTCACATAGTGTCTAATGGATAAGTAGAGACCTGGCCACCCTATTGGATCATAGTTCCTGTTTTTTAACTGGAGTTCTACTTTGGTTGGTTCCTCTTCTTTTCAAGGCTTCCATTTGTTCAGCAGCAATGTCATCTCATGCAGCCATGACTGAGATTTCAATAACACTCCTGTGTTCCACCAAAGAATTTCTTGAAAGTCATTCAACGTATTTGTGTTTGCATCCACTTTGACAATGTACTTCTGAAGCTACAGTACCCATTTCGCCGGTCAAGCCAACAGATCCTTCAGGCTAGGCAGCCATTATAGGGAATGGTAGTCTGTCACAGCAGTGATTGGCTTAATAAATAAATATGGCCGGAGCTGATTGATGGCCCAAATTACTGCAAGCCACTCCTTCTAAGTTGTAGAGTAGTTCACCTAGGACTTGGAGAGTACTCTGAAAGCCTAAAGTATCACAATTTCAGCACCTTTCTAAATGTGGACTAGAACTGCATGTATCCCATAATGACTAGTGTCAGTGTGAAATTATGTCTTGGCATTCTTGCCATACAGTGCTAGAAATGGAGATGATGATAGCACTTCCTTAAGGAAAAGGAATGGTCTTCATCGCACCTCATTTCTAGAAAATTTGGTGTCCCCAGCAGTAGTTATTTCAAGGAACATGCCTTGATACAGAAGCCCTTTTGTGAATTGCCGTTAGTAAAAGCACATTTCGAGAAAACTGCTTACATCATGAATGTCCCAAGGGGCCAGAAAATATGTGACTCCTCTTATTTCCTCCGGATCAGGATGGTCTCCATAGCTGTCCACTAGGTGCCCCAAGATTTTTATTTCGTGAGTGGCAAAGAGGCACTTTTTTTTTTTTTTTTTTTTTTTTTAATTCAGGCAGAGGTCTGCAGTCTCAACACACTTCAACATGGTTGTCAGGCATCTTAGATGTTCTTCAAATGTTTTTGAAAAAACAACAGCCAGTTAGCAGAGACACAGTGCCCATCAAAGTTGTTGAAGTTGGTAGTCGATCATATAATCCAAGGTGGCTGGAACATTATACATTCCAAACATTATAACTTTTAACTATGGAGCTATGAAGGCAGTCTCTTCCCAGTCAGTCTTCTCATCTTCAGTTTGCCAATAACCTGTCTGCATGTTCAGAGTTGAGAAATACTTTGCTTCTTTCAAGTAGTTTAGGGTGACATCATTATGGGGCGTGATTTCCCTAAATCACTCCAGGCAAATGCCGGGATGGTTCCTCTGAAAGGGCACGGCCGACTTCCTTCCCCATCCTTCCCTAATCCGATGAGACCGATGACCAAGCTGTCTGGTCTTCCCCAAACCAACCAACCAACCATTATGGGGCAATGAATATTCATCTTTCTTCACGATTTTGTTCAATCATCAGCAGTTGACACAGAAACGCCATGTGCCGTCCTCCTCCTTCACGAGGACTACAGGAGAGAGCCGAGGACTCTTGGTTCAGGGATATCCTCTTGCTGCATCTTTGCCAGCTCCTCATGCATTATCTATCATTCAGCTGGCAACATTCCATATGAGAGCTGGCTAATTGATGGCTGATTCCCAGTGACGGTACGGTGCTTTGCAATTGGCCTCTCCGTCTATCTTTTTCTCCACTCAGGATATGAAAGCACCGAAAATTGACGCAGAGTGGCTGTCGCTTGCTGGTATTGTTCCTCGGTCAGTCCAGATTGTATTAGCAGTTTGATAGCAGTGTCCTCCCCTGCATTGTCTGTAGTGGTAGTGGAGCATGATCCTTTGTCGCTGGCCTTCCTGGGTGGGTTCGGCTGTAGTGCCAATTAATGATTCAAAGTTCTTGACCACGTACAATGCTTACGATCATTGCTGGAATGTAAATTTCTTTTGTAAGTCTGAGTAGCTCTTTGCAATCAAAAAAAAGCTTCACAGCATCTCGATTGTCAACTGGAACTTGTATCACTGATGATTGTGGCAAACAACCATGCAGACCAATCTTTGTTGTGTGTGCTTCTTGGTATAGCTTTGTCAATCTGGATCTCTGATCTTCTGCATTCTGTGACAGCTTGTGATGCCTGCAAGAAGTCCAGTCTGAGAATAACTTTATGAGTACATTATATTAAAATGACAAATTCAGAGGGCTTTGTTGTGTCATCGATACTTCCTGCTGCAAGTGTTCCTGTCGGCTGGATGTATTTCCCATTTTTGACCTGCAGTACAATCACTTTTGTATCACGGAACATAGTCTCCTTTAGTTAGTGTCAATAGCATCCAAAACTGAACAAAAGAAAAGCCAGAGTCGACTCGCACCCAGACAAGTTGGATGTTGTTGATGACATTGGTGAGGTTTCCTGACATCTTGGTGACTATCTTCCGTGGAGAACATACATTCGGTGGCCTCAGCCCAGTAGGTGGTCACCTTGCTTAGTTTTCCTTAGTCAAGTGGCTATCAAGCACTCAGGACCTCAGTATGACGGTGGGGAATGGCTGTGGTGTGTCGGGGAGCACCCTCTTCCAGCATACAGCAATGGGCTTGGTCCCACAGGTTGGTTATAATCCTTTGTAGCTGACTAGCACGAATAGAACTGTTGTGACGGTTGACATTGTGCAGCGCAGTAGTACTCAAAAATTTGCCTTCTTTTCAGTGCAGTATCGTGCAGCGTGCCCAATGCATCCACAGTGGAAACCCACCAGCATGTTGTCCTCTGTCCTCAAAATGTTTTTTCTCTTGCGGGGCACTATATTTGGCATGGGAGTTGGTTGTACTTGTGTTGGTTGGGTGCTGGGTTGTCATTTGATGGCTGCGGCATAGTCACAGTTGCCCCTGTCTGTTCTTCCTGGCAGATTTGGCTGGTGGCGAAGACCAGTGTTAAAGATTGATACTCCTCTTCTTCAACATTTTCTGTTACCTCCTGACATATGGGTTCGACATTCGTGGCACCTATCTCTTGTGCAAACAGTCCAACATTTCTAGCTTCTCTTACTATATGGTGCATGGGAGAGGCAAGCTTATGGTGGTCTTCCACTACTACCATAGGGACCAAGTTCGACAGTTAGTCATACTTCTGTCTGCCTCTTTTCTGTTGAATTTCCTCAGTTCACTGGCATCATTCAATAAATTCCACTGTCTTTGTGAATCCTTTACCAGCAGAGCTTGGTACATGTATTCTGCGACTCCTTTGATAGAGTGTGAGATTTTGTCAGCTTATGTCATATTCAGATCCATCATTTGGCATAAGGCCAAAACATGCGGTATGTATGACTGGATCATTTCTCTATGATATTTCGCCCTGTTCTACACTTGTTCTTCTGCTACATGGACTTGCTGCTGATTTTCGCCAAACATTTTTTTCAGTTTGGTCTCTAATTTGTCCCAGCTATTGAGCTCCTCATCTAGAATCGTTGCTTGGCTGTGCCATCCAAGCAAAAGTACACTTTTGCCAAACACATCATGTCAGTACACTTTTGCCAAACACATCATGTCATGTCCCTTGTTGTATTTAGTGACTTGGTCAGATTGTTTCAGCCATTTTGTCGGGTCCTGACCTGCGTCTCTGGAAAACAATGATGGATGCCTGATACTGCTGTTTGGTACTCTGTGTGTCCTAAATATGCAAGTATTAGGAATAAAGTACAGCTTGTATTCTGGTTCCTGCCTTTGTAGTTGGCAGCTTTTATATTGTGTAATGGAAGCCATAGTGATGTAGATGTTTTGAAGTATCCTGTGTCCCCACAAAACAGTGTCACATTGAAACCACAATCAAACCCAAATCCAAAGGCAGGGTCATCAGTGAAATACAACACTTAGCAATGAAAGCATATTTACTAATGACAACAACTCCTGGGCAGTTATTTATACAAACTTCAAATATTCCGGAAAGGCTGATATTTATACATACGTTGAGTATTCTACAATGTAGAAATGTAAGATATTTCAACAACCTTGCAGAAATGGATAACACCGAATAACAAATAATTGCTGGTAGTCAGGTTAGAACTGGTGACCCACAGCACACCAACCAGTGATGCTAATAGCTACACCACTCTACCTGCACCACAGAGGGGTCAGTATTTTATTTGCTTTGGCAGATTGTAAAAGAGTATTTTATCCATGTATTATGCACCTTCCTGTGACAAAGATAATAACTAGTGGAATGTCCATATTATTATTATTATTTTTCCTTATAGTGTTGTATTTTTGAATGCTTGTTATCCATAAACTGCAGTGGTTTGTTGACAGCAAATTTCATCAGTGAATAAATTTACTGTGAGGCTGTGAATAATACTCCCAGTTGTTTTAACAGATGCCTGAAAGTTGTATATACATAAATGACAAAAATGCTTCTAATTACTTTCTTCATGTTGTGAATACTTTTTGCATAAATGAGGAGCTACCTGAAACATTTTTGCATTGACAATGACTACGATTACAATGATGATGATAATTGCCATCATGCATTGAAATAAACAAATTACCTCAAATTAGAACTTCTCTTTTCTTTGTTTTCAAAATTTTTCAAGAAATTTGTGCGCAGTGGACTACTAACCCTTGTTGTGGATATTAACTTGTTAACTGCCCCTCAGTTTAGCTCCCATATATGGTTGAAAAGTAAACTGCGTATGACCTCACAAGTGCTGAAGCCTATGCTAGTGCAAATTTTAAAATTTTGCTACAGAAGCAAAAATGTTGAGGCATTAACAGCATCCCTGTTGCATAAATGGAATGTTGTTACCATCATAAGAGACAGTTATTGAGAAATTGCTGGCAAAGAGTAAAAATGAAGTATGTACAGGAATTATAAAATATGGAATGCCACAATGTTCGATAATGTGTATTAAAAAAATAAGGACTAAAACTCCACTGTAACAGCCAAACTTGTATTATAGCTCAGGCGGCCTAAGTATTACTTTCATGAGGTATTATGCAGTTGCAAACAAATCAAATTATATTATGCCATCAGAAATAGTCATTAATGGCCATTTATTAAATGATGAAAACTTTCGATGCCTGGCATCTTATGGAATTGTGTTAGCAGCCAGCACAATAAAGCAACTAAAGTACCTTTTCATCAAAGGAAGCAATAAGAGTATTGTGAGAAGTATGTAGCCAATATCTTGCAGAGGTATCTCTGTAGATCTTGGAATGCTTACACTAACTCCTTAACAATGTACCTGGATAATAAAGTGTTAATATCCATTTGTAATTTGTGTAAGGAGAAACACAATATACAGTTTATTATTATTATTATTATTATTATTATTATTATTAGTAGTAGTAGTAGTAGTAGTAGTTGTTGTTGTTGTTGTGCAAGCTATCATTAGTGCGTGTGCTTCAGTTGATCAAGATGTGAATCACCATGCTAGAAAAAAAAAAAAACAAAGTAAAGATATTGTGTTTTTTAGAATGTAAAGATGTTCTCAACCTCGAACACTGCAGTGATTTACTAAGCACATCTTACTGAAAGTGGGTATACCTTGGCCTTTCTTGAATCTTTGTACTCACTTAACGCTCCAGGTACATGGGAACGTACAGCTAAACATGGACTCTGAATCATGGTGCTTCTTGGCATTTATCTCATTAACAAATTATTGTCAGAGGCGAATGGAAGCTATAAGTTACAGAGTAAAATACCAGGATCAACAGGGGATGGAACCCTGGACCATAGTTGTAGTCCAACACTTACGTGCTGAATGAAACAAGTACAATTTATGAAAATTGCAGTGGAATGCATGGCATTAATGCTTTGCAAGAAATGATTAATTAGTTAAAGTATATACAGCACTGCAAGAATACCACTTCTTCTTTTGTTTTATATGGCATGTCATAATTAGTATAATCATCTGGTATTTATTGATGTAGCTACATACATTTTGTAATGGGTAGTGTCTGTTGCTTAAAATCTTTAAGAGGAATCTATAGAAAATAACTGATGGGGATATTTATACTGTGAATGATTTTTACACAGCATATTTAGCACCAGTTTTTATTTATATTTGTTTCAGTTATATGAAACCAGCATCAGCGGGTGAAGAAGTCATTATAGATGCACAAACACTGCGTGCTGGAAAGACGTTAGCATTCCTGGAGGTTGATCTAAAAAAGAAAGCAACAGGAGAGTTGATTGCAAAAGGTTCACATACCAAATTCATTGGTTTTTAATTGTGTTCTTTGCAGTCTATACACAGGAAGAAGTGTAGGATGGGGTATTAGCTTTAATTAGCTTTTATTGTTTTTTTTTTTTTTGCATATAATTGTCATGAAACATGACTGCCAGGGCTATGTATGTGTCTGAAATGTACTGTGATATTATTATTTCACTCTCTTGTTCCTACAAGCAGTATTCAGTAAACAAAGGAAATTAACATACATTGCTAAACAAAAATGGTATGTGGCTATTTTATGTAGGAACTTATAAAGAGAGATCTTTTTATGTGATATATGTGTACATAAGTGAATCTTGTAAGTGAAATTTGAGCAGCATAACTTGATTTTTAATATTCAGTTACTGATGCTCTTAGGTACTGCTTCCACTAATTTTTTATGGAAGTTTTTTTAATGGAATTGATAGGAGTGTCATCTGTTCATAGTTGCTTTGAATTACTGTTGTGATTTTCATACCATGAAATACATACGTCAAATATTCAATTTTGTAATAGATTATTACAGATTCCTTCAAAAATATAATTCCTTTTGACATACAAGACCCTTATATTTGCTACCATTTACATATCGACATCAGTTAAAAATGTCTGCAGTATTAGTGAGTTTTCCTGTACTATTATTAAATTAATTCTAGTGAGGGACTTGTATGGCACCTAAGTGAGAATAATTTATTACAATGAAACAAGAGTGTGTGCCACTGGAAGTGGCATTCATAATTCACTTAGGCATCTGTATAACCATGTCTAGCTATTACTATACAACTTTTATGCATATCCACAGATGAATCCAGGATTGCATATAATATTCCCAGTTAAGTGGAAGCTTCAGTAACTAATTCTGTGTGTGTGTGTGTGTGTGTGTGTGTGTGTGTTTTGAAAGGGGGGGGGGGAGAGAGAGAGAGAGAGAGAGAGAGAGAGATCCCTTTGTGTAGCAGCCGGAAGGCAATTACAGTTGATGTTGCTGGTGTTTCAAATAAACAACAGATTTTGGGTGGTCCCGATGTATGTAGGGAATGTGGGGTCCTGCCCACTCTTCTCTTATAGGGCGCCTAAAGGCACTTACAAAGACGGTCTTCTCGGATAGCTATACAACAATTCAAGCAAATCACGTTAATGATTTTTATTACAATGAAGTAGATTGACAATACTTAACTTTGATTTACAAGAAGTTGTCGCAAGCGATGGGCGACATACAAATAATCAATATCCTTCACTATAGGCAATGTCCATACAAGCAGTTAATATAAGGCACATGTCTCGGCATAACAGTTAGGATGACGGCTCTTCTGGCCCAGGTCTTCTAGTGTGTGTCTTTTACTGTCTGGCCGAGGCTGGCAGGAGTGGCGCTTATATTCTCTTCGTATAGAGGCTGCTCCTGTCTTGGTGCGGTCCTCGTCGATGGGCTATTGGCTGACATTGTCTCAAAGCCTTCTCTGCTCTTGTGTTCTTCATCTTCGTGCCGCTGCTTGTCAATACGCCGGAACAGGGAAAGTCACTGGCCCTTAAATAAGTCCAGTTCCAGCTCACCAAACTATCTTCGAAGCAGCAATTCTTAACATTTTGTTCTACAATCTGAGCCGTGAAACTTATAGCAAGTGAAAGCACAGTATTGGTGATGCAAAAATCATGAATTCCTACCAGAGAAATACCCCAGGTGTTGATAAATTACTCAAACTATCATTAAAGGAAAGATTTACAAACCTTTGACTAGAACTACAGACAAGGACAAGGGAAAGAAAAGATCCTTTTGTGTGAAAGATAAATCACCTCTCTGACATAGCTCACTATGGTGTTTCGGAACAAATGAGAGAGAGAGAAGAGGATAATTTTTCTGATGCTACTACACCAGAAAGCACAACAGGCTCCAATGATTTATGTAGATAAAAAAACCTAAAACAGATGAAAGATTACTGAAACCCATTCCAGTGGAACCTTTTCATAGGAAAAGGACTTATGAAGAGATGAAACAGTGTTTCTCTACTTGTCAGTTTGACGCCTAATAAAATAGATGATTTTAATTTAAATTACTGTTAAGTAGTAGTGTTGCACTGTAATGGACAGCTACTCACAGCATTCAGTTAACTGAAAAATTTGATACACACAATAATACTAGCTTCTCAAGGGAAGTAGCAATTACTGGGATTCCCTTAAATCCTAATACCTTCAGTAGAAAAGACCATGGTTGTTTACCAAACAGTGGAGAAGGGGAGTGTAAATTTAGGCAGTATATTGTGATATGACAGCAAACAACACAGTTCGACTAAATAGTGCCTTTTCAGATGCAGAAAAAAATGTTCAACCATGATCTGTTCAGCTTTCTTACTGTCATCACATATTTTAGTTAGATTCCAGGAGCTGTTTTGACTTGCTGTTTGAGACATGCTGTTTTCCAAGATTTAGAGAAACCTGGATAATGACTGTGACTGGTAGCAATGAAATTCCTTTCAATTTTTATTTTACTGTTCACGAACACTACCTTTCCATGCAGAAACAACTGTAACCTTTAGTGTTAACTAGTGGCAGTCCGAAGAACAGGATATCATTTAGTATACCAAAACTTGTACATCGTGCCAAAACATTAAGACTGCCTGCTTAATAGTGCATTGGTCCGACTTTGGAGTGCAATACAGCAATGATTCTGTGTGGCATAGATTTGACAAGTGCATGGTAGGTTTCTGGAGGTGTGTGTCTCTAGAGGTCTACTCACAGGTCACACAATTCCCAAAAATTATGAGCTGGTAGTTTCCCAGATTTGTTCAGGTCGGTTCAGATCCAGTGAGTTTGGTGGCCGAAACATCGACCTGAGTTCACTATCATAAGCCTCACTCCATTACAGCACAATTCTGGCCTTATGACATGACAGACAGCTAACTTACGGGAAGGTACTGCTACCACTGGGGAAGACATTAACCATGAAGGTATGCAGCTAGTTGGCAATAATGGTCAAATAGTCCACAACTGTCATCGTAGCACTGATTACTACCGCAGCTCTCATGGAAGCCCAGGTGAATTTCCTCATACAATAGTGGTGTCCCTTCCAGCCTGCTTTCTGGCACAGTCAAGTTTCGAGCAACCATTCACCAGGATGACGGATCATCCAGTGTAACAAGGAATGTTGATCATCTAACCAGGCAACACATTTCCATTGATCCATGATCCAATCTTGATGAACCCCTTCCCACTGGAAGCATAACTCCTGATGTCTTTGGGTCAGCATGGGAACATGTACAGTCCATTTGCTGTTCAATAACGTGCACTGAATGAAGTGCTTCAAAACACTTGTTCCTGCACAAGCATTGTATTCTGTTGTCAGACCTGTCACAGATCACTTTCTGCATTGCTGTTTAGAATGGGAAAACATCCAGCCTCCATGTTCTGTTATGAGAGATGGATGTTCAACACCATGTTGCATACTAGGGGTTTCACTGTTCTTCAGCCACTTTCCGTAGATGTTGCTGACAATAGCACGGGAACAGCCATTTTCAAGATGCTAATTTCCAAGCACGAGGCTGTAACAATCACCCTCCCCCCCCCCCCCCCCTCCACCCCCATCAAAATTGCTTCTGTCTATAGATTTCCCCTATGTGGTCTTTATGGCCACTAGATTGATTCCCCATTCATCTCTGCTCCAGTGATATAATTTCCTTACCATGGCATGTGTCTGCTATGGCATGAGGCAGCATTCAGACTCACAGTGGTCAAGATCAATTTCAGTTACCTGAAGGAAAGCTTAATCCTTTTAGGAGCATTGTGTATTTTTCTTGCTTGAATGTATGTATAAGCCCAGGCTTCTGTCAGCAGAAGCAATAAAAGCACAATGTTATAATTTCCATTGGGGAAATGGCTGCTCGAAAGTTGACAGTGCCAGAATGCAGGGGACACCGCTTTTGTATGAGGAAATTCACCTGGGCTTCCATGAGACATGTGGTAGTAATCAGAGGTATGATGACAGTTGTGGACTATCTAACCATTATTGCAAACCAGCTGCATACCTTCATGCTTCGTGTCTTCCCTATGGATTAGAAGGTAAATTATCATAATATTAATCTGCAAAACAGTAAGGTGGCTGTGAAAGATTTCCCAACAATCCTTGGTACACAGTTCCTGAATATATGTCCCTGTCCTAAATGATGATGATGATGATGATGATGATGATGACGAACCAACAGTAATTAAGGCAAATATGGCGTAAGTTATGTCACAAGCAGATGAAGCTGAACAAGAGAAAGATGAAATGTCAGCTAGAAAGGGACAAATAGCAAAGAATTTTTCTTCCTTTACAAACATGAAGTTTGTCATCTTTTTTAACACTTGATAGCAGAGCATTCTTCAGGAGATTTTCTGTCACCACTGACTTAATCAAAAACGATTCTTCAGCATGATGCAATGCTTCTGGTTACAAAAGTAGAATGGAAAAATTTCAAACTGTTCTGTAAAGAAAGAGTGTCCAACACTGCTTGAACGTCCTCACAAAAAGATGAAACTTACAAGTAAGGAACGATTTATTTTGCAATTGTTATCAAATCCTTTCTTGAGAGAGAGAGAGAGAGAGAGAGAGAGACGGGGGGGGGGGGGGGGATGTTTAGTGTCTTTTCACACATTTTGTTTGAAGTTTGGTGTGCAACATAATGTATCATCTTTACGGTAAGTAGCAATGTATCTTTTCCTTACATTGTTGATATTTTGACCTGGAGTTACCATTGTTTCATAAAAAAAATAGGAAATTTGGGAGATGTGTCCAGGATAAAATGAAGGAACACAGAGTTTCAAGATTTTTCAAATTGAACATTTGGCTACAATTGACTGAAATAGGAGAAAGGAATACAATAGAAGATGAATGGGTAGCTTTGAGAGATGAAAAGTGAAAGCAGCAAAAAATCAAATAGGCAAAAAGACAAGACCCAGTAGAAATCTGAGCATAACACAAGACATGTTGAATTCAAAATATCCACGGGTGTACTGCCGGTCTACAGTGTCCTATGGGCACAATATTTCGGCGATCATACATGTCGCTATCATCAGGTGAACTGACGGACTGAGCTCCTGTGAACGTGCCGGCATGGAGATCCGTACGCTATGGCTGCTCAGACGGAACTGGGTTCGGTCGCGGTGGCGGCTGATTTAAATACCCTTCCCCCCCATCGCGCTCCCTCCGCTGTCCGCTCCCGGGATTGGAATGACTCCTTACCCTCTCCCTTAAAACCCACATCCTTTAGTCTTTCCCTCTCCTTCCCTCTTTCCTGATGAAGCAACCTTGGGTTGCGAAAGCTTGAAATTTGTGTGTGTGTTTGTGTGTTTTTATTGTGTCTATCTACCAACGCTTTCTTGTTTGGTAAGTTACAGCATCTTTGTTTATATATAATATTAAAGCTGGCCTAGATTCTACTTTGGGAGAGTCTGTTTCTTTATTGACAACAGTAAAAAATTGGGTAACTGAGTTTAAATGAGGCCGTATGAGCTGCCGAGATGAGCATCACAGTGGTCAACCAAATGAGGTGATGACTCCAGAAATAATGAAGAAAATCCATAAAGGGTACTGGATGATTGTCAACAGATGGTGCACAAGCTAGCACACAGAGTAGGCATTTCAAAAAGTGCAGTACAGTACACATTATCTGAAAATTTGGATATGAGAAAACTGTGTGCAAGATTTGTGTCATGTTTGCTCACACTCTAGCAGAAACAGTGTCATGAAGATGTTTCAGTTGAGTGTTTAGTGAAGTCTCGCAGCAATAAAGCTGATTTTTTTGTGCCGGTTCATAACTATGGATGAAACATGGGGCCACCACTTCACTCCTGAGACAAAAGAACAATCAAAACAATGGACACAAATTGGAGAACCGGCTCCAAAGAAGGTGAAGACCATTTCATCAGGAGGCAGAGTCATGGCGTCAGTTTTTTGGGATGCATGGGGGATAATTTTCATTGACTACCTTGAAAATGGAAAAACTATCAACGGCACGTATTATGCAAACTTATTGCAATGTTTGGGCGAGGAAATCAAGAAGCAAAATCGGCCACATTTGGCCAAGAAGAAAGTGTTGTTTCTTCGGGACAAAGCACCAATTCACAAGTCCGTTATTGCAATGGCCAAAATTAATGAATTAAAGTTTGATTGCTACCTCATGCACCCTATTCACCAGATTTAGCTCCCTTGGATTATTTTCTGGTCCCAAACTTGAAAAAATGGCTTGATGGTCGAAGATTTTAAACGACTGAAGACGTGATGTCGGCAGTTAATGGCTATTTTAAATAGTTAGACAGTTCTCATTACAAAAAGGGTATCGAACTTGTTGAACATCGCTGGGAAAAGTGTATAGAGCTGGAAGGAGATTATGTTGAAAAATAAATAATCTTTTTTTTAAATTGTGTTTTCTTTGTTGGGTTGGGTACTTATGGGACCACCCTCATACACAACAACTGACCATTGATACTTGGATGTCAGAACAACTGGTGGGGAGAAAGCGTGAGGTAGCAGATAGGGGGAAAACATGTGGGGCGAGTAGGAAAATTTTAAGAGGTGGATGGTGGCCAGACATGGTGGGTAGTCAATGAAGAGGACTCGTATTAGCATAGGGGGATTGTGGGAGAGAATGGTGTGCCGACTAGAGGTATTCGTTATTTGAGGAGAAGGGCATGTCTGAATTGTGCTCATGCTGAAGCAGCTCTGAAAGATATGTTGTGGTGCGGAGCATGGTCAGGAACGGCAAGCAGACTATAGAGACCAGTCATTCATTTAGGTGAACATCTAGTTAGCTGTCTGAAACATAACAGTTAGAGCACAGACCCTTCCAGTGACTCCCTACCTCACTTTGGACATGGAAGATCTGTGATTGTGTAGCAGTAGGAGGTGACAGATGAGTGTATGTCATTTGGGTCTGTTTAACAGAATGACCTGTGGGGTGCAGTGTTGGGAGCAGGGCAATGTAAAATATGCATAATTGTTACGCAAGTTCTCTGTCTGCGTGGAAGATATATATGTGTGGAGTCAGTGAGATTTGATGAGGGCCTACAGTTTTTTTTATCATTTTGCAGCCTTTTATATCACTCATTCAGGTTCTCTGAGCTTTGGTTGTATTTCTGTATTCCACAAAGGATTGCTCGACAAATGCAAAATTCTTAAAGATTAATGGAATGGTTGTTTAGCAGGAAGTACAGATGCATAGGTTTCTCACACAATTCTGTTGTAGGTTTCAGTATCAATGAGAGTGTAAACATGACAGTAAATGCATCCACAAGAATGTAATGAGTTAGTGTGGACATCAAAATGGCCTCTAAGGCGAAAACTAGCCAGTCATGATGTACTAATAAATTTTAATTTTTGACAAAAGCAGATGGTGTGACATGTACAGGTTCATAACTGATAAAAGTTCACAAGGATTCCATCTAAATAGTATGAAATTTTATTAGCAAATTGTGAATCAAAATTTACTTCAACTGTACTATTTAATGGTGACAAAATCTGTGCCAGACGTGGACTTGAGAATCCAATTCCCCACTTATTACTATCATTTGCCCTAACCTCGCCGGCTATGCATGCGTGTCTCCCAGACCGACCCAAACGCCCCATGTGTCAACTCTCGCACACAAATTTTCTTATGTCACAATCAAATAGTAAATAGTCAATTTAGATTCACAAATTGTGAATGAAATTTTGTAATATTTAAAGAGAAGCAGTGGATCATCAAGCAGTGTATATTCCTTCAGACATGGATGCATATCTGGAGGAACATTATATAATGTAAATTGTAAACACTGAAATTGTGCAATAAAATAATGAGCGTTTCGATCTGACCAGTCATGCATTTGTGCTAATCGCCTTCATTTGGAATATGAGTAAATACAAGGACATGCTGAAAAGTAATGCCCTCAGATTCATGTCAAAACTCCCAAAGCTTCTTAAATGAAACAAACATTATTAACATTCTAAATCTTTTTCTTAGAATTCTAAATCTTTTTCTTCCCCCCCATGAACCATGGACCTTGCCGTTGGTGGGGAGGCTTGCGTGCCTCAGCGATACAGATGGCCGTACCGTAGGTGCAACCACCACGGAGGGGTATCTGTTGAGAGGCCAGACAAACATGTGGTTCCTGAAGAAGGGCAGCAGCCTTTTCAGTAGTTGCAGGGGCAACAGTCTGGATGATTGACTGATCTGGCCTTGTAACATTAACCAAAACGGCTTGCTGTGCTGGTACTGCGAATGGCTGAAAGCAAGGGGAAACTACAGCCGTAATTTTTCCCGAGGACATGCAGCTTTACTGTATGATTAAATGATGATGGCGTCCTCTTGGGTAAAATATTCCGGAGGTAAAATAGTCCCCCATTCAGATCTCCGGGCGGGGACTACTCAAGAGAACGTCGTTATCAGGAGAAAGAAAACTGGCGTTCTACGGATCGGAGCGTGGAATGTCAGATCCCTTAATCGGGCAGGTAGATTAGAAAATCTAAAAAGGGAAATGGATAGGTTAAAGTTAGATACAGTGGGAATTAGTGAAGTTAGGTGGCAGGAGGAACAAGACTTTTGGTCAGGTGATTACAGGGTTATAAATACAAAATCAAATAGGGGTAATGCAGGAGTAGGTTTAATAATGAATAAAAAAATAGGAGTGCGGGTTAGCTACTACAAACAGCATAGTGAACTCTTTATTGTGGCCAAGATAGACACAAAGCCCATGCCTACTACAGTAGTACAAGTTTATATGCCAACTAGCTCTGCAGATGACTAAGAGATTGATGAAATGTATGATGAGCTAAAAGAAATTATTCAGGTAGTGAAGGGAGACGAAAATTTAATAGTCATGGGTGACTGGAATTCGTCAGTAGGAAAAGGGAGAGAAGGAAACATAGTAGGTGAATATGGATTGGGGGGAAGAAATGAAAGAGGAAGCCGCCTTGTAGAATTTTGCACAGAGCATAACTTAATCATAGCTAACACTTGGTTCAAGAATCATAAAAGAAGGTTGTATACCTGGAAGAATCCTGGAGATACTAAAAGGTATCAGATAGATTATATAATGGTAAGACAGAGATTTAGGAACCAGGTTTTAAATTGTAAGACATTTCCAGGGGCAGATGTGGATTCTGACCACAATCTATTGGTTATGAACTGCAGATTGAAACTGAAGAAACTGCAAAAAGGTGAGAATTTAAGGAGATGGGACCTGGATAAACTGAAAGAACCAGAAGTTGTAGAGAGTTTCAGGGAGAGCATAAGGGAACAACTGACAGGAATGGGGGAAAGAAATACAGTAGAAGAAGAATGGGTAGCTCTGAGGGATGAAGTAGTGAAGGCAGCAGAGGATCAAGTAGGTAAAAAGACGAGGGCTAATAGAAATCCTTGGGTAACAGAAGAAATATTGAATTTAATTGATGAAACGAGAAAATATAAAAATGCAGTAAATGAAGCAGGCAAAAAGGAATACAAACGTCTCAAAAATGAGATCGACAGGAAGTGCAAAATGGCTAAGCAGGGATGGCTAGAGGACAAATGTAAGGATGTAGAGGCCTGTCTCACTAGGGGCAAGATAGATACTGCCTACAGGAAAATTAAAGAGACCTTTGGAGAGAAGAGAACCACTTGTATGAATATCAAGAGCTCAGATGGCAACCCAGTTCTAAGCAAAGAAGGGAAGGCAGAAAGGTGGAAGGAGTATATAGAGGGTTTATACAAGGGCGATGTACTTGAGGACGATATTATGGAAATGGAAGAGGATGTAGATGAAGACGAAATGGGAGATAAGATACTGCGTGAAGAGTTTGACAGAGCACTGAAAGACCTGAGTCGAAACAAGGCCCCGGGAGTAGACAAAATTCCATTAGAACTACTGATGGCCTTGGGAGAGCCAGTCATGACAAAACTCTACCATCTGGTGAGCAAGATGTATGAGACAGGTGAAATACCCTTTGACTTCAAGAAGAATATAATAATTCCAATCCCAAAGAAAGCAGGTGTTGACAGATGTGAAAATTACCGAACTATCAGTTTAATAAGTCACAGTTGCAAAATACTAACGCGAATTCTTTACAGACGAATGGAAAAACTGGTAGAAGCGGACCTCGGGGAAGATCAGATTGGATTCCGTAGAAATGTTGGAACACGTGAGGCAATACTAACCTTACGACTTATCTTAGAAGCTAGATTAAGAAAAGGCAAACCTATGTTTCTAGCATTTGTAGACTTTAGAGAAAGCTTTTGACAATGTTAACTGGAATACTCTCTTTCAAATTCTGAAGGTGGCAGGGGTAAAATACAGGGAGCGGAAGGCTATTTACAATTTGTACAGAAACCAGATGGCAGTTATAAGAGTCGAGGGGCATGAAAGGGAAGCAGTGGTTGGGAAAGGAGTGAGACAGGGTTGTAGCCTCTCCCCGATGTTATTCAATCTGTATATTGAGCAAGCAGTAAAGGAAACAAAAGAAAAATTCGGAGTAGGTATTAAAATTCATGGAGAAGAAGTAAAAACTTTGAGGTTTGCCGATGACATTGTAATTCTATCAGAGACAGCAATGGACTTGGAAGAGCAGTTGAACGGAATGGACAGTGTCTTGAAAGGAGGATATAAGATGAACATCAACAAAAGCAAAACGAGGATAATGGAATGTAGTCAAATTAAATCTGGTGATGCTGAGGGAATTAGATTAGGAAATGAGACACTTAAAGTAGTAAAGGAGTTTTGCTATTTAGGGAGTAAAATAACTGATGATGGTCGAAGTAGAGAGGATATAAAATGTAGACTGGCAATGGCAAGGAAAGCATTTCTGAAGAAGAGAAATTTGTTAACATCGAGTATAGATTTAAGTGTCAGGAAGTCATTTCTGAAAGTATTTGTATGGAGTGTAGCCATGTATGGAAGTGAAACATGGACGATAAATAGTTTGGACAAGAAGAGAATTGAAGCTTTTGAAATGTGGGGCTACACAATAATGCTGAAGATTAGATGGGTAGATCACATAACTAATGAGGAAGTATTGAATACGATTGGGGAGAAGAGAAGTTTGTGGCACAACTTGACTAGGAGAAGGGATCGGTTGGTAGAACATGTTCTGAGGCATCAAAGGATCACCAATTTAGTATTGGAGGGCAGCGTGGAGGGTAAAAATCGTAGAGGGGGACCAAGAGATGAATACACTAAGCAGATTCAGAAGGATGTAGGTTGCAGTAGGTACTGGGAGATGAAGAAGCTTGCACATGATAGAGTAGCATGGAGAGCTGCATCAAACCAGTCTCAGGACTGAAGACCACAACAACAACAACAACAACAACAACATCTTTTTCTTCATGTCTACATATTTCTTTCTCAACATAGTCACTCTGGCACCGAACACATTTCTTTCAACGAGAGACCAGTTTGTTTATACAGTTTCTGCAGAATGGTTGGCTTTGTTGACGGAGCCACAATGTCATGTATGATTGCGATCATAAAACGTTTACAGCATTAGCGATTTCAGCCGTAAATAGAAATATTAAAAAAGGTAGGAAGAGTTTTCTGTTTAGCAAAAGTGACAAAAAGCAAAGTTCAGAGTACTTGACAGCTCAACACAAAAGTTTTATCTCAAGTACAGATAGTGTTGAGGATCAGTGGACAAAGTTCAAAACCAACGTACAATATGTATTACATAAGTATGTGCTAAACAAGATCGTGAGAGATGGAAAAGTGCCATTGTGGAACAACAACAGAGTTAGAAAACTGCTACGGAAGCAAAGGGGACTTCACAGTAGCCATAAACATAGCCAAAGCCTTGCAGACAAACAAAAATTACACTAAGTGAAATGTAGTGTGTGGAGGGCTATGCGAGAGGCGTTCAACGAATTCGAAAGTAAAGTTCTATGTACTGACTTGGCAGAAAATCCTAAGAAACTTTGGTCTTATGTCAAAGCGGTAGGTGAAACAAAACAAAATGTCCAGACACTCTGACCAAAATGGTACTGAAACAGAGGATGACAGACTAAAGGCCGAAATACTAAATGTCTTTTTCCAAAGCTGTTTCACAGAGAAAGACTGCACTGCAACTCCTTCTCTGGATTGTCACTCAGATAACAAAATGGTAGATATCGAAATAGATGACAGAGGGATAGAAAAACAATTAAAATCGCTCAAAAGAGGGAAGGCTGCTGGACCTGATGGGATACCAGTTCGATTTTACACAGTGTACGTGAAGGAACTTGCCCCCCTTCTTGCAGCGGTGTACCTTAGGTCTCTAGAAGATCGTAGCATTCCAAAAGATTGGAAAAGGGGCGCAGGTCATCCCCGTTTTCAAGAAGGGGCATTCTACTCTGTAGGACTCAGCATGTGTTTCAAAAAAGACAATCGTGTGAAACCCGGCTTGCGTTATTCGTCCATGAGACTCGGAGGGCCATAGACACAGGTTCCCAGGTAGATGCCGTGTTTCTTGACTTCTGCAAGGCGTTTAATATAGTTTCCCATAGTCGTTTAATGAACAAAGTAAGAGCATATGGACTATCAGACCAATTGTGTGACTGGATTGAAGAGTTCTTAGATAACAGAACACAGCATGCCATTCTCAATGGAGAGAAGTTTCTGAAGTTAGAGTGATTTCAGGTGTGCCTGCAGGGGAGTGTTGTAGGACCACTGCTATTCACAATACATATAAATGACCTTGTGGATAACATCGGAAGTTCATTGAGGCTTTTTGTGGGTGATGCTGTAGTATATCGAGAGGTTGCAACAATGGAAAATTTTACTGAAATGCAGGAGGATCTGCAACGAATTGACGCATGGTGCAGGGTATGGCAATGGAATCTCAATGTAGACAAGTGTAATGTGCTGTGAATATGTAGAAAGAAAGATCCTTTATCATTTAGCTACAATATAGGTCAGCAACTGGAAGCAGTTAATTCCATAAAGTATCTGTGAGTAGGCATTAGGAGTGATTTAAAATGGAATGACCATATAAAATTAATCTTCAGTAAAGCAGATGGCAGACTGAATTCATTGGAAGAACCCTAAGGAAATGCAGTCCGTTAACAAAAGAAGTAGGTTACAGTACACTTGTTCGCCCACTGCTTGAATACTGCTGACTGGTGTGGGATCCGTACCAGATGGGGTTGATAGAAGAGATAGAGAAGATCCAACGGAGAGCAGCACGCTTCATTACAGGATCATTTAGTAATCGCGAAAGCGTTACAGAGATGATAGATAAACTCAAGTGGAAGACTGCAAGAGAGACGCTCAGTAGCTCGCTATGGGCATTTGTTGAAGTTTCAAGAACATACCTTCACCAAGGAGTCAAGCAGTATATTGCTCCCTCCTACGTATATCTCGCGAAGAGACCATGAGGATAAAATCAGAGAGATTAGAGCCCACATACAGGCATACCAACAATCTTTCTTTCCACGAACAATACGAGACTGGAATAGAAGAGAGAACCGATAGAGGTACCCAAGGTACCCTCCGCCACTCACCGTCAGGTGGCTTGCGGAGTATGGATGTAGATGTAGATCACTACCAAAGTGATGTCGTTGATGGTATTCTTTAAGTTTTGGAAACAGATTAAAATTGGATGGGGCCAAGTTGGGATTTTGTGGAGGATGACTGATGACAGTGAACCCAAGGTAACAGCTTGTTGAAGATGTTGTGGCACTCATTTGTGGTCTGGTGGTATCATGCTGAAGGAGAGGGTGCTCCATGTGCAGACGAACTCTTTGAATTTGAAACTAGGTTATAGAATGCTGTTTTCCACATACCAACATAAGTTACGCTACACACCACCATTTTATGTCTACAATTTGGAACCCTTTTGCATCAGAGGGCTGCAAACATGTAGAAATAAAAATAAAGATATAGAATGTTAATAACATTTGTTTTATTGAAAAAACTGTAGGAATTCTCACATTAAAAAATTTGAAGGCATTACTTTTCAGCACGCGCTCTTAAAGCTGTGTGGCACCTGATATGGAGAAAGTATTCATCTTTACACAGCAGTGGAATTATCTGCCACCATGTAAGCTAAAGAGGCCGACAATGATATTAGAACTACCGTTGACTACTTCCTCTGCTAAGACTGATCGCCTATGAGGTATCTTGAGGTAAGGGATATCTTACTCTAGTAGTATTTCATGGTCCATCCATTCCTATGCTAACACTGTAACCCTGCTCCCAATCCTGCACCACATGGGTCATTCCCCAATAGATGCGAGACAAGTACTATACACCCACCCACTGCTTCCTCTTGCATTTCAATCATGGGAATTTCTTGTTCTATATATGTTGGGTAATAAATCCAAGAATCATTCTCTGTAGGCATAACAAGTAAGCAGTTGTCTACCCACAAGAACAGGCACCACCAAACTGTAGGTAACCACATACTCAAGTACCTAGTTGGACGAGTGAACAGAATGCAGCACATTAAATACAGAAATATATCAATTTCGTTCTTTCAGCTGATATTTATACTCTGCCTGTCTTGAAATTTAGGACACCATTCTGAATATGAAATCAGACTGTTATTTGATTTTAAATGGGTGTAGTTAAGGGATTCTACACCAAAGTTTGTTTAGCCCACTGAACATTCTGAAGCACCTTAACAAAGGTAATGGGGAGCAGTTTTGCAAAATTGGCAAGCTATCCTTCCTAGGTACATGTGCCAAGTATATGGAAAAGCAAAATCTACATATCTGAAAATTATGGACACTGTTCGTCGTGGGAGGGATCCATGTAATCAAACTGTGGTTAACTCCTTGCCTCATGTTGGCATACAAGTTGTGCTTCAAACAATCGCCTCCAGTCTTCTTCTTCTTCTTCTTCTTCTTTTTATATATATACAAAGTGACTTGTGGAAATGACTTTTTTCAATTTCAAAGCATTCGAAGCAAGTTCTTGGGGCACATGGTGTGTACCAAACAATCAAGGGCTGGAGTTGGAAGCTACTCTTGGATGCTCATGAGGACCAGAATTATTTTAGACTTACTGTAATATAAGTGGTCAGCATTGTGTTTGTGTGTTTAACATGAAATCTGTGAGTCCTCAGCGGCAGCATGTCCAAATAAAATCATCTCAGTCTCACCACTGTCTCTTGCAGTCGTGAAATGCTTCATGGAGCACTTTGAGGAGCAGGCTCTAAACTCTGTGGTGTTGCACCCATCTTGCTTCCTAAGGTATGTCTATGACACCTCCCTGATATGATCACATGGTAAAAATAAACTGCAGCAGTTCATGGAACACATGAATGGTGTCCATCCCAACATTAAACTTACTATTGAGATTGAGAAGGATGGCAAGCTACCGTTCTTGGATGTGTTAGTTGAGCAGAAAGCAGGACGCCAGTTCAGTCATTCAGTGTACAGGAAACCAATGGTACTGATAGATATTTGAATGTCAATAGTTTTCTCCACCTTGTACACAATAAAGCAGTCCTGAACACATTAAAACACAGAGAAAAAAAGTTATTTCTGATGATGGCCACCTACAGTCTGAATTGAAGCACTTGAGACGTGTTCAAAGAGAGTGGTTATAGCAAAACAGACATTGCAAACACTTTCAGGTGTCACTGAAGGATGTGGCCTTGTGAATTTCTGGAAGAAGCCAAGCCAACGGCTTTCCTGCCATACTGTGGGCAATGAGCAGCAAATTAGGATATGAACTGCAGAGACCTGAAATGAGACCAGTGTTCTGGCCTGCCCCCAAGATATATGAGATATGTTGCGCTCTGTTAAAGATGGCATAGGCCTTTGTATGCCCAGTGTATATGATGTCCCTTGTGAGTGTGACAGCATCTTCGTAGGCCAGACAATTCGCACAGTTGCAAAGCAATGTACTCAGCACAAATGACATATTAAACAAAGGGAGCTGGACAAGTTGGCCATAGCTGAACATTGCCTGGAAGACAGACACAAACATCTACATTACTCTGCAAATCACACTTAAGTGCCTGGCGGAGCGTTCATCAAACCATTTTTTACTACTTCTCTACCATTCCACTCTCAAATGGCGTGTGGGAAAAAGGAACACCTAAATCTTTCTGTTCGAGCTCTGATTTCTCTTATTTTATTATAATGATCATTCCTCCCTATGTAAGTGGGTGTCAACAAAATATTTTTGCATTCGGAAGAGAAAGTTGGTGATTGAAATTTCATAAATTGATCTCACCGCAAAGGAAACCGCCTTGTTTCAGTGACTCCCACCCCAAACTTGCGTATCATAACAGTGACACTCTCATCCCTATTGCGAGATAATGCGAAACAAGCTGCCCTTCTTTGCACTTTTTTGATGTCCTCTGTCAATCCTACCTGGTAAGGATCCCACACCGTGCAGCAATATTCCAGCAGCGAACTGACAAGTGTAATGTACACTTTGAGAACTTGAAGAGTCTTGGCTCGTGCATCAACATACTGGGATCCCATTATAAAAGAAGCATCTGAGATTGGAATAAGGTGGAAGCAGCAGCAGTTTCAAATGTGCCACTAGCTCCTCACGCAACCTGATGTCACTTGGTCCCACATTGGGCCGGAGCTGCTATGGCTGCCCAACTCATCTTCCGTGCACGCGTCGTTTTGGTCCTCTCTGATTAGTGCCAGTAGTCATCATCATGGGTATATAAGTGGAAAATTGTGCCAGACCCGGCAGTAGGTAGTTTTACTCCTGACGATGATGGCAGAGATAGCTATCAAAAGCTCAAGAATTTTATTCGAATTGACCCAGCTTGAAAACTGAGAAGATTTTATTCATGAAATCTGTGAGCTGTGAGCCCATCTAGTTGATGCTGATGGTTAAAGGAAGATGAGTGTGTAATATGTATTGTTATAAGGTTAGCCACATCTCCTTTAGCTCTCTTGTCCTTTCTGTGAAGACTGTACTCATTACTAGAGTCAGTGCTTTCAAGTGGCTCTCTTATAGATGCAAGTCTAACAGATATTTCCTGTATCAAGACTTTCAGTTTCTGTACATGCATCTTAAAGCCACTGCAATAGGAGAGCTTTTACAATCAATATTTTATTTTATCCTCCAACTGTCTTTGTCAAGGTAAATTGCGTTCAACAACTGTGGAAGTGTGAAGATGAATTCATCCAAAAGTTCAGCCAGTAATTGCACTCTTTTACAAACCTATGTGCTGCTCAGTACCTCTTCTGTTCTGTGAGAAGGTACCTGCTACAGTGCAATTATTTATGGAAATGACTAAAGTACCTACTTGCTAAAACAAGTTAGTTGAATAATGCATATAGTCTGTATCAGACGTCACACTACGGCCTCTTGTTAGTACAGTTGCCTTTCAACGGGATTTGTTCATTTATCATATTTAATTATTGTTAACTTTTTCTTTTGTATACATGGATGCACAGTTGCTGTGCATTTCTTTATGGAAATCATTTTTACTGTGTGGGTTGCTTTTATTTTTGTAATGTCACCTCATGGGCATTTTCACACTATCTCTGTTACTTGCATCTCAGTAAAAAACTATAATCATATATTGTCTTTTATTCCACATGTCTGTATGAAGGACGCAACACCTGATGGCATACTTAAGTTTCTTAATGATCAGAGTGGTTATGGGCACAACTACTTCAGATGTGAATTCCATATGTAAATGGAGGGAATTGCAACCATTATGCAGGTTTTGTCACTGAGCCAGTGTAGAACACATTAAAATGTGTTAGTTTCACATTTCAAATAAAACTATACATGGTGTGGTCAATGTCTTAAAATTATACGTGGGACAAGGGCTGAATTCCTGGCACTACCAAGGATTGTTCCTCGATAGGAGGGCTACGAGAGGTGGAGTCTATCTCGTGCTGCCAGCTGACAAGCTACTTAAACGAAAAGTAGCAGCACCACGTTCTAATGCGACAGTGGCCTGGAGAAAGGTATGCTGACATCAAGCCACTCCATACCATGTCGATGACGTCATTGGCTCAGGACGATGTGGTGGTCAGTCAGGCCCAATTGGCCCGGCTTTGGCCAGAACTGCGGTGCTTCCCATTTCCATGTTTGGTTTAAAACGAATAACATAAATGCAGTAGGAGAAAACAATTTATGTAGAAGACACCATTTTCGAGCAGCACATATGGGGTTATTTATTACCAGCAGGCAGCGTGATCAGTAGTGACCGGATTATATACATTTGCATGTGCGTTTGCATGTTTGGCTCCTTTTCGCCAGTTATTGCATATTTTAACTAAAAACTATTGATGATGCATATTTTCGCTCTGTGTTTACAATATTTTAAAAATTTAGACAGGCGGTCTATAGCTCGATCGAGTTTTGATATCTCACGGATTGACAGCTACCTAGAACTGCATGCATTCACTAACTGAGAGGCCACTGCCTAGCAAAATCATTACAGAAGCCCCCGCTCCACTGTCATACCGTATGCATCAGCAACAATTAAATTAAACTACGCAATCTTTTAGTCGCATGTCCATTGTTTCAGTTTAGCTTTCTATTTACTTGTACACTGTTGAACGTGTTTATGATGTGTAGTGTGTAACGTGTTGTGCGCCATGCCATCCGAAAAAAGAAATGTTGTTTCATGGATAGCTGGCCATCCTGGAACATTTACGTATGACAGAAGTGTTTTATATTGTCGAGTTTGCGAGACAAATGTTTAGTGCAAAAAAAGTTTCAAATAGACCAGCATGTTAAGACTAGTCTTCCTATCCCAGGAATGCAGAAGAAAGGACCACAACAACAACTTCTTGACAACAGCTACTTGCAGTAGCAGTGATTTGTCCAAAGGTAACCAAAAAAGTCAGTTTAACATGGACTTGTGTGAAGCATTCATTGCAAGCAATACTCCTATTCACAAACTTACTTACACTATCCTCAAAGGCTTCCTGGGCAAATATTGTTTCAAAATATATGAGATGAATCAACATTGCGTAAAAATTACATACCAACAATTTATGTAAATGTCCTGGAAGAAATATTCATGAAGGGCAGTATTATCTGGATTTCAGTTGATGAAACTGCAGACACTTGTGGCCGTTACATTGCAGATTTAATTGTTGGTGCTTTAAAAAGGTCAAGGGAAATATTTGATTCCAATTGTGGTTGTGGCTGTGCGTGTTCCGGCATCGGGAGTTGCTGTTGAACTATATAGGTCAAGGGAAGTTTCCGATTCCAGAGGATATTGTGTTTAGTGGAATTTGGAGAGTTTTGTGTTGTCAGTTTTTTTCATCATTTTGTGTGGTTTGGTATGGTGGTGTGTGTGCCTAAATTTATTCATATTTACTTTGTCCCCACCCAACAACCCCCAATTTCCCACGCTTGTGTGTTTTTTGTGGAAGGTGTGTGTGTGTTGGTTTTTCGATGTATTTTCGAGTTTGTTATGTTTATGTAATGACGTCATAGGCACCATATTGGAGTCGTAGTGGATGGTCGTTTCCGCTATATTTGTGACGTCATGTGTCCAAGCAGACGAGTGGAATCGGATGCTTCCGTATTTCCCTTTAAAAGGAGAGCCTTCTTGTTCCTATTTAGCGGTGTTCAAAGAACTTAAAGTGTATCACTCTACAATCACCAGATTTGTAAATTACGGTAGTAGAAAAATATTTCCAGAATATTTTGCAGATGAAAGGGTGTTTGTGTTTATTTCAGATGGTGCTTCCTATATGATCAAAACAGTACATCACCTTGCTGGAAAAGTCTGTTCCACATTTGTGAATGTAAATAAACTGATTTCATCCAGAAAGAAAGTATTTCTAAAGACACAATCTTACTACCGAACATTTGGAACAGTCCTTGGTTATTTATGTTTACAATAGTAGAAAAATGTAAAATAAATTGTAAATGATGCTTTGGTCCAATGTACTGTTCAAAAAAATCATGATTATATGTTTTTTAAATAAAATACTACAGAGTTTTTGAGCGTGCCCCTCTGCATGCGATATATTTTCGAAGTTGGTCCTGTACATATTGATTGTTTTGCTGCGACTCACTCACATGCAAATCCACTTGTTACTGCAACCATAGCAAAGAAGGAACAATTCTTGAAACATGTTATGCGTCCCCATTTTGCAAATTTTTAGAAAATAATCCCATAAGGGTCCCCTTCCTAACCTGTACTAGAAAGTATTCAGAAAATGGTATCAGCATTCTAAATGTACCAATCTTTCACGTGGCCAGCGCTCTTCCTCGATATTGACATGCACAGGTTCGACTTTGAGATATAATGCACCCAGTAACTACCATGTTTTTGTATTGTTTGATATGGCATATTTTGACACTTTTCATACATTTTTAAGCAGTTTTCACGCATATTTTAAGGTTTTTATTATGCATGCCCGCCCCCCCCCCCCCCCTCAATGAACCATGGAACTTGCCGTTCGTGGGGAGACGTGCGTGCCTCAGTGACACAGGTCACAGATAGCTATACCATAGGTGCAACCACAATGGAGGCGTATCTGTTGAGAGGCCAGACAAACATGTGGTTCCTGAAGAGGGGCAGCATCCTTTTCAGTAGCTGCAGGGGCAACAGTCTGGATGATTGACTGATCTGGCCTTGTAACACTAACCAAAGCGGGCTTGCTGTGCTGGTACTGCGAACGGCTGAAAGCAAGGGGAAACTACAGCTGTAATTTTTTCTGAGGGCATGCAGCTTTACTGCATGGTTGGTTAAATGATGGTGTCCTCTTGGGTAAAATATTCCGGAGGTAAAATAGTCCCCCATTCGGATCTCTGGGTGGGGACTACTCAGGAGGATGTCATTATCAGGGGAAAGAAAACTGGAATTCTACATATCGGAGAGTGGAATATCACAGCCCTTAATCGGGCATGTAGGTTACAAAATATAAAAACGGAAATGGATAGGTTAAAGTTAGATTTAGGTGGAATTAATGAAGTTCGGTGGCAGGAGGAACAAGACTTCTGGTCAGGTGACTACAGGGTTATAAATACAAAATCAAATAGGGGTAATGCAGGAGTAGGTTTAATAATGAATAAAAAAAATAGGAGTGCGAGTAGGCTACTACAAACAGCATACCGGTAGTGAAGGCATTATTGTGGCCAAGATAGACACAAAGCCCACACCTACCACAGTAGTACAAGTTTATATGCCAGCTAGTTCCGCAGATGACTAAGAGATTGATGAAATGTATGATGAGCTAAAAGAAATTATTCAGGTAGTGAAGGGAGACGAAAATTTAATAGGCATGGGTGACTGAAATTCGATAGTAGGAAAAGGAAGAGAAGGAAACGTAGTAGGTGAATATGGAATGGGGGTAAGAAATGAAAGAGGAAGCCGCCTGGTAGAATTTTACACAGAGCATAACTTAATCATAGCTAACACTTAGTTCAAGAATCGTGAAAGAAGGTTTATATATGGAAGAGGCTGAGAGATACTAGAAGGTTTCAGATAGATTATATAATGGTAAGACAGAGATTTAGGAACCAGGTTTTAAATTGTAAGACATTTCCAAGGCAGATGTGGACTCTGACCACAATCTACTGGTGATGAACTGTAGATTAAAACTGAAGAAACTGCAAAAAGGTGGGGATTTAAAGAAATGGGACCTGGATAAACTTAACGAACCAGAGATTGTAGAGAGTTTCAGGGAGAGCATGAGAGAATGATTGACAGGAATGGGATAAAGAAATACAGTGGAAGAAGAATGGGTAGCTTTGAGGGATGAAATATTGAAGGCAGCAGAGGATCAAGTACGTAAAAAGACGAGGGCTAGTAGAAATCCTTGGGTAACAGAAGATATATTGAATTTAATTGATGAAACGAGAAAATATAAAAATGCAGTAAATGAAGCAGGCAAAAAGGAATACAAACGTCTCAAAAACGAGTTCAACAGGAAGTCCAAAATAGCTAAGCAGGGATGGCTAGAGGACACATGTAAGGATGTAGAGGCATATCTCACTAGGGTTAGGATAGATACTGCCGACAGGAAAATTAAAGGGACCTTTTGAGAAAAGAGAACCACTTGTATGAATATCAAGAGCTCACATGGAAACCCAGTTCTAAGCAAAGAAGGGAAGGCAGAAAGGTGGAAGGAGTATATAGAGGGTTTATACAAGGGCGATGTACTTGAGGACAATATTATGGAAATGGAAGAGGATGTAGATGAAGACGAAATGGGAGATAAGATACTGCGTGAAGAGTTTGACAGAGCACTGAAAGACCTGAGTCGAAACAAGGCCCCAGGAGTAGACAAAATTCCATTAGAACTACTGACAGCCTTGGGAGAGCCAGCCCTGACAAAACTCTAGGCTACCATCTGGTAAGCAAGATGTATGAGACAGGTGTAATATCCTCAGACTTCAAGAAGGTGTTGGCAGATGTGAAAATTATTGAACTATCAGTTTAATAAGTCATGGTTGCAAAATACTAATGCGACTTCTTTACAGATGAATGGAAAAACTGGTAGAAGCGGACCTCGGGGAAGATCAGTTTGGATTCCGTCGAAATGTTGGAACACGCGAGGCAATATTGACCCTATGACTTATCTTAGAAGAAAGATTAAGAAAAGGCAAACCTACGTTTCTAGCCTTTGTAGACTTAGAGAAAGCTTTTGACAATGTTGACTGGAATACTCTCTTTGAAATTCTGAAGGTGGCAGGGGTAAAATACAGTGAGTGAAAGGCTATTTACAATTTGTACAGAAACCAGATGGCAGTTGTAAGAGTCGAGGGGCATGAAAGGGACACGGTGGTTGGGAAGGAAGTGAGATGGGTTTTAGACTATCCCCGATGTTATTCAGTCTGTACATTGAGCAAGCCGTAAAGGAAATAAAAGAAAATTTGGAGTAGGACTTAAAATCCGTGGAGAAGAAATAAAAACTTTGAGGTTCGCCGATGACATTGTAATACTGTCAGAGACAGCAAAGGACCTGTATGAGTAGTTGAACGGAGTGGACAGTGTCTTGAAAGGAGGATGTAAGATGAACATCAACAAAAGCAAAACGAGGATAATGGAATGTAGACGAATAAAGTCAGGTGGTACTGAGGGAATTAGATAAGGTAATGAGACACTTAAAGTAGAAAATGAGTTTTGCTATTTGGAGAGCAAAATAACTGATGATGGTTGAAGCAGAGAGGATATAAAATGTAGACTGGCAATGGCAAGGAAAGTGTTTCTGAAGAAGAGAAATTTGTCAACATCAAGTATGGATTTAAGTGTCAGGAAGTCATTTCTGAAAGTATTTGTATGGAAATGAAACATGGACGATAAATAGTTTAGACAAGAAGAGAATAGAAGCTTTCGAAATGTGGTGCTACAGAAGAATGCTGAAGATTAGATGGGTAGATCACATAACTAATGAGGAGGTATGGAATAGAATTGGGGAGAAGAGAAATTTGGGGGACAACTTTACTAGAAGAAGGGATCGGGTGGTAGAACATGTTCTGAGGCATCGGGGATCACCAATTTAGTATTGGAGGGCAGCGTGGAGGGTAAAAATCGTAGAGGGAGACCAAGAGATGAATACACTATGCAGATTCAGCAGGATGTAGGTTGCAGTAGGTGCTGGGAGATGAAGAAGCTTGCACAGGATAGAGTAGCATGGAGAGATGCATCAGACCAGTCTCTGGACTGAGGACCACAATGTTCAACAACAACATGATGCATATAATCCAGCCTCTAGTGATCAGACTAATTCTTACCAATGGGGGTTAGCACTTTCACTTGCCAATCCCTTCATATATTCCTGGGCTTTTATTCCTGTTTATGATTTAAGTTATATTATATGCAAATGTTACCAGCGAATATGTGATCCAATGTAGTGATCTCCAGAACTCCAAAAATACACACATCAAAAATAGTTTTGCATCACCTCAGTTCCGAGAGTTTCGGAAACTGTACAGAAAATTGGAATAGAGATCAACATAAACATCATTTCTGCCCTTTTTATAACCACACTTTGCATGTTGTACCACCATACAGTGAGACCTTCAGAAGTGGTGGCCCAGACTGCTGTACACACTGGTACCTCCAATACCCAGTAGAACGTCCTCTTGCATTGATGCATGTCTGTACTCGTCGTGGCATACTATCCACAAGTTCATCAAGGCACTGTTTGTCCATATTGTCCCACTCCACATCGGCAATTCGGCGTAGATCCCTGAGAGTGGGTGGTGGGTCATGTCTTTCACAAACAGCCCTTTTCAATCTACCCCAGGCAAGTTTGATAGCGTTCATGTCTGGAGAACATGTTGTCCACTCTAGTCGAGTGATGTCGTTATCCTGAAGGAAGTCATTCACAAGATGTGCACAATGGGAGCGTGAATTGTCGTCCATGAAGATGACTACCTCGCCAATATGCTGCCGATATGGTTGCACTATTGGTCGGAGGATGAGATTCACGTATTGTACAGCTGTTATGGTGCCTTCCATCACCCCCCGTGGCATATGTCGGCCCCACATAATAGCATCCCAAAACAGCAGGGAACCTCCACTTTGCTGCACTCGCTGGACAATGTGTCTAAGGCAGTCAGCCTGACCAGGTTGCCTTCTAACATGTCTCCGACAATTTTCTGGTTGAAGGCATATGCGACACTCATCGGTGAAGAGAACGTGATGCCAATCCTGAGCGGTCCATTCGGCATGTTTTTGGGCCCATCTGTACCGTACGGCATGGTATCATGGTTGCAAATATGGACCTCGCCATGGATGTCGGGAGTGAAGTTGCGCATCATGCAGCCTATTGCCCACAGTTTGAGTCAACAACACGACGTCCTGAGACTGCACGAAAAGCATTATTCAATATGGTGGCATTTCTGTCAGGGTTCCTCTGAGCCATCAATCGTAGGTAGCAGTCATCCAGTACAGTTGTTGCCCTTGGGTGGCCTAAGCGAGGGATGTCATTGACAGTTCCTGTCTCTCTGTATCTCCTCCATGTCCGAACAACATCCGTTTGGTTCACTCCGAGACTCCTGGACACTTTCCTCGTTGAGAGCCCTTCTTGGCACAAAGTAACAATGCGGGCACGATCGAACCACGGTATTGACCATCTAGGCATGGTTGAACTACAAACAACATGAGCCGTGTACCTCCTTCCTGGTGGAATGACTTAAACTGATCGGCTGTTGGACCTCCTCCGTCCAATAGGCGCTGTTCATGCATGATTGTTTACACCGTTGGGAAGGTTCAGTAACATCTCTGAACAGTCAAAAGGACTGTGTCTGTGATACAATATCCACAGTCAAAGTCTATCTTCAGGAGTTCTGAGAACCGGGCTGATGCAAAACTTTTTTTGATGTGTGTAAATGAAAAAGCATATTATCCTGATCTCACCTATAAATTGCCTAGTATCTTGATTGTTGGGGATGGAAATCTTATTCATAATGTGGAGAATCGTAACTACAGATGTATCACGTTCAGTTTATGACATTACGTTAATGAAAGTATAAAATGGATAGTTAAAAAAATCTATTCACAAAGCAGCAGCAGGAGAAAATGCATATGAAAGATTTGGCAGTATGGCTTTCAGAGCATTTCCAAATCTTTTTATGGTTTTCTCCTGCTGCCACTTGATGTGTACATTTTTTTCACATATCCATATTATATTTTCAGACATAGATTATTTCCAATAATATATTAATGTAGATTGATATACTTAAAAAAACTATTGGATATTGGTAGATAAAAAATTAATTTTCAAAGCTGTGTCTTATTCAAAAGCTACCAATTTTCTTGAAGTTGAGATACAAATGGAAAGTGCCATTTTAATTACAAATAGATAAAAATGCCTAGGTAAGTAACACACAAGAAGTTTTCGATAGATGCTATTCTGTTTTATACTTTCTTTGGTGAATTCCATGCTGACAAATGTTCCTTCATTCCAGTTAAAAATATTATATGTCTTATAATTCCACTGGATGCATCAATGGATAAATAGATATAATTATGCATACACATTCTAAAAGATTGCCAGGTGCAGTGCAGACAGATACAGTCACTTGTGCCATGTCAAGGGGCAGATTTAAGGGATGTCGCGTATCACCATGGCCTCACGTATTGTAGCCAGCTAGTGTTTAAAGCAAACTCTCTGGTATGCTGATTGTTAATGATTCTATACTATGTGGTTATCTCCTGGACTGTGAATTGGACTTTGTTGTTACCTAACTTCGACAGTTCAAGGCTTGTCTGCCTAACACAGGATTGTCTTTGCTCACCATTCAACCAACAGTTATGTTTTCATTGAATGAACTGATGGCATATATGTGTATCGAGAGCATGGTTCGTATCTAAGTGCTTCCCTGTCGAAATTACAGTGTTCTCCAGCACTGATGTGTGAGCAGTTCAATGAACCTTCTCAGAGTACTGTATTGACAATGAGGTACCAACCACAAGAAGTCGTTTGTTTTGTGTATATCCAGAAGAGTCAACAAATATTACTTCCTGTGATTTAATTGTAATAGGTCATATTTTGCAAAGGAGATGTTGAGTTGCAGAGAGGCACAATGAAGAGAGTGCCTGCGACATAGTCTCTCCTCAGTAGCAGTGTATCCATTTCATTTCATGGTATTGTTTCATTGTTTAATCATTCTTAATGAAATCTGTGTTATTGAAGAAATTGTCTTATAAAAATTTCTGCTTGGTATACTTACATGCAGCTATCACATACATAGTTGGTATATTTTATGCTGTAAAAGATAATGACTGTACAAAAGACAATAGCTCATAACAGATCATAACAACACACTGTGATAACTTTCAATAAAAACATAGTGTTTAAGATTATTTGGGTGCAATAGTGTAAAGAGTAGTACAAATAAATATATTATATTGGAATTTAATCAGTACATATTCTTCTGATTAGAATGTGGCTTTCATAAAGTAAGATTAAATACTTGAAAAATATGGAGCTGTGGTACCATTGACTGACAGATGGTCCATGGAATGCTACAAAAATTCTCTGTGGGACTAGACATTTTGTTATATATGTAAGTTCCCACTTACTTAAAAGTTCCTGGTGGTTCTGTAAGTTGCATTTCTAATGCAAGGATAGTCTTGCAACTTGTACAAAGGGACTTTACATCAGTCTTATGAAAAGAGTTGTCTAAATCACCTTCTGGTGTTCAGCCACACCAGCAAGTTGGGGATTTCATCCATACATGTGACTGAGAAAGCTGCAAAGAGACAAGTGCATCCTTATGACGGACAGATGATGTCTACAGCATCTGCAGTCTGTAAACCAGGATCTTCTGCTGGGGATAAGTTATAATTATAGCACTGTGTTTCTTCCTCCTCTTCTTTCACGCTTTATATCTCCACACTTTCAGGTTAGAGTAATCATCTTGTCTAATGCTTTAGTGCATCAGTGCCCAAAGACAATTTCCTGAAGTTCCATATTGTTATAGCTCAACAACCTTCCACATTACATCCATGAGTGATAATGCCTCTTTCTACTGCTGATGGTTTTTTTTAGAGCCAGTAGTACACTTAATGAGTCAGGTCAGGGTCTCGGTCAGCCCTAGCAGTCTGACGAACTGGAGAGCTTGCTCGGGAACCATGGCCTGTGTCATAGATACTGAGGGAAGAAGTATTATTGTTCTGTTTGGAGATCAGTAAAGAAAAAGGTAATGTCCATTTGTCACTGATATGCGAAATTTTTAATCACATCTGTCCATTGCTTTTGCACAGTCGCAGTGAATACATTATTTATGTTTGGTATTTTACTTTTGTAGAGACAGTTTATGTTACAAAACCGAATAGGCCTAGCTGAGAAAAGGAAATGTCAAAGTGCTTAGTCAACAAGTAAAATGGGGAATAAGGAAGTGTTTCCTTCTAAAATATAAATGATAATGACTGGAGAATCTCCTGTGTACATGCTGATTTCTGGACAATAGGGGACAACACAATTTGGGTAATTTGCAACATGAATTTATCCTACATCTACATCTAACAAGAATTATCACTGTTTTCACAAAATGGGAGTGCTTCTGTGTTGTAGGATCACTCCGATGCACATTTCAATGCAGCAGCTTTTATTATTATTATTGTTTTATTATTATTATAACACCATTATATAACTGAGGCCATCCCAGCAATCAACATATGGTGAGCATTGTGGCAGGATGTGCACTCCCACCAAGTATAGACCAGCATACAGTGAATGATTATCACTTGTTCTACCTCGGAAGATGTGGATTACATCAGTTACAAGTTGTTGATTAGTCCCTGGAAGTTGGCAGCCAATCTTACCAACATTGTATTGTCTCTCAACTTCGTATGCAGACTGAGATGTTCTACAAGTTTGCAAGTAAACACCATTACTTAGGGGTTTGCAATGCGATATTTCTAGCCCATTTTTATTGGCTACCCATCTGTTATTATGACGGCATGATCCAACCCATGGCAGGTGCCCTCGAGAGATGTGGCCTTTTCTGCATATTTTAATAGTTTAGCAGTGCTGGTTGTGAAGTTTCAGTATCTGCAATATACAATATTGGGCTGTCTTCCACCTCGTGATGAAGGTCTTAGGATATTCAGCATGGTCCTGCCATTTCACTGTTCAACCTGATATACATTCTAAGAAAAAAACCCACAAAGGAATTATCCAAATGGGGCAGAAATCATTAGATGTAATGTACATGTACAGAGAAACCAGTGATTAGAATTTCCAAAAAATTGGATCATTTATTCAAGAGAAATAGATTCACAAATTGAGCAAGTCAGTAACATGTTAGTCCACTTCCGTTCTTTACGCAAGCAGTTATTCTGCTTGGAATTGATTGAGAGTTGTTGCATGCCCTCCTGAGGGATATCATGTCAAATTCTGTCCAATTGATGTGTCAGATCATCAAAATCCCAAGCTGGTTGGAGGCCCAGCCCATAATGCTCCAAATGTTACTGATCAGGTAGAGATCCGGCAACCTCACTGGCCAAGGTAGGGTTTGGCAAGCGCAAAAACAGGCACTAGACACTCTCACTGTTTGCGACTAGGAATTATCTTGCTGAAATGTAGCTCTAGGATGGCTTGCCATGCAGGGCAACAAAACAGGGTGTAGAATATTGTCAACATACCACTGTGCTGAAAGGTGCTACGAATGACAACCAAAGAGGTCTTGCTGTGAAATGGAATGACACCCAAGAAATTGTAATCAGTTGTTTGTATGCTCATGTAAAAACACACACACACACACACACACACACACACACACACACACACACACACACAGACAGAGAGAGAGAGAGAGAGAGAGAGAGAGAGAGAGATCCACTAGTGTCTGTTCTGGTATCCAGCAACTAGTGGTCAGCATCTGTTCATCTAGTTGGTGCGGCTGTGAAATATGGCTTGATCTCAGCGATCAAGTCTGCAATCATTGTGATCTTTTTCAAAGATCACCGCAACTAAACTCAACTTGAAGTGATTATGATGGAACAAAAGGAAATGAATCCACTACCTCAGGCCCCAGTCCACACACTGGATTTTCCTGGTCATCACATTCTGGGGGACCAGGAACATCATGAGGAAAAGAATCGGAGCTTTTCAAAATCTCTTCGCAAACGCTACATTGGCACTCTCAACACAAACACACTCTTCAAACTTGGAAAACTAAAACAACTCACAGACATAATAGAAAAATTTCATATCAAAATTCTCGCCATTCAAGAAACGTGCTTCAGAGATGAAAACCATTTCAATATAAGAAAATTACAGGATCTATAAAGGGAAGCCTGCTGTCAGAAGAGGCATACCATCATTGTTTGGTACAGGATTTGCTGTACATAAATCAGTCATGGATAACATCATAGACTTCAGTTCCATATCAGAATGTATTTCCACACTCTCCTTCAAATCAGGTAATAAAGCATACACAATTATCAATGCTCATGCACCAACAAATGACCATAATAGAAAAAAGCCGAAAGATGTGAAAACTTTTGTAAAGACATGGAAGAAGTAACCAACAACATTCCAGAAAGACATGAGAAAATTTTAATGGGAGATTTTAATGTGCAATTAGGTAAAGAAAGAAAGTACAAACAAATCACAGGTCCGCACTCAGCACACATTCATACAAACAAAAATGGAGAACACCTCATAAAATATTGACAAAATTTCAACCTCAAAGTTATGTCGACACAATTTCAAAAGCCAAGACGAAAACTTACAACATGCAAAGCGCCCAACAGCGTGTGGGGAGAATTCCAGATTGATCATGTGGCCATTTCCACCAAATGTATGCGGGAAATTCTAAATGTCAGAACACGTAAGGGATTTTTTGAGTCTGATCATTATTTACTACAAGTTAAGATTAGGACAATCCCAAAACAGAAAAAAAAAACAGCATGAAACAAAATAGTCAAACCTGATCCAGAATACTTGAAGATAAACAGGGACAAAGTTGTTGAAGAGATTAATAGGCATTCAACAGACACTTAGACTTTGCGAAAACAATTCAGAAGGCAATGCGATATGGGCAACCTCCTAGGAATGGTGGAACACGAATTGTGGTGTAGCCATTGAAAGAAGAACACAGGCATGGAAGAAATTCAGCAGTAACAGAACATCAGAAACATAGATGGAATTTCATGAGATTCAGAATCAGTCAACAAAGGAATCAGAATAGAAAAACAGGCATATGACAACAACAGGTTGAAAGAAATTGATGAAGATTTCAAGAGAAGTAACACTAGAAATGTTTACAGAACATTCAAAGAAAATATGAAGGGTTATCAACCTCCTAGCCACTGCTTCCGAAGAAGAGATGGATCCCTCGAAATGAACACGAAAGAAAATTGCAAAATCCTCAAACAATACTTTGATGAACTTCTGAATTGCAAGAAACCCACAGAAAAATTAACCTTCCAAAATGCCACAGTCAACCCAGATTCTAATCCACCCACAATAGAAGAGATAGAGAGAATCATCAAACAAATGAAAAATAACAAAGCAGCAGGAGAAGATGGTATTATTGCCGAGATCTTGAAGCTCCAAGATGAAAACATTACCAAGCAAATTTGGAAGATTATTTCATAAATTTGGGTCACAGGGAAGTTGCCAGAGGAATGGAAATGTGCTTTGATCCATCCCCTACATAAAAAGGGTGATAAGTCAGATCCAAATGCTTTTTGAGATACTGGAAGAATATGGCTTTGACAGAAAAACCAGGGCAATTATGCAACAGATGCTCACAGACACCACCTCAAAGATTAAGTTCATAGGAGAAATTTCGGAACCCTTCCAGATACACACAGGTGTCCGACAAGGAGATGGGCTTTCACCAATCCAGTTTAACATAGTCTTAGACAAAATTGTCAAACAACGGGAAGAACAAGCTAAAGGAATACAGCTAGGAAAAACATGTGAAACAAGAACAATCATAAATGTCTGGCATTTGCAGATGTCACAGCCATACTTAGTAATAACACACAGGAGGCAAAGGAAGCACTGGAACACCTACATGAAATAGCTGCCAAAACAGGTCTACAGGTATCGTACGAGAAGACTCAATACATGGAACGACAAACCAACAATGTACACATCATACAAACGATGTATGGACCTGTAAAAAGAGTCGAAAAATTTAAATATTTAGGGGAGTACATACAAATAGGGTGAGCAAACAAGGTATCCAACACAGAACGAACAAAAAGACTCCAGAAAGCATAAGAACTCACATGGTCCCATTATAATAAGAAAAGCATATCAAGACAGGCCAACATTAGACACTACAAACCAGTTGTATTACCGGAAGCACTGTATGTATCAGAAATGACCGCAATTGGAGCATCAGGCATTATAGATACAGAAAACATAGAACACAAAATTCTCAGGATAATATTCGGACCATTACACAAAGATGGCATATGGATGAAAAGACCTACCAATGAGTTATACCAACACACTGACAGACTCACAGACATGATCAGAAAACGCAGACTAAATTTCTATGGACACATACAGAGAATGGACAACACCAGACTTACAAAGAGAATCTTTGATGTAGTAAAACATTCAAGCCTTAAAACAAATTGGTATAATGAAATGGAGGAAGACATCAGGCAGCTGGGGATCAACAAACAAATGATAAAAGACAGAAAGGAATTCAGGAACACAATTAGGAATGCAAAATTTATGGTAAATGAGAAGAGGAAGACATGAGCAGTATGGACGGAACAAGGAAAACAAGAGCATAGTCAAAGGATGAATAGATTTTGGAAAGAGAAAAGGAAAGAAGTGAAAATTGTGTAATCATGAGATATTTGAGTTCAAACACTGTCCATAAGGACAAAAATGATATGAATGCATGAAAAAATATATATTGTTTTGCCCTTAAAGAGTGCAGTTAGACTAAACTACATGATGGCCAATTCCTTTTGCTGCCTTCCTTGCTGCCCAAACTTTCCTCATTTACTCAGTGTATTCCGTTTCCGGTCCTCTGTCAACGCTTCTTGTCAGCTTCGTGTCTTTGGCTTCATCTTGGTTGCCTTTTTGGTTGCCCATATTTCTTTCATCTTCCAGCTAGGATCTTGTTTGAATTCTTTGGTCCATTTTACACCTGTTTGTTTGTCACAGTGTAGTTCATGTAGTTTACTTTTCTTAATAGTGTTTCTGAATTTTATTCTGTCGTTTATTATGTCTGGTGTGATGCCGAGTTGGTTCAGGTCATTTTTTACCTCTGCCACCCATGTGTTGTTTCTAGTGGTTATCCAGACAAAGATCTGTTTGGTCAGTCTGTGTGATGGCATTCTGTATAGATGTCCATAGAATTGCAGTCTGCTTTTTCTAATAGTTTCTGTGATTGTCTCCATATGTTTGTTTAGTTCCTCTGTAGGTTTCTTGATCCATATTCAATTGTTGTTAGTTGTATCAAATATTTTCCTAAGTATTTTCTGTTCTACTTTTTCTAGTTGTCTCATCCGTGTATGCCCTAGGATTAGTGTGGTCTCTGCTGCATACAGTGCTTCGGGGAGCACCTCCATGTCATAGTGGCGTAATTTGGCTTTTTGTGAGACAGACTTCTTGTTGTAATGATTCCACACTACTTTGTATGCTTTATCCAGTTTAGTTTTTCTTTCTTCATTTTGGTCTCTGTTATGTGCACTCATTTGTAGTGTTTCACCAAGGTATTTGAAGTTTGACCTTTTTTAAATTGTTCCATACTTTGTGTTCAGAGATGAGAGTTTCTCTGTGCTCATAAACTGTGTCTTTTCATCAGAGATCTGTAGTCAAGTTTTGGAAGTGATTTTGTGTAGTTTTACTGTTTTGGTTGGCAGGAGAGCCAACACCGTGTTACTAGAAGGAGGCCGAAAGGCACGCGTTTTAGCTCACGCAGGCTGGCGTGAGGTCTGGAACAGGAAAAGGAAATTTGAATTTAGAAAAACGGACATAGCTGGTGGAATACTTAACTTTAATCCGTTAATGAAGAACGTCGGTCTTGACGGTACATGAATCAATATCAATAGTAACTGATAATGGCGCCTTGCTAGGTCGTAGCAAATGACGCAGCTGAAGGCTATGCTAAAGTATCATCTCGGCAAATGAGAGCATATTTTGTCAGTGAACCATCACTAGCAAAGTCGGTTGTACAACTGGGGCGAGTGCTAGTAAGTCTCTCTAGACCTGCCGTGTGGTGGCGCTCGGTCTGCAATCACTGATAGTGGCGACACGCGGGTCCGATGTATACTAACGGACCGCAGCCGATTTAAAGGCTACCACCTAGCAAGTGTGGTGTCTGGCGGTGACACATTTTCAATAGCTTCTTTTGTTTTGTTTATATCTTTCATGAAAATTGCCAAATTGTCTGCAAAAGCCAGACATTAATCTGTAGGTTTCCTAATGTTATCCTCTGTTGTGATATTTCTCATTCTTTTATTACCTTATCTCACACTAGATTGAAAAGGAGAGGTGAGAGGCCACCAACTATTATTTCTCATTCTTTTATTACCTTATCTCACAATGGATTGAAAAGAAGAGGTGAGAGGCCATCACCTTGTCGGACACCTGTGTGAATTTCAAAGGGCTCTGATAGTTCCCCACAGAACTTCACTTTGGAGGTCGTGTTGGTCAAGGTTTGCTCTATGATAGTCTGTGTTTTGTTGTCTACTTTGTATTCAGCTAGAATTTTGAAGAGAGTTTTCCGGTCGTTATAGTCGTACGCCTTTTAGAAGTTGACAAAGGTAATGATCAGGTTCTGTTTGTGTTGTAAAATCATTTTCAGGTTACAAATTTGTTCCGCACAAGATCGCCCTTTACGAAAGCCTGCTTGGTATTCCCCAATCAAGTGGTTGGTCTGGCATTCTAGTCTGTTTAGTAAAGCTTTAGAGAGGATCATGTATGTGACCGGTAGTAGGGATATTCCTCTGTAGTTGTTCTGGTCAGTCTTGTCACCTTTTTTGTGTAGTGCGTGTATCAGGGCAGTCTTCCAGTCATCAGGAATTTTCATGGTTTCCCAGATAGCTTCCAAGATCCTGTGGATGTGTTTGGTGAGTTCTGGGTCTGTAACTTCCAGATTTCTGCGATGATTCCGTCTTCTCCTGATGCTCTACGATTCTTGAGTAACTTGATTATTTTTTTAACTTCTTCTAGAGTTGGAGGTACACTATCTGGATTGTACGTGCTCGTTTCTGTCATCAGTTATTCTATAGGGGGGTCCGTTTTGAGGAGTTTTTTCAAAGTACTTTGCCAGAACGTCACAACTGGTTTTGGTATTGGTTTATAGGGTTCCATCTGATGATCTGAAGCACAAGTTGGGTCGTTGATATCCAGTCATATTTTCTCTGAATGTTCTGTAGAAGATTCTTGTATTGTTCTTCATTAAGTCCGATTCAATCTCCGTCAGTTGCTGTTTATCATACTGACTTTTTCACTGGAATGATTTTGCTTGATTGTTTCTGTTTTTTTCAGGAAGTTCATCCAATTCTCTGGGGATTTATGGCTACTAAATTTTTTTTCATGCACTGATTCATTGGTCAATAGTTTGGTCACATGTATGGTTCCACCAACAGTGTTTCCTTGTGTGTGGTGCTTGTGCTAGTTTCATGGCCTCTCGGATTCTTCCTGAAAATTGTGTCCAATTTTCTCCATTTTAATTTTGTCTAATATTTGTGTCTGGTTTAAAGTAAGGTATTCTGGACCTGATCTAACAATTTTGTTCTTCTGGAGCTTTTTCTTGGGCAAAAGAGGAATCCCGATCTGTAGTAAGTCGTGGTCCGAGTCGAAGTAGCCTTTATGTGTGTCTATGTTCAAAATTTCTTTTTGTGGTCTTTCTGGACTATTACATGGTCAATTTGTAGTTCTTTCTTTCTGCTGGGGAATTTCCATTTGGTAAGTTTCCGTGTTGGTTTATTGAATTTTGTTGACATAATGGTGAGGTCGTGGCTTTTGCAAAAGTCTATTAGGTGTTTTCCATTTTTGTTTGTGTCCTTGTGTGGAGTATGTCTTCCTGTGGTATGTCTGCATTCCTCTTCTTTTCCGAGTTTAGCACTAAAGTCTCCCAGTATTATTCTGACTCTATGTGCAGGAATTTTCCTGATAGTTTCGTCCATTGTCGTCCAGAAGTCATCAATTTTGTCCGGGTTTTTCCTGTTGTAGTCATTAGTCAGCACATGTGCATTGATTATTGTGTAGGATTTGTTGGCTGATTTCACTGTGATGGTGCTGATTCTTTCGTTTGGTGACGAAAAGTCGATTATGCTGTATTTGTGTACTGCAAATCCTGTGCCAAAAAGCCGTAGGTTTTTCAGTTGTCTTGATGGTTTTCCTTTGTATATTCTAAAGTTCTTCATTTGAAATGGTCTTTGTCTGTGAATCGTGTTTCTTGCAGTGCACATATTTTGATTTGAAATTTTTTGATAGTGTCTGCCAGTTGTTTCATCTTTCCTGTCTTCATCAGTGTGTTCACATTGAGTGTGCTGATGTAGTGTTTGCATTTGGTCTCGAGGGAGTTTGAGAAGCTCCAATTCTTCTCATGATGTCTGTGAGCCCCCAGAATCTGATGCTCATGATGATCCCAGTCTATTGACTGGGGCCCGGGGTAATGAGATTTTTCTCGTTGTACAATCATGATGTTTAGTAGTTGAATATATGGCATACCGCCGAGTACAACCTGACTTTCCAGATCAGGAGGTTAGTTGAGGCCGCCACTGACATATAGGATGACTAAGCAGAATTTGTGTAGTATTTGTGCAGTTAATGTTTGCGGAGATTTTGTTGGCCACATTTCATTGTTAACACAGAGCAGGTGTAATGTACTTAGATGTGAGAATTAGAGCTGGGGATTAAAGGCAAACCTTAGCATATGAATAAGAATCTGCCTTAGTTATACTTTCTTGTAATTAGATTTTGTGAATGACACACTTGTCCTGAGCCATCCTACTTCTGTTATCCTATTTACCTGAACTGTCTGTGGTGAAAAGCTCACCATTGTAGTTGGCACTTTTACCATAAGGGGCCCACTAGGCTGAACTGGATCGGAACTTAAGGGCAGATGCAGGGCAAATCGATTTTTTTAAATTGTGTGATTTATTAGATTGATTTTTTAAGAATAACATCCCAAAATTTCATAATCAAATTCTAGCTAGAAATTTGCCAAAAATTGAAATAAAAACTTTAAATGCAAATTGCTATAAACTGACTTTTTTGAGCTATAATCTACCTTTCCTCAGGAACTATAAAACCTAACATCCCGAAATTTTGCACAGTTCTTAAGAATTACTTACTGTCTAATCTTGTGCAGCACTTTTCCATTATCTTTTTTCTTAGAATGCTTCTTTAAAACTTTACGAAAACAGAGCAGCACTGGGTAACACAAAATTGAAATATGAATTTCAAATCTACAGTGACTGTGAACCAAAATCTGTTGTATTAGCCTCTTATGCAGATGTAGACTGTGAAATTCCAGTTTTATTGCTTGATTAGTTTCTGAGAAAAGATACATTATAGAAACAATGGTAATTAAAAATTCAAATCCTTATAAAATGCATGTGGATGCACATTTTCAAACAAAAATTGCACAGAATAGCTTGCATTATATTGTACATAATAGTCTTAAGTTTTATTATTTTAGCTGTAATATTTTTGGAGACATGTATATTTAATTACAAAAATGCATTTTGCTCTACGTGTCTCCTTAAAACATTTAAAAATAACACCCAGTTTGGCGCCTGCATTACTTACCAATGGGTCCAGAGCAGAGGCAGTTGAGCACTATCTTGGAGTGGTGATACATGGTGATATCTGTGCACCATGTGAATAGTGTCTCACATTCTTCTTCTTCTTCTTCTTCTTCTTCTTATTTCTGAAGAAATATTTATGCTTACACTGGCCATTCGCAGGGTCTCTTCTAATCTTCTCTTTTCTCTCACAGTCTATTGTTTAGTATTTCCTCCAATTGTAGATCTGTTTGATTCACATAATCCTTCACCTCGTGTTGCCATCTTTTTTGTGGTCTTCCCATTGTTCATCTTCCAGATTCTGTCCATTCCAGAGCTCTTCTTGGCAGTCTGTCTTGTCCCATTCCTTTAACGTTGCCAAACTATTTCAGCCTATTTCCTTCCACAGTTTCTTTTAGGAAATTGACCTGAAGCCCGTTTCATATTCCTTCGTTCCGTATCCTGTCCATCTCATCTTATCCAGGATCCTTCGCAGAAAATGCATCCCTTCTGCTCAGATCCTCCTTTGTCCATGTTCTACATTCTGATCCATAGATCAAAACTGGTAGATAATGACTTGTCTATCATGATCTGCTTCAGCAGATATTTTCCAATTCCTAATTATGTCTGATATGTAATAATAAAATTTTGAGCAATTTTTTTTTATCTGCTCCGAAGTTTCATCCTTGATGTTTCCTTACATGGTTAGTTTACTTCCTAGCTATTTGAAAGCATCTCCTTATTTAATTATTTTTCAAACTCATTTTTGGAACTATCTTAGTTGAGTAGTCAGCACATCTGATTGCCATGCTGCAGGTCCAGGCTTGATTCCTGACCAGGTCAGAGGTTTTCTCCACTTGGGAATTGGGTGTTGCATTGTCCTCATCATCATCAACATGCATGTCGCCCAAAGTGGCATCATCTGAAAAGGCTTGAAACTCAGTGGCCGAACTTCCCCAGGTGAGGAGTCCCAGGCATCACTGCCATACGATCTTTTTATTTTTCTGGACTCATTTTTTAAATTATTTGAATGGAATGTCAGCAAGCATGTCGGAAGATAAATTACACAAATTTTCATTTCATTTTCCTGAACTCATTTTAGTAATTCTTTGAACTGAATGTCAGCAAGCATATATGAAGGAAAAAATTACATAAATTTTGTTATCTTGCACAACATTTTTGATAAGCCCTTGGCACCAGCAACAGGTAGAGTGAATACTGTAGCACTTAATTTTATCAACAGGTATGTTTTTGTTGATTTCAAATTGCCCCTTGACTATGAACTATATGCATAGGTAGACTGTCATTCTACCATACACATGCATAAACTAAAATGTTAATCGCTTGCAGGTAATTTCAATTCTACCCGAATTAGAAATATTGGCAATTATCATCCAGTAGTGCACCTTTGAGCCATAAGTAGCTTCCCTACAACAGCGTGAAATTTCTCTAAGGCATTGTTCCTCACCTTTGTGAAACCTTTAATGGCTTCACATATGTGACTTCATACAATACTTCCTAAATTTGCAGGTCCAGCAATTACTACATGACTACATACACTGGCCACCACCACTTCCTGGTTATTGGGTGAGGTATTATAGGAAACAATTCGTGAGACCTGCGGTACTTCAGAGCTTTCTGATTTTTCATTGCACTGCTGAGCAGCATGTGCATTCTTTCATTTTCAGCACTGGTCACTTATGCAGAAGTCCGTGACATCCCATGATGTGACTTTAGTTTGTATGACATACACCAGTTGTTGGCAACCTGCAGGTTTTCACCTAATTTTTCCACTACTGAGTTTTGAAGAGTTCATGCCAATGATTGTTTTGATGGTATATGAGAGTTCATAGGGGGCTGGAATATTTAATCAAGGTTTCCACCCTCCTCATAGGTTGCAGTAATCTTGGTCAGTTGGTGATAAAAGGTGGAAATTCTAATTTAATTACGTAATATCACTAAAACATGGGTGTGAATAATGTAGAGCTGCTTTTTGAGTCAAGTCCATGTGCTTTTGTAATTCAAACTGAACATCCCAGAGGACCATACTTGCCAACATTGTAGACTCATTTTTTGAATTGTGTAAAATAATTACAAACAATTTGAATAGCAAACTTTGATAATGACTTCTATAATACGCTTATATAATGGACTGATAATGCAAACTTCAGGAAGAGGCTCAATCGAACAATAATAAAGGTTATTGCTGATTGGTAATTGAAAAGAAAGAAGGCACAAAAAGTGAATAATGTTAATAATAATGTTAATGACTGGTATAGCTGTAATACACTTGCATTAAAACATTAAGCATTATTGGCAAAAAGGAGGAAAACTGGGTTAAGAAACTCTTAAGATAAATGACCATAGTTTCCCCTGCCTTGAGCAGGACCATGTTTAAAAGGTACTGAGACATAATGCATTAGATTCTTGAAACTTCAATTGCATTTGCGCTTTTGTTGGAGCAGATTACAGTTCCTCATAGAGTTTGCAAGTTAATGAGACAGAGACATTGGAATGAAGTTTTCAGGTTGAAATAACTGATACCTCAAATACAGTCAGATAAATACTGCAGACTCAGCTGGTCTGGATACACCACAAAGTGTCACTTCAGCTGCCATGTCCTTGGCTGTTGCCTTTACCACAGCCACTGTTTATGCATTGAGATGGTTTTGCCATCTCCCTCCACAGGGAAGAGAAGTACATTGTATGGTTGGTACCTGATGACCCGGCACACACCATATACATCATTGGCCTGTAGGTTGCCACCCTGCCAGGTATCTTTGGCTGATGCAGCTCCACTACAATACGACATCTGCTGTGGTAACTAGGGCGATAGGATCACAGGACACGTCAGGCACTATCTCGCATCTGCAAAGCCATGTGACATCGCCAACTTCCCGGCATACGTACGCCCGGCAACCTTTTAGGAGCGCCACCTGCGGCTCTCCCAGTCTGACACTGAGTCTGAACCCAATAGTAAATCTGCGTGAAATGACAAGTCTCCAAACAGGGCAACAGGACCAACACAATGACAGTGAACTGCCGATTGTGACCACAGACGATTCCGACCATGTCCACGACAGTGTAACCTATGGTGACAGACTGAGTGGCTTCTCTTGTTCCTTCCTGGAACTGTATTGATAGAGTAATAATTCTTCTCACAGATCGGGATGACCTCTTATACGCCTTTCATGGAGAATCCAAGTTTTCTTGTTGCTTTCTTAAAGAAATAAACTTCTGTTGTTCAATGCTACCTTGACTCCTCCTTTTCTGCTTGCACCATCCCACAACAATATACATTATCAACCCTATGAAGGCATTTTTGCACACATTTACAATTTTCATTGTAAGCCGCTACAATGTCAACAATGGGTAACCACTTCACCAGCTGTGCCACATTTGGTCTGCACTGCACCACTACAAAATCCACTGACAAATACAAGTCTGCAGAGCTTACAGCTGCCTGATAAATTGCAGTTTCTAGTTGAATTATGTGTTCGAGGCTCAGAGCAGCTGGTCTGTACGACAAGCATTTGGGAGTGTTTTTCTTGCTCATAGCAGTACGTGTATAACATAGAGGGTTGCTATGAATGATTAATTCATTTTTGAAGTTGTATATTTTCCAAAATATTACATGTACAAATATGACTGATGCATGAATAAACTCATACACTCAGTTTTCAATTTTGCACTCAACAAATGTTCTATGAGAGAGTTAATGCTTCCAGTACAGTGGCACAGACGAAGCTGTATGTGCCATTTTCCTTCTGTGAGAATACTGTGATTGGTATCACTTACCATGATATATGTGGTTGTGGTTGTTTCCACAACTGACTGTCAATTCCAAGAATTTTATCTTCCAATAAGATGGGGCACCTGCTCACTGGAGCACAGATGTTTGTCATTACCTAAATGATGAACTTCCACATTGCTGCAGTGGGCGTAGGATGAAGATAATAAGGCTTTGTTCTCTTAAACCCCTAGGTTGCCTGACCTTGTAACTCGTTCCTTTGGGGGGTATATTATGGACCAGGTTTACGTACCCCCATTGTCAAGAACACTGGAACACCTCAGAGAAAGTTTATGCTCCTTCAACAACCATTCACAAGGTATTGCTATGTAGGTTGTGGAATGAACTTGACTTCCGCTTGGATGTGTAAAAACATCTTTAGAGTGCAAAATGCAAAGTTGATGAGTTTATGGTTCTTTCACGCATCAATCATATTTGGAAAATGTAGAGCTTTGGAAATGAATGACTCATTTATACACTCCTGGAAATTGAAATAAGAACACCGTGAATTCATTGTCCCAGGAAGGGGAAACTTTATTGACACATTCCTGGGGTCAGATACATCACATGATCACACTGACAGTGTGGTGTCACTGCCAGACACCACACTTGCTAGGTGGTAGCTTAAATCGGCCGCGGTCCATTAGTACATGTCGGACCCGCGTGTCGCCACTGTGAGATCGCAGACCGAGCGCCACCACACGGCAGGTCTCGAGAGACGTACGAGAACTCGCCCCAGTTGTACGACGACGTTGCTAGCGACTATACTGATGAAGCCTTTGCTCTCATTTGCCGAGAGACAGTTAGAATAGCCTTCAGCTAAGTTAATGGCTACGACTTAGCAAGGCGCCAATTGTATCAGTGCATGTATCTTACGAGTCTCATTTGTATAGTCAAGAGAGATGTACCAAAGGAAGCATTAAAAGTTAAGTATATTCCAAAGCTACGTATTTTCTTTATAGCAGTCATAACTTATCCTGTTCCAGACTTGACGCCAGTCGGCGTGTGTGTACGCGTGCCTTTCGGCTTCCTCCTCAGTGTGGCGTGACTAGCTTGTTACGCCACAACAGACAGAACCACAGGCACATAGACACAGGCAACAGAGCATGCACAATGTCGGCACTAGTACTGTGTATATCCACCTTTCGCAGCAATGCAGGCTGCTATTCTCCCATGGAGACGATCGTAGAGATGCTGGATGTAGTCCTGTGGAACGGCTTGCCATGCCATTTCCACCTGGCGCCTCAGTTGGACCAGCGTTCGTGCAGACCGCGTGAGACGACGCTTCATCCAGTCCCAAACATGCTCAATGGGGGACAGATCCGGAGATCTTGCTGGCCAGGGTAGTTGACTTACACCTTCTAGAGCACGTTGGGTGGCACGGGATACATGCAGATGTGCATTGTCCTGTTGGAACAGCAAGTTCCCTTGCCGGTCTAGGAATGGTAGAACGATGGGTTCGATGACGGTTTGGATGTACCGTGCACTATTCAGTGTCCCCTCGACGATCAACAGTGGTGTACGGCCAGTGTAGGAGATCGCTCCCCACACCATGATGCCGGGTGTTGGCCCTGTGTGCCTCGGTTGTATGCAGTCCTGATTGTGGCGCTCACCTGCACGGCGCCAAACACGCATACGACCATCATTGGCACCAAGGCAGAAGCGACTCTCATCGCTGAAGACGACACGTCTCCATTCGTCCCTCCATTCACGCCTGTCGCGACACCACTGGAGGCGGGCTGCACGATGTTGGGGAGTGAGCGGAAGACGGCCTAACGGTGTGCGGGACCGTAGCCCAGCTTCATGGAGACGGTTGCGAATGGTCCTCGCCGATACCCCAGGAGCAACAGTGTCCCTAATTTGCTGGGAAGTGGCGGTGCGGTCCCCTACGGCACTGCGTAGGATCCTACGGTCTTGGCGTGCATCCGTGCGTCGCTGCGGTCCGGTCCCAGGTCGACGGGCACGTGCACCTTCCGCCGACCACTGGCGGCAACATCGATGTACTGTGGAGACCTCACGCCCCACGTGTTGAGCAATTCGGCGGTACGTTCACCTGGCCTCCCGCATGCCCACTATACACCCTCGCTCAAAGTCCGTCAACTGCACATACGGTTCACGTCCACACTGTTGCGGCATGCTACCAGTGTTAAAGACTGCGATGGAGCTCCGTATGCCACGGCAAACTGGCTGACACTGACGGCGGCGGTGCACAAATGCTGCGCAGCTAGCGCCATTCGACGGCCAACACCGCGGTTCCTGGTGTGTCCGCTGTGCCGTGCATGTGATCATTGCTTGTACAGCCCTCTCGCAGTGTCCGGAGCAAGTATGATGGGTCTGACACACCGGTGTCAATGTGTTCTTTTTTCCATTTCCAGGAGTGTATTAGCCATGTATTAGTCAGTAACGTTGATGCTGGGCCATGAATGAATACACATTTATATCTGCAGCTATGTGGTTAGTAGATTTTCTTTATCCATGTTCTGAATATGTTCACAGTATACAATGACTTTTATAAACTCAAATGGAAAATACATAAAAAATGAAGTTCAATAAGAACAATACAGAGTGCACTTCTGTTCCTAACCTCAAGAAAATACCTTGTAAAGACAGTGAAACAGGAAGATTTGTGGAAGTATTAATGGCCATAACTGTTCAAACATATTAAGATCAAAAACTCAACTACACCAGGCAAAGCCACAAATTTCACTGATCATGTCTCCAACTGGTTCAGAACTGAGATTGAAAGTCTTTACTTCTACAGTATATTACGCCATCTCAGACAAACAAATAAATCCTATTGGAACCAAAAAATGGACATCAATGGTTGTACCCTTAACAAAACATTAAGCATAAAATTTATTGGAGTAGCTGTACAAGATGCTACAATGGATCCAACACATACATAAGATTTTCATGAAGCTCAATTCAGTGTGTTTTGCTTTTGGAGGTAATGGTCAGTGTGCTGACTTGATGACAAAGGTGCTGGCTTATTTAATCATTCTTCACACCATATTGCCATCTGGAACAATCTGTGTAGTATCTATCTTGAGAGTTATTAAAAGCATAAGTACTTAATCAGCAAAATGAGGAAGCTGTAAGAATACCGCCTTAAGTAGATAAACCTGCAGCTTGAGGAGGTCTCTTCTATGAAGTAGAAAGTCATAAAGTAGAAAGTCTTACTCCCACTTAGTTCCCAGTGCATTTAATTCCTAAGTGTCTTTGCCAAGACAGTCAATGCTGATAGAAAAGTCTCGTAACAAATGTTTTGATATCAAGAGTTACAAAAGATGAGACCTTGACATTTGTGAAGGAAGAAAAATATATTTTTGCAATTTGTACCTTTTCAGTAGATTTTTTTTTCCTTCTCTCTCTAGTTCAGGTTCATCTGCTTGCACCATATTTGCCTTCATTGTTGTTGGGTCATCATCAAATAAGGAGACAGCCACAGATTCAGGAACTACATGTCAAAGACAATTGGAAAATCTTTTTGTAGTGGCCTTTCTGATTTCCAGATCCATATTCTGATAATTTATCAGCTAATCATTACACGATGCTTTAATAGCTTTTTCTGACAGGAGCCCAGATGGTACCTACATTTAAGAAAGAAAAATTCACATTCTACTTATAGATTTCTTTTCTGCACGAGATAATCGAAACAGATTCTGGAAAAGGTACAATAATGAGCCGAAATATTATGATCGTTGCCCATCCCAAGTCTGAATGCCACCTAGTGGTGTTGTGGGCACGTGATTTGGTAAGAAAGGTTTATAAGGAGAGCATAGATAAATAGGGAATCATTCCGGTGACAATACATGTTGAAAATGGTGGAAATTAACACAAGCGACTTTGAAAGTTGGCAGATTGTGGTGGCTCAACACCTGGGAATGAGCATCATACAAAAAGAGTGATGCTGTTGTGAGCATCTATGGCAAGTGGTAAAAGAATGATGAAACCATGAATAGGTGATGAGGCTTTGGACATCCATGCCTCATCACAGAATATGGAGGTCGGAGGATTGCCTGCTCTATAAAGTAGTACAGGCAGTGCTATGTGCCACATCCGTTGCAGCAAATGACCCAACGGCATGGTTAGTTACAATAACAGTGAAAATGGGATCATTAAGATTGTACTGTGGATCAGTGGAAATATGTTGCCTGGTCAGAAGAATCAAGTTTCTTTTCACATCACATCAATAGTCATTTCTGGAAATGCTATCATTCAGGTAAACAACTACTCAAACATGCCGTGCACCAGGCCAGCTGGGGCAGTATTACTCTGTGGTGGACATTTACCTGGGTTTTCATGGGATCTTTTGTTGTAATCAGAGGTACCATGACAACTGTGGACTACATGAACATTACTGTGAACCACCAGAATTCCTTCATGTCCGATGTTCTCCATGACAGTGTTCGTATCTTCCACCAGGACATCTGCCTGTGCCACAAGGTCAGAATTGTGCCAAAGTGGTTTACGTGCAGACAGTGAACTCACACTGTCTTGGCAGTCAAGTTTTCCTGATGTGAATGTAATGCAATTCACCTGGCACGATATTGGGCACCTGCACCATGTCCACAAACTCCCACCCTGTAATTTACAGCAACTGTAAGACACATGCATGGACATATGGTGCTACACGCGTCTGTAAACGTACCAAGCCCTTGTCAAATCCATGACATGCAGAATCACTGGTGTTATAGTTCAAAAGTGCACCAACACACTATTAAGCAGTGATCATAATGTTTTGATTTGTCAATATATATGAGAGAGATGAAATGCCCTCAGACTTCATAATGTAATAATTCTAAAGAAGGTACGTGCTGACAGGTGTAAACATAACCAAACCATAAGTTTAATAAGTTATGGTTGCTAAATAGAAGCAAGGAGTATTTACAGAAAAATAAAAAACTGGTACAAATTGAGCTTGAGAAGATCGGTTTGGATTCTGGAGATATGAAGAACAACATAAGGCAATTCTGACTGTATGACTTATCTCGGAGGATAAGTTGAAAAAAGGCAAATGTATGAATTAGCATTTGTAGATTTAGAAAAAGCTTTCACAGCTCTTGACTGGAATGCACTCAAATTCTGAAGGTAGCAGTGATCAAATACATGGAGTGAAAGGTTATCTACAACTTGTACAAAAACCAGACGGCAGTTATAACAGTCAAAGGACATGAACGAGTAGCAGTAATTGAGAAGGGAGTGAGGCAGGCTCATTCCTGATGTTATTCAATCTGCACACTGAGCAAGTAGTAGAGAACACAAATGAGAAATTTGGAATGGGAAGAAATTTAAATTTTGAGGTGTTCTGATGACACTATAATTGTGTCAGAGACAGCACAGGAATTTGCAGAGCACTTTAATGGACAGGATATTGTCTTGAACAGATGTTATAGAGAAAAAACAGCAAAAGTAAAACAAAGGTATTGAAATTTAGCCTAAGTCAGTCAGAGCTGAGGGAATTAGATTAAGAAATGAGACACTAAAAGTAGCATGAGTTTTACTGCTTGGATAGTGAAATAAGTGATAGTGACAGAAGTACAAAAGATAACAGCTGCAGACTGGCAGTAGCAAGAAAACCATTTATGGAAAAAAAAGAAGTTTTTTCTGAAAGTATTTGAAATGTAGCCTTACAAGGGAGTGAAATGTGTGAGCACTACAGACAAGAAGAAGTACGGTGCTACATAAGAATAAATGACAGGCTACCCTAACAGGGTATTTGGCTGTTTTCTAGAAACTGTCTTACATGATTAATTACGTAATTTTACACTCCTGACATCTTTTTTTTTCCTCTTGAATTTTAGTATTCCTTCATAAAAATGGAAATGAAATTCAAATAATTTGAAAGCCCACTAAAATGCCCCATTTGAGTCATGTGATGCCTGTGATGTCACTGGCTAGCTCACTGCTCCTGTTGTCATAATGCAAATTCACAGTGATGTCTTGTTTGGTAATTTATGTTTCAGAAAATGTGTTACAAATGGTGCATAGTACCATACTGTACAAATACATCTATAAAACGCCTGAAAAGTGTTTTTGAATGTTCCAGAGAATGAGGTGATGTGTAAAACCTTGTTGCACTGTACCGGAATATTGCCCAAACATCAATGAACAAGTTCACTAACTTGAATAAAAATGTGTTGTAGTGTGAAGTTAACATTAACTTACCTCCAAGATATTCTCTCCCACTGTTACACCGAAGGCTAGCGTCATTCAATTAAATTACACACCTAATGGAAATTGTTGTTTTACCAAACTACACTCAGTTATTTGGTCGTTAAGTTTTAAGTGCATTAGGCTGTTGAATTTTATAAGATGATGTCCATAGATTGCTGGTTCAAATCTAACCTGAATCAATATTTTAAATTATTTGTTAAACGACTTGACAGTCCTCTCGTGTGAAAACCAAATCACAATTACAAAACTTCACGACACTGATCAAAAACAATATTGTGTCTTCCTTGCTGTTTACATGCTTACAGTTACAACTACTGTTCACACAGGTCATGTTCAAGAAGGTATTTTCTAGTTAATGTGACCACACATTTTTACCTTATTAGAAACAATGTTTTTATCTTCGTACTGTCCAGTTTGGATGCTTATTGTTTAAAACTTCTGCACTTTCATCATCGTACATAAAGATGAAGTAAGTCTGCTTCAGACACTAACATTAGTTTACACTCACAAACATCACAGCCCTTACATTAGTGTCACATGCATGTTGTAAGTGCTTTATATCTCTCCGTATCACCTCATCATCCAACACTCCATTGTACTGTCTGCGAATGGTGATATCTTCTCTAGCAATGCTTTCCAAAAAAAGTGAATTTCTTGTTCACAAAGTAAATGCATTTATCCTCTGGTGTCTTATTTCTCTGACTAACACTAATGTGAAGCTATGTACAATACATCCCACAATTAAAACAACTGCTAGAATCAGTTCTTGCCAATGCTATTTTCGAATTTCGTGTAAAACTTTTAAAATTATATGTCCCTTCCAGGTTTCAAACATGTGATCTCTCTATCTGCAGTTGGAAGTGCTATCCATTGTGCCACCAAATGCCTGTTCTGTGCACTAACTCTACTGAGTGTCTTCTACAGAGGAAATAAGCACTAAGTTTTGCCAAGAATAATTTTATTCTGCTTTGGGTCATAGCTCATACTGATTGTTGACAACATATGGACCCATTTGCAGAAGTTCTACACTTCCATATTTTTGAGCAAATTTAATGATGTTGCAGGGAGCAGGGAAAAGAATGTCCATCGTTATACATATCTCCACTCTAAATGGATGGAGCATAAACATGTCAACTTTTGCAAGACTTCCACTATCAGCATTTACAAAATTGCTTTCTATTGTTACTTAAAAGCTGCAATTGCATTTTCCATCACTAAATAGCTGCCCTTCTTGCAGAAAAAGTACGTAAAAACCTAGTAACTTCGGCTAATGCCGAACACAAGTATAGCTTCATCGTACTCCTAGTCTGTGACATCACCAGAGCATCAGCCAATAACAGAGCATTTTCGATCATGTGACCAGATCTTAATAATTAATTAATTTCAAGCTTTAATTACATAAAATAAAACATACTTTGTGAGAATATTGACCGTAAATGCTATTTAAATGTCACAATCAATCAGAACCACTTATTACGATGGGAAAATAGCCTGTTGCTAATGTGCAATTTATTAAAGTCCACAATCGGTTTCAGACTTTAGTAAAGTACACAGTAGCAAATGAAGTGGCCTATCATTAACACTTAACTACTACGGTCATTCACAGGAACACAATTACTATGGAGGGGTCTCACAGACCGCATTTTTATAATTTATATATGAAACCAGAATTTTGCTGAACATACATAGTTTCTTGACTTCCTGTCGTTCATTACACTTCTTAGAGGTGGTCTTTGTAGAAATTTGATTTTTTTTTAAACAATGCAATATTTTAAACACTTCGACAATTAAAACAAAGTGAAATTTGGAGTACATTTTTATTTTATGAGTTACGAAAATAATAGCAAATAGTTAGCTCTCTACTCACACACAGGTTTTCATCAGATGGATTATATAAATAATTGGCGATATAACTAGAAAATTACAACTTCACTTACGATACATTGTGTGCAAAGTCAATTTTCTGTTTATGATTCATCTTTGCAATGTTGAGCGAATATTTCAGTCCATAAGTCTATGAATGGAGAAACTTTGCCACATTTTACTTCTAAAATTACAAGTAAAAACTAAATATGTGTTCTCATGTGCCCTGAATCATATTTTAGTCAATATCCACCTGCAAACACTTCACACAGATCTTCCTGGAACACTCCAAACAAATTGGAACACCACACTGTTGACATGGATATCTTCTTTTCCTCTTCAGACAAGGAGGGCAAAAGTAACACGTTTTTCAATTTTCGAATTATTCTTTCGGTATCTGAGGCTCATCTTGTAAGTGAAGTATTCTTCTGATGGTGTCACACAACTCTCGTGGCAAGCGTCCAATAGAAATTCTACACTTCATATGAGGTCCAACTAGGTCTCTTGCTAGAGTCTTCATGAAGCTCAATCTCGACATTACCTCTGCCTTTGGCTAAGCTTGATGTACCACATAACAATTTACACCACATGCAACATCCACTAATGTGAAGAAAATGGCCAAAGGCCATCTTCTTGTCTGCGACTTGACGAATAAGCTGCACACCTTTGGTCGAGACAGTCCACACCACCTTTTGTTGTGTTATAAAACAAGATGATCTCAGGTTTTCCTGATTCAGGATCACTGTTTACTGAATGGTGCATAGAAGAGATCAGTATTGCAGCTTTGTACTTCTTGGGCATGAAGGAAACCAGAGTCACGTCTTCTGTAAAACTGTAAACAGATGTCTTCACACCACGTTTCTTATTAGGTAAGAAGTTCTGTGGGATCTCCTTCTTGTTATTTTTCAGCGTACCAATGTATGTGAGACCTTTTTTTGAAAGTTCATTGACTAGTTCTACTGATGAGTACTAGTTGTCACCTGTAACATTTCTCCTTGTGTTTTCAATGGGTTTCCCACAGCCTGTGTGGGAACACTGTGGGCTTTCTCATGGCTGGGAAGGGTGTGACCATTGCTACCTTTTCCAGAATAAATATATGCATTGTACAAGTAATTTGTAAGAGCGTCAGTCAAACACTGAACTTTCAGGCCATACTTCGCTGGTTTCTATGGAATGTCATGTACATTCTAAACTCACATCTTCCACGAAAAGGAACAAGCATTTCATCGACAAACACTGTTGCACCTACAGAGTAGCAAAGTTGACTGTTTTCGATGAAACGCAAAAAGATTTGTGAAACTGCTGCTGATTTGTCTGTTTTCTTTCTTTCCACCCAATCATTTGGATTGTCAAACCATAATGCAGACAAGAAAAAACAGTAATCTTTCTTTGCCAACAGTGCATCTGAAAACATCTCTGCCTGTTCATCAATTGCAAACAAGGTGTAAACAGACTTGTTCCCCGACTTTAAAATAGCTGAATACACTAATAGACCAATTAGAGCCTTCAATTCAATGACATAAACATCTTGTAGATAAGATATGCGATTGTTTAGCATGCTGTGCTCTAAGCTTACATATATTCAGATTTGTCCATCGAATGATTTCGTATAGAATGTCTGGAGTAAAGAACAGTTTCCATACCTCCAAAATAGAAGGGTTTTCTCCAAGACTTTCCGCCATCTATCGCAATCCAGGAAGCAGCAAGACAATGTTGTGTTGCCTTGTTCTTACGTTAGCTGGTGGCTGATGTTTTCTCCATCGAAAACATCTATTCTTACCGAAGAAGTACACTTCATCGTCATCAGCTGTCACATCTTCATCACTTTCAGTTTCCTGCTCTGAATTAGTGTTGTGATCACTAAATACCTCAAAATCAGGGTCATTATTGCTGTCATCAAAGTCTTCATCCCAATGGGGAGATCTTTAACATCCACATCTGCCTCACATAACACATGTTGTATAGAAGGCCCAGCTCTCCTTGACATGGAAAAACAGTAGCATGCAACAAAAACGCCGCACGCAAACACTATGATACGTCTGTGAGACCTCTCAAGGCTAATAATTACGAAACAAAGAGCAGCAACAATGCAACAATGCTCGCACGTGTAGCTTGACAGCCAATAGGAAATTTAGCTTTGCAGGGGTGTGAGAAATATCTCGATACAAAAATTAGTAGCAGTCTGAGAGACGGTCTATAGTAGTTAAGGGTTAGTTGAATATACAGTTGCAGGATAACAGCATTCTCAAACAGATAGAAACTAATGGCTACAGGAGAATGCTGAAGATTAGGTGGGTAGATCAAATAACTAATGAGTGCTGAATCGAATAGGTGGATAAAGAAGTTATTGCACATCTTGACTGAAATAAGGGATTGGTTGATATGACACATCCCGACGGATCAAGGAATCACCAATTTGGTAATGGAGGAAAGTGTGAAGAGTAAAAGTTGTAAAGGTAGACCAGAAGTTGTCTATAATAAGCAGTTTTAAGTGGCTGCAGGTTGCGATACTTATGAAGACACTTGCACGGGATAGACTAGCATGATGCATTAAACCCATTTTTGTACTCATGACCTCAACTATATATTTCCTTCACTGGTCCACACTGTGCTTACTGATGGTAATTTCACTTACCACTATAAATTTCTGTTCCTTGTGTGAGCACTATCAGCTGTCTGGTGTGAAATTTCAAAGCCATTGCTCTCATGGCTCTATAAGGAAGCAAATAGGTAAAGCCAAAACCAGGAAATGTTGATTCTGTGCATGGATCCATAGGAATTAGCCTCTGGGAAGTGGGTCAATGATTCATTGCAGAACATGGTCTCATCAGTTGAACTGTGAGGAAATTTCTGAACACCAACCTGCACTATCATCTACACAAAATGCAATTGTACAAACATTCACACCACAAGATTATATCGGCTGAATGCACAGTTGCCAAGAACTATTGAATGTCAGTCAATGAGATGAAAATACTGTTCACAACTTATGGATGAGTGGCATGGCCTATTTTCAATCGAGAAGCTTCAACATTTCCCTTAGTGGTGTGATCGTACCCCCTACAGTCTTCATTAAAACTGTTTCTGAGAAAGTAGTGGTATGCACAGCATCACTATGCTTTCAGCAAGATATCACCACAAACCATACTATCTACAAATGCAGTGGATTTGCTTCAATGGGCATTTACAGCTCGCCTCAAAAGCAGGAATGTCTTTACAGTGAGTGATCCCTCCACAATACTTAATGGCTCCAGACATCTTCCTCTAGGACAAACATATCTCTCTGACATCAAATAAGGGACATCAATAAGAAAGAGGCCTGTATTAAGTTATCAGTCATCATCTAACTGGGAACTAATTACATGTGGTGTCCCACAAGGTTTCCATCTAAGGATCTTCAAATTTTGATGTGTGTATATTCATCAGTGACATTACCAGATGACAAGTTTGTTTCATTTGCAGATGATAACAAACACTGTAATACCTGTAAGTGGCAAATTAAGTACCTATAATTTTAGAGAGATCAGTAAATGAAAGTTTCAGACATTAATAACTTGCTCCTACCCCATTTTTTTGTCATTAAACTTTGAAATGACACAATGTGCTACTATAAACTTGTCAAAGATTTAATTCCACTAAATGTCTAAGATTTGATACCAACACATCCTTGGTTTTACAATTACATTCAGTTGTAAGCAACATACCCAAGAATTTCTGAAGCACCCAAACAAATCTTTATTTGGGATGTGGATGTTGTCAGAGCTGATTTAAAAATAAAAATGCTAGCATATTTCACTAACTTTAATTCCATAATCCCATATTTTTTTGAAGTAACTCACCAGGCCATGAGTAATAAAAATTATTTGTGTGTGAAATCAAGACTGTCCTGGAGAGGCCTGTTCAAGGAACTGGGGATAGTAACTACTGCTTCCCAGTGTTTTTATTCCTTAATGAAATTTGGCGTAAATAATATATCTGTTTCTCAAACCAACAGTTGAGTTCATCAAATCAATATAAGAAGTATGAGTAATCTTTTTAAAAATTTAAAGTCACTAACTTTGGTCAAGAAGGGCATCCATAACAGATGGACACACATTATCAATAACTTGCCAGATTAACAAAATTCAGCTTAAGAGGTGCCTAAAGGATTTAATTGTGGGCAGCTATTTCTAGTCAGTTAACGAATTACGTAGTGGATATTATTAATAATATCAAACAATGTGTTACAGCAACTTCATTGCAATAATGTGATTAATGCAAATAAATATAATAAAATGATTTTCCCTTTGATGAAGTGTTGCTTAAGTAGTGTAAGAATTATCATAAGCACCTCAATGGCTTGTAGCTTCATACATTTTGTAATAAATTTGTTACTAGGCCTGTCTCTTAAATGAAACAATGTTTAGGATTTTTTTGATTTAATACACGTGCATGACAGCATTTCATTAAGGATCTGTGTACTGTATTTCTTACTATTTTTTAAAAATAAAGTTGTATTGTGTATCCTTATTTAATGGCATATTATACGTCTTTGCAGATCTCCACACTTCAGATCTATGTAACTTAATTATGAAGTTACAATCAAACTTTAAGAGCACCCAGGCAAATGAATATAAAATAAGTGCATGTAGAGGATCGATGTACATCAGTTCTGTTTCACAAGATGAAGTAGCTAAAGCAATAAAAGGACTAAAAAATTCCAAATCGGCAGGTATTGATGGTATACCTGCAACAATGTTAAAGAAGAGCGCATCAAACCTAATTGAAGTACTCACACATTTATGCGACTGCTCACTTCAGGCAGGCACTTTCCCTGATGTGTTGAAAACATCAAAAGTTATTCTTGTATATAAAAAAGGGGATAAAGACAATGTAAATAACTACAGACCCATCACAATTTCCTCCTGCATCTCTAAAGTACTGGAAACTTATGAAATTTATAAATAAAATCAGCATCCTATGTAATGAACAACATGGATTCAGAAATAAGAGGTCAACAACTGCTGTCTATGAGTGCATCAATTCCATCCTAAACCTGATGGACAAAAAACAGGAAACAGTAGGAGTCTTTATTGACTTGTCAAAAGCTTTTGACAAGGTGGACCATAAAATTCTGCTATCAAAGCTAGAAAGATACGGTATTCGAGGCCTGTCCAACAAGTGGATCAGTTCCTTCCTGACAAATCGTATGCAGGCAGTGTGCGTCAAGCACACAAATATTGAACTAAAAACTGTATCTAATCACGTATCTGATTATAAACAAATAAAATGTGGTGTACCCCAAGGATCCGTATTGGGACCCCTTCTGTTTCTTCTGTATATAAATGATCTAAGCTTAAAAATTGCTGCACACAAAACAATCATATTTGCAGATGACCCCACGATTCTACTAAAAGGAGACAATGATGAACAGTTACAGCAGACAGTAAACATGGCCACGAAACAACTTAGCAGCTGGGCACAGAGTAATTAGCTTGTAATAAACAGTAAGAAAACCGTTGCTCTAAAATTCCACAATGTTCCTACCAAGGACATGTTTATCCCATCAGTCTCTATCAATGACGAACCAGTTGGTAACAGTACTGAAACCAAATTCTTAGGACTCTGGCTGCAGAGTAACATCAGATGGAATAAGCATATTGAATATCTCAATGCAGAACTGAGCAAAACATGTTATCTTCTTTGTTCATTAAAATCATGCTGTAGTGAGGAAACAGTATCGAATGCATATCATGCGTACTTTCATTCTCATCTTAGATATGGGGTCACCTCCTGGGGAAACTCTAAAACAGCTAATAGCACTTTTAAACTACAAAAAAGGGCCATTAGAATCTTGTTTGGGTGCAAGCCTAGAGACTCTTGTAAACCCTTGTTTAAGAAATCTGGTATTCCCCCATTACCGTGTGTATACATTATGGAAACCCTTTTGTTCTTTAAATTAAATGTAATAGGCAAGGACCGGAGACTACAAAAAAACTGATATACATGAGCACTTTACCAGACAAAACAGAAACTTACATACGACTCAAATCAGCACAGCACTGTGCCAAAAAGGTACTTTTCACATGGGAGTTAAGCTTCATAACAAACTTCCTCAAAACATAAAATCTATCACTGAGGTCAATACATTTGGAAAATCTCTAAAGTCATATTTACAGCATCACTGCTTTTACTCCACTGAAGAATATTTAAATTTATGAAATGTTTTATATAAATACTTACGTATAAAGTGTATTATTGTAAGCTTAAATATGTACGCCTTGAAATTACTTTCAGCCTGTATATTTATAACTTGACTTGTCCAATGTCTTATGCATAAGCTGCTATGTAGACAACAGGACCAATAAAATACAATCTACAAGTAGTAGAAAAATGTATAACAACTGCTGCTACTTTGTGTAAGCAAATATAGCCTATGTACGCTTAAATGATATGAAAGTTCTAACACCAAAAACGAAATGATACACGTACTTTATATTAATTGCAACTTCTCAGTTTGTTATCCCTGGGAACCATTCAAGCTTCCTTTCACCCCCAGACACTGCACGCACGTCTTCCACATAGTTTACATTACACTAACTGTATACGTAGCTTCTGTCACTATGCCATTCTCTAGCGACGTTAGCCGATAGCAGTTGATTCACACTAAATGTAACAGGAACTATGATAGCGTTTTAACACTATTCTTCTATAAGTAAATCAGCCACGGTTATTTGGTAGCTTGAAAAGAGCAGTTGAATCTGGTAGCCAATGAATTTATCAGATAAATGTATTTTTTTCGACAGTACATTTAAACAAAAAGGACTCTGTACCGATTAACGACTTCGCACGTGAATTCGAACCTTTGCCTGTCGACCTTCATACTTATCTGCTATAGCACAAGGCCTCTTGCGTAGACAGTGAGTTGCAATAGGGCGTTTTTAGTAAACATATACTTAGTTCTTCGATAGAAAATATGGCTCGTCAAGGCGCAAGTTACATCGCTGCATTCGCTAAAATATGTACAGAAGACAAAGGATTTATCAGAAATTTACGAAAGGTAACGTCAGGGTAATTAATTGCAGTAACGTATTAGTAATCCTCGGTTTGTAGGAAATTTGTGGGCAACTAATTGAATCCTGTCGTTGTAAACATGATACAGCTGAATGCAAGGTCATGCGACCACTGCGGTTTTGCTGACCTGCCATAAGCCCTTTGCCAAAAATTTCTGGTGGATTGGGAGATGGTAGTGCACAGTTTGCAATTTGCAGTTTCCAGTTTCGCGCAAACAAGTGAGAGGAAAACCTTTTCGATAGTGCACTTTCACTCCGTACAAAGCCGAAGGTTGTTTTGGCAGTGATGTTCGAAGTCAGTTTTACGCGATTCTTTGGGCACCAGAGGCTATGCATCAATACGTGATCGCCATTTGTTTATTTTTAGGAGTAGGACAATCCTGCTGTTGCAAACCAAAATTTTAACTCATTCGGAATCCTTATTTCATAATTGAAAATACGTTGGAACATAGACACTCCAAAATTGTTCTTAGACGCTTTAAAATTTATATGTTAGATTAAAATAAGAAAACTAAAATTAGTCCCAGAAACTATATACGATGTCTCGGATTTCAGCGAGTGAGATAGGAAACAATATTTTTAATGACATGTGAAGAAAATGTAAATTCCTGCATTATCAGGCATTTCTAATTTACTTAATTCAAAACATTATCAACAGACTGCCATTGTCATGTAACAGCAGTATTATCAAAGTCTGTATAACTTTTGCGGTCTCAACAACAAAATTTTAGTTATAAAGGTTTGATACAGATCACGAAAGCTGAGAAGCGGCGGGAGAGCGATTTGCTGGTTTCATGCTCTCCATATCAGTATTCAGTGACGCCTGTTGGCTGAGGATGACTAGGTGGTCGGTCGGTACCGTTGGACCTCCCGAGTTCCGAGGCCTGTTCGGGCGGCGTTTTGAGTTCGAGTAATAATGGTTTGCTGATACTTGTAATAATAGCACTGACGAATGATCGAATGTTTACATGAGGATTGTGTTACGCCATATTAACAAGTCTTGGCATTCGTAAGAAATTAGCATTTATGGGGCATGATGTAGAGAAACTGCTGAAAACACAGATCGCACTAAACGGATCAAGAAATAATAAATGTCATGGTGATTACATACTAGGCAGCTCTCCATCTTTGTTTCATTTTGTTGTAACTATCTAATCTCCCCCACCCAACCATAAACACAGAAGCTCCCTGTGCATGCGTTCGTGTGTGTGTGTGTGTGTGTGTGTGTGTGATGACGAAACTGTACCGTAAGAAATGGTGAATGAATAGACTCCACAAAATGATGAGTTAGCTCATTACACTATGATAACAAGAACATAAACACGTTTACAGACTGCAGTAATAGTGACTTCCTTGCACATCGTTAGTCCAATAGTATTCTTTAGAAGTATGATGCTGACTGTTCTAAACTTAATATCAGTAGATTTGTATTCTGCAAGTATAACAAATTCAGCATCTGGAATTCTTACTGATAAAAATAAAAGAAGGTGCCAAATAACAACTTATTAGTGTTTTAGAAAGAGTAATTATGGAATATCAATTTAAGCAAATCCTTATACAAATAATAGGTCTGAATAAGATGTTGGTTTACAATTACATATTTTTTCTTCTAAACACTATACCTACTACTTTCTCTGAGATAGTAGCGTAACTTCTTAGGTATTGGATTAGAACATGACAGCATGACTGAGAAGCTTAAATATGAGGAAATGGGAGAGGGAGGGCAAGCTATCATTGGGGCACTAACTTAAGAATTTTGAGTTTTTCATCATTTACTTGTTCTGTAAATCCCATGAAAGAAAATCAGGGATGTGGAACAAGTCAATGTACATACAGTAACAAAGTGAAGCAGTGATTAGATACTCTGGACATTAATAATAGCATTTGTTAAACTGCTATAAACTGTACCAAACTCACTATCCAGTCCAGATAATGATCAATGCAGGAGATTCCAAGATAATAGTTTAACATTCATAGAAATGCCAGTCATAGATAAATAGACCAGACTATTAAAATTTATAGTGTTAACAATGATCAACTCCCAAAGCATACTTAGCCAAATACCGAAGTATAAACTTCTTCTAAAAAGCAGTGTAATTCATATAACACTATGTGCAAAAGCTGTCTATAACCCAAACGCAACACCTGTGAGAGTTGTGGGGGCATATCTTGGTGAAAGAAAATAAATTCTCTGAAAATTGCGAGGAACAGATAGTTCATAAGCCCAGTCATGACAGAAATATATTAGCAAAAGTGGCAACAATTTGACCAGACATTTAGTGTTGTTTCTGAGTTATATGCTTTTTATTAAATCAAATAATATGCACTTGCGTTTATTTTCAGTGATTAAGCCTCATGTTTATATCACCACAGATTGTTGTTGTTGTTGTTGTGGTCTTCAGTCCTGAGACTGGGTGGTGCAGCTCTCCGTGCTACTCTATCCTGGGCAGGCTTCTTCATCTCCCAGTACCTACTGCAACCTACATCCTTCTGAATCTGCTTAGTGTATTCATCTCTTGGTCTCCCTCTACGATTTTTACCCTCCACGCTGCCTTCCAAAACTAAATTTGTGATCCCTTGATGCCTCAGAACATGTCCTACCAACCGATCCCTTCTTCTAGTCAAGTTGTGCCACAAACTCCTCTTCTCCCCAATCCTATTCAGTACCTCCTCTTATTTATGTGATCTACCCATCTAATCTTCAGCATTCTTCTGTAGCACCACATTTCGAAAGCTTCTATTGTCTTTTTGTCCAAACTAGTTATCGTCCATGTTTCACTTCCATACATGGCTACACTCCATACATATACTTTCAGAAACGACTTCCTGACACTTAAATCTATACCCGATGTTAACAAATTTCTCTTCTTCAGAAACGCTTTCGTTGCCATTGCCAGTCTACATTTTATATCCTCTCTACTTCGACCATCATCAGTTATTTTGCTCCCCAAATAGCAAAACTCCTTTACTGCTTTAAGTGTCTCATTTCCTAATCTAATTCCCTCAGCATCACCCGACTTAATTCGACTACATTCCATTATCCTCATTTTGCTTTTGTTGATGTTCATCTTATATCCTCCTTTTAAGACACTGTCCATTCCGTTCAACTGCTCTTCCAAGTCCATTGCTGTCTCTGATAGAATTACAATGTCATCGGCAAACCTCAAAGTTTTTACTTCTTCTCCATGAATTTTAATACCTACTCCGAATTTTTCTTTTGTTTCCTTTACTGCTTGCTCAATATACAGATTGAATAACATCGGGGAGAGGCTACAACCCTGTCTCACTCCTTTCCCAACCACTGCTTCCCTTTCATGCCCCTCGACTCTTATAACTGCCATCTGGTTTCTGTACAAATTGTAAATAGCCTTCCGCTCCCTGTATGTTACCCCTGCCACCTTCAGAATTTGAAAGAGAGTATTCCAGTTAACATTGTCAAAAGCTTTCTCTAAAGTCTACAAATGCTAGAAACATAGGTTTGCCTTTTCTTAATCTAGCTTCTAAGATAAGTCGTAAGGTTAGTATTGCCTCACGTGTTCCAACATTTCTACGGAATCCAATCTGATCTTCCCCGAGGTCCGCTTCTACCAGTTTTTCCATTCGTCTGTAAAGAATTCGCGTTAGTATTTTGCAACTGTGACTTATTAAACTGATAGTTCGGTAATTTTCACATCTGTCAACACCTGCTTTCTTTGGGATTGGAATTATTATATTCTTCTTGAAGTCAAAGGGTATTTCACCTGTCTCATACATCTTGCTCACCAGATGGTAGAGTTTTGTCATGACTGGCTCTCCCAAGGCCATCAGTAGTTCTAATGGAATTTTGTCTACTCCCGGGGCCTTGTTTCGACTCAGGTCTTTCAGTGCTCTGTCAGACTCTTCACGCAGTATCATATCTCCCATTTCATCTTCATCTACATCCTCTTCCATTTCCATAATATTGTCCTCAAGTACATCGCCCTTGTATAGACCCTCTATATACTCTTTCCACCTTTCTGCTTTCCCTTCTTTGCTTAGAACTGGGTTTCCATCTGAGCTCTTGATATTCATACAAGTCATTCTCTTTTCTCCAAAGGCCTCTTTAATTTTCCTGTAGGCAGTATCTATCTTACCTCTAGTGAGATAAGCCTCTATATCCTTACATTTGTCCTCTAGCCATGCCTGCTTAGCCATTTTGCACTTCCTGTCGATCTCATTTTTAAGACGTTTGTATTCCTTTTTGCCTGCTTCATTTACTGCATTTTTATATTTTCTCCTTTCGTCAATTAAATTCAATATTTCTTCTGTCACTCAAGGATTTCTATTAGCCCTCATCTTTTTACCTATTTGATCCTCTGCTGCCTTCACTACTTCATCCCTCAAAGCTACCCATTCTTCTTCTACTGTATTTCTTTCCCCCATTCTTGTCAATTGTTCCCTTATGCTCTCCCTGAAACTCTGTACCACCTCTGGTTTAGTCAGTTTATCCAGGTCCCATCTCCTTAAATTCCCACCTTTTTGCAGTTTCTTCAGTTTTAATCTACAGTTCATAACCAATAGATTGTGGTCAGAGTCCACATCTGCCCCTGGAAATGTCTTACAATTTAAAACGTGGTTCCTAAATCTCTGTCTTACCATTGGGTATAATCTATCTGATCTTATAATTCATTGCACTCTCTTTGTCGGTGAACACTTCCTTTTTTTCCTGAAGTGTGTTTCAAAATTTCCTTCAGGAGAAACTTAAGATTTATGTATGAGCCTTTGATTGCTGTTATCTCAAAATCCTTGTCATCACAAAATGAGTTGATTTTAGTTATCCTGTTGACTTCTACACTGTCCAATCACATTAACTGATCACCTATCAAAAACCTGAATAACCACCTTTTGCAGTGTGGACCACTGTGAGATGTGCGGGAAAAGTATCACTGAGGTTGTGGAAGGTACCGACAGGGATATGCAGCCATGCCGACTCCAGTGATATTGCCAACTGCTCCCTCCTCTGGCCTGGACCCTTCCAATGATTGTTGCAGGTTGTTTGCTTTCAGGCATTTCGTGCTGTACATGCCAACTGCCATCTGTCCAATGATACATAAACCATGATTCATCTAAAAAGGCTGCCTGTCGCCACTCAATGGACATTCAGTTGCAGTATTGGCATCCAAATTCCAGCCTCCATCACCAATCAACAGCAGTCTCCATGGGTGCATGAACCCCTTCTGCAGAGGTCCATATGCAACACCGTCCCCTGATCTGTTATTGACAGGACACTGTTAGCAGTCTTGGTTAATCTGGGCAGTCAGTTATTCAACAGCTGCAGGTTGGTTTGTCCGTACACATCTCTGCAACCGTCATTAGGTTAACCACAACTACTTCAGTGCCAGTTGTGGATAGCACTATTTTGCCATGCACAGTATACTTTAACTGTTGTGTACAACTTCATACGCAACAGTAAGTAGAGGTGGGCTACGGAATGGTGAAGCAACTGTTGTCAGAGGAAAACTGGACAGGAGCAGAAATGATTAACGAACAAGTTAAAAAAGTAAACAGAAGATTTACATGTATTTCTCTGAGTGAACAAAGACTCATAACAATTAATGCAGCTAGAATCATAGTACAGCTAATTCAATGTCGAGAAGGAAGAGGCTCTCTGAGTTACAGCATGAAAAACGATGTCAGAATCGCGACTAGGCCAGGCCTGTATGGCACCTTCTAGCGAAGTGGTTCCTAGTGCAAGTGGGACCTTGAGGCTTGTGCTGGCCATCCTATATCGTGGCGACAGGGAGTGCTCATGGTACTGAGCCGTTGGAAGCGTGGCTCAGTGGGTGTGCACTGTAGATGCCAGTGGCATGGTATCGATACGTGATACCACATTAACCATGGCGACATGCAAACAGTTTACAAACTTAGCCATTTTGGAACTTCTTCTGTCCTTGGCCCAAAAGCCAATGACCATCTTTGGGATGTAAGACACACTGCTTCGTTTCTGCTTTATGACAATGACTGCACTGTTTTCCACATCCTCTGACATGCTTTATATATCCTCCATTGATAGTGATGCTATCTGCCATCTGTGAATGATTATTGCTCTCTGACATTGAACATTAATATGTCTGAACTGTGTAGATTTTTTCTATAGTATGTGGCAAACTCATATACAGGATCAGAAATTAGTGAGAGTAAATTTTTGCAAGGAGATTGATTTGATTGATCCTGGTGAGAGCAAGTGTGCTGAAAGGCATACTGTGAAAACATCTGACAAGAACATATTGTTAACACATTTAATTTATTTATTTTGTTACGTGAGGGGTTGAATATTATCATGGAAGATTTTTACTACTGTTTCCTCATTTTTTTTCTTATTACAGGAAATGGCGGCAGTACCACTAATTTTCATTTTAAACATTCTGAAGGCCTTCCCTCGTGGTCTACTGTTTGCAGAGTTCCATTTCTATTTGAAAGAGACATTTCATGCTACACCAGCTCTCGTTGAATCTTCTGATTTGCAGCAATCTGATCATTTGCTATCCCATCACCCTTGGCTACTGCATCCCGCCCTTTGTACATAATTGCCTCATTTTTCTGCAACTGAAGATGTTGCACGCAGGTGAGCAGTTTTTGTTGTGATCCTCAGTGAAAAGAATGGTTTGATGTAGCTCTCTCTGCTGGTCTGTCCTGTGCCAGCTTCTTTATCTGTACATAACTGTTGTAACCTACAAACTTGCTTACTATATTCAAGCCTTGGTCTACTTCTGCAGTTACCATTGATGCTTGACAGGATGTGTCCTATCAACTGATCCTTTCCTTCAGTCATGTTGTGCCGTTATTTATTCCCCTCCTCCTCCTCTCTCCCCAGCCAAATTCGATTCAGTACCACCACATTAGTTTTTCAATCTACCTACATAATCCTCAACATTTTTGTGTAGCAGTACATTTCAAAAGGTTCTAGTTTATTTGTGTCTGAACTGTTTATCATCATGTTTCACTTCTGTTCAAGGAATACATGCAGAAAAGCCTCTGAACACTTAAATATGTACTAATGTTATCAAATTTCTCTTTTTCAGAAATGATTTTCTTGCTGTAGTCTGTCTGCATTTGTATCCTCTCTATTTCTGTCAGCATCATCAGTTGTTCTGCTGTCCAAATAGTGAAACTCATCTACTGCTTTCTGTGTCTCATTTCCTGTTCTAATTTCGGTTACATTGTCTCATTTAATTTGGCTTCACATACTTACCATTGTTTTCCTTTTGTTGATGCTGATTGCATAACCTCTCTTCAAAACATTTTCCATTCTGTTTCATTGTCTCCTTCCAGTCCTTTACTGCCTCTGACAGAATTGTGAATGTTGTTGGAAAACATAAAAATTTCTATTTCTTGCCTTTTAAAATTTCTCCTTTATTTTCGTTACTGCTTGCTCAGTCCCCAAATTGAATAACATTAAGGATATGCTACAACCCTGATTTGCTCCCTTGTCAGTTGCTACCTCCCTTTCTTTGCCTTCGACTCTTATAACTGCTCTCTGGTTTCTGTACAAGTTTCACTCTAGTACCTTCAGAATTTCAAAGAGTGCATTCCAGTCAAGATTTCAAAGCTTTCTCTAAATCTACAAATATATTTATATATCTTCAGTATATCTTCTGAGTTAAATCATAGGGTCAATATTGCCTTGCATGTTCCTACGTTTTTTTGGAACCCAAAGTGACCTCCCCTGATTTGGCTACTGTATGTTTTTCTGTTCTTCTGCAAATAGTTCTTGTCAACATTTTGCAGCCATGACTTATTAAACTGTTAGTTTGGTAATGTTCATATCTGTCAGTGCCTGTCTTCTTTGGAAGTGGAATTATTACTTTTTTCCTAAAGTCTTGAGGATATTTTATCCATCTCATGTATCTTGCACACCAGGTGAAATAATTTTGTCATGACTGGCTCTCCCAAGGCTCTCAATAATTCTGAGCGAATGTCTTTGACTCCAGGGGCCTTGTTTCTAATTAGTTCTTTCAGTGTTCAGCCAAATTACTCTTGCAGTTTCATAACTCCCGTCTCATCTTTATCCTTATCCTCTTCCCTTTCTATTATGTCTTCAAGTTAATTTCCCTTGTATTAACGATCTATATGTTCCTTCCACATTTCAGCCTTCCCTTCTTTGTTTAGTAGGCCCACTACTGGCTTGCCAGCTGAGCTTTTAATATTGATACAGCTGATTCTCTGTTATGCAAAGAACACTTTTACAGAAAAATGGAGGTACTGTAATTTTCGTCAAGCAAGGTCGAAAATATAAGTCTAACTGTTGTAGCTTGAATATATACTAAACAAGCTCCATCTAGACAAGAAATGAGCAGTGCTGTATGGGGACTTCCCACTGATCTTCTTGGAACCAGCAAAGGAAAAGAGCTACTGCTCAACCTCACTGATACTTTCAACTTAAAACAGACAACCCCAGCATGAATCAAAAACACTACTGCCACTGCCCTGGATCAGATATGAATACAAACTGTACTGCAGAATGTATAAGTACAAGCTTAGTGACCATGAAGCTCAAGTTGTCACCCTCCAAAGCTACTTGCTACCCACACAGAACTACAAAAAGAAACATTCAACTCTCTATTATCAGGAGAAAGGTGGGAAGAAGTTTTATGAACGGATGACTCTAGCAAAAAGTTCAAGAAATCCTCTAGCATCTTCAGTAAATACTTTGAAATTCCATTCCCTCTCAAAATACAAGTAATAAGAAGCACAACTCCAAAAGCAAAGAGATGGATAACAACAGGTATCAAAAATCTCAAGTGTGAGATAAGAGAATTACTCAGATACAGGAAAAAAACAACATACTCCCACTTCTGAACAACAACATTCAAAAATACGTTCAAATCTATGAAAGAGTGATATGCCAGGCAACAAAGGGCCAATGATAAGTCCATAATAGTGTCAGCGAATAAAAGCCAATCAGTTTGGAACATAATAAAGAAGAAAGCATATAAAGTGTCCCCTAAAATGAAAAATAACACCTTGACTCATGAGAACAAGAGTGTAATTGATCCCCAACATACCACTCATCTTTTCAGGTGTTACTATGCAGATATCACAAATGATTTATCAGTCAGTGACAATACAAATGGTAGGGGGGGGGGGGGGAACGAAGCGCAGTTACGTTCCTCTTCAATCTATATTTGTGGATCAACTCCAGATTAAACCATCCGTGTTGCATCAACTCTTAAGAAAGTGTCATCAGGAAGTGATAGTATTCCTGATTGCATCAAAAAGCAATGTATTACAACATTCCGCTGCCCCTTGCAGATACAGTCAATTCATCATTTCTGACAGGCACATTTCCAGACTCTTTAAAGAATGCTAAAGTGGTCCCTATTAATAAGAAATGAGACAAATCAAATATAGAAAACTGTACACCAATTGCCTTATTATCAGCCTTTAGTAAAATCATAGAAAAAGTAACATATAATACGTTAATGAAATTTTTTGAGAAAACAAAATTCCCACTGATACTCAGCATGGATTTTGGAAAAATAAATCAACAACTAGTGCCATCTGTGATTTATACACATTGCCCTGCAAACATTCGACAGAAACAAAGTGCTCTGGCAATTTTATTTTATTTTTCTCCAAATGCCACAAGCTTCCTTATTACAGGAAACAACACAAATTAGCTACAAGTAGTTGTAAATAAAACTACAGCACATCAAAACAGGTGGTTTGAAGGGAATAAACTACTGATAAACACCAAAAAACGTTTCTAAATTTTTGTTTAAAAGGTGATGCATGTAACAACCAGTGTGACAATAAATTCCAACAAATTTACATCTTCTCTGGAAAGAAAGTTTTTAGGCATGTGGCTGCAAAATAACTTCAGATGGCATACATATATGAACAAAATAAATGGGACTCTAAATCAAATATGTTTTAGTCTGTGGTTAGTCTCTACCAAAGACGTTTTAGCAGTGTTCAGTTTGCCTACTTTACTCAGAATTATATTCTGGGGTAATACACTACCTAGTTCACCCATTTTCTTAACCCAGAAAAGAATTATAAGAGCAATGCAATATGCTCAACAAACATTCTTGCAAGCCCCTCTTCCAAAAGTCGTCAATCCTTCCCCTTGCTTGTATTACATACTAGAAATCTGTAAGTATGTTAGAAATAATTTAAAAGATATAAATGAAAATTTTAATAGTGCTGAACATGATACAGGACAAACGAAAATCTTCATGACCAGTCAGTGAGGACATCAGCCTAGAAAACTTCCACAATAAACAGTGGTATACAAATTTACAACAGTATTCCACATAAGGTAAAAATCATATCATCATTCACACTCTTTCATAAAACTCTAATGGCATTTTATTAGATTAATGCTTCTACTCAATAGCAGAATTTTGAGAACATTTGAGATACAAGAGAGTTGAAACAAGACAGTGCGGCTACTGCAAATAGTGCAAGCTCTTTTGTGGATAATTCTAAAATTTGTGTATCTACTGAAATAATACTGTATTTTAACAGTGCTGTGTTATGTTACATTTTGTTTTGTGTTTGTTCTGTGTGACACAATCTGGAAAGATTTTTTGGATGAATGAATAAATACAAATAAATTTTTCTATAGGCAGCACCTATCTTTCCCCTGATCATACATGCTTCTACAGTCTTGTGTTTGCCCTCTAAGAGTTACTGCTCAGGCATTTTCCACTTTTTGTCAATCTCAGTTTTTTCAAATTTGCATTTGCTCTCACCTGCTTAATTTGCTGCATTTTTATTTTCTCCTTTCATCAACTAAATTTAATATCTCCTGTGTTGTCCAAGGGCTTGTTTTTTTGTCTATTTGATCCTCTACTGCTTTTTATATTTCATGTCTCAAAGCTATGCATTTGTCTTCTATTGTATTCCCTTCCCCTGTGTCAGTCAATCATTGCTTAATGCACCCTATGAAACTCTCAACAAGTTCTGTTGTTTCAGTTTATCTAGGCCCCATCCTGAATTTCCCACTTGTATCCAATTTATTCAGTTTTATTCTGCTGTTTACAACCAGTAAATTATGGCCAAAGTCAACATCTACCTCCTGGAAATATTTTGCAATTAAAAATCTGTCTTACTGTCATGTAATCTAGTTGAAACCTTCTCATATCTCCAGGTCTCTTCCATGTATACAAGCTCCTTTCATGATTCTTAAACCAATTCGCCTACTATTTTTCCTTCTCTTCCTTTTCATACTTTTGAATTCTAGTCCTCACCATAAGCAAATTTTCATCTCCCTTCACTATCGGAATAATTTCTTATATTTTACTTCACAGTCTTTCAATCTCTTCATCATGTACTAGTAGGCATATAAACTTCTACATTGGTGGGCGTTGAAATCATGTCTGTCTTGACTGCTATAACACAATCTACATTCTATTCATAGCAGCTTACCCACTTTCCTATTTTCTTATCCACTATTAGACCTACTTCTCCATTACCCATTTTTGATGTATTTATAACCTTGTACTCATTTGACCAGCAGTCTTGTTCTTCCTACCACCATACTTCACTAATTTCCATTATAGGCCTACTAATGTCAACCTATACATGTCCTACATGATTAAGGGATCTAGCATTCCACATTCCAACCCATAGAATGCTAGTTTTGTTTTTCCTGAAGACGTCTTCCTGAGTAGTTCGTGCCCGGAACACTCAATAGGGGTTATTTTACCTCTAGAATATTTTACCCAAGAGGATACTATCATAACTAAGCCATACAGTAGAGCCATATGCTCTCGGGATAAATAACAGTCTACCAGTTTCTCCTTGCTTTCAGCTGACTGTAGCGCCAACATAGCAAGTCCATATTGGCTAATTTTTCAAGACCAGATCTGTCAATCATCCAGATTGTTGCCCCTGTAACTACCGAAAATGCTACTCATCCATGTTTGGAACCACATGTAGCTCTTGCCTCTCCACTGATACCCTTCATTGTAGTTTCATCTACAATACAGCTGTCTGTCACTGAAGCATACAGGCCACACCACCTCAACAAGGTCACAGGGATAAGCCATTAAATATCAAAGAAGAAGTTAAAGTAATTGTTCAGGAATTCTTTTACTCAAAAGTAATACGCTTCTATGATAAGGTTACAGAACCTTATAACACATTATAACAAATGGTTGGACAATGAACAGATGGAGGATAAGGCATTGTTCCTATCGAGCCACTCTGGTGCAGGTTTCTCATAGTTTCCCTAAATCACTTCAGGTGAATGTTGAGGAGGTTCCTTTGACAGGGCCATGACTTTTTATTGACACTATTCTCAGCTGATTAAGCTTTTGCTGTCTCTACTGAGACACTATGGGAATTAAGTTACAGTCTTCCTTCTTTCAGCTACAAATACAGTTTGAGGAAATAGTGGCAGATCTATACTTGTACAGAATCTGAGAAAAATACTGATTCCAAAAACAGTCAGTTATCCCAGGATTTCTAAGGGCCTTGTCTTTTTTCCTAGTTGCTCCTCTCATGCCTTCACTATTTCATTTCTCAAAGGTACCCATTCATTCTCTGCTGTTTTTCTTTGACCCATTTCAGTCAATAATTGCCTAATGCTCCACCTGAAACTCTCAACTTCTGGTTGTTTCAAGCTATCCAAGTCCTGTCTCCTTAATTTCCTAGCTTTCTGCATTTTTCAGCATTAATCTGCATGTCCCACATCATAAATTGTGGTCAGAGTCCACATCTACTCCTGAAAAACTTTTCATTTTAAAATCTGCTTTTCAAGTCTCTGTCCTACCTCTGAAGCACTACTTGTCACTAGGTCTCTTCCATGTGTACTAACTCTGTTCCTGATTTTCAACTGGTAGCAATCATTAAATTGTTCTTTGTACAAAATTCTATCAGTTCCCTTCCCCTTCATTTCTTTTCCCAATTCATATTTGCGTGCTGTTACTCCTTCTCTTCCTTTTCCTACTATTAAATTATAGTCCTCCATCTCAATTGAATTAATATATCCCTTATCATATTTAATTTCATGTTTCAGTCTATTCATCATATGTAGGACTAATAGGCATACATATGTGTTCTGTTGTGATGAATCATAGATTGTGTTTATTTTGGCTTGATAATCAATTTGCTATGCTGTTCACTGTAATTCTCCCACATTCCTTTTTTTCTTATTCATTATTACACCTACTCCTGCATTACCCTATTTCATTTTGTGTTGATAACCCTGTATTCAACTGATCAGAGTTCTTGGTCTTCTTACCACCACAATCTACTAATTCCCACTATATCTAATGTTACCATATCTAACCAAAATATTGGTGGATTAAAGAAAAAAGTAGATTCTCACAAAAGTAAAATAAAAAATAATGTTACCATTTTTCACCAAAATATTCCAGGATTGAAGAATAAAGTAGATGAGCTCCTGGTTTGTTTAGATGACATTGAATCTGATAATTTAATAGATATACTATGCCTGTTTGAGGATCACATTGTGTCTGATATGGAAAAGGTTATAAACTAGCTGCACATATAAGTAGAGGGAATAAGGTGAGAGGAGGAGTTGCCATATATGTCAAAAGTTATCACTGTGTAAAAAGCTTAGATACAAAAAGTTTTGTCTAGAGCAACATGTAGAAGCATGTGCCTGTCAACTTAAACTAAAGGATGGCTCTTTTATAATTGTAACAGTATATAGGTCCCCTTCAGGAAACTTTCATTTATTCCTGGAAAATTTGAATGCCTTGTTGTGCTATCTGTCAGCTAGGGGAAAGCAAATTATTATTTGATTCACTGAAAGTGTGTAATAGGAAGAATGACCTGGAAGTCTTGCTCGGTTCTTTCAGTTTGACATCCGTCATTAATTTTTCTACTCGGGTAGTAAAGGACAGCAGCACATTGATAGATAACACTTTTATAGACCAAGATTAGTTTAAAAACATAAATTCTTGTCCTGTTGAGAATGGCCTTTCTGATCATGGTGCTGATCTAGATTAGATTAGATTAGATAAGTTTTTCATTCCATAGATCCGTGCTGAGGAGATCCTCGTGGATGTGGAACATGTCAATTTTTTTTTAGCTGAAATAACAATACTAATAGTATGAGTATATAAAATACATCATTTTTTAATCTGAAATAACAATACTATTACTATGAGTATATACAATACATCATTTGTTTCTATTAAAAAATTCATCAATGGAGTAGAAGGAGTTGGCCACTAGTAAGTCTTTCGGGCGCCTTTTATTAAACTGATCTTTATTTGTAACCATATTTTGTATGTTTGCTGGCAAATGATTGAAGATGAGTGTTCCTGAGTAGCGGACCCCTTTTTGAACTAAAGTAAGTGCTTTTAAGCCCTTGTGCAGATCATTTTTGTTCTTGGCATTGTATGTATGAACTGAGTTGTTTGTTGGAAAAAGAGATATATTATTTAGGACAAATTTCATTAAGGAGTAAATATACTGAGAGGCAGTAGTTAGTATACCCAGTTCTTTGAAGAGGTTTCTACAGGACGTCCGTGAATTTACTCCACAAATAATAAATATTACACACTTCTGGACTCTGAAAACTTTTGTTTGACTTAAAGAGTTACCCCAAAATATTATACCTTATGACATTATGGAATGAAAGTAGGCAAAGAATGTAAGCTTTTTCATTTTTTTTGTCGCCTATGTCTGCTAACACTCGAATTGCAAATACAGATTTGTTAAGGTGTTTCTGCAGCTCTGTGGTGTGCTCCTCCCAACTGATTTTATTATCAAGTTGTAATCCCAGGAATTTAAGACTGTCAACCTCTTCTATCTGATATTCTTCATAGTTTATGCATGTGCTGGGTGGAAACCTCTTACAGGTTCTGAATTGCATATAGTGAGTCTTTTCGAAGTTTAATGTCAGTGAGTTGGCTTTAAACCATTTATTATTATCCATAAAAATATCATTAGCAGATCTTTCTAGAACTACACTCGACATTCTATTTATTGCTCAAACGGTTTAAATAATACCTAACTGGAAGATTGCAGGAAGTTGAAATAAGTAGTTCACATAATATGCAAAAAGCTGTTGATTTCTCAAACTGGGGAACAATCAAGAACGGGGTGCCACAAGGTTTGGTCTTGGGTCCTCTGCTGTTCTTAATATGTATTAATGACTTGCCATTCTATATTGACGTAGATGCAAAGCTGGTACTTTTTGCCGATGATACAATTGTAGCTATAACACCCAACAGACAAGAATTAACTGATGAAATTGTAAACGATGTTTTTCAGAAAATCATTAAGTGGTTTTCTGCAAATGGGTTCTCATTAAACTTTGACAAAACACAGTATATACAGTTCCACAGAGTAAATCGAATGACACCATTAATAAATACAGACTTTGATCAGAAATCGGTAGCTAAGGTAGAATATTCAAAATTTCTAGGTGTAGGCATTGATGAAGGGTTGAACTGGAAAGAACACACTGAAGATCTGCTGAAATGTTTGTGTTCAGGTACTTATGCTATTAGGGTCATTGCAAATTTTGTTGATATACATCTCAGTAAATTAGCTTACCACGACTATTTTCATTCTCTGCTTTCGTATGACATCATATTCTGGTGTAACTCATCATTGAGTAAAAGAGTGTTCATTGCACAAAAGAGTGTAATCAGAATAATTGCTGGAGCTCATCCAATATCATCTTGCAGACACTTATTTAAAGAGCTAGAGATCATCACTGTAGCTTCACGATATACCGGGTGATCAAAAAGTCAGTATAAATTTGAAAACTGAATAAATCATGGAATAATGTAGATAGATAGGTACAAATTGACGCACATGCTTGGAATGACATGGGGTTTTATTGGAACCAAAAAAATACGAAAGTTCAAAAAATGTCCGACAGATGGCGCTTCATCTGATCAGAATAGCAATAATTAGCATAACAAAGTAAGACAAAGAAAAGATGATGTTCTTTACAGGAAATGCTCAATATGTCCACCATCATTCCTCAACAATTGCCGTAGTCGAGGAATAATGTTGTGAACAGCACTGTAAAGCATGTCCGGAGTTATGGTGAGGCATTGGCGTCGGATGTTGTTTTTCAGCATCCCTAGAGATGTCGGTCGATCACGATACACTTGTGACTTCAGGTAACCCCAAAGCCAATAATCACACGGACTGAGGTCTGGGGTCCTGGGAGGCCAAGCATGAGGAAAGTGGCGGCTGAGCACACAATCATCACCAAACGACGCGCACAAGAGATCTTTCATGCGCCATCTGTCAGACATTTTGTGAACTGTGTTTTTTGTTCCAATAAAACCCCATGTCATTCCAAGCATGTGTGTCAATTTTTACCTCTCTATCTACATTATTCCGTGGTTTATTAAGTTTTCAAATTTATAGTGACTTTTTGATCACCCTGTATATATTCACATATGAAATTTGTTATTAACAATCTAAACGAATTCAAAAGTAATAGCAGTGTAAATGGCTACAACACTAGGAGAAAGGATGATCTTCACTACTCAAGGTTAAATCTAACTTTGGCTCAGAAGGGGGTAAATTATGCTCCCACAAAAGTCTTTGGTCACTTACCTAATAGCATCAAAAGTCTGACAGATAGCCATATAGCTATACAGCATTTAAAAGGAAATTAAAAGAATTTCTTAATGGCAACTCCTATTCATTAGATGAATTTTTGGATATTGTAAATGGGTAATTCCCCCCCCCCCCCCCCAATACACGTGGGAAAAATATATGTAAAAACAAAGATGATGTGACTTACCAAACGAAAGCGCTGGCAGGTCGATAGACACACAAACATACACACAAAATTCAAGCTTTCGCAACAAACTGTTGCCTCATCAGGAAAGAGGGAAGGAGAGGGAAAGACAAAAGGATGTGGGTTTTAAGGGAGAGGGTAAGGAGTCATTCCAATCCCGGAAGCGGAAAGACTTACCTTAGGGGGAAAAAAAGGACGGGTATACACTCGCACACACACACATATCCATCCACATATATACAGACACAAGCAGACATATTTAAATATGTCTTTAAATATGTCTGCTTGTGTCTGTATATATGTGGATGGATATGTGTGTGTGTGCGAGTGTATACCCGTCCTTTTTTTCCCCCTAAGGTAAGTCTTTCCGCTCCCGGGATTGGAATGACTCCTTACCCTCTCCCTTAACCCCCCCCCCCCCCCCCCCCCTGCGGGTTCGGGGGTTAGAAGAGCCCGCGGTATTCCTGCCTGTCGTAAGAGGCGATTAAAAGGAGTCTCAAACGTTTCGGCCTTATGTGCTGGTCCCCTGTCGGGTTTGACCTCCATATCTCAAAATTTTTCCGAAGAGTGAGCCGATTGGGGAAGGGCGCCTTACTTGGTGCATTGTGTCCATGTTGTGTTGAGAACTTTCGCCATCTTATTCATCGTTGCATTGCAGTCCTGCCCGCTCTCCATCGCTCCTGCGTACACTTTCTGCCAAACACTGTGCAGGGCCATTTTTCTCACTGACGGCGACCATGGACCACATGTCACCTAACATCCAGCACAGTAGCCAGTCCGTTGTGGTGGGGCCGCCATGTACCCTGTTGGTTGTAACCCCCTGACAACACAGGGATCGCTCTACTGATGCCTGCGCCGTTAACTCCCCATGTATGCCAAGGAGTAGATGCCCATCTCCCTGGGGCATCGGGACTTCCGGCAATGGCCATCCTGCCAGGTGGCTTTTGCTGTGGCTGGGTAGCGCCCGTGGGGAGGGCCCTTGGTCGGAGTAGGTGGCATCAGGGTGGATGACACGCACTGAAGCGTGGCACATGTTCTCTTGCTGGTGGCCAGCCACCAGCAGTCTCTAAGCGTTCGAGGGCCTATTTTAAAGGTAACGTTTATGACCCCAAATCATTCCCATCCCTGGCCACTCCATGGGAGGAACGAAAGGCAATGAGTGACAGTGACGTGTATTCGCCCAGGTATCTTGTCTGCACCAGAGCTGATGGGGAATCCTTTATATCCATGAAGCCTCAGTTCTTTGTAGAGCATTTAGAGGACAAGTTTGGGGAGGTGGAGGGCTTTTCCAAGATGCGGTCCGGATCGGTGTTGATAAAAACGGCATCCTCCGCCCAGTCGCGGGCCTTGCTCGCTTGTAATAAGCTGGGGGATGTCTCCGTAACTATCACGCCCCATAAAAGTCTGAATATGGTCCAGGGCATTATCTTCCACAGGGATCTCTTTTTACAGTCTGATGACGAGCTGCGCGCCGACTTGGAGCGACAAGGTGTCCATTTCGTCTGGCGTGTCCACCGGGGTCCGAGGGATCATCAAGTTGCCACCGGTGCCTTCATCTTGGCCTTCGAGGGTGACACGTTACCTGAGAAGGTCAAGGTGATGGTGTACCGTTGTGATGTCAAGCCGTATATCCCTCCCCCGATGCGGTGCTTCAAGTGTTGGAAGTTCGGCCATATGTCTTCACGCTGTACTTCCGACCTCGTATGTCGCGATTGCGGTCGACCATCCCATCCTGATCATCCCTGTGCCCTGCCTCCAATCGGTGTGAACTGTGGTGAGCACCATCCGCCTTGCTCGCCGGACTGTCCAATTCTGCAGAAGGAACGGAAAATCATGGAAATCAAGACCCTCAACCGACTGACGTACACTGAGGTGAAGCGGAAATATGATCGGCTTCATCCAGTGCGTATGACATCTTCTTATGCCGCAACTATCACTCCTGCTACAGTCCCATCAGCTCCAGTCAGCTCTGAGTCGAAGGCCCACACCTGCCCCCTTGATGGTGGGGGGCACTAAACTCCCTGTTGCTCCTGCTCCATCTACTTCAGGAGCAACACCCCCCAAACCATCGGGGACATCAGTTCCCCCCTCCCAGCCGGAGAAGCGTAAGACTTCTTCGGCTCCTCTCACCAGGAAGGGTTCCCTTGGGGACCTCCCTTCACAAGTTCCGACCGGTATAAAAGCAGACAGCCGCAAGTGGCTCAAACAACCACCGGTCCCTGGTCGTAGGGCCTCACGGTCGTCGTCTGTCCCTGAGACTGACCCAGTGAAGCCCTCCCAGCCTGAACCACCGAAGGCACAGCGAGAGAAACAGAGGAAGAAGAAAGTCCCCAAGAATAACGACATTGCGGTGGCACCCATCCCACCGCTTCCTACAAGCTCTGCATCTGAGGACGTGGAGATTCTGGCGTCTGCTGAGGACCTCGATCTCGCCGGTCCCTCGGACGCAATGGATAGCATTTGCACGGGTGCTCCATCGGAGGCAGCAGGTGACCCAGCGGCGTAATCTGCCTTCCCAGTCCCGTCACGCCTTTCCCAGCCATGGACAACACCATCCTCCAGTGGAACTGCAGCGGTTTCTTCCACCATCTAGCTGAGCTCCGCCAACTTATCAGCCTTCACCCTTTCTTCTGCATTGCTCTTCAGGAAACTTAGTTTCCAGCAATGCGAACCCCCGCCCTCCGTGGCGATCGGGGTTATTATAAGAACCGAGCAGCTTATGAAAGGGTGTCTGGTGGCGTTGCATATATGTCCTTCACACTCTGCACAGCGAGTCTGTCCCTCTCAAGACACATTTAGAGGCTGTCGCTGTACGGGTGTGGACGCCACAGGCTGTTACCGTCTGCAGTCTTTACCTTCCACCGGATGGTGATGTCTCGCAGCATGTCCTGGCTGCACTGGTAGCCCAATTGCCGCCACCTTTCTTGCTATTGGGCGACTTCAACGCCCATAACCCTCTGTGGGGTGGGTCAGTGGCAACAGGTCGAGGCGCCATCGTTGAGCATTTATTGTCGCAGCTCGATCTCTCGCTGTTAAATGATGGTGCCTTCACACACTTCATTGTGGCGCATGGCACATACTCCGCCATTGACCTTTCAATCTGTAGCCCTAGCCTCTTACCGTCTGTAAAATGGAGTGTGCATGACGACCTGTGTGGTAGTGACCACTTTCCGATCTTTCTGTCACTACCACAGCGTCACTCTTCTGGGCACCCTAGCAGATGGGCTATGAATAAGGCTGACTGGGACTTGTTCTCCTCCACTGCCGCTATTGAACCTCTCTCTACTGATGACACTGATGCGGTGATTACATCGGTCACCACCGGCATCGTTACTGCCGCCGAATCTGCCATTCCCCGTTCTTCTGGGTCCCCTCGGCGGAGGGCTGTGCCTTGGTGGTCGCCTGAGATCGCTGAAGCGATTAAAGATCGCCGGCGGGCGCTCCAGCGTCACAAGCGACATCCCTCCATAGACCACCTTATCGCCTTCAAACGGCTGCGTGCGCGGGCCGCCTCCTTATCCGCCAAGAAGGAGTGCTGGGAGCGGTATGTGTCCACCATTGGCCTCCATGTCTCTCCATCGCAGGTCTGGGCCAAGATTCGATGCACCTACGGCTATCAGACCCCTGTCAGCGTCCCTGCGCTCTCACTGAATGGCGCAGTTTGTACTGACTCCGACGTCATTGCAAACCGCTTGGCAGAGCATTTTGCTATGACTTCCGCTTCTGCAAATTACCCCCAGGCCTTCCACTCCATTAAAGAGCAGATGGAACGTCGGAGCCCTTCGTTTCGCACCCACCACCCAGAGTCTTACAATGCTCCATTCAGTGAGTGGGAATTTCGCAGTGCCCTAGCCGCTTGCCCTGATATCGCTCCTGGGCCAGATGGCATCCACTGTCAGATGCTGAAACACCTTTCAGTGGACTGCCAGCCACGCCTCCTCGATCTTTACAACTGGTTTTGGGTCGAGGGGGAGTTTCCGTCGCAATGGCGGGACAGCATTGTCATCCCCGTTTTGAAACCTGGAAAGAACCCTCTGGAGGTGGACAGCTACCGTCCCATTAGCCTCACCAACGTTGTTTGCAAGTTGCTTGAACAGATGGTGAGCCGGCGCTTAAATTGGGTATTGGAGTCTCGGGGCCTTCTGGCTCCATCTCAGGGTGGGTTCCGTAAAGGCCGCTCCGCCACCAACAATCTGGTGAGCCTGGAGTCGGCCATCCGTACTGCCTTTGCCCGCTGTCAGCACCTGGTTGCTGTCTTTTTTGACTTGCGGAAGGCGTACGATATGACATGGCATCATCACATCCTTTCTACGCTTCATGGATGGGGTCTTCGGGGTCCTCTGCCGCTTTTTATCCACAATTTTCTGTCGTATCGTACCTTCCGCGTGCAAGTCGCAGCCTCATATAGTTCCTCCCACGTCCAGGAGACCGGTGTGCCACAGGGTTCTGTTTTAAGTGTCTGCCTGTTTTTAATAGCCATTAATGGGCTCGCTGCGGCCGTGGGAAATTCTGTCTCCGCTTCCCTGTATGCTGACGACTTCTGCCTTTACTATAGCTCTACTGGCATTGCAGCTGTTGAACGTCAGCTACAGGGCGCTATCCGCAAGGCGCAGCTTAAACAGGCGTGTTGGCGGCATCTCAATGCTCTGCGATGTTTGAGCCACACCCGCTGGGGCGCCGACCGATCTACCTTGTTCCGGCTCTACCAGGTGTTAATCCAGTCTCGTCTGGATTATGGGAGCCTGGCTTATGGCTCAGCTTCCCCATCTGCGTTGTGGGTGCTGGACCCAATCCTCCATAGCGGGATACGCCTTGCCACTGGTGCTTTCCGCACCAGCCCTGTGGACAGCATACTAGTGGAGGCAGGTGTCGCTCCACTGCGATTACGACGCCAACAATTACTGGCTGCTTATGCTGCCCATGTTTTTAGCTTGCCCGGGCATCCAAATTACCGTGTTCTGTTCCTGCAGTCCGTCGTCCGTCTGCCAGACCATCGGCCCAGGTCGGGTTGTCCGATCGCTGTACATGTCAAGGAGCTTCTCTCCGGGCTTGGGTTTTTCCCTGTTCCACCTCCTTTCTGGGCACCTCTGCGTACACCCCCATGGTGTGTTCCTCGCCCTTGCCTTCGGTTCGACTTGGCACGGGGCTCGAAGGACTCAGTCCCTCCAGAGGCCTTCCGCCGCTGCTTTTATTCCATCCTGGCCACATATCAGGGCTTTGGAATTGTTTACACTGATGATTCGATGGTTGCTGGTCGTGTCGGGTATGCGCTAACTCTAGGGGACCATTCCGAACAACGTTCCTTGCCGGATGGCTGCAGCATTTACACTGCTGAGCTGGTCGCCATCTTTCGTGCCCTAGAGTATATCCGCTCCTGCTCAGGTGAGTCCTTCGTTATCTGTAGCAATTCCCTGAGCGGTTTACGAGCTCTCGACCAGTGTTTTCTTCGTTCTCGTCTGGTGATGGCTATCCATGAGTCGCTGCATACTCTTGCGCGTTGCGGCCGCTCTGTGGTCTTCGTGTGGACCCCAGGCCATGTTGGGATACCTGGCAATGAGAATGTTGACCGCCTGGCGAAAGAGGCCACTAGTAAATCATCTCTGGGGATTGGACTCCCGGAGACTGATTTGCGGGCAGTCTTACACCGCGAAGTTCTTTCGGTTTCGGACACTGAATGGCGCAGTCTGCCCACGCCCAACAAACTCTGTCCAATCAAGGTGACGACGACTGTGTGTTGGTCGTCCATGCGGGTCTCCTGCCAGGAGTCTGTTGTCCTCTGCCGGCTGCGCATTGGGCATACTCGGCTTACGCATGGCCACTTATTGCGCCGTGAGGACGCACCTCTATGTCGCTGCGGTTCCGTTTTATCTGTGGTCCATATTTTATTGGAGTGTCCGCTTTTAGCTGTGCTCAGGCAGTCGTTCGCACTGCCTGACATGCTCCCTGCCCTTTTAACAGATGACTCTGCTACGGCTGACTTAGTTTTACGTTTTATTCGGGCAGGGGGTTTTTATCATTTAATCTAAGTGTTTCTGTTTTATCTTATTGTTTTGTGTGGATTCTGGCCTTTGGCCTCCGGTTTTAAACTGATTTTTTAATGTGTTTTATGTGGTTGGCTTTTCCTTTTTTATTTATATGGTCGGCCAACCACCGTCACACTCTGTGTGATTTTAGTTCATTTTGTCTGGTCTTTGTCTCAGTTTCTCTTGTTCTGTGTCATCTGTGCTATATTCTGTTGATCGTTTTTAATCTCTGTGGGTGTTTTTAGTGCTTGGAATAAGGGACTGATGACCGTAGCAGTCTGGTCCCTTTAATCCCACAAACCAAACCAAACCTTAAAACCCACATCCTTTCGTCTTTCCCTCTCCTTCCCTCTGTCCTGATGAGGCAACAGTTTGTTGCGAAAGCTTGAATTTTGTGTGTATGTTTGTGTTTGTTTGTGTGTCTGTCGACCTGCCAGCACTTTCATTTGGTATGTCACATCATCTTTGTTTTTAGATATATTTTTCCTATGTGGAATGTTTCCCTCTATTACATCATATCATTAATTTGAACCCAACAATTACGTTTGTTATTGTCGCTGTTGCATTTCGAAATCTTTCCTGTCATCTTATTTTCTCTTTCTGTTTTTACCAGTAGTCTCACTTTGTATTCACCTTCCCCTTTTTACCGTAATCTACTATACAATTTTATCCCGCCTATATATACTGGTCTTTAAATATGTCTGCTTGTGTCTGTATATGTGTGGATGGATATGTGTGTGTGTGCGAGTGTATACCCGTCCTTTTTTCCCCCTAAGGTAAGTCTTTCCGCTCCCGGGATTGGAATGACTCCTTACCCTCTCCCTTAAAACCCACATCCTTTCGTCTTTCCCTCTCCTTCCCTCTTTCCTGATGAGGCAACAGTTTGTTGCGAAAGCTCATATAGCTGCATGACTAATAGAACTACAAACACACATCTTCATTACAACAGTACTTCAATAGTTGGGTTGTATTTTGCAACAATATCTACTGCAATGTAGCATGTTTAATACAACCAGTAACATGCTACAGACACCCCTCATTGTGTTGTTATCAAAACTACAAAACCATGATTGCACCATAAGTTTACATGTATTTTTCAGCTCTTCCATTTTGTAAAGTATTTCGTATTATTATTATTATTATTATTATTATTATTACAGCTACAATTTCTTCAGTCTTGAACTTCGTGATCCGGTTGATTTGTCTTTACCTACCATTAGTCACGCAGACTACAAGTGTAGCTCGCACAAATACCGGTACAAGTGACTGCCTTCCCATTCTAGATGGACACAGTAGCTTCCAGTAGGTGGGTTGGGAAAAAAAACACCTAAGGCAAAAATTTAAAGTTCTCTTTTTAAATTGGACTACTCCTGTAGTCCTTGTGCCTAAACTTGTCCCATGGGATGGAGGGTTAAAGTTTATTAGTTCAGGAAATATGATTTTAAAGTATCATAAATTGATTACTATGCAGTTGAGAATGAATGACATAGCCAGTTTTGAAGATCAATTATTCCTGATTCGGAGCTAGTAATTAGCTTATCTTGAAATTTTGTAATTCAAAAGTTATTAATTATTTAAGATCCAATTTCAAGATACAGCCAGTTTTTTGTACTGTGTCACGTTTCTAAAAATTGTTCTGATGATACTGTGGCTCAAATTTTTTGAATATATTGATGTTCTTGGATTATAAGAGAAATATTCTAAATTTAAACATTTGTTAAACAGATTACAAATGGCAGCTCTACCAAAGCCATGGAAAATATATTGCTTATGAAATCACAGTATCAAAAAGTGATTTCTTGTGATTTTGCAAAACACAAGGGTACAAATCATTTGGTACATGAAATAACTAGTCATAAAAATACAGTCTGGTTAACTCTATAATACTCACTCTTTAGAATTACTATTCAGTTCATCATCTTCTTCTTCTCCTCCTTCTCTCTCTCTCTCTCTCTCTCTCTCTCTCTCTCTCTCTCTCTCTCTCTCTCTTTTTGACAGAAAACCCTGAAGTAGTGAGTTACTGCCAGAATGAGAGCTATGAAGACTTTTCAGTTCACAGTGATAATGGATGGAGAAACTTGACACAGTGGGGAATGAGGTGCAGTAAAAATATGTAAAAATGTTTCAACTACTAACTGCCATGCTTAGCAGAAAAAAATCCTACTAGTTGCTATCTAAATGATGTTTCTGCATATTTTTGGTTAAATAAACTATATTTTCTCTCTTTATCTGTGTATGAATAGGTTAGAATTATATCTGCTGGAGAGGGGAAATGTCGAGGAGAACTTACCATTGCAGAGGAACATCAGAATCCACTAGGAACTATGCATGGTGGATTCATGGCAACATTGGTTGACCAGATGTCGATGTTTGCTCTTCAGACACATGAAAATAGACCTAAAGCTGTGTCTGTGAATATAAATGTGAGGTAAGTTTGAAATATTCACAGGAAAAATTAAAAGAGGAAACAAAAGACAGTGCATATGGTGGGATTAACTGAACAGTGCTAACACATGTTCACATATTAAAATAAATTTGAGAATGCACCCAAAGAAACAGAGAGAAAGAGAGAGGCAGAAGGCAGAGGATAGAAGAGGAAGAAAAGGACTATGGAAGAAATTAGAAAGTTTAAGGTGGAAACTCATAAATTAAGACATGGGTGATAAAAAGTTGATAACAGCACAATAGAAGCTTCTGAAATGTGGTATTACAAAAGATTGGTAAAGAACACATGGGTAGATTGGATAACTAATGAAGAGATGCTAAATTAAATGGGAGAGAAATGAGCTTTAATACTCAGAAAAGAAGGGGGTAAAAATGAAAGAGGAAGACCAACAATTTGATAAAGTAAGCATGTTCAAATGGCTTTAGATTTCAATAGTTAATTAGAGAATATGAGACAGAAGACCTAAACAACATCAGGCAGGCCTGCAGTTGTAAGTTAGACAGCCAATTCTCATCTGTGAATTTGTTTGAGGGGTCAAAGAGTAAATCAAGTGCTGCAGCCAGTATTCAGATATAGCACATTTGACACAAGCATACAGTGTCTGTGACGACTTAGTCAACCAAACTGTAACTCGTAAAAGATCCTTTTTTATGAGAATCAGGAGAATCACCAAATGTTTAAAACTGACAGTAAAGTTGTTTATTTGTAACTTTGAGATTAACATTTGTAATCAGTACCAAAAATGTACACAATATTTGCTAAGACAAATCTGAATAGGAATATATTCATCTTTCTGCATGTATATCCAATCAGAGATATAATGAACCTTCATTACAGGGAAACGTGTGTGCCCTACTGAGCCTCAGCACCAGGTACCTGCCTTTCATTTGATGGTGCTCTGTTAATTGACAATATGAACTCAGTGTCCTGTGGGTTGTTTCAGATTGCTATCACCTCCACAGCCCTTTTCCAAATCAGCTAAAATGTCTTCTTTTAACAGTAGAAGAATAAAACTACATAGAATAATATATCAGATTTAATGCTGTGATAATAAGCTAAGGCCTGTTTCCAGATTCAGAATTATCTTTTGGGAGAGGATTAATGATGAACTTCTGTTTTTTTGTTAAAGTAGTGAACTGTAAAGGAACTCCGTGCACAGACCAGTGCCGTTTTATGGGCACAATTCTTGGTTGTCAGGACAGCCAGCAAGGAAACAGATAGATGCTTCATTGTCTTTGTATCAAACATTTCTTGATGTGTAATTTTGAAGAGCCCTACCACAAAAAGTGATGACTCAAGTGTGCAATTGTTACTGCACCTATATTGGTTCTGTTACTAAAGTTTGTTTTGATGTACAAGATATAGGGTAACTAGAATAATTTTGCTTAGAACAAGATACAAATATAAAAGTAAATTGTATGTGTAGTAGACTTCTGTCTGCATAGTATATATCCAGAACATTGATTTATTAAGATTTTATTTTTTTGGCAGAGAGTATCAGGTCATGAAGCCAATGGAAGTTTGCCTTCAGGTACTCATAAATAGAATAAAAAGTGTGTTTTATTTGTATTTCTTTACAGTGTTCTTAAAAATGTTGATTTTATTCCTGATGGACAGAGGTAGTTTGTTGAATAGTGGGCAGCCCAAATTTTGCATCCCGTCGTGACTGCTCTACAATCTGTGGGTTAAGAATAAAATAAGGAAAGGAATTATAGATGACAGTATGGTAGGTCCATATGTTAGCTCAGCACATCTTACAACTGCTGTCTACAGGGATGTTATTCAGAACATTTTCCCAGACATACTAAAGGACAAGCCTCTACAAATAAGGGAAAACATATGATTTATGCATGATGAGGCTCAAGCACATTTCAGTCATGTTCCTAATGCAGAGAAGTTTCATGAATATAGCATGTAAGCTTCTGGAACCATGTTTGTGAGTGTTTGGAAAGCTGCAACAGTGCATTATCCAACAACTGCATACGAATATAAAAGTAAATGGAGGAAGCTTTGAACATTTGTTACGATTTTTCGACTCGAGAAATTTATAAAACTTCTTTTATTAGTAACATTTTCTTATTTTCATGTCAGGAATCCACTAAGAGAGTTTGACAAATATTTCTGATACACCTGTATAAAAGAGCAGTGCATTGGAAGAGCTGTCATTTGTACTCAGGTGATTTGTGTGAAAAGATTCCCGATGTGATTATGGCTGCACAATGGGAATTAATAGACTTTGAAAGGAGAATGGTAGTTGAAGCTAGATGCATGGGACATTCCATTTCAGAAATCATTAGGGAAGTCAATATTCTGAGATATACAGTGTCAAGAGGGTACCAAAAATACTAGAGTTTGGGCATTACATCTAACCACTGACATTGCAGAGGCTGATGCCCTTCACTTAATGATTGAGAGCAGGGTTGCTTGCATAGAGTTGTTTGAAATAACCCCAGAAATGAATTTTGGATATACGACAAACTTATCCGTTAGGACACTATGGCAAGATTTGAGATTAATGACTATGGCTTAGACAACATGTGGTGCCTTTGCTAGCAGCACGACATTGCCTGTGGCTCCTCTCCTGGGTTCATGACCACACCATTTGGGTACTACATGACTGGAAAACTGTGGCCTGTTCAGATGAGTCCTGATTTCAGTTGGTAAGAGCCAATGGAAAGGTTCAAGTATGGCGCAGACACCATGAAGCCCTGGACCCAAGTTGTGAACATCTTGTGATCTCAATGTGCACGTTGGCGGTCCAACTGAAATAGTCCAACTGAACTGATGGTATTGCACTATCGTGTTTTGCACATTCATTGTTAGCTGCAACAGGCAGAAGATGTGCTTTATTGGTGCTGCACATTTTAGGGATTTTGACCAAGATAAACTCACGCTGCACAGAAACAGCCAAGTAAAAAATTCAAACAGTATGCATTTTTATTTATATATAAAAGCCAAATTTGGAATTTTTCTCTGTGAGACGCATGTAGAATGTTTGTGTAACAATTTGAAGTTCTAGATACATATGTTTTACTGTACATGTTGCTTCCGCATAACCTTTCATTGATGGTATCAGTACCCATTTGTCTCACAATATCTTGTGAAATATTGAACATTCGTGTGTGCTGCAGTAAAGTTGCACTGTAATCATCAATTGTAGGCGTTAAATTATTTGTACTCTTCTAAAATTTTTGAGAACAGTAGGCCTAGCCTCATTTAAAACAATGGACCTCTACTTTCATTGTATAATTATGTGAGAAATAGGTTATATTTGAGAATGTTCTGACGCTTACAAAACATTTGTGGTTCACAGTTCTGCCAAAGAATACAATCCCCTTGTATTTGACTGTATATCAACACAAATAAACGTGCGTTATGGAAGCTGCCAATATCCTTTGCACAGTCCATGAGCAATTTGTAGTAAATTGGTGTCTGTGATTTACTTGATTTGATTTGATTTTGACAGGGAAGCTAAAACAGCTTAGGTCTAACCCGCCACTGCCCGCACCGAAACCAAGTTTATTGTGCGGTATTGCTCCCTGTATATCTAGTAAAGCCAACCAATGCCCTTAAATAGTTCAAGGAGTCCCATTACCAGTTTTTTGTTAGACACAACTTCTTCAGGTCTGGTTGTCCTGAAGATTCTGTATCTTTTGCTCTCCAATGCCATGCATTCGAAGATTAAATGTGATGCAGTTTCTTCACCCTCATCACAGATTCTACATTTAGGGTCTTTTTCCGTTATACCTATTGTGTGTAGGTGTTTTTTGAAATTTCCATGGCCAGTCATCAGTCCAGTCATGAGTTTGATTTCTTTCCTGTTCAATCCCATGACTACAGAGCTTCTTTTAAAAGATGGTTTGGGCATCATTACCTTACCATGTTTTTCTTTATGGACCGTGGTCCAATATTCTACATGCTGTTTCCTAAGCCAGTTCTGTAGTTCTAGTTTGATCATAGCCTTGGTGATTATCAGGACAGGTTCCAGTCCAATAAATCGAGTCATTGCTCGCATCCTGGCCAATCTGTTGGCTTGTTCATTGCCACAGATTCCTGAATGGCCAGAGACTCACAATAGGTTTACCCTATTGCTTTCCCCTAGCTCCACCAGAGCCCTGTGGCATTCTGCAACAATCTTAGATTCATTGGAGGTGCTGCCAGTGATTTCAGGGCTGCCTGGCTGTCTGAATATATGTAGATGCTACATTCCTTGTAGCACCTACACATATTCTCCTCCACACATTCCCTGATTGCAGTAATTTCAGCTTGGAATACCGAGGCCAGTTTTCGTAGAGAGATGATATCCTCCAGTCTTGTCTAAACCCCATACACCCCTGCCCCAATGCCTTGTTCTGATTTCGACCCATCAGTGAACCAAACAATGTCCCCCATATGGTGTCGAACTGTTTTTTCCCACTGCTCCCTGCTTCCAATTATTATATTGTAAGGCTTGTTGAAGCTGTTGGGAGTTTTTACGTAGTCAGCCGGCATTTCCCCAGCCATTCCTATGTTTACCTCACTCACTATCTTAGTGTTTGATTCAGGATATCCCAGTGAGATCCAGTTTTTACCAGTTTTAAGTCTGCATGCCCCAGCTACTGCCAAAGGTGTAGTGGAGGCATGTCCAGCATGACTTCCATCTCAGCTGTTGGTGTGCTGCTAATTCTGCCTGTTATGGCTAAGCAGGCCAGTCTCTGCATCTTAGCAAGCTCCTTGTCTGCAACCCGCTGTTCTACCTTCTTGCACCACACTACGGCCCTGCAGGAAATCCTAGGTCTAACCATCGTGGTGTATATCCAGTGCATACCTCTGAGGCTTAGGCCCCAGTTTTTATCACAAGCCCTTCCGGTACTCACTAGAGTACTTTTCGCCTTGGAGCAGATGCTCTTAATGTGAGGGGTCCATGTTAGTTTCTCATTTAAGGTTACCCTAGATATTTCACTATCCCCTTCACAGGTAGAGTTTCATTGAAGAGCTTTAGATTCCAACTTGAGTGTTGGATATACCTCTTCATGAATGCCAACACAACAGTCTTCTTAGGATTAACCCTTAGATCCCGTTTAGTGCTGTCCAGTCCTCCTTGTGCCATATTTCTAACTGTGTCAGTAAATTTGCCAAGTATTACTATGAAAAGGTCATCTGAATATCCTTGGCAGAAGCATTGTTTGGAATTTAATTCCTCAGTGAATTCATTCATCGCTAGATTCCACAATAAAAGGGGCAGAACTCCTCCTTGTGGGCAACCTCTTTTCATTCATCATGTTAGCTTTTACCTTCCTTCCACTAAGCAAGGCCCTGGTCCACCTACATATAGTGGTCCCCAGGTCATGCACCTCTGCTGCCCTTACCATGGAATTGTAGGTCACGTTACTGAAGGCCCCCTTGATATCCAGGAAGATGCAGAAGCCTATTTCTTGGAAAAGTGCTTTCTCCACCCTCCCAACGAGTTGATGGAGAGCTGTCTCACATGATTTGCCTGGTTGATATGCATGTTGGCTTGAAGGTAGAGGGGCTCTAATTAGTCTCGTCTCCCCAACATATACATTAACCAGTTTTTCCAATGTTATGAGAATGAAGGAGGACAGACTGATTGGTTTCATATCCTTGGCCTTGATATGATCAGTTCTCCCTGGCTGTGGAATGAAGACAACCTTCACTGTCCTCCAAGCATTGAGAATGATTCCTACTGTTAGGCTAACCCTGAGTAGCCTGCATAGGACTCTTATGAGATTCTCTCCTGCCTGTTGCAGGCTGGAAAGATTCCATCTGGGCCAGATGACTTGAATGGTTGGAATGTTCCCACTGCCCATTGGATTTTATTGAAGTCCACACACTCTTTGACCAATCTCCAGTCCTCTCTCTGAGTGCCTGAGAACCATTGTCTCTCCGGGATCACATTCTGGTCTGTGTTGTTTGGCAGAGTATATTGAGGAAAGTGAGTTTTGAGGAGCATGTGCTGTGTTTGTATATTCCCCATCCTTCTTCCTCAGTGTACCTTCTGGATTGGTTGGTATTCCAGTGAGGATTCTGTGGAGTCTGGCTTGAGCAGCCATACTCTCCACTTCTTGACAGAGTGCCTTCCAGGATGCCTCCATTGCTTGTCTGATTGCAAGGTTGTAGTTGACAAGGGCCTCACGATATTTTGCCTATTGTCCTTTATGTCTTGCAAGGTTAAACAGTCTTCGTATCTATTTCCTTTGCATTTCCAAGTTATTATTGCACCAAGGCACACTCCTATTTCTGCACTTCTTGATGATTTGCACAGTCGTCCTGACATGAGGTCACTATGGCAGAGGTAACAGCCTCTGCTACTTCCTCAAACTCTACTCGATTCATTATCGAGGTTTCAATTTCCGATAAGCCTACGCAAGGTCCCTCCTATATGTTTCCCATCTGTTCTCCTGGGATTCCTGTAGGTTATGGTCTGTCAGATTCCCATTTCAAGCTTGAATTTAACATACAAGTGATCCGATGAGGATGGCTGTAATATCACATGCCATTGTTTGACATATCTGCCCATCATCATCATCATGGAACCAAAGGTTATGTTAATTACTTCTTCCCTTCTGCTATTCCTGAATGTTGGCTCATTGCCTCTCAGGAGCTGGTTGTATGTAAAGGCTGTTAGTGGCACCAGAGTTAGTATCCCATCCCTGATGAATTAGACAGGAACTGAAATTGAGGGTAGCAAAGCAAAAGCAGAAATGCTTAACCCCATTTTCAAATATTCCTTTACAAAGGAAAATCCATGAGAATTGCCACAATTTAATTCTCATAGCACTTGAAATATGAATGAAATAAGTATTAGTGTCAGTGACATTGAGAAACAGCTGAAATCATCAAAATTGAACAAAGCTCCAGGGCCTGATGGAATCCATGTCAGATTCTATACTGAATTTGTGGCTCAGTTAGCCTCTCTTCTAACTATAATCTATTGTAGATCCCTCAAACAAAAAACTGTGCCCAGTTCTTGTAAAAAAGCACAGGTTGCACCTGTCTGCAAGAAGGGTAGTAGAAGTGGTCCACAAAACTGCTGTCCAATGTCCTTGACATCCATTTTTGTAGAATCTTAGAATATATTGTGAGTGCAAACATAATGAGGTATCTTGAACAGAATGACCTCCTCAATGCCAACCAGCATTGATTCCAAAAACATCGATCATGTGAAACCCAACTTGCACCTTTCTCACATGACATGCTGAAAGCTTTGGATCAAGGCCATCAGGGAGATATAGTATTTCTTGATTTCCAAAAAGCATTTGACTCAGTACCACACCTACACTTGTTGTCAAAAATATGATCATATGAGTGTCAAGTGAAATTTGTGACTGGATTGAGGACGTTTTGGTAGGAGGACGCAGCATGTTATCTTCGATGGAGATTCATCATAAGATGCAGAAGTAACTTGAAGTGTGCCTCAGGGAAGTGTGTTGGGTTCTTTGCTGTTCATGTTGTACAGGCAATATTAATAGCAAACTCAGACTTTTTGCAGATGATGCAGTTATCTATAACAAAGTACTACCTGAAGGAAGATGCATAAATATTCAGTCAGAACTTGAGAAGATTTCAGGGTGGGGCAAAAATTGGAAACTTGCTTTAAATTTTCATAAATGTGAAATTGCGCATTCACAAAATGAAAAAAATGTATCATATGACTATAATATCAATGAGTCACTATTGTAATCGGCCAACTCATACAAATACCTGGGTGGAACACTCAGTGAGATATGAAGTGGAATTATCACATAGGCTCAGTCATGGGTAAAACAGCTGGCAGACTGGTTACTGGTAGAATACTGGAGAAGTGCAATAAGTCTACAAATGAGACTGTTTACAAATCATTCATGCAATCAGTTCTAGAATATTGTTCAAGTGTGTGGAACTCTTAGCAAATAGGACTAAGAGGGGATATTGAATGTATGCAGAGAACGGCAACACAAATGGTCACAGGTTTGTTTGACACATGGGAGAGTGTCACAGATATTGGAGGAACTGAACTGGAAGACTCTTGAAGATAGACGTGAACTATTCCGAGAAAGTCTGTTAACAGAGTTTCAAGAATAAGCTTTAAATGATGACTCTAGAAATTTACTACAATCCCCTGCATATTGCTCACAGATGGATCATGAGGATAAGATTAGAATAATTACAGCACATACAGAGGCATTCAAACAATCCTTCATCAGTGCTCCATATGTGAATGGGATGGGAAGAAACCACAATAATTGGTACAATGGGATGTAACTTCTGCCATGTACCTCATGGTGGTTTGCAGAATATACATGTAGATGTAGCTGGAGCAGTTCAGATTTCTTCAGATAAGTCTGTGAATTTCTTTGATTGACACTTGGTACCTGCCAGAACACTTGGACATAGTTGTGACATTGTACAGTGTGAACAAAGCTGATGTCACATAAGCTGAATGGTCTTTGGTGACAGTAATATTGCAAAGAATACTAGGTTTGGTACTTGTGTGCTAACTTTTTGAAAACTGAAACACTCAGTAAGAATGGTCCAAATGAATCCAAACTCAGAGAATGTGTGTTTTTTTAAGTAACTGAGAAGTTCAATGACTAAAGAGTTGTCTGTCAGACAAAGTGAAAACATATAAGGAAGTTCCAGATTTACTAGTTGACATCCGAGAGCACAATATCAGCAGATTAGTCAGTTTCCAATAATGCAGAATGACTTGTCTCTGGGGAGTGATTTTTATCTCGGCCAGGCTGGTGATGTGCATACTATTCTGTTGACTTCCGTAGTCAAAATACTACTAACAATTCAGACAAAGTAGAGTATGTGACTGCAATTACAAATATTCTGAATGGCAAAACGTTGCTTGGATCACTCTTACCTCTGCCTGTTCTGCAGCATATTATTCCAAGCTTGATCCACTTGAAGAAAAATCATCCTGAAAATTATGTTTTATCACAAAGTAAACCAGCAATAGCATTCATGTGTTCCATGTAGCCTGAAGTATTTATAGCTTCTGTGCAATGGAAACGATTGTAATGGCAGGAATGTCATGAGTCCAGCCTGTTGCAGTTGGCTTTGAACCCTGAATGCAAACTAGTCTTCATCCATTCCTGAGCTATAGTGTTCAGTGAGCACTGTCGATAAAGGCATGTGGTCTATTTCTCAGTGCAAATGAGGCAGTCACCCCACACCTTGGTCTCATTGTGTGCTCCAGTACACATTCTTTGCTGTGTATTATGCTATCCACTGGTTCCTTCATTTCATCTTTGCCTGTATTCCTGGTCACGCTGCTGCTTATAAAACTCCTGAATACTGATGAGTAAAACTGACACATTCTATCAGATTGACACTTTGTCACACCTCCTCATGTGCCAAACTTGGCATCATACAGACTGTGATGGGATGAGACAATGTCTTATGGGTGTTACAAATATCTGTCTCTCTGAAATCACTTACAGATAGCATACTGTTCCATGCAACATTCAACAACAGATTTGTATGAGTAATTTTGTATATAAAGTTGTGTAATCTTTTCACTAATGTGGCTGTGATGATGCTGCATGATCACATCTTCATTTGGAATAGTGTATGCATGCTTGTTTTAAGCTGTTCCTGGATGAATGCTGATTGTATTTTCAACAATGTGTATGAAATATATCTTAATTCACTTCTTCTGTCTTCAGTCACTCTTTCATTTCTCTCTTACACATACTATGATGAAAATTGTAACTTGCATACATTTTTTTTTTTTGTAAATTTGCACATTTAAACTGCCTGAAGAAATTTGATAAACGTATTGATTAAAAACGTGGTGAAATTGTTCTAGGATATTAAATGTTACTGACCTAAAGAACAACACTTTCAATATTTCCGTATTTTCAGTTACTTCAAGCCAGCAACAACAGGTGACGAAGTCATAATAGATGCAAGAACAATTCGTGCAGGGAAGAAAATGGCATTCTTAGAGGTTGATCTTATAAAGAAAAAAACAGGAGAATTACTTGTAAAAGGTTCACATGCAGTATTTATTGTTTCACAGAAAACCATTTCATAGATTTTTTTTCAGTATTTCAAATTGCATTAAAATACTGAAATTATTTTTTGTTGTTCCTAGATGTATGATGTTAATTCTGACAGAATTGTGTAAGACAGCTGTACTTTTTAGTTTTATTTTAGTATGCACCACAGAGCATCACAGACAGAGATCTACTGCTGTGTTATATTTATGAATGTTGAAGTATACTGTATTGTTGTTACACTTTTCTGTGGCATTGTATGTATGTTTTAAAAAGTATTACGGAGAAAAATATTGTTTGCTATATTAGTTGGTTCTAAACAGTATACCTTGGTCGGTTAATAAAGAAATATTGTATCATAAAATATGTGTTATTAACATATATCTATATACATCACTATCCCTCCCCCCTCCCCACCTCCTCCAGATTTCTGCTGACATCCCACACGATAGTTGCATTCTGGTCCAAGCTGCCAGAATGGGCGGTCATGTGTGTGTGTGTGTGTGTGTGTGTGTGTGTGTGTGTGTGTGAGAGAGAGAGAGAGAGAGAGAGGGAGGGGGGGGGGGGTTGGGATTCTTACTTATGTGTATGAATGGTGTGTGTTTCTCTTTTGCTGATAAATGCTGCGGCCAAAAGCTTTGTGTAAGTGTCTTTTAATTGTGCCTGTCTGCCATTTAATGTGCCATCTTTATGATAAGTAGCAGTCTATCTTTTCCTGTAAAACTAAACGAAAAGAATTATCTCACAGCCAGGGGAGAGGTGATATATTACAATTAGAGACCTTAGATCACCAGATATCAGTGGACATTACTCAGGGTTTTATCTTATCAAGTATCAGCACCCTGAACAGACAGCGAGATCCTTGCCAGCTTCCCTCACTTCAAACTGCAACAATTTTGTAGCAGCAAAAAATTTGTGGTGAAGTGTTTTGGAGCAGATGGTACAGTCAAAAAGAAATCTTTTTTAAATATATTTTTTACTAGTTCCATAATAATTTTCCTCTAAAATAAAACATATTAAATCAAAAGATTCTAAAATGATGTCATGTGCAACAACTGGCATAAAGAATTCTTGCAAACAAAATATTCAGCAGAGTGTGCACTGATATGAAACTTCCTGGTGAGTTAAAACTGTGTGCTGGACCAATACTTGAACTTGGGAGCATTGCCTTTCATGGGCAAGTGCTCTATGAACTGAGCTACCCAGGGGCGACTCATGACCCATCCTCACAGCTTCATTGAGGCACTGACAGAAGTAAAGCTGTTAGGGTTGGTTGTGAGTCATGCTTGGGTGGCTCTACTGGTAGAGCACTTGCCCACAAAAGGCAAAAGTCCCGAGTTCAAGTCTCAGTATGGTACACAGATTTGATCCACCAGGAAGTTTCTGTAAAGATCAATTTATAAAATATTAATATATTTTCAGAGAAGGATCCAAATTCTCTCTGATGCTTAGCAAGACTTAAGGAAGAATAAATCCATAAAGAGTGCTTTATATGAGCACATATTCTCCATCTTAGGTGCCTAGGTGTAAAACCCAAAAACTGGTTGGGGTCTTCCTTCATTTGCCAAAAGCATTTTAATTCAAAAACTACATAATTTTGTTAACTGCAGTCCTGTGGTAATAGAGGCATTCCTTTGAGCTGGTTCAGCTCATATCCTACAAACAGGAAGCAGAAAGTAGCAATAAAAAATGATTATGGGCATATTGGAACTTTCTACTCTGATTATGAAGATATCATATGATATGTGCCCTGTAGTGCAGTACTTGGACCAGTCCTGTTCCTTCTGTAAAATAAACAACTTATTATTGAGCATCAGTGCCACTACCAGTACACTCTTTGCACATGATACCAGTGTCCTCCTTAGTAAGTGAAATGATCATGAACTTCTAGCCCATATTGTGCCTCCTTTTCTATTTGGATATAATTTACTTGTGCTGCTGTTAGTGTTTTGGGTACACGTGCAATTGGTTGTTGTGTAGTACCACCAGGGGACTTCAGTGACAGAACAGTATCCATCCTGAATTATAAAGCATCCATTGGCCAGACTAAAGGTTTTTTACTGTAAATGTGGCCAGGCAGCTTCAAGAATGCTGTCTGACAAATGGAGGGCTGCTGTAACTTGATTTCTTTTTTCTTTTTAAGCTGATTGACAGGGTATGGTATCTGTGCAGCATTTGGTGTCAATTTGCCATGGTAATTTATCTTGCTTGAAAATGAAAGCAGCTCCTTCAAATATTTGGGTGCATGGATATCATTAATCACTTTAATGTGGGTCTGATACCATCATTTCGTAGTACATGGACAAGGCACTGAATACTCAGTTAGAAAAAACTTCTCTTACTTAATTTACATTTGGGTCCATGAACTCTAAGGTTGTTAATCAACTGCACCTCATTAGACCCAGCAAATATAATGTCATCTAGATAGTTCATAGCTTTAGGTACTGCTGTTTAACCTGTTCTAAGTATTTTTGAAATACTGGAAGAGCACTTGCAACAACACTCTATTGTGTTGATATTGTTAGAAAGGTGTACTGACTGCCATGAAATGCTTTGACTGTGTGTGTGTAAGGCCTATTGCAGTAATCATCAGCAGCTGATGATATATTTGAATAGAACTAACCCTCTAACACCTGATCCAGTTGCTCATTTGGTGTGGAATCAGATAATCATCTATGTTACAGTGAGATGTTTCAGATGGTATCAAATCAGCATGATGACAGATGGAGCCATTATGATTTTTTAATTACAACTATAGTCATTACCCATTGTCTAGATTCAATGGTTGTCACAAAACCTGATGTCCCTAAATGATCAAGTTCCTCTTCAAGTGTATCATCATCATCATCATCATCATCATCATCATCAACAACAACAACATAATCATCATGAACAGTTTCCAGCCCCAGTCTGGGTCCATTTGGAACTTAAGCCTCACTATCTGGTGCTGTTTTCCACCATATTTCTCTGTCTTTAATGTCATCCAATTTTAGGAAATGCTCAAAGTGCTCTGTCCACACTATCTTCAGTGTTTCTTTGTTATTAATCTTATTCCAATTTCTATCCATCATTTTTGCATCCTCTCTCAAACCTCTCCTCTTACCTTTGACCATTCCACACAGTTCTTTCTTTGTTCTTCTGCTGTCTTCCTTCATCATGTTTGTCCATTATTCCACTCACTTTCTTCTCTCCTCAGCTACTGTCTTATTTGCTTCTTTCTCCTTTTCCTTGTACTCCTCTCTTGCAAATTCAGTCCCTTCTCAGAACCACAGCCTGAAGGCCTTGTTTTTCTTCCCACTACCTCCTTGACTCTTTCATTCCACCATGATGTTTCCATCATGATGTCTCCTTCCACCATTTTCTTCCACTTGTTCTTCCACATACAACTATTGCAGCTTCTACCATAGCACTTTTAAATTGTATTGATTGGCGACTCCATAGTGTCCTGTGCACTACGACCAGATAATGGGTATACTTGAAAGGAGGGACAGCATTGGTCATATATTTTTGTTTATTATCGCAAAATCGATTTTCGGTCACTTAGTGACCATCTTCAGTGCTGTAATATATAACTTAAATTAGTAAGCACTGGTGTCAATAAGCTTCACTTTTAAATTGTCTTCATTCCTCTCCTTCCGCTTTTAGCTCATCTTTTGGTAACCTTTCCCTTATAATCTCCTGGTATTCTTTCACTTTTTGTACTTCAGTTTCCATACTCTAATTCTCCTTTCCTGGTTCTCTATCTTCTTCCATTCATTCATGATTCTCATGCTCATCACCAACTGTGTCATTAAAGAAAAGACATGGGTCATGTTGAGGGGTGGCATGAGCTTTAATTAAACATGTGTTTCAGTGTTTTGTTCACAACAGACATTAGATTCATATAAATCAGATTATTCCTTACATAAAGTGTGCAAATTACAGAACAGAATGTTATTAGATATGATGTTTACTGAATCTTGTCTTTGTAAACTGAAGTTGATAACAGCATGTAGACCAAAAATGTTAGCTGTGGCTAGTAAAGACAAAAAAACATTGTTAGTCTGCACACATGTTTATAGATAGCATTGACAGTTACTTGGCCTTTTAAAGTAATGGATTGGTAACTCTATGTTATCAAACCATGTTTACTCACCTCCAAAGGTGGTAAGCTGATGCGTCATTCTGTTTCACCTTTTATTAGGGATGAGAAAGTTCCTATTGATTTGGAAACCTATGTTCACCTTTCTGATGGCATCTTAGATCATTAGTTTGAGTGGATTTTTGGATATGAAAGTGTTTAGTAAAGGTTGTTCGATAATGGCTGTAATGAAAAGAATCATATTTTGAAATTTGCCTTTTTATTTTTAATCAGAAAATTGCTCTCCCACAGTGAAAATGTTAATCTTTATGCAGAAGCCACTGTCCAGGCCCAAATTTAATACATGTAACCACGGATGACCATATAGGCACATCTGTACTTTATAGCAGCTAAAAAAGGAGAGAGACATTACATGAATTCACTGTGTACTGCCAAGAAAAATTAGATCAGTGTTGAAAATAGTTGAAATTGGGTAGCAATAAAAACTGAGTCTGTATCTCCCTACTTTTGGCCTACTGATTATTGTCTGTGACTGTTACTAGATGCAGTTAATTCATGTATCTGTTTATGGAGGAGTGGACACTATAGTGTAGAAATGCTGCCACTGAGTTAAGTAGTTCTCTCAATTATAAGTTTACCACTAGTACATTGTAAAGTAGAAATAGCCCATGAGCAACTACTCTATTAAATCTTGAAGTTAACTGTGTTTTTTAAAGGGAAATATTCAAACACAATATAAATAATTAATAATCTAGAAGCATAGACAGTAAAGATCTTTGACAGTAGTTTACAAAATTCCTTATTGGCCCTGGCAGTAGGTTAAACATTTACAATAAATATAGTCTTTACAGAATTGTTTCAAGACTTTTTGTACAGTACTACAAAAGTAATTTTGCTCTGTGAGATGCTGTGAGCTTTAGACAGTAGATGGTGACAGTTTGCTCAACCAATATTTATGTTCATTAGAGTTCATGAAGCTTCATTTTCTTCCAGCATATGCACTATAGAATGATTTACCTTTCAGATTAAGAGTGGGGTAGGTATATCTCAGCATTCTCCCACGGTCTCAAAGAAAGCTCACTTAAATTCTGAGTGAGATGTTTTTCATTCCCACATTGCTGGTTACATTCCATAGGATGATACGGTAGACCACAGGATGGATTGTCAAGCCAGTCAAATATTCAGTTTTGAAGGTGCAGTCCACACACAGCGGTACAAGGGTGAGAGGAGTGTCCAAAACTAGGTGGACTCGAGAAGATGAATGTCAAAGGTTTCAAAAACAGATTGTAGGACAGGTATGAGTAAAGAAAACACATTTCTCTTTGTGGAATTAGCACAAAATTCTAATTGAGAACCTGCTTTGGGCAAAGTTATTGAGAGGAACAAAGTGTGCGAGAAGAATTAATAGAACTCAAGCCAGCACAATTGTGTCCTTGCGATATTCAGTCATATTTGTTAAAGTTCTTCAGTTCAAGTTCATAATTTAATCACTAGAATTCACACAGCCAGAAGCTGAGTCCAGCATCTGCAGTCACTGTGTGCACAATGTTTTGAAATCATATCATTATTAAGTTCATGTGCCCACAAGTTCATAACGTTGTAAATTCCTCTGTGGTGCACATGCTCCACTATTCGGAGTGTGTTCAAGATGCAGTATCCCCCGTGAAATGATAAAAATGTTCATTTGTCTCCTTCGGAAGGCTGATGAGAGTGAGGAAACAATGGAGACAAAGTGTGGCAGCAATGTGAAGTCTGTACAGCTCACACGAGATGTCACAACACGGCCACTGTCCCCACATGACGGCGACAGAATGACATGTCCACCAGGTACTTTAGGTAACACCTACTCAGGCACTCACATCATGTTTACATGTTCCAGAGCCCTCTTATGGCATCAACAGAATTTGCTGAGGATGGAGCTCTGCAACTTGTGGTGTCACATATCTGGTGGTTCATTTCATGTACAACTCTCAGTCAACAGTATGCTCACAGAACTTGGTTCCCAATTAGTAGTGTCTATTTGCACTTAAATGTAAGAATTTCACATGTTCAGTGCGGGATATATCCACATTTTGTTCATTCAGTATAGACTGTTTCTTCATGCCTCAATATTGTTATCTGTATAATGGTTTACTAGCAACATTATTTACTTTTCATAACTCACTCTACACAAGAGCCTCTGAAGTATTCACTGTTGATAACAGTTCCAGCACGCTAGTTTTCACACAAACATACACAATCTGCATAGCAGTTGGTTCATTATTCACTAAAATATTGCCTTATTAAAAAAATCAAAAAGGATGCTAATCAAATATCTCAAGGACGGCAATTGCAATAGCTTACAGTCTATCAAGTCAAGAAATTAAGTGATATTATACTAAAAGACAACTGAATGTGCACCCTACCTCTGTCCAACATATCTACACTTGAGACTATGTGACGTAATGCTAGTAACTATTTGACACCTGAATTAAATAGGCACAGAATTCCCTTCCTCAATCCAGTCATGCTACGGAGTCTGCAAGAGTCACAACATTTTTCACAGATCTACAGGTGCAACTACAAAGAGGAAATAAGGTTATTCAATTGCCACATCAAGACAGGGTGGGTAATGCTTAGATACATGATTTCAACAGTAATCTGGCTTAGATGCTGTAGACTGAGATGCATGAGTGCAAGAATTAATCAGCCACCCAGAAAAACTCAAGAAAATGAAATGAATAATCTGTAGTGTAACTTATAGAAAGTATAAAGATTCACAAACTTAAAATCAAAGTAGGCAACTCTATATTTAAACAAAAGGAAATGGTGGGAACAACCATCTTCCAACATGCATAAAATGTGCGCACACACACTAATCCTAATGTGCACAACTTGTTATTTTGCATAAATGAGATATTGCAGCACATCTCAATGCCTATTTTTCAAGCATGAAATATCTTCACATATTGATAAGGGTACAGACCTTTAATTCGAAAATTTCTCAAAATAGCATTTTACTGATCTTAGTAACAGCCTACTGCCTGGTCCAGGGCATGCCATAGGAAGCATAACAATAAGTTTTCTGAGGATAGACATCCAGCTAATATTCATATCTACGTCTCAATCCAGCAATTCTGGTTGGAAACTGCTTCTTTTTTCAGTAGTTGAGTCATCAGTAGAGATTCACATTGCCTAGGAATGCCTGCAATTCCTTCTCATATAATCTACATAGTTCTTCACAGGTTCTCTGAGTTTTACTAAGGTTAGTCTCTGTCTGTGGTTATCCTGTGTCCTAAGTATTCTACTTCTGGTACAGCAAAATGACATTTTGATGTGGATAGGAACAGATTTGCACAGCAGAGTCTCTCAAATATGGCTCTTAGTCTTTTAGCAATTTTTGCATTTTTTGGCGGAAAATGATAAGATCGTAAAGCTAAACCAGCCACTGAGTGGGTGTTAATCCTCTGAAGACAGTATCTATCAGTCACTGAAATGCTGCTGGTGCATTCCAAAGACCAAAAGGAAGAGGGTTGTATTTGTATGCAGCTGAAGGCAAAATATTGATGTTTTAGCCCTGCTGTCTGGATCTACAATCAGCTGATTGTACCCACTGGTTACATCACAAACAGAGAAGATTTTGCACAGACCAAAATAATCAAGGAATGTACAAGATTTGGCAATGGATGAGTGGTTGGTTGGTTGTTTGGGGGAAGAGACCGAACAGCGAGGTCATCGGTCTCATCGGATTAGGGAAGGACGGGGAAGGAAATTGGCCGTGCCCTTTCAAAGGAACCATCCTGGCATTTGCCTGGAGCGATTTAGGAAAATCACGGAAAACCTAAATCGGGATGGCCGCCTCCCTGTGGGTTCGGGGGTTAGAATAGGCCCGCGGTATTCCTGCCTGTCGTAAGAGGCAACTAAAAGGAGTCTCAAATGTTTCGGCCTTATGTTATGGTCCCCTCTCAGGTTTGAACTCCATCTTTCTAAATTATTCCAAAGAGCGAGCCAATTGGGGAAGGGCGCCTTACGTGGTGCACTGTATCCGTCGTGCATTGAGACCTTTAGCCGGCTTTTTTGTCGTTGCAATGGTGTCCCGCTCGTTTTCCATCTCTTGGGTGAGGATATGTCCCTGGGTGCGATTACCACGCTGCACTCTGCAGTGTTGCTTTTAACTGCGACGACGACCTTGGACATTTTTGCTCCTAAGATCCAGCACGGTAGCCAGTCCGTTGTGGTGGGGCCACCATGTACCCTGTTGGTTGTAGCCCCCTGACAACACAGGGATCGCTCTACTGATGCCTGCGCCGTTAACTCCCCACGTATGCCAAGGAGTAGATGCCCATCTCCCTAGGGCATCAGGACTCCCGGCAATGGCCATCCTGCGAGGTGGCTATTGCTGCGGCTGGGTGGCGCCCGTGGGGAGGGCCCTTGGTCGGAGTAGGTGGCATCGGGGCGGATGACCCGCAATGAAGTGTGGTACATCATCTCTCGCTGGCGGCCAGCCACCAGCAGTCTCTAAGCGTTCGAGGGCTCATTTTAAAGCTAACGTTTATGACCCCAAATCGTTCCCATCCCTGGCCACTCCATGGGAGGAACGAAAGGCAATGAATGACAGTGACGTGTATTCGCCCACGTATCTCGTCTGTACCAGAGCTGATGGTGACTCGTTTCTATCCGTGAAGCCTCAGTTCTTTGTAGAGCATTTAGAGGACAAGTTTGGGGAGGTGGAGGGCTTGTCCAAAATGCGTTCTGGGTCAGTTTTGATAAAAACGGCATTCTCTGCCCAGCCACACAGGTTACTTGCTTGTGACAAGTTGGGGGATGTTAACGTTACCATCACCCTACATAAGAGTTTAAATATGTTCCAGGGTATTATTTTCCATCGGGACCTACTTTTGCAGTCTGATGACGAGCTGCGCGCCAATTTAGAGCGCCGAGGTGTAAATTTCATCCGGCGCGTTCATCGGGGTCCTAGGGACAATGAGGTAGCTACCGGTGCCTTCATCTTGGCCTTTGAAGGTGATACATTACCAGAGAAGGTCAAGGTGATGGTCTACTGATGTGACGTCAAACCCTATATTCCTCCCCCGATGCGGTGCTTTAAGTGCTGGAAGTTCGGTCACATGTCCTCTCGCTGTACTTCTAGCCTCACATGTCGAGATTGTGGACGCCCATCTCATCCCGATACTCCATGTGCTCCGCCTCCCGTCTGTGTCAACTGTGGAGAGCCTCATTCCCCTTGCTCGCCGGACTGCAGTATCTTACAGAAAGAACGTAAAATCATGGAATATAAGACCCTGGACCGACTGACCTACACTGAGGCTAAGCGGAAATTTGAACGGCTACATCCCGTGCGCATGATGTCATCTTATGCCTCCACTGTCACTCCTGCTCCAGCTCCTTCAGCTGCAAGACATACAGTCAGATCTCAGAGTCAGAGAACCTCACCTGCCCCCTTGACGATGGGGGCCCCTTCTCTCGCTGTTGCTCCCACACCATCTACCTCGGGAGCAGCACGCACTAAACCACTGGGGACACCAGTCCCCACTTCTAAGCTGGAGAAGCATAAGTCTTCTTCGGCTTCTCTCGCTCGGAAGGGATCCCTTGGGTCACTCCCTTCCCAGGTTCCTACCAGCGGCACAGCAGACACCAACCAGTGGCTGAAGAAGCCACAAGTCGCTGGTCGAAGGGCTTCGTGATCCTCTTCGGTCCCGGAGACTGGCTCCAATAAGCCCTCTCAACAACAGCAACCAAAGGAACAGCGAGAGAAAACGACTTTGAAGACCCTTAAGACCAAGACACCTGCGGTGGCACCTACTCCACCGCTACCTAAAAGCTCTGCGTCTGAGGATGAGGTGGAGATCCTTGCGTCCGCTGAGGACCTCGATCTCGCTGGTCCCTCAGACGCAACGGATAGCACTTGCACGGGTGTTCCATCGGAGGCAGCAGGTGACCCAGCGGCGTAATCTGCCTTCCCAGTCCTGTCACACCTTTCTCCGCCATGGACAATACCATCCTCCAGTGGAACTGCAGCGGTTTCTTCCACCATCTAGCTGAGCTCCGCCAACTTATCAGCCTTCACCCTTTCTTCTGCATTGCTCTTCAGGAAACTTGGTTTCCAGCAATGCGAACCCCCGCCCTCCGTGGCGATCGGGGTTATTATAAGAACCGAGCAGCTTATGAAAGGGTGTCTGGTGGCGTTGCATATATGTCCTTCACACTCTGCACAGCGAGTCTGTCCCTCTCAAGACACATTTAGAGGCTGTCGCTGTTCGGGTGTGGACGCCACAGACTGTTCCCGTCTGCAGTCTTTACCTTCCACTGGATGGTGATGTCTCGCAGCATGTCCTGGCTGCGTTGATAGCCCAATTGCCACCACCTTTCTTGCTATTGGGCGACTTCAAAGCCCATAACCCTCTGTGGGGTGGGTCAGTGGCAACAGGTCGAGGTGCCACCGTTGAGCATTTATTGTCGCAGCTCGATCTCTCGATTTTAAATGATGGTGCCTTCACACACTTCAGTGTGGTGCATGGCACATACTCTGCCATTGACCTTTCAATCTGTAGCCCTAGCCTCTTACCGTCTGTCCAATGGAGTGTGCATGACGACCTGTGTGGTAGTGACCACTTTCCGATCTTTCTGTCACTACCACAGCGTCACTCTTCTGGGCGCCCTAGCAGATGGGCTATGAATAAGGCTGACTGGGACTTGTTCTCCTCCACTGCCGCTATTGAGCTTCTGTCTAATGATGACATTGATGCGGTGGTTCAATCGGTCACCACCGGCATCGTTACTGCCGCCGAATCTGCCATTCCCCGTTCCTCTGGGTCCCTTCGGCGGCGGACTGTGCCTTGGTGGTCCCCTGAGATCGCTGCAGCGATTAAAGATCGCCGGCGGGCGCTACAGCGTCACAAGCGACATCCCTGCATTGAACATCTCATCACCTTCAAACGGCTGCGTGCGCGGGACTGCCGCCTTATCCGTCAAAGTAAGAAGGAGTGCTGGGAGCGGTATGTGTCCACCATTGGCCTCCATGTCTCTCCATCGCAGGTCTGGGCCAAGATTCGACGCGTCTATGGCTATCGGACCCCTGTCAGCGTCCCTGCGCTCTCACTGAATGGAGCAGTTTGTACAGACTCCGACAAAATTGCCAACAGCTTGGCAGAGAATTTTGCTATGAGTTCCGCTTCTTCCAATTACCCACTGGCCTTCTGCTCCATTAAAGAGTGGATGGAACGTCGGAGCCTTTCGTTTCGCACCCACCACCCAGAATCTTACAATGCTCCATTCGGTGAGTGGGAATTTCACAGTGCCCTAGCCGCTTGCCCTGATACCGCTCCTGGGCCAGATGGCATCCACTGTCAGATGCTGAAACACCTTTCAGTGGACTGCCAGCAGCGCCTCCTTGATCTTTACAACCGTCTTTGGGTCGAGGGGGAGTTTCCGTCGCAATGGCGGGAAACCATTGTCATCCCCGTTTTGAAACCTAGAAAGAGCCCTCTGGAGGTGGACAGCTACCGTCCCATTAGCCTCACCAACGTTCTTTGCAAGTTGCTTGAATGGATGGTGAGCCGGTGATTGAAGTGGGTACTGGAGTCTCGGGGCCTTCTGGCTCCGTCTCAGGGTGGGTTCTGTAAAGGCCGCTCCGCCACCGACAATCTGGTGAGCCTGGAGTCGGCCATCCGTACTGCCTTTGCCCGCCATCAGCACCTGGTTGCTGTCTTTTTCGACATGCGGAAGGCGTACGATATGACATGGCATCATCACATCCTTTCTACGCTTCATGGATGGGGTCTTCGGGGTCCTCTGCCGCTTTTTATCCGCAATTTTCTGTCGTATCGTACCTTCCGCGTGCAAGTCGCAGCCTCATATACACTCCTGGAAATGGAAAAAAGAACACATTGACACCGGTGTGTCAGACCCACCATACTTGCTCCGGACACTGCGAGAGGGCTGTACAAGCAATGATCACACGCACGGCACAGCGGACACACCAGGAACCGCGGTGTTGGCCGTCGAATGGCGCTAGCTGCGCAGCATTTGTGCACCGCCGCCGTCAGTGTCAGCCAGTTTGCCGTGGCATACGGAGCTCCATCGCAGTCTTTAACACTGGTAGCATGCCGCGACAGCGTGGACGTGAACCGTATGTGCAGTTGACGGACTTTGAGCGAGGGCGTATAGTGGGCATGCGGGAGGCCGGGTGGACGTACCGCCGAATTGCTCAACACGTGGGGCGTGAGGTCTCCACAGTACATCGATGTTGTCGCCAGTGGTCGGCGGAAGGTGCACGTGCCCGTCGACCTGGGACCGGACCGCAGCGATGCACGGATGCACGCCAAGACCGTAGGATCCTACGCAGTGCCGTAGGGGACCGCACCGCCACTTCCCAGCAAATTATGGACACTGTTGCTCCTGGGGTATCGGCGGGGACCATTCGCAACCGTCTCCATGAAGCTGGGCTACGGTCCCGCACACCGTTAGGCCGTCTTCCGCTCACGCCCCAACATCGTGCAGCCCGCCTCCAGTGGTGTCGCGACAGGCGTGAATGGAGGGACGAATGGAGACGTGTCGTCTTCAGCGATGAGAGTCGCTTCTGCCTTGGTGCCAATGATGGTCGTATGCGTGTTTGGCGCCGTGCAGGTGAGCGCCACAATCAGGACTGCATACGACCGAGGCACACAGGGCCAACACCCGGCATCATGGTGTGGGGAGTGATCTCCTACACTGGCCGTACACCACTGGTGATCGTCGAGGGGACACTGAATAGTGCACGGTACATCCAAACCGTCATCGAACACATCGTTCTACCATTCCTAGACCGGGAAGGGAAATTGCTGTTCCAACGTGACAATGCACGTCCGCATGTATCCCGTGCCACCCAACGTGCTCTAGAAGGTGTAAGTCAACTACCCTGGCCAGCAAGATCTCCGGATCTGTCCCCCATTGAGCATGTTTGGGACTGGATGAAGCGTCGACTCACGCGGTCTGCACGTCCAGCACGAATGCTGGTCCAACTGAGGCGCCAGGTGGAAATGGCATGGCAAGCCGTTCCACAGGACTACATCCAGCATCTCTACGATCGTCTCCATGGGAGAATAGCAGCCTGCATTGCTGCGAAAGGTGGATATACACTGTACTAGTGCCGACATTGTGCATGCTCTGTTGCCTGTGTCTATGTGCCTGTGGTTCTGTCAGTGTGATCATGTGATGTATCTGACCCCAGGAATGTGTCAATAAAGTTTCCCCTTCCTGGGACAATGAATTCACGGTGTTCTTATTTCAATTTCCAGGAGTGTAGTTCCTCCCACGTTCAGGAGAACGGTGTGCCACAGGGTTCTGTTTTAAGTGTCTGCCTGTTTTTAGTAGCCATTAACGGGCTTGCTGCGGCCGTGGGCAATTCTGTCTCCGCTTCCCTGTATGCTGACGACTTCTGCCTTTACTATAGCTGTATTGGCATTGCAGCTGCTGAACGTCAGTTACAGGGCGCAATCCGCAAGGCGCAGTCTTGGGCTGTAGCACGTGGTTTTCAGTTTTTGGCTGCCAAGACCCGCGTTATGCATTTCTGCCGGCGCCGAACGGTCCATCCTGCGCCGCGGCTTTATCTTGACGGCGAACTTCTTGCTGTGGTGGAGACCCACAGGTTTTTGGGTGTACTTTTTGATGCCCGGTTGACTTGGCTGCCCCATATTCGGCAGCTTAAACAGGCGTGTTGGCGGCATCTCAATGCTCTGCGATGCTTGAGCCACACCAGCTGGGGTGCCAACCGATCTACCTCGTTATGGCTCTACCAGGCATTAATCCAGTCCCGTCTGGATTATGGGAGCCTGGCTTATGGCTCCGCTTCCCCATCTGCGTTGAGGGTACTGGACCCAATACTACACAGCGGGATACGACTTGCCACTGGTGCCTTCCGCACCAGCCCTGTGGACAGCATACTAGTGGAGGCAGGTGTCCCTCCCCTGCGGTTACGGCGCCAACGTTTGCTGGCCGCTTATGCTGCCCATGTTTTTAGCTTGCCCGGGCATCCAAACTATCGTCTCCTGTTCCCGCAATCGGTCGTCCATCTGCCAGAACGTCGGCCCCGGTCTGGTTGTACGATCGCGGTCCGCGTCAAAGAGCTTCTCGCGAGGCTTAGGGTTTTCACTGTTCCACCTCCTTTCCAGGCCACTTTGCGTACTCCCCCATGGTGTGTTCCTCGCCCTTGCCTTCGGCTCGACTTGGCACTGGGCCCGAAGGACTCCGTCACTCCAGAGGCCTTCCGCCGCCGCTTTTATTCCATCCTGGCCACGTATCAGGGCTCTGGCATTGTTTACACTGACGGTTCGATGGTTGCTGGTCGTGTCGGGTATGCGCTAACTCTAGGGGACCATTCCGAACAACGTTCCTTGCAGGATGGCTGCAGCGTTTACACTGCTGAGCTGGTTGCCATCTTTCGTGCCCTAGAGTATATCCGCTCCTGCTCAGGTGAGTCCTTCGTTATCTGTAGCGATTCCCTGAGCGGTTTACGAGCTTTTGACCAGTGTTTCACTCGTTCTCGTCTGGTGATGGCTATCCATGAGTCCCTGCACACTCTTGCCCGTTGCGGCCGCTCTGTGGTCTTTGTGTGGACCCCCGGTCATGTCGGTATCCCGGGCAATGAACGTGTTGACCGCCTGGCCAAACAGGCCACCAGTGAACCCACTCTAGACATTGGCCTTCCGGAGACTGATTTGAGGGCGGTCTTACGCTGCAAAGTTATCTCGCTCTGGGACGCTGAATGGTGCGGTCTGACCACCCGTAACAAACTCCATGCTGTCAAGGAGACGACGACTGTGTGGCACTCCTCCTTGCGCATCTCTCGCAAGGAGTCTGTCGTCCTATGCCGACTGCGCATTGGGCACACACGGATGACCCACGGCCACTTATTGCGCCGTGAGGACCCACCTCTATGTCGCTGCGGCTCCATTTTATCTGTGGTCCACATTTTCTTGGAGTGTCCGCTTTTAGCTGTGCTCAGGCAGACGTTCACACTGCCTGACATGCTCCGTGCCCTTTTATCTGATGACCCAGCTATGGCTGGCTTAGTTTTACGTTTTATTCGGGCACGGGGTTTTTATCATTTAATCTGAGTGTTTCTGTTTTTTAGTGTTGATTCTGGCTTTTGGCCTCCGATTTTAAACTGAGTTTTTAATGTGTTCTCGGTGGTTGGCTTTTCCTTTTTTTTCTCTATGGTCGGCCAACCACCGTCACACTCTGTGTGATTTTAATTTGTTTTGTCTGATCTCTGTCGGCGTATTTCTTGTCCCGTGTCGTCTGATGTCTTTCCTGCTGTTCGTTTTTATTCTCTTTGGGTGGTTTTAATTTTTTGGACAAAGGGACCGATGACCGTTGCAGTCTGGTCCCTTTAATCCCACAAACCAACCAACCAACCGGGATGGCCGGACGCGGGATTGAACCGTCGTCCTCCCGAATGCGAGGCCAGTGTGCTAACCACTACGCAACCTCGCTCGGTAATGGATGAGTGTATGGTGATGTTACATCATTCTGCTTCCTGTGATCAACTCAAAACCTGTACTTCCATTCTCCTGTAGGTGATGTTCCCCTACTACAGGAACCCTGCTTCCAGCTGTTCTTTAATCATCTCTTTGACTAAGGCTTGTTGAATATACAGAATTCTGTTGAGTCAGTGAGCAGTGGGTACTGCTGCTCCTGTATGTATCCAGTGTTGAACTAGGGGTTGCTGGTAGGTTAACCTGTTCTCAAAAACATCAGAGTAGCTAAGTAGCCCTGCTGAAACTAGTTTCTGGTCCTCCAGTGTTAAATGAGCCCTTGTTCAACTGGTTTGATGCTTTGTCAGCTTAACTCCTTGGTAGGTACTTCTAATAACATATTGTCAGTCTAGGTTTGACACTGTTGCAACAACAGCTCCTCAGTGTAGTTCTGATTCTGCAATATTCTTTATTAGCAATCTTACTTGAATGCGCAATTTCCCACTTGGTTCTTCTTTGACTAAGGTACAGTGATGTTATGTTGTGTGATGTGATCACACAAAGGATGTGTCAGACGCACACATTCCTGCTGCTATCCTAAAATCTCCAGGTCCAAATCTGAGAAGAGTTTTGTCAATTGTAGAGTCTCAAAGTACTGTAAACACAACTGCATTTGATTTTGAGGCTCTGTCTATTTTACTTGTTCAGAGTGCGCAAGGCACGCAGTCTTCAGCTCAGCTTGCTGTTAAAGTGAATAAAAATTGGGTTCAGATTAACAGTAAAAGTAAAGGCAAAACCCATTTCAGTCATGTTGTACATATGGTGTACTGCAGAATAAGGTGAGTAAGTTGTATTTTCAAAGTTTTTCAAATCATGACAGACATGCTTGTCCCTGTAATGACTGCACAATGTTTCAAGTGTGGTAAACAAGGTCATATCCAGACTGTTTGTTCATAAAGCAGCCAGGGTGGGCACTTACCTTGCACATGGGTAAGGTGTAGCTTTTAGAAAGTGAGTGTCATATCAGCACAATCACTGCATCTGACACAATGAAGGCTCACTTTTCCACTGTGTGGAAACCTTCTGCTGTTTTTCACAGAGAAGAATAAACTTCTTGTCCAATTAAGAGTGACTCAAAAGAGAATTAAATTTTAGTTAAACACAGATGTCTCTGTTTCCCTAACCAATCAAGAAACCTATGGAATGATGGGCAGCCCACACCTACAGGTGCCTACTTCTGTTTATGATCTATTTTGTGTACTATGTTCTAGTAACAGTGCAAACATTTTTGGTTTAGACTCGTTTGGTTTGCTCAACCTGTGCATACTAGACAATGCCTTACAAATCAGTGCTGGAGTGCACCATATTAATGTTTCTGACATGTGTAATAAGTAGAGCAAACTTTTGAAGCTGCATTAAGAAGGATTAAACATTTTTAAGGACACATTATTGTTAAAGACAACACATAATCACGATTTAACCATGCTCCCATGCTATGCCTGAGCAAGTTGCTCAGGAACTGCAACAATCAAAAGACAATGGTGTGATACATCCCATTACTGCAAATCAGTGGGAATCCCCCTTAGTCATTCTGAAAAAGCTATCAGGAGATTTATGCCTGCATGTTGATTTCAAAGCCACAGTAAACCCATAAACTGTTGTGGATTCATTTCCTCTACCACAACTGGAGGAATTGATGGACAGATTGGCGGCAGGGTAGATTCTTTTCCAAGGCTGATTTAAGTCAAGCATACTTACAGTTACTGCTGGATGAACACTGAAAGCAATATTTTGTGATCAACATTCACCTGAAGCTGTTCCAGTTTCATAGACTAACATTTGGAAGTGCTTCCGCTCCTGATATTTTTCAGCATTGCATGGAACAGTTACGGGCTAAAGTCCCTTCACGTACAAACTACGTGGATGATATCATTATCATGTGTCATATGCCTACTGAACATTTGGCAAATTTAGAATGTTTGTTTAAAGTGCTTTCTGTGGCTGGCTTAAAGTGTAACAAGCCAAAGTGCTCCTTCTTCCATGAAGCACTTGAGTATTTAGGATGTCGTAAATGCACAGGGTATCCTCCTGCTTGCCTACGATTTAATATTTGCCAGTGACCCTTAACATCAGGCGGATAAAAGCCATCATGGGACACTCTCACATTTCATTTAGTTTACTGCAAACACAAACTGCTACTCCACTGAACTGGTTGTGCCAGAAAGGTGTTCCCATCTTGAGGTCCCAAGAATGCCAGAATATATCTCACCAGTTAAAGGGCATACTGTTAAGTCATCAGCGTGTGACTCATTTTGCTCCTACAGCTGAACCTGTGGTGTTAGCTGTGGATATATCTTCTTACAGGATTGGATCTGTGTGCTTCCACATGTTTTTATCTTGAAAGCTCTCAACTGTGTGCAGTGCAGTTATAGTCGTATTTGCTTACAGATCATTAGCTTTTACTAGCTTTGTTCACTTCTTCCAAGCCTGTGCCATTGCGGACAGCACAAAAATTGGAACATTGGGTTCTGTTGTTGTCTAACTATCAATACAAGTTCTTGTACAGCTGCACTGCACAACATTTGAACACTGACCAGTCAGTACTGACATAGTGTTTGATTTGTATGAGAAATCATCTTGTCAGAACAATACTTACAAGTTTGAACTTCTTCAAAATTTTGCCCTCAATTTTTGGTGTATTCATGGAGCAGCCATTTCTGACCCAGCTCTTTGGGTAGTTTTGCAATACATTGGCCATTGACGGTTTGAAGGGTTGCTGCATCAAGGTCATTAGAGTGTAGTTTGCGCCAAGCAACCCGCCCAGCGTCATTCGACTTGACAGAGCTCGGACGACCAGATTCGGCAAATGATATCTTATTGTAATTTGTGTGCGGGGCATCAAGCCACTTTGCTGCAACATTTTTTTCAGTGGCCACATCTGCCTGGGCTGTGGCAACATATACACTTTGATTTCGTCAGTTTGTTCTGTAACATGTGATGATTATTGGTGGTAGATGCATACAATATATTTCTTTTTGTAGTGCCCATGACATCCACCCCTGCTGCTAGTACTGTTTTGGCTTTGTCTTCAATAGTTTTTTGTTGATAATGGCATACACCATGTAATTACTGCTCCATTTCACACTCAGTCTAACAGTGAAGCTGAACGGTTCATTTAAAAATTTAAAAGTTACATGGACAAACTCCATACCTCCCACACATCAGTGCAGGCCTTAATGGTTTTTCTTTCCTCCTACCCCTCCTGTTCATATGACAGGCAGTTGCTGGCAGAATTATTTCATGCTCACCATCACCACATCCTGTTGCATTTGCTGCAACCACCACAGAAACAATTCTTTCTGCTGGGCCAGCCACAGTTTCAGCTGCATGACAAAGTTTTCTTAAGAATTTGGTAAGAAACAGTGCTGGGAGTATGGTGTTATCAAACAAGTATTGGGTTGTTCATCTTACTTCTTTCAAGGTTCTCCTGGGCTGTATTGGCGTCACCAGAACCAGCTGTGGTGCACTTATGACAGTGATTCTTCCATAGACTTTTTTTGCCCACAGACCCAGCATGCCACTGGGGTAAACAACAGCAGTCATCTCTACCTGCCTGTCGTAGTTGGTGTCATCCAGAGTGGCTCCGACTGAGATCACTGTCATGCTGCCATTGACACTGTTCGTCCTGCAGCCTGAGCTGGTTTCTGTGGAGACAACATGCCCAGACAGCTGTCTTGACACCCCTTGAGTTCTGCTTGCAGTGAACTCAGACACAGCGCGGGCATGCACCATATGGCCAGTTTTTTGGTTGGTGCTCCCGGTCACTCACAAGGTGGATACCAGGGTGTGGACAAGGAGCAGCCATGAGCCATCTCGTTACACTCCCTGTCTCCTCATCTACATCTGCATTCGGGCCTCTCCCTCTGTTATGTGACACAGCTTTACAAGACAATGAGGTGAAGGTTTAGGGAGGAGGAATGTGGTGTTTTCCGAAGAATGAGCTCCAATGTCAAAGTTGGTACATCACCATGTATCCACAAGCAAGAATAGTCACAGACTCACAGTGGAATGAAAGAGAGATGTTGGTGTAGAGACATCTCAAGAAGCTCCATACACTGCTGCTGCCAGAAGATTACTTATGTCGGAGTGCACAGCTCCTCATCCCATTCTGTAACCATTGCCTACAATGGCATCATCATCTTAGTTAATCAGATCTGACTGAAAAACTAAGAGAAGTATTAGTCAGAACTGTGTATCATAGTTTATAGTCAACTGTGCACTAAGATGAGACAACCATTCTGAATTGTATCAAGTGATAATAGCTGTAGAGTTCAGCTACAGGAACAAATGGAGACTGTCATTCCTGTGGGCATGGATTGTTACCAGGTTATATATTTTGTATTGTTCAAAAAATAATGAAGTGATTTAATATTTTGCGTTTGTGTGTTTGCTGGACCTCCTCCAGCAGCAAATCTAGGCTTGCTACAACTCTTTACAGTGTCGACGAGGATGTCTCAAGTGGTGTTTTTTTTCTGTTGTTACATAAATGAAATTTAGTATTCCAATGAAGAGTCTGAAATTTTTATAAATGCTCTGTGAAATGATTGTAATTTTGACAAGCACTGGTGAGAAGTGATGATTTTAAAAAATAATGTCATAGCTAAACTCGATGCAAGTGGACCGTGTAGTGTCATAACCAGAAAAACAGCAAACAAAGCAGGTGCCACAATGTCAGATTCAGTGATGAAAAAGCTACTTACCTACACTACAAGTGAAATAGAAGTTCTGGGAGAAACCACACTACTGGCCCCTGTGGCTGAACGGTTCTAGGTGCTTCAGTCTGGAACCGTGTGACTGCTACAGTTGCAGGTTCGAATCCTGCCTCAGGCATGGATGTGTGTGATGTCCTTAGGTTAGTTAGGTTTAAGTAGTTATAAGTTCTTGGGGACTGATGACCTCAGATGTTAAGTCCCACAGTACTCAGAGTCATTTGAACCGTTTTAGAAACCATGCTCTTCTCCAGATTTGGAAATGGTCTACCAAATGTGTAGTATTTAGTGGTGGAGTCTGATTTTCAGGTAAACTTAGGATGACAAATGTGTTAGAAACTGAGTCTCATAAAAAGAGTACAAGATGAACTTGAGAAAACGATTGAAATGGGAGTAAGCAAGACTGTACAAGAAGCTATACCTGCAGTTTCACTTGTCATAATTGTATACAAGAAAGAGAAACTTTGTATTTTCTTGGATCCAAGTGAAATTAATGAAAGTGTTATTCAGTGTCACTATCTTATGAAAACACTGGAAGTATTTCAGACTTACATATGCAAAAGAAGTTTGGCAAATGAGAGATTCAAAAAGAACTTATACAAATTTAATGTTTTGTGTACCACAGGGAAGATTCAGCTGCACAAGATTACCATTTGTCTTAGCCTCAGCGTGAGAAGTTTTTCAACAAGTGATATCTAAAGACTTAAATCCAATCAAGCATATAGAATATTTTATGGATTATATTTCGATTTGTGCAAAAAGAACAAAAGAATTTAACGAAACAATGAAGCAAGTTATACAGAGATTGGTAAACACAGCATTAAACTGAATAATAACAAATGTGAATCTGGTGTGAAGGAAACAAAATCATTGGGGCATATTTTAGCAAAGACTTAATCCTGATTCTCATAAAGTAAGTGCCATTAATGAACTTCAAACCCCTCAAAATATATAGCAACTCCAACACATACTTGGGATGGTGAATTACTGACCTAAATATGTACCAAATTGTTCTGAACTGACAGACTCTTTGGGACAGTTGCTAGCATAGGAAGCTGACTGGAAATGGGATTTGGCACAGCAGCAAGTACTTACAAGTACTTATTGAAATAAAAAAGCCTCACAACACCTCCAATGCATCGTTATTATGATTTAAGTGAAAATGTGAAGTTGTCAGTTGATACCAGTCAAAGAGCTGTAGGAGCTGTCCTATTGCAAGGTGAACCATCAATTGCATATGCTTCTAAGTCTTGTCATCAGCTCAGTAGTTATAATCACAAATAGAAAAAAAGGCCATTGTTGTTAAATTCACAGCCAAAATTTTTGGAATATATTTATGGCAAAAAGTTGGTGAGTGAACCTGATCACAAACCACTGGAGAAAATTTTTGAAGAATCATTGGAAGGTGCACCTTTAAGACTAAAATGCATAAGTTCTTAAATTTTGCCATATTCTCCTACAGTAATTTGTACTAAAGTATCAAATACACCAATACTTGCTATTTTAAACAGAGACTGCAAGTAACAAGAAGACAAAGTAGAAATGGATGAACTAGAAGTACTGATTGTTTTGCCTGAAGAAATTTTATTCAAAGGACAAAAGGTAATTTTACCAGCACAACTAACTGAAAGGACACTGAAGTCAAGGAAACCTTGGGATAGAAAGTTGCTACTAGAGTGCTAGGGAACACATGTACTAAAAAGTGTGACCCAATCCTTACATATAAAGATGTAAATATATTAACATCATTTAAGAAATGAGATACATGAATCCATTATAGTGAAATCAATAGCAAGCTATCAGGGCATATAATTGCTGCAGATTTATTCTATTTTGGAAAACAAGAATATTTTCTGGCAGTAGACAGTTATTCTGGAATTTTTTGAATTTTATGAGATGCCAAACAGTACTACTGAAGAAGTCTTGAAATAATTAGATAACTGGATCAACTTGTTTAGAATAGCTGACGTGCTAGAACCCAATAATGAACCACCCGTCAACTCTAGGAAATTTAAGGATCAGCTAATAGTGTTTATACCATTAATCACCAGACTTCAAGTCTTGGATTTCCTAGAAGCAATGGCCTTACTGAACATTATATTTAAACAGCCAGAAGTTTATTGTCAAAATGTTCAATGGGTAAAACAAACATATATTTAACACCCTTCATTCACTGAAACATGCCACGGAATAGAGTTGGGGTCACCCAGTCAGTGATCATTTTCAAGGAAAACAAGGACCCTGCTACCCACTGCACTAGAAGATGATACTTCTATCTTGGTTGAAGATCAGAATTCAAAAAAATTCCCAAATCTGTGATCAGTACTCTCAGTACCTTAGAAACTTGGTTTCAAACAAATGTGTTGAATCTAAACTCATATGACGCAGTTCAAAACCAAACAGTGAAAATGTGAGCAGATTAAGATTGTACACAACAACCAAGATATAGAAGAAGTTGACTCAGTCAAATTCTTAGGTTTAAATGTAGATAAAAATTTGAGCTGGCAGGCACACATTAAATACCTGTCAAACAATCTGTTCAGCTTTGCATTTGCAGTGCAAATATTATCAACTGCAACTGACATGGACACACAAAAAGTAGCATATACAAGCTACTTTGAATCCATTATTAGGTGTGGTAATGTTTTTTGGGGTAACTTGACAAACTAAAAATACAGAAAAAAGTCATTTGAAATGTGTTCACTGCAAATGACAAGAACATGTCGACCCTTATTTAGAAAACTTAAAATATTAACTCTGCCATCCTTATACATATATGAGATTATTATATTTTTGTACACTAGACATGAATTATTTGAAGGAAACCATTTTGTTGATTCACATGATACTAGAAACAAAGAAAATTTTATGCTCACCACCCACCGCCTCAGACTGTATGCCCAGGGACCTCAATAAATGAGAATGAAAATTTGTAACAATTTAAAAGAGAACAAGTTGATGCAGATGAATTTAGGTCCACTTAAAAGCTATACGAGATACTGACACTAAAGTGTTATTACTCAGTGGATGAATTCATGCAGGACAAACTGGAAATTACATATTCTAAGATGTATCCTTGTAGTGTTATTATTTATTATAGTGCTATTATTTATTAATGTAAAAATCATTGTAACTGTATTATAAATTTCTGACATGTCTTCTGCACACAAACCAAATGGATTCCAAATGTATGTCATGAGATGAATAAAACAAAATTCACAACACAATCCACAAAAATTCTCTGTCCACAGACTATAAAACCACAAGAAGTTAGCCACGAGCTAAAAAAAGTGATAGTAGCAAAAAAGCTATGTATAACTAAATAGGGACACAAAATCTGCAAATAGTCCACAGTAGGTGACAGTTGGTCATAGAAACTGGAAAAGAGGAGAAGTTCTAAGATCAGCAAATGCTTTGGAAAGCCATACAGACATAATACTCAGCATGTGTGGCCAACACAAATGTTCATCAAACCAGAACTAGTTGTAATCCCTGAAGAGGTCCAAAGGAGAACAAGTAATTCAAAACCGATGTAAGCCATCAGATCACTGTCTCCAAAAGGATCACCAAACAGTTATGTCAGACAAGAATGGGTCAGGTGATAATAATAAGGAAATGTGCGAGGATTCCAGAACAAGTTTCACAATCTAAATATAGCAGTGTTATTAAAATGCCAAATGGACTAAATGTTTAAAAGATTAAATAAGTAGGAAATCTGGGTTAGAGGCTTGGTCCAGCACAAATTTTCAGTTGTATCAAACAGTTGAAGTCAGTCCAGATTTGCAAAACGCTGATTCATTTTGTAATGTTTACCACAGCTTTAACCATCAGAACAGTGTATACATGCATGTCTGTAGGACATTGTAATATGAACATACAGACACTGTATAAACATAGACACTGTAACCACCAATGAAGTATCCGTGCCTCAAGGGACTAAAATGACGACAAAATATTTCTCTCTCTCTGTGCAGGTATCATGGAATGTATGAGCAGAAGGGTTGTGGACACCCTGACATATAGAAGTTAGGGCCCGTCATGGAGGCATGCTTCAATAATTAATATGGTTAAAGCGATCATTTGTGATTAGCAGGAAATCTGGGGATGAGTCCTAATCTGGCACAAATTTTCATTTGTTACAAACAGCTGATGTCAATCATCAATACAGATTCACAAACATGAGAATCCATTAAATCTGTAAGAGTAACGTCCTTTTCTTTCCCAGTTTTGTTAATGTAACAGGTAGCAATTATTTCTTTTTTAAAGAGAGATGTAATACATAATGTATGCCATGACTGTATTTATTTCCTGACCAATGAGATATAGAAACTTTAGTATAGGATTCTTAATTGCATAAATCAATAAACTACTCACATCAGTTATACTTCGAGGGCGCTATTTAGTTGCCCCACATCCTTCCTACCTTCTGCATCTGCTTTTAATTGCTGGTTTTCTAAGTGTAATTGCACTATAAGAGTCTGCAAATCTACACCTTCCTGTGTGTCCATCATGACTGATTACCCAGTTACTCCAGTTATTAAAAATTTGCTTTCACTGCCATTCATATGCATGCCAAGAAAAGCCAGTAGCTACAGCAATCCTACCTTTAGTGTTGGGTCTGGCTCCTCTGTATTGCTGAATATCCAGTGGAAGAATGGTGTCTGCATTAGCCTTGTGCTAGTTCGATGTATGGATACCACACATGATCCTTCATAAATAATACCAATCACTGCTAACCCTCATGGAAGACTGTAAATTTTCTTCTCTCCACAGGAATTGTGAAGGACAAAGGAACACTGAGGTTCCCATTTCTGACTTCATTTTGTACAGGATGAATGGTGGTGGGGTGTGCAGTCATCAGGGCAAGCAGGTGATCAGTAGTCATAGGCATGATCAGTTACTTTTACATTACTTTATTCATAACATGATACATACGTACAGTCTAGTAGTTAATGCTCTGGCAGCATACTGACTTGAATTGGGTGCGGATGAATTGAGATGATGACTGCACGACTGCTCGCTGACTGGAAAGACCAACTTTTATTCTGCATGGCCACCTGAATTTGCCACGTATGTGGTATCAGCAGATCCAGGAATGCTCACACGGTGCTGGGGAGGGGGGGGGGAGTTGAGTATTCGCTTACTCTTCTACTTCTGCATTTCTGCGGAATCCATATTTTGTCAGAGTAAACTAAGGGCAGCTTTTAAGTGTGATGTATAATTTTGCCATAAAAATTTAATGTAGCAAGCCCTTTTTGAAATTACACACATCAAAAAAATTTGCATCACCTTGGTTCTGAGAGTTCCAGAACCTGTACAGAAAATTGGAATAGAGATCAACATAAACATCATTTCCGCCCCTTTTTTGCTCCTGAAAACCACACATTGCATATAGTACCACCATACAGCGAGACCTTCAGAGGTGGTGGTCCAGATTGCTGAACACACCTGTACCTCTAATACCCATTAGCACGTCCTCTTGTATTAATGCATGCCTGTATTCATCATGGCATACTATCCACAAGTTCATCGAGGCACTGTTGGTCCAAATTGTCCCACTCCTCGATGGAGATTCGGCATAGATCCTTCAGAGTGGTTGGTGGGTCACATCGTCCATAAACAGCCCTTTTCAATGTATCCCAGGCATGTTCGATAGTGTTCATGTCTGGAGAACATGCTGGCCACTCTAGTCGAGCGGTCATTATCCTGAAGGAAGTCTTTCACAAGATGTGCACAATAGCAGTGCGAATTGTAGTCCATGAAGACGAATGCCTCGCCAATGTGCTGAAGATATGGTTGCAATATTGGTCGGAGGATGGCATTCACATATCCTACAGCCATTACGATACCTTCCATGACCACCATCGGTGTACATCGGCCTCACATAATGCCACCCCGAAACAGCAGGTAACCTCCAACTTGCTGCACTCTCTGGACAGTGTGTCTAAGGCATTCACCGAGTGAGGTGGCGCAGTGGTAACACACTGGACTCGCATTCGGGAGGACGACGGTTCAATACCGTCTCCAGCCATCCTGATTTAGGTTTTCCGTGATTTCCCTAAATCATTTCAGGCAAATGCCGGGATGGTTCCTTTGACAGGGCACGGCCAATTTCCTTCCCCATCCTTCCCTAACCCGAGCTTGCGCTCCGTCTCTAATGACCTCGTTGTCGACGGGACGTTAAATAACACTAACCTAACCTAACCTCTAAGGCATTCAGCCTGACCGGGTTGCCTCCAAACACGTCTCCGACGATTTTCTGGTTGAAGGCATATGCGACACATTTTGGCGAAGAGAAAATGATGCCAATCCTGAATGGTCTGTTCGCCATATCTCTGACGTGACCCCACCTAGCAACAAAAAACCAACGCCATATTATGGCCCCCATTGTCCCATGTAACATTTGCCCCACAAACTATTCGGCTACTTTCATACTTTCGGAGTTATTCTAGGTGGCTATAGTGACTCAGGCGTTCAGCCTGACAGGGTTGCCTCCAAACACGTCTCCGACGATTGTCTGTTTGAAGGCATATGCGACACTCATTGGTGAAGAGAACATGATGCCAATCCTGAGCGGTCCATTCGCCATGTTGTTGGACCCATTTATTGTTTATAGTTATGATGAGTATGTAATATATGTATTATATGTTCTATATTTAGCTGGCATTTGTAGTGGCACTTCGTGCAATGTTACGAGCTACAAGCTGGTCGGCTAGAGAGGAGGCGCCATATAGCGGGAAAGGTGATAAAGTAAACAGCCACTGCTACTGCAGAGAGCAGCGAAGCTTGACTAGAATCTGCAGGGTGAGGCATAATTCCACCAAAAAACTTTCAGAGTTGGTACCATGGACCAAAGCAAGAAAAAAATCTAGTAAACGTGGGCTGTAAAATGTACACCTTAAGAGCTATGAGAACTTGTTAATCTTCGCTGTGAAACACATCTATTCTACTGACAAGTGCTCAATGTTATAAGTATGCATGGAGCCCATGTTTTCTAGATTTTTTTTCTTGTTTTTGCCCGAACTACGACCTCTGAAAGTTTGTCTGTTGAGTTCTGCTACCATTACATATTATAAATTAAAGTCCCCCGTCAGGTTTTCGATCTGTTCGTGAAGACTAATCTCAGGAACTACTGTAGGGATTTTAATACGGTTTCCACTAAAATTTAGACTGATTCACTACAAAGGTTTGTGTGTATTACTTCATATTATAAACAAGCCGTGAAGCCGTTGATAGTTTTCCCCGCCCAAAGACAGGGTGGGTCGTTAGTGTACTATAAAAAGTAGGAGCGAACTTGCGCAGTAACAGTTTAGCTTCATATCAGATTACTGACACGATTACTTCTAGTTCATACAGGAACGTAGTTTTCGGCAACAGAACATATTCGATAGTGTTACTGCACATAAATTGTCTGCTAGTGATCCCCGGCATGTTCCAGCCACCTTTCTGATAATATCATTTATTGTTCTAATTTTTTGACCCTTTTATTTCAAGGTGTTTTCTGAATTTCAGAGAGCAAACGAGCATTAGACCTAGATATCTGTGCTTTAATTGTGTCTCAGCAGAAGTCTGTAAATGTTTCATGTCGACAAGCCTGTTATTTAAGCGGAACGTCTCGACTCGGCGACAGCACTGGTGTGGCCTGCTATGCAGGGGCACTATGCAGCCCAGCGTTACGGAGGTCCCAGGCGCGCACTATACCAGTATTCCGGCCTCAACATTCATGTTTGCGGGACTCCGACTACGCTTAAGTTAAACTTAGCCATCGGAATTCATTACGAATTATGATATGCAATTACTGTATATTTCAGGCTCGTACCATTTCTCATTATCTAATAATTTCGTACGAGGACGCTGGCTGCAACGAGAGCTACATGACAACCTTTTTCTTTCTTTTTTTAGAATTAACCATTGCTGAAAAGGGAGAATGACGCTGTCCTTTTGCTTCTCTACAGTTCTTACACAAGAAGGGATAGTTGTAGTTCGATGGGCTTGAGTCATGTAGTAGTGATAGCGGACTATGCTTGCAGTATATTACGTTATCGTTATCTATGCTGTTCGAGTCTAGGTTATGACTGGATTCATCTAATATTTTTCCTGTGTTATTAGGAAAAAAAATATTGCTCATAGACGTAAAAGAGAATCCGGGTCTGAGTAGTGTGTTTGCTGAATAAATGCCAATTAGCCAGTCATTGAGGATAGTGTGCTTCAGGCTAATTCAATAGGCCATTAATGAGAAAGAATATTTTTACGGTCACTGTACCAATTGTTACCCGAAAAGATATTGATCCATGAGCAGTGCCGACCTAGTGAGAGTGGTAGCTGTTGTATTGTGATGGTATTTAGTTTGAGTACGAATTAGAACAGAAATTTGATTGTAGTTAAACGAGTGATAATGTAAATGTTTTCGCTAGTTCCAGACATTAGTAGTATGTGACATATAGAGAGCCTAACATACAGAACAATTCTAACTACCAGTGTTGTGGTACAGTAGATTTTGGAACTGTCGGTGACAGGAACAACATTGCTATCTACATTACATTTATCTACATTTACATACACGTAACTACTCCGGAATTCGGACCTGAGTGCCTGGCTGAGAATTGATCCAACCAATTTCACATTGTTTCTATACCGTTCCACTCTCGAACAGCCCACGGGAAAAACGAACACCTAATCTTTCCGTGCGAGCTCTGATTTCTCTAATTTTATAGATGATCATTTCTCCCTCTGTAGGCTGGCGTCAACAATATATTTTCGTATTCGGAGGAGAAAGTCGGTGATTTAAATTTCGTAAAAAGACCTCGCTGCAACGAGAAACACTTTTGTATTAATGAGTGCCATCCCAACTCGCGTATCATATCCGTGACACTCTCTCACTGACTTGGCGATAACATCTTTGGACTTCTTGGACGTTCGCCGTCAATCCTATATGGTAAGGATCCCATAAACGCCGTCTTGGATTCGTCTTCCTCACAACACTGTCTGTGTGATCGTTCCAGTTTAAGTTGTTTGTAATTGTAAACCCTATGTCTTTAGTTCATTTGACAGCCTTGAGAATTTCGTGATTTGTCGTTTAACAGAAATGTAACGGATGTATTTTAGTACTCATGTGGATGAACTCACACTATCCATCATTTAGGGTCACTGCCACTTTTTGCATAATACAGATATCTTTTTTAAATCAGTGTGGAATCGGTTTTGATTTTCTGAATACTTCAGTAGACGGTAAATGACAGCAACATCTGCAAACAATGTGAGAGAGCTGCTCAGCTTGCATCTTAAATCGTTTATATAGGTTAGGAACAGCAGAGGATCTACAATGCATCCTTGTGGAACGTCAGATATGACGTCCGTTTTACTCGACGACTTTCCGTCGGTTACTACCGACGACTTTCTGTCAGTTACTACGAACAGTGATTTTTCTGACAGGAACTCACGAATCCAGCAGCACAATTCAGACGATACTCTCTAGGCACGCAATTTGATTAGAAGCTGCTTGCGAAGAACGCTAATGGCCTTCTGGAAATCTAGAAATACGGAATCAATTTAAGACTCCCTGTCGGCGGTGCTCATTACACCATGAGAATGCAGAACTAGTTGTGTTCCATGAGATGGGTATTTTCTAAATCTGTGATGGCTATGAGTCAATAGATCGTTTTCTTCGAGATACTTCATAATGTTTGAACACAGCATATGTTCCAATATCATACAGCAAATCGACGTCAGTGATATGGGTCTGTAATTCAGTGGGCTATTCCTATTTCACTTCTTCAGTACTTGTATGGCCTGTGCAACTTTCCAGTATGCTTACTAATTATGGAGGTTTTATGTCAACATACTCTGAAAGAAACCTAATATGTAGGCCTATACAGTCCGGATTGGAAAACTTGCTTTTATTAATCTGAGTGTCATAGCTACGCTGATTATATCTACTTCTAATTTACTCATGTTGACAGCTATTGTTAATTCGAATCTTGGAATATTTACTTCGACTTCTTTGACGAAGGAATTTCGGAAAGCCGTGGTTATTAGCTCTGGTTATCAATAACATCACCATTGTTATCGCGCAGTGATGGTATAGTTGTGTCTTGCCACTGGTGTATTTTATGCGCAAAAGAAACTCTTTGGATTTTCAGCCAGATTTCGAGACAGAGTTTCGTTGTGGAAACTATCAAAAGCATCACGTATTGAAGTCTGTGCTAAATTTCGAGTTTCAGTAAAACCGCGCCGTGCTTGGAGATTTTGCATCCTTTTAAATTTGACATTCTTTTCTCGTTGCTGCTGCAACAGTGTTCTGATCTCGTTTGAATCTAAGAGGTGAAGTATGTTTACGCAATCATTTACACTTAGAGTGGTCTCCTGAATAAATTGCTCAAAATAATTTTTGGAGAAAGCATTTAGTACAATTCCAGACGAAGTTCAGTGGCTACCACCTACCTTGAGCACGTATTTTCGCCAACATATCGAGGGTAGATCGAAGTCACCCACAACTATACTTGTATATGTGGGGTACCTATTTGAGATGATACTCAAGTTTTCTTCGAATCTTTCAGTAATAGTATAATCTGAGTCAGGGGGCGTTAAAAGGAACCACTTATTAACATATTCTGATTGTCAAGTACAACTTCTACTTAAACTGTCTCGCAGGAACTATTTATTTCAATTTCAGTACAAGATGAACTACTTCTAACAGCAACAAATACGTCACCGCCAACTGCATTTAATCTATCCTTTCCGAAGACCGTTTTGTCCTTTGTAAAGCTTTCGGCTGAACATATCTCCTGCTTTAGCCAGCTTTCAATACCTATAACGATTTGAGCTTAAGTGCTTTATATTATCGCCTGGAGCTCTGGTTCTTTTTCTACACAGCTATGACAGTTTACAACTGTAATACATGTGGTTCCTAGGTCTACCCTCGTTCTGTGTTTGACCTCCACCCTTTGAAACTGAAGGCTTGTTGTTCTTTCCCAAGACAGTCCAACCTAAAAAATCGCCTGGTCTACTCCACACAGTTCCCGCTACACATGAAGTCGCCTCTTGCGTGTAATGGACCCCCCGACCTATTAAGCAGAACCCGACGCCCCACCACGCTATGGCGCAAATCAGGGAACCTGTAGCCTACACAGACTCAGAACTGGGTGAGCCTCAGGTTGGTCACTCACTCGACTCTATACCCAAGGTCTGCAGTTACTCCTGTCGAAGATGCTACAGATGATTTGCCTTCATCCTGCAAGCAAGACTGGCAGCCTATATCAATTCAAATGTTCACCAGAGAGCACTCTTCCAATCCAAAGCGACACACATCATTAGTAATGACCATCTGCAATTGGCTGCACCATGTGCTCTTCATGGCATCCAGAAAGACCTTTTCTTCATTTCTGATTAATCCCCCTGTTTGTATACATAGTATGTACTGTAGGTCTTCCCCTTCTTGGCAGCCAACTCTGAAAAGGCCCCATTATTTATCTAACATTGGATCCACCCTCTGTGAACGCTTGGATCCTGGAGGCTGAGAGGCTTCCTCTGAAACCGAGCGAGAGACTTCATCCGTCTCAGGATCTTTATTAGCCGCTGATAAGGCTCGAAACCTTTTTGTCAGACGAACCTGAGGTGCCTTTCGATCATCGGACCCCTGGTAAGTCTCTCACTGCCTTCCACATCTTTAAACAACCTCCCTCTGGACCACAGATGAAGAGTGAACCACAGTGCAGGCAGTCACCGCGGCGACCACAGTACTGCACCGATCGGGGGTGCGTGGGACATTCTGGATGGACATCCCTTGCCTCACCATGTCTGCCCCCGCTCCCCCCCCCCCCCCCCACCACCTCCACCAAGTGTTGCTCATTAGCCTCAAGTTGCATGGCCGGATCAACACTGCCTGGAACTGTTAGTGAAGAGTCACCAACTCAGTTTGCATCTGAAAACAGCACAGTGCCTGTCCATACTAAAGACAGCAGAATTATACACTATGCAGTTATTAATACACGATACTGTACCTAGCAAATAAACTAACATGCAAGAAGTCTAAGAATTAAACTACTAAACACACAAGTAAATCACATTAAGTCGCATATAGTTACAAGCTCTTAAAATAATTCACAAAAGAACGCTGCACTCTCCTGCAGTGCTGCAGGGATGGAAACGGCCAGATCAGTTCAAGTGTGTGATTCCCAATTCTCGGCTTTGAGCCATGAAGTCATGTGTGACATCATAAGTTTACAATTCGAAGGATGTGTGCAGCTTGATATTAAATATTATTTGTGGAATATTAGTAACTGGCGTAAACTACGCTGTTTATTCCGAATACGTCGTGATTTCCGAGGGTGTGGTTAGTCAGAAACCTAAGATTAGAGCTTAACTCGCTGTGAGTGAAACGAATTGCAGTCATTATTCTGTCATTTTTCTGGAGTGCATCTAGGATATTATTAACACTTGTACCGGTATTTCGGCTGACAATTCTTTTGCCATTCTCAAGGTAAATCGCTTGCAAGATTTTTAAAGCACTTTATATTGTGGAGTAAACGCGTGTGAGTTAAAGATAACACGTTTGGTAACAGGAGCTTCAGTAATAGATAAAGACCTAAACCTCTAAAAGTAAAATAAAGCAAGTGCAGTCAGCGAATCCAGAGTGCTTACGGAGTATTGTACTTTGCTGATTGTTATGTATGGCATATGTTGGAATGCCAAGCAGTGAAGACATAGAACAATATTTCCTTTAGAGCACAGACGTGAAATGAGGGGTTACCAAGATTTTTGGAGCTGGAAACCCTCCTCTCGGTTGAGCAGGTTGTCTGCTAATTATATTTCCATAGCTTCTTTGACCACTGAATCCCAATAGGATGAGGAGCTGTGGCTGGTATCTTAATTTTCTCATAATCCTTGGAATGGCCAATGGAAATACAATGTTCAGCTATCGCAGATTTGTGGCAGTAAAGTGCGTCGCTGGTGTTCAACTCAACGTCCTATGTAGCTTTTACCACACCCACAAGGAATTTATTAGTCTTCACAGTTTCCAGAGTCTTGCCCATGGGAAGGAAGATCATATACACGTATTTTTTTCCATTACTCTTGCAATTTTTGAAGAAATACACTGATAAGCCAAAACATTTTGACCACTGCCCACCGCGAGGTTGGATGCCACCTGGTAACATTGCGGGCAAGTGACTTGCTATGAAAACTATGTAAGCGGAGCAGGGATGGATTGGGATTACCATAGTGAGGATGTTATTGTTGTTGTGGTCTTCAGCCCAGAGACTAGTTTGATGCAGCTCTCCATGCTACTCTATCCTGTGCAAACTTCTACATCTCCCAGTACCTACTGCCTACATCCTTCTGAATCTGTTTAGTGTATTCATATCTTGGTCTCCCTCTACAATTTTTACCCTCCTCGCTGCCCTTCAATACTAAATTGGTGATCTCTTGATGCCTCAGATTATGGCCTACCAACCGATCCCTTCTTCTAGTCAAATTGTGCACAAATTTCTCTTCTCCCCCAATTATATTCGATACCTCCTCATTAGTTATGTGACCTACCCATCTAATCTTCAGCATTCTTCTGTAGCACCACATTTCGAAAGCTTCTATTCTCTTTTTGTCTAAACTATTTATCGTCCAAGTTTCACTTCCATACATGACTACACTCCATACAAATACTTTCATAAATGGCTTTCTGACACTTAAATCTATACTCGATGTTAACAAATTTCTCTTCTTCAGAAATGCTTTCCTTGCCATTGATAGTCTACATTTTATATCCACTCTACTTCGACCATCATCAGTTATTTTGCTCCCCAAGTAGCAAAACTCATTTACTACTTTAAGCCTCTCATTTCCTAATCTAATTCCCGCAGCGTCACCCGATTTAATTCGACTACATTCCATAATCCTCGTTTTTCTTCTGTTGATGTTCATCTTATATCCTCCATTCAAGACACTGTCCATTCCGTTCAGCTGCTCTTCCAGGTCCTTTGCTGTCTCTGACAGAATTACAATGTCATTGGCCAACACCAAAGTTTTTATTTCTTCTCCATGGGTTTTAATTCCTACTCCGAATTTTTCCTTTGTTTCCTTTACTGCTTGCTCAATATACAGATTGAATAACATTGGGCATAGGTTACAACCCTGTCTCACTCCCTTTCCAACCACTGCTTCCCTTTCATTCCCCTCGACTCTTATAACTGCCATCTGGTTTCTGTACAAATTGTAAATAGCCTTTCGCTCCCTGTATTTTACCCCTGCCACCTTCAGAATTTGAAAGAGAGTATTCGAGTCAACATTGTCAAAACCTTTCTCTAAGTCTACAGATGCTCGTAGAAACGTAGGTTTGCCTTTCCTTAATCTATATTCTAAGATAAGTCGTTGGGTCACTATTGCCTCACGTGTTCCAACATTTCTACGGAATCCAAACTGATCTTCCCCGAGGTCGACTTCTACCAGTTTTTCCATTCGTCTGTAAAGAATTCGTGTTAATATTTTGCAGCCGTGGCTTATTAAACTGATAGTTCGGTAATTTTCACATCTGTCAACACCTGTTTTCTTTGGGATTGGAATTATTATATTCTTCTTGAAGTCTGAGGGTATTTCGACTGTCTCATACATCTTGCTCACTAGATGATAGTGTTTTGTCAGGGCTGGCTCTCCCAAGGCTGTCAGCAATTCTAATGGAATGTTGTCTACACCTGGTGCCTTGTTTCAAGTTACGTCTTTCAGTACTCTGTCAAACTCTTCACGCAGTATCATATCTCCTATTTCATCTTCATCTACATCCTCTTCCATTTCCATAATATTGTCCTCAAGTACATTGCCCTTGTATAGACGCTCTATATACTCCTTCCACCTTTCTGCTTTCCCTTTTTTGCTTAGAACTGGGTTTCCATCTGAGCTCTTGATATTCATGCAAGTGGTTCTCATTTCTCCAAAGGTCTCTTTAATTTTCCTGTAGGCAGTATCTATCTTACCCCTAGTGAGACATGCCTCTACATCCTTACACTTGCCTTCTAGGCATGCCTGCTTAGCCATTTTGCACTTCCTGTCGATATCATGTTTGAGACGTTTGTATCCCTTTTTGCCTGCTTCATTTACTGCATTTTTATATTTTCTTCTTTCATCTATTAAATTCAATATCTCTTCTGTTACCCAAGGATTTCTACTAGCCCTCGTCTTTTTACCTACTTGATCCTCTGCTACCTTCACTATTTCATCTCTCAAAGCTTCCCATTCTTCTTCTACTGTATTTCTTTCTCCCATTCTTGTCAATCGTTCCCTAATGGTCTCCCTGAAGCTCTCTACAACCTCTGGTTCTTTCAGAGTATCCAGGTCCTATCTCCTCAAATTCCCACCTTTTTGCAGTTTCTTCAGTTTTAATCTACAGTTCATCACCAATAGATTGTGGTCAGAGTCCACATCTCCCCCTGTAAATGTTGTACAGTTTAATACCTGGTTCCTGAATCTCTGTCTTACCATTATATAATCTGTCTGAGACCTTCCAGTATCTCCAGGCTTCGTCCATGTATACAACCTTCTTTTATGATTCTTGAACCAAATGTTAGCTATGATTAAGACATGCTCTGTGCAAAATTCTACCAGGCTGCTTCCTCTTTCATTCCTTAATCCGATTCCATATTCACCTACTACGTTTCCTTCTCTTCCTTTTCCTAGTATCGAGTTCCAGTCACCCATGACAATTAAATTTTCGTCTCCCTTCACTATATGAATAATTTCTTTTATCTCATCATACATTTCATCAATCTCTTCGTCATCAGCAGAGCTAGTTGGCGTATAAACTTGTACTACTGTGGTAGGTGTGGGCTTTGTATCTATCTTGGCCACAATAATGAGTTCACTATGCTGTTTATAGTAGCTTACCCACATTCCTATTTTTTTATTCATTATTAAACCTACTCCTGCATTACCCCTATTTGATTCTGTATTTATAACCCTGTAGTCACCTGACCAGAAGTCTTTTTCCTCCTGCCACCGAACTTCACTAATTCCCACTGTATCTAACTTTAACCTATCCATTTCCATTTTTAAATTTTCTAACCTGCCTGCCCTATTAAGGGATCTGATATTCCACGCTACAACCCATAGAACGCCAGTTTTCTTTCTCCTGATAACAACGTTCTCATGAGTAGTCCCCGCCTGGAGATCCGAATGGGTGACTATTTTACCTCCTGAATATTTTACCCAAGAGGACGCCATCATCATTTAACCATTCAGTAAACGCTGCATGCCTTCGGGAAAAATTACGGCTGTAGTTTCCCCTTACTTTCAGCCGTTTGCAGTACCAGCACAGCGAGGCCGTTACAAGGCCAGATCAGTCAATCATCCAGACTGTTGCCCCTGAAACTACTGAAAAGTCTGCTGCCCCTCTTCAGGAACCACACGTTTGTCTGGCCTCTCAACAGATTCCCCCCCGTTGTGGTTGCACCTACGGTACGGCTATCTGTATCGCTGAGGCACACAGGCCTCCCCACCAACGGCAAGGTCCATCGTTCATGGGAGGATAGTGAGGATATGGGCTGCAAATGGGGAAATCCACAGGGACTTTGACTTTGCCAAAGGACCGATTATTTTTACGCAAAGCCTGTGAGCGAATATCTCGAAAACGGCGAATCTGGTCGAATGTTCACGTAGAAGGTAGAAGGACAGTGAAACCACCACTAGGCGCTAAACAGTTGAACGTCCACGACTCTTCACAGAACGTGGTGTTCGGAGGCTTGTCTGCTCTGTAAAGAAGGATAGATGGTGGCCTGTGACATCTCTGCCGAAAGAACACAATGCTGATGCATGCACAAGTGTTTCGGAGCAAACCGTTCATTGTACATTGTTGAACATGGAGCTCTACGTGTTCACTACATCGTGAGTTACGATTGCAATGGCCACGGGACTATCGGTGTTCGAGCATCGATCAATGGAAATGTGTCCGCTCTTCAGGTGAATCACATTTTTGTTATACTAAGTCGATGGTCGTCTACGCAAACGCCTTCATCAAGGTGAACATCAGTCGAAACGTGCACAGCGCGCCACGGGCGCAGGCTGGTAGGAGCAGTATTATGCTATGAGAGACATTCTCCTGTGCTTGTATGGGACCCATGATAGTAATCGAAGACACGCTGACAGCTGCGAACCACCTGCATCCCTTTATGCCTGATGTCTTTCCCTACAGCGATGGCATCTTTCAGCAGTATAATTGTCTTATTCTCGGTGCCACAACCGTGCTACAGTGGTTTGAAGAGCGTTATATTGAACTCACGTTGTCTCAGGGACCAAATTCGCCTGATGTACGAGGTGTAACCCATCTGAGTCACTATCGGGTGCCATCACCGCGTACACAAATCAGAGGCCCGTTATTTACGCAAATTATATGACCTGTGTGTAGACATCTAGAGCCATATACCTGCGCAAACCTATCACAAATCTGTCGGATCCCTGATATGCAGAATCAGTGATTTATTTCGTTCCAAAGACGGGCTAATCTGCGTATTACCCAAATACGGCAGGAAGGGCGCAGGCTTTTTATTTCTTTTTCTTTTTGCTGTTCTTTTGGTTGGTCTGGCGTTTCAGCTCGCGGAGCTCTCTTCATATGATGTTCTGTAATTCCATTTTTAGCGACTCTTTCTTCCAGCTGCACCAGTTCACTCTATAAGCTGCCGGCGTCGGACACTACATGAGCCCTCTGTACTAAAGTTTTTAAGAACACTCGCAGTTTGCGAAGGATGGTAGCAGCTAGAGGTATGCAAGTATAAGTCGGTGTGGGTGGGCTTAAGGTAAACGCGATTTCCTAAAAACTCATCTTCCTCTCGTCGAACTAATATATCCAGAAATGGTAGGCAACCATTCATTTCCCATTCCATTGTAAATTTGATATTTTTGTGAATGGAGTTTGGATGTTCAAGAAACTAGATCAATTTGTCCTCGCCATCTGGTCAATTTAGGGATGTGTGATTGACTTATCTCCGGGACACTGTCTGTTTCAAAACTGCAGAGTTGAGTGCTTTTTCTTCAAAATCCTCCATAAATAAATTAGCAATCACAGGTGAGGGAGACTGCCCATGGCAACAACATCAGTCTGTTAAAAATATTAGTCATCAAATAATAACTAAGTGGAGGTTGGTGCTTGCCTGAATTATGTCGTTATGTCTTCTACAGACTTTCTGCTAATCAATGAGAGAGAGTCAACAACATTTACTTACTATAAAAATGAAAACGACGTCAAATCAGATCAATAAAACATAGCTGTTAGGTTTCAAAGTTTCTAACCTACTAATAAAATCTGATAAAATCTGCTGAATTATGGATATGGCGTTCACACTCACCTACAAAAGATCTCAAATACGAAGCTACATACACTGAAGAGCCAAAGAAACTGGTACACCTGCATATTATCGTGTAGGGCCCCCGCGAGCACGCAGAAGTGCCGCAACATGACGTGGAATGGACTGGATTAATGTCTGAAGTAATGCTGGATGGGGATTGACACCATGAATCCTGCAGGGCTGTCTATAAATACGTAAGAGTACGAGGACGTGGAGATCTCTTCTGAACAGCACTTCGCAAGGCATCTCAGATATGCTCAATAATGTTCATGTCTGGGGAGTTTCGTGGCCAGCGGAGGTGTTTAAACTCAGACGAGTGTCCCTGGAGCCACTCTCTAGCAATTCTGGAAATGTGGGGTGTGGCATTGACCTGCTGGAATTGCCCAAGTCCGTGGGAATGCACAATGGACATTAATGGATGCAGGTGATCAAACAGGATGCTTACTTACGTGTCGCTTGTCAGAGTAGTATCTAGACGTATCAAGGGTCCCATATCACTCCAACTGAACACGCCCCACACCATTACAGACCCTCCACCAGCTTGAACAGTCCCCTGCTGACATGAAGGGTCCATGGATTCATGGGTTTGTCTCCATACCTGTACACATCCATCTGTCTGATATAATGTGAAACGAGACTCGTTCGACCAGGCAGCATGTTTCCAGTCATCAACAGCCCAAGGTTGGCATTGATGGGCCAAGGCGAGGCGTAAAGTTTTGTGTTGTGCTGTCATCAAGGGTACACGAGTGGGCCTTCGGCTCCGAAAGCCCTTATCGATGATGTTTCTTTGAATGGTTTGCACGATGACACTTGTTGATGGCCCAGCATTGAAATGTGCAGCAATTCAATTTGTGGATGGGTTGCACTTCTGTCACGCTGAACTATTCTCTTCAGTCGCCGTTGATCCCGTTCTTGCAGGATCTTTATCCGGCCACAGTGATGTCAGAGATTTGATGTTTTACCGGATTCCTGATATTCACGGTACACTCGTGGAAGGGTCGTATGGGGAAATCTCGACTTCATCGCTGCCTCACAGATGCTGTGTTCCATCGCTCGTGCGCCGGCTATAACACCACGTGCAAATTCAAATTTTGATTAAATGTGATTGTAGAAGCAGTAACCGATCTAACAACTGCGCCTGATACTTGTTGTCTTATATAGGCGTTGCCGACCGCAGCGCCTTATTCTGGCTGTCTACAAATCTGTATTTGAATACGCGTGTCTATGTCAGTTTCTTTGGCGCTTCAGTGTATTTGGACAATCAATAAGTAGGTTCAGATATGTTACTCACTATTGGTCTACATGTCAGTGCTTTGCATTCTGCCCCAGGTGTGGGTTATAGCTTCCATCTTCTCCTGAACCACCTTTTTTGTTTCTGTGCTACTTTGTGGACCTTGGGAAGGCTGTATAATCTTGGAGGAACAGAGTTGTGTCCCTTCAGTTTGTTGATACCTTTCATGGGTAGAGAGCTGCAGTTCAGAAGTGAAGCAGTTTTTCTTTGAACACGTGTTGTAGTCAGTCTTACGAAATGTTAGAGTTACGATAGAGTTTACGAAGTGCAACTCTTGCAGACGAGGATATGTCGATCTTATTAGCAGCGGCAGTCTTAATCAAACGCACCATTTTCGCGAATTTTGGTATAATGTCACTGCTGCGATATCTTAGCAATCTGGGTTATCACAAATATTTGACTATTTCTACCATATGTGGCACGATTTCTGAGAGTGAGATACGGTATCAACCTAAGAAGACAGTTGAAATAAGCGTGAGTGAAAAGTATGGCAATCACATTTATAATCTTGATTTTCACGAATATTTGAATGTTTTTTTCCCCAATCAACACGATTTCTTTTAGAACAAATATTTTTGGAATTTCTCTGTTTACACGAGCTATATAGCTAAATTTGTTGATTCCACATTTCATTATATTTCCTGAATTGTACCTAGAACTAAACTACTAAAGAACTAAACTACTAAACACACAGGTAAATCGAAATAAGTTAGAAGCTCGTAAAATAATTCATAAAGGAACGATGTACTCTCCTGTTGTGCTGCAGGGAGAAGTCAGCTTTTATACTAACTTGCTTTTCCACAGTCGTATTTTGGGAACAGGTTTAGTGAGTTGCCAACGCCTGAAATGGAACATATGAGTGTGAGAAAATCAAGGAGACTGACTACAGTGTGAGCTATCTGGCAACGCTGTGTTGTTCTACTTGTGTAGACCGGCGTGTTCATCCCTTCCACCTGCTCAGTTCCATGAAGCCATCATGTGATTTTTGAGAACGCCATCAGTGAAGTTGTGTTTTTGTTGTGTGTTACGAGAATGGAACAGCAGAACCTGGAGCAACGTTATGCCATCAAGTTTTGTGTTAAACATGGGGAATCCGTGAGTGAGACATTTGAAAAGTTGGGACAGGTTCATGAGAAACATTCATTAGCAAGAGCACAAGTTTTTCGCTGGCACAAATCATTTTTGGAAGGCTGAGAATACGTTGAAGATCAATCTCGCTCATGGATACCTCCAAGTTCAAGAACCGACAAAAACGTCGAATGTGTGGGTGCTCTTGTGAGATCAGACCAATGTCTAACAATAAGGATGATGAGGGACTTGTTAAACTTACACACTTTCACTTCGAATTATGACTGAAGTTCTGCACATGTGAAAGGTTTTTGCAAAAATGGTGACGAGAAACCTCAATACGAAAAAAGCTTGAATGAGCAAATCAAAGATCAAAACAATGCCTATTTGGTTTTTTGACAGTAGGGGTATGGAGCATAAAGAATTAGTTACTTCATGGCAAACGTTCAACCAAGTGTTTTACAAAGTTGTCCTTGAAGGGCTCAGGAAAAGGTGAAACGAATGAGACATGGCATTGCAGACAAGTGTATGCTACAACATGACAACGCCTCATGTCGCACAGCCACTTCCATCACAGAATTTTTGATCTCAAAACGCATTCCTAATGTTCCACCGCCACACTATTTACCAGTATGCGTCCTTGTGACTTATCTTTTCCAGGAATCGAAAAATGTCTTAAAAGGACGACATTTTGGGACCCTGGAGCAGATTCAAAAGAATGTGATCATCATCTTTAGGCTTTATCAGTTGAAGCCTTTCAGCGCTGGTACCGAGAATGGGAACACCTTCTTACAGCGATGTATAGGTGCCAAAGGGAACTTCTTTGAAGAGGTCAATGTGGTGTCACTGCCAGACACCACACTTGCTAGGTGGTAGCTTTTAAATCGGCCGCGGTCCGGTAGTATACGTCGGACCCGCGTGTCGCCACTGTCAGTAATTGCAGACCGAGCGCCACCACACGGCAGGTCTAGAGGGACGTACTGGCACTCGCCCCAGTTGTACAGCCGACTTTGCAAGGAAAGGTTCACTGACAAATACGCTCTCATTTGCCGAGACGATAGTTAGCATAGCCTTCAGCTACATTTGCTACGACCTAGCAAGGCGCCGTATTCAATTGATATTGAGATTCTATTAATGTATCATCAAGAGCGATGTTCTACAAATGTGGATTAAAGTTAAGTATTCCAGAAGCTACGTACTTTTCTTTATAGCATTCATTACGTATCCTGTTTCAGACCTCACGCCAGCCTGCGTGAGTTTAAGCGCGTGCCTTTCGGCTTCCTCTCATTGTGTGTAGGCTGTCTTGTCTAGACACAACAGTCAATATCGCTGTTTGAAAAAAAAAGAGAACTTTGATAGATAAAAATCAGTCTCATAACTTTTCTCACACTCCTCGTATCTGATGAAATACTCGTAGTTAATTTTGCAACTGAGGTTTTCTTTATTTAAGAATAGGTGAGCAAATCTGTTGATAAAAATTCTGTATCATAAGGTAGTAAGAGGGGAACCCACAGCACACCATCTAACTGTTTATAGAGAAACTCATGGAACTGGAAATAAGCCTATTTTAAATACATCTGAGTAACAAAAATTGTATAGTGTATTTCTACAGAGTCCACATTAGATTTGCACGAAAGATGTCCAAAACATTGTTCGACTTACCTTGATGATCAGTGACAACAAGTACAGTTGTGTAAAAATCAACATTTCTTTTCGAACTGAAATTACAATTAACATCCGCTTTTGCCTTGTAATTGTGATGTAATGCAAACGACGAGAGTACATAAGAAACTGAAGAAATACGGGGACCATGCGTTGTATATTGATCCAATTTTTAATCATACGAATACTTGTACCTACTTTTAACAACAATAATATTAAATCTATATTTTAAAAAAGAAAAGAAAAAGTATAAGCTCATTTTGAGTTATTGCCGATACGAGAGAGTATCGTGTAGAGTGGAGAGCAGCCAGTGTGGCGAGGAACGACTGTCACATGGCCTGAGCGAGTTCGTATCCTGTCCGCACTTTGATGCTAGACATGATAAACCATGTATGAAGACTTTTCGTCAGAGATATATCTAGATTCTGCTGGGCGCCCAGAGAAGATGGCTGTCACCAGATTTCTAAAAGAGAGGTTTCCAGTCGTAAAATGTTAGCGACCGAAATTACGTTTGTGTACAGCATCCAGCTCTATTAATTTACTCGTACTAGTGGTGGTTGAGTTCCGCGGCCATGGAATGAATTACTTGGAGAAATACAGTAACTAGCCACTTTTCCTTTTCTTTCTTTTCAATTACAGATTTAACACTGCAATCGTTAAAAGTAGATACACACGTATGTGTAATTAAAAACTGATTCAATATACATTGTATGGTTTCTGTATTTCTTCTGGTGATCCAGTTCTGTTCCGATTGAGACGATGACCTGAAAAATTAATAAGTCGTTGGTGCTTTAGGGTAAACCGCTAAAGCTGCAGCTGTTAAATTTTATGAACGTGATCTGAAAGCAGTGGAAATATAGCTAAACAATGGGTGTTTGTTGTGGTCTTCAGTCTGAAGATTGGTTTAATGCAGCTCTCCATGCTGGTGTATCCTGTGCAGGCCACTTTATCTCTAAATAACTGCTGCAACCTACATCCATTTGAATCTGCTTATTGTAGTCAGACCTTGGTCTTCTTGTGTAATTTTTACTGGGCTCTCCGCATACTTCCCTTGTTGTGGCGTAACAAACTAGTCACGCCACACTGAGGAGGAAGCCGAAAGGCACGCGTTATGACTGCTATAAAGAAAATACGTAGCTTTGGAATATACTTAACTTTTAATGCTTCCTTTGGTACATCTCTCTTGACTATACAAATGAGACTCGTAAGATACATGCACTGATACAATTGGCGCCTTGCTAAGTCGTAGCCATTAACTTAGCTGAAGGCCATTCTGTCTCTCGGCAAATGAGAGCAAAGGCTTCGTCAGTAGTCGCTAGCAACGTCGTCGTACAACTGGGGCGAGTGCTAGTACGTCTCCCGAGACCTGCCTTGTGGTGGCGCTCGGTCTGCGATCCTGACAGTGGCGACACGCGGGTCCGACATGTACTAATGGACCGCGGCCGATTTAAGCTACCACCTAGCAAGTGTGGTGTCTGGCGGTGACACCACATCCCTCCATTACCAAAATGCGAACTCCTTCATGCCTCAGGATGTGCCCTATCAACCGATCCCTCCTTTTAGTCAGATGATAACATAAATTTTTTTCTTCCCTAGTTCGACTCAGTACCTACTGGTTAGTTACTTGATCCAACCATATAACCTCAGCAATCTTCTTGAGGAGAACATTTCAAAACCTTTTATTCTCTTTTTGTTTGAAATATTTATCGCCCACGTTTCACTACAAGCAAACACCTTCAGAAACGACACTGTAACAGTTAAATTTACACTGATCAGCCAGAACATTGTGACCAGCTACCTAATACCTGGTATGTTCACCTTTGGTACAGATAACAGCAGACGTGTCGTGGCATGGAAGCATTGAGGCATTGGTAGGTCGCTGGAAAGAATTGGCATCACATCAGCACACACAAGACACCTAATTCCCGTAAATTCCGGGGAGGGGGGGGGGGGTTTATGAGCACTAACACCACGTTCAATCACATCCCAGATGTCTTTGATTAGGTTCAAATCTGTTGAGTTGGGGGCCAGCGCATCAACTGGAACCCGCCACTGTGTTCCTCAAACTACTCCATCACACTCCTGGTATTGTGACATGGGGTATTATCTTGCTGAAAAATACCACTGCCGTCAGGGAACTTAATCGTCATGAAGGGGCGTACTTGGTCTGCAACCAGTGTACGACACTCCTTGGCCGTCATGTTGCCTTGCACAAGCTCCACTGGACCCATGGATGGCCACGTGGATGTTCCCCAGAGCATAATAAAGCCATTATCAGCTTGTTTCCATCACGACGTATAGCTGTCAAGGAGCTGTTCCCCTGGAAGATGACAGATCCGCGCCTCCCATCAGCATGTTGAAGAAGGTATCGGGATTCACAAGATCACACAACGCTCTGATACTGCGCCAACGTACAATGCCGATGGTCACACGCCCATTTCAGTCGAAGTTGCCTATGTCATAGTGTTAACATTGGCACACGTATGAGTCATCGGCTGCAGAGGCCCATCGTTAGGAGTGTTCGGTGCACAGTGTGTAATTCGTAACTGCCATCTTTTACAAACTGTGCATCGAGCAACCAATAAAAAAAACCAACATGAGGTTTACATAGCAAACTAAGGTTCAGGGAGAAGAAATAAAAACTTTAAGGTTTTCCGATGATATTGTAATTCTACACGAGACCAAATTACTTGGAAAAACAGTTGAACGTAATGGATAGAGGTTATAAGATGAACATCAGCAATCTATGACGAATGTAGAAGATTTTTGCTATTTGTGGAGTCAAGAAGTCATGATTTATGAAGTAAAAAGGATACAAAACGCACAATAGAAATAGCAAGGTAAAGGCAGCAGAGAGGCAATTCTGAGGTCGCAGTTGATAATGGAAGCAAGACTAAAGAAAAATTAAGACACGTTTACAGGATTTGGAAAAAGTTTTCGACAATGTAAAATGGTGCAAGAAGTTCGAGTCTCGGTCGGGCACACAGTTTTAATCTGCTCAAATTTCTATCTTGGTTGAGCTTTTCGCCTACTCTATTGAGGCGAATACACTAGCTCAATTTCCCATTACACTACTCTTCCGATATGCACTAAGGTTACAACCGAGCTTTTCGAGACCCGATCTATGGAATTGAGACATGGGTAATTACCAAGAAGCAAGGAAGCCGGATTCAGGCACAAGAAATGAAATTCCTTAGATGTGTTAAAGATGGAACAAGAGAAGACAGGCCAGGAAATCAAGATATTAGAGAAGAACTGCAAATCTTTAGCCTCAATGACAAAATTCGAGTTTACAAAAGAAAATGGAACGAACAAGAATGGAGAGTGAGAGACCTCTCTTAAAGGCAAGAAATTATAAGTGCCATGAGAGAAGAGACAGAAGAAGACCCCGACAGAGATGGGTATCGTAACAGGCAATTCCAACCTAATATCTGAAGACAATATGAAGATGAAACTTTCTGGCAGATTAAAAATTCTGACAAAATTAGGGGTAAACTATAGGGAGAGAATATACAATATGTACAAGAATCAAGAGGGAATAATAAGAGTAGACAACCAAGAACGAAACGCTCGGATTAAAAAGGATGTAAGACAGGGATTTAGCCTTTCGCCCCACTATTCAATCTGTACATTGAGGAAGCATTGATGGAAATAAAACAAAGGTTCCAAAGTGGAATTAAAATTCAAGGTGAAAAGATATCAATGACACGATTCGCTGATTACATTGCTATGATGAGTGAAAATGAAGAAGAATTACATGACCTGCTGTATGGAATGGACAGTCTAATCGGTACCGAATGTGGATTGAGAGTAAATCGAAGAAAGACAAAAGTAGTGAGAAGTAGCAGAAATGAGAACAGCGATAAAGTTAAAATCATGATTGATGGTCACGAAGTAGATGAAGTTAAGGATTTGCGCTACCTATGCAGCAAAATAACCAATGACGGACGGAGCAAGGAGGACATCAAAAGCAGACTACCACTGGCAAATAGGGCATTCTTGGTCAAGAGGAGTGTACTAGTATCAAACGTCGGACCCCCTCCGTCTAATAGGCGCTGCTCATGCGTGGTTGTTTATACATCTTTGGGCGGGTTTAGTGACATCTCTGAACAGTCAAAGGGACTGTGTCTGTGATATAATATCCACAGTCAACGTGTCTTCAGGAGTTCAGGGAACTGGGGTGATGCAAAACTTTTTTGATGTGTGTAGGATGGGGAATCATTATAGTGACGATTTGTATTGCAAGTGGTTAAACCCACTGATATAAGCAACTTTGATAAGGGGTTGATTGTTATGGCCTGACGCCCTGTAACAAGCCTCACGGAAACCGTAAGGGTGTCGGCATACTTCTGTCTGTATAAGACTACATGTAGACAATGAGGAGCTGGACTTCCATTTCTCATCACATACGTGGAGGTCGGAGGCTTGCTCGCTCTGTAAAGCAAAACAGGCGGCGATCTGTGGCCAATATGACAACACAGTGCTAGCACAAGTGTTTTGGAGCGCAACCTTCAATGCACATTTTTGGAAATGGTGCCCCGCATCAGATGACCCCTTCGTGATTGTATGATAACCCAAAGATATTGTCAATTACGATTGCCCTGAGTGCGGGGTCGAGGGAAATACATCACCTGGTCGGATGAATCAAGTTTACTGTTACGCTAGTTAGTCATGTCCAGATACACCAACACTGGAGACAGCCGCTGCTTGAATCGTGCACTGCACCAGGGACGCAGGCCGGTGGGGGCCGTATTATGAAATGTAAGACATCCATATAGCGAATGGCCATGCCGCAGTGGTGACAGCGGTTCCTGTCAGATGACGGAAGTTAAGCGCTGTCGGGCTGGCCTAGCACTTGGATGGGTGACCATCCGGTCTGTCGAGCACTGTTGGAAAGTTGGGTGCACTCACCCCTTGGGAGGCCAATTGAGGAGCTACTTGACTGGGAAGTAGCAGCTCCGATCTCGTCAACTGACATATGGCTGCGAGAGCTTTCTGCTGACCACATGCCCCTCCATATTCGCATCCAATGAAGCCTGTGGGCTGAGATGACATGGCGGCTGATCGGTACTGTTGGGCCTTCGTGGTCTGTTCGGATGGAGTGTTCTTTTTTTGTTTTTGTTAGTTTTCACACATTTATATGGGCTCCCACGGGATCTGTGGTAGTAACTGAAGGCACCATGACAATTATGGACTACGTGACCATACTGGGGAGGGAGGGGGGGGGGGCAACCTGCATCGGTTCATACATGGTATCGTCTCCTATGGTCATGGAATCTTCAAGGAAGATAACTCTCCATGTCTCAAAGGCAGATTCGTCTGCAGTGGTTTGAAGGAAATAACAAAGAACTCACATAGATGGCTTGGCCCCCAAATTCCTTCCAGAGAAAGTAGACGCAATATGTGGTGTGCATACTGTAAGACCTTCGGTACACACACCATCAGATTATTTGACTTGTCGCTCTAACGAAGTAGGCGAGTGTCAGCAATATGTCTCGTGGTCTTATCGTGGCGTGTTTTATCTTCTGCCGTTAGGTCAGACAATAGAAATGACACTTGCACGCTTAGAGTAGCAGATTGACGGTGACCAACTTTAAACAGAACTTGATTAATTTTCACACACATTTATTAAAATAATAAAAAACATAGACATTATGTGACTTGATTCTGGATGCTGTTTACAACTGACAATCTGAAGTTCCTTTGGTCTTGGTACGTTAATCTTATTCTCACATATCTCTGATACTTGACAAAGTGTCTATACATTTCTCTTCATGGCTATGTACAGGAATATGATAATCTTATTAGGCGCAGACTCAAACTTGACTACAGACTAATGAAGACTGATGCAGACTGACTCATCGGAGGTCTGTACACTCATTATAATACCTCACGCGTTCAGGTATCACTGCGCGAGTGTGATTCGCGAGGAGAAAAGGTTTTACGTTAGCAGCAATCTCATTGGCTGCATTACATACACTCCTGGAAATGGAAAAAAGAACACATTGACACCGGTGTGTCAGACCCACCATACTTGCTCCGGACACTGCGAGAGGGCTGTACAAGCAATGGTCACACGCACCGCACAGCGGACACACCAGGAACCGCGGTGTTGGCCGTCGAATGGCGCTAGCTGCGCAGCATTTGTGCACCGCCGCCGTCAGTGTCAGCCAGTTTGCCGTGGCATACGGAGCTCCATCGCAGTCTTTAACACTGGTAGCATGCCGCGACAGCGTGGACGTGAACCGTATGTGCAGTTGACGGACTTTGAGCGAGGGCGTATAGTGGGCATGCGGGAGGCCGGGTGGACGTACCGCTGAATTGCTCAACACGTGGGGCGTGAGGTCTCCACAGTACATCGATGTTGTCACCAGTGGTCGGCGGAAGGTGCACGTGCCCGTCGACCTGGGACCGGACCGCAGCGACGCACGGATGCACGCCAAGACCGTAGGATCCTACGCAGTGCCGTAGGGGACCGCACCGCCACTTCCCAACAAATTAGGGACACTGTTGCTCCTGGGGTATCGGCGAGGACCATTCGCAACCGTCTCCATGAAGCTGGGCTACGGTCCCGCACACCGTTAGGCCGTCTTCCGCTCACGCCCCAACATCGTGCAGCCCGCCTCCAGTGGTGTCGCGACAGGCGTGAATGGAGGGACGAATGGAGACGTGTCGTCTTCAGCGATGAGCGTCGCTTCTGCCTTGGTGCCAATGATGGTCGTATGCGTGTTTGGCGCCGTGCAGGTGAGCGCCACAATCAGGACTGCATACGACCGAGGCACACAGGGCCAACACCCGGCATCATGGTGTGGGGAGCGATCTCCTACACTGGCCGTACACCACTGGTGATCGTCGAGGGGACACTGAATAGTGCACGGTACATCCAAACCGTCATCGAACCCATCGTTCTACCATTCCTAGACCGGCAAGGGAACTTGCTGTTCCAACAGGACAATGCACGTCCGCATGTATCCCGTGCCACCCAACGTGCTCTAGAAGGTGTAAGTCAACTACCCTGGCCAGCAAGATCTCCGGATCTGTCCCCCATTGAGCATGTTTGGGACTGGATGAAGCGTCGTCTCACGCGGTCTGCACGTCCAGCACGAACGCTGGTCCAACTGAGGCGCCAGGTGGAAATGGCATGGCAAGCCGTTCCACAGGACTACATCCAGCATCTCTACGATCGTCTCCATGGGAGAATAGCAGCCTGCATTGCTGCGAAAGGTGGATATACACTGTACTAGTGCCGACATTGTGCATGCTCTGTTGCCTGTGTCTATGTGCCTGTGGTTCTGTCAGTGTGATCATGTTATGTATCTGACCCCAGGAATGTGTCAATAAAGTTTCCCCTTCCTGGGACAATGAATTCACGGTGTTCTTATTTCAATTTCCAGGAGTGTATTAATACGCGGATCGGCGGAAGCAGAATTTGGTCCGTCTCAATGACAAATGGTCCAAATGGCTCTGAGCACTATGGGACTCAACTGCTGTGGTCATAAGTCCCCTAGAACTTAGAACTACTTAAACCTAACTAACCTAAGGACAGCACACAACACCCAGCCATCACGAGGCAGAGAAAATCCCTGACCCCGCCGGGAATCGAACCCGGGAACCCGGGCGTGGGAAGCGAGAACGCTACCGCACGACCACGGGATGCGGGCGTCTCAATGACAGCGCCATCTCTTAGTGCGGAGACGGACGAGCGCTGCGCCTGCGCTGTTGTGCTTAGCGGGGCGCGCTCTAGTGGGAAAGTTGTGTACGCGCTGACTACGCGGAACTTTGTACACAACACAATACATTTAGGATGCTGTAGGATGTGCCAGCCATCCACCCATAATCTTCTTATTCAGCCTATCACAGACAACTGCTGCATATAGACCTCTTCCATATATTTCCATTGTTTTCGATTCTGAGCCAATACTATCGTGTTCCAGCAACCAGCTTCATGTCACCAACACGACGTTTTGGGGCCTTCCAATGCCTCTCTTACAGCCCCAAGGTGTCCAGTGAACAGTTTTAAGCGTCCATCTGCTGTAAACATGTCGAGTTACGTGGCCGACCCACTGCTGCTTCAGTCCTGCAGGTCCCTCTAGGACTTCTGTTACCTTTGTTCTCCTTATGAGGTCCTCTGATTGAATCCTTTTCCTAGACTGACTCCTAGCATCTGTAGCTCTGAGGCTCGTTGAGCATGCTTTAGTTTACGGCAATTGCGTGACCTGTGCATACACATCTAGTACCAGATACCACTGGAAACCTACCAAGGACTTGTCGAATCAGTGCCACATGACAAGATTAGTTTTTACGGTGGTCGGAGACGTGTGAGGAGATTTCCGAAAAGCGTTTCATTCAGTACCGCACCTACGCTTGTTGTCAAAAGTACGATCATACGGGGTATCGAGTGAAATTTGTGACTGGATTGAGGACTTTTTGGTAGGGAGGACGCAGCACATCAAAGTAACTTCGGGTGTGCCCCAGGGAAGTGTGCTGGGACCCTTACCGTTCATGTTGTACTCGTATATTAATAACATTGCAGACAATATTAATAATAAAATCAGGCTTTTTGCAGGTGATTCAGTTATCTATAATGAAGTGCTATCTGAGAGAAGCTGCATAAATATTAAATCAGATTTGGACATGGGCCGGCCAGTGTGGTCGAGCCGTTCTAGGCGCTTCAGTCTGGAACCGCGCGATCGCTACAGTCGCAGGTTCGAGTCTTGCCTCGGGCATGGATGTGTGTGATGTCCTTATGGTAGTTAGGTTTAAGTAGGGTAAGATCTAGGGGACTGATGACCTCAGCTGTTAAGTCCCATAGTGCTCAGAGCCATTTCGACATGGTGCAGATATTGGCAACTCGCTCTAAATGTTCAAAAAACAAAAAAAAAAAGTAGTGTCCTATGACTATGTCCGCAGCTCGTGGTCTCGCGGTAGTGTTCTCGCTTACTGAGGACGGGGTCCCGGGTTCGATTCCCGGCGGGGTGACTGGGTGTTGTGTCGTCTTCATCATTATCATTCATCCCCATTACGGTCGGCGGAAGGCAACGGCAAACCACCTCCATTAGGACCTTGTCGGCGGTGCGGGTCTCCCGCATCGTTCCCCTACGTTCTGTCAAGAAGCATGGGACTTCATTTCCATTGCGTATGACTATAATATCAGTGAGTCACTGTTGAAATCGGACAACTCGTACAAGTACCTGGATGTAACACTTTGTAGGAATGTGAATTGGAATGATCATATAGGTTCAGTCGTGGGTAAGCAGGCGGTACACTTTGATTTATTGATAGAATACTGGGGAAATGCATTAGTCTAGAAAAGAGATTGGTTACAAATGACTCATGCGACCATCCTAGAAAATTGTTCAAGTGAGTGGAACCCATACCAGACAGGACTAACAGGGGATATTGAACGTATACAGAGAAGGGCAGCACGAATGGTCACAGGCTTGTTTAATCCGTGGGAAAGTGTCAAGAGATACTGAAGGAACTGAAATGGCAGACTCTTGAAGACAGACAAACTATCCCAAGAAAGGCTACGAACAAAGTTTCAAGAACCGGTTCTAAATGGTTACTCTAGAGATATACTAAAACCCCTAACGTATCGTTCACTCATGGATCGCGAGTATAAGATTAGAATAATTACTGCACGCACCCGAGGCATTCAATCATTCTTCCCACGCTCCATACGTGAATGGAACAGAAAGGAAACCCTAATGACTCGTACAGTGGGACGTATCCTGTGCCATGCACCTCACCGAGGTTTGCAGAGTATAAATGCAGATGTAGGTGTAGATGTAGATACAACTGGCGTTTGCAGAAATGAAGAGGGAAGTCGACTTGAAATGTTCCAGACAAATCCGCTGTGTGACGAAACCGAACGACGGACCTATTGGACACCTTTTATTGTGCCACTTACATCCAGTTAGCATTGTTAGAATAGTAGTTATCGCCAGACGTGAACGTGCATAGTTTTCCTTTCAAGTCCTGCTCTAAGGGTGATACGCAGACAGCCAGCTTGTTGATCTACAGAATATCTAATAATAATTCAGTACTTAAATACACAAATCTAAAACCAGCAGTATATTTACATTATGTAGCCGATAGTTTTAAGGGCGGTACCTCGATAATTTTTCGTCTATATATATACTATTTTCGATATATCGATACCCGATAATGAATTTTTATAAATATCGATGTATTTTTTTTTATTTAAAGAAAAGCAGTCCTAGTTGTAATGTTTTGGCTCGTCCGTGTATATACAGAAAGTATATGGCGTTACTGCTGCTTTTTTTGTGCGGTTGCGTTGAAATGCTAATTATCTGCATAGCGAAGCATGTAGTACTGTTTGTGCCAATTCGAAGTTTGCTCCACGCTGCCTTTATGTTGTTGTAGGTTAATGAGCAGCGGTGCTGTTCAAATCTTCGCAGACTACGAGGGGCATGCACTCGCTGTTAAATGACGCAGCTTGACAACGACTTACCTGTTACTATGTGGGCTGCCCCGGCTCCAGGCTGAAGTCCACTGCGACGAGTTTGCCGGCCAGTGAGAGAAGCAGCAGCGCCACAGTCGCCTCCAGGTTGCCACTCTGGCGCTACTACTTAAACCACTGGCCGGCCACTGTGTGCAGAGCCAGGCGGGGGGCGGGTGTTGTCTCCTCGTCCTCCACGGAGTCGCGCAGCGAGGGAGGCAGCTTACCACTGCCCAACCTCAACTGTTTAGCCATGTGGGAGTCAAATGAGAAGGTGTGCACTGAAAACATCGTGTCACTCTCTTTTCGTCAAGGAGCAAAAGGGCCTTAGACAATGGCGCCCGGTTCGATGCCGTGTTCCCTGACTCTTTTTTTTTTATCAAGTGTGGGACCAGACTCACGACTTCCTGGCAGAGAGAATCCAACACGTCTTTCTTAACGGAGTAAAATCGACAGGTGTAAAATTAACTTTGGGAGTCTTTATAGGACTGTGTTAGTTGTGGCTTTCCCGACGGGTTAGTTGTTCTCGGGCGAAACTTCAGATATCGTTGTGAAATCCCCACGTTTCATCGGCACCATTGGCCGACATCTTCACGCACTGGTGAGGTGCGACTGCAGCCCTCTATTTGTGAAAGCTCAAAATTCGGCGGCCAGTAGTGGAGAATTCCTGATCAGTAGTGGGAACAACAGTTACGCCCCCTGCCGGACGGCGAGCCACGCACCTCGGCGCACGCGCCGAGGCCGCCCCTGCAACCTTTGTCGGAAGCCACGTGCCAAAATACGCGTCTGCACTGGCGTGTGGTGTCACCGCCAGACACCACACGTGCTAAGTGGTAGCTTTAAATCGGCCGCGGTCCTTTAGTACATGTCGGACCCGCGTGTCGCCACTGTCAGTGATCGCAGACCGAGCGCCACCACACGGCAGGTCTCGAGAGACGGACTAGCACTCGCCCCAGTTGTACGGACGACGTAGCTAGCGATGCACACTGTCGAAGCCTCGCTCATTTGCACAGCAGAGAGTTAGAGTAGCCTTCAGCTAAGTCCATGGCTACGACCTAGCAAGGCGCAATTAGCATGTATCTACAGAGTCTCACTTGTATTGTAAAGAGCGATGTACAACAAGGATGGATTAAAGTTAAGTATTCCAGAAGCTACGTACTTTTCTTTATAGCATTCATTACGTATCCTGTTTCAGACCTCTCTAGCCTGCGTGAGTTTAAGCGCGTGCCTTTCGGTTACCCGTCACTGTGGACTGGCTGTCTTGTCAGTTCACAACACTGGCGTATGACCGTCCTCGCAGTTGTCATACAAATATTTAAGTCGCCACCGAAGCGAATAAAACTGTATTGCAAAACTTTGCTATCTCTTAACTCGCGAGGTGACTTTTCTGTAACGTATATCACGAGGTGGAGTCTCTAGGACCCCTATGTTTAAACGGACATGTAAGACAAAAACCATATCAACTATTTAATTTATGGTACATAACATTTATTTTCACAATTATTTAAGTGCTGTTTCCGCGCGACCGCTACGGTCGCAGGTTCGAATCCTGCCTCGGGCATGGGTGTGTGACGTCCTCAGGTTAGTTAAGTTTCAGTAGTTCTAAGTTCTAGGGGACTGATGACCTCAGATGTTAAGTCCCAAAGTGCTCAGAGCCAAGTGTTGTTTAAATCCTTCTGGTTTATTTTATTGTACTTAACAAAGCCTGCAGCATTTTACTATTTATCACACAAAAGAACGTAATTTTGCGTGGTTATTTTAAATAGTGCACATAAATGGCATGTTAGAGTACTGAATTTTACATTCTGAAAAATTACACAATCTGTGGAGCAAATAATTTTCCGTATAGATCTAAATTCCAGGGTTTAAATTTGTGCATAAAGATTCCACCCGATAGCTACAAGAAGAAAATCTGTCAGATTCACAAGGACTGCTGGGAACTACATTTTTCTCTTCACCGCTCAGAACACATTCGATTTTAACAGACACTTTAAGTTGGTTCAAATGGCTCTGAGCACTATGGGACTCAACATCTTAGGTCATAAGTCCCCTAGAACTTAGAACTACTTAACCCTCTATTGCACTGTGTATATTTAAATATACATATTTTCAGAACTCTGTACTGGCTCATGTGATGTAACTGTGCCACTGACGTGCACTGTATACTCAGATATGCTGCGAAAAAATTTATCAAAAATACCAATTGAAGAACACATTGCAGTGGACGAACAAACTGTGCCATTCAAAGGTCACAGTAGCTTGAAACAGTATAATCCCAAGAAACCAAAAAAGTGGGGCTACAAAATATATTGCATAGCAGGTGCTAGTGGTATTATTTATGATTTCGAAATCTATTCTGGACCCGTCAATCAACCCAGTCATCTTCCTAATGTAAACGCCAGTGGAAATGTAGTGCTCAGATTGGCTGAAAGAATACCAAAGTACAAAAATCATAAACTGTTCTATGATAACTGGTTCTGCAGTCCAGAGCTTCAAGTTGAGCTGGTAAAATGTGGTATTCACTGTCTGGGAACAGTACAGTTGAATAGAGTGAGAAACAATAAGATGCCATCTGATGCTGAAATGAAAAAGCAGGGAAGAGGCACATCTGTTGAATCCACTGCATCTGTTTCTGGATATGACCTGATTCTTGTGAAATGGCAAGACAACAGGTGTGTCAGCCTTCTGGGCACCTTTTCAGGCACTCACCCAGAAAGCCAGGTTGCAAGATATGACAAAAAAACAAAGCAACATATCGAAATAAAATGCCCAAAGATTGTGAAGGAGTACAACAAGTTTATGGGAGGTGTTGACACTATTGATACCTTATTAGCTCTGTACAGAACGAAAATCAGGTCAAAGAAATATTACATGAGACTGTTCTTCCATTTATTGGACATGAGTTGTGTTGTTGCTTGGCTACTTTACAAGAGAGCCTGTCATGAAAATAGTATTGAAGAGAAAACCCAGATGGCTTTGTTTGATTTCAAGCTTGATATTGCTGAATCCTTATGCTGGTCAGGAAAACCATCCAAGAGACAATCGCTGGATAGCTCACCAGGCAGTGGCACCAAAAAGAGAAGGCAGCCAAATACAGCAAATGCTGACATCAGGAAGGACAGAATCGATCACTGGCCTAACTACTGTGAAAAATCTGCCAGATGTAAATATAATAAATGTCAAAAAATAACAAAAGTAATGTGTACCAAATGTAACACCTATTTGTGTTTTGTACCAGATAGAAATTGTTTCTACAATATTCACAATGTATAATTTCTGGAAATATGTAACTGCATAGTAGTGACATTTTGCTAACTGATGTATACCCAACTTTTATAATGTTTTTTATTTTCGTTTTTTAAATAAAATTTAATTTAAAGTCTTAATTTGTCGATGTACCATGAATTTTGAACTCTGGTCTCCAAAAATGTAGTACCTTATACGAACTAATATGTACGTACTCATTACATCCGTATTTGCGCAGTGTATATTTGAACATACAGAGTGATATTTTCCAAAATATATATACTAGAAAGTTTATCATCATCTATTTTTCATTCATGGGCACTATGAAGTATAAATCCAAAGTTGTTATTGGAAAATTCTTAGTTTTACTGTTCTTGTGCAATAGAGGGTTAAACCTAACTAACCTAAGGACATCACACACACCCATGCCCGAGGCAGGATTCGAACCTGCGACCGTAGCAGTCCCGCGGTTCCGGACTGCAGCGCCAGAAACGCTAGACCACCGCGGCCGGCACACTTTAAGTATTTCAGTGAAGAAACTGACAGATCCACATCACGACTTTCCTGAAGTTCTTCCTCGGAATGATATTCTTGTTCGATAGCAGAACTGTGATCAGTGGCTAATGTAAAATCTTCGTCTTTTTCGTTCCTTCTTCCTCTATATCACTGACACCTTCCTCCCTAGAGCGACTAACAATTTCATCAAACTCGGGAAAGTTAAAACTGACAAATTCGTGTGAACACATTTTGAGCTATACGGTACCGTACTGAAGAATATAGGTACGTAGTTGACGAGAAGCGGACTAGGAGACTCCAACACCTGCCAATAACACGTGTCAACAGTAAACGTATGAATCGAAGTCTGCCACCTGTTTTCCCCTCGACGAGCCTATACGATCGTCCCATTTCATATCCCTACCAACTTTTACACCCAGGTATATGTATGTGATTCACTGATATTGCAGTCATCGGATGCTACGTTTTTCAGACGGTACTTCTTTATGGGAGACTGCATCATCTGCAAAAAGTCCGAAGTTACTATTAATTTTGTCTGCAAAGTCATTAACATACAACATTTGTCCCTAGGGCACACGTGAAGCTACTTCTGCATCGATCGATGACTCTCCATCCAAGATAACATGCTGTCTATTTCCTACAAAGAAATCCTCAGTCCAGTCACAAATTTCGCTTGATACCTGATAAGATCGTACTTAATGAGTGTGGTGTGCGTACTGTAAGACCTTCAGTACACACACCATCAGATTATTTGACTTGTCGCTCTAACAAAGTAGGCGAGTGTCAGCAATATGTCTCGTGATCTTATCGTGGCGTGTTTATCTTCTGCCGTTAGGTGAGACGATAGAAATGCCACTTGCACACTTAGAGTAGCAGATTGACGGTGACCACCTTTAAACAGAACTTGATTAATTTTCACACACATTTACTAAAATAGTAACAAGCATAAACCTTATGTAACTTGATTCTGGATGCTATTTGCAATTGACAATCTGAAGTTCCTTTGGTCTTGGTACGTTAATCTTATTCTCACATATCTCTGATACTTGACAAAGTGTCTGTACATTTCTCTTCATGGCTATGTACAGGAATATGATAATCTTATTAGGCGCAGACTGAAACTTGACTATAGACTGGTACAGACAAATGCAGACTGGTACAGACTAATGCAGACTAACTAATCGGAGGTCTGTACACTCGTTATAATACCTCACGCGTTCAGGTATCACTGCACAAATGTGATCCGCGAGGAGAAAAGGTTCTACGTTAGCAGCAATCTCATTGGCTGCGTTACATATTAATGCGCGCATCGGCGGAAGCAGAATTTGGTCCGTCTCTAAGGCAGCGCCATCTCGTAGTGCGGAGACGGACGAGTGCTGCGCCTGCGCTGTTGTGCTTAGCGGGGCGCGCTCTAGTGGGAAAGTTGTGTGCGCGCTGACTACGCGGAACTATGTACTGAGTGAAATGCTTTTTCGAAATCAAATAATAGTGCACATACCGGACTGCCTAGATCCATGGTTTTGAGTCTGTCATATAAGTAAAGTTCACAGGATCGACGTTTTCACAGTCCTTGTTGGCTGGCATGGAGAAGGTCATTCTGATCGAGACAACTTATTACTAGACTGCAGACTTTTAGGTAAAAAATCCTATTCTTTTCATGAGTTCATATTCGCAAACAGACTTGTACTTATGGGTTTCATGATTAATTAAGCTCGAAACCGTTTATCTTATAGCACCTTAAACAGCCTATTTCGACGTTAACACCTATTTTTGCCTATTTTAGCTTTAAAATCCTAAAAGGTACCTACTTCTTCAATTTAATATAAAATTCTTGTATTTTCAGAAAATCAGATTTGCTTATAAGAGTGCCAAGCATACAACAACGAGGTTATTTGATATGTTTGTGTGCTTCTTAGGTCTTCCTGCCATTTCAGAATTGCGATATTTGCGAAATGAAATGCCTGTAGCTCATATAATCACGGCCAACTGCAACTGCCCATTTCCACAAAGAAGGTGATTCGCAGACCATGAACCGTCCTCAGATGAAAGAAAGACAAGGGAGGAGGGGGGGGGGGGGAGACTTAAAGCTGCCTAGCCAAAAGAAAAAGAAAAAGGGCCCACCTCACTCCTTGATTACACTCGGACTCCTACTGCAGGAAATTGTCGAATTTTTGGTGCCCGCTGAACTAAGCTAGTACGGAGTGTACTGACGGGCGCATGAAGTGTAAGGTGTTCATCGTTCAACATCCTTTCTAGTTTAAGTCCGCGAATAGTCCAACAGAACAAAATGCCGAAAACTGCTAGTAGAAAGTCTAGTCGTACAAACTGTGGCCAACACAGTTTCCACATTACACAACATATGGAAAAATTATATTGTGCTAAGCATGCAACAAAGAGGGTTATTATGTTTTTATGCTTCTTAGGTTTTCCTGTCGTTTCAAAAAATGGTTCAAATGGCTCTGAGCACTAGGGGACTTAACTACTGAGGTCATCAGTCCCCTAGAACTTAGAACTACTTAAACCTAACTAACCTAAGGACGTCACACACATCCATGCCCGAGGCAGGATTCGAACCTGCGACCGTAGCGGTCGCGCGCTTCCAGACTGTAGCGCCTAGAACCGCTATGCCACTCCTGCGGGCTGCCGTTTCAGAATTGCAGATTTCTTGTCTTATCTTTCGACACGAGAGTATTTGTGAAGCAGATAATTTGGAAATATAGCTTGAAATTATGCTAAGAGACATCGGGACCCAGTTGTTGACTTTGATTATCATTTTTAAGTATCAGAGTTCAATTTTAATATAAAGGAAAAGTAAAAAATGTGAAAATGTCATACGTCTAAGACAAAGTATAAATGATTTTAAAATGATGCACCAGGTTTTGATTTTTCTTTAAGTTTTCAGTTGTGACGAAAATCTACTCGGTGGTAGTACAGTTGGAAAACTAAAATCACTAAATTGTACTGCATGTTTTTTTTAAATTTTGTTTCGATAAAATTAAGTACCTGTGTCGCTTAACAATACCAAATTATTTTTATACGTACTTCTGTATAGCATCTCCTTTCTTTCTTGTATTAGTTTCGAATGATAAAAAGCCCCACTTTCTCAGAAGGATCGTTACATAAAGCAAATAAACTAAAATAAAAAATGAAGCAAACGCTTTTAACAAAGACATATGATAAGTACACCAATAAGAACCAACTCTATAGTTGACTTGTGTTATGCTATTGTGGCAGCAAACATCCCCTTTCGAAAACTAGAAAATCCTATTTTCTAAGCTTTTCTTGAGAAGTACTGCCATAAGTCTATTTTTCATTTTCCTTATTTTAATGAATAATAATATGCTCATTTGTCAACACTGTGTATTTTACATTATGTTTAGTTTTTCTGTAGAATATCTTTAGGGGCTATTTCAGGTTTTATATAGCCCAAACGAGGTACTGAAAGAGCCTGTTTTAGGCTCCCAAAGTGAACTCATGACATTCGCGCTCAGAATATGTTCTAAGATTCTACAACAAACGGGTGGCAAAGATAGAGGTAGGTGGTTTTGTGGATCACTTCCGCTGCCCTTCTTGTGTTGCCTGTGGTTTCTTCCACCCCCGCATTTCTTTTAGAGGGATCTACGGTATAATGTGGATAAAACAGGCATTAAGTCAGTCGCAAATTTCGTATAAAACCTGATAAGGATTCCTTCCGATCCCGAAGCTTGGTTCAGTTTGAACGGTTTCTATTGCTTCTCAACAGCAATGACACTCATCTTTGAATTGATACAAGAGTTAAACTGAAGCGATACTCCTGAATTTTATCACTGTACCGAACAGTTCGATTTGATTCGGATGCAGTTCTGGGGTGCTTGCAACTAGAGAGATGTACCTTTCTTACAAAAATCATCAGTGGGAACGAACCCTGAATTCAATAACCGCTTCTATGAACGATGAGAGTGAGTAAAGAATGACGTCATTCATCATTCAAACTAAAGAAGTTACGTAAACAGCCATCAGCAGGAAAAGTTGAGTTGAACTTTTTTGTGGCGGAAAAGGCATTATCTTGGAGGAATGGACGCACTAAGGATCACTGTCGTGTGCGATAATATTCTCCTCTATTCACTGTACATTGACTTGTGGTGTGATTAAGTAGATGACGATTGATGGCAAGAGAAAATGGTATCTCGCAGGACTGGCAAGTTGAAACATGGTGACTTTGCTTTCAAGAAGGTCAGCATCGGTTTAGTAAGTTTCACTTCGGCGAGAAAATAGGCCCACTGTCTTCTATTCCAAGAACGCGGATAAACATACAGACGCTGTTTTCCTTCAATTACATTCATTATAAATGTCATCGTGTGGGACATGACAACTCAACAATAGCCACACAGATTCTTGCAAAAAACAACCTGCCGGTCATTTGCCGTTCTCTACTTAATCAGATACTCCTTTAATTTAAGTTAAAAACCGATCCTACCGCCTGTAAGGAAAGTTATTGTCATAAATAGGTTGGCAAAAAGAGTTTTATGACAATGTACTTCACTCCTTTCTGTGTCAAAATCAGATTCACGAGAGGGTAGAGCAAAGGTACTGGCAGAAGTTAAGCTGTGATGACGGGGCGTGAGTTGTGCTTGGGAAGCTCAGTTGGCAGAGCACTTGCCCGCGAAAGGCAAAGGTCCCGAGTTCGAGTCTCAGTCCGGCACACAGTTTTAATCTGCCAGGAAGTTTCATATCAGCGCACACTCTGCTGGATAGTAAAAATCTCATTCTGGAGAGCAGATCAATTTTCCTGTTAGTACTGTATTTGTGAGTACCTCTTATTGCTCCTAAAGTGAACTGTATTGGTGATAACAAATTTTGTTGGCGAATGAATTAGCTGTGAGCCAGTAATTAATGTAACACCGCTACTTAAACAAGCCCTTGTAGGATCCTAGTGTCTTTTAATTCAAAACAGTTTATTTTGCAAACTTTCAGCCGATGTGCTCGAGTCTGTTTTATACTGGTGGCCATTGGGTTGCATAGCTGATCAGTTTCGTCGCCAAACAATACTCAGGCAATACACTAGTAAACACGCCAACTGACTGGTTTGCCGTGCTGCACCAAGTACTAAGCGTTGTCCGAATGCTTTAGATACAGCCTGCATGCGGTTGGTTGATCACTAAACAAGAAATGTATAAGAAGAGCACTCTGAAGAATTCTAAAATTATCAATCTCAATGTAGAAGACCACTTGATATTTCTTTGCTTAGCCATTTTGTAAAAAAGAAAGTTAAAAAAACTGACGACGTAAAAGTCTTCTATGTGAATAACATTAGGATGCGATCAGCCTGGTGTTGATACAAAATACAACAAACTGAGGGCCGAAAGATTTTGCGATCAGCCTGGTGTTGATATAAAATACAACAAACTGAAGGCCGAAATATTAAAATCTATGTTCAAAAGTGTATTCGTGTAAAGGGTCCTTTTTAAGTACCGCAACACCATTTCACCGCTACGCAAACTCGCAAACGCGTGCTGTTGAAACAATCGAAGTTATCGGGTGGTGAATACTCAATAGAAACGGACGTGAAGTACTGTACACTGTCGGTTTTAAGGAAACTAAGAGTCATACAGTATTTCCACTCAGTGCTTGGAACGAAAAACTCCCTGATAAGACGATAATGTCGGTAAACTAGAGCAAGATTCCGATATTATCATATTACAAAATTGTTGCTCAGCTTCTGTAGCGTGTTATGTCATTTAAATATTTAGAGATAATACTACAAACGATGTGAAGCGGAATGAACACGTGGTCACATATGGAAGACATATTTGTTCTACATCTACGGCTATGTCTATGATTTCCCCTTTGCTCTTCTAGTCGCAATGGTTCGCGGATGTTGGGGGTACTCGGGGAAAGTAAAATACATTTGCTACTGAAACCGGAAACGAGACTATTATGACCTGTTCTAGAGTATTCCTGCTCCAATGTTCACCGTTCTTTCCAGGTTGACCTAACAGAAGCCGTAGAAGAAATTCAGAGTCGCACTTCTAGGATCATAACAAGTCAGCCAAAACAATTTAAAAAAGTAACAGATATGCATTATTGACTGAAATGCTGTTGGGTAAATAGAGAGAGGCGCTATTGCACGTGAACTCTACAACAGACCTAACAACATACACCTCGCATACCGATCGTGAGGCCAATAGGATAACACAGATTCGTGTAGATTCACAGGGACAGACTTTTTCCCGTCTGACGACGAGGAGTATGGAGAGGCAGTAGCGCTCAAACGAGCGAGAGCTGCTTTAGAAATAATTTCCCCCTTCAAAATCTCGTCTGAACACAGATACAGCACTGTTATCTACGTCTAGCTTAAATGAAGTAGTATGAAATAATGTTCCAGTATCACGCATATGAAATAATGGTCTAGTATCACGCACAAAATGGCTCCACGATTCTCGAAATTATCGATCTCATAAACGCGATCATATTCGGATTTATATTAAGTTACAACTGTCTTTATTGCACTAAATATAATCGCAAAGGTGACTGGTTTCCACTGCTCAACAATCGTCATCAGAACTCTAAAAAAAGCAGAAAATACAAAAATAAAATAACTTTTGTTAAATAAATAATTGAAAAGTGGATTAATGAGAAAAATAATATACACGTCCGCCTAACGGCAAGTCATGACCCGAACACTACTAACAACGCAAATCCTGAAGCGCACAGTCCGAATTCCATTCCTGTAAATTTGGGTATTTATTATGGTAACAGTAACAGTAAATAAGATACCTGGAATTATGAGCCTCACATAACATGCCAAAACGCACTTAAAAATTGTTCATATGAGTCAAATAATGATACCGAATACTAGAGTAAATGCAATGTAAAGTGCTGGGAGTATAGTCAAGGATCTACCCAGTGTTGTGCACGGAAGAGTTCGAGATGTTAATACACAGAATCAGCGTGCCATTCCTCTAGTACTAACTATAAACTATTTTGTTGTGACTGGCGGTCAACAACTCGAAGAAACCATTCCGAGTTATTCACCGTCAATCACGATCGGAGATGGCACTGATAAATATCTTCTCAAGCCTATCATCTTTTTACATTCTTCTCAAAATAACAGAATTTTATTTATATTTTTGTCTCAATTTATTATTATTTTAAAAAAGTATCATTTTGTCAAATGTTGTAGATAAAAACAAAACAAAAAACTACACAAGAGAGATGACAAACGAAAACTGTTTTAAATTATAGGCTAACAAGTTTTTAAATCTGCAACAAATAATTCAATAAAAATACGCATACGGTCATAGTTTTCCATCTGCATTGGTTCATGCAGCAAAAGGTTAATTATAACCAACCTGTATATCGCGGTCACATGATACGAACTGCCAAGTCTATTTCTGCGTCACGCTTGTAGGAATGCGACAAACTACGTGTATCAACAAACGGCACAGAAGCACGTTACTAACTGTTGCTATTGTAGTATTCTGTCCGAAATCTGATATGGTGCTTGTGCAAGTGCACGTGCAAGTTTCTTCATCTCTGCTTAAGCCATCTGAATCTGCTTACTGAGTCTTGTTCTCCCTCTACAATTCGTTCTCTTCCTCCCTCCCCCCCCCCCCCTCCACCTACTTGCCTCCATTAGAAAACTGACGATTCTTCACGCTTCAGGGCCGATCCTTTCTTCTTTTATTCAGTTTTATCCAGATTGTACCATAAATTTCTTTTTTCCCCACTTTGATTTAGTAATTCCTAGTTAGTTATTTTATGTATCCACCTGACCTTCGGCATTCTTCTTGAGCATCAAAGTTCAAACACTTTTAGTCTCTTCTGCTGTGAACTGATTACCGTCGACGTTTCAGTTCCGTAGAAGGCTACACTTCAGACAAATACCTTCAGAAAAGACTTCCTAACACTGAAATTTACTTTTGATGTCAACAAATTTCTCTTTCTCAGAAATGTTTTTCTTGCTACAAAAAATGGTTCAAATGGCTCTGATCACTATGAGACTTAACATCTGAGGTCATCAGTCCCCTAGAACATAGAACTACTTAAACCTAACTAACCTAAGGACATCACACACATCCATGCCCGAGGCAGGATTCGAACCTGCGACCGAAGCGGTCGCGCGGTTCTAGACTGAAGCTCCTAGAACCGTTCGGCCACTCTTGCTACACCTAGTCTGCATTTTATATACCATCTATTTTGACCATCATCAAATTGCAACATTCGTCTACTACTTGTAGTGTTTCATTTCCTAATCTAATTCACTAGCATCGCCTGATTTGAATCTACTTTGTTTTACTTTTGTTGATGTTCATCTTATACGCCCTTTTCAAGCTACTATCCATTCCGTTGAAGCACTCTCCCAAATCTAAAAACGACATGAAAACCATTATCTTTGACTAATGATTATTGTTTTGAGAGATCCGGGGATGATTTCTTAGCAGTTCGAGGCGGTCATCTTTGTATTTATATTTAGTGCGATCAAGTCAGTTGTAACTGAAATCGTATTTCTTGCTTTTCTTAAATTTTCGCGATGTATACAGTCAAAATACAGTCCGAATTACAGCAATCTGATGCGAACGATTAAAAATTCGCCACTAGGTGGTGACGCAAGTACGAGCAATGGTTTTGGCACTCAGACAAATTATGCGACATCTGACGAGCATGGCTCGGGAGCAGATGTGGATTTCGTTGCTGACGGAATGATGAGTGCAATGGAGGTGACACAGATCGATTTCACATTCCAGCATTGTGGGCCTCCCAAAAATTGTCTCGCGTTGGACAGTCGACGCACTCTTGCAGGACAATCTTTATAGTAAAAATAGCTTCAAAAATGTCCGAAACGGTTCCCGTTGCTTCATCCTCGTCCCATACTGGGTTACTGAGATCCAGGAAAGTGTATTATAAACCAGGTGAATATGACGCATTTCTCGACTTTTGCAAAGCCCACGAAACAGTTCCGAGCCACCACTTACTACACAAGAAAACGCGTTTGTGGAACATCGGTACAAGTACTGCAGTTGGACTGAAGACTTTCTGTCTAAAAGGACGCTGTACGTTATTCTTAAACACAAATCATCGTCAGAGTGAATCAGTTTCATGGCAGAGTACATTAATAACATTCCAAAATTTCTGCAGATGATGCAGTCATCTACAATGAAAAGTATCGAGCCAGATCTTGATAAGATTTCTAAGTGGTACAAAGAATGGTAACGGATCACCGTTTTCAGTGCACGTCACAAAAAACAGACTGTGAGGATAGTATCATGACTCACAATAGTCAACTCGTAAAAATACCTGAGTGTAAAATTTGGGAGGGACATGAAGCGGGATGATCACACAGGCTCATCCTAGGTGAATGAGGTGGCCGACTTCGGATCATTGGTACGATACTGGGAAAAATGCAGTCAGCCAACAAAGTAGACTGGTTATAGAACGCTCATGCGACACATTTTAGTGTATTCCTCGAGCTTGTGGGATGCGTACCAAATATACTGAACGCCAAACAGGGCCATCACAAATCGTCATAGCGCTTGTATGCCGCACGGAAATGCTTAACTGGCAGACGTTTGAAGGTATGCAATTATCCCGCGAAAGTCTCCTTGCAAATTTTCGATAACCAGTATTATATGAGAAATCTTGGAATATAGTACAAAACAACTACCTATGCACATGGACTATCAGACCAATTGTGTGATTGAAGAGGTCCTAGATAACAGAACGCAGCATGTCATTCTCAATGGAGAGAAGTCTTCCCAAGTAAGAGTGATTTCAGGTGTGCCGCAGGGGAGAGTCGTAGGACCGTTGCTATTCACAATATACATAAATTACCTTGTGGATAACATCGGAAGTTCACTAAGGCTTTTTGCGGATGCTGTGGTATATAAAGAGGTTGTAACAATGGAAAATTGTACTGAAATGCAGGAGGATCTGCAACGAATTGACGCATGGTGCAGAAGATGGCTATTGAATCTCAATGTAGGCAAGTGTAATGTGCTGCGAATACATAGAAAGAAATATCCTTTATCATTTAGCTACAGTATAGCAGGTCAGCAACTGGAAGCAGTTAATTCCATAAATCATCTGGGAGTAGGCATTAGGAGTGATTTAAAATGGAATGATCATATAAAGTTGATCGTCGGTAAAGCAGATGACAGACTGAGATTCATTGGAAGAATCCTAAGGAAATGCAATCCGAAAACAAAGGAAGTAGGTTACAGTACACTTGTTCGCCCACTGCTTGAATACTGCTCAGCAGTGTGGGATCCGTACCAGATAGGGTTGACAGAAGAGAGAGAGAAGATCCAACGGAGAGCAGCGCGCTTCGTTACAGGATCATTTAGTAATCGCGAAAGCGTTAGGGAGATGATAGATAAACTCCAGTGGAAGACTTATCAGGAGAGACACTCAGTAGCTCGGTACAGGCTTTTGTTGAAGTTTCGAGAACATACCTTCACCGAGGAGTCAAGCAGTATATTGCTCCCTCCTACGTATATCTCGCGAAGAGACATTGAGGATAAAATCAGAGAGATTAGAGCCCACACAGAGGCATACCGACAATCTTTCTTTCCACGAACAATACGAGACTGGAATAGAAGGGAGAACCGATAGAGGTACTCAAAGTACCCTCCGCCACACACCGTCAGATGGCTTGCGGAGTATGGGTGTAGCTGTAGATGTAGATATCGTTCCAGAAGAGATCGCGGAGACAAAATTTAGACTACTTATAGAGCGCTCAGAGGCGTTTCGGCACTCATTCTTTCCGTACTCGAAACGCGAATGGAACGGGAAGGAACTCTAATAAACGACGCAGTGCGAAGTACCCCCAGCCATGCACTTCACAACAGTTGGTCGAGAGAGGATTTAGATGTAGTTTTATATAGAGAACTTGAAGCATATAGCGGCTTTCGGAGCGCTTGTGCCGATGTAGAAGGAAATCTTTACCGGCTGGCGCCGCTCGGGAATTGGCTTAAGTCGTTAGCATACTGACTGACCTGCTGCGGTGCCTTTCCCCTACCTGCGGAACCTCCGGTCCTGAGGTGGTCGCGTGCAGTTGTCCTCCTCGACGGCTGCTGACGGACTGACGGACCGGTCGAGTCACCTTGTGACCAGCCAGACACCGGGGAGGGCTGGTGGGGGTTGGTGTTATCTCCACGTGGTGCGGGCTGACTCACCCCGCGGCAGACATACTGACGGTGTCGAAACGTCCCCCGAACGCCGCGTCACGCCGTTCTGTCTTGTAAGATGACCCCTCAGCCCCACGTTATCCAGCTTCCTTCCACGCTTCCTCGTGGCCGATCAAGTCAGCGAGCCAGCTGACCGCTAAGACATTCGCGATAGCACTGGCAAATGTAACGACTGCTTTTGCTGAGTGCGTATGCCCCGAGCGACCGACCTCTTACAAATCATTCGTTATTGATCGTCATTACGCTTAACGCCTATGATTTCTAGTTCCCGTCGATCTTCGAACTTCGTCGAATCCGAACAGCGCGATCGACAAGACAAATTACTGTTCCCACGACACTTGCAATGTCGAGTATTTTCCTCCTGCGATAACCCGAAACATCGGTTACCTGAAACCCAACTGGCGCTTTTCTCACGTGAAATCCTGAACCCCAGGGATCGAAGAAGTTAAGTGGACGCAGTCACAAAATCGTTTGAAAATGGTTCAAATGGTTCAAATGGCTCTAAGCACTATGGGACTTCACATCTGAGGTCATCAGTCCCCTAGAACTTAGATCTACTTAAACCTAACTAACCTAAGGACATCACAGGATTCGAACCTTCAACCGTAGCGGTTGCGTGGTTCCTGACTGAAGCGCCTAGAAACGCTCGGTCACAGCGGCCGACTCAAAATCGTTTGAGTCACTGCCGTCCTCTTCTTCTCCTTCCATTTCAAATTTAACAAAACTGTTGTCTCAGCCTCTTCACTGGTCGTCCCGTACCCCGTTTTTCAGTTTGGTTGAAATGTAATGCCTGCACGGCAGGCGTCCAGGAGGCATCCTTTTGAAGTGGTCATACCGTTTTTTTGGTACTGATTAATCTCTTCTCTCACTGTTTTTTATTTTATTTTTTCTACTTCTGGTTTTTTTTCTTACATCTTCACTCTACACTGTGTCTCTAAGCGTTAGTCCCAGACGTGACCTCATTTATTATATATTTATTTACACGTCAAGTTCCGTAGGACCAAATTGAAGAGCAAATCTCCAACGCCATGGAACGTGTCAGTACATGAAATTACAACATAAAAGTAATAAGAGATAAAAATAAATGTTCATGAACCCGAAAAAAGTCAGTCCATATGTTTAAGTAAACGCTATCAGCAATACAACAAGAATCATCTGAACTGCTTAAATTCTTCGTTCATCTTAACATAGACAAATGTAATGTATTGCGAATACATAGAAAGAAGGATCCTTTATTGTATGATTATATGATAGCGGAACAAACACTGGTAGCAGTTACTTCTGTAAAATATCTGGGAGTATGCGTGCGGAACGATTTGAAGTGGAATGATCATATAAAATTAATTGTTGGTAAGGCGGGTACCAGGTTGAGATTCATTGGGAGAGTCCTTAGAAAATGTAGTCCATCAACAAAGGAGGTGGCTTACAAAACACTCGTTCGACCTATACTTGAGTATTGCTCATCAGTGTGGAATCCGTACCACATCGGGTTGACGGAGGAGATGGAGAAGATCCAAAGAAGAGCGGCGCGTTTCGTCACAGGGTTATTTGGTAACCGTGATAGCGTTACGGAGATGTTTAATAAACTCAAGTGGCAGACTCTGCAAGAGAGGCGCTCTGCATCGCGGTGTAGCTTGCTCGCCAGGTTTCGAGAGGGTGCGTTTCTGGATGAGGTATCGAATATATTGCTTCCCCCTACTTATACCTCTCGAGGAGATCACGAAAGTAAAATTAGAGAGATTAGAGCGCGCACGGAGGCTTTCAGACAGTCGTTCTTCCCGCGAACCATACGCGACTGGAACAGGAAAGGGAGGTAATGACAGTGGCACGTAAAGAGCCCTCCGCCACACACCGTTGGGTGGCTTGCGGAGTATAAATGTAGATGTAGATGTAGATCTTCTTTTTCTAGGATCCAGTTTTCACAACCATACATAAGAGCAGACATAGCCACCACGTTGTGTAGTGTTAGTATTACTTCTATCCTCTTAGTTCTACCAAGATACTAGTGTTACTTCTTTCCTCTTCGTTCTACCAAGATAGCTCCTTATCCAATCATTTATAACATTACATTTCCGTATATTTTGAAGCCAATCTGAATTAGTTTTGTGTACTGATATCTCTGTCTCGGGGTATTTCAACTAATTCACCTTTCTGTTTATCTACATCTACATCTACATGGATATTCTGCAAACCACATATAAGTGCCTGGCAGAGGGTTCATCTAACCACCTTCACAATGATTCGCTATTCCAGTCTCGTACAGCGCACGAAAAAAAAAAAAAATCTATATCTTCGCGTGGAGCTCTGATTTCCCTTATTTTATTATGATGATCGTTTCTCCCTATGTAGGTCGGCGTAAACAAAATATTTTCGCATTTGGAGGAAAAAGTTGGTGATTGAAATTTCGTGAGAAGTTTCCGCAGCAACGAAAAACGCCTTTATTTTAATGACGTCCACCCCAAATCCTGTATCATTTCAGTGACACTCTCTCTCCTATTTCACGATAATACAAAACGTGCTGCCCTTCTCTGAACTTTCTCGATGTACACCGTCAATCCTATCTGGTAAGGATCCCAACCCGCGCAGCAGTATGCTAAAAGAGGACAGACAAGCGTAGTGTAGGCAGTCTCTTTAGTAGATCTGTTTATATTCTCTAAGTGTCCTGCCAATAAAACGCAGTCTTTGGTTAGCCTTCCCCACAACATTTGCTACGGTCGCAGGTTCGAATGCTGCCTCGGGCATGGATGTGCGTGATGTCCTTAGTCAGGTTTAAGTAGAGGACTGATGACCTCAGATGATAAGTCCCATAGTACTTAGAGCCATTTGAACATTCTGAACCACAACATTTTCTGTGTGTTCCTTCTAATTTAAGTTGTTCGCAACTATAATTCCTAGGTATTTAGTTGAATTTACAGCCTTTAGATTTGACTAATTTATCGTGTAATCGAAGTTTAACGGATTCATTTTAGCACTTCCTTTTAGCACTTACGCGGATGACTTTACACTTTCCGTTATTTAGGGTAAACCGCCAATTTCCGCACCATACCGATTCTTTTCTATATCCTTTTGCAATTTGTTTTGATCTTCTGATGACTTTACTAATCGATAAAGGACAGCATCATCTGCAAACAACCTAAGATGCCTGCTCAGATTATCTCCTAAATCGTTTATGTAGCTTAGGAACAGCGAACAACATTACCTTGGCGAACGCCAGAAATCACTTATGTTTTACTCGACGACTTTCCGCCAGTTACCATGAACTTTCACCTCTATGACAGGATATCACGAATCAAGTCACATAACTGAGACGAATTTCATAAGCACGCAATTTCACTACAAGCCGCTTGTATGGTACGTGTCCTACTAGCTTTCTTGGATATCGGTGTGACCTGTGCAACTTTCCAGTCTTCGGGTACGGATCTTTCGTCGAGCGAACGGTTGTGTATATTTGTTAAGTATGGGGCTAATTGTATCAGCACATTCTGAAAGGAGCTTAACTGATATACAGTCTGGATCGGAAGATTTGCTTTTGTTAAAGTTGCTTCACTACTCTGAGGATATCTGTTCTACGTTACTCATGTTTGCAGCTTTTTTTGATTCGAATTCTGGAATATTTACTTCGTCTTCTTTGGTGAAGGAATTGCGGAAGGCTGTGTTTAGTAACCCTGCTTTGGCAGCACTGTCGTCGATAGTATTTTCATTGCTATTGCGCAGAGAAGGAATTGATTGTGTCTTGCCGCTGGCATACTTCACATACGACCAGAATCTCCTTGGATTTTCTGCCAAGTTTAGAGAGAGAGTTTCGTTGTGGATACTATTATAACCATCTCGCATTGAAGTCCGCGCTAAATTGCGAGCTTCAGTAAAAGATATTTTGTGTCTGTTTAAATTCATTGTTTGTGCAGCAGTGTTCCGACCCGTTTTGTGTACTATCAAGGATCACCTACGTCGTTTGTTAATTTACTTGGTATAAATCTCTCCACTGCTGCCGATACTATTTCTCTGAATTTAATTATTTTGTGATGACTGTTTTTTTCTCCTGTGTTTCTCTTTCATCGCCATCACATTTTTTCTTGCAGATATAACCATTTAATAAGTCTGCAGAACGTTATTCAATTTAAACACTTGCACCCTTGTTTCAGTCCCTGGTTTACAATCAATAACTCTTCGTTAATACTAATTTTAGTGCTATCGTATAGTGATTTAATGACATTCAAAAAATTAGCTCATGTTGTTGTCGCTGAGTATTTCCCACAATTTTACCCTGCTTACCTTATCACAGACCTTCTAATTGTCTAGGAAGAGCGAAAATAGAGGCTTTTTGAACTCTCTTCTCTGTTCTATCAATTTGTTTTTAAAAAAAATGTTGCATCTGCACATAATCTGCCTTTACGAAATCCGCATTGCTACTCTCATGTTCCTGCTGTTGGCTTGACTTTCCTTCTAGTGACAGATGAATAGCAAATTGAAGTAATTTGTGCAGCAGCTGAATGGTATTTGGTGCATGGGAAAAATTCCAGAAGGTTGAAAGGCAGCAGGAATTATAATTACGTACGAGAAAGGACATGAAAAATAATGTTCAAATTATAGGGGTATATCAATCAGATCTGATACGATTTCAGAATGGTGCACATATTGGCGACCTGCTTAGCAGCATTTACAATGGATATACCCCTGTAATTTGAATATTCTTTTTTATCTCCTTTCTTGGATGTGCTTGTAATTCCTACTACCTTCCATTCTTGTGGAATTTTTACCAAGGAACAAATGTCATTCGGCAACTCAAAAATAACTTATGCCTTTTAACACTGGGAAACTACATAAGTTCCAGAATTATTCCATCTGTACCTGTAGCTTTTCTGTTGCTGGCCTACTTTAAACTACTTTCTAAGTCTGTCATTGTGATTGCATTGTATTCTCCAACATTCACAGCACTGGTACAGCGGGGATCATTTTCCTCGATTAATAGGTGCTTATAATATTCCAATCATTCCTTTCCTAGTATTATACCTATCTTCACATTGTCACTGATTTAACTCCGCACCGTTTATTAATAAAAGTAGGCGGTATGGAATGAAGTTTGCGACTGGACTGAGGATTTCTTGATAGGTATGGGAAAGCATGGTATCTTGAACGGAGAGTCATGGACGGATGTGGAAGTAATTTCAGGCGCGTCCCGGGGAACTGTGGTGGGACTCTTGCTACACCTGATGTATATTAATGAGCTGGTAGACAGTACTGATGATGCAATTGTCTGTAATGAACTACTATCGAGAAACAGCTTCACAAATATTCAGCAGATCTGACAGAAAAGATTTCAGAGTGGTGCAAAGATTGGTAGCTTGCTTTAAATGTCCAGAGCTGTAAAACTGTGCACTTCACAAAACGCAAAAAAATGGTATCCTGTGCACACAGTGTCAGTCAGCCACCACTGGAGTACGTCAACCTTTTAACAAATACCTGAGTACAAACGCGCCCATACGAGAGTTTGAACGGGGGGGGGGGGGGCGCTAGAGTAGACCTGGGGACATGGAGTACTTTTAATGCTTCAAATGGCTCTGAGCACTATGGGACTTAAGGGGCTCCGGAACGCCCTATACTTGCAATGTTAAAATAACGCTTATAAATTACATCTTTCCTCACAAAGTATTTGAGGTAGGAAGTTGAACTTTTTACAGATTATTTATTGGAATATGGGCTACAACTTAACACAGGGATTTTACAAAATTTTAGTTCAGTTATTAAAGATGATTTTTTTTTCAATTGTAATGAAAATTCACAACATTTTTTTGCAATTTTTTATTTATATATTCAAAAATATACAGTTTTTTGGAAAAAGGCTGTGTTAAATTATGCAGAAGGTACTGTGTAACATTTACTGAAAGTTTTAAACAAATATGTTTGGAAGATCCTTAGAAAACATGTAATTAGTATGAGAAAATAAAAGTTTTGGGAATCGAGCGACAAAGATTGGATTAACTTTTTAGTGCATTCCAGGTCCATAGGATGGATTATCTTCATCCTCTGCAAACTCCTCCTCCAGCTTCCTCTTGTTCCTCCTCCTGTTTACTCTTGCTTGTATTTCTAGACTCTTTACAGCCCTGTCTGCAGCCCGAAGGCGTTTCTTGTCTAAAGCAAGCATCGCTCGTACCACGTTAGAACCTATCTTCATTCCCATATTTCTAAATACCTTGCACCTTACAATGTTGCCATCATTGAAAGTCGCAACAGCATCATACACACCAAAGTGAAGTGTTTCTATTCCAACAAATACACTCTTGGGGATTCTCGACCATATAACACTATTTACACTTTCATTGGGGTTTTGAGTTTTTCCGTGAATACACTTTTTCAACAGTTCAGGTGCTGCTAAGTCTCTGAAAATAGGTTTTATCACCTCCATTATTGCATGAGGCAGACTATGCTTATGAGTGTACACTTCACCAGTTAGCAATCCTTTGTTATATTTACACCAACTGTCTTCTTCTTTGGGACACAAGCTATGTTGGGGATTTTCATCGTCTTTATTGTTTACAGTAATAACACATACCTTTGGCTTTCCAACATTTCTCCTTTTCTTAAAAACCTTCAGAGGATTTCTAATAACTTTACTTTTACTCATTATTATACTTCAACAAAACAGAGACTCAAGAAACAGAATTAATTACGAATATTTTCGAGATAACGACAGAGTAAATAAACATGAAACAATCGACAATCACACCAGCGATATATATTGAACCATCACAGGTTAGCCACAACACATACTTTATCTCACATCACTAAAATGTACCTGATGAACACGGACGTTAATAATAACACCATTTGACAGCAGTTTAACAGCGCCACAGTGGGTCACACCCATGTAGAACACATTTCAAAAAAAATTTAAAAATAGTTGTAGTCTTCGGAATTGAATAAATTATATATTTATTAAAAGGTAATAGTCTGCAGATTCAGAAAACGCAAAAAAGGAAAAATTGAACTTTTCATGATTTTGAGCCTTTCCGGAGCCCCTTAACTGCTGTGGTCATCAGTCCCCTAGAACTTAGAACTACTTAAACCTAACTAACTGCCCGCATCTCGTGGTCGTGCGGTAGCGTTCTCGCTTCCCACGCCCGGGTTCCCGGGTTCGATTCCCGGCGGGGTCAGGGATTTTCTCTGCCTCGTGATGGCTGGGTGTTGTGTGCTGTCCTTAGGTTAGTTAGGTTTAAGTAGTTCTAAGTTCTAGGGGACTTATGACCACAGCAGTTGAGTCCCATAGTGCTCAGAGCCATTTGAACCTAACTAACTAAGGACATCACACACATCCTTTTAATACTTTGAAAGACGAATGGCGACGTGTAAGTAGCCATAAAAACGTCCCACTTCTTACCCTGTTAAAAACCTGGGTGATGCGGACATTTGGATCACTTCCCTCAAAGAAAAACTCCTATTTACACTATATTTTTTTTCTTCGCCTGAGAGCCACAGAACCCCCTTGCCCCTGGGTATAGCACACTTGCTTGAGTGTAACAGTTGGTGAGAAAGCTGAAATTATCAAACAGGCTCAGTCCTAGAAAAAAACACGTGGCAGACTTCGGTCCATTTTTCGGATGCTGGGAAAATGAAACCAGTCTACAGAGGAGACTGCTCAAAAAACATTCGTGCAACCCTTTCTGGAATACCGAACCAAATCACAGAAGAAACTGTGTGATCTCGGATACCGGTATAGCTCAAGTGTATGAGACATATAGCAAATAGGACTAACATTGGATAACCCATATTGCTATGCGATGAGATCAAAATGTTTCCGTTTGAGGTCGTTGCTGCACCGTATATGCAACGTAGTGCGATTCTGATGCTTGTATATAAGCATCCACATGGAGGCACGGGATCAATGTGGCATTTGTGTCTTTCCGACTTGCGTGCATTAAATGCAGAAACGTGAACTATGACGACTTAATTCTAAATACAGTCAAACAGGACCAACGTGCTGTTATTCTTTACTTCGCTGCCGAAGGACAAACGCCGGTAGTCATCCGTCGGAGAACGGAGAATGATTATGGGACAGCATGACTGTCGAAATCCACCACTGTGGAGTGGTCAGCAAAGTTCCTTGCTTCTGCTTCATGATAACGCACGTCCCCATATCACAGATATTGTAACGCAGAAGTTACGCTCAGTAAGGTGGGAGACACTCGAGCACCTTCCTAGAGCCGTGATCTGTGGTCATCACGCCTTCCGACCCTTAATAAAAGTCGGACATGGCTGTACAGCAGGCAGTAGAGGACTTCTTCAAGCAGCAGGACGCTGTGTTTTATCAAAAGGGTATCTTCAGCTTAGTGCGTCTGCGTGATTTACTTAAAGTTTTCACACACTACCAGGTCTGGATCTAGGGGAAGAGCAAACCAGCGTATCCGCCCCGGGCGGCAAATTCAGTGGGCGCCAAATACATATTCTCGAAGAAAAAAACCTTGTTTCACTTACAGCCTAGCATCCAGAGCACTTTGATCTATCGATTATCCATATGATTGTGAAACGCATCCCAGACGGTTTTTGAACATTTTTGAACACATTCTAAGTTGATTTCTGATCGAGTGATAACTTGATTTTTGAATGTGTGCAAAGTGGATGTGATGTCTCTGCTGGGGTAATCCCCGTCGCATGTAGAAGTAAAAAGCCAGACAAAAGGGAACGGGGCTATACGAGCTGAGCCGAATAAACAGAAACGCGTGAGTGCCAACCGCTGTTTCTTTATGTGGTTGATTGGGTGTGCGAGTGACCAACGTTGTTGTAATTACTCGCGAAATCCATAGATTCAGACTGCCGGTGGAAATAAACGACTAACAGTAATAGCAGGTAAGAAAGATTACATATTATCAAATGGTTCAAATGGCTCTGAGCACTATGGGACTTAACATCTATGGTCATCAGTCCCCTAGAACTTAGAACTACTTAAACCTAACTAACCTAAGGACAGCACACAACACGTAGTCATCACGAGGCAGAGAAAACCCCTGACCCCGCCGGGAATCGAACCCGGGAACCCGGGCGTGGTACATATTATCTTCTGGCGTGTGCAAGAAAACGAAATTTTGACAGAAAATTTTTGTCAGATCGCTGCAATATAGGGGCCCGTTTTACAGTCCCAAGCTAGAAGCCGCTTAAGCTCTATTGCTCGGAATAGCGCGGAAAACGTGTTGTACGAACACGTAATGACGCCTAACCGGGGAACAAACGCGAGATAACTGAACCAGGATTCTGCCAGGTTAGTTGAGTTAACCGGAGAATTAGTTTTGACAATGGCAGGAATAGTTACAGAATTAGTGATGACGAGATTGTTTCTTAGAACGAGGAAGGAGAAGAAATCGGGGCTTTACACAAATTATGTGGGAGACTATGACGATTCTAAATTTATACAAAAATTTCGTAGTACTACTTTTCGATCTCATGCTTGAGAAACTGAAGCGGAAGAATGAAATTTTGCTTGTAAGTAGGCCTATTAGACATCTGATGTTGGTGCTTTATGACTTATGTTTTGTCTGTAAACGAGGTACATAGAAGTGACCATTCATGCCAAAACAGTCTCCGCTATTTGGCGTGTGTTACAATTGCTGCAATATTTCGTTTTATTTAGCTGGAAGTGTGAAAATAGACGTAATCAAATCGAGAAACCACACCAGTCTTGGGTACCATTGGTACTAAGAATTATTTCAGTATGAGACAACGACATTTTGACGAACTTTGATGAGGTAATGGATTGTTTCACAGAAAGGAAAGCACGCCGTGTAAAGCTGTAGCAAGATTAGAGAGGAAAAAATGTTGGGACCTAAGCACTGAAGAAATTTGTACTGTATTGCTTGTCTGTTGTCTTTACTGGTTCTATGTTTCATACATTTAATTTTATGTCACACAAAAGAGAAAGTTATTAACTAATACGCAATAAAGAGTGCAAATTTTCTGAAGAGTTCTTATTCTCCCAGTCATAAATAATCGCATACAGTATTAATTGTGAGTTTATTTAATTTTCTTTAAGGAGGTTAAATGGCAAACCGGCCGACTGGGAACAGCAGAGGCACCAAATTGATGGCTTCACACCTTTGAATTCCTCAGAGCGAAATACAGTGATGTGCTATAAAAGGATGCTGTGTAAAGAGGTGTGGTACAGCACTTGGGAACACTAAAGACCGAATAACATACCTTATATTTCCTCGAACATATATATTTTATATATCAAACTCTTCAGACAGATGGGTGCTACAAAATGAACATATTTTTGAAAAATTTTTTTCTTTAATTTTATGACGTCTTATCTCAAGCGCTCAATGGGAGGTGTGGAGGGAAGGGGCCCCACTATCCAGTTTTTGCCCTGTTACGGAAATACTGTAGATCCGGGGCTGCACATTACTCCAATAAACATTCAGACGCCACAAGTTAAAGAGGTTTCTTTGTTTTATTTATTTTTCATAATTACAGGCTATCATCTGAAAAGCTAAAATAGACCTTACAAATCACGTTTCCTTGGATGATAACAAATTACGTATTAATTGTTTGTTTCTGATACTTTATTTAAAATACGTATATATGTTAAAAAACTACAAGTACTTCTACTACTACAAAACTACATTAAACCTTTAACCAATTACAAACCTACTAATCAAATGGTTCAAATGGCTCTGAGCACTATGGGACTTAACTTCTAAGGACATCAGTCCCCTAGAACTTAGAACTACTTAAACCTAACTCACCTAAGGACATCACACACATTCATGCCCGAGGCAGCATTCCAACCTGCGACTGTAGTGGTCGCGCGGTTCCAGACTATAGCGCCTAGAACCGCTCGGCCACCCCGGCCGGCAAACCTACTAATCTGTTGAGAGAGCAGACAAACGTGTGGTACCTGAAGAGGGGCAGCAGCCTTTTCAGTACTTGCAGGCGCAACAGTCTGGATGATTGATCGACCTGGCCTTGGAACATTAACCAAAACAGCCTTGCTGTGCTGGCAGTGAGAACGGCTGAAAGCAAGGGGAAACTACAGCCGTAATTTCTCCCGAGGGCATGCAGCTCTACTGGATGGGTAAATGATGATGGCGTCCTCTTGGGTGAAACATTCCTGAGGTAAAATAGTCCCCCATCGGGTCTCGGGCAGGGACTACTCAGAAGGACGTCGTTACCAGGAGAAACAAAACTGGCGTTCTACGGATCGGAGCGTGGAATGTGAGACCTCTTAACCGGGCAGGTAGGTTAGAAAACTTAAAAAGGGAAATGGATAGGTTGAAGTAAGATATAGCGAGAATTGGTGAAGTTCAGTGGCAGGAAGAACAGGACTTCTGGTCAGGAGAATACAAGGTTATAAACACAAAATCAATTACGGGTAATGCTGGAGTAGGTTAAATAAGGAATAAAAACATAGGAATGCGGGTAAGCTACTCTGAACAGCATAGTGAACGCATTATCGTAGCCAAGACAGACATGAAGCCTACGCCTACCACAGTAGTACAAGATTATATGCCAACTACCTCCGCACATGATGAAGATATCGAAAAAAATGTATGATGAGATAAAAGAAATTTTCAGATAGTTAAACGAGACGAAAATTTAATTGTGATAGGGAACCATAATTCTAAAGTAGGAGAAGAAGTAGAAGGAAATGGACTGGAGGAAAGGTATGAAAGAGGAAGCCGCTTGGTAGAATTCTGCACACAGCACAATTTAATCACCGTTAACACTTGGTTTAAGAATCATAAAAGAAGGCTGTATACGTAGAGGAGATCTGGAGACACTGGAAGACATCAGATTCTTGTATAATGGTTAGACAGAGATTTAGGAACCAGATTTTGAATTGTAAGACATTTCTAGGGGCAGACGTGGACTCTGATCCCCTTATTGGTTATGAACTGTTGAGTAAAACTGAAGAAATTGGGAAAAGGTAGGAAATTAAAGAGATGGGACCTGGATAAGCTGAAAGAAAGAACCAGAGGTTGTTGAGAGTTTCAGAAGGAGCTTTAAGCAACAACTAACTAAAACAGGGAAAAAGAGTACAGTAGAAGGCGAATGGGTACCTTTCAGAAATGAAATAGTGAAGGCTGCAGAGGACCAAATAGATAAAAAGACATGGCCTGATAGAAATCGTTGGATAACACAAGAGACATTGAATTTAATTTATGAAAGGAGAAGATTTAAAAATGGAACAAATGAAGCAAGCAAAAGAGAATAAAAACGCCTGAAAATGAGATTGACGAGAAGTGTAAAGTGGCTAAGCAGGAATGGCTAGAGGAAGAATGTAAGAATTTAGATGCATATTTCACTAGGGGTAAGATAGATACTGCCCACAGGAAAATTAGAGAAACCTTTAGGGAAAAGAGAAGCAGCTATAAAGAGGGTCTATACAAGGGTGATGGAGGCAGTATTATAGAACGGGTAGTGGACGTAGATGAAGATGAGATGTGAGAAGAATTTGACAGAGCTCTGCAGGATCTAAGTCGAAGCAAGGCCCCGGGGGTAGACGACATTCCGTCAGAACTACTGATAGCCGTGGAAGAGCCAGCTATGAAAAGTCTTCCATCTGGTGTGCAGGGTCGATGAGACAGGCGAAATACCCTCAGACTTCAAGAAGAATGTAGTAATTTCAGTTCCAAAGAATGAAATTGCTAGTTGCGAAAATTACCGAACTATCAGTTTAAGAAGTCATGGTTGCAAAATACTAACACGAATTCTTCACAGAAGAATGGAAAAACGGGTGGAAGCCGACCTCAGGGAAGATCAGTTTGGATTCCATAGAAATGTAGGAACACGCAAGGCAATACTGACCCTACGACTTCTCTTGGAAGATAGAGTAAAGAAAGGCAAACCTACATTTCTAACATTTGTAGACTTAGAGAATGATTTTGACAATGTTAATTTTAATACTCTCTTTCAAATACTGAATGGAAGTGGCAGTGGTCAAATACAGGGAGCAAAAGGTTATTCACAGTTTGTACAGACCCAGATGTCAGGTATAAGAGTTTGACGGGCATGAAAGGGAAGCAGTGGTAGGGAAGGGAGTGAGACAGGGTTGTAGCACCACCACTTGGTGACTAGGTGGTGGTGGTTGTAAGCTGTCCTTGATGTTATTCAATCTGTATATTGAACAAGCAGTAAAGGAAACAAAAGAAAAATTTGGAGTAGGAATTAAAATCCATGGAGAAGAAATAAAAACTTTGGTGTTGGCTGATGACATTGTAATTCTGTCAGAGACGGTAAAGGACCTGGAATAGTAGTTGAGCGGGATGGACAGTGTCTTGAAAGGAGGATATAAGATGAACATCAACAAAAGCAAAAGGAGGATAATGGAATGCAGGCGAATTAAATCAGGTGATGCTGAGGGAATTAGATTAGGAAATGTGACAAAGTACTAAATGAGTTTTGCTATTTGAGGAGCAAAATAACTGATGATGGCCGAAGTGCAGAGGATATACAATGTAGACTGGCAATGGCAAGGAAAGTGTTTTTGAGTTTTTGAAGAAGAAAACTTTGTTAACATCAAGTATAGATTTAAGTGTCAGGAAGTCATTTCTGAAAGTATTTGTATGGAGTGTAGCCATGTATGGAAGTGAAACATGCACGATAAACAGTTTGGACAAAAAGAGACTAGAAGCTTTAGAAATGTGGTGCTACAGAAGAATATTGAACATTAGATGGGTCAATCACATAACTGATGAGGAGGTACTGAATAGAATTGGAGAGAAAAGAAATTTGTAGCACAACCTGACTAGAAGAAGGAATCGGTTGGTAGAACCTATTCTGAGACATAAAGAGTAGCGTGGAGAGCTGCATTAAACCAGTCTTCGGACTGAAGACCAGGACAACAACATATTATTACTGAAAAGTCATAGCTTCAGTACATTTTTATGAGTGGTGTTTTATAGAAAAAGTCAAATCACCCGGTGTCACCCAACTAGTGGGGTAAGAGTGGTTGCACATGGAATCTTTATGGGAATATAGAAAAACAAGATTTTCAGTAGCAAAGGAACAGAAATATATATTGAAATGCAATATTATTCACAAAATTCGCCATCTAAAGTAACAGTCCTCGTCATCTGCTCCACTGCAGCTTTTTTGGGCTCAGCAAAGACATTTTATGCATTGACTCCAACCTTCTCCTTCCTCTGAATAAGCTAATTCGCCGTCACACTACTACCAGTTTATGTCTCTATTTTTTTTAAATCGTCTGCATCCATAGAATCATTGTGGAAGGACTGAGAATTTTTAATGACACTCCCTTTTGTGTTGGTTCTTCACATGCGTCTCTTTTTTGGTTGATTTGCTTTGATGATGTCTTTGGCTGCTTTTCTGAGTCTCCGAAAAACAGTTTTCTCTTCCTTGATAGCGTTTTCTCATGTATTTTGTTCTTTTCCTTTAATTTGACATTGTAGTTCAGTTTCTTATGGTGAGGATGTCAAAGTAACAGTTTTTCCAGTTCCTTTAATAATTATTTCTGTTTTAGCAAACACTAACGACGTAGCCAAGGTGTCACTCCCAAAAACTTGTTCTTCAAAACTTTTGGAGGAGCAGTGCTCATCGAAATAGTGGAACATTCTTGGTTTCTACAAGAGACCGGGGCTTAACTAGAGTTTCATGTTTATTATTTTTTGTGATGCAGGGTTTTCTGTTGCAGCTGGGTCCTTTCCTGAAATGAGATTTCCTGTGAACGAGGGTTCGCTTCTAGAGTAGGGTTTCCTTCTAGAAGTAGGTGGTTACCTCCGGAGGACCAGGTCTACGTGTGGTCTTTGAAGGGCCACACAAGTAGTTGAGTGGATAAATTCCTGTTTTCTTGAACCCATTAACTGCATTTTACATTCATGCTGCTTTAAGGAAAGCACCACCATACAATTTGACAACCTAAAGAATGGTCACGGCCATTTCATGATGAGATGCAAGCCACTACGAACTTCGTGTTGTTAACAGATGCTCAAAGAAGTCATGAAGGTCACGTCCAGCGCTTGCATTCTGTGGGAACTATGTGGTGGCAACAACGAGGAAGTAACATTGTTTTCTCGGGCCAAGTTGATCAGAACGAGGCTCTTCGTCTGTCCAAAATCAAGACAACTGGTTTATCTGCAGACATCTGAGAAAACTCAATAAACTTTAGAAACTAGTACATAAAAATTTCAGTTAGCATCTATCCGGAAGGACGATACCGAGCAAAGATACCTGACGGTGCTTCATCAACAAGGAGAGGCGTTTTCCTCTTTTGAGGGCATAAAGTTGCTGTCTGCTCTCATACACATTTCGGCATTAACTAAAGCACCACGCTCAGTTGATTCCAATGATTCAATCTGTTTTTTCCCTCGTAAAGCCAGAACTTTCGACGGCTCGTCAGAACAGTGGTCATTCCCGTTTCATTATACAAGGGGGTCCATTGATAGTGACCGGGCCAAATATCTCACGAAATAAGCTTCAAATGAAAAAACTACAAAGAACGAAACTTGTCTTGCTTGAAGGGGGAAACCAGATGGCGCTATGGTTGGCCCGCTAGATGGCGCTGCCATAGGTCAAACGGATATCAACTGCGTTTTTTTAAAAATGGAAACCCCCATTTTTTTGTTACATATTCACGTAGTACGTAAAGAAATATGAATGTTTTAGTTGTACCACGTTTATCGCTTTGTGATAGAAGGCGCTGTAATAGTCACAAACATATGGCTCACAATTTTAGACGAACAGTTGGTAACAGGTAGGTTTTTTAAATTAAAAGACAGAACGTAGGTACGTTTGAACATTTTATTTCGGTTGTTCCAATGTGATACATGTACCTTTGTGAACTTATCATTTCTGAGAACGCATGCTGTTACAGTTTGGTTACCACATTAATGCAATAAATGCTCAAAATGATGTCCGTCAACTTCAATGCATTTGGTGTAACGACATTCCTCTCAAAAGTGAGTAGTTCGCCTTCCGTAATGTTCGCACATGCATTGACAATGCGCTGACGCATGTTGTCAGGTGTTGTTGCTGGATCACGATAGCGAATATCCTTCAACTTTCCCCACTGAAAGAAATCCGGGGACGTCAGATCCGGTGCACGTGCGAGCCATGGTATGGTGCTTCGACGACCAATACATCTGTCATGAATTATGCTATTCAATACCACTTCAACCGCACGCGAGCTATGTGCCGGACATCCATCATGTTGGATGTACATCGCCATTCTGTCATGCAGTGAAACATCTTGTAGTAACATCGGTAGAACATTACGTAGTAAATCAGCATACATTGCACCATTTAGATTGCCATCGATAAAATGGGGGCCAATTATCCTTCCTCCTATTGTGTCGCACCATACATTAACCCGCCAAGGTTGCTGATGTTTCACTTGTCGCAGCCATCGTGGATTTTCCGTTGCCCAATATGCCGGTTTGCATTACCGCTGTTGGTGAATGACGCTTCGTCGCTAAATAGAACGCGTGCAAAAAATCTGTCATCGTCCTGTAATTTCTGTTGTGCCCAGTGGCAGAACTGTACACGACGTTCAAAGTCGTCGCCATGAAATTCCTGGTGCATAGAAATATGGTTTTTGAGATTCCCGATTCTCGTCCAATTTGTCTGCTACTGATGTGCGGATTAGCCGCGACAGCAGCTAAAACACCTACTTGGGCATCATCATTTGTTGCAGGTCGTGGTTGACGTTTCACATGTGGCTGAAGACTTCCTGTTTCCTTAAATAACGTAACTATCCGGCGAACGGTCCGGACACTTGGATGATGTCGTCCAGGATACCGAGCAGCTTACATAGCATACGCCCGTTGGGCATTTTAATCATAATAGCCATACATCAACACAATATCGACCTTTTCCGCAATTAGTAAACGGCCCATTTTACACGGGTAATGTATCACGAAGCAAATACCGTCCGCACTGGCGGAATGATACGTGATACCACGTAGTTATACGTTTGTGACTATTACAACGCCATCTATCACAAAGCGATAAAAGTGGTCCAACTAAAACATTCATATTTCTTTACGTACTAGACGAATATATAGTAAAAATGGGGGTTCCTATTTAAAAAAAAACGCAGTTGATATCCGTTTGACCTATGGCAGCGCCATCTAGCGGGCCAACCATAGCGCCATCTGGTTTCCCCCTTCAAGCTAGACGAGTTTCGTTCTTTGTAGTTTTTTCGTTTGATGGTTATTTCGTGAGATATTTGGCCCGGTCACTATCAATGGACCACCCTGTATATTTTGTATATTTATGCTTCTCATATACGTATTCTGACAAATCAGTAAATTTGGCGTCATTCTGTTTATTGAAATCCATGAGTCTTGCTATTCAAGTATTATCTAAAAATCTTAAAGAAACTTCCTCCTTATGTCTGTTTAGAAAACCATATAAACAGTCCGTCCCAGCCATCTTTGGTTCATCGTTCAATTTATGCTTCGAATTAGTTTTGATTGGAAGACCCTATGCTAATCTTTAAGCAAAAACGCCTACTCTCTAGCAGTATGATCGAGTAATCGTTTTTTGTTGTTCTGAAAACACAAGCGGGCCTCTGTAGTGGGACGCGAAATTGAAGCGGCACCCATCCACCAGTGTCAGCCCAGTTTGCAGGTGAATATAAGTTAATTTAGTATTTTTTATGTATTTTTGTAGTATTTGTAATAATTGTGAATTGTCTAACGTTTTGTATTTAATTTTTTTATGTTTCATGTACGGAAGGGGCGGCGCAACGAACGGAGACAGCATCTTCACTGCCGGGGCCAGAGAGAAAATTGCTGGCCACTATACGTCGCGGGTCGACAGCCAGAGAGCAACAGAAGATCCTGAAACCGAGTTGTTGCGTCGTGCTTCTAAAAACTGGAAAAATAAGAATTTGTAATGTTTCTACAACAATGATGTCATAGAAAGTTTAATCATGTTGTAAATGTTCAGTCCTATCTTGTCAAGGCTCAGGTTCACGTCTATATGTAGGAAGATAATAAACTAGTGGATACTGCTAAAGTTCAAATACGTGTTCCGAGAATTTATTTATGAAGAATTATGTGAATGAATTGATTATTAATTTTGACAACTTTCATCGCGAGTTTGAATCTGGAAAGTTTATTCAATGTGGTTCTAATATTTGTTGAATCAGATAACTTGCATTAATATAATTTCTGAGAAGAAACAAAACGACATCTAAATTGAAAAGGTTTGCACAAACGAAATTCTGCGCATACGACTCAAATGATGTTTTACAGTTTCGTTCAAGAACCATTCAGAGACAATTTAAAAAGAATTTACATAATTTTGAAGTGTGTTGTAACTGACGTAGGTGACGATGTCTGCACATGGTCATATGTCAAAAGAAAATCATTTATACAAAACTTGCGTCGTTACACTACACCTCGCCCCTATCGTCCTGTAACTGCCCCTCCCATGGTCTAGCTTTTTTAAATCTATCTTCTGAGGTACTTTGTGTGGTGTCCTGCCCACTCGTCTCTTATAGGCTGCCTAAAGGATGCTGCTTATTCAGATAGCTATACAATTCAAGTAGATCACATTAACGTCCGCAGCTCGTGGTCGTGCGGTAGCGTTCTCGCTTCCCACGCCCGGGTTCCCGGGTTCGATTCCCGGCGGGGTCAGGGATTTTCTCTGCCTCGTGATGACTGGGTGTTGTGTGCTGTCCTTAGGTTAGCTAGTTTTAACTAGTTCTAAGTTCTAGGGGACTGATGACCATGGATGTTAAGTCCCATAGTGCTCAGAGCCATTTGAACCATTTTCACATTAACGATTTTATTACAATAAAGTAGATTGACAATACTTAAATATGGGTTAACTTGCCGACATGCAAATAATCAGTGTCCTTTGTTATATACGATGTCCATACAAGCAGTTATTATAAGGCACAAAAAGTCTCAGTATAACAGGATGGCAGATCTTCTACTGTCCTCTTCTAGTCCGGCTCTACTAGTGTCCGTCTTCTACTGTCCGGCCGAGGATGGCAGCAACGGCGCTTGTATTCTCTTCGGCTAGAGGCAGCTCCTTCAGTGGTGCGGTACTAGTCAGCGAACTATTGGCTGACGTCGTCTCACAGCCTTCTCTGCTCCTACGAGGGTTGTTTTTTAAGTAGAGGCCGTTCGCGCGTATAGTCCCGTAGTTCGTGCGGACGCCGCAACAAGCCACCGTACCACTTGCCGGCATCCTTCCCGTTCACACTGATGCAAGTTGCAGCTCTGTAGCTGACGTGTGCTACTTTATAATGTTTACGATTATTGAAATGCCCGCGGCGTGTGAGATACGGTCAGTGATACGTTTTTTGACCGCGAGAAGCCTATCAGCTGCAGAAATTCATCGTCAGTTGACAGAAGTTTATGGCTTGAATGCAATGAGTGAAAGTAAAGTGCGTCAATGGGTTAGAGAGTTTAAAAATGGCCGTCAAAACGTCCATGACGAAGAACGCTCAGTCCGGTCCTCTGTGATCACTGATGATTTGGTGGCTGCAGTCGAAACAAAGATTCGTGAGGACAGAAGATTCACAATTTCCACTTTTTCTTTTGAATTTCCACGAGTTTCAAGATCGGTTTTGTACAAAATTGTGTCTGAAAACATAAACTTTAAGAAACTGTGTTCTCAGTGGGTACCCAGACTCCTCACAGAGGACCATAAAGGGAAGAGATTTGCCACTTCATTGGACTTTTTGATTCGTTACGAGGAAGAAGGGGATGACATGTTGAGTCAAATTGTCACTGGAGATGAAACATGGGTATCCCATATCACTCCCGAAAGCAAGCGACAATCGATGGAATGGCGACACACAACCTACCCGTCAAGGTCAAAGCCAAACAGACGCTGTCAAAGCGCAAGATTATGGCAACTGTGTTCTGGGACCGGCGCGGTATTTTGCTAGTGGACTTTGTGCCACGAGGAACGACAATGAACTCAGATGCCTACTCTGCAAATCTAAAGAAGCTCCGCAGAGCAATTCAAAACAAAAGGCGCGGCATGCTGACAAAAGTAGTTTTGCTCCTGCACGATAACGCTAGGCCTCACACCTCTCAAAAGACTCGGGATTTGATTGATTCTTTTGGCTGGGAAGTTTTGGACCATGTACCATACAGCCCCGACCTTGTTCCTAGCGATTTTCACCTTTTCCGGTACCTGAAACACCATCTTGGCGGGCAGCGCTTCAATGACGACGATGAAGTGAAAGCGGCCGTGAACTCTTGGCTGTCGGAGCTGGCGGCCGAATTCATTGAAGAGGGAATTAAAAACTTAGTTGTACGGTATGCCAAGTGCTTAAATAAACAAGGCAACTATGTAGAAAAATAGGTAAAAGTGTGTAGAATCAGAAAATAAAAGTTTTTTTACAAAAGTATTTGTATCTTTTTTTAAAAATAAAAACGGTCCTTACTTAAAAAACAACCCTCGTATGTTCTTCATCTTCGTGCCGTCGCTTGTCGTTACGCTGGAACACTTTGAGGAGCACTGACACTTCGTATATTACCCCCTTCATACCCTCTTGGCTCCATGGTTGTCTATTTGTCTTCCTCTGGTAAGTTTTCGGAGTATATTACACACTAAAAAGAATGAAGAGCGATATTATGTGGTGGGGCAAGACTCGGTACAGCCCGGTATTGTCCGCATCCAACGTATCACGGTCTCACCCCGAGTGCACTGGTTATAAAAACGAAACAAAAGACAAAAGCAAGCCATTGTTGAACTAAATCCCTATTGTAAATAGTCTTCACGGGTTTGCCGCCGGATCACGTTGTTCTAATTTGCACAACGTGATCTGGCGGCAAACCTATGAAGACTATTTACAACACATCCGCCGGGAAAGCTCGAAGAGTCACATCAAATTCCTATTGTTTGCTAGTGTATCAGTACTTACTAATAATCTAATATTCCTGAATAAAATCAGTTTATACAAATTTAATCACTATGAAATAACCGCAGTTTAAAAACAAAATAAAATTAGTCAGTTGATACTGTAAAACAAACTTACCTCACAGACGCAGTGAAATGACCAGCAACAACACGCCAATATGGTCACTCTTTCTTGATGACTGGTGGAGTGTAATTCTGTATCACTCCAACAGCGGGAATAAATAGTGACGTCAAAAACACTGTTCCCGGTTTCTCCCCACTACCCAACCTTAATCCACTTTCCCCAACGTGAAATTTAGAACTGAAATACCAGTTTCCCAAAGTAGTTCGATGTAACGCTTAAATATTCTCGAGAAAGTCGACTTCGAAGCTTCCCAGAGCTGTTTATAAACGTCAACCAAGAAGGTTATTTTCGAAAGGCAGTGTAGCCCTCCGGCTGAATGATCGCCTGCCGCATAAGGGAGCTAGGTCCAATTCTTGGCTAACGCAAATTTTTAAACAAAAGTGCATTTCTGCGAGCAATTTCGCAAAGCGTAAAATACATAAAAATGGGGAAAAAGGTCAGTAGCACTTGAGACTAGTAATCTTTGGTTCGTGTCTCGTTTTAACCACCACTTTTTTCTTTTTTTGCCGTTCATTCGAATACCTAGGTCATTTAGACTGCCCTCCTTAAGTTTGGAAACACCATGCTGCCTATTACAACGGAACAAGATGGAAGTGATGTACGTGAGTTATTGGTTAGAATAAGGACTAGCAAGCTCAAATAACGGTTAATAATGACACGTACAGTATTGTGCACTTAATTATTGTACATATACATACATATTGGAACATACTAGTATTGCTCCGTTTTATGTAAACCGACGTTACCTGCCCAAATAGTTCTACTAAACACGCCAGGTGTCGTGAATAGACCGCATGGCTATGTAGAGGTACGTTGTTTATATTTATGTTCACTTGTAGTTGCGTTTGCATAAAGATATAACACGTCGCGAAAGTAACTTAAAATGGCCCCGAAGTGCCAGATTCCTTATGAATCACGGGTAATGATAATCACTTTGCACCAAGAAGGCAATAGTGTCCGACAAATAGCAAAGAAACTGATGATTTCCATCAGCGGAATTGTTAAAACCGAACACTGGCATCGAGAAACAGGCTCCTTTGGAGATTTTCCTCGCTCAGGAGCACCCAGGAAAATATCAGAACGCCAGCAAAAGTATTTGGTAGTGACCAGTAAACGTAACAGATTAAAAATTGTCCGTGAATTGACTGCTGAACTAAACGCAACGAAGGATACACCGGTGAGTGAGTGAACAGTGAGACGACGCCTGGCAGACAACCTCCGAGGTTATGTAGCAACAAGGAAACCACTGTTGCGCCCTGTTAACAAGATGAAAAGGCTTCAGTGGGCTAAGACACACCAACATTGGACAGCGGGGGAATGGGAAGGAGTTTTATTCACTGATGAATCCAAGTTCGAAGTATTTGGAAGTAAACGCCGTCAATTTGTACGCCGTTTACCCCACGAACGCTTGAATCCTCAGTGCGTAATCCCAACTGTGAAGCATGGAGGGGGTTCTGTGATGGTATGGGGATCCTTTGGAGGGAATAAAGTCGGAGATTTGGTGAAAATAGATGGAAAAATGAACCAAAAGGATTATCATGCCATTCTGCAGCGACATGCTAAGACATCTGGTTTGCGGCTGATTGGGAAAGGGTTTGTCTTGCACCAAGACAACAACCCGAAACACACATCTCGCTTGTGTCAGAACAAGGTGAAGTCTCTAGAGGTTCGTAAAACATGAAATGGCCGTACCAATCTTCTGATTGTAACCCAATCGAGATGTTATGGGATGAATTGGACAGAAAGGATACAAAAACGGGAAATCATGAGTGGGTCACAACTGTGGGAGGTCCTGCAGCAAGAATAAACTCCAACCGAAACCTTGGCAAAACTGACGCAGCGCATGCCGAGAGTGTGCAAGGCAGTGATGAAATCAAAGGATGGCTATTTTGAGGAATCGAAAATTTAATTGTTGCATCTTCCTGTGTATTATTTGAGCTTAATGAACATTTGGAAAACAACAAAATGCATTTTTATACTGTATTTCCTTTCCATTGTCTATAATTATTAGGTGTTTTCAAACTTATGGAGGGTAGTGTATATATAAAATCAATCAAACTTATGCTAATAAACGCATTACTAATTGTAATTTTCATTAAAAATCTACAGCTTCTTATTTAGAATTCCATATTACACAAAGAAATCCAGTTTTTAAAGCAAATATAAATTCTTAATTAACCGTCTTTTATGAAAGATTGTTTATAAAGATTGTTTGGATTTAAAAAAAACATTCACAAATTATTTTTTCAGCCTTATGTACTCGTATTTTAACGTTCACGGAAATGCTCGTAGAACATGCACTTTTGCTAAAAAAATTTGCATCAGCCAGGAACAGAACACAATGCCCCTACATGGCAGGCACACATTCTACTACCCAGCCAAGGCACCTCTCTCTAAAACTGACACTGTATTATGGTGTTAAGGATGCTCGGAAGATTAAAAGTCGATTTCTCGAAATTTTTTAGAGTTGAATCCAACTGATTTGGGCTGTTGATATTTGAATTCTGAACTTCATATCCCACAAATTTAAAAAAATAAAATAAAAATTTGGTTTCCAGTAGTGAATCAGGTGTTATTTACTCAGTATTGCGGGGTACGTATGTAAGATTGCTTTTATTCCTTTCTCCTTTTTCAGCAGAGCATACGAAAATACAGCGTGATTTTTTCCACTGTGTACAGACTCTAGGGATTGATCGATGAGAGGATAGAGAACAAAAAAGATCTAATGATCTTATTCCGGAAATGCATCGTTTCCATGCTAGAGACTATTTATTCAATCATACTTTCTTACAGAGACTGCGGTCTAATACGCGCTGTACCATGCAGCCGCAATTACAGTATGCATGGTTGTCTCGTAGAGGATTGTACTTTTCCTCATACGTCATGCCCTAGCGCCCTTTCCTACCATAGTCATTGGTAATGTTGTGTTCGATTCACTTCTCTAACTGGCTCACCTTGTAGTGGATGTGATACAGCGTTGTACACAATGGCTTCGTATTCGAATCGGGAGCTTGCCGACATGGTGTTCACTTAGGGAAAGGCAAAGGCAACGGGCGGCGGGCAGCAGCGTTGTATCAGGAGACCTATGGCCGCCGACAAAAACCCCAGCATTCAATGTCTGCAACAGTGTTTCGCCAATTGCCCGAGACAGGGTCGTTTCAGGAAGCAGGAAATCATGAAGGACGTATCCGAAATGTTCGGACTCCAGACTTGGATGAAAATGTGATTAACACTGTGGAAGGCGACCGCCGTGTCAGTACCAGGCAGTTGGCCCGTCAGTACAGGGTAAGCCAGACGACCGTGTGGAATATTCTCCATGACAGTTGTTGTTACTACCCTTATCGCTTAGAGCGTGTGCAGGGCTTACTAGCGACAAACTTTCCACATCAGGAGCATTTTTGTCATTGGTTTCTTCACAAGGCAACTTCGATTTCGGCATTTGTGTCAACAGTCATCTGTGTGGTATGCAGAACCCAGATGGTCTGGTGACAGAGAATCATCAGCAACGGTCCAGCCTGAATGCGTGGACCGGGATAATTTGTGACCGTATTTCGGCACCATTATTTCTTCCAAGTCGCCTACCAGGCCAGAACTATCGGAGTTTCTTGCGGGTGACTTTGCCTCCTCTGCTGGAAGAAGGGCCATTGATGATTCGAGGGGTTATGTGGCTGCTACGTGATGGTGCTCGAGCTAACTTCGCCGTTAACGTCCGGACGCATCTCAGCGTGCCTGGTCGATGGATCGGACGAGGAGGTCCAGTTGCATGGCCTGTTCGTTCACCGGATCTCAAACCATGCGACTTCTGGTTATGGGGCCATCTCAAAAGTTTCGTGAGTGCAGAGCCCATACCGGATGTGGAGACACTGAAGCAGCGTATTCATGCTGCCTTTGACACTGTCCGGATGCAGCGTGGCCGATGAGAACGTGTGAGACAGAACATACTACGGTGCGTAAACGCATGCGTTGAGGCACATGCAAACCATTTTTAACAAATACTGTAACTGTGGTACAGCGCATATCCAATGTGGACCTGCCTTCCGAAAATACTGTTCCAGTTCGATCACATCGTTTTGGCAAGGCCCTGCCTCTGTTTTACCCCTGTACAGTTACAAATACACTTCCTCCTACTTGTCACAATTCCACGAATCGGGCATATGGCGACTACCCCACTCTGGCATTGCTGGAGCTCATCTTCAGTCATCACCATGTGCTGATCCCGTCTTCCGCTAATAGCAGCACCCCTTCTTCTCTTACTTGCATAAATATTCCAAATTCTGGTAACTTCGCTGAATAAGTGTGTACCGATAACATCTGAACAGCACATGCTTGCTTAACACCTGTACACTCACTAATAAGTACAGCTGTGCGCTATCCGTTATTGCATGGTAGTAGAATGGCTCCACTACTAGCAGTGATTGTGACTGCAATTCTTCTTGCACATTCCTCAATCTTCTCAAATACCAATCAACAGGTCAGGAATTAACTGCCATGTTGCGCTTGACCGACAGCTTTCGGTAAACTCCTTAACTCCACCCTGTCGTCCTAGGTCCTATCCCCCAGTGACTGTAACAGCCTCGTCAGCAATTGTCTTGTATCCAATAACTACATTCGAGATTGTACTGCTTCCAAATCCGGGTTCAGAGTGCTAGCCAAGGCCCTGGCATAATTTCCAACTTCCATAGTTTCACGATCTGCATAGAATGCTACTCTGTAATTTCTTTATTTGCCTTCACTAACCGCTTAGCAATCTGCCGTTTCGTTCAGGTTGCTTACGCCGCTCGAGTCTGCTGCTCCGAAGACGATCTTTAATATTCTGTCCTCAGCGTCTATCGATCCCCTGTTTACTCTTCTGAATTCGTGTGGAAGCGTCCCGATCACATCCTGCGTCTGCTCCTGTAAGTGTCTGTATGCCTCAAGCAAATTCCTGTGCTCCTTCGAGACCTCTCTCAGCCTCTCATTACTAACCAATAACCGCCGTATCCCGGTAAACACTTCCTCCAGCCTCGTAATATCATTCCGAGACTCCCTCACATTAAACACTAAACACCTGTGACTGGATAACACCACCTCAAAAACAAAACTCCTCTGTACAGGTGATGATCCTGCAGCACCCTCAATCCGTCTCTGGCAAAGCAGTAAAGCACCCCCAAAACTAGCATCCTCCTTCTTCGGCCCTTCCCCCATACGGCAACTTGAGGACAGGGATCAACATTACCTCCGTTCCCACCAGAAGCGTGCTGTCTCCAGACAGCAGGTCTCAATACATTTACGACAAAACTCTACCCAAATGATACCTGGTCCAAAATTAAAGCAACAAACCGAAATTTTCCAAGGTTGCATTTATTTCATACAAAACTGTATAATCACGTACAGTAAAGGTAGAAACAATATAAAGGATACAGAACGTAAACAACTGCAACATGCTTAACGGGAGACAAAAATGTTCTTCGTTTTTTCCAGCACACACATTCCGACGACTGGTTCATGAGCTTACTATGTGGTGTGACCACCTCTGGCAGCAACACAGCCCTGACAAACGACGGGGCATGCTGTGAATGATGCCATAAATCTCATGTTGAGCCAATAACGCCCATTCCTCCTGGACAGCTGCTCGCAAGTCTTGGAGGGTCGTTGTTGGATGCTGACGTGACGCAACCCGTATCCTTAGTGCCTCCCGGACGTGCTCTATGGGATTCAAATCGAGAGCGATCAAGCCACGCCATGCGTGCAATATCTTCCGCTTCCAGGAAAACGTAAACCACTATGCTCTATGAGATCGGGCATTATCGTCTAGCAATACGAAGTCTGGGCCCACAGTACCTCACAACAGCTGCAAATGAGGTCCCAAGATCTCGTCACGATACCTGACATCATTATACCTTGCCGATTTAACCGTACAATTTCATGAAGAGGTGTTCGAGTGGTCAACATAATCCCTACCCACACCATTAGGATCATCCTCGACGTCAGTCTCTTTCCACAATCGTTGGGTCCCGAAGTCGTGTTTCAAGTTCCCTCCAGATGCGAATCCGTCGAGAATCACTCTCCTGGCCAAATCGGGACTCATCTACGAAAAGAACATTGCCCTGCTGTTCGACGTCCAGGTGGTATGTTGACTGCTCCACTCTAGACGTTCTCTTCTGAGAAGACGCGTAGAGGTACAAATAGGTCTCCAACAATAAAGGCCACTTTGACGAAGCCTTCTGTACACAGTTTGCCTCGCTACAACACGTCTAAAGGATGCTGCGAGGTCAGATGCCAGTGGCCGTGCAGTACTAACGCGGTACCGTCGTGCCCTTCCAGCCAAAAAACGCTTCTCTCTTTCTGTCACACGTGGTCGGCCCCATCCTGGTCTTCAGGATACAGTTTCGATCTATGAAAACTGTCGCACACATGCGAAATACAGTAGAACAATTCACATTAAGTCATCGGGCCACATCGGTTTGGGACTGTCTTGCTTCCATTCTTCTTACGGTCCTCCACCACAGAGAGTCTGGTGGGCGTCTTCTCTGTGCCATACTGCACTGTCTGTGACTGTGTACTCAGTGACTGTGGATGTGGGACTACCCGGCAAACGCTATCCCGTTTGATAGGTGCCCTGACGTCATCGTTGACGTGGTTGTCAGTTGACCAGAATGACATCTTCCGTGCAGGACACGATCGTACGGACATCTGTTGAGAGTTTGTATGATTATACCATGAATTAGAGACAGGACGGGGAAATAGTGGTTTGTTGCTTCAATTTTTGACACCAGTGTATTACTCTATCCAAAATAACACTAATATCGTACACTATGCATAAAAGAAAGATCATTCAGTAATCGCAAAAATCACACCACGTCTCAATTAACACCTTGGCCTTAATGTATAACGAGCTTGAGGTTTCTGGACCTCTCTGTGTAGTCGCCCATCCTTTCACTGCTTCTCTTTTGCCTTTCTCCTCATTTCTACCAAAACTTCTCGTGGAATTGCCTCTGGCGCACTCTTGAGTGGTCGTAGACGCCCAACATGCACAATCATTGTCCTTATCACAGCTGCAGCTCCACATTTACCGGCGATGTAGTTTCAGTTACTTGGAACGGACCTTGCTACACTGTTGCAACTTACTTCGTCTTTCCATTTGGGGTGTATGGGCTTGACAACATCATCCGTTGATCCACTCTATATTGTGGTAATGTTCCTGCTCGTTTCGCCGCCTCTTCCTGCTTCTCCAACGCCCTAGATTTGCTCTTTCGACCCTTTCTCCATACTTCCCTTATCGTTCTAGCACTGCCTGTCCTTTCCTGCCACCTTTCTAGTTCATCATATCGAATGGAGACGGCATCTTTTAAATATAAACCACGTCGAATGGAGACGACACCGTAACAGTGTGTACTTTGGATTTGTGCACACTCACTACGAAGGATAAATACTTATCCCAATATGAATGGTGTGAGTTCGCGTAATAACTAAGTATCTTCCCAATTGTTCGATGAACTCGTACCGTTCTTCCGTTCGCTTGTGGGTGAAATGGACTGTTTCTCAGTTTCTTCACCTTTGGTACCCGGCACAATTCTTTCATCAAGTCTGACGTGAAGTTCGTCCCCTGTTCCGTAATCATCGTCTCTGGCAACCGAAACTTGAGTATCCACCCATCCACCAACACTTGTGCTACGATGACTTTCTGTTGTTCCGGCACCGGCATCATCTCAGTGTAGCGAGAAAAGTGGTCTACTATGGTCAGAACAAAATGATTACCTGCTGGTGTTCAGTTGAATCGGCCTAACACGTCCACCCCAACAGTTCTGTTACTTCTGGTAGCTTCTAAACAATACATGCTTCTGCATCAAGGCCTTTCACTGTGCACACTCCACACAATTCCTGACGTACTGATCAACGTCATTTTCCCTATACTTCCACCAATACTTTTGCGCCACTCTCTGATTCGTCGCCCGACATCCCCCATGGCTCTATAAAATGTGACTGTGCTTCTCACATAACACTTCTAGCTTCAGCTTCGTCGGCACGACAACTCGTGGTCACAAGTTTTCCTACGTGCATGCTGAACCACTGTGGCTTGCCGCATTGCCTACATCCTTCGTCAGTGCTTTGCGCTGCTTGCTGTTCCTCAAGGTCGTGACCTAGTAACTGTGTAACTGCTGTTTTTCTACTTAGCCCAACTGCATTCCTGTGTTTCTTTCCTGGGTTTTAGGTTACTTCGTACTCAAATTCACTGAGTTTTAACGCCCACCTCGTCAGTCTACTGGATGGGTCCCTCAAACATAGTTACCACTTGTAAGCAACATGGTCCGTCACTATCTTGAACTTTCTTCCGTACGGGTAATCACCAGAAGTACGTTACTCCGTGCGTCAAGCTAAGCATTTGTGTCTCTGTTGTAAAATAATTCCTCTCCACCGCGTTCTACTGTCCTGATGCAGTTTCACGCAGGTCACGGCCGTATGATACCGCGTGATTAGCTGAGGCGGGAACTGCCACCCTTGGCCACCACATGTTACCAAGACGCCATCCTCAGCGAGTGTATGACTTCTTGTTAAATAAAGTATTGTGTTGATATCGATGCATTTCTGATTCCACGCTGACTGAGGAACTGGTTCTTCACACCTACTACCCATCTTACAATCCCGAGACGTTATTCTGACGTTTCAAGGTGCCAATGACAATTTGACCATTCTGTACCTTCATATAGCCGTATGTCTGTCTCTTCTTGCAGTAAGGCAATAATTGCAGCTTGCTTAGTTGGAGCGACAAACGCGTTTTGTTTATATTGAGTCTTACTATTTTATTGACATTAAATGTTGTCGTGTCTTCATCTTCAAAGAAATTTAATTGTTGACATGATACAAGCTGTCCAAAGTAACGCCTCTTCCGAACACCCCTTTTTAGGAAATGGTGCCTGTTTTGCTCTTTTCATCTTGTTGTAAGGTCATTTTTGCCACTGTTGCTCGTATTTCAGGAATTTCAGTCATTTCTGCATCTTCATCCTTCGTTTCTGTTTCGGCCAAATGGTTCAAATGGCTCTGAGCACTATGGGTCTTAACTTCTGAGGTCATCAGTCCACTAGAACTTAGAACTACTTAAACCTAACTATCCTAAGGACATCACACACACCCATGCCCGAGGCAGGATTCGAGCCTGCGACCGTAGCGGTCGCGCGGTTCCAGACTGTAGCGCCTAGAACCGCTCGGCCACCCCGGCGGGCTCTGTTTCGGCCAGGCCAGAGGAGGCAGCACTGTTGTCTGGGGAATGTTTTCGTGGCATTCCCTGGCCGATCTCGTCATTCTGGAAGGCACAGTGAATCAGAACAAATGTGTGTCCATCCTTGGGCGATATCGTCATTCTGGAAGGTATAGTGCATCAACACAGGGGGCCATGTCCACTCCTACATGCAGTTTCCTGTCCCTTGGTACGATGACATCTACCACCAGGACAACGCAACGCGTCGCACAGCTCGCAGTGTACGTGCGTGATTCGAAGAGCATCAGGCTGAGTTTACGGTACCGACTGTTCCATCAAAATTTAAACCAAATCGAGAATACGTGGGACCCGATCGGGCTGTTCGCGCCACGAATGCTCAACCGAGACACCTAACGCAGCTGGCCGCTGCACTGAAGTCGGCATGGCTTCATATCTCTGTCGGTAACTTCCAGAATCTCATTGCCTCTCTTCCTGCACGTCTCGCACTGCAAAAGGCGGTTATTTAGACATTTGACAGGTGGTCATATTAATGTGACTGGACAGTGCAATAACAGAAATTACTGTAGCTCCTTTTTAAGGGCGAAATTGATATCAATATCTCTGTAAGTAATATACGTAGCTATGCAGATAGACTATATATACACACATCAAAAAACGTTTTGCACCACCTCGGTTACGACAGTTCAGGAACATGTACAGAAAATTGGAATAGAAATCAACATAAAAATCATTTCCGCCCTTTTTATCGCTCATGGAAACCACACATTGCATGTTGTATAACGATACAGCGAGACCTTCAGAGGTGGTGGTCCAGATTACGGTACACACCGGTACCTCTGATACCCAGTACACGTCCTCTTGCATTGATGCATGTCTGTATTTTTTTTTCCTTTTTTTTTTTTTTTTTTTTTTTTAATGGGCCTCCTTCCTCCCCTATAGCCCTTCCTTTTCCTCTCCAAGAATGCCGCCATCCGCTAGTGTCGACGCAGCACGTAAAGCAGGGTGCTGTTTGTAGCAAGATGTATTGCCATAAACCGAAAATAAAAAACCGAGGCACACTCTGCTATGCCTCGGGGGCGACGACACACTACTCAGTAATACACCTCTCGCTGCAGGTGTGAAGCAAGTGATGGTTTAGAAACTAAGAAGAAAGAAATAATGAAGGCAAATGAAAAGCATGGACGGCAGCACACATAAATGAAAACTAAACTGGCGAGATAATCTCATCGCCCATGAATTAACTAAGTAATAATCCTCTAAGATTATTTACGTGGTTTCTGATTTCCCAATCTTTAGAACTAACCAAAGCGTAAAAAGGACTGAAAATGAAAAAAAATGAACAGATCACACACAAAAGAAAACTAAACTGGCGAGATAATCTCATCGCCCATAGAATTAACTAATTAATAATCCTCTAAGATTATTTACGTGGTTTCTGATTTCCCAATAATTTCCCATACAAAGTTCACACAGTTCCCATGTTATCAATTGTCATATCATTAGTAACATAGAATAGTCTACTCTAGTGATGCCCAGAAGGCCAATGTCAAATCTGGGGTATAGCCGAGTGACATAGCTCCAGGGGTAAACTCAGGCAATTCCAGGACGAGGTGCCTTAGTCAACCGGGAACACCTTTTGATACCCATGAACCATTGCAACTTTCAGAAATCTGGCAAAGGTAGTGGTATATTTCCGGTCAGATTCCGCCAGGCGATGCTGGCTCCACAGGTAGTCCATGAAAGAGACAGCATCGGTGAGGGAAAGGTCATAGATCGTGAAAATGGTGTGGCCCAAGAGCCACACCATTGCGTTACGTCGTGTTCGGGGGTTGGACTGAATATCAGGGGTAAGGAACCAGTCGATCGACACATTGTCTGGTGTCGTCCCACCGATCAGCGCTAATAGCACACGTGCAAGGTTCCACACTTCTTGGACGTGAGGGCATAAGAGACGATGCTCTCTGGTGTCTACGTCACCACATCGGCCGCAAGCAGCCGATGGCCGTAGGCGGATGGCCGCCAGTCGATGATTAGTGGGTATTAAATTGCTGACGACACGATACCATAGCGCCGAAACTTCCGTGGGAAGGGCTGGGTTGTTGACATTAGCCCAAGCTTGGTGCCAGATGACCGACGGTCGTCTGTCCTCTAATTTATGTGGTGTGGGCTGGCCTCGAACTGCCTGGTAAAGGCGCTTCGACGTGCGCGCCTTGTCAGTGGCCACTGTTAAGACGTAACTTTCGTCGTGACATACTATCCACAAGTTCATCAAGGTACTGTTGGTCCAGATTGTCCCACTCCTCAACGACGATTCGGCGTAGATCCCACGTCGTCTATAAACAGGCCTTTGCAATCTATCTCAGGCATGATCGATAGGGTTTATGTCTGGAGAACATGCTGCCCACTCTAGTCGAGTAATGTCGTAATCCTGAAGGAAGCCATTCACAACATGTGCACGATGGGGGTGCGAATTGTCGTCCATGAAGATGAATGCCTCGCCAATATGCTGCCAATATCGTTGCACTGTCGGTCGGAGGATGCTATTCACGTATCGTACAGCCGTTAAGACGCCTTCCATGACCACCAGCGGCGTACGTCGGCCCCACATAATGCCAACCCAAAAGAGCAGGGAACCTCCACCTTCCTGCACTCGCTGGACAGTGTGTCTAAGGCGTTCAGCCTGACCGGGTTGCCTTCAAACACGTCTCTGATGATTCTCTGGTTGAAGGCATATGCGACACTCATCGGTGAAAACAACGTGATGCCAGTCCTGAGCGGTCCATTCGGCATATTATTGGGCCCATCTGTACCGCGCCGCATGCTGTCGTGGTTGCAAAGATGAACTTCGCCATGAACATCGGAAGTGTAGTTGCGCATCATGCAGCCTATTGCACATAGCTTGAGTCGTAACACGACGTTCTGTGGCTGCACGAAAAGCATTACTCAATATGGTGTCGGTTCTGTCAGGGTTCCTCCGGGCCATAATCCGTAGGTATCGGTCATCCACTGCAGTAGTAGCCCTAGGGTGGCCTGAGCGAGGCATTGTCATCAACAGTTCCTATCTCTCTGCATCTTCTCCACGTCCGAAGAACATCACTTTGGTTCACTTTTGTTGAGAGCCCTTCCTGGCACAAAGTAACAATACGGACGCGATCGAACCGCGGTATTGACCGTCTAGGCATGGCTGAACTACAGACAAAACGAGCCGTGTACCTCCTTCCAGGTGGAATGACTGGAACTGATCGGCTGTCGGACCCCTCCGTCTAATAGGCACTGCTCGTGCATGGTTGTTTACATCTTTGGGCGGGTTTAGTGATATCTCTGAACAGTCGAAGGGACTGTGTCTGTGATACAATATCCACTGTCAACGTCTGTCTTCTGGGGTGATGCAAAACTTTTTGTGATGTGTGTAGTTTCGTGAGGACTTTCTCACAATTTCCATTTCCGCAAATCGTTCCTGGTAAATGGCGGGACGGTTCCTTTGAAATTAGACAGCTGATTCCTTCCCCATGCTTGACCTCCATGTCGGCGTGATGTTAATCCCAATCATTCCTTACATCCTCATAATATTAATCCGGATGAAAACAGAATTACGATACCTTAAACTGTTCCCGATATGCGCTATGTGATAAGAAGTATCCGGACACCCCAAAAACATACGTTTTTCATATTAGGTGCAGTGTGCTGTCACCTACTGCCAGATGCTCCATATCAGCGCCCTCAGTAATTAGACATCGTGAGAGAGCAGAATGGGTGCTCCGCGGAACTCACGGACTTCAAACGTGGTCAAGTGATTGGATGTCACTTGTGTCATACGTCTGTAGGCGAGATTTCCAGACTCCTAAACATCCCTAGGTCCACTGTTTCCGATGTGATAGTGAAGTGGAAACGCGAATGGACACGTACATCACAAAAGCGTACAGGCCGACCTCATCTGTTGACTGACAGAGAGTGCTGACAGTCGAAGAGGTTCGTAATGTGTAGTAGGCAGACATCTATCCAGACCATCACACAGGAATTCCAATCCGCATCAGGATCCACCGCAAGTACTACGACAGTTAGGCGGGAGGTGAGAAAACTTGGATTTCATGACCGAGCGGTGGTATTATGGTGTGGTCGTGGTTTTCATGGAGGGGGCTTGTACACCCTGTTGTTTTACCTGGCGCTATCACAGCACAGGGCTACATTGATGTTTTAAGCATCTTCTTGCTTCCCACTCTTGAAGAGCAATTCGGGGATGGCGATTGCATCTTTCAACACACATTCGGGAGGACGACGGTTCAATCCCGTCTCCAGCCATCCTGATTTAGGTTTTCCGTGATTTCCCTAAATCGTTTCAGGCAAATGCCGGGATGGTTCCTTTCAAAGGGCACGGCCGATTTCCTTCCACATCCTTCCCTAACCCGAGCTAGCGCTCCGTCTCTAATGACCTCGTTGTCGACGGGACGTTAAACAACACTAACCTTTCAACACGATCGAGCACTTGTTATAATGTGCTGCCTGTGGCGGAGTGGTTGCACGACAATAACATCCCTGTAATGGACCGACCTGCATAGAGTCCTGGCCTGAATCCTGTAGAACACCTTTCGGATGTTTTGGAAAGCCGACTTCGTGCCAGGCCTCTCCTCAGTGCAGCACTGCTTGAAGAATGGGCTGCCATTTCCCAAGAAACCTTCTAGCGCCCGACTGAACGTATGCCTGCGAGAGTGGAAGCTGACATCAAGCCTAAGGGTGACCCAAACCCATATTGAATTCCAGCAATGCCGATGGAGGGCGCCACGAACTTGTAAGCCATTTCCAGCCAGGTGTCCAGATACTTTTGATCACATAGTGTACGAGGGCTATTCGGAAAGTAATGTCTGATCGGTCGCGAAATTGAAACGAGTGTAAAAAAACACTACTGGCCATTAAAATTGCTACACCACGAAGATGACGTGCTACAGACGCGAAATTTAACCGACACGAAGAAGATGCTGTGATATGCAAATGATTAGCTTTCAGAGCATTCACACAAGGTTGGCGCCGGTGGCGACACCAACAGCGTGCTGACATGAGGAAAGTTTCCAACCGATTTCTCATACACAAACAGCAGTTGACCGGCGTTGCCTCGCGAAACGTTGTTGTGATGCCTCGTGGAAGGAGGAGAAATGCGTACCATCACGTTTCCGACTTTGATAAAGGTCGGATTGTAGCGTATCGCGATTGTGGTTTATCGTATCGCGACATTGCTGCTCGCGTTGGTCGAGATCCAATGACTGTTAGCAGAATATGGAATCGGTGGGTTCAGGAGGGTAATACGGAACGCCGTGCTGGATCCCAACGGCCTCGTATCATTAGCAGTCGAGATAACAGGCATCTTATCCGCATGGCTGTAACGGATCGTGCAGCCACGTCTCGATCCCTGAGTCAACACATGGGGACGTTTGCAAGATAACAACCATCTACACGAACAGTTCGACGACGTTTGCAGCAGCATGGACTATCAGCTCGGAGACCATGGCTGCGGTTACCCTTGACACTGCATCACAGACAGGAGCGCCTGCGATGGTGTACTCAACGACGAACCTGGGCGCACGAATAGCAAAACGTCATTTTTTCGGATGAATCCAGGTTCTTTTTACAGAATAATGATGGTCGCATCCGTGTTTGGCGAAATCGCGGTGAACGCACATTGGAAGCGTGTATTCGTCATCGCCATACTGGCGTATCACCCGGCGTGATGGTATGGGGTGCCATTGGTTACACGTCTCGGTCACTTCTTGTTCGCATTGACGGCACTTTGAACAGTGGACGTTACATTTCATATGTGTTACGACCCGTGGCTCTACCCTTCCTTCGATCCCTGCGAAACCCTACATTTCAGCAGGATAATACACGACCGCACGTTGCAGGTCCTGTATGGGCCTTTCTAGATACAGAAAATGTTCGACTGCTGCCCTGGCCAGCACATTCTCCACATCTCTCACCAATTGAAAACGTCTGGTCAATGGTGGCCGAGCAACTAGCTAGTCACAATACGCCAGTCACTACCCTTGATGAACTGTGGTATCGTGTTGAAGCTGCATGGTCAGCTGTACCTGTACACGCCATCCAAGCTCTGTTTGACTCAATGTCCAGGCGTATCAAGGCCGTTATTACGGCCAGAGGTGGTTGTTCTGGGTACTGATTTCTCAGGATCTATGCACCCAAATTGCGTGAAAATGTAATCACATGTCAGTTCTAGTATAATATATTTGTCCAATGAATACCCGTTTATCATCTGCATTTCTTCTTGGTGTAGCAGTTTTAATGGCCAGTAGTGTATGTTCCCCATTGCAGAGCGGTCAGCATTGCCTTTGCTTGCAGCTGCTCAACGACCTTCCTCCTCGTGGCACGGTTCTTCTGTCCCCTTCGTTTCAAATACTGACTGCCGCTTGTAGCGCGGTATTTGTTTACATTTTGACGTGAATGATGGGGAGTGGCTCTAAGGCAGTTATCTTTCTGCCATGACTTGTGAAAAAGCATGCTTATCCTCTGAGGAAGCTTCTTAAATTGACGCGAAACCTATCGGGACATTCAATAAAAAGTGTTCTACAGCAGATCATTTCATTCAAAAGGAGCGCAGAGTCACAATAATGTTGAGCAGTGACCGCACCGTGTTCAACGATTTGGGGGTCAGTACCCCCACGCAGTACAGTGCCTCCCCATACCATGACACCTGGACCATCAAAACGGTCACGCTCAAAAATTTTCCTGGGTACACTAAGTGTTCCCACCTCTCGCCATATAAGTCCAGCAGTGTCAAAATTGCTAAATTGATCATTTTGGTGGCCCAGGTGCTATGCTGTGGAAGGGCATAATGTTGCATTGGCGCACTGACTTACAAATCTTTGAACACGGTGCATTCAACGGTCAATGTTATTGCGATCCAGTACTCCTTCCCAATGTGCGTCTTTTCATAGGAGCGTTCCTATAGGTGGGTTTGCTGTCCTTCCAGTTATCGGTTGATATCGTCGCTATTGGCCATCGAATTTGGCGCCTCCACGCATGCGCACTTCCTGCCTAAGAATGGCATAAATAGGGGGCTCTGGTCCTGCCCTAGCAGTGTGTTCGTCGCACCTGAAGATGTCGGCCAGTTGCGCTGATGAAATATTGTGGAGTTTTCACTATGACATCCGACGTCTCACCCGAGAACCATATATATACAACATGTCCGTCGGGAAAGCCTCAAGCAACATATCTAAATCTAGGTAAACATTGTAACTGAGACTGTTGTTAATTTAAAATTAATATTTATACAGTTGCTGACAGGGCCGCGAAATGTTGAAAATATTAAAACCTCTAAAAGTCCCACTGTCCTGTCACAGAGGAGAATTCCCCTCGTATCTAAGTACCACCCAGGACTGGAGCAACTGAATTACATTTTCCACAAGGGTTACAATTACTTCTCATCGTGCCCTGAAATGACAAATGTCCTGCTCACTATACTTCCCACCCCTCCCATAGTGGTATTCTGCTGTCCTCCTACACAATATACTCGTCCATCCTTACACGACCCCTGCTCCAATCCCTTACCTCATGGCTCATACCTTTGTAATAGACCTAAAGACCTCTACCATACATCCTCCCGCCACCACCTACTCCAGTACGGTCACTAACTTCACCTATCCCATGAAAGGCAGGGCTAGCTGTGAAATCAGTCATGTAATCTACAAGCTGTGCTGCAACCACTGTGCTGCATTCTATACTGGCATGACAACCAACAAGCTGTCTGTCCGCATAAATGGCCACTGACAAATTGTTGCCAAGAAACAAGTGGACCACCCTGTTGCTGAACACGCTGCCAAATATGATATCCTTGATTTCAATGACTGTTTCACAGCCTGTGCCATATGGATACTTCCCACCAACATCATCTTTTCTAAATTGTGCTAGTGGGAACTTTCCCTGCAATACATCCTACGTTCCCATAGCCCTCCTGGCCTCAATCTCCGTTAGTCACTGTCCTCACCCATCCAGCCCCTTCCCTGTTCCCATTCCAGCACTACACAGCCCTCATTCCACCATCACACCCAGTGTTTTTAATTCTCTCCTTTTCTGCTACTTCCCCCCTCCCCCCTCCACACCTCTCCCCTGACCCCCTAACCAGCTGCACTTCACTGTCCGCCACCTCCACCACACTATCCCTCACCTTTCCCACCCCAGTCTCCTTCTTACCCCCACCCAGTCGCCACTCCCATCATGCACTGGTGCCGCTGCTCACAGTGTGGTGTCTGTTGTCTGAGACTGCAGCTGTGTGTGTGTGTGTGTGTGTGTGTGTGTGTGTGTGTGTATTGTTGACGAAGACCTTAATGGCAGAAAGCTTTAATTGTGAGAGTCTTTTTGTTGATCTGCGAGTCAGGATCTCCGCTATATGGTGAGTAGCAACTTCCCTTTTCATAATATTGTTACATTCCATCCTGGATTTTCCATTGTTTGATTGTTGTATGGTTGTTAGTTATTGTTCAGTGCTGTATTAAGTAGAACGTTGTGTCGCAAAGTTTGGGAATTTAGAGATGGCAGAGTTAGAGGAGCTGTGCATCTGCATTTAATTTTGCGTCAGACACAAGGAAACCTTTACAGAGGCACTGAATGATGCAGGAAGCCTACAGTGATGAGTGCTTAAGCCGTACTAGATGCTACGAATGGTTCACACGATTTAAAAATGGCCATACGGAAAGATGACTCTCGTTCAGGACGACCTACGACGTCTACAGACGACGCTCATGTCAGGAACTTTAACGAAATTGCGATGCCAGTCGAAGACTGACTGTCTGGGAGATTGCAGAAGAATGTAACATTTCAGTTGAATCATGTCATGAAATCCTGACACAATATCTTTGAAAACACAATCTTGCCGCCAAGTTCGCCTAACGGCTCGTGAGTCATGACCAAAAAGACCTTCACCTCGCAATTTGTGACGAGTTTTTGGATCGCGCAAATGAGAACGAGATGGTCCTTAAGAGAACTGTAACTGGGTGATGAGACGTCGGTCTACGGTTATGATGTTGAGACCACGATACAGTCTTAACAATGGGTCAGGAAAGGTTCTCCAAAACAAACTCGTCAGGTCAGGTCAAATGTCAAAGCAATGCTGTTAGTCTTCTTTTACTTTGAAGGATTAGTTCATCATAAAAATGAAATAATCGTATGGCATTGTTGGCCGAGAGGCTCCATCCGGGGAAGTTCGGTCGCCTTGTTGCAAGTCTTATTTCATGTGACGCCGTATTGTGCGACTTGCGCGTCGGTGAAGATGAGATGATGATGAGGACAACATGACGCCTAGTCAACGGAGAAAATCGCCAACCCGGCTGGGAATCGAACTCCGGCCTGCCGCATGGGAGGTAAGCACATTACCACTCAGCCAAGTAGGCGGAGTTTAGTTCATTATGAATTCATGTCACAGGGAGAAACTGTTAATCGATGGTACTGTCAGGACGTGTTGAGACGCCTGCGAGAAAATGTGAGAATGAAATGGGCTGAAATGTGGCGAGACAATACATGTCTCTTGCATCGCGATAACGCACCCCCATGTTCTTGCTTGTTAGTGCGTGACTGTTGCACAAAAAACGAAATCACTGTGCTGTCTCATTCTGCGTGCTCTCCAGATCTGGACGCTGCAGACTATATTTTCAAAGTTGAAAACCCCGAGCAAGCACGAAGATTTGCAACGACAGACGAGATAAAGAAAAATTCGTAGACGGCGCTTCGCGCGATCTAGCGAGAAGCGTAACAACACTGCTTCCGGAAGCGGAAACGGCGTTGGCAGCAGTGTATCAATCGTGGAGGGGGTGTTTAGAAGGATATAATGCACAATAAGTGAAGGAAAATTTTGTGGGCAAAGATCCAGTAATTTTTTGAACAGACCTTGTATGTTATTAGGACACATCCTAAGGCGTTAAGGAATCGTGAATTTGTTAATGGGAGGAAGTGGGGCAACGGTCGGGGGAGAGGACGACGAGAGCTTGAGTACAATTGGCAGGTTAAAATGGGTGTAGCTTGCAGTAGTTATGCAGAGATGAAGAGGCTTGCACAGGATAGGGCTGCACCACACCATTAGTAGGATTGAAGACTGTAACAGTGATAGCAACAGCTTACTACTGTGCACGTACAGAGTACGGTGAAAGTTGGAATTTCTTCTATAACAACATACTGAGTGTTGGAACTGAGGGAAAGTGGCGACCCCCTTGTCCTAACTGCAATGAAGCGGGCGCTGGCAGTTCAAGGAACGTTGCGCTTCTTCTCGATGCCCTTCTTAGACCATTGCCCCTGAGTACAATCAGTCATTAGCTATTTAGTACCCCGCCCTTCACCCCCCTCCCCCCCTCCCCCCGCCACGCCTGCCATCTGTTGTCCATCCCTCCCCCACATTATCAACAACTTTAGCACCTACCTAAACTGTAGAATGAAAGACATTTCTTGTAACACTTTTGTTTTTAAAATGATGAAAGATGAATGATATTTAGTTTCTATGTGTTTTAGAATGTTGACAAAGTAATCCGTGCATCAGAAGTCCACAGCTCGTGGTCTAGTACCTAGCGTTGCTACATTGTATCAGCGGGTCACGGGTTCGATTCCCAGCCGGAATGGGGATTTTCTCTGCCCGGGGACTGGGTGTTTGTGTTGTCCTCATCATTTCATCATCATCCTCATTATTCGTGACAGTGGCTAGATTGGACTGTGAAAAAAAATTGGACTGTGGAAACAATTTGGGACTTTGTATTGGCGCTGATGACTGCGCAGTTTAGCGCTCCATAAACCAAACGTCATCATCATTATCAGGAAAGAAAGTTAACTGTCTACGGTGAGGGTAGACATTTGTTACAAAACATGCCTCCCTTGCATTACTACTCTTCAGTACGCACTTGCTTGACCTGCACTCTGCAACCCTATTAAAAATTAAACAAGTTCAGGTGTGTGCACTATAATTAATGTTCGTAAATCACTTCACTGCTGTACTCCTTACTTCTGAACTGGCAGAAATTGGACAACGTCAAGCTATTAATGCTTTGTGTCTAGCCACTCTGATAGTAATAATAATATAATAAAACTGTGGAGAGCACTATAGTAGCCCTTATCTAGTTACTGCTGTGTTGTGCTGTCAGTTAATTCCTTTATCTGTTTCGAAGCGAGTAATGAAGTAATTTCTGGACTACTGCAGTGGTACTATCTACAACTTGGAGAAGACATTACCTTGAGATATTTAGCATTAGTTATGTATATGTCTCACTTTCATCATTACCATTATCGGACCTTTCTTTATAAATGGCATCCAAAATGGCAGACAATACTACAGATTTATACGACACAATCTTCCTGTTCTCTTGGACACCGTACCTCTGAACCGGAGAATGGTCATGTTGTATCAGCATGACGGATGCCCTGCACATAACGCCTTACGACCTCGACGACTTCTGAACCGTAAGTTAACTGGTAGGTGCATTGGACGAGGTGGCCCAGTTAAGTGGCCTGCCCGATCTCCGGACCTTACACCGCTGGATTATTTTCTCTGGGGAGCAGTGGAGGATGCTGTTTACCAACATGAACCAACAACACCAGATGACATGAAGCAACGCATTATTGATGCTTGTACAGCCATCAAAGAGGAAACAGTAGCACGAAGTAGGGCATCCTTCATCCGCAGAGTGACCCTATGTGTGCAAGCCAATGGCCATCACTTTGAGCATGAGATGTGAACGCTATGTTTCGTATGTAGTGCTGGTATCACAGTGGAAGTTTCTGCAAAGGGCCATTTTACCCAGTGATGTTAAGAAACATTTGTTTGCAACAATTTGTTCAAATGGCTCAAATGGCTCTGAGCACTATGCGACTTAACTTCTGAGGTCATCAGTCGCCTAGAACTTAGAACTAATTAAAGCTAACTAACCTAAGGACATCGCACACATCCATGCCCGAGGCAGGATTCGAACCTGCGACCGTAGCGGTCGCTCGGCTCCAGACTGTAGCGCCTAGAACCGCCCGGCCACTCCGGCCGGCCAACAATTTGTCATTTAACGCATTAGATATACATAACATTGATAATTATGTGATAATAAAACTAATTGGTTAAACATGTTTACATTCATCTTCTATGACCTACCGGAACTTCCCAAAATAAAAACATTTTTACCTAAACAACGGTAAAACTTTTAGTCCACTTGCTCGTTTTACTAAAACCATCAACATGAATTTTACTATTACGAGTGAATGATTAACTGTCACTTGCGCTAGATCTACAGTAAAGTAAAGTTTTAACGTTGAACGGCATTACCTTTTTAGTAAAGATTAACGATAAGCGAAGTTAACTTTGTGACTAACGTTGCGGTACACAGATATGTTACAGAACCGCATCACCCCTAGCCTATGGGATAAATACCTGCTGGAATGTACGACGTTAATGCAGGATGGCAGCAGACCGTATTATTCGTTTCGGACCTCTTGATAAGTATGGAAGTGTGATTACGCATGGCCGGCCGGGGTGGCCGTGCGGTTCTAGGCGCTACAGTCTGGAACCGCGTGACCGATACGGTCGCAGGTTCGAATCCTGCCTCGGGCATGGATGTGTGTGATGTCCTTAGGTTAGTTAGGTTTAAGTAGTTCTAAGTTCTAGGGGAATGATGACCTCAGAAGTTAAGTCCCATAGTGCTCAGAGCCATTTTTGTGGTTACGCATGTCAATCACATCGCGATTATGGGCAGCATGGGGTTCACGCCTGAGCCTCAGGACGTGCGCTAGCAGCGCATGTCGGGTGTTTCAAGCGTCAACTTCGCGTCTTAATATCTCGGGATGTAATGGGAATATTGCGATGCAATCAACGCCATTGTGTATGTGCTTTGTCATGCTATGGATTGCTAAAGAAAAAATATAAGAGGTCCATTTAAAAAAACATATGTTTCTGTTAAAAAACACATATGCTTTCGTTTTAGAATGTTTCCAAATATGTACATTCATGGGCCCCAGCCCTACATTGATACCGGTGAAAGTCGTTTTCCAATAGCTGTTATTGTTCCAGAGATATTTTGGGTGGACAAGATAGCTGGGACACCCTGTATATTAGTATGAGAAGACTAACATGCATGGTAGTTGTAGCAATTTCAGTGTTTTAAATATCGGTTAACATAACTGTCTAGATCTGCTCCCTGTAATAATAAAGCTCTTTTTTTTTATTCTGAAGGTTTGCATAGCTGCTAGAGAATTTCTCCAGAATATGAGTCCGTATTTTAAATGTGCATAAAAATACGCATAATAGGTAGACATTAGAGCCAGTGCATTTATGCATCCTTTCATCCTTTTAGAGCGCTTGAAAGATGGCAACCTGAATTCAGCTTGGCATCACTGTGTTCAATATGTTTGTCCCATTTTAGGTCGCTGTGAATCCAAATGCCAAGAAATTTTGTTACTTCTTTGGTCGCATTGGGTTTTTAGTTGATGGTATATCTGGATAATGTAAGGTGTTGTTTTGACAGTTATGGAAATTTAATACAACTGTTTTCCTGTTTTTTTATTATAACTGATCCATTGCTGACCATTTACTCGACTGATTTGTAGCAGAGTTTACTTCATGTTGGATATCATCATTTTTTGCGGCCTATACTAAAATTGTTGTGTCATCAGCAAATAGAATTACTTTGTTTGATGTTACATGCACATCCAGATTGTTGATATATATCAGGAAAAGGAGGCGCCCCATTACTGACCTTTCGGGTATCATACAGGTGCTCTGGCGTACTTCTGACCGACATTCTGAGACTATTTGTGCTTTTTCATCTACATGTCTGACGCACACTTTTTACTTGCGGTAACTGAGGAATGAACGAATCCATTCATTTGCTAATACCCTAACGCCATAGTAGTCAAGCTCGCGTAGAAGAGTTCTACGGTTAACCATCTTGAAAGCTTTAGTTAAGTCTAAAAATATACCATATACATGCTGTTCTCTGTTGTTCATCAATGGTTTTTAAAACAGTGGTTACGCGTTCATAGATTACCGTCTCAGTTGATTCCTTGCTTCGGAAACCATGTTGAGGACTGGCTAGTACTCCATTTCTATTTATAAACTTTATTAACCTGCTGTACATTATTATTTCCAGTACTTCTGAAAAAGATGATGTTATTGTAATGGGGCGATAGTTTATCATTAGCTTTGAATACTGGAATAATTTTGGATGTTTTTAGCTGATCGGGAAAGATGCCAGTCTGTAATGAGCAGTCACATATTTGAGTGAGAGGATCAATATACAGGGTGATTCAAAAAGAATACCACAACTTTAAAAATATGTATTTAATGAAAGAAACATAATATAACCTTCTGTTATACATCATTACAAAGAGTATTTAAAAAGGTTTTTTTTCACTCAAAAACAAGTTCAGAGATGTTCAATATGGCCCCCTCCAGACACACGAGCAATATCAACCCGATACTCCAACTCGTTCCACACTCTCTGTAGCATATCAGGCGTAACAGTTTGGATAGCTGCTGTTATTTCTCGTTTCAAATCATCAATGGTGGCTGGGAGAGGTGGCCGAAACACCATATCCTTAACATACCCCCATAAGAAAAAATCGCAGGGGGTAAGATCAGGGCTTCTTGGAGGCCAGTGATGAAGTGCTCTGTCACGGGCTGCCTGGCGGCCGATCCATCGCCTCGGGTAGTTGACGTTCAGGTAGTTACGGACAGATAAGTGCCAATGTGGTGGCGCTCCATCCTTCTGAAATATGAATTGTTGTGCTTCTTGTTCGAGCTGAGGGAACAGCCAATTCCCTAACATCTCCAGATACTGTAGTCCAGTTACAGTAGCACCTTCGAAGAAAAAGGGACCAAAAACTTTATTGGCTGAAATGGCACAGAAAACGTTCACCTTAGGCGAGTCACGTTCATACTGAGTTGTTTTCCGCGGATTCTCAGTGCCCCATATACAGACATTGTGACGGTTGACTTTCCCGTTATTGTGGAAAGTTGCTTCATTACTAAACACAATCTTTGAAACGAAAGATTCATCTGTTTCCATTTGAGCAAGGATAAAATCACAGAAATCGATTCTTTTAATCTTATCAGCTGCAGACAGTGCTTGAACCAATTTCAGACGATAAGGTTTCATAACTAACCTTTTTCGTAGGACTCTCCATACAGTTGATTGTGGAATTTGCAGCTCTCTGCTAGCTCTGCGAGTCGATTTTCCTGGGCTGCGAACAAATGCTTGCTGGATGCGTGCTACATTTTCATCACTCGTTCTCGGCCGTCCAGAACTTTTCCCTTTGCACAAACACCCATTCTCTGTAAACTGTTTATACCAACGTTTAATACACCACCTATTAGGAGGTTTAACACCATACTTCGTTCGAAATGCACGCTGAACAACTGTCGTCGATTCACTTCTGCCGTACTCAATAACACAAAAAGCTTTCTGTTGAGCGGTCGCCATCTTAGCATCAACTGACGCTGACGCCTAGTCAACAGCGCCTCAAGCGAACAAATGTACAACTAAATGAAACTTTATAGCTCCCTTAATTCGCCGACAGATAGTGCTTAGCTCTGCCTTTTGTCGTTGCAGAGTTTTAAATTCCTAAAGTTGTGGTATTCTTTTTGAATCACCCTGTATTTTGGAGTGAGAGCTGTAAGATTCAGCTGGGTATGCCATCAATTCCTGTTAAGTATGTTGTTTCTAGATCTGTAACAGCCTTGACTATTTCCTTCCTGCTTACATGATCCACAAACATTGATAATTTACAGCTATTGATTTTATTTTCTGCTGGCTGCTGATTTCCAAGAAAAATAGTTTTTATTTTATTTTCAGCTATTCCAATGAATTAGTCGTTGAACATATTTGCTGTTTCACTTTGTTCTGTAATCTCTTTATTGTCATGTAGTAAGGAAAGTAAGTCAACATTGTTTGTATACGTAGATTTGAAGAAAGTTTTTGATAACTTGGAACGTAATAGAATGTTATAGATTCTTAGACAGTATGCTGTCAACGGCAGGGATAGAAACAAAATCTATTCTCGTTATGCGAAGCAGAGTGGAGAAGTCAGCACTGATGAAATGGTACAGGAGGGCAAAATCAGAAAAGATTTAAGGTAGTGTACATAGTTCATTACGAGCACTTTTGTTTAATTTGTATTTAGAAGAAACAGTGATAGGAGTATAGGACTATCTTGAAGTGAGAGTCGTTTGTCACGAGCGGAAAATTAGCATGGCGCGATCTGCTGATGACGCAGCCAGAAGTGAAGAGAAATTGAATCAGATGCTTGATGAAATGGAATATCAGCTAGCTGACAGCTACAAAATGCAGACAAGCAAAAACAAAATTCAGATAACGTTGTGCGCAGCATGTGGACATGGTGGGTGGCCAAGTGTTAAACCAGGACTAGAGACTCTCGAAGACGTGAATGAATGTCGTTAGTAAGGAAGCAGAACCGATAAAGACAATCAGTTGGATTGATCGAGTATAGACTGAAGACATAGCAAGTCAACGAGAAAAAAAGTGTTATACAGAACATAATGTAATGAAGAAGGAGGACGGTTGGACACGTTAGTCGTTACTGAAAACAAAAGTTGAAGGGATGGCAGAGGCAGACCCAGGGGTGATAGTATTAGTGGTTCTGAACAAAAAACGGCATATGAACATATTATCTGTTCTTAACAGTTTCCAAAGAAACTAATCAAAACAAAGAGGAACGGGACAAATGCAGGTTATAGTAATGAAACATTGTCATTCTTTTTTTTTTTTTTTGTTTAATTGCGTATATTTCTTCACGAAAGATGTTCAAATAGTCCAGTGCATTTCGTAGCTCTTGTAGGCAGCTGCTCTGTTGTTGATCTGAGGTCATTCATATGGAACGCTGTATTCGACATATTCTGTTCACTGATAAGTCAACGTTGACGCGCAACGGCGTTAATAACACGGGCAATTCTTACGTGTGGGCAGATGAAAATCTGCACAATACTGCGGAAACAACTTTGCACCGACGTTTATCAATGAGCGAGTGATGCGGTATTACTGATGACCAACTCGTCAGTCCTGTCACTTTAGATAAGCGTATTAATCTAGTACGGTATCTAGATTTCCTCCAAAATGTGTTACCAGAAAACGTGGAGTATATTCCTTTGACAACATTACGCCGTTTGTACTTTCAGCATGAAAGAAGTCCGTGATTTTCACACAGCCGTGTATCGGATTCGGTTAAGAAAAAGCTTTATATTCATTTCAAGCTATTTTTTTACACCCTGTGTAAGAATGGTGCGCAAAGTACCCTCCGCCACACACTGTGATGTGGCTTGCTGAGTACAGATGTAGATGTAGGACATAAGGCAAAACGTTGATCGTGGACTGCAGAATGTGGAGAGTAGCTGGCGAGATACCAAAAGTGGGAGATATGCATTGAACCAGGCCTGGGGTTGATGACCAAACAACAGTCTCTGGAGATTTTTTTCCTTCGACAAAAAAACTGAAGGATCTGAAAGCAAATAAGTCACCAGGTCCGGATGGGTCCCCAGTTCCATTTTACAAAGAATACTCTACGGCATTGGCCCTTGCTGAGCTTGCATTTATCGTAAAGGTCTCGTCCAGCGCCAAGTCCCAAGCGACTGGAAAGAAACACAGGTGACGCCAGTGTATAAGAAAATTGCAGACCAATATCCTTCACTTCTGTTTGCCGCAGAATCCTTGAACATATTCTCACTTCGAATATAACAAACTTTTTTGAGACTAGAGAGCGTATGTGCACGAATTAGTATGGTTTTAGAAAGCATCGCTCGTGCGAAACTCAGCTTGCCCTTTTCTCACATGATGTACTGAGAACTATGGATGAAGGGCAAAAGGCAGATTCCATATTTTTATATTTCCGGAAGCATTTGACACGATGCCCCGTTGCAGGCTGTTAACGAAGGTACGAGCATATGGAATAAGTTGACAGATATGTGAGTGGCTCGAAGACTTCTTAAATAATAGAACCCAGTATGTTGTCCTCAATGGCAAGTGTTCGTCAGAAACAAGGGTATCGTCAAGAGTGCACCAGGGAAGTGTGATAGGACCGCTGTTGTTCTCTGCATACATACATGATTTGTCTGACAGGGTGGACAGCGATCTGTGTTTCTTTGCTGATGATGCCGGGATGTACGGTAAGCTATCGAAGTTGAGTGACTGTAGGAAGATATAAAACGACTTAGACAAAATTTCCAGCAGCTAGCTCTACTCGTAAATATAGAAAAATGTAAGTCAATGCGGGTGAGCAGGAAGATTAAACCTGTAATGTTCGGATACAGTATTACTAGTAGTCTGCTTGACGCAGTCAAGTCTTTTACATATCTGGGCGTAAAGTTGCATAGCGATATGAGATGGAACGAGCGTGTGAGAACTGTGGTAGGGAAGACGAATGGTCGATTTCGGTTTATTGGCAGAATTGTAGGACAGAGCGGTTCGTCAGAAAAGGACACCGCATACGGGGTGTGGCTATAAAAAAACCGGACTAGTACTGGTGAAACAATAAAACGAATGCAATAAGGCTGAAAGTCGCGTGGCCTGTCACGTGACTCTCGCTCCGCCTAATGCTCGAGTTTCATCTGCCTCCTGCACTCAGTCTGCCCGTGGCGTCTGTTTTAAGTAGTTGACGTTTTGTCTGTGCGTCGGAAAATATTGAGTGTACAGAAAGAACAGCGTGTTAACATCAAATTTTGTTTCAAACTAGGAAAATCTGCAAGTGAAACGTTTGTAATGTTACAACAAGTGTACGGCGATGATTGTTTATCGCGAACACAAGTGTTTGAGTGGTTTAAACGATTTAAAGATGGCCGCGAAGACACCAGTGATGACACTCGCACTGGCAGACCATTGTAAGCAAAAACTGATGCAAACATTGAAAAAATCGGTAAACTTGTTCGACAAGATCGCCGTTTAACAATCAGAGCAGTGTCTGAGTTAACAGGAGTTGACAAGGAAAGTGTCGAACAAGTTTACCGATTTTTTCAATGTTTGCATCAGTTTTTGCTGACAATGGTCTGACAGTGCGAGTGTCATCACTGGTGTCTTCGCGGCCATCTTTAAATCGTTTAAACCACTCAAACACTTGTGTTCGCGATAAACAATCATCGCCGTACACTTGTAACATTACAAACGTTTCACTTGCAGATTTTCCTAGTTTGAAACAAAATTTGATGTTAACACGCTGTTCTTTCTGTACACTCAACATTTTCCGACGCACAGACAAAACGTCAACTACTTAAAACAGACGCCACGGGCAGACTGAGTGCAGGAGGCAGATGAAACTCGAGCAGTAGGCGGAGCGAGAGTCACGTGACAGGCCACGCGACTTTCAGCCTTATTGCATTCGTTTTATTGTTTCACCAGTACTAGTCCGGTTTTTTTCTAGCCACACCTCGTATAGGACACTGGAGAGTACTGCTCGAGTGTTTGGGATCCTTACTAGGTCGGATTGAAGGAAGACATCAAAACCATTCAGAGGAGGTCTGCTAGACTTCTTACCGGTAGGTTTGAACAATATGTACGTGTTAGGGATTTGTTTCGGTAATTGAAATGGGAATCCCTGGAGGCAAGACGATGTTCTTTTCGAGAAACACTATTGAGAAAATTTGGAGAACCGGCATCTGAAGCTGAGTGCCGAACGATTCTACTGCCGCCAACATACATTGCGCTTAAGGACCACGAAGGTAAGATACGAGAAATTGGGGCTCATACAGAGGCATACAGACAGTCGTTTTACCCTCGCTCTGCTTGCGAGTGGAACAGGAAAGGAAATGACAAGTAGTGGTATAGGGTACCCTCCGCCACGCACCGTCCGGTGGGTTGCAGAGTATCTGTGTAGATGTAGCTGTAGATGAAAGACAAAGTCCATGCACGCCCTTCTCTCTCCAAGACGTACGTGAATTTCTCTGACCTACACAATTACCATATCTGCCACCGACCGGCCACGTGTGGATTGGAATGAAATGAAGTTCGTTCTGGTTTACGTTATGGGTAGTTTCTCTTGACCAACTGCTCTATCACGTGCCTGGACGACCTTCACCACCTATGTCATTGTTTCTATGCATGATTAAAGGACTGAACTGTAGCTAACGGGAAGTAACTAGAGCGACCTGACACTGTTGCCCGAGTCATACTGTACATAACTGTATGACTCTGGAATTATAATGATTTGATTGTCTGTTGTGAATTTGGAATCCATTGTTCGTTGCAATTACAAATTTCGTTTTTGAGCATCAACTTATAATACTCATTCTTAAAATTATGTCACGGTTCTGAAAGTGCACTTTATCACGGTAATTGATGATTGTTTGATTCAAACTGAGTGCGGTACGGCTATGGATAAGACAATGGTCTCGTATCCTTGAGCGCAATGGTCTCCACCCGAACAGCCTGATTTAGATTTTCCATTGTCCGACTATATCCGTTGAAGCGAACACCCCGCTGGTTTCTTTAACAAAGCTACAGACTTATTTCTTCGCCAGCTTTGTCCAGTCCCCAGTTAGTGCCTCGTCTGCCATGACTTCACTGTCCATGGAATGGTAAACTTTTACTTCCCTTCTTTCCTGTAACTATTTCTTTGTTACGAAATTGTCGGTAACACTCGCTATCTGTAACTGCCACCTCAGTATATGTACAAGGCGTATTACAAGTTGTCTTATGTGCTAAAATATATGTTTGTTATGTGACCACAAGAACTGTTTTTTTCTCTTTTCATGTACCGGCCGATCTCGGGGAGAATGTGAGATTTCTGCTCACAAGTCGTAAAGCGTCGAAGGCCATTGTCCACCAGACAAACAACCACATCATTGTTCCACTCTCTTCCGAGCATGTTTCGAGAGACGGATTTGGTTTTGAGCAGAGTCTAGTTCTCCCACATTGGCTTGTTCAGTCTAATGCACAAAACTTTTAACACCAACAAATATTTATTAAAGTTTTAAAGATAGTGAAAAAGTTGTTCTGAATTTGTCTACTTTGGATTTTGTGACGAAGAAGGAAATTAATTTTACCGAAAGAACAAATTATAATTTTCAATGCATGTTGGAGCCTGAAGTGGTGTTTTTAGGACGTACGATAAAAACATTAGTGAAGTATTTAGGAATTTGATGACAATTTCAAGAGAGGAGAATTTGATTTATTGTTTTTTTTTTGCCGTACTTAATAGTTCTGTGCCGCTCTGCGGCGAATTAATTAATGATATTGACGACAGTTTATCGCAGTCATCACACCTGCTCTACGTATACAATTACTATTTCCTTCTCACGCTGTAGAAACCCAGACCTGCAAATCTAAAAATGAAGATTAATATTATGATCAATGAAGAATTTTGGTACACAGCAAAGAACATAGAACAATGACTGAAATTCTTTGCTGCTTAAATTGTTGAGAAGTGCTCAACAAACTTGGAGAAGATAAATTATAATAAGTAAAAATTACGAAAACGACCTTACGCAATAGAAAAATTTTCCTAGAGTGTCAACAAGCGTTCGAAGGAACTTAACAGGTGCGTTATCTTTGCATTATCTGTTTCGATACTAAATCATTGCGGAAGTACGACGCGTCGGGACTAGTGCAGCAGGGGATACAACCCGTCGGCTTTGAACAATGACGTCACAAGTCGCCAGAGAGCATGTATTACAGAGATGAAAGAGCTGAGGAGAATGTTGAGAAACAAAGGAATGCGAGAGAGAGAAAAAGCATAAGTCAAAAGCATAAGTGTTTTTTGACTTTTTTTAAAAAAAATCTCACGAGATAGAATAAACTGATCCTACTTTATTAAGCAATATCTTGTCAAAAGCCGAGAAGCGATCGTTCTTAATGTTCTAGCTCCCTTCAGTACGTAATAAGTGTTTTTTGACTTAAAAAAAATCTCACGAGATAGAATAAACTGATCCTACTCTATTAAGCAGCTCCCTTCAGTACCTAATAACTGTTTTTTGCCTTTTTTAAAAAAAAATCTCACGAGATAGAATAAACTGATCCTACTTTATTAAGCAATATCTTGTCAAAAGCCGAGAAGCGATTCTTCTTAGTGTTCTAGCTCCCTTCAGTACGTAATAAGAGTTTTTTGGCTTTTTTAAGAAAAAAAAATCTCACGAGATAGAATAAACTGATCCTACTTTATTAAGCAATATCTTGTCAAAAGCCGAGAAGCGATCGTTCTTAATGTTCTAGCTCCCTTCAGTACGTAATAAGTGTTTTTTGACTTAAAAAAAATCTCACGAGATAGAATAAACTGATCCTACTCTATTAAGCAGCTCCCTTCAGTACCTAATAACTGTTTTTTGCCTTTTTAAAAAAAAAATCTCACGAGATAGAATAAACTGATCCTACTTTATTAAGCAATATCTTGTCAAAAGCCGAGAAGCGATTCTTCTTAGTGTTCTAGCTCCCTTCAGTACGTAATAAGAGTTTTTTGGCTTTTTTAAGAAAAAAAAATCTCACGAGATAGAATAAACTGATCCTACTTTATTAAGCATTAGTGTTTTCTGGCTTTTTTAAAAAAAAAATCTCACGAGATAGAATAAACTGATCCTACTTTATTAAGCAATATCTTGTCAGAAGCCGAGAAGCGTAGTGTTGTAGCTGCCTTCAGTAGCTGATAAGTGTTTTTTGGCTTTAAAAAAAAAATCTCACGAGATAGAATAAACTGATCCTACTTTATTAAGCAATCAGTAAAAAAACGAAATGGAAAGATAACAGCAAAAGCTGTTATGTTTTAGTTTATTTTTTTTATTGATTGCTGAATAAAGTAGGATCAGTTTATTCTATCTCGTGAGATTTTTTTTAAAAAAAGCCAAAAAACACAATCCACATTACCTCAATATCATTACGAAAAATATTAAGTACCGGACGAATAAAAAACAAACAATTAAGTTAATTAAATCACACATTTAATGATGCACCGAATATCAAGCGATCGCCTTTAGATTAACATTCAATTATTTTAATGATAGTGCTTATTAGAACACAGAACTGCTTTATTATCTATGCCTCGAAGTGAAGACATTACGATCTATGACTAAGGAATGACGTCATTGTTCAAAGCCGACGGGTTGTATCCCCTGCTGCACTAGACCCGACGCGTCAGCACGTTTGCCGTCTACAGAACTTCGACACACATCTCGCGGTTTCATCAGATAATCTTCGAAAAGAAATCTATCTGACAGTATACCTTGTTACTCTGGTATAAAGAAAAATGTCAAGCGCCTCGATTTTATGCGAATCTCGTCTCTGTTGACACGTTAGTACTGCAGCATACGATTATCTCCAGAGGACTGTCATGTATTTATACTTCCAAAAGTCGCTCAGAAGGAGCAAAGTTCATCATTTGGGGACAAATAGTAAACTCAAAGCAACTCCGAGGTGGTTTGGAAATAGCCGGGAAGCAAATAGCGCCGGGAGATTACGACAGATAAGGCGTGCCCCTCGTCCAGGGTAACTCACACCCCCTTCCCTCTGGATTCGGCTCATGAGTCCAAAGTGCTGTCCACGGCATTTTTACTCACAAACTCTCGCCGCACTAATGCACGGTTGGTCAGTCTCAGCCTTACATCAAATCTATGCATACCATTTTGATTCGAGATATTATACATAATTTTGTTTCTGGAAAGTATTTATTTTAATGGAGTCTCCTGTCACTTCTTAGTAGAAAAGTAATTACCTGTAAAGTGCATTTTTTAAAAGTATGTTTGTATTGGCACAAGCAATCAGCCTCGTTACGGAAATAATAACTAAACAAAATATGTAATAATATTATTACTTACACAAATCTAACATTGTTTTATGTCCTAGATAGTATATGGGCATATGTAAACGTTTACTTTGGCGTTCATATTAAGTTCTACGTTGAAGTCCAAGATCGTGTCGGCATAAATTAGTTGTAATCGCAGTTGTGCGTCATGATTATCAACAGCGCATGTGAAGTTAAGTACAATAAATTTTCCACACTTCACATTTTAATTTCGACACGTTTATATCTTCAGATAGGTATTTCTGTTTATGCTGCTATAAAATCGGCCAAAACACAGAAGCAGCTAGAGAGTAAGTTGATACGATACATATAGCCTACATATGTGAACATATTTTTCGGATAAAAAATTTGGTGTACTACGAGGAGGGTGGTTTTCGGATTTCTTCAAATGATCGATTCTGAGCAGATGAGCTGAGTAACTGAAATAAATTAAACCTCATTCTAGTTAGACTGACAATAAGACGTGTGCTAATCTTCTTGTCCGAAAACCAAAGTGTTAAGGGAATAGGTACGTCATTTTGTATCAATGTTCCTCTCGACGTTTTTTTTTTTTTTAACTCCTGGAATGCATCCTGACGATAGAATGATGTTTTCCTTCTTTTTCCAAACATATCCGCCTTTCGACTGATTTGGTGCCCTCCAAGTCTGCCCATTTCTTATTAAGTTTTGTCATCTCTATGTAACTATTTCACACATCGTCCTCTATAAGTGGTTTTGCATATTCCTATAATGTTTTCGTTCCTTCTAATATCACAGCAAATATCTCATTAACGAGGTACATCTTCTTTATTATAAATAGTACACTCATCTTCTACTGAATTACTGTCGATGCATTTACTTGCGCCATTGGTCCTCCATGACACCCCCGCCCACAAAGAGAAGACTGTGTGTAGGGTTTTGGCCAGCAAATAGATGGCAGTCCCGGATCTCTCACCGTAATCGGCGGATTCGGCCCCAGCCGGCTTCTGGTCCTTTCATTGCCAACTTCAATTTGGGCAACAACCAGATGTCGGCTGGAGCCGAATCCACCGATTACGGTGAGTGATCCGGGACTGTCATCTATTTGCTGGCCAAACGCCCACACACAGTCTTCGCTTTGTGGGCTGGGGTGTCGTCATGGAGGAGCAAACCAGGATCCTACCTCTCGGTTTTCGGGTCGAATTCAACGATTTCTGGCCCACAAACGCTGGAGGACTCAAAAACCTTGATATTGCCTCACTGCTCCACTGCCATTTTCATACGAAAGTCAGACACGTACTCTTACACTCGCAGCCGGGATGCCTGCTGCGCTTTGATTTTCTACACAGCTGTTTCTGAACCTTCAGGTATCATAACGCCACAACTCACCACGGTATAGCAATGCAGTTTGGAATTTCACACAATCAGTCCTAACGAACTGGGACACACTGTCTATTCCCGTGTTTTCTGGTAGTTTTAAAACCTATTTCCTTCTAGTATGATTTTGAACCAAATGAAACCTGTTGCAGCACTCGAGAAATCTCACGCATTCGGAAGAGCGACGGTTCAGACATGCGTCAGGCCATTCTGATTTGGGTTTATGTGATTCCCCTAAATCGCCCCAGGCAAATGCCTTTAAAGGGCACGGCCGATTTCCTTCCTCATTCTTGACATAATCCGAGCTTGTGCTCTGTCTCTAATGACCTCGACTCGACGGGACGTTAAACGTTAAACCCAGTCTTCCTCCCTTCCTTCTAGACACCTCAGATCCTTCTCTTTACTTTCCCGCATTTTACATTTTTCAGTGATTCTGTCTTCCAATCTGCCATATTGCAGCTTTCCAGTCAGCTAAGCGTATTAAATTTTCATCCTTCTTCATTTACTTTATCAATTCCTCTATGTTCTCATACATTCTTTCTTCTCCTGCATCATCAGTGTGTTGGTGTTGAACCGATTAGGTCCTCAGAGGCATAATTCAGAAATAGACTTATCTGTAGTAAGTCATGGTATTAGCTATCTTTATATTCATAAGTAACGCCATTCGCTGATGCTGTTATTAAGACTATATACTTTTAAAGTAGGTTTCGATATTTCCAGTCTCATAATTACTAGTTTCCCATAAATTCGAGTCTTGTATGTGTGTGTGTGTGTGTGTGTGTGTGTGTGTGTGTGTCAGTGACCCCAGGCATGTGTGTATGTGTGTCAGTGACCCCAGGCATTCGCTACTCCCGGTTTTTAATTGTTCAGAAAAGCAAAGCTTGTGTTGAAGGTGCTGTGTTAGATTTTTCATTGTTGGTACAGTGCAGTGTTGTGTTTCGTGTCCTTTCTCAGCTCTTACTGTTACTTACACGCATCGATATGTAGATGGACTAGGAAATGTTCAAGAATTGGCTTTAGACCTCGTTTGTACCGGAATGCAAAAAGCTCTCAAAAGGAAAGCGATTGCCATTCAAATCTATTTTAACAATGGATAGTGCATCCTTATATCCAAGTGTAAATGAACTGCAGTGCGAATGGATCCGCGCCTTATTTCTCTCACCAGATATTACCAGTTTGATTCAGCCAGTGGATCAGAGCATTCCGGAATGCCTGAGGAAAAAGCATCGTGTGCGTTTCCTGCAATCAATCTTGTATTCGGAACGCAACGAAAGCATTGTAGGAGCTTTAAAAAAGTGTAGGAAGCTGTGTACTGGATTAGTGAGTCTTGGAGCGAGGGAAAGTCAGTTTCTAAGTCACGGAGAAAAATTCTAGAAGAAAGTTGGCCTAACAGAGACACTGAATATTTTGTCACGAGGACGATCAGCCATTGAGTAATTTAACGAGAAATTGTCAGACCGTGAAGAGGCAGAAAATTTGGATATAACTAAAGTGGCTGAGGCGAACAGTTCGAAGTTGCAGACTCTTCAATAACTGATGTGGCTAACACGCCTACGCAATGTGAGAGTGATGAGGATGATGACGCAGAGACTTTATAATGAGTCATACCGATGGCTACGTTGCGCTTGAGGCCGCCATGCACTAAGTGGAACAGCATGAGGAGACACAAGTGACCTCTATAAAACCTGGATGTAGATCTCTGCGTATGGAACTTCGGCGTGCCTGCAAATTCTTTCCGCGTAGTCTGCCATGTTAGTTACGTGAGCGTCTTTAGCCGGCGTGTTCAGATAGCTAAAGTTCGGCATTTACGCAGAATCGAGATCACTGGCCTACGCCAACAGACATCCTGCTCTTCAGACGGTGGCGGATACTGCCACGCGGAAACGTTGCAGCTTCGCCAAGCAAAAGAAACTCCACCATTATTTTACAAAGTAAATTGTAGCCAGACTTAGGTTAAAATCTTTATCTGCCAATCTAAATGCCTGTGTAAGCACTTTGTTTTAATAATGTTCATGTGTGCTTTTCAACATCGTTTTATTTCTCTATCTCGCATGAATTTCGATAGTCTGAGTTTTGAATAGTTCGACTTCGGTTCCGTTCACCTCAAAGCATCGGGACTCTACAGAATTGGACAATTGACGGTATACCACAAGATTTCTGGGGTCTGAGGGACTTTCACCAGTTGCTCAAACCGTTCGTTCAATTAAATACTACTACATCAGCTCGAGCTGACGTCCTCGAAAAGATCGACGTTGTTGGTCTATAATTTTTCCTTGAGAGCAATATCAACTATTTCGAAGCTCATTTTACTGCTTCAGCTAGGAATTTCTATTCATTGAACTTTACTTTAATACTGAAAATGATTATAGCAAATTTTTTGTGCGTTCAGTTTCTTGCAGTATTAAAGAGCCAAAATATTGCAAGGATAACACGTAAGTCAAAAACTGAAAGAAATGTAGTCTCTGAGCCACAATCAAAGTAATACGCAGCGGAACGTAATTTTGTTATTATCATTCTGATACATAGAATTTTGAGCATGTACGACGTCTGTGAAAAAATTAGTTCCTCCGATGCGTCTTATGGCGTAGATATTAAAAGGGATCAAACGCCACTGAAAAAAGCTGTTCAGTATCAACGGACTGTGTACTTTCATCCAATTTTTCTCCTGTCGCTTCAATTCAGTTTGAAACGTATAATGAGTTCATTCAGATAAACATTGAGAGTTATTACATATACAAACGAAACGAAGTTATAATCAAAATGTTACAAAACTTTGTGGTAGACTGAGTGTAACTATTAAAACAGCAGCTACCACTTTTTGATAAGACAGCCAGAAGCTGCGCAAACTGTTCTGATAAAACACAGCTAAATTCTGTTCGTGCTCCGTATCAGTAGTGGCGAAAATCTTAAAGGCATGTACTTCAAATCGCATTTATGTGGAACGTGAGTATACTGACGATGCTAAGGAATTAACGACGCCGGTAATAAAATACACGATTCTGAACGCTGTTTATACGTGTTGATATACAGTAAGTTTCGTCCTAGTGCGTTTTCAGCAGAGATCATTACAAAATTTGGCACTAGTTGGTACCATTTTACACGATATTCAGGAATAATTGTATAGCAAATATCACCATCTATCGGTCTGTGGTTCTCTGAAAAGATTATGGGAAATGCGTGTTTCAAGTTAATAAATAACGATTAGTTGCTATCCTCTAGGTCTAAAACGGAGGTATCCAACTATAATGTAGAGCTACTTAATAGGTACTGTCGCTGATCGAGGCGCTCTGGTCGTTGAGGAACTGGACATGTATTCTAAGGATGCGGGGTAATGCGTTTTAATCACAAACGAGCAGCTTTCCCGTGACTGTGGCAACACAGACAGTACAGATCGATCTGCATCTTGCTCATTAATCGGCTGGTGTTCACAGTCATATAAGACATTTTAAAAGACTTTACCTTTCATTTTTTAAACTATTTATTTAAAAAATTTACATTTACTGCTTTACCGTTCAGCGGTTGTCAAGTAGAACAGAAAAAAGTTTGTATTTCAGCATATGTCCAAAAATAGATTATCTGATACATTGTTATTGACTAAAGCATAGCACCACGCACTAGAAAAACTATAGGTTTTGCAAACCATCTCTCGACGTAAGTTCTTTGAATTTCTTTTTCGGAGAGGATGTCCAATCCAATACTATTAGTATACGCAACGAACGCCGCATTAACAGAGACAGTATTACGAACCCGTTATGAAAACAAAAAAATGGTTCAAATGGCTCTGAGCACTATGGGACTTAACTGCTGTGGTCATCAGTCCCCTAGAACTTAGAACTACTTAAACCTAACTAACCTAAGGACATCACAAACATCCAAGCCCGAGGCAGGATTCGAACCTGCGACCGTAGCGGTCACGCGGTTCCAGACTGTAGCGTCTAGAACCGCACGGCCACTCCGGCTGGAGGTATGGAAACCTGTGACAGTTTTCGATACCACTTAGGAGTCTTTGAAAGTCTATGATCTGACAGAGTTATTGGTTTACAGGAAAAGACGTTGAAGGTTAAACCCGCTGTGTAAGGCTATATGTTATGACCACTTATTAAGAGCGAATTATTGCAGACTGGTGGTTTACAATATTATAAATTGTTCTTCCCACAATACTGCAAAAGTAAAGCCTTTTCGAAAGGAGTGTGGCTATTTGTCGGTAATTATTCCCTGCCGATTTAATCTTTGCTACCACACAGTAAATGAGACACTAAAATAGAACACGATTTCTATCATTTGGGCAGCAAAATAACTGATGACGGCCGAAGCAGAGAGATTACGAAATACAGAGTGGCAATAGTAAGAAGAGCTCTTCTGAAATCGAGGAAGGTATTTGTCTGTAGTGCAGCCTTGAACGGAAGTGAAACTGGCAGATAAACTTTTCCGACAAGAAAAGAACTAAAGCTTTTGTAATGCTGTGCTACACAAGAATAGTGATGACAGGATGGGTAAATTGAGCAGCTAATGGGGAGGTACAGAATCGAATTGACAGAAGAAAATTTATGGCACAAGTTCACTAAAAAAAGTAATCGGTTAGTAGGGCACATCTTATGGCACCAAAGAAATACGTGAAACGTATTCGCTGCTGCGAATATTGAAGACTATTAGGTCTATATTGAAATGAAGACACTAAAAATTCGTTCCGGACTGGGGTTCGAACCTTGATTTCCCGCTTATATCCAGCGGTCGCCTTACCATTAGGAGAGCCGCATGAAATCAGTCTCCTGAATGAAGACCACAACAACAACGACAATAAACCATTATTTGTGGATTATAAAAAAATTGCGGTAGAATACCCTATAATGCTTCAATCACTAATTTTTCAAATTATCATCTCAGTCTAAATAGAATTTGATTACTTGACATAATGTATCTAGTTTTAAGGGTAGTGGTGCTACATCAACAACTTCAAAATAAGTGGTTGTGTGCTCAGCCACCATTAATGTGGATAAATTAATAAAAGTGGATCCTGTACACAAACATAATTTCTGTCGTTAATATTTTACTATTGGAAACATCTCTTTTAGAAGTCTTGTGAACATCATCTTCTCTTTGCGCAACGGAAACTGGACGTAGGACTGACAAACAGTCTTCGTACATGGTTTATCTTGAACACATATTTAGCCTCAAAGTGCGGAGATGATAAGAACTCGCTCGCGCTGTGTGCCAGTGGTTACTCACCACATCGGCTGTCCTCCGCTCTATATGACACCCTTTCGTATAGGGACTAAAGTGAAATAAACGATCTCATGTATATGTGTGGCTTCCGCTTCATCACTATTGCAGGACAAAATGGATGAAAATTGTAATCTCAGTGCAGAAGGAAACACTGTTTTTGACACATCCGTACTTGTAGTCACTGATCACAGACCAAAGTCGCACAATCTAAGTGAACTGTGTAGAAATACAACGTGTAACTTTTGCCATTCAAATATGTTTAAGGCAGGATTATTTCCATTGGCATAACTTTCTCTGCAAGTAGTCAAATGACGTGCCGTGGGTTCCCCTCTTTTTCCCTTACGATACGGCATTTTCATTGGCAACTTTGCTCGCGTATTCTTAAATAAAGAACCCTGAGTTCAAAACTTAACTCTTTGATCTGATATCTGGATGGTAGGCAGTGCTTATAGACTGGAAAAAGCCGATGTTAAATAAATATTTTGACCATTTAAACTAAGAAAGCAATAAATTTCAAAACAGAATGGAGCTAGAAGACTTAGGCCCTTAATGTAGACATTATCACACCCCGACTTTGATTTAGCATGTGCAGTGATGGCCATTAAATACGCAACACTACGAAGGCAGGATGCAGCAGTCGTCGAACAGGCACGAAGTATACTACACGCGTGGATTAGCATTTCAGCGCAGCCGCACAAAATACGAAGAGGAGCGTCTGCGTTCTCTAGGGGAGAGAGTTGTACCTAAAGCACAGTGTCATGTTTTTTGGTTGATACTTCATTCTAGCTACCGATTTTATAGCCACATGAAGAAATGCGCACTTCAGATCACCATAAGCCGTTTCCGCAATATTCTACACCTTTTGATGTTGTTAGACATGAGGCTCAGTTGTGTGCAGCATTTTAAATATTTAGCGTTCTATAGATTTAAGGGCTGTAACTTTTTTGGGTCATCAATCTTCTAATTTGACGTGTGTCGTCACGAATTTCTCTCCTGTGCCACCGTTTTCACCTCAGAGCGGCATTTGCAACCTACGTCCTCAGTTATTTGCTGAGCGTATTCCAGTCTGACTGACTCAAAAGTTTTTACTGTCTACAGCTCGTAGTACAGTGGAAATTATTCCCTGATGTCTTAACAGATGTCCTATCATCCTGTCCCTTCTTCTTGTCAGTGTTTCCCATATACAGGGTGGTCCATCGATCGTGACCGGGCCAAATATCTCACGAAATAAGCGTCAAACGAAAAAACTACAAAGAACGAAACTTGTCTAGCTTGAGAGGGGAAACCAGATGGCACTATGGTTGGCCCGCTAGATGGCGCTGCCATAGGTCATACGGATATCAACTGCGTTTTTAAAAATAGGAACCCCCATTTTTTTTTATTACATATTCGTGTAGTACGTAAAGAAATATGAATGTTTTAGTTGGACCACTTTTTTCGCTTTGTGATGGATGGCGCTGTAATAGTCACAAACATATAAGTACGTGTATCACCTAAAATTCCGCCAGTGCGGACAGTATTTGCTTCGTGATACATTAGCCGTGTTAAAATGGGCCGTTTACTAATTGCGGAAAAGGTCGATATCGTGTTGATGTATGGCTATTATGATTAAAATGCACAACGGGCGTGTGCTATGTAAGCTGCTCGGTATCCTGGACGACATCATCCAAGAATCCGGACTGTTCGCCGGATAGTTACGTTATTTAAGGAAACATGAAGTATTCGGCCACATGTGAAACGTCAATCACGACCTGCAACAAATGATGATGCCCAAGTAGGTGTTTTAGCTGCTGTCGCGGCTAATCCGCACACCAGTAGCAGACAAATTGTGCGAGAATCGGGAATCTCAAAAACATCGGTGTTTAGAATGCTACATCAACATCGATTGCACCCGTTCCATATTTCTATGCACCAGGAAATGCATGGCGACGACTTTGAACGTCGTGTACAGTTCTGACACTGGGCACAAGAGAAATTACGGGACGATGACAGATTTTTTGCACGCATTCTATTTAGCGACGAAGCGTCATTCACCAACAGCAGTAACGTAAACCGGCGTAATATGCACTATTGGGCAACGGAAATTCTACGATGGCTGCGACAAGTGGAACATCAGCGACCTTGTCGGGTTAATGTGTGGTGCGGCATTATGGGAGGAAGGATAATTGCCCCCCCCCCCCCATTTTATAGATGGCAATCTAAATGGTGCAACGTATGCTGATTTCCTACGTAATGTTCTACCGATGTTACTACAAGATGTTTCACTGCATGACAGAATGGATGTCCGGCACATAGCTCGCGTGCGGTTGAAGCGGTATTGAATAGCATATTTCATGACAGGTGGATTGGTCGTCGAAGCACCGTACCATGGCCCGCACGTTCACCGGATCTGACGTCCCCGGATTTCTTTCTGTGGGGAAAGTTCAGGATATTTGCTATCGTGATCCAACGACAACGCCTGGCAACATGCGTCAGCGCATTGTCAATGCATGTGCGAACATTAATGTAGGCGAACTACTCGCTGTTGAGAGGAATGTCGTTACATGTATTGCCAAATGCATTTAGGTTGACGGACATCATTTCGAGCATTTATTGTATTAATGTGATATTGACAGGTAATCACGCTGTAACAGTATGCGTTCTCAGTAATGATAAGTTCACAAAGGTACATGTATCACATTGGAACAACCGAAATAAAATGTTCAAACGTACCTACGTTCTGTATTTTAATTTATAAAACCTACCTGTTACCAACTGTTCGTCTAAAATTGTGAGCCATATGTTTGTGACTATTACAGCGCCATCTATCACAAAGCGAAAAAAGTGGTCCAAATAAAACATTCATATTTCTTTACGTACTACACAAATATGTAATAAAAATGGGGGTTCCTATTTAAAAAAAACGCAGTTGATATCCGTTTCACCTATGGCAGCACCATCTAGCGGGCCAACCCTAGCGCCATCTGGTTTCCCCCTTCAAACTAGACAAGTTTCGTTCTTTGTAGTTTTTTCGTTTGACGCTTATTTCGTGAGATATTTGGCCTGGTCATGATCAATGGACCGCCCTGAATATTCCTTTCCTCGCCAATTCTGCAGGAAACTTCTTCATTCCTTATCTTAGCAGTCCACCTAATTTTCAACACTCTTCTATAGCATCACATCTCAGATGCTTATATTTTCTTCCGTTACGGTTTTCCCATAGTCCATGTCTTACTGCCATATAATGTTGTGTTGCAAACGTACATTCTAAAAATTTCTTTCTCAAATTAAGACCTATGTTTGACACTAACAGACTTCTCTTGGTCAGAACGCGCTTTTTGCCAGTGCTAGTCTGTTTTTTATGTCCTCCTTGCTCCGTCGGTCATGTGTTATTTTGCTTCCTGACTAGCAGAATTCCTTATGTACTTTGTGATCACCATGCATGATGTTAAGTTTCTCGCTGTCTAATATCTGCTACTTCTCATTACTTTCGTCTTTCTTCGTTTTACTTTCAATCCATATTCTCAACTCATTAGATGGTCATTCCGTTCAATTCAATTCTTCACTTTCTCTGAGGATAGCAATGGCATCACCGAACCATAACTCTGATAGCCTTTCACCTTCAATTTTAGTACATTCTTGAACCTTTCTTTTATTTCCGTCATTGCTTCTTCGACGTATAGATTTAACAGTAGGGGCGAAAGACTACAACCCTATCTTACACCCTTTTTAATCCATGCACTTCGTTTGTGATCTTCCACTCTTATTGTTCCCTCTTGGTTCTTGTACTATTGCATATTACCCGTCTTTCCCTATAGCTTATCCCTATTTATCTCAGTATTTCGAACATCTTGAACCATATTACATTTTCGAACACTTCTTCCAGGTCGCAAATCCTATGAACATGTCTTGAGTTTTCTTCAGTCTTGCTTTCGTTATCAGAACTGCCTGTCTGGTGCCTTTTCTTTCCTAAAGCAAAACTGGATGTCATGTAACAGATTCTCAATTTTCTTTTCTATTCTTCTGTAATTATTTTTGTCAGCAACTAAGATACATCAGATGTGAAGCTGATTGTGCGACAAATCTCGCACTTGCGTCTCTTTCAATCTTGGGAATTGTGTGGTTGATATTTTCTCGAAAGTTCTGATAGTACAAAGGGCGTTCAAAAGGTTTTGCACAGTCGTCTCTAATTTTTTTTTATTTTTTGCGGGAGGAGAATGAAATTTTTTGTGAATATACTTGGAACATTTAGCTATAAGTTGGTATATAAAAGTATTTTCTTTTCTTTACAGGTGAGCCATAATGGACCGTGAAGTAGATGTCAGGTTGCGACAACGGTCGGTGATGGAGTTCCTCTCGAAGACCGGCGATGACTCTGCCACATCGTAACACAGGAAGCTGTTCCCTGTTTATGGGTAGGAACAGTGGATTGCAGCAGTATCTAGCGGTGGTTGCAGAGGTTTAAAAAAGGTGATTTCTCTCTACTGGACAATCCACGATGCGGTAGACCATTGACGGCAGTTAGTGATGTGAATAAGGAGACCAATGATCAAATCATCCAATATGACAGATGTGTAACGACACGGGAGCTTGCTGAAATGACTCGTTTGTCATTGGGTGGTGTGGTATCGCTGGTACGGTAACTAGTGTACAGAAAAATCTGTGCACATTGGGTGCCTAGATTATTGACCAGAGAAATGAAAACGATGAGGAAGAATGTGTGCGAGGTTCTCATGAAAACCTTTACTGAAGAGTGGAAACAGTGTTTTGACGGCGTCATTACCCAGGATGAAGCATGGTTGTTTTTGTCCGAACCTGAGTGCACAACCCAATCCATGGAGTGGCGTCATCCGCGTTCCCCTCGGAAGAAGAAATCAAGACTTTCGCGAACAGCGGGCCATAAGGTGATGGCCTCCTTCTTCTGGGATCAGTTTGGTGTCACTTTCATTGACTTTTTAGATCCTGGCTCCACAATTAACCGGAATCGCTACTGTTTGTCACTGGACAAGCTACGACGTGCCGTCAAGACGCACAGACCACAGCTTCAGGGTCAGCTCATCAGACAACACCATGACAATGCCAAACCCCATACAGCCCTCATGACGCAGGAGAAAATCAGGAAAATGGGTTGGAAAATTGTTCCTCGTCCTCCCTACAGTTCGGGCTTGGCTCCGTCTGATTTTTACCTCTTTGGTCATCTGAAGGCCCACCCGCGCGGTAAAACATTTGATAGTGAGAAAGGCCTTATTTCCTGTGTCAAGCGATGGTGTAAAAGTCAATCCCCAGAATTTTACCAAAGTGCATTTACATCATGGAAGGAACGTTGGGCCAGATGCGTCACAACTTATGGAGGCTACACTGAATTGTTCCAAGTATGTTCACAAAAAAATTTTCTCTCCTCCTGCAAAAAATAAAAAAAAATTAGAGACGACTGTGCAAAACGTTTTGAACGCCCTTTGTACATCGTCAGTCTCATACATTATATACGCCAACGTGCGTTTTCTTGCGACTGCCCCCATTGATTTTAGAAATTCCGATGGAATGTGGTCTATCCTTTCTGCCTCATTTGATTTTAAGCCTAATACTGGATCTCTTATCTCTTCCCAGTCGACTCCTGTTTCGTCTTCTATCACGGCATCAGAAAAGTCCTTCTCCTCATAGAAGCCCTCAATGTGCTCTTTCTACCTATCCGCTCTCTCCTCTGCATTTGACAGTGGAATTCCAATTGCATTCTTAATTTTACCGCCCTTAATTTTAATTTCACCGGAGGTTATTTTGACTGTTCTATATGCTGAGTCAGTCCTTCCAACAATAATTTCTTTTCCGATTTCTTCATATCTTTCATGTAGCCATTTGGCCTTAGTTTCCCTGCACTTCCTGTTTATTTCATTCGTAAGTAACATGTATTTCTCTTTCCTGAAGTTCCCTAGTTCTTCCTTTCGTCGATCAACTGAAGCATTCTTCTATTACCAATGGCTTCTTTGCAGTTACCTTTCTTGCGCCTACGTTTTTCTCTCCAACTTCTGCGGATTCCATTGTTAAATATGTCCATTCTTCTCCTTTTGAACTGCCTAGTGAACTATTCACTATCGCAGTATCTATAGCCTCAGAGAACTTCAAGCGTATCTCTTCATTTCTTAGTACTCCTGCATCCCACTTCTTGGCACACTGATTCTTCCTGACTTGTCTATTAAACTTCAGCCTACGCTTCATCATTACTATGTTGTGATTAGAGTCTATATCTGCATCTGGGTTTACCTTACAATCCAATATCTGATTTCGAAAGCTCTGCCTGAGCATGATATAATCTAATTGAAGTCTTCGCGTATCTCCCGGTCTTTTCCAGGTATACCACCTCCTCTTGTGGTTCTTGAAGAGGGTATTCGCTATTACCATCTGAAAATTTTGTAGAGCTCAGTAGGTCTTTTTCTTCTTTCATTCCTACTACCAAGCCCATATTCTCCCACCATTCTTTCTTCTACTCCTTCCCTTGAAAACGCATCCAAATCCCCCATGACTATTAGACTTTCATCTCCCTTTACGTACTGAATTACCCGTTGAATATTGTCATGCACTTTCCCTATCTCTTCACCTTCCGCTTACGACGTCGGCACGTTTGCCTGAACTATTGTTGTCGATTCTGATGAGAATAATCCTATCTCTGAACCGTACACAGTAACTCACGCTCTGTCCTACCTTCCCATTCATAACGAATCTTACGCCGGCTATTCCATTTTTTGCTGCTGTTGATCTTACCCTGCAGATCATGACCAGAAATCCTTGCCTTCTTTCCATTTTACTTCATTGACCCACATACTATCTAGATTGTGAGTTAGCATTTCTCTTCCCAGATTTTATAGCTTCGTACCACGTTCAAACTTCTGACATTCCACGCCCCGACTCGTGGATTGTTATCCTTTTGTTGGTATTGTACGTTAAACCTATTCGGAATATATTAACAATTCTTCAGGTACAGAGTTTTATGGTACCATATAGACAGGTAATCAATACTTCGTCTGTTGTGTACCTTTAAACAGAAGAATATTTTATGATGGAACATGTGATACTTGCGAAAGAACTAAGTTTCTTGAATGACCAAACAGTTTTGTCTGTCTGGAAGGTGCAAATTTGTGTTAGTTTTCAACAGCTTCCATTTAAAAATGTAATTAACTTGTAACTGATTTGTGATAATGTTACTGAATAATTTGATTTCACTTACAGATTATTGGTTTGTAATAGAGAAAGTCCCACTGTAACAGTTATTAGGGTTTGTTCCCGTTCTATTCACGTACGGAGTGTGGGAAGAATGATTGAGAATGCCTCTGTCAGTGCATGAGTAATTATTCTAATCTTACCCTCACGGTCCCTATGTGAGAGGTACGCAGAGACTAGTAGCGTGTTCTTAGAGAAATCGTCTACAGACGGTTCTTTTAACTTCGTTAATATACAGGATGATTCAAAAAGAATACCACAACTTTAGGAATTTAAAACTCTGCAACGACAAAAGGCAGAGCTAAGCCCTATCTGTCGGCGAATTAAGGGAGCTATAAAGTTTCATTTAGTTGTACATTTGTTCGCTTGAGGCGCAGTTGACTAGGCGTCAGCGTCAGTTTATGCTAAGATGGCGACCACTCAACAGAAAGCTTTTTGTGTTATTGAGTACGGCAGAAGTGAATCGACGACAGTTGTTCAGCGTGCATTTCGAACGAAGTATGGTGTTAAATCTCCTGATAGGTGGTGTATTAAACGTTGGTATAAACAGTTTACAGAGAATGGGTGTTTGTGCAAAGGGAAAAGTTCTGGACGGCCGAGAACGAGTGATGAAAATGTAGCACGCATCCAGCAAGCATTTGTTCGCAGCCCAGGAAAATCGACTCGCAGAGCTAGCAGAGAGCTGCAAATTCCACAATCAACTGTATGGAGAATCCTACGAAAAAGGTTAGTTATGAAACCTGAACGTCAACTACCCGAGGCGATGGATCGGCCGCCAGGCAGCCTGTGACAGAGCACTTCATCACTGGCCTCCAAGAAGTCCTGATCTTACCCCCTGCGATTTTTTCTTATGGGGGTATGTTAAGGATATGGTGTTTCGGCCACCTCTCCCAGCCACCATTGATGATTTGAAACGAGAAATAACAGCAGCTATCCAAACTGTTACGCCTGATATGCTACAGAGAGTGTGGAACGAGTTGGAGTATCGGGTTGATATTGCTCGTGTGTCTGGAGGGGGCCATATTGAACATCTGTGAACTTGTTTTTGAGTGAAAAAAAACCTTTTTAAATACTCTTTGTAATGATGTATAACAGAAGGTTATATTATGTTTCTTTCATTAAATACACATTTTTAAAGTTGTGGTATTCTTTTTGAATCACCCTGTACTTTCTCGCGGTAGTTTACGTCTATCTTCAAGAGTCTCTCAGTCCAGTTCCTTCAGTATCTCTGTGGTACTCTTCCACGGCTCAAACAAAACTCTATATGTTCAATAGCCCATGTTAGACCTATTTGGTACGGGTCCCACTTACTTCAGCAATATTCTAGAACCGGTCGCATGAGTGATTTGTAAGTAATCTCCTTTGTGGACTGCACTTCCCCAGTATTCTACCAACAACCCGAAATCCACCACATGCTTTACCCACGACTGGTACTGTGCAATCATTCCATTCCATATCCCTACAAAATACCCACGTATTTTCATGAGTTGCTCGATTCCAACTGTCACTCACTGATTTTAAAGGATACTATATTTTTTCGTTTTGTGAAGTGCTCAGTTTTACATTGCTGAACATTTAAAGCCAGTTGCCAATCTGTGCACCACTTTGAAATCTTGTGAAGATCTGACTGAATATTTATGCAGATTCTTTCATATAGTACTTCATTATAGATAACTGCATCATCTGCAAAATGTCTGAGGTTGCTATTAATATTGTCTGCAAGGTCATTAATATACGACATGAACAGCAATGGTCCGAAGAAACTTCCCTGGGGCCCACCTGAAATTAGTTGTAAATCTAACGAAGACTCTCCATCGAAGATAAAATGCTGCATCCTCCCTACAAAAAAGTGCTCAATCTGTACTTTTGACAATAGGCTTAGGTGCGGTACTGAATCAAATGCTTTTCGGAAATCAAGAAGTGCTGCATCTACCTGACTGCCTTGACCAAAGTTTCCAGTTGGGTTTCACATGGTTGATGTCATCGGAATCCATGGCGGTTGGCATGGAAAGTGCCATTCTCTTTGAGATACCTCATGATTTCAGCTTTTACTTTGCTACACTCAATCGCAGTTCCTGTCTCATTCACTAGGGACTGGACACTAACTTCGGTGCCACTAACAGCCTTTACAAACGACCAAAATTTCTTTGCGGTTGGTGAAATATCATTTGATATTTACATATGTTACTGCGGAAAAGGAGCGTTCCTCGAAGTACAGCTTGGAAGATCCTGATTTAGATGAATAATAAGTAAAATTTCGTTATTTGCTATCCTTTGTGTTGCAATTGAATGTTCATTGGTGTACAAATGAAAAAAAGCTACGGCTACTGTTTTTACTCAAAGCGCCCAGCACCTACTATTTAAATTGCATGTGCAAACTGAATTTCATATGATCACATGTATCGCTTTCGTCAATGGCTGCAAATATAACAATGTCCACTTTCTTCTTTTTGGCCAAAGATTGTGTGATTTACTCATCTGAGACATATTGTGCATTGTATGGATGTTGTCACTGGTTGATACAATAGTCCTCATTAAATAACATACATAATTCCTTGTAGTTTTTGTAGTTGTAATAATTAGTCATATAGCGTTATTTGTTATGTGCTGTGTTGTTAAATATTACATGTTCATGGATATAAAGTGACATATTACACGTCCAAGGCTATTATTTGACTGCCGTGGACTATTTTAAATATTCACTCATATAATAACTATTAATTAATAAATTTTTAAGGTTTTGGCGAAAGGGGATGGGATAATTTAAATCTTTAATTTCCTGTGGCAGACTGTTGTAGAATTTTAGTCCATGATATAATACACTGTATTGTGTTTTAGACTTGTTTTTCCTGTTCAGATGTAAGCAGTGATGCACTCTGGTTCTGTACTCATGTATTGAGCTGTTCGTGGCACCTAGGTGAATATTTTTGCTGACATGGATTAAATTATGAAAGACATATTTGCATGGGCCAGTCAGAATTTCTAACCTTTTAAATAACACAATGAGCCATTCTGCTGCTATTTATTATTATTTACACATCCCTTTTCTGTACATTCAAAACAGTCCGTATGTTACCAGCACTTAGTCCCCAAAGCATGATAGCGTAACTGGGGGTTGAATGTATGCAGCCAAAACAGGTCAGCTTGAGCCACGAAATTTTGTAAACTGGAGCAAATACTCCAAGGGGATGAATAGCTGTAGATATTCTCTTCGCCAAAATCTTCACATCTTATGTCTATTTCATCTTCTAGTCTGCACTTCGTCTCATTTACACATTCTAATACAGCGTCGTTGCCTTTTAGTGTAGCACCGTTGTCTTTTTCTTTCAGTCGGAAGTTCATACGGTCTGTCATCTTTACATTTAGTGTTACCTCTATTGGTTCAGTGACCATTTGCGGACATCGTTCACAGCATCCCTGGCTTTTTTTTGTCAGTAGTGTTGGTTGCGTTGGTGTTTTATCTGTAACCGCGCGACTGCTACGGTCGCAGGTTCGAATCCTGCCTCGGGCATGGATGTGTGTGATGTCCTTAGGTTAGTTAGGTTTAAGTAGTTCTAAGTTCTAGGGGACTGATGACCACAGATGTTAAGTCCCATAGTGCTCAGAGCCATTTTGCTTTATCTGTGATCAGCGCCGTGCTACGAGGGTCAGTCAAATGAAAACCTTTAATATATTTTTTAAATATTATTTATTGTGCAGAAGTGGTACAAAGCTGTATCATTTTTCAACATAATCTCCCCCACGCTCAATGCAAATGCTCCAGCGCTTACAAAGTGCATAAATTCCTTTAGAAAAAAATTATTTTGGTAGTTCGCACAACCACTCATGCACCGCGTGGCATACCTCTTCATCAGAACGGAACTTCTTTCCTCCCATTGCGTCTTTGAGTGGTCCAAACATATGGAAATCATGGGGCAAGGTCTGGTGAGTATGGTGGACGAGGAAGACACTCAAAATGCAGGTCTGTGATTGTTGCAACTGTTGTACGGGCAGTGTGGGGCCTTGCATTGTCATGATGCAAAAGGACACCTGCTGAAAGCAATCCACGTCGCTTTGATTTGATTGCAGGCCGCAGATTATTTTTTAGGAGATCTGTGTATGATGCACTGGTGACAGTGGTCCCTTTAGGCATGTAATGCTCCAAAATGTCGCCTTTTTCGTCCCAAAAGAGAGTCAGCATAACCTTCCCTGCTGATGGTTCTGTCCGAAACTTCTTTGGTTTTGGTGATGAGGAAGGCGCCATTCCTTGCTCGCTCTCTTCATTTCCGGTTGGTGGAAGTGAACCCAGGTTTCGTCCCCAGTAACGACTCTTGCAAGGCAGCCATCACCTTCTCGTTCAAAGCGCCGAAGAAGTTCTTCACAAGCATCAACACGTAGTTCTCTCATTTCAGGAGTCAGCTGCCGTGGTACCCATCTTGCAGAGACTTTATGAAACTGGAGCACATCATGCACAATGTGGTGTGCTGACCCATGACTAATCTGTAAACATGCTGCAATGTCATTCAGTGTCACTCGGCGGTTTTCCTTCACTATGGTTTCAACTGTTGTAATGTTCTGTGGAGTCACAACTCCTTGTGCCTGACCTGGACGAGGAGCATCTTCCACTGAAGTCACACCATTTGCGAACTTCCTACTCCATTCGTAGACTTGCTGCTGTGACAAACATACACCACCGTACTGAACCTTCAATCGTCGATGAATTTCAATAGGTTTCACACCTTCACTACGCAAAAACACAATAACAGAACGCTGTTCTTCCCTGGTGCAAGTCGCAAGTGGGGCGGCCATCTTTATACTGATACTGCGACGGTATGTGTGCATCTGCACTAAGCTGCCACCTACAAGCCTTCCTGCACGCTGTTTGTAGCACGCTTACCAACTTACAGGATAACGGCGCGAAATTTCTATTTGTTATTACAAATTTAACGTTTTCATTTGTCTCACCCTCGTGTCATCAGCGTGTAGAATTTTTCCTCGTTTTTTGATTGTGGGGTATCCTAAATACACTCCCCTGACGGACACCGATACTTTGTGTTCAAAAGAATCCATACACCTGTACGTGGTGCGAAATTGACAACTGGATGTCACGAGGTGAAGACCAGTCTGCATGAAAAGAGGCCAAGAGTACTGTTTCTTCAGCAGAGACGCAGCGACAGCAGAATGGGTCGCTCAGGAGAGTCCAGTGACTTCGGAAGTGGGCTGGCCACCGGATGCCACCTGAGTAACAGATCCATCAGCGACTTTTCCACCTATCTAATGCTGCCCGAGTCGACCGTTGGTAATCTGGTTCTGAAGGGTAGACTTGAAGGAATAACCGCACCTAAATCGAGACCAGACAGACCTCATTTACTGGTGGAATCGAACCGTCGAGCAACGCGAAGGGTGGTTGTAAAAAATCGCGCGAAATGAGCAAAAGTAATCACTCGTAAGCTACAAAGTGCTACCAGCAGTCCACCCAGCACAGTGACTGAGCGTAGCGAGTTAATAAGAATGGGATGCAATGGTGTTCTCTGAGACCCGACCTGAACCCAGTGGAACGCATTTGGGGTGCAAGAACGTCGACTTGGCTCCAGATCTCAGCGCCCGACATCGACTGTCTTCTCTAGTTTTAAGTTCCCAAGGAAGAATAGGCTGCCATTCCTCCACAGACAGACACCTCCCTGAAAGTGTCCTTAGCAGATTTCAAACCGTCATAAAGGTGAATGATGGACGGCCCCAATGTTAATGTCCAGTAACAGGTGTCGGGATACTTTTGATGAGATAATCTGAGTAGTGAGATATATTTTATAATTATATTAATATATCCAGGCTTCAAGACTTTGTAACTAAAAGTCTAAGAAGCCGACCTGGCCTACAGTATTGAACGGGTCACAGGTGCCGGATAGTGCATGTTCCATCAAATATGGTGGACAGCTGTGAATACAGAATAAGCAGTCCCGGACCAAGGCAAAACAAAACCAAATCCACTTTGCGCCTGTCTTGCAGCAAGCGCCAAAGTGGTCAGCGTCTGTTCACCAGTGGTGCTGCTGAAATTTATATTCTGGGACTAACCGATCCAGTCTTAACACTCTGAGTTCACTCAATGAGTCTGCTCAACCCTATCTGATTCCAGGTGCAATCATCAAGGACCATTTTGATAACGACAATATTACCATAGGTGGTCAGCCCACCGCCAGTATTACTGTCGCAACTTGTCTTTCTGATTCTGGGGCGGCCAGGTTAAAATGAAATGTGATTCAACACAGGAAGTCGGAACCCTCTGACCAACTATAAACCAAAACAAATACATTTTTGCAACACTTAACATACAAACACTTTTGCAAGTAAACTTCATAAATTGGGAGATTAAAAGAACGGAAGATTCAAACTTTGGCACTTCAAGAAACAAGAATGTCGGACATCTTTTTTTTTTTTTTTTTAAATAAAACTGATAAAAGAATACATAATAATACACCACATCTGGGAGCTGCTTTTGCGTTCCCCAAAAATATTTTCGCTTCAATAACGGAGGTGAAACACATTAATAGACTAATGACAATTTATGTTAAATGCGCAAATAAAGCATACATTTTAATTAATGCCCATACGCCAGTCAACGAGGATAACCGTAAAATACCTGAAGAATTTAATGAAGCTTGGGAAAGTTAGAAGGCATGATCTCGAAAATTCCCCTCAAACCACGTTAAATTTTTATCTCTTCATCTACGTGATTACTCTGCTATTCACAATGAAGTTCCTGGCAGAGGGTTCAATGAACCACCTTCAAGCTGTCTCTCTACCGTTCCTCTCTCGCACGGCGCGCGGGAAAAACGAGCATTAAAATTTTTCTGTGCCAGCCCTGATTTCTCTTATTTTATCGTGACGATCATTTCTCGCTATAGTCCAGTCAAATAGTAGATATACCTTGCAAAAGGTGGGGTAGAAGAGTTTATTTTTTCAACTCGTTCATATGGTGTGAAAGATTAGAAAACCGAGTTTTGCCAACAAAATTTCGCTTGGGAAAACTTTCTGCAGTCAAAAATTTCTGACTTTTTTCAGTTTTTTCAAAATATCTCAGTTTCATTTGCTCCTATCGCTTTAACGTCTATTTTCTTTTTTAAAGAGAACAAAATTCTCTACAAATTTCATTCTTGCCATTTTTTTCTACTCCCAATATCCAAGGCGCTACTGCGCCTCAAAAAATACCAATTTTTAAAATTTTGAGCATAGTGGCAAGATACCTTATTTTTGAACACTATTTTTTCAGTTTCTGTTTGTGTAGTATAAGTACATTATACATCATTTTATAAGTTGGAATTTACCACCTCACTTTCAGGTATTAATTTCTCTGTATGCAACATGAGGATTGCTGGGCACCCAACTATTATGATTCTTACATCACTACCTGAAGTTCACTATGGGCCACCTCAGCCCTGGTATTTGTAAAACTATAAATATAAAAATACATCATTAAGAGACATAAACACACACACACACACACATACCATACACACGCACACAAAATAAATTGTCTCAGGAAACTGAACTATTATTAGCTGCAATATGCAACCTAATTAGGAAGGTAATTATTCTTGTGTATAAAAGCCACACAGTTGGCGTTAAAAATAAGTAGCTTTATTACAATCAAAATGCATTGTCAGTTACTAAAAATGTTGACAGTTCTGGGTGTGTAATAGTTGTAATATTGCACTTAAGCGCACTTGAGACAGATATGAGCATCACTTCCAACGTTTTGATGGGCCAGGTTCCTCAGTGTCACCAGAAATACCTTGAGTTACGGATTCAGGGTCTGTACATAGAGTTGATCCCAGATTGAACTCTTCTTGAAACAGCGAGTCAACCTCAGCAAGTCCGTTGGTTTGGTCAGCGGTTTCCTCAACATCCTCCATAACATCTTCTTCACTGTCTTCATATAAAAATTTTGGCACGTTTTCACAATTGACCCCAATACATTTCTTGCAAATTGAAGAACATTTCAAACCCACTTTTCTGCAGGAGCACGCTCCGCCACAGTTCAGCTTGCATGAGCATGAAACAATGTGAAGAAGTGCTTCAGGTGCTGGATCTTGGCTCATTATAACGGGTATTGGACCGTGGTCACTGTGATTCCAGCCCCATTTCTCAGGAGGTTCCCAGTTTCCCATCCAACTTTGGACTTGTTGGTAAGTCCGCAACGAATGATGTTGTGCAGCATCTTGTGTAGGTGGCAACCGTGCAAGATACAGTTTGCTTTTTGTGGCAGACTTGGCGAATAGCTGGTACCGCAAATGGCCTAGTGTGTGGGAACTGCTGACACCTCCACTATACAATGCGATAGTAACCTGTTCTCCTGCAGTTATTATTTCTTCACGGGTAGCATGTGGTTTATTGAACGTGCAAAGCGGTGAGGTTAGGTGTTCATTTTTCGCAACAATATTGCAGCACTTAATTTTTCCTTGACCAAAAAAAGCAGATGTTGTATCACATCCGCTAAAGTCGTAAGTGAACAGAATATATTCACTGTCAAATTTGTAAGATGCATTGGTAAACCACTTGTCTTCTGCATTTCCTCTTCCTAAGTTTTCAATGGCTTACCCCAAACCGGTCGTGAGCACAAGCAGGTCAACATCATCTCCTACAATGACAACACTTCCAAAATCTTTGGTTCTTGAAATGGCAGATGTTACAATTATAACGTCAGCATCTTCTTGTGCCTGGTGCACTTCAATGCTACACTCCAGAAATTCCATTTTAAGAAGTGTCATCAAACGCATCTTGTTTCGTTCGTTGTACAAGAACTTGTCCTGAGGGACTTGGTTCACCATCTCTGATTCAACCACAACGTCAACCGAAGAATGTTGTTTGGACCTACGAATCCTCTCAGCACTCTTTGTGCTACATTTGTCTCCCTCACATGGATACCCATCAAATACAATAGCAAACTGAGATCCAAAACGACGTTGCAGGTAAGAAACATAGCTTTGGGCTATTGACTTGAAGCAAACATTTCGAGTCCAAGTCACTTTGTGGATAATGACAAAAAATCCCTCCATCAATGACAAAAAATTTACACAGTCCACCTGACTTCACATCTTCCACTGGAACGAAGGCATTGTAGAATGAAGATTTTGTTCCTTTTCGCATGCCTTTTTCTGAGAATAGGGTCATTGGGTAAGGAGCAAGTTCATATTTCAGAAAGGCTTTTAACTCTTCTTCACTTTGTTTCATTAAACAAATCCTTTGGAAAAAGAGTTAAAGGATCAACAGGAGTAATTTTAGTGCTCCCAGCTTTTACAGAATTGAACGCAGAAAGGAGGGTCACAACTTTATCTTTTCTACGGAACTTTACATCGTGGAAATTGTCACCAACTATTCTTTGCTCGAAATTTGAAAAATTGGTATTTTTTGACGCGCTGTAGCGCCTTAGATACTGGGAGTAGAAAAAAATGGTAAAAATCAAATTTGTAGAGGATTTTGTGCTCTTTAAAAAAGAAAATAGACGTCAAAAGCGATAGGAGCAAATGAAACTGAGATATTTTGAAAAAACTGAAAAAAGTCCGAAATTTTCGAAGTTTTTTGACTGCAGAAAGTTTTCCCAAGAGAAATTTTGTTGGCAAAACTTGGTTTTCTAACCTTTCCAACAATATGAACGAGTTAAAAAAATTAAATCTTTTACCCCACCTTTTGCAGGGTACAGGCTTTTTTTCTGACAGTTTCACTGGACTACTATGTAGGTGGGTGCCAACAGAATGTTTTCGCAATCGGAGGAGAAAACTGGTGATTGAAATTTCATGAGAAGATCCCTTCGCAACGAAAAACGCCTTTGTTTTAATGATTGCCACTCCAGTTCACGTACCATGTCTGTGGCACTATCTCCACCATTTCGCGATGATACAAAACTAGCTCCCCTTCTTCGTACTTTTTCAATGTCATCCGTCAGTCCCACCTGATGAGGATTCCACACCGCACAGCGATACTCCAGAATAGGGCGGACAAGCGTGGTGTAAGCAGTCTCTTTAGTAGACCTGTTGCACCTTCTCAGTGTTCTGCCAAAGAATCGCAGTCCTTGGTTTGCTCTACCCACAACATTGTCTATGAGATCGTTCCAATTTATGTTATTTGTAATTGTAATGATTAAGTATTTAGTTGAATTTACAGCCTTCAGATTTGTGTGACTTATCGCGTAATCGAAATTTAGCGGATTTCTTTTAGTGCTCATGTGAATAACTTCACACTTTTCTTTAGTCAGGGTCAATTACCACTTTTCGACCGTACAGATATTTTATCTAAATCATTTTGCAATTCGTTTTGGTCATCTGATGACTTTACAAGACGGTAAATGACAGCATCATCTGCAAACAATCTAAGACGGCTACTCAGATTGTCTCCTATGTCTTTAATATAGATCAGGAACAATAGAGGGTCTGTAACACTTCCTTGGGGTACGCCGGATATTACTTCTGTTTTACTCGATGTCTTTCTGTCTATTACGAAGTGTGACCTCTCCGACAGGAAATCAGGAATCCAGTCGCACAACTGAAGCGATATTCCATAAGCACACAGTTTGGTTAGAAGACGCTTGTGAGAAATGGTGTCGAAAGCCTTCTGGAAATCTAAAAATATGGAATCCGTCTGACATCCCCTGACGATAGCACTCTTTACTTCATGAGTATAAAGAGCTAATTGTGTTTCGCAAGAACGATATTTTCTGAAGCCATGCCGACTGTGTGTCAGTAAATCGTTTTCTTCGAGGTGCTTCATAATGTTCGAACACAGTTTGTTCCAAAACCCTACTGCAAATCGACGTTAGTGATGTGGGCCTGTAATTCATCGGATTACTCCTACTTCTCTTTTTGGGTGTTGGTTGACTTGAGCAATTTTCCAGTCTTTAGGTACGGATCTTTCTGTGAGCGAGCGGCTGTATATATCTGGTAAATATGGAACTATTGTATCAGCATACTCTGAGAGGAACCTGACTGGAATACAATCTGGACCGAAGGCCTTGCCTTTATTAAGTGATTTAAGCTGCTTTGCTACACCGAGGGTATCTACTTGTATGTTCTCACCTTGGCAGTTGTTCTTAATTGGAATTCAGGAATATTTACTTCGTCTTCTTTGGTGAAGGAGTTACGGAAAACCGTGTTTAATAACTCTGCTTTAGTGGTACTGTCATCAGTGACTTCACCATGTGCAGCTGATCCCGGTGGAGATTCGAGTCCTCCCTCGGACATTGGTGTGTGTGTTTGTCCCTGGGATAATTTAGGTTAAGTAGTGTGTTAGCTTAGGTACTGATGACCTTAGCAGTTAAGTCCCATAAGATTTCACACACATTTGAACATTTGAATTTGAATGACTTCTCTTCACGTCTTTCGCGCGGCGCCCAGTGGCAATGGAAAGCATCAGATTGTTTCCCATTACAAACAAAATAATTTTTAAAGAAGACTGTTAAATACCCATTCGATAGAGCGGTCTCAAATTAGTCTGGTGCGATGTTCGTTTTATCGATATGTATTAACAGCGACAATAAAAGTAAAGTCTTATGGCATGAATGGCTGGGAGACGTCGAAGGGCAGGTTAAGCCTCATAACTGGACAGGGTTTCCCTACCCTAACACACCTGCAGGCATCAAAAAAAGTTTTGCGTCACCTCGTTTCCGAGAGTTCCGGAACCTGTACAGAAAACGTAAACATCACTTCCGCCCTTTTTATTGCTCATGAAAACCACATATTGCATGTTGTACCACCTTCAAAGGTGGTGATACAGATTGCTGTACGCCCCAGTACCTCTAATATCCAGTAGCATGTCCTCTTGCATTGATGCATGCCTGTATTCGTCGTGGCATACTATCCACAGGTTGATCAAGGCACTGTTGGTCCAGATTGTCCCACTCCTCAACGGCGATTCGGCTTAGATCCCTCAGAGTGGTTGGTGGGTCACATCGTCCATAAACAGCCCTTTTCAGTCTAACCCAGGCATGTTCGATAGGGTATATGTCTGGAGAACATGCTGGCCACTCTAGTCGAGCGATGTCGTCATCCTGAAGGAAGGCATTCACAAGACGTGCACGATGGAGGCGCGAATTGTCGTCCATGAAGACGAATGCCTCGCCAATATACTGCCGATGTGGTTGCGCTATCGGTCCGACGGTCGCATTCACGTATCGTACAGCCGTTAAGGCGCCTTCCATTACCACCAGCGGCGTATGTCGGCTCCACATAATGCCACCCCAAAACAGCAGGAACACCCACCTTGCTGCACTAACTGGACAATGTGTTTAAGGCATTCAGCCTGACTGGGTTGCCTCCAAACACGTCTCCGACGATTGTCTGGTTGAAAGCATATGCGATACTCATCAGTGAAGAGAACGTGATGCCAATCGTGAGCGGTCCATTCGGCATGTTATTAGGCCCATCTATACCACGCTGCGTGGTGTCGTGGTTGCAAAGATAGACCTCGCCATGGATGTGGGAAGTGAAGTTGTGCATTATGCAGCCTATTGCACACAGTTTGAGCCGTAACGTCCTGTAGCTGTATGAAAAGCATTATTCAACATGGTGGCGCTTCTGTTAGGGTTCCTCCGAGCCATAATCCGTAGGTATCGGTCATCCACTGCAGTAGTAGCCCTTGGGTGGCCTGAGCGAGGCATGTCATTGACAGTTCCTGTCTCTCTGTATCTCCTCCATGTCTGAACAACATCGTTTTGGTTCACTCCGATATGCCTGGACACGTCCCTTGTTGAGAGCTCTTCCTGGCAAAACGTAACAATGCAGACGCCTTTGAACTGCAGTATTGACCGTCTAGGCAATATTGAACTGCAGACAACATGAGCTGTGTACCTCCTTCCTGGTGGAATGACTGGAACTGATCGGCTGTTGGACCCACTCCGTCTAATAGGCGCTTCTCATGCATGGTTCTTTACATCTTTGGGCGAGTTTAGTGACATCTCTGAACAGTCAAAAGGACTGTGTCTGTGATACAACATCCACAGTCAACGTCTATCTTCAATTCTGGGAATTGGGGCAATACAAAACTTTTTCGATGTGTGTATGAGAACTGTGTAAATAAGTGTATCTGTTAAGTGTATGTGACTGTAATGAGTGTGAGCGCAGTATAGTCTCACGTTCCAGTTGGAGATGAAGACAGAAGGGAGATAGTGAGACCAGTTCTGGCACATAGGCTACTCCCGTCGAATAGCATCAACAGAGCAATGGAACTTAAACGTCCGCATCTGTTGGACAGATCGCCATCAACCATGCCACACGCCCTTATTTATGGAGACAATGCATAGTGGTTTGGAACTGATTCCAGGATATGGGCGCAAAGACTGGCGATCAGGGACTTAACGCCACCAGTCCTGCCCCGTCAGCTGTAAAGGCAAAGGTAAAATTGTCAACAGCATGTGGCATACCCAGACAGTCAACCATCCAAGTATTTGAGATGGCCGACGGTGCTTAACTTTGGTGATCTGATGGGAATCAATGTATCCATCTCGGCACAGCCATTCATACACAGATAGTAAAACATGAAGTACTCCAGCAGTCAGTGACTCTCGTGCCAACCTGGCCCAACTGACTGCTGCCGTCATGCAACAGTGCTGCTCCTTCCATGCTGAGGTACCCGTCATGCTAAAAGTGTAACTGTCACCGTTAATACGTAGTGATAAACCGAATATCGCAAATGACCACTCTGTCGAGTAGACACGTAAAATTCAACTTCAAAAATAATTTTGTTTGAAATGGGAAAGAAATGTCACTTTCCTTTGCCGCCAGACATCGCACGAAACATGTGAGGAGCAGTACTTGTATGGGCCGGTAACACCAACACATTGCAAAAGCGGAATTGCAAATACCTGCAAGAGCACCAGAGAATATGCTCCTGACGACTCATAGGAGAGACGGCCTGTGTATCACAAACATTAACAGACCGAACTCAAGACATCCGTGAGATACAGCTGAACATATTTTCATATCTGTCGAATTCATCCACTTAAGAACAACGTGTTGAGTTCTTACAAACGACTACTCGGTGTCACTATTGAAATCTACTGACACACGGCACGGTAGCTGATGGTAGCGACTGTACATGGGAAATGCCTCTATTGTCGTTCCCAGCAGCCGCCGCGCCGCTTGTCAACCATGTTTGTGCGTTTAATAAAGGTAGCTATGACATTGCCAGAATGTTTTGTTTACAGTGTTCGTTTGAAGAAATAGTGTTGTGAAAAAACGAAAATTTTACGTGATAGTTTTCGTTGCGATAATTTCTTACAGTTTTCGTAAGGAACTAACTCAACAACACTTTGTTCAGTCTTTGGTAATCAGTAGCATTCAAGAAACGCTCTTTGCAATTTGTTTCCAGAATTTCGTCGTAGTCTTGCTTCTAAGAGCGATGTATTTCGTAAAGGTTGAAAAGACACACTCAGTTCTCAGCCACCTTTAGGTGGCTTCACATTCCACACAGAAACGGCCGCAAATTCTTCTACCTACCTTTGCAGGTGGGCCACTGGAACAAATAGAAAGTCCTGATTTAGAAACTTTATTGTAGGATTGCGTAACCAACTTAATAAATTAATTTCACTTTCTTAAAAGTAATATAATTTATTTATGTTACAAGTACACTCCTGGAAATTGAAATAAGAACACCGTGAATTCATTGTCCCAGGAAGGGGAAACTTTATTGACACATTCCTGGGGTCAGATACATCACATGATCACACTGACAGAACCACAGGCACATAGACACAGGCAACAGAGCATGCACAATGTCGGCACTAGTACAGTGTATATCCACCTTTCGCAGCAATGCAGGCTGCTATTCTCCCATGGAGACGATCGTAGAGATGCTGGATGTAGTCCTGTGGAATGGCTTGCCATGCCACTTCCACCTAGCACCTCAGTTGGACCAGCGTTCGTGCTGGACGTGCAGACCGCGTGAGACGACGCTTCATCCAGTCCCAAACATGCTCAATGGGGGACAGATCCGGAGATCTTGCTGGCCAGGGTAGTTGACTTACACCTTCTAGAGCACGTTGGGTGGCACAGGATACATGCGGACGTGCATTGTGCTGTTGGAACAGCAAGTTCCCTTGCCGGTCTAAGAATGGTAGAACGATGGGTTCGATGACGGTTTGGATGTACCGTGCACTATTCAGTGTCCCCTCGACGATCACCAGTGGTGTATGGCCAGTGTAGGAGATCGCTCCCCACACCATGATGCCAGGTGTTGGCCCTGTGTGCCTCGGTCGTATGCAGTCCTGATTGTGGCGCTCACCTGCACGGCGCCAAACACGCATACGACCATCATTGGCACCAAGGCAGAAGCGACTCTCATCGCTGAAGACGACACGTCTCCATTCGTCCCTCCATTCACGCCTGTCGCGACACCACTGGAGGCGGGCTGCACGATGTTGGGGCGCGAGCGGAAGACGGCCTAACGGTGTGCGGGACCGTAGCCCAGCTTCATGGAGACGGTTGCGAATGGTCCTCGCCGATACCCCAGGAGCAACAGTGTCCCTAATTTGCTGGGAAGTGGCGGTGCGGTCCCCTACGGCACTGCGTAGGATCCTACGGTCTTGGCGTGCATCCGTGCGTCGCTGCGGTCCGGTCCCAGGTCGACGGGCACGTGCACCTTCCGCCGACCACTGGCGACAACATCGATGCACTGTGGAGACCTCACGCCCCACGTGTTGAGCAATTCGGCGGTACGTCCACCCGGCCTCCCGCATGCCCACTATACGCCCTCGCTCAAAGTCCGTCAACTGCACATACGGTTCACGTCCACGCTGACGCGGCATGCTACCAGTGTTAAAGACTGCGATGGAGCTCCGTATGCCACGGCAAACTGGCTGACACTGACGGCGGCGGTGCACAAATGCTGCGCAGCTAGCACCATTCAACGGCCAACACCGCGGGTCCTGGTGTGTCCGCTGTGCCGTGCGTGTGATCATTGCTTGTACAGCCCTCTCGCAGTGTCCGGAGCAAGTATGGTGGGTCTGACAGACCGGTGTCAATGTGTTCTTTTTTCCATTTCCAGGAGTGTATTTGGCACCTGGCTCAACATTTTCATCGATTGGTCTTTGTAACGATAGAGGGGAGTCAAAAGTTAGGAAATTGTGGCAGAGACATTAAGAGTAACTTGGCAATTATTAAAAGATACCAAATAGCTAGAAGTGGAAATCAATTGTAAAGCGTTATGGATCGTTCTGGAACCTTCCAAATCTCACAGGTGCAGCAGATGGCAAACATGTCAAAACTGAGAAATTTGCAAACAGTGTTTTTGCTAACTCCAATTACAAGTCATATAATTCCGTAGTGTTTATGGCACATTCCAATGCCGATGATTTAGTCATTACTGTTCTAGCTGGTGGAGGCTCTGTAATGGTGTGGGGCGTGTGCAGTTAGAGTGATATGGGACCCCTGATATGTCTAGATATGACTCTTAACAATTGACATGTATGTAAGTATCCCGTCTGATCACCTACATCCATTCATGTACATTGTGTGTTACGATGGACTTGGGCAAATCGAGCAGGACATTGCGACACCCCACACGTCCAGAATTGCTACAAAGTGGCTCCAGGAACACTCTTATGAGTTTAAACACTTCCGCCGGCCACCAAACTTCCCAGACATGAACATTATTGAGCACATCTGGGATACCTGGAAACAAGCTGTTCAGAAGAGATCTCCACTCCCTTGTACTCTTACGAGCCCTGCAGCAGTCATGGTGTCAGTTCCCTCCAGCACTGCTTCAGACATTAGTCGAGTCCATGCCACTTTGGGTTGTGGAACTTCTGCGTGCTCATGGGGGCCCTACTCTATATTAGGCACATGTACCAGATTCTTTCGCTCTTCACTGTAAAAACTGGTTTTGCTGGAAAGAACAGCGATGGACGCAAATGCAGTAAATCTACTGTAGAATATAGGATGCAAAATCATGGACTTAATATTCCTCCCCCATCAACATTAAAAACTTCTGACAGTGGTATCCCCTTTCCATATTACTTTTACAAAATATTTCCACTCTCACTTTATTTAGTGACATTATACTCTTGGTAAATTTTAAATAATGTGAAAAGAATATTCAAGTAAGTTAAAGGTTAAGCCAAAGACGAAAAATAAATAAATAAATAAATAAATAAATTGAATGTGATTCAGGCATGGCATACAAAACATTAACTGTTATAAATGGTGGTATTTGCATCCAAAATCCCCAACATTTTGATTACTAACGGCTACTGACTAGTTAGTAACCAGTAGCGTAGTGTGCGGCGTCTCCTTCAGTTATCTGGGTTGTGATTCGTTAGTGGTTTGCATCAGCAGCCAGTTTCTTTTGAGTATCTGTGTGTGTGGAATGAATTAACATCAGCATCAGGGTCGAAATCGGACATGAAGCAGCAGCTGGTGAGTTGAGATCATTTGCTACACTCCACTTTGTTGATGCACCCACTGACCAACTACAAACAGTACAGAGCCCATAGGGTACTATGAAATAAGAGATATTTAACAAATTAAACTAATCTGTGTAAAAATTACATCTTTTAAAAAATATATTTTAAAGAATTTGTATTTTTAATAAACAATTTTTTCTTGTCTGTGAGGAATAATATCCATTCCTCTGGAGCCAGGCAATTCTTTCACAAGCATATTTTTGCCTGTATAGTGCAGGGGAAACCAGTTCCACTAATTGTAACTAACTGCTTCTAAACATATGATAAAATGATAAAAATGTTACATCTGAATTCTTTTGTAGCAGCAAATAATTCTCGGTTAAAATTTTTTTAGTATATGGATAAAACCAAAATCTTCTTCATATTCTGTTTCTCTTATGATCATAATAAGAATATAGTAAAACTGTTTTATCGCAGGAGACGTCACTCGAAGCTAGCTAACAACAATCATTACCGTATCCCCAGGTTACCTCCTGTAACACAGCCACCAACTACAGGTGTGCACCACCAGTTGCTGCAGCTCCCTGTCTCCTAGCAAAACTATCTCACCAGACCGTATAAAAACAGCCCAAAACATCACAAAATCACTTGGTTGTTTTCTACGGAACCTGTAGCAGCCGTTGCAACACCATGTGGCACTAGCCTTGCTGCTAACAGTGCGTGTGTTGCATCACTCAGCACTGAAATTGTGGGCACCACTTTTCTTATGTGAAATCCCATGCCTTTCCACTGCCTTGCTGGACTTTATCTTCAACCATCCTCAAGCTCATTGCCTCATTGGCCTTCATCTTCAACCATCCTCAAGCTCACCACAATGCTGGAGTTCATTGTGAACCATCTGCGAGTTCACCATCTCACTAGACTTCATCTTCAACTGTCCTCTAGCTGAATTTCATATGCAGCAACATATTATACAGTAAGCACCAAATGCAAACTCATAGCAACCCATATTCTTCACTGTAAACTTTTTCAAATTTCAAGCAGTGTCTTACATCCATATCACAATAACTACGACCATTAACAAAATGATGGGCACATCGTAATGAACCTGACATAAAAAGCTACAAGTAAAGCAAAAATGAATTTTTTTTTTACTGAGTAGTTTCTGTAAAATTGTCTGAGAAAGATTGCAGGGCATGCGCCTCGATTCTGTCATCACCGACTGGCCGAAAGTTGGCAGGCACTGTTGGCCTCCCCTTCTGAACAAGCGGGTGAACTCACCCAGTGCTCTGGATGCAAATTGGTCACTGCGCATTGGCCACCATATCCTGCATGGACTCTAACAGCTGCCCTGCTTTAGCCTAACACTGTCCCTTATATAGATTAATGACAATGCTTAATAATTTTCGTATTGTTACAATTATGATTTTTCATAATTTACGACAAGTTTGTCTAAATTAATGTAAATATGATGATGTATTTAGCAAGGTGAATTTTCACTCTGCAGCTGAGTGTGCATTGATTTGAAACTTCCTGGCAGGTTAAAACTGTGTGCTGGACCCAGACTCGAATTTGGGACCTTTGCCTTTCATGGGGAAGTGCTCAACCAACTGAGATATCCAAGGAAGATGCTTCATGTTTAGCAGGAATGAATAACAGATTTTAAATAAATTGTTTTGTAAAGCCAAAACTTTTCTATGATAATTTTTTGGAAATAAATCCCTTTAACAATCAACATCAAAAACAAAATACCATTCTAATTACCTACCATAATACTAACTACTGTCCAAAATAATTATCATTTTATACAATCAAAGGTCTTCCAATGTGTACTGAATACTACAATAGTGTGCAAAACTGAAGGGTGAAAGTAATTTGCATATGATGTGTCATTGCCACATAGCTTGATGAAACTTGGACCATACATACAGGTAGAAAACACTACAAAATACAGAAGATAACTGAGAGATATATGTTATGAGATAAACAGAAACAACACTTTACTCGAAGATAATAATTACACTGAAGTCACTGTGGTTCACAATGGTCTCCTGGACATAACAAAAGGTGGGAGATGGTTCTTAATAGGGTGTGTGATCAGCATGAACAGCAGTGCATGCCCTGCAATATGCTCCCATACTGGCCACAAGGTTAGTAAGGAGTTCTTGTGATAGGATATTCCATTTCTCCAGCGAAGTGTACCACATGCGCTCAATATGATTTAAGTGGGGAGAATGATCAGACTAGTCCATTCACTGAATATCCTCTCATTTCAAGAGCTCCCCCATCTGCGCTGTTCAATGTGGTCACGTAATGCCACACCTAAAAATGGAGTCAAGGCTGAATGCACTCCTGGAAGGATGCACATGGGGTAGGAGTACAATGTCACAAAAATGCTGAACACAGATTGTACTGGGTTCAAAGCTTAGGAGGTCAGTACACACGTGCAACATTATGCTTCTCCACACCATAGCACCTGGACTACCAACACTGTCATGTTTGATAATGTTCCTGGGTGCATTATGTGTTCCCACCTATTGATGCATGAGGGCACATGCAGAATCACCACTCAGACTGAATCTGCTCCCATCCAAGCAGAGCATATGTACCACTCCTTGTTGGTCCAGTCCCTTTGCTCCTGCCATGATTGTAAACAATGCCCCCCAATGTGCGGGTGTCAACGGAACACAACATACTGGTCATCGAGCAAAGAAACCACCCCCATGCCATCACTGTGTGACTGTGGGGAGTGTGAAACTGTGTGTCTGGCAGTACAGTTAAATGTGGTTGGGACTGCACCCACTATTTGTAGTGCATTCCTTTTTGGCTGTTGCACAATGTGGAAGTCATCTACTGCTGTAGCTGACTGTGGTGAAGCAGCTCCTCTCCTTTGGGCAGCAGTGCCCATGGTTTGGAATGCTCTCCATGCACATGAAACAATGCTGTGAGCAATACCAAACTACAGGGCTACAGTCCTTACACTTCGTCCTTCTCGCAGTTTCCCAACGATTCTTCACTGTTTGAAGTTATCCACATATTATCGGTCCATGTTGTAATGAAGAATGGCACCACAGTGCTCCTAACTGTTTGCTGATTGGCACACATTGTCTCTTCCCATTGTTTCAACTGCCTCGTGTTGTGGGGCCAGCTTCATTCGGCACTGTAGTCAAGCTGATCTCACACCGTGTGAAGTCCAGTGTTCTGCGCACTACTCTGGCAACAACTCCCATACTTTCCTTCATTTCCACTGAGTAGTTAATATGTTATGTTACTTTATACATCTCAAATTTGTTCACATAATTATCACATTGTTCTGCCATCTTATGAAATTCTATTAATATATCTAATTCTGCATACCAATTATTATTCCCAGTTCCATTATACAATGATTAGTGTAATTTGAAAATCAATATGTAATCCTAAATAGATGTTCATGTAACAAAGTTATTGTACAGGAGCATAGTGGAATGGATGGGCGTTGGAAGGGAGGTGCTGGAATAGATGTTTGACCAAATCTAAAAGGAATAGGAAATATGAGAGGAGGCCATTCACATTCATGTGGCTTGTGGGTGGTTCTGGTGAACAGAGCCAGAGGCAGGCAGTGGAAGCCATCAGCTCCGGCTGAAGGCTGGGGTACAAGAGAGTGTCTACACTGCCCTTGAAGACACTTCAGCAACCGTAAACTTGACACATTTCTATAATTCCTCATAGGCTAAATGCAGTGGCGTGGGTAGTCAACAAACCACACAAAGAAGGTGGTGTGATGCTGATCCAGCAGTTCGCAAGTGTGTTGGGTCTGAAGGAGCTTAAGCTGGAAGAGATAGTTTGGGCTATGACATGAAAGCAAAATGGAAGAAAATGTCACAACTGGTTTGGACACTATATGGCCACTGATACACATGTAGAATTGTATGTTTTGAAATTCTCCCCTGCCTTGACTTGATCTGCTACACAACTGGCAAGTCAACTTCAAGAAAAGTTTTTCATAATTTTCCCCCCCTCCCCGTTGTTTATTTCGCATAAGAGATGCATCATTCACCACTTCCCCTTCCATTCATCACTCACATATTAACGGCCATTCATTTGAAACAAACCTAAATCTAATTACTGTGTAAATTGTTTCTCTTTGCTGTAAATTATTATATGCCCTGTGTACATACAATGCCATTTGCGAAAAGTGCAACACCGAAAAGGAATTACCCAAATACTGCCACACTTGGTGGAAGTGATGACGGGTGTGCAAGTAATGCGCTTTGGAGCAAGATGCGGCACACATAGGCTGAGCAAGGTGCTCTCATGTCGGTCCGACAGGGTAGTGTTGTACCTAGTGTAGTCAGTGCAGGGCTGTCACACAAGATGGAAACAATACAGTGTGTGCCAGTATGCCACGTTGACATCAAAGGGAGTCATACCGGCATGAGAGTGAGTTCGAAAGGAGCCGAATGATTGGTCTCCATGAAACGGGGTTGTCATACCATGACATTTCGGCTCACACAAAGCATGCTACCATGACAGTGATGTGTGTGTGGAAACAGCCAGTGGGAACTGGACCACAGAACGTGACCACAGCACGGAATGACCGTCATCTTGTCTGCATGGCCATTAATGACTATACAGCGTCATCCACAGTGTTGACTTGTCTCTGGAGCACTGCAATAGGTGTTAACTTGTCTGCATCAACAGTTTGTCACCCTCTGCTGCAGGTTGGACTGGTTGCATGTATGCCATTACATTGGCTTCCATTGTCCATAAACCACAACCTCCTCCGGCTGCAATGGGCACATGAACACTGTCACTGGGATGCTCAGTGGCAACATTTCTGTTGAGTACCACTTCAATGTGTCCTACAGTGATGGTCGCATATGTGTCCAGTGGTACCATGGTGATCGCAACCTGGAGGGCTGCATTGTGGAGTGGCATAGTGGAAAAACACCAGGTGTGATGGTTTGGGGCACCATTGGTTACAACAACCAATCTTGCCTTGTACGTATTGTGGGCACTTTGAACAGCAACTGGTACCTAACAGAGGTTGTGGAGCCTGAGGTACTCACCATGCTTCAGGCATCTACACATTTCAACAGGACAATGCCCAGCCACATATTGCGAGGAATGTACAAGACATTTCACCCATCGAACATGTGTCAAATTGCAGTAGGTGCATGTGACTGGGACATACGGCCAACACTTGCTGTGCCCCTTGTTGCACCTGTAGTAAGGAAATAGGGCACAGTGGTGTTGATTGTTGCCAGTCACCAAGGCCTTCTTAAAGCCCATGTGACATGAGCAACTCTAATTGCAGCGCATGGTGGTCACACGACATACTGAATAGTAGGGCTCATGTATGGTTGGTCAGCATCTGGTGCGTCATGGTCCTCCAGTAACTGGTGTCATGGATTTGTGGGCTTGGATACAAACTGCATGGAGGGAAATTCCTCAGGAACATATTCAGGACCTTATAGATTCAATGCCACAGCGTATAGCAACTCTAATTGCAGCACATGGTGGCCACACGACATACTGAATAGTAGGGATCAAAGGACACGTACAGATTTGAATAGGTAATCATTTGTTACTTGTCATGTACCTAACCTGTGGTATTAAATTAATTGAATTCATGCGTTTCCTTCTTGGTGCTGCAATTTCCACAAATGGTAGTGTCTTTTGTGCTCTCAGTTCGGCACCTGAAATGGCTGCTCGTGTCACATGGGCTTTAAGAAGGCCTTGGTGACTGGCGACAATCAACACCACTGTGCCCAATTTCCTTACTATAGGTGCAACAAGGGGCACAGAAAGTGTTGGCCGTATGTCCCAGTCACATGCACCTACTGCAATTTGACACATTTTTAAACACCAGCACATATCATTACTGAGTGATGGGGTTGAAACAAATTGACTGGCTGCCTTGTGCAGTAGCATAAGCCAAACTGTCTCAAGCAAAGTCAAAGCAACACCACATTGATATAGGGTGGTTTGAAAAGTTCTCAGAACGGAATAGAAGAAATGTACTTACATTACTGAAACTTTTTTTTTATTTTTCAATGTAGTCTCCTTGTAGATTAATGCACTTGGTCCAACAATGTTCCAGTGCCTTGATCCCATCTCGAAAATGAGTTTCCTCCAGACTTGCAAAATAGTTGTCAACTCCAGTTATCAATTCTTCATTTGAAGTGAATCTTCATCCACCAAGAAAAATTTTCAGTTTTGGGAAGAGATGGAAGTCTGACGGAAGCCATATCAGGTGAATAAGGTGGGTGTGGCAACAATTCATACCTTAGTTTGTGTAATTTTGCCATGGCGATGGCACATGTGTGCGTGCACGCATTGTCTTGATGGAAGATGACTTTCTTCCTTGCTAAACCTGGCCTTTTTTTGTGTATCTTTTGTTGCAATTTGTCTGGAAGGTTAGCATAGCATTCTCCAGTAATTATTTGCCAGTGGGGAGATAGTCTACAAACAGAATCCCCTTCACTTCCCAGAACACTGATGCCTTTCCTGCTGAAGGAATTGTCTTTGCTTTCTTTGGTGGCAGAGAATCAGTGTTTCCATTACTTTGACTGTTGTTTTGTCTCTGCAGTATAATAGTGCACCCAAGTTTCATCTGTCGTGACAAACGGGCACAAAAAATCTTATTCATTTGTCCTAAAATGGGCCAAACATTATTCCGATATGTCCATTCTCATGCATTTTTGATCCAGCATCAAGTGTCACAGCACCCATCTTGCAGATAATTTTCTCATTTCTAATTCTTCAGTTAAAATGTGATATACCCTTTCAGATGACATCTGGCAAGCATAAGAAATTTCATGCACTTTCAATCGGCGATCCTCCATGACCATTTTGTGCATTTTTGCAATGATTTCTGGAGTACTGACACATATTGGCCAACCACTGCATGGTTCATCTAAGCTCTCCTGTTCAAATTTAAATTCATTTGTCCACTTGGTAACAGTTGAATACAAAGGAGCAGAGTCCCCCAGTGTATTCTGGAAATTGGCATGAATGTCCTTTGCTTTCATATCTTTCTTTACGAAGTACTTAATCACTGCTCGAATCTCATGTTTTTTCCTTCTTTGCAAATCACTATGTGGGAAAAACAACAGAACCATGTCACCGCCACAGCTCTCTTCCAAGAGCACTGACGTGGCACATGTTTACAGCTAACAGTCCAATGAATATCACGTGAACAACTTGTTGCACTAGCTGCGACCTCTCGTGGTGATTCAAAGAACTTTTCAAACCACCTTCGTATTATCTCTGATTTGTGGATTGATGCCCCTAATGAATACATCTACTGTGCTTGCCTCTGCCTCCTCTCTTAATGTGTCACTTCTCGCTTGGCCTGACCCAAAGATGTATGTGCAGCACAAAACTGTACAGACCTTACCGATGAACATTTCAAAGTCTTTCCCTTCCATCTGTCTAAGATTAGGCAATTTATCTATGTAGTAATTTACCCCTCTTTTTTTTATAAATATCTCTCTGACAAGTTCATTGCCATAACGTCAAACCTCTCCACAATTTTAATCATATCGACAGCTTCTGTGTATGTTTGTGCATCACCTGACAATTTTAGGCATGTCACATTTAACTGAAAGTCGTCTGACCATGGACACATTTCACCAATATCATGAACATAAGTAAAAAGGTGTTCACATTTTCAGAGGGTTTCCTCAAGAAAACAGGGATACATGTAACTGCAGGAAAACTGCTCACTACATTAGGCTGTGAGATGGCAGTACGACCTCAGCTTTTCTAGGACCCTCATGGGTACCCTGAACTTCCAAGTCTTTGTTTGACACAGACAGTTGTCTCAGTGCCTGTTGTTACTTCTCAGGTAAGATCAAATTTTTTTAAAGGGTGGGTTTACGCATCTGCTCTTACAGAGCATTGAAAGGGTCCTCAGTGCTATGTTCACCGCCACTTTGTAATTATGAGCATGTAACAGTCATTTTGGTATGCTCAAATACCTTCACTCAAAATATGAGACAAAACGATTTTCAAGTTCTTAATCTTACTGCATACATAGGGTGCCCCGCATAAAACCAGTATGCATCATGTCCCAGTGAATCATCTCTAGTCAAAGTGCTTGTGAACTGTCACAAAAGTTGGCTATACTGCATTTTATCAGAAAGTTGAGTGCAGCTGTCTGTTCATGCCTCAGTTGTTGTGAGAAGCTCGTTTGAGTTGTTACAGAAATAGGGCAGTTAGCTTCAAAACTGATATTGTGGGGTGTTGCATAAAGACAGGCTCCATCAAGGAATGTAAAGAAATGCTTAAAGTGAGGTATCCTGCTAGGAAACTTCCCATGACCAGCACTGTTCAAGATCTACACAAGAAATGGAGGGCTGTAGGATCCATTCAGAATGAGCAGAGGAATAGGTGACAAACAGTGAGTACCCGTGAAACTGTATACAGGATTCACATGGACATTACAGTAAGCCCCCGAGTCAGTAAGGAGGTTATTGTAGCATGTTGGTGTGTCTTGTACATCATGTCATCATGTACTAAAAGATATTAAATTAAAAGCCTATCATGTGAGTGTCATGCAAGAGTTGAAATTTGAGGATCAGTAACAAGAGTTCATTATTGTAACTGGCTGTTAACATTGATTTCTGATGGTTACTTGGACTCCTTCCTTTACTTCATGTCAGATAAGGGCCGGTTTCATTTTTCAGGTTATGTAAACTCCCAAAATGGCAAATACTGGTCACAGGATGACCCATATATTCTGCATGAAGAACCTCTCCACTCAGAGAAGATAGGTATTTGGTGTGCATTGTCCGGCACGTACAATATTGGCCCCATATTTTTCAACTACATCATAAACAGTGCCAGATATCTATAGATCTTTGACTCCTTCTAGGCACAGTAACAGATGCAGAGAAGCTGAATGCAGTATTCCAACAAGATGTAGCAACTGCTCACACATCCAATGCAAGTTTTATCCACATCACCAATGTATTCCCTGAAGGCACACTTGTCAGTAGAGCCCTCTGCCCCCCCCCCCCCCCCCCAACGCCCATGGAGTTAACATCGTGTGATTTTTATTTATGTGGCACACTGAAAAGCAAAGTGTATGATGACAGTCCTCACACAATAGACGATCTTAAGCAAAACATTACTAGAGAAATTAATGACAGCACAGCTGCAGAATTACAGTGTGTTGCTAGTAACATCATCACATGAAGTCAGTGATGCCTGGATGCACGTGGCCACCACTTCCAGCATCTCTTATAAATAGATAACTACTTGTTTCTTATGTAACTATTATCTATTAGTTTTTAGTTAGTTCATTGATACTTGAATCTTGGGCCTGAGGCATACTTGTTTCATGTGGGACACCCTGCATATTACAGAACAGACTGTAAGTGTCACTTGAAATTACCATTAAAGCAGTGGTCAAAGATTCCACTCAATATTGCCCACTTACAACTATGATATTAACATAACAGTATGTCCCAAATGAAGACACTAAATAGCAATGCAGAAGAAGAAAACCTGATAGCAAACTATCTGATTGGAAGGACAATAAGTGCCTATCAGTTCAGAATGCTATTTCTAATACAAAACCACGACACCCTGTGTTGTTGACAACTTCCTAGTTTCTTTTTCCTCTCACTAATCAAAAGCTTGAGTGGTACTTATCGAGTTGTGGTACAAAGAGACCCACTGCAGCATGGCCCAATAGCAGTAATGACGTATGTGGGTGGTGTGGATGCAGCAGCGGCTACCAGTTGCAATGGCGACGATGTGCGGTGTGGCTCCCTGGCGCTGAACTTGTACACTTGGGCTGGCCAGCCACAGCTGGGCTACACTGATGAGTGAGCAGCAGATAGACCACAGCTGCAGGCTGGCGTCAAGGCTGTACAGCTCCAGTACAGGTAGCAGGTCAGCAGCATACCAGCAGGTAGCAAAGAGGTGGTGATGCCTGGGCAAGGATGACATGACACTAGGTGTTGTGGGCTATGCCAACTGGGCAGCAGCAAACAGCAAACAACTCTGACAGCTCAGCTGGCAGGCCAAGATGGGATGTGATGTGGACACAGTGGTGCTCTCACCAGGGCCGGCAGGCAGGCAGCTGGTGGGGGGTGCTGGTGGGCAGCAAACAGCTAATAGGCAATGCCTATGGGTAGCGACATGTTGAGATGATTGTAGACAGCACACAGATGCAGTCAGCAAAGATGTGGAAGTGGTACAGACTCAGCATGTGATCTGCAGGCCACAGGCATGTCGATAGCTAGATTACAGCACACCACTCGACATCAACATTAAGCAATGGGAAAACTCCACCAGCAGCACCTGCTTGGCAGGGACAGTCGAATGTGCCTTGAGCTGCAGTGGCCCGTACGCAGCACATACAGTCTATTCATGATATGACTCACTTTGGTCAAGCTGTCAGGCAGTGGAGCAGTGGCATGCTGGTTAAAGAGGGGCGGATACAACAAGTTTTATTAAATAACAGGGGAAAATGTTGTAGACATGCATCAATTAAACAGCTGGTACCTTGACACATGGCAACAAGAGCGGGAAATGACTGATAAATGCCATCACATTTTCTCTTTCTTCCTCAATATATGGGAACAACAGAAGTTGAAGTGTGGAGATCTGAGTTGTTGCATGGTTCACATGCACCCGTGGGGCATGTGGGTCTCCTGAACATGTGACATTACATTGCAACACCATCACACGTGTAAGACCTATAACAGAATACAATACATCAAAGAAATGTTATGAGACCCAGACAAATGGTGCCCTCTATGCAACACCACTGATAAGTTTTGAGAAAACTGCATGATGTCTGTAGACAAGAAAATCCATACAGGAAATCTTGAACAGACACACAGCAAACATGACAACAGGATGTTGTGTACAACTTCATACACATTGGTAAGGACAGGAGGGCTACAGAGTAGAGCGGCAGTTATTGTCAGAGGAAAGCTGGACAGGAACAGAAATGATTAGCGAGCAAGTTAACATAGTAAACAGAAGATTAGCTTAACTTGTATTTTCCCAAGCATATGAAGACTCATTACGAATAATGCAGCAAGCAACAGAGTCCAGATATAACAGCAGTAACAACGTTGGAGCTGAAGCAGCTACTAGACAGCTCCTGCATAACACTCCATAGAGAAGTGGCTCAAAGCATGAGTGGGCTGTCACTGCCATTGGACAGCCTATACCATGGCAGCAGAGTGAGCTCCTAGTCCAGAGCCACTGGAGGCATGGCCCAACAGGCATGCTCCACTGGGTCTGCCAGCTCCTGCACAATCAACATTGACATTGGACAAAAACTTGCAATTCCATTATTAGCTGTGGAATGTGATGGGGTGCTATCGATGTGTGATACCACACAGGATCCTTGGGAGGACACAAACTCAGACACAGCCACAGGCACCAATGCAGACGCAGACACAAAAAATTACACTAACGCAGCAACATCAGGCACAGACTGATAACATGAAGAGTATAACACCTAAAATAGATCAATATGATAATTATAAGAAAACCAGACATACACTTTGTGATCAAAAGTATCTGGACACCCCCAAAAACATATGTTTTTCATATTAGGTGCATTGTGCTGCCACCTACTGCCAGGTACTCGACATCAGCAACCTCAGTAGTCATTAGACATCATGAGAGAGCAGAATGGGGCACTCCATGGAACTCACAGAGTTCGAACGTGGTCAGGTGATTGCATGTCACTTGTGTCATACGTCTGTACATGAGATTTCCACACTCCTAAACATCTCTAGGTTCACTTTTTCTGATGCGATAGTGAAGTGAAAACGCAAAGGGACACGTACATCACAAAATCATACAGTCCTACCTTTTCTGTTGACTGACAGAGACCGCCGACAGTTGAAGAGGGTCATAATGTGTAGTAGGCAAACATCTATCCAGAACATCACACAGGAATTCCAAACTGCATCAGGATCCACTGCAAGTACTATGACAGTTAGTCGGGAGGTGAGAAGACTTGGATTTTATGGTTGAGTGGCTGCTCATAAGCCACATATCATGCCAGCAAATGCAAAACGACATCTCGCTTAGTGTAAGGAGCATAAAAATTGGACAATTGAACAGTGGAAAAACGTTGTGTGGAGTGACAAATCACGGTACGCAATGTGGCAATCTGATGGCAGGGTTTGGGTATGGCGAATGCCTGGTGAACGTCATCTGCCAGCGTATGTAGTGCCAACAGTAAAATTTGGAGGCAGTGGTGTTATGGTGTGGTTGTGTTTCTCACAGAGGGGGCTTGCATCCCTTGTTGTTTTGCATGGCACTGTCACAGCACAGGCCTACATCGATGTTTTGAGCACCTTCTTGCTTCCCACTGTTGATTCAGGTGTGGTGATTGCATCTTTCAACATGATCGAGGACCTGTTCATAATGCATGGCCTGTGGTGGAGTGCTAACACAGTGATAACATACCTGTAATGGACTGGCCTGCACAGAGTCCTGACCTGAATCCTACAGAACACCTTTGGGATGTTTTGGAATGCTGACTTCGTGCCAGGCCTCACTGACTGACATTGATACCTCTCCTCAGTGCAGCACTCCGTGAAGAATGGGCTGCCATTACCCAAGAAACCCTCCAGCACCTAATTGAACATATGTCTGTGAGCGTGGAAGCTGTCATCAAGGCTAAGGGTGGGCCAACACCATATTGAATTGTAGCATAACCGATAGAGGGTGCCACGAACTTGTAACTCATTTTCAGCCAGGTGTCCAGATACTTTTGATCACGTAGTGTATCGTGATTGGCTCACATATCTAAACTGCACTTTAAATGTGACAACTAAATAATGTAAATGAAAATGACTAATCTAAGCAATGAGACAGAGGCGATGATCGAAGTTTAAGTTCTGAGGAGTCCCTCCTGCCTATGGCACTGGTTAAGGGAAATAACATCATGCACACAAACATACAACATAACAGCACACATACAACATGTAGAACTTCATCTAGACATAACAATACAAACAGAACAATGGGTGTGCCCTACATAAGCACTTGCCAGACGTAATAATTAGTACCAATTCTTAGACAGTAGAAACAAATACACACAGAGTCACTTATGATGTATTACATTTAGTAATATAAGGAAACAGAATTTCGTATATTACTTCAGGTGGGACAGGCTCGATGTTCCTGTTCAAGATCATCTCACCTATAACAGCAACAATGTGAACCATAATTTATATGTTATATATTGTTTCAACCATTTCCTATTCTCCTATTATTTTCTTCTAAATTACTAACATTTATTATTTTAACACCTCCATTACCTATGACTAATTTAATTCCCTTTTAATCATTGTTATTATCCTTTTTTAATTGCTCAAAACAAATTTTGCTAGTATTGTGGAACAATGTACTATTGCCTGTAAAATCGAATAATGTGTGCCCTGTTTTTTTTTTTTTTTTTTTTTTTTTTTTTTTTTTTTTTTATATCAGGCATGAGATCTTTAAATATGCCATAAATGAAATGAAATAAATGGCAGGCAGGCAGCAAGCTGCAGGCCCAACTTTGCTGTATGCTGAGTGGAATGCACCAATGCACTCTGGACATCACGACAAGGCATAGCCACAGCTTCCTGGCGCATGCAAAGTGATAGTGACGTCATAGTCACAAGCTCTTCACTGACTACGTAGCCTCAAACATGAACAAAAATTTTTGCAGCCTCCTTTCAGACTGAACGGTGAGGGATCCAAACTTCTGACACCAAATATGCTGGCAGAGAGAAGAATAGATGGGTGTCAGAAGGTAGGTGGAGGAATAAAAAAGTGAAGTACAGAATACTGGAACTATATTTTAAGTACGTAGGATACAGATGAGCGAAACTGGGTTGAGAGTAGAGGCTGATGGTCAGTCTCAGGGGTTTGAATGAAACTAAATAAAATAGGAAGCTTGAGAGCAGACAGTTTGTGTGTGTGTGTGTGTGTGTGTGTGTGTGGCTCAGAGCCAGTCCTGGTGAAAAGGGTCAAAGGCAGAAGGGGAATCCATCTGCTCTTGCTGAAGGCTATGGTTCAAGAGTGTCTTTGCATTGAGACCAGCCCTCCAAGATACTCCAACAACCAGACACTTGACTCGTTTCTCACATTCCCCATTGGCTACATGTGGTGGTGTGGGTAGTCAGCACACAGCAGGAAGAAGGTGGCATGATGCTGACCACGTGGTTGCCAGGCATGGGGGCTCTGAAGGAGCTTATGCTGAGCAAGTGCTTGGAAGACTAGAGGGAAGAAATTTGAAATAAAATTTTGCAGGAAAATCCTAAATGTTCTACGACTCGCTGGCCATCCTGTTGGTTGGTTGTTTCGGGGAAGGAGACCAGACAGCGAGGTCATCGGTCTCATCGGATTAGGGAAGGACGGGGAAGGAAGTCGGCCGTGCCCTTTGAAAGGAACCATCCCGACATTTGCCTGGAGCGATTTAGGGAAATCACGGAAAACCTAAATCAGGATGGCCGGACGCGGGATTGAACCGTCGTCCTCCCGAATGCGAGTCCAGTGTCTAACCACTGCGCCACCTCGCTCGGTGGCCATCCTGTACTTTACAGTGTATCATAATGTTGATTAAAGAGACTTATTATATGCTTCAGTTTGTGTGTATTGGTCTGTTGCAATATGATGACGTAATTAAAGCTTAAGCTAGTATGCTTTGAAAGATAAATTTTTGTAGTTGTTTGTATAAAGTGCCTTCCATATCAAACATTCTACTAGATTAATACGTAAACTTCCTAAAATTGGTCTGTAGAACCATCTCTGAACAGCCTACAGCAAGAGCAAATCATGTTTCATTTCCCCAGCTTAACACCTTATTATGCAGTCATGTCAACTGGCAGATTCTAGCTCTCAGTTGATATACATCTACAGAGCGACAAGTTAAGTGTTCATCTTTTTCTGCATTTTCCTTGTAGCACATTTGTTGCATTTCGAGCTTGTTTTTATGTTTATGAAGTTCAGTCTTGCATTTTTGTAATGGTGAATTCATTCAGTCCGTAACGCAATAGTTGTTCACTAAAACCCAGCTACAGAGCTCAGTAACACATCAACATCCACTGGCGACACATCTAGGATGCTGTCTGCTTTTATTGTTTACTTCTTCAGATAGTCTTTCTATAATAGTTGGGATGTGTAAATGCTGTGTGTGGATGCAGGAGGAGTTGGCAACAGTTTGTGAACTGCTGAATGCACTTTTGGCTATGGTCAGTCACCTACAGGCCTTGGGATATAGCAGTGGCAGAGATTCTGGTGCTTCACATGGGACACCTCAGATGTTGCTTGTTTTGCCCATGGGCTCTGCTTCTGAGGCACCTCCTAGTGTAACTGATACAGTGGATCTGCTCTCACCACAGGGTGAGAGACGAATGATAACGCATTCGCGTTACCCAAGGCAGAGGGTGTATGTGGATCATTTGGCCATCGGACAGACTCCCTTATGGACGACATAGTAATAAGCGTCACTGACACTGAGAAACAACTGAAAGATTTGAAAGCAAATAAATCACGTCCAGATGGAAACCCAATTCAGTTTTACAAATAGTGCTCTACAGCATTGTCCCTTTACCTAGCTTGCATTTACCATTAATCTCTCGCCCAGCACAAAGTCCCAAGCAACTGGAAAGAAGCACAGGTGACCAAGAGTCTGGCTCTAACTGCCAGAGACTGTGGTCATATATAAAATAGAAAGAAACATTCCACATGGGAAAAATATATTAAAAACAAAGATTCCACGACTTACCAAACGGGAAAGCGCTGGTAGACAGACACAATAAAAAACACACAATAAAAAACACACAATTCTGTGTGTGCGTTTGTGTGTTTTTTATTGTGTCTGTCTACCAGCGCTTTCCCGTTTGGTAAGTCGTGGAATCTTTGTTTTTAATATGTGTGTGTGTGTGTGTGTGTTTCCCAAACAAATCAGAATGACTTACAGGTGCCAGAAGTAGAGACTGATGGGCACAAACAAGGGGCTCCATGTGTGAACTTCCTTGGTGTTGAAGATGGCTAAGAAACTGAAGCAAGACAGACATATGCATAAGTTAACCAAAGAGCACATTTCTGTCTGTCCTGTGCATAGAAATCCCTCTCACTATGATGACCTGCAGAAAAGATTGTTGATATACTTTCACCCAGTTCTGTCCTATCACATAATCTTATGGGGCATTGCAGCAAGGGTGAAAAAACTATTTATACTGCAAAAGAGGGCAATAAGAATATTGTGTGAAGTTGATAATTAAACGTCTTGCAGGAGCCTCCTTAGGATTCTTATTTCATTATCAAATACATGTACTGCCTTACAGTATTTGTTGTTAATAACGCAAGTGAATTTAGTATGAAGTCAGCAATTCACAACCACAATACTTCCAATGAAAATAATTTTCATACAGATCATACATTCCTTCCTACAGTTCAGAATGAAGTTTTCTACTAGGGAGCAAAGTCTATGACAGGTTGTCGGTAGACAATAGGCAGGAAATTGAAAATCCTCGGATATTTAGAAACAAACTACAGGAATTTCTCATTAGCACCTTCTTTAATGAGGATCATTCTAAACATAAAGGATTCGATCTGATGAGCTGCCCAATCCCCTCTCCCCTGTTGCTTGGACTTTCATAACTGTAGGTGCCAGTTTGACACTAAAAGCAAGTAGAAATGGTCATTTACTGTTTAGCTGTGCAACTTTAAAATGTGTCACAAAATTAAAAATCCCACCAAGTGTGAGGTTCATGGTTAACATGGGTTCTGAATGCAAAAAAAGTTTGCCCTGTTGAAATCTACAGATAGATAACCAAACTTATGGACTGTAACCAGTGAAGCTTCAGTTCAAAAATGGTGCATCATGTTTAATTGCAGACACATGAATATTCACGATGAAGACTGATCAGGCCATTCTTCAGTTGTGACTGATTAACTCAAATCAAGACTGAGGAACAGGGCAGAGATTTCACTACTAAGTGGTTGAGCTTGTGCTTTACCGAAATCTCACATTCCCTTCTTTATCAAACTGCCAGTGGTGAAGTGGCCTACCAAAAAGTCTGTGCCAAGTGGGTTCCTTCACTTTTGACAGATGAACTTTGTCTAGCGGCATTGTGCTTCCTCACGATAATGCTTACCTACAGTCTACTACATTGATGATAGATTCACTTTGACAGTTTATGGGGGAAGTTGTTGAACATCTGCTTTATAGCCTATCACCTTTTTTTTCTGAAACTGAAGGATGGAAAGCACTATGGAAATCACAACATACTGAAAGAGAATGTTAGTGACTGGTTCAACAATTTGGCAGCAATTGAAGACACAGAAGGCAGCTTGTGAAGTGTTATGAAGAATGTTTAAATTTGAATGGTGGCTATCTACAAAAATAGCTAAGCTATCAAAATGAGTTGTAAAATATGTTTTCCTATATTTTATATTTAATAAATATGTATTGTGAAACAAACATTTCTTACTTTAAAATGACTCTTGTTCAATTTATTTCAATATTTGGACTCAAGGATGTAAATTCCGCATAACTCTAATACTTATATTAGACAAATATTGAATCTGACAGTAATAAATAGTTATTGGTAGTCTGTGTAACACCTCGTTAACACCTTCTACCATTTATAGGTTACTGGGACTCAAGAATGTATGGGTAAATCCCACGTAACTCCAATATCTGTATTATATCAATGAACATGATCAATGTTTGAAACTATGATATAATTGGATGGATAAAAATACGTACTCACCAAGCAGCAGCAGGAGAAAACACCTATAAGAGATAAGGAAATGAGCAAGCTTTTGGAGCCAATGCTTCCTTCCTCTGGCATGGCACAAGAGTTCAAAGGAAAGGAAGTGTGATGAAAGAAAAGGACTGGCGAGATTAGGAAATGGGGAGAGCTACGAAAAAGTCACCCAGAACTCCAAGTCAGGGGAGACATACTGGATGGAATGAGGAGACAAGACACATTGTTTGTGCTTGCTCCACATGAGATTTGTAAACACGAGAACCCAAATATGTATTACAATGGAACACCTACAGCCATCCTTATGATGTTATTTACTATATGGCTACCAGTTTCAATGCTTCAGTACACCATCATCATGCCTTAGCTGATGCTGCAGGGGTTAAATCCGTTTGTATACACAATTCATCAGTGGCCAACATCTATGAACTGGTTTTCACAGACTACCTGTAACAATGATGTTGTGTCTCCAACCATGAGTTGGTGGTTGATGTTTGGAGACACAGTATCGCTGTTACAAGTAGTCTGTGAAAACCAGTTCATAGGTGATGGCCACTGATGAATCTTGTATACGATTGGAGTTAACCATGCAGTGTCAGTTAAGGCCTGAAAATGGTGTACCAAAGCACCAAAACTGGTAGCCATATAATAAATAGCACCGTAAGAATGTCTGTAGGTGTTCCATTTCATTAGATAAATGACTGGCCAATGTCTCTCAAACCTCCAGTCAGAAGGATGGATAAACAAATGTGAGAATTTAAAGGTGGAAGATGGAGCAAAAGCAATAGAGATTACTGAGAGCAGAAAGCTAAATGCATTGTACATGGTATACCATAGAAATTAATGTAAATTCAGGCCAGATGGGCAGTGAGAACTAAGCACATGTTGTAATCCAGGTCCCACCTTAGAGTTCTGAGAAACTGGTGTCAGGAGGGAGAATCCAGACAGCATCTCTCTTCTGTTGGGGACACCTTGGTCACGACTATCACATTGTAAGGCAACAGCATATTGTGTGTTGCCAGTATACAGAAGTTCCAAAACAGAATGCAAGAGTCATAATATGTGGTACTTGTGTAGAACAAATAGGAGGTACTTACGTCTGGAGATCTGTTCTTCACACCTCGTTGTTCCAAACAGACATTACACCATGACACATACATAAATTTGAATAGAGCAAACAGACACTTCAGTGACCAGATGGCCAGCTCATAATTTTGTGAAAGAAAGGGACATGAGGAAGGTTTGAACATGTATTCCCTCTTTGCTATCCAACACCATGACCACACAACCACAACACCATTGCTGTTCAAAAAAAAGTCTGTCGATGTTGTACATCTTAAGTTTGGACCATTTGCTGTTTCTATTTTGCTCCTTTTTTCACAGTTCAGTACACCTTCCTCCTCTCTTCATGCTCAATCTATGTTCAGTTTTTGGCGGGCTACCCAGTGGGCCAGGTTACCACTAAATCTGAGGGGTGTGCGATGGAGATTCTCCAGTGAGGTGTAACAAATGTGATAAATGTTGTTTTCTAACAGCCTTACAGATTTATAATCATCATGTAACATATCATCTGAAGGAGACGGATAAGCACTTTAGTTGAGCTCCTTATCAGCAATGAAGTAGAGCAGTTAATCAGCTCAGGAGGAACAAAATGATCACTGCCCTGTTCATAGCACCATACAACCACTCAACCAAACTGATATGTGAAAAGAACAGAGCACTCACACAACAATATCCAAATTGCAATTAAGAGCCCTGTCCAGAAGAGTAGTATACCATCATTGATGGTAAGTTAAATCCTACAAACTTAATCACTATGTCATCCATATCAGTCAAATTGATAGCAACAAAAATGAGAAACTACTAATGGATTTTACATCTGAAGATTTCCTTTGCGCTTTTCACCTGTGGGTTTCTATGATATCAGTGTTTTATTTACAGCAATACAAACTTTCAACTGACTTAAATTGAAGATAAGAGGATAAACCAGTATTTTGGTCTTAACTCTGAAATACACAATTTTTTATTTTTTATAAAGAAGTTAATTTTGAAGTCTTTGATTGATTCATTGCAACGGACAAATTAAGAAAAAATTCAAAATTGTTAATGCTTTCGTGGCCATTTGTTGACAAACTGCCTATTGGCTTCTGTCTCAGGTTCTTCGGCCGACATTCGTCTGATGATATTACTGATGTTTCACCGGCACGAGTGGCTGGCATTGTCAAAGCTTCACTCTCCATTGCAAACATACAGTTGCCAGTCAATAAAGCACACAATACAACATGAAAAAACATCAGTTCTTTTATTTATGTTTCTAAAATATTTACAAAAACTAGCTTGCGTGCTTATTGTATCACCATCCTGACATTTCTGTGAATATATAATTAACACAATCTGCTATAGTAACATTGTGTCTGAATTTTGATCAATATTTTGGTAATAGTAAGAGCATTAAGAGAAATTTTCCATCTACTCATGGAAACTGGAGTAGCATTGTTGTCTTTGTCGAAACAAAGGTAAACGTCACATTTTGTGCAAGGAACGAATTTATACCCACAATATGCAGGATACTTGCATCGTTTTCTTTTGGCACCAGGAGTTTCACAGAAGGTTTCTTCTTCAGTAGAACTTCCTTTTAAAGGATCCAAGAATTTCACGTTGGGAGATCAAGCAAATGGTACGCCAGACTGAAATCATTTTATTTTATCAGAATAATCTAAGTTTCTTTTGTTCCTCACAGAGGAGAGGTTCTTTTTTCTTTCCATGTACACTGGTTGGGTTTTCCAGTCTTTTAACACTTCCAGGTTCACCATTATTGTGTGGCAGCTTGTGAGTACAGTCAGTGGTTTTGTTGTTAAATAATAATAATAATAATAATAATAATAATAATACGAAGAAGAAGAAGAAGAAGAAGAAACAACACGCGAAATTTTTACAAGAATTTCAAAACACAACTCACAGGATATCAGCTGCAAAATCTTTGCTTCAAGAAAGAAAATGGGCAATTTGGACAGAAAATCAAGAAAATTGCGACGAACTTACAAGATATTTTGAAAAACTGCTAAACTGACCAGAACCAACACAAAGATTTCCGCCTCAGGAACCTGAATCCACATACCCAAACTCATTATCACCGGATGTAGAGGAAATAATCCAACAGATCAAATGTCTTAAAAACACTATAGCTGCAGGTGAATATGGAATCGTAGCGGAAATCCTCAGATCAGCAGGCCCAAATACTATAAAGGAAATCACTGAAATAATACAAGAAATTTGGCAAACAGAATGAATTCCAGACAACTGGAAAAATGCATTAATTCATACTCTACACAAGAAAGGAGATAGATCGGATGTAAACAACTATAGGGGAATCTCACTGATACCAGTAGCTTACAAAATTCTATCCCAATGCCTTCTTGATAGAGCACAACAACAACTAGAACCAAAAATTGGACAATATCAGGCAATATTCAGACCAGGCTGTTCATGTCCAGAGCAAATTCTGAATGTAAAAAACTAATCTTAAGACATCAGAGAATAAGTGGCAAAGATGTAGTTTGCACATTTGTTGACTTTAAAAAAAAGCCTACGATTCAGTTGATCGTCAATTACTATTCCAAATATTAAAAGAATAGGGTTTAGATCTGAAAACACTTGCAATCATACAACAGACATTGATAGACACAACATCTAAAAGTCAAATTTATGGGGGAAATCTCTGAACCTTTTCTGATGTAACAGGGGTAAGACAAGGAGATGGACTCTCCCCACCACTGTTCAACTGCGTCCTTGAAAAGAGGATACAAGAATGGCACAAACTGAAACCAGTCCTCAAGACTGACCAATCAATTACTCTCGGCAGAGGAAAATTAACAATAGATTGCTTAACATTTGCAGACGATCCACCCATCTTAACTCGCAATGTTTCAACAGCCAAAAAACAGATTGAACTCCTGAAAGAAACTGCGGAAAAAGTCGGCCTGCAAGTATCTTTATCTTTTGAAAAGACAGAATATATGACTTGCAACAAACAAGCACCAAAATTCATGGAGATAAAATATGGCAAAATTAAACGATTCCCACAATTTAAATATCTTGGTGAAACGATTCAGGAAATTGGAATAGAAACGAAAGCCAATGACGTCAGATGCCACAAGATGGACATTGCTTATTGACTCACTCAAAATACCTACAATAAAAAATGTGTCTCCAAGCACACAATACTATGACATTACAATACCGTAATAAAACCAGAATGCCTATATGGAGCAGAGACACTAATTTAAAACAGGAAAAGAGACATAGAAAACATTCAGAAAAAGGAACAGAAGATCATAAGAAAAATTTTAGGCCCAAAACTTGTAGATGAACAGTATCGGCTCAGAGGCAAACAGGAAATCAAACAATACTCTAATATTCACAGTGACATTAGAAAACACAGATTAAGATTCTATGGACACATCAAAAGAATGAATCTGGACAGACTTACAAAGCAAATAGTTGAATTCTATGAAAACAGGAGTACACCTAAAACAGACCCAATGAAACGGATTGGTGAAATCAAAACAGATCTGAAACTAGCAAGAATTAAACCAGAGAATATCTGAAACAGGGAAATCCCCAGATCCAAAATTCACAAGTGGCAAGTTGACCAAAAGGAGAAACCAAAGAAGAAGAGTGGAACAACGTGGTCTCATATTCGTGTTAGCTTCTGCAACTTCTTCATTCTTCCTAAACTGGCTCTTAATAAGGCAGACACAATCTGAAACTAAGCAAAATTTGCACTCAACAACTTTCTCTCTACTTGTCCACAGTGGTTACCAGAATTCCTGAGTTTAGTCAACTACTACATCCCTAGGATCAGAGATACTCTTTATCAGCTTTGCTGCATCTGTGAAACTTGGGGTACTTCCTAAATTCCCACTGGAGGGGAGAATTTTACAATCTACATTGCAGATATCCAATCCTATGATCTAAGATTTCAGATATTACAATGCATGTATAACCCCAAAATTATAACATAAGAAGATAGAACTTTTCTCCCTGAATGCAGTAAAAGAATCTGTTTTTCATACAAATAAATAAAAATACACATGACTAAATGACAACCTTTTCATATTTTAGTCAAAAACACAAAAAGGAACAAATTATAGGATCAAAATCTGACTACAGTTTTCATTTGAATCAATTTTCGTTTTTTTTATAATAAAAACAACACTGAAATGAAACAGTGAACAAAACAGAGTTCACTGACTCTTAAAATAAGAGCAAGTCTTGTTCTTCCACATGATACAATTTAAGATCATAACAGACCACTTTTACGACACATGATCAAAGGGAACCAAAAGGCTTGGAAGTATGGTTACTGCGAGTAAAAAATTATAACATGTGAAATGACAGATTTTTAATGATAAAAAACACAAGGGCATTCTGTCGTACTTTCTACTGATTGTTGAATAGCTACTGCTCTCTTTGTCAATGAATTTAATGATGTACGAAAAACTTGTACTAATAACAAACCTGGAAACACGAACTTCAGTGTTAGGAATCAAGATTTGTATAATTTCTCTTGCATCGGTATCTTACATGTTATAGATATGATCTAGTATACAGAAATTGTCATACAAAGAAAGGAGCATAAATGCCAGTTTGAAGTAGCACAAATGTAGAGCTTACATGTTCTATCAGTATGTGTCTCACATAGGCACATTACAGAATTGTACATTAAGCAATACTAAGGCACTGCACATTATAAATCTTACATTACACATGATATTACGTTGCTGCTCACAACCAGGACTTTACTGTTATTTGTGCACCTGATGTTGCTGTCATTCAATGTATACACAAAAATCTAGATGTCGAACTGACATAAAATTTCTCTTATTGGATTTATATAGCTTACACTCATACATTCATTTATCAGCAGGCTTATGGTCATCTCAAATGTTTCAGTCACAGATATAAATACCACAAGCACATTTAATCTCACTGACATTTCTGTCTCATAATGTTTCTGTCACTGTATGATAACATGAATTCATTTATTCATTTTAAAAATACTTTTATATACAATTATGAGGTATTAAGTAATTGGTAAGGCAAAATAATGCTGTCCATCACCATCAACAATAAGGAAGTAAAAAAATTTGAATCACAATTCAAAGAGTAAAGGCAAGCGTCTCAGTGGCGTTTCATTCTTCTTTCCAGCTTCCTCTGCTTTTTTTCATCAATTTCCTCTCTTGGAGCCTGTTGGAAGAACCACGGAGACAGGACTGTAACCCACAGCAACCAAAAACCTCTTATAGGAGCCTGCAAAGATAGCAGAAAGAAATCTCATTAACTACAGATGTTTTTAGACCAAGTTGCCTACCGCAACATGAAGACAGAAAATAGCCAGAAGACTGTCACTAGGTTTACAAATACTGTAACTATGAAATGGAATGGCGCTTAAGGTAGATAGTAGGGAAGCCAAATGGCTGACTTTGGTTTATTGGGAGAATTTTAGAAAAGTATAGTACATTTATAAGAGAGACCACATATAGAACAGTTCTGCAACCCCATTCTTTATAACTGCTTGAATGTTCAGGATCCCCATCAGCTCATATTAAAGGAAGACATAGAAGCAAATCAGAGGTGTAGTGCTAGAGTTGTTACTCATAGGTTCAGTCAACAGGCGAATATTACAGAAATGCTTTGTGAACTCAAATGGGAATCACTGGAGGGGAGATGATGAGGTTTTTACAAAGCAATATTGAGAAATAGCATTTGCAATCTTACTGCTGCCAACATACATTTTGGGTAAGGACAGCAAGGACAAGATAAGAGAAATCAGGACTCACACAAAGCACACAGGCAGTCCTTTTTCCACAGCCCCATTTGCGAGTGGAGCAGGGAGAGGGGATGACTAGCAGCGGTACGGTGTACCCTGTGCCATACACTACGTGGTGCAGCTTGCACAGTATGTATGTAGGTGTTTTAGATAGCAGAGTTTTGTGCACACTAAAACTGGAGTTTTTAAAATCCTGTCAAACACAATATTATTGAGTACAAGCATGAAATCATTTAACAGTGTTCCTGGCCATTAAGACCCAGGGGAAAAAATGGTTGAGCCATAGTCACGCATATTATGTGATGTTCTGATTGTCACCCGGGAAGATCTGGAAGTAAAACTGCACTAATTATAACAAAATACCATTTGATAATCCATTTGTGTGTTTTGCACTGAAAGTGGCACCACATAAAAAATTATTTGCATTACTCCTCAAATCCACTCAGTCCTTTGAAGGCTTGTTGCCAGGGCAAGCAGGCATTGTTCAGCATCTGCTCCGAGTACTTTTCTGTTAGAGGTGATTTTACTGTATCATCTGCTTACGTCAATGGGATGAATTCAATTATAATTAAAAGGCACTCTGAAAATTATTTCAAGTGACAAGCCAGTGTCAACTTCACAAGCTACAAATCCGCACTTCAGATGTGCCATTTATGAATATAGGCAATGGCGCAAGTGAGGTGCCTGGTGGCTCACTGAGTTCTGTCTAAGGTACACGAGCTACTAACAAGGGAACCTCCCCATCGCACTCCCCTCAGATTTAATTATAAGTTGGCACAGTGGATAGGCCTTGAAAACTGAACACAGATCAATCGAGAAAACAGGAAGAAGTTGTGTGGAACTATGAAAAAATAAGCAAAATATACAGACTGAGTAGTCCATGCGCAATATATAAACATCAAGGAAAGTGTGAGCTCTGGAGAGCGGTGGTCCTGTGGTTAGCGTGAGCAGCTGCGGAACAAGAGGTGTTCGGTTCAAGTCTTCCCTCGAGTGAAAACTTTAATTTTTTATTTACAGTTTATGTCACAAACTCTATGTTTTCATCACTTTTTTGGGAGTGATTATCACATCCACAAGAAAACCTAAATCGGGCAAGGTAGAAGAATCTTTTTACCCATTCACCAAATGTACAAGTTAGGTGGGTCGACAACATATTCCTGTCATGTGACGCACATGCCGTCACCTGTGTCTTATAGAATATATCAGACGTGTTTTCCTGTGGAGGAATCGGTTGACCTATGACCTTGCGATCAAATGTTTTCAGTTCCCATTGAAGAGGCACGTCCTTTCGTCTAATAATAGCAAAGTTTTGCGGTGCGCTCACAAAACACAGACACTAAACTTATTACAGTGTACAGAGACGTCAATGAATGAACGGACAGATCATAACTATGCGAAAATAAAGAAAATAAAATTTTCACTCCAAGGAAGACTTGAACCAAGGACCTCTCGTTCCACAGCTGCTCACGCTAACCACGGGACCACCGCTCTCCAGAACTCCCTGTCTCCTTGATGTTGGATATGTTGTGCATGGACTACTCAGTTTGTATATTTTTCTTATTTTTTTATAGTTCCACACAACTTCTTCCTGTTTTCTCGATTGATCTGTGTTCAGTTTTTCACGGCCTATCCACTGTGCCAACTTATAACTAAATCTGAGGGAGGTGCGATGGGGAGGTTCCCTTGTAAGACTGAATGAACAAATCCATGCAAAATTCACAACTGTTTAATTTGCAAGGACTCGACTGCCAACAGGTGAGGCGTCAGGAGGTTGAGGGGCAGAGAGGTGGGGAAAAAAGGAGCAAAAAAGGAGAAGAGCAGGGAAAGATGGGTGGCTGTGTTGGCAGAGGACTGCAAATAAAAAGGGTGGGCGATGAGAATGGGGAGGAGACAACAAACAGAGGAGGTGGAAACTGTTGGGTGGAGGGTGTGGGGACAGTATTTTACCGTAGGTTGAGCCTGGGATAATTATGGGAACGGATAATGTATTGTAAGGATAACTTAATTTCAATGGTTACTTCACTACCTGAGCCAAATGGATCCTTCCCTCCACCACCAGCTTTTCTGAATTGTGCAGATGGGAGTTCTCCTTACAACACTTTCTCTTCTCTTGTAATTATCCCGGCATCAAACTACTGTAACATACTGTCCCCACACCTTCCACCCAACAGTTTCCAACGTCTCTGTCCATTATCTCCTCCCCATTCTCATCTCCCATGTGTTTATTTGCAGCCCTCTGGCAATGCATTCACCGATCTTGCCCTGCTCGTCTTCTTTTTGCTCCTTTTTCATCACCTGCCTGCCCCACTACCTCCTGATGCTGTGCTTGCTGGGAGACTAGTCCCTGCGCACTCCACCAGAAAGTGTTCGTCTATCCCTACCCGTGCACTGCTATCCTTCCTCCCCCTCTCCAGATTGCTGCTTGCATATCATGTGATGGTTGTATTCTGGCCCGAGATACTGGAGTTGGTGGTCATGTGTGTTGTGTGTTGCGTTGTGTGTGTGTGTATCTGTCTGTGGCCAAAAGCTTTACGTTAGTGTCTTTCAATTGTGCCTGTCTGCAACCTAACGTGTCTTCTTTATGGTAAGTAGCAGTCTGTCTTTTTCTACATTGTTGATATTCCTACCTGGAGTTTCAACTGTTCAATGTCTCCTATTAATTGTAAAAGCAAAAGGTTCTATACTGAAACATAACACTGAGAAACAGTCAAATTTTTCATAAATTGCTACTTTCATAACTAAATTATATTTCACTATGATTCTTTGAATGGATCTCACTGTGCCATCTGCCTCTCTTACAACTACTTTTATGCATCATTCCATCCTAAATGGCTCCCTCTGTGTAATCACAGACCTTTTATTGTTATAGCTATCTCAGTGATTGTATACTAATGGCTAATGGTTGTTTTCACACATTTACATATGATAAATTAAATTTATTTACACTGATAGTTGGCTCCTTTTCCTTAATCAACAGCAAATCCTCAATATACAATATAAATCATGATCACTAACAATATTGTCATGCTGAAACCACCATCACATCCAAATCCAAAGGCAAGGTCATCAGTGAAGTACAACACTTAGAATTCAAAGCACTTTTATTACTGACATCAACATACAGCCAGAACAAAATTGAATTCCTGTATGGCCAGTGCAGCTACTTAAACAAACATCAAACATTCCAGGATACTTGTATTTATACAAACAATAGACAGTCCTGGATAGAATAACAACAATGTGCAGACTAAGTGGATCTTTTGAAATGGGAAAACACACACACACACACACACACACACACACACACACACACACACACACATTCACATAAACCACAACTCACAAATACACAGTCTCTGTGCCTAGACACTGAAATGAGTGTGAGTGTGAGTGAGTGAGTGTGTGTGTGTGTGTGTGTGTGTGTTTTCTATTTCAGAAGACGGACTTTGCCCGAAAGCTTAATATTTTAGCAGCCTTTCTCATTGTGCCTGTTGACTCACCACACCCTCCACACCATTCTATTAATATAAACATAGAATATTGTAAAATAAAAGATGTACAACTTTGCTTCTGCCGTTTGCCGATAGGTGGCAACAACGGTAAGTAGCGGTCGAAAGAAACAGATTGCAGACGTCAGGCAGTCAGCTTGGACCTCGGTCAACATAACCTCATTCAAACATTAACCGATTTGTGTCTGCCTCATAAAGTTGTTCTTGATTGAAAATTTCAGTTTACGAGCCTAATTCTCAGTCATTTGCAGGAGGTGTTACCGTTTTGTTTCAATATGAAGGAAATAGTGGATGAGTCTCATCAAATGCTCTCAAGTACATATGGTGAGAACACTATTAGTGAAAGAATGTGTCACGAGTGGTTTCAAAGCTTCAAGAACAGTGATTTTTAACGTCGTAGACCGGCATAGTGGTGGAAGAGAGAATGTTTTCAAAGAAGCAGAATAAGAGGCATTGCTGAGTGAAGACTCATGTCAAACCCAAGAAGAATTGGCACGATTAGTGGGAGTGATACAGCAAGACATTTCCAAATGTCTGAAGGCTATGGGCATGAATCAAAAAGAAGGAACTTGGTCCATTGTGAGCTGAACCTAAGAGACATTGAATGGCGTTTTTGTGTTTGTGAACACTTGCTTCAGAAGCAAAAACGGAAGGGATTTTTGCAGTGCATTGTGACCGGGGACGAAAAATGGGTTCATTACAACAACCCTAAACGCAAAAAATCATGGGGATATCCCGGCCATGCTTCCAAGCCGACGGCCAAACCGAATATTCATGGCTCCAAGATCATGCTCTGCATTTGGTGAAACCAGCTCAGCATCGTGTACTATGAGGTGTTAAAACCAAGTGAAACAATCACAGGTGCTCATTATAAAATACAATTAATGCGTTTGATTAGAGTATTAAAAGGCAAATGGCTTCAATACAGCGAGAGGCACGATAAAGTGATTTTGCAGCACGACAACGCTTGACCCAATGTTGCAAAAGAGATCAAAATGTATTTGGAAATGTTAAATTGGGAAGTCCTACCCCACCCGCCGTATTCTCCAGACATTGCTCCCTCTGACTATCACCTGTTTAGATCAATGGCACATGGCCTAGCTATCCAACACTTCCGATCTCATGAAGAAGTCACAAATTGAATCGATTCGTGGATCGCTTCAAAAGAACAATTTTTTCGATGTGGGATTCGTACACTGCCCGAAAGATGGAGAAAGTAGTGGCCAGCGATGGAAAATACTTTGAATGATACATGTGTAACCAATTTGTTTCATTAAAGCGATGGAAAATACTTTGAATGATACATGTGTAACCAATTTGTTTCATTACAGCCTCAAATGTTGGGGAAAAAACGGCGGAAGCAAATTGTACACCTTGTATACAAACATTATAAACATAAGACATTTAAAAAACATTTCAGAAATGATAAATACTAAATAACAAAAAATGCTGGTTGTCAAGTTTGAACTAGCAACCAGCAGCATGCCAGCCAGTGATGCTAAACACTACATCACACTGCATGCACCGTGGCTTGCGGCATTACTCCCTCTCGTGGAGAAACAGTGACTCCCTCTTTCAGAAATTCTCACTGGAGCCAACTACAGCATCCTGGTTCTAGATCTTGTCAATAGTATTCTGTGTAAGGGACTGGCAGATACTCGCGTTCTGATCATAATGTTCCGTCATCTCCACTATGATGAGCACTGAAGGTAGCTCCTCTTGTCATAGTTTTGCAATAGTCGAGTGAAGCTTCAGTTTCCTTGAACCTCCCATCACTGATCTGCGCATCTGGACTATATTAGGGCTTTTTACGGATGATGTGGACAACATGTCTGCATTTTTGTTTTCTTGATGAAGGGTGATAATCCTCAACTTCATACGTGACATCTGACAAGTGACGAAGGATATAGCGCTTTAGTAACTTTTCTGTCAGTCTTTGTTTCTGCACATGCATACAAAATCAAACCAAGCCACCTGGACTGTATCTCACTGGTTGGTAGTTTGTATTGTACAGCTCTCTGTCCTTCTCCTGGGTGTCCAGGGTCCTTATGCAAGCCAGTTGTTTTGCTTTTTCAGTCCTGGTGATGAGATATTTCATGTAGTTATCCTGAGTATCATCCGGTTGAAATGGAACAGTGTATCCATTGTAGTTTCAATCTCATGACTCTCAAGGAGAAAGAACTGTATGAAGCCTGTAGTGTCTTACTTCACTGTGTTGTATGCGAATGTCATGACAGGAAGGTGGTGGTGGTTAGTGTTTAACGTCCCGTCGACAACGAGGTCATTAGAGACGGAGCGCAAGCTCGGGTTAGGGAAGGAGTGGGAAGGAAATCGGCCGTGCCCTTTCAAAGGAACCATCCCGGCATTTGCCTGAAACGATTTAGGGAAATCACGGAAAACCTAAATCAGGATGGCCGGAGACGGGATTGAACCGTCGTCCTCCCGAATGCGAGTCCAGTGTGCTAACCACTGCGCCACCTCGCCCGGTCATGACAGGAAGTATTACAAAATAGTCTTTCTGTTGGACATCAATGTACATCTGCCAACATCCTATTAAAGTGTTCTGTGAGGCCATTTGTCTGTGGGTAGTAGGCACTTGCCAGCCTGTCGGTGATGTTACAATGTGAAATTAACTCTGAAACAAGTCTTGACTAGACAACTTTTCCACAATTAGAGATCGTCACACAGAGTGCTCAGTGATTCAAAGTGAAATATTCTAACAGTAACTCAGTAAATTTCTGGAGCTTTGGCAATCAACACAGCTTTTGTGACAGTGTAGCGGGTGAGGTAATTAAAGTACTGATCCCTGTTTGTCACCTTCGAGCCCGTCTTCAAGAGGTCCATTCCAGTTTGGTGGAATGGCACAGCTGCACATGGGATTCATACCAGATGCTCCAGAGGTAACTGCAGCATGTGCCTCTGCCAGTGGTATTCCTTACAGTGGCTCACATAGTTTCTAATAGACAGGTAGGACACCAGACAGTAATAGCTGTGTCTGATTCTGTGTAAAGTTTTCACAAAACCTAAGTGACCAGATTTTGGAGCATTCTGAAAAAACTTCAGGAGACAGGTCACAGATGAGCTATGATGATGAGCAGCCATTTCTACCCCATTGGCTTTTAATTGCTCTTACACAATCCTATGTTAATTTACTGGAATTCTCCAATGTTTGGTTCCTCCTCCTCCTCCTAGTCTTTTATGGCTTTCAGTAATGTTGGATCTAACCTTTGTTTAACTGCAATGTCATTTAATGCAGTGATGACTAAGATTTCATCCACATTATTGTGTTTCACCACATGATTCCTTGAAAGGTAATTGGCGTCCTTGTGTTTGTGTTTGCTTTTGTACACAATTGTGACATTGTACTCCTGAATATTCATTGCCCATCTTGCCAGTCAATCCAATAGACCTTTCAAGCTAGTAAGTCAGCAGAGAGAACAATGGCCCATCATAATGGTGGATGGTTTGCCAAATAAATAAGGCCTGAATTTGTTAAAGGCCTAAACAACTTCAGGGCAATCTCCCTTTGTTGTAGAGTAGTTCATCTTGGACTTTAAGAATACTTTAGAAGCATAAGCTATCACCTTTTCAGCACATTCCTGAATTTGTACTAGAACTGTCCCTATACCAAAACTGCTAGTGTTGGTGTAAAGATCTGTCTTGGAATTATTTCATACAATGCTACAACTGGAGAAGATGTTAGAACCTTCTTATGCACAAGGAAATATCTTTCTTGCACCTTGTTCCACGAAAATTTGGTGTCTCTCTGCAATATTTCTTGTAAGGTGCATGCCTTGACACAGAAGTCCTTTATGAATCGCTGGTGATACAAGCACAATCCGAGGAAACTTCTCACATCAAGAATGTGCCAAAGTGTTGGAAACTCTGTGACTGCTCTTATTTTCTCTACATCAGGACACAATCCATTGCCATTCACTAAGTGCTTCAAGATTTTTATTTCTTTGGTGATGAAGAGGCACTTTTTCAGATTAAGGCAGAGACCTCCAATCTGAATATGTTTGAGGACCACTGTCAGGCAGTTAAGTGACTTAGAAAAAACAACAATGTCATCCAGAATAGCAAAGACATGTAGTCCATTTAAGATGCCGAAGCAGGTTGTCCATCATACAGTTGAAAGTGGCTGGAATGTTACATAATCCAAAAGCTGTAACTTTAAAATCACAGAAGCTGGATGAAGTTATGAAGGCAGTAATTTCACAGTCAACTTATCAACCTCGACTTTCCAGTAGCCTGGCTGTATGTCCGTATTTGAGAAACACTTGTTCCTTTCAAGCAGTTTAGAGAGTCATTAATGTGTGGCAATGGACCGGCATTTTTCTTCATGATCTTGTTCAGGCATCAGTACATAGTTTATGCAGAAATCCCAAGTGCCAACCTCCTCCTACACAGGAACCACCGGAGAGAACCAATGACTCTCTGAAGGTTCAATGATATCATCTTTGAGCATCTTCTCCATTTCTTCTGGGTTACCTATTGTTCAGCTGGCGACACCCTACACTGTACTAATGCTGAGTAACTGGTGGACAATTCCCAGAGCTAATATGAAGTTTCAACATTCCCCACTTGGTCTATCTTTTCTCCACTCCTGACTTGAAAGCATCAAGAAAATTCATGTGGAACAGCTACCACTCACTGACATTGTTTTTCCACCAGGCCAAATCGTACTTGCCGTTTGGTAGTAGCTTCCTTCCCTACCTTGTCTGTTGTGGTAGCGGAGCATGATTAATCATTGATGACAATGAGCTATCCTTTCTGGACTGGTTCAGCTGTCCCTATGCGCATACTCCTACAGATGCTCATGACGACTATTCATCCAAAGTTTTCCTTGAACACCTACAACAAACATCACTGGCTTGTAGATTCTTTTGTGAGTATGGTTATCTTTCTGCAACTGACAAAAACATCACAGTTTAACTGACTATGAAGAGGTTGAAAAATACATTTTCTTCAGAAGTAGTAGGCCTTGTTACATCACATGATGGTACATTAGATTAGAAGAAGCCGAGTGGCTCTTGTCAAATAAAATTGACAAAACAAGAATCATCCCAAGCCATGGCTTTAGATAGCAGCCAGATTACATTTATCGTATTTCAGAATGAATGCTCACTAGTAAAAGCCCACGTAGAGGCTCTTGTCAACATTAAATTGTAATAGGCGTTACACGATAAAATATTTGCATAAATTATGTGTCCATCATGCCGGAGACTATGTTGCTGCGGGAGTCAGAAAGAAGATATGGATGAAGACACATGCCCTTCCACTGCTGGTTGTGTGGAGGAAGGGTGCTCATGCAGTGTTAATAGGGATGGCACTGGAGGTGAGGCCAACGGAGGGTTCCCCTGACCCTCGTAGATACAGAAAGTAGTGTCAGCACAACTGTGGCAGTCAATGGCAGTTGCCAGGGGCCTCATGGTCACCAGAAGATAGTGGGAAGCAGGTGGCAGTGGGTGTGACGCTGTGCTCGAGGCTAGAGCTGGTTGTGGTTATTGCGCTCAAGCCCCTTCTGTATTTGGGCAAATGTAAGTTGTCACCCATGGGTCTCTGCTACTGTCACCAGATCCAAGCCGCAGTCACTTGCAGAAGCAGGCCCACACAGGCACACCAGGTGTGTAATTCTGGGACAGCTGGGAGTGGAGTCTTGAAGTAGATGGTGTCAGAAGATGTAGCAGGGTCCACAGCTGGCCACCCAGGGAGCAGGTCAGTGGGACTAAGATCGGCAATTGACACAGTGTGACAGGTACTCAAAAAGTGGGTTAGGGCCGATGAAGTGGCAAGGGATTTGACAACTTTCTTCATTTGCTGCTTATATGTCTGAATGAGATGCTTTGCTTCACCATTGGAGGAAGGATGGAACAAAGGGCTGGAATATGTTTTATGCCATTGACCACATGGAATTCTGTGATGACAAACACTGTCAATTGGGGCACATTATGGGAGGCCCACGAGTTGAGATAAACCTTCGATGGCTAAAACCTGGACAAAGCCAGTGACACCATGTGTACCACATATGGATACTTGAAGTATGCATCCATGATGAGCAATCACACCGATCCCAAAAACAGACTTGCAAAATCAAAGTGGATGCTGTCCCAGGGATGGCAGGGTACAGGCCAGGGTGCAAATAATTGTGGTGGTGCTGCTGCTGCCCGGTGATAGGCACATACTATGCAGCTCAGACAGATCTCGCGACATTAGCATCGATACGCAGCCAGTACGTGTGTCAGCGAGCCAGTGCCTTCATGCTGGACATCCCCCAGTATCCCTGTGCAGTAACCTCAGTACTTCTTGTGCAATTCAGCTGTAACAATTAACTGATGCATTCAGCTGGGACAATTAACTGATGCATTCAGCTGGGACAATTAACTGATGCATGTGAGAAATACACTTCCAGGGATTGAGCTTGGTCGCTGGGTGAGGTAGGCTGGCCAGTCATGAGTCATGTCTGGCGGACCTTCTGCACAGTGAAGTTGTGAAAACACATGCAGGTGTAACAGGGAAACTGTCTAACGTATGTTATCGGACAGTACTGATGTGGAAGCAGAGGACCTCCTGTTGGTGGATTTCGGGGCCTAGGCCTGCTGGTAGATGCGACAAAGTGTCAGTATGGGAATGTTGCGCCATGGGCTTAAACTGGACGATATAATTGTATGCACTTAGGAGCAATGCCCAGCGCTGGCAGCATTACACTGTTCACGACAAAAGGTTACATTGAGGTGCAAATAATGTAACCAAAGGTTTTTTTTATGTGTAATCAGAGATAACTTGGTCCAAAATAGATAAACATGATTTTTTTGATGGCAAATGCTATCAACAGTGCATTCTTTTCAGTCTGTGAATAGTTGCGCTGTGCAGGGGTCGATGTCTTGAATGCGTGTGCAGTTGGATGTTTGGAGCCATCCTCATTCCTGTGCACCAGAACCCCCCAATCCCATAGGCAGATGCATTGGTCACCATGAACAACGGGCTTTCAGGCGAGAAAGGTGTGAGACAAGAGGAGGATTTTAGCATGGTTTTTAAATGGGAGAAAGCCTCGTCACTGACAGGGGTCCAGTTTTAGGGCATCCCTTTCTTATGCAAGTGATTGAGCAGTTGTGATATGAGCTGTTTGGGGTAGGAACTTGGAGTAATAGTTGATTTTGCCCAAAACATCTGCAGTTAGTGTGAATTCCTTGAGGGGGGGGGGGGGGGCAGGGGGATTGATGGCAGGAACATTATGATCAGTACACCTGATTCCTTCTTTCATGAGCCAATGCCCAAATATGCCACTTTCGGTTAGAAAACCTACACTTCTCCAAATCACAACACACACCTGTTACGTGATCGGAGGCTTCCCTGGCGTATGTGTTGTTTCCAGGGCTCCCGTGTGTCCAGCCGGATGCGATCACTGAAGTCCCACGATATTTCGGCGAATAACCTTTCCGCCATCATCAGGTTATTCACCAAAATGTCATAGTACTTCAACGATCGCATCTGGCTGGACACCTGAGAGCCCTGCAAACAACACAGACCTGAGTTCTGCAGGATTGTAAAACATATGCAGAGGTTTTACAAATGCTCCTGGTGGGGGTCGCATAACAATGATATCAACCTGATAATTCATGTAAGCTGGCATGTGCTGTTTCAGTTGTTCCAGATACCTTTGGAAAATTGCGCGGGGATGTGACAATGCCAAATGTCAGCTGCTTATATGTGTACAAGGGGGGACCCAAAAGAAACCGGATTGTTGTCATAAAAAATTTATTGATGAAACTTTTTACAAAATTACTTCAGTCACCTTCAAAATTCTCTCCGTTACATGTGATGCACTTGCCAAGTCTCTTTTCCTACTGTTGGAAGCATGTTTGGAACTCTTCAAGTTTGATATCGTCCAATGCCCTTTGCAAAGCTGTTTTTGCCGCCTCCACATCGTCATAACGCTCCCCTTTTAGCATTTTTTTCATTCGTGGAAATAGGAAAAAGTCGCACGGGGCTAGTTCCAGCGAATACGGAGCGTGGGGAACGACAGATTACCTCTGAGATGCCAAATAGTGGGTCACTCGTAAGGCCGCGTGTGCTGGAGCATTGTTGTGATTCAGAAACCAGTCACCTGATCACCAAAGTTCCGGGCGTTTCCTCCTCACATCCTCTCGCAGACGCCTTAACACATCCAAGTAAAAGTGATGGTTGACAGTCTGGCCAGGGGGTACAAATTCCCGATGCACAATTCCACGAACATCAAAAAAGACAATGATCTTCACATTTGACCTCACTTACCTCGCTTTTTTTGGTCTGGGAGAGTTGGGAGACCTCCACTGGTTTGACGCTTGCTTGGTTTCTGGGTCATACCCGTAACACCAACTCTCATCCCCTGTAATGACTTTGTTCAAGAAGTTTGGATCACGTGCAACCTCTGTTTTCAAGTTCTGACACACATGCATGCAGATGGTTTTTTGCTCCTGTGTGAGATGGTGCGGAACAAATTTAGCAGCAACACGTGTCATGTGCAAATCCTCACTCAAAATCCACTGGCACGAGCTCCAACTGATTCCTGTCTCTGCTGAAATCTGGTCGAGCATTTGGCGACGATCCTCGTTGATCTTTTGGCAGACCTTTTCAATGTTCTCCTCATTTCGCGATGTTGAAGGGCGTCCAGAATGAGCCTGGTCTTCAACACACATCTCACCACATTTAAAGCGCCCAAACCACTCGAAAATCTGTGTGCGGCTCATAGCGTCCTCCTCAAAAGCTTCCTGAAGCATTTGATGTGTCTCCATTGCAGTTTTTTTAAGCAGGAAACAAAATTTCACACACACTGTTTGTTCTTTTAAAGTTGCCATAACGACTTCGCAGAGGTACCCCGCCAACAGTCAGAGGAACACAATACCACACTTGCACGTTCAGCTCAACACTGACGCCGTCTGCACAGCTGTTTCATGAAGGTCTCTACTAACACCATCTAGCGTGAGAACCCTGCACTTTGTGTACGAGTGGCAGCGCCCTCGGAGTCCGGTTTCTTTTGGGTCCCCCCTCGTACAATCCAAAACATGTGTTGACAACAACAATGTTCTGAGGTTCCCCATCTACGAGCAAATGGAGGCAAGTACTGACAAGATCAGTCTTTGAGTAGTATTTCCCCCAATAAGTTTGGTAAGGAGGTCTCCATTCAGAGAACAGGATAAAATTCTGATTGAGGATTGGTCATAGCCTTGAAATCCCTACATAATTGATGAGAACCACTGGGCTTTCTGATTATGACCAGTGGGGTGGCCCACACACTAGATTTCACTGGCGCAATAACTCCATCAGCCTGCCTGGAGACAATCAAGCTCCTGCTTCGAACGCAGTTTGTAAAGCCACCAGAATGGGTCTAACATGGTATCCAGCCGAAGGGTGGTGTGTGTCAGAAAATCTATGCAAAGGAAAGGGACTGCAGTGGATATGACCTTGACTTTGTTGGAGAACAGGAAGCCCAAACATGTAAAAATGTCAAGGCCAAATATGTAAGCAGCCGATATGTGGTCAACCAGAGTGGGGCACTCATTGCCAGACTGATCAAGAGAGATCCATGTCCACCTGAAAACGGACATACTCATTATAAATGCTGAAGGTGAGAAATAGCTTCCACGTGAAAGGGTTGTCAAGTAGGACTACTGACTGCAGCGCACATATGGTGTTCTGATGCCCTCATGGGGTGGGACGGGAGTGGGTTGTGCGTCTGTGACAAACCACTGAAAGATGCCACTCTTTTCAATAAAGTGTGCAGGACCCACAGTGATCTGGACAGTCTGCCCAGGAATGAGTGGAAAAATACATGGGCATGAAGGGAACGGCCCTGTGATCTGCAGCATGATGCATCTGGATGTTTAGAAGCCATATATATGTCAGAAAAGGTACTGCAGCCTGGGGGCTGTCTTACGCCTGTAGCCCAAGTGCAGAATGTGTGGAGGTTCACTGACTGTTGCAGCTTGTGGCCTCACCATGAGTCATTCATTAGCCACTTGTGTGATTTTGAAAGAGTGTGCGATGTGCAAAATGTCCTCCAACAATGAGTCACCTTGTTTCAACACTGCAGTTTGGACATCCGGATCTGTGTAAGCTGAACCATAATGTCACAAACCAAGGAGTCTGTGTAGGATTGGTGCAAGTGACATAGCATTTGTAGCCGAGATCTTGCAAGTCAGAGACACAAAAACAGTATCATTACCACCACTGTTTAGCGTATTGATGGAACTCAGGCCTGAGGACAACCACATGGTCTAGTTGGTAATAGTAATTAGTCAACAGAATGCATATCTTCTGAAAGGAGTGCAAGGGGGTCAACAACCAGGCAAAACAAATATGTCTGGTGAAGCCCAAGGCAAAAATAACAATTGCTGCGTTGAATTGTTATGACTTGAAATTCCTTGCAAAGCTGTTTCAGATGATGCAACTATGTGTCCCAGTCCTCCTTCACATCACTGAAAGATGGAAACGACAGAAGATGTATGGGGGTGTCAGCTGCCAGGGCCGTTGAGCCCTGGTGCAACCAAGTGTTGTGTGCTATGATCCTGTCTAGCTGAAGCAAAAGTGATGTTTGTAAGTCTAACTGGAGATAATGCTGCTGCTGCTGCATTAACTGCTGCTGCTGCTCTAGCAGGTGAACTATTTAAGTGTCCATGCTACTAAACAACTTCCTTTTTACTCATCACCACTGGATATTGGAGTGCATGTCAGAGAACTGGAAGAAAAGGGACTAACGGAGTAATTCAAACTAATGGTAGGTAGTGAAACATGACAGACAGACTGAATAAAACAACAGACCTGAACAAGAACAAACAACCTAGATGACAATGTGGTGCTAAATGAAGTCTTCACCATAATGACAACAAGGGCCTAAGAAGTGAAGAAACAAATCCAAGATGCGACCAAAGAGAGTAACCAGGTGACAAGCAAGATAGTTATCAAGCTATCCTAGTACAGGAAGGATATATTCAACAATATCAAATGTGACCACTGAACTGACCAGCTGTGTGCTGGGCTGTCACCATTATACGAGGTGCATTCAAGTTCTGAGGCCTCCGATTTTGTTTCTAATTAACTACTCACCCGAAATCGATGAAACTGGCGTTACTTCTCGACATAATCGTCCTGCAGACGTACACATTTTTCACAACGCTGACGCCATGATTCCATGGCAGTGGCGAAGGCTTCTTTAGGAGTCTGTTTTGACCACTGGAAAATCGCTGAGGCAACAGCAGCACGGCTGGTGAATGTGCGGCCACGGAGAGTGTCTTTCATTGTTGGAAAAAGCCAAAAGTCACTAGGAGCCAGGTCAGGTGAGTAGGGAGCATGAGGAATCACTTCAAAGTTATCACGAAGAAACTGTTGCGTAACGTTAGCTCGATGTGCGGGTGCGTTGTCTTGGTGAAACAGCACACGCGCAGCCCTTCCCGGACGTTTTTGTTGCAGTGCAGGAAGGAATTTGTTCTTCAAAACATTTTCGTAGGATGCTCCTGTTACCGTAGTGCCCTTTGGAATGCAATGGGTAAGGATTACGCCCTCACTGTCCCAGAACATGGACACCATTTTTTCAGCACTGGCGGTTACCCGAAATTTTTTTGGTGGCGGTGAATCTGTGTGCTTCCATTGAGCTGACTGGCGCTTTGTTTCTGGATTGAAAAATGGCATCCATGTCTCATCCATTGTCAAAACCAACGAAAAGAAAGTCCCATTTGTGCTGTCGTTGCGCGTCAACATTGCCTGGCAACATGCCACATGGGCAGCCACGTGGTCGTCCGTCAGCATTCGTGGCACCCACCTGGATGACACTTTTCGCATTTTCAGGTCGTCATGCAGGATTGTGTGCACAGAACCCACAGAAATGCCTGGAGGCGGTCTGTTCAACAGTCATTCGGCGATCCCCCAAAACAATTCTCTCCATTTTCTCGATACTGTCGTCAGACCGGCTTGTGCGAGCCCGAGGTTGTTTCGGTTTGTTGTCACATGATGTTCTGCCTTCATTAAACTGTCGCACCCACGAACACACTTTCGACACATCCATAACTCCATCACCACATGTCTCCTTCAACTGTTGATGAATTTCAATTGGTTTCACACCGCGCAAATTCATAAAACGAATGATTGCACGCTGTTCATGTAAGGAAAACGTCGCCATTTTAAGTATTTAAAACAGTTCTCATTCTCGCCGCTGGCGGTAAAATTCCATCTGCCGTACGGTGCTGTCATCTCTGGGACGTATTTACAATGAACACGGCCTCATTTTAAAACAATGCGCATGTTTCTATCTCTTTCCAGTCTGGAGCAAAAAAATCGGAGGCCTTAGAACTTGAATGAACCTCGTACTTGCCATGTGGAATGCTACTGGCTGCCATATTCACATGGTGAGATGGTTGTGCTCTCACCGTCGAGCACAGCACTGAGTGGCCATGGTGCTCCCTAATGGTCATCTAAAGCCATCTCCTCTGGTGGGCATTGAACCTCCACAGTGCTCAATACCAGACACATTATGACATTTTGGACCCTGAAAAATGACGAGGATGTTGTTTCTTCATCATTTAATATGAGCAATAAATCTCTCATTTTCTGCCACGTACTCCCAGACTATAGTGGCACATTCTACATTTCATCTTCGATTCTAGGTGTGGGATCTGGTCAGGTTTTCCGCTTTGTCTGCTTTGTTTCAGACCATACATTTTCAGTGGGGGTTGAAATTTGATGCACAATGCGGTGAGACAAGAAAACTTGTTGTGTTCTGGTAACTATTTCTGTACCATCACTGACCTGTGTTCTGAAGACTTGTTTATTGCAAACATTACTTCCTCAGGATACAGTTGTCGCATTCATGGCCTTATGACATTGTTTGAGTACAACTATACTGGCCACCATCAAGATGACTGTCTACCCTGAGAAGCGTTTCAGGTGTCACACAGACAGGCCCTATGAGGTGACTTATAGACATATTTGAGGTTGAAATGGACACATAATAGTCTGTATACTCATATTGGACTGTCATTTCCTCAGGGAGTGGGTGGAAAAGATACGTCAGAAAACATAACATTTCACCAGTTACAAACAACACTGACTTTGGCAAACAATAGCCAAATGAGTGGATGTTCACCAGAGAGCCTCTCGTTGATGGTCACATATTTGCTTTGCAGTCCAGTCTATCAAAGCTGGTGATGAGCAGTGTCCAACCCTTAAAACATAGTGGTGTTTTTTAACTGCACTCTGCGGATAACTAGATTGTGCCAAAATGCGTTCACCATTTCAGTACAACGGACTAGTGTTGAAATGTCGTAAGTCTGGTTTCGACATGTCTACATGATTCTCTAGATTCACAGTGTCATTGTTGCCATTGCTACCCCCAGTGCTCAACAACACACTACCACACTGCCAATAAATCTCCTGTCACAGCAATAGCTATGAAGAAGTCATGAATAGCCATTAAGGATAAGAAACGACTGACGAATAAAGTGACTGGACTCAAAGCAAAGCAGTTCATGTATCTGTCTGTCAGTCCTCTACTGTCATTGGCTGGCACATAATGAATGATACACTTGCAGAAAAATGGAACTATGTTATAGTGACATATCATAAAAGTAAAATGAGTGAAAAAATGAGTTACAAAAGAAAAATATATAATACTTGTTATGCACACACATCATGATTCAACAGCTCAGAACTATAAAGTCAGTAAAAATTTTGTGGTGGCAAACTAAAGATGAGCTCCTCCTGAAGCTGAAATAGGGGATTCTGATTTTAGAATTTCTATTAATCATCCTGTACTGTGAAACTTCCTGGCAGATTAAAACTGTGTGCCCGACAGACTCGAACTCGGGACCTTTGCCTTTCGCGGGCAAGTGCTCTACCGAAGCACGACTCACGCCCGGTACTCACAGCTTTACTTCTGCCAGTAGCTGTGAGTACCGGGCGTGAGTCGTGCTTCGGTAGCTCAGTTGGTAGAGCACTTGCCCGTGAAAGGCAAAGGTCCCAAGTTCGAGTCTCGGTCGGGCATACAGTTTTAATCTGCCAGGAAGTTTCATATGAGCGCACACTCCGCTGCAGAGTGAAAATCTCATTCTGGATCCTGTACTGTGTTTGGAGAGTTTATCTGAATATGAAGAGACAGAGTCACAATATCAAATTAGGAAGCAAAAATGTGTTTATGTGGTACTGTCAAAAGTCAACTCGGAGGAAACATTGGTTATCCTAAATACAAGCCGAAGAGTATTTTTATTTTATTGGATATATGCCAGTCAGAAATTATTTCTTAGTTTGGATACAAAAATGCATTTTATTCTAGACTTTTATTTGTTTTCTGTATTAGTAAATAATTCTATGAAAAGGATAATTGCTACTCACCACATAGCAGTCACAGACAGGCACAACAAAAAGACCGTCAGCTTTTGGCCAAACAGGGCTTCATTGGAATTTGTCAACATACACATACACACACTCATGCATATACAACTCTCGCAAACTTGACCAGTCTCCGGCTACCGAGGTCAGACTGCGCGTGAACCATGGCTGGCTCATGCTATGCACTGGATTAAACCTTAGTTGCGATTCTGTGTTTAGTCTCCCGCAGTTATCGTGATTATGCTGTTATCCTCTCCTTCTGTGGTTGGCAGCAGCAGTGTGTATCGATATTCACACCTTGGACTATCTTTGACATGGCACTTATAGTTTCTGGCTGTGCATTGTGTGACCAGTCGGTCAGTTGGCATGGAGCAGCAAGGAATTGTCCACAGGGCGTAGTTTGGACGGGGCCACTGGCGGTCTTTACGCGGTGTCTGAGAGTGTGGGGCTGTTCCCATTGCTACAAGGTCCATGGCTCACCAACCCTGGACACAAAAGTTGAGTTTTGATTTAACATACCAGTAAGTAAAGACTGTTCACACTGTGTCGTTTGGAATTTGTTGTCGGCTGTTGGGATGTTCCTGCGAGCAACAACGTGGTTTTCAAGTTGGAAAATTCTAGCCACCCTCTTGTGGAGTTTCACTGTATTAGGATACTTGAATTGAAGTGCACCAGCAGAATCTTCTGCCTTGTGGCCGTTAATGTTCCGGTTACCTGCTCTGGCCAATTTCAGGCAGTGTAGTTTCCTCATCGTGTTGTTGCTGTCCAGCACGGTGTGTAGTTTGACAGCTCCATGTATGATTGGTTGTGGGCGCCAATATCTTCTCCGTTGTTCCGTTGAACTCCTTGTTGTGCCCTGGTCAGGTGAAGTGGAAGTTATCTTATCGGTGGGTCCGTTGACTGTCAGTCAGTTGCTTTGTCGTCGGATTGTGAATGGTTGGCCCAACTGCCTGTCTCACCTAAGTTAGCGTTAGTGTTTGAATTCCATGCCGACGTTCGAACATCTGAGCGCCCTTGGGTGTACTGCCTTTTTTTTAAATTCATTCTTGTTATTTGTACTTGTATGGCTTCTAGCCTTCTTTTTCTTTTTTAAATTAAGGTTGTTTTGCCCTAAGGCGTAAGATTCTTTAGGCCTTCAGCCTAATTTAAAGACTGTTTCACGTAAGATCTTTGTCATTTTAAAGGTTTTAATGTTGTTGAATTTTAAGTGTTGGGTCTTCAGCCGATTTTGAGTTTCAGTCATTTTGCTCTTAAGGCCTAGTTCAATGAACTTTTTTCAAGCAAGGCCTTTGGCATTTTAAAAATTTTAATGTTGTTGAATTTTGTGTGTTGGGCCTTCAGCTGATTTTAAGGTGGAGTTGTTTTGCTCTTAAGGTCTTCATCCTGAATTAAAGAACTTTTCATGTAAGGCCTTTAGTCTTTTTAAAAAATTAATGTTATGCAGTTTTAAGTGTTAGGCCTTCAGCCAATTTGAATTTAACTTGTTTGCTCTTGAAATGTCTGATTCTTTGGGCCTTCAGCCTAACTAAAGAAGTGTTTTAAGATGAGGGTTTGCCTTTTAAATTTCTGTTTTGGTTGAGTTTTGCCTAATTAAGAACTGATTTATGTGAGGTATTTTTATTTATATATTTAATGTTGTTTAGCCTTAAGTGTTGGGCTTTCAGCTGATTTTGAATTCAGATTGTTTGCTCTGAAAATCTCAGGTGCTTTGGGCCTTCAGCCTAAATAAAGAACTGTTGTAGGATAAGGCTTGCCTTTTAAATTTTTGATTATGCATGTGTTTTAAGTTATTGGCCTTCAGCCGTTTTAAATTAAAATAGCTTTCAGCCGGTAATTAAGTCGTAAAGATTAAAGCTGTGTGTTTAAAAAAAAAATTCTTTTTGGGCTCTTGTAATGTTTGATCAAATAATAAAGTTGTATGTTCAAGTGTAACTGACAGCGCCTTATTTTGGCCCCTTTCCACAATTTAAACTACCTGTCCTGTCCTGTCCTGCGGGTTAAGCCGGGCATTTCAGCGAGCAGCAGTGCATGATGGGAGAAGCAAACTGGTGGTGGGAGTAAGGAGCAGGCTGGGTGAGGAATGGGAGGGATAGCAGCAGTCGGGAGGTTAGACGGATGGCGGGAAGGGGGGGAGGAGTGTGTTTTGGAGACAGGTTAGCAGAAAAGGAGAGAAGTAAAAAGACTGTGGGTGCATTGTTGGAATAGAGGGCTGTGTAGTGCTGGAATGGGAACAGGGAAGGGGCTATACAGGTAAGGACTATGACTAACAAATGTTGAGGCACGGAGGATTACAGGAATGTGGGATGTATTGCAGGGAGAGTTCCCACCTGTGAAATTCAGAAAAGCTGTTGTTGGTGGGAAGAATCAAGATGGTGTCTTTTTAAAGCCCTTTGGGGTTACACCTGACACATCTTCATGAAATAATAAACCAAATACAGTGACTTGGTTGTACTTTGAAAAGTAATCAATCAATGACATTTTATCTACGAACTTAATATTTTTAATACACATTTCTAAATTGGACAAGCAGGTTGTCATCTGGTGTGTGGGCATTTTATAGAAGATTTCCACAACTTTTACTTTTATGATTATTTGTAATGTACACAGACAATTTTACTATGCAGTGTTATCAGTAAATTCCTTGCAAAAGTTGCCAATAATCTATACTGTGGACCGTTGTGTGTAATTTCCAATTTTTCGCATATGTGTATGCGAAATTGTTTACTTGACCAACAGCTTCCACATAAGCCATGCAAAGTTGTGGCACTCAGCACGTATATCTGTGCTCCAGTAACCCCAGCTGGTGCAATGTTGTCTTCTGCAGTACAGACAGTTCACCTTGATGCTACAGTTCTAGCCTAATGCCTGCTATATTTGGCATTAAGTTTTTGATTGATAAAGCTTAAGCTTCAATCGATGATACACAACTGGTACGTTGAATATGAAGATGGTATCTGTACTTTCGGACATGTCCGAAAGAACAGATACCACTGTGCCCTCGATGGCTCAGTCGGATAGAGTGTCTGCCATGTAAGCAAGAGATCCTGGGTTTGAGTTCCAGTTGGGGAACACATTTTCAACTGTCCCTGTTGATATTTATCGAAACCTGTAAGCAGCTAATGGTCTGGATTTAATTGTAATTTCATTCTTCGAAAGCTGCAAGATCACCAATGGTATCTGTTCTTTCAGACATGCCCGAAAGAACAGATACCATCTTCATATAGATACGGCTTACCGGCCAATGATCTTTTTCAGCGCGGATGCACTCATATTGCTCAAACTGTTACGGGAATTGGTAGACTGACTGCCGTGAGTAATGAATATAGTGGGCAGGGACACTACCAATGTAGCGTGTGGACAGTAAGTTGGAAATATGGGTCTCACGGGGAGCATGCCACAGATAAGTCCCTGCAGTCGCACTATCCTGTGTGTCCTCAATGGCTCAGTCAGATAGTGTGTATGGTCTGGATTTCATTGGGTATTTTTTTAGTATGTTGAAGTCGTGGTGTACATATATACTCTACGTTATGTATTGGAGGTTCACATTTTATTATTCTTGCTGTTATTTTATTGTAATGACCATTATAAGACTCTTGTAACATCTACCATACGTAAAACGAAATTTTGCTTATTTATCATGTCATTATATGATAGGATAATCCCGAAACATGTCATGACAAGAAAAAATAAAGAAATTCACAAAGAAACCAGTGAATATTTTTGAGCAACCGTACACTATTTTTGAAGTCTTCTTCATAATTACTGCCACAATGGTTGCATTCCTCTTTAAGGATTTTCAATCCAATTTAGATTGAACATTAAGTAAGTTTTTGTAATGCACTTCTTATACTTTACTGACTTACAATATCCCAAATTTTGAAGGCTTCTGAAGCTCATAGACCAATCTGTTGAAAGCGGTAAAGCAAAACAAAAAACAACTGTTTCACTAATGACTGAATTTTATTATGAAATATTTACTATACTATATTAGTGTATGTTTGTCTCTGCAAAGGAAATGGTTATCTATGAAAATTGAGTTGGACTGCACTCTAGCACCTAGTATGTTAAGGGGGGTTTTTACATTAAAAACTTCATATTCTCCTGTGATTGAATGGAAAATGTCATTATGTCACTGACTATACAAATCACCTGTTCTGCCTCATAACTTACCACAAAAGTGCATGACAGGTATTACCAATATGTAGTATGAGGTTTTTGTTCTGCGCGCGCGTGTGTGCGTGTGTGTGTGTGTGTGTGTGTGTGTGTGAGAGAGAGAGAGAGAGAGAGAGAGAGAGAGAGAGAGAGAGAGAGAGAGAGAGATCTCGTCTTTTTATGCAGACATATTTTCAATAACTTTGCAAGTTTCACTGTTGGCATCAACTAAAAATGGCCTATTTATAATTTTTTAAATTGATTTATCTTTATTCAGCCAAGCATCATCTGATAATGATATAGGGTTTTTCGGTGTCATACAATGTAAATCAATAGGTCAAAATATACAACACACAGCATATGTACCATGGCTTATGAGGATAGGACAGGTAGTCTATGATGATAGGACAGTTGGTCAGCCAGAGAGAATGCATGAAATGGTGTTTTATATTATTATTGGTAGTGTCCCATGAATTCACTCATTCTAGTTGTGTTTTCTTTTCATAGGTAAGAGCTTAAAAAGTTCTGTTTACACACTCTGCCAGCTTTTTGGTGGTCAGTCCTACATAGAAGGCAGTGCAGCGGACACAAGTCAGTTGGTATAAAACATGAATAGTGTTCAGATGCGGATCTGTCTTTAATACCATGGGTGCTGTATCAACAGATATATACAAATCATCTACCATGAAATTAAGTTCCTGTACATGAACTACAACTTGATTAATTAGTTAAAACATATGAGCCATCTGAATTCTCTCACCCAATATTATTTTTCTCTCAACTTCACAGATGGGCAATTGTAGTGAAAACATCAGTTGCTGTGTGTCTTGAGTAACCTCACATAATTATGTTTCATGCTTTAATATTGTATATGCTGTTGGCACAATGTATGAAAAGCAACAGAAGAAATGTCCTCACAGAGATATGCAGTTGCTGTGCATAGCTACACTGTTACTCTCAAGACCTGAGTGTTGTTTGACTACATGGATAAATTTGGATGCTCTCACCCAACACAATTTTCCCTGAACCTTGCAGACATTTTTAAGAACAGAATGGCACTTCCTTTTATATTACATGTATCATCTACATGGCTAATCAAATTTGAATGTTCAGGTTTTTGGAAAAATGAACCACATTACTCTCAGTATACTTTCTGATGCCATATAAATATTTCTGATCAATTCCATATGGTTGGCAAAAGTTTGTACTACTTCTGTTATCATATACTTTTTTTCACTAACAAGTGTGAAATTTTGTTGTTTTTGTCCTTTGGTATCTACAACATTTTTTGTCATTTCTCACATTTATGTCTATGGCATCTTGACTGAAGGAAAAAAAAAAAAAAAAACCTACAAATTTTCTGTGAGACCCCATTCATACTAGCCTAGAGGTGCATCATGTTTCTTGGGCAGACTTTATTTTATTCCCAGCATTAAGAAGAACGGGCATCCCAACATGTATGTGATTATTAAAGATGGAATACTCACTTAAGTTGCAAAACAATGGGAATTGCTGTGACCTATTCAATGGAACCAAGATTTGCGGAAATTACAGAAAACATTAATATGGTTGGCTGGGCAGGGATTTGAAGCCAACTACTGAATACAAATCACATGCCTTAAGCTTGTGACACATCACTCAGTCACTGCAAAAGAAACGTTAGGTCTAGACAAATCTTTCCAGGATTCCTATCTTTTGCCACTCACAATTCCTAAATTAACTTCTTGCCATTAGTTAATTGCAGGAAAAGCTGTTCTCTAATGTGACAGCCATCATTTTAAAAACAATAGAAATAGTTACGGGTTTTACAGAGCAAAACAGAAGCACAAGTTTCAGATTATTGTTATATAATTTTTGCAAAAACTCACCAGCAGCCACAGTAGCCAAAAGTAATTTGAAAAGATAGACAGCATCTGGCATGCAGATGTTAGAATTAAGAGATCCTTCACATGCCTGTAAAAGAAAATTATTATATGCACATTCAGTCATATAATACACTAACGTATGGTCAGAAACACATAAGTGGAAACTTTCTGGATTAGATATGTGCTCTCAGTGATGAGATCTCACAAACAAACTACCAAAAAATTTAAATGTAGTCTGCTTCAAACATGTAGCTGTTAAAACTGTGCTGATTATTTTTGTCAACAGACATCTGGAATGAGTGTAACAAGAAGTGCAAAATTGGTAACATAAAACACGATTATGGTTAGCTTTTTATGATTAGATAATTATGACAGAAATACTTCAGGTATTAAATACAAGTACATAATAATGGATGTTATTTTATTCCAAAGATGAAGCCGACCCTTTCCAATCTGTACACACAGAAAGTTATCCAATGAAAGCACAAGCAAACCATGATACCAGCACCTATGAATTCCACAAGTAAAAGTGTAGCATTTAAGGTAAAAATATGAGGACTTCTGAAAAGATAACAAAATGTTCTGCAGAAAATCTAGCAAGTGTTTTCACCACTTTAAAAGATCACAGGTCCAAACTTTTTAAAAGCTGAATGGTACGTATCCTAAATTTATAACATTATAACCAAACAACTTTGAAAAGCTGTCTCATAATGCAAAGTTAAATAAAATTTTACACAGGCAACCATTCGTGAGATCTGACAATTCATATTTCACATCCTATTCAAACATAAATCTGCAGGGACTCATTATTGATGAACAAATGAAAGTTTAAAACCCATTTGTATGTACAGAATTGCCAAGTGAGGCAGTTGGTGTCATGGTTGGAGGATGGTTTAAGGTGAATATGAATGCATGTTTAGCTCAAAAATTCTATACTGTTATGGGGATACAAGGACCCAGTATAGGAGGAGGCACTATAAATGAACTTCAGTCTCTCCAAGGTCAAATTACTGAATGCATATATATTGAAGATGTCATGATTTAAGATAATTGTGATCAAAGACATGGCAGACGGAGAATGACTGTTACGGATCAACGATCAACGCCAGCAACAGGCAGGCAGAGAGAGAGAGAGAGAGAGAGAGAGAGAGAGAGAGAGAGAGAGAGAGAGAGCAGTCTTCCAGGAATGCTTAGAGCAGAAGATTTATATTTTCATGAAAAATAACAGGATAAAAAGTGAACAACAGACAAGACACTACCAAAATTTTTAATTAAATCTATACATTGTACACTTTCTGAATGCTTGTATAATACAGCAGTAGATAAGCAAAATCTGAATCTTTTTATTAGGAAATAGCAACCCCTTCTTTATTTTTAACAGCAACTACGTGATGCTATCCAAAATTTTTGGGACTGGTGCTGCCATCTGTTGAAAACCTTACCTTTGGCCTAATGGCCACCGTCACCTCCCGTTGCATGTACACACCAGTCCCAGCGCTTCTGCCACTGGTCAAACATTTTCTGGAACTCTTGTTCTTTGAGGGTGCTTATCACTGCCAGCGATGCTTCTTGAGTCCTCTCTAGAGTGTCGAACCGATGGCCTTCCAACATGAGTTTCAGTTTTGGGAAGAGCGCAAAGTTGCAAGATGCCAAATCTGGCGAGTATGGTGGGTGGGGTACAACAGCCATGGTGTTTTTTGCCAAAAAGGTCCTGGTGAGCAAGGACTTGTGACAGGGCGCGTTACACCAAAATTCGGGCTGTCGTTGCCACATGTTTTCACGGGGGCTGCCGCAAAACGTCACAGTAGTAAGCGGAATTCACTGTTTGGTTGGGTGGGCTGAATTCTTTGTGCACAATTCCCTTGGTATCAAAGAAAATGATGATCATGCTCTTCACTTTGCTCTTCACCTGTCTCGCTTTTTTGGGTCTTGGAGAGCCACTCAAACATATGCATACAGCTCAGGCTTTGTCCCCCAAACACTTTTTGAATCATTGCAAGGGTCTCTGTAGCACTTTTTCTGAGAACGGCACAGAATTTGATTCACACGCACTGTTCTGTTCGCAGATCCATCATAAAATTGCCACACACCAAACACAGAGTATAACGGAAATCACTGTGGACACGCAACACATCCTCCCAGCTGAATGCCACTCCGCACACTGACTCATCAGATATGCAGCTCTTGCCACCTAGCAGTGCAAAAATCTACTACTCCTACTTTCCAGATGGAAGCACCAGTCCCGAAAATTTTGGATTCCACCTCGTATTCTGTTAATTAACCAAGTTATCTTAAAAATATTTGAGTCTAGAGTATAAATTAAACTGATTCCTGACAATCTGTTCGGTTGTAGACTTATCTAAACACATTAACAATTTTTAAGTTTAACATCCCTGAAGATCAACTCATTGTTGGCGAGCATTATGCCAGGAACTGTAGCTCAGTTGGAAATGTTGAATAGGAATGGAAACTGTCCAGAAGCTTAGCAAAGCTCTCATTCTTCTCCATGTCTGCAGCAACCTGTTGTGGTCTCATCAATGGAGGCAACTGGAGCTGGCACTCAGACACTTTCCAACTGGTGCCAGGGGTGGCACTTTGAAGTTCACAGCCAGCCCCAAGCGCAACCCAATCAGCAACCTCTGTGCCACTGCAAATGAGATGGACTTCCACACTGTCATATGTGGAGGCCACAGGCAACAATGGTTCATGTTCGGCATTGACATTAGAAACTTCTAGGACAGAGTTGCACGGTTGCAGTTCGTAGTGGAGATCAGCCTGCGATACTTAGTCTACAAGTGGAGTTGTCTATAGCCTTCACATAGCGAAAGGTATTTACTACAGCAATTGACAGTGTGGCACCCAGGACGGCATAGTCTTGCGGACACTGTATTCAGTAACGTACAAGTAGACAGGCCACTGCTTAGTCATATTTGTCCACAAGCACATCCAACAAGTTGCTGTACAACTTTAGTTAAGTATCACAGCGCAATAAAGTGTATGTGTGCGTGTCACTAATTTGTCTGCACTGTCAGTTCCTCTGTCCACCTTGGAACACTTAAGCCTAATATGACGTGAACAAGCCATTCTAACCAGATGACCCATACACAACATCTGGCAACAAGAATTCCGAACTCACTGCACAACATCATTTACTGCATCCCTTGGATATTCCTTGCTTACTTGTTTGTTAACTTTTTGTACTTGTGGAAATTTCTGTTACAGATCGGTGTTCTTTGTTTTTGTTATTTAATTGCTGTGCTGCCATAGTTCATAAGTTAGCTATAGAATTTCTTATGTGTTTGTTTTAGTATTTGTTTACCACATGAGACCTACCATTCCAAACCTCTCACTTGCCTGCTCCACAATTAGCAGCGCCATAAACGCAAACACATGCAGCACTATGGCTTGATTTAAATCAGTTTCTTCAGTTACAGGTGCAGTCAATGAACCAGTTTATGGTACTGATGAAGAGGTTCATCCAAACGCAGATGGTAGCAAATGAGATATGGACTCTGACTCCGTCACCCACTGCACTGCCACAAGCAGCACAGCCTTCGCTGTTGCCTCCATTTTGACAATTTGAAGAAGAAAAGGAAGACCAGTTGGAATATTTGCCACAATTCGAAGCACAGCTGGTCCCTCAGCAAATTCAAAATACTGTCAAGCAGTCTTTTTTTCTGTCCACCATTGGTGTCACCGTTTACCACATTTGTGCAAAGTTATTCCCTACTACAAGTCCAGAACTAGTTAGCTATGATGAGCTTATTCTAGCATTGAACAAATATTACGGCAATAAGATCAATGTGGTGGCTGCCAGATTTAAATTCTTTAGGTTCATGAAATAACCAGGTCAGACATACATGCAATGGGTGACAGATTTGCAGGGGCTCACAAGACAGTACAAATTTGTGTGAAAGTGGAAAATACTATAGAGACTTGTTGATTCATGATGCTATTACCCAAAATGTGGCAGATAGTTGAATCCATGAACAAATCTTAAAATACCCTTATCTCATGTTGCAACAGGTTTTGCAGATTATTGGCTTTCATGTTTAGTGCAACAGCGCAGCTGACAGTTTTCAAGTGGGGGACATTTGTGCCATAGCCTCAAAAGATAACACTGCGAGGCAACATAAGCAGCTCACTTTGAAGGCAAACACACAGCAGCCCTGTCAGGTACACCACAGCTTGCCATGTAACACCATGACCAGAAATCTATCAGCATGAAGTCTTGCCTGTACTGTTTCAAATCTCAGAAATGTGACCGGTGCATTTTGTGTTATGTAATTTGTTTTACATGTGGTAAGAACGTGCACATTCTGCAAGTGACAAAGACTTCCACTGAGAAAAAAACACCCACATAACTCGAACTTTCATGTGCATGTTGTTCAGTCTGAGCCGAGCTGTGAATCTAGTGTAGCACATAGCAGTGAAACTGTGCAGTACAAAGAATCAGTAGGTTCTTCAGTGCAATGCCACTCGAACAAAATTTTGTGGACCTTGTTATTGCCGACCAAAGTATTCAGTTTCAGTTACACATGGGTGCTTCAGTCTCATTGCTAAATCAAAATACTTATGATCTGCTTGGCAAACTGAAGTTAAAGAAGCCAACAATTACTCTGACAATGTATAATGGAGAGGATATCCCAGTATTACGATCTTGTAGCCTTCCTGGCATCTATCAAAATTTGCAAAAGACTTATTCCAGGTTTTGTGTTCACAGGACACTGCTAATATTTTTGGCCTTGATTTGTTTGACTTGTTTGGATGGCATATGTCTGGATGGCATATTGTATACATTGTGCTAGCAGTTACTTCATTTGGCACTAGAGACAGTGTTGCTCAGTTGTGTGATTAATTTAAATATTGTTAGCTGTAAAGCTACCAATTTTGTTACTCGTATGGCAATGAAAGACAATGCACACCCCTGCTTTTGGAGAACTTGTGTAGTACTATATGTGCTCCACAGAATTGTCGCAAAGGAACTTATGCAGTAATAGGAAAAAGACATCACTTCACCCATCACAGCCAGTCTGGACATCCCCACTAGTTTTTGTGAAGAAGCCTTCAGGCAGTGAGAATCTGCACAGACTTTAAGGTGACAGTGAATCCTCAGAGAGTAGTTGATATGTTCCCACTGGCGCAACCTGATGAGCTTATGGACCGCTTAGGAGCATGTCGCTACTTCTGCAAGATTGATCTGTACGATGCCTACCTACAGAGTCCATTAGATGAACAGTCACAGGAAATGTTTGTGATTAATACACATATGGAACTTTTGGTAGCACATCTCTATCAGTGATCTTTAAACGCTATCTGGAACAATTAACTGCATCTGCGCCTTCATGTACAAAGTACTTGGATGATATTATGCAATCAGGCTGTGTGGCAAAAAGAGCACCTCAGTAATTCTCATCGCCTATTCAAAGTGCTGTCAGAGGCAGGCCTCAAAAGTAGCAAAGACAAGTGTGTGTTCTTCCAGACTGAAATTGAGTAGTTAGATCATGTGACCACTTCCCAAAGTGCTCATCCGACACAGTCACACTTGTAGGCTATTTGTGACCTCAAACATCAAAGAAATCTCTCTGAATTGCTATCAGTACTAGGGAGCTGACCTACTATATCCACTCAGTTCCTCAAGCAGCTCTAATCGCAGTGCACTTACATCGCCTTCGATGCAAGAATGTATCTTTCATGTGATCCCACAAATGTGACATCGCATTTCAGAAACTGAAAGACACTTGTGCTCAAGAATCATTGTCTGGTTCATTTCAATCCTGGAAAATTGTCCGTTTCAATCCAGGCAAACTAGTTCCCTTGGCTACGGCCACACCCTCTTACCACACTGGCGCAGTACTTTGCACAGAATTGGTTCTGCAGACAGACCATTAACTTTCACCTCCAAACTTCTCAACAAGGCTCAGACCAATTATTCACAGATAGAGAAAGAGGCTCTTACAATCATTTATGAAGGACTAAATTCCACCAATAATTGTATAGAAGAAAATTCTGCTTAGTCACTGACCAAAAACAATTGCATTCACTTTTAAACCTGGCCAACCCTGTTCCAAACCGCACTACAAAAAAATTGCAATAATGGGTTCTCATTCTCTCACATTACTAGTACAAGATAATTTACAGGCCCACAGCCAAGCATGCCAAAGCAGACACACTATCGCGTCTTCCAGTGGGACTGGATGTGGACTTTGACACTTCAAAAGCATCATGCTGTTACCCAATACAGAGGAGTTAAATGCTCTGGACCAATTCCCCTTAGATCACTGGAAGGTCGTCCACGTTACAGCAGTGGACCTGGACTTGCAGATTTTGTTGCACTACATCTGCACGAGTTGGCCCCGCTCAGTGAAACAAATCATTAGCCTGGTGATCCACCGATACTTTGCATGTCAGCATGACTTATCAGTGCTTTAAGGTGTTATTTTGCTAGACACAGAATCATAACAATTGCATGTGGAGATCCAAAACACTCTCCAGAGAAACGTACTCAGCTTGCTGCCCCAGAGTCACTGGAGCATGTCTGCACAAAACAATCAGCTCACAGACACTGCACTTGGTTCGACATGGATGCTCAAATAGAACAAATGATGGCACAGTGTCATGCTTGTGTGGAACACCAGGCAGACCCTCCTCAACATTTCTTTGATTGGCCAAATCAGAAGCGCCTTGACAGCACATTCATTTGTACTTTGCTGGACCCTACGGGAACATTCATTGCCTGATTCTCAGCGGCGCATATAGCAAGTTTCCTTTTGTGATGCCAATGAATTCAGTATCTACACATTGCTTGCTCTAGTCTTTGCAGTCCATATTTTGAATTGCAGGTTTTCCAGTGTTGCTACTGACTGAAAATGGACCTCAATTTTTGTTGGTAGAATTTGAGGATTTTCGTGCCACCAATGGCATTCATCACATCACCAGCAAACATTTTCACCCTCAATCAAAGGGAGAAGTGGAGCACTTCGTGCACACTTTCAAACAGCAGATGGCTAAGCCACTCACCCACCACACATGGGAATTTTTTGCTGCTCTTCCTCTTCTTGCCTTACTACTCCCAGCCCTGCAACAGCCCTCTACCAGCGGAGTTGCTCCGTGTACTGCACCACCACACATTGCTTCAGCTGCTTCAGCTGCCGCATCCGCCCACCACCCCCCACCCCCCTGTGGTAGCCAGCATTTACAATGCCCACTCCAGGAAATGTATAAAGCTAATCAACAAATTTTTTTCAGAATGTACGGCAGACAAAAGACCTGAAAGCGTGGCAGTATTGTAAAATCATCAGGTAGATCCATGTTTCTTGTACAGGGTCTAACAGGTTTGCAGCAGCGACACTGGAACCAACTCTGACCTCGTAATTTGTGTGACGCTGGCATTGAGTCTTTGTTTACAACAGACTCCCCCCACCCCTCCCCCCTGTCATAGCAGCAATCGACACTACATGATGATGGTGAGGAAGTTCAGGATGGGAGATGGAGTGAGGGGAGCAGTGTTGTGTCCTTGCCAATAGGTGCTGCTACCTCTGGATCACGGCGTCCCGGGTTTGATTCCTGGCTGGGGACTGGGTGTTTGTGTTGTGGTGTCACTGCCAGACACCACACTTGCTAGGTGGTAGCCTTTAAATCGGCCGCGGTCCATTAGTATACGTCGGACCCGCGTGTCGCCACTATCAGTGATTGCAGACCGAGCGCCGCCACACGGCAGGTCTAGAGAGACTTCCTAGCACTCGCCCAGTTGTACAACCGACTTTGCTAGTGATGGTTCACTGACAAAATACGCTCTCATTTGCCGAGACGATAGTTAGCATAGCCTTCAGCTACGTCAATTGCTACGACCTAGCAAGGCACCATTATCAGTTGCTATTGATATTGTAAAGAATGTACAGACAAGAGCTACGTTCAACATTAATGGATTAAAGTTAAGTATTCCACCACTACATCCTTTTTTTCTAGTCTAACTTCCTTGTCCTGTTCCAGACCTCACGCCAGACCTCACGCGTGCCTTTCGGCTCCCTCTATTCATACGGGTTGGCCCTCTTGCCAATCCACAACATGTGTTGTCCTTGTCATCTCATCATCATTTGGGAATTGGCGAGATTGGAACTGGACTGACTGGGAACTTGTACGGGCGCTGATGACCTCGATGTTGAGCACCCCACGAACCATCATCATCATCATCATCATCATCATCATCATCATCATCATCATCGTGGCCAATAGACGCAACTAGAGCTCGCACTCTGAGACAGTTTCTGAAGTTTGCCACCACCCACAAGCCTAATCAGCAACATCCATGCCACCAATGAGATGGACTTCCGCATTGTGGTAAGCAGTGGCCACAGGCAGCAATGATTCACATTCAGTGTTAGCGTATGACAGTTCTAGGACAGAGTTCTACATCTACATCTACATTTATACTCCGCAAGCCACCCAATGGTGTGTGGTGGAGGGTACTTTACGTGCCACTGTCATTACCTCCCTTTTCTGTTCCAGTCGCGTATGGTTCGCTGGAAGAACGACTGTCTGAAAGCCTCAGTGCACGCTCGAATCTCTCTAATTCTACATTCGTGATCTCCTCGGGAGGTATAAGTAGGGGGAAGCAATATATTCAACACCACAACCAGAAACGCACCCTCTCGAAACCTGGCAAGCAAGCTACACCGCGATGCAGAGCACCTCTCTTGCAGAGTCTGCCACTTGAGTTTGCTAAACATCTCTGTAACGCTCTCACAGTTACCAAATAACCCTGTGACGAAACGTGCGGCTCTTCTTTGGATCTTCTCTGTCTCCTCCATCAACCCGATCTGGTACGGATCCCACACTGATGAGCAATACTCAAGTATAGGTTGAATGAGTGTTTTGTAAGCCACCTCCTTTGTTGATGGACTACATTTTCTAAGGACTCTCCCAATGAATCTCAACCTGGTACCCACCTTACCAACAATTAATTTTATGTGATCATTCCACTTCAAATCGTTCCGCACGCATACTCCCAGATATTTTATAGAAGTAACTGCTACCAGTGTTTGTTCCGCTATCATATAATCATACAATAAAGGATCCTTCTTTCTATGTATTCGCAATACATTACATTTATCTATGTTAAGGGTCAGTTGCCACTCCCTGCACCAAGTGCCTATCCGCTGCAGATCTTCCTGCATTTCGCTACAATTTTCTAATGCTGCAACTTCTCTGTATACTACAGCATCATCTGCGAAAAGCCCAATGGAACTTCCGACACTATCTACTAGGTCATTTATATATATATTGTGAAAAGCAATGGTCCCATAACACTCCCCTGTGGCACACCAGAGGTTACTTTAACGTCTGTAGACGTCTCTCCATTGATAACAACATGCTGTGTTCTGTTTGCTAAAAACTCTTCAATCCAGCCACACAGCTGGTCTGATATTCCGTAGGCTCTTACTTTGTTTATCAGGCGACAGTGCAGAACTTTATCGAACACCATCCGGAAGTCAAGGAAAATAGCATCTACCTGGGAGCCTGTATCTAATATTTTCTGGGTCTCATGAACAAATAAAGTGAGTTGGGTCTCACACGATCGCTGTTTCCGGAATCCATGTTGATTTCTACAGAGTAGGTTATGGGTTTCCAAAAACGACATGATACGCGAGCAAAAAACATGTTCTAAAACTCTACAACAGATCGACGTCAGAGATATAGGTCTATAGTTTTGCGCATCTGCTCGACGACCCTTCTTGAAGACTGGGGCTACCTGTGCTCTTTTCCAATCATTTGGAACCTTTCGTTCCTCTAGAGACTTGTGGTACACGGCTGTTAGAAGGGGAGCAAGTTCTTTCGCGTACTCTGAGTAGAATCGAATTGGTATCCCGTCAGGTCCAGTGGACTTTCCTCTGTTGAGTGATTCCAGTTGCTTTTCTATTCCTTGGACACTTATTTCGAAGTCAGCCATTTTTTCGTTTGTGCGAGGATTTAGAGAAGGAACTGCAGTGCGGTCTTCCTCTGTGAAACAGCTTTGGAAAAAGTATTTCAGCTTTACGCGTGTCATCCTCCATTTCAATGCCATCATAATCCCGGAGTGTCTGGATATGCTGTTTCGAGCCACTTACTGATTTCACGTAAGACCAGAACTTCCTAGGATTTTTCTGTCAAGTCGGTACATAGAATTTTACTTTCGAATTCACTGAACGCTTCACGCATAGCCTTCCTTATGCTAACTTTGATATCGTTTAGCTTCTGTTTGTCTGAGAGGTTTTGGCTGCGTTTGAACTTGGAGTGAAGCTCTCTTTGCTTTCGCAGTAGTTTCCTAACTTTGTTGTTGAACCACGGTGGGTTTTTCCCCGTCCCTCACAGTTTTACTCGGCACGTACCTGTCTAAAACGCATTTTATGATTGCCTTGAACTTCTTCCATAAACACTCAACATTGTCAGTGTCAGAACAGAAATGATCGTTTTGATCTGTTAGGTAATCTGAAATCTGCCTTCTATTACTCTTGCTAAACAGCTAAACCTTCCTCCCATTTTTTATATTCCTATTACCTTCCATATTCAGGGATGCTGCAACGGCCTTATGATCACTGATTCCCTGTTCTGCACTGACAGAGTCGAAAAGTTCAGGTCTGTTTGTTATCAGTAGGTCCAAGATGTTATCTCCACGAGTCGGTTCTCTGTTTGCATGTTTGCAGTTTGTAGCTACAGTTTGTAGTGGAAATCAGCCTGCGAGACTTAGTCTACAAGTAGAGTTGTCTACAACCTCCACAAAAGGACAAGTGTTTACTACAAATATTGACATGTAGTGTCCAGGACAGATATGTCTTGTTGACACTGTATTCAGTAACGCATGCCTAGACAGGCCACTGCTTTGTTGTATCTGTCCGAAAGCACATCAAACAAGTTGCTGTACAACTCTTGTTAAGAATTGCAGCGCAATGAAGGATATATATGTCACTAATTTGTTTGCACTGTCACAGTTCCTCTGTTCACTTCAGAACACCTAAACCTAATAACACGTGTGCAAGTTGTTCTAACCAGATGAACCACACACATCACAACCATTCAACTGAACAGGGAGTAGTTACCTTTATTCATACCAATAACAAATAACAAATGAAAATCACCAGTTTGCTTTTGTTCTAAAATATTACTTTTGTTCATTCCACTAATTGTATTCCCCCCAGGATCTTCCAACATCATATAAATGTCAGCAGATGTCGATGAAGAATTGGTGTTACATGCAAAGCAGCTTCACAAACTGTTAAGAGCACCTGGTACATACTGCTTCTTTAGTGGAGGAGTCTTCCCATGGAGGTTATAAAGTTCAAAGTTGTGCAATTATTTAAAAAATGGAACAAATACAAAATGAAAATCAGTTACTGTACTTCGATTAAAATAATCTTGTGAGTGCCTGCCGTCATCCAACCATATCTTTTGTTCAGGTTCTACTGACTGAGCTATCTAAGCATGATTGTGAGTTGCACAGTAGAGCACTTGCCCACGAAAGGCAAAGGTCTGAGGTTTGAGTCCCAGTCTGGCACACAGTTTTAATCTGCCAGGAAGTTTCAAATCACCACACACTCCACTGCAGAGTGAAAATTCGCTCTAGAATATGTAACCTGACTGCTTGGAATGTACACCATATGAATTTTAACACTAAACATCTACACAATGCACAACAGCTTGTCCCCTATCCCTCCTCCCACTATTCTCCTAAATATTTGAGAGATCAATGAAGAAACACGGTGCTACATTCTAAAATAACCAAGTACAGAGAAACAAAATAAAATTACGACACAATAAATGTTGTAACTTGCCCGAGAGGCTCTGAATAAATTTCTTGGACTGATCAGCATCATCAATGAGAATGCAAAATTTGTCATTGATGTGGAGAAAGACCACTGTCTTATATTCCTTGACATTATGGTACCGAGGAAACAAGATGGCATGACAGGTCGAGTTTTTACACAGAAAACTGACAAATTCAAATCTATGTTTGCACACGTCTACTTGTTGCCAGCCACATCAATGCAGTACTGTTTTGACAAATTTTGTTCACAGGGATCGAGCCATGAATGTCCACAAAGGCTTACCTACAAAACTGCTACACCTGAGAGAGGTCTTCTGAAGGAATGGCTACAGCGGTATACAAATTAAAAAGGCAATATGAACTATGTGCATCGCCTGAACAATTATTTTATCGAAATGATGTGGAACGTGTCAGTTCACAGGACACGCATACATGTTTCGTGTTAACACTGATGAACACATTTTTTAGTTCTACTCACGCATGTACACTTGAAAACTTTTTTTTTTTTTTTATGGGCAGCCAGTTTTTAAAAAGTAACTCACTATGGAATAGAAGTTGTCTAGCATACCCGACTGAAGAGTGAAAATTTCATTCTGGAATTTTAGGTTAGATTTAAAACTTTCTTTGCTAACTGTCACACATTTTATGTTATTGAGAAAATTATCAAAAATTTTTGTTGCAGCATATTAACTCGTTTCTGAGCCACCAAAAGCTTTAGTAATGGGTAATATAGGTATTTTTCCCGTCTAGTGTTGCGGGTGTGGACATAACCAACCTTCTCAAATTGCCCTGCTTTATTTATGATGAATTTCACCAGCAAATATATGTATTGTAATGGTGCAGTTAAAATGCCTAACCTTCTCAAGTTGCCGTACATTATTTATGATGAATTTCATCATGAAATATATGTATTGTGATGATGCAATTAAAATGCCTCGCTCCTGGAAGACGTACCTACACGATGACCGTGAATGAACATCACATATTATTCTTACTATTCACTTTTAGATAATCAATACTTTCTTTCTAAGTGATGAGTTACCCCAGAACATTATTCCATTAGACATTATTGATTGGAAATATGCGAAGTATATCAGGAGGCTGAGTCATTTATTTCCAAGACAAGCAATTATGCAAAGACCTAAAGAAGCTGAAATTAATTGCTTGAGAAGCTCAGTAATATGCTACTTCCAGTTCAAGTTTTCATCAATAAGTACACCAAAATATATGAAGCTTTTCTACTGTATTAACTGACTCCTGTTCATCTTCTACAGAAATTGTACGTATGGCTATTTGTTGTACAGAACTGAATGTAGTGTGTTTTCTCAAAATTAAGAAACAGTTCACTTTCAGAAAAACACTTAATAATTCTTTGAAAGAATTAACAATCTCTGCTTCTGCTGCTTTTTCTCTAATGGGATGTACCCATGATGGACCCATTTTCAAAACTATGTATTTATTCAAGTACACATCCAAAATGAACGAAGTTTATATCAATGGAAAGAGAAAGTTTCAAAGCTTTTTTAAAAATGTTGTTTGATATTAATTACTTTTTAATAATTAGAAATGTTATAAATGTTCCATGTGTCCACCACTGGCTGCATGGCAAACATAAATGTGGTACCCAAACTTGTCCCACATACGCGAAAGCATATTTGCTGTTACTGAGTGCACAGTAGCAGTGAACTGGTTCCGCAGATCGTGCAGAGTGGTTGGTAGAGGCGGGACATAAACAGCTTCTTTCACATAACCGGCCACTTCTGAAACCATCACCACCCACCCACCGCTGCCCCCCCCCCCCCCCCCCAAACTTTGAAATTTCCTCTTTTCATTGGTATAAAGGTTGTTCATTTTGGATTTGTACTTTAATACATATGAATTTTTGAAAATGGGTCCATCATTTAGAATAACCCTGTATAACGACACTAGTTTCATTTGAAGTAAGTGCCAATTCAGCTTGTTGACAGGTGGAAGGTCATTCAAAATTATAAGGAATAGGAGTTGATGAAAAATTGAATCTGTGGGACTCCTTTTGTGATTTCTCCCCAGTCACTAAAATATTCTATCTTTCCAACATGGTTTGAATTACTGAGCGCAACTTTCAGCTCTCTCTCTGTCACGTACGATCCAAACCAGTTGTGTGTAAAGACATCTATTCTGTGAAACTTGAGATTTTCTAGGAGTGTAACATGACTTAAACAATCAAACGCCTTGGAAAGATCACAACAAAAAATACCAACTGGTGATAATTTACTATTTAAGGCTTGTAATATTTGGTGGATGAATGTATAAATAGCAGTTTCAGTCAAACAGCCCTTCTGGAATCCAAACTGTGACATGCTAAGTAAATTGTTTTTACTTAAATGTGAGACTACTCTTGAGTACTTTTTTTTAATATTTGGAAAAAGATGCCAGTAAGGAAACTGGAGAATAATTATTTAAATCTTTCTGTCACCTTTCTCATAAAATGGTAAAACAATTCCAATTTTAATCTGTCTGGAAAAATTCCCTTTGTCAGTGATGCATTCATATATCACTGAGGACATTACTTATTAAGTTAGAGCAACTTTTCACAATTCTGTCTGAAATTCCATCAACACGATATAAGCTTTTGTTTTGCAGAATTTTTATATTTCTATTAATTTTAGCAAGGATGTTGATGCTAGGTCTAGCAGCTTAAAAGTTTTGAGGAATGACACTTTTTACATATTCTCTTGCTTCTTTAATTGAACCATTTACTACTGTTTTTGTTGTTACATTTACAAAGTGAAACGAAGTTCTCACTACTTGTGAACTATGAGTCATAACATTGCAATTTAATGTAACTGTTATGGTACAAGTATCTTGTTAACTGACTGGCTGTTCTGTCTCTCCTTTGACATTATCCATACAGTTTTAATCTTATCATCTGCATTATTTATTTCTGTCAAGGTGTGCATAGTTCTGGACATTTTAATGACTTACTCTGGCCTTTTTTCCCTCCTTGTCTTACATGGATTCTAATTCCCTTTGCTATCCATAGCTTACTTGCATTTTTTAAAATGGGTTTTCTGGATAGATTTTTAGGAAAGGTACTTTCAAATATTGTCACAAATCCAATTTGGAATAAACTGAATCTGACATTAGCATCTCTTTTTATACAGGGTGATTCAGGAGGAAAGACACATAATTTTTGAGGTGATTCTACATGTGAAAATAAACTGAAAAAGTCCTACAAACATATTTCCAATTTTCCGTTGTTACAGAACTGGTACAGGTTGAAGACTATACATAACCACGAATTGATACAAATATGATTGTGAATATTACCTACCACACTGCTGTGTAGGTGCTATGGTGGACAGAATAATGCTGAAAAATATGACTGATTGAGGTGTGTGGGTTCTCCAACAGATGGCAGCACTTTCACGTTGCACCAAGACAACAGCTGCAAGCATACCCAGTGTGCAATTGAGGGTTGGATCAGTGAGCATTTGTGAGGCCGTGTGTGTGTCATTCTTGAGTGTTGTTTAACTGAGCATGTCCACTGTGTCTGTGAATACCAACATGCCGCATATGTTCATCAATGAGAATACGCAGACATGTTGTTTGTGTATGGGTACCACAATGACAGTGCCCGTGCAGCTGTCACAGAATACCAGAGATGTTTCCCTGATTGACGAATCCTCTGTGACAGGGTATGTCCTAGAGTTTTTCAAACATTATGCGAATCTGTAACACTACCCAGTATACCACAGAAGGTGAGGTCACCCAGTCAGTTGGGGAAAGGAAAGACATTGCAATGGTACAAAAGAGTTCCACCACCAGTACATGGCACATTAACTGTTAGTTCAATATTGCACAGACACGAATGTGGTGTACATTCCATTCCAAGGGCTTGTATCCAATCCATGTGCAGCCCGTGCAACATCCGCTTCCAGGTGACTCAGTAAGCAGACAACAATTTTGTGAAAAGTTGACTGTACACAGAGATGTCATGCATTACACTTTACTTACATATGAGGCTACATTTACATTCAATGCTATCGTGAACACCCACAATTCTCTTACATGGGTGATGAGACTAGGGAAACAAGATTCCAAGTCAGATTCTCAGCAAATGTCTGGTGTGGTATGATTGAATACATGGTGATAGAGTTTGTGTTTCTGCCAGATTGCATGATAGTCACACAGCATATGCACATTTCCTGATAGAAGACCTACCCGCACTTTTGAAAGACGTGACATTAGAGCAATGAAGGCAAATGTACCTGCAACAGGATGGATCACCAAGTCACAGTACCAGACAAGTATCCCAGCATCTGAACAGCACATTTCCTCAACCATGGATTGGCTGTGGTGGACACATTAACTGGGCCATCAGATCACCCAACCTAACTCCTTTAGAATTTTGTTTAAGGGTGTGGTTAAAGAGGGATGTGTACTTTACGAAGTTGGATACACGTGAAGAGCTTGTCGCTCACATCACTGATGCTGTGCTAGCATTAAAACCTGCTGAGATGATGTTCGATGTTCAACACAACACATCCTCCAATGCATTGACAATTGCATTGAGATGGGTGGGGGACCTTTTGAACACCTCTTGTAGGCTGGATCACCACAGTGTCAACACAACATTTCTGTAAGTAATATTCACACTTGTCTTCATACCATTCATGGATGTGTGTAGTCCTCAATCTGCTCCTGTTCTGTAATGACTGAAAATCGGGCACATTTTCACAGGACCTTTTCAGTTTCTTTTCGCATGTAGAATCATCTCATAAATTATGTGACATTCTTCCTGAATCACCCTCTATATACATCATCTCACACCATTTCTTTTAATGGAGATCATTATATCCTATTCTCATTCATAAGTCTCACTGCTTTTTATGAACCTGCCTCAGGGCTGCAAGTTGCAATATTGTTTATTTTTTTCAGCCTGAGCACTGTCCATAAATATTTTATCTATTAGGGTCCTGCTGCACATGAGTTGGAAAATTAAGTATTGAAATTAGACTGAAACACCCAGATAACAATTCCAATTCATTTTTCCTGTGTGTATCTGTTAAGAAATCTGTAGTGAAATCTCCCCAACCTGCTAACCATTTCTTCTTGTCTGACAGGTAGCTCACTAATGCAGCTAGATTTCTCATAAATAGCTGAAAGTTTCCTAGAGGAGAACTGTAAACTGTTACAATTACCTGAAAAGCATTCTGCAGTAACTTCTCACAAGCACATGCTTCTAAGTTCTGATCTAAGAGGCCTGTTCAAATAATTCCAGAACTTTGTCCACAAAATTTTCCTATGCTTATCTTTTACTTATTGTGCATGGTCTCCTTCGAAATACTCGCCTCCACAACCGATACACTGCTCCCAATGCCATTTTTGGGAATTTTCTTTTATCTCATCTAGTATTGCAAATCTTCATCCTTTCAAGGAGGTTTTTAAGTTAGGAAAAAAAAAAAAAGCCTGCAGAGACCAGATCTGTAGAGTACAAAGGATGAGGCAGCAAAGAAATTTGATTTTTTGTCGATAGACATGCACCAACAGGGATGAATGTGTGGATGCTTTATCATAATGCAACAGCCATAAATTGTCTCATCACATTTCACACCATTTCCTTCTCACATTTTATTACAGGTGTCGCGACACATCCCGATAGTATCCTCATGGTAAGTTCCTATGAGACCAAACTGCTGAGATCATCGGTCTATAGTAACATCATCAACAGTTTGTCTCTCTGGGATGAATTCAGGATCAACTAATCCTTCAAAGTTAAAGAAAACTATCATAATGGCTTTTACATGTTGCCTGACCTGACAAGTTTATTTGGTTTCGGAGAACCTTTCCCAACCCATTGTGAAGTTTGAACCTTGGTCTCAACATCATAACCACAGAGCGATGTCTCATCACCAGTTATGATTCTCTTAAGGAACATATCATTCTCATTTGTGCGATCCAAAAGCTCTTCACAGATTGCAAGGCAAAGGTCTTTCTGGTCTTGACTCATGAGCCGTGTGACAAACTTAGCGGCAACACAATGCATTCTAAGAGGTTGTGTCAGGATTTCATGACAAGATCCAACTAAAATGTTACATTGTTCTGCAATCTATCAGATGGTCAGTTTTTGATTGGGATACACAATTTTGCTGATGTTCCTGACATGAGGGTCATTGCTAGACATCGAAGGGCATCCTGAGCAAGGATTCTATAACGTCCAGCCAGCCAATTTTAAACCACGTGAACCATTTGTAAGACTGAGTATGGTTTTATTTATTTACATGTCAAGATCCGTAGGACCAAATGGAGGAGCAAATCTGCAAGGTCATGGAACGTTTCAGTACATGAAATCACAACGTAAAAGTACTAACAGGTAAAAATAAAATGTTTATGAACCTGAAAAAAGTCAATTCGTAATTTTAAGTAAACGGAATCAACAATACAACAAGAATCGGCTTAAGTTTTCAAGGAACTCCTCGACAGAAGAGGAGTGACCCATGAGTAAACTCTTCAGTTTCAATTTGAAAGCACGTGGATTACTGCTAAGATGTTTGAATTCGAGGGGTAGCTTATTCAAAATGGAAGCAGCAGTATACTGCACTCCTTTCTGTACAAGAGTTAAGGAAGTCCGATCCAAATGCAGGTTTGTTTTCTGCCAAGTATTAACTGAGTGAAAGCTGCTTATTCTTGGGAATAAGCTAATGTTGTTAACAAGACATGACAGTAAGGAATATATATAATGAGAGGCCATTGTCAAAATACCCAGCCTCGTGAACAGGGGTCGACAAGAGGTTCGTGAACTTACACCACTTATTGCCCGAACTGCCCGTTTCTGAGCCAAAAATATTCTTTCATAAAGGAAAGAGTTACCCCAAAATATAATACCATACGACATAAGTGAATGAAAATAAGCAAAGTAGATTAATTTTCGTTTCGAATGATCACTCACTTCAGATACTGTTCGAATAGTAAAAACTGCAGCATTAAGTCTTTGAACAAGATCCTGAATGTGGACTTTCCATGACAGTTTACTATCTATCTGAACACCTAGAAATTTGAACTGTTCAGTTTCACTAATCATATGCCCATTCTGTGAAATTAAAATGTCGGGTTTTGTTGAATTGTGTGTTAGAAACTGTAAAAACTGAGTCTTACTGTGATTTAGCATTAGTTTATTTTCTACAAGCCATGAACTTATGTCGTGCACTGCACTATTTGAAACTGAGCCAATGTTGCACACAACATCCCTTACTACCAAGCTAGTGTCATTAGCAAACAGAAATATTTCAGAGTTATTCGTGATACTAGAGGACATATATATAAGTAAGGAACAGGAGTGGCCCCAACACTGATCCCTGTGGCAACCCCCACTTGACCGTACCTCACTCACACCCCACATCACAGCCATTCTCAACATTGCGAATAATGACTTTTTGCTGTCTGTTGCTAAAGTACAAGGTGAACCAATTGTGAGCTACTCCCCGTATTCCGTAATGGTCCAATTTTTGGAGAAATATTTTGTGATAAACACAATCAAACGCCTTAGTTAAGTCAAAAAATATGCCTATCGCTCGAAACCTTTTGTTTAACCCATCTAGTACCTCACAGAGAAAAGAGAATATAGCATTTTCGGTTCTTAAATGACTTCTAAAGCCTAACTGTACATTTGATAGCAAATTGTGTGCTATAAAATGATCAATAATCCTTACATTCACAGCCTTTTCAATAACTTTAGCAAAACTGATGGCATAGAAATAGGTCTAAAATTATCTACATTATCCCTTTCTCCCTTCTTATAAAGCGGCTTTACTAGTGAGTACTTTAATCGTTCAGGAAACTGGCCATTCCTAGTGGAAAAATTACAAATATGGCTAAATACAGTGTAAACATGTGCAGCACAGTACTTTAATATTCTGTTAGGCACTCCATCTTAACCATGAGAGTCTTTAGCCTTCAGTGATTTAATTATTGCTTAATCTTCCTCTTGTCTGTATCAGAGAGGAGTATTTCTGACATCAATCTCGGAAAGGCATTTGCCTAGAAATTTATATGATCCCCTGTAGAAACTAAATTTTTATTTAATTCACCAGCAATGCTCAGAAAATGATTGTTAAATACTGTACATATATCTGATTTATCAGAGAAATATTTTTACTACAAACTGACTTTATCTCATTGACCTTGTGCTGCTGATCAGACACTTCCTTCACAACTGACCATATGGTTTTAATTTTATCATGTGAATTAGCTATTCTATTTGCATACCACATACTCTTTGCCTTCCTAATAACATTTTTAAGCATCTTACAGTACTGTTTGTAATGGGCTATTGTAGCTTGATTGTGACTACTTCTAACATTTTGATATAATTCCCACTTAGTTCCACATGATATCCTTATCCCACTTGTCAGCCACTTGGGATGCCTACTACTGCTAGTACCCCATTTAGAACGTTCTAATGGAAACAACTCTCAAAGAGCATGAGAAATGTGTTAAGGAAAGCATTATATTTGTCATCTATGTTACCAGAACTACAAACATCCTGCCACTCTTGTTCCTTAATGAGGTTTAAAAAACTCTCATTGCTGTTGGACTAACTTTCCAACATAGTTTGTAATTAAATGTGACATTTGTTTGAGTACTAAAGCCTTTTAGTGTTAAAATTTGTGCATCATGGTCTGAAAGGCCATTCACCCTTTTACTTACAGAATGCCTATCTAGAAATGAAGAATGAATAAATATATTGTCTATGGCTGTGCTACTGTTCCCCCTGCAACCTAGTTGGAAAAAACACAGTTGCATCATCAGACCATATGAATTTAGGAGATCTACCAACATCCTCTTTCCTGCACCATCATATACAAAATTTATGTTGAAGTCACCACATATAACTAATTTCTGATACTTCCTACAAAATGAATCAAAAAACCCCTCTAGCTTGAGCAGACATGTTCTGAAGTCAGAGTTAGGGGACCTATAAACAACAACAATTAGAAGTTTAGTTTCACTAAATTCAACTGCCCCTGCACAACATTCAAATATCTGTTCAGTGCAGTGTCGTGATACATCTATGGACTCAAATGGAATACCATTTTTTACGTACATAGCCAATCCCCCACCCCAGAAGAAACTTCTAAACAGCTAATCTGTATCCTGGTAAAGGAAGCCTCTGAAGTGTCAAATTATTTAAGTGGTGCTCCAACATACCAATAATTTCAGAGTAAACATCTATAAAAAGTGCACTAACTTTATCTCTAATACCTCTTATATTTTGATGAATTATGCTAATTCCTTCTCTACTTGGAAAGATGATGTCCTCTGAAGGTGAGCCCTTAAGTTATAGGGATTTCCTTTAAGCAGGTATACCTATCAGCTGACTTCAATCTAAAAAAGGGGCAGCTCTAACACCAACCACTACACGAAATTTTCCATGATTGATCCCACCACCACCACCCACTACACTGTCACCTATAAGCTTTGCCAGCCTCCCCTTCCCATACCTACTGAGGTGCTGGCCATGCCTAGTGAAACCCAATATACTGATAGACCCAACTGGCATCACTGAAATTTGACCCATGCCATTTGCCAACAGTGCCCTCCCCAGTCCCATGTTAATGCACCTAACAGCTGCAATACGATGAGGCCAATCATGACACTGAAACAGTTGCATGAAATGCACATTAGTGCTCCCAGTTTGAGTAGCTATCTTTACCAGATCACTACCTACATCATATTTGCCGTCCCTATCAAGACTGTTCCCTGCTCCACCCACTATCGCTACCTGATCCTCTTTTGTAAAATTCCTACGTAACTCCCCTGCACTAGGCATCATAATGCTGGTGACCTGATACTCACTCCCCGACACTTCCTGCAACTGTTGGCCCACACCTCTACCGTGCGAACTACCTTCTTTCTGTTAGACTTTGCAACTGACCTACGCCTCCTAACTACTGAGGACTGCTGCATGTTCCCTACATCTACAGCTACAAGAAGCTCCCTCCACTCAACTCTGACAGTTGGTCAAATCTACTGCATATTGTTGTTGTTGTGGTCTTCAGTCCTGAGACTGGTTTGATGCAGCTCTCCATGCTACTCTATCCTGTGCAAGCTTCTTCATCTCCCGGTACCTACTGAAACCTACATCCTTCTGAATCTGCTTAGTGTATTCATCTCTTGGTCTCGCTCTACGATTTTTACCCTCCTCGCTGCCCTCCAATACTAAATTGGTGATCCCTTGATGCCTCAGAACATGTCCTACCAACCGATCCCTTCTTCTGGTCAAGTTGTGCCACAAACTTCTCTTCTCCCCAATCCTATTCAATACTTCCTCATTAGTTATGTGATCTACCCATTTAATCTTCAGCATTCTTCTGTAGCACCACATTTTGAAAGCTTCTATTCTCTTCTTGTCCAAACTATTTATCGTCCACATTTCACTTCAATACATGGCTACACTCCATACAAATACTTTCAGAAATGACTTCCTGACACTTAAATCTATACTCGATGTTAACAAATTTCTCTTCTTCAGAAAAGCTTTCCCTGCCATTGCCAGTCTACCTTATATATCCTCTCTACTTCGACCATCATCAGTTATTTTGCTCCCCAAATAGCAAAACTCCTTTACTGCTTTAAGTGTCTCATTTCCTAATCTAATTCTCTCAGCATCACCCGACTTAATTCGACTACATTCCATTCTCCTAGTTTTGCTTTTGTTGATGTTCATCTTATATCCTCCTTTCAAGACGCTATCCATTCCATTCAACTGCTCTTCCAAGTCCTTTGCTGTCTCTGACAGAATTACAATGTCATCGGCAAACCTCAAAGTTTTTATTTCTTCTCCATGGATTTTAATACCTACTCCGAATTTTTCTTTTGTTTCCTTTACTGCTTGCTCAATATACAGATTGAATAACATTGGGGAGAGGCTACAACCCTGTCTTACTCCCTTCCCAACAACTGCTTCCCTTTCATGCCCCTCGACTCTTATAACTGCCATCTGGTTTCTGCACAAATTGTAAATAGCCTTTTGCTCCCTGTATTTTACCCCTGCCACATTTAGAATTTGAAGGAGAGTATTCCAGTCAACATTGTCAAAAGCTTTCTCTAAGTCTACAAATGCTAGAAACGTGGGTTTGCCTTTCCTCAATCTTTCTTCTAAGATAAGTCGTAAGGTCAGTATTGCCTCACGTGTTCCAATATTTCTTCGGAATCCAAACTGATCTTCCCAGAGGTCGGCTTCTACTAGTTTTTCCATTCGTCTGTAAAGAATTCGTGTTAGTATTTTGCAGCTGTGGCTTATTAAACTGATTGTTCGGTAATTTTCACATCTGTCAACACCTGCTTTCTTTGGGATTGGAATTATTATATTCTTCTTGAAGTCTGAGGGTATTTCGCCTGTCTGATACATCTTGGTCACCAGATGGTAGAGTTTTGTCATGACTGGCTCTCCCAAGGCCATCAGTAGTTCTAATGGAATGTTGTCTACACCTTGTTTCGACTTAGGTCTTTCAGTGCTCCTTCAAACTCTTCACGCAGTATCGTATCTCCCATTTCATCTTCATCTACATCCTCTTCCATTTCCATAATATTGTCCTCAAGTACATCGCCCTTGTATAGACCCTCTATATACTCCTTCCACCTTTCTACTTTCCCTTCTTTGCATAGAACTGGGTTTCCATCTGAGCTCTTGATGTTCATACAAGTGGTTCTCTTATCTCCAAAGGTCTCTTTAGTTTTCCTGTAGGCAGTAACTATCTTACCCCTAGTGAGATAAGCCTCTACATTCTTACATTTGTCCTCTAGCCATCCCTGCTTAGCCATTTTGCACTTCCTGTTGATCTCATTTTTGAGACGTTTGTATTCCTTTCTGCCTGCTTCATTTACTGCATTTTTATATTTTCTCCTTTCATCAATTAAATTCAATATTTCTTCTGTTACCCAAGGATTTCTACTAGCCCTCGTCTTTTTACCTACTTGATCCTCTGCTGCCTTCACTACTTCATCCCTCAAAGCTATCCATTCTTCTTCTACTGTATTTCTTTCTCCCATTCCTGTCAATTGTTCCCTTATGCTCTCCCTGAAACTCTGTACAACCTCTGGTTCAGTCAGTTTATCCAGGTCCCATCTCCTTAAGTTCCCACCTTTTTACTGTTTCTTCAGTATTAATCTACAGGTCATAACCAATAGATTGTGGTCAGAGTCCACATCTGCCCCTGGAAATGACTTACAATTTAAAATCTGGTTCCTAAATCTCTGTCTTACCATTATATAATCTATCTGATACCTTCTAGTATCTCCAGGATTCTTCCATGTATACAACCTTCTTTCATGATTCTTAAACCAAATGTTAGCTATGATTAAGTTGTGCTCTGTGCAAAATTCTACCTGGCGGCTTCTTCTTTCATTTCTTAGCCCCAATTCAAATTCACCTACTACGTTTCCTTCTCTCCCTTTTCCTACTACCGAATTCCAGTCACCCATGACTATTAAATTTTCGTCACCCTTCACTATCTGAATAATTTTTTTTATTTCATCATACATTTCTTCAATTTCTTCGTCATCTGCAGAGCTAGTTGGCATATAAACTTGTACTACTGTGGTAGGTGTGGGCTTCGTATCTATCTTGGCCACAATAATGCATTCACTATGCTGTTTGTAGTAGCTTACCCGCATTCCTATTTTCCTATTCATTATTAAACCTACTCCTGCATTACCCCTATTTGATTTTGTGTTTATAACCCTGTATCACCTGACCAAAAGTCTTGTACCTTCTGCCACCGAACTTCACTAATTCCCACTATATCTAACTTTAACCTATCCATTTCCCTTTTTAAATTTTCTAACCTGCCTCCCCGATTAAGTGATCTGACATTCTACGCTCTGATCCGTAGAACGCCAGTTTTCTTTCTCCTGATAACGACATCCTCTTGAGTAGTCCCTGCCTGGAGATCCGAATGGGGGACTATTTTACCTCCGGAATATTTTACCCAAGAGGACACTGTCATCATTTAATCATACAGTAAAGCTGCATGCCCTCGGGAAAAATTACGGCCGTAGTTTCCCCTTGCTTTCAGCATATACGCAAAGTATAACTGTCTGAATACCTCCTCCTACTAGCTGCCTTCTTGCCAACTGCCAGTTCCCATTCCCCACCACCATTCACCCTCCCCCACCAATCTAGTTCCTCATTTGTGTGTTGTAACTGCACCTGAAGGGCACAGGTCTTACACTCCTGCTCGTCTATCAATTTCTTTTTACTACAGGTTCTGCATTCCCAGGGGAGGATCTCACTAAAATGCCCACTGTTTTCTCCACTGCATTCCCCCCAATGAAACTACTTGAACAGATCCCACACCATAACCCACTACTCACAAACCTACGAGAGAACCCACACTTCTCACTGATGGTAAAATTTTACAGTTACTGGAGGGGGGGGGGGGGGGGAACACACTATACATCTACGTTACCCAAGTTCAGTTACACCAGTAGAACTGCTTATAGAACTAACAATAGTGGTCTCAAAATTCTCTGTCTACTAAGAAAGCAACAACTTGTATTAACACTACTGCACCACAGCTAATACCAATACCAACAAAACTTCACAAAATTATTAGCTAAAACCAAAAATTCAAGTGGTCACTGTAACACTCAACAAAGTTAAACGCTAATGAAAATTTTACTGAAATATCTCACTAGAAACAATACGATACATCAGCATAAAACTAAAGCACGAAGTTTACTAAATGAGTTCAACGCACAGAAAACTATGTAAAACACAGCGAGCGAATGTTTCCAAAACTTTATTAAATTGTTATTTCGCCACAAACAGCCTGAAACACCACTGAAAACTACTAGGGACTCATCACTGTAGGCTTCTTGCATCATTTGGTGTCTCTCTGTAAAAGCCTTTTGCGTTTCATACAAAATTTTAATGCAGATATGCTGTTCCTCTAACTCCGCTATCTCGAGATTCGCAAACTGTGTGACACAACATTCTACTCAATAAAGCACCGAAAAATAACTAACAGACATACAACAATGAAACTTCCGGAAGTTACATATTAAACACAGGCATTTGTTGGGATGTCAACCGCATTTCACTCCAAAATACCACTGGCATGAAATTACAAATGTTCTGGAATTTTATAAACAGATCTTGTACACAAAAACTGCTTGTGACTTTTTGACTTTGAGCCCAACTTTTAGATATTTTGCAACTCCTCCTTTTTCCATGTTAACTCTATATAAAATTGATGCTAGTTTATCGTTGTCTGTATTTAATTCTTATTTACCTGTGGTTATATGGTGTTCAGAGAGGCACAGAGCATCTATCACTTAAGAATTTTCACATTTTCTAGATATACAAGAAGCTCTACCATCTTGTTTTTCAGTCCCCAAATATTCTGGTGAAACAAATTAATTTTACTTTTCTGGAAACTGTTACATATAGTATGGGCCTGTACTGTTCTAATTTCTTTCAAGGCTGTCTGTTTATAACCTGACACTAACCTAAAAAATGTGCCCCTCTGGGGATTTTGTCTTGTGTGGTTGTGGCACCACTTATACTTTCTGCAAGATGCAACTCGGGTGCAGGGCATGACTTGTGCATCCCCACCTCCCAAAGGCAGCAACAGCTGCAGCACAGATATGAGTCTGTGTTGTAACAGCATTATCACTTGTAGCAGAGGCAGAGTTCAGTTCTGTTCTGGCTGTACATTGACGACCCTGCTTTTGGATTGGTAATCGACTGTGGTTTTCAAAACATTTACATCACTATAGCTCCAATTAGGCAAAGTTAAAGCCATTGCCTACACAGACAGGAACCTGTACACAAACAGTACATCATTCCAAAGGTCCATATAGTCAGGAGACCAGTGGATTTCAATACAGCAGTAAGTCACCAGGCATCCATCAGCATTTCCTGGAGATGCTGGTCAAGACCCAATAAAATGGCTGCAAGGATTCAACTGATTCACCAAACATGTGTACATTTACTTGAATGGCACAACCAAGCAGTGGTTCTAGAACAATGAAGGGAACCTTGACAGCTAGGACAAATTCCAAACCGAGCTGAAGAAAACATTTGATGACAATCAGCAACAAGTCTGCTTAATGAAAGAACAACTGAATAACAGGGTTCAATTTCATGGGGAATGGCACAGTCTTGCACAGAGAATGTTTTGCCCCTATGCCACATTGCAAATTCTATAATGGTGCAAATGCGTATGGTGGTCAGTGGGGGTTGGTTGTACACACCCTTACTGTTGAATTGAGACTGCAGAGTACACATTTTGTAATTGGGATAACGAATCCTGTTTGTGAACCTACCAGCATATGTTACTACATAATAGAAGGCATTTCACAGAAAAAAGTCTGGTGAAGGCAGGGTACCTCTGAAATTAGCAAGAAGATGACTTCAAGAAGAAAGAACACTTTCAGTCCAAGTCTCACAAAAGCCCACGAAATATCACACTTGATGAAAGGAGTCATAGATGACATGCTACCAAGATCTTCTGATAAAGCATGTCACGATGACAGAAGAATTCATCAAGTGGTGACAGTGCATAGAGGAAATGCAACAGAAGAGAGTGAGATGAAACAGGTATGACTGACTCCCGAGTGTAGTCCCTATGGGAGTTATGGAAAACTCCCATGATCTTGCCTCTCATACACCAAGTAATAAGAGAAGAAATATGGCAGTTTATGGTCATCAGATATGGCAGACTGAGTACACAAGACACAGCAGCAGCCATGGATGGTGCCCTGTACATTAGCACATAATAGAGAATACTGAACAACTGGTGTATCCATCTCTAATACCAACCTCAGCCTCCAGTCAAATGCACCATGCAGAATGGACATGCCACAACCATCAGACAACAAGCTACCACCTGACCGAAGCAGGTACAACCAACTTCTTCGCTAAGCTTAATGATCTACAGAAAAACATATATTTGCAGGACGAAAGCTACCACACTGGTATGTTTCCATTGTGGATTCCTGGGACATGCTGTTTGCTACTGCAGGGACAGACGATGAATGTTGGACAACTATTGAGCTGCAAGACGTTAACTATCACAACTGTGTTATCCAGCCAGTCATCTGCCGAAAATATAATTAATCCCATCACCATAGCCTGTACGAGGTCCCTTTCCAACACACTGTGGCCATTCCCTGTCACTGTACAGAGGTACCAGCTACTCACTAAGATGTTGAATTCAGGAAAACTAGGTGAGCCTACAGTCTATGGAGGTGAGGCTGCTACAGATGAAAATCATCCATGGACAACAGTTATCTTGGTGTCAGGTAATCTTACTGATACCATCATTGTTGGCGAACTTGTCTGGGCATTAATCGATTCGGGGACTTCTTTATCTGTCGTATTGAATGCTTATCCATTGCAAACTAGAGAAGACTATGTCTCACGATACAAAAGTGATTCTGCTAAAGGTCACACATGGGAAATACTTCATCTGAAAGAAACATAAGCTTTAAGAATAACTATCAATGACAGAACACAGGCCTTCGAATTTTGTCATTCTCAGACGGGAATTCTTGCACCCACCACAAGCAGTCATAGACTGTGAAAGATCAAGGTTGCAGAATGATGAAGCTATTCCAGCAAACAGACACATCAAAGATTTCTCTGAATGGTAGGTTGCTGTTGAAGACGTTGTTGTCCCATCATCATCATCATCATCATCATCATTGAGATGAGTTCCTGTCATCAATCTAGATCTTCAGTTAAGCTGTGAAGTTTTTGTCAACTGCACGAAGCTACTGAGGCTCACAAAAGAAATCTACACAAGCTATGATCACAAGCACCGTAGATGGTCGCGGTGTTCTTGTACACTAACTGTCACGAGCAACCATAATTCATTGGTAAAGTTATGTTTGTACGAACAGCCCGATGAATCCAAGATTGTGAAGAATTGTTCTTGGCTACCACTACAGACAAAGCAATGGGGGAAGCTACTATGGAACTGCCAACAAAATGACATGATTGAGCAACAATGTCAGTGAGTATTAAGTCATTCTAGGCCTATTTTTGGATGTTTTCAAATCTGGTGTGGAGAAGAGAGAAGCCGAGCAGCCCATAGTAAAACAATGTATTAACACTAGTGATCATCCAGCAACAATTACCCAGCGCACTGGCAGAATGACACATAATTCAGGAGGCAGTGCAAAAGATGCTGCACGATGATATTATTGAATCTTCAGAGAGACCTTGGTCCTATCCTGCAAGAACAGCATATTGCTTTCTGTGCCTACCACTGACAACTGAAAATAATCACGAGGAAAGATGAATACCCAATGCCGTGCAATGATGACAACCTAGCCTGCTTGAAAGGAGCAAAGTATTTCTCAACTAAGAACACGCTGTGGACTTCGAGGACACTGTTGGAAAATTGAGGTTGATGAGGATGGCAGGGAAACTGTTATCTTCATAACACCTGTTGGCCTCTATGAGTTCAAATAATGCTGTTTGGAATATGTAAAGCTCCAGCCACCTTTGAACGTATAATGGACAACCTGCTTTGACATATTAAATGGGTGCCATGCCATTGCTATCTGGATAATACTGTCATTTTTTCTAAGCCGCCAGAAAACAGTATTGAAGTGTGTTAAAATCTCAGGTCTGTGCATGAATCCTAAAAAAGCTACTTCTTCATCACCCAAGAAATAAAAATCTTAGGTCACCTAGTTAATGGCAATGGAGTCTGTCCTGAACCATAGAAAATAAGAGCAATCACAGATTTTTCAACTCCTGGGCACATTCATGACGTGAGAAGTTTTCTTGGAATGTGCTTGTACTTCTCGTGATTCACATAGGACTTCTGCAGCAAGGCACAACCATTGCCCAATTTTCCTGGAACAACGTCCTTAAGAAAGTGCTAACACCTTCTGCAGTAGTAGCTTGTCAGCAATGCTGAGATAGGATTTCACACCTATACTAGTGGTTATGGGATAGGTGCAGTTCTAGTGCAAACTGAGAAAGGTGCTGAGAAGGTGATATCTTATGCTTCCACGGTACTCTCAAAGATTGAGATGAACTATTCTGCAAATGAGATTAAGGAGCCTTGCATTCGTCTGGGCCATCAAGAACTTATGGCTGAATTTATTTGGGATACCATTCACTGCTGTGATAAACCATTCTCTATTATGGCTGACTAGCCTGAAGCATCCAATGAGTTGACTGACATGATGGGTACTGAGACTTCACAAGTACGATGTCACAGTGGTACACAAAAGTGGATGCAAACACTAGGATGCTTACTGCCTTTCATGGAATCCTTTGACAAAACACAACACTATGGTGAAATCTCAGTCATTGCTACATTAAATGACACTGCTGCTGAACAGAGGTTAGATCCAACACTGCTGGAAACCGTAGAAGCCTTGAAGGAGGAGGAACAGACCAAAAGAGAATTCCAGTTAATCAATGGTGCAGAAATGGTTACTCATCAACCTAGTTCATGTGTGGCCAGCTATCCTGTAGTATTTCCTTGACACTCCGGCAGCTAGAAACTTGGGATTAGTGAAAACTCTGGACAGAATCGGACACAGTTATTGGCCAGATCTCTACTGATCCGTTAGAAACTACGTGAGCCACTGCAAGGAATGACAATGATAGAAATGTACCGCAATTATCTCTGGGTCATTCAGATGCCGCCTGCAGATGCACCATTCCACAGAAATGGAACTCACCTCTTGAGGAAGGGTCTAAAGATGACTAACAGCAATTGATGGATAGAAGACTGCACTAACTACACCAACAGCTACACTGTCCCCAAAGCTGTGCTGATAGCTGATGTTTCAGAAATTGCTAGGTTCCTTGTAGGAGGCATAATTTTGATGAATTGAGTTCACCATTTGAGGAACTCTGATAGTGCAAAAGTTTTCCATTCAAGACTAGTATCAGAGGTAATTTCATGTTGTGACATCACTCTCACAGGATGACAACTGCCACAGATGAATGGCCTCACTGAAAGCTTTAATAAAATGTTGAAAGGTATGCTCCCAATGTTGGTGGCAAATAGAGAGGCTGGGATACAATACAGCCCAGCATGACTTTTCCACATAAGGTATTGAAGCAATGCACCACAGGCGGATACACTATTCCCATTTCAAACGCTGATACTCAGGATGACTATGTGGAATATCTTATCGGCAAGATCTAAGGAGTATGACAGACAGCTGGCTCACATATGAATCCTGAACAATCAGGAAAACGACAAAAAAAAACCGAGGACAGGCCAGTGGGATACAGCCCAGGAGACTTGGCATGGATTTTTACAGCTGTGTGGAAAGTGGGGTCTGTTGCTCACCAGACTTCATACATGAATTCAAGGATTATAACCTTTGATTAAAAATATGAAAGTGTAGAGATGTTTTCATGCTCTCCACATGAAACCTTATTACAGTCAAGAGGCACAAATCAATGATGGGGCTTCTTGATCAAGAAAACTGAAGTCCCACTTGATGATAGCAAAGCTTTGACTGGAGGGGCTACCCTCGATACTCATCACAGTGAGGAGTTAGTAGAAATCTGTGTATCTATAAAAATATCAATGCGTAAAGCATACAAGAACTTCAATCATCATAATTCTATGAGCTGTGCTACATACAGTGTGGAGAAACAATTACCATGCTGGCTGATGTGGTCCATGTCATCAGCTCAAATCTGAGTGGCAGAAAATATTTTTATTTACTTTGTAACAATATTATGAAAAGGAAAGTTGCCACTCACCATATAGCAGAGATGCTGAGTTGCAGATACGCACAACAAAAACATTGTCACAAATAAAGCTGTCAGCCAGTAAGCCCTTCATAAAAAATAGACACACACACACACACACACACGAGTTGTGTGCGAGAGTTGCGCGTGCGCATACGTGTGTGTGTGTGTGTGTATTTTTTGTCCATTTTTGACAAAGGGCTTATTGGCTGAAAGCATTTTTGTGACAATCTTTTTGCTGTGCCTATCTGTGACTCAGCATCTCCGCTATATGGTGAGTGGCAATTTTCCTTTTCATAATATTGTTACATTCCATCCTGGATTTTCCATTGTTCATTTTTATTTACTATTTATCATGTCTGGAAGGTCCTCAATATTTCTTGTGTTTATAATGTCTGCATATTCTGGAATATGTACAAACACCAGCACTTTGTGCCCAAGAGGAATTTCTGTTCTGGTTGTACTCTAGTGTCTTAATAAATGTGCTTTTAGGGCTAAGTGTTTTACTTCACTGATGACTCTGATTTCGGATTAAAACCTAACTGTGGTTATGACATGACAATACATTAATGAAAGCTCTTGCCAATAATTATAGAAAATTGAGGTCCTACACAGAATTGCTGAGCAGGTTGAATTATTCTATTCAGTCAGTCCATCAGTCTCGTGCAGCAATAGAAGACGGCAAAAGAAAACTTGACGTTTTAAATTTTCAGTTTAAAAATTATTCACTCAGCAGGATGATACTGGTGGGCCATTATCTAACAGCCATACAAACTCTTGAATGGACACATAAATAGGCACCCATGGGATTGAAAAGCAGCTGAAAGAGTTGAAAACAAGTAGTCACCAGGCCCCGATGGAATCCCAATATGATTCCACAGAGAATACTCTTTAATATTAGGCCCTTACTTAGCTTGCATTTATTGTGTATCTTTTCATCCAGCACAAGGCTCCAAATGACTTGAAAAAAAGTGCAGGTGAATACTGTTGTATGAAGAAGGTAAAAGAACAGACCTGCAAAATTACAGACCAAAATCCTTCACGTTGGTTTGCTGTCTAATTCTTGACCCTACTCTACATTCAAATATAATAAATTTCCTTGAGAGAAATAAGTTTCTATCCAACAATCAAGACGGACTTAGAAAGCATCACTTGTGCAAAAGACCAATTTCCAGAAAACGTTTAACACAGTGCACACCACAGACTGTTAACGAAGATCTGACCACATGGCACTGCTTCTAAAATATGACAGTGGCTCAAAGACTTTTTAAGTCATCCTAAAAAAGAAGAAGAAGATAGTGTGAGCAATTACTGACTGGTGAGATTTCTCTCAGGTGCTTGCATGTGGATTATGAGGGTTTGCAGCTGGTAGTGTAAATTTATTACTGCTGTTCCCCATAACAGTTGCTGTACGAGTTTTTTTTTAGGCATCACGTTTCTTTTGGTAGCAAACTGCTTTACAACGTGATAAATAGTCATATGAGATCTCAGTCTATCAGCAAACTGTTCAGCTTAAAGACCAACAGCAGCATCCAGATTTGTTGCAGCCTTGCCATAAATTAAAACTATTTCAATTTTCTATTCTACAGATTAAACATCCGTTATTTCAAATGTGCCAGAAACAGCTCCAGAGAGGACTGGTGCCCAGTCATTCCGTGTTTATGCTAATAAAAGTCCGGTGCTGCAGTGGAGTGCACTATGTGGTGGGGCGAGGTGTGAGTTCACTTGGTATGTGTTTATCCACGGCTTCAGTTTTTGAGATCCCTACCAGGGTCAGATTAAAGGAAGACATCCAAGCAATTCAGATGCGTGCTCCTAGAGTTGTTATCAGAAGATTCAATGAACATGCGAGTATTATGAAACACTCTGTGAAGTCAAGTGGGAATGTCTCGAGGGAAGATGATGTTCTTTTCATGAAATGCTGTTAAAAAGGTTTAGAGAACCGACGTTTGTGATGGACTGCGTAATGATCCTACTGCTACCAACATACATCTCACTTAATGACCATAAAAACAAGATAAGAGAAGTCAGAGATGGTATGGAAGGATATAGACAGTCATTTTTCCCTTGCTCCATTTGTGAGTGAAACAGCAAGGGGAATGACCAGCAGTGGTATAAAGTACCCCTGCCATGCACAACATGGTGGCCTGTGAAGTACGGATGTAGATGTAGTGTCTACCAATGCATGTCCATGATATTTTAACATAAACTGAAGTGGCAAGCATCTTTATGTGTTTCTGAGGCCCCCTTGTCTGTGTTTCAATTGTCATATAATTGATTAAGTCTTAATATTTTACAGTATGAAGTGTATTTATGATGCAATTACTGCAAATAAGTTAAACAGCTTGGTGATGTTACTCGACTATGATCCACTCACTGCCTAATTAAGCCAGTAACCAAACTGTCTTCTAAATTACTATTTTGGCAAGTTCTGAGGATTTCCTCCATTGTATATTCAACTTATAAGATATTATAATACTTTTAATTTAGACCCATTCCAGTGTGTGTGTGTGTGTGTGTGTGTGTTTTCTAACAGATTAGGGAAGAGCTGCGGCACATTTTGAGTCTGCTCTTCAAATTTGGTGACTCTGACTGTCTACCTAGTCAAGCATTTGCTTCACAGGATGATCGAGTCATCACTTCAACATGCTGCCAGTTCCAGACGGCAACAAAAGTAATACTCATTGAAACGTCATGCATTTTTCATGAACTCACTCAGTTGGAAAGCCAAGAATTTCATACAGATTTTTTTCCCTCTACTATTGATGCATCTTGGCACATTTCAAGTGCAAAAGTAAAACTAAAGACTGATGCCAGAAAATTGAAAGAAAAATCCATATGATTACTAAGGGTAGAAGCTGCAGCTGCATTGACTGTGTGATCCTCTGCCTGAAAAACAGTTATCCTTCTGAGGGGTGGGGTGGGCTGGGGATGGAACAGGCACTTTGCTTCTTAACTGTAAATCCGGTACACTGTCTGTAATATTAAAATTCATAAATAGTCACACTGTTAGTAGGTGTTAGTTTGTGAATATTTTGTGTGTGTTTTCTGTTTATCAGATATCACTAAAAATTTTGAGCAAAGGAGAAATAAATATATGAGCTGAGTAGATGCCTCTCTGAAAAGGTTTTTCAATGAAGAATGAATTTGACAGCTGTAGTGTAAACACTCACTCTTTCTTTACATACAAAATTAATTATATTTCATCAGTACCACATGCATTCAATCATATAAGGCCACTCCAACTTCTTTCATGGAAATCAAAAAATAATTAATGCTCCTTTTGATATAGTTATTGCATTCAGCCGTATATGTAACACAACTTTTACATGATATTTTTCCAGACTAAAATTTGCCACTGTTAGACTCCTATTCCCCTACTTAAAAGAGTATATGGACATGTATTCTTAAAAGAACTGGAAAAAGTAGTGTTCTCGAGAGTGATAGCACATATCTGCATCTGAGACAGTTATAATTTGGATTCCAAAAGTGTCTCTCCACTAAATATGTCATCAACCGACCATGTATCAAAACATTTGAAGGACAAAATTTCAGCTACTGGGATTTCTTATGATATCTCTAGGGTGTATATACAAATCCAAACATACTTTTGAGAAATTCAAGGTTTACGGTTTTCGAGATACAATAAGTAAGGGATTCATTTCACATTTTGCTGATGCAAAGTAGAAAATAGTTAAATAAAGCAAGGAGGCATCGAATGGTTGGGAAATGTTGCCAAGCTTTTTGAGTTTTTTCTACCAAGAGGTAACAGAATACTGACACATTCGCATGAACCTCGGCCCAGCTGGAGCAATGTCATCCTGCAAGGGTGCTTGGATGTAAGCTGTTGGATCTGAAGGAAGACTAGTCTGAAAAATTAGCAATGTTCCCAACTTTTGCATATCAACCACTCACCAACTCAATTGTACAAGTTGTTAGATTTACTTCTTACATTACATCCATTCTACCAAGGACTTTCCATTAGCAGAAAAGAATATTTTATATAGTTAAAGTATTTTTTGTGATGAATCTTCTGATAAAAGAGGATATTTACGATGCAAGTATTAGTATAAAGCCCAATGAGCTGCAACAACAGAAGGAACAATAAGGAATCCATCCCCAAATTTCATGGAGGCAACTGTTCAAAACATTAGGCCTACTAACAACAGTCTCACAATATATTTACTCTCCAACAAAGTTTGTAGTGTAGAATCGGGAACAATTTGAAAATAACAGCAGCATTCAAAAATATGACACTACGAAGAAAAATAACATTCACTATCCACAAATTAACCTTGTGCTGAAAGGAGCAAACTGTGGAGCCATAAAAATATTTGAATTACTTATTCATGACTTTAAAACACTGGCTGATAATGAAAGCTTTGAAAATAAAATGAAAATATTTTTGTTTGATGACTCCTCCAACAACAAAGATAAATTCCCGGTACATACTGCTTGTATATAGCCAGGTAATTTTTTAAATTTTGTATTAAATTCACATTTTAAAAAATTCAGTTCATGTAAATAACCAGCATATAGCCATGTTTACACAGGGAATATATACCTCACTTGTAAACATACATATTGCAGCAGTCTGTCGCAAGTATGAACCATAAAAAATGCAAATAACTAAGCGCACCATACATGTGTATCTTCTGACAAGTAACTAAGTTATCAGCTGTAACGTTTGTGAACCATAATGTACTCACTCGGCTATTCCACCTTCCATGTTGAGATCAACTCCACTGTCCACAAGCTGGCCAGATTCAGTATACTTTGGTTTTGCCATGTATGCCATAAACTGGTAGCTTCCAATATAAGAAGCTGCTGCCAATAGGAAGAAGAGCTAGGACAAAAATAATAACATTATTTGGAGGTTTACTTCTAAATTGTAGTGAAGTGAGCATACTGTTATGTTCTGTTTTTCATAAAATACGTCTACTGCAAATGCTACTTTCCGACTGTCTAACATAATCTAAAACAACTTACAATATTTGCAACCGTGAAAACATCAGATATGACCACTGTTACTGTCAGATATACACCATTTGCTACAAAAACCATTTTCCTGTAAAAATGTAATGTTTCCATATTTTCTTCTACAATCTGTTTCTGTCCTTTCGTTGCCTGTTTGCCTTTTTGGGGCTGGAAAGTACACGGAAAAAAACAATCGGAAAATCATATTAAACACTTATAATTACTGTCTAACAAATATGTTTTATGAAAATTATAAGTTTGTTCCACTTACAGCCATTGTTTACGACAGTACATAAACAAACTAAATCGTCAAATTATCAACGTTATCTATGAAAATGTCGTGTAGATAATTGGGATGTTCCTTTAGAACAGTTAAATTTTATAAATGTATAATTATTACATATCAAATGATACAGCAGAAACATGCGTTTAGTAGCAGACGAAAGCTCCACGTTTTCCCCACTTCCACAACAATGCAGGTTAGCCAAAATGTGTTGATATAAAACGGAAAGGTGCGGCATCAATTAAATACGTTATATTTCGCGAACAGCTATTAATTGGAAGTTTCACATATCATAATGCTGTCTTGTTTTATTGTGACGGTCTAGTTATCTTAATTCTTAAAAGTTAGTACGGAACAAGTCTTGAGAGCATAAAATATTTCACATTCACTTATTTGACAGTGTTGGTACTAGTCTATCGCAGCTGATAAACTGCTAGTAGAGATGATTTGAGAAACAACAGCATGAAAAGTGAAAAAGTGGCGCATGAAATGTAAGCGTGGTGAAGCTGGTTTGTGATGGTGCTGAAAGTAAGAAATGGTATGATGTTTGAGCTTGAGACCAGACGCTGACCATCCATATTAATGTTTTTGTAAATACGTTCTGTCTGAATACATACTAATCGTCCCGACCATTATTTTTGTTGACACACAAACAAAAATTTGAGGTAAATTTCAAAATTTTGACATTATCATAATAATTTTCCACAGTAAATAGATACATCTGTTTATATTGACATATCAACATAACCCCTTTCCTGAAGTCCATACTCGTAGAAACTGGCACCCAACATAATGCTGCAATAAATGACAACACCCAATTACTTCATGCACTAGCAAAACTAAGCAGTATTTGTAATACTCGATGTTACAAGAAATTGCTCCAATGTAGATAAGGCTGCTTTAATCACAACAAGTGAAAAGTGTGAAGAAAGATGGCACTAACATTACAGATGTTGAGGGATTACGCGAATTATTAGTAAGATAGATGGATTTGGTGAATGGCAGGAATTACATTTTTGGGGCTTTGACATTTAGAGACATGTAATAAAACGAATACGGTAAAGAAATTGTAGAGTGCGTATTACGAAAATCGTAATGAATTTAATACAATATTGTTGATTATCAGTGTTATCCAAATACAACATATCATTGCACAAATGTGTATTTTAAGCGTATAATTGTCAAAATTTGTGCGTATGGGCGTCTCCTACTTTGATGACAGTAACAATTACAGCTAAAGAAACGCCATTTATTCTCCAAGAATAAACCTGGAACTGTTTTGTTGAATGGAGGGGAGAGAAGCCATTAATATTTACTAATTATTTATCCTGTACAAGTAAACAATAGTACTATTGTATAAAGCTTGTTGAGAAAACCAATGTGCAACATGCTCATATTATACCCACCTTCAAGTACCCACAGGTTGATGCAAGTAAAGCACTTTTTTCAAATCAGTTTAGAATTAACTGTGGAATACATGAGTGATATTAATAATATCAATTTTAGTTTATATCTGAGTTTAGTTTTAGGCCTAACAGTGAAATTTTGTATTTTAGGTCGATATCGTTTAGCAATGTCCTGTTGTTACGCAGAGCTGGAACTTGGTGTTCCTTGTGTCCATTCTGGTATACCAGATTCTTCTTTCTAGTGCAATGAGAAAGAATCTACCAAAACAGGCCACTCTAGTGAAATCCGAAAATGAAGATTTTTGTCCATTGCCTCACTCCAGAGAAAATAAACAACAGCCATCTCCAATCTTGTCTCTTGTTACAAATTTGAGCACTTGTGAGTAATGAGTGGTGGAGAGTTTATGTTGATATGCCATTTAGGCTGTAGTATTTGTTGACTGATATGTGATATGGAGATTAAATTGGAATCTTTCCGTTTTATATATATATTGTTTGAAAATTGAGTTGATGTGCGGGTCACTGTCACGAGGATTCTGATATGGAATTCATTATTTCTTCTTTTTCCATGTTTGTTTATTTTATTTATTTACTGGGCCACTAAATCTTTATATATGTATGACAGTTGTTGGACCATGTTTTAGAGGATAACAACATTAGATAGTTATTCTAGCTTGTTACCCATATAATGAGACACACTATAAAAGCAGTTCGTTATTACCCATCGTATTTAATTTAATTATTAATTTGGATATGAAAGAATTTATCTTGAAGCCTGAATTTTTATTTTTGTGTGAAGCAACAATTGATATCAAATCGAATACATTTTATGCTCAGAAAATGAGTAAAGATGACACCTGTCACACTTGTCAGCACCCTGAATTTAGTCGTGGTGTTAGACTAGTGGGTAAGATCTCTTTTGAGTGTTTCGCATATGAGAATAGTTTTGAGTCAATGGTGATCACACAGTCCAACATGTGGTAAGAAGAGGAAGATAAAAGTGTAAGAAAAAAATAGCATGGTATTTATTCCTTGCAAATTCCTAGGCCTTCAATGCATTGTTCCACTCATAGGAAGTACTACATTGTTATTATTATTATTATTATTATTGTTGTTGTTGTTGTTGTTGTTGTTGGGCAATAAGCATGCTCAACATTATGGTTATGAGCACCTGTGGTCTATATCTGCATGATTACTCTGTGATTCACACTTTAGTGTCTGGCAGAGGGTTCATGTAATCACTTTTAGGCTGTTTATCTACCATTCCACACCAGAACAGCACACGGAGTAAATGGAAACCTTATGCACGTAGATGAGCTTTGATATCTTTTATTTCATGATAATAGCCATTTCTTCCTTTGTAGGTGGGAGGCAATAAAATATTTTGGCATTCGGAGGTGAAAGTTAGTCATTGTTATTTCGTGTAAAGATCATGCTGCAGTGCAAATGGCTTTGTATTAATGAGTGCCCTGTAAACTTGCTTATCATATTCATAACACTCTCTCCCCTGTTTTGTGATTATACAAAATTAGCTGCCCACATTTGAACTATTCAGTAACTCAAGGATGCAGTAATGTGCAGCAGTACCCCAGAAGAGGCAAGACAAGCATAGTGTAGGCAGTCTTTTTAGTAGATTTGTTACACCATAGGCCTACACATATTCTGCCAATGAAATACAGTCTTTGGTTTGCCTTCCCTACTTTATCCTCTCTGTGATGGCTCCAGTTTAAGTTGTTCATAATTGTAATCCCTGGGTATCTAGTTGAATCAACAACCTTTAAATTTGTGTGCTTTATCATGTAACCAAATTTAATGGAACTTCTGGTATACTTTAATTGAGGAACTCACACATTTTATTATTCAGAGTTAGTTGTCACTTTTTGTACCATGCTATTATCTTGTATAAATAATTTGTAATTAGCTTTGATTTTTACTTTACTTGACAGTAAACAACAATATCATGTGGAAACAGTCTTAAGAGGACTGCTCAGATTTTCTCTCTTTAATTAATGACTTGTGATGTTTCTAACAGACTATAATGAATCTGGCTGCTCAGTGAGCCGTTGCTCCATTGGAGATTCTGCTTGTCGAGGAATGATGTCAAAAGCCTTCTGGAAATGCAGAAATAAGGAATCAGCTTGGTTCCCCTGTTAACAGCACTCATTACTTCGAGTGAACAAAGGACCAGTTATATTTCACAAGAACAATATTTTTGACTCTGTTATGGTTTGTGTCAATAGATTGTTTTCTTCAAGGTATATTGGAACACAGTATTTCTTTCAAAATCCTGCTTCAAATTAGTATCACTGATATGTGTCTACGACCCAGTGGATTCCCTTGCGTGTGTATTGCTGTGACCTGTGTAAATTTCCAGTCTCTAGGTACAAACTTTTTGTAGAGCGAATAGTTGTATATGATTCCTGAAAGTGGAACTATTTCAAAAGCATACTGTGAAAGGATCCCAACTGAGATACAGTTTTCATTATTAAGTGGCTTAATTTGCTTTGCTATACTTGGGTATCTACTTCTAAATTGCTGATGTTGGCAGCTGTTCTTGGTTTGAGTTTGTGATGTCATGTATCGATATCACCCCATGGGCATCATAGCAATGGAATTTCAAGTTTCTCTGTGGCACTGATAGCGGTCTCATGGGATCTGGCAGACCCATGCCTACTGTGAGCCATGCTTCTAGCAGCTCTGGACTATAAGCACCCTCTGCCACTGTTATATAGGACGGTCCGCGACAGGCACTCAACCCGTTTGTGCTCAGCACCACTTCGCTATGACCATCATTCATGCTTAGTACACAGACCCTCTTCCTTGTTGACACCGAGATGTTGTTGTTGTTGTTGTTGTTGTTGTTGTTGTCTTCAGTTCTGAGACTGGTTTGACGCAGCTCTCCATGCTACTCTATCCTGTGCAAGCTTCTTCATCTCCCAGTACTTACTGCAACCTACATCCTTCTGAATCTGCTTAGTGTATTCATCTCTTGGTCTCCCTCTACGATTTTTATCCCCCATGCTGCCCTCCAATGCTAAATTTGTGATCCCTTGATGCCTCAGAACATGTCCTACCAACCGGTCCCTTCTTCTTGTCAAGTTGTGCCACAAACTCCTCTTCTCCCCAATTCTATTCAATACCTCCTCATTAGTTATGTGATCTACCCATCTAATCTTCAACATTCTTCTGTAGCACCACATTTTGAAAGCTTCTATTCTCTTCTTGTCCAAACTATTTATCGTCCATGTTTCACTTCCATACATGGCTACACTCCATACAAATACTTTCAGAATGACACTTAAATCTATACTCGATGTTAACAAATTTCTCTTCTTCAGAAACGCTTTCCTTGCCATTGCCAGTCTACATTTTATATCCTCTCTACTTCGACCATCATCAGTTATTTTGCTCCCCAAATAGCAAAACTGCTTTACTACTTTGTCTCATTTCCTAATCTAATTCTCTCAGCATCACCCGACTTAATTCGACTACATTCCATTCTCCTCGTTTTGCTTTTGTTGATTTTCATCTTATATCCTCCTTTCAAGACACTGTCCATTCCGTTCAACTGCTCTTCCAAGTCCTTTGCAGTCTCTGACAGAATTACAATGTCATCGGCAAACCTCGACGTTTTTATTTCTTCTCCATGGACTTTAATACCTATTCCGAATTTTTCTTTTGTTTCCTTTACTGCTTGCTCAGTATACAGATCGAATAACATCGGGGACATGCTACAACCCTGTCTCACTCCCTTCCCAACCGCTGCTTCCCTTTCATGCCCCTCAACTCTTATAACTGCCGTCTGCTTTCTGTACAAATTGTAAATAGCCTTTCGCACTGAGATAGCTGGCCTCTATATTTCTTGCTGCATTATTTGTAATGAGTCTTCGTTCACTTGGAGAAATATAAGTTATGTATATCTTTTTACTGTGATATCCTGTTCACTAATCATTTCTGCTCCTGTCCATATTTTCTATGATGACAGTTGGTGTACCATTATGTAGCTCTCCTCTCCAAGTCATAGACAGCAGAGTTCTAGAATATCTAGTGTCTCTTTGTTGATGAAAGAATTTTGGAAAAGCATGTTTAGTAATTCTGGTTTGATGGTGCTGTCATCAGTAACGTTACCATTGCTGCCTTATAACTTTTTAAAAGCACTGATGAGAACATCTACATGTGGAACAGGCATATTCTGTGACTTCCAAATCCACACAGTAGCTGCTCAGGTGAAATTTCATGTGATGTGTGGAAAGAACTACATTCGGCCAGCATGCTTTGAGAAACTGTGAAAATACAGGTTTGTTACATTGTAGTGGTCTTCAGTCCAAATACTACAGCTCTCCATGTACCAACTTTACTAGTTCTTGATGCCTCAGGATGTGTCCTATTAACTGATCTTGTCTTTTAGGCATGTTGTGCCACACATTTCTTTTCTCACTAACTTGTTTTAGTACCTCTTCAGTAGTTATTTGATCTCTCCCACTTCATCATTTTTCTGGCACCCAAGAGGCATTCAGTCTTATGGTGTGTAGTAGTCGTAAGGTTTTGCTTGTCAGCATGTATCTTATCAATAGTGAGGCTTGTTTCATTTATGTATTTATTTAATTTTCCTTCCCAGAATCCTTTCACAATGATACAGGATTTGTCAAGATAACACAATGCCAATCAGTGGGTCATAGTATAATGCACAGTGTAAATAACATGATTTAAGAGAATGGGGCAGGTAGCTTAGAGGGATAGGACAGGTGGTTGGCCATGATCTTGATTTATTTATTTATTTAGTTTTGGTCCTGTGACATCTTGTCAGGTTATTAACTTAACGTTATAAAATTCTGTTTCATTCTGAGAGGTATTCATTTACAGAGTAGAAACTGTGGTCCATCAGAAATGACTTCAGCTTTTTTAAAAAAAAAAAACAAGCTGTCTTGCTTTACCAACTTGATGTTGTTAGGAAGGTGGTTATACAATTGTGTGCCTCTATGAAGGACACTCTTCTGGTAGACTGATGTTCTGGCTTATGAGACATGAATGTTATTGCCATTTCTTGTTGTGTAATTGTGCACAGAGCTGTTCAGCTGATAGGCATTGGAGGTTCTTAAATATTCTCTTACTAAGACTGTTGTTTCAAATATATATAGGCATGGAAGGTTCAGTATCTTTAGAGTAGGAAAGAGAGAGTGACATGAACCTTGCCTCTTTATGTTGCAGATGATTCCCATAGCTCATTTCTGGGTTTTGAAAACAGATAGACTATAGGGTGCATTACCCCAAAATATTATTCCATATTGGATTGCTGACTGGAAATGTGCGTGATATGCCTGTATTACTATTTCTCTATTACAGCTTGTGCTTAGTATCCGTAGCATGTAGCAGATTGATGATAGCTTGGCTGTAAGAGGTTTAATGTGTGTATTCCTCTTGAGATCACTCTGCAGATATATTCCTAGGAACTTATTATCATCAACTAATTTTACAATTTTGTTGTTTATTTTCAATGTGTGTTCATTTTGTTGTTTATAGTGGGATGTATGAAAGTTCATGTCCACTGTTTTCCCAGTGTTAATTATAAGTTTATTTTTTTCAAACCAGTGTGTTAGGTCCACCAATGATGCATCTGTAGTTAACTGAAGCTCTTTTTGGTCTGTCCCTGTGATCAAAATACTGATATCATCTGCAAATAAAGTTTTCTGTTTGGCATGGACACTGTCATTCAGGTCATCAATATACAAAAGAAAGAGGATAGGACCTAATGTTGATCCTTGTGGCACACCATATTTGCTGGTAGTTTTTTCTGATGTGTATGTTGTTGTTCTTGAAATGTTTTCAGTTATTGTGTCTTGTTTGTGGACAACTTTTTGTTGCCGGCAAGTAAGATATGATCTAATCCATTCATTTGAAATACCTCTAATTCCCTTTCTTTCCAACTTACTTAGTAGGATACCATGATCTAAAATGTCAAATGCTTTGGATAGGTCCAAGAATATTCGAGTAGCTATTTCCTTTTCATCTACAGCTTTTAGAATGGAGTGCAAATATTCATAGACTGCTGTAGTTGTGGATCTAGATTGCCTGAAGCCATGCTGATGATTTGACAGCAATGAGTTTTTGTTAACAAACTATAGCAACCTATTATAAAAGAGCTTCTCAAAGATCTTTGAGAAGCCACTAGGCTGTCCTACAAGTCTGTAATTGTTAACATTGTCTGTGGCTCCCTTTTTGTGCAAGGGGGTTACTTTTGCAATCTTTAGAAGATTTGGAAAGGTACCTGTGGAAAAGGGCCTTTGTGATCTTTGCCTTCATGATCCAAGAAAACCCAAATCAGAATGGAAGGACAGAGCAGCTCCATCCTCCCAATTATGAGGTCAGTGTCCTAAGAGCTGCACTGCCTTATTTGATATTTCTCTAACGAATAATGTTTCTTATATCTAAAAACAAAGATGATGTGACTTCCAAACGAAAGCACTGGCAGGTCGATAGACACACAAACATACACACAAAATTCAAGCTTTCGCAACCAACGTTTGCTTCGTCAGGAAAGAGGGAAGGAGAGGGAAAGACGAAAGGATGTGGGTTTTAAGGGAGAGGGTAAGGAGTCATTCCAATCCTGGGAGTGGAAAGACTTACCTTAGGGGGAAAAAAGGACGGGTATACACTCGCACACACACACACATATCCATCCACACATATACAGACACAAGCAGACATATTCAAAGGCAAAGGCCTTTCATGTGGCTTGCAATATAAAACACAGTTTTCTTCTTCACTGTCCACACACTGATGACACCCACTGATGACTCCTTAGTTGAAAAGATGCTCTGTGCCCCTTTACTCAATTCCAGGCTCTATATTCAACCGTGTGCTACTGCGTATCTGAAAAACGAAACCAACAGACACTACTATCATGCATTATAAATTGTGCCACCTGGTCCTTGTGAAAGCAGTAAATTGGGTACTAAAATGTGACAAGGTCCTTTAGTTATCCCCCTCCATTATTTTTCTCTATCCTAGGTCCTCTAAGTAATAATTAATTGTGTAATATGCATTAGTCGTGAAGAATGTTTTAGCTGCATTTTCAAACAGTTGTTTTAGTAATCTTTCTGACTTCCTTTGGCAGTTTATTATACAATTTTGTCCCCTGATATAAAATGTTGTTTTGAGTTTTTGCTCTTTTTTTTCCTTGGATAAATGTAACTCCAAACTGGCTGTTCTTCAGTAATTATGTGTAGAATTACTAGTGCAGCATTTATTAATTGCTACATGTGTTTTAGGAAGATTTTGATGTACCTTCTCTGTAGTACCAGAGAAATAATCATTTACAAGTTTTGCTGATTCCTGAGGATTTTCTATTATCGCATCCCCATCTTTGATTTGTATGGTATTATACTTGTGTCTGCCTTTTCCAGTTTCTTGTTTTACACTGTCCCACACCATTTTGCTTTTATTTTTTGCATTATACACGGTGATTATAATTAAAGTTAAACTTTCATACTGCTGTAGAAATAACACCACTGGTCAGGATGACATCAAAAGGGGGAAAATTTATGGAAGAAGAAAAATAAGTGGCTACAAAATGTAACAATAGATGGCACTGTAAGCATCATAATTTAATAATGGTCGACTACAAATGACAAATGACTCATACAACAATGCCTAAGGTGTACGTTTGACATTAAACAAACTGTACTACTCAGTGTGCATGGGTGTACAGGTGTGATACTATTAGTTATGTAAGCCCATCTACCACGGCAAGGTTATATCACATCGGATGGGAAGAATCGGTTTATAATTGTTCTCAGGCCAAAATCCGCATAAAAAGCATCAATCAAAATCAGATCGGATTATTAATTTGCGTGTGACTGGCGCAAAACATGTTCAATATGCTGTCCACTGTTTTCTGCAACAAGTTGAAATCAAGAAACAGCATGTTCCACACTGATGGAAGTTTTTCCAGGTTCACGTTCAGAATGTGTTGTGCAATGCTTGCCTTCAATGCAGCTAACACTGGACACAATATCTTTCAAATAGCCCCACAGCCATAAGTCACACAGATTAATATCAGGTGATTGGGAAATGGGGGCTGATAACTCTAGCATGTCCGAAATGGCACAGCAGCTTCTTAACTGGATTTGCAATGTGCGGAGGTGGAATGATGAGGTTGCACAAAAGACACTCATAGCACTTACCAGTGACAGTACTGGGAACAGGACCACAAGCATATGTCTCTTTGAAAAAATATGGCCCTATGATAAATGATGTCATAAACCCACACCACACAATGACCTTTTCAGGATGAAGTGGCACTGTCTGATTTGAGCATGGATTTTCTGTTGTCCATATTCGACAGTTCGGTGTATTGATGTATCCGGTCAGATGGAAGTGGGCTTCGTCTGTCCATAAAATCTTCCACTGCCGATCATTGTCCACTTCATGCAAGCAAGAAATTCTAAAGAAAAGGTCTCTCTTGTTGGCAGGTCAACAGGAAGCAACCCGTGCACATGGTTAATTTTGAATGGATAGCAAAGAAGGATGTTTCGTAAGATTTTACCTGCCATGCTCATGGGTATGTTCAGTGTTCGTGCAATTCTCCATGCACTACACGTTTGCACACCACCACTCGTCTCCTCCTGCATTGCTGTGGCCACTGCTTCCACTCACTTTGAATCAATTCTTATCCTCCCTCTACTAGGTTGCACACCAAAAGAACCCTTCTTTTCGATTTTTCTAAATCGTTTTCTCCAGACTCACTGCAGTCATTGGACCAACGCCTTTTTTCAAACCCTTCAGTGTCCGGAACTTCTGCAGAGTGATGTGTACACAGTCATCATTCTTGTAATACAGCTTTACAAGCAGAGTGCAATCCTGCATTGAGAGTAACTGTTCATGCCTCCAAGTATTGTTAAGCTAGTTTTGGGGGTAGGAACCCTTTCCAGGACTGCACGTAATTTGTTGAAGAAATTGCTCACATTACTACTAGGTGAGCAGTAAACACACAGAACAATTACCTTCTTATAAGACTAGCTTTGTTACTTTGATGGCCGACAATTCAAAGTGTTTATCTACACTAACTTAAAGTGTATGCCACCGCTGATATAGATACATGATCCCCCACCTTTTAAGGTAGATCTACCGTAGGAACTTGCACATTCATATCATGATAACACTATCTGCTGCAATTCATCATCTCTGCACCAGTGCACTGTAATGCACACTGCCAAGCTCGAAGGCTGTAATTCAAATTTGTGCTGATATACTTTATTCTTAACCGGACTGCACATTTTGATGAATGATAGATAATTCTGAATGAATGTCCATGGAGCTTCCACACTCCAGTGTGGTACTTTCTATTTCCCACATACACAGTGTAGAAATCTCTTTAACTGGTTGAGAAACTTTTAACAGAGGGGAGCCTGTTGTCTTGGTTTATCCTAAAAAAGGCCTACGTCTTCTATCCATCACAACAGGTGTTTGACCATGTGTGGCCCTTACACCCGTCCAGCACACTCTCACTCATCAACTCCACCAACCTCTCTTTCCCAGACCTGTTGAGGTGTAGACCATGCATAGTATAGCACCATCTACCAATAATCCCCACCGGCACTAGTGTGATATGCTCGCGGCCAGCAGTCACCAGCACTATCTCCAGCTCCATATCTACATGCCTTACAACACTGCTAAGATGAGACTGGTCATGCCGCTGGAACAGTGCCACTGTGCTCAGATTGGTGCAACCAGTTAGCCTTATTCAGGTCGTCACCTATATTGTATGCCCTGTTTCTGCCCATGCTGTTTCCTGCCGCACACACTATCTTTCATGAAGTCTTTATAAAAAGGCCCTAAAATGTCAATCACCTGATCCAGCCCAGCTCTCTGCTCGAAAATGCTGGTGACCTGATGTGGTGTCACCGCTAGACACCACACTTGCTAGGTGGTAACTTAAATCGGCCGCGGTCCTGTAGTACATGTCGGACCCGCGTGTCGCCACTGTGTATTCGCAAACGTAGCGCCACCACAGGGCAGGTCACAAGACACGGACTTGACCTCGCCCAGTTGTACGGACGACATAGCTTGCGACAAGACGTATCACGTCTTCCTCTCATTTGCCGAGAGACAGATTAAATAGCCTTCAGCTAGTCCATCGCTACTACCTAGCAAGGCGCCATGTGTATCATTGCTAATTGCTTACTACTATGCAAGAGATGTATTTCAACAAGAACAAGACTACATTAAAGTTAAGTATATTAAAATCTCTCTTCTTTTCTTTATAGTTTTTCATCCAGTCTCCTGTTTCAGAATTTACGCCCGTCTGCGTTAGTTTCGCGTGCACCTAGCCACTCATTGTGTCGAGACCTTAGGGAATCGACACAACACCTGATACTCCTCCCCTAACGTCTCCTGTAATAGAGAGACTACACCTCTGCTAAGACAGCTATCTAGGTGGCAGTACTATCATCTCCCTAACATTAGTGTTACTCTTAATCTTTCTAATCATGGGCATAGTCTGCTGCACATATCCTACTTCTACGCCATTTTGAGGCTCCTCTCCCCTCAACTCTGGCAACTGAAACCTATTGCTGGTAGCCACAACAAAACTGTCAGACGACATCCTCCTCGAGCTAGCTCTCCTCCCAACTGCTATCTCCCCACCAGACCCCTCACTAATAACTTCCCTCGTTCTCATCAGCTCTATCCTAACTTGATCCAACTGAATTTGTAGCTGAGTTAGCCCCTCTTCTAAGTATAATCTAACATAGATCCCTTGAACAAAAAACCGTCCCCAGTTGTTGGTAAAAAGTACAAGTCACATCCATCTACAAGAAGGGCAGTAGAAGTGATCCACAAAAGTACCGTCCACTAGTCTTGACATCGATTTTTTGTAGGATCTTAGAACATATTCTGAACTCAAACATATTGAGGTATCCTCAATACCTACCAGCATGGGTTCCAAAAACGTTGATGATGTGAAACTCAACTTGCGTTTTCCTCACTTAACATACTAAAAGCTTTGGATGTAGGCAACCAGGTAGATGCAGTGTTTCTCGATTTCCGAAAAGCGTTTGACTCAGTGCCAATCATATGCTTACTGTCAAAAGTACAAGCATATAGGGTAGCAAGTGAAATGTGTGACCAAGTTGAGGACTTCTTGGTAGGGAGGATGTAGCATGTTATCTTGGATGGAGAGTCATCACAAGATGTAGAAGTAACTTCGGGTGTACTACAGGAAAGAGTGTTGGGACACTTCCTGTTCATGTTGTATATTAATGACCTTTGACCTTGTATACAATATTAATAGCAACCTCAGACTTTTTGCAGATGATGCTGTTATATGTGATGAAGTACTATCTGAAAGAAGCTGCATAAATTTTCAGTCAGAATTGGATAAGCGTTCAACATGGTGAAGAGATTGCCAACTTGCACTAAATGATCAGAAATATAAAATTGGGCATATCACAAAATGAAAAAAAAAAAAAAAAAAAAAGTAGTATCCTATGACTACAATATAAGTGAGGCACTATTGGAATCAGCCAACTCATACAAATACCTTGGTGTAACATTTTGTAGGGATATGAAATGGAATAATCACACGGTTCAGTCTTGGGTAATACAGGTGGTAGACTTCGGTTTATAGCTAGAATACTGGGGAAGTGCAATGAGTCTACAAAGGAGATTACTTACAAGTCACTTGTGTGATTGATTCTAGAATATTGCTCAAGCCTGTGGGACCCTTACGAGACAGGACTAACAGGGGATACTGAACTTACACAGAGAAGGGCAGCATGAATGGTCACAGGTTTGTTTAATTCATGGGAGAGTGTCACAGAAATACTGGGGGAACTGAACTGGAACACTCTTGAAGATAGATGTAAACTATCCTGAGAAAATCTATTAACCAAGTTTCAAGAACTGGCTTTAAATAATTACTCTAGGAATATTCTACAATCCCCTACATATCACTCACATAGGGATCATGAGGATAAGATTAGAATGGTGCGTGCACAGAGACATTCAAACAGTCATTCTTCCCGTGTTCCGTACATGAATGGAGCAGGAAGAAACTGTAATAACTGGACAGTGGGATGTACCCTCTGCCATGTACCTCATGGTGGTTTGCAGAGTATAGATGTAGATGTATAACTGTGCCTGAAGGACACAGATCTTCCCTTCCAGCTCCTCTGTTAACGAACCCTGTGGTCCGGGGGTTAGAATAGGCCCGAGGTATTCCTGTCTGTCGTAAGAGGTGACTAAAAGGAGTGTCATATGTTTCGGTCTTTATGTGATGGTCCCCTGTAGGGTCTGACCTCCATTCTTCCAAATTTTTCTGAAGAGTGAGCCAATTGGGGAAGGGCGCCTTACATGGTGCATCGTGTCCATCATGCATTGAGATCTTTAGCCCACTTTCTCGTCGTCGCATTGCAGTCCCGTTCATTGGGGCATCGGGACTCCCGGCAATGGCCATCCTGCCAGGTGGCCTTTGCTGCGGTAAGGTGGCGCCCGTGGGGAGGGCCCCTAGTCGGAGTGGGTGGCATCAGGGCGAATGACACGCCATGAACCGTAGAATGTCATCTCCTGCTGGTGATCCACCATCAGCAGGCTCTAAGCAAGCAAAGTCTAACTTCAGTGCTAAGAAATATGACCCCAAGTCGTTCCCCTCGCTGGCCACACCATGGGAGGAATGCCTGGCTAAGGATGGCAGTGAAGCTTATTTGCCCTGGTACCTGGTATGTACGAGAGTTGATAGGGAACCTTTCATGTCCATGAAGCCTCAGTTTTTTGTGGAGTGTTTGGAGGACAAGTATGGGGAAGTGGAGGGCTTGTCCAAAATGCGCTCTGGGCCAGTTTTGATAAAAACAACATCCTCTGCCCAGTCATTGGCATTACTCGCTTGTGGCAGATTGAGGGATATTACCATCACACTCCGTAAGAGCTTAAATATGGTCCAGGGTATTATATTCCACAGGGACCTTCTTTTGCGGTCTGACGACGAGCTGTGTATCAATTTAGAGCAGCGAGATGTTCATTTCGTCCGGCGCGTCCACCAGGTCCGAGGGATAACCAGGTTGCCACCGGTGCCTTCATCTTGGCCTTCGAGGGTGACACATTGCCCGAGAAGGCCAAGATGATGGTCTACCACTGTGATGTCAAGCCATATGTCCCTCCCCTGTTGCTGTGCTTTAAGTGCTGGAAGTTTGGCCATATGTCTTCCCGCTGTACTTCCAGCCCCACCTGTCGAGATTGTGGATGTCCATCACATCCCAATATTCAATGTGCCCTGCTTTCCATCTGTGTCAACTGCGGAGAACACCATTCATCTTGCTCGCCAGACTGCAGGATTTTACAGAAAGAGAGGAAAATCATGGAATATAAGACCCTGGACCGACTGACCTACACTGAGACTAAGAGGAAATTTGAGAGCCTACATCCTGTGGCTGTGACCACCTCATATGCCGCCGCTACGAGAACAGTTGTCGACCCATCAGTTCCTCGAATTCCTGCCGCCTCTCAGAACTGGAAGACTACACCTGCCCCCTTGATGGTGGGAGGCACTTCCCTCCCTGTTGCTCCCCCACCACCTACTTCGCGAGCAATACCTTCCCCCCCACCCCCCACCCCCCACCCTCTCCCCCCCAACCATCGGGAATTCAGGATTCTGCTAGTGGGAAAGATGACATCTTTGACACCTGCTAGTGACTGAAGAGCCCAAAAGCAGCTGGTCATAGGGCTTCACGCTCATCCTCAGTCCCAGAGACTGATTCAGTGATGTCCTCCCAGCCAGCAGGGAAACCCAAGGAACTTTAACTCTGTGTCAGAGTTCATCGGTTGTAGTGGCTGGCGAGGAGTAGAGTCCCAGTCTCGGGGGCTAACCATACATTTTCGGTGTGTGAGACATCTGAAGAATGTGCTGGCCAGGATAACAGTCGAACACCTCTGTATTGAGGTAGGTCAGGACAATATGTGCAAATGTAGTCTTGTGTTATCTTGCTGAAAGATAACATCACCCAGACCTCGAAGGCAGGGCACAACTACCATCCTTAATATGTCTGAAATGTAATGACTGCTATTGAAATTACCGACTTAGTGAACCACAGGAGATTGTGTTGTGTGCTCAGTGGCACCTCGTACTATCCACCAAGTGCTAGTCCCGCATGATGATGACGGCAATGCAAGCTGGCAAGAGTTGTTCTCCTCGAACCCTCCATGCATAGATATGGCCATTGCGATGATGTACGCAGAACTGTTGCTAGTGTGAAAAGATGATATAGTGCCTCTCTTGTGTTCAGTGTTATCTTTGATTGCACCACTGTGGGTGCACCTTTCCTCTCTGCTGCTGCGTAAAGGGAAGCTGAAGCAATGGTTGCCTTGTTGACAGTCTTGTGATGTTCCAGATAGTTTTAGCACCATCTGTGTGGTACACGTCTTTCTGCAAACAAGCCCATTGTTTGAGTCAATGTTTGTTAGGTGACTGTACCATCCTACACAGGCAAGCAGGCCATATTTCTGTCCTCTTGGGCACTAGTTGCTTGGGGGGTCATTGAGATTGTGCATGCCATCGAGTATAGCCCTCCTGAAACCACCAATTTCATGACAGTCACGGTATGCTGACCAGTGCAAGTAGTGATATTGGGGAGTGATGAACCACAGTTTCGTAGAACTGCGATCATGCTGCTGTTGGATTCTGAGACGTGTTGACAGACATTTCTCTTCCTCACTTGAAGCTACCGTGATCATCTCACAAGCAACCAGTATTTTATTTATTTATTTATTCGTTCTTAGACCATTCAGTACAACAGTATCAGATGTGTCATGTACATTACAGAAATAATATGTACATAAATAAAGCATAAACAAAGTAGGATAGGATTAGGCAAGGATAGCGCAAGAAGGTGGCCTAATTAAAGGACCCATCCCAGCATTCACCTTAGCAACTTGAGAAAACCATTGAAATCCTAAGTCAGGATGGCCAGATGGATAATAAACCCCACTCCTCCAGAATGCCAGTCCATTGCCTAAAGACTGGCATAGCCACGTTGCCCGGCATACGATTGGAAGAGGAATTGTAAATACATAGTCTACATTGAGACTGAAATGTGCACAAGAAGTAAATCAGTGATATAACTAGAAAATATATTTTGATATTAAACACTGGTGAAAGAAATAAAACACATTACAGAATACTGCTGAAAAGTACAGCATGCACAAGAAGAAAATCAATGATATGACAAGGTCATTGAAACTTTCATGTAAAACACTTCCGAAAAAAACAGAAACACATGAAAACATTATATAACAGTGCTGAAAGGTATAACACACACACACACACACACACACACACACACACACACACACACACATGCTGACACCATATCTATGACAACTAATCCAGCATCAGATCCCTTCCCTGAAGAGGTATATTGCACTACATCTGAAACAGAGGAAACAGTAACTGATAGCAGAAACATTCTTTTGCAAAGACAATCATAGCACAGATGGTACTTCAGTTAACAGAATCAAAAAAACTGAACAGTAAATGAGGGTCTAGCAATTGTGTAAGCTAACACATTCACTTATTTTGTAGAAACACTTCTTGACATTTCATTCTCTGACGTCTTTATGTAAGTTGGCAGTGCATTATAGAGAGTGACACCAAAGTGGCTCACATGTCTTAAGAGTATGAGTTGTTTTATGTGTTCTGTATGGCGAGACTCACAGTTGTGCTTATTATAACTGTGGTGGTAATTGCAGTTGATTTGCAGGACATCAATTCTGGCTCTAGTTATCGACACACTTTTATATGTGTACATGGAGGGTATAATAAGCAAATAGAACTTTTTAAATCGGGTTTTCCAGTGAGCCCTAGTAGAGCTGTGTGACAAGACTCAAGTAGTCCTTTTCTGTAACGCAAAAATTTCAATTAGTTGACTATTCATTTTACGCCAAAAATCTATGTCATGAGCCACAAGGGACTGGAAGTAATCAAAATAAGCCATTCTGTCACCATCTGAGGACCAAATTTTAGAAATACACTGAAGAGCCAAAGAAACTAGTACACCTGCCTAATATCATGTAGGGCCCCGGCGAGCCCTCAGAGGTGCCACAACACAACATGGCATGGACTTGACTAATGTCTGAAGTAGTGCTGGAGGAAATTGACACTATGAATCCTGCAGGGCTGTCCATAAACCTGTAAGAGTACGATGGGGTGGAGATCTCTTCTGAACAGCACGTTGAAAGGCATCCCAGACATGCTCAATAATGTTCATGTCTGGGGAGTTTGGTGGCCAGCGGAAGCGATTAAACTCAGAAGAGTGTTCCTGGAGTACTCTGTAGTAATTTTGAACATGTGAAGTGTTGCATTGTCCTGCTGGAATTGCCCAAGTCCGTCGGTATGCACAGTGGACATGAATGGATACAGGTGATTAGACAGGATGCTTACGTACATGTCACCTGTCAGTCATATCTGAATGTATCAGGGGCTCTATCACTCCACCTGCACACGCCCCACACCATTGCAAAGCATCCTCCAGCTTGAACAGTCCCTTGCTGACATGCAGGTCCATAGATTCATGAGGTTGTCTCCATACCCACACACATCCATCCGTTTGATACAATTTGAAGTGAAACTCATCCGACTAGGCAACATGTTTCCAGTCATCAACAGTCCAGTGTCGGTGTTGATGGCCCAGGTGAGGCATAAAGCTTTGTTCATCAAGGGTACACAAGTGGGCCTTCAGCTCCGAAAGCCCATATCAATGATGTTTTGTTGAATGGTTTCCACGCTGAAACTTGTTGATGGTCCAGAATTGAAATCTATAGCAATTTGCGGAAGAGTCACACTTGTGTTAGTTGAACAATGTCTTCAGTCATCGTTGGTCCCGTTCTTGCAGGATCTTTTTCCGTTCACAGGAATGTTGGAGATTTGATGTTTTACTGAATTCCTGACATTCACAGTACACACGTATAGGAAAATCCTGACTTCATTGCTGTGTCTATCGCTCATGCACCAACTGTAGCAGCACATTCAAACTCACTTAAATCTTGATAACCTGCCATTGTAGCAGCAGTAACCAATCTAACAACTGAGACAGACACTTGTTGTCTTGTGTTGGTGTTGCCAACTGCAGTGGCATATTCTGCCTGTTTACATATATCTTTATTTGAATACATGTGCCTATACCAGTTTCTTTGACACTTCATTGTAATACTCCAAGCAAAACATGCAGAACTGAATCTCTTGGAGAGTTCAATTACATGGTCTTTCCAGCTTGTCTTGATCAACATACACTCCTGAAAGTATTATGCATTGTACGCTTTCTATCTTATTTCCGTCCAGTAACAGTTGGAGATCTTGGTTTTGATTCATATTTCAAATTGTATACCATTTGTTTCTTCATATTAAGGGTTAATCTGTTGGCATTGAACCATGAATTAAGGACATGAGGACTTGATCATTCGTAGACAGAGATTCCTTAACATCACTCACTAGTGTGCTAGTGTCATCTGCAAACAATGTGATCTTGGCTGCCATTTCTGAGGTGTGTATGTCATTGATGTCAATAAGGAAGAGAAGGGGCCAAACACACTGCTCTTCTGTACATTGTTTTTTACTTTCTTTGCAGCAGATACTCATCTGATTTTATGATTAGAATGTGCTGATGTGAGTTCCACAACCTGTAACCTATTTTGCAAATGCCATTGAAACCATCAGTTTTCTATCCCTGTCATCGCCATTGCTTTCAGCTTATCTAAAATAACTTAATGATTAACGGTATCAACAGCTTTAGAAAGATCTAAATTAACTGCTACAGAGCTGCTGCTATTATCTAAGTTTATAACTATTTCATGTGTCTAATCCATTATCGCTGTTTCTTTTCTTTGGCCTGTTCAAAAGTCAAGATGATTATTATTTAGTAGACTGTGGTCATTTAAGTACTGGGTGATTTGTTGTTTCATAAATCTTTCAATTATTTTAGAGAATGCTGAGGGGAGTGAAGTGAGTTGATAATTTTCAACTTTATGTGTATTACCACTCTTGAATAAAGGTATTAGTTTCCACATTTTTGATCTGTGGGGGAGCGCTTCCTCAGTGAATAACAAATTAACACTGTGAGCCACGTGCCGTGTAGTTTGTGAAGCAGTACGGATTATAAGTGATGCAGTGCATCATCTACACCTGGTGACATTTTGCATTTGAGGCTTTTAATCACTTTTGCTATTTCATATTCACTAATTGGAACTAACCTTATGTCATATGCAGATATATGATACCAAAGTTCAGCCTGATATGCAAAATTTAAATTAAATGTTTGGGAAGCCTTTGTAAAGTAATCAGTTATGTAATTTTGCAGGTCTTTTTTGCCAATATTGATTTGAATTTGTAAGTGTTGTTTTCTGATCTTTCCTCTTTCCCTTTTTTTAGTGTCCCATAGAGATTTTGATTTATTGCCTGACATTCTTATTATGTTGTCATTTCTAATAGTTTTGCCTTTGCAATTACCTGCCGATAAACTTTCTTTTAAGTCTTTGCATATCTTATAAACTGCAGATCTGTTGATCTTTTTATTTGAGAACTGGGCTTTTCAAAGTCCTACAGGAAAGCTTAATGCCTGATGTAATCCAGGAATTAGATTTAGTGATCTGACATGAATGGACTCTGGTCAATTTCTTTGGAAAACTCATTTCAAAATTGGACATGAATATTGGAGAGAAAACATCAGATGCATTGTTACTACCTGACTGCGAAAACCCTTCTCACCAAGATTGATTACTTTGATTTCCAACAAAACTAGTACAGTTTTCCGCAGAAAAGTTTCTTTTGTCTAGGATGAGGGCATTATGATTTCTATCTTTGTGGCGTCTACATTTGAAAATATGTTGTCTATAAGACTTTGTTTTATTTGTTATTCCTGTGAGGCCGTTTATAAGAGGAACCTGTGGAATACATTAATAAAGAGTTTCCTTGCTGCAGATTCATTCACAAAGTTTATATTAAAAGGTCCCACTGACAGTTGTAACGGATTTTTAGTAAATGTGATGTCCAGTGGAGACTCCAATTTCTTAATGAAGATGTCTATGTTCCCACTTGGCGCTCTATATACTGCTATAATTATTATGCTACCCAGCTCCCCATGCAACTGAACAGCAGCAGCTTCAAAGTGCTTTTCAGTAGTCAATGCTTCTGCCTCACCCATCCTTTTATATTCCACATTAGATTTAAGAAAAATACAAACGCCAGCAGCTGTGACAGCCTCCCTACAAAACTGAATACCCAGATTATAATAATTGATGTTAACAATTCCTAATTTGAAATCACTTCATGAGAGCCCCATGATACACATACAGTCAATATTGGCATCATCAACTGCCACTGCAACTTCAGGTTAAAAAGATTTTTTTCTCATACTTTCGATATCTTAGTTTGAAATATGAAAACCTCTAGAATAGAGACAAATTTACACTCTCACTTTGTTGCCGTGTGATAGCTGATGCTGTTTTGAGGCAAGATACCAAAAATGCTTGTGCATTATGGGCTTTCTGCACCTTGTAGGTCTTCCATTTGGCTGCATTGTAATGCTCTCAGCAGCAGATTCGGCATTTGTTGCATGCCACCTTCATGTTATTGCAGTTTTAATGGTCAGCAATGTGTTATCTCCTGCCCATGATGAGGACTGTCTGACTTGAAAACCCTGAATAGGCTGAGTTTAAAGGGGCAGATCAAGATTTAACCTAGCAAGATGGAGCTACACTGGCAAAAAATATTGTGACTTTGGAACCTGCCTCTATTGTTGAGATCACTGAGACATGCCTGTGCAGTGCTGGTTGACTTGGAGGAAACTGGTTGAATCCTGCTGATGGAAGAAATTTTCATCACCTGTGTTTGGCCTTTAAGTGTATGAGAAGTGATGGAATGCAGTTCATGATTACCAGTCTCTGTACTGATGTCCTGAGTAATATTCCATTCCCCTCCGTGATGTCTCATTGAGAGAGGGCATGTGACATTGTTGTAGGTGATCCATCCATCAGATGAGGACATTAAGCTTGGTGGTGCTCTTGGTGTTATTCAAGAGTAATAGTCTGTGTGCCACCACTGAGTTCCTCTCTCTCTGTGTCTCACTCTTCTCCCCTTCATCCGTAACATGACAAAAACATCACTTGTTCAAACACTTATTACTGTCATCCACATGACGAGGGTATACACTTGACATTTCATAACAGGTTGCAGGAAGGCAATGGCAAACCACCCCCTCTAGGACTTTCCCTATGACTGCAGTGTGGGATTCCCACATCTGCCTCCCAATCACGATGTGATGAGTGTGGGACTAAGACCTGACTCATGCATACAAGCTTCAACTTTTAAGCGATATGCAAGATTTTGGGAAACTGGTATTTTGTGTAAAGCTGTATTGCTTTATTGCAATTAAAACACACTAAATTTTCTGACATACTCTTCAAAAACTTTTCTTATTATAATAATTATTTCTTACAGATGAGAAAGTGGTGATCTAGAAGAACAACACAGATGAAGGATGGAATATGAGTATTCTGCTTTCAGGAGGGAAGCTGATACACACAATACTTGTTGTGGTGGATTAGTGTGGTGTATTAAGGTTAGTAGACTGCTGTTCTTCCATTTCAGCTGCCTATTATTTAGTTACTGTTGTTTACATTTTCTTAAACTGTGTATAAGTAATGAATATTATTAAATATAAGTGTTATAGTTGCATGCTCGTGGCTCGCTGTCTGATGGAATGGAATTTCAGCAGCTTATTTGTTAAATACGAATAGGGGAGTTGGGATGTAGGAATTTGGGATTGCAGTGTAGGATGATTTTGTGGATGGAGCAGAGGTAGTGCAAGGAGGCTTGGGTCTGATTTACATGATTCTGATGGAACTTGAACAGATAGAGGTCATTGGGGAAGGATGGGTTGGAACCAGAGATTGGCAATTTGATGGTCAAGCAACAATGCAGAATTGGGATTGCATTCTGGCTAGGGATGGGAGAATTACCCTATATCTTTTCTTCCACAACCACCTTCTCGTCCAATGGCAGGCATTTGCTACCCCCATCAAAGATAGGGCTATCTATGAAACCAGCCAGGTAGTCTAGTAACTTAATTGTGACCACTGTGCGCCATCATGTATGGACATGTCCGCTAACAGACTGTCTGTCCTTATGAAGGGCAATGCCAAACTGTGACAGTTAGACTACCCAGTTTCCAAGCAAGCTTTGTGAAATGGTGTGCCTGACTTGACGCACAATCCACGCTATCCAGATTCTTCCCACCACCAGCAGGTTTTCTGAATTGCACTAGTGTTAACACTCGCTGCAATATACCCTTTGTTCCCGTACCCCCCCCTCCCCCCCCCCCACTGTCCCCACCTCTCCCCTTGGCCTCAAACTTCACTAGTCCTTTCCCTCACCTGCCTCCATTCCCTTCCCTGCCCCCAGTTCTGTGTCACACGTTTTAAGTCCCTCTGGCTCACCTACGTAATCATTTCCACTTCTCTGCTTCTCTCTTCTTCACTTTTGCCCCCAGCACAGCTGTCTGATGCTGCACCTAGCAGCCCACCATCATGACCCCACTACACCTATGCTCGCTCCCCACAGGCAGTACTGCACTGTCTTCCATCACCCCTACCCTTCCATCCCTCCTCTTCCCCATCCTACACCTCTTCCGTACATCTACTGCCCACCCCAGCTGAGTTTGCTGCTCACCACAGTCGGGCCTTTGTGTCTGGAGACGACACTGGCTATGTGTGTATGAGTGCCTGTCTATTACTCAACACCTTTTCTATGTGTTGGATAGCTATCACATCATATTGTTGGTTTATGCATAAGGTAGAGATGGTGGTTAAAAGTACCACTACATCAAATTGATGTAAATCTTGTATTAGAGCGCTTAGCGCACATATTAAAAGGTAATGTGTATGACACCTGCCATGCCATTATAATTATGTGATTGCTCGCAGGTAAACTACTAATCCAACTGTAAATTGTACACCACTAACACTCCCCACTTAATTTCCATACTGGTTCCTTGCAACATCCTCAGAAATGGCTGCATACGATGGTATAGTTGAAGAGTCAAAGCGGCACACTTAAGTTTTCACAGGAACATTACAGTTTATATCCACTATTATCATAAATAAGTCTGTTCCCATGGCCAAAGTCTTCTTGAGCTTGCCTTTAGTCATGTATTCTAACACAGGGTTCTCACCAAAAAATGATACACACCTAGGCTAAATGACAAACTTTGACTTTCAAAAATTAAAAATGCCAATAAAATCACCACTTTTGTTACACATCCCATAAGTTACTGATCTGTCCATACATGTCTGTGAACCTTTGTGCCTAAAAACAAAGAATAAACAATATTATGACTACATAATGTCTCATAAACTTCTTTGACAAGTGGCACTCTGCAGCAAGATAATTTTCCACTATCTCTACAGGATCCCACACCCCCTCCCCCAGTGTCAACAATATTGTTGGCTGAATTACACACGACATCCTGACTGCGTAACCACTTGAGTAGCATTGCAGTTGTGCCGCTTCTTGCAGTGTCACCATTGCCATTGGTTAACCTTGGCTGCATGGCGCCTGCACTCGGGAGTGGGATGGGAACCTGTGCTGACGTGTCTGTATTGGCTTGTCCAGTTGCCTTGTCCCAGCTGGTGGAAGTGGTGTCATAAATGGGCTTTAGTCTGTCAACTGAAATTGTCATGAGGTTACTGCCAACATTCACTTCAAATTGTTTCTTGCCCTCACTGAGCACGTTGTAGGGTCCTCCATAAGGTAGCTGTAATGGTTTGCGCATGGCGTCGTGCTGAATGAAAACTTGTTTGCATCTCGACAAGTCACGGAATAGAAATGGATGAGCTCTCGATGCCATGAGGCACAGTTGCCATATGTGCGACCACAATTTCATAACAAAGTCTGAGGCCGTGATCACATCACTTTGAGTACTGCTGAAAAATTCACCTGGCAGACAAATTGTTTGTCCATACACCATTTCAGCTACCTTGGCTCCCACATCCTCCTTTACAGCTGCACAGATGCGCAGTAACGTTGTGAGTTGTGACACCATGAGGACACCTTTAACTCTTGATGCAGTTGTTTCACAAGTCCATTTGCCACTGGGTGGTACACTGTGGTTCTAATCATCTTTACTCCGAGCAGCGAAGCGAGAGCCTTGAACAGATGTGAGTCGAATAATCTACTGTGATCTGTCCTGATGTATAGGGGAACACCGATATGGGCAACCCACCCACAGAAAAAGGTGGTAGCTAAAGTCTCTGCTGTGATGTCTGCCATGGGAAAAACCTCTGGCCAATGTGTGAACTGATCGATTGCGGTCAGACAGTAGGTAAGCCCTTCAGATGGTGGGAGAAGTCCTACGACATCCAAATGTATATGCTCAAAATGTTGATTGGGTGGCAAAAATGTGCCAAGCGATGCGTGAGCATGTCATATAATTTTATTGTGCTGGCATGCGGTGCACTGATATGCATAAGCCTTGCAGCCTGCATTCAAACTTTGCCACCCAAAAGTTTGTTTCATTGTTTCACCAGCTTGGTGGTTCCGAGGACTCCTGGGTGTGACAACCGATGCAGTGAAGCAATGGCTTGCTGGTGGAAACCCTTTTTCACAAAAGGACACGCTCTTGACATTGATACATCACAGTATATACAGACATTTGATGCTGGCAGCAGATGGTGCCGGAGCTGTAGACCAGCTGGTTCTGCCAAGCTCTGTATCAAGCTGTTGTGCTGCTGTGAGGGCTTCATAGTCCACAGCCTGTGTGATCTCTTGAATGCATGGTAGAGCAGCAGCTGGCACATTCTTCTCACCGTTGATGTGTTCAATCTTGGTTGTGAATTGTCCAATGAAATCTAAGTGGCGTAGCTGGCATGGTGAGACTGTTGTAACTGCGACCAGGACGGTCGTGGGGTAGCAAAGACGGAAGGTGCGGCGGGACCCGCGGAGAGGCCCACGAACAACAACATAACGGAAGAGGACAGACACGACCAGTGTATGATGGAATGAATACAACAAGACTGGACAACAGAGTCACAAGAAAACAAACTCGTACACGAACCAGGAAGTAAGCAGTCTAGCAAAAGCTAGGTGTAACCCAACATAAGCGAGATTAGACTGACTGGCTGAGCGAGTGGCCGGCATTTAAGTACGCTATCGGGGGCGCCGCTATTGGCCGCTGGGACCTCGTGTTCCACTGTGGCGCCCCCACACTAAAAGCGGGCCAGGAGGCGCGCGGTGCCACAGCTTAAGGCGCGATGGTGCAGAGACCTCTATGGGTCTTCGACGTCCATGATGTCTGGCGCGAATTCAAATTTCACGGCGCACGGTACCAGATCCCTCCCCCCTGAAACTTACGCGTAGGGGCAGAAACGCCCCGGATGGTGGCGAGGTGGGTGGCAGTGGGAAGAGGAACTGGGCGTATCAACCGCTAGCGGCGGGGAGGAAGGGACGCCCGAGGTATCCATGACAGCCGATCCAGAGTCCAGGGCGGGGGAGGGAGCCGCCAATCCACCCGGAGGTTGAGAGAGTTGGCGGTAGGCCCGTGGGGAGATGGCAACTGGGGCTGGGACGGTGACTCGAGGACCACTTCCGTACCCGAAGGAGGTAGAGAAAGAGACGGTGGCGCAAGTCCTGTGGCAGCACGAGGGCGGAGCTGATTATGATGGTGGCGCTCCAACCCTTTCGACGTCTGCACCGACGTAACACGCCGTCTATGGGCCGCGACGACCGTGGCGGGTGTCCAACCCACCTTGCACCCGACCTCGCAGGCCCACATGGCCGTGCCAGGGGCATACCGCTGCGAGTGCCGGGAACGGGCTTGGGAGGAGGACGGCAGCAGCAAATGGAGCAGGGGCTGCGGCTGTCGCCCATGAAGGAGCTCTGCTGGACTGCGACCGTCAATTGGCGTAGTGCGATAGGTGTTCAAAAACAGGGTGAGGGCGGACGTAATTGGAGATGTGTTGACCGCCGTAGTGAACTGGTGTTTAAAAGTGCGGACAAGCCTGTCCGCCGCGCCATTGGACGAAGGGTGGAAAGGGGGGCTACGGATATGCTTGATACTGTTGGCCTGACAGAAGTCGTGGAAAGAGGGTGATGTGAATTGGGGACCATTATCGGAAACCAATGTGTGGGGCAGGCCCTCAATGGCGAGAACCTGGGCCAGGGCCGTGAGGGTAGCCTCCGTGTTGGAGGCATCAACGATGAGTAACCACATGGACCCCAAAAATGGGCCCGCAAAATCGACATGGATGCGATCCCTGGGCCGGCGAGGCACAGGCCAGGGTGCAAACGACTGAGAGGGGCTTGCCTGGTGACGCACACAGACAGTACAGCCAAGGACCAGGTGCTCAGTATCGTCATCGATGCCAGGCCAATAAACATGCTGGCGAGCCAAAACTTTAATATGGGACATACCCCACTGCCCGCGGTGTAACAAACTGAGCATCCAAAGCCGCAATTGCGGAGGGATGACCACCCAGTGGGCATCTGACTCCATGGCCAACAGAAGGACATCATCGACCACAGAGAGCCTGTGGGACAGGTGACGCCAGGGGCTGAAATCGGACTGCGTCTGACGAGTAACATAGGACGGCCACCCGTGTACCACATAGTTGAGAACTTGCCGCAAGACAGGGTCGCGGCGGGTAGCCGCAGCAACGTCAGCAGTCATAAGAGGAAGACCGTCCAGCGCATCTCGGCGGGCGGAATCAATATGAAAGCAAACGACCTCCTGTTGCTCAAAGGCAGGATCGGGGCCTGCTGGGAGACGTGACAAAGCGTCCGCATTAGCGTGGTGGGTGGTGGGCTTATACCGGATGGTGTAAGCGTAATTACGTAAAAACAATGCCCAGCACTGGAGACGTTGAGCCGTCCGCTCGGGAAGGTGAGAGTGAGGTCTAAAAAGTGTAACCAAGGGTTTATGGTCCGTCAGGAGGGTGAACTTTGCCCCAAAGAGATAGGATTGAAAGTTTTGGATGGGGAACACGATCGCCAGGGCCTCCTTCTCAATCTGGGAGTAGTTCCGTTGTGCTGGGGTCAACGTCTTAGAGGCATAAGCGATGGGCTGTTCAGAGCCATCGGCATCCCAGTGCACGAGGACGGCCCCAATGCTGCATGCCGACGCATCAGCTGCCACAACCAAGGGGCGGTCCGGAGAGAAGGGAGTAAGGTAAGGGGTGGACTTCGGCATTGCCTTTAAATGGAGAAAAGCCTGGTTACAGGCAGGAGTCCAAATAAAAGGTACCCCTTTGCGATGTAAGTAATTGAGGGGTTGAGCAACGGAGGCAGCCTGGGGCAAGAACTTTAAGTAATAAGTAACCTTGCCCAGAAACACCTGCAGTTCTGATAAGTCCTTGGGACGAGGAAGGGCCACAATGTCCGTGACATTACGACCCGAAGGGCGAATGCCATCTTTGCTAAGCCAGTGGCCCAAGTATTCCACTTCCAGTTTAAAAAAAAACAACACTTGTCCAGCCGACAGGGTAGACCAGCAGACTGCAGAGCGTGAAATAAGGTGCTGAGGTTTTGCAAATGTTCCTGGCGGGAATGCCCGGTGACCAACATGTCATCCAGATAATTCACACATGCAGGGATAGGCTGGGTAAGCTGCTCCAGGAATCGCTGGAAAATGGCTGGCGCCGAAGAGACTCCAAAGGGAAGGCGCTTGTACTTATACAATCCGAAAGGCGTGTTGATAACCATGATGTTCTGAGATTCGGCATCCAAGGGCAACTGGTGGTATGCCTCAGCCAGGTCGATCTTGTAAAAATACTCTCCCCCGGCAAGCTTAGCAAGAAGGTCTTCATGCCGGGGAATGGGGTAAGTGTCAACAAGGGACTGAGCGTTGACTGTAGCGCCAAAGTCCCCACACAGCCGAAGGGACCCATTGGGTTTCCGTATGACTACCAGTGGTGTCGCCCATGCAGTATAGGTGACAGGTTCCAGCACGCCAGCGGTGTAGAGCCGATCAAGTTCTTGCTTGACCGCTGGCCGTAAGGCCACCGGAAGGGGCAGGGCCCAGAAAAAGTGAGGCTGTGCATCCGGCTGAAGGGTGATGTTTAGCATGACAAAGGATTCATGCCAAAGCTAGCAAGTTTTCATTCTCATTTGTATAGGCCTGATGATAAGTCAACACTTCTGCTGTTTAGTGAGTGGTATCCTTTACTCCTAAATTAAACCCAGTGGTGCAGCATGTTCAAGTTCAATGGCTGCTTCATAGTTTGTGCCATCTGGATCCTTCCCTTCAGCATCAGCTTTTCTGAACTATGTAGAAGGAAGTTATCCTTGCATCACATCCCTTGCTCCCATTCCCTTCTGGACCTTAATCTCTGTTAACTCATTTTCCCCACACCCTCTACCCAACAGTTTCTCCTTCCTCTATCCTGACAGCTCCTCCTAATCAATGTGTCTTCATCATCATCATGTGCTGCACCTTTCGGGTTCTGATACCCTTGTACCATGTGCCTAGCATGTGTACCTGCCACCCCTCTTCCCGCATTTCTAGCCAGCAAGTCTGCTACCTCCTTCTGAGCCACTAGCTAGTTTAGATTAGATTTACTTTCATTCCAATTGATGGGTAGTGAGGAGGTCCTCCAGGATGTAGAATATGTCAGAAAAACAATAATACATGACAAATATTTACAACTAAAACAAATAAGCTAATGTACCTTCCACAGGTCCCAAGTGGAATGATCGTAATTTTTTTTTTTTTTTTTTTTTTTTTTTTTTAACACTGTATGAAAGGATCATTTTACAACACTCATTTACTAAGATCACATTAATGCACTGAATTTAAAATTAAAAAAAAAGTTTTTTTATTTATAAGCTAATAAACATATAATAGAATTACTACAATACTTAATTACAAAGAACACATTAGTGCACTGAAATGGTGCAGAAGCTACACACACACACACACACACACAGAAATCAGTTGGTTCTAATGAGAAATTCATCAATGGAGTAGGAGTTGGCCAACAATAAATCCTCTAGGCTTCTCTTAAACTGAATGTCATTGGTTGGTAAGATTTTCGTGGCCACTGGCAAGTTATTGAAAATGTGTATTCCTGAGTAATGCATATCTTCTTTTACAAGAGTAAGTGAGTTTAAATCCTTGTGAAGATTATTCTTATTTCTAGTATTGATTCTATGAACTGAGCTGTTGGTTTGAAAAAGTGTAATGACAAATTTCATAAAGGAATACATATAATGGGAAGCAGTGGTTAGTAACCCTAGTTCCCTAACAGGCCTCTGCAGGATGTTCTTGAGTTCACACCATGTATAACTCTTATTGCACATTTCTGTGCCCGGAAAACTTTAGCTTGGCTTGAAGAATTACCCCAAAAAATAATCCCATATGACATTATGGAGTGAAAGTAAGAATAGTATTTCATTTTTATATCCCCTATGTGTGACAGAATTCGCATTGCAAATAGAGGTTTGTTTAGATGCCTCATCAGTTCTGTGGTGTGCTCCTCCCAGTTGAATTTATTATCAAGCTGTAATCCCAAGAATTTAACACTGTCCACTTCTTCTATCTGCTTGTCATCATATGTTAGGCATATACTCGTGGGACACCCCTTACAAGTCCTGAATTGCATGTAGTGTGTTTCTTAGAAGTTTAGCGACAAAGAATTGGCTAGAAACCAGTGATTAATGTCTACAATATTTTACTGGCCGATCTTTCTAAGACTACTCTTGATTTGCTATTTATTGCAATGTTTGTATCATCGGCAAACAAAACAAACTTGGCGTCTGGTAATGTTACTGATAAAGGTCATTGATATACACAAGAAAAAGCAAGGGCCCTACGATGTAACCTTGTGGGACCCCACATGTAATTAGTTCCCAGTTGGATGATGCCTGATAGCTTAATACATGTCTCTTTCCTAATAACACCCTTTGTTTCCTGCCAAAGATATAAGATTTGAACCATTTGCAGCATTTTCTGTTACACCATAATGTTCTAATTTACTTAAAAGGATATTGTGATTTACACAGTCAAATGCCTTTAACAGATCACAAAATATACCAGTTGCCTGCAATTTTTTGTCTGATGAATTAAGTACATTTTCACTGAAGTGTAGATAGTCTTCTCGGTATCAGAACACTGTAGAAATCTGAACTGTAACTTTGACATTATGTTATTTGTGATAAGATGGTTATAATGCCAGTTGTACATTACCTTTTCTAAAATTTTTGAGAATGCTGGCAAAAGAGAAATTGGATGGAAATTTGACACTATTTCTTTATCTCTCTTCTTAAGCAGTTGCTTAACTTCAGCATATTTCAACCATACAGGAAATACTCCACTGATGAACACAACTAGTTTAATGTGTTATTTAATTCAGAAGCACATTCTTTAATTAATTTTGTTGATATTTCAACATACCCACCAGATGTTTTTGATTTTAAAGATTTTATGATGGACATTACTTTTGTTAGGGTAGTGAGGATCAAATTCATGTTATGGAAGTTACTTGAAATGTCTGGTCTGAGGTATTCCATGGCAGCATCTACAGAACCTGACAACTTCATCTTTTCAGTGACAGTTATAAAATGTTTGTTAAAAAGTTTTGCAACACTGTACACATCTGTCACCAATGTATCATTACTCGTAATGCTATTTGCCTCCCTTCATGTCTGGTTCTACCAATATCCTCCTTCACTATATTTCATATTGTCTTTATTTTGTTATCTGATGTGACTATATTTGCCTTATAATATATTTACTTTGATGTCCGTATTACAGTCTAATATTTTGCAGTATTTCTTGTAATGTGCTATAGCATCAACAGCAGAACTGTTTCGGATTGACAGATACAGTTTTCTCTTTGTTTTACAAGATACCTCTCTTCCTTGAGCAATCAATGGCTTCTTTGTAGACTTTGCTCTAACCTTGGTTAGTTTTGGAAGAAAACTGTTCAAATAAGGTAAGCACTTTATTAGCAAAAGTGTTATATTTTTTATTCATGCCATGAGCACAGTAAACATCACTCCAGTGAATGAATGTCTGTGAGGAGTGTCCTAAAATAATCAATTTTTGACTTATTGATTACCCTCTTGAGTTCATATTTAACAGATTTTATATCCTGTTCAGTATTAACATTTAACAGAAGGAACTGCATGTCATGGTCTGAGAGGCCATTGACTATTGGTTTTGTAATATAATTTTGTTCATTGGACTTTTCTATAAAGATATTATCAGTGAACAATTGGCTACCTTAGTTGGGAACTTTACAGTGGGAATTAAGTTGAATGATAGTGTTTCTAACTCAAATCGATTCTTATTGGGAGAGTCTTTAAGGAAATCTACATTGAAGTCACCAGCAACCACTATTTCTTTGTTTTTGGTTGTTAAATGGGCCAGTACAGCTTCAAGGTGGTTTATGAACAGATTAAAGTTACCTGCAGGTGCCCAATATACAGTTAATGTTATGAAGGATTTTTTTATGAAATTCTACTTCTTTTGCACACGCTTCCACATGCTGTTCTAGGCAACATTTATGAATGTCTTTGTTCTTAAATTTATGACAGTTCCTGATGAATGTGGCAACTCCTCCTTTCTCCATTTCTGCTCTTCAAAAGTGATATGCTAACCTAAATCCTGTTACACTTAAAAAGTTCTATACCAGTGGTCATATGATGTTCAAAGAGGCAGATTATGTCAGCTGGGTTTGAGGACTCTAATTTATCTATGCAGATAATTAATTCATTAATTTTATTTCTGTCCTCAAATACTTTGATGCAATAGAGATAGCTGACATTTCACAATGACTGAGTTAAAACTGGGTAGAGTTGAAATTTCTCTTGATTGTTGAACATTCTTAGCCAACAGTTGTTTATGCTGATGTAACAAGCTAGAATTATGTTTTTTGGTTTCTTTCTCAAACTGAAGGTTTGTCTCAATCCTAACCTCTCTTAAAACTTGATTTCTTTCTGTCATGACAGTGCCGCCTCCCCCCCCCCCCCCCCCCCTTAACTTCCCTGCTATTTTCCCAGCCAGTTTACCCTTCCCTTTCCTGTTGAGGTGAAGGCCATGCCTAGTATAGTCACACCTATTGAGAGAATCAACAGGAACCTCACCAATGCATGACCCTGTACCCGATATAAGCAGCCATTCCAACACCAAATTAACTCCCAACTCCTCATCTTGAGTCCCGCTTCTCTCTCCTTCTACCCACCTCACCTGAAACAATCTCACCCCCAACTTTGTGTGTGGTGTGTGTGTGTGTGTGTGTGTGTGTGTGTGTGTGTGTGTATTTGTCAGAGAATATCTAACAATTATGTAGACATACACACAGGTCCAACATGTTACAGAGTCTGCGATGACAGTAATAGAAAACAGGATAGGAGGGTGAAGTGTATTTTCTAAATTTTGATTAATTATTAAAATAAATTTACAGCTGTCATCAAAAAGGTTCCAGAAATGAATGATAAGCTACACAGCTCGCTATTAGCCCATAAGCGCAAGTAGCCATGACTGAAAGAATACAGTATAGCATACTTTTTAGTCACAGGGACACAACAGTGACATCCCTCTGTGCCTAGTTTTCTTTTGATGGAGCACATATCTTTTCTCATAGCAAAGGTGAAATAAATAAGAATACAACCCTTTTGTTTGTGTTGCTCGAAATTTGTAAGTCTTTTTGTCCAACGCATGGACTATTGCATTGAACTTATTCCAGACATCACTCTTCTTCTAATTGAGCACAGTTGCAGGGTATACACCAACACCTAACTTTTTTTTCTTACACCCTCTGCAGTCTCACAAAACACAGCTTTATTTGAGGCCATCTGATCCCAAGAGTAGGTGATTTTGTCAGTGCTACTTTACAACACAAGGTTGTACAATCAACTTTATTAAATCACAACTAACCTTACACTCCTGCATACTTCAGTAAGAGAAGTTGAGTCGAGAAGTAGGAAGCAACCATTGTGCCACAATTATCGGAGTCATACTCATGGAACTGCACCTGAAAGAAAGGAAACTGAAGTAAAACCAACGTAATGGTAGTGCCGTGATTTCTAAAGAATGCAACCCCCAACTGTGTGTGTGTGTGATATATAATTTTATGTAGGCAAAAATGCTGTAATAACCTCTGTGTTCATAAAAAAACTGTGAATGTATCAGTTCTGATACGCACATGTAGAATCTCTCATCAGTTGTTTCATTTTCAAGAGAATGTGACCTCTTCCTCATCTCTCTAGGCTGCACTTATGTGTCCAAAAATTTTGTTATGAACACTTGTAACATTCTGGCATAGAATAAATTTTTCTTCTGCATGGTTTTTGCCCTGCTAAAGAGCATTATCTCATATGTTTGACCCACTTGTGCTAAGTGATGATTACTGTGTAATACATGACCATTTTTCTTACTTGTTTTTCAGGATATTTGTGGTATCATTTGTGCAATTCTGACATGGCTACTGATACTTTATGCCGAGTTTGTTGTTGTGATGGTCATTATGGTTCCAAGTCCATACCCTCTGTACAGCACAGTCAATATGATTATATTTCAGACTTTTGCATTCTTGGCCTTTGCTTCTCATCTGAGAGCAATGTTTACAGACCCAGTAAGTACAATAATTCTGATGTATTTTTCCGGTTTATATTGCAATGTATCTTTAAAGTAATGTGATGATAATAATAATAATAAATAATAATAATAAAATAATATTTATTATATTCATTGTGACCCAATCTGTTGTTGTTGTTGTTTAGAAATATTGAACACTGTACTGTGTTAACTGTTATTAAATATGATTTATAACCCTCAACATGTTGTCATATGTAAGACATGCAAAGTCTAGTGCAGATATGGGTCTGTCTTTCAATTAATGTTTCTGCAGTTTTATATAATTTCATTGCATTTAATAGCATCATGTTTTCCGGATTTCATTCATTCTCTTGAAAGTTAGTCATTATTGTCTATCATAGTCTCTTGTGGAATCTGACACAGACCCTTACTTTCGGTAGGTCCTAATTAATTTCACCCACATTTGGAATCCATAGTAACCTCGCAAGATATTACATTCTTTTCAGCAATACATACACGTCACCATTGTTGTGTAACCTACCCTTGTGATATACATTCCAGTTTGAATTTTTGATTCCACTGCTATTCACTTTCAGTTTCAGCCAACTTTCTTTTCCTAATACTAGTAACTCTGTATCTTACAACTCCTGCAGTTTACTAGTATCATGTTGACATTTTCTCTTTCAAATCTGCAAGGATAAAATTTCTGTGAGAGAAATGTGGCTGATGTACAGTTTCCGCAGGCAGTGACCTCAGGGATGGGTTCCTCAAATCGTAAAAGACCCCGATGTTTGTGCCACATGTACTCTGTTACCTGAGTAACTACTTCCTGTGTTTAGTGCACAGAACCTCCTCCACAATTTGGACGAGACCTTCTGGCAGATGTACTGAATGTGTACTGGTCTTCTTTTCTGACCTGCCTCCTATCTACTGAGAGGCTCCATTACCTTTCCAGTTTTGGAGCTGCCAGTGAACAACTTGCCCACCTTCTGCACTTGTCCAGACTTGGCGCAACAGATGAAGCTCCCTTTGCTCATTCATATATTTTATGAACATTGGCCAGCAACTCATACCCGTCACTAAGGAATAAGGAGACAGCTGGTGGCCAGTTCCCACTTTTGCTCTCCACTCAGAGACACGTGAATGCATCCATGTCCGAGCCTGTAGGGGACTCACCGCTCTTTGGCGAGTTTGTGCTTGGCTACCAGGAGGCTGCAGCCTCTGCAGCGTCTTTCCCTTCTGTGCTGCATGTCTATCCTCTTGCTATTGGTGTTTCCCTCTGTTGGTGAGCATGTCTGGCACATCATTGCAAAAGTGTTCTGCATATTCAGTCGCCGATATCAGAACAGTCTCTCCACTGTTTTTCGTGTTTTTGTTTCTTTTTTTTGTTCCCTTTCTCCTACCCTTCTTCCGCTTCAGCGTTTGAGGTTCCTCTTTTTCTTCTTCCTTCCTGTGCATTCCTGAAGGCCAGCCACATGTCTGATGCGTAACTAGGTAACACATAATTCCCTACCCCAGGTTAACAGGTAAGGTTTGCATGTACGCCCTGGTAAGGGCCAGGCCCAGGGAGCGGTGACTACCTGAGCTGCTATCTTCCAGAACTGTTGATTGAGCCCTCTGGGCTGTTCAGGAGGTGTGACCTGAGGTGTGAACAATCAACTAAGGTGGGTGAACCCCTTCTGAGGGGGGGAGTGGGAGGTCACAGTTGGAAGGAGTGTGCCATCAGAGACACTGAAAATCATGGGGGGTTTTTTGCAATGAGCCAATCTCTTTTTCACAGTCATTGTCTACCAAACATAAACAGAATGCGGCTAATGATTCAAAGACCCTCCCAGCTGCACCATGGTTCCTTGTGATTTCAAGTACTGAAGATGGCCAGTCCTTTGCTACAGTAAATCTGTTTATTATTCAGAATGGTTTTGATGTAATTGCTAGCCCTGTGAAATCCTGCTCTCATTTATGAAATGGCACTTTGCTTCTGGAGACTACTTCGGATTCTCAAGCACAACAGCTGCTTGCTGCTTCGCTCCTTCGTGGCTATCCTGTTCGTGTCGGGGTCCATTGAACGCTGAATTCTTCCTGTGGTGTTATTTACACTAGGCTGCTCGATGGTCTGACTGAGGCAGAAATCCAAATGTACCTCTCTGATCAGTGTGTCATTGTAATCCATCAAGTGACTGGTAGATGCATCCTTAGTGCCCACATGCACTCTTTTTCTCACTTTTGATAGAGTGGTGCTTCTGTCCAAGATCAAAGCAGGTTATGAAGTTATCACAGTCCAACCGTACATTCTGAACCTGATGCACTGTCACCAGTGTCACCATTTCAAACACACTTGAATGTCCCGTCGACACCCAGTCAAATGTGTAGGGATGCTCACAAGGGCAATTGCCCACCTCCTTTCCCTGCTATATCAATTGCAATGCCTCCTTTAGAGATTGTCATGTGTGTCTCAATGAGCGGGCTGTCTGGTTAAGGAAAAAGTGCTTCACCTGGTTGCTTGCAAATTATTGGCTAGTTGCAAACCCTGTGTTCTACCAACTAGCATGTACAGTACTATTCTTGCTACATCTTGCTCCATGAAAGACATGGCCCACACAGACATATGACCTCAAATTCAGCTCTGCAGTTGTTAAATCACCCAGTGTTATGGTAGCATCCCTGTTTCCTCCTCCAGTCATGCAACAAGCCACCAAACTTTCACCTCAGGAGGCAAAGTTACCTGGTACACAACCGGCAGAGTGGAAAGGACAGATGGAATACTCCCATGAAGACTTCCTATGTCCCTCCAGCCCACACACATCTGAGTCTTCTGCTGCCAACCGCAGAGGTTTCAAGAAGTCAAACAAAGGCAAATGGTGTTCTCTTTCATCAACTCGGAGATCCTCTTCAATGGTGTCGCCACATGATACACTCATCTGGCTGACCTCCATGTCACCGATGTGCACCACCAACAATTTTTCTACCATGGCCTCCATAGACCAGCAGAAGAAGAATGCTGATGCATCTGTAGATCTCATGGAGCAGGATCCTCCAGCTTCTGCATCCTATAGCAGTGAATTTTCTAAGGCTGGCACTTGGCAGCCACCGAGATGACACCCCTTCATTTTTTCCTTGCTCCCCTTTCCCCGTCATGGGTCTCCTCCAATGGAATGTTCACAGCCTTAGATCCAACAAAGAGGACTTATGGTTCTCTTAGAACTGCAGTGTCCACTGTTCTCTGACTCCAGGAAACAAAATTCTGTCCTCATGAACACATTGAGCTCTCGCATTTCTTGCTGGTCTGCTTTGACCTTCCCCGCCAAGGAGGGCATTCCATTTCATAGGGGAGTCATGCTGTTCATCCAGGATGTTCATACTCAACCCATCTCCCTGACTATCTGGCTTGTGTTGCAGTCTGCCTTTTCCTTCCTCACCTGACCTTTTCCCTTTGTACCAGTTACATCCCCCCGTCATTCAGTGTCACCAGGGCAGACTTTGTCAAGCTTACTGGGCAGCAACCTCACCCCTTTCTGCTGCTCGGTTTCTTTAATGCGCACCATCCCCTTGTGGTTCTCCCAGAACCTGCCCTCTTGGCTGACCTGCTCAATCAACTTAACATCCTCTGCCTTAAACAAGAGCCACCCACATTCCGTTCAGACTCTACGCACATCTATTCGCATTTGGACCTGCAATGCCCAGCTTGTCCATCATCTTGAGTGGTCCATTCTCTCTGACACATACTCAAGTGACCATTTCCCATGTGCTATCCATTTGCTGATTTCTACTCCACCTATGTCCACACCCAAATGGCAGCTTTCTAAGGCCGATTGGAGGCTTTACTTCTCCCTGTCAACCTTTGATGAACAACATTTCTGCAGGTAGAATATCTTACAAATGTTACCCTTACCACTGCTGAATGTTCCATTCCTTGCACTTCCTCTTTATCACGCCGTGTCCCAGTCCTTTGGTGGACTGAGGCGTGCTGCAATGCAATTCACATGCAGTGACATTCTCTCCGCATTTTGATCTGTCATCCTACAATGGCAAACTACATTCATTATAAACAGCTGCATGCACAGTGTTGTTGCATTCTTCAGGATAGCAAAAAAGGTAGCTGGATTTCATTTACTAGTTCTTTTAACAGTTCGCCTCCCTTTTCCATCATGTGGGCCAACCTCCGACAACTCTCTGGGACCAAGGTCAATTCCCCAATTTCTGTCCTGACAGTGACAGATAATGTCACAGTGAACCCTTTGCTATCTCCAACACCTTGAGCTGCAATTTTGCAGAGATTTGAAGCTCCTCCCACTATCATCTTTTCTTCCTCCATCGGAAATGAGTGGAAGAGTCTACAATGACGCCTTTAGTATGAGGGAGCTAGATCATGATCTCACTTCATTGTGATCCTGCGCCCCGGGGCCAGACAATGTTCACTTTCAGATGTTGCAGCACCTTTCTCTTGCAGGCAAGCATTTTCTCCTTTATACGTACAACCATATCTGGGCAGAGGGCATGTTTCACAGGTGGTGGTGTGAAACCACTGTCATACCCATACTTAAGCCTGGTAAGGACAAACACCTTCCTTCTAGCTACCGCCCTATTTCACTCACCAGCTATATTTGCATGGTGATGGAACGTATGAGTCATGCCCGGCTGGTATTGTGGCTCGAGTCTCACAATTTACTAACCAGTGCACTGCGTTAATTTCGAGAGGGCTGTTCTGCAGTTGACCATCTCGTCACTTTGTCCACCCATGTCATGAATGGTTTTCTGTGGAAATCCCAGGCTGTGGCCGTGTTTTAGAATTTGGTGAAAGTCTACGACACCTGCTGGAGGACAGGTATCCTCAGTACTCTCCACACATGGGGCTTCCATGGCCACCTGCCCGTTTCCTTCAGGAATTTTTAAGACCAACTTTTCAAGGTATGTGTGCGTTCTGCCGTGTCAGACACCTTTATCCAGGGATATGGTAAGCCTCAGGGTTCCGTCCTGAGCATCATCGTCCTTGCTATCATCATGAACAATATAATGGCCTGTCTGTCTCCGATTTCATTGACGGTTTTGCCATGTACTGCAGTGCTTCACAGACTTGTCTCATTGAGCGACATCTTCAGCGATGTCTCGATCATCTTTACTCATGGAGCATTGACAGTGGCTTTTGTTTTTCCACTGAAAAACCATTTGTATGAATTTCCGGCTGTGAAATTGGTTTCTTCCACCATCTTTACATTTTGGGCCAGTCGCTGTTTTGTTCGTTGAAACTATGAAATTCCTGCGGCTCATGCTCAATAGGAAACTCTGTATGCAGCCCCTCAATGTCCTAAGCATCCTCAGTGGTACTTCCTGGAGAGCAGATTGAACCACCCCACTAGACTATGGGTGTTTTGTTTATGCATCTGCACGTCCATCGCTCTTACGCCTTCTCAATACTATCCACCATCATGACACCCATTTGGCCACTGGCACCTTTTACACTAGCCTGCTGGTTGAGAGTCCGTATGCAGAAGCTGGCAAACTACCCCTATCTTACTGCCGTGACTTTCTCCTCAGCAGATATGTATGCCGTTTGTCTGCCATGCATGGCCACCCCTCCTATGCCTCCTCCTTTGGTGACTCCTTTGATCGTCAGTATGAGGCGCATCCATCTTCTGTGTTACCTCTTGGATTTCGCTTTCAGCTCTTGCTGTGAAAGCTTATCTTTGTGCTACCTGCCAACTTTCCCGATGGATGTGGACCCTTCACCACCTTGGCTTCATGTGGCAGCCCATGTTCACCTGGGCCTTCATTCACTTCCTAAGGACACTATTCCATCCTTCCTCTATTGCCTTCAGTTTCACGACGTTCGCATGGAACTTCATGACAGTACCTTTGTGTACACTGATGGCTCTCGGACTGACCACAGTGTCGGATATGCCTTTGTCATTGGCATTGGCGTTTTTCAGTATCAGCTTCCGGAAAACTGCTCAGTAGTTACAGCAGGGCTGTTTGCCCCGTATCAGGCAATGCAGTATACATACGATGACACAGGCTTCTCAATTGTGTCATTTGCTCAGACTCTCTGTGTCCTGCAAAGCCTCTGTGTGCTGTACACCTTCCACCCCTCAGTGCAGTGGTCCAGGAGAGCTTGCTCACTCTCGATGGAGCATCTGTGATGTTTATGTGGGTTTTTGGTCACATCGGTTTGATAGGAAATGAGGCCGCTGACGCTGTTGCCAAGGCTGCAGTCCTTATCCCTCAGCCTGCTAGTTCTTCCATTCTCTCCAATGATCTCTGTGTTGCTGCCTGCCAAGGCTGCAGTTCTTGTACCTCAGCCTGCTAGTTCTTCCATTCCCTCCAATGATCTTTGTGTTGCTGCCTGTCAGCAGATGGTGTCACTTTGGGATCACCACTGGTCCTCCCTTCATGGGATCAAGCTCTGGGTTATTAAGCCTCTCCCAGCGGCTTGGACGACCTCCTCTCAGCCCTCTCACTGTGAGGAGATCATTTTAGCTAGGTTTCCTTTCAGGCACTGCCTATTTAGTCATCACCATTCGTTGGCATCTGAGTTATCGGCCGTGTTAGTGAACGGTGCTTGGACTGTCAATCACATTTTCCATTTTTCCATCGTTGCAATATGGTGAAGAACACTTAATCTTTAGTTCAGGACATCCATTTCTCTATGGCTTCTTTTATAAACCTTTTCCCATATCCCTGTTTGTAGCTATCTTAACTTCCATCAATTGGGATAAACATGTAGTTTTAACTCCTCTCTTTGTCTCCGTGTTCTACAGTTCTGACGTGGGCATGTATGACCCTAGTTGTTTTTGCCCCCTAAAACAAAACAAAACAAACAATCAGCAGTACTTCCTGGGGAGTGGATCAGACTACCCTCCTTCGATTTTGTCAGTCCCTTGTATGTTTGAAACTAGATTATGGCTGATTCATTCGTGCATCCATTTGGCAACTTTTACGCTAGCCCAATTGAGAGTCTGTATACCGAAGCTGCTGAACGACCACTGTCATACCGGCATGACTTTCTGCTTGTTAGATACGCATGCCATTTGTCTGCCTTGCCTGACCACCCATACTACACCTCCTTCTTCGATGACTCCTTTGACTGCCAGTATGGGGCGCGTCCCTCTTCGCTGTTACCTCCTGGAGCTCGCTTTCGGCTTTTGCTCCGGCAGCTTAACTTCGTGCTGCCTGCCATTTTCTGAATGGGTGTGAAATCTTCACCACCTTGGCTTTGTGTGGCGGCCAGCATTCATCTTGGCCTTCATTCACTTCCTAAAGACACTACTCCAGCCTCACTTTATCACTGTAAGTTTCACGACTTTCGCCCGGAACTTCGTGATAGTAATTTTGTGTACACTGATGGCTCCCAGACTGATCGTGGTGTTGGGTGTGCCTCTGTCATCGGCACTGACGGTTTTCGGTATTGGCTTTCGGATCACTGATCGGTGTCAACAGCAGAGCTCTTCGACGTGTATCAGGCCATGCAGCACTTCCGGCGACACAGGCTTTTCAGTTATGTCATCTGCTCTGACTTTCTCAGTGCCCTTCAGGGCCTCAGTGTGCCGTACGCCGTCCATCCCTTCCTGCAACAGGTCAGTAGAGCTGTCACTTTCTCACTCTCGATGGAGCCACTGTGATGTTTATGAGAGTTACAACACATGTTGCTCTCTGACTCCTGATGCATGTTGTTTGGGACCACTTATAACTAGGGCACAATGTGACGACCACAGATATCGATACAGATACGGTGCCTCAGTCCCTTGTTCTGGTACACAGGATCATCAATCCCTGGTCCTGCAACATTTGCAGCAGCCATAACCTGCATCAGTAATGTCACAGGGATTTTTTAAATCAAGGATTTCATGTGACCCCACTGGTCTAGCAGGTTCAACTTAGGAGACTGTGACTTATCCACTGTTGCCCAAATGGTCAGTCCACATGATCTCAGGCTGCATGTAAAAAATGAAGTGCTACATCACTGTGCCAGAACCACACCGAATGCCATCGAGGAACTGCACCACCCGTGAGATGTGTTGGAAGAAGGGATGGCCGTATCACATGTTAATTAGAAACCCTGCCCAAATGCCAGAACATATCACTCCTAAAACCCACGGGGGCATGCAGCATGCAGGCTTTCATCAGCCCACGCACGACTGATGTCGAAATTGAGAACACCATCCCTGGTGAACCTGGCTTCACTAGTGAAAAGGATCCACTGTGGAAAGTTGGGCTCGCTCACACAACAGTGCAAGAACCATCTGCAGAAGTGGGCTCATGATCCAAAATCCTGTGGCTGCATTGACTATACCTGTGGGTGGTGGTACAGGTGTAGCTGCTGCTCATGCAAAACATGCCAGATAGCTTGGTGATCCACATTCAGTATGTCTGGTGCTCACCATTGTGTCCTCTTCCACTGCACAGAGCACAGTCTCTTCAAACTCCAGTGTGCAGTGCCTCTGGGGAACACTACCAGTGGACAATGCATGCATTTTCAATCCTCAATTGCATACCATAGCAAAGAGGAAGTGGGAAGGTTACTGGCAGTGTGGAAAACACTCAACATACAACTGATGAGCATCAAAATAATCAGAGAACTCAGTAACTGAGAGAAATAGTGTAATATACCCAACTTTTTTGCAAAAGATTCCTGGGCAAAGTCCTTGGCATAGCCAGTAATACAGAAATAAACATAAGTCTCGAGAACGGAATGAATGTACTACTATCATAGAGAAAGTTGTGACTGCACTATGTTGATCCTCGTCTACTACTAACTGGAGCTACTCATCATCTGGTCAGCAACTCAGTAAGAACTGACTAGAGCTGTAGTTGGGCAGTCTCTTGTCCTTGTGACCCTTGGTGCAGGTGGCACCTCGATCAGAGGGCGTGGCACTAGTATGGGCAGCAGGTAGGTAGCACCGCTCACTGTCACTGTCAGACAACAGTGGAACCTCTAGTGCTACCCTTTGGTATTGACAGGTGACAGTATCACACATACAGCTTGCAGTCTATGCTGTACTGAATGATTAGTACTTTACGGTGGTGCAGTACAAACAAAGACCACAAGGAGAACGGAAGGCACAAACCTCTCTGAGTAGATCACAAATTCAGCTGAATGGCATGTAAACAGACTTGAAGTTGGCTTGGGACATCAGGTGAGTGGTAATGACCTGTGTAATACCCTAGTCACTAGCACCGAAATTGCAGTAGATCTGAATGTGTGTTGTGGTATTTTGCGTGTAACGGGAAAACTGTAAGTTCTGGACATCAGCTCCTATGCTGAACTTAACCATCTTGGCCCCCACTACAGGTCCTTAATTTCTGTAAAGGCAGTTTAGGTGCACCCTGTAATCATATAAAAGGGCTTTGTTTTTCTAAAGTGTACTCTACAGTCATTGTCTGTTCTTCACAAATAGAAAGATGAAGCACAGTCTTCACATTGATGTGCTACCATGTGTCATATAGTCTGTGCACATTTCATCTTACTAGGGAGGTACCACATCTTGATGGCCAACTGGAATAACAACAATATGAAAACAATAGATCGCTACTCACCACATAGAAGAGGTGATGATTTGGACACAAGCACAATGAAAAAGACTGCCAAACATGTAATTTTTCAGATAGAAAAGTTCTTCTTCTGAAGTGGAAAACACTCACAGACATTCACAAGAGCATAACTTGCACATATGTGGCCACTGTTGCTGGGTGCTGAGGCCAAAGTGCAGACTGCAACTGTGTCTAATGCGAACAGCAGTCTGCTGCGGTGGGCGGTGGAGGTAAGGAGGAGACATAGGACTTGGAGGGGCAGGAATGATGGGGTAAGGGTTTGAAAAGATACTATGCTGTCTTTGTGGGTGTGCAGGGACATGGTGGGGACAGCATAGGCTGCTAGTTGCAGAGGCAGGAGGCTGTGCTAGAGGGGGAAGGACGGGAAGAGAAATAGAGAAGGGTGCATTGGTGTGATATAAGTCACGTGTAGTGCTGGGGTGGGAGTGGGATAGGGATAGGGGTAGGGTTAGGGGTAGGAATAGGGTTAGGCATAGGGATGGATAGGAGTAAGAATAGGGATGAGGATAAGGATAGGTAGGTGGAGGGCAGGGACTAGTGAAGGTTGAGGCAAGGGGTTACAGGATAAAGGATATCTTGTAGGGACGGTTCCCACATGTTCAGTTCAGAAAAGCTGGTGTTGGTAGAAAGAATTCATACGGCACTGGCTGTGAAGCAGTTGTTGAAGTGAAGCACATTGTGTTAGGCAATATGTTCAGCAACCCTGTGATCCAACTGCCTCTTGTCCACAGTTTGGCTATGGCCATTCATGCAGTCAGACAGCATGTTAGTTGTCAGGCCCACGTAGAAAGCAGCACAGTGGTTGCAGCTCAGTTTGTATGTCAGGCAGCTGCTTTCACAGATAGCCCTACTTTTGATGGGATAGGAGTGCACGTGACAAGACTGTAGTAGGTGGTGTTGAGGGGTTATGGGACAGATTTGGCATCTAGGAATATGAACTGTGAGGTAAGAGGTTGAGAACAGGGATGGAGTGGGGATGGACGAGGTTCATAAGGCTGCGGAATACCACTGTGGAGGGGGTGGTGAGTAGCAGTCTGTGCTTTTAATATTGTTACAACACAATAATCAATTGGTGACAATATAATGTAAATGGATAGATAAAAAATGTACTCACCAAGCAGTGGCAGGAGAATACACACACAAAAAGATTTAACTTTTACAAATTTTCTTCTTCCAGTAGAAGAGTTGAAGGCAAAGGAAGAGGGGCGAAGGAAAAGACTGGAGAGCTTTAGGGAAAGGGGTACAGTTCAGAAAAGTCACCCAGAATCCTGGGTCAGGAGAGACTTACCAAACAGAATGAGAAGGAAAGACCTGACAGCTTAAAGATGCAAGACAGAATAACATGAAAGATGTAGAAAACTAAAATGGGGTGAAGAAAGGAGTAGTTACTGTGAAGAAAGGAATTAGCGTAAATTAAGGCCAGGTGGGTGGCGAGAACCAAAGACATGTTGTAGTGCTAGTTTGCACCTGTGGACTTCTGGGAAATTGCTGTCTGGGGAAAGAACTGAAGTCATGACTGTCATGTTGTAGAGCACACTCTGCAACAGGATATCAGGTGAAACTTCCTGGAAGATTAAAACTGTGTGCCGGACCGAGACTCGAACTCGGGACCTTTGCCTTTCGCGGGCAATCCATTAGTCATTACGTGAGCCACTGTAAGGATTACCTGCAGGACATTTGGTACCAATCCTCAATGCAGCAGTGCCATTCTATGGAAGTGAAAGTGATCTCTTGAGGAGATTCCCAAAGTCAACAAATGCAAATTGATGGTTAATAGCCTGCGCTGACTATGTTGCTCACAATGGTGTCACCAAAGCTGTGCCAACTGCCAAAGGTCTGGCAATTGCAAAGTTACTTCTTGTGGAAGACATCATTTTTAAGCATAGATGAGACCAGTGTCGGAAGTAATTTCATGTCACGACATCACCCATGGGATGACAGTTGCCTACAATCCACAGACCATTTGTCTGCAGAACAGCTTAATAAGAAGTTGGCAGATATGCTCTTTACTGCATGTTGATATCAAACAGGGGGAGTGGAATGCAGTACTTTCTTGTCATGACATTGGCATACAACATAGCGAAGCAAGACATTACTGATTTTGCACTGTTCTTTCTGGTACATGGTTGTGAGGCCAAAATGACAGTGGATACACTCTTTCCATTTCAGCCAGATGATACTCAGGATGACTATGTGAGCATCCCATCATCAGGACTGAGGAAGCACGGCAGCTGGCTTGCATATAGACCCTGGACATTCAGAAGAAAGACCGAGAGCGCTATAATGCCAGGCACTAGTCAGTTAGATATGGCCTGGTAGACTTGGTATGGAATTTTACACCCATGCAAAATGTGGGACCATCGTAATAGTTACTAAAGCACTAGTTTGGGCTGTATCGAATCCTTCATCCCTTGTCAGATGTCACATGGGAATTCAAGTATCATAACCACCCATCAAGAAGATGAAACTACTGAGACATTGTTCATGTCCTCTGTACACAGGTGCCGACTCCATGGGGCCTGAGAGGGCCCGAGTGCCTCCAATAATTTAAGAAAATTATTAGTTGTATTATGCTTTGTAAAATCGCAAAATTATGTTGGAATTTTTTATTTTCCTTGTTTGACAATAGTTACCTTTTAAAATACATTCAGTAATGAGTTAAAACAAACAATGATTATGGTAGTAAGCAGGTTAACTGAAAACAAGTGATGTGACTCATGTTAATGTTATGGTGTTGCGGGCACACTTAGAATTGTCCTGGTGCGTGAACCTTTGGGTAAAGTCTGGTGCTGGAATCCAGCACTGTGGCCACAGCTACATCAAAAGGACTGGAGCACAAGCGCCAGGAACCTTCTGCCTTGCATCACCTGGATGCTTCGAGACATTACGACACCATGGCTGTATAAAGCACACCCTGCTGTCGCAGTCATACGTGTGGATAGTTTTGTTCAGTTCATGCTTCAGATGTGTTTAGTGTTTCGACTTTAGTGTCTAGTGGACTATTTTATATGACTATATTTGATTCATTTACTTTAGTCTCTTAGTGTAGACATGCTTGGAAGTTGATGATACTGCAAGTCAACCTCCAACAATTATTGTGTCTTCAATTGCTTCATCGTCTTCAGGCGAGAACCGTTCACAGCCAAAATCTGGACAATCCGGTAAGGGAAGATCATTTCAGAAGTCTTGATTGATATACATGGCTAGAATGTGAAGCACCTACCAAAAATTTTTTTTGCAAAACTAGCAAAGAGGCAGATGCTAAAAATCTATTACAGTTTTCTTCAAAAAAGAAAAGAAGACGCATTTACTTCAGTAGGGTTTACTAACTGGGAAAAGGCTTTGGAAAAATTCCATCTTCATGAAAATATGTTCACGCATAAAGAAGGTGTTCTGAAACTAAATTCTATCACTAACCGAAGTGTGGCCTCTCCTTTGAATGAACAGTTAGATAGTGATATGCAGAAAGGCTACTAAGCTCTTGAAACAATTTTTACTATCGTGCAATTTCTGTGCCGGCAAGGACTAGCAATTAGAGGGCACGAAGATGTAAACTCAAATTTTTTTCAATTGTTGGAACTCCAAAACAATGACATACCTGAATTTAAAGATTGGTTAGGGTGTTCGGGGTATAAGTGCACATCCCACGATATTCAAAATGAGATTATTGATCTACTAGTAAGTCTGTGTTAAGAAAGGTATTGACTTCAGTCAAGAACACTGAATATTTTTCTATTAAGGTTGATGAAACAAGTGATTCTTTGATTCACGAACAAGTATCATTTTGTATTTGTATTGTCAATGGTTCCTTAGTCATTAACGAAGAATTTATTGGCTTAAACAAGACCCCCCCCCCCCCCCCCCCCCAACACTGAATCACAAACTCTGTTTAGTATTTTAGAAGATGTTTTTGCTCATCTTGATTTGTCAATGGATAACTTAAGAGGACAGTGCTATGATGGTGCCTTGAATATGAGAGGTAAGTTCAAAGGACTAAAAAAGTTAGTTTTGGATATACAACCAAAAGCACGTTATGTGCACTGCACTGCTCACAATTCAGACTTGGCAGTTGCTGACAGTCTCTGCCATCTTACATCTTTGAGGGATATTATGGCTTTAGCCAAGGACTTAATAAACACCATAAGGGAATCCAACAAAAGGATGGGAGCTTTCCGAAGCATACTCTGTGAGAGCGCCAACGACCAAGCTGTTCTACGACCCCTTTGCCAGACTTGATCGACTATGCGAGCTTCTAGTATCTTGAGAATATTGAAAAACTTTGAAGAACTTCTAGAGTTTTTTTTAAACATTTTCTGCAGAGGACAAAACAGAGGCAGGTTACAAATGTGCAGGCTACCTTGAGTCAATGTTACAATTCAAGACTTATTTCCTTTTACGTCTTTATTGCCATGCAGTAAACCCAGTAGAGGATGTCAATGAAAAAATTCAATGTCCTCATCTAAGTGTTGCTGATCTGGAAAAATATATGAGGGCTTGATCTGTATATTGAATGGAAGGCGTGATAGTTTTGAACACTTTTGGGATGTGTTTAAAAGAAAAACCGTCAAGAGTTGATGATCCTTCGCTTCCTTGGAATTGAAGTATACCAAAGAAGTATGAAAACAGTGAAACCAGTCACCGCACACTTTCAAGACCCTGAAGGAACACTACAAAGTATTTACATTGAAGTTTGTGAAATGGTGCAATCTTGCATTACTGAGCGGTTTGCTTCAACTGGACTCACACAGGTCATTGCAGTTGAGCAAGAGTGCTTGCTTTTATTAAACAAAGGTGAAACAAATTTGGAAAAAATCAACTGAGTTTTTCAAAAATGACCTAGACATTGAGAGACTGTGCTTACACTTGAATATGGTAGCGGATATCACTAATAAAAAACTACTGGTCTCAAAAAATGTGTGATGTAAGAAAGTACATCATACAAGAGCCTGCAGTTGGAGAAATGTTATGTGAAGTGTGTTAAGTTTCTCTGAGTAGTTCCAATCGTGACAGCAACAGCAGAACAGTCATTTAGCGTCCTTAGATGTCTGAAGTCACATCTCCGATCAACAGTGGGACAGAAGCGATTGAACAACTTGGCTGTTCTTCATGCCCACTGAGATGTTTTGGCTGAGTTGGATATCCGACCAGTCATCAACGACTTCATATTCAATAATCCAGTCAGACGGTCAACATTTGCATCTTTCAAAAGACACTGTAGCCCTAATAGTGGCATTTAGAGCAATATTAAAAATCTTTATAAAATAGAGAATTAAATACATAAGTAATGTTAAATTTTCAGTTTCAAAATATTAGTACTAGTTTAGTACTGTATTACTATATTACTGTATTAGTTATTTTCAAATACTTAAATATTTTTAGGGTGTAAGACCCAATTAAAACCTGCTATTTACATACTTTTTGACTGGAAGTATTAGGTATATTGTATTAACATTATTAACTGTATTAAAGCATTAACTTTGAGATATTGGTTTTATTTAATAAACACTGAGCCTTGTTCAGAGTAAGCTTAAATTAACTATTTCACTTATTAATCTAAGTGCTATAACTGTGCAACAGCAATATTTTATGTTTTATTCTTTTAATGATAGTTTAGGATTTATTTAAATGTAATTTCAGTCTTTTCAGAGCTATATATTCACTGGTCTGTAATAGTCTATAAGCATGATTATTGCTGTAAATTAAATTAGCTTTTTACGAAAATACCGTGCGCGTTTATGTTTTGTTTCTTTTTTCAAAGCCAAAAAATGTGTCAGGCTTCTTGAGTTTCCCGGAGTGTCGAGTTATTGAAAGTCCAGCTTTCAGGTTTCTAATGTTGCTCATATGACTCTAAAATGCTTAAAAAACTTTAAAACTCACTATTTTTCATCTAAAATTTAGAAAATTTCCCAGGGCAAGACCCCCAGTATGGGCCCCTCCAATATTTTTTATAAGTCAGCACCCCTGCCTCTGTGTGTAGCCCTGCTACAATCTACAATCTACAATTGCAGATTGACAATGGGAGATTCTAGGAAACTGAAGACTGACTCAATGATCACAAATTTTTGACAAGAGGTTCTGCCCTCATGCTTATCTTAGTGAAGAGGATGTAACAACAAAACCAGAATGCGGGGGTTTGTCAATGCGGGACACAAGCAGTTATTTGTTATTTATAATTTATCATTTTAGGAAGAGCCTCAAAATGCCTTGTATTTGCGTATTCTGGAATAGTCTATGTTTATATAAATAGTAGCATTCCGTGTCCAGCTCAGTTCTGCTCTGGCTGTTCACTGGTGTCAGTAATAAACATGCTATCAACCCTTCCTTCGGGTTTGGACTTGATTGTGCTTAGTCATGACAGTATCTTTTCTTCTCAGCAGAGAAGTCTTTTCAGAAGCCAAAATGAGCTGTTGTTGACATATTATTCTCAGCAAGACTTTCTCAAAAAATGTTGAGAACAAAGGAAGGAGGGAGATGTCTCTATAATCACAGGTCAGTTGCTTGTCTTGGTTCTTGTATATTGGCGTTACTTGTGCACACTTCTCTCTTTGAGGAAATGCTCCTGCACTCATTGACTTATTACAAAGCTAACTCAGGGCTGATACAACCAAGTCAGCAAAAGGTTTTAATACTTTGGGTGATATACCATCATAACCAGAAGAGTTGCTAGTTTTTATTGACATAATGCTTTTTGTGGCCTCTCAAGCAGATGAATTAGCAAAACTGATGTCTGACAGAGGAGTATGCATTACCCATTGAAGTAAGTTTATTGGCTCCTATTTTGAGGGATGATTTCATTTTTTCAATTTCATGTCATCTGCCTCACTGCTACAACCTCTGGGAGTTCAGTATCATTTACCTTGCTGAGTTTATTCATTTCTTGCCTAGTAATGCTCTAGAATGTCCTTTCTTGGTTCTTGAAATTTTTATTTATTTATTTATTTATTTTATTTTTTTAAACAGGACAAGGATTTTGATGACATGCTGAAGAATTGTGCAATACTGCTCATAGTGCACTCTCAAGTATTCGTTAGAGCTGGTTCTTTGCATTAAATAATGCGCTCCTCTCCTGGCATGAGATAATTTGATCCCACATGTTAGCCACCCTTGTGTTCACTGTAAATGTCTCTGGTTGACTGTAAAGGAAAACTGCATTCATAATGTTGTAAAAATATTTCATCGGTGCTTCTCTTTCATTAAAAATATGCTCTCGAGAAAAAAATTATTTTATTTTTAAATATGATTAAAATGTGAGAAATGCCTATTGTAATGTAACTTGAAACTAACTTCAGGGTGCAGTTCCAAAAGGAAATGCCACAAAAGAGATGATCCAGCAAATGGGTTTTCGAGAAGGTCAGGTTATATTCAAGTGCCCCAAGTGCTGTAGCATCAAACCAGAAAGAGCACACCATTGCTCTGTTTGCCAAAGGTGAGTTAACATTAATATTCTCAGACTGCTTCTCATATAGTTTTGCTCAACACAAACACTGTTGATTTTAATGTTATTCATTTATTTGATTGTTCCACCTGTATGTCCACTATAATTAAACAATTCTTTTCACTAGTATTTCTTCATTCTCTGACTCGTTGCTCTTCCTCCAAGAATATTCTTTGTGTTATTACTTTCTTGTGAGTCAGTCATGTTAATTAAAATAAAAATTGTATCTACAGTACATTAGGAAAGTGTCTTTGTTGACACATGGCACTGTTAAATTAGATCGGTTGGTCCAGTATTGAAAATGCATTTGGAACTTCCAGTTTTTTAATCAGTGAATTGTAACAGCACTGAATGAAAAAAATATCATTCTCTAGACTTTTATCTACTTACCTTCAATTTCTGCAATGGAGTAAATGTATTGATTTGACTAGTTTAGTATCATCCATGCTGTTACAGATGTATTAGGAAGATGGATCACCATTGTCCATGGGTCAATAACTGTGTTGGTGAAAACAATCAAAAGTATTTTGTGTTGTTTACGGTAAGTTAGCAATGCTATTCATTCCAGTTATCTCAGTTTTGTATGACAGGAAGATTGTTGTTTTTAATTTTATTGGTTTATTTGATTGTTTTATCTACCTATCCACTGTACTAACACAATTCTTTTCACTAGTATTTCCATCCTCTGACTCCTTGCTCTTGTCACAGGAATATTCTTTGTTCTCACTTTCTTGTTATGCTGATCCACCATGCCTAGTAGTTTTGCTCTGAATCTCTCTCTCTCTCTCTCTCTCTCTCTCTATCTATCTCTCTCTCTCTCTCTCTCTCTCTCTCTCTCTCTCTCTCTCTCTCTCTCTCTTTCCTGTATCTTCTTTAGTGGTTGCACACCACCATAGAGCCTAATTTATTTCTTTCAACTGTGCGGGTTGAATCTTTTTGTTCTACTGGTAAGTCAGTACCTTATTTACAGTCCTTTCTGATTTCATTCTTTTAATGCAGCTGTAGGGAGCCAACCTTCATTTCTCCATTGACTGGGATTTTTTCAAGTCTTCCATATAATTCCTTGTTTGCTCTCATGTGAAATGTAAACTCATTTACTGTTACCTTTTTTGGGCCCTGGATTTCCCTCAGAAATTTCCTTTTTCTTCTCTCTATTTCAGTAACTTCTGTTTATTAATAATGATGAGTCCTTCCCCACCTTATTTGAATTAAAGCGAATCAATTTCACTGCTTAAGTTTTGTTAAGCTATGGACAAACTATTATTAACATGTATTACCATTATTTTTATTATAAATTCTAAGTGAATGAGCTGTATGATGAAAGATAGTTGTTAGAACTTCTAGTTTAACAAGTATATTTAGAAACGACACAACAACACATATAGGTCACAGAGTAAGTTGACATGTGAACACGTTAGCGTTCAGATAAGCACTGAGTCTCAGTCTAGCGGCCGCTGCTTGGCTGGCCGCTTAGGTGGCGCCGCTGCTGCATGGCTGGCAGGCAGACAGCGCCGCACGTAGAGGACGTGCGTAATTGCGCGGCGGCACTTTAAATGATCGGCGAGTCACAACACTTTTCCCCCCTTTGAAATTGTTGCACTGGTCTTGATGGATGTGTCCTGGAGATGGCTGACGTCCATAGGCGTTGTGTGACTTGACGTAAAGTCTCGAGGAGGAGGCTTCCCGTACGGACGGAAGTGTCCCCGATGATAACGGGTCGAGATGACAGGAGACGTAGGGGTCGAATCTGCTGGGGCCCCACGCACCAATCTGCCCGTTGCGGCAAGTCCAGTTGATATGACAGGAGACATGGGCGATGCGTCAGCGTCTGTTGGAGGAGGAGGCGAGTAGATGTACTCTGACACTGGTTGGTCCTCCGGTTCCCGCATGGGCACGTCGTCTGGTGGCATCCGTTCTGGTGCTGGCATCGCGATGACGGGTAGAGGGCGGCGTTGTGAGTATGGAGATGTGCTAAGATCCCGAGCATCAGGGAGAGTCAAGGGTGGTGTGGCGGCATTCGGAACAGGTGGTGCTGGCACCCGAGGCCGAAGCTGGTCCGAATGACGCACTGCAACACCTGTGTCCCTCTGGATTTCATACAGGCGTCTGCCACTGTGTCTTAAGATGCGGCCCGGGCTCCATTTTGGCCGCCTGCCATATCCCCGTACCCAGACGAGGTCGTCGTCGGCGAACCGGCCAAGGGACGGCACCCGCGGCCGGGAGGTGGGAGGCCGCAGAAGATGAAGTAGAGTGCGGGGCTGTCGGCCATGTAAGAGCTCAGCCGGGCTGTGATCGCCCATGGGGGTGAAACGGTAAGACGCCAGGAACTGGAGAAGCGCCTCATCAGCAGCAGAAGAAGTCAGAAGTTTCCGCATTTGAGCCTTAAACGTGCGGACCAGTCGTTCAGCCTCACCGTTGGATTGTGGATGGAACGGCGGGGCCGTGACATGCGTAACACCATGACGAGCACAAAAATCCGCAAAGTCAGAAGAGGCAAATTGCGGACCATTATCAGTAACAAGAGTAGAGGGGAGGCCTTCCAAAGAAAAAATGCGGGCGAGAGCACTGGTGGTTGCCGCGGTGGTAGGTGACGTGCAACGGACAATGAAAGGAAAGTTAGAATAGGCGTCAATTACGAGGAGCCAATAAGTACCTAAAAAGGGTCCCGCAAAATCAGCATGAATGCGCTCCCAGGGCTTCTCAGGCGAAGGCCACGGTGACAAAGATGACTTCGGGGCAGCGGCCTGTGACGCACAAGGGCCGCAGGCAGCGACCATGTGTACGATTTCAGAGTCGATGCCAGGCCAGTACACATGACGGCGCGCCAGAGATTTGGTGCGCGACACACCCCAGTGCCCCTGGTGAAGGAGGCGCAAGACCGAAGCACGCAAAGACGCGGGGACCACAACACGCGGCGAAACATTGTCAGTGGAGAGGAGGATAACACCATCCCTAGCCGTGAGGCGGTAGCGCAAAGGGTAGTAGTTCTGCAACGGATCAGAAGTCTTAGCGGGCGGGCGATCAGGCCAACCCGTCTGAATACAGCGTAGAACCCGGGAGAGGGTAGGGTCAGAACCCGTAGCAGCCGCCAGCCTGTCCCCAGTGATGGGGAACCCGTCCACAACCCGCTGCTCGGCAACATCCACGTGGAAACACAAAAGTGCGTCCCTATCGAATGCCTGATCAGGGCCCATGGGGAGGCGAGACAAAGCATCAGCATTCGCATGTTGAGCCGTTGGCCGTAAATGAATCTCATAGTTGAAACGGGACAAGTAAAGAGCCCAACGCTGGAGGCGGTGTGCAGCCTTGTCTGGAAGTGACGTTGATGGGTGAAACAAGGAAACAAGTGGTTTGTGATCCGTAACAAGATGAAATTTTGTGCCATAGAGAAAAACACCAAACTTATGAAGAGCATAAATGATGGCCAAAGCTTCTTTCTCAATCTGAGAATACTTTTGTTGGGCATCCGTGAGCGTTTTGGAGGCATAAGCAATGGGTTGTTCTGAACCGTCAGAAAAACGGTGCGCAAGGACTGCCCCAGCCCCGTATTGAGAGGCGTCTGTAGCAAGGACAAGATGTTGGCCAGGTCGATAAGTAGCTAGGCACGGGGCCTGTATCAGCATAGTCTTCAATTTCTGGAAAGCTGCATCACATGACGCGGACCAGTGAAAAGGCACGTTTTTATGCAACAGGCGATGCAACGGCTGAGCCACCGATGCTGCAGACGGTAAAAACTTGTGATAGTAGGCGATTTTCCCCAAGAAGGCCTGCAGTTCCTTAACAGACGTAGGGCGAGGAAGGGCATCGATCGCAGCGACCGTTTGTTGAAGCGGACGAATACCATCCCGAGAGAGTTGAAACCCCAAGTACGTGATAGATGCCTGAAAAAATTGTGATTTCTGAAGATTACACTTAAGACCTGCAGTCTGTAAGACATTAAAAAGTGTGTGGAGATTTTGAAGATGTTCGTCAGTGGTGGAGCCCGTGACAACAATGTCGTCCATGTAATTGATACACCCAGGAACAGGGAGCAATAATTGTTCCAAGAATCGCTGAAAGAGAGCAGGGGCGCTAGCAACCCCGAATGGCAAGCGTTGGTATTGATAGAGGCCGAAAGGCGTGTTAAGAACCAGAAACTGCCGGGAAGCAGCGTCGAGGGGAAGTTGATGATAAGCTTTGGACAGGTCAATTTTAGAAAAATACTGCCCTCCAGCGAGTTTAGTGAACAGTTCTTCAGGACGGGGCATAGGGTAAGTGTCGATGAGGCATTAAGCATTTACCGTGGCTTTGAAATCGCCACAGAGACGAATAGAACCATTGGGCTTGGCAACTACAACGACAGGAGAGGACCACTCACTGGAAGTGACAGGAAGCAAGACCCCGGAAGTAGTGAGACGATCCAACTCCTGTTTGACCCGATCACGAAGGGCCACAGGAATGGACCGAGCCCGAAAAAACTTAGGCCGAGCAGTGGGTTTGAGCGTGATATGAGCTTCAAAATCGTGTGCACGGCCTAACCCAGGAGAAAAAATGGACGAAAAGGTCGTCGACAAAGAATCCAGTTGAGCATAGGGAATAGCGTCAGAGACAATATTGACAGAGTCATCTATGGAGAACCCAAAAACGCGGAAGGCATCGAAACCAAAAAGATTTTCTGCGTTGCCCTGGTCGACCACAAATATGGGAACAGTGCGAACGACGGATTTGTAAGATACCTCCGCATTAAACTGTCCCAAGAGAGAAATCTTCTGTTTATTGTACGTCCGTAATTGCCGAGTGACAGGGGACAGGAGTGGAGAACCCAGCTGAAGATACGTCTGAGAATTAATTATAGTGGCGGCAGAACCGGTATCCACTTGCATGCGAACATCTCGACCAAGGATTTGGACAGTGAGGAATAACTTCCCTGAAAGGGAAGAAGTGCAATTGACAGACAACACAGAATCAGAATCAGCGTCATGTTCCTGAACATCATGTATGCGGTCGGACTTGCAAACGGAAGACACATGACCTTTCTTTTTGCAGTTGTGACACACAGCCCAACGTTGTGGACAATCCTCGCGTGAATGTTTCGTAAAACACCTTGGACATGAAGGAAGTTGCCGGGGATTTTGCTGCAGTTTCTTAGGGGTTTGTTTACGGCTTGGCCGAGGCTGCGCGTGGGAGCGCACTGCGGCCACGTCGGCCGGCGGGGACGCGCCGCGCGCGTCTTCAACAGCGCACAGAGGTTGTATTTCCCCGACGTCACCCCAAGCTTCTATTTGTGCCCCAGCGGCGCGAGAAATTTCAAAAGACTGCGCAATGGAGAGAACTTCATCTAAAGTCGGATTCGCCAACTGAAGGGCACATTACCGAACTTCTTTGTCGGGCGCCGACCGGATAATAGCATCCCGTACCATGGAATCGGCATAGGATTCTTTGTGAACATCAGTAACAAAGTGACACTTTCGACTGAGGCCGTGAAGTTCAGCAGCCCAAGCGCGATAGGATTGATTGGGTTGTTTGTGACAACGATAAAAGGCAACACGAGAGGCTACCACATGCGTTTGCTTTTGAAAATAGACCAACAGAAGGGAACACATTTCAGCAAAGGACAAAGACGCAGGATCCTTCAAAGAGGCCAATTGCGACAACAACCGATACATTTGAGGCGAAATCCAGGAAAGGAACACAGACTTACATGCTTGTTCGTCCGAGACATAAAATGCCAAGAAGTGCTGTCGAAGACGTTTTTCATAATCCGACCAGTCTTCTGCCGTCTCGTCGTAAGGAGGAAAAGGCGGTACAGCCAACGACGAGAAACGGCCCGCATTTGACGCCGCGACGAAATCGCGAATCGCCGCCGTTAGAAGCGTTTGCTGTTCAAGGAGATTTTGCAAGAGTTGCTCGACAGTAGCCATGGAACCCTGTGAGTCAACGGTGAACAGGAAAAATCCCATCCTCGTCGCCAATTGTTAGAACTTCTAGTTTAACAAGTATATTTAGAAACGACACAACAACACATATAGGTCACAGAGTAAGTTGACATGTGAACACGTTAGCGTTCAGATAAGCACTGAGTCTCAGTCTAGCGGCCGCTGCTCGGCTGGCCGCTTAGGTGGCGCCGCTGCTGCATGGCTGGCAGGCAGACAGCGCCGCACGTAGAGGACGTGCGTAATTGCGCGGCGGCACTTTAAATGATCGGCGAGTCACAACAATAGTGTTAAATTGTTATAGGAAGATATTAAAACCTTGGTGTGTTGTTTCCACAGTGTGTGTTGTCCTCACAGGGACCAGCAAGTACAAGTTTATAATTAAATTTATTATTGTGTGTGCATGTAGCTATTGGTGAAGCTGAAATGACTGAGTTTCTGCCATTCTACTTACCTTCTATTCCGTATTACTCATGTGCAGCCTTTGTTGAAAGGTGTATTACCGATGGGAAATGAGTAAAAGTAATAAAGTATGATAACAGAAGACTGAAGAAAAAAGAGAGGAGTATGGGGCAGTGTAGATGTGTGACTGGTTGGAACAAACACCAGAAATGGTGGCTGCCTCTTGATGGATTTATGTATCCAGAATGAATGTTGACAAGTCATTGTAAACTTTCAAAGTAAGGTGCATGAGAGTATTTTTTTACTGGGAATAATTTATTCTGAATTCTACTGGGAGTAATTTGAATGTCATATTGATGTAGAAAGAAATAACTGAAGTAGATAAAATTATTGTTATTCCTCTTTTTACTTCAAGGTTTAGTCTTTCCTTCTCCTCCTTGGTCTACCCATATGTGTTGTTTCTTTTCTTCCCCTCAAGATGTATAGCACAGAGCTTTCTTTGGAAGGCTGTTAATCTCTATCCTCATGACACGCTATAATCATCTGAATCCAGGGTCTACTGCTCTTACATTTAATTTTTGTTTTATTTTTCATTTCTAAAATTGTCTTCCTTCATACAGCCTTTAGGTCTCCTCAGAAAGTGCATTTCAGATCTGCATACCTTTGTGCACTAGTCTTTGTTTTCTGTGTTGGTACCCAGCTCTTGTACTCAGGTAGGTACAGAGAAGGCAGCAACACAAGGGAGAGACCCTGATTGAAAATGAATGAGTCAGAAGGCTTTAACTTAAGTATGTAGTCCCAAAATCTGAATACTTATGTATTGACTGGTAATCCATAGGCAAAATCCTCACTGCAAAAGGTAAGTAAAAATTACTGAGAAAGATTCAGCCTTCGATAGCTCAAATTATTGAAGCAGGATAAGCAAATGACACAACTAGATAAATAACTGATGTTTTGTGGGTACATTACAACAAGGTTGCATTGTATTGCCTTTTATTTTAATTTGTTTTTCATCTATTTTTCTTTTGTTGAACAGTTTTACATTGCAGCAATATCGGTGCATGCACTGTTCCTGTCAATCAACCAGTTCATCATATGTGTTCGCCATGAGTGGAAGGACTGTTCTACTTACTCGCCTCCTGCCACTGTAGTTCTGCTGCTCTTCCTGGTCTTTGAAGCTCTTCTGTTTGCCATATTTACTGCTGTGATGTTGGGAACACAGTTGCAGGCCATCTGGAATGATGAAACGGTACATTCACTTTATGGATATTTTCTTTTTCAAAGACTGAAATTATTTTGCTGCTATTGTGCAGAGAGGTGTGTGTGTGTGTGTGTGTGTGTGTGTGTTCTTGATACTTCACTTCCTTATGTCTTGGTAAAGGAACAGTCAAAGTGTTTTAAAAGTGTTCTTCATTCAAAAGTAGCTGTATGTTTTTTAAGAAGAGAACTACCTCTCTTCTGTTGAACATATTTTTTTCTGTTTGGTACTGTTTTAGTTATCTGTAAATCATGACTGATGCAAGCAACAGTATTTTGGCACTTGTCATTTCGAGCAAATAATAGTGACACAGATGAACTTCTTACTTTAATAATAATAATATGTAGCGGGATTTTGAAACATATGTAGTGCTTGAACAGTATGAATTACATTGAAGAGAATGCTATATTGATACACAGTCAATACGGATTTAGAAAACATTGTTCTTGTGAAACACAAGTAGTTGCCCTTTACACACACGAAGTTTTGAGTGCTATTGACAAGGGGTTTCAAATTGATTCTGTATTTCTAGATTTCCAGAAGGCTTTTGACACTACCACACAAGCAGCCATCAGTAAAATTGTGTGCTTTGGCATATCGTCTCAACTATGCAAGTGGATTCACGAATTCCTGTCAGAGAGGTCACAGTTCATAGCAACTTGATGGAAAGTCATCAAGTAAAACAGAAGTGAGCAGCCATATAAGATTGTTTGCAGATGATGCTGTCGTTTATCCACTAGGAAAGTCATCAGAAAATCAAAACAAATTGCAAAACAATCTAGAAAAGATATCTGTATGGTGCAAAATTTGGCATTTGACCCTAAATAACGAAAAGTGTGAGATGATTCTTATGAATGCTAAAAGGAATCCGTTAAACTTTGGTGACACAATAAATCAGTCAAATCTAAAACCTTTTAATTCAACTAAATACCAATTCAACTAAATACAATTACGAACAACTTAAAGAACACAGAAAATTTTGTGGGGAGCGCAAACCAAAGACTTATTTTATTGGCCCTTCTTTCATCATCATCATCATCATCATCATCATCCAACATGAACATGACACTACACTATACAAACTCCATTACATTCATCAATATTTAACAGGTACACTTATGTACACAGCTCTCATACTTCACAACAGAAATGTAGCTGTGGATGCTAATGATTGGGAGAAACCATTGCAATTAATAGGCTGAACCTGCCCCTTGGGGTCTCCCAGCCATTCATGCCATACAACTTTACTTTACATATAGATCCCATCATGAAGGAAAATATTCGAGAATGTGGAATGAGACAAGCTGTACTATAACAGAATGTGATATTGCTTGCTATTGGACCGACTGTTGGCTCAGTGTAAGTTACCTGATACTGCAAAGCAAGTACCATAGGCAAAAGCCTCATTAGGGCTTTTGGTATTGGTGATGTAGTGCGGTGGCATTGATAAGCTGTAAATATGATATTCCAACAGATGGTGTGCTTAGAACTGCTTCTTGCAGTCGACTGCTGTAGCCCATTAAGAGCTAACCTATATTAAGTAGGAAGTATATGTCTGAAATGTGGTGCATGTGACTTCTTTGGCAAGCTATACGTCATTATGTATCAAGGGAAACGAAACCAGAAGACGCTCTTGCAGGCACTAATACATGCATTTTGACAGCTGCTACCCTATCCATCATATGCAACCTTTATTTTGCAATCTGCAATCCTAAGAAACTGATAAAACCAGTAGCTAGACCACCAGACTTTGTCCACAAATTACCCACACCAGTTTCTACATGCCTCTATATTAAAAAATTGCTATCATATCTTGGGTTTGAGAGGCCGTTATGTGAACCACGCTCATATCAGATCTGGTATTGATCTGGTATATGGAGTGGCATCAATGTGGCTTTCAGGTAGTTTCTGCACCTTTTTGGACAAATATCAGGCAAACATCCCAGCTACAACACCAAATCGTGACACACAAACCATTAAAATGTGTCCAATGAATCTACATGGCAAATGGCATGCATGACTTTCTCATTCATATTATGTTAATATTCTGATATATGAACAGAAATGACATCTAGCTGCAGTAGAATAATTGCTAACTCCGGGATAAGGTAGTACCCTTGATGTTTGAAGCGGACTCTGAAAGTGTGTGTGTGTGTGTGTGTGTGTGTGTGTGTGTGTGTGTGTTATAGCCTGCATGGAAAACAATTACTCAGTACTTTCCAAGACATGAGAAAGTGACAAGAATAACTTGAGGGAGAAAAGAAAAAGGGTGGGTCCTTAGCAAGAGAAAACTAAAAGGAATCGCATTTTACCACCATCCAGTGAACTAAGGAAATGTGTGATGCTTGGTTCCCATAGATGACGGACAGAAGTAGTTATAAAGTGGTAGTAGTAGCGATAGTTGTAGTGGTAGTGGTAGTGATAGTGATGGGTATAGAGAAGAAGGGAATATAAAGTGTCTAAGAGTAGTCAGTATAATTCTTGGTGCAAGGTAGGTGCAAAGGGTGTATATGGAGAAAGAGAGTCACAATTTGTATTTTCTCTCTGGTGAACCTGCCTTGTTGTATGACCTTTGGAAACTTTCCATCGGATTGCAACACATTGAAAATCTTGGATACAAACTACACCATCAGAAAATGATTCTGATTGAATATGTTCTGGAAATTCTCATATCTAGTGATGATCATTTACTCAAGTCCAGCAGCAGTCATCAGTCCTTGTTGTAAGGATTCTGCAGCAGAATATTGGAACAAAAATATATCGACTCCCAACTATAGCCATGCGCCTGGGAGGTTGAGAGGTACAGGGTAATTATAATTAATGTTCCAGTTCCAAAATGCTGTATAAAGTATCACTGCTCAGAATAACGTCAAATTGGAATGGAATGTCATCAAAGAAGCTGGAAACATTTGTGTGGCAGGGTGGCAAAAATTGTCCCAATAGATGTCACCATAAGCATCATAACATAAACGGGTTCAGTTACAAATGACAGATGAATTGCAATACGACAGCTGTGGTATGAGTTGCACATTAAACCTACCATACGTGCAATGTACATGACTTAACAGGTTTGGCATTCAACATTAATGACACTGTTAGTAGTTAGGTAATCCCATCCCCCACAGCGAGGTTGTACCTCATTGGATGGGAAACATCGGTTTTTAATTGTTGTGAGACTGGCACAAAACATGTTCAGTATGCTGTCCCCATTCTCTGTCACAAGTTGAAATTGAGAAACATCATTTTCCATAACAGATCAGAGTGTCTCAGAAGTCACTTCGAGAATGCGTTGTGCAATTCACGCCTTCAATGCAGCTATGTTTGCAATTGGAGCATTCAGCACAGCATCTTTCACACAGCCCTACTGTCAGAAGTCACACAGATTACAATCAGCTGATCTGGATGATCAGGCTGTAGGGAAATGATGGCTGTAAATTGTAGGGTTTCCAAAGTACCTCTGCAGCAGCTGCTTCATTGGCTGTGTGATATGTGGAGGAGTGCTATCTTGCATAAATACAATCCTACCCACAAATCCACACTGTTGAAGGGTTGAAAGACGTGGTGCGTTAAAGGCTCTCATAGCGTTTATCAGTGACAGTACAGGTAACAGGACCCGCAGGACCCATCTCCTCAAAAAAATATGATCCTGTGATAAATGATGCCATCAAACAGTTACCTTTGCGGTATGAAGTGGTACTGGTTGATGTGTGAGTGGATTTTCTGTTGCCCATATTCTGATATTCTTTGTATTGACTTGTCTCTGGAGATGGAAATGGGTTTTGTCTGTCCATAGAATATTCCACAGCCATTCTTTGTCCACTTCCATGTGAACAAGAAATTCCAGAGTAAATGTTTGTCTTACTGGAAGGTCCGCATGAAGCAACTCATGTACATGGGTAATTGTGTATGGATAGTAATGCAGGCTGTTTCGTGGAACTTTATGCACCATGCTTACCGGTATGTCGAAAATTTGGACAATTCCTCATGCACTCCACATTTGCACACCACAGTTTGACCCCTCTTGTAATGCTGTGGCCACATCTTCTGCTGATGTTGTATCAATTTTTTCATCCATCAGCCACAGTGCACTTCAAAAGAACCTGTCTTTTTGAATTTCATAATCATTTTCTCCGGATTCTTGATGGACATTGGACCAATATCTTTTTTCATAACCTCTTGTGTCTGGAACTTCTGCAGAGCTATTGACAACTCAGTCACTATTCTTGTAAAAGAGCTTTACCAGCAGTGTATGATCTTCCATTGAGAGAATCATGTCGAGCATCTCAGACGTGAACTGAGGGGAAGCTGTTTTCCCTGTGTCTTTTATTTTGCTATTCTGCTGGTTACAGACACACCTAGAGGGAAAATTTTTCTTAAATGCTTTTGTTTCCGTAATGTTTCCCCTTTCTTTGATAAAATTCTGTTCAAGTTTGTTGTCATTCTGAGCAGTAGTTCACTTTGCAGTGTTTTAAAGTCTGGAACTATAATTATAATCACCCTGTATATGTCAGTCATGTTGGCCTGAGTCACAGATGATGAGAGGGATGCTGTACCAGCAAGGAGTGTCATGGGTGATACCATTACTGTACTTTATTTTACGAGGGTTATCTGGAAACTAAGGTTACAAGACATGAGCTTTAGCATGGATTGTCTGTGGGGCAAATTTGTACCACTGCCATGCAGCAGGAAGCCAGCGGAAGGAACGAGTATTCCCAGAAATCATTAGCTCATTGATTAGTGTTGTGGTGACTGTTAGAAATGAGTGATCTCATTCGGCTCCTGCCAAGTGCAAATTGCACAGTGTAATTCGCTATCTAAGTGCTAAGGGCACAAATGCTGCTGCAGTTCATTACAAAATTGTTTCATTTTATGGAGAGGACCTAATATCAAGGCAGCATGTGATGAAATGGGTCTAGAATTTCAATTGTGGAAGGACGGAAATTTAAAATGAAGACAGAAGCGGAAGGCTATCTGTTGTCACTGATGATGTGGTACTGAAAATTAAAGAACATCATCTCTCTGATTGCCATTCGACAATTGTTGACCTGCATGCATTTTGTCCAAACATTTCATGAAATCGTAACTGATCAACTAAATTATCGCAAATTGTGTGTGAGATGGGTGCCCAATATGCTTACTAAAGCACACGAAAGTTCCGCTCACAAATTTCTTGACTGTAGGTGAGGCTTTTCTCAGCTCTATAGTGACAGGGTATGAAACTTAGGATTATCACCATACTCCGGAGAGCAAACGACAATCAATGCAATAGTGCCATACTCATTCTCCTTCAGCCAAAACGTTCAAAACTCAAAAAACAACGAGGAAAATCATGCTGTCAGTGTTTTGCGACAGGAAAAGGCTTCTGCTTGCTGATTTTTTGGAAAGAGGTGCAACAATAAATGCTGCAAGATATTGTGAGACCATGAGGAAACTTCGCAGAGCCGTAATAAAACAAATGTCGTGTGATGCCGACAATGGGAGTCTGTCTCCTTCATGACAAAGCGCATCCGCACACCGCTCATGCAGCACAAGAGTTGTTGACTTTGTTGGTTGGGAGTTTTAAACCACTCCTCTCACAGCCTCGATCTCACACCTAGTGACTATCATCTGTTCACTAAATTGGAGGAACACTTTTGTCTAAAACACTTTTCTGACAACGATGACGATGATGAGGTGAAAACCAAAGTGAAGAATTGGCTGAAAAAGGTGGCGGGACATGGCTATGACATGGGAATCGAGAAACGTGTCCCACAGATGACAAAATATTTTGAGGTAAATGGTGATTATGTGGAAAAATAATGCAAGACTTGTACTATAGTGCTTGTAAATTTTATTAAAATAAATTAATTTTTTCTACTTCAAAAAATTCTTGTAACATTACCTTCCAGATTAGCCTCGTCCATGTTTTACTGAAGTTAGTAGCCTGAAGTAATTTATCAGATTCACTGTTTGTCCCTCAAAAGTAGTGAACAGGAATTGCAGAATATTTCTCCATTTTGAGGATCATGAATGTATTCTTTGTTTTGACAAAAGCGTTTGGTTGTGTGAACCATAACATGAAACATTTCAAATAGAGGATAAACCTGTCAATGATTCTTTCCATGTTTACAAAACTGGAAGCAGAAGATTGCTCTGCAAAGTCCAGAATACAGGAGTAGATATTAATGTGACTGGGGTGCTATAAAATGAAAATGTGTCCCAAGCTTCTTGTTCCACTGCTTTTTTCATGATTGTCAGTAATTTCTCGCTAAGTGTGGTAGACAATTTTAAAAAGAGTTCTCTGTCATGTGATGCCTATACCTGAATCAGAATAACAAGGAGGGTACTAGTTCAGTATAGAAGTGAGGGATGTTGTCAATCCTCCTTTACACACAAGTGCGATTGAAACCAGTGACAGCAGCTTTGAGGTGCCACAATGAGTAAGTTTATTCGTTATCTGTTAACGCGCAGTGATGAACTCACCTTGCAGGACCTTAGGTGTCTTATCATCTTCATTAGCTGTTTCACAGGAAGCTTCACACATTACATAATAGAAACTTACTATACAGAGAAACAAAATATGTAAGAACAATTTACAACTACTTTGCTACAGACCACAGCTGTCATCTACAGCTGACTGGTAACTGACAGCTGAGGTAACAGAGTGGTTTGACAGGGTAAAAGGTGTGGCCAGTCTCGTGCTTTGATTGGTTGTTGCTATGGTAGCTGTCCTTAAAGTACTTGCTGTCAGTCATTTTGTTATTCTGATCTAGGTATAGTGTTGTTCTGAAAGATAACAAGTGTAATGTAAATGATATTGCAAATAGCATATTGGGCAACATCGACATAACTTAAATAAAAGTGACTACCTCTTAACTGAATCTATTCAAAGTCTATAGAGTTATTGAAACAGGGATTATGTGAGAGGAACATTTTACAATCACAAGATGATTAAATAATCAATGGAAAAATGATACTGTATAACATAATAGAATAGATGTAAGCAAAGTAAGCCAGGTTTTTTTATTTTTACATTTCCACTGTCACCCATTCCCAGAAAATGCGATGTAGTTGTGCAGTTCAAATTTATTGCGACCAAATCTCCTTTAAACCTCCCTTCAAATCATGGTCAGATGATTTCCTTTAAAACATTATCAAATGTTGGTCATCCTAAAGACTCATCACATGTTCTTCAACACCTGGATCCAAGATAGATGAAAAACTTTTTTCCAGGTATCACAAACTTGTGCAGAGCTGAGTGAAACTACGTTCGCCATCTAAATGATCTCTGCAGTCACTTTCACTAAAATTAAAGCTTCTTTACATTGCTCATTTTCACTGTCTCACATCTGCTGGTATTATTCATGGTGATTCATTTGTTCACCTTGGATTTCTGGAACTGTTTAAGATATCATAATTCTGTTTTTATCCAAATGAATTGGGAAAAAGTCCTGTCTTTTCATAGCTGTATCAATTACAGGGTTCTGGCATCAACTTCACATTTTCAAATGGAACTGCAGTGATTTCTGCTGCTAGAGTCATTTTTCTAAAAGAGACAAGTTCAACAGTGTTTCATTTTTCAAAACCTAATTACTAGTTTTAGAGTAACAGAATAATTAGATTTTTTATGACTTAGGAATTTATTTGATTTGAATTTGAAACCGATTGTTGTCTTATGGAGAAGTTTGGGATTTAATACCCAATTAGAAAGGTCCAAGATATTGGCAGCCACAACAGATGACATGAAAAACTGTATCGAGAGACAATAAAGATTGTTAAACACTCCAGGAATTCCAGTAGGAGAAGGAGGCAGTGAAATTCAATGACATTTGGTTCCTGGTGTTGAAGAACATTTGATGAGTCTTTAGGATGACCAACATTTGATAATGTTTTAAAGGAGATCATCTGACCATTATTTGAGAGGAGGTTTAAATGAGATTTGGTCACAATAAATTTGAACTGCACAACTACATCGCATTTTCTGGGAATGAGTGACAGTGGAAATGTAAAAATAAAAAACCTGGCTTACTTTGTTTACTTCTATTCTATTATGTTATACAGTATCATATTTTGCTTAATTCCACAAATCAAGATAAAGTTTTTGGAATGCAAAAGCATGTAATAAGACTCATTTGTGGTGTAAATTCAAGGACAGTGGGTTTCTTACTTTGTGAACTTTTTACATCTTTGTTTTCACTGCGAGAACACATGGTGAAAATTGATTCACTTTAGAAGCAAATTAAGAGACATGTAAATGCTGAATAGTATAGTAGACATGATTACAAAAGAAAGACTGCATAAATCAGAACATTTAGTGTTGATTGTCCTCTGTTTTCAGTTGCTGCCAACTTAAGTGATTTATCAGTACAGAGTCTTTTGAAGTATTGTGAATGGTTGTCGTGTTGTGTGAGGTTATTGAGAAATAAAAATGTAACGAGTGTGTTTAAACATCTCACTACTTCTGCAAGTCCTTATTACATTCATGTCTTGTCCAAAGAAGGAAGACTGGAGTTTAACAGCCCATCAGCAGTGCGATCATGAGAGATATGTGTCTTATTTATACCATAGTTACTGATAGGTATGAAGTTAGTGGATCCATGGGTTGTCGATACTGACCGAGAGAAAAGTAAACACTGCCCTCCATTATGACGTCTCTAGATGCCTCTTTTCCTGTTTGGCTTGTAGTTTAAGATCTTCTGAGGAATTCTGTGACCTGGCATTCTTATGAGGTGTTGTTTCTAATCTTCACAATATTTTTGAATTTTTTCATTCATACTGAAAATATTTACTTGTATTCTAATATCATTGTTTCTAATCATATCTCTTTTTGTGCAGCCCTTCTTCTATCTTAGGAACTTCATCTCTGCTGTTTGTTCCACTTCCATAGGATAACAGTAGAACTGCCATTACTCTATAGTATATCATGATGGTATCTTTTTGTACTTTATAACCCAGTGTTCTGCTAGTGGTATCACAGACATAATTGATACTATGTCGACAATAGTACCAATTATTATACAAAAGCTTTGTGAGATCTGTCATTCAAGGAATTTGAACTATCAGTGGTGCTTCACAAGATTTATAACAGTGATCACTAATAAAATCCACAGGAGAAATGGGTGGTCAATAAGAGGACTAGGAAGATTAAAAAAAAATTGCTATAATAGAGGAGACCCCAGAAAATACGAGAGAGTTGGTCACTCTGAGTCTTCCACCATGGGATGTTAGCAACACTTGATGTCGGCAACTGACAATAGTCCACTGTGACTGGGTATTCAAAGCATGTGACATCACACCGCACTGCGAGAGTATGAGTAAACAGAATTTTGCTGCAGTCAGTAGCTAGCCAGGGTGTAATCGGGCACCCAGTAGCTACTACCCCCTTGAAAATGTCTGTCCCCTGCAGAAGGGGATGAAACATTGAGTTTTAACATGGAATCCATCCAATCATGGCATAATAGCCTGGAATATTTTATTGACTGTGACATTTTCAGTTGTGAAAGTTAACATTTTACAAATAAGGAAATACGTAATGTCAGATAATGACAAAACAGTCTGTTGCAGCACCATGACACAGTATAAAATGGTCCCTAAAGGAAACCTAGCATTCATTATTTGGTGTTTACACGCATTAAGTGCTGGTTAATTAGAAAATAAAATAAAATAAATGTCTTTCACAAATCAGGGAAACTGGTTCATAATTATTCTTTACTGAGAATGCAGTTCAGTTGTAGGCACAAAAGTATCCCAACAGACAGCATCCAACAAGAACGACAATTCAGGGAATGTGCAAATAATTATTGTTGGAGGGCTACTGGAATACTATACATTGGTAAGGAGCAAGCCTGTAACAAGCAGAGTGAATGAAACTAACATTTGGACAGCTGTTGTTCATAATCCACATGTTAGTTCCAGAGAAGTTTCAAGTATCCAGAATGAGATTTTCACTCTGCAGGGGAGTGTGCGCTGATATGAAACTTCCTGGCAGATTAAAACTGTGTGCCCGACCGAGACTCAAACTCGGGACCTTTGCCTTTCGCGGGCAAGTGCTCTACCATCTGAGCTACCGAAGCACGACTCAAGCCCATTACTCACAGCTTTACTTCTGCCAGTTTCAAGTACCTCTGGAATAAGTCAGCCCATTGTTGTTCACATTTTGCTCACAAACTTTTTCCACCCCATCATGTGTCACTTCACCAGATGGTTAAGCAGTGGGAATGCAGAAGGCACATGGAAATCTGATGCTCTGTTCTGATGCAACAACGGGACAAAAGGGTCTTTCTTCAAAGTATTTTCCGTACAAATGAGGCTAGCTTCACCAGTCATGAAAAGCTGACTACAATAAATGTAAATTGTTAGGCCATTGAGAATCCACACTAGCTGAAGTAGGTTGAACATCATAGGCAATGAAGTGTGAACAATTGGTGTGGGATTATCAGAGGTTATATGATTGGGTTTCTTCAGTAAAGTAAGACCAATCAGGTAAAAATTACACACAATTTCTGACAGAGGTAGTACTGTGGTGTCACCGTCAGACACCACACTTGCTAGGTGGTAGCTTAAATCGGCCGCGGTCCTCTAGTACATGTCGGACCCGCGTGTCGCCACTGTGTTATCGCAGACCGAGCGCCACCACATGGCAGGTCTCGAGAGACTGACTAGAACTCGGCCCCAGTAGTACGGACGACCTAGCAAGGCGCAGTTATCCATATCTGGAGAGAGTCTCACTTGTGTTCACCATAGAGATGTACAAGAAGAAATTAAAGATAAGTATATGAGAAGCTCCGTTCTTTTCCTTATAACTTTTACCACATATCCTGTTTCAGATTTAACGCAAGACGGCGTAACTTGACGCGTGCCCTATCGGCTACTTCATTGTGGACTGGCTGCTCTTGTCAGTCCACAACAAGTACCACTTGAAATATATGGTTGCATGGGGTACCAGAACAATGGGTGCAAAGGTCTTGCCTGTATGACCAAACGATTGGAGCCACTGTTCTTTTTTCCCCAGGCTAATATCAAAGATAAAGCCTGTATATAAGTTCCGACAGCCCAAGTGCATTTAAAACTTCACGTTGTTGCAGCATGTGCAATGATATTGAAGGAATCTGGCTTCAGTATGTCCAGAAGTCCTTGCACCAGTGACTGCAAACATGTATAGCAATAAATGGTGGGTTCTTTGAACTCTTGGTGATATGAAAGGATTTGTAAGCAAGTGTTTATGACCACAATGTTTTGTTGTTCCTTTTTGTTACTGTTACTAATATAATTTTGTGATCTAAGTGTGTATCTTGACATTAAACTCATGATGCTAAGTAATTATTTAACAGTCTTTAAACATGAATTCCCTGTTTTACAAATTCTATCAATTTTTGATGTTCACCTTTCTTCCAAGGCTCTGAAGGAAACAAGCTGTTACCGTAGTTAGCTGGTACATCATCCTTAGGTGTCGCATCCTTTGTCTTCCAGTTGGAGTGTTGATCCATCCACATGCAGCCAACTGTGATTAGTATCAGTTTAGTCTAAAAGTTTTCTTCACTATTCCGCTTTGTAAGTAGACTTTATTAGCTGCATCAAGCTGCAGCTCCACATTGGCCTAACGCGACAATTTGTATAACTACACGAATTTTCGCGTAAGACTGCATTTGATTTTGTGTTCAAAACAAATAAATTAGTTATCAAATTTTGAAGATTGAAATGTTGCTTAATACATATCTTTTAGAAGTATGATACTAGTAGCAGATGTAATGCCATTGAAAAATGAAATTTATACCATTATTTCTGTAAAAACATAACTATGAGCAAAGACTGTACTTCATTTAGTGAAAACATTTTCGTAGCTCATGTGGGTGAAAACAGAAGAAATGGTGTATTAAATGGTTCAGGAAATTACGGTATATTGATAATTTTTACTTATGGACCGTCTGACAGCCACTGAATAAAACACAATTTTAGTGCCATACACATTTTGCCTTTATTTTCTGCAAGGCATCATCAGTGGCAGGTTGCGTGGACAATTTCTTACATATTACACTCCTGTTGCATTTTTGGTGTTGTTCTTCTTCTTATGAATGCCAGTTTGCATTCCCCCCCCCCCCCCCCCCCCCCCCCCCTCCGCGCACATTCCACAGCACTAAGAACTGAACGCTTGTTTCAATTCAATGTTTTAGTTTCTGTTGCAGACTGTCAATAACATTCAATCTTTGGCAACCTGCCACTGATGATGCCTTGCAGAAAATAAAGGCAAAACGCGTATGGCACTAAAATTATGTTTTATTCAGTTGCTGTCAGACGGTCCATAAATAAAAATTATCAATATACCGTAATATTATACACAACTGAGGAAGACAGGACTACAAAAGGTTCAGGAAATATCTGAGTGTGAATCGTTCTGTATTTTGGTGCAAATCAGTGCAATTGCAAAATATGTTTTTAATTCAGAGAACAATGCGCATGTGTTTGCAAATGTGTGGAGGGGGCTGGGTCTATCTCTTCATTATACATTCAGAGACATGAACAGGTTCTGGAGAAATTCATTTTGCTGCTCCTTCTTGAAATCTGCTATGTTGTCACATAATATTCCAAGCAAGCCTGAGATATATCAACATTTGTGCATAAATTGTGATGAAATCGGGCAGTGAAAAAAGTGAGCAAATTAATGGATTCTGAAAAGACATGTTTGTTCTTTCAGGGAATTGAGCAGCTGAAAAAGGAAGAGGCACGATGGGTGAAGAAGTCCCGGTGGAAGAGCATACAGGCAGTCTTTGGACGATTTTCACTCGCCTGGTTCTCTCCATTTACAAGGCCACCTTCTAAATCAAAAGTTGAGAGCTACCTATATTCAGTCTGAAGCCCAAAGTCAGTGAGGTTACTTTTTTTTAAGCAACTAATGACTTTTACATTTTCATCTGTATACACACATGGCTGAAAGTTTATATTAAGAATTCATTGCAAAATTTTTTATGAGCTTTTCCAGACACCTGTAGTTTACCTGCTGTGAAGACTCAGTGTTTTTTTCCATCTTGCCTATTGAGCAAGATTATTGTAAGGAGTGACATAAAACTGTGGTTGTTGTTCTCACTGAAAAATAATGTACTTTCATTTCACAGTGACTTTTTGATAACATTACTGTTTTGGTGCTAAGGTCACATTTGTACACTGTTCTCATTGCCGCTGGTATTGAATACCTAATGTCAGTATGTAACTTTGGTCATACTAGCCTGCTCATCTCAGTCCTCTTCTGCCTATTGAATGTGTATCATAGCATCTGTCATTTTGACTGTGTAGAGTATAATAATTTCTATATGTCTTGTGCACTGGGAGCACCTACGATTGTAATTAAAAAAGTGGAAAATAACTATCCCAAATTAAACTATGAAATATAGTTGATAGAAGAGAGGTCTAACTATGTTAGATAGCTATGTTTAAGCTGACAAAATATCAGTTATGTGCAGAGTTTGCCCTATAAACGTTTTTGATCCACAAGCCGAAAGTAACTAAGTGAATGTTACTTATAATCATTTTTGGATAACCCAGTGTACAGTGATCCATATCATGAAATTGACTTCTGCAGAATTTGAGTGATTTCAGCATGCCATACTATCATGTATTTACATGCAGCGTGCGGGCTAAATTACAATCAGACTGCAAACAGTGAAATAAGATAGAATACAAAAAGAGTCAAAAACCAACTTCTGTTTGTCTAGTTCCTACATTATTTATTATATTGTGTTCTCTATCGTGACATTCCTGTCCCATTGTGGTACAAATCAATTTTATGGTAAATACTTATTTCATATCATCAATTTGTTGGATTTGCCATGTTTACTCAAAAATGGTTTGGACTACTGTGACATGTTCCTCTAGTGGCCATATATTTCTCAAAACTGGTTTATTGTATGTAAGCACTCCTCACAAAACAAAATGTACTCTTTCATAAAACCATCACAGTTTATTGAATTCCTTGGCCATATATTTTTTATCATTTGTTATAATTGTATACAAAGAAGACATAGTCTTTATTGCTGTCATTGTGAAGGTGGCAGTAAATAGTTTAGTACACATCAATAGTATTACCTACTGACAGCATGATTCTCTAAACAGTGTATAATATGTATTTCCTATTTTTGTACAGTTGTATATACTAATTCTGTTAAATAGCAATGCTTTTTGTATCCAACAAAGAAAATTGGTAAATGGCATGACCATTGTCAGTACTGTGATTTCCTCATCTGTTTTATTTGTTTTATATTATATGTTGAATAAATATTGCCAACAAATGTCAGTTCTTTTGGTAGAGTATAAAAGTATTATTTTTGACTATACACATACACTTCATATCTTTGATTCAAATATGTTGTAATATTAATTATTCAATTGAGGTTTCACCATCATTTTCAGTTGCATAATAAATGTCATCAGATATTTCACTGTGGATTTGATAGCCATCATATGTTGAGGGTGACAAGATATTAAGAAAAAAATATGTACTTGAGGGCATTGGTGTGTGGTTCTCACAGAAGACAGAAAGTATTCATGCCATTCCCCAAAATTTTAACATTCCATACTTTCCAGTATCCTCTTCTTTCTCAGTACTGCCAGTGTGATGTTATGTTTAATGGTGTGTAGTTAGTGTGTGTTTATGCAATAAGTACCTGCTTTCTGTAATATATTTTGTGATTATAAAGCTATGAGCTTTCAAACATTCCTTAAAACAAAATGGAAAATGCAAATCTCAGGAATGAGTATGATTACATATGTATTTATTTTACTTGAAAGATATTAGTACAAGGGTTGTCATAGATAGCTAAGCAAAAATGTGTGATATTTCAGAACTATCTCTCTTTGGAATCTAAAGAGAAAACAAGGAAATGTGTGGAAAGTAAAATGGTTGTTACGAGAACAACATGCCAGTCAGAAAAGGATCAGACTAGAATGCTAGATGTAAAAGAAAGTTGTAAGGAGGACATACCAAAATCTGTTAATTGCTTGTGCAGCATTCACTCTACTTCATATTTCTTTCAACTTTTTGGTTTTGAACTACCCATCTTGTGTTGTAATGTTTTCTATGTATTTTCTTTTTTCTTCTGCTCTTTTCAACACCCAAAATGAAAACATTTGGGCTGCAGTTCTTCACTGATTTCTTTGAATAATGCCACCGGCATCATGCACTTGTTTATTGTTAGAGTATAGTAATTTCTGTGACCATGGGACAGTAAAATTTCACTGATATGTATTTTGGAAGATTTCATAGAATGGCTTTGTCTAAGTAGTAAAAATGATGAATACATATATATCACTTCACATATTTTGCTATACTAATGCTTTTAATTCTTTTTAACTAATTTCATTTACTAAAGACATCTGAGTTTTACTATTGATTGTGAGGACCAGCTCTGAGATTTATTATATTTTATTTGTCAACAAGACCTTACAAACTCTTCTTGTGTTACTCTGACTCCTGCTCCCCCCCCCCCCCCCCCTCCCTCTCTCCCAAATTCCACTCTCCTCTCCTCAAAAATGATAAAGCTGTCCTCAGTGATGCTGTACTAGGCATGGCCCTGTCAGGCATATGCCCTTGCCTTCCTTCACTCTTTGAACTGACTTAACCAGGTAGTTGTAGGGCGGCCTACAGTTTAACTGCTCTCTGAACTATAGTGCAGCTCCTAATTTTTTGTGCTAACAAACATTACAAGTTGTAAAACTCAGTGGACTGACTGGGGATTGAACCTTGGAACTTTGGACTGATAGTCAGACACACCTACTCACTGAACCACCCTAAACTACATCCCCCCCCCCCCCCAAAAAAAAGGCCCAAAGAGGGAAAGCTGTTAATTCTATCTGATTTTTTCTAGATTTCATCACCCCAATAATTACTGTTTCATTGGCATTTAATTGCACACTTGTTAAAAGATTTTTGGATAAAGATAAACAACCTTTATTGATAATTCTTACTTATCTATAACAGTTTATGTTTTGAGAGCTCTCCACTTGTCACTTGCTCTGTGTGTACTGTTCACTCGCAGTGAAGATGGGAATCTCTTTTCAAAGTTTTCATTGTTTTGCCTCAAACAGCAACCTCATTTACTCCTTTCACTTTGTCCTCCCTAATTTTTCTAAATGTTACTATAGTTCTCTGCTATTGTTTATCCATTGCTAGCTTTTATTTTATTTTATGCCTTGTTCTTCTCTGCTGTCTTTTAAACACTTATTTACCTACTTTTTACTTGCTTGCTTTTTTAACTTTGTTTCTAGTTTTCCTTTCCATAGTTTTAACAGTTTTTATCTTGACTTTTTTTGTCTTTTTCTTATATAAGTGTGAAGTTTCTATGTCGCTAATGTTTTATGTAGGACAATAAAAAGTGTATCATCATTGTAGTATTATTGTAACTAGATTTTTGTATTTATCCCTAACTTCTGCTTCATTTTATGTTTAATTATCAATTTATAATTTTTGTTGTGTTTCATGTGATATACTTGCTGCTTCGATGCACCTTCTCCAAACTGTTGAACTTCTTGATAGCACATCCTCACATGTTAATTATCCGTACTTGGTATATGTCTGTTATGGCCGAAAATGAAAGAAGTTTTTGTTGCAGAATGTTAGACACAGAATTAGCATGTGTAATTTGTATCACAATAAGCTTAATAACAGTAGTAATGATTGTCTTGGTATATATGGGGCATTCAAAAAGAAATGAGCCCTATACTGTAAAGTGAAAACCTCTGAATGGATCATAATGCCATTGCTTATGGGGGAAGCTGTCCTTCGTATAAGAGTGCGAGGCACGAAACTCACTGTTAAAGGACACGGGCTTGCACCCAGTGATGACAGAGTGAGGATTTGCATGCTTTATTGTTCACTACCTCAATAGTGGTGAAAATAAAGAAATGGAGACTGAAAAAGAAGAGTAAATGTGTGTAGTGCATTTCCTTACAGTCTAAAGGGTGTCTAGAATGGAAATTTATTGCAAAATGGAACAAGGACACAGAGAACACTGCATGTCCATTGCAAGGGTCAAGGGATTCAAGGAAAGACAGAAATCATTGGCTGGTGACACATCATCTGGAATGCCACACCAGTTTACCAGTACCATTGTCCAGCAGATAGATGCCCTTGTTATTGAAGACCAGCGAGTTATATGGCAGCCATTGCCCCAGAGCTCAGGTTGAACATTCGAATTGCAATAGATATGCAGTGCCCTCTGTACACTTGTGCCATTCTTCGATGAATTTCTGTTCCCTACATTCCTTCCGCTCTCAGGAAATATGCTACCCCCTTTCCTCTTCTTTTGAAACCTCCATTTCTTTGTTTACACCACTACAGAATGCAATGGGTGGTTGACATGTGCACATACCCACCCTGTCGTCACAAGAGCATGTGCCTGTGTCCCTTTAGCAGTGAGTTTGGCACCTCAGAGCTCTTATAGGTACAAAACCTTGTCCGTAGGCAATGACAGTACGATCTCTTCAGCAGTTTTCGTTTTACAGCCTCCGGTTCATTTCTTTTTGAATGCTCCATAGAGCAGTAAATGATTATATCATGTTGTCAGAATAACATCTTGATCATTGAGTATCTGTTGCTTCCACAGTTGTTTGTTAATGGAAATTACTCAGTTTTTCATATACCTTTGGTTTTTTTCCCAGTATTTGTGTTTGATTATATTAGCCTGATGCGAATAACTTTTGCTTTAGTTTCATTGCTATATTGTCATCATCACCACCATTAAATCCATTTAATGAAAACTACAAATACTAAACATACACATGGAAGATACTGTTTGTGTAATTTTAAGAGTGCCTGTACAGGGACTGTGAAAAGTCTTTGTAATATTTCTTAGAACTAATGTCTACATTCTGCTTGAAATTATTAAGTTACATCATTTTTTCCCTTATTACACTGTAATTTCAGACAAAAGTCTTTACACTTAACACAGTCAGCTGATATTAGATTCTACGGCCATTTTCAAGTGATTTTTTTTTTTTTTTACTTATCTCTATGTATTATCAATTGAAAATGGCCACATTAGACATAGTATTGTGTCTCATAATTACAGCCAAATAAAGGGGGAAAAGGTGTCACTTAACCTTGAATGCCCTATACTACTTGTCCATATGGCAAGAAGAGCTCACTACCAGTTAAAGTGGGCTAGGCATGGCTGCTTCATGTGCCTGATCTGACAAATCATGAGATGTGGAAATTGGAAATTTGTGGTAAGGTGTTATGGGACCAAACTACTGAGGTCATCAGTCCCTAAGCTTATGCACTACTTAATCTAACTTAAACTTAACTTATGCTAAGGACAACACACACACCCATGCCCGAGGTAGGGCTCGAACCTCCAACAGGGGGAGCTGTGCCATGAGATGTTCATAAGTCTAAGGCTTTCAGTCAGTGTTGTGACTTTGCATTTGAAAGCTGGCTACAGTGCTGCCAGCTGTCAGGGATCTTTTCTCGTCATATAAGAGAAGTGCACACTGAGCTGTTATTAGCATCCCCCGCCACTACAGTCATTTTGTTTAAGTCTTTCTTTGATGGAACCTTTATCTTAGTTCCTTACATTGGTGCTGTCATCATTTGTGAAATTATTGTTCAACTATCTTTCCTGGTCTTATTATTCAACATCCTATAAATAGCTAAATTGTTTAACATCTGTCTCCATGCACGGAACAGTCATTGAAATATCTGTTGAATAGGGGTTTCAGTTTGGGACCGAAGAGCATATTTTTCTAGGTAAACCTTTATTTCATATTGTGGAATTTATTGTAACTTGCATTCTTTTAAACTTGTTGTAATTTTTAACTGATCATTGGAAGCCATCTTATGTGTTTTGTATAACAGTGACATCATCTGTGTATAAATGGTTCAAATGGCTCTGAGCACTATGGGACTCAACATCTTAGGTCATAAGTCCCCTAGAACTTAGAACTACTTAAACCTAACTAACCTAAGGACATCACACACACCCATGCCCGAGGCAGGATTCGAACCTGCGACCGTAGCAGTCCCGCGGTTCTGGACTGCAGCGCCAGAACCGCACGGCCACCGCGGCCGGCTCTGTGTATAAAAGGATATTTACTACTTCTATTGTAAGATTTACTTTTCTTCACTTTTTTTTCTTTTTTACAATATTATGTAGTGCTTGGGTGTTTTTAATCCAATTTTTTTAGTCTTCCAGTAGCAAGAACATTATATGCAGTTTCTTGTATGCTTTTTACAAACTCGGTCAGTATGTTGGAGGAAATTCATGGCAGTTGTTTCTGTATCTTCAAAATTTATTTTCTGTTTTCATATAACTTTATAAGCTTTTTTCTGCACAGTTGTGTTGCCCCTATTCTTCATTATTGTCAGTCTTTGATTTTGTTTAGCTAAATAATTTTTAATCTATTCTTGTGTAGCTGTGATATTTGTTCACCTTGCAAGTGATAAATTTTATAATTTCTTTCCTTGCTCTTCAGTTTTTTTTCTTTTCTTTTCATGGTCTCAGTCTGACAAATTATGGGTCGATGTATTAGGGAAGCTATTTTAGCCCCCTATAAAGATTTTGGTGTCTTTCAATGAGCCCTTCACACAATGATGTAATGAAGAAGTCTCATATCATTTAGTTGTGAAGGTATCTTTAATGTTTTGTGGATTGAAAGGCTCAAATATATGCTCTTGGCCACGTCTAGTGCTGTTGCCCCAAAGATGCCCATTACTCTTTGTTATTAACCTTTAAATCTTCAGCTTAACAAGCATTCATAAACCACTGTTTTTTTTTTTTTTTTTTTGTGCCTTATACATTTTTCTGTGTCCTCAAATTCTTCCCAGATCTGAAGCATAAACTTATCAGCTGTTGTATAATCTCTATTTTTAGCTGTTATTGTTATCATCACTAGCTTATTTGAATACTTCAGCATAAAGAAGACCACACACACACACACACACACACACACACACACACACACACACACACACACACACACACACACACACCTATGCCCCTACATGATGCCAACTGGACACACAATGCCAGTATTGTAGTTTGGTAGGTGCACTAGGTTGAGGTGGGGTTGTGCTAGGTGGGTGGGTAAAGGAAGAGAGAAGCAGGAGCAAACTATAACTATATGAGTAACCCTTGTCCTTTTATTATTATTATTATTATTATTATTATTATTAATTTCAGCTTATTATCTATTTGATACTCTATATGCAGCTCTTCTAGTTTTCACCATTACAAAATTTTCAAATCCTTTGATCCCTTTTAATACATCTTTCTCATTCCCCCCTATGAACTCCTCTCTTTTCCTCACGCAATCTTCTAACATTCCATAACAAGCGAGATGATGCAGTAGTTTAGAACATAGTCTCGCATTTTGAAGGAATACGTTTCAAATACCCAGCCATCTACCATGTAGACTTAGGTTTTCCATGGTTTTGTTGGATTGTTTAAGATGAATACTATGTTAACTTCTTTGAACTTACCACGGTTGATCCCTTCCCAAAATTGTTCTGTACGAAATTATTCAATGTCTCTGATGACCTTGACTCTATTAGTCCATTAAGCCTAACCATCCTTTCCTTCCAAACATTCCATATACCCACATATATTACCTGAGACACTCAGTCTCCTAACCTTTCATTGCCGTGTCGTCTTCTTCGAGGTAAGTCCAGATATTTTGAATTTTTTAATATTTTTTTGTCTGAACAGCTTGTGAGAGATGGTCAAGTCCCTTGCACTTATTAGTATCCTGTGCCAGAGTATATGTTGGGTGAGGCTGCAACCCTAGAACCTCATGTCATTCACTGGTTTGTGTGATTTTACCTTCTCTAGATGAGCTGATTTTCATTATAGTTGTGATGTGGCATCTATTCCTACGTTGCTACTGTACTAATCCCAATACCAGGCTGCCTCTTCCACTAGGTATGCTAAGATGTCTCATGCTTCTCTTGGGTAATCTCATAATGAAAAATTTGCAACTTACAGATCACTGAAGTAAAAATCTGTGTTTGTAATTTACGTAGCCTTTATGGGGAGCAGTTTACAGAAATGCTTCATTACTGTTTTAAACTGAGTGGACAGTAATATTAAAGATAAGCATATTTCAGGATAGCTGGACTGTTGGAAATTCAAACATCCCGCATAAAAGATTGTGCTCCATGATACATGATCTGTTTGCATCATGACATTTTCCAGCAGCCCTCTAGATACATGATTGTGTAGAACACTAATGGCAAGAAAACTTGACTGATTACCATTCATGTTGCTGTTGTGATACTTTCCAGTTTCAGCTGTCAAAAATGGCTGTTGTGTGAGGTTCATGCCGCTATGGCATTGTAGCCCTGCTGTCACCTACTGCCAATCCCTGTAACAATTTATTTACACCTTTTCCATTAAATGTTCAAATGATATTGACTGATATTTGTAGGTAGAAGAATGCACTTAAAATATCCACCACATTCAGTTATATAACATAAAATATCCACATTCAGTTTTGACATCTTGCATTTATATGTGTGAATTAGTAATTGACGTGCATTGTCAGCTTTTATGCTCAGTGCTGCATGTAGTTGTTTTAATCTGAAGCTTTGAACTTGGAGGCTTTTGCAATGGCATTTAGATGGACTGCAGTCCATTATTTAGACGTTATGCCTGTAGTGTAATATGTGTGTTCTTGTTATTTCCTTTGTCAGCTGTACCATATTTCTACACGTTTTCTTTTCTCTCTCTAGTTTCCAGCTCTGGAATCTTAATACTCACCATCTTCTTTTGTGTGGTATAGCTAAATGTGTTGTAGTATAACAGTATTTGACTGGTACAGTGTTTATGAATACATATAAAAGTCACCATTTAAACTCTAGACTTTGATATAGTATACACATTTATTCTGTGTTCTAGATGTTGTTATTGTACCATGCATTAAAAATGTTACACATGTGCCTAGTTAGTTGAAAAGATATTATCAGATCTCATTTTTGTAGTGACAAACTATTTTTTGATGGGTTTAACAGTTTTTTAATATTATATTACTGGAACATCTCTGTGGACCAATTGATTTTGAATTTTTTAATCTCTGTGTACAGTTGACACAGTAACAAGAAAATTATTGAGCTATATTTTATTCTAAAGTCTGTAACATCTCTTTGCAGTTAGCAGAGATTAAGGGACACATACATGTGCTGTTTCAATTGAATTTTGAGATCTGTTAGTTCATTTTTCTTTGTATGTAGATTAAGGTCGATGACAATCATAATGTTAATAATGAGATGCAAGCACTGGTGATTTTATGCATAGGTTTGTGAATGAAAAAGCGGCCCAGAAAAAGAAATATCAGCTGTGTGACACAAAACATTATTAAATAGCACATGAGCTATTGAATAAATCAGATTTCCTTGGAGTTTCTTAACTGAATGCTCCTTTCTTAGAGACCACTTGCTGACAAAATGGCAAAGTGAAGTGTAACAATCATTCAGCTACTTGCTGTGGTAGTAATATGTTGTTCCTTACACTGCAATGTAGCATTATAGAAGTGATTACTGAGCATGAAAACTTGTATGCGACTGTAGTAAAATAATTAACTGACAATGAAAATAATGCGAGACCCAGGCAACTTGAGATGGCATGCCAACCCTGGATGGATGTACATAATTTTTAAAGAAAATCAATGTATTTAAAGGCAGGACTTGAACCCTGTGTAGCTGAATGCATCGTTTCAGGAAGCAGAATAAATGGAATGAAAAAAGAGTGACAATTACTTCAAAAAATAATGGGACAAAAAACAGGTGGAAAGGAAGTTACAAATTAAGAAACAACTTAGAATTTTACAGGAATATTTTGACCCCCCCCCCACACACACACACAGCAAAATGGTATGTAACAAATTTTCAGTGCCAGTACGTAGGCACAAAAAGAACCAAAATCAAAGGATCAGTGACACTCATAAACACCTAAAAGAGAAGGTTATATCAGATGAAGACATTCAATATGGGAAAAGACACAGAACAAATGCTACATTTTCAAAGTAGCAGAGCTGATGAATGGAGGAAATATCAGAAATGAGGGAAAATAATGCCAATAGAAAGAATATGTCTTGAATATTTCACAATCTGGAGTTGGTCAGATGTGAATCAACAAGAAGGAAAACAGTTTAGTACTGATAAGAAAATTTACTTCTAGAATGAAATTTGTCATTAAAAAGTAAAACTTGAGAACTATATAACAGTTTATGTAAGACCAAGTATCCAGAACATTACATGTCACTGCAGGGAGAAACATTATGCAAACAAAATATTGTAGAATAACAGGTTTTAATTAGTGCATGACTTTTTCCATTGGTGGCAAATTGACTATTTGGAGTAGACCTGGCAGAAATGTGTCAAGTAAATTGTGATAAATTTCGAACTTTTAAAATCTGTGGAGAAAACAAAGTAAACAAGAGTAATGATGATGTACTGGCTGCAAACTTAGATCAAGAGGATAATGATGAGCAGATATGTAGTCTCTTGCCATTTCACAACAAGAAATAAAATCTTTTGTGTCTCTGCTAAGGAAGGAACAACTCTTAATTAGCTCCTGGGTAAAACATTCACGAAATGATGTCTTGATTTTATCGTTTTTATGTTATATTCTTAATGTGAAATGAATTGCCATGTTACCAAGTTAAAATTCCCACTGGAGTAGACAGTGCTGCATTGGCAAAATTTAATTTTAGAACAACATTTATGTTTATTCTAATGTAACTAAATGTTGTAATGTCTAGCTGGTGTATTTCTGTGTTGTCAACATACTGCTGTGTGTAAGCTTAACAGTATATTTACCATAAAACACTGTAGAGTGTTGTGTTTCAAAATTGTGAACGTACACAAGTTTCTGTTATATGTCTACAGAACTGATATCTTTTAGTTTTAGTTATCATAATTTGTGCTTTTAATGCAATATAATGGCTGTTACAACTGTGCATAAGCTAGAAAGTAACTAAGTTTAAACTGGGATTTATTTCATGAACTACTAAAATTAATTGTCGATGGTTTGGAGAATGAAGTTTGTCAGAATAGATGCATGTTATGGTAGATAAAAGCCTGTTCCCAGAGAACTTATAAAGTGAAAATCTCATTTATGTGAGGTAATTGGTGCTGTTTGCTTTCATGCAGCACAGTGTTGAAAACAGGTTTTGAAAACTAGTAAAACAGTAATATTGCCAAATTTTGAAATTGATCAGAAACTGTAAGAGTAATACAGGAATCACCAGCTAAGTAGAGGCAAAATGTGACCATCTCATTTTAACCAGCACAAAAGCTGATCACATGGCTTCATCCAATAAGAACAACAGTGCTGCATGTTGCCTGAGTACCATATGCCTACAATAACTTGTCACTTGTGATACATACTGGGAGTGAAGGAACAGGCGTAATCCCTTACATTTACTCCCAGTGCCCCCCTGTGTGAAGTGTAAAGTTATAGGGAATATATGCCAGTGTAACCTCTTTAAACAAATGTAATTTTAACTAGTCATATCAGGAAAATATGATGACTCACCATGTAGATGAAGGATTGATCACTGAAGAAAGGTGATGAACTCAAGTTCCTCATCATTGAACTCACATTCATCATGAATGCGAATAAGCACTCTCTCTCTCTCTCTGGTGTGTGTGTGTGTGTGTGTGTGTGTGTGTGTGTGTGTGTGTGTGTGTGTGTGCGCGTGCGTGCGTGCATGTGTGCATGTGCGCGCGCGCTGCTCAAGCCTTCCTCTACTAGTGAGTGGTTGAAATACTCTGACTAGGGTTGACCGATTCATGGTGGAAATAAATAATACCGTATGTGCATCGTTTCCTTGCTATACACCCAATTCTTTGAGCATCAGTTATTTTGTATCACTGTAATTAACCTGAGGGCTGTGTGCCACTCTCTGATCATAATATGTTACATTTTAGCAGCTGTCTCTTCTTTCTGTTTGAGACACTGTTCCTATTATTCACCAGTAAAATAAAAGCTTGTGATGATTTGTGGTAGGACAACTTGTGGGCTTGTGTCATACTTACTGGTCATTCACATTTTTAATGGTTGTGTAATAGAACAAATTCATATCATGAAGTGTATTCTGTATTTAATGAAAAGATAACCATTTAACAGGATTAAAAATGCTGTGCTTTAAAGAACATGTTTGTTTGTTTGAACAACTGATATTTCAACTTTTACATCACCATAATTATTCATTGTGTACTTGTGGTGTAGTAGTTGAGTTATTTTATTGATTGGGTCTGTCTTGTAGTTACCTGCAAACATAGTTAATATACTAAGTAATGGAATAATTTGAGTGTTAATTAGCAGTTGTTAACTGTTCAAGGCAATTGATGTGATCTCAGACTGTTAACCCTTTAAGTAGGCATGGCAGTTATATCTATCTATGCTCTAGAAATTCACAGTGTGTTGGGTGGATATACCCGTACTATGCATTCTGTGGCTAATAGTTAGTGGGAATGATGAATTATCAGCATGCTGTTGAAACTCGGGTGTTAGTTGAGCTTTGTCCACTAGATGGCAGCTCCCTTCAGGCAGCACAGCATATTTTGGACTAGTTATAACATTTTCCAATTGAGTGCACATCAACAGTACACGTCGAGTGAAGCAGGTGCAAAAGTGTGCCTTTTTCATCTGCGTTTAATGCTATGTTAGTGAGTGATATTTTGCTATGGCAAAAAGAAGTCATTTATCTGATTTGGAGATATATCAGCTGCTTTTAGAAAGTGATGATAATGTCAGTGGTAGGTCTGAAAGTTTTCCACTTGTGGCTGTTGAGGCTAGTGAAAGTGACTTTGATTCAGAAACATCTGATGATGAGACTACTGCAGCAGACAGTACCTACTGCATTTGTTAAGCTAGTTCAGTTCATGATCAGCCTTTGCCCAATAGTAGTAGCGGCACAGTTGTGTCTCTATAACAGTATGAAGTGATGAGTTGTTTTGTGTGTTCTATGGATGATCCTTTGTGCAAAATAATGTATGAACAGATGAACTTATATGCACAACAATTCATAGCTTCTCACCCCAATTTAGCAGCACACTCCAGGGTTCGAAGTTGGCAGGATACTACAAGTGATGAGGTAAAGACACTTACTGAAATACTCATATTTCGAGGAATTCTTCACAGACCGAAACACAGGATGCACTTTTCAAAGAGAGAATCAGTTAACACACCTTTCTTCAGGAAACTGAAAAGGGGATACCAGTTTTGTCTTTTATTGAAATTATTCTACTTTGCTGACAATACATCGTATGATCCCGTAGGCACTATCAACAGAAAATTATTCAAAAATCACCTAATTATGGAGCATCTATGGCATGAATTCAGATCAATATACATACCAACATCACCATTGGCGACTCATTGTTGCTCTAGAGAGTATGGCTTGGATGGAGACAATTTACTCCATCAAAATGCTGCAGATTTGGCATCACATTTTATGAACTCTATGAAAGCAGCTTCAGATATGAATGGGAATTTACTGTTTACATTGGAAAGTACACTAATTATGCTAGCCACTATCCAGAAGAAACGAGCACCTCTTGAATGGTTTTGGAGTTTACACATGAACTACTCGCAAAAGGCCACTCCATTTACCTTGACAACTGGTACACCAGTCCAGATTTAGTGCACACAATAACCAGCAATAACATTGATGTTTCATTCAATAAAAGTTTTTCTGGGTTTGTGACCATTGTCAATATACATAAAACTACCGACATTCTGGTTCCTGTTGCAAGCGACCTGGAGAACATTGGTAGTTATATATATATTGACAATGCGGTCACAAACCCAGAAAAATTTTATTGAATGTGACAATGGCCGCAGAAGTGTACATTTATCTTTAACATTGACGTTGCCCGCATGTCGTGGTCGTGCGGTAGCGTTCTCGCTTCCCACGCCCGGGTTCGATTCCCGGCGGGGTGAGGGATTTTCTCTGCCTCGTGATGGCTGGGTGTTGTGTGGTGTCCTTAGGTTAGTTAGGTTTAAGTAGTTCTAAGTTCTAGGGGACTGATGACCATAGACGTTAAGTCCCATAGTGCTCAGAGCCATTTGAACCATTTGAACATTGATGTTGTTGCAATGCTGGAAGAATGGAAGGGGTTCAATGACTTTGTAAAAAAGAAAAGCTGAGGAAAAGAGAGTGCATAACAGGGTACAGAGGCAAGCAGATTGTAATGAAATAGACAGACAAAAGAGACATTGTTATGGTGAGCACCTTCCTTGACAATGCATTTTTAAATGTAAACTTGAAGAAGGGAATCAATCAACAGCCACATATTGTCTTTGATTACAACAAGACTATGGGAGGCATTCTCAGTTGCAAAGCTACCAGATGGCCATGAGCAGGCTGAAAAAATATTGTCAAAAGCTTTTCTGCCACTTGTTGGACATTGCATGTTTCAGTGCTTATGTTCTGTACAAGCAGCACGGTGGCATATAAACTAAATGAGCTTCATTGTTAATTTTGGTGATCAGTTGGCCATATATTCACCACAACAGGGGGTGTCAATAGGACACCCACCTTGAACACCGAAAGCAACGTGCCCTTTAGAAGCCATTTTCCATTCCTTCTGCTGCCCACAACGAAGGAAAGACCAGAAAGGAGGTGTGTGGTTCACTTGATGAGAAAAGATCTTCACAAAGAAACTTCATACTGGTGTGCGGAATGTGAAGTTTCCTTGCGTGTGTCACCTTGCGTCAAAATGTTTCACACTGAAAACAACTTTTAATATTGTGAAAAAAAAAAAAAAAATTCCTTAACGGCTGCAAGATTTTTCTTCATTCCCATCCAGTATCAATTTAAATTCAAAAATAAAAACATGAAAGAAAGCTGATTTTAAGTTTCCCAGTGTATACTGATGATGAAGGTTTCTCGGGTCTCCAGCCAAGTGGTAGCATTGAAATACCTTGACGTTTTGGGGAGTGCCATACTACCCATCTTCTTGCAAAGTGTCAAGATTTGCCAAGAGCGGGGTATCTGCACGTGAGGTCTGCCCCGTCCACTAGTCCTCAGGAGGCTGTGGTGGTTCGGCCGTGGGTGTGCAGTGGTGAGGGTAGCGGCCGCCCCCAGCTCTCGGTGTGGGCATTCTGTCTGCGGCGGAGGATGGTGGCAGGCGTGCTCCCGACGGGTTGCCGCTATCGCAGAGTTCCACACTGTGCTTAGTTGGTATCCTTCATCCCTGTTGAGCAGGTTGTCGTAAGTCCTTATTTCTGGGGATTTTTTGATAATACTTCCCCAGAAACCAGATGCTCGGCACAGCACCTTTGTGTATTTGAAGTTGAAAGTGTTCTTCCTTTATGCTGTGTTCTGCTATGGCTGATTTTTCTGTGTGTCCTAGTCACACACATCTGATATGTTCTTCACAGCGTTTAGACAGACAGCACTGTGTTTGTCCAATGTACTGTTTTCCACATTCACATGGAGTGCTGTATATTCCTTCTGTGTTAAGCTCCAGCGGGTCTTTGGCAGAACCTAGGAGCTCCCTCGTCTTTGGTGGTGGGTGGAGAACAGTTTTGATATTGTGTTTGCCCAGAAGTCATGCAATTTTTGCCGAGAGTGGACCAACGTATGGAAGGGATATGCGTTGTTCTTTTTCCGTTTTCCTCTTCTTCTTCTTCTGGGGTTGTCACTGCTTCGTTCTTCCTTTTTAGCACTCTGTTGGTCTGCATTTTGCTGCTATTTTGGCGGAAGACATCCCTCAGGTGTTGCAGCTCGGATGGTCCTATGTACCAGGGTGGTCAGCACTGTCTGTCTTTGTGCTGGATGGTGGCAGCTTGTTGCGAGAAGGTGTAGTCTGTGTGTGTCTTCTTCCTATGCACTATATGGCCTAATGAACCACCTGCCTTCCTCTTAATTAGTATGTCAAGGAAGGGGAAGCATCCATTTTCCTCGCCCTGACACCCGCCTATTTTCAGTGCAACGGGGAATTCTTCGAGCAGATCAACAGTGGGGCCTTGGGTTCCCCACTGGCTCTGGCGATTGCAAACCTCTATATGCAACATTTCAAGGAGGTGGCCCTTCAAACCGCTAGACAGAAACCAAAGTACTTCTTCCGCTATGTCGATAACATTTTTGTTGTGTGGGGGCATGGCAGACAGGCACTAGATGAGTTTCTGGAGCACCTCAGCAACATCCATCCGAATATCAAACTTACAATGGAAATGGAGGAAAATGAATGCTTCCCCTTCCTTGACATATTAATTAAGAGGAAGGCAGATGGTTCATTAGGCCATACAGTGCATAGGAAGAAGACACACACAGACCTGTACCTTCTCGCAACAAGCTGCCACCATCCAGCACAAAGACAGACAGTGCTGACCACCCTGGTACAAAGGGCACGCACCATCTGTGACAAAGACAGCCTACCATCCAACCTGCAACACCTGAGGAGTGTTCTGCCAAAATGGTTGCAGTGAAATGCAGATCAACAAAGTGCTAAAAAGGAAGAAAGAAGCAGTGACAATACCAGAAGAAGAAAAAGAAGAAGACAAACAACTCGTGTTCCTGCTGTACGTGGGTACACTCTCGGCCAAAGTTGCACGACTTCAGGGCAAACAATATCAAAACGGTTCTCAGCCCACCACTGAAGATGAGGGAACTCTTAGGTTTTGCCAAAAACCCGCTGAAGCTTAACACACCAGGAATATACAGCATCCCATGTTAACGCAGAAAACAGTACGTTGGACAGACACAGTGCTGTATATCTAAACAGTGTGAAGAACGTATCACATGTGCGTGACTAGGACACACAGAAATATCAGCCATAGCAGAACACAGCATAAAGGAAGAACACACCTTCAACTTTGAAAACACGTGCTGTTGCAAGCATCTGGCTTCTGGGAATGTATTATCAAAGAATCCCAGAAATAAAGATTCATGACAACCTGGTCGAGAGAGATGAAGGATATCAACTAATCACAGCGTGGAACCCTGTGATGGCGTCAACCTGTGGGGAGCACGCCCGCCACCATCCTCTGCCGCAGACAATGCCCACACCGAGAGCCGGGGGTGGCCGGCTAGTCCCAAGGACTAGTGGAGGGTGGAGACCACCCATTAAGTACCCCAATCTCTGCAAATCTCTTCACTTTGCCAGAGGATATGGCTATAGTTCAATTCTTTTATCTTGGTGGCTTGCGCATGCCCGTTAGACGCGGGAGATTGCTCCGTTGCCAGTTGCACATGCCAAGGGAAGCAGCGCCATAGTATAGCATAGTTCGCAAGCTTACGTTTAGGGGGGAGCGCACAGTTCATGAAGTAAAGCCACCACGGCCGCATTAACCCTTTCGCTGCTACAAAGACGTGCTCCCTGCATTCCGCACTGTGCGCGATTTTGTCACTGCACTGCTCGCCTGTGCAGACACATGGTGTTCCAACTGCTTTGACACTCTTATCATTCGCGCCCGGTGTAAATAAAACTTTTATTACAGTCGTGAAAGACGGAATATTTCTCAATATTACATACGACACCTATGTGGTACTTAAATTAAATGAGATATTGTTATAAGGTAAATTTTATATGAAATTTAGGTATCTTGTCCACATTTCATTCTCAACATTGTGGCAATTAAAATCGACCATAGGGAAAGTATACGCTATGGACTTTTACCTCTGCAAACTCTTCAAAATTTCATGCAATGGTTTACTACATTTAATGCTACACAATAACTGTGTTGAACATCGAAACAAAATTAAGTCATTTATGGGGGGAAGGTATCAGTCAAGAAGGTGTGTAAAAATCAAATTTTCTGGCCAAATAGTTTTTGTGAAATCGAATGATAAGAGTGTCAAAGCAGTGGGAACACCATGTGTCTGCACAGGCGAGCAGTGCAGTGATGATGACAAAATCGCGCACAGCGCGGAATGCGGGGAGCACATGTCTGCAGCAGCGAAAGGGTTAATGAAGAGACAAAGCACTAGAAATTTCAAAAAATTGCATTCAAACGAATAAAATTCGTGAATTAAGACACTTCGATATTATTTTTAAATAAAGAAAATATTAAGCATTGTACAAGGTTTGAACTCATAACCTTTCACTTAATAGCCCAACACCTTAACAGTTACGCTAATGCAGCTAGTTTGCCTATCTCACTCCATGAGGACTCTAACACGTCACGCAAAATACTGACAAACACTGTTGGCATGACTATGAATTACTCGTGCTTCGTCGAAGTACAATAGGAAATAAACAATTACCACTGTTCTTTATTGCGAAAACTGGTTCGTGAGATTGATACAAACACCTTTCCTTGCTATCGCCTGAATTAGGAGGCTTATTGCTTGTTTGGTTTAATTAATTAATAGAATATGAAGCAGTTGGTATAAAGAATGCTTTTTCCAAACTTTCTATAAAAGAAAGTCTGCTATCAAGACATTGCTTTTGTTCTATTACTTTATTTATGACTGAACGTTTCTAAGACTGAAGACACTCGTCCGTGCTCTGCACTGCAGTCGAGATCTGGCAACGTCGTTCTCTGTTCATTGGCTGACTGTGTTTTGTGACGTCAGATGTGCAGAACGCACCTAAACTCGGCCGCCAACATAAATGACGCGCACTCTAGTATGACACTTCACAAAATGTCACGAGGTATCAATGCTACCACTCGGCTAGAGACCCAAGAAACATTCATCATGAAGGAAAGCTTTTATGTGTAAGAAAAGTAGACAGTACAATCACACTAGGGCCTGCTGGCTGGCACATATTACTAGGGAGAGGCGCACACACGTGCGCGCACGAATACTAGATTACATAAGATCATTTTCAACAATTTTGACATAATTTATCTGGAAGGAACGGTTCTCAAATTTCTGTTGTTCCATATTTTGTGTGGATTTTCCATGATTTCTTTAAACTAGTTCTTGCAAATTCTGGAATGGTTGCTTTTAAAAGGCTGTGGCCACTTTCCTTCACTGTCCTTGCTCAGCTGACATAATGGCTCCCTTTCCATTGTCTATGCTAGTAGTAGTAGTAATGGTAGTTGTGGTAGTAGCAGTGGTAGTGGTAGTAGTCATTTATGTATTGACAGAATTTTTTACAGTTTTGTAAGTTGTGTAATGGAAGGAAAAAAATACAATTAGATGTTGTCTAATAATGTAATGAGTAAAGACAACTGCTCAGCATATAATGCAGGTTGATTATATATAATCAGTATAAGATCAGTTGATAGGCAATGGCAGGAACATGTAGCTCATCCTGTGAACTGAACATGCCTGTACAAACACAACAACATTGTCCTATTCTGCAGCTCGACTGGGGCAGTGTATTGTGTCAGGTGGATTAGATGAGGTGACCAAAGAAAGAGGCATGGGAAGGAAGGGGCAAGGACTTGGAGAGAGAGAGGGATAACAAATATGACACCAGAGAGAGCTTATCCTCATGCAGGTGGGGGTAGTAACATGTTGAGCATAGTGTGAAATGAGGGTGAATAGGGCAGTATAAAGTATAGGATGAAGGAGACTACTGAGAGATGCAAATGTTGAACAGCTTGTTGATGGCTATGACAGTATAAAAGGCGTTGCAGCCATTTCATTCTAGTTGATACACAACGTGGTTGCTTTGGCAAGTAGCCATGCCACTGATGGAGGAAACGATATAAAGGCAGGACTCGATAAGGTGGACTGAGAGGGCAATATGACATGTTTTGCACCTGAGGCATCCATAGAGATAAGTTGGTGAAGTGGTCAAAGCAAGAGTGGCACAAGACGCTTGAGAAAGAACTGCGATTGGGTGGTTACAATGCCTGGTGGCTGTCTTTGACTCACTGAAACGTCAATCACAAAGTTAATTTAATCGAAATATGGTCAGAGATATTAAACAAACTAGCACAAGGCGTATTAATGTAACACAAAAAGAAAATGATCAGGGACTATGAATTGCTTCTTTGCAAAGCTTTATCATATTTCAATGACTTACAGAGTAGTAGTCAGAAAGAAATACAGAAAAATGAAGCCTAGCATTGGATGAAAGAGTTTTGAATGAAATCATTGTTCAGAGAGAGTGCCCACAAACAATTGAATACTTGCTAGTAAAGTTCATGGCAACTAAATACACAAGTGTGAATGGATCTGATGCGAGGGTACTGGCCAACTATTGCTATGTGAAAGTCCGATAATAGACTCTATGAAACACTCATTTGATTTTGTTGTAAAATTATATTAAAGGGTACAAGAACAGAATCCCGTCCTTGTATACAGTTTTTTTTTGAAGGCAGGTGTTCCTATATGAATGGAAGATTTAAAGAACCCTAGGTTTTATAGATACTGGTATTGAATGTTGTTTTACAAGTTATGAGTTTTGATTTGATGATGGCAGTAGCCAAAATGATATGATAAATAAAGAAGGATGAAAGGAGGTCTGATACTGGGCTTACAATTTTTCAGTAAGATATATTATAATCTAAAGGAAATATTGTGGAATAACTGATTTTTAAACATTTTTGCAAACCCCAACATTTTCTATCAAGCCCGAATTCTTGTTATTCTTAAGCTATTTTTTACTTTTTATTTTGTACACTACCATTGGTCGGAGACTAGCAGCAGTTAAAATACGAATTATACAATGTTCTACCCATGGTAAATATTATATGGAGACTGATTGGCAACAAATGGTTTGCCTCCCTGTAAGTACTGCAAACACACAAATCACTTGTCTGAAAATGGTTACTATTAAGAGGAACACAAGAGGATGAGACACCAAAGATAGATCTTTTTTTTCCAGGAGTGCTTGTGACAGTAAAGCACAAAAAGAAGATCGATAAAATACATACCAAGTTTGCTGAAGACAGTGGTAATAATGAGTGCATATCATATGAAACCTCCCCCCATGAACCATGGACCTTGCCGTTGGTGGGGAGGCTTGCGTGCCTCAGCGATACAGATAGCCATACCGTAGGTGCAACCACAACGGAGGGGTATCTGTTGAGAGGCCAGACAAACGTGTGGTTCCTGAAGAGGGGCAGCAGCCTTTTCAGTAGTTGCAAGGGCAACAGTCTGGATGATTGACTGATCTGGCCTTGTAACAATAACCAAAACGGCCTTGCTGTTCTGGTACTGCGAACGGCTGAAAGCAAGGGGAAACTACGGCCATAATTTTTTCCCGAGGGCATGCAGCTTTACTGTATGGTTAAATTATGATGGTGTCCTCTTGGGTAAAATATTCCGGAGGTAAAATAGTCCCCCATTCGGATCTCCGGGCGGGGACTACTCAAGAGGATGTCATTATCAGAAAAAAGAAAACTGGCGTTCTACGGATCGGAGCGTGGAATGTCAGATCACTTAATCGGGCAGGTAGGTTAGAAAATTTAAAAAGGGAAATGGATAGGTTAAAGTTAGATATAGTGGGAATTAGTGAAGTTCGGTGGCAGGAGGTACAAGACTTCTGGTCAGGTGACTACACGGTTATAAACACAAAATCAAATAGGGGTAATGCAGGAGTAGGTTTAATAATGAATAGGAAAATAGGAATGTGGGTAAGCTACTACAAACAGCATAGTGAACGCATTATTGTTGCCAAGATGGATACGAAGCCCACACCTACTACAGTAGTACAAGTTTATATGCTAACTAGCTCTGCAGATGACAAAGAAATTGAAGAAATGTATGATGAAATAAAAGAAATTATTCAGATAGTGAAGGGTGACGAAAATTTAATAGTCATGGGTGACTGGAATTCGGTAGTAGGAAAAGGGAGAGAAGGAAACGTAGTAGGTGAATATAGATTGGGGCTAAGAAATGAAAGAGGAAGCTGCCTGGTAGAATTTTGCACAGAGCACAACTTAATCATAGCTAACACTTGGTTTAAGAATCATGAAAGAAGGTTGTATACATGGAAGAACCCTGGAGATACTAAAAGGTATCAGATAGATTATATAATGGTAAGACAGAGATTTAGGAACCAGGTTTTAAATTGTAAGTCATTTCCAGGGGCAGATGTGGACTCTGACCACAATCTATTGGTTATGAACTGTAGATTAAAACTGAAGAAACTGCAAAAAGGTGGGAACTTAAGGAGATGGGACCTGGATAAACTGACTGAACCAGAGGTTGTACAGAGTTTCAGGGAGAGCATAAGGGAACAATTGACAGGAATGGGGGAAAGAAATACAGTAGAAGAAGAATGGATAGCTTTGAGGGATGAAGTAGTGAAGGCAGCAGAGGATCAAGTAGGTAAAAAGACGAGGACTAGTAGAAATCCTTGGGTAACAGAAGAAATATTGAATTTAATTGATGAAAGGAGAAAATATAAAAATGCAGTAAATGAAGCAGGCAAAAAGGAATACAAACGTCTCAAAAATGAGATCGACAGGAAGTGCAAAATGGCTAAGCAGGGATGGCTAGAGGACAAACGTAAGGATGTAGAGGCTTATCTCACTAGGGGTAAGATAGATACTGCCTACAGGAAAATTAAAGAGACCTTTGGAGAGAAGAGAACCACTTGTATGAACATCAAGAGCTCAGATGGAAACCCAGTTCTAAGCAAAGAAGGGAAATCAGAAAGGTGGAAGGAGTATATAGAGGGTCTATACAAGGGCGATGTACTTGAGGACAATATTATGGAAATGGAAGAGGATGTAGATGAAGATGAAATAGGAGATACGATACTGCGTGAAGAGTTTGACAGAGCACTGAAAGACTTGGGTCGAAACAAGGCCCCCGGAGTAGACAACATTCCATTGGAACTACTGACGGCCTTGGGAGAGCCAGTCCTGACAAAACTCTACCATCTGGTGAGCAAGATGTATGAAACAGGCGAAATACCCTCAGACTTCAAGAAGAATATAATAATTCCAATCCCAAAGAAAGCAGGTGTTGACAGATGTGAAAATTACCAAACAATCAGTTTAATAAGCCACAGCTGCAAAATACTAACACGAATTCTTTACAGACGAATGGAAAAACTAGTAGAAGCCGATCTCGGGGAAGATCAATTTGGAGTCCGTAGAAATACTGGAACACGTGAGGCAATACTGACCTTACGACTTATCTTAGAAGAAAGAGTAAGGAAAGGCAAACCTACGTTTCTAGCATTTGTAGACTTAGAGAAAGCTTTTGACAATGTTGACTGGAATACTCTCTTTCAAATTCTAAAGGTGGCAGGGGTAAAATACAGGGATCGAAAGGCTATTTACAATTTGTACAGAAACCAGATGGCAGTTATACAAGTTGAGGGACATGAAAGGGAAGCAGTTGTTGGGAAGGGAGTAAGACAGGGTTGTAGCCTCTCCCCGATGTTATTCAATCTGTATATTGAGCAAGCAGTAAAGGAAACAAAAGAAAAATTCGGAGTAGGTATTAAAATCCATGGAGAAGAAATAAAAACTTTGAGGTACGCCGATGACATTGTAATTCTGTCAGAGACAGCAAAGGACTTGGAAGAGCAGTTGAATGGAATGGATGGTGTCTTGAAAGGAGGATATAAGATGAACATCAACAAAAGCAAAACGAGGATAATGGAATGTATTCGAATTAAGTCGGGTGATGCTGAGGGAATTAGATTAGGAAATGAGACACTTAAAGTAGTAAAGGAGTTTTGCTATTTGGGGAGCAAAATAACTGATGATCGTCGAAGTAGAGAGGATATAAAATGTAGACTGGCAATGGCAAGGAAAGCATTTCTGAAGAAGAGAAATTTGTTAACATCGAGTATAGATTTAAGTGTCAGGAAGTCATTTATGAAAGTATTTGTATGGAGTGTAGCCATGTATGGAAGTGAAACATGGACGATAAATAGTTTGGACAAGAAGAGAATAGAAGCTTTCGAAATGTGGTGCTACAGAAGAATGCTGAAGATTAGATGGGTAGATCACATAACTAATGAGGAAGTATTGAATAGGATTGGGGAGAAGAGAAGTTTGTGGCACAAGTTGACCAGAAGAAGAGATCGGTTGGTAGGACATGTTCTGAGGCAACAAGGGATCACCAATTTAGTATTGGAGGGCAGCGTGGAGGGTAAATACACTAAGCAGAATACACTAAGCAGATTCAGAAGGATGTAGGTTGCAGTAGGTACTGGGAGATGAAGAAGCTTGCACAGGGTAGAGTAGCATGGAGAGCTGCATCAAACCAGTCTCAGGACTGAAGACCACAACAACATCATATGAAAAGAAAATTATGTCAAATGTGAACAACTGAACATACAAAAATTAAGATTGTAAATGGAAATTCCATGTGTGCTAATCTTGCTGGTAAAGTTGCATCACATTAGGTGTTGTTGACAAGTGTGTCATACATCCCTGAGCTGTCAAAATTTATTGTCAGTAAATGCCATTATTCAAAAAGAGGGAGTGGCAATATTTGACAAGAAAAAGATGGAAATTGTGAAAGACAGGGATGCTATTTTGAGAAATAAGAAATCAGAAAATGGACTGTACACATTGGCATCAATAAAATAGATACTAAGCAGTAATGAGCACATATCATACAAAGGAAAATTATGTCAAATGTGAACAACTGAAGGTACAAAAATTAAGATTTTACATGGAAATTTCATATGTGCTAATTTTGTTGGTGAAGTTTTGTCACATCAGATGTTGTTGACAAGTGTCTCATATGATCCTGAACTGTTAAGAAATTTACTGTCAATAAATGCTATTATTCAAAAGGGGGCAGTGGCAATATTTGACAAGAAAAAGGTGAAGATTGTGAAAAATGGAGATGCTATTTTGGAAAGTAAAGCAGACTCTCTACATTTATATCAAAAGTGAGTGTCAAAAATAATCACTAATGACACAAAAGAAGAAAATCTTTCAGTGGCACAAACAACTAAAAGTTCTGAATAACAGTTATCTGAAGAAAATACCAGAACTATGTGATGGTGTAGGAAAAATTGTGTCAGAAGAGGACTTGTATCATGACAAAACAAGTAAGAAAACTATTCAACACAGTGTGGCACCGAGCAACAAGGCCTCTTGAACACATTTGCACTGATGTATGTGGTAAGATAATCCCACCAACTTACCTCAATGAAGAATATTTTAACATGTCTTTATGATTATTCACATTTGTCAAAAGTGTATGTTTTTCACACAAAGAGAGAAACTGTAAGTGACAGTGAAGCTCATTTCAAACTGAAGACATAAAAAATAAGATGTGACAGGAGGAGGAGAGTACAGAAGTACTCATTTTACAAACTGATGTAAAAAGGATGCTGTCAATGACTGCTCAAGTAATGAGTCTCCTCAGCTGAATGGCAAGGCAGAGAGTGTAACCCTTACTATCATGAATAAAGAAAGACTTTAAAACAAACAAATAAAAACTTTACTATCCATGATACAAGGTAAAAGGAAAAGCTTCATGTTAAGTCAATAAAGACATCAGATTTCAAAACATCCATTAAAAATAGTATTATACAAATGTGCAATAGCCTTCCATGTAAGGTAAAAATTGTATCATCATTCTTTTGTAAAACTCTGACGGCATTCTTATTAGATCACTGCTTCTATTTGGAAGCAGGATACTTAGAACATTTGAAATACAAGAGACTTGAAACTAGGCAGTGCAGCTACTGGAAGTATTGTAAGTACTTCTTAGCAAAAAATACAGTTATTTTATTTACGTAAGTGTGCGTGTGACTGTGTACTGTATACCACAATCAAGAAAGATATTTTTTGGGTGAATGAATAAATAAATAAATGAAGATAGAAAAAGAGGAAACTAAAGAAGAAGGAATAAATCTGAGGAAAATGAAATTTTTGAAGAACAAGAGAGAAGAGAAGGTTTTGAAAAAGATGAAAAAAGAAGATAAGATCCAGAAGAAGAGGAAACCCAGAAGGAGACAAAAAAAGTACCAGAAACCAAGACATCAAGTAAACTCGCCAAAGAGATATGATTATGATGTCACGCTCATGTACAAGGAATGCATTGAAGATGAAGACAGGGACAATAGGAGGAAGGCCATAAACGAAGAAAAAGAATCATTGAAGAGAAACGATATATGGACTTATGACTAAAGAAACTGCTCATGAAATAGAAATAATTATAATAAAATTGATTTCAAAGATAAAGGGTTATGGAAAGTACAAAGCTAGGCTAGTTTCAAGAGGATGCAACAGAATAAAGGAAAATTGGATTCTAAAGATATTTTTAGTTGTTCTATACAAATTAATTCCCTGAGATTCCTATTTGCACTTTCTGCACATGTGGATTTCATAGTTACACATTTGATAACGAAATAGGTGTTCTGAAACAACAAGTTTTCATGGAAATTCCAGAGGAATACAAAGCAACTGGGATAATTTGCCTTTGCAGAAAGGCATGGATTGAAACAATAAGAAATTGAGAGAATTTTTTAAGAATGAAAAACTCACTGAATTGAAATCTGACCAATGTATTTATAAAACAGATACTGAAAAGATGCTGTATATGTTGTTGATGGGATTCTATTTGGAGAAGACATCTCTCAAATAAAAAATTTGCGAAAACTGTAGAAAAATTTTTTATATTAGCATTACTGAAGAAACAACAATGTACTTTGAATTTTAAATCAAAAGCAGTTATCTGTATTCATCAAGAGAAATATGCTGAAGAATCTGTGAAAAATACCGAATGGAACAACCAAAACTCGTAACAACTTCAGTGAAAATCAGTGTAGCAAAGTCACATATTCCATATCATGAAGCAATAGGCAGTTTATGGCACTTAACGTGTAAAACAAGACTGGACTTGGCATTTAAAGTGAACTACGAAAGCAGATAAATGAATTATCCAAATTGAAGCAATCAACATGTGTTTTATTTTTTTTACTCACTGTCAAACCTTTCGTACAATGGGCTGGCTTACTGCTGTTCTCATGCACTAAGTCCAAGCTGTAGGCATGGGTGGCAGGAATTAAATACACATGGTTACGCACTTTTATTTGCAGTTCCATTGGCAGCATTATAAATAAACCGAAAAGTTATAATAATTACACTGGAAATGTGTGAGTAGGTAATTGGGTGACTGTGTTGTACAGCTCAACCACTGATCCCAGAGGGTATGTACTTTTCAGTGATGGAAGGTGCAGTACAAGCTCATGGCCACGAAAGACAGTGGAGTTGCGTCTGGCTGAGTGTGCAAATATCCTCTCGTCTCGTGGATGCCGTGTAATTTGTGACCATGAGAAACATGGTAAATGAGTGGTGGCTGTCCGATTTGCATACACAATGGTGGGGAATGTGCGTTGTGCTCAACCCACATGGACTGCGGCTGGTGAGATCGCAGAATGATGCAGATGTCCATTGAATAACACCAGCTAGCTCACACAGGTCTCTCTCGCTGTGTCCTGCGCACCCGTCAGCACCACATCATTGCTGTGCCTAGGCCTAATGGTACTTTTGCATGGGGCTGTGTGTGGACAAATGTTGTCTTGTTGACTGTGTCATCTGCAATTACTGTGCTGCTGTTCAAGGCTGCCACACAGATCCCCTCTTGGGGAGCAGAGCTCGGTAGGTGCGAGAGGTGAAAATTTTTCGTCTGTGGCCAGCATATGTTTGTGCTTTGCAAGCTTGTGGTGATGTCAGCGCAAGCACGGTGGTGCTGGCGTGTGACGGCATCACAAAGGCAGTAGTTTGTGATGTCATGACCGGATGGTGGGGCACATGGGGTTGTGTCCCACGCAGCCCACTAGAACAGCAGTGCCCGGCAGTGTTTGCACATCTAGTGTGCAAATGTTGGCTTGGAGAACACTGAGCCATGAACAATCTTGGGTTATCTGCTAACATCATGTAGTGGGTAGTGTGTGTGCAGGCTACTGTGCGCTGCGGTGCCGACAACTTCCATGAGAAGAGGCCGATGGCTGCAGGTTGCCTTCAACATGTTGTTGAAGTGCTGTGCCAAAGCAGTCTGGCTGGCATCCACAATGATGGCTAACTCCACATCATGTATTGGATGAGCGAGCAGCACTGCATCGGTGAGGCACCGCTTAGACACAGTAAAACATTGCTCCATTTGGCGAAGCCAGGTAATGAGAGCCCTTCCTTTTGCCATGCGGCCACATTGCACCACAGTCAGGGGTTTGAGCACTGTAGCAGCATCACGCAGAAGGCACCGGTAGAAGTTGACCGTCTCGTGATAATGATGTAGGCGTTTGTGAGTTTCTGGGTGTGGCATGTTCAGGATCGCCAGCACTAGGTTTGACAGAGGTGTGGATCCACTAGGGTTGATTAGGTGACTGGAAACTCAGTCTCACTGACCCTGAGTACACATTTCAATGGATGGATCACTATACCAGCCTCACTGAGGTGCCAGAAAATGGTTGTTAGATCGCTGCAGTGGAGTTGGGCAGCTTTTGCACGGGGTGTGTGTCAGCCCATTGACTGTGTCATCTGCAATTGCTGTGCTGCTGTGTCACTTACACACCCAAAATATGAAAAGAACTTTAAAATACCTGAATTCAATGCTAGAGAGTGGAAGATTCTAGTCATCAAAAAGAAAAAGAAGTCATGCCGATTTCAAAAGTGACAGGAAAGATAAAAAAGTACTCCAGGACATATATTTCTGCACATATTGCTCCAGTCACTTGATGTTGCAAGATACAGTATGTTGTTGCACTACCTAGTACGGAAGCAGAATACACATCTGCAGCTAAATGGTGTCAGTTTGTGAAGACTTTCATAGAAGAATTGCTGAATAAAAACATCAAATGACACTTTGTGTGGATAATCAAAGTGCAATAGCAATGATGAAATTAGGTCAAATGTCAAGAAGAAGCTATCAGTGAATCATGGCTGTTTCAACGTAAAATACTGTAAAACCCAAGCACAACTTACTGACATTCTAACTAAACCTTTCCAAAGTAATGTTTTTAGAAGGCTGAAACTAAAGTTTAACTGAAATTAAAATCATTTGTTTGTATAATAGTTACATTTTTCAGAGATTATGGTTTTTCAAATGTTTTGTGAGATGATAACATTGTAATAAGTGAGTGTGTTGAGATTTAAAAACATGATAATAAACAAAACCAATATGTTCTGTTAATATAAGACCAAAGTTGGTATCAGTTTGTTGCTTTTTGAATAAAGTGGCAACATAAGTTGGTTGTTGTTTGGATAAAAAGTGAAGCCGTTCCTTATTTGTAACTATGTATTCTTTAGAAAAGAAATCCCTTTTAGTGTCTCAAACAACTAAAGACAATCCACAGATCTTACAACACATTATCTTGGCAGAATTTTTCTCTCTTTACAAGTGTTCATACTATTGCTGTTTAAATTCAACCTCAGGTTGCAGTACTTTATTTTTTATTGACTGTGTTTTGCTGAAGTATTGTTACACATTTTACTGTGCTGTACCACAACTACTATTACTGTCTCATCCTCCTCTGATTTGTCCCAACTTAAAAGTTCTCAATCATTTGGTTCAACCCTGCAATTGCTGTAAAAAGTGCTTGTGGCGTGTTACTCTGGTATGCATAGCTACTACCCTTCTAGGATGTGTTGGGAAGTAGTGTAATGAGACACATATAGACATAATAAATATTTTATTAGGTACAATAATGTAACTTGAGCAGCTCCCAGGTCACAAAACCAAATTTTTTGTGTACATGTATGACTTTCTTGAAGTCTCGAAAGGCATAAAATGGAATTGATTTTTAGGTTTTCATCATGTGCCCATGTCTGAGGGAATCTGATTATTTGGCTCTGCAGATAAACAGCCTATTGAATGAATTGGAGAAAAAATGAAATGAACATTATAGTTAGAAGGTTCACTCTCTTGTAGAGTGCATGATTAAAGTTTGGTGGCAATGAAACGAATGACTGTGGTTCAGAAGCTGAGAAATGAGGGTCCTTGCAGTGAGAAGAGGGCAGTGGACTACACAAGATCTCTCTCTTGTATGCAGTCATTCCTGTTGCACCTGAGTAACGAATCACTGCTTGCGTCATGACAAAAACTGTCAGCTGTTGATTTCAAAAGATTGAAACATCCTCCTCCACACTATTTTTAATTAAGCCCCATCCTAATAATGGCCCTGATCAGGCCTCCATTGTGTCTGAAAAAATTGTATTAATTTTTCCCTTGTTTATTAATAGTTTTCCATTTATAATAATGACACATGCAAGTCTAAATGGACAAAGCTATAATATTTCATAAATAAATTACATTCAGTGTCAATTTGTGATTGTAGTTGATGCTTTGCACTAGCACATTCAATTTGTACATTACTTAAAACAAGCAAAGTTTTGGTGTGCTAGCAAAATTTTCAACTCAAAGTAGTCCCCATTATCACATCATGAAATACTAACAGTTTCCTCTATAATACAATTGGATGGAAAAAAAATCTACTTGTCAAGTGGTGGCAGGAGAACATGCATATAAAGCATTTGGCATCTGCAAGCTTTTTGAGCCAGTGGCACCTTCCTCTGGTAGAAGGGGTGAAGGGAAAAGAAGAGGGGTGAAGGACAAGGACTGGTGAGATTTGGGAACCAGAACTCTGGGTTAGGGGAGACTTACCCACCCTCCACTTACCATGCTTGTACATGATTCTTTCATGTTTTTATTTGGGTGTTGTTTTCCCTGTCAAACACCTCCGAACAATATTTACTGCTGTCTCATGCATTATCTTAATTGCCAAACACATTAGATTATGTTTTCTCCAATGATTTCCTCTTTCTGTCAGCCCTGTCTTTAATTTTTTTCTGTTTTCATGACCTACCCAATCACATTTTTTTCTCCCCGATCATAATTTTTTTGTATCATAGAGTCCACTTTCCTGCCGAGAAATTCCCACCCACTCTTTTTTCACACCAACTCTTAATACTCCTAACCCTCCTCTCTTGCTGAGTCTTTCCTTCACATCCCATCTGTTAAGTCTCTCATGATCTGGGGCTCTGGGCAACTTTTCCAACTCTGCTTGTTTCCTAAACCTCACCAGTCCTTTTCCATCACTCCTCTTCCTGCTCCTTCAGCCAGGAGGAGGAGGAGCCATTGACTCTGAAAGCTTGCATATTTCAATTTTCAGCAGTAGACAGACAGACAGACAGACAGACACACACACACACACACACACACACACACACACACACACTCACGCAAGTGCAACTTGCACACACATCTGCAGTCTCATAGAACTGTAGTTTCAGCTCTCTGAGACTGCAGATGTGTGTGCAAGTTGCGCTTGCGTGACTGTATTTGTGTATGTGTGTCTGCTGCTGACAAAGGCCTTAATGTCCAAAAGCTATGATTGTGTGAATCTTTTTATTGTGCACATCGTGACTCAGCATCTCCGCTATATGGTGAGTAGCAACTTTCCTTCTTTTGTATTGAATGGTGAATTAGTGAGACAGTTAGTGCTGGTTATTCTATCTACCTTTTTTAATTCAGATTGGCGTAACTTCATAAATAATTTTCCAACTCCATATCCTTCCTTGCATTTGCTACTATACTCAAAAACCTACTTTCATAATTGCAAGTTGTGGTGAATAGAACTGATAAACTTATGGCTTGTACAGCTAAGCCATGGATAGTTATGTACTTACTAGAGCAGTTCATGATGGTAGGGAACTTTGATGGCATACAATCATTGTAAAGAAACTTCTAAAGAAAGAATGACTACTGGATATTATATATAAAATGAAGCACAGGGCTATGGGTAGAGAGATCCTGAATGAAACACATTTGCCTGTCAAAAGAGCAATGAATGAAATCTTCAATGATTACTATAGCAGAATCTAATTGTGATATCTCTCACAAAACCTCAAGAAATTCTGCTCATATGTGAAGGCTGTTGGCAGTAACAAAGTTAGTGTTGAATCTCTCTCTGACAAGACAGGAACTGAAACTGAGGGTGACAAAGCTAAAACAGAGATGCTGAACTCCATTTTCAAACATTTTCTATCATGGAAGATGCACATGTTTTCCCCAATTTAGTTCTTACATCATGGAAAAGATAATTGATAGAGATATTAGTGGTATTGATAAACAGCTAAAATCCTAACATTAAACAAGGCTTGCAGGTTTAAAAGGGTCCCTACCAGATTCTGTATAGAATGTGCAGCTGAAATAGCTCCCATTTTAACCATAATATTAGGTTGGTGCATAAGTTCGCAATATTTTTGTTTTACATGTTGGTATTCTGGTTTCTGTGAGTTTGTTTATCAATCATCATTTTTTATGTTGTTCACTGTTGTTATTTGAGTTAATGCATTAATCCACAATAATCCATGTCAATGTACTCGAGAACTGGCAAATATGATGAACTGTGATCAGTTCCACCATTGCATGACATTTGCATTCAGTGGGGAAGGTTCAAAAATCAGATGTATGTGTACCACATGCTCTAAGCCAAAATTGCAAAAATCTGCGGGTGGCCATTTGTTCATCTCTGCTTGCTTGTCATCAACAGTTTCATGAAAAACACTGATCATTCCTATACTGTATTATTACTGGTGATGAGAAATGTTATCTTTATGTTAACATAAGGGAAAGAAAGGAAGGGCTGAGCGCAAACAGAGCTCCAACTTTCCATAGAAAGACCTGCAAATGTCCAAAAAAGATAATGTTATGCATCTCGTGGAACAGCAATGGTGTAATCATCACTGCTGAAATGTATTGTCGACAACTATGATGTTGCAGATGCAGTCCAAGAACAACAATCAAGAAGACTGCTTGAAGTAATGCTACTCCATAATAATACCCACCTGCATTCTGCTAGAATGACAAAAAACACTATATGATAGTTGGGTTCGTAAGTCATTCCACACCCCCCTTATTCACCTGATCTTGTACCCTTCGATTTTCACCTTTCCCACTCTCTGTTGAACAACATTAAAGAAACTTCCTTTCAGATGAAAATTTGCTCTGAATATGGTTTGAAGAGTTCTTCGTCTCAAAACCACGTGATTTCCATGGTTTTGGAATTGAAAAGTTACCCCACTGTTGGCAGACTGTTATCTGCAGCTGTTGCGTTTATTATTAAAATTATGGAAATATCCTATGAACTTACGCACCAACCCAATATATCAGAGACACTTTGAACGAAAAATTGTGTCCAGTGGTTGGAAGAAAGCACAGGTCACAACTGTCTGTAACAATAGCAGAAGTGATGCACAAAACTACTGTCCAATATCCTTGACATTCATGTTTTGTAGAATCTTAGAACATAGTTTAAGCTCAGACATAATAAGGTATCTCAAACATAATGACCTCCTCCATGGAAACCAGCAGCACAGATTCTGAAAACTTCAATCATCTGAAACCCAACTTACTATTTTCTCAAACGAGATGTAGTGTCGGCAGACTTGCCAACACTACGCACACTAATTGAAAGAGGCGGCCAAGATGCACGCGCTAACTCACGAAGGATGGAGTGAGGTCTGAAACAGGATACGTTATGAATGCTATAAAGAAAAGTACGTATCTGCTAAAATACTTAACTTTATTCCATCCTTTGTATACATCGTTCTTGATGAGACATCTGGAGATTGTGGCGATACAAGTGAGACTCTTTAGATACAAGCAATCTAAGGCTAATGGCGCCTTGCTAGGTCGTAGACATGAACTTAGCTGAAGGCTATTCTAACTGTCTCTCGGCAAATGAGGGAAAGGCTTCGTCAGTGTAGTCGCTAGCAAAGTCGTCGTACAACTGGGGCGAGTGCTAGTCCATCTCTCAAGACCTGCCGTGTGGTGGCGCTCGGTCTGCGATCACTCCCAGTGGCGACACGCGGGTCCGACATGTCCTAAAGGACCGCGGCCGATTTAAGCTACCACCTAGCAAGTGTGGTGTCTGGCGGTGACACCACATTCCTCCCCCGCAAATCGGCGAACGGTCGTATAATAAGGCTTCCGCCCGCCTTGGGGAGGACCCCATGTTGACGTATGCGATGAGGTGGGAAGCCTAACAACAGGCGAGGCTGTGCCACCCGCACCCGGCCATTCGGTCCGAGGGGAGCTAGGAAACGCCTGGAAACCTAGTCCAGGGTGCACGTCAACATGCGGTGTATGCGCCCGTAATGAGACAGGAGGGGCCGAAGGGTCGACCTCCATTGCGTCGGGGGATCCGACGCGCGATGACGACATCTGGTCCGGAGCGGGCAATAGTTGCATGGCGGATGACGGCTGGTCACGGGAAGCGATCGGCGGCGCGTGACCCAGGGAGGCGCCCGGCGGCAGCAGCGACGCGTCCGCTGCGGGCGGCGCCGGCGGGAGAACAGGCGGCGGCGGCGGCGCGTCGCCATGGGGCAAAATGGAAGGCAGCGTCGGTAACACCTGGGGATGAGGCGAGCCAGTAGATGGGTCCCCAGGGCGCTGACCGGACGGCACCGTCGCTGAAAGCAGACGGGGAGCGGCAGAACCCAGGCGACGACAGAGGCGCAGCTGATTGAGATGCCGACGCACCTCACCAGAGGTCCCCAAAACCAAATACATCGCGCGGCCGAGGCAGCGAAGAATGCGCCCTGCGAGCCAACGCCGTGAACCTCAAGAGTGGCGATAGAATACAACGTCGCCTGGAGCAAAAGCAGGAGGCTGCCGCTGCACAGGAACCCGATGCGGCGGATACAGCAAAGACATCAAGGTTCGATGAGGACGACCGTGGAGCAACTCAGCCGGCGAGCGACCATCGCGGGGCTGAGAGCGATACGAGGACAAAAAGAGCAACAATGCGTCCTCCCGAGAATGCGACTCTTTCAACTTCAACATCTGTGACTTGAAAGTCCGGACCAATCGTTCAGCGGCACCGTTTGACTGTGGCGAAGACGGTGCGGAAGTCAGATGTTGAATACCATTGGCCTTGCAGAATGACTGAAATTCTGCGGACATGAATTGTGGGCCATTGTCGGAAACAATAGTCTGCGGAAGACCTTCAATGCAAAAAATAGCAGATAACGCTTGGATGGTGGCAGATGACGTCGTGGAAGACATCCGGACAACAAAAAGAAAATTACTGAAAGCATCGACCACAACCAACCATCGAGCATTCCAGAATGGACCAGCAAAATCGAATTGCAAGCGTTGCCAAGGGGAAGTGGCTTTCGGCCATGCAAAGAATTTCCGCGGTGGGGCAGATCGTTGTTCGGCACACGCCATGCAAGCAGAGCACATAGACGTAATCGCAGCATCGATTCCGAACCAAGTACAGTGCTGACGAGCAAGTTGTTTCGTTCGCACCATACCCCAATGTCCTTGGTGAAGAAGCCGTAAGACAGAGGACTATAACGCACGTGGGACCACGACTCTGGACTGATCATTATCAGAACGCAACAACAAAACACCACGTCGTACAAAAAGTCTCTCCTTATGAGCAAAAAATCGGCGTACCAACGGATCCTCGATCCGCGACTTTGACAAGGGCCATTGCGTAGCAACAAAACGCAAAACAGTAGCAAGGACAGGGTCAGCAGCTGTGGCCGTAGCTACACGACGAAAATCAATCGGAAACGATTCGACCACGTCATCGGTTTCCGAATCAATGAACATGCAAGCAAGTAGAAAGAACAAGATCCTGATTGATCCGCGTCGCCAAAATTGTAGTGTCGGCAGACTTGCCAACACTACGCACACTAATTGAAAGAGGCGGCCAAGATGCACGCGCTAACTCACGAAGGATGGAGTGAGGTCTGAAACAGGATACGTTATGAATGCTATAAAGAAAAGTACGCATCTGCTAAAATACTTAACTTTATTCCATCCTTTGTATACATCGTTCTTGATGAGACATCTGGAGATTGTGGCGATACAAGTGAGACTCTTTAGATACAAGCAATCTAAGGCTAATGGCGCCTTGCTAGGTCGTAGACATGAACTTAGCTGAAGGCTATTCTAACTGTCTCTCGGCAAATGAGGGAAAGGCTTCGTCAGTGTAGTCGCTAGCAAAGTCGTCGTACAACTGGGGCGAGTGCTAGTCCGTCTCTCGAGACCTGCCGTGTGGTGGCGCTCGGTCTGCGATCACTCCCAGTGGCGACACGCGGGTCCGACATGTACTAATGGACCGCGGCCGATTTAAGCTATCACCTAGCAAGTGTGGTGTCTGGCGGTGACACCACACGAGATCCTGAAAGCCAAGGATCAAAGCAGTCAGGTAGATTCCATATTTTTTATGTTCTGAAACGCATTAATTCAGTACCAGACTAATCATTATCAAAAAAATTATGATCATGTTATGTAACAAACAAAAATTTTGACTGGACTGAAGGTTTTCTGGTAGGGTGAAAGCAACATGTTACCTCATGTAAGTAACTGCAGGCATGCTTCGGGGAAGTGTGTTGTGACCCTGGTTCATATTGTATGTTGATGACATGACAGACAGTAAGAATACTAAATGTCTGACTTTGTACAGAGGATGTAGTTATCAATAATGAAGTACTATCTGAAAGAATTTCCACAAATGTCCAATCAGATCATGATTAGATTTCAAAGTGGTGCAAAAATTGGCACTTGTTTTAAATTTTCTGAGATACAAAATTGTGATTCCGCAAAATGCAGGAAAAGAGTAATCCTGTGATTAAAGAATCCATGTATCGCAACTGGCATCGGAAGACACTCTTTGTAACAATTTGGAAGTGTGTGAAATGGAATGATCAAATAGGTGCAATCACAGGTAAAGTGGTGGGAGACTTCAGTACATTTTCAGCATACTGGGAAAATAAAGTCAATCTAAAAATGAGATGTCGTACAAAATATATGTTTGTTCTAGCTTAAGATGTTGCTGAAGCATGTAGAACCAATAACAAATAGAACTACAAGGGGATATTGAATGCATTTGAAGAAGGGTAGCACAGACTTTTGACTCAAGGGAGAGTGTCATGAAAATGCTGGAAAACCTGGATTGGTAAATGCTTGAAGATAGCTCGAAATTGTCCCTCAAAAACTTAATTGCAATGTATTAAGAATTAGTATTAAATGAAGAATATATAAATATATTTTCTCCCTTGACGGCCGGTCGGGGTGGCCGAGCGGTTCTAGGCACTACAGTCTGGAACCGTGTGAATGCTACGCTCTCAGGTTTGAATCCTGCCTCGGGCATGGATGTGTGTGGTGCTCGGCAGGAGTGAACCTCTGAGAAACAACGTTATCCCCTTAGGGGCACAGTAGCCCCGCATTACAGTAATTCTTCCTGTGTTATACGAAGTGATGTTAAAATAGCGCCAGTTTGTTGTTGTGGGCAGTTCGTGCTTCGAAATTTTCTCGCTTATCGCCTGCACTCGCGTCGCGCAAGTCGAATGTCACGCGGTTGTTTTAAAGGCACCCTAAACGACCAAATTTGTTTGTCAGATTCGCTGTTTTCTAGCCGCAGATTTATCAAACGTCCCCGTACACGTACAAAAAAGGTTTGTCAGTTTAATTTCACTTTCAAGCATAAGTTGTTTGTTCTTCTAACAATAGTGAGAATGGCCACAAATGCAGACCTTGCATTTCTGTCACTGACTTTGGTGTCGTATTTAAAGATGAAGAAGCAAGCAGACGGTGCTCTAGGGAGTGGTTTAAAATGAGAGAGATATTTACCCATGAAAATCTGGTAAAGGAAATATTATTGTATTCTCAGAACCCTATGATTACATTAGCTTTGTTCGAATGGGCAGTGTAAATTTTAATAACATGTTTAGAGTTAATTCGCGCTCACATTGAAAAGAAGACGCAAGTACGCGAAAATTTATTCTCTTCTGTTTGGTCCTCTAATGACAGTTCATTAAATACCACAACGAGCGAACATATAGCGACATACCGTATTTTTTTTTTTTATTTCATTGCACATCTGCTTTGACATTATGCGTTGAATGTTGATTTTGTTCGTAACTCTTCCTGTGTAATATGTGGCTAGAAAAGATGTTACAGCCATTTTAGTACCGGTAATTCCCAGTGCTGTTTTGTTTTTATCCTTAATGGTAGTTTCCAGAGTTGTGGAAACTCACGATACAGTGAGATAAAGTGTAATAAAACTATTTTGCACTAAATGTATGCGGCGAAACATTGACACATACAACGTCCGCCATTTTGTCAAACTTCCTTCAATCAAAATTCTTCGCAAACACGGCATTCACGATATAAGCTTGACAAACATATCAAACTTCTCCGTACACGGTCAACTGTTTGGCAAACATACGAGGGTCTTTAGAGCACCGTGACGTACCAGGGAAGCTCGGGTCCGTTCGCCCGTAAAGTATCGTTTGTGCAGTCGCACTGAACTTAGTAATGGCGTCGGTAGCGTGCTTACTGTGGAGTAGTGGGAGATCGGGGTGAGCGCCGCCGGGCACGCCTGTCAGCCTAGCGCACGCGTGACTCCGGCCACGCCACGGCGCGGCGTGGGAGCGTGCTGCGGCATTCCTGGCGCGGCGGGTTCTTTGCGGCTCCGCCACATTAATCACGGCCGGCCCAGATCCTGTTTCCCAGCAGCCCGGACCCAGATTGCGTCCCGCTCAACGCTGCGCCGCGCTGCGGCGAGCGCAGGTCGGGTTTTTTGCCTCCGACCGTAACCACCACACGTGCGTAGCGGCGGCGTCGCCCTGCCCTGCCCCAGTGCAATCACTCGCTCTGGCCCACTTCCGGTGCGGTAACGCCGCTTACCTAAGCGTATCAAAAACCTCGTGCAGGCAGCCTGAACCCCACCTACTACCAACCCTAACGCACGCGACACTGGCGACAAGACATCGCACAAAGTTGCGATTTTTTAAGATTTCCAGCGTGATTAACAAATGGTATATTTTGCGTTTAGATGTGTTTTACCAAAATACACTACTGGCCATTAAAATTGCTATACCACTAAGATGACGTGCTGTAGACGCGAAATTTAACCGACAGGAAGAAGATGCTGTGATATACACTCCTGGAAATTGAAATAAGAACACCGTGAATTCATTGTCCCAGGAAGGGGAAACTTTATTGACACATTCCTGGGGTCAGATACATCACATGATCACACTGACAGAACCACAGGCACATAGACACAGGCAACAGAGCATGCACAATGTCGGCACTAGTACAGTGTATATCCACCTTTCGCAGCAATGCAGGCTGCTATTCTCCCATGGAGACGATCGTAGAGATGCTGGATGTAGTCCTGTGGAACGGCTTGCCATGCCATTTCCACCTGGCGCCTCAGTTGGACCAGCGTTCGTGCTGGACGTGCAGACCGCGTGAGACGACGCTTCATCCAGTCCCAAACATGCTCAATGGGGGACAGATCCGGAGATCTTGCTGGCCAGGGTAGTTGACTTACACCTTCTAGAGCACGTTGGGTGGCACGGGATACATGCGGACGTGCATTGTCCTGTTGGAACAGCAAGTTCCCTTGCCGGTCTAGGAATGGTAGAACGATGGGTTCGATGACGGTTTGGATGTACCGTGCACTATTCAGTGTCCCCTCGACGATCACCAATGGTGTATGGCCAGTGTAGAAGATCGCTCCCCACACCATGATGCCGGGTGTTGGCCCTGTGTGCCTCGGTCGTATGCAGTCCTGATTGTGGCGCTCACCTGCACGGCGCCAAACACGCATACGACCATCATTGGCACCAAGGCAGAAGCGACTCTCATCGCTGAAGACGACACGTCTCCATTCGTCCCTCCATTCACGCCTGTCGCGACACCACTGGAGGCGGGCTGCACGATGTTGGGGCGTGAGCGGAAGACGGCCTAACGGTGTGCGGGACCGTAGCCCAGCTTCATGGAGACGGTTGCGAATGGTCCTCGCCGATACCCCAGGAGCAACAGTGTCCCTAATTTGCTGGGAAGTGGCGGTGCGGTCCCCTACGGCACTGCGTAGGATCCTACGGTCTTGGCGTGCATCCGTGCGACGCTGCGGTCCGGTCCCAGGTCGACGGGCACGTGCACCTTCCGCCGACCACTGGCGACAACATCGATGTACTGTGGAGACCTCACGCCCCACGTGTTGAGCAATTCGGCGGTACGTCCACCCGGCCTCCCGCATGCCCACTATACGCCCTCGCTCAAAGTCCGTCACCTGCACATACGGTTCACGTCCACGCTGTCGCGGCATGCTACCAGTGTTAAAGACTGCGATGGAGCTCCGTATGCCACGGCAAACTGGCTGACACTGACGGCGGCGGTGCACAAATGCTGCGCAGCTAGCGCCATTCGACGGCCAACACCGCGGTTCCTGGTGTGTCCGCTGTGCCGTGCGTGTGATCATTGCTTGTACAGCCCTCTCGCAGTGTCCGGAGCAAGTATGGTGGGTCTGACACACCGGTGTCAATGTGTTCTTTTTTCCATTTCCAGGAGTGTACAAATGATTAGCTTTTCAGAGCATTCACAGAAGGTTGGCGCCGGTGGCGACACCTACAACGTGCTGACATGAGGAAAGTTTCCAACCGATTTCGCATACACAAACAGCAGTTGACCGGCGTTGCCTGGTGAAACGTTGTTGTGATGCCTCGTGTAAGGAGGAGAAATGCGTACCGACATGCATCTTATCCGCACCGCTGTAACGGATCGTGCAGCCACGTCTCGATCCCGGAGTCAACAGATGGGGACGTTTGCAAGACAACAACCATCTGCACGAACAGTTCGACGACGTATGCAGCGGCATGGACTATCAGCTCGGAGACCATGGCTGCGGTTACCCTTGACGCTGGATCACAGACAGGAGCGCCTGCGATGGTGTACTCAACGACGAACCTGGGTGCACGAATGGCAAAACGTCATTTTTTCGGATGAACCCAGGTTCTGTTTTCAGCATCATGATGATCGCATCCGTGTTTGGCGACATCGCGGTGAACGCACATTGGAAGCGTGTATTCGTCATCGCCATACTGGCGTATCACCCGACTTGATGGTATGGGGTGCCATTGGTTACACGTCTCGGTCACCTCTTGTTCCCATTGACGGCACTTTGAACAGTGGGCGTTACATTTCAGATGTTTAACGACCCGTGGCTCTACCCTTCATTCGATCCCTTCAAAACCCTACATTTCAGCAGGATAATGCACGACGGCATGTTGCAGGTCCTGTACGGGCCTTTCTGGATACAGAAAATGTTCGACTGCTGCCCTGGCCAGCACATTCTCCAGATCTTTCACCAATTGAAAACGTCTGGTCAATGGTGGCCGAACAACTGGATCGTCACAATACGCCAATCACTACTCGTGATGATGGCAGCTGTACCTGTACACGCCATCCAAGCTCTGTTTGACTCAATGCCCAGGCGTATCAAGGGCGTTATTACGGCCAGATGTGGTTGTTCTGGGTACGGATTTCTCAGGATCTATGCACCCAAATTGCTTGAAAATGTAATCTCATGTCAGTTCTAGTATAATATATTTGTCCAATGAATACCCGTTTATCATCTGCGTGCATTTCTTCTTGGTGCAGCAATTTTAATGGCCAGTAGTGGAACTACGTTTCTGAGTAACGCCACTGTCGAGAAACGGTAGCAGCGCAAAACGTATTCTCACGTTTGCTACTATTCCGTTTAAAATTGCATTCCTTTACGAAAACTACGTGGCAGCATAATGAATTATTGGTACGACAGAAGCGGAAGTGCAGGAGGACTGTGTGTTATACCACTTCCGAGGGTCACGAAACTGGCATGTTGTCTTCCTCGTAATGAGAAGATTGGAAGTACATGTCACGATTTCTCTCGACATACTAGCCGAAAAGGACCCAGTTCACATGATTTCCCTCCTCCCCTCCCTCCCCCCCCCCCCTCCCTCTTCAATTTCTTTCTTTAATTGGTCAGGAGTGAGAAGGACTCGCACACTAAGGGATCAGTACAAACTTAATTACGTGTATAGACAGTTTATTCGTTCCAGGGCTCTAGTGACGATTTTTGCCTGTTATATTGACATTGATACTGGGAAGACTTTCGAGAATGTTTTACTAGTAATTTCAAGTTTGAAGTCAGATAACAAACAACAAAAGAGCTATTGGTTTTAGTGTGTTATAATTAGAAAGTAACCCTATCGAATTTTTTTCCCGGTACTTGTACTGTGAAACCTTGCTTCTTGCCAAATTTTATCATGCTAGATCAACGACAAGTCCCCCATGGGTTTTTGTGAGTAAGCTTTCGAGTATCAAAATATGTGACATACATAGCCGCCTCTTTTGAATGAACTGAGGTAGCAGTTTAAAATTTTTTTCACCGTGACATACATTTGAATTTGATACGTCTACCCGTACCTGAGAAAAATGGTTCTTAACAGTCGTACAGATAGACAAGCGGGCAACAAAGCGATCCTAGACTGAAGCGCCAAAGAAAAAGGTACAGGCATGTGTATTCAAATACACAGATATGTGAACAGGCAGAATACGGATCTAAGGTCGGTAACCCCTATATAAGCCAACTAGAGTCTGTCGCAGTTGTTTGATCAGTTACTGCTGCTGCAATTGCAGGTTATCGAGATTTAAGTGAGTTTGAACGTGGTATTATAGTCGGCACACGAGCGGTAGAACACAGCATCTCCGATGTAGCGATGAAGTGGGGATTTTCCCGTACGACGATTTTACGAGTGTACCGTGAGTATCAGGAATCCGGTAAAACATCAAATCTTCGACATCGTTGCGGCCCGAAAAAGATCCTGCAAGAACGGGACCAACGACGACTGAAGAGAATCGTTCAGCGTGCTCAGAAGTACAACCCTTCCGCAAACTGCTGCAGATTTCAATGATGGGCGATCAACAAGTGTCAGCGTGCGAACCATTCAAGGGAACATCATCGATATGCGCTTTCGAAGCTGAAGGCCCACTCGTGTACCCTTGATAACTGCATGACACAAAGCTCTTACGCCTCGCCTAGTCCTGTCAACACCGACATTGGACTGTTGATGACTGGAAACATGTTGCCTGGTCGTATGAGTCTCGTTTCAAACTGTATCGAGCGGATGGACGTGTACGGGTACGGAGACAAACTCGTGAGTCCATGGACCCTGCATGTCAGCAGGGGACTGTTCAAGCTGGTGGAGGCTCTGTAATGGTGTGGGGCGTGTGGAGTTGCAGTCGTATGGGACACCTGATACGTCTAGATACGACTCTAACAGGTGACACGTACGTAAGCATCCTGTCTGATCACCTGCATCCATTCATGTCCATTGTGCATTCCGACGGACTTGGGCAATTCCAGCAGGACAATGCGACACCCTACACGCCCAGAATTGCTACAGAGTGGCTCCAGGAATACTTTTCTGAGTTCAAACACTTCTGCTGGGCACCAAAATCCCCAGACATGAACATTATTGAGCATAGCTGGGATGTTTTGCAACGTGCTATTCAGAAGAGGTCGCCACCCCCTCGTACTCTTCGGATTTATGAATAGTCCAGCAGGATTCATGGTGTCGGTTCGCTCCAGCACTACTTCGGACATTAGTCGACTCCCTGCCACGTCATGTTGCGGCACTTCTGCGTGCTCGTGGGGGCTCTACACGATATTAGGCAGCTGTATCAGTTTCTTTGGCTCTTCAATGTAAGAGACAGCGATTCCTGTCCCATGCGGGCAGTGTGGTGCTGGGGCGAGAACGCTGGTCGAGCGTCGAAAACGAGATAAAAATTATTGGCAGCTTCAGGGGTTCATCCGTCAGTCCCCAAGGTAAGAGATTCCAGAATGAAATAAGAGCTGTAATACCCTATCGCTGTCCTGTACCACTCCCAAGGGAATGGTCCACTCCGTTATGCCGATATCTTCCCAGATTTCTTTTTCACTTACAGACTGCATCAAAAGAAGTACTTTCTTGCATGCTGAAAATTACGAACGTATGCCGCCAGGCGGCTGGAGGCGTACAGCCCTCCAGGCTGCACTTGAGTGTTGACGCGCGGCCTTGGATGGCTGCTCATGGAGTAAACACACGCGAGGGCACGCTGAAAAGTAATGCCTCCGAATTTTTTACGCGAAAACTCTTAAAGCTTTTTAAATAAAACAAACGTTATTAATATTCCACATCTTTAATCTTCATGTCCAAATATTTATTTCGCAATGTAGTCAACCTGGCGACGAACACATTTCTCCCAACGAGAGACCCGTTTGTTGACAACGTCACTGTAGTATGTTTGACTTTGTTGACGGAACCACAACCTCATCTCTGCTTGTACCACTACTTGATCACTATCAAAGTGAAGTCCTCGGAAGTGTTCTTTAAGTTTTGGAAACAAATGAAAACCGGATAGGGACAATTCGTGACTGTGTGAAGGATGATCGATGACTGTCGTCCAAAGACGTCGGATTATTGCAGATGTCGCAGCGCTCGTGTGTGGCGTGGCGTTGTCGTACTGAAAGAGAGGGTGGACGAGCTCTTTACCGGTTAGAAAATCGATTACAGCACACACACTGTTTCTTACACACCAACTTCGTAAAGTTACACGCCACCATGTTACATTCTATAATTCCGAGCCCTCTGTCGGCAGAGGGTTCAATTTGCGTCAGCGAAGCGGGAAAGTTGACCGATATTGAGAGCTGAATAAAGTATTCGGGACATTACTTCGCAGCACGCCTTCGTGCCTTAAGGCGTTATTGAGTTGGTAGTTGCTCTGGCACAGTTGTTCATAAGAACGACTCGCTCGGATTTGCTCATTTCTTATCCAGACACAATAAGAGAATAAGCGACACGTTGATGCGGCGCCGGCGAGAGTACGTTTGGTGGTGCCATCTTCACTCCACAATCGGCGAACCATTAAATGAAAACCTTTAAATAGAATAACACTTTCAACGGCGTCGATGGACTCACGAGTCAGTCACGGCAGTGCAGTTAGCCTATATGTAAATCCACCTTCCAGCAGCGACTATGTGGTGTGTCGTATGGTCGTTATTAGTTACTGCTACTTCACGTCAGTATCGATGCTTTTCTCGGACGTGGTCTTGCTGTAAGATGAAACAGTGAAACGATGAAGGAACTGCACCATCTTATTCTGTAAGTCTCACTCTCTCTCTCTCTCTCTGAAAGGTATCTATCAGTTCTATCTCCTCCTGAATATGTAGGAAAATCTCTCGATTTCTTTCAAGACAATAAAAGAAATTTTTCTATGACTATATGCACTATGAATAAGTCTTCATTGGTGCAAGCACTAAGTACCAGAGTTTTTTTTTATGAGTAATCTTTCTTAATTACACAGAAGGGTGAGTTCACACTGTTGGAAAAGAACTTAGTATACCTGCAGCAAAAGTAATAAGTAATACTTTGTTTGTGATTCTTCAGTTTCTCCCGGCGTATTTGATAATCAAAATATCCACGGGTGTACTGCCGGCCTACAGTGTCCAACGGGCACAATATTTCGGCGATCATACATGTCGCCATCATCAGGTGAACTGACGGACTGAGCTCCTGTGAACATGCCGGCACGGAGATCCGTACACTATGGCTGCTCAGGGGGAACTGGGTTCGGTCGCGGCGGCGGCCGATTTAAATACCCTCCGCCCGCGGCGCGCTCACTCCGCCGTCCGCGCCCCGGGCCACGGTCGCGCGGTGGAACAGATTGCGACGGCATCTCAGATGACGTCGGTGTGATGGCTCTGTCCGCCGTGGTCGTCACAACTATACATTTGCTCGATTTACTCTTGATTAACCCAATCGCTGGTTCCCAAGCCTTGCTAAGATTATAGCCACAGTCACGGTTTATGAGGTCGTCATTGGTGCGAATTTCGATGGCCTCTCTAACAAAGCTGTCCCAGTATCTCGACGTCTGTACCAGAATCCTCGTGCGTTCATACTCCATAGCGTGATTTTCCGACAAACAATGTTCAGCGTCCGCCGACTTGCTCGGATACATCAGTCGAGTGTGCCTCTGGTGTTCACGGCATCGATCCTCGAAGGTACGCATCGTCTGACCAATATACGACTTGCCACATTGACACGGAATCTGGTACACGCCGGCCTTCCCCAAACCGAGGTCATCTTTGGCGCTCCCCACCAGTGCACGAGTTTAATTCGGAGGACAAAACACAGTTCCGACCCGGTGTTTCTTCAAAATGCGGGCGATTTTCCCCGAGAGTGCGCCTGTATATGGGATAAACGCAGTGCCTACCTCCTCCCTCGTGATTTCATCCATCTCCACAGGTTGTGCTGTAGTGGGTGGGCGGAGAGCACGTTGAATCTGCCACTCTGAGTACCCATTTTTTTCGAAATACAGTTCTCAGATGTTCCAATTCCTGGGGTAGACTCTGCGTCAGAGATAGTGCGCGCCCTCATCACATCCGTAATTCCGTGGATTTTGTTAAACGCCTTGATAGCTTCACGTTGGGTGAGTCAGATATCACGGTGAGTTTTGACGTCATTTCCTTGTTCACGAGGGTACCCCTGCGAGAGTCACTAGAATTGGTTAGTCAGAAGTTTGACGAGAAGACCACTGAACGTTTTAGGCATGTCTTGACTTCCACGTATTTTCTTTTTAATGGAGAATACTACGAACAAACGGAGGGAGTCGCCATGGGTAGCCCACTCTCACCGGTGGTAGCGAATTTGTACATGGAGAACTTCGAGGAGGAAGCCCTGTCGTCATCCGAATGGAAACCTACTTGCTTTTTCCGTTACGTGGACGACACGTTCGTCATCTGGCCACGTGGTATGGATAAACTCCTTGACTTCCTTACACATCTAAACTCCATACACCCCAACATCAAATTCACTATGGAGACTGAAACGGAGGGTAAACTACCTCTCCTTGACGTCTTGGTCAAGAGAAGGCCTGACGGCACCCTAGGCCATGGGGTGTATCGGAAGACAACGCACACTGATCTGTATTTACACGCAGACAGCTGCCACCACCCTTCACAGAGGAATGGGGTGCTTAAAACTCTAGTACATACGGCGCGCACTATCTCTGACGCAGAGAGTCTACCCCAGGAATTGGAACATCTGAGAACTGTATTTCGAAAAAATGGGTACTCAGAGTGGCAGATTCAACGTGCTCTCCGCCCACCCACTACAGCACAACCTGTGGAGATGGATGAAATCACGAGGGAGGAGGTAGGCACTGCGTTTATCCCATATACAGGCGCACTCTCGGGGAAAATCGCCCGCATTTTGAAGAAACACCGGGTCGGAACTGTGTTTTGTCCTCCGAATTAAACTCGTGCACTGGTGGGGAGCGCCAAAGATGACCTCGGTTTGGGGAAGGCCGGCGTGTACCAGATTCCGTGTCAATGTGGCAAGTCGTATATTGGTCAGACGATGCGTACCTTCGAGGATCGATGCCGTGAACACCAGAGGCACACTCGACTGATGTATCCGAGCAAGTCGGCGGACGCTGAACATTGTTTGTCGGAAAATCACGCTATGGAGTATGAACGCACGAGGATTCTGGTACAGACGTCGAGATACTGGGACAGCTTTGTTAGAGAGGCCATCGAAATTCGCACCAATGACGACCTCATAAACCGTGACTGTGGCTATAATCTTAGCAAGGCTTGGGAACCAGCGATTGGGTTAATCAAGAGTAAATCGAGCAAATGTATAGTTGTGACGACCACGGCGGACAGAGCCATCACACCGACGTCATCTGAGATGCCGTCGCAATCTGTTCCACCGCGCGACCGTGGCCCGGGGCGCGGACGGCGGAGTGAGCGCGCCGCGGGCGGAGGGTATTTAAATCGGCCGCCGCCGCGACCGAACCCTGTTCCCCCTGAGCAGCGATAGTGTACGGATCTCCGTGCCGGCACGTTCACAGGAGCTCAGTCCGTCAGTTCACCTGATGATGGCGACATGTATGATCGCCGAAATATTGTGCCCGTTGGATACTGTAGACCGGCAGTACACCCGTGGATATTTTGATTATCAAATACGCCGGGAGAAACTCAAGAACCACATCATACACCTTTACGGGGAGGAGATGTACCGCAGCATGAAGAAATTTGAAAAGTTGCCCCACCGTAGATGTCGTTTGCTAAGTACTCTTGCCTTTCTAAAGAGATGTCGTTCCGTGAATGTTGTTCCAAATTTTGCTAAGGTTATGCATCACATCGATTCTGCAGCAGCTAAGAGAATCAAGAAACGAGCCAGCCTCGCATTGGTACGTGAGAGAGTGCAATTCACCCGCCGGAGCCTTGAGTTTATCTCACAGGAATTACTCAAACTACATTTGCAACTGGCTAGTAATTTCACTTCTTTTTCCTGGGATTGGATTGGTGGTGTCACCTGGGTTGCAGCTGATTCCGCCCATAAGAAGGCAACGGGACGACAAACAGCTAAGTTCTAACGTCTCCTTCACAAACCATCTCTGCAGGTTCCGGGCAAGACTGTCATCAATTTGAGTGGCATGGTGTTAAGTGCTGATGCGGTCTCGGTTTTGCAGAAAGGTCTCAGCTTCGCTCCCACCCCCAAGTTCACTCCGGTCGCAGAAATTGTTAGTGCTGTTGAACAGGTTGCAGCTCGACTTCCGCCTGAATCAGCTGAGGAAATACGTCGTGAAACTTGTCGTGCGTTGACGAAATCCAAGCCGATGAAGTCAAATATCACTGGTAATGAGAGGGCGGCCATTCGTGATCTGAGGGAGCACTCTGAAATTGTTGTCTTACCGGCTGACAAAGGCAATGCTACAGTTGTTGTCTCCCATAAGGACTACACTGATAAGATGCACAGCCTGCTAAATGACGATTCCTACCGGAAGATCAGCGTTGACCCTACAAAGAAGGTGGACAACAAGACGAGGTCGCTTCTCAAGGACGCAGATTTACCGGAGGGTGACGCTAAGAAATTGTTACCCCAAGGTCCGGTACCGCCTAGACTATATGGACTCCCGAAGGTTCACAAAGAGGGGGTACCATTACGCCCCATTGTCAGCAACATCACGGCACCTACATATTTGTTGGCCAAAAACCTGACGGGAATATTAAGTCCTTATGTGGGTAAATGCCCTCATCACATCCGTAATTCCGTGGATTTTGTTAAACGCCTTGATAGCTTCACGTTGGGTGAGTCAGATATCATGGTGAGTCAGATATCATGGTGAGTTTTGACGTCGTTTCCTTGTTCACGAGGGTACCCCTGCGAGAGTCACTAGAATTGATTAGTCAGAAGTTTGACGAGAAGACCACTGAACGTTTTAGGCATGTCTTGACTTCCACGTATTTTCTTTTTAATGGAGAATACTACGAACAAACGGAGGGAGTCGCCATGGGTAGCCCACTCTCACCGGTGGTAGCGAATTTATACATGGAGAACTTCGAGGAGGAAGCCCTGTCGTCATCCGAATGGAAACCTACTTGCTTTTTCCGTTACGTGGACGACACGTTCGTCATCTGGCCACGTGGTATGGATAAACTCCTTGACTTCCTTACACATCTAAACTCCATACACCCCAACATCAAATTCACTATGGAGACTGAAACGGAGGGTAAACTACCTCTCCTTGACGTCTTGGTCAAGAGAAGGCCTGACGGCACCCTAGGCCATGGGGTGTATCGGAAGACAACGCACACTGATCTGTATTTACACGCAGACAGCTGCCACCACCCTTCACAGAGGAATGGGGTGCTTAAAACTCTAGTACATACGGCGCGCACTATCTCTGACGCAGAGAGTCTACCCCAGGAATTGGAACATCTGAGAACTGTATTTCGAAAAAATGGGTACTCAGAGTGGCAGATTCAACGTGCTCTCCGCCCACCCACTACAGCACAACCTGTGGAGATGGATGAAATCACGAGGGAGGAGGTAGGCACTGCGTTTATCCCATATACAGGCGCACTCTCGGGGAAAATCGCCCGCATTTTGAAGAAACACTGGGTCGGAACTATGTTTTGTCCTCCGAATAAAACTCGTGCACTGGTGGGGAGCGCCAAAGATGACCTCGGTTTGAGGAAGGCCGGCGTGTACCAGATTCCGTGTCAATGTGGCAAGTCGTATATTGGTCAGACGATGCGTACCGTCGAGGATCGATGCCGTGAACACCAGAGGCACACTCGACTGATGTATCCGAGCAAGTCGGCGGTCGCTGAACATTGTTTGTCGGAAAATCACGCTATGGAGTATGAACGCACGAGAATTCTGGTACAGACGTCGAGATACTGGGACAGCGTTGTTAGAGAGGCCATCGAAATTCGCACCAATGACGACCTCATAAACCGTGACTGTGGCTATAATCTTAGCAAGGCTTGGGAACCAGCGATTGGGTTAATCAAGAGTAAATCGAGCAAACGTATAGTTGTGACGACCACGGCGGACAGAGCCATCACACCGACGTCATCTCAGACGCCGTCGCAATCTGTTCCACCGCGCGACCGTGGCGCGGGGCGCGGACGGCGGAGTGAGCGCGCCGCGGGCGGAGGGTATTTAAATCGGCCGCCGCCGCGACCGAACCCTGTTCCCCCTGAGCAGCGATAGTGTACGGATCTCCGTGCCGGCACGTTCACAGGAGCTCAGTCCGTCAGTTCACCTGATGATGGCGACATGTATGATCGCCGAAATATTGTGCCCGTTGGACACTGTAGACCGGCAGTACACCCGTGGATATTTTGATAATACTTTGCGATGCGACAATGCGACAATCTTCCAAAGAAGAAGGACCATTAGCCTTCACCCATAAGTGAACGCTGGAATCAGAATTTATCTTACAACGTCTACGACAAGACAAAGACAAACTCCCGTGTGGTAAAAGGTAGGAACCCTCACTAGCAATAATAACCTCAGAAACAGGTATAGTACGGTAAGCTAAGATTTCCCGAGTTTCAAAGGATTCCAAACCGGCTCTACCAGCATTGTTACAAGCAACGAAAGCTACAGTTAGCCATCCGTTACCCAAACTGGAAGAAGAAGAAACTTTCATTAAAGACAAATTTAACCTCGCACCACAAAATAAAGTAGGTCCATTAATAAGAACAAATTGAGTAGTTTTACCTACTCCTCTTACTTCGTTCTTTTTACCCTTCGCAGAAGATGTCGAAGCACCAAGAGTGCCGTCCACATTAACAAGTGATTTTTACAAATCTTCCGGAGAATGCAAGAAGTTCACGGTACAGACTGAGTTTAATCAGTAACTCTTCGGTTACGAGTTTTGTTAGTATTGATTCGTCACTGAATGTAAAACCGTCATCCAAAAAATGGTTCCTCAAACGTTTCGTCACATGGGGTGTAACAGCAGATACCAAACGACGTTTCGTATCACCACGTGGGTTAATGAAACACATGTTTGTGTACTTGTGTGGAATTACTTCCATTCTGTTCCACATTCCTCTCCCAGTTTCCCAAAACAGACACAATGCTGACTACATTAAATCCTACTTTCAATGTATCCCTGATGATATCGATCAGCAATCCCGAATCACTGTACCATTAAAGTTGCAGTACACAGGCTGCAAGCAGTCTGCACGTAAACCACATGGCATAAGAACATGTACAGTGGTGCTCAAAAGTATCCGAACGACCTGATTGCATTTCGCCTGATTCGCATACAACTCTCATAACGCAGCTGTCTAGCAGGTCCACTAATCGCTCCTCGGTACAGTCGTTTGACTATTGAAAATGGCTCCAGCAAATCACCACTAGAAAACACTGCTGTGTATCGCAATAACTCAAGATGTAAAGTAATACCACGATACTAAAAATATCAGGGAACACCTTATCACAGATAAGACCGTCCTTAAGGCTTGTAAGCTCACATTTATTACAATAAATGACGTACCTGAAATGTTACCACTCTCATTATTACGTCAGATAGGTAATGCACGTAGTTATAAGTTCGTCGTATTCATGATTTCCTCTTCAAAGTAACATAACGTACTTATTATTCAACACAAAGTGACATTAAAAATTTAACTATTTCACGAGCTGCTAGTTGAGAATATCTATGAACTTCAAATGCCGCGACGAACCGTCTCGTTTTGCATATGGATTCAAACCCAGGTCATGCAGACTAAGCAAAGATTTCGTGACTGATGGAAACTAACAGCCATTCCTGAATAGGCATACATAGAGTGATATACCTCGATTTTAGTAAGGAAATATCAACCTTAAATTACATAACGTAAACATTTTTAACGGACGCGAATTCCTACCCAGCATCTATTGCCCCTGTTAACGAACTACGAGAGATGTTAAATATTGCTTCTTCACAAGTAACTTACTTGAAATGCCGTGAAGTAAAGCTTTGTGTTGGACAGGGATTCGAACCCAGAACCTAATCGGATTGTTATCGAAGTACAGTCAAATGTGACATATCGGATTTTCTCGGCATTAACAGGATGTATTAACAGAAATGACGAGACGAAACATTAATTTTTTCCTTCCCAGGACTCCAACCCGGCACCTATCGCTGTTACATTCTAGAGAAAACTAACGTTAAATGTGGGTTTGTTTCACCAGAAGCGACATGTGAGCATGTTTGAAATAGAAATAATGTGACGAAGAGTTCAGTGCTGACTTGTAATCGAACCCCACACATATCGTTGTTGACTACACACAAAGAGACATCACCTACCGAATTGTTCTCCACCAGCAACTCGGAATAACATCCTTGAAGTTACAGTGATCTCCCAAATAGTTCTGTGTCCCACTGGGAGTCAAAAACGTCGGATATCGTTAGTGTTGACAACAAATGAAAATACATTTAAAATCAAAATTATTATCCACCAGCAGATAGGTGTTCTCACGCTAGAGCTTGATAATACATAATGAAAACTTTAGTGCCGGGCCAGGATTCGAACCCATTCACGCGCAATATGTGGAGATGTTAGGAATCTACAGTTTTGAAGAAACAACAAATTGTAGTCGAGCTGTATTGTCACGAAGGGATCAAATTACGCGTTAAGGGCGGTCTGAGTTGCATTCCCAGTTCAGAACCAATTTTATCGACATACAGAAGCTCAAATAAAAGATGGAATAAGTGTCCTGTGACCCCACATAGCGTTTGTTTCGCCACTAGAAATAAAGAGTTTCTACATGTCGCCACTCCTGACTTTATTGTGGTTCAACCTAATGTCTACTTATTGGAGAAGGAATACCATGTTTAATGTGAATTTCAGACCACAATGCCATTATACCTTCTTCACTTGGCGTAGCCAGAAGAGAATAGAATCTGTCTCTCCCTATCAAAAATCATCGGCAGAAGTTGGAATCGAACCAGACCATGAGTATATGAATCTATCAGCAATCCAACAGACTACCAAACCCTCTTCTCTTTGGCTTGTTTTTCTGTTATAACGCCGTTGCGCCACACTGGATGAGAATTCTGACACACAGGCTCCCTGTAGTGGTTTGTAGCATGTTCAGTACATTCATTTACTTAGTTGACCGAATCACCATGAACTAGCTGCCTCGGCTACCCAGTGCATACATTCGACTCTATTTTGAAATCACCGAAATAAAATCACGTAATTGCCACCTACACAGAACTACCAACAGTGTAGGATGCAGAAATTTAAATAGGAAGTGTTCCTTTCCACTTGAACTACTCTGTTGTGCTATCTGTTTGTTGAAAACGTCGTGCAGTGCAAAAGAACTGTCTATCTCTCAGAAGTCTACATCTGGCCATATGGGTTATCTCACAATACTGTGGAAGTTCTGGAGGAATTGTTGTTGACTTCAGGAGGAGCTGTAGCTGAGGTTCAGTTAGTAGTGTAACGGTTAAGTGCAGTGCACCGTAGACAACATGTCGCGACTTCAAATACATCAACTGCTACATTTTTTAAAACGCAATTCTGCTGTCTGCTGAAGTTATCAATCAAATGTAACTTTGAACATAATTCCCTTCCTTCTCAACCCAAAATGGTCGCATGTGGAAAAACGGTCAACTACTGTGACATTTTGTTCTTTTCAGGTTTAACAGACGGCCAGGCACCAGATGCATCTCGAAACTTTTGTATTATGTATGGGAAGAGCGCATCGTGCCAAAATACATCAGAAAAGTAATTTCTACATTAGCTGTCGTGTGGTAGTGGCATTTTATTCTTCTTGAAACCTTGTTTGACAGCTTTGACTCAGAACAAGTCTTCTACATGCATGTAATCAACAAACTGCATGTGCATTGTTAGACTGTTATAAATAACATCAGAGAATTCGCATATATCGTTCATGATTAATTTCTCTCTCATGTTTACTATTGTTTAAACAACACTAAAAGAAACCCTACGAAAATTGTGCACTGTATTATAAGAAATGAAATAAAAATACCCAAGGTAACCTTACAACGAAAGTCTGCTTTAATAAGGCTGAGTATCTGTACACAAGTGTGCCTCTATGGAAGTGAATTAGTAAAATACTACTCACTTAGATTTCGATTGGGTCTGTGTTTAATTGATATGCTGTGTCATACTCAAGAGGTATGCAAATGTAGCATTTCACAAATGAAGTTATGTATTCCTAGAAACCCAAAATTTGCTTGTCAGCAACGGTAAGAGGCATTACCTGTTGTGCAGCATTGTAAGTTTTTCGCCATTGCACTATGAGCCGAAAGCATTTTCTTGCGTTTTCCTCATCGATGTTTGATGTGACTGCTTGTAGCTCTTTCACAGAAGGGATAAAAACGTGACAGTCAGCGAGACTGGAACCGTAAACCAGAACAGACACTTCTTTACAGGTCAGCATGTTACCACAGAGCTAACAATGAAGTATGTGTTGCGGATATCTATTACGAGGTCAATAGGGACTAGAACTCGTAAATCGCTATTTAAACGACAAGATTAGTTGCGATTTCCACGTGCAACGACTTTTCTGGGCTGAAAACCGTAAATTTACAATCTTTTGTTACACCTCAAGCGATAATAACACAGATTATTCAATGTAAATGACAGGAAAAATCAAGTGTACTTTGAGGCTTGATTCCGTGCACACCAGGAAGTACCTCGTCGATCACAGAGTTACCAAACATACCTTGCTGTGTTGCCAAATCTCAGTTACAGTACCAGCAGGAAGAAGACGAGCCGATGTGTTCCAACAGAGGGCTGGGAAGTGATCGTAGCTGGCATCTCAAAGACGCGGTTGGCACGACCTGGAATACGTAATGCGTCTGATTCGCATTTCTGTACCTAGGTTTAGGGACTGGAGCATAGTTACTAATAATACTCAGAACTGACTGTAAACTAAGCATCATAAATCAGTAACTCTCATAGTTGTTTTTATATTTTTTTCGTAAGTGAACTCAAAACTAAGAAACTCATTCATGGACGTTTTCGTGCGTGGCCGATAGTCAAGGACAACAAACAAATAAACTTCAATGTTTGTGTGTGTGTGTGTGTGTGTGTGTGTGTGTGTGTGTGTGAGAGAGAGAGAGAGAGAGAGAGAGAGAGAGAGAGAGAGAGAGAGAGAGAGAAGTGAGAGAGATATATATAAATATAAAAAGAATGAGAGAGTAAATAATTGTTGTAAATAAATTGCATCATGGTATGTAAAGAAATCTTTCATGAAAATGACACGTTCCACATCATTACGAAATGTCGTATTCATGATCTATGGAACAAATATTAATCAAATCAAATCTAACCTAATCTAATCTAATCATATTACTGACTAGCAATGAAGAATCATGAATTACCGAAGTTTTCGCCAATATCAGTAACCAAATCTAAACTTGAAAATAAAAGACCACATTTTTTGTAATAAACCGGGACTCCTATCAAGACCCTTTCGTCTCTGTTAACTAACCACGAAAGATGTCTGATATACCTCCATTAAGAAGTAACAAAGTGTGCATGCATTTAAAGATGAAGTGCATGATGTGAAGCCCTGTGACGGAGATACGAACCCAACACGTAATCGGATTCTTAAGTAAGTAAAATCAAATGTTATGTATTGGTTTTTCTTACCAGCCGCTAGGTGTTTGAATCTAAAATAAGGATAAAAATTTTTGTGCCTGAGAGACAGTCGAACCGAACTCCTACCATCCTATATCATCCACGAATATAGCGTAAGTATCAATTGGTTACTTACCAACAGTGAGGTGTGTGTGTGTGTTTTGGCCAGAAATAACGATACCTATTGTCAATGTTGGCAACACATGAACAGACATTAAAAACGCATGTTAATTTTCACTAGCAGGCCGGTGTGCACGTGACAGGGCTTGAAATGAAATTATGAATATTTTTGTACGGATCAGTATTCGGACCCACACAACATGACACGTTCCACATCATTACGAAATGTCGTATTCATGATCTATGGAACAAATATTAATCAAATCAAATCTAACCTAATCTAATCTAATCATATTGCTGACTAGCAATGAAGAATCATGAATTACCGAAGAAGATTGCAGTCTTGGGAAAAGGAACGAAATGACTCAACTATACTGTTCCGAGAGATTCAGATCCTCAAGAGAGGAGATGCGAATTCAACTCACAGTCCAGCATCGAATTTTTCAACGTCTGTAGTTCAATCAAGTACAAGTAAAATAAGAGCCCTGTTCCTTTAAATAGCTATCGGTTCATCAAATAAAATAAAATTTTCTAATGTAAGTAAGTTTACTGGCGACAGTATTACTGTTTACCATGACTTCCGCCTATCTCATTTACCAACGTAAACCGGCTCTGCCCAGCTGGTAATGAAGGAACGTGATTTTTAATGCGGATTCTGAATTACAGCGTCTTTCTCTTGAGGTTACCAGAGGTAAAGTAAATCTGTTTGTGCCTCTTAAAAGTAAATGCCTGAACACACGCATTGCACCTGTGATAGTTCGTTCCACCAGACCACTGTGACCACATTTACCAGCCCCAGGAGTGTACTGTAACGGATCATACGTTTAGCTTACAAAATTAGTCACGGTGTAAAAAATGCGAGTCTGTTAAATGGTTAAGTAGAAGCAAGCTTCTGACGCGGAGATTAAGTTATTCTCATGTCAGCAGGATGTAAAGACTCTTCTAGGCATCATAGCCTCGATGTGAAGCCATTTTAAAATTTTCACTAATCTAGCAAATTTCTTAGTTCGAGAACATCCACCATGAAGTGTGAAGTTACCGGATAATTCGATTATTACCGTCATTATTAATATCATTTTCTTCATACCGCTGCTGGAACTCATGTGCCTGAACCTCATTTAATGCCTTTTGGTCATTGTAGAAGTAGCTGCCCAAGAACAGGTTCTTTCCCTGTCTACGGAATTATTTTCATGTTAATATCAAACATCAGCAATTACTCGTAGATTACATTAAAACTGAAGTAACTGATGAAGACGTCACCTGATAACAAAGACGCGCTCTCTTTCTTCATTTACTTGCGCCTAGAAATGGCTGTCGAATACTGCCAAACCAAAAGCCAAGGGATCTTACTGCCTTCCGATATACGTCACTGTCAGTTCTTCCATATGATTTGGTCGACGTGACCTGTTTCAAGTTGTGTATGACAGAGAATGTAAAAAAAAGCAATTGTTTTCCTTTGCAATAAACAGAAAGATTTTCATTCTAAGCTATCCAAGTTCAAACTTGTCGCAATATTAGTTCAAATTTAATACCCGCTTCTGTAACGTGGGAAAGTATTTCACAATTGCAAAACCCGCATCCGATCCGTTGACCTTACACTTAGTCGCTGACCATAAATTCTAGCTCAGAGTGACACCAGTTTAAGTACCCTAATGTAGCGAAGACTGTTTGCCAGTGCTCTTTCGCACCGGAAAATACGCAATTAACATATTGGGCTCCATAAGTACACTGTAACAGTAATTTCTGTGTGTATGCAATGCATACGGATTGTAGAATTTAGTGGTGCTCTCTCTTCCACTTCTGTATACAATACGCCTGATCTAAACGGGCCCTTTATCATTACAGGCCGTTGGGCAGTGCACATCATACTGACAACAGTAATGTGATTTTACTGACAACCTCACTGTTCGTTTTACCTGATTTTGTAATCATTTAAAGAAAACAACATGACCATCCAGTGTACGTTTTTTGTCATAAGACGCATAATGGCAATAAAGATTGAGGCATCAAAGAGAGACCATTTATGTTGTTTAATTTTTCTGCTTTTCTGTTTATGCCAATTTGAAGGCGCTACATTCAATTCAGTTCTCTTTACTTTAGTGCAGGGACGCGCAAGTGCCAACGCAGGCACAAACAAGCGATCCTTAATTTTAATGCCAAGCACAAGCCACAGTGGTCTACATGGCGGCAAAGTGATAAATAGCAAGAATACGAGTACGAAAGTCTCGGCTTCGATCCCTGGTCAGTCCCACGAATTTTATCTCCCATTTTACACTTATTTCCCCTCGGGCAGTGTTTGTTGATGTGAAAAATGCCGAGATGCACTGTGAACCGAAATCCACGTTAAACTGTAGGTTCCCCTATTAACTGTCTAGGCAAGTCAACTCAAAAGTCGGAGGAAAGCAACGGCATACCACCTCCAAAAGGAGCGTGCCATTTAAAGCAATGTGGTGTTCAAATCAATCTTCTAACTGATGACTGCATTACTTTACCGTGGGTTCCAAAGTTAATGATCTTCAGATCATTAACATTTTTCTGTTTTCATGCTGTAGCTTTGATACCAGTAAACGTAAGTAACCGGCCGAGCACTGTCACCTTCCGAGTTGTCAAGGTGGTGGACGACGATGCTGTCGACCCTAGTTGCAATCTTGTTCATGGCTATGTTCCAGTCGAATACCCCTTTGTGCCTTTCTGTGTATTTCAGGATATACTTTTATACACTTGGTATCCATCCACATTGACATCTGATGGAGCTGTATTTAGCAACACGAATCAGATATGTTTTCTGAGCAATATATCAGACAATACGTTAGTGCAGCGAGATTTCGTTTTTGTGTTGCGCATGGTGCAATAAATATTTGTGTTTTGCTTGCTTCTGTGATAGGTCTCACCCCACTGAATGCGCGCAAGCTCACGAATAGACTATCAATAATTGTAATTACGCAATAATACACTTAAAAGGTGTATTTTTGCATTATATAACCCAATGAAAACAACTGTAAATAGATTATATGCCTACTTGCTCATTACTCGCGCTTCTTGGTGCTTTCCTGAAAAAATTAAAATAAAAATAAAAAGAGAGACAGAGAGATATTTCAAATATCAGTTCGGTGACGCCATGTTCGTCTCGTGATGTAAAGCAAGTATAGTTGATAGGTAATATCTCGTTGTAATAGCGATATTTATGGCTGCAGGGTTTTCTCTTTTCCCTCTGCAAACAACCAGAACAGAATTTAGTAACAAAGCGGTAAGAACACCCATGCAGTGCGCCAATTAAACACTCAGCATTTCTTGGTTATTTTGTTAATCGTTAACAGTTGTCTGTAATGCAGTAAACATCCTTGATTACTGATTTGTTACTACTGCCTTTGATATTGTTATTCGTCACCTCACAACAACTTTCCTATCACTCATTGCTGCCGATGCACGTAACGAATGGATCAGGATGAATGGAATGTGGGATGTTTCCTCACGGAGAATTTACACATTTATCTCGGCGTCTTTTGTTCTGGGTAACATGAAAATCTCAGTAAGAGAAGACAACAATGGAATGCCGATGATGCAGGCAATAATATTCAACTATTTCTGTCGACTTAACACCATGACGACAGACAAATTGGCGTCTCAATGTATTTTGATTATATTTGGTTAGCCTTCTTGTGACCTCGTTCTAATACCTCGTGGGAGCAAGCATAACATTTTGCTTTTGGAACACCGAGCAATAACACACAAAGATAATAGATGGAAGGATACAAAGAAACAATCAGACTAATGGGTGTGGATCCAGTTCATCATTGGAAGACTAAACAAGAGAGAAACATTACGAAAGCAATGAATACGCTGTTTAGTATACATTATTTGTATAGATCTGAAGATGAAAAAGCGCAGATCTGCACAGTACCCGCATCTGCACTTTAGTTTCTGCCTTAATGGGCATAATTTTTAGTTTCTTCTCTTCTGAATTTTCAAATGTATTGATTATTACGTGGCACAGAATAATTAGTTAACTGTGTTTCTTATAGCTTCCATTCCCACCAACATTTTTCTACATTCTCGTGCAATTCATGAAATCCTTCTTGTATGATCACAAGATTGCACATAGATGCAACAGATTTCGAGGTGCAAAGTGTTTGTTATCTTACTTTTCGTGACAGGTGGGCAAAGTTGATTTCCAAAGACTTTGTCACAAAGTAACAGGGTAAGTGTTTTATTCGTGTATATTTTGTGGGAAACTGTAATCGTGATGGAAGTGTATACACCTGAATGTTTGACACAACTGGTAGGAGAAAATGATGCATATTTACCAAACCCCGCGCCTCCTCTCTGTATCCTCTTATGACACAAGCACGGGATTCTCCTCGCATACCGCTACAAAGCTGTTCCTAGCACAACTGAGAATTGGCAACATCGTTACAAAAATTTGGCAACACTGTGACAGTGCAATCACTTCCACGTATGGCACTGAACTGACTCGCTAAATTCACTTGATAGTCCCTTTCCATTTGAATGACTCGTGCTATATAAGCCCTAGACACTGAGACAGAAATATCAATTTTTTGGCTGAAGAAATACTATTCTTCACGTAAGTGACAAATTCTGTTGTCGTTCACAATGCGTTATGAGACTGAGCGACCAATACCATGATGAGAGTGGCGTGCTGGCAGCGGTGTGTCCACAGCCCCGTACCCCCGCCCATATCTCATGTCGCAGTGGCTCAATGCGTCGTCAGTTCTAACCATGGCAGGGATCAGGGTGTGCGAGCTTTTTTTTTCTGTTTTATTTTATGGACTTACGAATTTCCAGAAAAAAATTCTGTAACAAAATCGGAAGAAAACCTTTACGCATAAAGTCCTCTTGGTAGCTCGACACAGCAAGTTGTGTTAATGGTCATAGATATCGGCTTTCTGACTGCCAAGCTGCTTCACATAACAAGCGTCTCTGAAGAAACTCGAATGGACCGTCAGCACTACGAATTTCAATATTGTTCTTCACTTAAGACTCACATACCAGGGTGATAAGTATGAAGGATATGAACCTCTTGATTACTATAGGGCCTCTATAATAAATTTCCACAGTAGCAATTAGGAACTCTCTGCAGACATTTGGTAACAGCAGCTCCAGCAACTTACTTTTTCCTGGGTAGCTTCAAATATGGGCAATTTTGTCGCCTTAAATCCAATTGAATATTTTAAATATCACTTTTGAACAGCGTTCACTTCTCCATTAATTAATGTATGGACCTCAAAACAAGCAGTTTCCCTGAATAGCTATACAGCACGTTCTGAAAGGTATTGACACAATGTTTCACATCCATTTACCATAAGGAATCAAAGAAAGAAACCAAACACATTGCATTGCATTTACTCTCTGTGCCTTGACTAATACATAGGAATCCATGACAAAAATAAATTATTTGATGATTTCCCTGTGAAAGGAAAAAAAAACAGGATGGGACACTTCAATTTCTGTTTTCAGCCCAGGAAAGTCGTTGCACGTGGAAATCGCAACTAATCTTGTCCTTTAAATAGCGATTTACGAGTTCTAGTCACTATTGGCCTTGTAATAGGAATCCCCAACATATACTTCTTTGCTAGCTCTTTGGTAACGTGATGACCTGTAAAAAAGCGTCTGTTCTGGTTTACGGTTCCAGCCTCGCTGACTGTGACGTTTTTATCCCTTCTGTGAAAGAGCTACAAATAGTCACATCAAACATCGATAAGGAAAACGCAAGAAAATGCTTTCGGCTCATAGTGCAATGGTGAAAAACTTGCAATGCTGCACAACAGGTAATGCCTCTTTCCGTTGCTCACAAGCAAATTTTGGGTTTCTAGGAATACATAACTTTATTTATGAAATGCTACATTTGCATACCTCTTGAGTATGACACAGCATATCAATTACAAACAGACCCAATCGAAATCTAAGTGAGTAGTAGGGTTTCTTTTAGTGTTGTTTAAACAATAGTAAACATGAGAGAGAAATTAATCATGAACGATATATGCGAATTCTCTGGTGTTATCTATAACAGTCTAACAATGCACATGCAGTTTGTTGATTACATGCATGTAGAAGACTTGTTCTGAGTTAAAGCTGTCAAACAAGGTTTCAAGAAGAATAAAATGCCACTACCACACGACAGCTAATGTAGAAATTACTTTTCTGATGTATTTTGGCACGATGCGCTCTCTCCATACATAAGACGAAAGTTTCGAGATGCATCTGGTGCCTGGCCGTCTGTTAAACCTGAAAAGAACAAAATGTCACAGTAGTTGACCGTTTTTCCGCATGCGACAATTTTGGGTTGAGAAGTGAAGGGAATTATGTTCAAAGTTACATTTGATTGATAACTTCAGCAGACAGCAGAATTGCGTTTTAAAAAATGTAGCAGTGGATGTATTTGAAGTCGCGACATTTTGTCTACGGTGCACTGCACTTACCGTTACACTACTAACTGAACCACAGCTACAGCCCCTCCTGAAGTCAACAACAATTCCTCCAGAATTTCCACAGTATAGTGAGATAACGCATATGGCCGGATGTAGACTTCTGAGAGATAGACAGTTCTTTTGCACTGCACGACGTTTTCAACAAACAGATAGCACAACAGAGTAGTTCAAGTGGAAAGGAACACTTCCTATTTAAATTTCTGCATCCTACACTGTTGGTAGTTCTGTGTAGGTGGCAATTACGTGATTTTATTTCGGTGATTTCAAAATAGAGTCGAATGTATGCACTGGGTAGCCGAGGCAGCTAGTTCATGGTGATTCGGTCAACTAAGTAAATGAATGTACTGAACATGCTACAAACCACTACAGGGAGCCTGTGTGTCAGAATTCTCATCCAGTGTGGCGCAACGGCGTTATAACAGAAAAACAAGCCAAAGAGAAGAGGGTTTGGTAGTCTGTTGGATTGCTGATAGATTCATATACTCATGGTCTGGTTCCGATTCCAACTTCTGCCGATGATTTTTGATAGGGAGAGACAGATTCTATTCTCTTCTGGCTACGCCAAGTGAAGAAGGTATAATGGCATTGTGGTCTGAAATTCACATTAAACATGGTATTCCTTCTCCAATAAGTAGACATTAGGTTGAACCACAATAAAGTCAGGAGTGGCGACATGTAGAAACTCTATCACCAGTAACCTTTCTTATACTAGTTATTTATTTCTAGTGACGAATCAAACGCTATGTAGGGTCACAGGACACTTATTCCATCTTTTATTTGAGCTTCTGTATGTCGATAAAATTGGTTCTGAACTGGGAATGCAACTCAGACCGCCCTTAACGCGTAATTTGATCCCTTCGTGACAATACAGCTCGACAACGATTTGTTGCTTCTTCAAAACTGCAGATTCCTAACATCTCCACATATTGCGCGTGAATGGGTTCGAATCCTGGCCCGGCACTAAAGTTTTCATTATGTATTATCAAGCTCTAGCGTGAGAACACCTATCTGCTGGTGGATAATAATTTTGATTTTAAATGTATTTTCATTTGTTGTCAACACTAACGATATCCGACGTTTTTGACTCCCAGTGGGACACAGAACTATTTGGGAGATCACTGTAACTTCAAGGATGTTATTCCGAGTTGCTGGTGGAGAACAATTCGGTAGGTGATGTCTCTTTGTGTGTAGTCAACAACGATATGTGTGGGGTTCGATTACAAGTCAGCACTGAACTTTTCGTCACATTATTTCTATTTCAAACATGCTCACATGTCGCTCCTGGTGTAACAAACCCACAATTAACGTTAGTTTTCTCAAGAATATAACAGCGATAGGTGCCGGGTGTGAGTCCTGGGAAGGAAAAAATTAATGTTTCGTCTCGTCATTTCAGTTAATACACCCTGCTACTGCCGAGAAAATCCGATATGTCACAGTTGATTGTGCTTCGATAACATCTCGATTAGGTTCTGGGTTCGAATCCCTGTCCAACACAAAGCTTTACTTCACGGCATTTCAAGTAAGTTACTTGTGAAGAAGCAATATTTAACATCTCTCGTAGTTCGTTAACAGGGACAATAGATGCTGGGTAGGAATTCGCGTCCGTTAAAAATGTTTACGTAATGTAATTTAAGATTGATATTTCCTTACTGATACTGTCTAAAATCGAGGTATATCACTCTATGTATGCCTAGTCAGGAATGACTGTTAGTTTCCATCAGTCACGAAATCCTTGCTTAGTCTGCATGAGCTGGGTTTGAATCCATATGCAGAACGAGACGGTTCGTCGTGGCATTTGAAGTTCATAGATATTCTCAACTAGCAGCTCGTGAAATAGTTAAGTTTTTAATGTCATTTTGTGTTAAATAATAAGTACGTTATGTTACTTTGAAGAGGAAATCATGAGTACGACGAACTTACTACGTGCATTACCTATCGTAGGTAAAAATGAGAGTGGTAACATTTCAGGTACGTCATTTATTGTAATAAATGTGAGCTTACAAGCCTTAAGGACAGTCTTATCTGTGATAAGGCGTTCTCTGATATTTTTAGTATCGTGGTATTACTTTACATCTTGAGTTATCGCGATACAGAGCAGTGTTTTCTAGTGGTGATTTGTTTGAACCATTTTCAATAGTCAAACGACTGTACCGAGGAGTGATTAGAGGGCCCGCTAGGCAGCTGCGTTATGTGGGTTGCATGCGAATCAGGTGAAATGCAATTCAGGTCGTTCGGATGTTTCTGAGCACGACTGTACCTGGCTATTTGATGTGTGTATGATGTCAGTTTGTTAGTCGTTGCATATGCAACTGTCACGTCCATCTCATGAAAGCTTAATACACACGACTTTTCTGTTTCACTTAAAATTGACACTTGATTGCTCGTTAGGTGGAACACGCTAGTCAATGTGGCAGAACGATAACAGAAATATTTAGATACCCATATTTTTAAAATTGAAAAGGCCACTAACCATCTTAGAACCAGTTGTTTCTGCATCAAACCACCATTTTCAATTTTTTAAAAATACCAGTCTCTTTTTGCGTGAAAGCGTGCATGCTATTGCATGATAGACTGATCTATCAGTACACCGAGGTACATCGACGAATGTATTGCTTATTAGCGGTCACACAGCGTTGAAAGCAGCAGTCGACGCAGAGTTTTTGCTGCGTGATTGTAGAAGATTAAAGGCCGGTTCCCACTAGAGCGCGGCAGCGCGGCGTGCGGCAACGGCAGCGGCAAGCGTTTTCCGCTTTGACGCGGCGGCTCGCGGAATTGGCGTTCCCATCTGGAAGCGGCAGACGCTAGCGGTAGCCAATGACTGAGAGCCACTGAGGTACGGGGTGGGACCCACCGAAACGACCGGTGTGTTTGAATAACTATATCTTACACCTACATGAAGGAAAGACGAAGTTGGGTGAAGACGTACCAATTTTTCATTTTCTGTACAATGTACTCTTTCACATATTTCATTATTCATGTTTTCTCATTTCAACATAAACAGATTTCATGACTACCGTTCATGATTGTTCACTATCTCCTAACACATTGAAACAATGAACGATAAAAGAGATTATTCAGATAGTTAAGCGAGACAAAAATTTAAAATGTGATACGGTAGCAGGTACACAAAAACAGTAAGAACACAAAGGCTAGGTGGAAGGGATGAAATTGGAAGCCACAGAGCATAATGTAATCATCGCCAGCGACTTGCTTAAGAATCATGAAAGAATATATATTTGGAACAGAGTTTCGAAACCAGATTTTAAATTGTAAGGCATTTCCTGGTGCAGATGCAAACCTGACTGAAGACTGTCAATAGCAATATAAGCGTTCTGAAAAGAAAATTTGTTCACATCGAATATAAATTCTAATGGTTGGATACTATTTTACAAAGGTATTTGTGTGGAGTGCAGCCTTGTATGTAAGTGAAACGTGGACGATGAACAGTTCTGTCAAGAAGACAATGGACGCTTTCAAAACGTGGTTTTATTAGATACGAGGATCGTGTGACTAAAGAAGAGTTACGGAATTAAATAGAGGAGGAAGAGGAAATTACGGTACAACTTTGACAACAATAGGGGTTAGTTGACAGGACGTATTATGGGGCATCAAAGAGTGAGGACAAAGCGGTTGGGTGATAGTATTCTGATAATAATCATCTGTTGAAATACTATCTATTAATGTAAGCAGTGAATTTACTCTTCCATGCACTCCTCTACAAAACATTTAAACCAAAACTGAAATCAGCTGAACACCAAATTTTTCAACCACTGTCTGACAACTACTGGATTCACTTTCAACTTTCTATAACTATCACTGGCTAGCCACACACACATACAGATATAAGGAGAACAAAAACGAACAAACATTAGTTTTCAGCATATAATTCTGCAGGTTGGCAACATGTACATAAACAAACCAGACAGGAAGGGACATGAGGTGAACACACTGTAGTTACGACTTCAAATCAGAGTTTTCGGTAAAACGTCTACTGCTAGTGACAGAAGAAAAAAGAGCGAACATGAAAATGTGCTTCTGTTCCATAATCTAAGTTTTAGTTCGACCTCCAGCATGTGACCAGGTGAGGGGAAACGTATATGTCCGCCAAGAACTCGATTCACTGTAAGTAATAAGTCATTCACGTAAAAAAAGATGTGAACTGTTTTATAATCTGCAAGTGTCACATATCAAAACAAAACTGAATCATTCTAGATTCCACCGAAGATGCCTTAAAGTAAAAGGCGAAACGCGTCTTCAATCAGTGAAGTACACTGGATAAAGAAAAAAAAGTTTGTTACTTACCAAAGGGAATAACCAATAGCTGTTGATATTTAGTAAATTACATCTTATGACATACCAGCAAATTAGTTTCGGTTTAACTTCTCAATCCACATGCTATTAAATGCTGTTTAAAAAAATTCATCTATCCCTTCTCAAAAACTGTAGTTACTTTCATACCTCGGTAGATAAACAGATTTAGGATATTTATCATGCGACGAAATACATGACTTTTCACAAGTTATCGTTTGCAAAAAAACATGTTTCGATTTCTTGAACCGTTTACGAAATTTGCGGTTGATACAACCACATGGTTTACGACGAGCAGGACGAAGTACCGGTCGCGTCGCGAGCAACCCGCGCGCGGTCACGGCACAGCCCGTCCGCCGACATATCATACAATATCTCGAGAACGGTGATAGCTATCGATCTGCTCTCAGCTTTCAAAACAATTTCGATATGTTGCCTAATGTTCATACGCAATAATGTATTACCTAAAATGAACTGTACGCGAAGTCCACGCAATGCGTTTTTACCTCTGCACACTCATTAAAATTTCGTGTAAAGGTTTACGTAAATGCGATACAGCAAGTAATCACGACGAATAACGAAAATAAATTCGGTCCTTTATCGAGAGAAGATATCAGGCTGTAACATACCCAAGAATCAGATTTTTCTGCCGAATAGTTTCCTTGGAATCGGATGATAAGTATTTCATAGCTACCGCCGCGTCCGCGCCAGCGGTTCGGCGAAAGTTCGTGTGGCCAGGGGTTCCGTTCCTGACGTCACGCTCAGCGTGTTCTGTGATTGGCGGCGCGGACCTGGAGCGCGGCACGCGGCAGCGGAAGCGGTTCGACATGTTCAAACCGCGACGCAGAGCCCGCCGCGCCGTGCCGCTGACGCAGTTTCCATGGCAACCACGCCGCTGACGCGCGGTTTTGACGCGCGGCAGCCCTAGTGGGAACCGGCCTTAAGACGGGTGACATAGTGACAGCAATCGTATTGAGGAAATCATTGACAATGAACTGTATTTGTGAGTGGTTTCTACACAAAACCACTGGTGCGCTATGTACTTTTATAAATATTTTAATTGGGTATACATTTACAAAATTTAGATCCGCTTTTTACTTGTTATTTAACACTATAATTTGTTGTAGGCGTTATGAGTTCAATGAAGTTTCAGGAGATAGGTTTGTGTCTAGGAAAAATGCGAAATTGTATACAGACATAACACACAAAAATTGTAGCCGACTCATAACTATATATCCCTGTGGTTCCAAAGTGAAACTATCACCTTGATACAACTGAAGCACTGAGAACTACAAGAGCCTAAAGCTTGTCATCGATTTTCAGTTTTTAGCGTGAGTAGTTGGATGATGGCGATACTGGTGGATCTTGGATATCAATATCAAACTAATTAAATTGATCAATTAATTACCCCCATCCCTGCCAGCCATCCGCAAATGATATCATGGATTTTTCCCAACCCACCCCTCCCCTCCCCTCCCCTCCCCTCCCCACCACACCCCATCTCCCTGGCCCACCTGCCTTATTGGCATGAATTTCAGATTTTGGCGGGAATTTTCAATTTTGGCACGAAAAAATGGTTGGAATTTCAAGAATGGTGGGATTTCTTTGTCCCAAGTCTTTGCTGAGGCCCCGCCCCATTTGGGAATTGGCGGGATATTCAAAATGGCAGTGTCCTTTCGGGTCCTTCTTGGCAGAAATCCCAAGTTCACCCCTCTACACAGGAGAGGAAACATAGGTTGGTGTACTTTATTTATTTTGGATGGGAAACTGAAGTAAAGATCGGTCCTAATTCTGTAATTAATTATAAAGATCGCACCAAATTACACATCTATATGCATAGCGCTACACAAGGAGCGCCTAAAACTGCAAATCAGCTCAGAAACTGATGATGTCATCCAACTTGTGTTATCCTAAAAAAGATTCACAATATCACTCGAAACAAGTGGCAGACACATTCAAAATAAAGTCTACATGGGATGATCGCTTCACCTACAAGCTGGCACGAGAAAGGCTCGATTGAAAGTCACTTTCTTTGTTTTTATTAGGAAAGGTATTCCACTGACAAGTTGTTGGTGTAGGACAGGGAGATGTTTAATAAGTGCATTACCTCTAAGCATACAGCTGAGGACTATGTCTATCGCTGAGTGATGTCGGAGTTCGCTACAGATTCCTCCTGCTGCATTGCTCAACAAACACCCTGCAGCCATGGTGCTCGAAATTCAAACAAAGAGTGCTCTCTTTATTTCTTAACAACTTTGTCCTCTTCTACTGCCCCCCCCCCCTCCCCAGAGGCCACCTTAGTATACCTACTGTGTAACATGTACATAGTACAAAGGGATAGAGCACTAAACCATCACTGAAGTGTCAGGAAGACCAATAAAAACCACAACAGCTGCTGCGAAATATTTTACTGCTCTATTTATACATCTAAATTGTCGTGAAAAGAATCATCACTCATAGACAAAGGGCCATGATGCAACACATGAACTGAGAACTGAAAAAATCATTGTAATAACAGAAATGACACTAAAAACAACCCCAAAAGATCGCACCATGAGCAAGGGGCAGCAGCTGCATGTGGGTTCGGCTCGTGCGGTCACAAACAAACCAGCTTAGAGCCAGTATTACCTCTCCCCCTGCCACCTGTCTTCCCTTCCACGCCTCACTGTAGGAAGGAATACAGGCTTTTCTATCCTGTCACTGATGGTGCACAAAGAGATCCATCTGGTGCCAGTGATATACTATCTCTGGTCTATGTAAACCACTTACAGATGGACAAAAGACTCGAGGACAGTATGCAGTGTCTTTGGCCTACCATAGCCAGAGGCTCTGCATCTCCAACCTACCAGGCAGTTTGCGCAGTCAGTGGGCCATAGAACAAAGCGAGATAAATGACAGCCATCCCAACCACATGTTATCTGTCTAAAATTGCAGCTGCACTGCACTTCTCCTGCCGTGACCGATTACTTGAGCTGGCATCCACCATTCTGTGAGAAATATTTCAGTGAAAAAATTGTATTTAATGTTAACAAACCTCTTATAAGCGAGCATCTATTAAAAGAATAAAATCAATCGCAATGGCAATAAAAATGTATTGGTTCCAGAAAAATAGGTGCTGTCCAAAATTATGTGGTTTGAGAGCGTCCCTGGCGTTCAAATTACTGTCTGTAAATAAGTTGTCACGCACATGGGAACTGCAAACATTTCAGCCACGTGAAATAACATTACAGAATACTGTTTTTCGTGCTATCTGTTCACATGTCAGAAAAAAGCACAAATTTTTATGTTTGGCAACAAGAGACTGTAATTCAAGAGGACGTTGTTGTTTTATAGACTATGGCATCCCACTTTACCAGCACAGTGGTGTATTCTGCTGGCATTTACAAAATGTAAAAAACAAATCGTGAGAATATGCCTTGTAATAGAACCTCCTAACTTCACCTAGTGGAGAACCCTACGAGATTCTACCAATGCACCAAAGACAAATATCGTCTGTGTGCTGACATCCATAATTCTCCTCTATCGACCTGTGCGTAAAGTTTCTGTCACCCATAGTTGAAGAAGAAGACCACATCTATCAGATCATCATTCGCAATAGCAGCAGATTCTTGGTTGTAGTTTCGTAAGAAATTTGATCGTCACAGAACAGCCTGTTCCATGAAACCTAGTCACATGTTGGGAAAAACATTATCATTTCACAGTGTCAGAGTAGCAGATTTCTTGGTGTTCTATTCTGAAGACACCAAGAATGTAAAATTGAGGGAAATACAATGAAATACGTAACAATTACATAAATTGACTAAGAACACACAAAATAAGAGGAAAATACCATGAAATTCAGGAACATTATTGAGGTGGTCTGGGGGTACTCAGACACTCAAACCAAGAAAAGCTAAAAATTTATGCTTTGTCTACATTCAATTTTACTCCCCCTCCCCTGTAAACTACGAGGGCTTTTGTAACATACTTCATGAAAGGCGATATAAGTATCGCACAGAAGCACCATATTAAAAGAGGTGAAACATATGTATCTCTATCCAGGACAGTGTTCTCAGACATGCATTTGAATATAGATATTACCGAATCAGGGTTGTTTCTCACAATCAGCGTTATTTCAGAAGTATTACAGAGATGAATCAGTGTGTTTAACCGACTTAAGCCATTCCCTAGTGTGTGCTGTGGGAGAGTGGATTGATGCCACATGTATCTGCCATAATAGTGTAGGAGGGGGTACTCTAGAGAAATAATGTTAAGACGAAATTCCTATACTATTCTACACATGAGAAAAACTATGTAACATCAGACCATGACTTCTGTGTACGAGAGGAGTGATACTAGGACAGTGGACATAGTGACACAGTGAAATATGGCCAGACATTATAGTAAATTCCGCATTATGACCGATTTGCTTGAAATATGTAGATAACTGAACTGCATCGGTATATGACACCATCTGGTATACCTTGGTGTGTATGACCAAATGGACTTAGTGCACAGTCATCTACCTCCATTTGCAGTCTAGTATATGGTACTTGCAAAGTAGTGGAGGAGTTGTTTAATGATGATACAGAAATTGGAAAGCATTGGCTGTCGTTGAAATTACAGAACAACTGGTAAAATTGTTGAAATTGATCATGCTACCAAGTGTTGTGCTTATTACAGTACATTGTCCCATATCAACAGTGTCTTTTTCCATTCCATCTGTCCACTGGTACACTGTTGCTTACCACATAATGACTGAATGATACCACTTATTTGAGATGGAGAGAGCCTTGGCAGAACACTGGACATCTGCTACTTGTCACAGTGGAACATGGGGTTAAACATAGAGGTTATCATCTTTAGACAGCTGTTTGGAAATGTTCCTCAATGCTGCAGACTCATCCTATTTCCATATGCTGTGATGCCAACATTTCTTTTTCACCAAGAAGATAACAGTAGTTCTTTTTATTTCTACTACCCCACAGATGTTGTGAATAGCGTCTTCTGGGGATAGTCAACACTGGAACAGTGATCATGTACATGACTGCAATGTGAGGAAACAATACTCTTGGTCTCTTTGAAATGGAACACCAAAACATCTGTGCTACCACATCACTGTGGATGATGAGATTAAAAGTAAAGGTGATCACCTTTGGACAGCTGTTTGCAAACCCTCCACAATGCCGCAAACTCTTCCAGTTTCCATATGTTGGTATCTCTTCCACATTTTTTGTCAATGAGAAATATGACCTCTGTGTTTTATTTCTACCATCCTGTGTTTTGTGGGAGCAGCATGGTTTGCACTGTGTGATGTCCAGCTTTCTGTTAGAGCTAGTGGATCGAAATGTATTAATGTCAGTTAAGCACCTGACACAGACCTCGAAGTGAGATTAGAAAAAAAAAAAAAAAATGTGTGGCGGTGGACAAAGCTGTAGTCATACACTGCTTGGATGTGTTACAGCCGAAAAACAATGTGTCAAACACCTTATGAAAGAACAACATAGAAATCCTCTCTTGCGATTGATAGTTTGTGGGACATGATTTTCCTCCAGTACAGGCGACAAAACTTTACACAGGTCTGTGCAAGTGACTTTGATCACTGGCCACCTGCTCCAATGGACCAATATGTGTATGTGTAACATGATTGATGTCTGCATGCAGACAATATTTGTTTCCTGATATACTGGAAGAGTGAGATGTGGTAAAATCTTACAGGGTGACATTAGGAGGTTCTAATAGAAGGAGTGGTATTCGTAGTTTTTTTTACCTACTCTGGATGTTACAAAATAACGATGAGGAGTGCTCTCAAATGTAATAAATGACTGTATAGATGCTGATCTGTATTAGTATTTCATACATATGAAATGAATTTAATGCCCTTTTGAATGACAATTTGTAATTTGAACATAGGGAATGCTCTCAAACAACACCGATTTTGCTCATAAAACTAATAGATATCTACTGTTATTGTCACTATTGCGTGTTTAAAACAATTTGTGTTACCATAGGTCGTGTGTTATTTCATGCTTCATAACGCCTAATTATAAAGTAGCCACCACTTGAGCTATAGCTGATTTCTGAACCTAGAAATGATAGTGTTTTGCGTGACATGTGAGTAAATTGCATGAAAAGGACTGGTCTGTGATGACCAAATTTCTTACAAAACTACGACATAAAATCTGCTGCTAATGCAAATGTTGATCTGCTGGATTTGGTCTTTTTCTTCACGTATGAGTGACAGAAACTTTATGCACAGGTCGGTAGAGGCGAGTTATGGAATGAAAATATCAAATGTCAGCACGCAGACGACATTTGTTTTCAATGTATCATTGGAATCTTATAGAGTTCTCTACTAGGTGATGTTAGGTGGTTCTATTACAAGGCATACTCTCACGATTTGTTTCTTACATTTTATAAATTCCAGCATGACATACCAGTGGACTGGTAAAATGGGATCTGCCATCATGTACAAAACAACAACATCCTCTCGAATTATAGCCTACTGTTGCCAAATGTAAAATGCATGTGTTTTCTCTGGCATCTGAACAGATAGTGTGAAAGACTGTATTCTGTAATGTCATTTCACGTGTCTGAAATATTTGTAATACCCACAAGCTTGGCAATTTACTTACAGACACTGATTTGACCACCAGAGACGCTCTCAAACTGCATAATTTTGTCGAGAAAACTGATAGAAATCACTTAACATGGATGTTTTGTTTCATTGGAGTTTAAATTCTCGCTTTTTCTTTATTCCAATGAAAGTTTCGAAATAGTGAGGACATCCTGCAGTGACTGATAACTGTCACAGAATAATAGTGGAACTTTTTTTCGATTTTACACAGAGTAGACATGTATAGGAGATGTGAGATAAGCTAATACATGTGTCAAATGTATCGCTATAGAGCTCACACTCTGTAGTTTGCTTATCTGTAATCACGTCGTTGGATGTCACAGAACAATGGGATGCGTGGGGCGGGGGAGCGAGCGAGAGAGAGAGAGAGAAATGAGAACTGCATCCTTCAGTCAAATGGAAAAGAATGACTGTATGCTATTCAACATTGGCAATTCAATCGTTTGAAAAGAATGTAACGCCATGATAATTTATAAACTCAACATAAGGAATGCTCTCAAACTATATCGATTTTGCTGATAAAACAAAAAAAAAAGGACTGTGCCTATTTTTGTAGAACCAAGACTGTTTTTTATTGTCGTTGCGATTGTGTTTTTTCTTTTAATAGATGCTCGCTTATAAGAGGTGTATTAATGTTAAACACAGCTGTTACGCAGAAATGTTTCTTGCAGAATGGTGGGTGCCAGTGGAAGCAATCGATCGCATTAGGGGGAGTGCAACACAGCTGCAGTTTTAGACACGCAACATGCGGTGTGGATAGCCATCATTTATGTCATTTTGTTGTGTGGTCCGCTGTCCGCCTGGACCGCCTGCTCACTCGGAGATGCAGAGCCTCCACTTATGGCTGGTGAAAGACTTTGCTCGTAGATACGACAGACGGATGTTAGAAAAAGTTTTCTGGAGAGTTCTCCGGAATTTCTTTGTTGTTACAGAGGGGTGGGGGATAGTCTTTCCAAGAAATACATTGAACAGCTTGCAGGAAGCGTCCTGTTCTTGAGTCTTTTGTCCATGTGTGACTTATTTCCATAGACCGGACACAGTATAACACTGCCACTGGCTCGATCTCTTTGTGAACTATCAGGAGCAGGATAGAAAAGGGATATATCCCTACCTATGGTGAGGAGAGAAAGGGATGAGGGGTGGTAGGGAGGGGAGGTAAGACTGGCTCTAAGCTGGTTGGTTCGTGACCACACATTGAGGAGAACACATGTGGAGCTGCCGCCCATCACTCCAGGTGCGATATTTTGGGGCCTGTTATAGTAGTAGTTGTGTTATTACAATGATTTTTTACGATTCCCAGTACATTTGTTCCATTACGTTCTGTTGTTTATGAGTGCTGTTTTTTTCACAAAAATTTCGATGTGTAATGAGAATAGTGAAACATCTTCCAACAGGCGTGGTAGTGTGTATTGGCATTCCTGGCACTTTAGCGATGGATTGCTGCCCTATCCCTTCGTACTACGTACAAGTTACACGGAAAGTATACCAAGGTGAGCGGTCGGGGGCAGTAGAATAGGGCGAAGTTGTTCAGAAATAAAGAGAGCACTGTTTATTTGAAATTCGAGCACCATGGCTGCAGGGTGTTTGTCAAGCAATGCAGCGCATGGTATTTATAGCGAACTCCAACATCAATCAGCGATGGATATAGTCCTCAGCTGTATGCTTAGAGGTAATGCACTTGTGAAACTTCTCTCTGTCCTACACCAACAACTTGTCAGTTGAACACATTTCCTGCCACAAACAAGGATATTACTTTTCAGTCTAGCCTTTCTCCTGCCACCTTGTGGGTGAAGTGATCATCCTATGTAGGCTTTATTTTTAGTGCGTCTGCTATTTGTTTCGAGTGGCATCGTGAAATGTTTTCCCAGCAGGATAACACCAGCTGTGTGGTATCGGCCGGCCGGGGTGGCCGAGCGGTTCTAGGCGCTACAGTCTGGAACCGCGCGGCCGCTACGGTCGCAGGTTCGAATCCTGCCTCGGGCATGGATGTGTGTGGTGTCCTTAGGTTAGTTAGGTTTAAGTAGTTCTTAGTTCTAGGGGACTGATGACCTCAGCGGTTAAGTCCCATAGTGCTCAGAGCCATTTTTTGTATGGTATCGTCAATTATTCAACTTATTTGCAGTTTTAGGCTCTCCTCGTGTAGCGCTATGCATATATATGTGTAATTTGGCGCGATCTTTATGATTAATTACATAATTAGGACCGATCATTACTTCAGTTTCCCACCCAAAATAAATAAAGTACACCAACCTATCTTTCCTCTCCTGCTGCTGGACAGTGTCCCTGTGAAGATGAGTGGACTTGGGCTTTGTGCCAAAAAGGACCGGAAAGGACACCGCCATTTTGAGTATCCTGGCAATTCCCGGGTGAGTTGCGACGTCTGCAAAGCCTTGGGACAAAGAAATTTTCGCATTTTTGATATTTCCACCATTTTTTGGTTTTCGCGCCCAAGTTGGAATTTCCGCCAATAAGGCAGTTGGAGAGGAGGGGGCAGGGGAAGGGGGTGGGAACCCATTTGCCATGATGTCATCTGGGAGTGGGAGTTCGGGGGGCAATAATTGATCAATTTAATTAATTCGCATAATTAATCCACTGACATATGCGACTTTGACAAAGGGCAGATAGTTATTGTCCAGCACTTGGGAATGCGTATTGCTGATATGGCACTGAAACTGGTCGGGTGTTCATGTGATAAAGTAAGTACCAATGCAAATTGATTGAAGGACGTTGAAACCATGAGTAGGTGGCAAGCTGATGGATGTCCACTCCTAATCACATAACATGAGGGTCAGAGGCTTGATCACTCCGTAGGGCAGGATAGGCAGCGATCTGTGGCAGATCTGGTGACAGGGTACAATATTGGTGCAGGCGAAAGTGTTTCGGAGCACACAGTTCAGTGCAGATTGTTGAAAGTATGGCTCCACAGCAGACAATCTTTTTGCTTTCCATGTTGACAGTTGCATAGACAATTACGATTGCAATGAGCATGGAGTGATAGAGACTGGATTGTGTATCATAGGATATGTGTTGCCTGCCATGATGTATCACATTTCTTGTTACACCAGGTCGATGTCTGTGTCTGCATATGCCATCACCCGCCGGCCGTGAGTGGCCGAGCGGTTCTAGGCGCTACAGTCTGGAACCGCGCAACCGCTGTGGTCGCAGGTTCGAATCCTGCCTTGGGCATGGATGTGTTTGATGTCCATAGGTTAGTTAGGTTTAAGTAGTTCTAAGTCCTAGGGGACTGATGACCTCAGAAGTTAAGTCCCACAGTGCTCAGAGCCATTTGAACCATTTTTTTGCCATCACCCAAGTGGACAGCTGCTCAGACACACATGACACCAGAGATACATGCCGGAGGGGCGTTATTATGCTAGGATGTTCATTCACCTGAGCCTCTGCAATCGAAGGCACTGTGTTAGACATGTATTATTCATACATTCTTATGGACTACTTGCATTCCTTCATGCCTGATGTCTTCCCAGAAGGCGATGTCATTTTCCAGTAGGACAATGGATAATGTCACAAGGCTAGAATTGTGCTGTAGTGGTTCGACGAGCACGATAGTGAACTCACGTTGATGTCACACCTTCCAAATTCAGCTGATCTTAGCCTGATGGAACACGCCTGGGATGCAATCATGTGCCAACCCTGCACGCACTGTCCACTGTACATAATTTACGGTAATTCCGCGACATATGCACAGATAAGTGGTGCCATACACCTGTGGAAATCTACCAAGAACTAGTCGAATCCCCCACCCCCAGGCAGAACTGCTGCTCTTTTGGATTCTGGAGATGGATCGACACATTACTAAGCAGCTGATCATAATGTTTTGGCACATCAGTGTATTTGCACCTGGTCTTAGGCCCTTGTGTTGCTACCATCTGAGTAGCGTAGACAGGTGGTTATTCATGTGTAGAATGGCAGTACTTGCTGCTTCACAAGTCTGTTGGTGTGGCATATATTTTGCAATATTTTTTAAAAGTGAATTTCCAAACTCAATAATTTTTTGACATGCCACCATCAAATTGATCTATGGATTACATCATCTTCTAAGCTCCATCGTTTGCTTCCTGGGCCAACCTATGTCTCCTAACCCCTTTGGTACATACTGAAAAACTTTTCTGGATATCTGCCTTGTTGCATTATGTTTACTGTTCCTTTTATTCCTGCTTAAATGTACTGATTTTTTTGTTATCCAAATATTTTAAGCTTGTTTCTAATATCTTCATTACTTAATCTCTCTTCTAGTTTACATGCTTTAACAGATGTGAGAAATTTCGTTTCTTATGTCACTGTTGGATTTATGTCTTTCTTGTTTGCTATCCAAGCCGAGGATCCATAAAGGAGCAATGGAACAACAGCTCGTGTTTTATAGAATTTCATTTGGATTCCTTTAGTTGTTTTTTGTTTAATGTTTTTGTTATTGTTCCACAGACCCCTACAATTTTACTGTCATATTCTTAATATCTTTATCATCATTGAAAGAAATGTCTCATTACAGATAATTAAAATGACTTACTTGATCGATTATTTTGTTGTCTAACACTAATTTTGACTGCATCTGTTGCTTTCCTCGGACTTCCATTACTTTTGTGTTTTCTATTGATGTTTTGGAATTACAGTTTTGACCAATTTGGTTTACTTTCAAAATATTTTGAAATTACAGTACATATATTATTATTATTATTTTATTTGCTTTTACGGCCTCATTGGACCACTTTAGTCAGTCATTTCCTGGTCCTCTTCTTCAGTAAGCACACGTTTCGTTCTTTCTTAACTGCCCAGTATCTTTTCATTCATTCTGATGCCAAGTCATCTGCAAATCCTAAAAAAAGTAGGTTTACACAAGTATCATCTTTCTTGCTTCCAATTGTTATGTTTTGAGGATTCTCTTTGTACCTTTCTCTCATCAAATATTCAAGAACACAGTTGAAAAGCAGTGGCGATAGACCATCTCCTTGTCATAACCCTGTTTTAATCGTTAATGGCTTATATAGTTCTCCTCTCAATTTTACTTTGGACTTGGTGTTTGTAAGGGTTAATATTATCATTAATTTGGGATGAAATCAAAAATTTGTTAATATGTCCAGCATGTAATATCTGTGGATGCGATCGTAAGCTTTTTTGAAGTCCACAAAGATTATGACTAGTTGCTTCTGTCTCCTTTTGTAGGCATCCATTATTAATTTTAATGTGATGATCTGTTCTGGGCAGCTTCTCCAGGGTTTAAATCCTCCTTGGTATTCTCCTAGCTCGTTTTCAAGTTGATCTTTACAGCGATTGTAGAGAATTCTTGACAATATTTTATATGTGCAATCCAAAATGAAAACCCCTCTGTAGCTATCCAGATTCAATTTTTCTCCGTTTTTGTGAAATGGGTGTAAGTAGTAGAGCAACAAAGACGTCACTCCACTCTTCATTTTTGCCAAATTTATTCAAGATGGCGGATCCAAGATGGCGGCGATAGATACAGCAATGTTGCATGGTGGGAAGTTCAAATTTTGGCTGAAAAATAGGTCAGTTGGGCTACCTCCACTAACGTAACCTCCTCCCCTACCCCCTCCCCAACTCTCCACAGAAATTGGTGTGAAGTTCAATTTCCAGCAGGACAATGCAGCACACCATGGCTGCCTCCACTACTCTAAGAAAATGGTGGAAAAAAGGGCACTTGGGCTACCTCCACTAACATAAGTCATCAGACCATCACCTCTACCTAGGAATTGGCGGGAAAAGGACTCAGCCTGTGCTGGATAGGATGGATGTAAGTCTTTATTTTGCAGACAGTCTTTATTTAAACAATTTGAGACAGTACCTCAATCCAGTGTGTTAACCATTAGGTCCGTAGTCCAAATGACCTAGTACACTGTACTGCCACCAGAGTCTGCCATTGTCCCTCCTGTGACATAATCCAAAAAGCGGTCTAGAGGGGAAAAAATGGCGGAAAAAAGACTCAGCCTGCACTGGTCTGCTGGAGAGAGGAAGGAGTGTACTTTATTTATTTCGGATCAATTTATTTAGGGACATATTTCACCCAGTTAATTTATTACACTGATACAACTCACTCACTCTGACATGCTTGGGGTCACAATACACATTTTACAGACCTGCAAACTACTTGTAAATCACCAAAATAATGTAGTACACCAATGTGCAGAGACGCAAACAACTCCTAAATTGTCAAAATAATGCATGTACAAGGTTCTCCAAACACACTTGATAATCATAAACTGTCGAAATCATGCACTGCACAGCCTGCACACTTGTTCACAAAATAATGCAACAGACACGAAAACAACTCGTAAATTGTCAAAAAATAATGTGTGTTTATCACTATTTAAACATGCTCACAACACTTAAACACTCGAAAATAATGTAGTGCACAAAAACTCAGTTCACGTAAAAAATGCAACGTATCAGCAAACTGTTCCAGCGTGTGCAAGTGCTTTCAATGCCAGCCAGACGAAAGCCAATACTGGAGCACGAGCCATTACTATCGCGCCACTGCCAATGGCAGGTGAAAGTTGCGTCTATTTTCGTGTATACAGTTAGAGTTCTTCGAGTCTTATACTAACGTCACATGACTATGTAAATAAGCCTCAAGTCAGGACTGCGAGCATGTGTTCACCATTGCTGGTGCGATCCCTCTCTCTACCTACAGTCCAGACAAGACCTAACTGCCGAGTGACTCAATCTTACAGACGCTACAAAAATCCGTTCCATTACTTCCCATAATAGCACAGGCTGCATTGTTCCTAGTGATCCTAATGGGGCATGCGAGCTGCATCTGGCCATGCACGTGTTTACCTGCCAAGCATGGCTGATGCATTGCCGTGAAATGCTCGCATAGCTACACACCATCGCAAGTGCATCTGAAAGGTTCTCAATATTGTACAGGTGTCACATGGCTATATAAAATAAGAGCCAAGTCGACCTCTTGGAAATTGTATAGTGTCCCAGAAATAGTCAGTGGTAACTTTTGTAGGAGCTTTCGTGATGTCTCAGCTTGTTTGCATGGAAATTCTTGCCCTAACAGAACCCGTTTACGAAAATAGCGTAGAATAACGCCGAATGCGTTCCTCCTGATGGTCCTAACGTGGCACCCCATCCATCATTCCTTCCTGGAAATCGTAAAGTCCTGCTTTCAATAAACATCTCCAAAACGCGAACGTTCTCACCGCTATGTAGAGGTTCCTATGCCCTGGCACAACGATGTCTTGTGATTGAATAGAGCATTATGACTGGCTCTTATTGAATTTACCTCCCCCCCCCCCCCCCCAATTGACCATCGGGTCTTTTGAAGTGCTGAATGGGTGCTTGGTATCCCTGAAAGTTTTCTCTAAACGTCGTGTTGAAAATTCTTGTATTATTTTTGTTGGAATCCTGTTGGATTTCGTGGAATCTGTTGTTGTCATATCCTCGTTGTTCTTCTCGAATCACCTTTGCAGTTTGTTTTCGAGTTCTAAGAAAGTTGTCCCAGATCTCCTCGGTTTTGCGGCTGTTGATTTTTTTCCGGGCTATTATTCGGTTGTCTATTGCCTGATCGCAGACTGTGTTCGACCAGCGGTGTTTTCTGGTTCGAGGGGGTTGTCCCAATTTCATGGCTTCCTGAACTTTCCTTGTTAGTTTCTTCCAGTCTGTCGATTTGTCTGATTAATTTGTTTGATGATTTGTGCTTTGTTGAGTTTCAGGTATTTCGGATCTGTCTTCATGTTTTTGAGTGGATATTTTTTGCTTCTATTGGGTTGACAATGGGTCTTTATTTGTAGGAGATAATGGTCTGATTCAAAAGCACGTTTGCGACGTCTGACATTTAGAATTTCTTTCGTATTTTCCTTGGAAATCACGACGTGATCGATTTGGTATTCGCCCTGACTCAAACTGGGCGATTTCCATGTCGTTAGCTTGTGTGTAGGTTTTTGAAATTGGGTGCTCATAACTAGAAGTTAATTAGTTTCTGACGTTCTGGTTGGTACATTTGTGTTTGGCATAAGGGCCTGTTATACCTCTGAATTTTCTCTCTTTTCTTAGCTGTGCATTAAAACCGCCCAATAGGCTTTTCACATGGTGGCTTGGTATTTTGTTGGTTCCTTCTTCCAGAATTTCCCAGAAATTATCCATGGCTTTGTGGTCGGTTTTGTTATGTTGATTTGTAAGGGCATGTACATTGATTAATGTGTAAGATTTATTAGCTGATTTTAGTGACAGTAATAGAGGTTCTTTCATTGGGAGAGGTGAAGTCGATCACTGGGTTGAGTGTTGAGTTGTGTATGGCGAATCTGTTTCCCAGGAGTGGTAGTTTCCCTCTAGCTTTTCCAGCAGGTTCACTCTTGTAGATTCTGAATTTCTCTGTGTTGAAGTGTACTTCGTCAGTAAATCTGATCTCTTGGAGTGCGGTGATTTTTATATCAAATTTTTCCAGGGTGTAGGTAAGATCTTTTAATTTGCCTGTTTTGGTAAGAATGTTCACATTAATTGTGCCAATAACATTCTTATTGTTGTGGATTGGCAAGACAGCCAACCCACTATGAGAGGAAGCCAAAAGGCACGCGTTTTAGCTCACGCAGGCTGGCGTGAGGTCTGGAACAGGTCAAGGAAATGAGACTAACACAAAACGTACGTAGCTGCTGGAATACTTAACTTTAATCCATAATTGGTGAACATCGCTCTTGACGGTACATGTTTTACAGCATCAATAGTAACTGGTAATGGCGCCTTGCTAGGTCATAGCAAATGACGTAGCTGAAGGCTATGCTAACTATCGTCTCGGCAAATGAGTGCGTATTTTGTCAGTGCATCATCGCTAGCAAAGTCGGCTGTACAATTGGGGCGAGTGCTAGGAAGTCTCTCTAGACCTGCCGTGTGGCGGCGCTCGGTCTGCAATCACTGATAGTGGCGACACGCGGGTCCGACGTATACTAACGGACCGCGGCCGATTTAAAGGCTACCACCTAGCAAGTGTGGTGTCTGGCGGTGACACCACATTCCTCCCCCGCAAATCGGCGGACGGTTGTGTTATAAGGCTTCCGCCCGCCGTGGGGAGGACCCCATGTTGACGTATGCGACGAGGTGGGGAGCCTAACAACAGGCGAGGCTGTGCCACCCGCACCCTGCCATTCGGTCCGAGGGGAGCTAGGAAACGCCTGAAGATCTACTCCAGGGTGCACGCCAACATGCGGTGTATGCGGTGTATGCCGAAGGGTCGACCTCCACCGGGCCGGGGCACCCGACGGGCGACGGGCGAAGACGACATATGGTCCGGAGCGGGCAAGAGTTCCATGTCGGAGGACAACTGGTCACGGGGAGCGATCGGCGGCGCGTGACCCAGGGAGGCGCCTGGCGGTTGCAGCGACGCGTCCACTGCGGCGGGAGAACAGGCGGCGGCGGCGGCGGCGGCGGCGGCGCGTCGCCATGGGGCAAAATGAAAGGCAACGTCGGTAACACCTGGGGCTGAGGCGAGCCAGTAGATGGGTCCCCAGGGCGCTGACCGGACGGCACCGTCGCTGAAAGCAGACGGGGAGCGGCAGATCCCGTGCGACGACAGAGGCGCAGCTGATTGAGATGCCGACGCACCTCACCAGAGGCCCCCAAAACCAGATACATACCGCGGCTGAGGCAGCGAAGAATGCGCCCTGCGAACCAACGCCGTGAACCTCGATAGTTGCGATAATAGACAACGTCGCCTGGAGCAAAAGCAGGTGTCTGCCGCTGCACAGCAACCTGATGTGGCGGATGTAGCAAAGACATCAAGGTTCGATGAGGGCGACCGTGGAGCAACTCAGCCGGCGAGGGACCATCTCGGGGCTGAGAGCGATATGAGGACAAAAAGAGCAATAACGCGTCCTCCCGAGAATGCGACTCTTTTAACTTCAACATCTGTGACTTGAAAGTCCGGACCAATCGTTCAGCGGCAACGTTTGACTGTGGCGAAAACGGTGCGGACGTCAGATGTTGAATACCATTGGCCTTGCAGAATGACTGAAATTCTGCGGACATGAATTGTGGGCCATTGTCGGAAACAATAGTCTGTGGAAGACCTTCAATGCAAAAGATAGCAGATAACGCTTGGATGGTAGCAGATGACGTCGTGGAAGACATCCAGACAACAAAAGGAAAATTACTGAATGAATCTACCACAACCAACCATCGAGCATTCCAGAATGGACCAGCAAAATCGATGTGTAAGCGTTGCCAAGGGGAAGTGGCTTTTGGCCATGCAAAGAATTTCCGCGGTGGTGCGGATTGTTGTTCGGCACACGCCATGGAAGAAGAGCACATATGCGTAATTGCGGCATCGATTCCGAACCAAGTACAGTGCCGACGAGCAAGTTGTTTCGTTCTCACTATACCCCAATGTCCTTGGTGGAGAAGCTTTAAGACAGAGGACTGTAACAAACGTGGGACCACGACCCTGGACTGATCATTATCAGAACGCAACAGCAAAACACCACGTCGTACAAAAAGTCTCTCCTTGTGAGCAAAAAATCAGCGAACCAACGGATCCCCGATCCGTGACTTTGACAAGGGCCATTGAGTAGCAACAAAACGCAGAACGGTAGCCAGGACAGGGTCGGCAGCTGTGGCTGTAGCTACACGATGAAAATCAATCGGAAACGATTCGACTACGTCATCGGAGGAATCGAATGCTCTATCCTCAGCAACAGGCAAACGGGACAACGCATTGGCGTTTCCGTGCTTAGCAGTGGACCGATACAAGATATCGTAGCAGTACTGCGAGAGGAAAATAGACCAGCGAATGAATTTCTGCGCTGTACGTGGAGGTACAGGCTTGTTCGGATGAAAAAGCGATGTCAAAGGTTTGTGGTCTGTGATGATGGTAAAGTGACGACCATACAAGAAATCATGAAACTTTGTAACACCAAATACGAGAGCCAATGCTTCTTTCTCGATCTGTGAATAATGTCTTTGCGCAGACGAGAGCAATTTGGACGCAAAGGCAATAGGGCGATCGTGCGAACCATCTTTGTACGCAAGCACAGCACCGATCCCGAAATCCGATGCATTCACCATCAACAAAAGGGGTTTCTGGGGATCGAATGGCGTAAGGCAAGTATTGGAAAGCAACGCCGATTTCAACTGGCGAAAGGCGCGTTCGCATTCCGTCGTCCAGACGAACGGAACACCCTTACGGCGTAAGCGATGGAGTGGAGCTGAAATGGAAGAGGCATGTGGCACATATCGGTTATAGTAATTTATTTTTCCCAGCGCACTCTGTAGTTGCTTCAAATTCTGCGGCGAAGGCAAGTCTTGTATGGCACGGAGGTGCTCTGGACTGGGATGTACGCCTTGGGCATTGAGTACATGTCCCAGATAGGGTAAGTCACGAGCAAAAAACACACATTTGTCCTTCCGCAAGCGAAGACCATTTTGTCGCAAGACCTGAAATAATGTTCTGAGATTGGCTAAATGTTCTTCTTCCGTCTTTCCGCAGATCACAATATCGTCGAGCTAGTTTGCTGCAGTAAGGACCGACGCACAAACAGTTTGTAGATATTGCTGAAACAATGCAGGGGCGGATGCACACCCGAATGGCAGTCGTTTGAATCGATACAAACCAAGGTGCCTGTTAACCACGAAAACGCGCTGGGATTCTTCGTCCACCGGTATTTGCAAGTACGCACCTGCTAGGTCCAACTTTGAAAAATATTTACCCGGGCACAGTTTGTCAAAAAGATCTTCCGGGCAGGGTAAAGGAAAAGTTGCAGTCACTAGTTGTGGATTCACTGTAGCCTTCAAGTCCACGCAAAGTCTCAATTTTTCGGAAGGTTTTGGCAAAATTACTAAGGGTGATGCCCAGAGGGAAGCCTGCACACGTTCAATTACACCTTGTGATTCCAAATCGTTTAATGTTCTTGCGACCTCATCACGCAATGCGTGGGGAACATTGCGCGCTCTGAAAAATTTCGGTTGCGCGTTTACTTTCAGTTCCAAATGTGCTTTGTAGTTCTTAGCGCAACCAAGGCCCAGTGCAAAAAGGTCTGCAAATTCTTCACATAGACGAGAAACACTGTCTGAAGGCACAGTCTGGTTCACTGATAGGACCTGATTGACTATAGACAAGTTAAACAACTGAAACAAATTGAAACCAAACAAGTTCAGTGCAGAAGAAGAATGAAGGACGTAAAATGACACAAGTTTTGTTTGTCCTTTGTATGTTGCAAGAAGGCTGCACTGTCCTAACACAGGGATCGCTTGTCCTGAATAACTACTTAACTTAAAATTTGCGGCATGCAACGGAGGTGTGCCCAGCTGTTTGTATGTGTCTTGATTGATCAGTGAAACTGCAGCTCCGGTATCGAGCTGGAATGGTATCACTTTGCCGTTAATGTCCAAGTCTACAAAAAGTTTATTGTCCTGCTGACGACAAGAGCGACTGTCTCGTGCAACGTGAACTGACACTGGTACATAATCACTTGCGACTTGACGTGATTTCCGGCGATGTCGACGCATACTGTTAGTGGGACGAATACAGTCACTGTTAGAGAGAGTGGCACTGGGCGGAATGGAATGAACTACATGAATTTCCATGGGCGAAGTTTCATGAGCCGGAGTATCCTTGGTTCGATTCCGATTCCGGTGCGAAACAAAGGGCCTGGAATGGTTGTGAGTGTCCGATCTGAGCTTTTTTTGGCAAACACTCTGAACATGTCCTTTTTCATTACAGAAAAAGCAAATAGCTTGGCGTGACGGGCAATTCTCACGCGAATGTCTAGTAGCACACCGCGGGCATGATTTTAGCACTGCATTTGCTTGCCTGCGCGGTACACGTGGCTGAGAGCCTGGTGGCAGCTGTGCGGACGGGTGCGAGGGCTGTTTACTGTTCCGTGCAGCGTGCCCGGCTGGCCGGTTAATGTGACACACTGCTGGTGAAGTTTCATATGATTTCTGAGCAAAGTCAAGTGTGTCCTGCCGATCCAATATGTCCATCACTTGTTCAAGGGAGGGATTGACTAGTTTCAAAATCTGTTCCCTTATATGAACATCAGAAACGTTCTGTGCAATTGCATCACGTACCATAGTATCTGAGTAAGGGAGTCCACATTGACACTCAAAAGCACAATCCCTAGTAAGGTTGGCTCTGAGCACTATGGGACTCAACTTCTGAGGTCATTAGTCCCCTAGAACTTAGAACTAGTTAAACCTAACTAACCTAAGGACACCACAAACATCCATGCCCGAGGCAGGATTCGAACCTGCGACCGTAGTGATCGCGCGGTTCCAGACTGCAGCGCCTTTAACCGCACGGCCACTTCGGCCGGCAATCCCTAGTAAGGCCTTGCAAAGTTGCAACCCACTCCCTATTAGTATGACTGGCCGTACGTTTTGTACGGAAGAAGGTATACCTTTTCGCAACTACATTGACTGATTCTTTGAAATATGCATTTAATGCAGACAAAATTTCGTCGTGGGACAGAGTTGCTATGTCACGTCGGGGAAATAATTTGACTATCACACGGTACGTGGTCACTCCGACGGAAGATAATAAAAAAGGCTGCCGCTCGTTACCTTAAATTCTGTAAGCGGCGAGATGGAATCCAAATTGGCGTGACCACTCCGTCCAGCTTTCCAGTGCAGCATCAAAAGAACGAAAAGTTGGTGCAACTGCCTGTGGTGGCTGCGTGAGCGATGGAGCGGCGGCTGCCGCATCGTTTTGCATTGCACGTTGACCCTGGACGAGCTGTCCAAGGGCATCCAGCAAGGCCTGCGTCTGCTGGTTCTGTAAGCGATAAAATTCGGACAGTACCTCTGGAGATTGTGGCGAAACCATTACACAAGTAAATCAGGACAGTATAGTTACGAACGCGAATTGGCCTCGTCGCCAAATTTGTGGATTGGCAAGACAGCCAACCCACTATGAGAGGAAGCCGAAAGGCACGTGTTTTAGCTCACGCAGGCTGGCGTGAGGTCTGGAACAGGTCAAGGAAATGAAACTAACACAAAACGTACGTAGCTGCTGGAATACTTAACTTTAATCCATAATTGGTGAACATCGCTCTTGACGGTACATGTTTTACAGCATCAATAGTAACTGGTAATGGCGCCTTGCTAGGTCGTAGCAAATGACGTAGCTGAAGGCTATGCTAACTATCGTCTCGGCAAATGAGAGCGTATTTTGTCTGTGAACCATCGCTAGCAAAGTCGGTTGTACAACTGGGGCGAGTGCTAGGAAGTGTCTCTAGACCTGCCGTGTGGCGGCGCTTGGTCTGCAATCACTGATAGTGGCGACACGAGGGTCCGACGTATACTAACGGACCACGGCCGATTTAAAGGCTACCACCTAGCAAGTGTGGTGTCTGGCGGTGACACCACACTTATGTTTGGTCTTGACAATGTTAACAGCTCTTGAGGAACCCCTATTCTTTCCAGCATGGAGTCCCTGATCCCCAGACTCTGGTGATCAGGTGAGTCCAGTCTATCAACTGATGCCTGGTGTAGTGATTCAATGATCATCTTTTCTGTCAAGCGTTCAAGTTGAATTTCAGTGTTTGATCTAGACAGAGATCACATGTGTTCGACTCAATTTTTGAGCTCGAGAAGACTTCAGTGCAGGCTCCTCAATTAGAGGAACAGACGCTGACCAGTGGCCATAGGATTCCAAACAAACACCAGTGAGTTTTCAATGTTTATTAATTTTTGGTCTGCCTGGGGTATTTCATTTCCCCAGTACCACCTATATCTAGGAGGAGTTCCCCTATCCGCCACCCAGGGAGTCGCCCGATGGGGGTACTAACAACCAACACAGGAATATATAGAGGAAACTATCTAAATCTGGGCCCTGGCCCCAAAGCGGCCCCCTAGGGCTCCAGACTCTGCATTGTGCTGAACTCTGGTGGAAATCCCTCTAAACATTAGTTTAGGCTTGTGCCACTATGTAGTGGAGCGCTCACATCATCCACTCAAGGTGCCGCTTGCTCAGATGACAACACGTGTTTTTCGTGAAATCAAAGTTTTGAGACAGTGCTACTTATTGCTACTTTTCGTCAGGATACTGGAACGTATACACATTCATTAATGGGAAGGATTGGGGATCATGCTTATATCTAAGTCATGTTATTTTGACATTTATCTAAAAAGTTATTTTAAATATAAATCTGATAGTATGGAAGCCTCACAAATGACCCCCTTCTGGTTCCAAATCGGACCCCTTATTTTTTAATGTTTTCTTTTGGATTTCTGTTCCAGAATCCAAGGCAATAAAATGGTGAAAGGGAGCAGAAGGTGTGGAGTCCAACCAAAATGAACGAGGCTATAGATGCTATTAGAAGTAAAAAGATGGGCTGTAAAAAAGCAAGTAAACAGTATAATGTCCCGAAAACTACGCTAATGAGATTATCTAACATGAAATACAGGACTCCAGAGGAAGCAGCGAATGTTAAAAGGGGCAGACGTACAGTTTTAGGCAGTACCCTTGAAGATGAGCTTGTCAATTATTGTCTTGCAACGGAGGCTTCGTTTTTCGGGCTTACTCGTAGTGACCTGAGGAGAATGGCTGTTTAGTTGGCAGAAAACAATGGCCGTGAACATCCTTTCAATAGTAACATCTCTGGAAGAAAGTGGGTTCGACTTTTTTTAAAACGTCATCGTGCTAAACTATCAGAAAGGAAACCTACTGGTACATCTTACAGCAGGGCCTTTGGTTTCAGCAAAGAAAATACACAGAAGTTCTACAAACTTCTAGAGGAAGTTAACGATAAAGGAAAGTTCACCCCAGACAAAATCTATAATGTGGACGAAAGCGGAATCATTTACAATCCAAAGTTGCGAAAGTAATCGTCGTGAAGAGGAAAAAACAAATAGTTGCTTTAACATCAACAGAAAGAGGAGCTCCTTTAACTGTAGCCTGCTGTATGAATGCTGCTGGTTCATTTGTACCTCCTCTGGTAATTTTTCTGCGCAAAAATATGAGTGACCAATTGAAGAAACGAGTACCGCCAGGCACAATATTTGCAGTGCATCCGTCTGGTTGGATGCAAACCAAACTATTCACACAATGTTTCCAAGACTTCATTGAAAACACCAATTCTACATAGGAAAAGCCTATACTACTGGTCTTGGATGGGCAAGAACATTGATTTAATTGATCTGGCGATAGCAAACCATGTTACCATAGTGTCACTGCCTCCTTATAGCTCGCATAAATTGCAGCCGTAAGATAGGACGTTCAAGTCCTTTGAAAGTCTACTACAGCGAAGAAGTCAGGCAGTGGTTCTCTGTGCTTATGACATCATGGAGATATTTGGCGGAGCTTATGTCAAAAGTCAAAGATCTCAAATTTCTACCAATTGTTTTAAAGTTACAGGGATATACCCCTTGAACAGGACGCTTTTCTCAGATGCAGAATACATTGACGAAGCAAACAAAAAGCAAACAACCTCTTTTTATGAAACCGCTAAGAGACAACCGTTGATATCAAACAATCCATCAACTTGTTGGGAAAACCAGGCAGAGACATTCGATCTAAACCAGCCATCGACATCTTCAGCAGTTCAGTCCATTCGACATATTTCAGGTACCGCATATCAAAAAGTGGACCTCTACTAGGGGACAGTAAGGTTTTAGTTTTACTCTTATCACCTCCTCCCACTACAAAACACAACTGGTTGAAACTCAGGAAGCTAAAGAAGAAAAAGAAGCTGCAAAGTAACAGAGATGTGGTCAAGGACAAAAGGGTAGACGTGGTCGCAGTCAGGGTTCCGTATCAGTCAGGTCTTCAGGAAAAGGAAAAGCACCAGTAAAAAAGCGACTTTATTTCAAGAAAGGAGACGATAAATGCAGCAGTGAAGATGATCATGCCAGCATCTCTAGTGGAATGTCTGAATTAGAAGTCATTCCAGGAGTTGTGCCTTCCCAAGATGATGAAGACGCTGAGTGCATCTTTTGTTCTGGGAAGTTTTCAGAGGACACAAAAGGAGAGTTGTCGGTCATATGCCAGATGTGTAGCTTGTGGGCACATACAGAGTGTGCAGGGGCTTAAAAAGACAATTACATTCGTGACTTCTGCCGCTAAAGGCAATGTATTCATAAATTGTTCGATTTTTGTTTCATTTTGTAATTTTTTCTACTTCAAAATACGTACTTGGTTTCATTAAGGCAATACTTCTAATCTTAATTGCGTTTTATTTTACTGTGGCATATTTGTGACTAATTTGCATTGCTATTTAAAATATTTTAAAAGGCGGTCCGAATTAGGCACCAATTTTCCAAAAAGAAAATTAATGTAAGCTTTTTTTGTAATTTTTTTAGAGTAAGAAAATTACTTCAAATTGTTAAAAATTTCACTTAAACAAGTTGGCAACTAAATGAAGTATGCATAGAACGCTCATAAAGCGTAAATTTCAGATATTATATGCTTTAAAAAATTAAAAACAAAATGAGGGTCCAATTTTGGGTATTTTCCTCTCTCTCTCTCTCTCTTGTAAGGTTTGGGAATTATAATTTCGACCAATTTGGTTTAATTTAAAAACATTTTTATGTAATTCTACCTTTGAAGTTTCTATTATAGTCTTGTCGTCAACATACATTAATGTTTTTACATAATGGTTCTTATGTAGTTCTGTTTCTTAACTTTTTTTGTTTTCACATTCCTCTTTTTAATCATGCCATTTGTAGATAAAGTTAGTAAAACTGGGGAAAGCTTCCAACTTTGCTTAACTCCTTGATTAGTTAGAACGTCAGTCTTATTATGTTGTCCTCTGGTTTTATCACAAATTTAGTTTCGTTGTATAGGCCTTTTGTTGCCCATATCAAGTGTCATGGAATTCCATTTTCTTGTAATACTGACTAGAGTTTTATCATGTTTAACCTGTCAAACGCATTGACATATTCAATAAAGCTATGTGTGTCACATAGAATTCTCCTCTTTTATTTTTCATTATCTTAAAAGTGAATATATTAATCGTTCTTATTCGTCCTCATCAAAATCTCTGGTCTTCAGTTAAAACTGATTCTGAATTGGTCTTATACTTACTGAAAGTGTCGAAATTTTTGCGTATACTATACACTCAGCTGTTACAACATTTTATTCCCCAATAATTATTACAGTCTTTTCAATATCCTTTCTTAAAAATCGACCACACAAAAAATGTTGATCAAATTTCGGACTTTCCTGCTTTGTTCCAGCATAAATTTAGGAAATGTAAAAGTCTCACTTTAAATAGAACTCTCCAGTATTTTAATAACCCTCTGTTAATGGCGTCTATTGCAGCCGCCTTTCTGTTTTTCATTGTTTTTAGAACTTCTTGAATTCTACTAATATTAGTATAGCTACCCCTTTCCTACCTTCGTACAGGTCTACTTGTTCCGTTAATGTTCATACCATAGGTTTTTATAATGTTGTTCCCACTGTCCTTCGCGACATACTTTGGGCAGTACTGTACTGTGAAATTCTCCACGATTAAGGTTTTTCGTGTGCTGTAAGCCTTCAGTGATTCGCCTCAGCTACTACGATCACATGTCCAGATAATGCTTCGTCCTCGGACGCCACCGTCAGCTATCGTTCCTACGAAATTCACCGCTCTCGGCAGGCGCCGTGGAGTGTCAGCTGGATTTCCAGATGAATCCAGAAGGAGTTCCGCAGCGGTCACAGCGAGGCCGCGCGCCGCAGCACGCCCGCCTGGCCTTTCCACTCCCGCGCCCTCTCGCGAATGTCGCAAGTCTTCCCCGGCCTAGCCGAGACCACGCCCACTCCAGGAATCCGCGGTGACCTCTGACCTGTAACCGCTGATCCGCGGTGTCCATGGCTGCGCCTTGCATGCGTCCCCCGATCTTAGCCTAGCCGTCCCTCTCCTGACACATTACTGGCCTTTAAAATTGATACACCACGAAGATGACGTGTTACAGACGTGAAATTTAACCGACAGGAAGAAGATGCTGTGATATGCAAATGATTAGCTTTTCAGAGCATTCACACGAGATTCGTGCCAATGCCGACACCTACAACGTGCTGACACGAGGAAAGTTTCCAACCGATTTCTCATACACAAACAGCAGTTGACCGGCGTTGCTTGGTGAAACATTGTTGTGATGCCTCGTGTAAGGAGGAGAAATGCATACATCACGTTTCCGACTTTGATAAAGGTCGGATTGTAGCCTATCGCGATTGCGGTTTATCGTATCGCGACATTGCTGCTCGCGTTGGTCGAGATCCGATGACTGTTAGCAGAATATGGAATCGGTGGGTTCAGGAGGGTAATACGGAACGCCGAGTTGCAGTCGAGATGACAAGACATCTTATCCGCGTGGCTGTAACGGATCGTGCAGCCACTTCTCGATCCCAGAGTCAACAGATGGGGACGTTTGCAAGACAACAACCACCTGCACGAACAGTTCGACGACGTTTGCAGCAGCATGGACTATCAGCTCGGAGACCATGGCTGCGGTTACCCTTGACTCTGCATCACAGGAGCGCCTGCGATGGTGTACTCAACGACGAACCTGGGTGCACTAATAGTAAAACGTCATTTTTTTGAATGAATCCGGTTTCCGTTTACAGCATCATGATGGTCGCATCCGTGTTTGGCGACATCGCGGTGAACGCACATTGGAAGCGTCTATTTGTCATCTCCATTCTCGCGTATCACCCGGCGTGATGGTATGGGGTGCCATTGGTTACACGTCTCTGTCACCTCTTGTTCGCATTGACGGCACTTTGAACAGTGGACGTTGCATTTCAGATGTGCACGCCCCGTGGCTCTACCCTTCATTCGATCCCTGCGTAACCCTATATTTCTGCAGGATAATGCACGACCGCATGTTGCAGGTCCTGTACGGGCCTTTCTGGATACAGAAAATGTTGAACTGCTGCCCTGGCCAACACATTCTCCAGATCTCTCACCAATTGAAAACGTCTGTTCAATGGTGGCCGAGCAACTGGCTCGTCACAATACGCCAGTCACTACTCTTGATGAACTGTTGTATCGTGTTGAAGCTGCATGGGCAGCTGTATCTGTACACGCCATCCAAGCTCTGTTTGACTCAATTTCCAGGAGTATGAAGCCCGTTATTACGGCCAGAGGTGGTTGTTCTGGGTACTGATTTCTCAGGATCTATGCACCCAAATTGGGTGAAAATGCAATCTCATGTCAGTTCTAGTATAATATATTTGTCCAATGAACACCCGTTTATCATCTGCATTTCTTCCTGTTGTAGCAATTTTAATGGCCAGTAGTGCATTTCTCTGCCGCTTTACGACCGCTCTCCATCATCCTTGCGTTTCCGTACTACAAAACCGTGCACGGCATTACTGTGTTCAAACGCCGCTGGTATATCCCACGGAAGTTTGCGCGCGAAAAACTGACGAAAAATAGGCGGGAACGTCTACTCCTACCTCCCGCAAGCCGTCTTACGGTGTGTGGACGAGGGAACTTAGCGTATCACAGGCGCTTCCCCTTATTTAAAAAAATGTTCAAATGTGTGTTAAATCTTATGGGACTTAACTGCTAAGGTCATCAGTCCCTAAGCTTACACATTACTTAACCTAATTTATCCTAAGGACAAACGCACACACCAATGCCCGAGGGCAGACTCGAACCTCCCCCGGGACCAGCCGCACAGTCCATGCCTCCCCTTTTTTCAGTCGCTCACGTTGCGCGGAAAGAATGCCAATTGGAAGCTTCCATGTGATCTCGAATCGCTCTATTTTCACCTTCGTGGTGGTTTGAGAGGTCGTATTACGGGCCCAAACAAGAAAAAAAGTAAGCATCGTCTCTGAAACGCCTGTCTTAAGAGCTATGAGCAGTTGTTCGTGTTGATCATGTTCACTGCTGTGACAGACATCTCTCCTACTGCAAGCTGTTTGTTATTACGAACAGCCTGCAGAATCCGTGGCAACACGTTATTCTGTTACGGTGATACAGCAGAGCTTCTAACGTAATCTGCCTGCCTTTACATACGACCTGCACTTGTTAGTCATCGCTTAAGGAGCTGCTCATTACATCGAGGTGACAAAAGTCATGGGACAGCGATATGCACATAAACAGATGGCAGTAGTATTGCGTACAAAAGGTATGAAAGGGCAGTGCTTTGGCGGAGCTGTCATTTGTACTCAGCTGATTAAAAATGGTTCAAACGGCTCTGAGCACTATGGGACTTAACTTCTGAGGTCATCAGTCCCCTAGAACTTGGAACTGCATAAACCTAACTAACCTAAGGACATCACACACACGCGACCGTAGCGGTCGCGCGGCTCCAGACTATACCGCCTAGAACCGCTCGGTCTCTCCGGCCGGCCTCAGGTGATTAAAGTGAAAAGGTTTCTCATGCGATTAGGTCCGCACGACGTGAATTGACAGACTTCCAACGCAGAAAAGAATTTGGAGCTAGACCATTTCGGAAATCGTTAGGGAATTCAATGTTCCGAGACCCAAAGTGTCAGGAATATCAAATTTTAGTCATTATCTCTCACCAACGGCAACGCAGTGGCCGACGTCTTTCACTTAACGACCGTTCGGGCCGGCCGCTGTGGCCGAGTGGTTATAGGTGCTTCAGTCCGTAACCGCGCTGCTGCTACGGTCGCAGGTTCAAGTCCTGTCTTGGGCATGGATGTGTGTGATGTCCTTAGGTTAGTTAGGTTTAAGTGGTTCTAAGTCTAGGGGACTGATGACCTCAGATGTTAAGTCCCATAGCGCTTGGAGCCATTTGATCATTTTTGACCGTGAGCAGCGGTGTTTGCGTGGAGTTCTCAGAGCTCACAGAGGAGCAACACTGTGTGAAATAACCACAGAAATCAATGTGGGACGTACGACGAACGTATCCGTTAGGACAGAGAGTCGAAATTTGCTATTAATGGGCTATGGCAGCAGACGACCGACACAAGTGCCTTTGCTAACAGCGCGACCTAACACGTGTAGCACCTGTCCTGGGTTCGTGACCATATCGGTAAAAATGACGTTTTGCCATTCTTGCACCCAGGTTCGACGTTGAGTACACCATCGCAGGCGCTCCTGTCTGTTATGCAGCCACAAGGGTAACCGCAGCCATGGTCTCTGAGCTGATAGTCCATGCTGCTGCAAACGTCGTCGAACTGTTCGTGCAGGTGGTTGTTTTCTTGCAAACGTCCCCATCTGTTGACTCAGGGATCGGGACGTGGCTGCACGATCCGTTACAGCCATGCGGATAAGATGCCTGTCATCTCGACTGCTAGTGATACGAGGCCGTTGGGATCCAGCACGGCGTTCCGTATTACCCTCCTGAACCCACCGATTCCATATTCTGCTAGTAGTCATTGGATCTCGACCAACGCGAGAAGCAATGTTGCGATACGATAAACCGCAATCGCGATAGGCTACAGTCCGACCTTTATCAAAGTCGGAAAAGTGATGATACGCATTTCTCCTCCTTACACGAGGCATCACAACAACGTTTCACCAGGCAACGCCGGTCAACTGCTGTTTGTGTATCAGAAATCGGTCGGAAACTTTCCTCATGTCAGCACGATGTAGGTATCGCCACCGGCGCCAACCTTGTGTGAATGCTCTGAAAAGCTAATCATTTGCATATCACATCATCTTCTTCTTCTCCCCGAAGAAGGGACCGGTTGGTAGGACATGTTCTGAGGCATCGAGGGATCACCAATTTAGTATTGGAGGGCAGCGTGGAGGGTAAAAATCATAGAGGGAGACCAAGAGATGAATACACTAAGCAGATTCAGAAGGATGTAGGTTGCAGTAAGTACTGGGAGATGAAGAAGCTTGCACAGGATAGAGTAGCATGGAGAGCTGCATCAAACTAGTCTCAGGACTGAAGACCACAACAACAACAACAACAACAACAACATCTTCTTCCGGTCGGTTAAATTTCGCGTGTGTAGCACGTCATCTTCGTGGTGTAGCAATTTTAATGGCCAGTAGTGTACTAGGATTCCCTCATGCTGGTAAGCGCTGAGATTGTACTGCAATTTAAAAGCAGTTCACAAACTTACGAAACACCAACTGGTTCCGTTAGAACTAAAACATGCGCTGCACTTACCCAGAACTGTGAATGTGGTTTACAGTAGTAAGACTAACAGGTATTTACTGCGTTCTATGTCAAGGGACAGGAGAATCTGTCCTCTTTTGTTTACCGCGTTCTCTAGGTCGTTTGTAAGAATAAAGAGCATGCAGTAGAAGAGATGTGTTTCACAGAAGCGTACATGAACAGGTGCTCATAACCCTTAAAGTATGCAAGTTTTAGAGTCTTTGTTTACTGCCTGTTTTTGTAATGTTTGGTCCATACTAACACCACTCAAAATACGGCGCACTTTTGGTTTTTGAACACCCTGTTCGCTTAGGAGGAGGCAGGGGATTGGTTGGCTCCTCTGCGAACAATCACTCTCAGAATTTTAACAGTGAACCTCATCGCCATGTACCACACGTCCCTTGCAGCGTCCCCCAGAGGAGGTGAATGAGCACCTCCATGATGATTTCGTTCTTACTAGACAAACCCGTGGCGATACGTGCTGCTCTGCTTTGGATCTCTGTTACTATATTAATGCTACCTGAAAAAGGCCCCAAAACATCAGTCCAAAGAGAGATTTGTAAGCAACCTCTTTCGTGGGTGGGGACTCTTCCAACGAATCTGATTCTGGCACTTGCCTTCGTGCAGTTAGTTTTATGTGATCGTTCCAGTCTAAATCTCTGCTTGTGCATACTTACACAGATTTAAATAAACATTACTTCTTCCAGTAAATGTCCGGCAATCGTGTAATCTAACAATAACGAGTCTTTCTGCTTATTTCAATACAATTTTGTCATATGATGACATGATGGAGACCGTGGCTGTTGTTTGAAGATATATGTTGGTGGTATTGGCACAGCATTACCAAATACTATACATTTGAAAATAACTACACCATACATAACACACATGAACTCATAAGCTTAATTAAAGACATCCACATCCCATCAACAGCCGGCCGCGGTGGTCTCGCGGTTCTAGGCGCGCAGTCCGGAACCGTGCGACTGCTACGGTCGCAGGTTCGAATCCTGCCTCGGGCATGGATGTGTGTAATGTCCTTAGGTTAGTTAGGTTTAAGTAGTTCTAAGTTCTAGGGACTGATGACCACAGCAGTTGAGTCCCATAGTGCTCAGAGCCATTTTTTGAACATCCCACCAACAACTAAATTAGCATCACTAGACATAGTCAACCTATACACGAACATCCCTGTCAAAGAGACTATTAACATTATAAGAACCAATCTGCTTAAATATAAGAAACTTAGTGTTGCAGAGATCTGTGAACTCATAGAAATACTTTCACTTATTCTAGAGCATAATTACTTTAGCTTCAACAACAAACTGTACCAACAACATGATGGTTTCGCAATGGGAAGTAGCTTAGCTGGGATATTGGCTGGCAATTACATCAACCATATAGAACAAAAATTCTTCTCAACCAACCAGCACATCTCAAACAAAATAATCTACTACAGAAGATATGTTGAAGATACAATCTTGCTTTTTAATGGTACAAGCAATGAAATAGATACATTAGCAGCAGATCTAAGAAAAATGCACAAAAATATTAAATTCACAGTTGAACATGAAACTAATAAAAGCATTAACTTTCTTCACCTGAAAATTTGCAATAGTAACAATAAACATCAATTTAGTATTTACAGAAAACCTACCACCACAGATGTCAGTATTGACAACTCATCGTGCCACCCCTGCCAACAAAAAATGGCGTATTTCAGAACAATGCTACACCGAATTAAAAAAGTAACAATGAGTGACACAGATCAACAAAATGAATTCAATATGAGTAAAACAGTTGCTCATAATAATGGATATAAACCCACAATAATAGAAAAACTCCACAACAAAATGCAGACAAAAACCACAGATCCACTTCACAGCAGTCACTTCAAGCCAAATCAGTGTGAAGCCAAACGTAAATATGCTACTCTCCCATACATAGGTCCACTTTCATACCAAATAGCAAACTTATTTGAAAACCACGTGGGCCTACGGTTATGATGTTGAGACCAAGGTTCAGTCTTCACAATGGGTCAGAAAACGTTTTCCAAGAGGAAAAAATGTCAAAGGTCAAATGTCAAAGCCACGCTGATAGTTTTCTGTGGCTTTGAATTCTTGACACGGGGACAAACTCTTAAATTATATTAATATCGGGATATGTTGCGACGCCTGAGAGAAAATGTGAGAAGGAAATGGTCTGAAATGCGGTGGGATAATTCATGGCTATTACATCACGATAACACGCACACATGCTCCCCACATTTGGCCCCTGCGTACTTTTTTTTTATTTCAGAAGCTGAAAACCCCGTTGAAAGGACGAGGATCTGCAACGATAGACGTGATAAAGGAAAATCCGCAGACTGCGTTTCGTGCGATCCAGCAAGCGGCGTACCAAGACTGCTTCCGGAAGTAGAAACGGCGCTGGGATTAATTGTGGATGAGAGACCATGCACAATAAGTAAAAGGTAAGCGTAGAAAAATTTTTTGGACAAAGTTCCGGAATTTTTTTGAAAAGACCTCGTAATTTTCGGAGGGAGGCATTTAGAACAAAATAACACGAATCCCTGTCCACACCTAATCGTTGTGTCTTCCATTCCATAACTGATAAGTCGAAATCTCCCCTCTGTTACTATAAAATAATCAAAACATTTACGCACTATTTTCTGCAGGTTTTCCGCGAAGAGTGTGAGTCTTTCCATGGACACTCATGCAGGCAACTTCTTCTTCTTCTTCCTAGCTTTATTCCGTACCTTCACGGGGTCGGCATGTTATTGTGGATTTGGAAATATTAGTGGTATGGGATGTTCGGATACCCTCTCTGTCACCATATCCTCTCTCCTTGGTTTCCTTTACTTCTTGCTTAATCAGTGTTCTGATAGCGGGGGATAGGGTACAACCCCTCTCTCCATTTGTAATTACTGCTTGTCTTTCATATCCTTCGACTCTTGTAACTCCAGTCTGTTTTTTGTACAAGTTGAGGACGAATTTTCGTTCTTTGTTGATGGTAAGAATATATTGCATTCTTGTTTAGCTTGAGGCTTTCACGACAGACTGGTTGTCTCGGACGAGGCATCGAATGTCATTATGAAATTCACACAATGTTTCATCGGCGCAACCGAACGACATTTTCAGGTATGACGAACACACTGCTGAGCTCTATTTCTTTATGTGGTATTTCGAAACAGCCCCGGACCTACGATATTTCCGAACCGGAGCAAAAACTTTACATTGGCTACCCCCGCCCCCAAGAGCGTTTGAGATAGGATGTAAAAATAAAAAAATAAAAAATAGATTTTTCAAAAATATGTTCATTTCGTAGCGCTCATCTTTCTGAAGAGTTTGTACTTACTACATATACGTTCGAGGAAGTGCAAGACCTGTTACTTGGTCTTATGTGTGCCGAACTGCAGTGCCACGCCTCTTCACTCAGCGTTCTTCTACGACACGGCACTATATTTCGCTCTGTGGAATTCAAACGCGTATATTTTGTTGTGGAAACCATGTAAGCCTATATTCAGGACGGTGGAAATTAAAATGTCATGTGGTGATGTGGTGCCTCTCCTGCTCCCAGTGTCAGCCGGTTTGACATCCTAACACCCTAACACCCCCCCACCCAAAAAAAAAAAAAAAAACTCAATTAATACTGGGTGGGACTATTTGAGACAGGGAGAATAAGAACTGGCAAAGACAAGAGATAACAACATAGTACACATTTCTTCAATCCTTAGATCGCAGCATTTTTTCTCTCTAATCTTGCTACAGCTTTACACAGCGTGCTTTCCTTTCTGCGAAAGAATCTATTACCTCCTCAAAGTTCGTCAAACGTATTGCTACCTGAAAAATAAAAATGTCGTTGTCTAATGCTGAAAAGCTGTTGATATGATCAGTACCTAAAACGGATGTGATTTCTTGATTTTTTTACGTCTATTTTGTCACTGTCTGCTAGATAAAACGAAATAGGCCTTTCTGACACTGCAGCATTGTAACACACGCCAAATTAACGAGACTATTTTGGTACAAATAGCCATTTTTATGTACCTCATTTACATAAATAACACGGCAGAATATAATTCACGAAGTACCAATATCAAATGACTATTAGGCCTACTACAAGCAAAAAGTTTTATGTTAGGAAATAGTTTCACATTGTCATCACTAATTCTGCAACTGTTCCTGCCATTTTCAAAATTTATTCTAAGTTTAACTTCGCTAGCTCTGCTGGATTCACCGATTCGGTTACCCCGCGTTTATTCTACAGTTAGGCGTTATTATGTGTCCGTGCAACGCGTTTTCCGCACTATTCGGAGACCAGAACTTAAATTGGCTGCTAACCTGTGACTCTACAACTGTTCCTTAGTAGTGTAGCAATCTGGCAAGGATTTTGGTCAACATTTCATTTACTTGGATACACCGAGAAGATAATACGCAATCATTCTTACCTATTATTACTGTTAGTCGTTTATTTCCACTCTGGTAGTCTGAATGTATGTATTTCGCTAGTAACAACGCTGATCGTTCGCACACCTAGTCAACCACATAAATCAACAGCGATTGTCATTCACCCGTTCGGGTTTACTCGGCTCAGCTCGAATAGCACCGTCCCCTTTTGTCTGCGGGAAGTAGTTTTTGTTTCTAGATGCGACGGGGCCGAGACATCACGCACGCTATGCACACATTCAAAAATCAACTTACGAATCGTCCAGAATTCAACTTACAATGTGTTCAAAAATGTTCAAAAACCACCTGGGATGCGTTTCAAAATCATATGGACAATCGAGAGACCAACTTGCGCTGGATGCTAGGTCAAACAAGGTTTTTTCCTTTAAGAATACGAATTTGGCTTCCCCTGAAATTGCCGCCCCCCTAGGTCCAGGCCTGTTTACAAAGTACCACCATTCGTGTCTTTGGACTTCTGGGGTGAAGGCAAATGGGTCAAGTACATTTTTATTAATCTTAAGCAGGATCTTGGGCTCTTTTCCGTAGACCATGCTGAGGTGGTGGTTCCTGGTTTATTTATTTTAACTTTCTTTATTTTTTCTTTGTGTTCACTCGGCTTTAAGTGGACGTCATTGTGGATTTTTCACGTCGGGTCGGGATATCTTGACCCTGTGCCACTGGGCAGGAGTGATATCCGAATCTGTTCCCTGAACAGCGGCATGTCCATCCAGTTTACAGTGGCGGTCCTGGATCCAGGCCCACCGAGGTGCGCGGAGCATGGCACGAGAGCCGCCGTTCTGGAATGCCTAGAGGAGGCAGAAGGACGAGGGACAACCAGCGCCCTATGTCGAGGAGCCCCCTCCTCATTCCTTGACCTGACTCTGTCTCCCCAATCGTCTCGCGGCTCATACTCCCAGCTCGTGATCTCGCGCTCACGACACTTGCAGCTCGCCACGCATTTTCACTTCAGGTTTATGTTTCCCTATTTCGAAATTTCGGTACGTTTGCAGAAATGTGCGTTCATAATTTGATACTTATCAGTAAGAGTCGTATTTCGTTACAGTTCGGACTTTTCTGGTTCGTAGTGATTCGTGTTCCAGCATGTATTAGTAATTTTAACATGCAGAGCAGAATTCTTAAAGTACTGCTGTTCAGTGCCTGATGTATAGTTGCTTTAGGAAGTCTACTCCCTCCTGTATTACCTTCGTTTTGTGACTTCCCGCCTCAAATAAGGCGGCTCCTCCGTAATGTCAGGGAACTTACCTTCAGTCGGCATGCTTCATCTACAGGTAGGCTAGTTTACTTCTATTCTCGTGCATCAGGGAAATTCACGCCGCCTTTTACGTGAGCAGTGGCGTGTGCAGTGATATTTGCGAGACTCGGTTTACTTCGGAAGAGAGTCTCAAACCTATCTGTCCATGTGTTCCTAAATTGCAAGTACACTCATGTTCATAAAAAACTGAACATCTTGAACGACTAGCGATAGGACGTTCATATTTATAGGATATGTGCATTAGTATATTCTGCAGAAATGATAAGCATTCCAGTCATCTCAGTTAAGCAAGTGTTCTGTTGCCTAGTAGGCACAGGGTCAAAAAAAAAAAAAAAAGTGTGTGAAATCTTATGGGACTTAGTTGCTAAGGTCATCAGTCCCTAAGCTTACACACTACTTAACCTAAATTATCCTAAGGACAAACACACACCCATGCCCGAGGGAGGACTCGAACCTCTGCCGGGACCAGCCGCACAGTCCATGACAGCAGCGCCTTAGACCGCTCGCCTAATCCCGAGCGGCGCACAGGGTCCGCCATGGACCCTGATAACTTGTTCCATGCGTGATGGCACTGACGCGTATAGAGGGGGAATTGCGTTTGTATCCATCCATGCTCCACTCACCTGGTTCCAAAGTTCACCTATGGCCGTTGGCATTGGGTCACAGTGCTGCACCCATTGCTTCACCATATCCCACAAATATCGATTGGCGACAGGTCTGGTGAACTGACGGACCAGGACAAAAGGCTGACATCCTGTGACTGCAAGAAGGCACGTGTTCATGCAGCAACATCGGGTCGTGCATTGTCTTGCTGAAAATTATGTCTGGGGTGTTGTGCAGAAAGCGTATGACTACAGGTCGCAGGATGTCATTCATGTAGTTCAGACCATTGCCTTGGGCACGAACTATGGTTGTACCCAATAGCACCCTGTAACACGGAAAATGCAGGATGCATGGCATGACTACCGATATATAATTTTTTTTCTTAATTGTATGTAAATATTTGTAATTTAAATGCTTTCTTTTAATAAGTAAGGACATTGTTTCACTGTATGTGTAAATTTAGGTAGAAGTCTGTTGACGTTTCATTGTGTTTATCTGTGTCTTACTGTGAAACTTATAAACTCTGGGAAAAAAGCCAAAGGATTTGTTATTTGCATCGACTAGCAATGGCAATAGCAGTGCTTGTGCGTTGTAAAATCTTTGGGTAGGGAGTTGTTGCCCAGAGCGCGTGGAGAGAGAGAGAGAGAGAGAGAGACGGGTTCCAGCGCTTGTAGTGTGCGGAAATGTGGTGTTAACGATCTCGCAGTAGAGAGTATCATTTTCCGCGACATCATGTACGCGCGCTGGCCAGATGACTACTAGCAGGACTACGGACAGTGGACTGGCAGAAGAGGCTGTATTAATTACGATTGCCCATTCCTGTAACTAGCCGTGGCTCCACAAGATGCTACCGTCTTCAACAACAGCAGCGGTTCCAGCAACACAGTTTCGTCGTCGGCTACGAGTTTCGTCGTATGCACAGCACTGAAGTAAGACTGTTCATTGGTAGAAAGTATTAATGGCTAACCCAGCAGCACAATTGAATGTGATCTGATTGATAAAATTTATTTAAATAATAATCAAATAAACTCAAGGTGATTGTGTCCTCATTGCTCCCAGACATTGTTACCAAGCAGGATCCTTGTTCCTTTCATTCCTTATCTGCTGTCATAAGAAACAAATTGATTAGTTACAGCCAGTTTATTAATGAATAATTTCACTTTTAAGAATTTTAGCCTCAGTCTACTTTCAATTAACTGTTGTATAACAGAGGTTTCAGTGTATGACGAAAGTAAAGCAATTTCATTTTTCAAGTTTGAGAATTAATCACTGGAAACAATCTGTTGTGTCGATTCCCTAAGGTCTCGACACAATGAGTGGCTAGGTGCACGCGAAACTAACGCAGACGGGCGTAAATTCTGAAACAGGAGACTGGATGAAAACTATAAAGAAAAGAAGAGAGATTTTAATATACTTAACTTTAATGTAGTCTTGTTCTTGTTGAAATACATCTCTTGCATAGTAGTAAGCGATTAGCACAGATACACATGGCGCCTTGCTAGGTAGTAGCGATGGACTAGCTGAAGGCTATTTAATCTGTCTCTCGGCAAATGAGAGGAAGACGTGATACGTCTTGTCGCAAGCTATGTCGTCCGTACAACTGGGGCGAGGTCAAGTCCGTGTCTTGTGACCTGCCCTGTGGTGGCGCTACGTTTGCGAATACACAGTGGCGACACGCGGGTCCGACATGTACTACAGGACCGCGGCCGATTTAAGTTACCACCTAGCAAGTGTGGTGTCTAGCGGTGACACCACATTCCTCCCCCGCAAATCGGCGAACGGTCGTGAGACAAGGCTTCCGCCCGCCGTGGGGAGGACCCCATGTTGACGTATGCGATGAGGTGGGGAGCCTAACAACAGGCGAGGCTGTGCCACCCGCACCCGGCCATTCGGTCCGAGGGGAGCTAGGAAACGCCTGCAAACCTAGTCCAGGGTGCACGTCAACATGAGGTGTTTGCGCACGTAATGATATAAGAGGAGCCGCGGGGTCGACCTCCATGTGGTCGGAGCACCCGACGGGCGAAGACGACATCTGGTCCGGAGCGGGCAAGAGGTCCATGGCGGAGGACGGCTGGTCACGGGAAGCAAGCGGCGGCGCGTGACCCAGGGAGGCGCGAGGCGGCTGCAGCGAAGCGTCCGCTGCTGGCGGCGCCGGCGGCGGCTGCGGCGGCGCGACGCCATGAGGCAAAATGGAAGGCATCGTCGGTAACACCTGGGGATGAGGCGAGCCAGTAGATGGGTCCCCAAGGCGCTGACCGGACGGCTCCGTCGCTGAAAGCAGACGGGGAGCGGCAGAACCCAGGCGACGACAGAGGCGCAGCTGATTGAGATGCCGACGCACCTCACCAGAGGCCCCCAAAACCAAATACATCGCGCGGCCGAGGCAGCGAAGAATGCGCCCTGCGAGCCAACGCTGGGAACCGCGATAGTTGCGATAATAGACAACGTCGCCAGGAGCAAAAGCAGGAGTCTGCCGCTGCACAGGAACCTGATGTGGCGGATGCAGCAAAGACATCAGAGTTCGATGAGGACGACCATGGAGCAACTCAGCCGGCGAGCGACCATCGCGGGGCTGAGAGCGATATGAGGACAAAAAGAGCAACAAAGCGTCCTCCCGAGAATGCGACTCTTTCAACTTCAACATCTGTGACTTGAAAGTCCGGACCAATCGTTCCGCGGCACCGTTTGACTGAGGCGAAAACGGCGCGGATGTCAGATGTTGAATACCATTGGCCTGGCAGAATGACTGAAATTCTGCGGACATGAATTGTGGGCCATTGTCGGAAACAATAGTCTGCGGAGGACCCTCAATGCAAAAGATAGCAGACAAGGCTTGGATTGTGGCAGAAGACGTCGTGGAAGACATCCGGACAACAAAAGGAAAATTACTGAAAGCATCAACCACAACCAACCATCGAGCATTCCAGAATGGACCAGCAAAATCGATGTGCAAGCGTTGCCAAGGGGAAGTGGCTTTCGGCCATGCAAAGAATTTCCGCGGCGGTGCGGATTGTTGTTCTGCACACGCCACGCAAGAGGAGCACATATTCGTAATCGCAGCATCGATTCCGAACCAAGTACAGTGCTGACGAGCAAGTTGTTTCGTGCGCACGATACCCCAATGTCCTTGGTGAAGAAGCTTTAAGACAGAGGACTGTAACGAACGTGGGACCACGACTCGGGATTGATCATTATCGGAACGCAACAACAAAACACCACGTCGTACAAAAAGTCTCTCCTTGTGAGCAAAAAAACGGCGAACCAAAGGATCCTCGATCCGTGACTTTGACAAGGGCCATTGCGTAGCAACAAAACGCAAAACGGGAGCAAGGACAGGGTCAGCAGCTGTGGCTGTAGCTACACGACGAAAATCCATCGGAAACGATGCGACCACGTCATCGGCTTCCGAATCAATGAACATGCAAGCAAGTTCGGAAGAATCGAATGCTTTATCCTCAGCAACAGGCAAACGGGACAACGCATCAGCGTTTCCGTGCTTAGCAGTGGACCGATACAAGATATCGTAGCGGTACTGCGAGAGAAAAAGAGACCAGCGAATGAATTTCTGCGCTGTACGTGGAGGTACAGGCTTGTTTGGATGAAAAAGTGATGTCAAAGGTTTGTGGTCCGTGATGATTGTAAAGTGACGACCATACAAGAAATCGTGAAACTTTGTTACACCAAACACAAGAGCCAAAGCTTCCTTCTCTATTTGTGAATAATTTCTTTGCGCAGATGAGAGCAATTTGGACGCAAAGGCAATAGGGCGATCATGCAAGCCATCCTTGTGCGCAAGCACAGCACCGATCCCGAAATCCGATGCATCTACCATCAACAAAAGGGGTTTTCGGGGATCGAATGGCGTAAGGCAAGTATTTGAAAGTAACGCCGATTTCAACTGGCGAAAGGCGCGTTCGCATTCCGTCGTCCAGACGAACGGAACACCTTTACGGCGTAAGCGATGAAGCGGAGCTGAAATGGAAGAAGCATTGCGCACAAATCGATGATAATAATTTACCTTACCCAGCACACTCTGTAGCTGTTTTAAGTTCTGCGGTGACGGCAAGTCCTGAATGGCACGAAGGTGCTCTGGACTCGGATGTATACCTTGGGCGTTAAGGACATGGCCCAGGTACGGTAAGTCCCGAGCAAAGAACACACATTTGTCCTTCCTCAAGCGAAGACCATTTTGTCGCAATACCTGAAATAACGTTCGGAGATTTTGCAAATGTTCTGCTTCTGTCTTGCCTGAGATTACAATATCGTCCAGATAGTTCGCAGCCGTAGGGACCGACGCACAAATAGTTTGTAAATATTGCTGAAATAAAGCAGGGGCGGATGCACACCCGAATGGCAGTCTTTTGAAGCGATACAAGCCAAGATGCGTGTTAACCACTAAGACGCGCTGGGATTCTTCGTCCACAGGTATTTGCAAGTACGCATCTGCTAGGTCCAATTTTGAAAAATATTTTCCCGGGCACAGTTTGTCAAAAAGATCTTCCGGGCGGGGCAAAGGAAAAGTAGCAGTCACTAGTTGTGGATTCACAGTTGCCTTGAAGTCCACGCAAAGTCTCAATTTTCCGGAAGGTTTTGGCAAAATTACTAAGGGTGAGGCCCAGAGAGAAGCCTGCACACGTTCAATTACACCTTGAGATTCTAAATCGTGCAATTTGAACTGATACAGGTACAGAAGCACTTGCGACTTTACGGGATTTCCGGCGACGTCGACGCACACTTTGGGTGGGACGAACACAGTCACTGTTAGCTAAAGTGTCACTGGACGGGTGGGAATGTACTACATGGATGTCCATGGGTGAAGGTCCACGAGCCTGATTGTCCTGGGTTCGATTCCGGCGCGAAGCAAAGGGCCTGGAATTTGTGTGATTGTCTGACCTAAGCTTTTTCTGGCAAACACTTTGTACATGTCCTTTCTTTTGACAGTAAAAGCAAATAGCTTGGCGTGACGGGCAATTTTCACGCGAATGTCTAGTGGCACACCGCGGGCAAGATTTCACTGCATTTGCTTGCTTACGCGGCGCACGTGGGTGCAAGCTAGGCGGCCGCAGCGAAGTCGGGCGCGAGGGCCGCTGAGCGTCCCGTGCAGCGGGCCGGGCGGGCCGATTAACGTGACACACTGCTGGCGAAGTTTCAAATGATTCCTGAGCAAAGTCAAGTGTGTCTTGCCTGTCCAATATGTCTATCACTTGTTGCAGGGAGGGATTAACGAGTTTCAAAATCTGTTCCCTTATGCGAACATCAGAAACGTTTTGTGCAATTGCATCACGCACCATAGTATCTGAATATGGGAGGCCACATTCACAGGCAAACGCGCAGTCTCTAGTAAGGCCTTGCAAAGTTGCTACCCACTCCCTGTTAGTCTGACCGGCGGTACGTTTTGTACGAAAAAACGTATACCGTTTGGCAACTACATTTACTGTTTCTTTGAAATAGGCATCTAAAGCCGACAAAATTTCCTCGTAGGACAGAGTTGCTACGTCGCGTCGGGGAAACAATTTCACTATCACACGGTAGGTAGACACACCTACACAAGAAAGCAAAAACGGCTGCCGCTCTTTACCTTGAATTCCATAAGCAGTGAGGTGGAAGTTGAACTGATCGGCCCACTCAGTCCAGCTCTCGTTATGGGCCTCAAAGGGCCGAAATGGCGGTGCGACAGCGTTGTGTGGCTGCGGTAGCGATGAAGCGGCTGCCGCCGCATCGGTTTGCAGCGCACGTTGACCCTGGACGAGCTGTCCAAGGGCTTCCAATAACGCCTGCGTCTGCTGATTCTGCAAGCGAAAAAATTCGGACAGTACATCTGGAGAATGCGGCGAAGCCATGACACAAGCAAATTAGAGCAAGTATAACACAAAGACTGCAACGTGGGCGCGGCATCCCATCCTCGTCGCCAAAATATTGTTGTGTCGATTCCCTAAGGTCTCGACACAATGAGTGGCTAGGTGCACGCGAAACTAACGCAGACGGGCGTAAATTCTGAAACAGGAGACTGGATGAAAACTATAAAGAAAAGAAGAGAGATTTTAATATACTTAACTTTAATGTAGTCTTGTTCTTGTTGAAATACATCTCTTGCATAGTAGTAAGCGATTAGCACAGATACACATGGCGCCTTGCTAGGTAGTAGCGATGGACTAGCTGAAGGCTATTTAATCTGTCTCTCGGCAAATGAGAGGAAGACGTGATACGTCTTGTCGCAAGCTATGTCGTCCGTACAACTGGGGCGAGGTCAAGTCCGTGTCTTGTGACCTGCCCTGTGGTGGCGCTACGTTTGCGAATACACAGTGGCGACACGCGGGTCCGACATGTACTACAGGACCGCGGCCGATTTAAGTTACCACCTAGCAAGTGTGGTGTCTAGCGGTGACACCACACAATCCATATCTAAAGAAATGCACAAATTAAGTGTGTGGAAGTTTTATTTATTTTACATATAGCTAGGTGCACATGGCTGCAGCGGAGTGTGCGCTGGTATGAAGCTGTGAGGACCGGGCGTGAGTCGTGCTTCGGTGGCTCAGATGGTAGAGCACTTGCCCGCGAAAGGCAAAGGTCCCGAGTTCGAGTCTCGGTCGGGCACACGGTTTTAATCTGCCAGGAAGTTTCGTATCAGCGCACACTCCGCTGCAGAGTGAAAATCTCATTCTGGAAACATCCCCCAGGCTGTGGCTTAGCCATGTCTCCGCAGTATCCTTCCTTTCAGGAGTGCTAGTTCTGCAAGGTTAGCAGGAGAGCTTCTGTAAAGTTTGGAAGGTAGGAGACGAGATACTGGCAGAAGTAAAGCTGTGAGGACCGGGCGTGAGTCTTGCTTCGGTGGCTCAGATGGTAGAGCACTTGCCCGCGAAAGGCAAAGGTCCCGAGTTCGAGTCTCGGTCGGGCTCACAGTTTTAATCTGCCAGGAAGTTTCATTTCTGTTTCAGTCTGCGATATTCCTTGGTTTTCTGATGAAATGTCGACTTCGGCAACTGTTGTTGTAGATATAATGAAATGTTTGCTTTGTTTAATGTTGATATTGCTCTGCTTTCTATCAACATCACTAGTACTGTAACACTGGTGTGAGTTACTCGTCGACTAAGCAGTTCAACTACGCTCCATAGCCTCGTGCTGTGGTCACCACTGCACACCTCCAGTCCCGCCCTCTGTTGCTATTAGCAGCCAATATTTTGGTTGCATCTTAGACAATATGTGGGGCGTCGAATGCCGTAAACATCATCGACTTTTTACGACCTCTCACTCAACGGGTTCCTTGTTAGTGGTATTAATAAAACAGAGAAGAAAGTGCAAAGGAAAAACTGAATGAGAATAGTCTAAGAAAGTTAGTAAACAAGGAAAGAAAAAGAAAAAAAGCTAAAGAAGAATGGCTGCAAGCCTTATGTGACAAATTAATGAAAACTACAAAAACGCTAACATAGAGTAGACACACCATCAGATAAGGAAGCATTTTGCAAAAAGGAATACAATACATTAGTTCAGTCTGCTCTTAGGAGGAAAAGATTCTCATAGAAAATAAGTATGTAGCTAACAGATTGGAAAAATATACTGAAAAGTTGTATTTCGAGCCAGAACAGTTCAGTGCAATAGAAGAAGAAGATAAGGTATAACAGATGGAAATGGGACCTGAAATTACATAAACAGAATTAAAATAAGCATTAAATGGTCTGAAAAAAGGGTAGTGATGCTGATTACATCCCAGGTGGAACGATGAAAGCATTAGACACAGAGAGAAAGCATCTGATATATGTGTTGTCAGTGATACATAGAACACTAGTATTATGCGAGAATACTTAAGATAAACAAAATGATTTCAAAGAAAAACAAACCTGCAATATGTGAAGATCACACTTCGAAGACATCAACAAGAATAATACACATAAACTTTAAGAATAGAATTGTAACCACTATATCTGAAGACTAATTTGGCGTCCAAGGAGGCAGAAGTACAAGAGGAACTATCGTATGTCGTCGCAGTGTAACTGAAGAAAGCTTTATGGTCAACAGAAGAACTTATATAGAGTTCGTAGATTTCAGGATGCGTTTGACACTGTCAACTGAAACAAACGGATAGTGATTCTAAAAATGAATGAAATAGGCTATACAGATGGAAGAATAATAAAATAACTATGCAAATAACACAGGAGAAAGAATACAGACGCTTAAATTTGAAGATGACATTATTATGACAGTTCAAGAGAAAAGAAATCGCCAAGGAATCTTAGAAGTCTTGGACACATTACTATGGGAATAGTATAAGTGATCTATAATATGTGTGAGTTTCTACCTAAGAATATAATAAGAAATCCATAAGTAAAAGCTAATTTCAAATTCACCATTATCTACAGGGAAAAATAATCAATAATTACAGTACTGTGCGGGTTTACGTCCCAGTAAAGTCACCATAATAAAGCAGCAGCTGACAGATAGCAAACATCATGCCAAGAAACGTCGTAGTACACGAAAAGCGCACTGGATAATGGGAATTATTTCTCTGAACGCGTGCAGAAAACAAATAAAGCAAAATCGCGTCGGGGAGAAGGAAATGTTATTTTCATTTGTTCCCTTTAACAGAGCACTTTAAATCAATATTTCAATTCTTTGCTGCGTAATTTTTCTTTCTCTTCGCTCCCATTGATTTCATATGTTGTGATCTTTCCTTCCTGAGCTGTTCTATGTTATGAAACTATTTTCTTTTTCTTTCCTGGTCGTCCCTGAAGATAACTTCCTGAATTTTATTCCTTAATAACTTGCTTGTTATGTGTGCAATATGTTTATGTTTGCTTCTTAAGGGTCATTTAGCGTCTGTGTAAAGCTTCCTAGTTGTCCTTCCAGCTTCCTAATTTTACCACAGATTTGCTTCGTCAGTCAGTCATCATCTATTCTAGCCAAATGTCCGAAGAACGTCACCGTTCTTTTGAGCATGGTGCGTACTATGTTCTCTACATTTTCTTATATTTCTTTGTTCGGTCGTCGCGTGTTGTAGTTTCTTTTGTTACTGGGTCAGCTAGTCTTCTAGCCAGTCTTCTTTATATTTGCATGATTTTGTTTATGCCGGATGTCCGCTTTGGCTTTTGTGTTTCTGCATCATGCAGAGCCTAAGGTCTCACTGCTGCATTGCAATCCTTAATTCTGGTGTCTCACGATAAAGCCTTCTTTTTCTGGTGTACTGGAATGCAATGCTCATCTAATTTACTCTTATTTCTAAACTATCCTTCTCACTGTTGTTTATGCATAGCCACTGACCTATATATTAGAAGGATCTGACTTACTTGATTTTTTTTTATTTATGAGTAATTTCAGTGGCCAATTTTTAACATTTTCTATAAATTCTGTCTTTCGGAAGAAACTTGTCAACCGTTTTTCCTGCTTGTTCATATACATTTTCTATTTGGATTTTGGCATTTCCTGGTATGTCTGTGATCAAGACAATGTCATTTGCGAATGAGAAGCAGCCCGCATCTGAGTTATCTTTTTGATTTCCCAATTTGATGCGTTTCGTGACGCATTTTCTCCACTTTCTAATCATCTTCTACCGGTCTCAGTTGGAAAACAAAGATAACAGACAGTCCATCCCCCTGCCTGATTCCTGTTTTTATTTCGAACTTCTGTTCAGAACCTGACTTTAAATGAAGTAGTTGATAACGGATTTAAACCGAATTCTTTCATGATATTGACGTGGGATTCTCTGTCAATGAAATCATATGCTTTCTTGAAATCTGCAGATGTAACTGTTGAGTCTTTTTCTCTCAGTTGTCTCATTTGTAGATCAGTTATCAAATCCAGATCTGTTCGATGCATGATCTATTTTTCTGAAATCTTTGACATCCCCTTAATTTTAGGTGTAGCTGGGTTTCTGGACGATTGAGTAGCAGTTCAGATAAAATTCTGTATGTCACTAGCAACAGTGATGTGCCTCTACAGTTACGCAGGTCTGTTTTAAGTCATTTCTTGGTCGAAGGATGTATGATGTCTATTTTCAGTCCTTTGGAATTTCTTCGTTCTCCCACATTTCATTTATTATATTTTTAAGTTTAACTACACTACACCACGAAGATGACGTGCTACAGACGCGAAATTTAACCAACAGCAAGAAGATGCTGTGATATGCATATGATTAGCTTTTCAGGGCATTCACACAAGGTTTCACGCAAGGTTGGTGCCGGTGGCGACACCTACAACGTGCTGACATGAGGAAAGTTTCCAACCGATTTCTCATACACAAACAGCAGTTGACCGGCGTGGCCTGGTGAAACGTTGTTGTGATGCCTCGCGTAAGGAGGAGAAATGCGTACCATCACATTTCCGACTTTGATAAAGGTCGGATTGTAGCCTATCGCGATTGCGGTTTATCGTATCGCGACATTGCTGCTCGCGTTGGTCGAGATCCAATGACTGTTAGCAGAATATGGAATCGATGGGTTCAGGAGGGTAATACGGAACGCCGTGCTGGATCCCAACGGACTCGTATCACTAGCAGTCGAGATGACAGGCATCTTATCCGCATGGCGGTAACGGAACGTGCAGCCACGTCTCGATCCCTGAGTCAACAGATGGGGACGTTTGCAAGACAGCAGCCATCTGCACGAACAGTTCGACGACGTTTGAAGCAGCATGGACTATCAGCTCGGGGACCATGGCTGCTGTTACTCTTGACGCTGCATCTCAGACAGGAGCGCCAGCGATGGTGTACTCAACGACGAACCGGGGTGCACGAATGGCAAAACGTCATTTTTTCGGACGAATCCAGGTTCTGTTTACAGCATCATGATGGTCGCATCCGTGTTTGGCGACATCGCGGTGAACGCACATTGGAAGTATGTATTAGTCATCGCCATACTGGCGTATCACCCGGCGTGATGGTATGAAGTGCCATTGGTTACACGTCTTCGCAACCTCTTGTTCGCATTGACGGCACTTTCAACAGTGGACGTTACATTTCAGATGTGTTACGCCCCATGGCTCTACCCTTCATTCGATTCCTCCGAAACCCTACATTTCAGCAGGATAATGCATGACCGTGTGTTGCTGGTCCTGTACGGGCCATTCTGGACACAGAAAATGTTCTGCTGCTGCCCTGGCCAGCACATGCTCCAGATCTCTCACCAATTGGAAACGTCTGGTCAATGGTGGCCGAGCAACTGGCTCGTCACAATACGCCAGTCACTACCCTTGATGAACTGTTGTATCGTGTTGAAGCTGCATGGGCAGCTGTACCTGTACACGCCATCCAAGCTCTGTTTGACTCAATGCCCAGGCGTATCAAGGCCGTTATTACGGCCAAAGGTGTTTGTTCTGGGTACTGATTTCTCAGGATCTATGCACTCAAATTGCTTGAAAATGTAATCACATGTTATTTCTAGTATAATATATTTGTCCAATGAATACCCGTTTATCATCTGCATTTCTTCTTGGTGTAGCAGTTTTAATGGCCAGTAGTGTATATCAACATCAAGGACTTTCCATAACTCTGACGTATTTCTATCCTCATCGACTGTTTTACTATTTTACAATAAGCATGTAATTTCTTCCAAAGTGGGGTTGTCGAATCGTCGTTTAAGTTTGATTCAGCTTCTTGAAAGTGACGTAAATCTTCAAAAAATCTTGCCGGTATTTCACTGGTTTCCAGTTTAGCATTAGACGTCAGGTTTGTTTTCAGGTTTACGAGTTTTAAAGTTGGCGGTATGAAATAGTGCTTGCACTGTAGGAAACGCTGCAACCAGACACAAGTTTTTTGGAAGATTTTATTGTACCATTACTAGTTTCGCCCATGAGCCTATCGTCAGATGGTAGCACTGATTTCTGTGCAAGATTTACATTTGTATCCTAAAATACAACAAAGTTTTTTCGAATGCATAGTTTTCAAAAGATTTTACATTTGCGTTCTAAAATATAACAATGTTTGTGTGATTACACTGTTTTTCATTTATACACGTTCTATACGTTATACTTAGTACATGGAAAGCCATCCTTTACATATTTCAAGAAGTAAGTGGAATGTATAGTGGATAACTAAGTGTAAAAGTACGTAATCTTAAATACTTTGCTATATTTTAGGATGAAAATGTAATAGTTTTGTGAATTATGCAATCACAAAAACTTTGTCATATTTTAGGAGACAGATGTGAAACTTGCAAAGAAACCAGCGCTACCATCTGACGATGAGCTGAGGCCCGAAGCTAGTAATAGTAGAATAAAATCATTCAAAAATTTATGGCTGGTTGCTGTATTTCCTACAGTGTGATTTACGAAACAGCTGCGGTGTTCTCTAACCAAAATGGATGAAATGAAATGATACTTTTTCCCATAAGTCCAGACTGGTCAGTAAGCACTTGGACTACAGATACTTTAAGAAATATCGGGAATCCGATACATCGATATTTAAAACAATGTCAATATATGCTATCGATATGTCGAAAAGAACTAACGATGTGTCAATATAACTACGGAACAAACAATCAGCGTAACGGCAAAAAAAGGGAAAAAAAGAAAAAATCGGCAGCACATTGTAAATATACTACCAATTTTAGAGCTGTGTATTTAAGTATTGGCTTATTATTAGATATTCTGTACATCAACAAAGTAGCAGCCTGCTTATCCCCCTTAGAGCAAGGATTGAAAGGAAAACGATGCACGTTCACGCTTGGCAGTAACCACTTTGCTAATAATGGCAACTGCATATAAGTGGCACGGTAAAAGGTTTCCCTTGGGTCTGTCCTTAGGCTTCGTCACTTATCGGATTTGTCTGGAACACTTCATGTCACCAGAATGAGATTTTCACTCTGCAGCGGAGTGTGTGCTGATATGAAACTTCCTGGCAGATTAAAACTGTGTGCCGGACCGACTCTCGAACTCGGGACCTTTGCCTTTCGGAGGCAAATAGTCTACCAACTGAGCTATCCAAGCATGACTCACGCCCAGTCCTCACAGCTTTACTTCCGCCAGTACCTCGTCTCCAAAGCTCCAAACTTTACAGAAGCTCTCCTGCGAACCTTGCAGAACTAGCACTCCTGGAAGAAAGGATATTGCGGAGACATGGCTTAGCCACAGCCTGGGGAATGTTTCCAGACTGAGAGTTTCACTCTACAGCGGAGTGTGCGCTGTTATGAAACTTTCCTGGCAGGTTAAAACTGTGTGCCGGACCGAGACTCGAACTCGGGACCTTTGCCTTTCGCGGGCAAAGGTCCCGAGTTCGAGTCTCGGTCCGGCACACAGTTTTAACCTGCCAGGAAAGTTTCATAACAGCGCACACTCCGCTGTAGAGTCCCGAGTTCGAGTCTCGGTGTAGCACATAGTTTTAATCTTCAGGAAAGTTTCACACTTCATGTCAGCTTCCCTGATTTTTTTCATTTCTGCAAACGCTAGCGTCCTAGTAGCTGTAGTGCTAAAATTGCGTGGTGAAGTTAAACATTGCAGAATCTGTTGGTAGCACTGATCGCCTATTACGTTAGCATTTCCCCTCACATGTCTCCGCCCACCCTTGCCATTTAGATTTTTGTTCATCAGTTTCAGCAGCTGTTTTTGAAGAATGCCGATGTGAAGAAATAGCACACTAGTTGCGTTATAAACTGATTTTTAACGCAACTGGTGTGCTATTTCTTCACATTCGATATCTTGTTACTCCATTCACACCGTCACTCTCCTGTGCAATCGGAATTCTTCTTTGTGCCGTTTCTACTTGCATTGCTCAGTCAAAGAGAAAGACTGGACGTGATGAAAGCTCCAAAAGTAGTAAGACTCCTTCACACAGTGCAAGTAAAGTTATGTTCTACTACAGTTTCAAAAGAACAACTTCAGATATTTATCGAAAATTACGAATAGAATATAATGTAAAATAACAATATCGGCCCCCCCATGAACCATGGACCTTGCCGTTGGTGGGGAGGCTTGCGTGCCTCAGCGATACAGATGGCCGTACCGTAGGTGCAACCACAACGGAGGGGTATCTGTTGAGAGGCCAGACAAACATGTGGTTCCTGAAGAGGGGCAGCAGCCTTTTCAGTAGTTGCAGGGGCAACAGTCTGGATGATTGACTGATCTGGCCTTGTAACATTAACCAAAACGGCCTTGCTGTGCTGGTACTGCGAACGGCTGAAAGCAAGGGGAAACTACAGCCGTAATTTTTCCCGAGGACATGCAGCTCTACTGTATGATTAAATGATGATGGCGTCCTCTTGGGTAAAATATTCCGGAGGTAAAATAGTCCCCCATTCGGATCTCCGGGCGGGGACTACTCAAGAGGACGTCGTTATCAGGAGAAAGAAAACTGGCGTTCTACGGATCGGAGCGTGGAATGTCAGATCACTTAATCGGGCAGGTAGGTTAGAAAATTTGAAAAGGGAAATGGATAGGTTAAAGTTAGATATAGTGGGAATTAGTGAAGTTCGGTGGCAGGAGGAACAAGACTTTTGGTCAGGTGATTACAGGGTTATAAATACAAAATCAAATAGGGGTAATGCAGGAGTAGGTTTAATAATGAATAAAAAAATAGGAGTGCGGGTTAGCTACTACAAACAGCATAGTGAACGCATTATTGTGGCCAAGATAGACACAAAGCCCATGCCTACTACAGTAGTACAAGTTTATATGCCAACTAGCTCTGCAGATGATGAAGAAATAGATGAAATGTATGACGAGATAAAAGAAATTATTCAGGTAGTGAAGGGAGACGAAAATTTAATAGTCATGGGTGACTGGAATTCGTCAGTAGGAAAAGGGAGAGAAGGAAACATAGTAAGTGAATATGGATTGGGGGGAAGGAATGAAAGAGGAAGCCGCCTTGTAGAATTTTGCACAGAGCATAACTTAATCATAGCTAACACTTGGTTCAAGAATCATGAAAGGAGGCTGTATACATGGAAGAAGCCAGGAGATACTGACAGGTTTCAGATAGATTATATAATGGTAAGACAGAGATTTAGGAACCAGGTTTTAAATTGTAAGACATTTCCTGGGGCAGATGTGGATTCTGACCACAATCTATTGGTTATGAACTGCAGATTGAAACTGAAGAAACTGCAAAAAGGTGGGAATTTAAGGAGATGGGACCTGGATAAACTGAAAGAACCAGAGGTTGTAGAGAGTTTCAGGGAGAGCATAAGGGGACAATTGACAGGAATGGGGGAAAGAAATACAGTAGAAGAAGAATGGGTAGCTCTGAGGGATGAAGTGGTGAAGGCAGCAGACGATCAAGTAGGTAAAAAGACGAGGGCTAATAGAAATCCTTGGGTAACAGAAGAAATATTGAATTTAATTGATGAAAGGAGAAAATATAAAAATGCAGTAAATGAAGCAGGCAAAAAGGAATACAAACGTCTCAAAAATGAAATCGACAGGAAGTGCAAAATGGCTAAGCAGGGATGGCTAGAGGACAAATGTAAGGATGTAGAGGCTTGTCTCACTAGGGGTAAGATAGATACTGCCTACAGGAAAATTAAAGAGACCTTTGGAGAGAAGAGAACCACTTGTATGAATATCAAGAGCTCAGATGGAAACCCAGTTCTAAGCAAAGAAGGGAAGGCAGAAAGGTGGAAGGAGTATATAGAGGGTCTATACAAGGGAGATGTACTCGAGGACAATATTATGGAAATGGAAGAGGATGTAGATGAAGACGAAATGGGAGATAAGATACTGCGTGAAGAGTTTGACAGAGCACTGAAAGACCTGAGTCGAAACAAGGCCCCGGGAGTAGACAACATTCCACTAGAACTACTGATGGCCTCGGGAGAGCCAGTCATGACAAAACTCTACCATCTAGTGAGCACGATGTATGAGACAGGTGAAATACCCTCAGACTTCAAGAAGAATATAATAATTCCAATCCCAAAGAAAGCAGGTGTTGACAGATGTGAAAATTACCGAACTATCAGTTTAATAAGTCACAGCTGCAAAATACTTACGCGAATTCTTTACAGACGAATGGAAAAACTGGTAGAAGCCGACCTCGGGGAAGATCAGTTTGGATTCCGTAGAAATGTTGGAACACGTGAGGCAATACTGACCTTACGACTTATCTTGGAAGAAAGATTAAGAAAAGGCAAACCTACGTTTCTAGCATTTGTAGACTTAGAGAAAGCTTTTGACAATGTTGACTGGAATACTCTCTTTCAAATTCTGAAGGTGGCAGGGGTAAAATACAGGGAGCGAAAGGCTATTTACAATTTGTACAGAAACCAGATGGCAGTTATAAGAGTCGAGGGGCATGAAAGGGAAGCAGTGGTTGGGAAAGGAGTGAGACAGGGTTGTAGCCTCTCCCCGATGTTATTCAATCTGTATATTGAGCAAGCAGTAAAGGAAACAAAAGAAAAGTTCGGAGTAGGTATTAAAATTCATGGAGAAGAAGTAAAAACTTTGAGATTCGCCGATGACATTGTAATTCTGTCAGAGACAGCAAAGGACTTGGAAGAGCAGTTGAACGGAATGGACAATGTCTTGAAAGGAGGATATAAGATGAACATCAACAAAAGCAAAACGAGGATAATGGAATGTAGTCAAATTAAGTCGGGTGATGCTGAGGGAATTAGATTAGGAAATGAGACACTTAAAGTAGTAAAGGAGTTTTGCTATTTCGGGAGTAAAATAACCGATGATGGTCGAAGTAGAGAGGATATAAAATGTAGACTGGCAATGGCAAGGAAAGCGTTTCTCAAGAAGAGAAATTTGTTAACATCGAGTATAGATTTAGGTGTCAGGAAGTCGTTTCTGAAAGTATTTGTATGGAGTGTAGCCATGTATGGAAGTGAGACATGGACGATAACTAGTTTGGACAAGAAGAGAATAGAAGCTTTCGAAATGTGGTGCTACAGAAGAATGCTGAAGATAAGGTGGGTAGATCACGTAACTAATGAGGAGGTATTGAATAGGATTGGGGAGAAGAGAAGTTTGTGGCACAACTTGACTAGAAGAAGGGATCGGTTGGTAGGACATGTTTTGAGGCATCAAGGGATCACAAATTTAGCATTGGAGGGCAGCGTGGAGGGTAAAAATCGTAGAGGGAGACCAAGAGATGAATACACTAAGCAGATTCAGAAGGATGTAGGTTGCAGTAGGTACTGGGAGATGAAGAAGCTTGCACAGGATAGAGTAGCATGGAGAGCTGCATCAAACCAGTCTCAGGACTGAAGACCACAACAACAACAACAATATCGGCACTCGATAGCGACCATTCCGATACTGGCATATCGATATGTTGATGTAAAAGTTATCGCCAAGTTTTAGGGAAAATATCTCTATGTATCGATATTTTATCAACACACTAGTGAGCTGCAACTGGTTCCGCGTGGTGACAGGAACCTTCCGGCAGCAACACGTGCCCACACTCGACCGGACCGCCTGGTGGCTGGATGACACGACGGCTAGGCATCTAGCGGCGCACTAGTCACCTTCTCGCTATAAGCGGCTCTCAAGTTGGCAAACAGTGGCTCCGCGTTTTTCCGTCTGTCCGAGCGCGACTCTGCCCACAGACGTGGCTGTAGGCAAATGTCCCACACCACTTGTCTCTGACGCTGCATTTCCCTACAGCTGCCGAGCCTGCAGGCTGCAAGACGGACGGGCAGCTAAGCACATCCCAGCAAAGTGTGTACTCAGAGCGACATCGGCGGGCTCTTCGCCTGACACGTGTGAGAGCTGCCACGTGTCCACTACAGTCAGTTCTGCTTCGCAGTTAAAGCTGTGCACACGAAACACAAGGAGTGAAACAACAAGAATACGGTCTGCCTAAGGCGCGATGCACAAAGAGACGCGCGATCTAAGAGAGATGGCGGTGACACAATTCGTTTCAACGCCTGGACACGCGGCAGCATCGCAGCGATAATGGCGCAGCAGTACTAGAATGGCAGCACTGTCTAATACACAAAGACACTCTCTGGTGCAAAACCTGTTACCGTTTGAAAGCTGGAGCGACACTAGCGCTCCAAGTGGTGCGGCTTTTCGCGGATGATGCTGTAGTATACAGAGAAGCTGCAGCATTAGAAAATTGCAGCGAAATGCAGGAAGATCTGCAGCGGATAGGCACTTGGTGCAGGGAGTGGCAAATAGACGTAGACAAATGTAATGTATTGCGAATACAGAGAAAGAAGGATCCTTTATTGTATGATTATATGACAGCGGAACAAACACTGGTAGCAGTTACTTCTGTAAAATATCTGGGAGTATGCGTGCGGAACGATTTGAAGTGCAATGATCATATAAAATTAACTGTTGGTAAGGCGGGTGCCAGGTTGAGATTCACTGGGAGAGTCCTTAGAAAATGTAGTCCATCAACAAAGGAGGTGGATAACAAAACACTCGTTCGACATATACTTGAGTATTGCTCATCAGTGTGGGATCCGTACCGGGTCGGGTTGACAGGGGAGATAGAGAAGATGCAAAGAAGAGCGGCGCGTTTCGTCACAGGGTTATTTGGTAAGCGTGATAGCGTTACGGAGATGTTTAGCAAACTCAAGTGGCAGACTCTGCAAGAGAGGCTCTCTGCATCGCGGTGTAACTTGCTGTCCAGGTTTCGAGAGGGTGCGTCTCTGGTTGAGGTATCGAATATATTGCTTCCCCTCTGCTTGTACCTCCCGAGGAGAACACGAATGTAAAATTAGAGAGATTGGAGCGCGCACGGAGGCTTTCCGGCAGTCGTTCTTCCCGCGAAGCATACGCGACTGGAACAGGAAAGGGAGTTAACGACAGTGGCACGTTAAGTGCCCTCCGCCACACACCGTTGGGTTGCTTGTGTAGTATAAATGTAGATGTAGATGTAGAAAGAAGACAGATGCGCAATGAGAAAAATGTTTGTTTTTACTTATTTTCAAAAAAATGGTTCAAATGGCTGTGAGCACTATGGGACTCAACTGCTGTGGTCATCAGTCCCCTAGAACTTAGAACTACTTAAACCTAACTAACCTAAGGACATCACACACATCCATGCCCGAGGCAGGATTCGAACCTTCGACCGTAGCGGTCGCTTCTACTTCATTATCAAAACAGCTGTTATATTTTAGCGTTCTATTCGTCACTAAATTAAGAAAAGACATGAATTATCGTGAAATACACGCTGAAGCGCCAAAGAAACTGATACAGACATGCATATTCAGATACAGAGATATGTAAACAAGCAGAATATGGCGCTGCGGTCGGCAACGCATATACAAGACAAGTGTCTGGCGCAATTGTTAGATCGGTTACTGCTGCTACAACGGCAGTTTATCAAGATGTAAGTGACTTTGAACGTCGTGTTATAGTCGGCGCACGAGCTATGGGACACAGCATCTCCGAGGTAGCGACGACCATTTCTTGAGTGTACCGTGAATATCAGGAATCCGGTAAAACATCAAATCCCTCTCGCTGCGGTCGGAAAAAGATCTTGCAATAACGGGACCAACGACAACTGAAAAGAATCGTTCAACGTGACAGAAGTGCAACTCTTCCGCAAACTGCTGCAGATTTCATTGCTGGGCCATCAACAAAATATCATTGATATAGGCTTTCGGAGCCGAAGGCCCACTTGTGTACTCGTGATGACTGCACGACACAAAGCTTTACGCCTCGCCTGGGCCCGTCAACATCGGCACTGGACTGTTGATGACTGGAAACATGTTGCCTGGTTGGACAAGTCTCGTTTCAAATTGTATCGAGCGGACCGACGTGTACGGGTACGGAGACAACCTCATGAATCCATGGACCCTGCAAGCTGGTGGAGGCTCTGGAATGGTGTGGGGCAGGTTCAGTTGGAGTAATATGGGACCCCTGATACGTCTAACAGGTGACACATATGTAAGCATCCTGTCAGATCACCTGCATCCATTCATGTCCATTGTGCATTCCGACGGACTTGGGCAATTCCAGCAGGACAGTGTGACACCCCTCACGTCCAGAATTGCTAAACAGGGGCTCCAGGAACACTCTTCTGAGGTTAAACACTTCTGCTGGCCACCAAACTTCCCAGACAGAACATTATTGAGCATATCTGGGATACCTTGCAACGTGCTGTTCAGAAGAGATCTCCACCGCTTCGTACTCTACGGACTTATGGACAGCCCTGCAGGATTCATGTTGTCAGTTGTCTCCAGTACTACTTCCGACATTAGTCGAGACCATGCCACGTCGTGTTGCGGCACTTCTGTGTTCTCGCGGGAGTCCTGAACTATATTAGGCAGATGTATCAGTTTCTCAGCTCTTCAGTGTACGACGTCTTTCTGCAAAAGGTTAGGTTTTCTCGTGTTCACTAGCAATTTGTTGTTATTAAAGGAAAACACACTATGTACGATAGTCGAGAATAGTAAATAAACTGTCCTGTAATGTACAATTTGGTACCTACCAGTTTCCTTAGGAAACTAAAGAATGAGAAATGTGGGCTCTTTTCCTAGTTTTTTTCGATTTTTATGGCAATACATATAGTCCTGATTGTAAAAACTATGATACAGATCAAAATAAATGTTAATATTCGACTCGTCCGATATCTTATTCAGAAGTGTCGCTTGTTGGCCGCTTAGGGCGCTGCTATCGCTGTGTGTAACGATAACGAGACGGAGTGTCGTGACTGTTGTGTTAGAGTGTGGTTGCAATCAAGGAATATGCGGGTAGGTAGATGGACGCAGACACTGTTGGCTTATTTCATTGATAAATATATTGAAATACGTTACAGGAGGTTTTGGACTCAACCACTGTTATTACTTCGCAGCTGCTGAAAAGAGCGTTCTTGACTGTCTCTAGACATTTAAGAGAAGTAAGTAAATTATTTATTTTGGAATGAAGGTGCAATCGTTTGACGAAGTAACAGGAATACAACAGCTTCGGCGTCAACTATTCATCTTCTCCAGATATCTGGATGCAGATAACTGATCTGCATTATCAATACATAATCGCTCACGCAACACTTGGTGAAACAGGAATCTTTATAAATCTGTGCGCCAAGTTCTGCACATGCCGAAATTCACAGATGGAAGGTGGCTGAAAAATGCCAGGGGTTTTGAAAAGCGTGCTATGTGATATGGACAGTGAAACACCGTAACCCAAAGACGTAATTCATTTAACAGTAGAAGAAATGTTTTCACTGATACCTTATAAACAATGCTGGCAAAGTAACACAGCAAGACAAAATGTGTAGCTAAATCTGGTCGGTAACAATCGTAGTGAATACTGAAGCAATTTATTCCCAAACTATTGAAACATATACTTTGTGGCTGCAGTACAATAATTGATTACAATGAACCAGTTCAGGTAACAGGATTTATTTTGAATTGTTATTGTTGACTGAAGCTTTGTTTATTCCAATGAAAGGATTCTTGCAGGGAGCAAAGTATTTTTCTGCTTAATGCTATTTCAAGTTTTGAACGGCCACACTCGAACACAAACGCTACCTCAAGAAGACAAACATACACTACTGGCCATTAAAATTACTACACCACGAAGATGACGTGCTACAGACGCAAAATTTAACCGACAGGAAGATGATGCCGTGATATGCAAACGCTCAGCTTTTCAGAGCATTCACACGAGGTTGGCGCCGGTGGCGACACCTACAGCGTGCTGACATGAGGAAAGTTTCCAACCGATACCTCATACACAAACAGCAGTTGACCGGCGTTGCCTGGTGAAACGTTGTTGTGATGCTTCGTGTAAGGAGGGGAAATGCGTACCATCACGTTTCCGACCTCGATAAAGGTCGGATTGTAGCCTATCGCGATTGCGGTTTATCGTATCGCGACATTGCTGCTCGCGTTGGTCGAGATCCAATGACTGTTAGCAGAATATGGAATCGGTGGGTTCAGGAGGGTAATACGGAACGCCGTGCTGGATCACAACGGCCTCGTATCACTAGCCGTCGAGATGACAGGCATCTTATCCGCATGGCTGTAACGGATCGTACAGCCACGTCTCGATCCCTGAGTCAACAGATGGGGACGTTTGCAAGACAACAACCATCTGCACGAACAGTTCGACGACGTTTGCAGCAGCATGGACTATCAGCTCGGGGACCATGGCTGCTGTTACTCTTGACGCTGCATCACAGACAGGAGCGCCTGTGATGGTGTACTCAACGACTAACCTGACTGCAGGAATGGCAAAACGTCATTTTTTCGGATGAATCCAGTTTCTGTTTACAGCATCATGATGGTCGCATCGGTGTTTGGCGACATCGCGGTGAACGCACATTGGAAGCGTGTATTCGTCATCACCTTACTGGCGGATCACCCGGCGTGATGGTATGGGGTACCATTGGTTACACGTCTCGGTCACCACTTGTTCGCACTGACGGCGCTTTCAACAGTGGACGTTACATTTCAGATGTGTTACGACCCGTGGCTCTACCCTTGATTCGATCCCTGCGAAACCCTACATTTCAGCAGGATAATGCACGACCGCGTGTTGCAATTCCTGTACGGACCTTTTCTGAATACAGCAATTGTTCGACTGCTGCCCTGGCCAGCTCATTCTCCAGATCTCTCACCAATTGAAAACGTCTGGTCAATGGTGGCCGAGCATCTGGCTCGTCACAATACGCCAGTCACTACTCTTGATGAACTGTGGTATCGTGTTGAAGCTGCATGGGCAGCTGTACCTGTATACGCCATCCAAGCTATGTTTGACTCAATGCCCAGGCGTATCAAGGCCGTTATTACGGCCGGAGGTGGTTGTTCTGGGTACTGATTTCTCAGGATCTATGCACTCAAATTGCGTGAAAATGTAATCACATGTCAGTTGCAGTATAATATATTTGTCCAATGAATACCCGTTTATCATCTGCATTTTTTCTTGGTGTTTCGCGGCAGAACCCTCACAAAACGCTACACGTACTTGCAACCGTGCGGCTCTCCTCTTAATCCTACTGTGATACCCTTTACGAGATACGTCCCATATATCTGAATATTTTTTCACCTCTTCCATCAAAAGTTCCGCGTCCAAAGCGGATGCATCCAAGGCAGGAGGACGGCAGCTGATGCTGCGGTTGCGAGCGAGCACGTGCGTTGCCCCTTTCACCTACGTCAGCGATGCGGCAGTGGCTGGCGAACACGAGTTCGCAACGTCATCTCTGCTGTGTGCTCGGCTCCATTCTCTCACGTGCCTGCTGACACGTGCCAGGAATGATTATGCGAGCGCGCGACAAAAAATCGCTCCTGTGCGTCGAGCCTTAATATTCATATGGATAGCGTGCCACTTTGACTGGACCGCCAACACAGAACTTGGCAAAAAGTGTGGCAGCGCAATTGGGTCCTGAAGCAGAGACACGTGGGTACGAGATCCGTAGCTCAGACAGGGTTACCATATATTAATCTGGCAGAATTCAGATTCCGGTAACGTGATTTATTTCATATATTTCTTATCGCCATCGATTTTTTTCAGGGAATATTTTTACGGATAGTTCTGTCGTAGTCCTGAATCCATGTTACATTTTTCATGTTGTACAGTGCGATCAATAACAGCTTCGTATTTTGAACAGTGAGCTTATTCCGCTCATCCGCCAACTGTACATTTAGATGAGAAAATATTCTCTTTACAGCTGCATTGTGTGCATGTGTAGCAAAACAGTACTGCAATACTTTCAACAAGTCAACACTATCACTCATATATTGACACCATTTTTCAGCAACAATTTTCCATAAAAAAAATTGCAGAGTTCATGATGTATTATGTTCTGAAAGCACTTAATTCATCAAAGAATACAGAGTCATCACAACAATACTAATACCTCTTAAAAATAACAGGTTTTTTCCACTGCTTGCCATTTTGTCCCCTTTTCCGGAGTTAACCACTGAAATAACGACATACCACTGTATTGGGTCATCCTCTTATATTGTACTTAACAGTGTAAGAAGTGTACATTTCACTTTCAAATACTTTATCCAAATTTCCGTCCTCACATTTAGTAATAATTTCCTTCAATTTTAAATAGACAAAATGGTTTTCTGTCCTTTCATGCAGACTAGAGGCAGAGCGCCGTATACCCAGAGTCGACTTCTACAACGGTTTTGTTCTTTCCTTCACTGTGCAGAATTTGTGTTTGCAAAAAGCCATCATACTCTGTACAAACCATAAGTAATCTTCTTGCAATAGATTTTCTAAAAGGAGCCGAATTGTTACAGGACAGTTTTGTTCAGATAAGAAAGAACTTGGTTCATTTGGTAACGCGACCACTTTTATAAGTGATTGATTAGGCGTGACGCAGTACATAACATTTTTTACAGTTCCACCCATTAATAGCCATAGAAACTGCTCGTGTTCCCGTAGACGGGTTCTCTTCAACGTGGCGCAGTACGGTCTGTTCTAGTTCGGGCGCGCGGCGTCTCCTTGTAGCACCACGGTCACGCCTGTTAACGGTGAAGGTACCCTTTCTCGAAGACGTTGCGGAACTGTGGCGAAACGGGTATGCGATGGAGTCGGACATTGTGGAGAACGATCTTGATAAAGGCGATGAGCAGCTCTTCCGTTATCGTGAACCTCGCCATTCAAGAAGGATCGTGTCGGTTTATTCTGCAAACGTGTACTCAACCGCGTTGCTCTAACACTCACAGAGACGTGAATGAGGCTCGAACCAGGTAGAGAGGTAGGACAGACATCAAATGACATCAGCCGATCCGCATAACCACCCCCTATCGTGACTACCCTGTTGCATACCTAGCGAACAAACATGTTTTCAAAACGGCTGTATCACGGAAATGTTACGTTTACATACATGAGTTCCTGTTCAGTATGTTATGTACTCACTCCCCTCTACAACTCCTAGAAGTTTGTAACGGGAATTTCCGAACACCCTGCATTCAACACGTTACGATGGCGTCAGTGAAAGTTAATAAGGATAGAGTTCATATCCAAAATCTATCCAAGAAAAGAATTCGTAACTAATTATAGGAACGCGTCATAGGTATATGTTCTATTATGATATTAACAACAATACGTGTATAATCGAGCAGACAAATGAGTAACAATACGATTATAAAAATAAAGTACCCATTGTGTGCATTTTGCTTTTATTCTGTTCTATCACGGTGCAGAAAAGAAAATTCAGTTCCATAATAAGCTTAAGAATATAATAATTCCAACCCCAAAGAAAGCAGGTGTTGACAGATGTGAAAATTAGCGAACTGTCAGTTTAATAAGTCACAGTTCCAAAATAATAACACGAATTCTTTACAGACGAATGGAAAAACTGGCAGAAGCCGACCTTGGGGAAGATCAGTTTTGATTTCGTAGAAAGATTGGAACACGTGAGGCAATACTACCCCTACGACTTATCTCAGAAAATAGATTAAGGAAAGGCAAACCTACGTTTCTAGCATTTGTAGACTTAGAGAAAGCTTTTGACAATGTTGACTGGAATACTCTCTTTGAAATTCTGAAGGTGGCAAGGGTAAAATACAGGGAACGAAAGGCTATTTACAATTTGTACAGAAACCAGATGGCAGTTATAAGAATCGAGGGAAATGAAAGGTAAGCAGTGGTTGGGAAGGGAGTGAGACAGGGTTCTAGCCTATCCCCTATGTTATTCAATCTGTATATTGAGCAAGCAGTAAAGGAAACAAAAGAAAAATTCGGAGTAGGTATTTAAAATCCATAGACATAATTCTGAGACAGCAAAGGACTTGGAAGAGCAGTTGAACGGAATGGACAGCGTCTTGAAAGGAGGACATAAGATGAACATCAACAAAAGCAAAACGAGGATAATGGAATGTAGTCGAATTAAGTCGGGTGATGCTGAGAGAATTAGATTTTGAAATGAGATACTTAAAGTAGTAAAGGAGTTTTGCTATTTGGGGAGAAAATAACTGATGATGGACGAAGTAGAGAGGATATAAAATGTAGACTGGCAATGGCAAGGAAAGCGTTTCTGAAGAAGAGAAATTTGTTAACATCGAGTATAGACTAAGTCGTTTCTGAAAGTATTTGTATGGAGTGTAGCCATGTATGGAAGTGAAACGTGGACGATAAACAGTTTAGACAAAAAGAGAATAGAAACTTCCGAAATGTTGTGCTACAGAAGAATGCTGAGGATTAGACGGGTAGATCACATAACTAATGAGGAGGTATTGAATAGAATTGGGGAGAAGAGATATTTGTGGCACAACTTGACTAGAAGAAGGGATCGGTTGGTAGGACATATTCTGAGGCTTCAACGCGTAACCAATTTAGCTTTGGAGGGCAGCGCGGAGGGTAAAAATCGTAGAGGGAGACCAAGAGATGAATACACTAAACAAATTCAGAAGGATGTAGGTTGCAGTAGGTACTGGGAGATAAAGAAGCTTGCACAGGATAGAGTAGTTTGGAGAGCTGCATCAAACCAGTCTCTGGACTGAAGACCATAACAAAAACAATAGTACTAACAGTATTTTCTGAAATAAAAACACAATTTAAATTACGACACTTACGTTATACAATTACGAGTGCCGTTTGGTTGCAACTCGTAAATGTATTAATAAAATAATGTAGTATTAATGGCGGTGTGGCAAAATACGTCCGATCTGGAGAAGACCTAGAAAGCAAAAGGTGCCTCTTCTTCTTCTAAGCATCTGACGATCAAAAATCTTCAAATGTTTCCAGCGGCTGGATACAATATTTATACAGCCGTGGAATATATCTATGGCTTCATTACATTACTTATAATCACGTTTGCTGCTAATAAAAGCTCAGCATGCAAATGTGCCTTAAAACTGCCCCCTGAGTTGCGAGGCAAATGGACACACCTGGTTCAAATGATTCAAATGACTCTAAGCACCATGGGACTTAACATCTGAGGTCATCAGTCCCCTAAACTTAGAACTACTTAAACCTAACTAACCTAAGGGCGTCACGCACATCCATGCCCGAGGCAGGGTTCCAACCTGCGACCGCAGCAGCAGCAGCACGGTTCCGGACTGAAGCGCCTAGAACCGCTCGGCCACAACGGCCAGCGGACACACCTGCACGTGAGCACCTCACTCCAGAGCACATTGCATACGTAAGTCTACTAATACACACACATATCATAATATTTACGCAAAACAGATTTTCAATGTTTGAATGCGGCGCGTACGCCTCTAACAGTTTTATGTTGTATTGCGCATACCGCGCATGCGCTGTCGCGTAAAGTTCAGCACTACCGCGGCCGTTGCGAAGCGAGTCCATCACACGACACATAGTTTATACTCAATCCGTCACAGAGGCAACATTTATCATCATGGATTTCACAAATGTGGATTAACATTTAAAACAGGTACAAAATCCTAAAGTTACATCATTCGTCAACATTAAATTACAAATTCTTATGGCTGATTGTCTCTTCGCACAGTATTGCGCTTGAAATGTCTTATTGTTTCAGAAATGGCTCTGAGGACTATGGGACTTAACATCTGAGGTCATCAGTCCCCTAGAACTTACAACTACTTAAACCTAACTAACCTAAGGACATCACACAAGTCCATGCCCGAGGCAAGATTCGAACCTGCGACCGTGGCAGTCGTGCGGTTTCTGACTGAAACGCCTAGAACCGCTCGGACATCACGGCCGGCTGTTTCAGATAAAAGTCTTCTCAGGACGTGTCGTCGTTCACAGTTCCATGAACCGAAAACATACGATAACTTTATAAATGTGTGCATTGTTTATGGCAGTTAAATGTCATAGTTCGCAGTTTTGATACAGATGCGTGTGCGCGATTACTCGTAGCACAGTTTATATTTTTTCACTGGTTACACTGTTTATTTAGACCGATGTCACCGGTTTTTTCCCCCCAGGTCGTACATCGCCTGATAGAAGATTGGTGGATTTCCATTCCACAGCATACGTTCGTGAAGGCATGGAAGCAGGTCCTCTGACGGCACGATGCTCGTTTAGACCAGGTAAGAGTGTCCGTCATTTCCGAGAACATTTTGCTCCCTGAGGACCGGTCCAAAATTTCTCCACCCGTCGAGTGTTCTTCATCGTTTTGGAACAAAGCGACCGTAGGTGCAGTAGGGAAACAATTCTTTCTATTCAGACTTGCAGAGATACAGAGATGCAGCGCAGTAAATGTCAATTTGTGATGCACTCAAAAGTATCGGACCACTTCACTATGACAATTTTTTCACGTACTCAGTTTGTCAGGCGATATACAAATATTCGTACGCAAGTAGTTGTGCCGCAGGACAAATGTCCGTTGACAAGTCTTTACGCTAACAATTCATAACACGACTTTACATTAACAGTTTGTAAACAAATTTGAAACATAAATAGTTCATCACGTCTATATACATGGCAATATATCATGAATAGTCCTTTTCAATTATGCGGTTTTGCACACCAGTTTCCCTCGTAGTTACAAGTTCAACGACGTATGGTAAAAGCCCACAAATAGTTTCAGGTTATGCAAATCTCCCATATGGACACATGTAACAAGTACAGATAACATATACAAGTGAGCATATATCATTTAGCTTTACCTAAATACAGATAAATACCGGATGATCAAAAAGTCAGTATAAATTTGAAAACTGAATAAATCACGGAATAATTTAGATAGAGAGGTACAAATTGACACACATGCTTGGAATGACATGGGGTTTTATTAGAACCAAAAAAATACAAACGTTCAAAAAATGTCCGACAGATGGCGCTTCATCTGATCAGAATAGCAATAATTTGCATAATAAAGTAAGACAAAGAAAAGATGATGTTGTTTACAGGAAATGCTCAATATGTCCATCATCATTCCTCAACAATAGCTGTAGTCGAGGAATAATGTTGTGAACAGCACTGTAAAGCATGTCCGGAATTATGGTGAGGTATAGGCGTCGGATGTCATCTTTCAGCATCCCTAGAGATGTCGGTCGATCACGATACACTTGCGACTTCAGGTAACCCCAAAGCCAATAATCGCACGGACTGAGGTCTGGGGACCTGGGAGGCCAAGCATGACGAAAGTGGCGGCTGAGCACACGATAATCACCAAACGACGCACGCAAGAGATCTTTCACGCGTCTAGCAATACTTTTTTTTTTTGGTTCTAATAAGACCCCATGTCATTCCAAGCATGTATGTCAATTTTTACCTCTCTATCTACATTGTTCCGTGGTTTATTAATTTTCAAATTTATGCTGACTTTTTGATCACCAAGTACATAGAAATATGTTACATATAGGTTTTTACATAGGTATAAATACATACAAAGATATTACGTATTGGATTTACGTAAACATAGAAACATATTACTCTTCTCTTCACACAAGTATGATCGGTGACACAGAAATATTTTTCCTATAGCTTTACATAAGTTTACAATATTTACAATCATTACAAGATTAGATCTGTGTTTTGCTTTTGCAAATGATGTCACCTGTATAGGTGAGAATTAGACTCGATATCCCACACCAGCAATAAGACCAAGTGCACAACTACAAATAAGCAAATAACAAAAGCAATGAACTAACATCAGACACAAAAAATACTCCAGACACGAGTGTAAGTGTGCAGTAAGCATGGCCTTAGCTACTCGTAAGTGTGTGTGTTCAGTGCTGAGATGCGTATCCAGTCAGTTTCACGGTGAAAGTGTAAGGGTGTAGGAAGATTAAGTATTCACGTCAATCAGTCGTTAGTAGTCGATGACTGACGATGCAGATATTCAATCTCGTAGGCTGAAAATACATCTTCTTCACACCTGTATAAAAGTTAATATAAAATTTGCTGTAAGTATTCGGCGAAGACGAATCTCTTCTTTCCCCTTCTGCTGCTGACAAGAATAGCTGAAATAAAACTCATATTCTACGTAGCTTCTCTGTAGAAGTACGGTGAGGTACGGGTACTTGATAGTTGTGTGTTACTGAAGCATGATCCATAGATGTGTTTACTGTTGAGCGTGGTATACTCTAAGATCACGGTGAGCGTATAGTCCAATAATTCTGTTTGTTTGAGGATGCTGCAGCAGATATCCACCAGGATGCGGAATGCTGACAATAACATAAGGACCGTCGTACAGCAGACGCCACTTTGCGTTGCCCCACTGAAGAGCAGACGACTTATGGTGAGTACGCAAAAGCCCTAACATACCAGCTTTAAATTCCTGCTTCCTCTTGAGAGTGCACGTATAAGTTTTGTTCCTAACTTTGGACTTCCCTTACCTTTTCGTCATTGTTTGCCGAAAAGAAAGTTTTGGTAACGGCGTTGTCCAATCGTTGTCTTCTTTACGGTCGAACATGAGCTCATTAGGAGTGTACGGAGATTCATACACATTGAGGTTGTTGGTACCTCTTCAAATAAAAACAAATATGTTACCCAGTTGGCATGTTTGGTAGAAATGTAGGTTCTCATAAATCTGTTAATCTCAAAGAACACACGTCAGTGGGATTACACTGGGGACGGTACCTTGAGATAAAAATACTCTTAATACTATTGTCTTTGAGAATTTTACGCCATTTGTGCCCAGTATAGTATGCAGCATTGTCGTATAAATAGCTTTCGGTTTTCCCAAGTGAGGAATGTAGTCACATGAGAAACGACGAATGATGGGAGTGGCAGTAGCAGACCTTATAACATACAGTTTAACATGCTTGGAGAATAAATCGTAAAATGCAAGAATATATTTCACACCATCACTCCTTGTGGGGTGTGGACCACTTATGTCAAAAATGGCTCTGAGCGCTACAGGACTTAACATCTGAGGTCATCAGTCCCCTAGAACTTAGAACTACTTAAACCTAACTAACCTAAGGACATCGCACACATCCATGCCCGAGGCGGGATTCGAACCTGCGACCGTAGCGCCTCTTATGTCAGAACTTACTAGAACTTACTAGAATAGAATGCAAATCAGTCTTCGTAGACAGGTTCAGTGGTTTAGCTTTTTGACAAATCCCACATGTTTTGAGTATAATGTGGATCTTACGTCTCATATTACTAAAGTAACAGTAGGTACTAACCTTTGGTAGGCACTTCTTGGTACCATAACGACGCCAAACAAAATGTGTGTGCCAAATTAAGTTGCGTTCGGAAGCCTTAGGCATACAAACACGCCAAGTAGTGGCTTCAGGGTGACGGCGATAAAATAACACATCATTATGTATCAAATATCGGTTGGACAGAGGATGGTGAGGTTGATTTGTCAGTAAAACACTTACCTTACTCCAGTGAGGATCAGATTTCTGCAACGCTGACGTATTTCTACATAAGTCGATATAATACTGGCGATATAGCTCATCCTGCATAAGAAGTATTCGGTAATCATTCACATTCTCCATGTCAACTCATTTAAGCCTTGAGGCAGACGAGACAAAGCGTCGGCAGTGATGTTGCCTTTACCTTTAATATATATAATTTCAAATGAATAGTTTTGCAAAGATAAAGTACAGCGTGATAATCTGGGATGTACAAGCTTACAAGTTAACAGAAATGCTAGAGCCAGTATAAATTTTAGTATGCTTACTATACAAATAATAATTGAATTTCTTAAAGGCCCACACTATAGAGAGTGTTGCAAGTTCTGTGTTAAGAGTAAGTGCGTTCACATTCACTAAGTGTGCGGCTCGCAAAACTAATAATTTTTACATGTTCTTGTTCTCCATTCTTTACAACTTGAAACAAACAACAGCCTAAGGCATAGAATAAGGCGTCACATGTCATACAAAAATCTAAATTAAAATCAAGGTGATCCAAAATGTTTGCGTTATCCAAAGCATGCTTGGTACTATGAAAGTCTTTCTGACACTGGTCACACCATATCCATATCTGATTCTTTTTGAGTAGGTTCCATTTATGTTTGCTGCTTAAAAGTTGTAGTGGTAAAAATCGTCGATTAAAAGAACAAAGTTCGAAGAAAGATTTCAATTACTTTCTAGTCCGCGGACTGGGGAAATTCTTGATTGCGTCTAACTTACGTGAGTCAAGTCGTATGCATTGAACATTAATAATATGCCCAAGATACTTAATTTCACTACAAGCAAATTTCGACTTTTTGAGATTAGCTATCACTCCAGCTTGTGCGAATTTATGCAGAATCTTTTGCAAAGTATCAATGTCTTCAGACCAAGTCTTACCTGCTATGAGCAGGTCATCAATGTAGTTCAACCAATTCATCACCAAATACAGTATCCAATAAGTAGATAAACACGCCTGAACTGACGTTCAGACCAAAGGAAAGGACACAAAACTGATAGGTTCACCCCCCCCCCCCCCAATATAAATTCAGTATACCTTCTAGAATCTGGAGTAATTGCAACCTGCCACAAAGAATTGGTCAGATCTGTCGTAGAAAAATACTTAGAATCTAAAAATTTACTAAAAATTTCTGGAGGTGCTCCTCTAAATTCTCAGGTTTCGTGCGAACAGGTAAAATAATCTCATTAATTGCACGATCATCCGAAACAACTCTGATATTCCCGTTGGGTTTCTTTACAACAAGTAAAGGGCCGCAGTTAGGTGACGTTGAAGATTCGATGATTTTCCACTCTAATATTTGTTTCAACTCGTGCCACACAGCAGGTCGTTGTGATAGTGGCTCATTGTAGGTTTTGTGGAACAAAATCTGGTGAGGCTCAACTTTTATTTTATACACATATGTGTTGATCACACCAGGTTGTTTGTTAAATACTTGTATATACTTGGACAAAACATCATAAGTTCATTACGTTCATCATGTGTGACAGCTGTGGTTTCTGATAACTTATTACTAATTAAAGTTTTCAAGTCTTCAAACTCGTCCTCAAGTGTGTGCGTCTGTGTGTCAGCAACATCAGTGTTCTGTATTAACTTGTACCCTGTACAGTATTTATCGTGCTTCAGAGTCCTGGTATCCAGGTCAGTTGAAATTTCACTGCCCTTATCTCTAAGTATACATTTACGTTGGGAGAAGTCAATAGTGCTGTCCTTCTCGCACAAGGTATATCTAAACCTAAAATATAATTAGTGACCAGGTTGTGGACGACGAGGAATGGCCATTGTACGATTCCGCTACCTACCTTGACTGTCACAAAATGCGTTTTTCTTAACCCTACAAGACCTATTGTCTACGGCAGTTAAAATTTTACAGTTCTGGACAGGATACTCTGGTATGGGTTCAGATTCACACATTTTCTTGTAAAAATCATAGGACAGGACTTTAACAGCCGCTCCTGTGTCCAGAATAATAGTTTGGGGAATACCACCCACAACACCAATAATTGAGACCAAAACAATTTCATTGGTCGATGAACGATATTGTGTGTTTTCTAGTAACAGTTCATCAGACAAGTTTTCGTCATGGTTATACCTTATGAATAATAATGGTTGCTGTATACAACTGTCAGGTACGTGATCATTGTGCCGTTGCAAAGTAGGTGTGTCAAATAATAAATTTAAATTGAAGTCGCCCGCCAAATCTTCCACAGCCACGATCTGGGGCACAGTGGTGGCTGTTTTTAGTTTGACGTCGTCACATTTGTAGTGGGTGCAGGCACAGCCGGAGGTCGAGTATCACTAGTTACTTCGATAACATTTACATTTGGGTATTGTTTATTACAGTCTCCGAACTGTAGCGGTTTTCATGTTTTGACTCACCTGCGGGTTTGTAGATGCATTCAGTTCTGAATTTGCATTTGCGGCGGCGGCGGCAGTTGCCATGGCCTGTATTATTCATTTGCTGCGGTAGAGTCGCAGTCTTTTGATATTGAGAAGCGTAGTCGTCGTTGCTCCAGGTCTGTTGCTGGTTTGGTGGGGATTGTTTCTCTTAAAATTTTTGTTTCCATTCAGATAATTATTATTACCGTTGTTGTAGCAGTAGTAGTAGTTGTTGTTGCTGTTGCGCTGTCTCCTATTTGGACTTCTGCCAATAGAATAAGAAGTGTTATAATTGCTGTTTGTACTGTGTTGAGCATGTTGGTTCTGTTGTGTATATACATTTGCCATTTGAAGCGGCTGATTCTGTTGGCTTGTGTGTCCGAGAGCAGCCGGCGCGCCGGAGTTGGGTTGGCTACCCTGCGTATTTTTCATGGCGCTGGTGTAAACATTGTAGCAATTATCAAAATATCCACGGGTGTACTGCCGGTCTACAGTGTCCAACGGGCACAATATTTCGGCGATCGTACATGTCGCCATCATCAGGTGAACTGACGGACTGAGCTCCTGTGAACGTGCCGGCACGGAGATCCGTACACTATGGCTGCTCAGGTGGAACTGGGTTCGGTCGCGGCGGCGGCGGATTTAAATACCCTCCGCCCGCGGCGCGCTCACTCCGCCGTCCGCGCCCCGCGCCACGGTCGCGCGGTGGAACAGATTGCGACGGCGTCTGAGATGACGTCGGTGTGATGGCTCCGTCCGCCGTGGTCGTCACAACTATACATTTGCTCGATTTACTCTTGATTAACCCAATCGCTGGTTCCCAAGCCTTGCTGAGATTATAGCCATAGTCACGATTTATGAGGTCGTCATTGGTGCGAATTTCGATGGCCTCTCTAACAACGCTGTCCCAGTATCTCGACGTCTGTACCAGAATCCTCGTGCGTTCATACTCCATAGCGTGATTTTCCGACAAACAATGTTCAGCGACCGCCGACTTGCTCGGATACATCAGTCGAGTGTGCCTCTGGTGTTCACGGCATCGATCCTCGACGGTACGCATCGTCTGACCAATATACGACTTGCCACATTGACACGGAATCTGGTACACGCCGGCCTTCCTCAAACCGAGGTCATCTTTGGCGCTCCCCACCAGTGCACGAGTTTTATTCGGAGGACAAAACACCGTTCCGACCCGGTGTTTCTTCAAAATGCGGGCGATCTTTCCCGAGAGTGCGCCTGTATATGGGATAAACGCAGTGCCTACCTCCTCCCTCGTGATTTCATCCATATCCACAGGTTGTGCTGTAGTGGTTGGGCGGAGAGCACGTTGAATCTGCCACTCTGAGTACCCATTTTTTCGAAATACAGTTCTCAGATGTTCCAATTCCTGGGGTAGACTCTCTGCGTCAGAGATAGTGCGCGCCCTATGTACTAGAGTTTTAAGTACCCCATTCCTCTGTGAAGGGTGGTGGCAGCTGTCTGCGTGCAAATACAGATCAGTGTGCGTTGTCTTCCGATACACCCCATGACCTAGGGTGCCGTCAGGCCTTCTCTTGACCAAGACGTCAAGGAAAGGTAGTTTACCCTCCGTTTCAGTCTCCATAGTGAATTTGATGTTGGGGTGTATGGAGTTTAGATGTGTAAGGAAGTCAAGGAGTTTATCCATACCATGTGGCCAGATGACGAAAGTGTCGTCCACGTAACGGAAAAAGCAAGTAGGTTTCCATTCGGATGACGACAGGGCTTCCTCCTCGAAGTTCTCCATGTACAAATTCGCTACCACCGGTGAGAGTGGGCTACCCATGGCGACTCCCTCCGTCTGTTCGTAGTATTCTCCATTAAAAAGAAAATACGTGGAAGTCAAGACATGCCTAAAAAGTTCAGTGGTCTTCTCGTCAAACTTCTGACTAATCAATTCTAGTGACTCTCGCAGGGGTACCCTCGTGAACAAGGAAACGACGTCAAAACTCACCATGATATCTGACTCACCCAACGTGAAGCTATCAAGGCGTTTAACAAAATCCACGGAATTACGGATGTGATGAGGGCATTTACCCACGTAAGGACTTAATATTCCCGTCAGGTATTTGGCCAACAAATATGTAGGTGCCCTGATGTTGCTGACAATGGGGCGTAATGGTACCCCCTCTTTGTGAACCTTCGGGAGTCCATATAGTCTAGGCGGTACCGGACCTTGGGGTAACAATTTCTTAGCGTCACCCTCCGGTAATTCTGCGTCCTTGAGAAGCGACCTCGTCTTGTTGTCCACCTTCTTTGTAGGGTCAACGCTGATCTTCCGGTAGGAATCGTCATTTAGCAGGCTCTGCATCTTATCAGTGTAGTCCTTATGGGAGACAACAACTGTAGCATTGCCTTTGTCAGCCGGTAAGACAACAATTTCAGAGCGCTCCCTCAGATCACGAATGGCCGCCCTCTCTTTACTAGTGATATTTGACTTCATCGGCTTGGATTTCGTCAACGCACGACAAGTTTCACGACGTATTTCCTCAGCTGATTCAGGCGGAAGTCGAGCTGCAACCTGTTCAACAGCACTAACAATTTCTGCGACCGGAGTGAAGAATCACGTTGTAGCAATTGTTTTGTCGTACAGAACGCTGGTCCTTGTAAAGCATATCAACAGAATCTAACACTGTGAGAACATACTCTGCGTCGTTGTCTGGGATGTGCAGAAGTTTTTCTTTGTTATAAACGGCAGTCTTGCCTTCAGTGCGCGAAGGATGTCACGCGTTGCAACCGGCTCGTCAAGGAAATGCCCCATATTTAAAAATACCGGCGAAAATTGCCGTGCTTAGGGTTGAATGGTCCAGGATCCACAATCTGCCTACGAAGTCGTTCCTGTACAAATTGTAACCAAAACTTAGATAAAAAGGCCCTCCCAAATTGTTCGTATGTCGGCTTCATTATAAGCCCATACAGAGGCGTCGCCTAGGATATAACCGACAACATAAGATATCCTCTTACGGTCACTCCACGTAGGAGGGAATGTATTTATGAAGGCTTTAAGAAAGATGACAGGATGTACGGTTCTTTTTTTAGGTATGTTGTTGTTGTGGTCTTCAGTCCAGACACTGGTTTGATGCAGCTCTCCGTGCTACTCTATCCTGTGCAAGCTTCGTCATCTCCCAATACCTACTGCAACCTACATCCTTCCGAACCTGTTAAGTGTGTTCATCTCTTTGTATCCCTCTACGATTTTTATCCTCCGCGCTGCCCTCCAATACTAAATTGGTGATCCCTTGATGCCTCAGAATATGTCCTACCAACCGATCCCTTCTTCTAATCAAGTTGTGCCATAAATTTCTCTTCTCTCCAATTATATTCAATACCTCCTCATTAGTTATGTGATTTACCCCTCTAACCTTCAGCATTATTCTGTAGCACCACATTTCGAAAGCTTCTATTCTCTTCTTGTCTAAACTATTTATCGTCCGCGTTTCACTTCCATACATAGCTACACTCCATACAAATATATTCAGAAACGACTTCCTGACACTTAAATCTATACTCGATGCTAACAAATTTCTCTTCTTCAGAAACGGTTTTCTTGCCATTGCCAGTCTACATTTTATATGCTCTCAACTTCGACCATCATCAGTTATTTTGCTCCCCAAACAGCAAAACTCCTTTACTACTTTAAGTGTAGCATTTCCTAATCTAATTCCCTCAGCATCACCCGACTTAGTTCGACTACATTCCATAATCCTCGTTTTGCTTTTGTTGATGTTCATCTTGTATTCTCCTTTGAGCACACTGTCCATTCCGTTCAGCTGCTCTTCCAGGTCCTTTGCTGTCTCTGACAGAATTACAATATCATCGGCGAACCTCAAAATTTTTAATTTCTTCTCCCTGGGTTTTAATTCCTACTCCAAATTTTTCTTTTGTTTCCTTCACTGCTTTCTCAATATACAGATTGAATAACATCAGGGATAGGCTACAACACTGTCTCACTCCCTTCCCAACCACTGCTTACCTTTCATTTCCCTCGACTCTTATAACTGCCATCTGGTTTCTGTACAAATTGTAAATAGCCTTTCGTTCCCTGTATTTTACCCCTGCCACCTTCAGAATTTGCAACACAGTATCCAGTCAACATAATTCAGGTATAAATGGCTAAAATTGTCTGTGTTTTATGAGGCTCTCCTCTTCCTTGGCATTTTAGTAATGTTTAGTTTCAGAATGATTACTGTAAGGTTCAAATGGCGAATGACAAGGAAAATGTTGTTGATAATTATCACGACTGCAATGCAGTGTGTCATGTCGAGGTGTGTACTGTTGTTGTTGTGAGTACGTAGTGTGCCGGGTGTATGCCTCATAAATGTACTTGTATTCATTGCCAAATTGTGTGTTTTGGTTGCTATTACGGTCATTACACACTGGTTGCACGTAGTTGTCAAACTGTTTCGATTGCGTAGCGGCAGATTGTGCTGCTTGACTGATTATGAGTCTGTTGTTATTTATAAATTCCGCGACAGTGTCGTTGAGAACAGCAGGCAATTTTTCTTGTAAGCACTCGTCGAAATATTTATCTCTTTGCTCTATCCAACTGTGAAATTCTCTATTAATGCATGAGAAATGGTTGTCAGTGCGTAGTCTTACTTTATGAGATTGTTTACTTGTGCTTGGACATCTGTCACATCTTTATTTGTGTTTCCTTGTTGTGATGTAAGCTCTGAAAATTTCGCGTTGAGGTCGGACACCTGTCCATTCAGTCTATTATTTATCTCCTCTGCTCGGCTACACACAAAGTGTCGTTTGACGTTTTAAGTGCAGCTAAATCTGATTTAATTTCATCATGTCGTGTTTTTATCTCTTCATGAGCAGTTATCAAAGCGGCGCGTATAGACATTATCTGTGCGTCAGTGGCCTTTTTATGCTGTGTCATTTGATTCTGAATAGATTCCGTCTGATTTTTGTTGTCAGTCATTATGTGTTTTTGTTCGTTCATCTGTTTAATAATAGCATCGAACATACTGGCAATACTAGTGATGTGCAACTGTTCCGCCGGCCAGTGTGACCGACCGGTTCTAGGCGCTTCAGTCTGGAACCGCGCGACCGCTACGGCGCAGGTTCGAATCCTGCCTCGGGCATGGATGTGTGTGATGTCCTTGGGTTAATTAGGTTTAAGTAGTTCTAAGTTCTAGGCGACTGATGACCTCAGATGTTAAGTCCCATAGTGCTCAGAGCCAGACGGTCTATTTTCTAAATTTACGTCACCAGAATAGGTCGCTCATTACTATTCGAGTCAACCGTAATGTCACTTTCATTATTTAATGGCATGTCATAGTCGGTTGGCGTCTGTGTTTGCCGTCTCTGGTTCTCAATCTTTGCTAATTGTTTTCTGGTAAATACCACGCCACACGTAATGCATGACACAATAAAAATTTAAACTCGTATGTGTAATCAGAATAACTTTAAAAATTAATCTCGCTGTGCGACAATGTCTAAACAAGAAAAAAATTGTCGTAAGTAAAGGTGAAATTTTGAACATGCCGTACTACATCTCACAGAATTAATGTCGGCCATACTGTGAACTGATAAAACTGTATTGTTGCACTGTATGTGTAATGAAAATAATTTTGGAAACCGCGATGTAGCTTAAAATCACTGCCAAGGAAACAAAATTGTGATAGATCTACCACCCAGCGCTTGGGCAAGTGTATCCGCGACTGCAGCGTAATTTCAGGTGTCGACATACAATTCGTCCAATGTATTCCAATGGTCTCGTATCCAGTTTGTTGTATCCAATAAACATGTAACGAATGGAAGACAATATAGTACATATAACAATGCGTCCAGACAGGAAATCGCAAATTTAATTTTTTTTGGCTTATTCGTACCTGGATCGAGACAATACAATGAATTATAGTAATGAACATTGAAGGTCATACAAACTCTCGGCCCTTGAACATGGCTTTTTTTTGTTAAAGGTCCGTTCATGTATTTTTTAACCGTGTTTCTTCTCTCTGTGTTTAAAATCGGACTTCATGATAAGACAGCACACGAAGACGACGGTGGATCGAACTGGACGACTTTTTGCTTAGAAGTACGGTGCCTTTTGCCATGTCAAGTCACTTACCTTACTGTGACTAAAGATACAAAATAAAACACACTTAGGTTAGTAACAACAGTATATTCTGAAATAAAAACACAATTTAAATTACGACACTTACGTTAGACAATTACGAGTGCCATTTGGTTGTAACTCGTGAATGTATTAATAAAATAATGTAGTATTAAAGGCGTTGTGTCAAAAGCGACCGATCTGGACAAGACCTAGAAAACAAAAGGTGCCTCTTCTTCTTCTAATCATCTGACGATCAAAAATCTTCAAATGTCTACAGCGGCTGCATACAATATTTATTCAGCCGTGGAGATCGCTCAAATTATTTCTTTATTTCATTACTTATAATCACGTTTTCTGCTAATAAAAGCTCAGCTGCTGGCAGCAGCACAATACGCCACTCTGCAGCCTACAGAAAAGTTAAAAACAGAATCAGGAGATATGAAAAACAAACAAAAGCAGGAGATAAAACGGTGACTGTTAAAAACTGAAACATGGAGAAAAAGATACCGTACGAAGAAAATATAAAAACAAAACGGTCGCGATGCTGATTAAAACACATAGTAGATAGACAAAATTTAAAAAACACGTCGACATTCTGGTTTCTGTTCGCACGAGATAAAAAAAGACAACTAGCGACAGTATAGTGGCTGTTTACAACAGTGCCAGGGGACGCACAACACTGAACACTCACTTAAAACAGCACTATACAGGCGACACGGCGGCAGATGGGCGGAGGAGGGGACCCGAACCGATGAGGGGGAAAAAGGGGTGATGAGGAGAGGAAAGGAAAAAAGGGGGGAGCCGACGGAGGGAGGGGATATAAAAAAAGGGGGGCCTGGGCGGACACGAGAGGGAGTGGGAAAGGCAGTGGAGGGGAGAGCAAAAGGACTCGGGGGAGGGGGGAGAGAAGGGAGGCAGAGAGAAGGTAGGTGGGGAGAGGGAGTTCAGGAAAAGGAGAGGGGAAGGGAGGGGGAGGTGAGGATCAGAGTTGATAGGAAGGATAAATGGAGGGAGAGAGGAAGAGAGATCATCATCTGGGAGGAGGACGGAAGCCACCTTGGGAAAGGAGATGAAGGGTGTAGAGGTGGAGGGTAGGGCGGACACAAAGATGAAGGCGTGGCAGAGGGCAGGAGTTGGAGAAGAGAGGAGGAACCAGGGGATGAGGGGGATCAAGACAGTGGGAAGTGTAGAGGACACGGATATGTTCGAGGAAAAGGAGCAGATGGGGGCAAGGCATCTTGTCATAGAGGATCTGCATGGGGGACGGGAGGTGTATACGGAAGGCAAGGCAGAGTGCACGGCGCTCAAGGATCTGGAGGGACTTATAGAATTTGGAGGGGGGGAGGGGGCGGATATCCAGGTGGGACTGGCATAACAGAGGATGGGATGGATTAAGGATTTGTAGGTGTGGAGGATGGTAGAGGGGTTCAACCCCCATGTCCAGCCAGAGAGGAGTTTGGGGAGTCAGAGGCAGTTGTAGGCTTTTGATTGGATAGAGCAGAGATGAGGGATCTAGGTGAGATGATGGTCAATGGTGAGGCCAAGGTAGGTGAGGGTGGGGGAGAGGCAGGCAGGACCGGTGCAGATGGTAAAGGAGAAATCATGGAGCCGGAAGGAGTGACTGGTATGACCTACGATGATCTCCTTGATCTTGGATTGATTTTTAGGAGCCACGGGTTACACTATGCGGCAAAAAGGTCAAGGTGATTCTGGAGAAGGCGTTGGGACCATTGAAGGGTAGGAGCAAGGGCAAGGAAGGCAGTGTTGTCGGCATATGGCAGGAGGTGTAGTGGAGAGGAGGTTGGGGCATATCTACCATGTACAGTAGAGGAAATGGGAGAGGACAGAGCCCTGAGGCACACCTGAGGAGGGGTAAAAGGTACAGGAATCAGCGTTCTGGATGGTAACATAGAAGGGGAGGTGGGGGAGGAAGGATGCAATCAGACGGACGTAGTTGACAGGAAGGGAGTAGGTCTGGAGTTTAAGCAGGAGACCGAGGTGACATACATGGTCATAGGCCTTTTCAAGGTCGAGAGAGACAAAAATGGCAGAGCAACAGGAGGGAGAGGAGATGAGTGAGGTGTAGGAGTTGGTCAACAGCAGTTAGGGAAGAGGTGGTGTAGATGGAGGTGGTGATGGATGCGCTGGGTAAGGATGGATTCTAAGAGCTTGCTGAACACCGAGGTGAGACATACAGGGTGATAGGAAGAGGTGTCAGATGGAGGCTTGTTGGGTTTGTAGAACATCAAGATACAGCAGGTTTTCCACAGGTCGGGGTAGAAGCTGGTGGCAAGGATGACGTTGTAGAGGGTGGCAAGGACTGCAAGGAAGGAGGGAGGGCAGTGTTTGGGGTTGTGGTAGGTAATGCAATCATGGCCGGGAGCAGTGTTGCATTCAGTGCAGAGTGTGAGGCTGATCTCCTGTGAAGTTCAGATGATGGTGTGTGGCCCAAGTACTAGAAGCTAGGAGCAAGGGAAGGAACAGAGGTATCTGTATGGCCGATGATGTCATGGAAGAGGGAATAATCAAATTGGGGATCATCTGGGATGGAAAAAGCAGTAGGTGGGAGGCAAAATTGTTGTCAGAAAAGGGACGGTCGTCAAGGAGGAGAGGTTACTGGGAGGTAGGGCAGCTCCCAGTAAGGCAGTGGAAAGCAGACCAATACTTGGACGAGTTTATTGGGAGTGTGGTGTTGAGTTGTGTACATGTCTGTCACCAAGCACAGCATTTCTTCGCAGTGCTGCGCTAGTATTAGTATTAGTCATAAAAAAGGGGAATTTTCTTAAAATTCAGTAAGGTGCGGTTGGGCAATGAAGTCTGGGGCCTCTGGTAGTGTGTGGTAATAGTCAGCAGCCAGTAGGCCAGACAGAGTAAACATGGCACGGAGCTGCAGCAGCGTGTTGCACGTACGATTTGTTTGGAGTGGAGCAACAGCAAGGCAAAGAACTGCAGTGTTGCTTTAAGTTATTGGGATGTATGAGGTGAGGCAGTAGGCCAGAGCTGGGAGTGGTGATGTGTAAGTAGCTGACTATGTCAGAAGTGAGTGGAAAAGCAGCATAAATAGTCAGGCACTTTTAGCTTGAGAGGTGTGTGCCAGGTAAGTCGAGAGTCGAGTCGGACCTGTGCTGGTCTACACTTATAGAGGCCAGTCTGGTAGCAATGTTGTAAATATTCTGTTTAAACCTGTACTTTGTTTCTATGCACTTGTTCGAGCTGTATTCCACCTCTGGGGACACAACACCAGGGTGGGACGGAATGGCGGCCGGGTACTTGAAGATTGCACAGTCTGCAGCTGATCCAGGACGGGCCTCGTTCGCTTCCCACCTGGCGTACCGGGGTCCAGGCGAGCTGTATGCTGCAGGAGGCGCAGCAGTGCTGAAACAGCATTGGGGACAGCGGCAGATGTTACCATCCGGCAAACACTACTAGCGGCAAGTTGTGGCACAGCGTCCAGGAGGGTCCTGGCCTGGGAGCAGTAGTGGCCAAGGGCCACGGGTGACCAGTACAATCACCTTCGTCCTATGGTCAGAAGGAGCAGGCCAAATGGGCCAGAGGGCGGCAGGGACCAGGGACTGTAACAGTCTCCGGAATCACAGGCAGTAGAGCGGCACACGTTGCTTTACCTCGGCAGGCGGCAGCCGGGCGAGTGCAGCTGACTTCCATCATTGGGCGACCTCGATGACTGCAGCAGCTGTGTCGGCAGTCCAGGAGTGCTGAGACGGCTAGACTTGTTGAACAGCGCGCAGGCGGCGAACCGACATTATACTTCTGTAGACTATCTGAATAAAGGAATACTTCCAAATACTGCTGTCTCACTCTGCACTGCCCCTTGGCACTATTGAACTTGCTCGGCCTCCTGACAAAATACATGGTGGGTCCTGGCTTCAGCTCGGACATCTGGAGCAGTAGTAGCATTGGACTGGGCAATGGGAGGGGTCCACTTTATGACGGTGATTGTATATGAGGGCTTTCTCTGTAAGGAGGTGGTCAGTGGAGGCAGAGGATTCGGTGAATATCGGCATTAGGTAAGTCAGCCCATCATCATTAAAGATTCGATGGGATGGGAGTTGAGTTCCGCCAACACCTCAGCCTCTGTGACCACGGGGCTAAGCTTCATGATAACGGCGGTGAAGGTCGGCGGACTTTGGTGGGGTTGAGGCTGTTGAGGAGAGAATGTGGTGTGGTGGGGGTGAGGGTGGCTCATTGGCCAAATTGGATACGTGGGATTCTGGAGAGGTGATCGGTGTGGAAGGAAGCATTGGGGGGTTTAATGAGGACTGAGTCCTTGCAAGGAATGATAAGGGAGATGGGGGCATTGTGAAAGTATTTACAGATGGCCAGGGTGATGGTGCAGGCATCGAGGAATTGAGGGTCAGGGTTGGAGAGGACAAAGGTGTGGGCAGCAGGTGTGCCAGGGGTGGGGATCAGGGTCACGTCCGTGGGGGTGGGTGGGCCGCAGGGATCAGGGGATCTCTTTGTGGAGAGGTCAGCAAGGTACAACATTAGGGCGTTTGGAAGGTTTCTTGGACAGGACAGGGTGGAGAGGGGGCTGGGGGATGGGTTGCAGGGGGGATGGCGGGGGACAGGTCCTCCATGAAGGGCAGGTGACGCAGGGGGTTAAAAGCTCAGCGTGAAAATGTGCCTTTAGAGTTTCCCCAACTGCTGCAAATCGGGGAGCTCTGCCGAACCTCCTCTGATGGCCTCACATCTGTGCCCATCGACTAACTGAACTTCTATCGACAGCAGGTGCTCCATAGACTTTGCACAAGATTTTGTGAATATTCCCCACAGTTTCTTTCTCTGCAGTGAGAAATTCAGTGATGGCACGTTGCGTGTAACGTACATCACCTACAGACGCCATTTTGGAACTGTCCTGCAGCTGCGCTATCTGTCGGACGTGACGGGAACTTGGCGTGCTCACTCAGGAGACTTCAAGTAATACTTACAGGTACGTAACGTTTAGCATTCGCAGGATTGTGTTCGGTTGAGAAAAAAAAAATGCGATGCATTACTTTCTGGTCAACCCTAGTAACTGTGGTGTAGGGGCAGCGTATTTGCTCAGTCATCAAAAAGTTATCGGTACCAGGTTCGAACACCTCCATTGTTTAAATTTTGAATAAAAATCGTCAGCAGTGGTGGCCGAAGACTTGCAACAGAAGAACCCGTCATTCTGTCAACAACCTTGTCACACAGGGCAGAGAACTGATTCAGTCTGCGATGTTAACCACTTGAAACGTTCCTTTCGTCCACCCCCAGTGCTTCCGTGGCATCACGCGGAATTACCAAAATCCATATATTCTTGGCGATGTGTGCCGCGCGACATAAAGTGCGCGAGGCACTCGTTTGCAGACTTAAGACCATGTTCTTATTCAAAACGGTCGAAAATTCGATTTTTATTGAATTTTTTTTGCAAGGTATGTGTGTTTAGAACGTTGGGACGAAAAGGTTTCTTAGTCCGTGCATTACAAAAGTTTGTACAGCCCATTGTTCGAAGCAGTGTCACGGCCGCCGTGGGACGCTCTCAGGTGGAGACGCCCGGCTAAGGTAGAAAACCTGTCGTGCCGTAACGCAAGTTCACAAAATGATTTATACTGCAGTATGGATGCAAACATATTCGCAGAAGAAGCTGACGAACAACGTGTGCAGGCTGCCGAGCGCAACTTATCGAGCTCAGCGAGACCGGCGTTTTTTAAAATAGGAACCCCCATTTTTTATTACATATTTTTGTACTACGTAAAGTAATACGAATGTTTTACTTGCAACACTTTTTTCACTTATGATATATGGCGCTGTAATAGTCACAAACATATATGGCTCACAATTTTTGACAAACAGTTGGTAACAGGTAGGTTTTTTAAATTAAAATACAGAACGTAGGTATGTTTGAACATTTTATTTCGGTTGTTCCAATGTGATACATGTACCTTTGTGAGCTTATCATTTCTGAAACGCATGCTGTTGGAGTGTGATTACCTGTAAATACCACATTAATGCAATAAATGCTGAAAACGATGTCCGTCAACCTCATTGTATTTGGCAATACGTGTAACGACATTCCTCTCAATAGGAAGTAGTTCGCCTTCCGTAATGTTCGCACATGCATTGACAATGCGCTGACGCATGTTGTCAGGCGTTGTCGGTGGGTCACGATGGCAAATATCCTTCAACTTTCCCCACAGAAAGAAATCCGGGGACGTCAGATCAAGTGAACGAGCGGGTCATGGTATGGTGCTTCGACGACCAATCCACCTGTCATGAAATATGCTATTCAATACCGCTTCAACCGCAAGCGAGCTATGTGCCGGACATCCATCATGTTGGACGTACATGGCCATTCTGTCATGCAGTGAAACATCTTGAAGTAACATCGGTAGAACATTACGTAGGAAATCAGCGTACATTGCACCATTTAGATTGCTATCGATACAATGGGGGCCAATTATCCTTCCTCCCATAATGCCGCACCATACATTAACCCGCCAAGGTCGATGATGTTCCACTTGTCGCAGCCATCGTGGATTTTCCGTTGCCCAATAGTGCATATTATGCCGGTTTACGTTACCGCTGTTGGTGAATGACGCTTCGTCGCTAAATAGAACGCGTGCAAAAAATCTGTCATCGTTCCGTAATTTCTCTTGTGCCCAGTGGCAGAACTGTACACGACGTTCAAAGTCGTCTCCATGCAATTCCTGGTGCATAGAAATATGGTACGGGTGCAATCGATGTTGATGTAGCATTCTCAACACCGACGTTCTCGAGATTCCCGATTCTCGCGCAATTTGTCTGCTACTGATGTGCGGATTAGCCGCGACAGCAGCTAAAACACCTACTTGGGCATCATCATTTGTTGCAGGTCGTGGTTGACGTTTCACATGTGGCTGAACATTTCCTGTTTCCTTAAATAACGTAACTTTCCGGCGAACGGTCGGGACACTTGGATGATGTCGTCCATGATACCAAGCAGCATACATAGCACACGCCCGTTGGGCATTTTGATCACAATAGCCATACATAAACACGATATCGACCTTTTCCGCAATTGGTAAACGGTCCCTTTTAACTCGGGTAATGTATCACGAAGCAAATACCGTCCGCACTGGCGGAATGTTATAGCGCCATCTATCATAAAGCGAAAAAAGTGGTCCAACTAGAACATTCATATTTCTTTCCGTACTACAGGAATATGTAATAAAAAATGGGGGTTCCTATTTTTTAAAAAACGCAGTTGATATTCGTTTGACCTATGACAGCGCCATCTAGCGGGCCAACCATAGCGCCATCTGGTTTCCCTCTTCAACCTAGACGAGTTTCGTTCTCTGTAGTTTTTTCGTTTGATGCTTATTTCGTGAGGCATTTGGTCCGGTCACTATCAATGGACCACCCTGTATAGAATGATATGTAGAGTAAATTAATTTGAAAATAGCGTATTACTTTATTTTTATTAAAGATCGTCCAATATCGAGTGCCAATACATGAAGTACTTGTAGGCGTTTTATTTCTGGAGAAAAATGTTTGGCTGAGCTGGCAGTTTGACAGACAGACAGCAGGTCAAAGCAGGCCGAAGGGCACCATTAACTTAACGCAGGCTGCCGAAGTGATGCAGGCGCAAGGTAGGACAGCGTTACGTGCACTGGGCAGGATGAGCGGACACCCGTAGCGAGCTGACACAGTGCCGACAGCAGGTAACGCTCCCATGTTCCTAAAGCGTCTTTCTGCGGTTAGGGCGTTGGGAAGTACAGTAAAAGATCCCGGAAGGCGGGCAACCATCATCCTTGGGCGGAGAATGCAGAGAAGACGGCGCCAGTCTACCCATAGGAGAGCAATGTACAGGTGGACACTACGCAGGCTGTGTGAAAGCTTCAGGTATTTATGGCTCTATGCTCTCGGCGGAACACGACTGGCAAAGTGAGAAGATTCTTTAGTAAGTGTGCGGTGCGAATGCAGCTTTCTCTTCCCAAAAGCAGTCGCGCTTCCCAGCATGAGAATCTCTAGTCTCTCAGGCAGGGCTTAGGCCGTACGGTGCTCGGCCGCGTGTAATCCTCGCGCCACACAGAAGAACAGGGAGTGTTCGTCGCCAGCGTCGGAAGCGAATGACAGGCGCTGCACCGAGTATTGTCTCAAGCACGCACGTGGGGACGAGCCTGCTGATTCGCGTCTGGGCCCTCAAACAAGGTGACACCGAAAACCGGGAACATTCCAACAATCCGATAAAACTAGACGTGATGAAGGAAAGAAATTGCATTCATGGTAATTGAAACCTTACAACTTCGCCATTTAGGAAACATTGATGGCATTTACCATTTTTTTAAAAAAATTACGTGCTTTAGTTGGCGTCCTCCTGTACGAATACATTCGTGAAATCTGCAGTTGAGATCCCTCATTTACCGCTGCAACATATCAGCTGGGATACTGTGAATTGCATCCCGAATTCTCTGTTTTAACTCATCCAGGGTTCTTGGTCGAGTCGTGTAACCCCACAAGCAAAAACCACAAACGGATAAATCTGGCGATCTAGGGGGCCAGGGAATGTTACCGAATTGTGAGATCACACGGTTGCCAAACACATATGCCATTGATTGCCGTGCCGTGTGTGATGTCGCTTCGTCCTGTTGAAATCAGAATTCTTGAACGTTTGGAAAGTTTTTCAGTGCAGGTGTAACGATCAGCATTGACAGTTATTGTGTTTCCCTGTTCTTTTGCGAAAAAATATGGTCCGATAATCCCATGTGATACTGTCACTTTACTTGCGTGTAGCTGGCCGATGTGGCCGAGCGGTTCTAGGCGCTTCAGTCTGGAACCGCGCGACCGCTACGGTCGCAGGTTCGAATTCTGCCTCGGTTATGGATGTGTGTGATGTCCTTAGGTTAGTTACGTTTAAGTAGTTCTAAGTTCTAGGGGACTGATGACCTCAGATGTTAAGTCGCATAGTGCTCAGAGCCACTTGCGTGTAAAGGTCGCTCGTGAACGTCATTAGGATTTGTGTTTGCCCAGAAACGGTAGTTCTGTCTATTCACATAACCTGTGTGATGAAAATGTGCCTCATCTGACATCCACAACTTGTTTAGAAATTTATCGTCATTGATTATTTTTGTTAGAATTTGTTGACAGAATCCTAATTGTAACCGGTAATCGTTGTCCTTCAATTTTTGCACCATCTGTAGTTTCTATGGATGAAATTTTAAATCAAGATGAAGAATTCTGCGAACACTCTGCCGGGATATTCCAACCACTGCTGCTTGCTTACGAATTGAACGCCGTGGGCTTTGAAGGACAGATTCGCGTACAACACCAATCTCCGCTTTAGAACGCACACTTCTTGGTCGTCTTGTTGGTTTCTTCTTGAGGGCAGATCCAGTCTTTTCAAAGTTATTAATCCAACATTTTACAGCGTGTTCCGACGGAACGGCATCATGAGGTCCTAAACTATAAAAACGTCGAGACTCCCCTTTCGCCGCTACCAAACTATGATGGTTTTTATAAAATATTTTTATGGCTAACGCTCGCTGTTCTCCGTTCCACTTATCCATGATTACTGAAATGGCGAACTGTTTACTGGGTGTTGCGTGCTGTCCTTAGGTTAGTTAGGTTAGTTCTGAGTTCTAGGGGACTGATGAACATAGATTTAAGTCCCATAGTGCTCGGAGCCATTTGAACCATTTTTTTTTGAACTGTTTACTCGCTGCCACGAACCCGTAGTGCTGCCACCTGCCCAAGACTACCACTATTCATTTCAAACATTCCCGTTATCCTGTGCCACCCTGTGTAAAGTAGACTGGGATCTTTGGAGGGTCGTAGGAAACAACATGGTAACGCGCTCCTTTGACGCACCAACAGGTGTAGGCGTCTGGGCGGGAAAATGCGGGGATTACATTGGTCAGCCTGGTCTGACGTGGCAGTTTTGGAAAGTTATTGAGGTGTGGGAGGACGCTCCACGAGAATTGAGTCTTGTGATTCGATGACCACTCGTGAGAGGCTAGGGTTGGCTCTCGAAGAAGGGCGAACATTACGAAGAAAGACAGGAGGAAAAAAGGTAGCACTTCTCCGCTGTTAGCGTGAGAACCACTTCGAAAACTCTGCTCGCAGAATTCTGTGTGAGAAGCCGTCATTTCACTTTTCAGCTCCAACTGGAGCATGGCGTTAAGTTCGCCTTAGGCAGCTTTTCGGGTTTCACAGCCATCGTCCGACGCAGCAGCGCTGCCGGACAACACAACGACGCTGTTGAGAGGAATGGCAAGGTCTGCAATCGGCTTCAGCGTCTGTATGTCACAGTGTACTCAGTAAATGTTAGAGTGTTAATGAGTGGGAAGAAGACGCCCTTCTGGAATGCACAATTTTACGAACTCAAATTTTGGCAATCACTTTCGACAGATCGCGGAAACGGGTCAGAGTCCTAATAGTTTAGTAACCCACTTACCGCTTCCTTGTCTTCAATCTCCGCCAACCTTAGTCACTTGTACCTGTTACAACTTTTGTGATAATTTGTCAGTGAATAGGATATTATTAAACATGTTCGTATCACACTTCAGTGCAACTACTGCGCTCTCTTTGTGTCAGGACTTACAACAAACAACAGAACTTATGTTAACTTTCATTACTTACGTATCTCACCTGGTCACAAAATTAAATTACTGTGTCACTAATTCACCACCCTTTCGAAGACTGTAGGACCATAATTTAGTGTCAATAAAAAGTTCTTGCATAACAAATGATAGTTCACCGTGTTCATTTGGCATCTACATACCGCTACAGTTTAATTACCTACAGGCTTTGGTAGTGGGGTAGTACAGTCATTACTCTACGAAGATCTACTGTGAAGCGTTTACTCTGCAAAGGCCTACAGTGAAGTCATTAGTCCGAAAAGGCCTATACTCATTCTGGGTGCCCGGAGACTTTGCTGCTTTTCGTCAGAGTAGGAACTCGCTCGCCAGTGGTGGCAAAGAAGGCGAGTGCCGATCGGAAAATCTCAAGTGAAGATGTTACACAATCTCCTACTCTCGTATATTTTCTCTGTGTTGAACCAATACGGCTCACAGCTGTGGGGAAAGGCAAAAAATCTCTGCCTCTCCATGGCATAGTTCTGAAATGGGCCTACCCGATGTGTGTATGTAGAAACAGCGAGAATGAGCGGGATCTCCAACCAGGAAGCTGGATTCTTAAAGTTTACACCAAACATTATTCTGAGGTGTCGTAACGGAAATTCACACGCCCTGTGTGGGAAACCACCTGCCTAGAAGTCTCCTATCTTGCTAAAAGCCTTCTGCGAAGTATTATATGTTTCTTTCGACAGAAAAAATCGTGTCCAGTATACCGGTGGGGTGAGGCTGCGAACTGGGAAACGAGGATGGGCGTGAATGTCAGTCTGTCTACCTGAGGCTGCGCCTCTGCTCTGCGCTCAACATTTTTATGACGGCGAATTCCTCTTAAAAGGGCTTCACTCTCGCACAGTCAGCTTGCAAGCTTTCAGCTCTTCAAAACCTCCTCCGTACTACATAAGAAAGGCAGAAAACAAACAGTGAAAAGAAAACTGCCACTGGGGCTGCTAATCCAGATCTGCAGTTGTCGAGCAGTGCAACTGAACGACTACTTTATCTAGGGAATTCGTATGTCATCCTTTGAAATGAGTCAGCAGACAGTTTCAGAGAAAAATGGCCACGTTACACTATCCAACAACGCCCAGAAAGATTCCGAGACCCGACTACTGGACTGGAACACATGTGGCCTAACACTTGGCACGTCGCCTCCAACTGGCTCCTAGCAACTTGCGGCGATAATCTCCACGCCAAAACAGGAATAGAGAACAGAATCAATAGCAAAAGAGTCACACAAAATAACACACTTAAATTTACACAGAAGAATGTAATTTTCTGGCTTAATGAAAACCCCACAAAGACAAATTCCCTCAGTAAACACCACTTTCTAGCTAGCTAATTGACTCCACAACCTAATTTGAGGCAGACTCGCTTTTCGGCAACACTCGCCCGGAAAACCGGTATTACACAACACGAAATTCACGCCTGCACTTAGGAGTGTACTTTCGGATTGTTTCAATTTTCTAGGCTGTAAATAATAACTTGCTTGAACACAGAGGATCACTTTCTCCCGACTGATGAAATACGTTATGAAAACGCCAGCTCCACGCCAGAGGGCAGAGGGCTTGCACTCTGCACGAGGGCTGCTAGCTGACTGCCGATATTGCGAGCTCCCAAAACGCTCCTACAAAGTATTTAGGCTGCCTCTAGCTCACGGGGTCCCGGGTTCGACTCCCGGCCGGGTCGAGGATTTTCTCCGCCGGGGGACTGTGCGTTTGTGTTGTTCTCATCATTTCATCATCATTCAGGAAAGTGACGAGACTGGACAGTGCAAAGATTGGGAATTTATACCGGCGATGATAATTACACAGTTGAGCGCCCCACAAAACAAATATCATTATCATCAAAAACTCGTCAATTTAGCCAATCAGAAGCAGAAACAGGCATTTTCGTCGGTCATATCCTGCTGTCACTTATAGCCGTTCTCTAAGGTGCTGCATCCCTCCGGGAGTTCCACTGCAGTGGATGTTGGAAAGCAATCGCCATAGTGGGCAACCACAAATCTGTAAGCCAACCATGTAGGCTCCAGCCACAGCCCACTCAGGAGGATTAGGGAAAGACTGGACCATCAACTCCACCCTGGAGAACACACCACTCCACGAGATACCGGCTCTGGCATACAGAACAGCACCTTAGTAACTCACAGGCATGGCCAGGAAATGACACACTACGTAATCAAAATTTGTGCCAGTATTTAACGACTTCCGTGTCAAACCGATCCTATACGACAGGACTGGAAACGCTAGTTTAAAGTGACGTAGTTTAAAGGTACATCACGACCAATGGTGAATACTAATTACTGGGAACAGTGGACTATAGCCAGCTTTCTGGCTACAAGTACCCGAAAAGCCATTAGAAGACATTAATATGGGGCGTGTCCACCATCTTTATGACGGCTCGAAGTCTACTGGTGTCACTTTCAACGAGGTGTCTGAACATTTGTAGAGAAACTGCAGCCTATTGTTCCTCATGAGCCGAAGCCAAACAAGGTAATGATGTTGGACGCTGGTGTCTAAAGCGAAGTCGATTTTATGCCACATCCCAAAGGCGTTCCACTGGGTTCAGGTCGGGGCTCTACGCACGCCAATCCTTTTCAGGAATGTTATTGGCAAAAGTATTACCTCATAGATGGTGCCCTATGACAGAGTGGATTGTTACGTTAATACAAACAACTCTCGTCTCTGAACTGTTCATCTACTGTAAACATACTGTAACACAACTTCCTCTTTGCTTGACTGTTTGCACTACACATGATGGCAGGGAACGTTCTCAGGCATTCACCAAACTCAAACAAACCCTTCCATCAGATTGCCACATGGTATATCGCGATTCATCACTCCAACTCGCTAGTTCATTGTCATCGACGGTCCAATGGTGTCACTCCTTACACCGCCTCAAATGTCACTTAACAATGAGGAGCTGCTCAACATTTGTTTCATTCTTTTTTAGCTCTCTAGGCACAGTAATTGTGCTAGTTGGACTGCTAGTAGCATGTTGGATCTCGTGAGTGATTCCTTCCGCTGATTTCATGCGGTTCTTTAGAACCACACTCCGTAATGTTCGAGGGCCTCTGTGCGTCAGTGCATGAGGCGACATCGTCTTCATTTGGCTGTGGTTCTTCCTTCGCTTTTTACTTGACAATCACACCACCGATAGTCGATTTGGGCAGCTTTAGAAGCGTTGGAATGTCGCAGACGGATGTGTTACTCAGGTAACGTTCAGTGACTGTAGTTCAATTAAAATTACTTGGTAATTGACGAAAGATAGATACTGCCTACAGGAAAATTAAAGAGACCTTTGGAGAAAGGAGAACCACTTGCATGAATATCAAGAGCTTTGATGGAAACCCAGTTCTAAGCAAAGAAGGGAAAGTAGAAAGGTGGAAGGATTATATAGAGCGTCTATACAAGGGCGATGTACTTGAGAACAATATTATGGAAATGGAAGAGGATGTAGATGAAGATGAAATGGGAGATATGATACTGCATGAAGAGTTTGACAGAGCACTGAAAGACCTGAGTCGAAACAAGGCCCCCGGAGTAGACAACATTCCATTAGAACTACTGGCAACCTTGGGAGAGCCAGCCCTGACAAAACTCTACCATCTGGTGAGCAAGCTGTATGAGACAGGCGAAATACCCTCAGACTTCAAGAAGAATATAATAATTCCAACCCCCAATTAAGCAGGTGTTGACAGATGTGAAAATTACCGAACTACCAGTTTAATAAGTCACAGCAGCAAAACACTAACGCGAATTCTTTACAGACGAATGGAAAAACTGATAGAAGCCGACCTCGGGGAAGATCAGTTTGGATTCCGTAGCAATGTTGGAACACGTGAGGTAATACTGACCCTACGACTTGTCTTAAAAGAAAGATTAAGGAAAGGCAAACCTACGTTTCTAGCATTTGTAAAGAAAGCTTTTGACAATGTTGACTGGAATACTCTCTTTCAAGTTCTGAAGGTGACAGGGGTACAATACAGGGAGCGAAAGGCTATTTACAATTTGTACAGAAACCAGATGGCAGTTATAAGAGTCGAGGGGTATGAAAGGGAAGCAGTGGTTGGGAAGGGAGTGAGACAGGATTGTAGCCTATCCCCGATGTTATTCAATCAGTATATTGAGCAAGGAATAAAGGAAACAAAAGAAAAGTTCGGTGTAGGTTTTAAAATCCATGGAGAATAAATAAAAACTTTGAGGTTCGCCGATGACATTGTAATTCTGTCAGAGACAGCAAAGGACTTGGAAGAGCAGCTGAACGGAATGGACAGTGTCTTGAAAGGAGGTTATAAGATGAACATCAACAAAAGCAAAACGAGGGTAATGGAATGTGTAAGGGGTCCGCAGGCCCTTACTACTAAATTTGCACTCACACAGGTCGACAGGGTAACTATCGATTAGTGTGTGTCAGGTCGCGAGAGCGAAAGGGGGTTCACCGGAGTGCCGAGTGCTGCTTGGGTAGATTCCCGCGAGGCGGAGAGCAGTAGTGGAGATGTGCCGAGTCAGGGTGTGGTAGGTTCCCGCGAGGCGGGCAGAGCTGTGCAGAAGCCAGCAGTTGAATTAATGCAAATTACCGACAAAGGGAGTGGCCATCGCCGTGGTTTAACCCCTTTGTGTTACTATTATACGGGAAAGTGAGAAAGTCTAATTACAGAGTGGTTTCAGTGATATTAAGTGTCATTATTGAACTTCCGCGTCTACCGCGCCGGCATTACTTGGATTACAGTGATTGTATTTTGCGTGTGACGATTAAAAATAGCTAAAGAAACCTGTGCTGAGATTAGCCGTCATTAACAGTGTATTGACGAAGGCAGTGGCTGTCTCCTTATTTTTGTGCTTTTGCTAAGAATATAGGTCTTGTTTGTGAAACTGTGTTTGTGTCCTTCTTACCACCAAACTGTACGTATTACAGTATTTGCGAAGGACAATACGGAATGTAACATCTCCTGAGCAGTCCAATCCGATTGCCAGCCCATTAGGTACACGGTCACATTAATTAATTATCTAATTTTGGGCTGCTATTCAGATCCCGAACGAGCGGGAACAAAGAATAATAAGGGAGTGTTACACCCTTGGCTTACCGTGAAAGGACAAGTGCAATTTTCGGACGAGTCGTAATGAACAATAGGTAATTTACCTTGCTTAACGCCAGAAAACTAATTTTGCAATGTGGAATCGGGACAATGCATGAACGTTAAAATCGCGACAAGGAACAGTGCATTTTTTGAGCAATACGAAGTAATAATATCTTACGATTGTGACTAAACTGTTTTTCTTGCCATATTAAATAGAACAATAATATCAATAAACTGTGTTGTAAAGTGCAAATGCGTAAATTCGCGCGAAAAACTGTGAAAAGTGGACGCTAAAGAAAGACACGTGTGAACAGTAAAATAGTGAGACGAGCCAAGATTTCGTCATACAAGTTGTTAGAAAAGTGTTTTGTGGTAATATGTTGACCGAAATTGCCTTTTGAACAGTGAAAATCGGACAGTTTCGTGTGGACCCATAAACTGTTATGCTAACGACAAGGTATTGTGGTGACGCAATTAGTGAGTGACGTCACGCAGAGCCGCGTAGTAATTGCACCAAAGAGCTTCGATCCGCGAGGTGATTTCACACGACACCACGGCGAGTGACGCGACTTCGAGACAACGAGCGCAGTCCCGGCATCTAGTGGCCGAACTACAAACTACGCCCGCCTATAGCGCCACAGAGCGGCCGACGGGGAACTACGTCGCCTTGCAGCTGATCTTCAACTTTACGCGAGCTCCAGCGGCGGCACAGCCACGCCCATCTCAAACGTCAAAACATCTCAACTCGCGGTAACGTCGGTTGGTGAGTGAAGATGACGGGTTAACATAACAGTAAATTGCAGTGTGCAGTATTCGCGATAAATAAACAGTTTTTAACTGGTATTTACATTAGGAAAAGTGCTCGATTGCAGTAATTTCAGAAAAGTTGCGAAACATACTCGGAAGTATAGCATGCTTATTTATGCACACTGCACTGTATAAATGGTAATTGTTTTGATGAATTTGCATTTTTAGATTTTGTGAATGTTGTGATTATCTTGTTTAAAACATTTTTACATAAACTGTGTATGTGGAAATAGTTATTGGAAATTATTAGGTTTTTTGAGAGTTGTGATGTTCGATACTCGTGCATGTTGTATCATTTTGGGAATTTACTGAAAGGAATGCAGGTACTGTTTGATTAGTTTCATGATAATCAGGAGTGTTTTGGGTTATTAGAGATTATTTTGTATTACTTGCCTGTGCATTAGAAATAAACCAAACATGTCTACCAAAGATAAGCAGATCTGTGAGGCAGTAGTTGAAAGGAAAGGGATAGGACAGGAAGACAGAGATGATTCAGGAATTAGTGATTGTGGACTGTCATTAGGAAGCCCATCAGCACATTCAACTAGTTACCCTGAGACACCGGAACAAGCGATGAGAGCTAGGCCAGTTTCAGAGGATGCAGATATGCGGTCGATGTTGGCGGCCTTGCTAAAAGAAAGTAGAGAGAGGGAAGAAAGGTTACACAAATTAGTAGAGAAGAGTTCACAAGAAACAAGAGAATCGTTAGAGAAGCGTATACAAGAAAATAACAAATCACTAAAGGAAGATTTACAAGAATCGTTAGTGAAGAGTTCCCAAGAAACGAGAGAATCACTAAAGGAAGATTTACAAGAGATCAAAACATCACAAATGGAGATGGAATATAATTTGAAGAAGGAAATGCAGGAGTTGCAAGAACGAATGAAGATGGACATCGACGAGAGAGAGAGGAAGCTACAGAAGAGCATAGACCAAGTCCAGCGAGACGTGGAGAAGGTAGAAGGAAAGTTAACAAAAAAATAGAAGTCGATATTGAAGAAACGAAAGCCGAATTGGGAGAAAGACTCAACGAGGTGGAAACAAATTGCAATCATCGAATCGCAAAGGTGATGCAGATGCAGAAACAATGCAATGAGGCGGTTAAGGGGATAGGAGATAGGCAGAACCAACTAGCTGTCAATCTGAGAAATGCTATAGCCGTGCAACGAGAAGAGGATAACAAGAGAGTGCAGCAATTGGAGAGCAAGACAGAAGAAATTGATAAGCGAATTAGCAATGCCACCTTAGCCATTGGGGGAGGTAAGGTCGTTACATTGATGAGCAGTGATAATCGGTGCATCCAAAGTAATACAGGGCAGAAATTTAGACCGAAAGGAGGATTGCACCCAATGATATTTATGAAATGGCTAAAAGGAGTTTTCCCAGCACACCTTAAGGACTCAGACAAGATTCAATTTGCAATAGATAGAATGGAAGGTGAGGCCTTCACTTGGGGAGTCAGGAAGAAGGAAGGGACTACTAGTTATGACCAGTTTGAAGAGGAATTCTTGAAGAAATACTGGTCCAAAAGCCATCAATGTGCAGCAATTGAGGACCTACTCCATCGCAAGTCACTTAGTACATGGAGGGGAACGTTGAGAGAGTTTGCTGAACATTTGTGGGAATTGAACGAGACCCTGGAACAACCCCTGAGTGATGACGTAATGATATCTGCAATAAAAAGAAGAATGAGCCAGAGAATGCAAGAAACTGTATCCGGGAGCCTGATTGAAGATAGGGAGGCTTTGATGAAAATACTGGAACAGTTGGAATCTGTTCGATCACAGGGACACAATCAAGCTGATGATCAGAACCGAGGGGGAAGCAATGACCCAAGGAATCATTTTGGTAATTCATCTAATTATAGAGGAAGAGGTGGTCATAGATACAGGAACCATGGTGGTGAACGGCAATGGAGAAATGACTGGAGAAGGAGTGAAGAACCAAGAGATCATGAGAGAAGATGGGATAGGCGAATGAATGACACGATGCATATAGAAGAGGAGGAGAGACCGGAAAACTGAATAACACTCCAGATGAGGTCCGATCGGGAGTGAGAGCTACGAGGACCAGGATAAACCTACTAAGACACGACAATGGTGGAGACCTCAGAGAAGATCTACTGGAGGAAAGAAGTGGGATTCCCAAAGAACCCATGCTACCCATGATAGGGATTAAGTTATGTGGACTGAATATCGAGGCATTAGTTGATACAGGAAGTGAAGCGTGTGCAATATCCAAAAGGTTATATGAACAGGTACTAAAAGCGAATGTTAGCTTGCCTAGTTTCCCAGTGAGTGGAGTGAGAATTGTGAACGCGTTGGGTGCAAAGAGTAAACCTATTAAAGAACAAGTGTTGATTACCTTCGAGATAGAGGGAGAAGAATACGAAGCAACGTTTTTGGTAGTGGCCGGATTGAACACATCAATTATTTTAGGGATAGATTGGTTGAATGAAGTTGATGCAGTAGTGAGTTTTGATGAAGGTACTATCAAGGTCAAAGGAAAAAAGGGAGAAGAGAAGAGGTTAAAGTTTGCTGAGGGGAATGCGATCGAAGAAGAGGAAGAATTCAGAAGAATAAATTTGTGTCACGAAGAGGAACCCACCACGGGATACGGGGAAGAGGAACCAGGAGAAGAAGTGTTGATATACCTTGAGGGAGTAGCACGAGAGGATAGACATAAAGGGGACAAGATCAGAAAAAAATTGGAGGAGATGACGCACCTAGATGAGAGGACTAAGAAGAAATTAGCCACAGTATTATACAGGCGTTGTAGGCCAGGTATCATGCAAGGAGTGGAGTGTAAGTTAAAGATAAAGAACCATAAACCGTTCAACATAAAACAGTATCCCATTCCCCAAGCGAAACGAAGAGCAGTAGATGAAGAAATACAGAGGATGATGGACCTTGGGGTTATAGAACGGGCCAATAGTCAATACAACAACCCCCTATTTGTTGTTGATAAGAAGGATGGAAAGGTGAGGATAGTTTTGGATGCCCGAACGGTGAACAAAATCATCGAACCGGAGAGGGACAAACCAGAAACTATAGAAGAACTGATTCAAAAATTCCGAGGAGCAAAGGTGCTTAGTAGTATCGATTTGACTGCTGGGTACTGGCAGATACCATTGGCCACAGAGTCTTGCCAGTATACAGCATTTATCTATGGAGGAAGGTGCTATCAATTTAGAGTGTTGCCATTTGGACTTAATGTGTCAGTGTCTGAGTTTATAAGAGCGATGGATAAGATACTAGGCGAGGAGTTACTTAAGAAGGTCACCGTCTACGTGGATGACCTCTTGATAGCAAGCGAATCATGGGAAGAACATTTGGATAGACTGGATGCAATCTTGGCAGCTTTTGAAACCGCAGGGGTAACTGTAAACCTGGACAAGTCGGAATTTGGCAAATCAAAGGTAAAATTTCTGGGCCATATAATATCCGAGGAGAGTATCTATCCCGATCCTAGTAAAATGGAGGCTATTAAAAATTTTCCAGCTCCCCATAGTAAGAAACAGTTGCGAGCATTCTTTGGAGTTTGCGAGTTTTATAGAAAATTTATCAAAGGATCTGTGCTTAATGCCGCGAGTATGAGGGAATTGACCAAGGCAAGGATGCCGTGGCATTGGAGTGCAGAGTGCCAAACCGAGTTCGAGAAAATTAAGGAAGCACTATATAATGCAGATATATTGACCCACCCGGATTTTTCCAAGGATTTTTATTTAGGAGCAGACAGCTCTGACTATGGACTAGGAATACATTTGTACCAGATAGAGAGGAGCGGAAATGGTGAGAGTGTGAGAACAATAGCGTTCGGTAGCAGAAGTTTAAATGCTTGGGAGAGAAAATAGTCGATTACTGAAAGGGAAGCATTGGCAATAGTGTGGGGCTTTAAGCGTTTCCGGTATTATTTGGCCGGGAGGCATGTGAAAGTCGTGACTGACCATAAGGCCCTTACATTTCTGACTACAAGCAAATTGAGGCATAGCAGACTAACGCGATGGGCCCTAGCATTACAAGACTATGACTTCGAGATAATTTATGAACCAGGAGCAACACATATAATACCTGATGCTTTGTCAAGATTACCAGCTGACTCAAGAGGAATGTTGGTGGACAGGCCGGAAGGAGAAGGAGTTAGAACTAACCTGATGAAGGGAGTACAGTATGAAGAATTCATAAGGAAGTTCCTAAAGAATGTGCGCAGGGAACAGAACGAGGACGAGAAATTAAAGACAATTAAAAACAAATACAGGTGTGCAGGAGAGGAAAGAATTCGCACATTTTATTATATTCACAATGGGATACTTTATAAAAGAAACAAGGAGAGTGAGGAGAGCTGGAAACTCTGTGTGCCTGAGCATGTGGTAGAAAAATTAATTTGGTATACGCAATATAGTAATGCGCATTATGGACCGAAGAAGTGTCTGGAAAAGTTGAAGTTGGATTGTGCTTTCAACAACATGGGAAGGCGTATACGTAAAATACTGAGTACATGTGACACCTGTCAGAAATCTAAGACGACTACAGTACAGCACAAAGGATACATGCATCCGATTGTACCAACAGCAATTAAGGACATAGTTGCAGTGGATCTATTTGGGCCACTTCCTGCCTCACGAGGGAATTACACACAAATCTCAGTAGCGGAAGAACTGGTTTCCAAATACATAAAATTTTACCCGTTGAAGAAAGCTACTAGTAGAGCCATCATTAACCAATTCGAGAAAGACTATTTTCAAAAGGTGTGTATACCTAAGCGAATATTGAGTGATAATGGGTCACAGTTCAGGTCAAAGGAATGGACCGAGATGCTAAGGGAGCACGGAATAGAGCAAATTGCCATTTCTAGGTATAGGCCAGCTTCTAACCCAGCAGAACGAACAATGAAGGAATTGACCCGTTTATGCCGAACCTACTGTCATAGGAAGCATGGTTCATGGAAAGAATATCTGGAAGAATTTGAGCGGGTTAGGAATCACCTCCCACATGATTCTACAGGGTTTGCACCATGTGAAGTATTGCTCAATCAGGAACCCGATAGTATTTTTCGTGAGTTGGTAGTCTACCCACCAGGGAGTTCATTGACCTGGGAAAGGAAATTGGAGCTAGTGGAATTAAGTATGAAGGAGAAGGCTAGGAAAAGACAGGAAAGACACGACAAACTAGTGAAACCGATAACTTACCGAGTGGGAGACCTGGTATTAGTAAAGGTTCATGCTAGATCAAAGAAAATAAACTCTGAAATACATAAGTTTAACCACGTTTATAAAGGACCATACAGAATTATAAAAATTGGTCATCCTAACACTGTGGAGTTGGAATATGCACGGACAAAGAGAGTGCATGGTAAAGAGCATGTGGAAAACATAAAAAGGTACTACTTGCACGAGAACAGAAATAATCCAGATGAGGAAGAGGAACTCGATTAGGGCAAATGTATGAACTGAGAGTGTCTAAGCTCCTTGAAGTAGTGGCGTAGGACATGGTTAGAATAGTTAGCTGTAAAATGGACATTTGAAAGAGGGAAAAGTTTATTTACATTGTGTTTTGTAATGTATTACAATTAGAGTTGCATATTTCATGTCAAAGATTATCTAGGGATGAATGTAAAACCTGTAATAACTATTTTGTTGTAATAATTCATATGTTCTGTGTTTAGGTAATAATATTTGAGTGTATATGTTGTGTGTTTTTATTTGATATTGAATTAGAGAGGACTATTGCTGGTTTGATGTAAAAGTTGTAATTTTGGACAATGCCATTGATGTGATGTAATAACCTTTTGTAAAATTATTGTGGAGGCAGCCCACTACCGGAGTCCAGGACTATTTTGACAAATTGTAAATCCATTAATTATTTGTATTGTATGTTCTATGCAAATGTAGCCATGTTTTAATCCCTTGCCGATTCTTTTTCGCCTGCGGTTCAAAAGAAGTTTTTGAGGGCGGGGATGTAAGGGGTCCGCAGGCTCTTACTACTAAATTTGCACTCACACAGGTCGACAGGGTAACTATCGATTAGTGTGTGTCAGGTCGCGAGAGCGAAAGGGGGTTCACCGGAGTGCCGAGTGCTGCTTGGGTAGATTCCCGCGAGGCGGGAAAAGAACTGGGCGGAGAGCAGTAGTGGAGATGTGCCGAGTCAGGGTGTGGTAGGTTCCCGCGAGGCGGGCAGAGCTGTGCAGAAGCCAGCAGTTGAATTAATGCAAATTACCGACAAAGGGAGTGGCCATCGCCGTGGTTTAACCCCTTTGTGTTAGTATTATACGGGAAAGTGAGAAAGTCTAATTACAGAGTGATTTCAGTGATATTAAGTGCCGTTATTGAACTTCCGCGTCTACCGCGCCGGCATTACTTGGATTACAGTGATTGTATTTTGCGTGTGACGATTAAAAATAGCTAAAGAAACCTGTGCTGTGATTAGCCGTCATTAACAGTGTATTGACGAAGGCAGTGGCTGTCTCCTTATTTTTGTGCTTTTGTTAAGAATATAGGTCTTGTTTGTGAAACTGTGTTTGTGTCCTTCTTACCACCAAACTGTACGTATTACAGTATTTGCGAAGGACAATACGGAATGTAACATCTCCTGAGCAGTCCAATCCGATTGCCAGCCCATTAGGTACACGGTCACATTAATTAATTATCTAATTTTGGGCTGCTATTAAGATCCCGAACGAGTGGGAACGAAGAATAATAAGGGAGTGTTACAAATGTAGTCGAATTAAGTCGGGTGATGCTGAGGGAATTAGATTAGGAAATGAGACACTTAAAGTAGTAAAGGAGTTTTGCTATTTGGGGAGCAAAATAACTGATGCTGGTCGAAGTAGAGGGGATATAAAATGTAGACTGGCAGTGGCAAGGAAAACGTTTCTGAAGAAGAGAAATTTGTTAATGTCGAGTATAGATTTAAATATCAGGAGGTCGTTTCTGAAAGTATTTGTATGGAGTGTAGCCATGTATGGAAGTGAAACGTGGACGATAAATAGTTTGGACAAGAAGAGAATAGAAGTTTTCGAAATGTGGTGCTGCAGAAGAGTGCTGAAGATTAGATGGGTAGATCACATAACTAATGAGGAGGTATTGAATAGAATTGGGGAGAAGAGGAGCTTGTGGCACAACTTGACTAGAAGAAGGGATCGGTTGGTAGGACATGTTATGAGACATCGAGGGATCACCAATTTAGTATTGGAGGGCAGCGTGGATGGTAAAAATCGTAGAGGGAGACCAAGAGATGAATACACTAAGCAGATTCAGAAGGATGTAGGCTGCAGTAAGTACTGGGAGATGAAGAAGCTTGCACAGGATAGAGTAGCATGGAGAGCTGCATCAAACCCGTCTCAGGACTGAAGACCACAACAACAATAACAACAACTGACGTTCGTCACTTGCGGCTACAGTGTTGCGACATCGACTGCCGGCCACTGATTGGTTATAGGCAACACACAAACATGGCGGGTCACTCCACAAGTGCTGTTAATGTGTAACGCGGATCAGTGTTGGCTGTGGCCGCCGCGAGGTATATCGGAAATGCGAGATACTCTGCCGTCAGCTGATTTTATTAAGTGAACAGTGACTGAATTACAGCAGATGACATGTTTCCTTGCCCTGTATTTAAACTCATGGCCTAAGCTGACCATAACCTCATGATGTGCAATGTATCCGAGAAAACTGCGGTCAATAATCTGCGGCAGGGCTAAAATCACGATCGCTTTGTCCATGGTGGTTGAAGCTAACCTCAACGAGCAAACTCGAGACGGAAAAATTTCAGTTTCAGCGCTAAAAGGAAACTGTAATTTCTTGGCTATCGTTGGGTAACTGAAACTATCCTCACACTGCCTACACGAGATGCCGCGTTACCAACCGACGAGCAGTCCTCGTCAGCACCTGGTTGCAGATTGTAGGCGACACTGGCAGATTCGCAGAGGAATAAAGAATGATAAGAAGAAAAGTAAGAGCAAATGAAAACGTAAACACAATGATGAAAATGACGCATCAAAGAATTAGAAATACGTTTACAAGAATTAACTCAATAATTTTGGTTAGATTTAGAAATTGAATAAAAATATTCGCTCCATTTGACAGGATTCGAACTTGTAACCTTCTACATATCAGATTTATGTGAACCACAACACCACGTTACAACACTGGATAAGACAGCTATAATTATGACTGTAGTAACCCAGTCGCATCAACGAATTGCAGTCTTCAAGAATTCGGCTTGTTGTGCGAAGTTTATCTAATGTATGGCGATCTCTGTAATTTTGATAACTGTATAAATGACGCTGAATCACATCTTGTGCGAAAGAATCCAGTAGTGGTTGGTTAGTGCTGTGTATGAAACGTGTGTATTTCATTGGCATCGTTGTATGTGTGTTATTTTGCTGTTGTTATCATGTGTAAGTAGACACGAAGTAAAAGTGGCAGGTCCATGATTCGTGAACGAATCACCACTTCAAGGAAGAATGTCGGAAAGGGATTTGGGAGTGAATTGACCAGTTGTTGTGACAGTCTGGCAACAGCGAACCGTTAGGGCGTAGCGTTGAGCGCTCTGATTTGGGAAACAAGCTCCAACGTGTGGTGTGTCACCTATCAAGTAATTTTCATCCGGCTTTAACCCACGTTCGAAATCACTCAGTTCTGCTGACAGACCCACTTTGCTGCTACTGCTTCTCTACGGTGACAGGGTATAGTTTAGTTTTCACCATTTTATTGCACTTGGGAAAGAGCTGTAAAGGCCATAGGTCTTTCGAGGGTTTGTTTCTGTATTTTTAGTGTCTCATTTCTAATTTTCTATCCAAATATAGTCTTGGGGACTCTGTACCGATGCCACAATTCTGCACTGGTGGTACCTACTTCTCGGATATGACATATCACACGTCTCAGTTGGTATAATATTTGATGAATTTTTTTCGACCTGGATATGGTCATTTCTATAAGATGTTTCGTATTGTGCTCTTCATGCAGTATGTGGACGCGAGTGTATCGTGAAGCCCGAGGTAGTACGTGGATGTGTCCTATTTCGGTCTCGCTAGCGAGTCTCCATGATGTGCTGCCATTAAGGATTTTTGATAGTACATTTGCCTTCTAGATTCTTTCTTGAATGTTGAACTCCCTGCTGCGGAATAGTGGCATCAGTTCCCTCGCCAAGCCAGAGACTTTAAGCTGTAAGTCTTGCAATTGTCTCTGAAAAGAAAAAAAGGTGCCGATCCAGATGCTTGACAGCTGAACAACATGGTACCTCTTGCTCCCGGATACTAACATTTCTGTCTAGTTGTGGACGTTTTTTGCTAAAGTTTGTTGGAGTTGTTTTGGCTGGGCTAATTTTCACCTTGTTACGTCTGCACCACTCTGAGGTGAGGTTGAGTTGCGTCTGTAGCCCTCTGATGTTGGCGTTATGCTGACGTCCACTCAACCGAGCGAGGTGGGTCAGTGATGAGCACTCGGTTGGCACAGTTTTTCATCCAGGGTTACCTCTAGATATTTCACTATTCCATTCACTGGTAGGGTTTCATCGAGAAGTTTGAGAATCCAATATGTGTACTGGATCTGCTTCCTCATAAATGGTACTACAACAGTCTTCTTAGGACTGACCCTTAGGTCCTGTTTCCTGCACCAATTCTGCACAATGTTCAATGCTCCTTGTGCCATAGCTCTGACTGCACTTGAAAATTTGCCAAGTATTACTATGACAAGATCGTCAGGGTATCCCTGGCAAATGTACTGTCTAGAGTTTAATTCTACAGTGAGTGGACAGCCTCTGGTGGTGTTACCATTTATCCTTGCATCGCGGTGGTTTCTACCTTTCTACCACCAAGCATGGCTCTAATCCACCTGCAAATGGTGGTCTCCATGCCATGTACCTCTGCTGCCTAAACCATAGATTCGAAGGTCGTGTTGCTAAAAGCCCCTTCGATGTCCAAGAACATGCAAAGGGCTATTTCCTGAAAGTGTAGCACGTTCTCCACCTTCCCAACAAGTTGGCGGAGTGCACTTTCACACGATTTTCCTGGTTGGTTTGCATATTGGTTTATGTGTCGAGGGACCCTAGTTGACCTCCTCTCCCTAACATGCACATTGACCAGTTTTTCTAATGTTTTACGAAGAAAGGAGGACAGACTGATTGGTCTCATTTCCTTGGCCTTCGTATGATCAGTTCTCCCTGGCTTTAAAATGAAGACAACTTTCTCTGCCCTCCAGACGTCAGGAATTATTCCTGCTGCTAGGCTAACTCTAAATAAACCGCATAGGAACTTTATTAAGTTCACTCCTGCTTGTTGCAGGAGCGCTGGAAAAATTCCATCTGGGACAGGTGACTTGAACGGTTGGAATGTTCCCACCACCCATTGGATTTTACTGTGGTCAACACGTTCCCTGGTACATTTCCAGGTCTCCCTTCGAATAGCTGAAAACCGATGTCTCGCAGGGATCTCTTCCTGGTCTGTGTTCTCTGTCAGAGTACATTGAGGAAAATGAGTCTTGAGGAGTAGTTACAGCGTGTCATGTGCTGTCCTTGTATACTCTCCATCCTCTTTCCTTAAAGTTCCTCCTGGATTAGTGGTATCCTACTGAGGGTTTTGTGAAGTCTGGCCTGAACAGCCGTGCCCTTTACCTCCTCACAGAGTACCTTCCAGGACGCCTGTTTTGAATGCTTAATTACAAGATTGTATTTGACAAGGGCTTCTCGATATTCTGCCCATTGTACTTTCCTTCTCGCAAAAAGTCTTCATACCTGTTTCCTCTATGATTCCAGGTTGTTGTTTCACCAAGGTACATTCCTATTCATGCACTTCTTAGTGATTGAGCCGTTGTCGCGGTATGACGTCATGATAGCAGAGGCCACTGCCTCTGCTACCTCCTCAAACTCTACTGGATTCCTTACCAAAGTACTGACTTCCGATAGGCTTGAGTCGAGGCCCCTCCTATACGCCTCCCAGTCCGTTTTCCTGGGACGCCTATAGGACATGGTCTGTCTAATGCCCATTTCAACCACGAACTTAATAGAAAAGTGTTCTGATGAGGATGGCTCTAAAGCCACATGCCATTGTTTGACATAACTACCTATTAAATTGGAACCGAAGGTTATGTCATTTAGCTCTTCCCCTCTTATATTCCTAAACGTAGGTTCCTTGCCTGTATTGAGGATCGAGGATCTCTAAGTTATTAGCTAGTAGAAATTCTAGAAGGTACTCACCTCTGCTGTTGGTGTCGGTGCTGCCCCACACTAAACTGTGGCACTGGCAACGCATCCAACCAACGGTTGGTCGCCCTGTTGTGCACAGGCTTCCGTCAGTCACCTCACCTCCTGATAAGGAGGAGCACTGTCCTCGTAAAAAAATGTCGTGTGACTAGGGCTTCCCTTCGGGTAGACCGCTCGCCGGGTGCAAGTCTTTCTATTTGACGCCACATCGGTGACATGGGCGTCGATGGGGATGATTATTAGGACAACACAACACCCAGTCCCTGAGCGGAGAAAATCACCGACCCAGCTGGGAATCGAACCCGGGCCCTTAGGATTGACAATCTGTTGTGCTGACCACTTTTTTTTTTATTTAGCAGCGCGTTAGCGCGCTTTTTTTTTTAAAGAAAAAGTAAAATAAAAATAAAAACGCGGTTCCTTCACTTTACGGTCCAACAACGCGACCAGTTTTTTTGGTAACAGGAAGGCTGGGTAAACAAACAATCTTTATTCGTACAATTGTGCTGTCCTAGGGGAAAGTATCGAGACAGCAAAAACAATTTGGAAACCATAAAATATAAAATCAACATAAAGGCCGCCCTCTTTTTTATTCTATTTTTGTGACATGAATAAAGTAAATGACAATCCTAGTCACGGGCGGGAGTGAAAATGAAGTTATCATCTGCATCACAATCCCTGCAGCACGCAGTGTCGCGTCATAAATCTGGCAGCAAGCCATATAATCTTGACCATCTCTGCCAATGTGGGCGGCATGTATTTCTCCTGCGTCGACCATTCGAAGGACCATTATCAGAGGCGGTTTCGGTGTTTACCATCGTTGTGATTTTTTTTTCACGTGAACATAATCCAGTCATAACTGGCGCCAACAGGTAGGGGCCAGTTTTCTTCTCAGTGTGCCATGTGCCAGTTTAATTGAACCGCACAGTACTGTCTCTAGTCGTTCTGCTGCAGGAGTCTTCTCAGTTCTGGGACACCCCAGCTGTCGGGCGGATTGTGAAAAACACTTCCTAAAAATTGGAAAATTAAGTCCTGTATTTCGTATGACTCCGTATGAGCTCGTGTTGTTCTTGTAAATATATCCAATAATCCATCACGGACTTAATATCGTACGAATACAAATATTTCGTCGCATATCCAGTGATCCAATTGACCGCATACGTCTTTTGTTTGGGAAAAAAGGTCTTGCCCGGTAGAAAGAGTACATCCGATGTGATTTCTGTGTAGGTAGTGCGCCGAAGGAAGGTCAGTATTCGACGCGTCAGCGTCCAGACGTCCCTCGCTGCGCCACACACTAAACCATGTTCTTCCGTTGCTAACAGTCCACAGTTTGTGCAAAGAGGAGAATCGACCATATGAATTGTATGTAATCGACTCCTGGTCACAAGTTTACGGTTTATAAGAATATACCACATCGATCTCGCTGCTGTTGACAGTAACGGAGTATGCGCTGCACACCAAATGTGGTTCCACGTTCTTGACGGATATTTGAATTCCATTATGTTGCGGCCATGTTGATCCATCAAGCACCTATAGATCTCCCGAGTCGTGGGTATTCTCGTCGAAGGTACTTTCAGACGAACGTAACTGTAATCAACAAGAAATGAGGCAATGTGTGCAAGAGAAGGCGAAATATTGCCCACCGCAATAGGGGGTTCGTACGAAGGCGGAACAAGTACTTCTATCAGAGCTGACGTTATGGTATGCTTACGTTGTTGCCAATTTCGTATCATCGCTCGCATGTAAAGCGCCAGAGCTTTGTTTCGCACGTTTGTGAGGTTGAGGCCACCGTTCCGGAACTGTAGCGTTAACGTGTCATATTTGATCTTAAATAACACCCCAGTACTAACATAGTAACCAAAGGCAGCCATGAGGCGGTCTGCAATACCCTTCGGTATTGGCAGGATCTGCGCTAAATGGGGCAGTCGTGACGCTATGTGCACGTTAGTGTATGCCACACGTTGGATCATGTCAAAGGCTCTCAGTGAGTTGTTGCCTATCGTCAGACGAACATTCTGCAGAAGCCGCCGATAACTCGCCGCCGCTGACCGCCGTAGTGAACGGGTAAATGTGATCCCCAGACATCTCAGCGATTCCACCGTCTGAAACGGTCCCGGTATGTCTTCCAGACCCCGTCCAATGTGCATAATTTTGGATTTCGTCATGTTAACGACACTGCCTGCCGCCGTCCCGTCTAGTTGTTCAACAGCCTGACGCACTTCATATCCTGATCTGACGAGAAGGATCAGGTCGTCCGCATATGCGCGACAAACAAAACAGTTCTCATTAAGCGCTATCCCAGTAAGTGAGCGCCTCATAACACACATCAGCGGCTCAAGTGCTATCGCAAACAGCATCATGGAGAGTGGGCACCCTTGTCGGACTGAGCTGTTAATAGGAATCGAGCCCGCTTCCCGACCATCTACAATCAGCTTCGATGTAGCCCCTCGTATGAGCCTCATAACGATGGAGATGAAGACAGATGGAATCGCCATTCGGCTCATGACTAACGACAAGAAGTTATGGTTTATCCTGTCGAACGCATGATCGGAGTCCACAGATATAATCGCTGCTCGCATTTTACACGTTTCCGCAAGGGCGATAACGTCACGGTATTCACTTAACGCCGAGGAGATGTTGCTTCGCACCCCTAGGCAAGCCTGATCAGGGGATATTGTCCTGGATATCGCCAGCTCGAGACGAGACGCTAGTAGTCGTGCAAAGATTTTATAGTCGGTGTTTAGCATAGTGAGAGGCCGATATTGATTAACACTGCGACTCACCGCCATCTTCGGGATGGGAAGAAGAAAGCCCGTCACAAAATCCGACGGTAGCCGCATGTCCGGACGCATCGCCTCATTGTACATCGACACCAACTGTGGCATCATCATGTCCACGAATCCTCGATAAAACTCCAGCGTAATCCCATCTGGTCCTGGTGATTTATGGGCCGCTCCTTTTGTGAGTGCCACCTTTATATCGTCTTCTGTGAGTGGCTCCATAAGCGCTGCCTTATCCGTCTCTGCCAGTGTCGTTTGCAGATGTTGCAGTATCTCTTCCTCCACCCGACAGTCTGTCGGTGTACCGGCATAGAGATGGCGGAAATGCTCTAAAAATTCTTTTGCAGTGTCCTGTTGTGTTGTCAGTTGACGGCCATCTAAACCGTGGAGCACTGTTACCAATGCCCGGCGGTAACGTTTGTGTTCCCACGACACATGGTGCATCGAGGTACGTTCCCCAGTGATGGTGTCGAGAGATCTTGCCCGTATTGGGATGCCACCCAGTCGTCGTGATCGATAGGATTTGTGCCTTGACACGATGAACTTACGCATGATGTTCTGCAGACGGCACCTGGAATGACAGCTCACGAAGTATGGTGTAATAGTAATAAAGAGTGTCTCTTTGCCATCTCGTCTTATCCCGACCATACTGTATTAGAGCTCGTCTTATTGCCGGCTTAGTACACTCTAGCCACCATTGAAGCACCGAGGTATATGTTGGTAGACGGCGTTGACATGTGGTCCATACCGCCTCGACTCTCTGACGACATTCGGGGTCCGCCAAAAGTGACGAATTGAGCTTCCATGTCCCGCGGCTTCTCCACACACTTTGCCTAGGGAGAGATATGGTACAAATGTAAGCCAGATGATCAGTAAATGCCGCAGGCCATCGTTCCGCGTCGACCACCTTATCCTGTAGGCCAACCGAAACATATATTCGATCGAGTCTGCTCGCCGAGTGACTGGTAAAAAAAGTATATCTCTCACGGTTCCTGTGCATCAAGTCCCAGGTGTCGCTTAACTCCAGATCCCGGCATAGCACACGCAATTCACGACAGGTATTGTAATGTGGAGTCTGGTCTTTTCGGGCTAAAACACAATTGAAGTCACCACCTATAATGAAATGATCGAATCTTCCGGTAAATAAGGGCACAATCTCTTCCGAATAATATCTCGCACGCGCCCGTCTGTTGTCTGTGCCGGAAGGGGCATAAACATTGAGAATGCCAATTCCATTAACAGTTATCGCCAGTCCTCGTGCCGAAGGTAGATAAGCCAGGTCGCGAACCGGAATCCCGTCCCGGACCAATATCGCCGTTCCACTGTCGTTGTTCGAGTGCGGTGAGGTGTAGGAGATGTATCCATGTACTTCCTGGAACTCAGGAATGTAAATTTCCTGCACCATCAGTATATCCACATCCGACGCGTATATCATGTCCCTAAACAACTGCTGTTTCACAGGCGATCTAATGGTATTTACATTCACTGTCCCTATTCTGTATGCCTTGGGTCGAGTAGCTGTCATCTCCACATGATGTTAAAATGGCACAGTTTCACCGTATCGATAGTCCGTTTGCACATCCGCAGAGGGTCGCCCGACGGACGTGTCCCTGCGGCATTAGGTGTCTTGAGATGCGGACGGATGCAAGTCCCCACCAATAGAATGGTCCGCATCGGTGATTTCGTCGTCCTGCTCATACCAGCTGATATTATTGGGGGTGCTCCAAATTTTCCAGTGCGGCAATGATGTGTGACATCTGTTGTTCTTTCGCAGCATTAGACTCCGCCACAGAAGGGGTATCAGGCCCCTGAGCGGATGCGTCGTCTGAACGACATGACATCTTTTCACCGTCCGAAGTTATATGCGACATCCGAAGCTTGTGGTTCCAAGTCAGACAGGTCCATAGAGTTAGACTCATCTGCGCTCCCAAGAAGAGAAGGGAGCGTCTCCGCAGAGTTTAGTCGGCGCTTCTTGCGGCCCTTTGGCGAGCGTTGTTTGCGGGCCCTAACCCCGGCCTCTGGTGTTGGCGAATCTTGTATCTCCTGCTGTCTCGCCACCGCCACAGCGCCCTGGGGCCGTTCCACTTCAGCTTCCATGCCTACTGGGATGCTGTCATCCTCTTTCTGCACCGCCTGTAGTGTCTGAGATTGGAGGTTGGTCGGAGCCATTCCTTCTTCAGTGGGGTCCGAAGGCTTCTCAGTCAACTGCGGCGTCGGTTCGATAGTGCGCTCCGACCTCGGCGTCACCTCCCCGCGAAGCGCCGTCACGTAAGTCATCGGCAGTGACGTCGGTGTAGTCGGATTCTGGAAGTCTCCGCTGGGGAGTTGCACGAGTCTCCTCTGCATACACGCAGACCGCAGATGTCCTTCACCACCACACCCGGAGCATGTCCGGGGCTGTCCATCATAGATGACAATAGCTCTACAGCCGCCGATGTTTATGTACGATGGCACATGTTTCGTAAGGGCAATTCGCACCTGTCGGACACCATTGAGCACTGGATACGTGCTAAAACTTGTCCAACGTTCGGCCGTATGACTAATAACTCTGCCATATGGCTGGAGTGATGCAGTGACCAATGATTCGGGTACCTCGAAAGGCAGCTCGAAGACTCGAATCGTACGCACTCCCAGGCCCGAATGAGCGACTAAAACTTCGCCAATATGACCATCGGAGTGTCGGAACTGGAATCCTCGTTTGGCGGCTTCAATGATCCTATCGCATGCTGCGTCGTCAATCATCTTTACGTAAAGAGTGCTGCTCACGATTGATAAATGAATTCCAATAATCTCCGTGTAATTAAGATGCACTTCGTCCCTCAAGAAACGTTCGATTTCGAAAGCCTTCGGTCTTGCATACTCGTTACAGAACGTGAACTGTATCGTGGTTTTTCGGAAATTGTGTGTCATTGCGTTCGATTCAAACAGTAACACACGCGAGTAACGACGGTGTAAACACCGCTTCTTCCGCGAACGTTCGCAGCCGGGACGTAAACAAGTCCGAGCTGCTCCGCGGCTAAAGGCGGACTAGCCACTCAGCTACCGGGGGGCGAACACTGTCCTCGTATGAAAGGTATGTCGTGGCCATTACAAACTCCCTCGTGATTCCTTCCTCACGTTGCCGCAACCTGATGGTCACTAAGTCCCTAGAACAAAAGTCCGCCATCGGCATGAAGGGGATCCCATTTTTTACATAAATGCACGTTCTGGAGGTTCTTATATTTCTAATATAAACCAGCTTACCTCCAGTGCGGCCGAGGCCCGATACACCCCCTTTATATAAATAGGGTTCCTGAATCAGGTCCACGTCCACTTGTTGTCTTCCCAGAAGACGACTCAGGACAGCAGTGGCCCCTCTACTGTGGTGCAGATTTATCTGCAGCACGTTCAGTCTCCATCTTGCCGCCATTGTCGCTTCTGATGTCTTTGATTACCCTGACGGCAACCTGCCAGAACCACAAGAATAGTCTCAGGTCCTGTTAGCGCATTGCCTTCAGGGACTTCTCTCCGACTTCCACCATAAGGGTTTGCTTACTTTTGAGGCAGACACTTTCCGTGTATGTTGTATTTTGCTACTAGTGGGAATGGCTACAAATGAAGATAAAGAATTTCTGCCATTGTCTCTAGCACTGAGTTTACAGAAGAAGAAAACAAGACGCTGATTTAAAATGAAATATTTACATCTGGAAACCTGTTAATGGAAATGCTGCACTCAGAACCTCATGATCACGTCAACTTTCTGCTGATGGACAGTGAAACGTTTGATAACTTGTTTAGCGTTACTTCACTCAAACATTGAAAAACAAGACACAAGTACGCGAAAATTTACTCTCTTCTACTAGATCCTCTAATGACAGGAAATTAAAATACTGCAACGTGGGAACACATAGCCCACGGCGTCGGTGGAAGGACCGAAGAACTTCGATTTCTTTTATTTCATTGCACTCCACTTGTATGCCATTGTATGACTAAAATACTGATTTTGCTCATAATCTCTTCAGGTGTGATATGTGGCTGGGAAAGACGTGGTATGTAGTGTCGGCAGACTTGCCAACACTACGCACACTGATTGAAAGAGGCGGCCAAGATGCACGCGCTAACTCACGAAGGATGGAGTGAGGTCTGAAACAGGATACGTAATGAATGCTATAAAGAAAAGTACGTAGCTTCTTGAATACTTAACTTTAATCCATCCTTTGTATACATCGTTCTTGATGAGACATCTGGAGATTGTGGCGATACAAGTGAGACTCTTTAGATACAAGCTATCTAAGGCTAATGGCGCCTTGCTAGGTCGTAGACATGGACTTAGCTGAAGGCTATTCTAACTGTCTCTCGGCAAATGAGAGAAAGGCTTCGTCAGTGTAGTCGCTAGTATAGTCGTCGTACAAATGGGGCGAGTGCTAGTCAGTCTCTCGAGACCTGCCGTGTGGTGGCGCTCGATCTGCGATCCTGACAGTGGCGACACGCGGGTCCGACATGTACTAATGGACCGCGGCCGATTTAAAGCTACCACCTAGCAAGTGTGGTGTCTGGCGGTGACACCACATGGTACGTCTACAATTTCGGTAATTGTCAGTGCTGTTTTGTTTTTATACTCGAACGTAGTTTTCGTAGTTGTGCCGGCCGGAGTGACCGAGCGGTTCTAGGCGCTTCAGTCTGGAATCGCGCGATCGCTACGGTCGCAGATTCGAATCCTGCCTCGGGCATGGATGTCTGTGATGTCCTTAGGTTAGTTAGGTTTAAGAAGTTCTAAGTTCTAGGGTACTGATGACCTCAGATGTTAAGTCCCATAGTGCTCAGAGCCATTTGAACCATTTTTTCATAGTACTGGAAATTCACGATACAGTAAGATAAATAATAATAAAACAATTTTTCAGTAAAAATATACGGCGAAAAGTGGAAATAAACAACGTCCGCCATCTTACCAAACTTTGTGGCAATCAGAATTTCTCTTAAACATGTCAAACACAATGTATGCTTGACAAAAGCGTCAAACCGCACAGCACACGGTCAAATGCACTTAAGCGACAAAGAAACTAGTACAGACATGCGTATTCAAATACAAAGATATATAAAAGGCGGAATAAGGCGTTGCAGTCGGCAAAGCCTACATAAGACAACAAGCGTCTGGCGCAGTTGTTAGATAGGTTACTGCTGCTATAATGGCAGATTATCAACATTTAAGTGAGTTTGAACGTGGTGTTATAGTCGACACACGAGCAATGGGATACAACATTTCCGAGGTAGTGATGAAGTGGGGATTTTCCAGTACGACCATTTAACGAGCGTACCGTGAATATCAGGAATCCGGTAAAACATCAGATCTCCGACATTTCTGAAGCCGGGAAAAGATCCCGCAAGAACGGGACCAACGACGAGTGAAGGAGTGAAGAGAAGGTTTCAATGTGACGGAAGTGCAACTCTTCGGCAAACTGGTGCAGATTTCAAGACTGGGCCATCAACAAGTGTCAGCGTGCGAACCATTCAACGAAACGTTATCGATATGGGCTTTCGGAGCCGAATGCCCACGCATGTATCCTTGATGACTGCACGACACGAAGATTTACGCCTCGCCTCGGGCCGTCAACACCAACAATGAACTGATTATGACGGGAAACATGTTGCCTGGCCGGACGAGTCTCGTTTCAAATTGTATCGGTCAGATGGACGTGTACGGGCATGGAGACGATCTGATGAATCCATGGACCCTGCATGTCGGCAGGGCACTGTTCAAGTTGGTGGTGGCTCTGTAGTAGTCTGGGGCGTGCGCAGTTGGAGTGTTATGGAATCCATTATGCAGGGTGTCCGAAAAGTCTTTCCCTGATTACATAAATTGATAAATCAGGCTAGAAGTAAGATGCAAATATGAAACTGGTATCAAAGTTTTTTTCACACATCAGTAAACTTCCACATGAGCACCTTTGGTAGCACGTAGCACATCTAGGCGATATTCAATTTCCGTCCACACATTAGCCAACATCACTGGAGGGATCGATTCAACGACTGTGGTTATCCGTTGCCGCAGGATTTCAAGATCTGGTATGCGTGTTCGGTAGACCTCGTCCTTGACATAACCCCATAAAATGAAGTCTAATGGGGTTATGTCAGGAGAGTGTGGAGGCCAAACCGCTGGCCCATCACGACCAATCCATCGCCCAGGAAAAGTCATATCGAGATAGGCACGGACGTCCAAATCCCAATGAGGCGGTGCACCGTCTTGCTGCAACAAGACATCGGGGTGATACTGAAGCAGCTGAGGAACAGCATACAGTTGAAACATGTCCAGATACACTGCAGATGTGATGGTAGCCTCAGCGAAGAAGAATAGCCCGATAATTCGATCGTGCAATAGCGCGCATCAAACATTCACCTTTGGACTGTCTCTGGTGCACTCCATGACCTCGCCAGGGGGTTGTGAACCCCAAATGTGCACATTATGGCGATTCACTACTCCACTGACAAAAAAGGTCGCTTCGTCGTAAAAGGCAATTCGTCTGAGATAACCATCATCGTCCTCAATACGTGATAGCATTTGGACCGCAAAGTCATATCGACGTGTACTGTCATTGGAAACAATGGAAGTGGAAGTTTACTGATGTGTGAAAAAAACTTTGATAGTTTGCAAACAATTAGACACCAGTTTCATATTTGTATCTTTCTTCTAGCCTGAGTTATCAATTTATGTAATCAGGGAAAGACTTTTCGGACACCCTGTACTTCTAGATACGACTCTGACCAGTGACACGTACGTAACCATCCTGTGTGATCACCTGCATCCATTCACGTCCATTGTAAATTCCGACGGACTTGGACAATTCCAGCGGGATATTGCGACACCCCACAAGTCCAGAATTGCTACAGAGTGCCTCCAGGGACACTCGTCTGCGATTAAACACTTTCGATGGCCACCAAACTCCCGAGACATGAACGTTATTGAGCATATCTGGGATGCCTTCCAACCTGCTGTTCAGAAGAGATCTCCACCCCCTCGTACTCTTACGGATTTATGGACAGTGCTGCAGAATTAATGGTGTCAGTTGCCTCCAGCACTACTTCAGACATTAGTGGAGTCGATGCCACGTCGTCTTGCGGCACTTCTGCGTGTTTGCGGGGGTCCTACACGATATTAGGCAGGTGTAGAGAAGTTGCAGCATTAGAAAATTGCAGCGAAATGCAGGAAGATCTGCAGCGGATAGGCACTTGGTGCAGGTAGTGGCAACTGACCCTTAAGATAGACAAATGTAATGTATTGCGAATACATAGGAAGAAGGATCCTTTATTATAAGATTATATGATAGCCGGCCGGTGTGGCCGTGCGGTTCTAAGCGCTTAAGTTTGGAACCGCGTGACCCCTACGGTCGCAGGTTCGAATCCTGCCTCGGGCATGGATGTGTGTGATGTCCTTAGGTTAGTTAGGTTTAAGTAGTTCTAAGTTCTAGGGGACTGATGACCTCAGAAGTTAAGTCCCATAGTGCTCAGAGCCATTTGAACCATTTTGATTATATGATAGCGGAACAAACACTGGTAGCAGTTACTACTGTAAAATATCTGGGAATATGCGTATGGAACGATTTGAAGTGGAATGATCATATAAAATTAATTGTTGGTAAGGCTGGTGCCAGGTTGAGATTCATTGGGAGAGTCCTTAGAAAATGTAGTTCATCAACAAAGGAGGTGGCTTACAAAACACTCGTTCGACATATACTTGAGTATTGCTCATCAGTGTGGGATCCGTACCAGGTCGGGTTGACAGAGGAGATAGTGGTTGGTTGGTTGGTTTGGGGAAGGAGACCAGACAGCGAGGTCATCGGTCTCATCGGATTAGGGAAGGACGGGGAAGGAAGTCGGCCGTGCCCTTTGAAAGGAACCATCCCGGCATTTGCCTGGAGCGATTTAGGGAAATCACGGAAAACCTAAATCAGGATGGCCGGACGCGGGATTGAACCGTCGTCCTCCCGAATGCGAGTCCAGTGTCTAACCACTGCGCCACCTCGCTCGGTCCCACAGAGGAGATAGAGAAGAGCCAAAGAAGAGCGGCGCGTTTTGTCACAGGGTTATTTGGTAAGCGTGATAGCATTACGGAGATGTTTAGCAAACTCAAGTGGCAGACTCGGCAAGAGAGGCGCTCTGCATCACGGTGTAGCTTGCTGTCCAGGTTTCGAGAGGGTGCGTTTCTGGATGAGGTCTCGAATATATTGCTTCCCCCTACATATACCTCCTGAGGAGATCACGAATGAAAAGTAGAGAGATTGGAGCGCGCACGAAGGGTTTCCGGCAGTCGTTCTTCCCGCAAACCATACGCGACTGGAACAGGAAGGGGAGGTAATGATAGTGGCACGTAAAGTGCCCTCCGCCACACACCGTTGGGTGGCTTGCGGAGTATAAATGTAGATGTAGATATAGATGTACCAGTTCCTTTGGCTCTTCAGTGTACTTGGCAACCATATTTACGTTTGGCAGAATATTTGATCGTTTACGGAGGCCTTTACACACTGTCCTCCCCGTCAACGACAGCGTGAAAAAAATTTTCCCCTCTCAACTTTGACGTTGACGCTGCGTCGCGTGCCGTTCGGTTCTGCCGCCCTGCGAAATGCGCTGCGGCAGTTTTTGACGTCTCCGTTCCACCGTCCCCGTGCCGCCCACTGTCGGCTGGTCCTTGAGCCGCGGAGTGTCAGACAGCTGCGAGGCCTTGAACTCGGCGCCGGCGCCGGCGCAGCCAGGCGAGGCGAGCTGCGGCCGTGTGCGCTATGAGGCGCTAGGCCACCGTGGGCGCCGCTCGCTGCTGCTGGCGCGCGGCGGGTTCCTAGCGGCGGCGGAGGCTGCCGCGTTGCGCAAGCGGGCGGGCGGCGAGCGGCCGACCGAGGTGAAAGCGGCCGCCGTCTGCCTGGCTGTGCAGCCCCACCACACAGCCAGCCAGCCGCGCAGTCCGCCACAGTCTGCGCGGCCGAGCACGGACAGGTAAGTCGCTGCCTGATCGCTGAGCCGCCTGCACCTTATAGTTCCATCCTCCATGGCTCATTTCAACGATTCTTTTATCGAAACGTTGTGGAACCAATCATTTCACAGTATAGGTATATATTGTTAGCGTTAACAATAGGAAAAACATAATTTTCTAGCACAAGTCCACGCAATTAAACTCAAAAACATTTTTTTAAAATTTTATCTCATTAGGTTGGTGCATAACTCCCTTGTGTTTCTATTTCGCATGTTTGTATTCCCACTCACTATGCGTTTATTTACCCACTGTCATTTTTTATTTGAAGTTCGTCGGTGCTATCAGAGTTTACGTATTGTCTACATCTACATTTATACTCCGCAAGCCACCCAACGGTGTGTGGCGGAGGGCACTTTACGTGCCACTGTCATTACCTCCTTTTCCTGTTCCAGTCGCGTATGGTTCGCGGGAAGAACGACTGCCGGAAAGCCTCCGTGCGCGCTCCAATCTCTCTAATTTTACATTGCTGATCTCCTCGGGAGGTATAAGTAGGGGGAAGCAATATATTCGATACTTCATCCAGAAACGAACCCTCTCGAAACCTGGACAGCAAGCTACACCGCGATCCAGAGCGCCTCTCTTGCAGAGTCTGCCACTTGAGTTTGCTAAACATCTCCGTAACGCTATCACGCTTACCAAATAACCCTGTGACAAAACGCGCCGCTCTTCTTTGGCTCTTCTCTATCTCCTCTGTCAACCCGACCTGGTACGGATCCCACACTGATGAGCAATACTCAAGTATAGGTCGAACGAGTGTTTTGTAAGCCACCTCCTTTGTTGCTGGACTACATTTTCTAAGGACTCTCCCAATGAATCTCAACATGGCACCCGCCTTACCAATAATTAATTTTATATGATCATTCCACTTCAAATCGTTCCGTACGCATACTCCCAGATATTTTACAGAAGTAACTGCTACCAGTGTTTGTTCCACTATCATATAATCATATAATAAAGGATCCTTCTTTCTATGTCTTCGCAGCACATTAAATTTGTCTATTTTAAGGGTCAGTTGCCATTCCCTGCACCAAGAGCCTATCCGCTGCAGATCTTCCTGCATTTCGCTGCAATTTTCTAATGCTGCAACTTCTCTGTATACTACAGCATCTTCCGCGAAAAGCCGCATGGAACTTCCGACACTTTCTACTAGGTCATTTACATATATTGTCATTTGGAGGTAACGAGTGGAGCTGTGGACGATAGAAGATGCAGTGCCGAGAGGACAAATTGGAACATTTTCGACATTTTCTTCTGTTTGAGTTCAATAGAGGGATAAACAGCAGCGGGGGGCATCCACAAACGGTGTACTGAAAACGGCGCCCACTGAAATTTGCGCCCAGAAGGGACAGAGAAAGGACCCACTAATCCCTTTCCTGGCAGGCAGAAGAGCTGAGGGACGTTTCCGTACTGGCATACTCATGCCACACTATACAGAATGCTGCGAACTTTCGAGGCCAATATTAGCAGTGCATCGACAGCTTTCTACAAGAAATCGATTCACTCTGCAAAGCCATAGAACGTATGTCAGATCTTGTTTCAGATCCCAGTCATTTGAGTCAAAATCCAGACACGAAACTTCCCACGATCATACTAAAATCAGTTGACAGATATCATGAGATTCCTGAAGACGGCATCTCCGCACAATTTTGACGGCTAAGAGGATTTCTTTCGAAATCCAAACTTTACTTTGGTGCTAAGATTTCTGTTTCGACAGCTCTTGGTAAGAGAATTCTTTTATTCAAAAGTCAAATTAATTAAGAATTATCTCTGGGCCACTACGAGTCAAGCACGACTGTCAGATTTAGCAGCTAGCTAATAAAAAATGGGCTCGCTAAAGATATCGATATTTTTGAGGCAATTTCAAATTTTGCAAATGAAAAGGAGGGAAAAATTGTAAGATAGTGCTAGCCGCCTGTTACTAAGGGTTTCTTGGGTAACTTATTCTGCTTCCTGAATAATCAGTTAAACTGGTGTGCTTTTTTCTCTTTAATGCGTTTTACTTGTTATTTTCCGGCCATAAAAACTGTTTGCGGAGTACTTAACATTATACTTCGAGTACTTAATCACGCCTATGAAAAGACACCTACACAGAAATGTTGTATTTTATGCTTTTGTGAGGCTGACAATACGGGGGCATGACAAAAGTCTGCACCGGATACCAACTTAAGTAGGGGCGCCACTGTGTGAACGTCACCCTGAATGGTCGCTAAAACTCCCTTATCGGAACTGTTGTGAGAGAAATATACAAGTCGCACGATGTCAACTCTTACGACAGCTAGAGCGGTACTAGGCCATCTGTTGGGACAGTCGGCTACTGTGATGTGATAGAGGAGGTCTATCGGGGAGCAGATCGACCATGTCTGAGGAGCAGGTAGTTTGTAGTAATTGCGACGGTCCGGGTCCGTGACACAAAGGGGACAGGTACCATTAGTCACTCTCCACGTTCAGGAAGACCTTTGCGTTTTGATGAAGATCGTTTAAACTCATTAATCCACAATGATCGACGTCAGTAAACTCGAGAACTGACAAATGTGATGAACTGTGATTATTTCAAAATCGTGTGACATCTGCATGCAGTGGGGAAGGTTCGAGAACAGCGTGGGTGGGTACTGCATGCTCTAAGCTAAAATCATAAACATCAGCGGGTGGCTGTATGACCATCTCTGCCAAGGCCTACAGTGAACTGTTTACTCTGCGAAAGCCAACAGAGAAGTCATTACTCTGCAAAGGCCTAGGCCGAAGTAAACACCTTCTGGCTGCTCTCGAACTTAACTGCAATTTTTCTCCGGAGCAGGATCTCGACTGCCAGTGGTGGCAATGATTCCGAACTCCGACCAGTAAAACTCAAGTGAAGAACCAACATGGCTCTTAAGTGTGGAGGAAGCAGAGAATCTCTTCCGCTCGACGGCATAATTCTGAAAAGGACCTAATCGATGCTCTACTCTGCATGTTGACAGTGAGAAAGCGCAGGCTCTCCAGAAAATAACAGTATGACCCAATCAGGAAGCCGGATTCTCAAAGTTTAAACCGAACGAGGTGTCGTAATGAAAATCCACACGCTCTGTGGGAAACCACACATACTTTCTTGCCAAAAGCCGTCTGCGAAGGCTCTCATTTTTCTTTCAACAGAAAAAGCCTCGCATGTCCAGTCTGCAGAGTGTATCCTGGGGAACTAAGATGGCCACGAATGCCGGTCTATTCATCTCAAGCTCTGCATCTGCCGAGAACAATATTTTTATGACGGCAAATCCGTGAACAACACCGACCATTCCTATCCTCAATGGTTGAGCCCAAACAAACCAGCAACTCCCCATACAGAGATTTGCAAGCAACCACAAAAGATAATCTTAAGCATCTGGTGGAAAAGCGACGTTGAGGGGTACTACGAATTGCTTCCTCGAGGTGTAACCATCACTGCTGATAAACGAGACGTCTTTCAGACGCAATCCAAGAGCAGGATTTGGTGAAGTGATGCTACTCCTCGATAACGCCCACCCGCATCTCCTAGACCGACAGAAAACGCTATACAGGAGCTGGGTTGGAATGTCATTCCGCACCCATCTTATTCAGCCGATCTTGCACCCTCAGATTTTCATCTTTTCTGCTCTCTGTCGAACAACCTAAAAGAAACTTCCTTTCTGGATGAAAAGCTCTCCGAAAACGGCTTGACGAGTTCTTTCACCTCAAAACCACGTGATTTCCACGGTCGCGGAATCTAAAAGTTGCCCCAGGGTGGCAGACTGTTGTAAATAGTGATGGAGAATACACTAATCAGGGAGAACATTATGGTCATGAACCTAATAGCCAGCATGTTCACCTTTGGCACGGTTAACAGTGGCGGCGCGTCGTGGCTAGGAAGCAGTGAGGCATTGGTAGGTCGCTGGAGGAAATTGACACCACATCTGCACACACAACTCATCTAACTCTCGCAAATTCCGTGGAGGGGGGGGGGGGGCTATGAGGTCTGATGCCACGTGGGGCTATGAGTTCTGACGCCACGTTCAATCACAATCCAGATGTGTTCAGTCGGGTTCACATCTGGCGAGATGGGGGCCAGTGCATCAATTGGAACTCGCCACTGTGTTCCTCGAACCACTCCATCACATTGCTGGCCTTGTGACATGGCGCATTGTCTTGTTGAAAAACGTCTCTGCCGTTGGGAAACATGATCGTCGTGATGGAAGCTGTTCGCCTGGAAGACAACGGAGTTCGCGCTGTCATGTCTCCATCGGCATCAGACCGTGCAACGCTCTGTCGCTGCGCCAACGTCCAGCGCCGATGGTCACGTGTCCATTTCAGCAGTTGTTGCCGATGTCACGGTGTTAACATTGGCACATGCATGTGTCGTCGGCTGCGGAGGCCCATCGTTTGGAGTGTTCGGTTGGTAGCCCATATGATCCAACTTAAGTTGATGAGCGTTAGTGCAGTAGTAAGTAATATGGTTTACAGTATTCAAGAATCACTGAATATACCTGACCGCGTTGATCCATGGCTTTCAGGATGTGATGTGAGAAAAGCGCCAGTAGGGTTTCATATGATCCATGTTTTCGGCATCGCTTCTGGAGGGAGAAGTCATTCAATTAGAAATATCTCTTTTTTAACATAGCATATATTGTAGCATTCTCCATCAGATAGACATCGGCTAGACTGGACGATAGTCTTGTGGATCACCTCTACTTTTCTTCTCGTAGACGAGTGTGACCTATGCTTTCTCCCAATCATTGGGCAAGGGATCGACAGGATATTACATAAAAATGGGAGCTCACTCTGCAGCAGCTAACTTGTTTAATTTTGGTGTTCAGCTGTTTTTGAACGCCATAGATATTCCAGTAGTCCAGCGACGTTGTTCGTTCTCCACTTAGAAGCCGCGCCTCTTCATTGCTTATTCGATCCACCAATCAAATCTTCAGCATTGTTAATATATAATACAATGAAGAGGCAAAGAAACTGGTACACCTACCTAATATCGTGTTGGATCCCGCGAACACATAGAAGTGCCGCAACACGACGTGGCATGAACTCTACTAATGTCTGAAGTAGTGCTACAGGGAACTGACATCGTGAATCCTGCAGGGCTGTCCATAAATCCATAGGAGTACGAGGGGGTGGAGACCTCTTCTGAACAGCACATTGCAAGGCATCACAGATATGATCAATAATGTTCCAGTCTGGGGAGTTTGATGGCCAGCTGAAGCTTTTAAATTCACAAGAGTGTTCCTGGAGCCACTCTGTAGCAATATGGGACATGTCGGGTGTGACATTGCCCTGCTGGAATTATCCAAGTCCGTAAGGAATGCACACTGGACATGAATGGAAGCAGCTGATTAGACAGGGTGCTTACGTACGTGTCACCTGTCAGAGTCGTATCTAGACGCATCAGGGGTCTCATATCACTCCAACTGCACACACCCCACACCATTACCAGCTTGAGCAGTCCCCTGCTGAAAGGCACGGCTCACGGATCCACGAGGCTTTCTCCTTACCCGTACACGTCCATCCGCTCGATACAATTTGAAATGAGACTCGTACGAACAGGCCACATGTTTCCAGTCATCAACAGTCCAACGTTTGTGATGACAGGCCCAGGCGAGGCGTAAAGCTTTGTGTCGTGCAGTCATAAAGGGTACAAGCCCATATCGATGATGTTTCGTTGAATGGTTCACACACTGACACTTGTTGATGTCCCAGTATTGAAATCTGCAGCAGTTTGCGGAAGGGTTGCACTTCCGTGTCGTTGAACGATTCTCTTCAGTCGTCGTTGGTCCCGTTCTTGCGGGATGTTTTCCCGGCTTCAGAAATGTCGGAGATCTGATGACTTACCGGATTCCTGATATTCACGGTACAGTTGTTAAATGGTCGTACTGGAAAATCCCCACTTCATTGCTTCCTCGGAAATGCTGTATCCCATCGCTCGTGCGCCGACTATAATACCACGTTCAAACTCACTTAAATCTTGATAACCTGCCATTACAGCAGTATTAACCGATCTAACAACTGCGCCAGACACTTGTTGTCATATGTAGGCGTTGCCGACCGCAGCGTCGTATTCTGCTCGTTTACATATCTCTGTATTTGAATAGGCATGCCTATAATAGTTTCTTTGGCGCTTCAGTGCGATAAGGAGATAATGAGAACAAAAAAGCAGAAGATGGTTGAAACACAGATGTTTAAAAACCTGTTCATGCTAAACTGTTTCATTATATCCGGCCAGAACACGTGGGTTGTGGAAAAAGTACGAAGTGGTCACTGGTGAAACGCTATTATACTGTCGCATTCCGGAGACCTAGAATGTTTAAAACATTTCCGAATGAGTAAAGACGCGTATTCATTTCTTTCAACAGGTACCGATTGTTACGAGAGGCTTTCTACTGAAAGTGAGTGCGGGATAGTAATTTACGGATTGCCCAGCCATGAAGAATGCAAAATACACTATTGGCCGTTACAATTGCTACACCACGATGATGTGCTACAGACGCGAAATGTAACCGACAGGAAGAAGATGCTGTAATATGCAAATAATTAGCTTTTCAGAGCATTCACACAAGGTTGGTGCCGGTAGCGACACCTACAACGTGCCGACATGAGGGAAGTTTCCGACCGATTTCTCATACACAAACAGCAGTTGACCGGCGTTGCCTGGTGAAACGTTGTTGTGATGCCTCGTGTAAGGAGGAGAAATGCCTACCATCACGTTTCCAACTTTGATAAAGGTCGGATTGTAGCCTATCGCGATTGCGGTTTATCGTGTCGCGACATTGTTGCTCGCGTTGGTCGAGATCTAATGACTGTTAGCAGAATATGGAATCGATGGGTTCTGGAGGGTAATACGGAACGCCGTGCTGGATCCCAACGGCCTCGTATCACTAGCAGTCGAGATGACAGGCATCTTATCCGCATGGCTGTAACGGATCGTTCAGCCACGTCTCGATGCCTGAGTCAACAGATGGGGACGTTTGCAAGACAACAACCATCTTCACGAACAGTTCGACGACGTTTGCAGCAGTATGGACTATCAGCTCGGCGACCGTGGCTGCGGTAACTCTTGACGCTGCGTCACAGACAGGAGCGCCTGCGATGGTGTACTTAACGACGAACCTGGGTGCACGAATGGCAAAACGTCATTTTTTCGGATGAATCCAGGTTCTGTTTTCAGCATCATGATGGTCGCATCGGTGTTTGGCGACATCGCGGTGAACGCACATTGGAAGCGTGTATTCGTCACCACTATACTGGCGTATTACCCGGCGTGGTGGTATGGGGTGCCATTGGTTACACGTCTCGGTCACCTCATGTGCGCATTGACGGCACTTTGAACAGTGGACGTTACATTTCAGATGTGTTACGACCCGTGGCTCTACGCTTCATTCGATCCCTGCGAAACCCTACGTTTCAGCAGGGTAATGGACGACCGCATGTTGCAGGTCCTGTACGGGCCTTTCTGGATACAGAAAATGTTCGACTGCTGCCCTGGCCAGCACATTCTCCAGATCTCTCACGAATTGAAAACGTCTGGTCAATGGTGACCGATCAACTGGCTCGTCACAATACGCCAGTCACTACCCTTGATGAACTGTGGTATAGTGTTGAAGCTGCATGGGCAGCTGTACCTGTACACGCCCTCCAAGCTCTGTTTGACTCAATGCCCAGGATTTCTCAGGATCTATGCACCCAAACTGCGTGATAATGTAATCATATGTCGGTTCTAGTATAATATATTTCTCCAATGAATACCCGTTTATCATCTGCATTTGTTCTTGGTGCAGCAGTTTTAATAGCCAGTAGTGTAGCTTTATTATTAAACAAATACACTGCCTGACAAAAAAGTGAAGCACTCAGAATGGGAGGACGAAACGTAATGGAACTTCACTGATTGAGAGAGTATGTGTTTACAAAATCGTGTCATATTTGAAAGACCTTGGCAGTGTGAGCCCACATATTAGTATGACGCTGCACCACTTCTGGCCTGGATCCACGCACTGATTCACTTGGGAAGAGCGTTGTCCTGAGGCGAGCTGAGCCTCAACTGTTGTTACTGATCCTTGATTCCTGGATACTGGTACTGGTACAGAGTTGATGTATAGCTGCTCCCACACATATTATATCGGGGGCAGGTCTGTATACGTTGCTGACCACGGGAGTATGCATGAGACTTACAGATTATAGAGGCACGTGTCACGTGTTGTTCTGTTGAAGAAATGATACCACGAAACTGTAGGATACGAGGTAACAAACGATGAAACAGGATTTGCCGTCTGAGTTCCCTCAGCCACTACCACCAGTGATCTGGAGTCATACCCAGTGACTTCTCACACCATACTGCCAATAGCGACACCATTGAGCTTCTCCAAAGCATTGGGAAAAACGGGACCCCTCTCCAGGTCGCTGCCGACGGTGGTCGTCTGGGTAGGGCAGAACTGCGATTCATCGCTGAACACAATGCGACGCCTTTCATCAGCAGTCCATGCTTCCTGGTCATGGAATCATTCCAAACGTAGCTGTTTGTACTGTGGTGTTGACGACCGGCTTTGCATGGGACGGTTAAGTAACTAGTCCGGCTACTGGTAGTCTGTGACCAATGACATGGGATGACACAGAATGTTGCAGGCGCTTGTTCTCGGGTGTCAGGGGCAGGTGTGAAGGGGTTACGATGTGCTCGGTATACAATACGGCGACCCTCCCGTGTGGTGGGCACACATCGTCGACAGGAACCTTGACGACGAATATGCCTGCCTTCACGTTCCCATGCAGTCCAACGTTGGGCCACTGTCACATCTGAAGGCGTCTCAGATCTGGATTTTGCACGACTCGACCAGACCGCCAAATGGAGAACCACAGCGAGGTCCCTATCAAACTCTGTCAGGTGGTGATGACACCGACACATACTATTATGCGGCATCTCCATGCCATTCAGTGTGATCATGCAACATTAGACGCTATTCTCTCCCCTGAGATGCCCTAGCGGATCTGGTAACAACTGTTGAGTCTTCGTCGTCACTGCATTGTACCGTAGGAGGCAAGGGATAGGATGTTGTTAAGGTGATCAGTGTCGTCTTTTGACAACAAAACTGCACACTTGGATTAACATGGTTCTTTATTTACGCGAACAGATAGCTGCTACTTAACTTTAATAGAGTCCATTTGTTGTGGTACAAGGACCCGCCAGGGTAGCTGAGAGCGGTAACGCACTGCTTCCTGGACTTGGGTAGGCGCGTCGGCCCCGGCCCCGGATCGAATCCGCCCGGTGGATTAACGTCGAGGGCAGGCATACCGGCCGGCCTGGATGTGGTTTTTAGGCGGTTTTCCACATCCCGCTAGGTGAATACGGGGCTGGTCCCCCAGTTCCGACTAAGTTACACGACTCACAGACATTTGAAAACGTTCGCACTATTTCATGACTTACACTAGACACAGACAGCTGGGGTACACTGTTTCCATCCCGGGAGGTACGGGGTGGCGGCAGGAAGGGCATCCGGCCACCCTTTGCAATTAACACTGCCAAATCCGTCAAAACAAAGCCGATCTCGCGTTGGAGAGGGACAAAGGCCCAAGAAAGAAAGAAAGAATTTGTTGTGGTACAAGCTATTCTATAACACTAGTTAACAAATTTAAACTTTTTTCCTGCATATGGTTTGTAAATGGGTGGATTTACCTATTTACACTGGTAAAATCAGTTTTTCCCTATGACGTCACATTTCCTAGATACACAAAAAATGGTAATAGCGAAAATTGACACAATTAAGTCTAACGAAAATGCACATTGAGAACGTTTGAAATCAATACTATTTTGTATGTATATATGGGCATGATGCCAAGAAAAGGTCCAAATTAATTCACGAGATATTTTCACCTTTAATCGTCTTTGGTTTTTGAAAAATGCGACGACGGAGCTCTTCTTTTGTTCACCGTTTCATTACTCTCCCTAACAAACTCCAGCAGTAGTCACCCATCATTGAAGGGTTCCAATGGCCTTGGTAACGGTGCTCCATGGTATGACTGTCTTGGTCAAAGCGTTCACCATGCTCATCGCTTACGGCTCCCAAATTATCCGGTAAGAAATCAAGGTGAGAATGTAAAAAGTGAATTTTAAGCGACATTGTACACCCCATGTTCTTATAGTTGTCCAACAGATCATTCACAATGGTAACATAGTTTTCGTCTTTTCTGTTACCCAAAAAGCCCTTCACAGTTGCTTTAAAAGAAGACCAAGCAGCTAAATGGATATCTGTGAGTTTGGTATTAAAGGTTGGATCTTTCAGCAATTTTCTTATTTTTGGTCCAAGAAATATACCCTTTTTCAGCTTTGTCTCACTTAATTTCGGAACTTTTCTTTTAAGTGATTGAAGGCTTCACCTTCTTTATCCAGATCTTTTACAGAGTTCGTGATAAGGCCCAACTTGATATGAAGTGGAGGCAAAATGATTTTATCGAGCTCAACCAATGAGGTACTGTTGACATTTACGTTTCCAGGAACATGTGACTTCCTTGTAAGTCATTAATTGACTGTGTAGTGGTTCTTCGTGTCATGGCTGTCCCAAAGGCCCAAAAGCAGCAATATTTCGTGAACCCAGCCTGTAAACCTGTAAGGAGTGCAACAACTTTTAAATCACAGCAAAGCTGTAGCAAAGCCATGGTTTCATAAGTTTCTTTCATGTATACTGCGTAAGCCAAAGGTACCGATGGAAATGCATTGCCATTATGCAGTACTATTGCTTTCAAGCTGATTTTACTGGAGTCAATAAATAGTTGCCACTCGTGTGGATTATGTTGTACACCTACCTGCATCATCAGACCATTGACATCTCTACATACACACACTGAATTCTGCATATCGAAATATTGAGCGAAGGAAGCACCTCTTGATCTGAAACAGGAAATTTTTGTCCCTGGAGCCAGAAGGTTCCGTTGTTGGAGTCTCGACCCCGAGAGTTCAGCTTGCTGTTTCGAAAGTGTTAGATGGCGAACCACATCGTTCAATTCCTTTTGATTAAAGAGCTGAGGCGAAGTGTCATGATTGAGGGCAGTACTCGTCTATATGTTCAATACTTTCTGATTCACTTGACATGGTGTCTGGTTCCGTGGCTTTCAAGTTACACACAGGAACAGACAACCCTTCATCATAGGGCACAGGTAAATGCACTGAAGATACATTTGGATACTTCATTTTATGTCTAGTTTTGCTTGAATCTCCCGAAATATTTGTAAGACAGAAGTAACTGCCTGAATAATGGTCATTAGGCTCACACCACACCATCGGAACAACGAATGGCATGTCTCGGCGTTTTCCTTTCAACCACTCGGTTAAGGTTGTAATGTAGGTTATGCAGGCAATATGAGGTGCAATATTTTTATCTTTATCACCAACAAGACTATCAAAATACAATTTATATGCCTTCTTAACCAAATCAGTGGTTGGTTTTCTTTGGGCTTTTGGAGTGAATTTCTCACACGCATAACAAAAGTTGTCAGGGTGATTTAGACAGCAACGAGATTTACTAGCTGCCATTTTTCTTAGTGTAAAACAAAACGTTTGCACTATCTTTCACTGGAAACACTCACTGAGGATCTCTTTCACACCACTGGATTACCACACCAACCATTTACTGACGATTTGTAGATCTTCTAGCTCTCCTCTGCAAATCACAAACAAACAATTATACATCAAAACAGAAGAACAGCAAAAAGCTAAATACTGAATACGAAAAATAAAAAACCTTTAAAAACTCAGAAACGGTACGTGCTAGAACGTTTTCAAGGTATATTCGGATTCTACACACCAAAGTACAAACTAGTTGATGTATCACATCCCAGATGAAAAATGGCTGTTGGTTAGTGTAATAGTCCTCTTGCAGACAGTATCGGTAACCTTGCTATTACACAAATGTGGACGCTATGAACTGTCGTAGCCAGCGATAACTGTAATGATCCGCGAGTGGACTGACAGAGGCCAACCTGGAGTAGTGAGTCGAATCAGTGACTGCGTGACTGAGGCCCTCTGGTCAGCGGCGAAGATCTAAATACCTACGATCGAGAGGGCGTTGGCGGCGTGCTGCTTGCGTGTGTGTGTCTGACCTCTGATAGGCCTGCTTGATCCAGCGCCTACTATCGATCTTCGCACTACATCTTTGCCCACCGGTGCGCTGGCAACAGCTTACGCCAGCACAACAACAGTCAACACCAACAACACTAATGCATTGTGGAAGCCTTTTACCTGTCACAGAGAACTGCAACTCAAATCACTTACACACCCACCGATGGCGGGTATCTGTACAATGTTATATTGACATTCATCCATTTTTAGATGTTGCTGAGCAAGTCATGCACTATTTTTTAAAGTAACACACTGTCATTTGACTCCTTTATTGTTTATTTAAGTATAACACAGTTTCTGATCTTTTATGCCATTCCAAAGTATTTGATTTTAAATCTTTAATATACAGGGTGGTCCATTGGTCGTGACCGGGCCAAATATCTCACGAAGTAAACGTCAGACGAAAAACTACAAAGAACGAAACTTGCCTAGCTTGAAGGGGGAAACCAGATGGCGCTATGGTTAGCCCGCTAGATGGCGCTGCCATAGGTCAAACGGATATCATCTGCGTTTGTTTAAACAGGAACCCCCATTTTTATTACATATTCGTGTAGTACTTAAAGAAATATGAATGTTTTAGTTGGACCACTTTTTTCGCTTTCTGATAGAAGGAACTGTAATAGTCACAAACGTATGGCTCACATTTTTAGACGAACAGTTGGTAACAGGTAGGTTTTTTAAATTAAAATACAGAACGTAGGTACGTTTGAACATTTAATTTCGGTTGTTCCAATGTGATACATGTACGTTTGTGAACTTATCATTTCTGAGAACGCATGCTGTTACAGCGTGATTACCTATAAATACCACATTAATGCAATAAATGCTCAAAATGATGTCCGTCAACCTCAATGCATTTGGCAATACGTGTAACGACATTCTTCACAACAGCGAGTAGTTCGACTTCCGTAATGTTCGCACATGCATTGACAATGCGCTGACGCATGTTGTCAGGCGTTGTCGGTGGGTCACGATAGCAAATATCTTTCAACTTTTCCCACAGAAAGAAATCCGGGGACGTAAGATCCGGTGAACGTGCGGGCCATGGTATGGTGCTTCGACGACCAATCCACCTGTCATGAAATATGCTATTCAATACCGCTTCAACCGCACGCGAGCTATGTGCCAGACATCCATCATGTTGGAAGTACATCGTCATTCTGTCATGCAGTGAAACATCTTGTTGTAACATCGGTAGAACATTACGTAGGAAATCAGCATACATTGCACCATTTAGATTGCCATCGATAAAATGGGGGGCAATTATCCTTCCTCCCATAATGCCGCACCATACATTAACCCGCCAAGGTCACTGGTGTTCCACTTGTCGCGGCCATCGTGGATTTTCCGTTGCCCAATATTGCATATTATGCCGTTTTACGTTACCGCTGTTGGTGAATGACGCTTCGTCGCTAAATAGAACGCGTGCAAAAAAACTGTCTTCGTTCCGTAATTTCTCTTGTGCCCAGTGGCAGAACTGTACACGACGTTCAAAGTCGTCGCCATGCAATTCCTGGTGCATAGACATATGGTACGGGCGCAATCGATGTTGATGTAGCATTCTCAACACCGACGTCTTTGAGATTCCCGATTCTCTCACAATTTGTCTGCTACTGATGTGCGGATTAGCCGCGACAGCAGCTAAAACACCTACTTGGGCATCATCATTTGTTGCAGGTCATGGTTGAAGTTTCAAATGTTACTGAACATTTCCTGTTTCCTTAAATAACGTAACTATCCGGCGAACGGTCCGGACACTTGGCTGATGTCGTCCAGGATACCGAGCAGCATACATAGCACACGCTCGTTGGGCATTTTGATCACAATAGCCATACATCAACACGATATCGACCTTTTCCGCAATTCGTAAACGGTCCATTTTAAAACGGGTAATGTTTCACGAAGCAAATACCGTCCGCACTGGCGGAATGTTACGTAATACTACGTACTTATACGCTTATGACTGTTACAGTGCCACCTATCACAAAGCGACAAAAGTGGTCCAACTAAAACATTCATATTTCTTTACGTACTACTCGAATACGTAATAAAAAACTGGGGGTTCCTATTTTAAAAAACGCAGTTGGTATCGGTTTGACCCATAGCGCCATCTAGCGGGCCAACCATGGCGCCACCGGGTTTCCCCCTTCAAGCTAGATGTGTTTCGTTCTTTGTAGATTTTTCGTGTGATGCTTATTTCGTGGATACTTGGTGTAGTCACTATCAATAAACCACCCTGTATATTGCAGAACACTTAACATGATGCCATGCTCAAATTTCGGCATAAATTAAGAATAATATTGGCTCCTCACGAAACGCCAGATGTAAAATTAGTATCATCATGACGTGCTCCCACGATTATTTTCTGCTCTGTTACAAGATGGTGATTTTACATATGGCATTTCGTCGGGTGCCAATATTTTTCTTAATTTATGGGGAGCTTTGAGCTTACAACATGCTGAATGTCCTGCAATATATATTAATGACATAAAATCAAATAATTGAAAATGGCGTAAAAGGCCGAAATCTGGGTTGTACTTAAATAAACAATAAAACAGTCAAATGGCGGCGTGTTTCTTTAAAAAACATTCAACCATGTCTTCTGAGTGCTTCACCTTTTTTTATCAGAAATTGTGTATCAGCATTTATAACTCCCTTTCCATCGAGTCAAGATAAAATGCACGTCTCTTCAATTCTATAAAGGAAATGAGTACGCTCGTGATCAGTAAAGCACCACACATTTTCCCTCACTTCACTCAAAATCATTTCGTCCACATTACGTCAATTCGGGAATCAAACAACATACGAAATGTAGTGGAGAGTATACAGGGACTGAAAATCGTTTGTGAGAGCTGGAATGCGGCAGTCAAACCATCATTTGCGAAATCGAAGTAGATGTTTTTATACGACCAACCAGGACCGGTTTCGAGAAATCGCTACACCGAAAACCGGATGTGGGAGTCCGTGTGAACTGCTTCTCCTTCTGCCTACTTCCTCTTACCCCACCTCAGTTTGCTACCCATCTGTCTGTCGACTTGCTCCTACCGAATATTTTCTGCTGTTTTCCCCCACCCTCGACTGTGGCGATAACGGTTAACATAAACTGATTTTTGTAGTTCGCAGTTTCATTTGTTTTTCGTAACAGTTACGGTTATGTCTAAACTAAAATGTTCGTACTTGAACTTAACTTCTTGTTAAATGAACTAAACACGCATCTGATACTTGTGTAACAAAGGGCACTGTGTCCAACAAAGAAGTAAATCGTTTCATCTTCGTTCTTAAATACTTTAACATTTGTAAAGTAGGCATAATGTTCTGTTTCATATTCTTATTTGTATACCCAGCCTTGTATTGTTGTCTCTGTATGAAATTGCACCTTTAAGTTTTTACATGGCTTTCCGTCAGGTGATGAGCTTCTCGGATTAAAATCGAACATTATCCTTTTATCTCTACAAACAATCCATGTTCTGCGTTCATAGGCAGCACACCGCACGTAGTACGCGTTCACCGCGGCGCTCGGGGACCAAGCACAGTTGCGACACCTGAGGATGGCCTTATGAGAGCCCGAAACCGGTAGTGATAATAAAAGAAATTTACAACTGAAACGGTATTTTCAACCTCTGGCCTTTTATCTCTGTTATTTTTATTTACGAGGCGTATTTTTTTAAAAGTAAGTACCGTTTTGAAATTTAAAAAAGACGTGCTGAGATATCTCAATAATTTTATTTTTACATGAAAGCCTGTACTTTGATCTACGCACTGACGCTATTACAGTCTGATTCTTCCTTGTTTACGTTGTGTACTGAGTGTTTTAGATGCCACGGATAATCGTGAGTCCCGCCGACTGTGAAGTACGGGCTGTTATAAGATTTCTTAGTGCTAAAGCCCTAAAAGCGATCGATATTCATCGTGAGATCTGTGCAGTTTACGGAGAAAACATTATAAGTGATGGAATGGTAAGAAAGTGGATGAGAGCATTTAAAGATGGCCGCACAAATGTGCATGATGAACAACGGAGTGGGCGTCCTTCGGTCGTTAATGAAAGTTTGGAACAGGAAGTGGACAATAAGGTGAGAGAAAACAGACGCTTTACGATTCCCTCCTTGCGGGATGACTTTCCTAAGGTTTCTCGTGGTGTTTTGTATAGCATTGTGACCGAGCACTTGAATTACCGAAAATTGTGCGCACATAGGGTACCGAAAATGTTGACGAATGTGCACAAAACCAAACGTTTAGACAGTGCACTGACTTTCCTTGAGCGGTACCACAACGACGGTGATGATTTCTTAAGCCAAACTGTTGCGGGCGACGATACGTGGGTGGCCTACGTCACAGCAGAATCAAAGCAACAGTCCATGGAAGTTGAGCAAGGGCATCGTTTTGCTGCAAGACAATGCCCGTCGGAATGTGGCGAATCAGACCAATATCATCACATCTTTTCGATGGGAAACTCTAGATCATACTCCGTACAGCCCCGATCTTGCACCCAGTGACTACCATCTGTTTCTGCACTTGAAGAAAACCTGGGCGGTCAGCGTCTTCAAGACGATGACGAACTCAAAACAGTGGTGATGCAGTGGTTAACAAGTCAGGCGGCAGACTTCTATGACGAGGGTATTGAAAAACTGGTATAACGTTGTGACAAGTGCCGCAGTATTGACGGAAATTATGTAGAAAAGTAGATTAAGGTACAGGCTTTCATGTAAACATAAAATTATTGAGATATCTTAGCACGTCTTTTTTTAATTTCAAAACGGTACTTACTTAAAAAAACACGCCTCGTTCAATCCGCCTTCTTGGCCCAAAACCCATTTTTTATTCCACGTTTAAGCTCTCTTTTGTAGCTTACAATCAGCTTCGTGATAGAACTGTTTATATTTAGACGGGGAATATGGTGGTGAGATGCAGTTTCTATCTCCAATGAGTTAACTAAAATGAACGAAGAGCGTAATGTAGACGCAGTTATAGATGATAGATGCGAAATGAAGTCGGACACTTTGCAGTCTGGTTAGACGTTAAGTCCGTGTGGTTCAGTAGCAGAGGGCCGCGACTGCTAAGGTCTGCAGCCTTGGCATGGCCTTCGGTCATGTGTGTATGTGTGTGTGTGTGTGTGTGTGTGTGTGTGTGTGTAAACGTGTGACGAGCGCTGCGCATCCGTGGTCCGCATTCCATACGGCATTTGTGGCGCTGTGCGAATGTCTGTTGGGAAAGCCGCAGGCGTAGTGCTTTCCTGCGGCGATCAATTGCGGATGTGCGTACAATGTCAGCGATATAGGGAGCGTTCTTACGTGACTGATAGACAAACCGTATCAGAAGATCGCTAACAAAACATGTGAAGCGAACACGTCTGGATAAGTTATGTTATGACATAATTGTATTCAACTCTCCGCGATTTTCATAAATTCGAGATCTAAGCTGGAAACTCCCTTGTAAACTATAACCTAAAATTCTACATAATGAAATTTGATTCTGATTTAACATTGCAGACGCTTTCGGCTCCTACGTAAAATTTCTTGAAATTATCCACCTGTTTCCATATTGATCCTTTTACTTTTCGTATAGTTCTAATTTTCGTATTTGATTTCTGTTTTAGAAATTATCTCCAGCTGTATTAGCATGTATTGGAAGTAAGTACAACTCCTTATTCCCTGTGAATAATCGTTTTTGTTGGGGTGCAACGGTCGCAGGTTCGAATCCTGCCTCGGGCATGGATGTTTGTGATGTCCTTAGGTTAGTTGGGTTTAAGTAGTTCTAAGGTCTAGGGGACTGATGACCTCAGAAGTTGAGTCCCATAGTGCTCAGAGCCATTTGAACCATTTTGTTGGGGGGGGGGGGGGATATCTGCCATCACCTACCCTGTAAAGTCAGATTCGGGAAAACTGCTCATTTTAATGTTCACATAAAAAACCCCTTTCAAGTTAATGATGTTTTTCCGTCAAAGCGCCGGCCGAGGTGGCCGAGGGGTTCCAGGTGCTACAGTCTGGAACCGCGCGACCGCTATGGTCGCAGGTTGGAATCCTGCCCCGGGCATGGATGTGTGTGTGATGTTCTTAGGTTAGTTAGGTTTAAGTAGTTCTAAGGTCTAGGGGACTTATGACCTGAGAAGTTAAGTCCCATAGTGCTGACAAGGGAACCTCCCCATCGCACCCCCATCAGATTTAGTTATAAGTTGGCACAGTGGAAAGGCCTTGAAAAACTGAACACAGATCAATCGAGAAAACAGGAAGAAGTTGTGTGGAACTATGAAAAAATAAGCAAAATATACAAACTGAGTAGTCCACGTGATAGATAAGCAACATCAAGGCCAATTAGAGTTTAGTAGCGCCGTGGTCCCGTGGTTAGCGTGAGCAGCTGCGGCACGAGAGGTCCTCCGTTCAAATCTTCCACCGAGCGAAAATTTTAATTTTTTATTTTCAGTTTGTGTCAGACTCTTATGTTTTCAACGCTTTTTTGGGAGTGGTTATCACATCCACAAGAAAACCTAAATCGGGCAAGGTAGACAAATCTTTTTACCCATTCGCCAAGTGTACAAGTTAGGTGGGTCGAAAACATATTCCTGTCATGTGACGCACATGCCGTCATCAGTGTCGTATAGAATATATCAGACGTATTTTCCTGTGGAGGAATCGGTTCACCTATGACCTTGCTATCAAATGTTTTCTGTTCCCATTGGAGAGGCTCGTCCTTCCGTCTACTAATCGCACGGTTTTGCGGTGCGGTCGCAAAACACAGACACTAAATTTATTACAGTGAACAGAGACGTCAATGAACGAACGGACAGATCATAACTTTGCGAAAATAAAGAAAGTAAAATTATAAGTCGACGGAAGACTTGAACCAAGGACCTCTCGGTCCGCAACTACTCACGCTAACCACGGGACCACGGCGCTCCTTGACTTCCACTGTCCTTGACGTTGCCTATCTTAGCATGGACTACTCAGTTTGTATTACTAATTTTTTTCATAGTTCCACACAATTTCTTCCTGTTTTCTCGATTGATCTGTGTTCAGTTTTTCAAGGCCTATCCACTGTGCCAAGTTATAACTAAATCTGAGGGGGGTGCGATGGGGAGGTTCCCTTGTCAGAGCCATTTGAACCATTTTTTTCCGTCGAAGCAAAAGGTCAAAATACATCGATTCTTGTAATAGGTATTGCTTAAAAGGCGATGTTTTAATTTCTGTTAATTAAAGAAACCTAGTACAGAGGCATAAAGACAGTTGTTTTTCCCTCGCTCCGTTTGCGAGTGGAACGGGAAAGAGAATGACTAGCAGCAGTACAAGAAATCATTCGTCGTAGGCCTGAGAAGGCATCAGCCGCTACTTCTCAGTCAAGTAGCTCCTCAGTTTGCCTCACAAGAGCTGAGGGCACCCCACTTGCCAACAGCACTCGGCAGACCTGGACGGTCATCCACCAATATGTTTTTGTATCCTTTTGATTAGAAGTCTTGGAGACCACGGCCATTCACTATTGTAACAAAATGAAACGCATACAGCCTTCCTTGTGATTTTATTTATTGTGTAGCTACCAGTTTCGGCGCTTCAACACTCCGTCTTCAGGCCTTAGTTGAAGCTAAAGTGGTTATCACGATCCATACACAGGCTGCATTAACTGTCAACTGACCGCTCCAGTCATTTGGCAGCTGATGGTTGGAATGCTGACATCACAGTTAGCCTGCGTAAACCAGTTATGTTGACCACTGACGCAGCCTATATATGGATCGTGATAGCCCCTTCAGCATCGACTAAGGCCTGAAGGTGGCGCGTTGAAGCGCCGAAACTGGTAGCTACACAATGAATAAGATTATAAGGACGGCTGTAGACGTTTCATGTTCTTACATCCAAGTGTTAGCCGAGCCGACAGCACTTAACTTTGGTGATTTTGTTGGAACTGGTGTTACCATTGCTACAAGACCGTTGACTAAGTATTTATTACGGGTCCCAGAAAGTAATGTCGTTTCTGCGCATGTCGACATTCGTTTGTCATTTATCAGCTCATTGTGTACTTTAGAGTTCTGCCAAAGACATTTTAAGGTTAGAGTGATTTGATTCCTCGTAAATAATTAAATCTTACATCTTTTTGCAATTTATGGTGAAGTGGAAACCAAGTATCAGAAGAGGTTCTTATACGGCATTGAATGCTTTCTAGTTTCGCAAGTTACTACCAAAAACATTTGCGATGTTTATCCAAGTGCATTAGGCGGTCGTAAATGCCAAAGGTGGTTTTCTAAGTTAAAATTTGGTAATTTTAATCTCACTGAACCATATCGACCTGGAAGACGGAAACATGTTAAGGGAGAAAGTGTAAGCAAATTCGTGTCATACAATCGAGGATCAGTCAAACACTCTTAATTAACCTTGGTCGAGCATCCAAGAAAGTTTGCAGCAGATCGGTAATGACCAACTGAGTTAACCGATCCACCACATGCAACTTATAGCTTCACAGGCACGGTACGGAAACCCTATTTGATCGTTTGATCAGTGAAGATGAAAAATAAGTCTTCTTTGAAAACCCAAAACGCAAACGGCAGCGGCTCTCTCGGAATGAATCGCCACGAAATACAGCTAACTGAGTTTTACACCACAAAATGAGGCTTTTCTGTGTTTGGTGGAATATTAGCGCTGCTGTTCATTTTGAAGTGCTGAAACCTCGACAAACTGTGTATGTGGACGTTTACTGTGAACACCTACATTGAGTAAATCAATCTTTAACTGAAAAGCGCGCAGCGATTGACATCAGAAATGGCGTTGTTCTGCTACACGATAATGCAAGAGTGCACTGCGCAAGACTAACTCCGGAAAAAAATTAATTAATTGGGCTGGGAGGTATTGCCTCACCCACAATGCTCGCTCGATATTCCGCCAACGGATTTCCGTGCACTCCGATCTTCACATTTCTAGGTGGCAAAAAACTTGGAAATGTGGGTGATGTCCAGAATGTCATCTCCAGATATTTTGCTCAAAAAACAGTGGATTTTTGTCGACCCGGCATTGAAAATTTGCACACCAGATGACAAAAAATCGTTGATAACGACGGCGATTACATCACTGATTGAAAATAGAAATTTGTAACAGTCTGTCTGAATTTAATGTAAAAACCGACGTTACTCTCCGGTCCCCCTAGTAGACGTGAACATAGTTGTAGTGGGCTGCGAGCTGCCACCGAGTTTCACCCTCACCCTTCTCTCATATGGGCGCAACACAAGCATGAGGCCTGACTGTACGCTCATTAATGACAGTCATCTACAGGCTCTCTGATAGGTCAAATCGTTCAAATGACTCTGAGCGCTATGGAACTTAACTTCTGAGGTCATCAGTTCCCTAGAACCCCTAGAACTTAGAACAACTTAAACCTAACTAACCTAAGGACATCACACACATCCATGCCAGAGGCAGGACTCGAACCTGCGACCGTGGCGGTCGCGCCGTTCCAGACTGTAGCGCCTAGAACCGCTCGGCCACAGGGGCCGGCTCTGGTAGATCACTCCCTTTTTCTTAAACAGTTATAATTTTTTTATTTATGTACCAATTTTCTTACAACTACTTTTGTTAGAAACTTCCAAATAAGATCCACCAGTCTCTACGCATTTTTTAAACGAACTGGTATGTGCGAAACTGCTGCCTGCAACATATTAGATGGAACATTGGCTAACACATCGGATATTACTGCTTCCAATTCATCAGAGCCCCGCGGCTTTCTCTTGCAAGCCTCCTCCTTAGTCCACGCCCAGAGAAAAAAATCGCGAGGCGTCGAATCAGGGCTGCAGGTAGGACATTCGTGTGCACCACGTCACCCAGTCCAACGACCTGCAGTCATTCGCGGAAATCATTTGCAGAATGTGCAGGTGCTCCGTCCTGCATGAAGTGAAGTTATGGGTTATTCCATTGTGAAAGTACTGGTCATACGCAATATTGCAGCATTTCCAGCTATCTTTCGCTATTCACTGTGTTCCACGGAAAGAAAGGACCAACAGTTTCGGATGACGGGATACCACACCATACTATCACCTTCGGACGCCCCTGCGCTTTTTCAACACATTCGTAAGCGTTTTCGGTTCCCCAGTAATGGCAGATATGCCTGTTTACAAATCCTCCAATGTGAAAAACTGACTCATCAGTTCACATAATGCTCTCAAAAAGTTCAGGCTAATCATGTCAAAACCAAGAAAACTTCTCCAAACTCCATTCTTCTTTCACCGTCATCAGGAAACGACTACCGCACATGATGTGGCTTCCACGGGTTAAATTGAGATCTTTCTGAAGAATTATTGAAAGCATATAACATGAAAGACCACTTTCACGAGATACATGCTGCAGTGATTTCTTAGGGCTCCTCGTGAACATTTGACGAACTCTGTCAGCATTCCCCGGTGTCCTCGAAGTTTATGTTTTCCCGATCTTCTTACATCGGTGACACTCCCTATTGTTAGTAATTTGGAATGGTGATTTTTAACTGTTTTTACATCCAGTGTTGCATGGATCCCTAGTTCAGCCCTCCACCACCTTTGTACTCGCACCTTAGATCCCTAAACCTCATCTCTCTCTCTCTCTCTCTATTCGTTTAGCCGGGTCCGACTCTTCGTGACAATTTCTTTCGCCCTGCAATTAATTTCTCCCGTAGTCTTTCCAGGCTGGAACACATTACTTTTGTGATGCCATCGATACATCCCATCCTCTGACGTCCTCTTTTTCTAGTGCCTTCGATCTTCCCCAGCATTAGTGTCTTTTTTCAGTGAAGCATGTCTTCTCATGATGAGTCCAAAGTAGGTCAGCTTTTGTTTTATTATCAGAGCTTCCAGGGAGCACTCTGGTTTTTTTTCTCTAGTATTGACCTATTCATTCTCTTTGTAGTCCATGGGATTTTTTTCTCCGTTACGCCTTTCTAACGGTCCACGGTCCAGGTCTCATATCCATACAAGCCTAATATGGAGCTGCTATTTTGGCCCGTTCTACCACAATCAACACAGGCGGCATTTTAGAACAGAAAAAAAAAGAAAAGAATGATGTTAAAGACAACCTCGAGGAGTGCTGTTTCTAACATAAATGGCTCTAAGAATATTGGGTCGTAAATAAAGAAATTATAAGTGTTTAAAAATAGGGAGTGACTTCTCAGACACCGTGAACACTAAATAAAACACGACAAGACACAAATCTTATATACCGCATTGAAACGTCCCGTTGTGTGCAATGAAAGAAAACCCTTTCTGGTTAGGCAGCTGAACAAAGTCCCGGGGTCCGTCAGCCAACAGTGCTTCACGAACCGTCCTTTCTTTTCCTTTGAAAAGGACAAGGCCGCTTTCCTTCTCCATTTCTCCATGTTTACTCAGTCCAAACATGTACTAAGGCGTGGATCCAGCGTTAGGTTAAGGGGAGAGGGTCACTGTGGGTTAAGGGCCCTCACAAGCTCTTTATTTATTGCACAATAATATTGTGTCAGTATATTTAGCGAAAGTTTGAGGCCAAGAACGGCACAATGTTATGGCGCAGTATTAATGCCCGGGACGCGCCAGTTAGAATTCAGCCTTCGTAGCGAACGTGTCGGCACTTGATGACGTAGTACTCGCATGTACTGCAGTTGCAATCGCCACACGCTGCAAAAAGCAAAGCAACAGGAAGCGGCGATAGGCGAAGAAAGCGTCTTCGAAGGCGTTCTGCACACGGCCATACTAACATACTAAGGGCTAAGAGAAGACTTGCAACAGAACCAGGTAACTATAGGAATTTTTTAAGGATGAACGAGTAATATTTCAACGAACACAGAATGTATACTGCCCATATACTCGTCGGATTTCACTTTTCACAATGCTGGAAGCGATCTATAAACCTGAAAAGAGTAAGATACATTATTGTAGAATCTAGAGGATCGGTAGATAGCGCTGTTATGTATTTCTGCAATAAATAATCCAAATTTCTGAAACGATAAAATAAGCAGTTGCACTATTATTTGCCTTCAGTTTAACATTTTTGTTGACTGTTTCTACAGCTAATTACTGACAATTTTAAATATTCAATCAAACCATTCCCCTTAATGCGCTTGAAAAACGTTTAGTTCATCAGCCCTTCCTGATGTATTCACATTCATGTGGCGTCACTGTTTGAGTTGTTTTCATGTCCTCAAATGACGAAGTCTCGCTAGGAACTGCCGTGCAGTGCACGGTACAATATATTGCGCAATATGTTGAACGATAAGGATGTAGAGGCTTGTCTCACGAGGGGTAAGATAGATACTGCCTACAGGAAAATTAAAGAGACCTTTGGAGAGAAGAAAACCACTTGTATGAATATCAAGAGCTCAGATGGAAACCCAGTTCTAAGCAAAGAAGGGAAGGCAGAAAGGTGGAAGGAGTATATAGAGGGTCTATACAAGGGCGATGTACTTGAGGACAATATTATGGAAATGGAAGAGGATGTAGATGAAGATGAAATGGGAGATAAGATACTGCGTGAAGAGTTTGACAGAGCACTGAAAGACCTGAGTCGAAACAAGGCCCCGGGAGTAGACAACATTCCATTAGAACTACTGCTGGCCTTGGGAGAGCCAGTCATGACAAAACTCTACCATCTGGTGAGCAAGATGTATGAGACAGGCGAAATACCCACAGACTTCAAGAACAATATAATAATTCCAATACCAAAGAAAGCAGGTGTTGACAGATGTGAAAATTACCGAACTATCAGTTTAATAAGTCACAGCTGCAAAATACTAACGCGAATTCTTTACAGACGAATGGAAAAACTGGTAGAAGCGGACCTCGGGGAAGATCAGTTTGGATTCCGTAGAAATGTTGGAACACGTGAGGCAATACTAACCTTACGACTTATCTTAGAAGAAAGATTAAGAAAAGGCAAACCTACGTTTCTAGCATTTGTAGACTTAGAGAAAGTTTTTGACAACGTTAACTGGAATACTCTCTTTCAAATTCTGAAGGTGGCAGGGGTAAAATACAGGGAGCGAAAGGCTATTTACAATTTGTACAGAAACCAGATGGCAGTTATAAGAGTCGAGGGGCATGAAAGGGAAGCAGTGGTTGGGAAAGGAGTGAGACAGGGTTGTAGCCTCTCCCCGATGTTATTCAATCTGTATATTGAGCAAGCAGTAAAGGAAACAAAAGAAAAATTCGGAGTAGGTATTAAAATTCATGGAGAAGAAGTAAAAACTTTGAGGTTCGCCGATGACATTGTAATTCTGTCAGAGACAGCAAAGGACTTGGAAGAGCAGTTGAACGGAATGGACAGTGTCTTGAAAGGAGGATATAAGATGAACATCAACAAAAGCAAAATGAGGATAATGGAATGTAGTCGAATTAAGTCGGGTGATGCTGAGGGAATTAGATTAGGAAATGAGACACTTAAAGCAGTAAAGGAGTTTTGCTATTTGGGGAGCAAAATAACTGATGATGGTTGAAGTAGAGAGGATATAAAATGTAGACTGGCAATGGCAAGGAAATCGTTTCTGAAGAAGAGAAATTTGTTAACATCGAGTATAGATTTAAGTGTCAGGAAGTCGTTTCTGAAAGTATTTGTATGGAGTGTAGCCATGTATCGAAGTGAAACATGGACGATAACCAGTTTGGACAAGAAGAGAATAGAAGCTTTTGAAATGTGGTGCTACAGAAGAATGCTGAAGATAAGGTTGGTAAATCACGTAACTAATGAGGAGGTATTGAATAGGATTGGGGAGAAGAGAAGTTTGTGGCACAACTTGACTAGAAGAAGGGATCGGTTGGTAGGACATGTTTTGAGGCATCAAGGGATCACAAATTTAGCATTGGAGGGCAGCGTGGAGGGTAAAAATCGTAGAGGGAGACAAAGAGATGAATACCCTAAGCAGATTCAGAAGGATGTAGGTTGCAGTAGGTACTGGGAGATGAAGAAGCTTGCACAGGATAGAGTAGCATGGAGAGCTGCATCAAACCAGGTACTGGGAGATGAAGAAGCTTGCACAGGATAGAGTAGCATGGAGAGCTGCATCAAACCAGTCTCAGGACTGAAGACCACAACAACAACAAACATGTTGAACGAGCGTCAATGTTTTGAAAGCTCTGCAATCTCGTTCAATACATTTCGCCAACCGAAAATGCTGCTCTCAGACGGTCAATATTATTGTGCAATACTCAGTACTGCGCAATAAATATTGAGCCTGTGAGTGTCTCTTTACAGTCCTTACCTCTCTTCACCCCTTGAAACCAAATCAGACTTCCTTCAGATTTTAACACGCCGCACTCCTTCTCCGTAGTAAATGCCGGTTACGCACGCGTGTACGGTAGAACTCAGCTCCGAGACATGCTCGTTGAAATTCTGGTGGTTCATGAAACTTTGACTGCCATTATTTGGCCGTCAAGGTTAGAAGAGTCGCTGGCGTAAAGATTCTGTACTCGACTTCTCAACAAGGACCTGGATTCATCTCCAAACCTCCCCGCATTGCCTCATGAAGTGGGGGATGTAACACTGTTCACGGCGACCCGTGCATGCGATGGGGACGTTGAACTTGGAGGCCCCCTTGGTGCTATTCGAGAGGCGTAGTAGAATATGTGCCGGGATTGGGTTTTTAGTATTTATTCATTAGATTTCCTTTCAGTGCAGGATGTTTCTGTGGCTCTTCTCCATATCAACATCTCTATTGCTGCAAAATTTTTCTTTTCTTCGTTCCACAGTGTCCACCCCTCACAACCACAGCTTTACATACTCCAAATAACTGTCTTTATGAATTAATTTCATATTTCTATATTAAGACGATTGTTTCTTGATAAATTACTCATATTTCTGAATGCTTCTTTAGTCATTGCAATTCTTGATTTAGTGCCCAACATACTTCTGTTGACACCTGTGATTGTACTTCCCAAGCAGCAAAATTCGTTTGCGTCTATTAGCATTTCATTACCCTCAGTTGTCTGTGCGATTTAGCTATCTCCGTTATATTAGTCTTGAATGTGTTTGTTTTTATCCAAGGCAACAGCCAATTTTTTTGACATATAGTAGATGTAATACACTACTGGCCATTAATATTGCTACACCAAGAAGAAATGCAGATGATAAACGGGTATTCATTGGACAAATATATTATACTAGAACTGACATCTGATTACATTATCACGCAATTTGGGTGCATAGATCCTGAGAAATCAATACCCAGAACAACCACCCCTAGCCGTAATAACGGCCTTGATACGCCTGGGCATTGAGTCAAACAGAGCTTGGATGTCGTGTACAGGTACAGCTGCCCATGCAGCTTCAACACGATACCACAGTTCATCAAGAGTAGTGACTGGCGTATTGTGACGAGCCAGCTGCTCTGCCACCATTGATCAGACGTTTTCAGTTGGTGAGAGATCTGGAGAATGTGCTGGCCAGCGCAGCAGTCGAACATTTTCTGTATCCAGAAAGGCCCGTACAGCACCCGCAACATGCGGTCGTGCATTATCCTGCTGAAATGTAGGGTTTCGCAGGGATCGAATGAAGGGTAGAACCACGGGTCGTAACAAATCTGAAATGTAACGTCCACTGTTCAAAGTGCCGTAAATGCGAACAAGAGGTGATCGAGACGTGTAACCAATAGCTCCCCATACCATCACACAGGGTGATACACCAGTATGGCGATGACGAATACACGCTTCCAATGTGCGTTCACCGCGATGTCGCCAAACACGGATGCGACCATCATGATGCTGTAAACAGAACCTGGATTCATCCGAAAAAATGACGTTTTGCCATTCGTGCACCCAGGTTCGTCGTTGAGTACACCATCGCAGGCGCTCCTGTCAAGGGTAACCACAGCCATGGTCTCCGAGCTGATAGTCCATGCTGCTGCAAACGTCGTGCAGATGGTTGTTGTCTTGCAAACGTCCCCATCTGTTGACATAGGGATCGGGATCCGTTACAGCCATGCGGATAAGATGCCTATCATTTCAACTGCTAGTGATATGAGGCCGTTGGGATCCAGCACGGCGTTCCGTATTACTCTCCTGAACCCACCGATTCCATATTCCTCTAATAGTCATTGGATCACGACGAACGCGAGCAGCAGTGTCGCGATACGATAAACCGCAATGCGATAGGCTACAATCCGACCTTTATCAAAGTCGGAAACGTGATGGTGCGCGTTTCTCCTCCTTACACGATGCATCACAACAATGATTCATCAGGCAACGCCGGTCAACTGCTGTTTGTATATGAGAAATCTGTTGGAAACTTTCCTCATGTCAGCACGTTGTAGGTGTCCCCACCGGCGCCAACCTTGTGTGAATGCTCTGAAAAGCTAATCATTTGCATATCACGGCATCTTCTTCCTGTAGGTTAAATTTCGCGTCTGTAGCACGTCATCTTCGTGGTGTAGCAATTTTAATGGCCAGTAGTGTATAAACGCTTTTGCATAGGGACTTCAGGAAGGAAGTTACACGTGTTATTGCTGAACAAGAGTGGCGCATGGTCAAAACTGGGTACATAATATGGATTGTACGGAGACAGTTCCGCTACGGTAGGGATAACAGGTACAGTACAGGGCGGTACAACTCTAGTAGGCAAAACGTCCAAGTTGCACTTAGATTCACCGTGAAATTCTGACAATATATGTGCCAAATGCAGTTTTGCGGCCAGCTGTAGAGAAACGGAGCAACAATCTGACCAGGGGCGCACGGACGTCGGTGATGCTGATCGAGAAGCGAAGCCATCGACGTCGGCCACAGGCGATAATGTCTGGGCAATCGAGGATCCGATTCGCAGCAGTCGCTGGGTAAAGAGATTTACTGACAAACAATGGTCCTCGAACGGCTCCGTGACCAAGTTACGTATTTCTGCTGTCGAAGAACTAAATTATTTGCAGGACCTTTCGAGGGTTACAAAGCCATGAGTACGATGAGAAATAGTGTCATGTATCTGTGTCACTTTGAACTGTAGTGAACCATACAATAAAAGTTATTTTGTCTTGCCATGATACAGAACTTCCCTTTCAAACCTCCCACATTTCGAAGGCCTAGGTAAGAAAAAGACTACAGTAGATATGATAATGAAGTGCACTGTATGGTAGAGGTCACAGCTCGTGATCTAGTGGCTAGTGTTGCTGCCTCTGGATCACGGGGTCCCGGGTACGATTCCCGGCAGGGTCGGGGATTTTCTCTGCCCGGAGACTGGGTAATTGTGTTGTCCTCATCATCTCATCATCATTCAGCGAGTGCTGCGACTGGAAATGGGAAAATTTGGGACTTGTACGGTCGCTGATGAGCACGATATTGAGCGCCCCACAAACCAACATCATCATCACGGTATGGTAGCGCGTCTCAAAGGATATACAGGGCTATTACAAATGATTGAAGCGATTTCATAAATTCACTGTAGCTCCATTCATTGACATATGGTCACGTCACACTAGAGATACGTAGAAAAACTCATAAAGTCTTGTTCGGCTGAAGCCGCACTTCAGGTTTCTGCCGCCAGAGTGCTCGAGAGCGCAGTGAGACAAAATGGCGACAGGAGCCGAGAAAGCGTATGTCGTGCTTGAAATGCACTCACATCAGTCAGTCATAACAGTGCAACGACACTTCAGGACGAAGTTCAACAAAGATCCACCAACTGCTAACTCCATTCGGCGATGGTATGCGCAGTTTAAAGCTTCTGGATGCCTCTGTAAGGGGAAATCAACGGGTCGGCATGCAGTGAGCGAAGAAACGGTTGAACGCGTGCGGGCAAGTTTCACGCGTAGCCCGCGGAAGTTGACGAATAAAGCAAGCAGGGAGCTAAACGTACCACAGCCGACGGTTTGGAAAATCTTACGGAAAAGGCTAAAGCAGAAGCCTAACCGTTTACAATTGCTACAAGTCCCGACACCCGATGACAAAGTCAAACGCTTTGAATTTGCGGTTGCAACAGCTCATGGAAGAGGATGCGTTCAGTGCGAAACTTGTTTTCAGTGATGAAGCAACATTTTTTCTTAATGATGAAGTGAACAGACACAATGTGCGAATCTGGGCGGTAGAGAATCCTCACGCATTCGTGCAGCAAATTCGCAATTCACCAAAAGTTAACGTGTTTTGTGCAATCTCACGGTTTAAATTTTACGGTCCCTTTTTCTTCTGCGAAAAAAACGTTACAGGACACGTGTATCTTGACATGCTGCAAAATTGGCTCATGCCACAACTGGAGACCGACAGCGCCGACTTCATCTTTCAACAGGATGGTGCTCCACCGCACTTCCATCATGATGTTCGGCATTTCTAAAACAGGAGATTGGAAAACCGATGGATCGGTCGTGGTGGGAATCATGGTCAGCAATTCATGTCATGGCCTCCACGCTCTCCCGACTTAACCCCATGCGATTTCTTTCTGTGGGGTTATGTGAAAGATTCAGTGTTTAAACCTCCTCTACCAAGGAACGTGCCAGAACTGCGAGCTCGCATCAACGAAGCTTTCGAACTCATTGATGGGGACATGCTGCGCCGAGTGTGGGAGGAACTTGATTATCGCCTGATGTCTGCCGAATCACTAAAGGGGCACATATCGAACATTTGTGAATGCCTAAAAAAACGTTTTGAGTTTTTGTATGTGTGTGCAAAGCATTGTGAAAATATCTCAAATAATAAAGTTATTGTAGAGCTGTGAAATCGCTTCAATCATTTGTAATAACCCTGTACATTACCGCATCAGACGCGCCAACTATTCTCGTGACAGTGCAGGGCGATCGCATGAAGCGATTAGTGTCCAACAAATTATCGGAGATTGTGTGGATGTGACTCAACTTATGTGGAAACGACTAAGGAATGGTATCGTGCCGAGGGAGGTGGCGCAGTGGTTATCACACTGGACTCGCATTCAGGAGGACGACGGTTCAAACCCGCGTCCGTACATCCTGATTTAGGTTTTCCGTTATTTCCCTAAATCATTTCAGGCAAATACCGGGATTGTTCCTTTGAAAGGGCTCGGCCTACTTCCTTCCGCGTCCTTCCCTAATCCGATGGAACCGCTGACCTCGCTGTTCGGTCCCCTCCCGCGAATCAACCATCCAGCCAATGGTATCATAAGCGTCTGACGACTGGAAGTGTTCTGAAGCGTTCTGGCGATACACGTAGTAATGTTTCGGAAGAGACGGTGGAGGACATCGGACAAGAAGTTCTCAGAAGCACGAAACACACGTAACTCAGTTCGGCAGGCATCCAGACAACTTAATGCACCTCTTCAACATTTATACCAACGACCAGCCATTGACTCCAGGCACAAGGAGATTCTTATATGCAGATGACCTAGCCCTTGATCATGCTTTGAAAGAGTGGGAAGAAACCTGACAACAGCACTTAGAACACTGTCAAGCTACTACAATCGCAACCAACTCAGATAAAACCCTTCGAAGACACAAGTGTGTGCCTTTCATTTAAGGAACAGGGAAGCTAATTGTGAGCTACATATTGCATGGTCAGGCATTGGCTCCAGCATCATCACGCACCTAAATACTTGGGAGTCACTCTCGATAGAACTCTGACATTCAAAACTCACTGCAGGAACACCAAAATGAAAATCTCCGCTCGAAACAACCTAATTCGCAAACTAGCGGGGACACAGTGGGGATCACATCCACAAACTATTCGCTGTTCTGCAATGGCACTGTGCTTTTCTACTGCTGAATATGCTTCTCAAGTCTGGTACAGGTCATCTCATGCCAGACAAGTAGAAATTGCTCTCAACGAAACCTGCAGGTTGATCACAGGTTGCTTAAGACCTACCCCAACTGATAAGCTCTACTGCCTGGCTGGAGTAGCGCCACCATGGGTACGCAGTACAGTGGCTGCCAACAAGGAGAGACTGAAAGTGGAACAGGACAGTGCCCATCCACTGCACGGACATAATCCACCACAGCAACGGCTGAGATCGCGAAAGACCTTCCTGAGAACATCCGAGAAGCTCACCATTTCACCAGAGAAGGCAAGGCTGGAGTTATGGAGGAAGTCGACGAGTCACCTGCAGACGCCAGAAGCTGAAGAATTAGCACCTGGACACAACGAAAGCTGGCTGGTGTGGAAATCTTTAAACAGATTACGATCAGGAGCTGGACGATCCAGAGACAACCTGAAGAGATGGGGCTTCATAAAAGAAGATACGTCCTGTGATTGTGGACAAGGACAAACCACAAGCCACATGCTCCAGTGCTCCAGTGCCTCTTGTGCCCTACATCCTGCACGAAGATTGATCACTTGCAAGCCACTCCAAGCGCCTTGTAGCTTGCAAAGTACTGGGCACATGTAAAATATATATATATATATATATATATATATATATATATATATATATATATATATATATATATATGTATATGTGTGTGGACATGTGTCCGGAAACGCTTACTTTCCATGTTAGAGCTCAATTTATTACTTCTCTTCAAATCACATTAATCATGGAATGGAAACACAGAGCAACAGAACGTACCATCGTGACTTCAAACACTTTGTTACAGGAAATGTTCAAATTGTCCTCCGTTAGCGAGGATACATGCATCCACCCTCCGTCACATGGAATCCCTGATGCGCTGATGCAGCCCTGGAGAATGGCGTATTGTATCACAACCGTCCACAATACGAGCACGAAGAGTCTCTACATTTGGTACCGGGGTTGCGTGGACAAGATCTTTCAAATGCTCCCATAAATGAAAGTCAAGAGGGTTAAGGTGAGGAGAGCGTGAAGGCCATGGAATTGGTCCGCCTCTACCAATCTATCGGTCACCGAATCTGTTGTTGAGAAGCGTACGAATACTTCGACTGAAATGTGCAGGAGCTCCATCGCGCATGAACCACATGTTGTGTCGTACTTGTAAAGGCACATGTTCTAGCGGCACATGTAGAGTATCCCATATGAAATCATGATAACGTGCTCCATTGAGCGTAGGTGGACGAAAATAAAATGAGCTCTAACATGGAAATTAAGCGTTTCCGGACACATGTCCACATAACATATTTTCGTTCTTTGTGTGTGAGGAATGTTTCCTGAAAGTTTGGCCGTACCTTTTTGTAACACCCTGTATATATTGACGTGTATGGCTGCTGTAAATTTGTATGTTTCTGGCTCGAGAATAAATAAATAAACACTGCATCGCGTAGTACACAAGCGTCTTCCTTTGTACGTTTACATAGTACAAATTCTGCAACATCTGATGCCGAATGGTGAACAATGGCGCCAAAAATCTGCTACGGACATGCTAGTGCAGATCGACGTGAATGTCAGCTTCCTGGAAGGATGTTTCTTCCCAGATGAGGCAAACTTTCATGAACCAAGAACGTTTAACTCGCTTCGCGCTACAAATGGTTCACGTGTAGAGGTGTACTGATGAGTAGTAAATAGAATCTTTGAGAAGCAGTATAATGTGGTGCAACTTCAAACCATACCTAGTGTAGCTCTTTTCGCTGGGCCTTTGAAATGTGTGTGTGTCTGTGGGGGAGGGAGGGGGGAGGTGTTTTAAAGGGTCACCCAGTAATGTGTAAGTTACTTCTTGAAGTATGAACTCCACGACACCTCCTCCCCCCCCCCCCCCTCCACCTCTTGGATCCACGCCTGCTGACTTCTGATGGCCTCATGGTAAACGGGACTTTAAACCCTAACCAGGGTGTTGGTTTTCCACTTAGCACCAGCGTACAACTTGGGCCTGTGAGCGTTGCGCAGTGCGGACCAGAGTCCAGCGCTGACCTCGGTCCACTGCGGTCCACCAGCGGCCGTTCTGGACGCGTCGGCACGCCGCTGCCGGGTGGCGGGTGGGGTTACTCACTAATTGGGCGGTCGGTGACCCCGGCCGGCCAGACGGCATTCCTGGGGCTGCGGCCGTAATGAGGCGGCCACTCCCTAATTGGGGCGCCCAGCCTCGTCTGCATACGCTCTCACACCTCCCACGGGCCCCCTAATGGACGTGCGACCGCCAGCCCTAAAAATGTCACTCCCCGCGTTCCTGTCACCACTGGACGAGGGCCGGCCTAGGAGGCACAGGTGGGCAAGTTACGCAGCAACACGAACTACACAGGCAACGCCGTTCCTACACCTCCGTCCGCCGCGCATGTTTCGGACTGTAGGTTGACGTATTAGCAGTGGTTTTAACGTACCACATAGTAAGTGATTGGGGCGGAACACAGTTTACGCTAACATATTGTGATTCTCAGACTTCGCCGGCCGTTGTGGCCGAGCGGTTCTAGGCATTTCAGTCTGGAACCGCACTGCTGCTACAATCGCAGGTTCGAATCCTGCCTCGGGCATGGGTGTGTGTGATGTCCTTAGGTTAGTTAGGTGTAAGTAGTTCTTTCTAGGGGACTGATGACCACAGCAGTTGAATCCCATAGTGCTGAGAGCCATTTGAACCAACCTGATCGTAATCTGTTTAAAGATTTCCACACCAGCCAGCTCTCGTTGTGTCCAGGTGGTAGATCTTCAGCTTCTGGCGTCTGCAGGTGAGGCGTCGACTTCCCCCATAACTCCAGCCTTGCCTTCTCTGGTGAAATGGTGAGCTCCTCGGATGTTCTCAGGAAGGTCTTTCGCGATCTCAGCCGTTGCTGTGGTGGATTATGTCCGTGCAGTGGATGGGCACTGACCTGTTCCACTTTCAGTCTCTCCTTGTTGGCAACCACTGTTCTGCGTACCCATGGTGGCGCTATTCCAGCCAGGAAGTAGAGCGTATCAGTTGGGGTAGGTCTTAAGCAACTTGTGACCAACCTGCAGGTTTCGTTGAGAGCAATGTCTAGGCGACTGATGACCTCAGATGTTAAGTCCGATAGTGCTCAGAGCCATAGCCAATTTTCAGACTTCAACCAGAGCAGCATAATTCCAGTTGCAAAGACGGCAGGTGGTGACAGGTGTGAATACGAATGCTGGACATTTGCCACGCCGGACATTTTCCACACTTGCCCCTTCGCCAGGTAGCGATCCCTCAGGTAAGGGACGCCCTTCCTACTTCTGTCCGCTTTCAAACTGCCGTCTCCACATCTTACTCGATACAACCAGTACGTAAGGGACCTTCTTCTTGGACATCTTAGTCAAATACAGAGCTTCTTCTCCGAAATAGAAATATTTATTGTGGTGTCACCGCCAGACACCACACTTGCTAGATGGTAGCCTTTAAATCGACCGCGGTCCGTTAGTATACGTCGCACCCGCGTGTCACCACTATCAGTGATTGCAGACCAGCGCCGCCACACGGCAGGTTTAGTCTAGAGAGACTCCCTAGCACTCGCCCCAGTTGTACAGCCGACTTTGCTAGCGATGGTTCACTGTCTACATACGCTCTCATCTGCAGAGACGACAGTTTAGCATAGCCTTCAGCTACGTCATTTGCTACGACCTAGCAGGGCGCCATATTCAGTTACTATGTCTTCTGAACAGATAATATTGTGACTCATGTACCGTCAAGAGCGACGTTCATCATTAATGGATTAAAGTTAAGTATCAAACTAATTACGTTCGCTTTCTGAATTCTAATTCCTTGTCATGTTCCATACTTCACGTCGGTATAGTTCTTCCCTCCTCACGCCAGCCTGCGTGAGCTAAAACGCGTGTCTTTCGCCCTCCACTAGTAACACGGTGTTGGCTCTTCTACCAACACAACGTTTATAACTTTTGGGAAACGAAACCAATACCGACAATTATGTCAGTATGTAATTAGTTCTGCCAAGTATAAATATAGATCCCTCTGTCTGGCCGGTAGCTTCCTTTCACGCTTACTGATTGCAATAGAAACAGTCCATCACCATGAGAGCAACAAGAAAGGAACGATATAAAGAGAATGCGAATGTACGCTAATCATTTCTTTTTGATCACTGCATTTGTGCCTACTTTAATTACTACAACTGCATGCCCAAAAGACAATAAGGACAGAAGAAATGGGTATGTGAATGTTTGAAAGGAAGAACGACATACTCCATATTAATTTACTCTGTATCCACTACATCTACATCTACATTTATACTCCGCAAGCCACCCAACGGTGTGTGGCAGAGGGCACTTTACGTGCCACTATCATTACCACCCTTCCCTGTTTCAGTCGCGTATGGTTCTCGGGAAGAAAGACTGCCGGAAAGCCTCCGTGCGCGCTCGAATCTCTCTAATTTTACATTCGTGATCTCCACGGGAGGTATAAGTAGGGGGAAGCAATATATTCGATACCTCATCCAGAAACGCACCCTCTCGAAACCTGGACTACAATTTCTAAGGACTCTCCCAGTGAATCTCAACCTGGCACCAAGTGCCTCTCCGCTGCAGATCTTCGTGCATTTCGCTACAATTTTCTAATGCTGCAACTTCTCTGTATACTACAGCATCACCCGCGAAAAGCCGCATGGAACTTCCGACACTATCTACTAGGTCATTTACATATATTGTGAAAAGCAATGGTTCCACAACACTCCCCTGTGGCACGCCAGAGGTTACTTTAACGTCTGTAGACGTCTCTAACTTTGAGAACAACATGCTGTGTTCTGTTTGGTAAAAACTCTTCAATCCAGCCACACAGCTGGTCTTTTATTCCGTAGACTTTATCAGGCGACAGTGCGGAACTGTATCGAACGCCTTCCGGAAGTCAAGGAAAATGGCATCTACCTGGGAGCCTGTATCTAATATTTTCTGGGTCTCATGAACAAATAAATCGAGTTGAGTCTCACACGATCGCTGTTTCCGGAATCCATGTTGATTCCTACAGCGTAGATTCTGGGTTTCCAGAAACGACATGATACGCGAGGAAAAAACATGTTCTAAAATTCTACAACAGATCGACGTCAGAGATATAGGTCTATAGTTTTGCGCATCTGCTCGACGACCCTTCTTGAAGACTGGGACTACCTGTGCTCTTTTCCAATAATTTGGAACCTTCCGTTCCTCTAGAGACTTGCGGTACACGGCTGTTAGAAGAGGGGCAAGTTCTTTCGCGTACTCTGTGTAGAATCGAATTGGTATCCCGTCAGGTCCAGTGGACTTTGTTGAGTGATTTCAGTTGCTTTTCTATTCCTTGGACACTTATATCGATGTCAGCCATTTTTTCGTTTGTGCGAGGATTTAGAGATGGAACTGCAGTGCGGTCTTCCTCTGTGAAACAGCTTTGGAAAACGGTGTTTAATATTTCAGCTTTACGCGTGTCATCCTCTGTTTCAATGCCGTCATCATCCCGGATTGTCTGGATATGCTGTTTCGAGCCACTTACTGATTTAACGTAAGATGAGAACTTCCTAGGATTTTCTGTAAAATGCGATATCCTTTGCGGCGAAACGATAGTTAATAAAGCATAGCGGGACAATGTTCAAAACATAACTGAAAATACGTTCACTAAATAGAAATAAGAACATCTATGATTGACATGTCATCTAAAGTCGACATACAATTTTAAAATGTTAGAAATAAGGAAACGGAGTAATACAGAATGCTATGCTTGTAACGTACGTTGTTGTTCTACACTGTTTAGCTCTGATATTTACAGGGTCACAGAGAAAGCATCCTAGGTTTTGGAGGGAAAAGCAGTAATTATATTGATCTGCACTACAACAGACACAAGAAGCTCAACTTACAGAAAAATAATGTAATGTGTATTCCAGCTCACAAGCGACATTGAAGCAGATAGTTCCTGTGACTTAGTATGGGCAGAGATTATATTCGACAACCGGAATAAATTAATAACTGGCTCCTTTTACCGACCCCCGGTCTCAGATGAAACAGTTGCTGAACAGTTCAAAGAAAACTTAAATCTCATCACAAATAGGTACCCCACTCATACAATTATAGTTGGCAGTGACTTCAATCTACCTTCCGTATGTTGGCAAAAGCCGGCCGCGGTGGTCTCGCGGTTAAGGCGCTCAGTCCGGAACCGCGAGACTGCTACTGTCGCAGGTTCGAATCCTGCCTCGGGCATGGATGTGTGTGATATCCTTAGGTTAGTTAGGTTTAATTAGTTCTCAGTTCTAGGGGACTGATGACCACAGAAGTTAAGTCCCATAGTGCTCAGAGCCATTTGAACCATTTTTTGTTGGCAAAAATACATTTTCAGACCCTATTGTAGATAGGAAACAACTTCCGTAATTGTTCTAAATGCTTTTTTTAAAATTATTTTGAACAATTAGTTCACGAGGCCATTCAAATTGTAAATGGTTACGAAAACACACTTGACCTCTTAGCCTCAAATAATCCTGAGCATCACGACGGATACAGGGATTAGTGAACACGCAGTCGTAGAGAGGCTCACTTCCGTAACAAAGAAATCCGCCAAAACTAAACGCGAAATATATCTATTTATAAAAGCAGCTAAAAATTCGGGTGACGTCTTTCTAAGAGATAGTCTCCAATCCTTCCAAACTATGTAAGTGAAGACCATATGTGGCTTAAGTTCAAAGAAATAGCATCAACAGCACTCGAGAAATTCATACCAAATAAATTAATAACAGACGGAACTGATCCCCCATGGTACACAAAACACGACAGAAAGCTGATGCAGGAGCACCGAAAAAGGCAAGTATAATTTAGACGAACGCAAAATCTCCAAGATTGGTGAAGTTTACTGAGGCTAGAAATTTGGTGCGGATTTCAATGCGAGATGCATTTAATAGTTTCCACAACGAAACTCTCTCTAGAAATGTGGCTGAAAATCCAAAGAGATTCTGGTTCTATGTTAAGAAAACCAGCGGAAAGGCTCAGTAACCGATGAGGAGGAGGAGGAGGGGGGGACAAGGGACCCAACCCTTCGGAGCAGGTAAAATCGTGGCAAATGTCCGCACACCGTGCATACTACCGACTCATCTGTACAGTACACTGAGGTGATAAAAGTCATGGGCTTCCGATATGCACATATACAGCAGTAGCGGCTCGTGAGTATTCATTCTGGGTGTTTACAAATTTTTTGATTCAGATAAATCTGAGAGTGTGAAATTAATAGCATCTTCTGTATATCAGTTATGCTTATCACCAAACTTATACAACTACAACCACTGTCAGTTATAATAGAAACAGAAATAATAATACAGTAATAATAATTATAGATCACTACCGAGGGAGGTGGCGCAGTGGTTAGCACACTGGACTCTCATTCGGCCATCTAGATTTAGGTTTTCCGTGATTTTCCTAAATCACTTCAGGTAAATGCCGGGATGGTTCCTTCGAAAGGGCACGGCCGATTTCCTCCTCAAACCTTCCCTAATCCGAGCTTCTGCTCCGTCTCTAATGACCTCGTTGTCGACAGGACGTTAAACACTAATCTCCTCCTCCTCCTTATAAGATGCCTAACTTATCGGACAAAAGAAGGAATTGATTTTGTTGTTTTGTGCATAATTAAGTACCGTTCAGGTCAATGACGAAATAATGTGTAAGCTTTCGCAACTCTCCGTTTCGCATTTTTGTGTACGTGGGAGTTTCCGTGCTTTTCCATTTTTTCGTACAAATATACAATATTCCTAACCGACGTATTAGTTCACGAATTTACTTCCGAGCTACACTCACACAACAACTTGGGCTAACGGAACACTTGCTTGTTAAATGTTCGCTTTTGGTCACGCTTGATTTCGTCGCTCTGTTCTCAGAGGCCCTACTTCTTTGCGGCGAACTTTTTCTGGTAATTTCTGTTCCCAGAATGAGATTATCAGTCGGTGTGTGCGCTGATACGAAACTTCCTGGCAGATTACAACTGTGTGCCGGACCGAGACTCGAGCTCGGAATCTTCGCCTTTCGCGGGCAAGTGCTCTACCGACTGAGCTATCCAAGCATGACTCGCGAAACGTTCTCTCAGCTTCACTTTTCCGTTAGCATTTAAAGTAGATTCAACATAGTTCATGTTTACACTGCACACGAAAGCCGAGTCCCGCACAGTAAACGACCAACTCCAAACACAAAGTGCCGTTCATGGAACTCAAGTAGTAATGTCTACCAACACGGTCACCTGAATACAAATGAGGCGCTAAGACAGATAAGGGCCTTAAGCACTCCGCCGTCGATCGCACATTTAACCGAATATCAGAGAAAACAGTGATGCAGCTTTTCGTGAATTTTCATATTATACAGTGTGGGCCTACAGTACAGATAAACCTGACTTACCATAGGATCAACAGATTTCAGAAGCATGAATAAACGCTGCAGTCTCACAACTGAAAAACTTTAACGTATACTGACGACCGATCTAATTTTAGTACAGTGTATAGTGAATGAATCCGCACACCTGAGGAGTGTGCTGTCATCTAGCAGGATTTATGGTGGCACTGACGTAAACTTCTAGTTGAGTGGCAAGGGCTAGTCGTGCACTTGGAGAACCGTACACGTTCATTATCAAATTCGTATGTATTTAGCCCATAAGGCAATTACGTCACGTGAGTTGCTCACGTGCAAAAGCTCCTTAAACCGTGCACAACTGAGGGTGTGCTCGCTATCCCGATGCCAAGTTTTACGGAGTCTAGAGGAGCGGTAGCGCGGTAGATGTAAGTGCCGTATCGTTCAGATTACAGCAATTGCGTTACATATAAGAGCATTCAAAGAAAAATAACCAATAAATCCGGAAGGTGTCAAAAGTTACGGTGCTCTTACACACCAGCCGCCACGATATACAGACGGCCCTAGCATCGCGTACGTAAGATATGAAAGGGCAGTGCATTGGCAGAGCTGTCGTTTGTACTCACGTGATGCACGTGAAAAAGTTTCCTCCTATGGCTGCACTACAGTAATTAACAGACTTTGAACGCGAAATGGTAACATGAGGGAGACGCATGGGACATTCCGTTTCGGAAATCGTTAGGGAGTTCATTATTCCGAGATCTGCAATGTCAACAGTATGCCGACAATTTCAGGCATTACCTCTCAGCCCACAGAAAACACAGTGACCGACGGGCTTCACTTAACGACCGAGAGCAGCGACGTTTGCCTAGAGTTGTCAGTGCTAACAGACAAGCAACACTGCGTGAAATAACCACAGAAATCACAGTAGACGACCGACGCGAGTGCCATTGCTGACAGCACGTCGCCTGCAGCGCTTCTCCTGGGTTCGTGAAAATATGGGTTGGACGCTAGACGGCTGGAAAACTGTGGCTGGACAGGCGAGTCCCGGTTTCAGTTGGTAAGAGCTGACGGTAGCGTTCGAGTCTGCCACAGATCCCACGAAGCCATGAGGACAAGTTCTGAAGAAGGCACTGTGCAAGCTGTTAGTAGCTCCATAACGGCGTGGTCTGTGTTTTCATGGAATGTACTGGGTTCTCTGGTGCAACTGAACCGATCATTGACAGGAAATAGTTACGTTGGGTTGGAGACCAATTTAACCCACTCATGGACTTCATGTTTCCAATCAACGATCGAATTTTTATGGATGACAATGCATCATGTCACTGGGCCAAAATTTTTGCGATTAGTTTGAAGGACGTTCTGGACAGTTCGAGCGAATGAGTTGGCTGCCCAGATCACTCGGCATGAATCCCATCGAACATTTATGGCACAAAATGGAGAGATCACTCTTTGCAGAAATTCCTGCACTGCCAACACTTTCGCAATTATGGACGACTATAGGGACAGTATGGCTCAACATTTTTGCAGAGGACTTCCAACGACTTGTTGAGCGTATGCCACGTCGAGTTTCTGCATTACGCCAGGCAAATCGAGATCCGACACGATATTACACAAGACATCCCTTGACTTTTGTCAGCTCAGTGTAAGTCTTCGTCGCAAGATATTGACACGAATTATTTACAGAGGAATAGAAAAACTGGTAGAAGACGACCTCCGGGGAAACCAGTTTGGTTTCTGGAGAAAACTAGACTCACGCGAGGCTATACAGACCCTACGACTTATCTTAGAAGATAGACTCAAGAGAGACAAACCTCACTTCATAACTTTGCAGGTTTTAGGAAAGCTTTCACCAGTGCTGGCTGGACTACACTCTTTCAGATGTTGAGTGTAACAGGGATAAGTTACTGGGAGTGAAAGGTTATTTACAACCTATACTCAAACCCCAGTGCACTTCTGAGAGTCAAGGGACATAAAACGGAAGCTATAGTTGAGAAGGGACAGAGACAGGGTTGTTCTCTCTGTACGTGAGCAAGTAGCAACGAAACCAAGGAGTACTTGGAAAAGGGAATTAAGGCTCAGGGAAGGAAATAAACCTTTGAAATTTGCCGATGACATTGAGAGGCAGCAAAGGACTTGGATGAGTAGCTGAAAGGAATGGATAGTACCCTAAAAAAAGCTTTTAAGATGAACATCAACAAAAGTAAAACACGAATAGTAGAGTGTTATCGAATTCAGTCAGGTGATGCTGAGGGAATTAGATTAGGAAATGAAACAAAAAAGTACCAGGTCAGTTTTGATATTTGGGTACCAACGTAACTGATGGTAGTCGATACAGAGAGTACAGAAAATACGAACTGGCAATAGCAAGGAAAGCATTCCTGAAAAGAGGAATTCGTTGACATGGAACACAAATTTAGTTCTTAAGAAGTCTTTTCCGAAGATTTTTGTCTGGAGTGTAGCCTTGAGTGAAAGTAAAACGTGGACAATAGGCAGTTCAGACAAGAAGCGAATAGAAGCTTTTGAAATGTGCTGCAGAAGAATGCTGAAGGTCAGATGAGTAGACAGAGTAACGGGTTGGTACTAAATAGCATTAGCGAAAAAAAGAAACAAAACTTGTCTAAAAGAGCTGCTGTGTTGGTGGGACACATCCTGAGTCATACAGGAATAGTCAGGCGGGTGGTGGACGGAACAGCGGTGGGGAGGCCTAGACACGAATAGAGTAAACAGGTCAAAATAGCTGTAGGTTGCTGTAATTACTCAGAGGCGAAGAGGCTTGCACAGGATGAACCAGCGTGGAGAGCTGCGTCAAACCTCTCTGCACTGAAGACCACAACAACAGCACCAGCAAATATTTCCGAATGTCGTGCCTATATCTAAAAAAATTGAGGTTATTTTATTTGTTTTTTATTTAATTCGTTTAATTATCAGGCTAAGTGGAGCCACGAGAGCTAAAGCTCTTTGGTCATGGATTTAGTCATTATATAGCTAAGAGATTACTGTTAAAAAGCTTATAAATACGAGAAACTAAAGAACTGAAAAGAAAATAAATTTTTTTAAGATTCTGTACTACTAACTAACACATTGCAGAAGAAAGTTCTCAAATATTTCAAGGAAGTCGTCTACGTTTGTTTTTTATGCAAACAACTTTTCAGATTAGCTTTAAAGACTTGGGTTATATATTCCTTTTTTTCAGTTTTCCTAGAGGCCTATTGAAAATTAAACGTACTGAACAGCGAACATCTTTTTGTACAATATTTAAGGAGGTGTTAGCCAATGGCAAACCGTTTTTTCCCACGTAGTGAATGCCACAGTTTCTTGTCAATGAGCCAATATTGTCAACAATCCCATGATGGAATATACGTACAGGGGCAGCAGTATTATACGAGGCTAATCCGGAAAGTAAGGTTATAAGAATTTTTTGGAGTATAAAAATTGAATTTATTTTATTAAAATTCTCATGCATTGTAGTACAGGTCTTGAGTTATTTTTTCACATAATGAACATTTGTACCTAATTCATTTTGCCATCTGTGGGACGACTTTTTCGATTCCCGCGTCGTAGACGCCTCTCACCGCCTTTTTTTACTTCGTTTTTCACCTCATCGTCGTCGCAAAAGTGTTTTCCAAGAAGGTGTTCCTTTAATTTAGTGAATAGATAATAGTCACTGGGTGCGAGATAGGGGCTGTGACAGGCGCGGCTTCAAACATCTCTACCAAACGAAGTCAACAACTCTTCTGTTGCACGAGCAGTGCGCGCACGCGCGTTGTCATGAAGCAGTACAGTCTCCAGTTGTCCACATCCCGCGACGTTTGTTTTGTATGGCTCTGCAAAGTTTCTTCACGGTCTCACAGTATCTTGCAGTATTTATTGTTTCACCTCTTTCGAAAAAAATCAACGAGCAGAACCCCTTTTCTGTCCCAAAACACTCACACCATGATTTTCCTCGCCGTTGGCTGAGTTTTGAGTATTTTTCCTAAAGGAGAATGCGTATGGAGCTACTGCACTAATTGTCAGTTGCTGTCTGGAGTGTGGTGATAACCCCAAGTTTCAACTCCTATCACTATAGAGTTGGGAAAAACCTCACCTCCAGCCTAAAGACGGTCAAGAAATCCTCGAGCTCACTGATTCTGTTCATTTTGTGTGCTTTGGTAAGCGTCCGTGCACGCATTGCACACACAATTTGCGATAATTTCATGAAAAACAATTCGTGAAATGTTTGGACCAACTGCATGCAGGTCGTCAATTGTCGAACGGCGATCAGAGAGAAGATATTCTTCAATTTTCTACACCACATCATCAGTCACAACAGACGGCCTTTCGCTTCTGTCTGCATCGTGAATTTCCGTTCTTCCATAATTTAAATTCCGTACACATTTCGTCACATGCTGCCTTGACATTACGTCCTCTCCATAAATTGAAACAATTTCGCGCTGAATCGCAGCGGCTTTCACGCCGTCAGCGTTTATAGCGTATTGCAGCGCGCACTTTCCACTTGGCGGGAGTCGGAATGAAAACGCTGATTTCTAACAGTCTAAAAGTAAACTCCGAACAGGCCGTGAAGGCCCAACGGTACCCACCGGCCGCTGTGTTATCCTCAGCCCACACGGCAGTGGTACCAACAACCCCATGCACATTCCACGCTAAAGCTACATGCTTTGTAACCTTAGTTTCCGGATAACCCGAGACAGTGGCCTATACCAAGTTCGCGAATTGACGCCGCACGTCAGACTGGCCGCCTTTTTTGGGTTAAGAATATTCTTGTGGGGGTCCACAGAGTTGGCCCAAATATAAAACCATACGATGGGAGACAGTGAAATTAGACAAGGTGAACAGAGCTTCTTGTTTCCGTGCCGGAGACATTGGAGAACATTCTTATAGTCAGGGTAGCGGCATTCCATTTTCACACAACATTTCGATTGTGATTGCAGTCTCCGTCCCAAGAATTTAAAATGGTCGATTTCACTGTTTCACCATCTTGGGGCGTTAAAATATCCCTTTTAGAAGAGTATCGCATTAGAAACTGTATGCATAGCGTTATGTTTAAGATAGGCCTTAATCTGTTCTCTTAAGCCATATGCCGGCCGGAGTGGCCGAGCGTTTCTAGGCGCTACAGTCTGGAACCGCGCGACCGCTAAGGTCGCAGGTTCGAATCCTGCCTCGGGCATGGATGTTTGTGGTGTCCTTAGGTTAGTTAGGTTTAAGTAGTTCTAAGTTCTAGGGGACTGATGACCTCAGCTGTTAAGTCCCATAGTGCTCAGAGCCATTTGAACCATTTTTTTAAGCCATATGCTACATCATTTGCTTAATATTACACTACTTTTCCGAAAACAGCTATGTCATCTACAAACAAAAATAATCACTCATCTTTTACGTTTAGTGGTAGATCATTGATATACACTCAGGGAAAAAAAAGTGACAAACCACGAAGGAATTACCCGAAGAGGAAGAAAATCGGTGGATGTGATGTGCATGTACGGACAAGGAAATAATTACAACTTCAGAAAAATTGCACGATTTACTCAAGAGAAAGAGGTTCACAAATTAAGTCAATAACACGTTGACCCACATCTGGCCCTTATGCAAGTAGTTATTTGGCTTGGCATTGATTGATGGAGTTGTTGGCTGTCTTCCTGAGGCATGTCGTGTCAAATTCTGTCCAATTGGTCCGTTAGAGCGACAAAATCCCGAGCTGGCTGCAGGGTCCTGCCCGTAATGCTCCAAACGTAGATATGTAGAACTCTTACGGGGCGACAACTATTGAACTATATGAAATAAAATCGTCATAGCTTCTGCACGGTTTGCGTTAGGACGTTCAAATTGCACGGCTGGCCGCGGGGCATGATGGGAATTAGTATGCGCAATCATGGCTCGGTTTAGCGACGAAGCCCACTTTCATTTGGATGGATTCGTCAATAAGCAAAATTGGCTCATCTGGGGGACTGAGAATCCGCATTTCGCGATCGAGAAGTCTCTTCACCCTCAACTGGTGATTGCGTGGTGGTCAATGGCCAGTCACGGAATAATCGGGGCGATATTCCTTGATGGCACAGTGACTATCGAGCGGTACGCGAAGGGTTTGGAAGACGATTTCACTACCATATCCAAAGTGACCCCGAATTCGACAGGATGTGGTTCATGCAAGACGGAGTTCGACCTTATCGAAGCTGGAGAGTGTTTGATGTCCTGGTGGAGCACTTTGGGGACCACATTCTGGCTCTGGGGTACCCAGAGGCCACTGGCATGGGGCTCGATTGGCTACCATATTCTCCGGATGTGAACACAAGCGACTCATTTGTGTGGGGCTATATTAAGGACAAGGTGTACAGCAATAACCCCAAAACCATTGCTGAGCTGAAAACAGCCATTCAGAAGGTCATCGACACCATCGATGTTCCGACACTTCAGCGGGTCATGCTGAATTTCGCTATTCGTCTGCGCCACATCATCGCGAATGGTGACAGGCGTATCGAACATGTCATAACATAAATCCGAATATATGTAGAGACGATTATATGTTGAATAAAGTGTGTGCACGCCGTAGCTTGTAACTGATTCACGTTTTTTTCATATAGTTCAACAAGTGTCACCCTCTAAAAGCTGTTTCCAAACAACTATACCACAGATAGATACAGAAATTAAGCAAAAATGAAAGTGAATCAGTTATTAAATTGCTAAAGATTAAAGACTAGCATAAGCGAGACGAAATATCAGGTGCGTTATGAAGACTGGATGCACCTCGTATTACTACTGTATTCCGCCACCTGCGCAATGTGTCTCTCAGGAGTTGTCGGTTCTTGACAGATTGAAATGCTGCTTCGTGAGACTACTTTAGAAAAAAGGAGAGAGAGATAATTTAGATAATTAACAGTGAAGTTATTTGCAGCACGCTTTTTTAATTTTTTTTGTTTAGCCGAGCGATCTAAGGCGACTGTGCGGCTGGTCCCGGCGGAGGTTCAAGTCCTCCCTCGGGCATGGGTGTGTGTGTCTGTCCTTAGGATAATTTAGGTTAAGTAATGTGTAAGCTTACGGACTGATGACCTTAGCAGTTAAGTCCCGTAAGATTTCACACACATTTGAACATTTTTGAACAATTTGTTGCCAGGTTCGCAGTGCCGCTACAGGGAAGGAGTATCGACAGGAAAAGCAATTTATGTTTTCATTGCAAGGCACTTGAAGGACAATAGGTATTTTCTTTGATGTAACAAAAGCATTTTATTAGGTGGACAACGCAGCTGGTTGCGGAAGTTGGGACATTATGGGGTTAGTGAAGAACTCAACAACGCAGTAGGAAGCAGAACAAATATGAGCTGACTGGGGTCAAATAACGTTGGAGGTTCCACAGTGTTTTGGGTTGGGCACGACGAAGGAATTAATCGACTCGGACGGAAATCGGTAGATGCAATGTACATGTACAGACAAACAAATGTTTACAATTTCATAAAATTTGCATGATTTACTCAAGAGAAAGATTCACAAATTGAGCAAGTCAGTAACGTGTTGGACTTACTACTCGCTATTTTGCAAGCAGTTTTAGGCTCGGCATTGATTGTGTTGCTGGATGTCGTTCTGAGCGATATCGTGGCAAATACGTCCGATTGACAGTTAGGTAGTCAGAACCCCAAATTGTTTGGAGGGCCCTGCCCATAAGGTTCCAAACGTTCTCGATTGGGCGATCTGGCTGGCCAAGGTAGGGTTTCTCAAGTTCGAGGACAAGCAGCAGAAAGTCCCTGGTCAACGTGATTCCTGACCGAAGACATATCTGTAAACGCCCCGGACAGCGGTGAAGTACCAGCATGACTGTCTCCCGCCACACCGCTCGACAACCAGGAGTGACGGTCTGGGGTGCCACTTCATTTTATAACAGGACCCCTTGGGTTGTCATCCTCTACAGTCTTACAACAAAGCGGTACGTCGACGATATGCTACTCCCCGTTTTGTTGACCTTCATGGCAAGCCATCGTGGGCTTACATTTCAGGAAGACATTGGCCGCCCGCACTCAACTAGAGTTTCTACTGCTTGTCTCCGTTCTTTCCAAACCCTGCCTCAACCAAAAATGTCGCAGGATCACTCCCCAGTTGAGAACGTTTGGAGCATTATCTGTATCAGTAAAATTATGACTCAACTTGCCGACTACGAACAGGAACTGATTATTATGTATTTTGCGCTATTCTGATGGATCACTAACAGTTTTTATTTCAGATAGATCTAATGTGTTGAGCACTGACATTCCCAACGATAACTCATTCACAACTGACCATACAATTTTAATTTGGCTCATAGCTCTTTCTGTTATCCTGGTGTAATGCGTTACTTTAGTCTGTTTTGTGACATTCTTCAGTCCTTTGTGGTATTTTTTGTGGCGATGTTCTGTAGTTGGGCTGTGAATGACCTTCATATTACGATACAGCTCCCGTTTTCTCCTGTATGGTGTCTCATGCCATTAGTTATCGAAACTGGTGGATTAGTATTGCATATCTGCTATCAGTTTTTAAGAGGTAAGTTTCTGCTTTGGTTCATTCTTCTACTCTTGTTACTGCTGGGGTTTATTTATTAATTCGTTTTAGACCAATATTAGATACTTTTAAAGATTTGCAGAAATCTACTATATTCTTCGTTTACATACTCTGTACGGTAGACTTTGTAATCTCCCACCTCCTTCCAATTTTCATCTATTGTCTACGTTATACTTTTATGAACATATGAGAGGATCCAAGATCAAAATAAACTTTCTAGTTTACTTAGCTTGTCATGTAGAGTTGGCTCCAGTTCTTCTTGTCTAGGGGTCTGATTCTTGAAGCTGAAAATGTCACATTTTAGGTCCTCACTGTTAGATTGATCTTAATAAATTTGAAGATTGTTGTTGCAGAATTTTTTAATTACGTAAATCTGTTTTCTCATATTTTAGTGTATCATACAGACTTTTGATTTTTCACATTAACAAATCCGAAATTACACTGTTCGCACAAAATACAAAAATACGTCCGATCACATCAGAGGCATGCTTGCGACTCTCACACTCTGGAGCCATAACCATATTCCAAAGGGTTTACAGTGTTTCTTAACAAATGAATTTCTACGAGTTTCTGTTGCTTTTGATTATTATTTCATAAATGAATCCAGAAATAAACATAGCAACCAGTACAGTATTGCGTAATTTATAATAGTACCAATAGTTCGTAATTTCAAATGTTTCTAAAAACATAATTTAAACTGTACATTCAGACTAGTACTTATCGATTATAACATCGAGACTAAAACATTTTATAAAGTAAAAAGGCGGGAGAACCGTGTGTGCCTGCGCCGCCGCGTGGCTCCGACGACGATTTGCAATAACGGCCAGAACAGCAAGCTAGATTTCGCCATCTTGGGCGTTTTCTATATTAAATAAAAGGGGAATGGTATTATTATTCTGCCCCCTCTAACCGATGGTCCTCTTCATACACAAAACTTCGGTAGTGTTTGTGGACTTGGGAAAATTAATTAATTATTCGACTGGTCGGAGTTAGGTATCAGTTTACTTTAGGTAGTGCCGGCACGGTAGCTCAGCGTGTTCGGTCAGAGAGCTGGTTCGCCTCTGTAATTGAAAAAACTGAGTGAAAGGATCAACAACGAACTTAAACGGATGTCATGTGACGTCCGCAACGACCAAACACAACGACAACAACGAAAAAAAAAAAAAGTAGCTAACTGCCGTACGATTCTACTGCCGCCAACATACATTGCGTTTAAGGACCACGAAGACGAGGAATTAGGGCTCATACAGAGGCATACAGACAGTCGTTTTTCCATCGCCCTGTTTGCGAGTGGAACAGGAAAGGAAATTGTAGTTGTACAGGGTACCCTCCCCCACGCACCGTACGGTGGATTGCGGAGTACCTATGTCGATATAGATATAGATGTATAATGCTGGTCCATGAAATTTTTCCGTTCCTAACGTTTCGTCCAGACCTACCCTCGACATTTTCAGAGGTGCTTCTGGTTCTACTGAGTCTTGCCGACTGACGGGTCGGTCGTACTGTGACAAAATTTGCATGGCAGAAGTTTACACGTGATCGGCAGAGATAACATTGTTCAGTGACTTCGAATGTCGACTGGTCATCCGTCAAGGCAGAATTACTGAAACAAGCTGCCTCTATACCCATCCATAATTGCGAAAGTGTGACTGGTTCTGGATTTTGTGCACGAGCTGTGCTCTCGATTATGTCCCATAAATGTTCGTTGGGATTCACGTCGGGCGATCTGTGTGTCCAGAGAATTCTTCAAACCAATCAGTAACAAGTGCGGACCGGTGACACGGCACATCCATAAAATGTCCGCTGTTGTTTGGGAACATGAAGTCCATGAATGTAAATGGTCTGCAAGTAGCCAACATCACTGAGGACCCAGTCCAATTCATGAAAAACACAGCCCGCACGATTATCGAGCCACCAGCAGGTTACACAGTGCCTTGTTGACAGTCTGGATCCATAACTTCGTGGGGTCTCCCCCGCACTCGAACCCTACCATCGGCTCTTACCAACTGACATTGGAACTCATCTGAGCAGACCTCGGGTTTCCAGTAGTGCATGGTCCAAGTTTACGAACCCAGGAGAGGTTCTGTGGGCGATGTTGCGCTGTTAGCAAACGACTCGCGTCGGTCGTCTACTGTCATAACCCGTTAACGCCAAATTTCGTCTCACTGTCCTAACATTTACGCTCATCGCACGTCCCACATGGGTTTCCGTGGTTATTTCATGCAGTGTTGTTTGTGTGTTAGGATTGACAACTCTACGCAAAGGTCGCTGCTCTCGGTCGTTAACAGAACTTCGTTATCTGTCGTCAGAGCTAATGCCTGGAAATTCGTGCTCTTGACGCTGTGGAACTCTGCATATTGAATTCCAGCTCCAACTACTACTTCGCGTTTAAAGCCTGTTAATTCCCGTCGTTCAGCCATAATCTCGTCAAAAACATCTCCGTTTGAACCACCTGAGTGCAAATGACAACTCCATCACTGCACTTCCACTTTATACTCTTGTGAATGCGATACTACCACCATTCGTGGATCTGTATATCGCTATTCCTGCTAGAGTTTGTACACTACTAGCCATTAAAATTGCTACACCACGAAGATGACGTGCTACAGACGCGAAATTTAACCGACAGGAAGAAGATGCTGTGATATCCAAATGATTATCTTTTTAGAGCATTCACACAAGGTTGGCGCCGGTGGCGACACCTACAACGTGCTGACACGAGGAAAGTTTCCAACAGATTTCTCATACACAAACAGCAGTTGACCGGCGTTGCCTGATGAAACGTTGTTGTGATGCCTCGTGTAAGGAGGAGAAATGCGTAGTATCACCTTTCCGACTTTGATAAAGGTCGGATTGTAGCCTATCGCAATTGCGGTTTATCGTATCGCGTCATTGCTGCTCGCGTTGGTCGAGATCCAATGACTGTTAGCAGAATATGGAATCGGTCGGTTCAGGAGGGTAATACAGAACGCCATGCTGGATCCCAACAACCTCGTATCACTACCAGTCGAGATGACAGGCATCTTATACACATGGCTGGAATGGATCGTGCAGCCACGTCTGGATCCCTAACTCAACAGATGGGGACGTTTGCAAGACAACAACCATCTGCAGGAACAGTTCGACGACGTTTGCAGCAGCATGGACTATCAGCTCGGAGACCATGGCTGCGGTTACCCTTGACGCTGCATCACAGACAAGAGCGCCTGCGATGGTGTACTCAACGACGAGACTGGGTGCACGAATAGTAAAACGTAATTTTTTCGGATGAATCCAGGTTCTGTTTACAGCATCATGATGGTCGCGTCCGTGTTTGGCGACATCGCGGTGAACGCACATTGGAAGCGTGTATTCGCCATCGCCATACTGGCGTATCACCTGGCGTGATGGTATGGGGTGCCATTGGTTACACGTCTCTGTCACCTCTCGTTCGCATTGACGGCACTTTGAACAGTGGACGTTACATTTCAGATGTGCTACGACACGTGGCTCTACCCTTCATTCAGTCCCCGCGAAACCTTACATTTCAGCAGAATAATGTACGACCGCATGTGCAGGTACGGGCCTTTATGGATACAGAATATGTTCGACTGCTGCCCTGGCCAGCACATTCTCCAGATCTCTCACCTATTGAAAACGTCTGGTCTATGGTGGCCGAGCAACTGGCTCGTCACAATACGCCAGTCAGTACTCTTGATGAATTGTAGTATCGTGTTGAAGCTGCGTGGGCAGCTGTACCTGTACACGCCACCCAAGCTCTGTTTGGCTCAATGTCCAGGCGTATCAAGGCCGTTATTACAGCTAGAGGTGGTTGTTGTGGGTACTGATTTCTCAGAATTTATGCACCCAAATTAAGTGAAAATATAATCACATGTCATTTCTAGTATAATACACTCCTGGAAATGGAAAAAAAGAACACATTGACACCGGTGTGTCAGACCCACCATACTTGCTCCGGACACTGCGAGAGGGCTGTACAAGCAATGAACACACGCACGGCACAGCGGACACACCAGGAACCGCGGTGTTGGCCGTCGAATGGCGCTAGCTGCGCAGCATTTGTGCACCGCCGCCGTCAGTGTCAGCCAGTTTGCCGTGGCATACGGAGCTCCATCGCAGTCTTTAACACTGGTAGCATGTCGCGACAGCGTGGACGTGAACCGTATGTGCAGTTGACGGACTTTGAGCGAGGGCGTATAGTGGGCATGCGGGAGGCCCTGTGGACGTACCGCCGAATTGCTCAACACGTGGGGCGTGAGGTCTCCACAGTACATCGATGTTGTCGCCAGTGGTCGGCGGAAGGTGCACGTGCCCGTCGACCTGGGACCGGACCGCAGCGACGCACGGATGCACGCCAAGACCGTAGGATCCTACGCAGTGCCGTAGGGGACCGCACCGCCACTTCCCAGCAAATTAGGGACACTGTTGCTCCTGGGGTATCGGCGAGGACCATTCGCAACCGTCTCCATGAAGCTGGGCTACGGTCCCGCACACCGTTAGGCCGTCTTCCACTCACGCCCCAACATCGTGCAGCCCGCCTCCAGTGGTGTCGCGACAGGCGTGAATGGAGGGACGAATGGAGACTTGTCGTCTTCAGCGATGAGAGTCGCTTCTGCCTTGGTGCCAATGATGGTCGTATGCGTGTTTGGCGCCGTGCAGGTGAGCGCCACAATCAGGACTGCATACGACCGAGGCACACAGGGCCAACACCCGGCATCATGGTGTGGGGAGTGGTCTCCTACACTGGCCGTACACCACTGGTGATCGTCGAGGGGACACTGAATAGTGCACGGTACATCCAAACCGTCATCGAACCCATCGTTCTACCATTCCTAGACCGGCAAGGGAACTTGCTGTTCCAACAGGACAATGCACGTCCGCATGTATCCCGTGCCACCCAACGTGCTCTAGAAGGTGTAAGTCAACTACCCTGGCCAGCAAGATCTCCGGATCTGTCCCCCATTGAGCATGTTTGGGACTGGATGAAGCGTCGTCTCACGCGGTCTGCACGTCCAGCACGAACGCTGGTCCAACTGAGGCGCCAGGTGGAAATGGCATGGCAAGCCGTTCCACAGGACCACATCCAGCATCTCTACGATCGTCTCCATGGGAGAATAGCAGCCTGCATTGCTGCGAAAGGTGGATATACACTGTACTAGTGCCGACATTGTGCATGCTCTGTTGCCTGTGTCTATGTGCCTGTGGTTCTGTCAGTGTGATCATGTGATGTATCTGACCCCAGGAATGTGTCAATAAAGTTTCCCCTTCCTGGGACAATGAATTCACGGTGTTCTTATTTCAGTTTCCAGGAGTGTATATTTGTCCAATGAATACCCGTTTATCATCTGTATTTCTTCTTGTTGTAGCAATTTTAATGGCCAGTAGTGTATAATGCTTTCATATTTTCTTTGTCAGTAATATCGTAAATCCCCTTATGCTTCCTATATGGAGAGTGCTGATCGGCTGTCGCTGCGTTGCAGATGAGAGCGACAGCGCTAGTGGTGGTGGCAGCGGTGGCGGCGGTGGCGGTGGCGAGCGGCTACGACCCGGAGGACGAGTCCCTGGCGACGGTGCTGCCGCCGCGCGGCCAGTTCGAGGCGTTCTACGGCGGGCGCGCCTTCGGCGTGGAGGACGCGGCGTCGCGGCCGGCGCACGGCCACGCCTCCTACTACGCGGAGCGCAGCCCGGCGCTCGTCAACGCGCCCAACGCCGCCGCCTACGGCTTCCGCTTCGACGGCGGCCGGCGCTTCAACTACGACCGCCGCCGGCGCCGCTAGCCGCACTCACCGGCCCGGGCCGGGGGCTCGCCGTACTCCGCCTCGTCTCGGGTTCTCCTCTAAAGACCTCAACTCGCGAGACAGGTCTCTGCCGGTGACTGCGACAGAAACTACAGTGGTGCACAGCAGAGAAGGCGAGTGTGTTTGCATTTCCCAGAGTATGGCACAGAAACTTGGCAGTGCCGTCACTTAGCTCTCTGCCTTGCGTCACTCAGCGTGCTCCAGCTGTTCTCTTTCACGGCAGTTGGCAGCCCTGGTCCAGGCTCATTGTGGGCGGTGCAGTTTCAGCTTCTGACGCCTTTCTCATGAAACTGGTGTACACGGGACGCCATTGCTGCAGTGGTAAAGACTTGTGAGATGAGCTATGCTTTTCAGAGGCGCTATACAACCAACAGGACAATTTTCAGGCCGTGATGTGGCTATGCCCTGATAAGGTAGACAATTTTGTAGCTTTAGGCTGTAACTCATTATTTCACTGACCTCATGGGACTCTAATATTTCCAAAATACTTGTCACACACTCTGTGCTGACTCTTACAGGATGACAATGTAAGAATCACCTGAAAATGACAGTTATCATCTGTCTCTGATTATTATAAACGAAAGATACATGTATCGCGATTTACAGGGTGAACCAAAAAGATGTTCACATTAAATGGGTGTTTAATCATGTGAAATTACGAGGCAGGGATTACATTACAGGGTTTCAATTTGTCACCCATCTCGCTCAGTGTAGTTGTAGAGACTGTCCATTGTTGACTATGAGGCCCACTGGACCATCTGGGCATTAATGGAAGGATCTCACTGTTGGGATGCTTCAGGTCGTTGATGGCGTAGACACGATCCTTGACCGTGCCCCACAGTCAAAAAACGCATGGCGTCGGGTCGGGTGAACGTGCTGGCGAGTGGAAAGGATCACCTCTTAGCAATCCAACGTTTACCGAACGTGTCCTTCAGGTAACCCCGATCCATATGACTGTATTGTGGAGAGGTGCCGTCTTGGTGAAAGTACTCTCGCTGCAGGATGGAAAGTGACGCGTTCTCCTCCATGAACGTGCTGAACATGGCAAGTAAATTCTCTCTCCTGATTGTCTGTTCTTCAAAAAAGAAAGATCCAGTCACTCCAGATTTACTCATTACACAGCAAACGTTCACCCTGGGAGAATCCCGCACGTGCTTTCGAACTTCCAGGTGGTGCTCGGTCGTCCAGATGACACAGTTATGCTTGTTCACACGACCACTGATATGGAATGTTGCTTTGTCAGAAAACGTGAACAGAATGTCACGCTCCAAGTGCACCATTTCCAACATAATTTGCGCAGCAATCACACGTAATTACTTGCCTGCGTTTGTGAGTTGCTGCACAATCTGCAAGTGGTTTGGCTCCATTCCTAAATCGTAGTGCAAAATTCTAAGCACTGTCCTTTGAGAAACGTTAGCCTCTAGAGAAAGTCTGCTCGAGGACTTGGTTGGGCTGGCTATCGTTGGTCCTTGGATGAGGATGATATTCTCTTCAGTTTGGACAGATCTCTTGCTACCGCTGTTTCCCTTTCAATCGTCTTGAGCAGACAAACTTCTTGTAGATCCTACCAACTGTCAGGCGCGATGACGCATCCCGTCCGATCCAGGCCTTGAAATTTTCTTGCATGATGCTTGAGAACTGAAAACCTCCAGCCAGGCAATTATCTTCCTTCGTTCCTCACTGGAATATCGGGACGCCATGGTTTAATCAGGGGAAAAAAAGAACACCCATTTAATGTTTACATCTTTTGCTACCTATTAGTAGACTGAAACCCATTGCCAGACTGATATTGAGGCTGGGTCATTATCTTAGAGGGAACTGAAATCATGTATTGTTTGTGTGAATTCATGAACTGTGTCTTGTTTACTTTTGGGACCAACAATAAAAGAATTTTCATAATGTTCCAGTTTTGATTCTTTAATTTTACAGATTGCTTTCCGAGTTCAAACAGCTCATGGAAATATCTTAGAATAAAATAAGCTGAAGCTACAATGCAAATTACAGTTGGCAGTAAGGTTTAGAGGTTTAGTTTAGAAATAAGAATATAGCTCTACAAGAAAATTTTGTTTATTTCGAAATCATAGAATAGAGGGAGTGAGAACAAATGAATACACGCATCAAAAGAAGTTTTGCATCACCTCGGTTCCGAGAGTTCCGGAATCTGTACAGAAAATTGGAACAGAGATAAACACCATTTCCGCCCTTTTTGTTGCTCATGAAAACCACACTTTGCATGTTGTACCACCATACACTGAGACCTTCAGAGGTAGTGGTCCAGATTTCTGTACACACCAGTACCTCTAATACCCAGTAGCACATCCTCTTGCACTGATGAATGCCTGTATTCGTCATGGCATACTATCCACAAGTTCATCAAGGCAATGTTGGTCCAGATTGTCCCACGCCTCAACGACGATTCGGCGTAGATCCCTCAGAGTGGTTGATGGGTCATGTCATCCATAAACAGCCCTTTTCAATCTATCCCAGGCATGTAGCCGGCCGCGGTGGTCTCGCGGTTCTAGGCGCGCAGTCCGGAACCGCGCGACTGCTACGGTCGCAGGTTCGAATCCTGCCTCGGGCATGGATGTGTGTGATGTCCTTAGGTTAATTAGGTTTAAGTAGTTCTAAGTTCTAGGGGACTGATGACCACAGCTGTTAAGTCCCATAGTGCTCAGAGCCATTTGAACCATTTGAACCAGGCATGTACAATAGGGAGAACATACTGGCCGCTCTAGTCAAGCGATGTCGTTATCCTGAAGGAAGTCATTCACAAGATGTGCACGATGATACCAATCCTGAGCGGCCCATTCGTCATATTGTTGGGCCCATATGTACCACGCTGCATGGTGTCGTGGTTGCAAAGATGGATCTTGCCATGGACGTCGTGAGTGAAGTTGCGCATCATGCAACCTGTTGCGCACAGCCTGAGTCGTAATATGACGTCCTGTGACTGCACAAAAAGCATTACTCAACATAGTGGCGTTGCTGTCAGGGTTCCTCCGAGCCATAATCCGTAGGTAACGGTCATCCACTGCAGTAGTAGACCTTGGGCGACCTGACCGAGGCATGTCATCGACAGTTCCTGTCTCTCTCTATCTCCTCCATCTCCGAACAATATCGCTTTGGTTCACTCAAAGACGCCTGGGCACTTCCCTTGTTGAGAGCCCTTCCCTTGTTGAGAGCCCTTCGTGGCACAAAGTAACAATGCGAACGCGGTAGAACCGCGGTATTGACTGGCTAGTCATGGTTGAACTACAGACAACGCGAGCTGTGTACCTCCTTCCTGGTGGAATGACTGGAACTGATCAGCTGTCGGACCCTGCCCATGTAATAGTCGCTGCTCATACACGCCGGCCGGACTGGCCGAGCGGTTCTAGGCGCTTCAGTCTGGAACCGCGCGCCCGCCTCGGTCGCAGGTTCGAATCCTGCCTCGGGCATGGATGTGTGGGATGTCCTTAGATTAGTTAGGTTAAAGGAGTTCTAAGTTCTAGGGGACTGATGACCTCAGATGTTAAGTCCCATAGTGCTCAGAGCCATTTGAACCATTTGTGATACAATATCCACAGTCAACGTCTGTCTTCAGTAGTTCTGGGAACTGGGGTGATGCAAAACTTTTTTGATCTGTGTATATTTCACAAGAACAAATAACATTCGATTCAGTGTGCATTCCACGCAACTATGTTGCCATCTAGAAGGATATGGAACAAAAGAAAAAATTAAAATTCATTATAACCTTTTTATACAGTAGTTTCTACATATACTTCAACATATAAAATAATTCATAATATGTTATAGCCAATTATTTCCAAACAAAAATGATGACAACAGTTACTTTCACTGAACATATTACACTTTAGGTTTAGTATTACACAGCAGTCAAATTATGTAATACCATTATTAATTGCGCATCAATTCACAAGAAACTGATTGGCAATCTACAATCCCTCAAGTTCTCCTAAAATTGTATTTTATTCATACCCAAACTTGCCTTTGAGTCTTCCTGAATATTGTTCTTATTTCTGATATGTATTCTTGAACTGAGCAGTTGGTTGAAAAACAATTTCATTCACAACAAATTTTATTAAAGAATAAATTTATTGAGGTTTACACAGGACATTTTTGTGTTCATCCCCAAAAATAATTTTTATCACATGCTTTTGGAAACAGGAAACTTATGTTTTTTTGAAATATTATCCTATGTTACTGTAGTATATGACATTATACAATAAAAAATAAGCACAACATACCAGCTTTTGTATGTTATCTATCTTGAGAACATCTGCATAGAAAATAGAGATTTGTTTTCGTTTTTAAGGAGTTTTGTGGTATATTCCTCTTGACTGATTTTATGGTCATATGGTAATTCCAAGTATTTAATGCTGTCAGTGCCTTCCATCTCCTCAATTGTATATTTTGTCAATATTCTCAGTTGAAATCCCTTACATATAGCACAAAATATGGTTTTAAGTTTAATGACAATGAGTTAGTTACAAACAACTGATTACATCCTTTTGTAAAATTGCATTTGAATGACATTTGTATTATGTGAAAGAAACGTCTTAACATCAAGAAACATAACCACCAAAATGTCATTACAGTACAAAAGGAAAATCAATGGCTCCAAGATGGAACCTTGGGGAAAATCTCTTGTAATTATTTCCCAATTAAATAATGACTCATAGCTTATTTGATGAGTCTTTAGTACTGATACCTTTTCTTTGTTAGAACATGAAACATTTTGAAACTTTACTTCTGATAAAATGATATCTTAATTTATTTACAAAATTTTATGAGTTGTGAAGTTTAACACCTTTGAGTAATCACAAAAAAGACTAGTAGAATGACATTTGTCACGAAATAAATTAAGTTCATACTCACGATATGAACAAATAACATTATCAGTAACAAAAACTTCCCCAGAAATCCAAATTGTGATATGGGCATCACATTATTTGTGGTCAGAAGGTTAAGAAGACATCTATGCATAGCATTTCCTAAAAAATTACACTATATTGGCAAAAGGGAACTAGAATGGAAACTGTGTAGTATATATGTATCCACTTTCCTGTACAGTAGCTTAATGTTAATATAGTTGAGCCAATCAGAAAATGTTCCTTTGACAAATGAGTGGTTACACATTCAAGCTAGGAAATTATTTGACAAGATAATTATTTAATGAACTTGACAGATATTTGGTTCCAGCTATTACTTTTTCTTTAATTTTAAATATTTGGTAGTAGTTGGTGAAGTAATTACCGTATAGTGTTACTGAAGTTATTTTCGAATACTAGTGTCAGATAACTACATGTATCAGAATTGAGTCACTGGTAGCAGTCTGCCAACAGGTAAGCCATTATTTCAAGACTCCAGATCACTATCTACATAATACTGAAATCAAAAATGAAGCACTTTAGGTGCTAAGATATACATAAAAGGTACTCAAACATTTGATTATCAAAATAATTTTTTTCTTCTAATCAGAATAACTAAATTTTTTGTATAGTTAGGTGCATTTTTTATGATAATAGATAACATTATTACAATACATTTTAATTAATGTACACAATTTCTCATGAAGTACTGTGATTAGAACCAGAAAAATGGCTAAACTCTGTTAAGTTGACAATGGCACATCTGAGTGTGTATATGGGGCACAGGGGGAAGGGGGAACAGTCATGGTTGCAGAAATCATCTCCAAATTTTCTTGAGATGGAAATTGTGGACCCCAACAGTAACAAACCTCTCAGTGGTAACAACATTTCGCAACAGTGGTATCTCACAAGATAATGCAAACTTGGTGTGACTATGTTCTGGCAAACAGGATACTCTATGATGGTTCAGGATGCAGCTGGTCCTCATTTGATAACCAGCCATCGTTATGTGAGTAAGTAGGGACAGACAAACGCTTCCCGTGTGGCACTTTTTATTAGCAAATTGCACTTTGTATACTCATCGTGACTGTATCAAAAGGCTATCCATACTAGCAAGTGATGGGGACAGTGTCTTCGTTGGTGGAAATTTAAAATTCATATGTCTCAATAAGGGAAAAAGATTATGATTTAATTGTAATGATATCTATAGCTCAAAGAAAAAAAAAGATGTGGTAGTAATTTAAGAACTTAAGACAATGGTTCACCTCAACCACATTTATAACATTACTCATATTAAGATTGATCACAGTGAAACGAAGAGCTTTAATGTTATTAACATTATAAACCCAAATATCCTCATAGATAGTAGATTTTAATATACTTTCAATGATGCATTTATTAGATATGGGGAACAAGCTCAGACTGGGAACGGAAAACACCTGTGCCCTCTCAAAGAAACCATCTCAGCGTTCGTCTTAAGTGATTTAGTGAAGTAAATCTGGTGGTCAGTAATTTCAATCCAGTGTGCTCTTGGAGATTGGTCAGGTGTGTCAATACTGCGGTCCATTGGGTGGCTGCTTGCCACATACGTTTGTGTATTCTGTTGCCTGTGCCAAGGGCAGTTAGAGGGTACAATGCGATTCGACGCCTTATCCAACTGACAGCATCACAGTTAACAAGATTTTCCAAAATGTGTATCTTCATGGATTATTTCAAGAATGACGTCTCAAAATGATGATCTACAGCTAAATTTATTGTTTTCTCATATTTCATTGAATGTTCAGTCTTCCCAAGAATAGATTTGGTGGATTTCGAAACGCGAGTACCACTGTAATGTTCAGTGCAACACGCTTTGGTGATTTTGGCTGTCTTAGACGATAATTTGTGAAGACAGAGTACATCAGTTACAGATGTTGCTGGCTTAGTCTCCTTTGTATCAGATAGTTCTGTTTTTCCTGTGACTGATAGTGACCCATTAGCCCCTTCTTTGCCACAGGGAATATCCACTTGGGATGCTCGTACCAGATGTCATTGACTTCTGACTTCCTACATCAAAGTATCCAGTTTGGATGTTTTTGCCACCTGTTAGGTTATAAACACGATCTAGATGTCCCATGATATAGCAGAAACTATCTTCAACAGACTTCTATCATACAGGATGAACTTTTAATCTAGGGATAGGAAAGAAAGTAACGAAATTTGTGTGTGCAAGAAATTTTCTCCTTACATGTGTATGGAACTACAATTATTTTTCTGAATGATAGAGTGCATTAAGAATGTTCTATAATGTTTTTGTATCTTGTTAATCAGTTTACTAGACGTTTATCAGACAAATAACTGATTGGTAAAGATGTTGGCATGATTTGAAATAACTTTGAAAAAGTCATTGTAAGTCAAGCACATTTGGAAAAAAATCTCAGAATAAACATTATATTTATTAATGAAACTAAGATGTAAGAAAAAACTTCCAACTAACGTATGAAAAAGTGGAAATGAAGACAATCACAAGCATGAAAACTAAGAAATAAAAAAAGTGTGAAGGATGGGGATGGTTCACAGTTGTTTTACTACTTAGTGTGTTTCCTTGTATTAGGAAGTTGTAAAACCTATTGCATATAACTTTATCAAAAAGTTTTGAAAGTACTGACAGTGATGTATTGGTAACATTTTACTGATGTTTTGTTACACGTTATAAGTGTTGTTGATAAGTTACATTAATAATTGTGAAAAAATAATGCATAAAGTAGAGAAGAATACATGGCAAAAACAAATTATTTATGATTTATAGAACCGACTAACACTCTGAATAAAATAAAGAGACAATGAAGTAGACAGGCAGGACAGGAGAGACATTGTGTGGAGTTAGGTAGTTTAATAAAGTGTCTAGTAGTTTCGTAAATAATTCAGAATTACCAGATGGAGCGCTTTATATCGTGGCTATTATTATTAACTTCTCATGAAAATCTAATTGTAGCAGAGACTACACTTATCAAAACGCTGATAAGTGAAAAATCTATGGGTGCAAATGTCTATGAATTTGAATCCCTTGTTTACTCAAGTGGTAGCTTGTCCTTACTGCATATATCCTCTGCAATAACCCGATGCTTAGTTATGTTCAGAACTCATATATTAGTGGCAAAATGATGTTAAGAAACACATATTACATCTACAAGATTTTCATGTTGCTGTTCATATGAACAAATCAGAAATTCATTGACATAATTTTCTGAGTCTCTAATATTCCGATGCAACTAGTTTACTTTAATCGCTTCTTTATCGTCACATGTTTTTACCTCGGAATATTCAGTTGTGTTTACTTTTTGCATACTGATCGCTGAAATCTGAGTTTACAATGGAAAATAAGAAGAAGAAGAAGAAGAAGAAGAAAGGCGCTGCTCTCACACCAGTGACTACAGGGATACGCCAGTCAGTGACAGTAACCTTGTTGTGTTACTCGGAGATTTGAAATAAAATAAAGTTCTCGACTCTCCAGTTTGTTAGTTCATCGAAATAGCGACGTTTAGATGAGTGTCACTCAGCTCATCGTATGACGAAGTGTTGAAATAACGTCTGAATCCTCATTGTGGAGACGATGCCACGGGACTTCCTGCGCCCCCCCCCCTCTCCCACCCCCCACCTCCCCCCAGTACCACAGGCCGGCTGAGAGCGCTGGGAAGGTCCGCATTCGAATCCCGTCGTGGTCAGATGGTCAGTCACGCTACAGCTCGCGTGTCGCCTGGACCTCCTTCGGCTGGGAGTGCTCATGGCCTACTGGCGAGGGACTGTGAAGGAAATCGGCCATGTGCCGTCCCAAAGCGATCTCAACAGGATCTTTTGTACGAGATTTGGGGAAAACGCTGAAAATCTAAATCTGAATGGGGATTGGAATACGAGTCCACTGTGTTGACTTCACAATAACATTGCTAACAGAGCGCCGAGACACTGTCACTACTGTGCAATCTCTGTGAAGCATTATCTGGAGTTGTCGACCAATACTGCAGTACCCCATTTGAACTGTTTTCTGTGTTTTCTCACTAGCCGGCCGCTGTGGCCGAGCGGTTCTAGGCGCTTCAGTCTGGAATCGAGCGACCACTACGGTCGGAGGTTCGAATTCTGCCTCGGGCATGGATGTGTGTGATGTCCTTCGGTTAGTTAGGTTTAAGTGGTTCTAAGTTGTAGGGGACTGATGACCTCAGATGTTAACAGTCCCATAGTGCTCAGAGCCATTTTCTCACTCTGATAGAAAACGTGTGTATCATGTCGGCATATTGTGGTTCAAATGGCTCTGAGCACTATTGGACTTAACATCTGAGGTCATCAGTCCCCTAACTAACCTAAGGACATCACACACATCCATGCCCGAGGCAGGATTCGAACCTGCGACCGTAGCAGTCGCGCGGTTCCCGACTGAAGTGCGTAGAACCGCTCGGCCACCGCGGCCGAGCTCGGCATATTATCCCCACGTCTATATTCTTTCGAACACATTGCCGAGAGTTACAAAGGACATCACACACATCCATGCCCGAGGCAGGATTCGAACCTGCGACCGTAGCAGTCGCACAGTTCCAGACTGAAGTGCCTAGAACCGCTCGGCCACCGCGGCCGAGCTCGGCATATTATCCCCACGTCTTTATTCTCTCGAACACACTGCCGAGCGTTACAAGGAGAGTGTTAGTTTTTTCCAATATTTTACCCTTGTAAGCGGCCTAGGAGGTTTAACAACTTACTATCTCTCATACAACTGCTGCACACCAGGCAGTGTTAGGTAACACAGTCAAGTGGACCGGAATATTTTATGACTGTGTGCTAGATCTCAAGTACCTGTTTCCTCGCGGCGCTTACTTTCTTGTTGCTCCAGCCACCAACTCAAGGCTGATCCCGAAACTGTTTATTAATTAGCTGCATGTTGGGGCAGCATGTACAGAATGAGGAATATAATATCTGATAAGGATCTAAGTATATTCTACCAGTAAAAAAATTATAATTCCACACACTCGATGTCGTTTACACCATGTATAAATTGCATGACACGTATTCGAGGTTGCGAATATGGACAATCATCAGTTGTATAATGGAATGACAATGAACATTTATGCCGGATCGGGACTCGAGCGTGGATTTCCCGCTAACACGAGCGGTCGCCTTAACATATGGTTATCCTCGCACGACTGTCAACCAGACCCTAACCTTCCATTTGCATCGTAATTCGGAATAACACAGGCACTACAATATCGTATACAGGGTTATTTTTTCCACCTTGTACAAACTCTGTGGATTGATTGATGAAAGGCTACGGAACAAAAACGGTCTAATGAACTTATGTCCGGAAATGCTAGATACCATTTATTCAATCACACTTTGTTACACAGAGACTGCGGTGTACTATGCAACCACAGTTACATTCTCCATGACAGTTGTTACTGCCCTTACCTCTTACTGCGTTTGCACGGCTTACTGGTGACAGAATTTACACATTGGAGGCAGTTTTGGCACTGGTTTCTTCACCAGGTTTCCTACTAGAGGGTGGTACTGTCCCTTATACGTCATGCCAAAGCGCCCTCTTCTGCCATAATAATTCGTAATGTCGTGTCCTATTCACTTCTCTTGCTGGCTCACCTTGTGGTGGACGTGATACAGCGTTGTACACAATGGTTCCGTATTCGAATGGACGACTTGCCGACATGGTGTTTACTTACGGCAAGGCAAATGGCTACGGGAGGTGGGGAGCAAGGTTGTATCAGCAGACCTATACCCTCCGACAACAACCACAGCATTCAATGTTTGCAACAGTGTTTCGCCGTTTGTCTGAGGCAGGGTATTTTCAGGAAGCAGGAAATCATGAAGGATATACCCGAAACGTTCGGACAGCAGACTTGGAGGAAAGTGTGATTAACACTGTGGAAGACAACCGCCGTGTCAGTATCAAGCAGTTGGCCCGCCAGTACAGTGTAAGCCAGACGACTTTGTGGAACATTCTCCATGACAGTTGTTACTACCTTTATCACTTACTACGTTTTCAGGGCTTACTAGCGACAGACTTTCCACATTCGAAGCCCTTTTGTCACTGGTTTTTTCACCAGGCAACCATGATTCAAGAATTTGTGTCATCCATTCTATTCACAGATGAGGCCACCTTTACGCGGAGTGGCATCTTCGACTTTCATAACAGTCATCTGTGGGATAGTATGCAGAACCCCCATGGTGTGGTGACAACGCATCATCAGCATCCGGTGCACCCCGAATGTGTGGGCCGGGATAATTAGCAACTGTATTTTGGGACCAGTCTTCCCTCCACATCGTCCAACAGGCTGCACCTATCGGCGTTTCTTGAGGATGTCATTGCCTCCCATGCTGGAAGAAGTGACACTGATCATTCGAAGGGTTGTGTGGCTCCTACTTGATGGTGCTCCAGTCCACTTCGCCATTAACGTCCGGACGCATTTCAGTCGTATCTTCCCTGATCGATGGATCGCATGGGGGGGGGGGGGGGGAGGGGGGTCGAGTTGCCTGCTCGTTCACCGGATCTCAACCCGTGCGATTTCTGTTTGTCGGGCCATCTCAAAAGTATGCAGAGCCCATTCCAGACGTGGAGACAGTGCAACAGCGTATTCATGCTCCCTTTGACATTATTTGTATGGAGCCTGGCTGATGTGAACGTGTGAGATATAACATGCTACGGCTCGTATGCGCATGCGTTGAGGCACATGGAAACCATTTTCAACACATACTGTAACTGTGGCTGCATGGTACAACGCTTGTTAGACTGCAGTCACTGTAACAATGTGTAATAGAATAAATGGTCTCTAGCATTGAAACCATGCATTTCTGGACATAAGTTCATTAGACCTATTTTGTTCCGTATCCTCTCATCGATCAGTCCCTAGAGTTTGTACACGGTGGAAAACATCACCCATCAGGGCCAACCTTACGCCTACCACGTGTTCTTACAGCAAAAGACATATTACTACTAAACTAAGGTGTACCTCTATCCCCATTATAAACTTCAACAATACTTTAAGTACGGTATGTAATAACATCAGAATGATTGAAACTTTCAAGTCCGCCGATTTCACTGATACTACCACAACGAACAATGGCTGCAGTCAACCAGCCACCACCATGGGAAAATTCTATCAGCTTTACTAATACTAAAATTCAGTACTTCTCTGACGAAAGCACAAGGGACATCAACAGCAGTAACAGATCCAATTCCTTTCAGCTTCATTTTCAATTTCGTAATCATGTTCCCTGTTGTAATGTTTACATTGTCAATAGCTTTATATACAAAAGCACGTGAGAGCCGGCTATGCCTATAACGACTCATCTCTGTGAGTTGAAGTTGCCCTTGCAGCAACCCGGAAGTGTCGGCTGCACTGTTCACAACTGGCCAGTCACCCAAGAGCTGGTAATTAATTCCTCAGCCACGTGGTCTACTTGCAGTACACAGAAACCTACCACCATGCTACGCAGTCTCCCCGGCACCCCAGACACACGAGATCACGATTCAGACAGTTTTCATGATAAGCACAGTTCTCGAAACTAACATTACTACATCCTATCGCTGCTAATAATGATTTTTACGAGGGCACGTATAACCGTTTCGCGGCGTGGTTGGGTGTCGACCTCTAGACTCGACATGCGAATGTTGTGACTCGACTCCTAAAATTTAGTTACACAGATTATAAGTCTCTTTCAGTCAAAATGATCACTGTATTACGATTAAATCCACGTTTCTTGGTTCTGCAACCGTCGCTACATGGCAGGCATACGGAGCAGAAATTGCCCTTTCTACAGCACTTCACTGATAGCGTTGAAATTGCTACGGCACACAGAACTTTCACTGTGAAAGCTCTGACCGTTCTTGACCAAAATTCAGCAAGTTGCATTTTTGTAGTCCACTTCTCTTGCACTACACATGGCGTCCACCGCCAAGGTTTATATGCAATTCTCCTTTCTAACAGTTGCGTCGTGAGAGATGCCACTATCGATTGTCAGTGCAGGTAATGATATTATAGTATTCTTACGCGTTGTAAAGTAGGATGGGGTGTTTGTTATTCTCAACCCAATCCCAGGAGGTTTTCCGTTTTGGAATATGTGATAGGGGGTAAGGCGGGGGCAGAATACCGGTGCCCAATAACATGTACCCAACATACAATAATGAAATTCAAACCTGAAAATGATTCGTGAAGTGAATGCTCCAGTGTCATAATGAAACGGAGAAATCATCGTCTGCTGCCTATTTTGTGAGACATCAGATGTCAATGAGAGATACAGACTTTTCTTCACAAAATTTCACAGTGAGCTATCAAGTGCAAATTAGCTGCACTTTTAGTGTTACACATGACGATGCAACAACATGCACAAATAATGAGAATGCACGAAAGCGTGCAGATTCTACTTTTTTTACAAAAAACAACCATCAAAAGTAGTCTTGAACCACCATAGCCACAATAAAAATCAGAGTTCCTAGAAATATTGTAGCTGGTTCCTCAAATTTACGTAAGCGTAAAGGATGAGTACAAGCTACAACGGAGTGTCATAACAGTTGTATCGGAACCATGTAAGTTACACGTCATTGCCTAACACGTCATTGCCTAACACACTGGCAGCGATTCCTGATGTTCTGAGGCCTTAATCACTCGGGTAAACTACCGAAACACGGCGCCTAAGCTTCAGGTTCACGTGGCATGAGGATTGACATCACTACAGGGATAGTTGTTCCCTTTAGACTCTCAAACCAGCAAATGAAACGGACCGCTAGCTTTCGGTGCTCTTTGCAACGCCGTACTCAAGGAAAACAGAGGGGTGTCCAGAGAAATTGCGCTTTTTATGTCCAACCGAACTGAGCGAGCACATTTTCACAGCTTTGAGAGGTCGGCTTAGATCTATTAGGTTGCGAGGCAGTGACGCCTCTCTGCTACATTTATACGTGAGACACCGTTTAAGTTCCTATAAGCACTTACGTTAAATGGAAACGCCATCTTCCCAAAGATTACCAACTTCTTAACGAAATGGAAGAACGACCAGCAAAAATTTGGAAAAATCTCTCTATACCTACGTATCGTCACTACCTATTTAGCATCTATCGTGTGCCCTCGTATCATGAATAAAATGTATAATAAAAATTAAACACTCATTAATAAATTCAAAATTCTATGCTTAGTTTCACTAAACATGTTGTATTAATTAACTTCTGTTACCCCTGGGTAGATTGGCATCACAGACAGTTTGTGAACAGGAGAATGTAAGTAGATAAATTACATACCATAAGGGTACTATGATTTGTAGGACAGATGCTACTCAAAATTAGACCTCCCCACAGTGTTGGTGGGTGGCTCAGTGGACTGTTCACTGTGTCCTTGCTTTTCTGGATTTTTACAAGGCATCTGACCTTGCTTCTCATACTTATTTGATCCATGTGTTGGAGATAATCGGTTTTACCCCTGAAACTCTTGTAGTTCATTCCCATATGTTTCAGGGCATCGGAGCGAAGATATTTGCTAATGGTCATCTGATGCCGCCAATTGCGATTAGTCGGGGCGGGGTGTGCCTCAGGACAGCTCGCTTTCGATGTCCTCACTCCGAAATCGCTGTTTTTCCGTCTCTCACTTCACTTATGAAGCATGACCCTTTCTGGTACGGGTCGGGCATATGTCAACGATGTGGTGGTTCTGGTTCTAGTGAGGAGTTTCCCTTTTTAAAGGCAAAGTTAGATGATTAATGTCGAGTTACTAGTGCACGGCTGAATGAGGGCAAAAGTAAAGCTTTTACACTTCGAAGCTTCGATGATGTTGCTGCTCCGCAGGCTACTGCTGAAGACCAGCATACGGATGAGGGAGGGGGGGAGGGGGGAGGGGGGAGGGGGGGAAGGGGGGCAGGTAGTAAAGGTCTATTGTTGTCCTCTTAAAATGGCGACACTTAACTGGAAAACCGTAAATGTAAAATCCAGAGGCTATACCGGAACATGAGCGGCACCAAATTACAGTTCTTGGAAAAGTTCATATTTTGGATACATATGTGTTATAAAGAGGGACATGAATGGACAGTAGTCGCTGGGAAGCGTGTGAGACAGGGTTGTAGGCTATCCCTGATGTTATTGATTCTATATATTGAGAAATCAGTAAAGGAAACAAAAGAAAAGTTTGGAGTAGAAATTAAAATCCATGGAGAAGAAATAAAAACTTTGAGGCTTTTAAACATTTAAAAAAAAATTGTGGTAAGGTCTTATGGGACCAAACTGCTGAGGTCATCGGTCCAAAAGCTTACTGACTACATAATCTAACTTAAACTGACAATAGTGTAAAATCCATGCTAGTCAATTTTAAAAAAACTATTCATTCCAATACAGTATATTTTACACTATTGTCTACCCTGAGTCAACTGGATTTCACACCATTTTTTTCGGTCCCTTACCTATTCTTTCGTGGCGTTAGGAACGAAGTTGTCTAAGTAATTTACGCCACTGTTACTTTAGTATGACGACAGTACCGAATTTTGCAAACATAACTCTAGTCTACCTTGCCCACCGTTCACTGCTAGTAAACAATGAAGTTTACCTAACATATGTCTGATTAGCAATGCGTATGTTCTCCTTTTTATATTTCATTATTTATAAAAAAAATACAATGTTCCACGCCTGTATTATTATCCATTAGAATTACTGCTTGTCGCTTAAGCTTTTATATACTCCCATTTTTTAATTCCTGGTATTAACCTATAATATAACGATTGTGCATATACAGCTTCATTTGTATTTAGTAATACCACGTATATGAGTTATGTCCAGAGTGATGGCATTTTAACGGAAATGACCAAAAATATAATTATTTTCATTAAAATTATCCGTTATGTAATGTGATGATAATAGAATTGTTTTGCATAATATCTCATAAATCACTGTTGTTGCATTGGTTGTTTATGTATGGTATGTTGTATTTAGGGCCTGAAGATGATGTAACAACTTCGAAACTAGTTGCCAATAAAACCAACACCTTAATACAGTTGGAGGAATTTCGTCATTTCTTAACATATATTATACTAGCTGACGTCCAAAGTCGTCCGTTACAATTATGCATGTACGAAGACAAAAGCATCTGGTCACGGGCTACAGATGAACTGGCACTACTTGCCAGCCACGACGACTCACGCTCTCTGGCAGACAGCTGGCGCAGCATAGAATAACGTACGCTTATCTGTCATCCAGACTTCGTTTCTACATCCGGCCGAGTTGGAGCTATAACACTTCCGTCTGCTACTGCTATACCATAACCTCAAAACTGGAGGCAATTTGCAAATCAGAATTATTTTGTTAGAGTGATAATGGTATAAAGCAACAGAGCAGTGTTACCCTCTGAGAGGAATTTTGTTATGTTGACCGTGTTGTACCTAACGGGGGTGGCTTATCGGAAATGAAAGTCAGAATTACGTAAATATTTGAACAGTACGAACAAAATTTTGCCTATCTGCACTGTTTAACTGATAAAGAAAACGGTCGCCAGCCTAACTAGGCAAGAGAATGATTAACATTCTCGTTTAAGAAAGTAGGTATAAGTAACTATAACGAACAAACACAACCTAGACTTGGCCACACGCGAGTGCAATGAACTCTGACACATACATATGTTTTAAGATTGAAGCTAACAACTGGAGCAGCACAAACTATTTGCAAAATTATAAGAGATACCGAAACACCCTATTACTTTCAGGCTTTAAAGAAATTATGGTTTTTATAATTAGTGGTCTTTCCGTTAATTGTTACCGAGCATTAGCACAATAGACAAACTGTGGATCCTTTTATACTATTAATATGCACTTCTAATACACAAGAGAGACGAAAACTTAGCAAACATGAGTATATAACGTTTCACAACTGCAGCTTTCCACTTTTACTACAGTCAGACACAAGATTAACATATATGTAAGATACTGACTCACCTTCTGCGATTTACAACAGGCAGTAATGTGATCATTTACTAAGCAAAACTTTATAAGCCTCAGTCTTAACAATTTTTAATTTGAAGTTGGCAACAACACATGAATAAGCAGTTTTACTAGGAAAATTATTTTCAGCAAGCATCATTAACTTTAGCTCACTCTCTTGCTACATTAACTTTAACTTTCTCTTTACTATGTTCAAGAAGCATTAATTAGAAAAAAACTGGTCTTTAATGTTCTTTCGGTAGGGACACTCGGTAATCACTTTAGTTCAAACGGAGAGGAACCTGAGAGGTGTTATGATGAGGAGAAAAATCAGGGTAGGTACATAAATTCAGATACAAATTACCTTATATTTGAGCACACTAACACATCCATTAAGCTGATCCTTCACTGTACATCATTGTAGTATTCCGATGTAATGATTGCGCAAGGTGGTGGCAACTGCATGTTGTTAGGTGGAATTGCAGGTAGAATTGCTGGACTCTGTCATTTCTTGGTGGCGATGATTGATACCAATCCCAGAATATTTCCAGCTATTTATCCATTCTTCCGAGGCATTGGAAAGCGGCAGGAAAAGCCTCTCTCGGAACCAGCACAATATGCATCTTTTACATGGCAGTGCACAGACTCGTAGCTTGTCCCCGACTCGTAGCTCGTCCCCGACTGACTCTTGTTCCACCTTTTCTACCTAGGGCAACCACAATTTGCGCGCGCTACACAGTTCCGTTCCCGAGGGGAACCACTACGCCTTTTACATACAAACTAACTAAGAACCCTAAGTGAGGATCAGCAGTTTACATAACAGCAACCAAATACATTAAATAAAACAGAACATTTGGAAATATTGACATTTCTACAAAAAATTATTCAGACATAAATTACAATTATACATAGTAAGTTTTATTCCCTCCAAATGGGACAAAGAATTTAAATGACAGATACACTACATTGCATAGAATCGAGAATCATGACATCAAAGTTTGTACAAAGAAAGGAGTATACAATTTTGTGTTATCGATTCAATCAAACACATTTACAGAAGCTTAACGATGCAATATTAAATAAAACAAAAAGGCAAAATAAATCAGTAGAGCATTAGAGCTATGGTGTTACAGAGCCATTGTTGCTACCGGAGGTTGCACGCCTGCACACTTAATTTCGCAACGTGTATATCCCCAAATCACCTACAAATTTAATCATATATTCCTCCTACTATATTACACCTGCACAACAGGTAAAATTTCCTTATAGCTTTTTCAGGGCGTTTTGCCTTTAGTGGCCTCCCGCCCCCGGTTAGCCTATCGCGCTAAGGCCAGTCCACACTGGCCGTCACGGCACCGTCACGTCACTTCACGGCACAATCACGTCACAATCACACTGCCCGTCACGTCATGGCACGCCGAGTCAATTCATGTCATGTGACCTCAAGCCGCATGGCCGTCCTCGACTGTCTTTTTCATAGGAATTTCGATCCTCAAAAGACGATTCTCAACTGTTTTTACACGCGAAGTGCTCATAGTGTTCCATGCGGCTTTTCGCGGATGATGCTGTAGTATACAGAGAAGTTGCAGCACTAGAAAATTGCAGCGAAATGCAGGAAGACCTACGACGGATAGGCACTTGGTGCAGGGAGTGGCAACTAACCCTTAACATAGACAAACGTAATATATTGCGAATACATAGAAAGAAGGATCCTTTATTGTATGATTATATGATAGCAGAACAATCACTGGTGGTAGTTACTTCTGTAAAATATCTGGGAGCATGCGTACGGAACGATTTGAAGTGGAATGATCACATAAAATTAATTGTTGTTAAGGCGGGTACCAGGTTGAGATTCATTGGGAGAGTCCTTAGAAAATGTAGTCCATCAACAAACGAGGTGGCTTACAAAACACTCGTTCGACCTATACTTGAGTATTGCTCATCAGTGTGGGATCCGTACCAGGTCGGATTGACAGAGGGGATAGAGAAGATCCAAAGAAGAGCGGCGCGTTTCGTCACAGGGTTATTTGGTAAGCGTGATAGCGTTACGGAGATGTTTAGCAAACTCAAGTGTTAGACTCTGCAAAAGAGGCACTCTGCATCGCGGTGTAGCTTGCTGTCCAGGTTTCGAGAGGGTGCGTTTCTGGATACTTATACCTACCGAGGAGATCACGAATGTAAAATTAGAGAGATTCGAGCGCACACGGAGGCTTTCCGGCAGTCGTTCTTCCCGCGAACCATATGCGACTGGAACAGGAAAGGGGAGGTAGTGACAGTGGCACGTAAAGTGCCCTCCGCCACACACCGTTGGGTGGCTTGCGGAGTATAAATGTAGATGTAGATGTAGATACACGGCGCTGTAGCTTACATAAGTGGATATTTTAGTCCACATTTGTACGAAAATGATATTTATTGGACTCAAATTATTCGCAACTTGCAGGGATAGTTTGTACATTAAAGAAGGCAGACAAAAGTGCAAAACAACACAAAAATTGTGTGTGGGTCCGCAAAACATCATTAAGTGGTACGGAAAGGAAATTTCACGCACTATACAAGGAGCTCAGGGGAAAGGAATCTTCATTTCACAATTTAGAAAGTCGAAGCGTCAGTTCTTTTATTTGTTACGTCAAACTGCACACGGAATTAATAAAAGAAAAGCAATGTCACGAGCTGCCTTCATACCCCGTGAAAAATTCGTTTGTTTAAGGTTCGTTGTTAGTCGAGTGCAAATTTTTGTTTAATCGTTATATCTCCCTGAATACCTTTCCCTTCAAGATTTATAGGCTTTCTTTACGTCTTGTATTTGGCTTTTAATAGTTCAAGTGCCTTATTTGTACTGGGGTTAGCTAGTGAAACCACATAAATATTGACCACTGATGTCTGCAAAACTGTTTCACACACAATCTGTAGAGCTACTTAACAATAAGTAAACCTACCAAAAATATATACTTAAATAAACAACCTCCAGTTTCTGAAGGTTTCAGTCCATTTTTTTACGAAACGCTACAAATACCTGACAATATACAAGTAAATTCCATCTGGTAATCAATCTGATTGTATCCACAGCACGTTTTCCACTTCAAGCTGCAGGCATATTGCATTCATGTATCGTAAAATATTAAACACTGTAACGGTAGAGATAAAAATCACCAACGACCTTGCCGCAGTGGTAACACCAGTTCCCGTCAGATCACCGAAGTTAAGCGCTGTCGGGCTGGGCTAACACTTGGATGGGTGGCCATCCTGTCTGCCGACCGCTGTTGGCAGGCGGGGTGCACTCAGCCTTTGCGAGGCAAACTCAGGAGTTACTTGATTGAGAAGTCGCGGCTCCGGTCTCGGAAACTGATATACGGCCGGGAGAGCGGTGTGCTGACCACATGCCCCTCCACATCCGCATCCAGTGACGCCTATGATCTGAGGGTGACACGACGGTCGGTCAGTACCGTCGGGCCTTCATGGCCTGACCGGGAGGAGTTTAGTTTAGTTTAGTTTTTTATAGATAACAATCCACTTAAAAATGTAACAGAGGGCAAATAATTTAGCACGCCTATGTCATACAATTCAGACTCCTGCCTCACTCTCCAATTAATCATTCAACATTTATTATAAATTTTAATAAAAAAATAGCGAAACAAAGCAATTTTGTAACATATAATGAACAAGAAACTAGTGGTATTAACCACTAAGACCTCAACTGGACGAAATATGGAGATGTGTGAGAGGAAATGAGCTTGGCGGCCACGTGTTCAACAACGGACGGATGACGTCAACCGTCAAAACTTTCTCGCAGACCTTGACGGTGACGTTATGTGACGTGGCGTGACGTGACGGGACGGCCGTGTGAACTGTCCCTTAAGCGCTCGCTTCTAGGATGGGGAGGCGCACGGGCCCCAGATCGATTCCGCCCTGCGGGTTAACGACTGGGGCCGGTGTGACAGCCTTACTTGATGTGGTTTCTAGGCGGTTTCCCACATACCTCTAGGTCAGGCCTTAACAACTGGCCGGTTTTGAGCACGAGTACTCGCGTCTGCTCAGGCACGTGCTCGCGAGCAGCTGCAAGGTCCTGGAGTGGGGAGGGAGGGGAAATGCACGTTTGAATAGGGCCGCAGTGTGCCTATTGAATTCGCGCCGACTGTGTAACGTTTAAAGTACTACGATCAGCTCGTAACAGTCACTTCGCTGGTTAAGAATCATGTGAAGTCGCCGTTGTGTAACCCCAACCATGCTTTCGCAGTTCAACCCCCATTGGGAGGAATTGTATCTGTTTACTGAAAAAGATGGTGTTGCAAAATGATTAGCATGTCACAAAACGCTGAATTCTTTTACGAAATTTAATTTGCAGTGACATTATATGTCGTACCACGCGAAAGACTACGGACGTGGAAAATGTGATTGACCAGATCGTGCACAGGAAGTTATTAAACTTAAAAGGAAGCTATCCGAAGAAGATCTGGACGACGAAGAAAAATCAACTGAGGCAGCTCTCAGAGTGGGTTACAAAATTGCTTTGCTTTTAGCAAAATCCCTGCGCCCCTTAACTGATGGCGATTTAATAAAAGAATGTTTGGTAGCTGCAGCGGAACATTTGTGTCCATCTCAAGTTGAACAGTTTCTGATTGTGCCGTTATCTAACATGACCATTATGCGTCGCATACAGGACATGGCAGACGACGTCCAGAGCCAGTTTGCAAATATCTGTAAAGATTTTATGGCGTATTCTCTAGCTCTGGACGAAAGTGTTGATATCACTGGAACAGCGCAGCTTGCCATATTTCTTAGAGGTGTTAATAGAGATCTTCAGGTGAGGGAGGAGCTCCTCGATGTAGTAGCCATGAAGAACACTACAACCGGAGGTGATATTTTAAGTAGTGTTCAAGAAAGTGTTGAAAATATAGGATTGTCGTGGAATTCTTTAGTTTCAGTGTCTACAGATGGTATAGGCATACACTAAGCTAATAAAATTATGAGGCACGTGTACATTCTCCTTTATTTGTTTCATTTGTCGCAGTAATAATTCGTGAGGGATATCCCTGCAGGTGGCCGCGGATTTACATCGACTCGCGGCAGCTGTTGTGTACCCCACGTGACTCTCCCCACTCTCCGCTCTGGTCCGGTAGTGGGGGTAGCGTGCTCGCGCTGCTCCGTGCTCGCGCCTTGCTGCTCCTAGCTTGCTCAGCGAGCACGTATGTTGTGAAGCCCTGCTCTAGGTCAACACTGCGCCGATACCGCCATACGCCTCGGTTGCACCATTCGCTGACATTTACAAAACGTTCTTGACCCGTGCTAAAATTTGCTGTTTTGAAGAGCGCGCCGCAACGCATAGTGTAAAGCAGTCGCCTTCCGTTTCTGGTGGTGGCGTCGCTGTGGTAATCGCAGCTTTGGCGTCTCCCTCGGGCGGGAAGGGGGACAAGTTTCCTGTTCACGTGCATTTAGAGGGCGCTATGAGCTCGTCAGTCGGTCAGTCTGAGAGGGGGCAGTCTCTCAGTCTGGGGGAGTCTGGTCAGTTGGTCAGCCAAGTTAGTCTGGGTCTGTCTCTCGTCGTCACGCGGTTAGTGTCTCTCTCTGTCGTCCGGAGTGCTAGTATGTGTTAGGCCGCCAGTCTGCTCGAGTTTGCTCAGGCAATGGGCGTTGGCGGTTGGATCGATCGGTTGGTCGGTCGCGCACTGGGACACAAGATGACTTGCCCGCCTGGAGCGTCGGCGCGTGTGAGGTCGCCACGTGAGTCCAGTGGCCGTGCCGTATAGCGAGCCGTAGTGGGTTCGCGGCCGACACGAGAGCAACAGGAGTCAACCCACGATGTCAGTCTGGCCGGGGGGAGCTGCGGCGCCGTGAGACGGGAGATCGGCGCGCCTTCCTGCGTCCGTTGAAGCGGCTGGCAGCGGACGGTTCGGGAGAGCGTTGGGGGTGCTGCGCCAGGTCTTCGCCAGAAATCGCAGTTTATTAGAAGTTAAGTGATTGATGTTGTTTCATTTACTTGTTAAATTCTACTTGTTTTCTTGGTGAGGTCACCAGCCACTTTGTTTTGGGGTCGTCCCACCATTCTTCTCCGTTTGCCCACCCGCGGAGAGGTGGTTATTTGTGATTTGGGTGGTCCGTTTTACCCTTGTGGAGTTGGGGAGGGTTAGAGCAATCTGCGGTTCGGGTTGTTTAGTAACCCCCCCCCCCCCTGCCAATCTGCCATACGTTAATAGCTGCCTCTGTCATGTTTGTCCGATTCGGTGTTAACGAATTTATTGCTTAAAGGCCGAATTCTTGAAATATGTTTTTATCTTGCCTATCTTGCGAGGTGGTATATGTGTAATGTAGGGCCTGTTGTACATTTGATGTAAGTCTGCATTTCACGGGTTTTATTTAAATTGTCATATTAGGTTATAAAGTTGCCACCCTTCCACCATTTTTTTGTTTGGCCATCAGTCTACTGACTGATTTGATGCGGCCCGCCACGAATTCCTTCCTGTGCTAACCTCTTCATCTCAGAGTAGCACTTGCAACCTACGTCCTCAATTATTTGCTTGACGTAATCCAATCTCTGTCTTCCTCTACAGTTTTTGCCCTCTACAGCTCCCTCTAGTACCATGGAAGTCATTCCCTCATGTATTAGCAGATGTCCTATCATCCTGTTCCTTCTCCTTATCAGTGTTTTCCATATATTCCTTTCCTCTCCGATTCTGCGTAGAACCTCCTCATTCCTTACCTTATCAGTCCACCTAATTTTCAACATTCGTCTATAGCACCACATCTCAAATGCTTCGATTCTCTTCTGTTCCGGTTTTCCCACAGTCCATGTTTCACTACCATACAATGCTGTACTCCAGACGTACATCCTCATAAATTTCTTCCTCAAATTAAGGCCGGTATTTGATATTAGTAGACTTCTCTTGGCCAGAAATGCCTTTTTTGCCATAGCGAGTCTGCTTTTGATGTCCTCCTTGCACCGTCCGTCATTGGTTATTTTATTTTATTTATTTATTTATTTATTTATTTAACCTGGCAAGATTAGGGCCATCAGGCTCTCTCTTACATCTAACCAGGCATTCTACTTATTTTACATTCATATGTTTTAGTAGGCATGTTAAACTACATCTAGTACAAAAAGTGAAATAAACAATTTGAAAGGTACACCTGGAAAAATACATACATATAGAGTTTATATTCTTAGATCACAAGTACTGTTATAATTAGACATTATTGAACAGACAGATTTGAGATAGGAGTGCTGGCAGCAGGGAGTATGAGGGAGACTCATGGTGAAGGGAGGAGAAGAATAGAGAGACATGATGAAACATAATTAAGGAAATATAAAGGAAAAGAATATTGCGTGGCTAATAGAGATAGATGAAGAGGAAGGCATCTCAGGAGCAACATAGGAGACGCTAGCTTTGCTATTTGACAGATGAGGGGATTGTCCTTGTACATTAATTTTGTGGAGAACTTTATAAGGATGATAGTAGGAAATGCTTCAACTTCTTCTTAAAAGCAGCAGGAGATTGAATTTTGCGCAAGGTAAGGGGCAGTTTGTTCCAGAGGCGGACAGCGGCAACTGAGAAGGAGTTTGCAAAAGTTTTTGTTTTGTGAGTGGGCACAGTTAGGATACCGAATAAGAGTGACCTCGTGTTTCGATTATGATGACATGACAGGTTTTTAATCTCTGAAGCAAGGTACTGGGGTGTTTGCGCCTCGAGGAGTCGGTGGAGTAGACATAGAGTGTGGTAGTCGCGCAATTTGTCCGGCCGCAGCCACCCTAGCTGGGAGTATGAAGCACTAACATGATCGTATCGGCGAATGTTGCAGGTGTAACGCACACAGGCATTCATGGTTAGCTCTAGCCGTCTTTTGTTTTCACTGCTCATGCCTTGTTGAATCACATCACAATAGTGGAGGTTCGGTAGAACGAGTGCTTGCACGAGCTGGCGCTTCAAGTCCTGTGGAAATATGTTCCGAAACTTTTTGAGAGCATAGAGACAAGCAGACGTCTTTCGGCACACTGCGACTGTATTCTCCGCCCAGTTGAGATGCTCATCCAAAGTTACACCCAAGTTCTTCACTGTTTTCTGATATGGTATTGGAGTACCGTCGAGCAGAATAGGAGGTAGCCGTTCGCGGAAATCTGAACTTATTAATTTCTGATGGGCTATTAAGATTACTTGCGTCTTTTTTGCATTTAGTTTAAGCCCCAGGTTTTTCGCCCATGTCACTACTGAAGACAGATCATCATTCATCTGAGCGATTGCAGTGTTTACATCTTCAGGTCTGACGCTTAGGTAGAGCTGGAGGTCGTCGGCATAGAAATGATATTTACAGGAGGACAGAACCGATGAAATATCGTTGACATATAAAGAAAACAAAAGTGGTCCTAAGACTGATCCTTGTGGCACTCCCGAGGAAACATGTTTCCAGGAAGATTTTTCATTTACGCAGACAACACATTGCTGTCTGTCTTTTAAGTAGCTTTCAAACCATCTCATTGCACTTTCAGAGAAATTAAGCTGTTGCATTTTGCTGAGCATTATGTCAAAGTTAAGTGTCGAAAGCTTTGCTGAAGTCCAGTAGCGTCAATATTGTTGCCTTTCGATTGTCGATGGCATATTTCAGGTCATCAGTTACTTTAATTAGAGCAGTGTTTGTGCTGTTATGTTTACGGAAACCGGATTGAAATTTGTCATATAGGCTGAATTCATGCAAGTGTTCAGTGATTTGGTCATGAACAATATATTCAAGTGCTTTGGAAACAGCAGGCAGTATGCTAATTGGTCGGTAATCACTAGGCAGTTGCGGGTTTTCGATCTTAGGGATGGGTCGAATTAGGCTTCTTTTCCATGCAGTGGGATATATTCCGTTCACGAGGGAAAAATTAAATATGTCAGTTAAGACAGGCACTAAGATATCGGCAACATTCTTAATCATGGTTATACCGATACTGTCGTTGCCTATTGCATCAGAAGAGATTCTCATTATTGCTTTTCTTGCCGTATTTGTTGTTACATGTTTTAGATGGAAGGTATCGTTGTTAGTTATCCTGTTTAGGGATTCTTGTGGACGGTAATTATCAGCTGTGCTGGTATTCAGAGGTGCAGAGAAGAATTCATTTAATTCGTTAGCTGACACATGAAAAGTGGTTTCCGATTTTGCCTTTCCGACCCCCAAGCTACGGAGATTCTTCCATAGAGTCGTGGGCGTCAGATCGCTGCATACAAGGGAGCGAGCGTGCCTGATTTTAGCATTGCGAATGCATTGTTTCACTCTGTTCCGTAGCTTTCTATATTCTTCGAAACGCTCGGGTTTCGGATCTGCCTTGAAACGCCTGTGGGCAGCATCCCTATTAGTCATCATTTGACGTAATTCAGCTGTCAGCCATGGAGCAGGAGATTTTCTTACACGGATTGTGCGCACAGGTGCATGTTTGTCATAGAGGGCAGTGAGTTTATCACCAAGTTCATTAATTTTGCCGTCGATTGTGGGTTTTCTGATTATTTGATGCCATGAGATTTCTGAGCAATCGGCTGTTAGAGCGTCAAGGTCAATACGTTTCATGTTCCTACAAGTTATGTAACGCGATTTGATCCTTGGGGGCTGCACAGAGTAGGCCAGGAATATTACATCATGTGCTGAGAGGCCAGGGGCCGATGTTTGACCAACATCTCTTACTTTGTCAGTCTGTTTCGTTGCGATTACGTCTATAAGAGTATGACTGTGCGCCGTATGGTGTGTAGGTTGTAATGGAAGAATGTTCATGCTATTGCAACTAAACAGTCTTCTTAGGTTTATTGCGGAGGGAGTGTCTCTTAGCAGGTCTATGTTCAAGTCACCCATTACGATGACATGTTCGTATTGACACTGAAGTGAATGTAATTCCGACTGGAAGGAACTCACTGAGCTTATTTTTGGCGGCTTGTACACGACGCCAGTCAAGAATTTCCGACTTTGTATATTTATTTCAATGAACATGAATTCAGCCTCTTTTTCTTCAGCAGGATTTGACGTACATAAGACTTTCGCTTTGAGATCTGTTCGTATATACGCGCCGACCCCGCCACCTCGCTTTTTTGATCTGTCTGCCCTAAGAAATGTGTACCCTGGGAGATGAATAGATGCAGAGGATATGTGTGGTTTCAACCACGTTTCGGATAAGAGGATTACGTGGTAGTTTAGTTGGTTGAAGAGGAGGCTAAGTTCTTCGTAATGTGCAGGTAAAGACTGGATGTTGCAGTGAGCTGCTAAAAGCTCTGACGCGTTCCGCTGAGCAGCCTGAACTAGGGTGGCAGACTGGTTTGTCCCTTTGTTAGGCACTACCTGCCGCGAGGGGCACTGGCCGCTGCTTCCGCCAAGTGACATAACACAGGGGTGTCCGAGATTTTGCGCGCCCTGTGTGTGACACCGTGAGTGCCGAAAGAAAGGCGACTGCTAGAGATTTCCTGAGGTTGCGGGAGTATAGAAAATGGATTAGTGGTATTCGGTGCAAGGAGAATATGACCAAAATAGTGACGGCTGTGTGTCACTGTGTATCCTCTGTCGTACGAGGAGAAATGTAATTAGCGTATTTGAAACAGCTTAGGGTGGAAATAAGGGAAAAGGGAGTGATTTAAGAGGCCGATGCTGCCAGCAGAGAGAAGTAAGCTTAATAATTAATAGATTATCGTAGGAAGCTAGAATTAAATTGAAATTTACTCAAGTGATGCTGGTAGTGATTATCGTAGGAAGCTACAATTAGATTTAAATTTGCTAAAGTGATACTGATAGTGATTTTTGTTATGAACAATTTAAACCGAAGAGATGGGTGATTAATGAACTAAAGGAGAAACTAATAATTGCAATAGAACTAATTCAGAACGGAAGAGAATAAACTGAGAAAATGAAAAAAGTATTAGCAGTAACTAAAATTAAGTAATGGTTAGAGCTACAGACACAAAAAAATAGTGAAAAGTTAATACAGTTACAAAAACAATTAGTTGAAGGTACAAATATGGGTATCATTAAAAAATTAATAAAATTACAAGACTATATCTGAGTATAGGGCTGTTACAATTTGCAAATGGTGTTAAGTTTGCACTTTTGGCTCGAGTAGCTTCACTTAATACTATTCAGTTCTGTCATGTTTGTGACTGTCTTCTTTCCAGCTGCTGTCTTAATGATTACTCTGCCATCCTGAGTCCACACATTCTGAAGACCGAAATGGGATATGGCACTGTTTAAAATCTTTAGCCGTTCGTGTGTCAGATCTTCCCTTATTGTAAGCCCTGTCCTTGCTAACTTCTTCTTCTGGGTAAAGATCTCTGCCCGTTTTCGGTACGAGATAAATTTAATTATTATTGGACGAGGTTTGGTGGCACCTGGTAGTTTTCGTCCCACCTGATGGCTCCTGTCAATGTCTGCCTTGGTCACTTCTACGCCTAATTTTTCACGCGCAACCTGTATAAGCAGGTTGTCCGTGTCTTCTTCTTTATTTTCTACTACTCCAAACAGTCGTAGACTATTTCGCCTTTGGTACTGTTCTAGTTCGTCAGTTGCGGCAGATAGTTTCACTTCCAACTCTCGTGCCTTTTTCTCGTATTCAGACACAGACTTTTTTAGTGCTGTAATTTCGGCAGTATTGGCCTCAACAGTTTCACGCATTTTGGCCAATACTGCTGCCGTTACAGTATCTGATATAGTGCCTGCCTAGGTAGCAGAATTCCTTAACTTCATTGACTTCGTGACCATCAATCCTGATGTTAAGTTTCTCACTGTTCTCATTTCTACTATTTCTCATTACCTTCGTCTTTCTCCGATTTACTCTCAAACCATACTGTGTACTCATTAGACTGTTCATTCCATTCAGCAGATCATTTAATTCTTCTTCACTTTCACTCAGGATAGCTATGTCATCAGCGAATCGTATCATTGATATCCTTCCACCTTGTATTTTAATTCCACTCCTGAACCTTTCTTTTATTTCCATCATTGCTTCCTCGATGTACAGATTGAAGAGTAAGGGCGAAAGGCTACAGCCTTGTCTTACACCCTTCTTAATACGAGCACTTCGTTCTTGATCGTCCACTCTTATTATTCCCTCTTGGTTGTTGTACATATTGTATATAACCCGTCTCTCCCTATAGCTTACCCCTACTTTTTTCAGAATCTCGAACAGCTTGCACCATTTTATATTGTCGAACGCTTTTTCCAGGTCGACAAATCCTATGAAAGTGTCTTGATTTTTCTTTAGCCTTGCTTCCATTATTAGCCGTAACGCCAGAATTGCCTCTCTCATCCCTTTACTTTTCCTAAAGCCAAACTGATCGTCACCTAGCGCATTCTCAATTTTCTTTTCCATTTTTCTGTATATTATTCTTGTAAGCAGCTTCGATGCATGAGCTGTTAAGCTGATTGTGCGATAATTCTCGCACTTGTCAGCTCCTGCCGTCTTCGGAATTGTGTGGATGATGCTTTTCCGAAAGTCAGATGGCATGTCGCCAGACTCATATATTCTACACACCAACGTGAATAGTCGTTTTGTTGCCACTTCCCCCAATGATGGGAATGTTATATATCCCTTCTGCCTTATTTGACCGTAAGTCCTCCAAAGCTCTTTTAAATTCCGATTCTAATACTGGATCCCCTATCTCTTCTAAATCGACTGCTGTTTCTTCTTCTATCACATCAGACAAATCTTCACCCTCATAGAGGCTTTCAATGTATTCTTTCCACCTATCTGCTCTCTCTTCTGCATTTAACAGTGGAATTCCCGTTGCGCTCTTAATGTTACCACCGTTGCTTTTAATGTCACCAAAGGTTGTTTTGACTTTCCTGTATGCTGAGTCTGTCCTTCCGACAATCATATCTTTTTCGATGTCTTCACATTTTTCCTGCAGCCTTTTCGTCTTAGCTTCCTTGCACTTCCTATTTATTTCATTCTTCAGCGACTTGTATTTCTGTATTGCTGATTTTCCCGGAACGTGTTTGTACTTCCTCCGTTCATCGATCAACTGAAGTATTTCTTCTGTTACCCATGGTTTCTTCGCAGCTACCTTCTTTGTACCTATGTTTTCCTTCCCAAATTCTGTGATGGCCCTCTTTAGAGATGTCCATTCCTCTTCAACTGTACTGCCTACTGCGCTATTCCTTATTGCTGTATCTATAGCGTTAGAGAACTTCAAACGTATCTCATCATTCCTTAGTACTTCCGTATCCCACTTCTTTGCGTATTGATTCTTCCTGACTAATGTCTTGAACTTCAGCCTACTCTTCATCACTACTATAATGTGATCTGAGTCTATATCTGCTCCTGGGTACGCCTTACAATCCAGTATCTGATTTCGGAATCTCTGTCTGACCATGATGTAATCTAATTGAAATCTTCCTGTATCTCCCGGCCTCTTCCAAGTATACCTCCTCCTCTTGTGATTCTTGAACAGGGTATTCGCTATTACTAGCTGAAACTTGTTACAGAACTCAATTAGTCATTCTCCTCTTTCATTCCTTGTCCCAAACCCATATTCTCCTGTAACCTTTTCCTCTACTCCTTCCCCTACAACTGCATTCCAGTCGCCCATGACTATTAGATTTTCGTCCCCCTTTACATACTGCATTACCCTTTCAATATCCTCATACCCTTTCTCTATCTGTTCATCTTCAGCTTGCGATGTCGGCATGTATACCTGAACTATCGTTGTCGGTGTTGGTCTGCTGTCGATTCTGATTAGAACAACCCGGTCACTGAACTGTTCACATCCTCTGCCCTACCTTGCTATTCATAACGAATCCTACACCTGTTATACCATTTTCTGCTGCTGTTGATATTACCCGATACTCCTTGTCTTCCTTCCACTTCACTTCACTGACCCCTACTATATCTAGATTGAGCCTTTGCATTTCCCTTTTCAGATTTTCTAGTTTCCCTACCACGTTCAAGCTTCTGACATTCCACGCCCCGACTCGTAGAACGTTATCCTTTCGTTGATTATTCAATCTTTTTCTCATGGTAACCTCCCCCTTGGCAGTCCCCTCCCGGAGATCCGAATGGGGGACTATTCCGGAATCTTTTGCCAATGGAGAGATCATCATGACACTTCTTCAATTACAGGCCACATGTCCTGTGGATATACGTTACGTGTGTTTAATGCATTGGTTTCCATTGCCTTCTGCATCCTCATGTCGTTGATCATTGCTGATTCTTCCGCCTTTAGGGGCAATTTCCCATCCCTAGGACAAGAGAGTGCCCTGAACCTCTATCCGCTCCTCCGCCCTCTTTGACAAGGCCGTTGGCAGAATGAGGCTGACTTCTTATGCCGGAAGTCTTCGGCCGCCAATGCTGATTATTTATCAAAATTTAGGCAGTGGTGGGGATCGAACCCGTGACCGAAGACGTTTTGATTATGAATCAAAGACGCTACCCCTAGACCACGGGTACATTCCACCATAAGAGTCCTTAAAAAAAATAGCTCTTTCGTTGGCAAATAATTTGAGTGTTGCACCATTTCCATCCCTCTTACGGGGTGCATAGTTTTCGTGTTTGTGTGAATTGTTAAAAATGTTTTTGTTTAAAGTAATCTGGTGTGTTGCAGATTTGCACCAGTGTACTCTTTCAGAGGTTGTTGTGAGCGGTGATGACTACGGCCGTGTTGAAAGGGAGCAGGAAAGCTTGTCAGCCCGAAGGCCCATACTGTTAATATTGTGTTTTTGCCTCTAAATAAAATTGTAGCTTGACATTTCGAGGGTGCTTTTCTGCTTATAATTTTAAATCTGTTTTTGAAAAAGCTTTTAGGAATAAAATTCACATTTGTTAAAAGTAATTTTATTTTCCATCAGTTAATTCCTGGCAACCACTTCCACGCTCACTTAGTGTGATTAAATGTGTTAATGTTCTTGATGAATCGCTAGTAAATAAAGTAAATTCCTTAAGAAAAGATTTTGAAAGTAAATTTACGGTTCAGGTCTCTCACTCGCACGTGAGACAAGACAGGACGCAGAAAGGTGAGGTACACAGATTCTGTTCACGGGAAAGGAGGGGGGGGTGGCGGGGAGGGGGGAAGGGGAGGCGTCAGGAAGGGCGTCATTCACCGCCTGCCACTACGAATACCAAATGGGAAACAACATGCACACACATTGGAAACACGATATAAGTCCAGGAAGAAGAAGAGGAGATGATGATGAAGAAGGAGAAGTGTATCTCGTGTGCGGAGATGTTTTCTGAAACTATAATGAAAAATACGCAGATTACGATCGAATTTACAAATCCCCCTCGAGAAAGGCCGCTAAAAACTGATGAAATAGTTCCCGGGTGAATAGTCAGATGGTCCAACGGGCACATTTCCATGGTCAGAAACACTGATGAACTGTTCATCTATGCACCAAATGATGGCTAAAAGGGCGCTTGCCGAAAGGTTGTGCCCGTTGGACGCTGACATACGACATTTCACCCGTGATCTATTTCGTCACAAGTCCCTGGGAAAAGCTGAACAATCACACACCTAAAAAGTGTTGCCTAGCAACAGAGGAAAGTCGATGACGTTCTCCATAGGTTCTCCAGCGCAGCTTGCATGGAACCCCCACTCGTAATAAACCTCCAGAAATGTCGCAGTTTAGCCGGTGAGTCGTCAGATGGTGCTATAAGGGGCGTACAGAATAAACGGCCACGCTTTCCCATCCGAGTATTGCGATAATTAAGCCGGTCCGTCCTTGAAATGACTTAGTGAGCTGGCGCGTACAAATTCTTTATACCTGTTATATGGAGATACTGTCGTAGTTTTATGCCCCCTTGCAGAGCCGTAGCAGGGCCGTCGGGTTTTAAAAATGCAATACTGATGTCTATGTTTTACGTAATTAAGCGGGAAGAAGTTTTTTCTGAGCAAGTAATTTTTATAGGGATGTCATTATTGTAGCGGGACTTTGAATTTCGCCGCGCTACACTCGTTCCCTCAGATAAAAAATATCCCGTCGCAGCGGTATGAGCGCTCGACGGCAGAGAAAATACTAAAATTGTAACTCTTTTTTTTGTTTTCTATTCGTTTCTTTATTGTCTCTCGAGAGCGGAAGCTTAATGCAGACGTGATCTGATGCTGACGTAAAAAACTTAATAGCTACTCTTGATCCAATTTTAATGTGTAGACATATTGTGGAAGTTGTTATGACATTTGGAGGAGGGAAGCAACGTAAAATAAATTGCATTTAATATCAAGACGGTTTTGTATACATTAGAAATTCCTGGACAATGAAACTTATTGCAGGATTTCGGAGCAGACTTTTCAGACAGAAATGAAGTACGAGATTTTTGAAGACCTAGACGCCGCACGAAACAAGAAGACATGTTAACATGGTAAAGAATTAACTCTAAGCTACGCCATTTCCCCCTGTCAGTTACATTTTGTTATTCACTGTTCTTTTTCAATAATTTTTGTAGTGGAAATTGGTTTAACTTTTGCTCAAAAACGCCACAAGGACCACCCCAACAATAGCTTTTCCGAATCACGAACTCCGATAGCTTTCTGTAATACCAATTCCGATTTGCTTTTCATTCTTTCCCTTTTTCACTGTCATTTACGATTATAAAACCCCTTTTTTATTCACCATTTCTTCCCACATTTTCAACCTTTTCTTTTTCTTTTCTTCTCTCTTGTTTTTCTTTTTTTTATTAACCACTACTTTATGGTGCGCTTATTTAACGAACGCCGTAAAATCAACGTGATCACACAGATTATAAACTAAGTATTAACTGTACGAGAGCATGGTCTGCATCATGACTAGGTCGAAAGGTATCCTGCTGCCGACTGGCGACGATGGTACACAGTGTGTAAATTGAGCTTACAATCAGAATAGCTCGTACAAGATCTTACATCTTCGTTTGTGCCAAAGATATTCATTTATTTATTGATATCAGCGTTTCCTGGCACTGTAAAATTGCTGAAATACACTCCTGGAAATGGAAATAAGAACACCGTGAATTCATTGTCCCAGGAAGGGGAAACTTTATTGACACATTCCTGGGGTCAGATACATCACATGATCACACTGACAGAGCCACAGGCACATAGACACAGGCAACAGAGCATGCACAATGTCGGCACTAGTACAGTGTATATCCACCTTTCGCAGCAATGCAGGCTGCTATTCTCCCATGGAGACGATCGTAGAGATGCTGGATGTAGTCCTGTGGAACGGCTTGCCATGCCATTTCCACCTGGCGCCTCAGTTGGACCAGCGTTCGTGCTGGACGTGCAGACCGCGTGAGACGACGCTTCATCCAGTCCCAAACATGCTCAATGGGGGACAGATCCGGCGATCTTGCTGGCCAGGGTAGTTGACTTACACCTTCTAGAGCACGTTGGGTGGCACGGGATACATGCGGACGTGCATTGTCCTGTTGGAACAGCAAGTTCCCTTGCCGGTCTAGGAATGGTAGAACGATGGGTTAGATGACGGTTTGGCTGTACCGTGCACTATTCAGTGTCCCCTCGACGATCACCAGTGGTGTACGGCCAGTGTAGGAGATCGCTCCCCACACCATGATGCCGGGTGTTGGCCCTGTGTGCCTCGGTCGTATGCAGTCCTGATTGTGGCGCTCACCTGCACGGCGCCAAACACGCATACGACCATCATTGGCACCAAGGCAGAAGCGACTCTCATCGCTGAAGACGACACGTCTCCATTCGTCCCTCCATTCACGCCTGTCGCGACACCACTGGAGGCGGGCTGCACGATGTTGGGGCGTGAGCGGAAGACGGCCTAACGGTGTGCGGGACCGTAGCCCAGCTTCATGGAGACGGTTGCGAATGGTCCTCGCCGATACCCCAGGAGCAACAGTGTCCCTAATTTGCTGGGAAGTGGCGGTGCCGTCCCCTACGGCACTGCGTAGGGTCCTACGGTCTTGGCGTGCATCCGTGCGTCGCTGCGGTCCGGTCCCAGGTCGACGGGCACGTGCACCTTCCGCCGACCACTGGCGACAACATCGATGCACTGTGGAAACCTCACGCCCCACGTGTTGAGTAATTCGGCGGTACGTCCACCCGGCCTCCCGCATGCCCACTATACGCCCTCGCTCAAAGTCCGTCAACTGCACATACGGTTCACGTCCACGCTGTCGCGGCATGCTACCAGTGTTAAAGACTGCGATGGAGCTCCGTATGCCACGGCAAACTGGCTGACACTGACGGCGGCGGTGCACAAATGCTGCGCAGCTAGCGCCATTCGACGGCCAACACCGCGGTTCCTGGTGTGTCCGCTGTGCCGTGCGTGTGATCATTGCTTGTACAGCCCTCTCGCAGTGTCCGGAGGAAGTATGGTGGGTCTGACACACCGGTGTCAATGTGTTCTTTTTTCCATTTCCAGGAGTGTATAATGTCCTCCTAATGTCTGAGAGGCAAAAGGCAACTTTTGTTAGCAAATATTTATTAATAACAGTTACTTTATCCGCACCAGAATGAATGTACTTTCCCTACGTATCTCTTTGGTGACGTTACAAGCGATTTCTGCATCGGCCTCTCATCCCACTGGCTCTGAAAGCGCCAGATGTCCAGCCGCATCTGCTAGCCAGCGCGGGGATCTGTCGGTCGCTCCTTACTCCATACGTACTGCAGCACTGATAAAGGGCACTTCAACTAATCGAAATAGCAAAACTAGAAATAAAGTAAAATACATGTAAGGGGTGCCTTAAAAACTCGTAGTCATCAGTAAAAAAATGACGTATTGTCAACTTTGATTTGTGACTGGCTGATCATCTTGTTTTATTTCTGTGTGCGTTTGTGTGTGTCTGTGTGTGAAATCTTATGGGACTTAACTGCTAAGGTCATCAGTCCCTAAGCTTACACGCTACTTAACCTAAATTATCCTAAGGACAATCACACATACCCATGCCCGAGGGAGGACTCGACCCTCCGCCGGGACCAGCCGCACATTTATTTGCTTCACCAATTATCATCGTCCGACTAAGGCGGCAAAATGACGTACCAAACGCGTTGTGAGCATAAGTTAGCTTTAAATAAATGCTTCGCGACAAACTTTTAATTCAACCTCAGTCTTTCGATGATTTCCTCCATCGCTATCGTCGGGGTCCTCTGTTTACTGGAAGCGAACACTTACTGACCCATATTTCAGAGTACAGCGCTTTCAATACCAATTCCAAGAGAAAACAGTTTCAAACAGGCTGATACATAGAGCTAAAACAGTCTCTAACAAGGAACACCTGGAGAGATCAAGACATCTAAAAAATATATTCCGGAAGAACGGCTGTAGCGATCAAGATATTAAGTAATCCATCTGCAAGAATCAAAAACAGAGAGGTAGTCAGTGATGAGAAGATGATCGGATTACAGCACCCCTTTCTTTCTTCGGAGATACAACAAATAAAATAGGCAGAGTCCTGGGTAGACATGATATTCAAGCCATTTTCCGGCCACCCAAGAAAAATAAAGAGACGCTGCGTGCAGTTAAAGACAGTTTTGGTCTCGGTGTTCGTAGAATATACAGGGTGATTCAAAAAGAATACCACAACTTTAGGAATTTAAAACTCTGCAACGACAAAAGGCAGAGCTAAGCACTATCTGTTGGCGAATTAAGGGAGCTATAAAGTTTCATTTAGTTGTACATTTGTTCGCTTGAGACGCTGTTGACTAGGCGTCAGCGTCAGTTGATGCTAAGATGGCGACCGCTCAACAGAAAGCTTTTTGTGTTATTGAGTACGGCAGAAGTGAATCGACGACAGTTGTTCAGCGTGCATTTCGAACGAAGTATGGTGTTAAACCTCCTGATAGGTGGTGTATTAAACGTTGGTATAAACAGTTTACAGAGAATGGGTGTTTGTGCAAAGGGAAAAGTTCTGGATGGCCGAGAACGAGTGATGAAAATGTAGCACGCATCCAGCAAGCAGTAACTGGACTACAGTATCTGGAGATGTTAGAGAATTGGCTGTTCCCTCAGCTCGAACAAGAAGCACAACAATTCATATTTCAGCAGGATGGAGCGCCACCACATTGGCACTTATCTGTCCGTAACTACCTGAACGTCAACTACCCGAGGCAATGGATCGCCCGCCAGGCAGCCCGTGACAGAGCACTTCATCACTGGCCTCCAAGAAGCCCTGATCTTACCCCCTGCGATTTTTTCTTATGGGGGTATGTTAAGGATATGGTGTTTCAGCCACCTCTCCCAGCCACCATTGATGATTTGAAACGAGAAATAACAGCAGCTATCCAAACTGTTATGCCTGATATGCTACAGAGAGTGTGGAACGAGTTGGAGTATCGGGTTGATATTGCTCGAGTGTCTGGAGGGGGCCATATTGAACATCTCTGAACTTGTTTTTGAGTGAAAAAAAAACCTTTTTAAATACTCTTTGTAATTATGTATAACAGAAGGTTATATTATGTTTCTTTCATTAAATACACATTTTTAAAGTTGTGGTATTCTTTTTGAATCACCCTGTATAAAATCCTTTGTGAATGTGGCAACAGTTATATTGGTCAGACAGTGCGAACCGTGTCAGAACACTGCATGGAGCAGCAACGCCGCGTGAAATATGGCGATGTTGACAAATCTGATGCCTCCGAACACATCCTAATGAACAGCTGTAAGATTACTAGGATTCTGTCATCATAGAAGCCGTTCAGATCTCTTAACCGAGATAGTGGCTACACGCTTAGATACACCATTAGTGGTGGATGGAAACGGACGCTCGATCCTGAAAGGCAAGACAAAAATTAGCTGAAGCGTCCACCATATACCGATGGCCGCCAATGTTCTTCAGTCACAGACGTCGACATAATCACTAGTAGTACACTCCTGGAAATTGAAATAAGAACACCGTGAATTCATTGTCCCAGGAAGGGGAAACTTTATTGACACATTCCTGGGGTCAGATACATCACATGATCACACTGACAGAACGACAGGCACATAGACACAGGCAACAGAGCATGCACAATGTCGGCACTAGTACAGTGTATACCCACCTTTCGCAGCAATGCAGGCTGCTATTCTCCCATGGAGACGATCGTAGAGATGCTGGATGTAGTCCTGTGGAACGGCTTGCCATGCCATTTCCACCTGGCGCCTCAGTTGGACCAGCGTTCGTGCTGGACGTGCAGACCTTGTGAGACGACGCTTCATCCAGTCCCAAACATGCTCAATGGGGTACAGATCCGGAGATCTTGCTGGCCAGGGTAGTTGACTTACACCTTCTAGAGCACGTTGGGTGGCACGGGATACATGCGGACGTGCATTGTCCTGTTGGAACAGCAAGTTCCCTTGCCGGTCTAGGAATGGTAGAACGATGGGTTCGATGACGGTTTGGATGTACCGTGCACTATTCAGTGTCCCCTCGACGATCACCAGTGGTGTACGGCCAGTGTAGGAGATCGCTCCCCACACCATGATGCCGGGTGTTGGCCCTGTGTGCCTCGGTCGTATGCAGTCCTGATTGTGGCGCTCACCTGCACGGCGCCAAACACGCATACGACCATCATTGGCACCAAGGCAGAAGCGACTCTCATCGCTGAAGACGAAACGTCTCCATTCGTCCCTCCATTCACGCCTGTCGCGACACCACTGGAGGCGGGCTGCACGATGTTGGGGCGTGAGCGGAAGACGGCCTAACGGTGTGCGGGACCGTAGCCCAGCTTCATGGAGACGGTTGCGAATGGTCCTCGCCGATACCCCAGGAGCAACAGTGTCCCTAATTTGCTGGGAAGTGGCGGTGCGGTCCCCTACGGCACTGCGTAGGATCCTACGGTCTTGGCGTGCATCCGTGCGTCGCTGCGGTCCGGTCCCAGGTCGACGGGCACGTGCACCTTCCGCCGACCACTGGCGACAACATCGATGTACTGTGGAGACCTCACGCCCCACGTGTTGAGCAATTCGGCGGTACGTCCACCCGGCCTCCCGCATGCCCACTATGCGCCCTCGCTCAAAGTCCGTCAACTGCACATACGGTTCACGTCCACGCTGTCGCGGCATGCTACCAGTGTTAAAGACTGCGATGGAGCTCCGTATGCCACGGCAAACTGGCTGACACTGACGGCGGCGGTGCACAAATGCTGCGCAGCTAGCGCCATTCGACGGCCAACACCGCGGTTCCTGGTGTGTCCGCTGTGCTGTGCGTGTGATCATTGCTTGTACAGCCCTCTCGCAGTGTCCGGAGCAAGTGTGGTGGGTCTGACACACCGGTGTCAATGTGTTCTTTTTTCCATTTCCAGGAGTGTATATGGAAGTTTCGTGATGTCTTGGCGTTTGCATAAAGCATTTAACAGCCTACTGATGTCTCCCGAGAAAGCCTCTGAAAGCTTCAGACTGAATGCAAATCTGACGCGGCAAGAATTCCTTTCTTCCAGGAGTGCTAGTACTGCAAGGTTCGCAGGAGAGCTTCTGTGAAGTTTCGAAGGTAGGAGACGAGGTACTGGCGGAATTAAAGCTGTGAGGACGGGGCGTGAGTCGTGCTTGGGTAGCTCAGTTGCCGGCACGGTAGCTCAGCGTGTTCGGTCAGAGGGTTAGCTGCCCTCTGTAATAAAAAAAACTGAGTTAATGGATCAACAACGAACTGAAACGGGTGTCTTGCGACGTCCGCACCGAACAGATGAAACGAACGAAAACGAACAAAATGAGATAAAAAAAACAAAAACAAAAAAAAAAAACAAAGTCGGTAGAGCACTTGCCTGCGGAAGGCAAAGGTCCCGAGTTCGAGTCTCGGTCCGGCACACAGTTTTAATCTGCCAGGAAGTTTCATATCAGCGCACACTCCGCTGTAGAGTGAAAATCTCATTCTATTCCGTGAAGCAGTTATTCAAGAATGTCACCGCGGAAAACAACGTTGTCAGCATAAGTCAGATATAATGAGAATGTTACGTCAGTCCTTGCAACGTTTGCCTCTAGACGGGTGATGTCCTCTGTTTGAAATCAGGTACTGAACTGTGAAACGCTTTTGTGACTGTTGTCATAAGCTGCTGAAAGAAGTTCACTGTCGTTATAGTCTCAATAGTTGTCCGTAGTTGTGTAAGCAAATTAGACATTTGGTAGCCAATAAATATGCGCAAGTTGTAAATGATTTTAAGCAAAAAATAAGAGTGAAGAGAGTTTGCGAGAATTTCTGGCTTGTGCCGAATTTTTGAAGGCCGAAATACCAAGAAATTTTTGGAGTTTTTTCAGATTTCACTTATAGCTCGAAAACGATACATCCCATAGAAGATTCCCAAAACACCAAAATGGGCGAGCATAACATTTCCCGTATAATAATCTACTTAAAACTGAGCACTGGTTCAGCCGTTCAGCGATAATCCATCGTCAAAACCGGCAAAGTTTACCAACTTGGCGAAAAAGTGACTTGTGCTAATGTTCCAATGCCCGTAAAAACAGCTATTCCAAATGAAAAGTGTGACGCATAAAGCTTAGAGCATCAAATTATGCGTAAAAGGTGCTACCAGATTTTGAAATTGATCCACTGATTTGAAAAGATACAAATAAAAAGGTGATTCCTTATAAGATCTTTTGTGAAGTCAATTTTCTGTTGAACCTCAAATCGTCCACATTAGTCCAAATCCCCGGATTAAAGGGCCGTTTAGTTAAGTACCTACCTAGTTAAGTATTTAGCTCGATGTATTAATATTAATTAAAAACCGTTTCAGTCCAAGATATGTAAAAACTGACAAAAAAACGTATCAAATGAAAGGTTTTACTGATGGAAAAATATTTCACTTGCAATATAAAATTGATGAGCGATGAAATATTTGCAAACATTCTATAAGCAATTATTGTTCTGTATCCACATCTATTTACATTTTTTTTTGTGATTTTTTGCGTTTTCGGAAACAAGGTCCCATGGAGGAAACGTTGTCATCCAGTTCTTCGTCCTCTTCTTGCATGGGATCTAAATCGATTTCGTCCTCGACGCTGTCAATCTCATCGATGATTTGCATCGAATCGTGGAAGACGTCCCCTTCTGTTAGAGAGTGAGGGCATAAAAGGCCCTTTGCAATCGATTCATATTGCCGTGACTTTGTAGGCGCCCTTTTGCAGGAACAAGCTTGTCGGCATCCGTTCTTGCACGTGCAGGGTATAGTGTTAAACCGTTTCTGAGGCGCTGGTGGTCGGACGTTAGCAATGCTTATCAGACCGTTTTTCGTGGTCTTCCATACCCATCTCAGTGGATCCAGCTGGTTGTTCCTCCAGATCCAAACCCGCAAGCAGACCCAGAGCGAGCCCTAGCGAGTGGCGGCGTCTTCGGTGGGAGGGAAAGACGCCAAACAGACATTTTTCAACAAAGCTCCCTGGAACAGTTGCAGACGAATTTAATTCAATGGTTTGGAGCTGCCACCCGTGTAGTCCTGCCTCAGTGAACTTGTCAGGAGTGGCGATGGGCTCCATGAAATCTGAGGCGACGTGCTGGAGGTTCAAGTTCTTTTGATGCCTTTATAAATTTTTTTTTGGTCTGTCGAAAAAATGTGGAGGTGACTTCACAGCCACTGAAGGCGTGAACAAATAACACGTGTTTTTTGGATACTTTAGAGAGCTTAGAACCGCTGGGAGTGTATATGAATGTGTATTGGTTGCCTTTTCCAGGTTTCTTAAGCACGATACTGGTGACGTGTTCTTCCTTCTCACTATTATCAGGTATGTGGTTAGTCAGCAGGATCAACAAATCAGTATCTTCCCCGATAATGTTTCCTCCCTGTTTCTATGTCTGTGCCATAAATCAAGGTGTCTGCGTTCTCAGTGACCTGCTTGAACTGATATCCTCCACGAAATAATTTTTCTCTCAACATTGAGATGAAACGTTTCTTATTAAGTTCTTTTAGCAAGAAACGTTCTTTTGGTGTAGTTGATGACATTTTCTCATCCAATAAGACAGAAGCGGACGAGATTTCGCGGGATCTGCAGGCACATTCAGCAGATCTTATGCTTTTGTGAATAATTTTCTCAGAGTATCCATAAACACAATGGCGTAATCGAACCTGTAGTGTTTTTTGACATAGTTCCTCTATTATTCAAGGATGGAGGAAAACAATTCTTGGTCCACATAACTGGGTGTAAGAGGAACCCACCGTCGAGGACGAAGTATGTGCTGCTTGTGGTTTTGACTGGATTGAACAGTTTAAAGAGATCTGATTTTCTTGTCTTGCACATTATTTCGTCATAATCAAAAAGAGGTAATGGATATGGGTTAACTGAACGGTGAAATATGACACTAGATGTTGTGGTGACTTCATATGGAAAGGGATTCTACGGAAATATGTATAATGAAAACCAGAGACTGGTTCAGCATTCAGTTTGACTTGTACACGTCACGGCTAGTAGCAGCCCTACCCGAGTCTTCCTCAGGAGCTGCATGATCTTTAAGTTTTTCCCTTGGATATTTTCCAAGCTGTCTTTCCTTTTTATTAAATACTCCTTGTATCGTTACCACTATGAATTAACTAGTTGAATAATTAAATTAATAAAAAGGTGCCTAAATAAATTTCTCTTACATTTGAATATTTCGAAGAATGTGGATTATGTGGGGCTCAGAAAGAAAATTGACTTCACAAAAAGTTTTCTTAGAAATTCAGCGCTACAAATATCTTGAGGTATTTATTTGTAACTTTCCAAAGGAGTGAGTCAATTTCAAAATTTAGCAGCTCTTTTCACGAAGAATTTGATGCCCTACAACTTTTATGCCTGACACTTTTCACTTGGACTATCCGTTTCTGAGCTACAGGGGTTGGAACATCAGCATAAATCAAGTTGGTAAACATTGCCGGTTTTGACCATCGATTATGTATGAACAGCTGAACCGATTTTAAATTTTAAGTAGATCATTCTACAGGAAATGTTACCCGCCAGGTTAGCCTAGCGCGCTAACGCGCTGCTTCCTGGACTCGGGTAGGCGCGCCAGTCCCGGATCGAATCCGCCTGGCGGATTAACGACGAGGGCTGGTGTGCCGGCCAGCCTGGATGTGGTTTTTAGGCGGTTTTCCACATTCCCCTAGGTGAATACCGGGCTGGTCCCCACGTCCCGCCTCAGTTACACGGCTCGCAGACATCTGAACACTTTTCCACTATACCGTGGATTACACTGGTCGCAGACCGTTGGGGTACACTAATTCCTTCCCGGGGGGGGGGGGGGGGTTCGTGGTGGCAGCAGGAAGGGCATCTGGCCAACCCTTCAACTAACATTGCCACATCCGATTAACCATGCCGACCCTGCGTATCTGCGGGAAAAACGTCACAAGCAAAAGAAAAGAGGAGAAGATTCTACGGGAAATGTTGCACCCTTTCATTTTCGTATTTTTGGGATTTTCTCTAGGATGTCTAGTCTTGAAGTTATAAGCGAAAAACTGAAAAACGCCCAAAAATTCGTGGTTTCCGGCCCTGAAACGTTTAGCATAAGCCAGAAATAGTCGCAAACTCATTTAATTCTTATTTTTAATGCGTCAATTGAAATTATTTGTAGCTTGTCCATATTTACTGACCAGCACGGCCTTTTTGCGGTTTTAATTTTCCTGGGCCAATAGACGGTTGGCAAGAGTGAGTGCTGAGTATCTGCGCGTTCCCGCTCCCGAAAGCGAAGAATGGCTCTCAAGCTTCTTCGGAGGCGGCACCACCGCTTTTGTAGAAGACGGCAACGACTTTGTGACTCCGGCGGGAGTGTGAGGGGGCGAGGGCGAGGGCGGGCCCACCGAGGCTGGGGAAGGCGCGGCGCGGCGCGGCGGCCTACAAAAGGGTGCCCGCTCTGGGCCAGGCTGCGTTTCCCTCTGCAGGGACGACTTTCCGGCAGTCGGCAGATACAATTAGAGATAGGCGGCGCGGCCATGCATTCTGAAATTAAAAGCTTTTCGGATGCAAATGACGCGCCGGCTCTCGGAGGGGTCTGTGCTTAAATAAGATCTCTGGGCCGCGGCACGTCAGCGCTCCGCGGGGGTCCGGAGCCGTAGTGGCGACCGGTCTACTTGCTGTGCGCGCCTGCTGCCAGGCAACCCGACAGCCACACACAGCCAGCCTGACAATCCTAAAGCCGTCGGCACACGGGCCGTGCTGCCGAACGTTAACGTTGAGCGTGCCAAGTTCAACGTGCTTCTGGACGCTCAGGAATGATGCGACTCGTGCATACGGTACGTGGACCCCAACGTGGTATACGCGGTCGTAACGCACTCCAGCGCCAGTTGAGGGATGTTTCTAGTTCGTAAATCACACTGTTTACTCAACGGGCGCTCGTAAAATTCCCACGTTAGTTTTATTAAAACGCACATTTCCTCCATCGTCCACGAAAAGGAAAGTACTATGTCCAATTAATAAGAACACAGGATTATAAAAGTTCCATTACAAACAGTGCGGTACAAATTTGGAATACTTCTCCTCAGAAGATAAACGTTATTTCGTCATTCCCACATTTTAGTAAAACCCCAAGGTCAGTCTTACTTGATCACTGTTTCTACCCAGTAGCAGAATCATTGCAACATGTGAATTACGAAGCGTAAAAGAAAAAGGGGCAAAATATCTCTATACAAGTAGCGCAAGCTGTCCTGTAATTAAGCAAATCGAACAAAATCACCCCTAAAAAAAAGGTGAACTTATATTTACATAACATTAAATATTATAACATATACTTATATTAAACTAATAATAAAGTATTAGAACTAAATAAAAACGCAAATGTGAGGTAAAAATATTTTGGTGTATTACGACACGAACCACCGCCACAACAAAGGTTCATGACTGGACAGAGACGCTACTCATTACGCGAAACCACCAACAGGCTCCTCTTCATTAAAAATATTGTTACCCCTCGCTAAAAACGTTAATCATAGATACTTATGTTATTAATTGAAATTTAATTATAGCAAATTGTACGAAGAACAATTTTGGGTGGATCTTCAGTGTGTCGCTGCCTTCAAATAGCCTACTCTCATAATACGCTCGTTACAATAATTCTTTTGCCATGAATATGATGTTTCTCATTATTTTATTGGAATGAATCACACAACTGACAACGGTTTTTCCAGTGATTCTCAAATTTCTGGTACTCAGAAACGGCATATATACATATAGGTTTGAAATGAATGCCAATATGGCGCCTTACAACTCTGTACTGAAAGGAGGCGGCGCGCGTGTGACGTAGGTGGCGTTGTGCCATCTCATTGGTCAACGCTCAGACGCACGCTCAGAATATCTGACATGCCAGATATTGCTCTGCATGTTCGGAAAGACTCCCGAACGTGCTATTCCACAATATGACGTCATAAACTGGGCACGCTCAACGCTCAACGTTCGAATGCACGATGCGTGTGCCGACGGCTTAATGCGCTGAGATCTGTCACCAAACTGAAGGTATCGCTGCAGCTCGTCCAACGTACTCGTACTAACAGGAATCTTCCGCAATGGATTGAAAAATAGGCTATTCAGCAAATACCCACGGTAAATTGTTGATGATGAACAGAACCAGCCACAAACAGATTTCGCGTTACTTAATTCAAAAAGTACTGTTACCGGTTTCGAATTTTTCAGTTCTTCATCAGACGGTTTTTTCGTGCTTTCATCGAAACAAATGATACATTGGTTTCCTGTGAATTGCCCTAGGATAAACAATAATTCACAGTTCCAGACGTTGAACAAAAATGGTTGGGCTACAGATTTAAGTTAGAAAGCAACTTACCAGAAATGTACAGCTGGCACATTTGCTGTCGCAGTTTCCTTCCAAAGAAGTATATTTCCAAGGATGTTTGTATTTTCACTGTCGCGTGTGCTGGTTGTAAACCGTTGAATTTAAAACGAATTTTCAATGTGCACCACATATTTTGACTCATAACATACAAAAGCAAATACAGAGCTTACGAAGTACATGAGTGTCAAAGATGCTGCGATACAATGAAATAAAGATACGAAAGATATGGATTTTTTTTCTTGGGGGGGGGGGGGGAGGGGGAGGAGGAAGCGTAAATTGCTATTGTGTTAAATTGAAAAATTGTTTTACATTAAATGGAGGGCGTTAAATACAGATAGGTAATAATAAATACATGGCATTTTGTGAGTTATAGCGTCACAAACTTATCTCATATGAAGGTAGAGAAACAAATGTGGACAACAAAGTATGGGAATTTGTATTCGAGTATGGAAACTACTTTCTGGAAGTTTTTTAGGAAAAGACTGTTAGCCACGTCAGCCTGCTCGTTAAGGATATTATCACGGAAAGTCTTTGTGTTTGTGTGTGTGTGTGTGTGTGTGTGTGTATATTTCTCTTTCCTCTGACTGGTTCACAGTGGCTCTTCTTTCTGCTATATTTAATATTTTCTAGTTACTCTCAGTGTTTCTCACTGAATAGGTTTCTTCTGCAGTGTGAGCTGCAAATGTAAATTTGTTCAAGTTTCTAAGCCTTAAGGCATCAAGATGATCTTTGTATCTAATCTTGAAAATTCTGTCTGTCTGACCTATGTAGAATCATGGGTACAGATCACATTGGAGATTGTATACTTCTGATTTACTGTAGAGAGGTTTGGAATGATTCACATCACGGACTTTACTATTAGCAGAGAAGCTGATATTAATATTCTTCTTTTTAACGAAGTTTGCATATTGATATGACATTGGGCCTATGTATGGGATAACGGTGTATTTACGTTTGGCTTCTGTGGGAGGCTGTTTTGGATTGAATGCTGTGTGAACTGCTGTTCCGTGGAGCTGTGGCTTTTATTTTCATCTTGTTGTGGAGTTTGTCTATTATCATACAGTCATAGCTGTTATTATGGGCAAATGTTTCAATCAAATTGATTTCATTTTTTCTGTATGGTTGATGGTGACATCGTACACCGAGTGCAAAAAGTACTTCTGAGTCACACAGATCAACAAAATCAAATCAATTTAGTTAAAACAGCTCCTTATAAAAATGACTATAATCGTATAATAATAGTCAAACACAGACAAACTTCATACTTCAATATGAATGTTTGCACAACTATCTGCAGATCAAGTACCTAACCTGATATATTGTATGTACCTACAATCATCAGTATTATTCAAGGCACTAAGTACTAATAAATCCTAATATAATATCTTTGTATCGTTGCATCTTTGCCACTCAAGTACTTTGCTTGCTATGTTGTGAATCAAATCATGTGGTGCACATTGAAAATTTGTTTTACGACCAAACGTATGTGATTGTGAAAATACGAACATTCTTGGAAATATACTTCATTGGAAGGAAACTGCAGCAATAAATGCGCCAGATAGGCATTTCACATAAGTTGCATTTTAACTCATATCTGTAGCCCAACCATTTTTGTTCCACGTTTGTAATTGTGTATTATGGCTTATCCCAGGGCAGCTCACAGAAAACCGATGTATCATTTGTTTTGATGAAAGCATGAAAAAGCCGTCTGATGATGAATTGAGACAAATTCTAAACCGGTAACGGTACTTTTCGAATAAAATAACGCGTAACCTGTTTATGGCTGTTACTGTATACCATCCACAATTTCTGTCTTATAAGAGCCACTGTCTCCAACCGTGTGTTTATTTGGCAAAATTGGAAATACCAGAAGTTAAGAAATAAATAGTCGACCTTGATAACGCAGATAAGTGCAATAACTGATTAACAATTCAAGCAACCAATATTATGACAATAATAACATAAAGAAGAAAATCGAGGACGGTATAAGATTGCGCTACAGTATTTTCTCCATACTGTTCAGTCCATAAACCGAAGAAGCGATGACGAAAATGAAAGGAGGGTTCAAGAGTGGGATTAAAATTCAGTGTTAAAAATCAATGATAAGATTCGCTAGCGACATTTCTGCTCTCAGAGGAACTGAGGGAGAATTACAGGACGTGCTGAATGGAGCGAACAGTCTAATGAGTACAGAACATCGATCGAGAGTATACCGAAGACAGACGGAAGTAATGACGATTACAGAAATCAGATTACAGATAAATTTATCATCAAAACTGATAAGCACGGAGTAGATTAAGTTAAGGAATTTTGCTGCAAACAAAGTTACTCTGACGGACGAAGCAAGATGGGCATAGGAAGTAGACTACCACAGTTAGACAAGGAGGACATTCTGCTATAGGATGAAAGGAAAATTTCTCCATCAAGTTTTAGAATATCTTTTAATACATGAATATTTTCACAGAAGGATATTAGTACATATGAATGAGTGATTTGGACAGTCATCTGTTCGCTTTTTTTAGTAATTTGTGTGGTGTCCCTGATTATGAAGACTTTCTTCAACTCGTCTGCCTAAACTCTCCACGAGCATTGCTGTCTGTTCAGGAGTGACCAAAGTTAATTCTTCAGAAAGACGTGAGATAAGCTGGCCTCTGTTCTCCTTTGGGCGGACGAGATTCTTTGAGGACTTCATCCTGTAGTCTGGCCCACAAGTGGTTTATAGGTCTTACGTCTGGACTGTTTCGAGGTCAGTGATCCCAAGCAACAAGGAATATTCTCTTATTAAGAACTGTTATTTGTTTGGCTGTGTGAGTTGGTACTCCATCTTGCATGAAAACAGCATTGTCTGAATATGGAAAAGACCTTTTTGGACCGATTGAGTATAGATAGAAACAATTCTTTTCCGACAGTAGTCACCATTACCTGTCTTTTAATCACCAATCATGTGCAGTTCAGTCACAGATGAGACCCGTGACAATTATATTCAATCCTTCCTTTTTTCTGTGGACTGGAGAAATTTTCACTGGTTTATTTTAGTGAATCGGGCGTTTTGGTTGTCGGGCTTTGCGTAAAGCTCTACAGGAGACTCGTGTGTAAACAAAATTTGCATTTTTCCCTCTTTCCTTCAGGATTAACATCGCAGAGGCCAACACACATTATTCTTTTACAAAACGTCTGACGTTCAATATTTTTTTTCTAACAGTATGTGTTTTGTTGGTTGGACATAAGCATGTTTTCCGCAGGATTTTATACAAATTAAGTCTTTTACAATACTCCTCCCAATGGTATTGTGTCTTTACTGGTTGTCATCTGACAAATTCAGCCGTCTGGAAACTGCCAGAGTACTGACACCAATTTTATACGCTACCGTATGTCTGATTTTCTTGTGTTTTCTATTAGTTTTGTCGGTCGTCCAACTCTGTTTTTGTCACTAACACTACCATCACTTCTATCAACCCAAATCCTAGCAGTTTTTGGATCATCACCCAGTGTTCGAGAAATTTTGGTGTTAGACATTCCACTAGCATGGAAGAAAATCACATGTTCACTTTCTGGTCCCGTTTTTTAATGAAACCTTAAGAAATACGAAAAACGCAACCAACCACAGAGCGGTATACAAAATTTAAAATAAATTTAAAGAAGCCGTGTGAAAATCTATTAAAATGAAGATAATTAGACTTTTACAATAATGTCTTTTCTACGTAACTCCACTTTTGTGTTGGCACTAGGATCAGCCACTCTCAATATATTTGTAATATATTAATAAAGATTTCCGTCAGAGTTGCAAATAATATTTTTATTAGTGACTATTTTCGAAATTTTCGTTCATTCTCAAGCTGTTACCTGAATTAGAAAATACAATGTTATTAAAAAAAAGCATGAAATACAAACATTTTGCGAGCACAGATTACAGCAGTGCACTGAATCTTTTCTGACATACCTCCGTTTGTAATGTTTTTCTGTACCTATATATTTGTTTTTACATCAGAACATGTAACAAATGTTACTTGACTGAATTAAAGTTGGTCTTAGTACATTCCCTTAGTACATTCTCCCGCGCTGTTCTATAAGTTACTAATATGTCATACGCGAACTGCCTTACTGAATGATAAATCAATTGCAAAAACAACAAAAAAATGTTACATTTAAATTTGGACTGTCCGTGCATCAATCTGTCCAGCTCCTTAATCTTCAGGTTATATATTTCCCAATCTTAAAACGTGTTTAACTTCATTCCGTTAGATGCCACGAGTAAACTTTTCATATTACTATAAGTACCACCCACTATATATGTTTTGAGCTGCGCAAATGATGAACGAACAGAACGAATTTAAATACAATAATGTTTTGCTCTTTTTGAAGTTGATTCGTCATTCAGTAACGCAGTTAGCTTATGACACGTCAGTAATTCATAACACATCGCTATAATGTATGAGAGCTTTACCAACAAAGCATCTATGCATTTAGTTGTAAAATTATTATCTGTGAGATACAGAACGTATGGACATACAATAAACAGCTGAAAGCACCCGTCAAATGTTTATGCCCAAACAGCTAAAGGCGCCTATCTAATCTTGGATGTATCAAGACACCTTTAATTCAGTCAAGTAACATTTGTTATATTGTTCTGATTTAAAAAGAAAACAGCGAAACATTATAAATGCAGATATGACAGAAAAGATTTATTGCACTGCTGTAATCCCTGCACTCAAAATGTTTGTATTTCATGTTCTGTTAATAACATTTTATTTTCTAACACAAGAATGAACAAAAAGTTCGAACCTAGTTAGTAATGAAAATATTATTTGCAACTTTGACAGAAACCTTAGCTGATATGTTACAAATATCTTTTTTATCTCCCCAGTCAAAGTTTAGAGATAACATTAAGTATTGTTATGTTCTTTCATTAGGTGAAAATACAAGAATACGTACAAAATTATTGAATGACAAACTTTTATTAGCTTATTAGGTACAGGTGTGTTAAATTTATGGAAACGATTAGCTCAGAAGAAGTATCGGGTGTTTATAATTAAACTTCCCTATTTAATACGATATAATACGGAAACTAATTAACGTTCGAGTACCAAACTTGGTAGCATGTCCAAAGTATGGGAAATGATTTCCATGGATCACAGCGCCATCGTCCAGTTCCAACCACGGCCACCAGGTGCCGTGATCAGTCATCGTGATTCCTAGCCTCACACATCTGACCAGTCGCAGTGCACTTGTTGACGTGTCAACATGAACTTGGACAAAAGCAGCAGAGCATTACTGGTGAAGCTCTATTCTCAAAAAACAACAGTAATATCGCCGGCTGAAAGGATTACGGAAGGGTTCTCTTTCTCCACCTGATGTGCGGAGCGTGATGAAGAAATGAAGTGTTGGGTGGCAACCGGTTGCACTACAGGTGGTTGGTGAAATAGCTGTTGCTACGGCAGACAACGCTGCGCACAATTTCCGATCGTCAGGCAGTGCGCATGCTGTGTCACGACAGTTGCACATCCCGTGGTCCACTGTACGGGAGGTGCTTCGAACCATTCTCGAATGGTATCCGTACAAGATCCATATCGTACAGCAGCTTGCACCACAGGACGCACAATTACGTGTTGACTTCGCTCTCCACTTTCTCGCAAGGACAGACGAAGCTCATTTTTCTCTCACGGGTGAGGTGAACACACAGAACTGCCAAGTGTGGGGACCTTCGCCTCCAATCATTGTACATGAAGTTCCTCTGGATGGTGAACATGTCACCTTATGGTTTGGCTTCATGGCTACGTTCGTCATTGGCCCATTCTTTTTCGAACAGGTTGGCGCTAGAGGACCAAAGACATGCAGTGTGAATGGCCAGCCTTACTGCGATGTGCTTCGCCAGCATGTCATACACACCCTAGAAGAGAGAGACGCATTGAACTCAACAGTTTTCATGCAAGATGGGGCTCCACCGCACATCTCTCGTGAAGTTCACCTGCTTCTCCGAAACACATCTGCAAACTATTGAATTATCAGCCTATCGTTTCCAAATGCTTGGCCGGCACGACCACCTGATCTCACTCCCTGTGATTTCTGGTTGTGGGGCTGTCTGAAGGACAGGGGAGGACAGGGGAACATTCACACATGTGCTGATCTGAATTGCAGCATATTAAGAGAGGTAGATAGCATACTTATGGATATGCTTCTTTCTGTTGTGCACAATGCAGTCCTGCGCTATCGGACTCTTCTGGAGACTGATAGGCGCCATATTGAGGCTCTTTAGTAGCAATAATGGTACCGATATGTAATGGTATGATGTACCGCAGCAGCACATAAAAAATGTTTCAGTTGAATTGATTCTGCAGTATTTCTGTTCCCCACGTCCTTGACATTAATGCTACCACGTTTGGTAGTCGTACGGTAATTAGTTTCCGTGTTATAAAGTGTTAAAAGGGTAAGTTTAATTGTAAACACCTTGTATATTTAAACATAATGGATGTACAGTGTATTTAGTTGTGAATGTATATAACTGATCCCAATTACAATGAAAATATTGTAAATTATTGGGTAATAGCCAAGGGAACTTTATTTAAATGTATAGATAGCAACTACGAAACGGCAATAGCTCTGTCATTGTTTATCTTTGTGTATGAAGAGTCTCTGTCGCACTGCGAGCAGAGAGGAAGCAGAGTAGATTGAGTCATGAAAGAGTGTGGAACTTCCTGGCAGATTAAAACTGTGTGCCGGACCGAGACTCGAATTCGGGACCTTTGCCTTTCGCGGGCAAGTGCTCTACCAACTGAGCTACCCAAGCACGACTCACGCCCCGTCCTCACAGCTTTACTTGTGCCAATACCTCGTCTCCTACCTTCCAAACTTAACAGAAGCTCTATTTTACATTACGTTACACTAAGGTTACTGAAAGTCATTTTTTACGTAACAAAGTTTCAGTTACAGCCAGTCATTTATTGAACTTTACTTTCAAAATTTAGTATTTCAGAATAAGTAACTGCAAACTCAGTGTTTCTGATTCATTTATTTTCTCGTGAACTCTTGTGTTGTGGAAATGCGTGACAACCTTCTGTTGACATCACAGTGATTATTTACTTAATTTTCTTTGCCATTACATTTATTAGGATTCTGGATATTCATTGCCCTAGTAGGCTGGCGACCGTTTATCCTTTTTTTCTAATCAGTATTTTTTTGTGGTTCCCTTCCCCCACCCCCTGTGTTGTTCGTGAGCGATTGATCTATATTCCACCAAATTCAAAATAAGTTATCAGATTACATTTAGAATAGATTCTTCCTTGGGTCTGTTGTGCACTTTCCACCTACTAACTGGCACTGTTTTCTTTCGGTAACGACAGCTTTACTCACTGTAAAATTTCATTAGGCACACGCGATCATGGTCATTTATATCGCAATCCAATAAGTCGATTATGAAGGGGAAGGTTACACTACCATGCTACAGAAACAGTAAAAGTGTTCGCAACCTTACCGCAGCACGTAAAAAAATCTATTTGGCTACATGTACACTGTGCTAAATACATGAAAACAATCTAATAATACGATTTACCGTGTCACAAAAGCTGTAATATAATAATTACACGCTTTCAAAAAAATATTGTACTATACTGAACACATTTCCAGATTTTAGCAGAATGTCTGTTTTCCTACGGAAAAGGAACTTTTTTAAAAGCTTGTAGATGCATAGCACCAAACTGTTTCTGTCAACTATGACGTTAAAACAGGAGTTGTGTTAACCTAAACCATGTACACAGACTAAAAATAACAATTTTCACAACCAATGTTGAATGTTTTGCTTTTAGTCTTCAAAACTTTATGATATACAAGGAAGAGCAGGTTTACTGTATTTACGAAAATAATGTAAAATCTGATCTGGCAACTATTGAAGATTTTCAACTATAAATTTCCATCCTTCTGCTCCGTTCTAATTTTTATTCTAAATTCAACATTACTTTGTTTTAATCAAAGTAACTTAATTTTGATTGAGGCAGGACACGTTTCGCCTTGTACTTGTGAGGCAATCACCCCATAGCAAAGACATGTTTTTCGAAATTACGTGAACCCCCTGTCCGGGCAACTAATTAGTGATGCATCTGCTCGACAGCTGTTGAAATTCCTCGTCAATATTTTATAAAGTTTTAGTCTTCATTTACTTATTTTAAACTTTATTTGTGTTAATATTTGCTGTAAAGGTATCTTATTAGTGGATTTTCATTAACTTCAGTCTTTCTTGCTATGTTATTGACTCGAGTGGTCTGTTATTCGTGAGCCGGCCGCGGTGGTCTAGCGGTTCTGGCGCTACAGTCCGGAACCGCGGGACTGCTACGGTCGCAGGTTCGAATCCTGCCTCGGGCATGGGTGTGTGTGATGTCCTTAGGTTAGTTAGGTTTAAGTAGTTCTAAGTTCTAGGGGACTTATGACCTAAGATGTTGAGTCCCATAGTGCTCAGAGCCATTTGAACCATTTTTTTGTTATTCGTGAATGTGATTTGGTCGTTCGTCCAAGCCTCACGCCTCAATAGTGCGTTTACATTTTGAGGCGTGCAGTTGCAAAAAAAAAAAAAAAAAAAAAAAAAAAAAAAAAAAAAAAAAAAAAAAAAGGTTCAAATGGCTCTGAGCACTATGGGACTTAACATATATGGTCATCAGTCCCCTAGAACTTAGAACTACTTAAACCTAACTAACCTAAGGACAGCACACAACACCCAGTCATCACGAGGCAGAGAAAATCCCTGACCCCGCCGGGAATCGAACCCGGGATCCCGGGCGCCGGAAGCGAGAACGCTACTGCACGACCACGAGCTGCGGACTGCAGTTGCAGCTGTGGCGGTTATAAAGCTAAGTACTGACAAAGTTATTTGTGCACTGTTATACAGTTATTAAATTTAATAGTTTTCAGTGGTGTTTCGTGCTGTTTCTGACGAAATAACGATTTCATAAACTTTTGCAAACGTTCCCTCGCTGTGGTTTTTAGAGTTTTCTGTGCGTTGAAGTCGTTTAGTGAATTTCGTGCTTTAGTTTTCATATGATGTTTCTTATTGTTTCTAGTCAAATATTCCAGTAAAATATTCATTCATTGTTGTAACTTCGTCGGGTGTTCCACTGGCCGCTTGAAGTTTTGGTTTTAGCTAATAATATTGTGAAGTTTTGTTGGTATTGGTATTAGTTGTGGTTTAATGGTATTAATACAAACAGTTGCTTTCTTAGTAGAGAGAGAATTTCGAGACCTGTATTGTTTGTTCTATAAATAGTTCTACTGGTGTAACTGAACTTCGGTAACGTAGACATATAGTTTTTATCAGTAACTGTAGAATTTTACCATGAGTGAGAAGTGTGGGCTCTGTCGTAGGTTTGTGAGTAGTGGGTTACGGTGTGAGATTTGTTCAAAGTATTTTCATTGAGGGAATGCACTGGAGAAGCCTATGGGCATTCTAGCGAGATTCTCTCCTGGGAATGCAGACTCTGTAGTAGAAATAAGTTGATAGAGGAGCAGGAGCGTAAGATCTGAGCCCTTCAGGTGCAGTTACAACGCGCAAAGAAAGAACTTGATAGGTTGAGGAGGGTGAAGGGTGCTGGGGAGTGGGAACTGGCAGTTGGCAAGAAGGCAGCTAGGAGGAGGAGGGGGTATTCAGACAGTTATCCCCTCCTGGAAATTGAAATAAGAACACCGTGAATTCATTGTCCCAGGAAGGGGAAACTTTATTGACACATTCCTGGGGTCAGATACATCACATGATCACACTGACAGAACCACAGGCACATAGACACAGGCAACAGAGCATGCACAATGTCGGCACTAGTACAGTGTATATCCACCTTTCGCAGCAATGCAGGCTGCTATTCTCCCATGGAGACGATCGTAGAGATGCTGGATGTAGTCCTGTGGAACGGCTTGCCATGCCATTTCCACCTGGCGCCTCAGTTGGACCAGCGTTCGTGCTGGACGTGCAGACCGCGTGAGACGACGCTTCATCCAGTCCCAAACATGCTCAATGGGGGACAGATCCGGAGATCTTGCTGGCCAGGGTAGTTGACTTACACCTTCTAGAGCACGTTGGGTGGCACGGGATACATGCGGACGTGCATTGTCCTGTTGGAACAGCAAGTTCCCTTGCCGGTCTAGGAATGGTAGAACGATGGGTTCGATGACGGTTTGGATGTACCGTGCGCTATTCAGTGTCCCCTAGACGACCACCAGTGGTGTACGGCCAGTGTAGGCGATCGCTCTCCACACCATGATGCCGGGTGTTGGCCCTGTGTGCCTCGGTCGTATGCAGTCCTGATTGTGGCGCTCACCTGCACGGCGCCAAACACGCATACGACCATCATTGGCACCAAGGCAGAAGCGACTCTCATCGCTGAAGACGACACGTCTCCATTCGTCCCTCCATTCACGCCTGTCGCAACACCACTGGAGGCGGGCTGCACGATGTTGGGGCGTGAGCGGAAGACGGCCTAACGGTGTGCGGGACCGTAGCCCAGCTTCATGGAGACGGTTGCGAATTGTCCTCGCCGATACCCCAGGAGCAACAGTGTCCCTAATTTGCTGGGAAGTGGCGGTGCGGTCCCCTACGGCACTGCGTAGGATCCTACGGTCTTGGCGTGCATCCGTGCGTCGCTGCGGTCCGGTCCCAGGTCGACGGGCACGTGCACGTTCCGCCGACCACTGGCGACAACATCGATGTACTGTGGAGACCTCACGCCCCACGTGTTGAGCAATTCGGCGGTACGTCCACCCGGCCTCCCGCATGCCCACTATACGCCCTCGCTCAAAGTCCGTCAACTGCACATACGGTTCACGTCCACGCTGTCGCGGCATGCTACCAGTGTTAAAGACTGCGATGGAGCTCCGTATGCCACGGCAAACTGGCTGACACTGACGGCGGCGGCGCACAAATGCTGCGCAGCTAGCGCCATTCGACGGCCAACACCGCGGTTCCTGGTGTGTCCGCTGTGCCGTGCGTGTGATCATTGCTTGTACAGCCCTCTCGCAGTGTCCGGAGCAAGTATGGTGGGTCTGACACACCGGTGTCAATGTGTTCTTTTTTCCATTTCCAGGAGTGTACTTTGCGTATATGCAACAGATATGACCAAATGTCAGAGTTGAGAGGAGCCCCTTGTAGCTGCAGGTTGTAGGGACCATGCAGCAGTCCTCAGCAGTTAGGAGGCCTATATCAGTTGCAAAGTCTAAGAAGAAGGTTGTGCTGCTAGGTAGTTCGCTAGGTTGAGGGGTGGGCCAATAGTTGCAGTAAAAATTGGCGAGTGAGTACCAGGTCACCAGCATTGTGAAGCCTAGTGCAGGGTTGGCTCAGGTGACTGACAGCATAGGGGAGTTATATAGGAATGTTACGAAGGAGGATCAGATAGTGAGAGTGGGTGGAGCAGGGAACAGTCTCGATAGCGACGGGGAAATATGATGTAGGTGGTGACCTTGTAAAGATAGCTACTCAAATTGGTGGCAGTTATGTGCATTTCGTGCAGCTTTTTCAGCGTCGTGATCGGCCTCATCATAATGCGGCTGTTAGGCGCGTTAACGTGGGGCTGGGGAGAGCACTGATGGCAGAGGGCATGTGTCACATTTCCGTGGTGCCAGTTGAATCTATTTCACTAGGTTTCACTAGGCATGGCCAGCACCTCATCAGGTATGGCAAGTAGAGGCTGGCAAAGCTTATAGATGACAGTGTAGTGGGTGGTAGTGGGATTGCTCCTGGAAAAATTCCTGTAGTAGTTGGTGTTAGAGCTGCACCTTTTTTAGATTGAAATCAGCTGATAGCTATGCCTGTTTAAAAGTAGTCCTGCTAAGGGCTCACCTTCAGAGGACGTCATGTTTCCAAGTAGAGAAGGAATTAGCATATTTTATCAAAATATAAGAGGCATTAGTGATAAAGTTAGTGAACTGTTTATAGATGTTGACTCTGAGATTATTAGTATATCATAGCACCACCTAAATAATTTCACAATTCAGAGGCTTTCTTTACCAGGATACTTTTAATTGTTGTTGTTTATAGGTCCCTTGACTCTCACTTCAGAGCATTTCTGCTCAAGCTACGGACGGTTCTTGAATCACTTTATAGCAAGTACAAGAAATTAGTTATTTGTGGTGACTTCAATATAAATTTTGTATATGATGGTGCAAGAAAAAAGATGTTGGTAGATCTCCTAAATTCGTATGATCTGATGCAAACTGTGTGTTTACGAACTAGGGTGCAGGGGAACAGTAGCACAGCCATAGACAATATTCATTCTTCGTTACTAGATGGGCATTCTGTTGGTAAAATTTTAATACTAAAAGGCTTTTGTACCCAAACAAATGTAACATATAATTACAAACCACGTGGGAAAGTTAATCCAACAGCAATGTGAGTTTTTTAAACCTCGTCAAGGAACAAGAGTGGCAGGATGTTTATAGTTCCGATAACATAGACGACAAATATAATGCTTTCGTTAACACATTTCTCATGCTCTTTGAGAGTTGCTTTCCATTAGAACGTTCTAAACGGGGTATTAGCAGTAAAAGGCAACATGGGAGGCTGACTAGTGGGGTAAGGATATCAGGTAGAACAAAGTGGGAATTATATCAAAATGTTAGAAGTAGTCACAATCAAGCTACAGTAGCCCATTACAAACAGTACTGTAAGATGCTTAAAAACGTTATTAGGAAGGCAAAGAGTATGTGGTATGCAAATAAAATAGCCAATTCATATGATTAGTGAAACTGAACAGTTCAAATTTCTAGGTGTTCAGATAGATAGTAAGCGGTCGTGGATAGCCCATGTTCAAGATCTTGCTCAAAGACTTCATATCGCCATTTTTACTATTCGAATGGTATCAGAAGTGAGTGATCGTTCGACACGAAAAATAGTCTACTTTGCTTATTTTCATTCGCTTATTTCATATGGTATTACATTTTGGGCTAACTCTTCCCATTCCTAAAGGATATTTTTGGCTCAGAAACAGGCGATTTGGGCAATAAGTGGTGTAAGTTCACGAACCTTTTGTCGACCCCTGTTCATGAGTCTGGGTGTTTTGACACTGGCCTCTCAATATATGTTCCTTACTGTCACTTCTTGTTAACAATATCAGCTTATTCCTATGAATAAGCAGCTTTCATTCATTTAATACTCGGCAGAAATCAAACTTGCATTTGGGTCGGACATCCTTAACTCTTGTGCAGAAAGGTGTGCAGTATACTGTTGCATCCATTTTCAACAATCTACGACTAGAATTAAAAAATCTTAGCAGTAATCCAGGCGCTTTCAAATCGAAACTGAACAGTTTTATTTTTATCTGTTATTACGTCTATGTAGTAATTTCATGTACTGACACGTTCCATGACCTTAGAGATTTGCTCCTCAATTTGGTCATACGGAACTTGACGTGTAAATAAATAAAACTGTACATATTAGAATGGCGATTACACCGGTTTGTAGCAAATATGCTTGTTTTGTCAATTTTCGGCAAATAGTGAGCCCTTTTTGCACTACTGATTGTTGGTTGTAAGGGCAGTTTATCGATCTCGCTTCTGTTGTGTTATGCAACTGATTGCCCTACTACCGAACTGTTAGGTTTACGACCACAAACGTTCCCAATAGAAGTGAGCTCACACTGTTTTGACAAACGTATCTTGGGAGGGGAAACTAAATGCTCAGCAGGATTCACCTGAATTCAGTTTAGCCCATTAGTCATAATCTAGAGATTGATCACATGCAGCCGCAAATAGCATCCATTTTAAAAATGGCAAATTTATAAGTTCTTTGCAGACTTATGTAAATAAATGAATGTGGCTATAGTTAACTACATGAAACGAAGTAGGCGTCACAAGGAATACCTTTGAAATTCAATAGTTTATTCATTAAAACTTAACTCTGGTTTATTGGTGCTAGTCATATCAGCAAACTCTAGTAGGCATATAAGTTCAAACAAAGCAGACTCAATGGGTCCCTCGCAATTCACGAATAACTGATGAAACTGTTAATTCCTGTTATATCGACACACTCCGCTATGAAAACCTTAAAGTGTCTCTATGACTGCACCTGCGGAAAAATTCAAAGTCGCGATGTGAACTGGAAACAATTTAAGTCTCAACGCTTGTTCTATGTAGCCACTTGTTGCCCAGAAACCAGACCACACAGACTCTACAAATTCGCGTCCTGCAGCCGGTACTCCTCACCCTTCTGAGTCTAGGAACAAGATTCGACAAACGAGACCAGCTTTCTGTGCCTTACAACTACTACTTCTTTTAACTTGATTCCTACTGGCTTCCACTACCGTCTCTTCCCTACCAGGGCACTCCATCATACCAACGTGCGTTACATAATAGTTCAATAGAACTTTCGAGCCAATCGTTCAAGAGTTTCATAATAAATTACTCTCAGACACTAATCAAAATGTCATCAAACATTATACGAGGTGTGGCTAGAAAAAATCCGGACTAGTACTGGTGAAACAATAAAACGCATGCAATAAGGCTGAAAGTCGCGTGGCCTGTCACGTGACTCTCGCTCCGCCTACTGCTCGAGTTTCATCTGCCTCCTGCACTCAGTCTGCCCGTGGCGTCTGTTTTAAGTAGTTGACGTTTTGTCTGTGCGTCGGAAAATGTTGAGTGTACAGAAAGAACAGCGTGTTAACATCAAATTTTGTTTCAAACTAGGAAAATCTGCAAGTGAAACGTTTGTAATGTTACAACAAGTGTACGGCGATGATTGTTTATCGCGAACACAAGTGTTTGAGTGGTTTAAACGATTTAAAGATGGCCGCGAGGACAACAGTGATGACACTCGCACTGGCAGACCATTGTCAGCAAAAACTGATGCAAACATTGGAAAAATCGGTAAACTTGTTCGACAAGATCGCCGTTTAACAATCAGAGCAGTGTCTGAGTTAACAGGAGTTGACAAGGAAAGTGTCGAACAAGTTTACCAATTTTTTCAATGTTTGCATCAGTTTTTGCTGACAATGGTCTGCCAGTGCGAGTGTCATCACTGGTGTCCTCGCGGCCATCTTTAAATCGTTTAAACCACTCAAACACTTGTGTTCGCGATAAACAATCATCGCCGTACACTTGTTGTAACATTACAAACGTTTCACTTGCAGATTTTCCTAGTTTGAAACAAAATTTGATGTTAACACGCTGTTCTTTCTGTACACTCAACATTTTCCGACGCACAGACAAAACGTCAACTACTTAAAACAGACGCCACGGGCAGACTGAGTGCAGGAGGCAGATGAAACTCGAGCAGTAGGCGGAGCGAGAGTCACGTGACAGGCCACGCGACTGTCAGCCTTATTGCATTCGTTTTATTGTTTCACCAGTACTAGTCCGGTTTTTTTCTAGCCACACCTCGTATAGCTTCTCATAAAATGCTGCGTAAACGTGAATATTCTGTTCTTAACCTAAGACATAAATAATTTGCACATTTTGTTATTAAATAAGGATGTGGAAGTTTATAAATGTGATATAGTTTTGCATGTTGTGCGTTAACTGCTTGTGTGTATGATTTGGTGGAATTTTCACTCGTGGCGAATATTCTATCTGTGCACTAGTGAATAAGATGTGGTCAGTGCCTTCTGCCGAAGCCCCGTCGGCTATCCCAGCTTAGCTACCCATGTACCTGCCCCAGCTGTTAAATACCTTGACTACTCTAAATGGAATACCGGATTTGGTACAATAGCATCCCTTTTAGCTATCCGTAGTCGAAACACTGTGGTCAGTTTTACGCACCGACACGTCCTGTACTGACATATTTCTGAAGTAACTACCACCAAAACGTTTTAAGATGTTCATGCTACAATATCTCAAATCACGTATGCGCGGAGTGTTCTCCAAACCTGTCTGCCAAAGTACTGGAGCATTCTTGTGCTGAAGGCATTGGTCGACTGTGCGGCCCCACAGGTGGGCAAAATGGTGCACATGGTAGTGCACTAGGTTCCTGAATAGTTCGCCACTGTAGAATAGGGGCCACTGTAGGATTGTCAGAGACCCCATGTCGTGTCATGACAACTGTCCTCGCCCTAACCCGAGAATATCTCTGAACGGCGCCCTGCATCGCCACATGCTGTCTCAGGCATATTCGTAATTCGTACAATGACATACATGTGTACCAATGTGTGCTGAGAATTTTAATCCAGGCGACATTTTTCGACACTTAAGAGCATTAATCCCCGAGCCTATGATGCAAGCGTGACCAGAGGTTTACACTTTGGGCAGTGGACTCTGTATTCTGCAGTGTGGCCTTGTTAAATCAAAGTTATGACTGATCATCGGGCCAACAATGCCATACGATCATTTCATTTTTCATCGATTATGTTGTCCAGCATTCAGTTGGAGAGGGATCTGGTGCACAGTGACTTACATGTCTGCTGTTACAGTCCACCATAATCTTCAGCGACTCCTTTCATGACGTTTTCCCCGAATCCAGACACCGTACAGCCTGCTCACGATAGCACGCGAAAAACTCTGAGCACCGCACTGCGTCTTTGATGGATTCTCTCTTGCGCCGGCTATTTGCGATTTGTTCGCGATCTTGCCTGTCCTGCGCTCATAGATATTTCAGTCACGCGACACACCAATATATTCCATTTTTACTGTTGATACTCGTCTGCTGACAGATTTCAAACCATGTATTAATGTGCGCGTCTGTCTCAAAAAATCTGTAGTGACTTCTTCGTCTGCTGGAGTAGCTTATTTTTGTGTGGTTATCTTTGGGGGAAGACTGCGAGATTATGTCTCTGCGAGTTGCCTGAACTTTGATGTGGACCAAGCAATAAAAGATTTTGGCAACGAAATCCGTTAGCGTGGCCACGCGGTCAATGGACAAAACGACACTATATTTATCCGCCTAGCGTCGTGCGGTTGTGCTGATGTCTTTAATGTAGACACTTTGTCTGGTGGTGATGAAATGGCCACAGTGAAACGCCTTCATCCGGGTTTGTGATGGGATGTCTGTTGGCTTCCTTGCTTACGATGCATTTGCGTGACTGCACACTTCGTCTAATTCAGGCCGTCGGACACTACATTTCCTTCCCAGAGATACTCTGCAGCCGTGTTTAATGTCGGGAAGTCACGTCCTCATTCGAGTTCAGAACTTTGTCAGAACACGTGGAAATCAATATGCGATTTTTATTCAGGCATACGACCTTTCAGGATAAATAAAAAATGAGTTCATTCGTTAGTAAGTAGGTCGTTCGATTAGTTAGTTAGCTAGTCAGATGATTTGTTTGATAATTAAAAGTTGTGTGGCCTCATGACCACGAAACAAACAAAACTTATCCGAATCTGCGGAAAAAATTTATATTTGGGTCAACATTTGTAAAACTCTCTCAAACCCCACCCTATGGAGAGAGAGGGAGAGTTTTAGTTTTAGTGAATCAAAATTTACGAAGTAATAAGTATTTTTTATTTATCCGTAACCATTGAAACGTCCCCTTTTTGAACAATTATACAAGTCTGTGCTTAAACTGACACACAGTATTTTTAGCGCAACGCAATCTGACTTTCAAAAATCCATATAAAAGAATGGCCCTGACTAACATTAACCTATACGTTTCACAAATCACTTACCTCACAAAAATCTTCGCTACTCAAGCTACTGCAATACAGCGAGCGCGACTACTGCCAGCTAAATAAAAGATTCAAACTATGGAAGGCACTAACTACTGATAGGGATAGTTAGCAAATGAAAGATATTAATAGAGAACAAACAATGTATTTACCTTGATATCATCATATATAAATATAGCAGTTCATGACAAATTTCAAAACTCCGCCATCTCTCTCCCCACATCCACCACTGCTGGCGGCTCACCTCCAACTGCGCAACGCTATGCGCTGTTCACAGCCAGCTGCCTAACACTACAATGGCGAGTATTACAACAATGCAAAGCAGCCACAGACTGCACACAGCACAGCCAGTGATTTTCATACTGAGGTGGCGTTACCAATAAAAAAACCTAAACAGCCTACTTACATAGCCCCCATGCTACCCACAAAAAATTTTACAAATTGGTTTGGGCAGTGCCCAATACAGATTTGAAAAATTTTTTCATAATTACAATAACAAAGAAATCAAATGCACACACTTATTGATACAATGTTGGTCAAAAGCTCAAATTTTCTCACAGTCCATAAAGACAGTCCTGATCGTCACGGTAAAATAGTAGTGTTTTTCTCAAAGTCTGAGCAGTAGAAGAAAATGCACACGAAAGTAGTGGATTTCCATGCAGTCTTGAAGAAGTAGTGTTGTCCTTCCAACGGAAAGACAGTGCTGACTCTCGAAATGCTGACAGGTAATGGGCCACAACAGACAAACCCACAGCGGAGTCAATCGAAGTTTTGAAGAATATCGTTTGGTAGGTCATCACAGAGCAGACCCACTGTAGTCCTGGTTGAGATTACGGTATTGGTGGGCCACCAGAAGTGCAGACCCACTGCAGTCCTCGTAGAAATAATGGTATTGGTGGGCCATCAAAGATGCAGACCCACTGTAGTCCTTGTAGAGACGGCCAGCAGCCATCTGTTGCGACTGTGCAGGTGCACAATCACCATTGAAGAGTCTTGCGGATAATAGAGCAAGTCCATAACCACCACTTGTGCACTCACAAAGTTTTTGAATTGTCCTGAGAACCAGCAATGCTGTTAACCAGTCCCTTGCTGAATTATTAACACACGTGCAAACACTAACAGTCCCTACTTCTCACATATTGTCCATATACTATGACCAATAGAAACGTGTGCTGTGAAATGTAACTTACAAGTTACTTAATTTGATGACCTGGTGTCAATTACAATTTTATAACATAAGAATACAATTACAAAGGTACAAAATACATCATTCAATAACATAACAATACAGATAACATTTGTAGTACAGGCTTTACAACAGAATAGAAATAAACATATACATCAGTGTTACAAAATAATGACATAAGTACATACATAAAGATCAGAATAACTTTTGAAACATCACCTTCACATATGAGCATTAAAACAAAACAGAATAAATAATGTCTAAAGCATATTTACAAGGCAAATAACATATTATTAATGCCAATTATATTTGAGGATAACAGTATTCCTCATCATAGTGAATGTAGCTTAGTATTAGAAGAAGAAAAAATTCTATGAAACTACACAGAGACAGGAAGAAAACAAATACACAAGGGTACACAAACACATAGTGGGATAACACAAAAGGAAAGGACAGGGTTTGTTTTCAGTGTAACATTTGGTACTGCAGTCCAACCCAAAACTTCATTCCATAGATCTTTCGTCTTATTTCAACCTTTGCTTCCACCAAAAAAATCCTATCCAAGCATGCTTTCTGTATTTATTTCACATATTTCTTACCTCATTATTTATTTCCAAGAAAATCCTACCTATACCTGCTTTCTATACTTTTTTCGTATAACTTCTCAATGCATTTCTTCCAATTCATCGCAACTCATTCTCTTCTATAGTCTACCCCCTCTTAAGCTAACTTAAATCTACTGAGCTCAGATGCTAAACTAAGGGATGAGGCAATGCAGCAGCACATAAAACAATTAACGCAAACAGCAATGACAAAAAAGTGCAGATTTGCAAAGGAAGCAGCATTTTAGAAATTAGCGAAGCAATTGCAATATTACAACTAATATAAGGCAATGTGCAGCAAACAAGAAAAATAAATCTGGCTTAGCAGAGTAACACAAATTAAAATTCAGTAGCACTATGCCTGGCAAACAGCATAACTTATACCTAAACATGACAAAGTTCAAGCAGAAAAAGTAGTACACTAAAGATAACAATGCAGATAAGGGAAATGTATAATCACATCTTAATGTCTAAGTAATTAAAGTGGTGCACCACAAGAAGTTATTTTACCAAAAAATTACCCAGTAGTTGAAAAGAAAATTCCGTATGCAATTCCTGTGAAGGGAAATATCTTTTTATGCTCCTTCGTTTTTTTGAATAGATCATAAAATTATTTACTGGATCTGTAGGCATAAAATATTTATATTAGTACACCTATTAAATTTTATTTTAACCAATGCTGCAGTGCAGCTAGAAACTAGATATTAAACAAAATGAGTTAATAAATACATAAAGCAAGCCATATGGCATTTCTCTCAACTAGCACAACAATAGCCGTGAAATGTTTCTCATCGTTTCATTAGGCATTTTAGTAAATATCATAAATTAAGAGCTTCACAGTGTAATCATGTGTTTTCAAGTTCGACCGTGTCGTTTTTGCGATGCTCTCTACAAAGGAACGTCAATAGCGAGGATAATGGCCTCCCTTTTTTTTTTCTACCTGTGCCGCTGAAAAGGGCTCGCAATAATGGCTTTTTCTCCAGGCGTCTGACACAGCTGTGTGCCCGCGACGCATTACGTGCAGGTGGTCACTTAACTTTCGTACGGAAATATTTACGACAGCAGTTTCCGTTATAGTGGCAGTCTCATATAAAAATATTTCACAGGTCAAGAATTAGCGTTGCAAATCTGTAGAAACAAAATCTTATTGATATAACAGTGTCCAAAAAAATTTTCGTCGGCATTGTGATACATTCACGCATTTACACACATTTCATAACTCTTAAAGTACGATTCTTGGTTTCTAACATCCTTTTTCACAAGTCAAGAGTCCCTAACCGCTACTCATTACTCCTTACCTTATTACACATATATATATACGTCGACACGTCTTCAATATTTGATCATAATAACTACATAGCATAATCAGATTCCTTACATAGCATCAGCTTATTGATCATAAACATACCGCAACAGCATAATACACATCGTCGTCGTAAAAATAGCATCATAACACCTCAGTCAACTCTCAAAATCGTCGTAGCTTTCTGCAATAATTTCAAATCCTAAAAAAATATTCTCTGCTCATTTCAATAGTGTCATCAACCTCAAACACACTTTAAAATCATGCTCCCTTACCAAATACATCATTCAAAGCTCTCATGGTATCACAATGGTTCTGGAAAAATATGAGCATTTCACAAAGTATAGACAAAATACTATTTCATAAGTGTGAAGTTATCCAACTGTGTAATTGCATAAACATCTGTCACTGATGTAGTAAAAAAAAATGTTTGTCTCTCAGTTAAATGATCTGATAGCTGTGTAATACTGTGTTGGAGAAATATGGTACCGATGTGTAAAGTTGTATAAGCAAATACCATATTAGCTAGGGTTCCTTGTGGTTGCCACACACATGGTACACAAAGTAAGCGTGTACCCCCCTGAGGATTAATGTAATTATACCCCCAGGTGTTACAGATTACAGCAATGGAATGAAATGTATCACGGAGAACCTTCTATGCAATTCAAAAATCTTGAAAAATAAATGGCTTAAGTATAAAATTAATCTCTCAAATGCGTGTCCTGTAGCGCTACATGTGCGTCTTGCTGTAAGATAATTCTGTGGAAGTGTCGTAGTTATCGTCCTCCGAAAGCTAAGTTCTGCAGAAGTCAATGTACTTACCTCATGATAAACAAAAGTGAAATGCTTTGCGTATAGATATCTTAGTTATTACGCTTATTGGCGTGATGAAGGAAGTACTGTACAGTAACGTATTGTTGTGCCACGAAAAAGGCTGTCTCATTGTTGCTATACCACAAAAGTTACTACTAAAACATGTTTTTCTTTCCAGAAGAATTCAGAAAACTGTGCAGATATAAAACAGATACACCGCAAAAGCAACATTGTAAATTGTCACTCATTAGTGGCGTCGTGATATAATTGTGTAGCTGTCAAAGAAACCAAGTGCTAAGTCATCTTTAATCCCACAGAAAGTACTTCAAATAAAGAATGTCTTTTCAAGTAAACCAAAATGTTACATGAAAATCTCATTAGCAGTGCCGGTATATGTTCTAAGTATGTCAGCCTTATAGTCGTTACGTAATCGTGCAACAAACAAGCAAGAATGCACACACACAATAACACTGTGTCGTCTGTTCACAATAACAATGCATTCGTAATCTCTGTTTAAATAAGTTCTCTTGGTTCTTGACTGGATGTTTAACTTCAAACATTGTACAATGTTTGAAGTGAAAAGTTTTATGGCAAAGACAAAGTTAAAAAGCAGATTATTTTTCAATAAACGGTTTTACATGTGAAGGGTGGGGCAATCCTTTACTCTTCATAGTACTCAGAGTTTGAACAATGCAATTATCATGCGGTATACGTCGGTAAAGAATACTGGAATTTTTCTCAAGGTTAGCGTCTATGTTATTTTTCTCGGAGCCAGCCGACGCAGGTGTCTGCCTGCAGTGCGGGTCATTGTCTGTTTCTTTGTTGGCGCGCGTCGTTATTGGGATTAGGAGACCGAACTTCTACAAATTCACCGTGACGAGAGGGCCCTGCCCTGTTTAAATCCCGCCAGTTCTGATGCAATTCAGGTCTGTCGTTACAATCACATCGTCTGTCGTCATGTCGGTAGATGCCATAGTTTCTTTCTTGTTGGTCACGTGGTGGAGAATTTCTCCCTGAATCGTAACTGCGCGCTGGACCGTTGCGTCTGAAGTTATTCTGCCTCTTTTGAACAGCTTATAGTCAAAATCATTGTGTCGGCGAGTAGCATATCGATCATTGTTACGTCGTGTCGGCGGTTCCATCTCAAAATTCGGTGCACATTGCCAATTTCTTTCATAATTTCCGAAATGCCCTGTGTTATTATTTTGTGGCTTTTCCGTATTTCTAAGTTCCTCTTCCCGTGTTGGAGCGCGAGTGTCCTCTGAAATATGTAATTCTTGTACTACTTGTGCCAACTGATCTTGCACTTCCCGGATTTCTCTTTTGTACTGTGTATTGATTTGATTTTGATTTTGTTTGAATTTTCTAATTTGTTCGTACTCTTCAGTGTCAGTGAAGGCTACAGGTGTTGTGTCATCCAGATCATCATCTACCTTTGTAGATAGGTTAGTGACCTGATCCGAAAGTTCGGCTACTTTCTCTGATAGTGAACACATTTCCTCAGTGTGTTTTTCTGAACCAAGTTTCAGAGTGTCCATTTGTGTTGAAATCGAATCTACTGTGTCCTTCAAGTTTTCCTGAGTTTTTGCAAGTTGCATAACTGAATCGGTAGATGCAACTGAGTCAATTTTAGCCCACAAGGTCTCATGATTTTCATGAACAATGGTTTGCAGTTCTTTTATGGCTGCTTCGTGATTCTGTAATGCATTTTCATGACGCGAAAAAATAGGTTGAAAATGCTCACAAATTTGAGTTTTTTACGTCATTACAGACTTTTTGACATTTCGATTCAATGTTATGTAACTCAGTAGTTAAATCCTCACGTGTTTGTTCAAGTGTGGTGTCTAACTTTTTAAGATTTTGTTCCACTGTGTCTAACTTTTGAAGATTTTGTTCCATTGTGTCTAACTTTTGTAGCTTTTGCTGTGTTTGACTCTGATTTTGTTCCATTTGCTTCTGATTTTGTTCAAGTGTTGTGTCTAACTTTTGTAGCCTTTGTCCCATTTGTTGCATTAACTGTAATAACAATGCACTGGTGTCTGAAACACGTTCCTCAGTGCTTTTCGGCAGTGAAGTTGCACCGGCAACATTCACAATTTGACAAGCAGAAAATGTGTCTTGACTTATTTGAGAAAACGGTGAGGACCCAAATCCTGAATCTACAGTATTTGCGAGATTGTTTCCTGTCATTTCGGATTCCTGAGGCGAGCTGTTGCCGACCGATCGATCGATAATGCTTCCCTGTTCTCTAATTGTTTCACTGTCTAGACCATTGTTTGCCGCCCGCTCCATTTCCCGATGCACAATTACTACTTTGAACATCAGTTAATTCATTACTCGGTGGCGCTAACACACTGCTTTCATTTTCACTGTCATTTCTCAGTTTACTTTGGAGCCTAGTATTACGTTTTTCACACGCCATTATTGTCACAGTATTTCACACGACAACACAGAAAAGCACAATTTGAAGAGCAAAAATAAGAGAACAAATTAACATAACACTGAAAATAATATCTAGTTAATTGCAAGCGCAGCTGCGAAATACTTGGTGCAAATTTACATTCGTGCCATACCTGTTTTACTGTACAACAATGAAAGACTGCAACCACAAAGGAAATTCTCTCTACAATTACGCGCTAGCAATAAACAAAAGCTACACTAATTACACAAACTACAAGAAAAAAATCAGAAGATTCCAGTGAGGTATCCTCGGCTAAGGGTCGACATATGAAACGTCCCCTTTTTGAACAATTATACAAGTCTGTGCTTAAACTGACACACAGTATTTTTAGCGCAACGCAATCTGACTTTCAAAAATCCATATAAAAGAATGGCCCTGACTAACATTAACCTATACGTTTCACAAATCACTTACCTCACAAAAATCTTCGCTACTCAAGCTACTGCAATACAGCGAGCGCGACTACTGCCAGCTAAATAAAAGATTCAAACTATGGAAGGCACTAACTACTGATAGGGATAGTTAGCAAATGAAAGATATTAATAGAGAACAAACAATGTATTTACCTTGATATCATCATATATAAATATAGCAGTTCATGACAAATTTCAAAACTCCGCCATCTCTCTCCCCACATCCACCACTGCTGGCGGCTCACCTCCAACTGCGCAACGCTACGCGCTGTTCACAGCCAGCTGCCTAACACTACAATGGCGAGTATTACAACAATGCAAAGCAGCCACAGACTGCACACAGCACAGCCAGTGATTTTCATACTGAGGTGGCGTTACCAATAAAAAAACCTAAACAGCCTACTTACACCATTTTCTACGCAAAACATGGATTTTCTTGAATTACAGCGCCAACTACCAAGAATCAAAACAAATCTTTAAGACAAAATGTACATAGTTTTTTATGTAGAATCTGATTCTGCAGTAAAAAATGGGGGTTCCCATTTGAAATTTGAAAGTTGTCTCCCGCCCCACTTCCAAGGGGCTCGAGTGGCGTGCTAATTTTAGCACCAGGAAATGTCCCCCTCGAAATAATCGACTTTGGATTCTACACATTTTATCGTGTGAAGCTTATTTTTCGAGTTACTCTGGTTTGTCAACTTAAAATTTACAGCCTGTATGACGTTTTTATTTGTCTGCTCTATGTGGATGGTAATGTAAAGACATGGTCCATCGAATGGGATTTACATACGAAAATGAGATTTTGTATTCCGTTTATGAACAATGCATTAAATCTTTATGGAATAAGGTATTCTTACGAACTTGTTTTTTATTCCTCTGATCTTTATTCGATATCTCTGCATGTGGTCACTTGAGAACTACGTTGCCGAACGTACTACGTTCGCTTTAAATATATTTAAAGCTGAGAGGAAATGAACAGCCTTCACCAGTGATGAGATTTTTTATTTAAAGAAATTTTTCAGCTAGCCAGATAAGTTCATGCTGTTGTTGAACTTCAAGACATATTCGATTGTGACACTAGCTCAGATCTTTTCAATTTGTTAGATGTTTCAGGGTACAGAGTGCAAATACATTTGCTTAACACGAATTACAACTAAAAGGTGCAATTCATCCACAGATGTACCGAATAGCTGCATGAGATTTGTTTTAAGCATTATCGTTTCAATCTTTCCTTGGTTTAACTCCTGTTAAACCCCTTTTTTAATTATTCCTTTGCCCTATGAGAAAGTTCTTTCCACTACGGATAGAGTTTATTCACATACGTATCAGATTCTGTATAAGGCCTTAAAAACTGGGATCATAGTCTCTTATGAAGTAGCGCTAGTGCTATCTTTCAGTGTCAACAGTGGTGGTCTCTGTTTAACACCGCAGCTGGCTCGAATTCAATTTTTCACGAGTGTGTAAATGCGAAGCAACAGTAGCCTATCACTCACTGCTCATCCAGAATCCCCCATTTATCATGATCCTCCAAGTTTGTCCTGCTTGTCGTACGAGTTGTCAATGCGGCTTTCGTCAGGTTGTCCTTATCTACATCTGCAACTACATGTATCTCTGCATATTTGCTCTACAGACCACAGCGGAGTGCATGGCAAAGGGTACTTTCCATTGTATGGCGTATTTGACTTTCTTCTGTTCCATGCGGATATGAAATGCAGTATGCAATCTTACCCCGCGATTCATTAACCATTGTGTGTGTCAATACTTGTTTTGTAAATAAAACTGCTTTTCCTGCTCTTAGTTACTTTATTTATCCCATACGCGTTTCGCCTTCTCCTGTTCTAAGGCATCATCAGTGGAATCTATAACTATACAGTTTTGTTAGTTTTAGATTACTAAACAATTCACTTCGCGATTATTTTGTAAAAATAGTAATTACTTACGATATGCTGATCTGCGTTTCCTCACATTTGGTCTGGAGGTCGCACTACCACTTTTATCACTGCTATATAATCACATCTTTGTGTTCTCGCCTTCCACACACTGTTCACCAGGTTTCTCACTCTTTTTCTTGTGGTGGACTATTGTTCTTTTGTCACTCGATACGACTATTTCGTCTTACACTGTTTTCCACAACGTACACATTGCGATTCCATTACGTGTTTAATCTTCTTTGGTACTAGTATGTTTACCTATTTGTTGCCAGCTAACGAAGTATATGTACTTCGCGATTATTTTGTAAAAATAGTAATTACTTATGATATGCTGATCTGCGTTTCCTCACATTTGGTCTGGAGGTCGCACTACCACTTTTATCACTGCTATATAATCACATCTTTGTGTTCTCGCCTTCCACACACTGTTCACCAGGTTTCTCACTCTTTTTCTTGTGGTGGACTATTGTTCTTTTGTCACTCGATACGACTATTTCGTCTTACACTGTTTTCCACAACGTACACATTGCTTCCATTACGTGTTTAATCTTCTTTGGTACTAGTATGTTTACCTATTTGTTGCCAACTAACGAAGTATATGTACTAGACTAACTTCTATTTATGATGTTTATACTGTGTGTGTGTATGAGTGAGAGAGAGGGGGGGGATAGAGCCGAAGAGTTTTTTTTCCAATGAAAAAATACAAGAATTCATCTCACAAAATAACATTACAAAATTAAAATCAGACCCAACAAACAGATTCTAGACAAAAGTAAAAGACACACTGAAAAATATTGACATCATACTGGATAACACAGAGAAATGAAAGTTGACACAGATCTGTCCCACTGCACCGGTACTCCGAAAGCCAACCAAAAATCCGCAAACAGGATCTTCCTGTGAGGCCAATGCTGGATTTCAGAAAATCCCCCACTTACAAGCTTGCAGAATACATGTTAAAATTACTGTCTGAAAATTTCAGAGTACAAGAAGACAGAACCATGAAAAACACTACACAGCTAATACGACAAATAAAAGATATAAAAATCTCAGACACAGCAACACTCCTCTTATTTGATGTAGAAAAGATGTATTCCAACATATCAGTACCAGAAACAATAGAAAATATAGATAAGAACCTGAAAACGTATAGTCAACCCCCTGTTGAACAGATTAAGGAAGTATGCACACTAATAAAGCTCATAACAGAACAAAATTACATCGAATTCAATAATGAATTTTATTTACAAGAAAATGGATTACCAATGGGGTCCCCAGTTTCAGGAGCCTTAGCAAATATTGTTGTAAACCACATTGAACAGATCATTTTCACAAAAATAGTAGCAAAAGAATACAACATATTATATTGGTTCAGGTATATGGATGACATCCCTTGCTTAATAGATGAACCACAAACAAAAATTGAAAAACTACATACTGACATCAACAAGGTACATAAAAATATAAAATTCGCAACAGAAAGACAACGGAAGCACCAAATTAACTTTCTGGATATAACAATCAAAAAACAAAACAATAAGCATATGTTTGAAATTTACCGTAAACCCACAGCAGCGGACATTATCGATCCCCAATCCTCTCACCACCCACATGCACAAAAGCAAGCAGCACTTCGACACATGCTCCATAGACTCAACACAGTACCACTCACCAAAGAAAGCTACCAAGAAGAACTGGACATAATAATGCAGATAGAACAAAACAATGATTACAATAATAACACAGTCACAAAGCTAAACAACAAAATTAAAAGTAAAATGAAAGCAGAAAGCTACAAACCACAGACAACAACACAACAGAACCAAACACAAACACGCAGTCCCATAACAACTACACAGGATAATCAGAAAAAGATAAAAGAAAACACAAGATGGTACACAATGACATACAAACACAAACTCACCCATAAAATCACCAACATTTTCAAAAGACAGGGAATAAACACAGCATACACAGCAGACAATTCTCTACAAAAATACGTCCCAAAACTGACGAAAAACAGAGACATATACCAGAAAGCAGGTATATATTAGCTATAGTGTCACACTTGTGAAGGCACATACATAGGGCAAACAGGTAGAACTTTTGATGTCAGATACAAAGAGCACATGAGAGCCTGGAAATATGGGACAAACTACTCCACATTTGCAGAACACCTAAGAGAAAATGACCACAAACCAACCACTGGAGAAGATGACACGAAAATAATTAGAATCAACAATAAAAAACACCTCCTAACCATGGAAGAAAATTACCACATACAGAAAACCAAAGCAGTTGGGGAAAATCCTGTTGAATGACCAAGTACCCAAAAGAAATGTAAACGTGCTGCAAATGTCCGTGGGACAGGGAATCTGGCGTCCAAACGTCCAGACTGTTTCAAAAGATGTTTGTGAGAGCATGAAACTTTTACGAGTTTATGGCCGTTCTTTACATACTTTGAAATGGACGCAACAGGGGAGATAACAAGCTATTTATGGAGGGCTGTGCTTCCACCCTGTATTGTGTTACCAAAAGACACGGCAAATGCATGGGAAAGACGCTGCGAAGCTGAATTTCTTTTCCGTTTTCTGCCAATTAACTTTAAAGTCTCTGATTGGCCAAATCGGTTTGCAGTGCAAAGACCATTCTCCGAGCTTAGAATGCCGGGATCCAACTCGTGACTGGCTTGTGTGAAAGTGGGGGAAGTCAAAAAAGAGAAATGTGCTTTTGGAACCGAGCTGAGGAGGAAACGGGGAGAAAGGAAGAAAGATAACTCTTGTACAAGAATCTTGTACTGGCGCTTCGCTAGTAAAGAACTGCAGGTCTCTACCTAAACGGTGAGACTTGTGTCCTTTGCTAGGGTGCGACTTAGAGCCTGTGCCAGTCACCTTCTGAACCGTCAGAGGTACTGCTTATATCATCACAGTCACAACAAGTGACGGGTGGGTGTACTTATTCGTCTTGAGTCGGCCGTCTAAACATTTGACGTATTTCGACACGCACAGTCGTGGCACGGAGTCAAATTGGTTTGGCAGACCAGCAAACGGGTCCACCTGCACACTGGAATCCATGGGGCTTTCAGAGGCTCATAAGGAAGTACCTGCGTTCTGAATTAACCGAACGCGAGACCGCGTACTTGCATTTTTCGGGAACGCACAATTAATAACAGATTGCCGCCGTCCATGACTTCAGTCGCCGAACGCATTGTGGTGGGCAGCCTTGACCAGCAGGATGGTGCTGCGACGTAGGGCTATAATATCTATTTCTCAGCACTCTGTTCTTTCGAACCATATTTTTCGTTTTTCTTTGTCTGGTAGAATATAGATGCTTGGTGGTGGAGTAGTTTGATGCCATAACCTGGATTCACGTTTATGAAGTCAGATAGAGCGAGTAGTGTTCTGGTTAGTGTCGTGTGTCGATCCCCAGCAGATCACTTTGTCCACCATAGATCCCACTTTAGTAAGGTATTTGTTAAATAATTTTTTTTGTGTGTTGTTTCTTTAATAATTTTGTTGTCTTGTCATGTTTAAGATCAATAAATTGATTGTGAATTGGACTACAACTTCTCCCTGAGTTCTGATTAACAGTTCCATCCACTGCGTGGATCGTTTACTTCATTAACATTAATTATTCCTTCACACATGCCAACAATTCATTATTTACACTAATAGATAAAATAATAGAACAATGTGCGCAAAAAGTATTAATATAATAATACTGTCCAATATAATAATAATAGAACCCAGCACCTTTACACTCACTCATACATGAACCCCTCCACAGAATTAAAAAAAAAAAAAAAAAAAAAAAAAGAAAGGACTCGTCGGCTCTATCCCCCCCTCTCTCTCACTCATGGTATAAAAATCATAAATAGAAGTTAGTCTCGAACATATACTTCGTTAGGTTGGCAACAAATAGGTAAACATACAAGTACCAAAGAATATGAAACACGTAATGGAGTCGCAATATTTACGTTGTGAAAAACAGTGTACGACGAAATAATTGCATCGAGTGACAAAAGAACAATAGTCCACCACAAAAAAGAGTGAGAAACAAGGTGAACAGTGTGTGGAAGGCGAGAACACAAAGATGTGAATATAAAACAGTGATAAAAGTGGTAGTGCGACCTCCAGACCAGATGTGAGGAAACGCAGATCAGCAAATCGTGAGTTATTACTTTTTTTCACAAAAAAAATCGCGAAGTGAACTGCTTAATAATCTAAAACTAACAAAACTGTATCGTTATAGACCCCACTGATGATGCCTTAGAACAGGAGAAGGCGAAACGCGTATGGGATAAATAAAGTAACTAGCAGTAGGAAAATGCAGTTGTATTTACAAAACAAGTATTTATATTCTTGCTGCGGATGATGGCCACAGAAACAAACTTGTTATTATGTGTGTCGTTCCTGTTCTACTATCTCATCTTGGTATAATGGATGAATGTGTTATGGGTGGAACGTTATTCGAATTTAAGAAGGTTCCTGTTTCACGAACTAATAATGGAACTGTCCGATATTATCCATACACTAAATTAATCCAGCAATTGGGCTGAAAAGTTGTTTGGAGTATGTTACGCGAGTACTCTACGCTTTTTGTAAATATCTCCCATCTCCCAGTCGCCGTGAAGTCACGATTATAATACTCCATTGTTGTGTAGCGCGGCACCGGCGTTTAAATTCTCCGCTGCGTATAATTTGGTGATGTTTTATTGTACATTGTATTCTGTTTGACTGTGTGCGAGGCATTTGATCCTAAGCTCTTTTCGTGTAAGGGCTTAATACCGATACTGTTATCTTTCATATAAGAAAAAATGTGGTTTTTATGTACGAGTTTCTACGAACTCTGATTTATCAAATAAAACAGTAAAAGAGTGACCATTTCTTCGTTAATACCGGTTAATTGCAGGCTTCATAATTTCGACAGTAAGACCCTAACTACAGGTTTAAGCTTCATATGCTTGTCTTGTTGGAGGTAATATACACAATTAACTTGATTCGTAGCTGCTGCTGCAGCGATTGCTTTACAGTGCTAATTACAGCAATAAATTCAAGGCGTTACTTTCACCAAGACGAGTAAAAGTATCGTTGTCTCTTGGTTTTCCATTGTAGACAGAGCAAAAAATTATGGCAGGTTCTTTATGAGAGTCGTTTTGTTTGTAGTTATTATTATTTAGAGTATGTTTTCGGTTACTCTCTTCAGCATCTGTTGTATCTTGTGCAACTGTTTTGAGTATAATCGAAAATCCTATTGCTCTTCACATTTTTTGCATTTTTTTTAAGAGCTAGTCATGTCATTAATGAAAAGTGATCCACACAACATAATTATCAGTTACGAACTTTAAGGAAAAGTTTCCCTCATTCATAACTGCATAGCTTTATGATGTAAACATATGTAAATATTAATGGAAGAGATTTCAGTGGAACACACTTCGTTTTCAGACAAAACAAATGCAAATTAAAATTTAAGGGATGTACTGTGATTACGAGGGTCATCTAGAAAATAAGTTCCATCCCGTTCAGAGAGCAGTGCGACCTGAAAGCGCATGTGTGGTAATCGAGAGGAAGTACGAAGCAACTTGTGGTGCAGTTGCAGTTGGGGCTCTAGTACAAAACAGCAAAACTAATACAGTCCCCCACCAGCTGTGCGCTGTCTACAGGTATCAGAGTTCTGCATTTTCAGAAGCAAATTCCAACAGAGTTCCACCGCTAACTGAATACTACGAGTGACAGTCATCAGACAGCGTAAAAGAGGTCCCCTATCTTTTGTTACTATCTTACCACTTGACAATGACTGAGGAGAGCTCGGTCGAAAGCTCGTGGGATTTTAACCACTTGACGCGGCTGGAAGTCCGAGAAAATTATATTAATTCATATCGCCACGAAACCATGCATTCACAAGTATCTTAGCACACGACTCGTATTCGGGAGGACGACGGTTCAACCCCGCGTCCCTAAATCGCTCCAGGTAAATGCCGGGAAGGTCCCTTTGAAAGGGAACGGCCGATTTTCTTCCCCAATCTTCCCTAATCCGATGAGACCGATGAACTCGCTGTCTGGTCTCCACCCCCAAACAATCCAACCCAACCCATACGTATCTATTCTGACTGCACTCCTGTTTAGCAGTTATTCTCCGGAACGCCCCTTTCGCCATATTCTGTGGGGCTTTGAAGCTATTTATGGCCATTAGAAACTGGGGGAAGTAGCTCTATGTACTTCAGTCCTACTATGTGAGTAATGTCATGCGAAATCCCGCTATGCTTTATTTTAAGAGTGCGAAGAATTCGACACTTCGATACAACGCCACAAGGACGCTATTTCTTTATATTTTTGCCAAATATTTCCTAATGGAATGCTCTTTCTGCCATCAGTTTTACAAGGCACGTAGGGAAACGGCGGGCCATGAGTAGGGTTAAGAGCAAAAGCGACTCATATTCTATGAAATGGGCATTTATTACAAGGAAAACCCTTGCTCCCACAGAACACATCGTGTATCAAGAAATACACCAAACTAAAATGGTTCCTAAAAGAGTATGGAAGATTAATACCAAGAATGTTTATCTTTAACGCCGGCATGTGAACCTCACGGGAAGAAATGGGGAGTGTGGATGGCCTACGTTAGGAAGCAAATAACTGTGATTTTCGCAACACAGCATCGCTCATCCGACTGAAAAGTACTGGAGAAATCACACAGTATATTTATATCAGCGCGTACTGCGATTACAGGACGAAGTCTCAAAGGCTACAAATCGAAGTCCACTACGTTTCCTAAAAGCCAATGATTTTAATAAATTCCAATCTATCGGGACATTCCCAGCCACAAAGGTATTAATTCTGCACAGAGTCGTGAGAATGATGCAATTAGCTGGGGCTTCTGCGGGTGGTCAGTAAATTCAGGGCCAAGCCACAAAATGCAGTAAAATCGGTAAAGTCCGATTCCCACACACCCGAAAACGCACATGGGTATTTGTTCTACTTAGTGAACTGAGAACAGTTCGACTGACCAGTCTCCTAGTGGAAATTTGCTGGTGCAATTTAGGTAGTGCTCAGTGCCACACAGAAATCTAAGTTCAAATTTAATAGTCACACAAGAATCTGAATAATAATTAGAATAATTAAAACTGAAAATATAAGTTACAGATACTTCGCTGAAAGTGATCAATAAACTGAAGCACTTGATAACTTCACACAGTGGTGAGGCAGTAGAAGGGCTGGACTCATGGTTCACAACAACTCCCCAAGCGCAACCCCCTCACATTTCGTCGTAAGACGCCCCAGTGGATAGCCATTCAACAAACCGAACACAGATTAAGCACGAAAACAGGAAGAAGCTGTACTGAACTGTGCAAAAAAGATGCAAAATAGAAAGAGTGAAATGTCCAAAGTCAAAATATGCTGCACTTACCATACTTCCATGGGCACGACGGTGTAGTTATGTCATTGCGATGTTGGGTCGCGCAGCAGGAGGTTCACGTTCAAGTTTCACTCACGCAACAATTTCTTTTTTGACAAAATTATGAACTTCCCGTCCGATTAATGACTTATCTGTTCGCTGTATTCAGATCTATGTCTGTGTCGGGGTGTAGCGTCCATTTGCAACAGCGAGGTGTAAGAAAGGGACCTAAAGACGTACGTACCTCCTATTTGTTCTACACAAGTGCCACTTGTTACGACTCTCGCGTTCCGTTTTGGAAGTTTTGACTTTTGAATTCCTTTGTTGTAACTAGTTCAAACCCGCGTACCCGTTTTCATTTCTGTGAAAGGTCGATGTGGCATCTCGCCTGCTCTCACCATTCCTCACATTTACTTGCGACGTTAATACTCGTATATTCTTACCACTTAGCATACTTTTCAACGAATGTATAGTATGGCAATTGACTAGACTACAGAAGGAGAAAGGCATGTCAACGAACGGACGGAAAGTTCTTAATTTTGTGGAAAAAAATTTGGGCATAAACGAGATTCGAACACACATCTCCCTCATCACAGTTCAACACCGTGGTCACATAATCATGACGTCGTAACTGCATAATGCTCTTCGATTTTGGACATCTTGAGCCTGAACCGTTCACTGTATCTATTTTGCTTCTTCTTTTCACAGTTCTGTATATCTTCTTCGTGTTTTCATGTTTAATGTGTCTTCAGTTTTCGACAGGCTATCGACTGGGCCATCTTACGACTAAATCTGATGGGGGTGCGATGCGGAGTTTCCCCTGTCAGTATTTCTCCGTGCAATATAAGTATGCGCCAATTAATTAATAAACATGGAAGAAAAAAATGGTTCAAATGGCTCTGAGCACTATGCGACTTAACTTCTGAGGTCATCAGTCCGCTAGAACTTAGAAGTACTTAAACCCTAATTAACCTAAGGACATCACGCACATCCATGCCCGAGGCAGGATTCGAACCTGCGATCGTAGCGGTCGCTCGGCTCCTAGAACCCCAAGGCCACTCCGGCGGGCTACTGGCCATTAAAATTGCTACACCACGAAGATGACGTGCTACAGATGCGAAATTTAACCGTCAGGAAGAAAATGCTGTGTTATGCAAATGATTAACTCTTCAGAGCATTCACACAAGGTTGGCGACGGTGGTAACACCTACAACGTGCTGACATGAGGAAAGTTTCCAACCGACTTCTCATACACAAACAGCAGTTCACCGGCGTTGCCTGGTGAAACGTTGTTGTGATGCCTCGTGTAAGGAGGAGAAATGCGTACCATCACGTTTCCGACTTTGATAAAGGTCGGATTGTAGCCTATTGCGATTGCGGTTCATCGTATCGCGATATTGTTGCTCGCGTTGGTCGAGATCCAATGACTGTTAGCAGAATATGGAATCGGTGGGTTCAGGAGGGTAATACGGAACGCCGTGCTGGATCCCAACGGCCTCGTATCACTAGCAGTCGAGATGACAGGCACCTTATCCGCATGGCTGTACCGGATCGTGCAGCCACGTCTCGATCCCTGAGTCAACACGTAGGAACGTTTGCAAGACAACAACCATCTGCACGAACAGTTTGACGACGTTTGCAGTAGCATGGACTATCAGCTCGGAGACCATGGCTGCGGCTACCCTTGACGCTGCATCACAGACAGGAGCGCCTCCGATGGTGTACTCAACGACGAACCTGGGTGCACGCATGGCAAAACGTCATTTTTTCGGATGAATCCAGGTTCTGTTTAGAGCATCATGATGGTCGCATCCGTGTTTGGCGACATGGCGGTGAACGCACATTGGAAGCGTGTATTCGTCATCGCCATACTGGCGTATCACTCGGCGTGATGGTATGGGGTGCCATTGGTTACACGTCTCGGTCACCTCTTGTTCGCATTGACGGCACTTTGAACAGTGGACGTTACATTTCACATTTGTTACGACCCGTGGCTCTATCCTTCATTTGACCCCTCGAAACCCTACATTTCAGCAGGATAATTCACGACCGCATGTTGCAGGTCCTGTACGGGCCTTTCTGGATACAGAAAGTGTTCGACTGCTGCCCTGGCCAGCACATTCTCCAGATCTTTCACCAATCGAAAACGGTTGGTCAATGGTGGCCGAGCAACTGGCTCGTCACAATACGCCAGTCACTTCTCTTGATGAACTGTGGTATCCTGTTGAAGCTGCATGGGCAGCTGTACCTGTACACGCCATCCAAGCTCTGTTTGACTCAATGCCCAGGCGTATCAAGGCCGTTATCACGGCCAGAGGTGGTTGTTCTGGGTACTGATTTCTCACGATGCACCCAAATTGCGTGAAAATGTAATCAGATGTCAGTTCTAGTATAATATATTTGTCCAATGACTACCCGTTTATCAACTGCATTTCTTCTTGGTGTAGCAATTCCAATGTTCAGTATTGTAGTTGCGTGCTCCTCGCCGGAAACGGCTGCTGGAAGCTGGCAGTCATAAGACCTGCAGTGTGACGTGACGTGCGGCCACTGCCTGTGTTTCTCGTAGGCCACGGCAGAGCGCCGCTGACGCCACAGAAGTAGCCTCCGGAGGCCAGTCAGCATTGTAGTCGCCTATGCAGCATCCACATCCTAAGCTATTGTAGACAACACAGTGAGGAGTTCCTGCCTCGCTGAGCTGAGACAAATTGTGTATTGGAAATAAATAGACATTCTTCACTTTCAGTAGTGTGTCCCACTGGCCCTTCAGCCCGTCACCACCATTCATTCAAACCCTAAGAGGAACAGAAAATCTCAGACGTAGTGAGAAACTTGTAGAATGAAAATGCGGCCTTTCCTGAATAAAGTTTCTGACTGTTAATTCGAGTAAAGGTGACAGCTGCCTAGATTGCAAATGAAGACTTAACTAATTCCGAGGAACCTGCACTTATGGTAAAGTATGCAACAAAGAACAGGAATGATTACGATGACATCCCAAGGAAGTGCGAAGATCAAAAACGCTGAAAGATAGTGGAGGATTGCTTCACCACCCGCAAAACAGTAAAAAGAAAGGGAAATTGCGAAAAACCACTAAAAAGAAAGGAAGATTGCTTGCCAAACCGGAAATCGTTAAAATTAGGGGGAGGGTCATTCCTCTACATCGCCCCACGTTATGGAACATGTTTGAACAGGACTCATGGAAAATTTCCATGATTTTACACAGAATAGAAAGAAATTATTCTGACTTCTACGAGTACATTTTAACACTACATACAGACATTATACATGACGTGGTTGAACGAAGGGAAAGAGACTGCTGATGTGAGAGACAAATATAACGAATTTGTCCATACGAGTTCTTTCTTCAATCACAGGAGAAAAGTGTAATAAAAGATGGCAGAAAACCAAGCTGCTAGGCTGATTATAAGCAAACATATATAATGATCAATATGTATATGAAAAGAGGTTCGAACAGACACCTTTCAAACTGCGTAGTCAGTTGATAAAAGACGCACCAACCGTTACGGTCGCAGATTCGAATCCTGCCTCGGGCATGGATGCGTGTGATATCCTTAGGTTAGTTAGGTCTAGGTAGTTCTAGGTTCTAGGGGACTCATGACCTCAGATGTTAAGTCCCATAGTGCTCAGAGCCATCTGCACCATTTTTGAACCACAAATTCATCTGTATCCCAATCGCTCGCTTTGCACTCAAACAGGTCGCTTTGTCGCACATGCAACCTCCATTGCCTATCTGACGGTGACACATGTGCCGTTTTGTATTAACGTGTTCCATGAGTGGTGTGTTTCATCACTTGTCGCGGTTGATCATTTGAGCATGACTGGTCTCAGGTGGTACAACCACCGTGCGAGGGTATCTGTAGCCATCGAACCATATTACTTCGATTTTTTTGGTGTCCTCGCAGCATCTCAGTAGGTTACAGTGAACAGGTGTTGTTGAGTTTATTCCCAGTTTTTGTAGAGCTTTCGCGTAGCAGAGTTAAAACGCTAGGTCCGCGGCTGTTCAGCCATTTCTTACAGAATTCACAATCTTTACACTGTACTAGGTCATCACATCCTTGGTTATACTGTCCCAGACAACACATGTAGAAATTGTACAATGCTGGGTGAAGAGATAACATGCATACAGGATAACTCCGAAAATATGATAGGGGCTGAAAAGTTTGAGGGACAAAAGTTGCATGGGACAAAGGGGGCCCTAATAGGACATTGATTTTTTGTTGCTAGGTGGGTTTGCTCTAGAGATATGAAGCTCAACTTCGTTTTTTAAAATGGGATGCTATAGTTTGGTACTTATTTTCTGATAGCGGATCGAGACGAATCCAGTGATGTGAACAGTAAGGTCCTTGAAGGTCGAAGAAGTGGCATGGACGTCCATTTATAGAGGGTGTTCGAAGTGATGACCATTGGAATCAATACAGTACTACAATCTTCTTATCGTGGATTGAGTGGTATTCCTTATCACTGCAGCACTTATCGAAGCACATGGTCTGACAATTCTCTCTCGTATTTCGTGCAAATAGTAAATATTCGCTGAATACGGCGTATCCATCGAACGTGCCATTGACATGTAAACATCATTCGACAGTTTCACAATACAACACTAATAGGAACGGTAAGGCTAGTATCGTCGAATCAAGCGAATGTGAATGACGCATTCCTTCGAAGAACATGTCGATATGCTTTTCATTTACTGGGAATGCCGACGAAATTCAGCGAGAGCTAGAGAGTTATACGCTGAAAGCTATCCTCAACGTACTCACCCTACACGTCGTACATTTAAATACATGTGTGATAAATTGAGAACAACTGGATCTTGAACGCATCGGAAACATATTTGGCAAAGGAAAGTTACTAACGAGGAAACGGAAATTGGAACTCTTGCCGTGGTTCGAGATCCTTGTGTTAGTTCGCGTCAAATCGCAAGGGAATCTGGCTTGAGACAGAGTAGTGTTGCTCGTGTTCTGCATCGTCGTAAATATCATCCTTGCCATATCAGTCTCCACCAAGAATTAACTGGCACGGATTGTATGCGTCGCATTGAACTCTGCCGTTGGGCTCAACTTCAGATTCAGAGGGATGACACATTTATTAAATTGATTTTATTTACTGACGAGGCTACATTCACGAACCATGGAAGTGATAATTTGTATAACATGCGTTATTGCGCAACTGAAAATCCATGTTGGCTGTGGCAAGTTGCACACCAAAAACCGTGGTCCGTGAATGTTTGGTGTGGGATTCTGGAGGACAGAATTATAGGCCCCTATTTCATCGAAGGAAATCTTAATGGTAGGAAGTACACCACATCCCTGCAAGAAACATTAGGCCTGTTATTGGAAGAAATACCTTTAGGAACAAGAACAGAATGTGGTATCAACAGGAAGGGTGTCCGGCACATTTTTCGTTGATGGCTAGAAATGAGTTGTAGGGACAATTCCCAAATCGTTGGATTGGACGCAGAGGAGATGGGTCGTGGCCGGCTGGTTCGCCAGACTTGACGCCTCTGGATTTTTTCTAGTAGGGATTCGTAAAAGACATTGTTTATAAAGAGGTTCCAACTACACCTGAAGATATGCGAGAGACAACTGTCAGAGCATGTGCTTCGATAAGTGCCGATGTGATAAGGAATACCACTCAATCCATGTCAAGAAGATTGCAGCACTACATTGATACCAATGGTCATCACTTCGAACACCTTCTGTAAATGGACGTTCATGCCACCTTCTTGACCTTCGTTGACCATCAAAGACCTTACTGTTACACATCACTGGATTCGTCTCGATAGCCGCTATCATAAAATAAGTAACAAACTATAGCACCCCATTTAAAAAACAAAGTTGACCTTCATATCTCTGAAGTGACCCCAATTAGCAATAAAAAAGCAACGTCTTATGTGGCCCCCATTGTCCCATGCAACGTTTGTCCCACAAACTTTTCAGCTACTATCATACTTCCGGAGTTATTCTAGTTAGTGACTCACTATGTATAATGGATAGTCAAAGGACAAAAAGCGCAACATTCATTAGTAAGAACACTGAAGATATGTCTGTTGCACTGTGTTAGTTCAACATAGTAAGGACCTGAGTACAGAGAGTAGTTGACTAAGTAAGCATGAACTTCATTTCAGACAAAGCTTTGACTAGCACTTATAGAAAATGTTCATGAACTTTCAAGTGTTTGCATAACGCAGCGTAAGAATGACTGAACGAAGACTTAAGAAAATGTGGATGCAGTTTTAAGTCTCAACATTACATCAGGTAGCGTAGGAACAGCTGGAAAACTCTGCCTCAAAAAAGAATTACGAACAAAAAGATAATTTTACTAAAATGGCGTTGAGCAGCTACACTGGTGTCCAAAGTTTAAGCACCAAACGGAAATTTTGCAAGGTTGTGCTTATTTTGCCAGAAAACAGTATAAATGTGTGATGGTAAAGTAGAAGCAATGTAAAGAATACAGAACGTAAACAGCCCCAATATAGATAACAGTAGACAAAAATGTTCTTCGTTTTTTTTCAACATGACGGATTCGCACGCACATTCTTACAACTGGTGAATGTGCTCTGTATGTGGTGTGATCCCCTCTGACATGCTGTGAGTGATGTCATCAGTCTCATGTTGAGGCAGTAACACCAGTTCTTCCTGGAGAGCTGCTCGCAAGTCTTGGAGGGTGGTTGGTGGATGCTGACATGATGCAACCTGGCTCTCTACTGTACTCCAGACATGTTCTGTGGGGTCGTGCAATACCTTACATTTCTAAGAAAACATCAACAACCCGTGCTCTATGAGGTCGATCATTATCGTCCATCAATACGAAGTCTGAGCCCGCACCACCTCGCAACAACCGCACATGCGGTCCCATGACCTCGTCACGATGCCTGAATGCAGTTTAACCTTGTCGATGCACCCACAGAACTTCATGAGGAGGTGTTCATATCGTCATCATAATTCTTGCCCACAATATTGGGGATCCTCCTCGGTATTGGTGTCTTTCCACAATGTTCGGGTGTGTTCCACCTTCTCTTCAGATGCGAATTCGTCGAGAGTCACTCTCCAGACCAAATCAGGATCATGTGTCAACAGAACCGCCCAGGAGGCATGTTGACGCCTCCACTACAGACGTTCCCTTCTGTGAAGACGCATCAGGTCTCCCCCCCCCCCCCCCCCCCCAAAAAAAAAAAAAAGGTCAGTCCGCTGAAGTCTTCGTACACCGTTTGCCTCGATAAAACACGTCCAGTGGGTGCTGGGAGATCAGATGCCAGTTGGCGTGCAGTAGTAAGGCGGTACTGCCTTGCCCTTACATCCAAATAACGGTCCTCTCTTTCTGATATCACACGTGGTCTGCCCTGCCCTGGTCTTTGGGGTACTGCCACATCCGAGAAATAACAGAACGATTCACATTAAACCATCGGGCCTCATCAGTTTGCGACTGTTCTGCTTCCATTCTTCTTATGCCCCTCCCCGTAGAGAGTCTGGTAGGCGTCTTCTTTGTGCTATACTGCACCGTCGGTGACTATACACAGTGACTGTGTATGTGGGACTATCCGGCAAGCACTACTTCATTTGCTAGGTGCCATGACGTCATCGTTCAGGTGGTTGCCCGTTGACTGGAATATCATTTTCCGTGTTGAACACGATTGTACGGACATCTGCTGACAATTTGTGTAATTATACGGTAAATTAGACAAGGACGGGGAAATAGCGGCTCGTTGCTTTAATTTTGGTCACCACTGAATTTAGCAACGACATGAAACCTATAACTTAAAGAAGAGTGACCTTAGGCCCTGCAGGGGCCGATGGACATGGAACTGAGCCTCACTTACTCTATGTCGCCTTGATCATTCCCAGTTTAGCATACGTTCTCATGAGCCAAAATATTATAACCACCGTCCTTCGGAAGATTAAATGCCACCTGGGGGCAGTACAGGCGCGTGACGCGGCAAGCAGATTATATGAGCGGAGCAGAAAGGAATGAAGAATCATTATAGCGACGATACGGGCCGCAGATTGTGAATCCTACTGATTAGCCAGATTATGGCTTGGCATTTGAGAAGTAGCATCTCGGGAATGTCGAAGCACATCGGGTATTCCCTTACTACTGTCTTGAGTATCTATAGGGAGCAGTTGAGGGACGGTGAAAAGATGAGTAGGCGACAAGGTTTTGGACATCCACGCCTCAGGAAAAAAACGTGGAGGTCGGAGGTTTGCACGCTGACTGAAGCATTTGATAGGTGGCGATCTGTGGCAGATCTCACGGGAGAGTGCAGCGGTGGTACGGGCATAGGTGTTACAGAGTGTATCGTTCAGCATACATTGTTGAACATTGAGTTCTGCAGTAGATGACCCTTACCTCTTATCATGTTGCCCAACGACATCCTCAATATTACCAAGTAGGCACGGGATGACCGGGAGTGGAGCATGAGTGTCAGAAATTTGTCGTCTGGCAAATCACGTTTAGTTACGCCAGCTCGATGGCGAATGGTTGCTAGAAACATCAGCCACATCACGGACGTAGGCCAGTAGGGGTAGTGTTATGCTCTGGGGGAGATTCACTTGCGCTTCCATCGGACCTGTGATACTAATCGAAGGCACTGCGACAGCTGTAGACTATGTGAACCCGCATCTCCTCACGCTTGATGGACACCCTCAGAGTGATGGTGTTTTCCAGCAGGATAACTGCCCGTGTCACGAAGCCAGAATCGTGCAACAGTCATATGTAGCGTAAGTTACCGGCCTCACGTCTACGTCACGGCTGCCAAATTTGCCCGATCTGAATGTTGTTGTTGTTGTGGTCTTCAGTCCTGAGACTGGTTTGATGCAGCTCTCCATGCTACTCTATCCTGTGCAAGCTTCTTCACCTCCCAGTACCTACTGCAGCCTACATCCTTCTGAATCTGCTTAATGTATTCATCTCTTGGTCTCCCTCTACGATTTTTACCCTCCACGCTGCCCTCTAATACTAAATTGCTGATCCCTCGATGTCTCTGAACATGTCCTACCAACCGATCCCTTCTTCTAGTCGTGCCACAAGCTCCTCCTCTCCCCAATTCTATTCAATACCTCCTCATTAGTTATGTGATCTACCCATCTAATCTTCAGCATTCTTCTGTAGCTGAATAGGACGGAATAACTCAGAGACGTCATCGGGCGCCAGCTCGGCGCTCACAAACCAGCGACCCGCAATGTACGGGAACAGCGTGACCCGTGGGCAGACATCTGGTGTGAAGTGGCTCGGGAAACATTTAAGCATGCTGTACTGCGTTCCAAAAGTGGAACAACATGCTATTAAACGTAAGGTCACAGTTTTTTCGGTCATCATTGTGTGTAACATCTTGCATGACACTGAACCATGGACTGTGGGAAAATCTAAAAAGAAGAGAAGGGAAGCGATTGAGATGTGGAGATATAGAAGGACGTTGAAAGTTAGGTGGACTGATAAGATAAGGAATACGAGGCTCTTCCCAGAATCAGCGAAGAAAGGAACATGTGGGAAACACTGACAAGAAAAGGGACGGACGATAGGACATGTTTTACAACATCAGGGAATAATTTCCGTGGGCGTTGCAAAGAGTTGAAACTGTAGGGGAAGACAGAGATTTGAATACATGCAGCAAATAACTGAGGATATAGGGCGCAAGTGCTACTCTGAGATGAAGAGGTTGGTACAGGAGCGTGACGGGCCGCATCGGGCCGGTCAGAAGACTGATGACCGAAAAAAAGAAGCAATATGAAACGTGTCAATCACGCAAATTCACTGTTGGGAAAGACAGATTTATTGGAAGGTTTCTGGGAAAGTGGAATGTATCTGCAAAGGAAAAAGCCTATAAGACGCTAGCGTATTCAATTCTGGAGTTGTGTTGCAATGTTTGGAGTCCTTACCAAGTATTCATGACAACAGTCGTTACAGCTCAGAGTAATACGGGTTCCAAATTATAAAATTTTTAAGTGAGTTCAACCCACTTGACGTAACGTAGGCTGGGTACGCCACGATTAGCGGCGGATCGGGAAGCAAGGTGATGCAAGACAGACCAGCAGCACAGCCTGCAACTCTGCAGTAGGTGAGTGAGAGAGAGCACATGCAGTGGGAAAACAGAGTTCACGCGGTAGGACGGCGCAAGAAGCAATGGACACGGCTAGGGAAAACACTCATAGACCAATTTAACTAGCTGGTAAGAGAGAACTAAAGCAAGGCTAACGGAATAACGAGGCCACATGCGGGCATCGCTAGTAAACCGCACGTCACAGAAGTACGGAGAGCTCTTTAAATACCGGAGCCCCAGCTCCAAGTAGGGAACGGTTCTGGTCAATGGGAACGATGGAGTCCATGTCGGCGACTTTCCGTTCCATGGCCATGTTGTTTCAGTAAGTCTTGTCTCATATCAACCAGCGCAGTACCAGCCTCGCGCGCAGTGCCGCAGAGCTGAACTCCACTGACGAACTTCATGCTGTGTCACACCAACCACTACTGACGGGAGAGCTGATGCAGTGCAGTACCAGGTGCTGTACTCTCTGACAGAAGACGACGACGAGTGTTCCGGGCGGACTACCGTCCGGTACGCCTAACCGTATGCGGGTGCGAGGTGCCGGGGCTAGCAGTGTATTTAACACTAAATTCTTCCAGAATCTTCATATATAAAGGATGCCCTAAGCCCCCCCCTATTCTAACTCCGACTTTTTGCTGTTGCACATGGATTAAAAAGAAACGCGAAATGCCTGTAATCGACCCTGCAAGTGGAGTAGAAAAGAGTTTGGCACCTGCAATAATTTAATTTGATAAATAAGTTAAATAAAGGAAAGTTTCATTAACGTAGTGAGAAATGATAGGGTTGCTCTACCGATTAACAGAATGAAAGTTCTGTCCAAAATAACAATATGATTTATTATAACTCAAAATAATAAACAAAAACACATGAAACATTTACAATACATCAAATTGGCTCAAATTGGATACTCAAATAAATGCTGTGAAGGTGAAGTTGTCCCTAAACTAGATTGTGACATTTATGACGAAGTGGTATGTGAAGCCAATTCCTTGCAACTCAGCATTAATTGCTGCTACATTAGTGAGAACTCAGACAATGAACACCCAAGACAGATCAAAGTTAGAAAAGACAAACGCGCGCTCTGCTGAGCTCGGATTATCACCTAGCAAAATTGCCTGCTTTGCTGGTGCTGTGGACGTACATTACCAAGCTGTCTTCTTAACTGCACGGACACGATCTGGCATACCGAAGGCGATGGCTGGTTGCTTTGACGTCCCGTCGTGGTGATGATAATGTCGCGAGTATAGCCCGAAACAAATTATCCTGGCCTGGTTGTTCCACACTAAAGACTTACTAGCAATACAAATGCGCCTCTGAGGGAGACGAAGAAGGCTCGCCACACAATCACTGACGGTACAGTGGTTGATTTTAACAATCGAAGTCACACAGTAACTCCGATACAGTCAACTTTAGCCAAAACTGCTCAAGACAGACAACATAGGCCTATTGTATGCAGAACGCTCAATTGCCAACTGTACTCGGAAAGTTACGATGAAGTCGAAACTTCAGCAACTTCGTCAAACAGTTACAATTAAATAAAAGTATATTAGACAGCCAATGGAAGGCAGGCTGTTCAGAGCAGCGAGAGCTCAGTCTTGTAACCTACTCCGACCGAAAGGCGAGAGCCGACTCCCCACAAGAGCACCCGTACAAACTGAACACAGAACATTCCCGCCCCACGACAGTGGCCGTGGTTAACCGTTCCAATCAGCAACTCGAAAACCGGCGGAAAATTCCACTCTATTGCCGGAGCACTACCATTCCACCAATGGAGATTCTTGGCGCCAATTTCTGCGCCGATTTTGCTACGTCACGGAGCTATGCCCTGAGCAAGCCAATCACAGTTACTATACAGCAGAATACGCGGGAATTTGCGCGCCAAGGCTGCTTGGGAACACAAGTCATTCCCACGCCTGGCTGGTAGCCTGCCAGAAAGTGTTTTCGCTAAGTTTCTGTGAAGTAACGGAACCTCTAGCCCAGCCGCTACTTCAGGTTCCTCCGGGCGTGTCTTTTGACAATGTCGGCGTCTGGAAAGCATTCACTCGACTCCCTCACACCCGTCGGCTTAGCCTTTCAAGATCAGCAGAGCCCGCCTGTCACCGGACCACCTGGGTGACGAGAGACGCTGTGTGGGAAGTCCGCGTGTGAAGGAGTAGCAACTTTTCACCGCATGCAATTAGAGAGGAAAATCGTAAGATAGAAATATGAGAGGGGGCTCATGCCACCTCTCATAGCCCCTACGCCATTTTAGATTGTAATTGGTGAGCGGTTGGCTCACTTAGGAGCAAGGTAGTGAGTCAGTCGCCCAAGAACAATCTTACAAACTGACTCCACATGCCGCACTCTATAAAAAAAATCACTGCAACTGAAAAATGCAGCTCATAGAGGGAGGATTATTTATGATGTAGCCAACTTCACCTTCTTAATATGGAACTCCAACACTCACATCCATACCCAGGGAGCCCCTTCCAAACACCGATTCACACAGACATTCACTCTCTAAATATGGCCCGGGCATGTGAGCCAAATATGGAGCAATTTATTCTTTACAATCAGAGTTGGAGTGCTCCGCAATTAAATGCCCAAGATGTTACAACAATTTGAATCATTAAACTAACCTGAACTCACTCACACATGATACTATTAAATTAACAATCTCTTTGTGAGCTTTCAGAATCTAATTACAACCTCCGATTCATTCTGTCTCCCTGCAGCAAGAATAACCTTTACAAAATGTTCCCTGAACTGATGGTCCATTCACAATGACATTGGTGGTATCTGCTTCAGTTTATGGGGACTTCAGGCACACTGTTTGCATACACACAACAATAAATACAAAATACAACCAAAAAACATGGTGTGGAGAACAATACAGAAATTTGTAATTTGTGCGCCCTACTCTATCACTTACATAAGAATTACAGTGTAAAACACAAACACATACAAGGTATAACATACATTACAAAAACAACATTAGAGAAAGAAATTTAAGAAAAAAAAACAAGGTTCTTGGGGCGTCAAGTTGTGCTTGCACATTGCACAATGTTCACGACTGTGCTGAGAATGAGGCACTAAATCACATTGTTAGAAATATTCGAAGCACTTCACAAATTCGTTAGTTTCTCTCAGGGGGTTGGTATGTTGAGACATATGCATTAATGCACATGGTTCCATGTCTTGAGCGTCGGAGGGGGGCTTTTGGGATGGGGCCACAGTACTGACATCACATAGGGCTAAATGTCGGGTGTTGTTCCTACGTTGTTGCAACAGCAATAGGGTGTGCTGGAGCATCTGCAGTACGCTGTTGAGATTGCAGCAAGACCCACGCATATGATCATGGCAGTACGGTAGGAAGACATAGGCTCTCTTCACGTCGATTAAATGTCTCTGAGAACTACTAGTTGGGATGCATCACTAGTCCAGGTCTCTTCTCTCCCTGGACAGTATTTTAAGTTTCCCAATATTGCAGTTCGATGAGTGATGATGGCACGTGGAGTGACTCCACAAGTGTGTGAGGTGATCCAGACAGAATCTAACTAGGAGCGACGATTCCTACAACTGCTCTCTAAGTGAGAGGAGAAGTTAAAAACGAGACAATTCATTTGTTAGAGTTTGTGGCATGATACTGATTTGTGTATGCAGATCGGCCAATGCTAGTGAGTTGTAAACACTCAAATAGGTGATTATATAGCGTCTCTTTCTGTCCTGAGTCACATGAGGCGCAGGTTCTGACAACTTATGTGATCTTCGTGTACTCACGACAACGTGGTCTGCCGCAGGGAATCCCTCCAAACGGCTGCCGCGTCCGGAGAGCTAGCTGGCGGTTGCGTGCTGGTCGCGTGTCAGTGTCAACGGCCAGCCACACTTTCGCTTGTGGCCGGGCGAGGGCTGTCTGCTGCCTAATCCCTCAGGTATACGGCCCGGTGACTGACAGCTTGTAGGACCGGATGCCCCCTGTGCCCTTCTCGTCAGGTGGCGCGCTGATGCTCCCCTTCTTGCAGGTAGCTGATGACCTCTTGATTTTGCTCCGCCTGGCCTCTGCATTGCCACGATTCCCGTCATCTGCACAGTTCTGACAAAAATCTTATGCCTAACTTTTTCCCATGACCTTCTATGTTATAATAAATTTACATAACGATACATTGATGGTCTGTCATTTCAGACACTCTTATTTTAATTTTATAGTTATCAATCTACGGCTATCATTATAACAAAATCTTGGTGTATCTAATCTAGACATGGAAATAATCTATCTTGATATTTGTGTAGAGACCGATCTCACTACTGTACATGGTGTGTGATGCTATACTGGATGAACACTTAAATGTGCGGGCCCGCACTTATATTACTATTACTTATATAGAGCGACAGTAGACATGCTCAAGAGTTAACTACCAACTGCCAACGATCTACATTCTATGTCTTTTGAATAAATTAGGTGATTATGCAGGTGGAAGTTTTACTGAGTTATAAAGAACATGCAAATATTCTACATTCGCTCGCCTGTCGTCCCTCCACTTGGGGTCTGTGGTTTGGTGACCTGAAAAATAGCATCCCAACAGGCGCGCGCCAAACACTTATGGTTGAAACCCCACAATATTAAGGATCTAGCTATTGTTAAATCCTAAAGTTTAACTTATCCTAGTATATAGTACTCTCCTTTTTTTCTATTTTTATTTATTTATTTATTTTGTTTACCTTATACAATAGTCTTACATAATTCCTGTTACGTTGAGATGTCTCGCTGCTCGCCACTATTGACGACAGTGATGTGCGCGCCGTACGACATGACCTCCGAGTTTTCATTACGCCACACTGAAACTCCGGAGACTGGGTTAGCCATGGCTATACAAGACAATAAATTTATAGTTGAACTTAATTTTGTATGTGATGCAGTTTTAGCAATGAAAGCGCACCTTTCCAGAGGCAATGTAATATGACCAAGCCAAGACTGGTTCCTGTTGAGGATTCAGTCGTCCACCACACGCCAGCTACACAGTATGTCACGATTATCCAAGTATAAGTCCCTGGTTATTCATCTGTGATAGTCGCAAGCAGCATGCTAAATCCCCAACCAGCACATTGGCATGGTAGGCTTTGTGCCCGCATTTCTATCGTCTAGGGCACCATTGGAGTCAAACGCTCACAGGTTCACCCCGACTTGCAAGACAACGATGCTGGCGCAGCTCTGCAAAAACTATACTGCCCATATTCATCCTCGAAATCACGCAATATACCACAATCTTGCAGTGCACTGTTGCGTGCCTGCAAGCATTGGTATGAACGTCTCACGTACTGGTTGTGGCCGCTATAGAGCGTATCACGACTTCTCAGAACGCTTCTAAAAGCACGTTCTTGTATGCGCCCGTTTGTGCGACATCTCCTCACTCATCATTATCCCTCAACATGCACCCCAGACAGGAAAGGACAAAAACATTGCTCATGAAAAGGTAGTGTCTCCTACTCCATCGACATTGGAAGTCGCGAACATAAACAAAAAGCGGATAGCAGCAGTAAATTATTATTGCGAGACAACGCAGCGTGTTAATACTTTAGCAATCTTAATCTATTAATGCAACGATTATTGTTCCCCGAAGAAAGGTTCATATATTTGCCTATTCTACTATGCACACCACTTACACTACTACTATAGCAAGGTTCATGTATTTGCCCATTCTACTATGTACACCACTTACACTACTACTATTCCACGAACTTCTTTATGTGAGAGATGTGGTGGAGTCCTATGGGCTTCTTTCCTTTCACCGTCTCCAATTCATAAGCATTGTGGTGAGCTGCTCTCCTTATACGGTACGGGCCGTTGTAAACAGAATAGAATTTTTGGCATTTCATTTTTTGTTTGTTAGAGAGTCGGAAAGACTTCACGAGCACCGTTTGTCCAATTTGGAAGTGTCGTAGACGAGCTCCCCTGTCGGCACGTCTCTTCCTGACCTCTGCTGCAGCCCGTATCCTCTTGAGAGCCAAATCCACTATGGCTCGGTGCTGTGTTCGCGCCCTTGGTGGGAAGTTTACGACTTCGGTTATCAAGTCCTTAGGAATCCGGTTTTTCAGTACTGTAATGGGTTCCAATTTTGTTATCCCATGGGGTGCCTCATTGATCACCTCCTGGAAGTCTTTAAGGAAAACGTCACATGTCGTGTGCCGTTTGTTACAGTACAACCGGCACAAGTTTCCGAGTTCCTTAATAACCCGTTCTGCAGCATTCGAGCTCGTATGGTGTGAAGATATAAAAATGGGATCAATTTTACATTGACGCAACGTCTCCTTCCATGTTTTTGACTTAAACTGTGGCCTGTTATCAGAAATAATTCTACTCACATGACCAACCTGTGGTAGGAAATCCCGGATTAGGGCTCGTGATACAGTTCGTCCTGTCGCCCTCTTCAGTGCCGTAAAGGTAACGTATTTGGACGTTAGTTCAACAAACACTAATACGTAAGTATATCCTCTTCTTGTTCTTGGCAAAGGTCCCATCAAATCTGTTGCTGCTGTCTTAATTTGGTCGGTACGATTGGGTATAATGGTGCCTGCATGCTCACAGTGGTGTACACACCGACAGGACCCTCCGAATTCGACGCTCCATGTTTCGAAAGTAACACATGGTCCTTAGCTTGAGATTGCACTTGCGTGGTCCGAAGTGTCCATAGCTGAGGTGAGTATGCCATATAATCTTGTTTATTAGGTGTTCAGGGATGCATACCCCCCATTCAGTGTCATTGGCATAATTTCGGTGGAAAATTATGCCTTTCCGCAAGAGGTAGAACTGCCTGACGGTGGCGTGTCTTCTGTCTATCCATTTCTGTTTCAACAACACTAGGGCAGGGTCCTTGTCTTGCTCCTTCTTGATGTCCTGCATACTACAGGTAATAAAATTTTCAAAGGCTACTTTCTGCGTATAGAAAAGGCAGTAGTGATTTTCCTCCAGATCTTCTTCCATGTTGTGCTCAAATCCATTCGGTGACCGTGATAAGGCATCTGCAATAATGTTCTGACTGCCGGGGATATATTCTATCGAAAAATTGTATTGCTGCAGATATGATGCCCATCTAATGAGCCGCCTGTGATTAAGCTTTGCAGTCATCAGGAACTCGAGTGCCTTGTGGTCAGTGTAGACCCTCGTCTTGCGACCAAACAGAAGGTATCTGAATTTTTCAAACGCCCATACAATAGCCAGCGCCTCTAACTCGGTTACTGAGTAATTCCTCTCACTCTTGGCTAGTACTCTGCTACCAAACGCAATTGTCTTCCACACCCTGTTTCCTTGATGTACATAGTCTTGGAACACCATGACACCCAGACCTGAGTATGAACTGTCCGCGACTATGCAAAGCTCTTCTGCTGAATTAGGGTGTGAGAGGATGGGTGCTTGTAATAATGCGAATTTTAATGCTTTCCATTCGGATTCGGCCGCCTCATCCCATTCCCAAGGAATCTTCTTTCCTGTAAGTTGATGCAACCTAGGACTGCTCTGAGTTTTTATATGTATAAAGCGGTTATAAAAATTTATGATCCCTAAGAACCCCCTCAACTGCTTCTTTGTCGTAGGAATGGGAAACTTTTCAATCCCTTCGATCTTTTCGGGATTTGGGGAAATGCCCTCACCCGTGATGATATGTCCTAGAAATTTGACAGAGGACGTCCCAAAATTCGATTTTTCGATATTGATAGTCACTCCGTATTCCTTGAATGTCGCAAGGAGTTCACCGGGGACCGCATTGTGCTCTCCCCAAGATTTCTCCGCGATCAGCAAATCGTCCACATAGCTGGTGACATGACGTTTCAAATTATCGCTTAGTATGCCGTCCAGCCCCCGAATGAATGCGGCAGACGAAATGTTCAAACCAAATGGTAGACGACGAAACCGGTAACATCTTCCAAATGCTAAAAAGGCTGTATACTGTCTGCAATTTGGATGGAGCTCGATCTGCCAGAAACTCGATTTTAGATCAACTGATGAGAAGATTGATATTCCAAGGAAGTTTTGTAAGAGTTCCTCTAATCGTTCCGGTCTGTCTGTTTCGGTTTCTATTATGGTATTAATCTGTCGCGAGTCCAAGACTAACCGAATACTACCATCTGCCTTCTCGACTACTCTTAACGGGTTATTATAGGCTGAAGCCGTAGGTTCTTTTATTCCTTCACTCAGCATTCGCATAATTTCAGCTGCTACTTTCTGTCGATATGCCAAGGGGATTGGGTAGGGTGGCACACGAAACTGGTTGTGCGGACGTACACGGAATTATTATTGGAAGTTCTTTATTGATCCTGTCTTGGGAATGAAAACGTCCGCATGTTCTACTAGTAATTTATGAAGTTCTTTGCGGTGGTCGCACCTTATATTCTTTATTGCTTCCACTTTTTCTCCTATTTTCTCCTTTATTTCTCCCATTACTACGACTTCATTCTCATCCGTGTCCTCTCCCCTACCCGCAACGTCGACCTGTTCTTCCTTTCTGTCTTTCTGACACGCATAGTTTATCCCAACACAGTTAGACGGTAGTTGAGCTGGGATCAGCTGGTCGTCGAGCTTAATGTGGACGAGATTCCCTTTCCTCAGAACCACTTCACCTCGTCCTAGATCAACTATCGCTTCATGTTCATTTAGGAAGTCCGTTCCTATTATCATGTCGATCGCCAGATTTGGCACGATCCAGAAGTTAGACTCTATTTTGTGTCCTTGGCAGGAGAATTCCAGTCTTGTTTGTTGGGTGACCTCCGTACATTTACCCGATAATGCCCCTTTTATTTTGGTTTTCTTAACCGATAGGACAGGCCAGTCCACCTCCTGAGAGCACCTCTTGTATGCTGCCTCAGATATTGCTGTTATGTAGCTTCCACTATCTATTATCGCATTCATACTCTTTTCAGCTATTGATACTGTGATAAGAGGCTGCCGATCCTGTCGAGGAGTTGTTTTATGTTCTTCGAGCAGGATTTCTGATAAATCTTCGTAATTTATCATCAGTAGTTGGCCAGGTCCGAGATGACGTGCGAAATTCCGGCGGTCTGTGTTCGCACTAGTCTGGCGTCAATCCCTTGTTAAGCTCCCCCTCCTCTGACGTGCATTAGGATTTGCGGGTCTAGTTTCAATCTCCTGGCTCCACTGTTGTCCTTGGTTTCGCTCTCTCCAATTACGGTCGCTTTGCCGTTCGTTATTCCTCCTATCCCAGTTTCTTTGTCTAGATTGACCCTGCTCCCTGACGTTCTGGTTTCCGTGTCTTTGGTTTCCATAACCTTGAATAGCGTAACCTTGGCTTCCGTAACCCTGGTTTCCTAACTGACCAGTGCGATTATGCGATCTGTTGTCGTCTTCCCTTCCTGGCCCGTGGTATTTGTTACTTTGCCCCTTCGTCCTGTCCTTTGCGTCTTGTTTATCAAAGACAACTTCGAGTTCGCGCAATAGACTCTTGAATGCTTCTATGTCAGATCCACACTTCCCGACAAGTGTCTGTTGGTACCTAACTGGCAATTTGGAAAAGCAAAATTTAATGATTTCTCCGTTGCTATATGGACTATCTAAAAATTGATTCTTCTTGAGTAAATCATCAAGAAATTTGGTTGCGCTCCTATGCCCGGACACTTCCAGTTCAGGACAAAATATTATTTCCTCTTTAATTCTGTCTTGCGTTTCCTTTGACCAGTAGGTCCGCAGGAATGCACCAACAAATTCCTGATAAGTCCGACACGTCGCTGCCACACCTCGCATCTTTTCCGCGGCTTGGCCTTCGATGTGTCCACACATGAATACTAATTTTGCCTGGATTGGCCATGATGCCGGTAATGAATTTGTAAACTGCATCACCCAGCTCTTCGGGTGCATCGACCCTCCATTTTCTTTGAACTTCTGGAATTTTAGTATCGACAGGAAGTGATTGTGATCAAAATCCTGTCTGATCCTCGCACTGGTGTTGTCACTCGTTTCCGATACTTGCAGGTCTGCTGAGTGTCCTGATCTATCTTGCTGATAACTGTGTGATGTGCTACCTCTGTAACACAGTGGAAGTGGCACTCAGAATTCACTCTCCTAAGTGGGCTACAATTATTGGAGCTATTACTCGCTGTTTCTGCTTGTGCATTGTTAGTTCCGCACTCGGTCATTGGGCTAGAGCACGGCGGGCTTTTCCTCGGAGACACAATTCTGTGTACTCCATCATTGGTATCCGAACGCGCAGTGCTCGTGTGCCCGTGTGCCCGTTTTGCTCTAGTTTTGCTATCCGACTCTCTACTTCTTCCATTCGTTTCGTGTTGTTCGCAACCGCGATATTACCCTGAGTTTTTAAGAACGCTAGGGATTTTGAGTGGGATTGTGTTGTACGTCGCAAGCGCCCTGCGAGTTTAGAAGTTGCTTCCGCGACTTTCATTGCCCCTATTGCCGCCGTTTTGGCCAGGCCTGCTACTTTTTGTGCAGCCATTGACATTTGTTTTACTTCTCCACATTCTTTCTTTATTGTTAGTAATTCCCCTCGAATTTCTCCTATATGCGAAATTATTGCCTGAGTGTCCTTCTTACGCTGTTCGTCAGCTTCTTCCTTCTCCTTCTTACGCTGTTCGTCAGCTTCTTCCTTCTCCTCCTTACGCTGTTCGTCAGCTTCTTCCTTCTCCTTCTTACATTGTTTCTCATCTTCTTCCTTCTCCTTCTTACGTTGTTCGTCAGCTTCTTCTTTCTCCTTCTTACACTGTTTCTCATCTTCTTCCTTCTCCTTCTTACGCTGTTCGTCAGCTTCTTCTTTCATTGATCGTAGGAAGCTCAGTATTGGGTTAATGTCATCATTTTGATCCTCGTCACACATGGGTGATGTAACTCTGGACACCTGGGCGCTAGAGCTCTGACGTGACCGAGCTGGCCCCTGTCTGCTCTAGTTCGTTTGATTATAAACTTCTGCTACCGTCTCGACCTGTGTGCCTGTCTCTGTTTCATCCTCTACCTCACTATCATAATCACGGCGGCGACGTTGCTCTAAGATCGCGTCCAAATCACCTTCCTCATCAATGACCCTGTCGTCCTGTCCTGCTAAAAATGTGCCCATCTCATCTCCGAACCTATCCCCGTCAGTAAACTGCCCCTTATCCATTATGCAATCCTCTTTTGTTTTAACTTCGCTCTATAATAGTCGTGACTTACTTCTCGTGATCATTCATGAAAACCAATTTTATCCAAAATGCACAATAAAAATAATCTACTCCATATATTTTTCGACATAGACACAAAATTTCAACAACGCCGTTCCAACGCTGTAATTACATGCACAGAAACTGCACACAAACCCGACAAAGTGTGCAGCGGTACGGACACCACATCAAAGAAACATATAAAACAATGAACAAACAAACAAATATATACGCCAAAAACAAAAACAGTAATCATGCGCAGCTACTTAAAACTAATCACGGAACTACAAGAAAAACAAGTTGGGTATTAATCATTAAAAAAAGGAGAGAAAAAAATTTGAATGTTCCTACTAAGAATACTGTTTGCTTATCAGTGATTCACAGGAAAGATCCTGGCAGGGTCGCCATTTTATGCGAGGTGCCGGGGCTAGCAGTGTATTTAACACTAAATTCTTCTAGAATCTTCATATATAAAGGATGCCCTAAGCCTCCCCTATTCTAACTCCGACTTTTTGCTGTTGCACATGGATTAAAAAGAAACGCGAACTGCCTGTAATCGACCCTACAAGTGGAGTAGAAAAGAGTTTGGCACCTGCAATAATTTAATTTGATAAATAAGTTAAATAAAGGAAAGTTTGATTAACGTAGTGAGAAATGATAGGGTCGCTCTACCGATTAACAGAATGAAAGTTCTGTTCAAAATAACAATATGATTTATTATAACTCAAAATAATAAACAAAAACACATGAAACATTTACAATACATCAAATTGGTTCAAATTGGCTCAAATTGGATACTCAAATAAATGCTGTGAAGGTGAAGTTGTTCCTAAACTAGATTGTGACATTTATGATGAAGTGGTATGTGGAGCCAATTCCTTGCAACTCAAGTCTTAAGAGAGACACACAGCCAACCCAGCATTAATTGCTGCTACATTAGTGAGAACTCAGACAATGAACACCCAAGACAGATCAAAGTTAGAAAAGACAAACAGGCGCGCTCTGCTGAGCTCGGATTATCACCTAGCAAAATTGCCTGCTTTGCTGGTGCTGTGGACGTACATTACCCAGCTGTCTTCTTAACTGCACGGACATGATCTGGCATACCGGAGGCGATGGCTGGTTGCTTCGACGTCCCGTCGTGGTGATGATAACGTCTTGAGTATAGCCCGAAACAAATTATCCTGGCCTGGTTGTTCCACACTAAAGACTTCCTAGCAATACAAATGCGCCTCTGAGGGAGACGAAGAATGCTCGCCACACAATCACTGACGGTACAGTGGTTGATTTTAACAATCGAAGTCACACAGTAACTCCGATACAGTCAACTTTAGCCAAAACTGCTCAAGACAGACAACATAGGCCTCTTGTACACAGAACGCTCAATTGCCAACTGTACTCGGAAAGTTACGTCTGTCTGTGACCAGAACAGCAGCCAACTACGACCAACAGTGCACCACCTTTTGTAGAAATTGTCAAAATTAACGCTTCACTGAATAATCACGTTTTCTTATTGGCACGAGTGCTTCCAGGCGATTCCTGACATCGTGCAGAGGCGTCATCCGCTCAGTACCTCTGTAGTCGAATGAATTAAGTGGTAGGCGGCCAGGGTCGTGAGAGGTCGGTTTAGTCGATACGGAAGTGTAGGAGAAATGGTAGGCAACTTCAGTCCTTGGTAAACCCCTTTGGGCAAATTTAGACAAAGTGTAGTCGAAGGAGAGTGGGCGACCATTATGCTGCCACTATTTAACCAAACTATCAGTTTAATAAGTCACGTCTGCACAATATTAACGCGAATTCTTTACAGGTGAATGGAAAAACTGGTAGAAGGCGACCTCGGGGAAGATCAGTTTGGATTCCGTACAAAACTTGGAACACGAGAGGCAATACTGACTCTACGACTTATCTTAGAAAATAGATTAAGAAAAGGCAAACCTACGTTTCTAGCATTTGTAGACATAGAGAAAGCTTTTGACAATATTGACTGGAATACTCTCAAATTCTGAAGGTGGCAGGGATAAAATGCAGGGTGTCAAAGGCTATTTACAATTTGTACAGAAAGCAGATGGCAGTTATAAGAGTTGAGGGATGTGAAAGGGAAGCAGTGGCTGGGAAGGGAGTGAGACAGGGTTTAGCCTCTCCCCGATGTTATTCAATCTGTATATTCAGCAAGCAGTAAATGATACAAAAGATGACATTGTAATTCTGTCAGAGACAGCAAAGGACTTGGTATTTGGGGAGCAAAATAAGTGATGGTGGTCGAAGTAGAGAGGTTTTAAAATATAGACTGGCAATGGCAAGGAAAGCGTTTCTGAAGAAGAGAAATTTGTTAACATCCAGTATAGATTTGTGAGGAAGTCTTTTCTGAAAGTATTTGTATGGAGTGTAGGCATGTACGGAAGTGAAACATGGACGATAAATACTTTGGACAAGAAGAGAATAGAAGCTTCCGAAATGTGGTGCTACAGAAGAATGCTGAAGATTAGATGGGTAGATCACATAACTAATGAGGAGGTATTGAATAGGATTGGGAAGAAGAAGAGTTTGTGGCACAACTTGACTAGAAGAAGGGATCGGTTGGTAGGGCATATTCTGAGGCATCAGGGGATCACCAATTTAGTGTTGGAGGGCAGCGTGGATGGTAAAAATCGTAGAGGGAGACCAAGAGACGAATACACTAAGCAGATTCAGAAGGAAGCAGGTTGTAGTAGGTACTTTGAGATGAAAGAGCTTGCACAGGATAGAGTGCCACAACAACAATTTAATGTCTCGCCATGGGATCGTCAGAATGAGATGAAAGAGATTGGAGCACTTACAGAGGCATTTATATAGCAAGTTTTCCTCGCTCCGTAGAAGAGTTTCAACAGTTAAGAAAATCAGTTATTGTGGTGTGCGTACTGTGAGACCTTCGGTACAGACACCATCAGATTATTTGACTTGTCGCTCTAACGAAGCAGGCGAGTGTCAGCAATATGTCTCGTGGTCTTATCGTGGCGTGTTTATCTTCTGCCGTTATGTCAGACAATAGAAATGCCACTTGCACGCTTAGAGTAGCAGATTGACAGTGACCAACGTTAAACAGAATTTGATTAATTTTCATACACATTTATTAAAATAATAAAAAGCATAGAAATTACTTAACTTGATTCTGGATGCTATTTACAATTGACAATCTGAAGTTCCTTTGGTCTTGGTACGTTGATCTTATTCTCACATATCTGTGATACTTGACGAAGTGTCTATTCATTTATCTTCATGGCTATGTACAGGAATACGATAATCGTATTAGGTGCAGACTGAAACTTGACTATAGACTAATGCAGACTAATGCAGACTAATGCACACTGACTAATCGGACGTCTGCACACTCGTTATAATACCTCGCGCGTTCAGGTATCACTGCGCGAGTGTGATCCGCGAGGAGAAAAGGTTCTACGTTAGCAGCAATCTCATTGGCTGCATTACATATTAATACGCGGATCGGCGGAAGCAGAATTTGGTCCGTCTCTGAGGCAGCGCCATCTCGTAGTGCTGAGACGGACGAGCGCTGCGCCTGCGCTGTTGTGCTTAGCGGGGCGCGCTCTAGTGGGAAAGTTGTGTACGCGCTGACTACGCGGAACTATGTACACAACAGTTATACTCTACTGTTAGGCAGCAGCGTCCGCCACGCACAGTGCAGTGGCTTGTACGTGGCCGAGCTGCAGACGAGTGAGCGCTAGTTTTTGACGGACCTCTCTAATAGCAGCCCTCGCGCAGCGTAATTAGTCGTGTGGCGGGCAGCGGTGAGCCGACAGCGCGGCGTAATGTGGACAGTTGACAAACGGCCGCGATGACTGCGATAGCGGCGCCGCGTTGAGTAATGGCCGACGGCGGTGCTCCGGCTGTTAACAGGTGGTGGGTGGGGGTGGGTAGGGGGGCAGGCCAGGTTCCCGCCCGCCGCTGCTCGCCCGTAATTTGAGGCGGCGCTGCGCGGCGATCCTATCTGGCCAGCTGCGGCACGGTTGAATGCCCTCCGCGACGAGCCGGCCGTCTCCATTCATCCCGCCGCCTCCTCTGTTCCTCTCGCGCTCCGCTGCTTCCATAAAGCCGACCGGCCGCCTTCCTGTGCCACGCTACGGAATGACCTCTGTCTCCCCCGTACATGACCGGAGACGCGGCTGGCCGGTTTGTTCAACACAGAGCTTCTCCACACGCTGTCCAAAAGTAAATCGTAGCTGGGAAAAGGAGAGTCAAATGGAAAGACAAGATCTGAATAAAACGCGGGAAGTGCTGCGGGGGTTGGCAGTCCACTCTCAGCGTAAACAGGTGTGATGTACTCGTATGGCGCACAAATAGGAGGAAAACCCAGTTGTTGTTCGATCACAATCATTGGATACAGACACAGACGTGAAGAAAGATTTAAGGGGGGGTAGGACGTCAAACGGGCCGACTAGGAGCAGGAGGGACATCACAGGACATTTTAATTTCCAGTGTCTATACTTTTACAAATAAATTCATAAAACTTTGTCAGCATCACCAGGAAGGATTCAGGATTCACGCTCATTGCAGTGGAAGTTCGAAAACACAACAAACTAATTTTTTTTACGTGTGAAATTGCATCATTTTTTCACTTACTAATGGCTGCATTTGTTGCTATAGGTAAATTTTTCTTCGTAAGTTAGAGAGATTCTTCGATGAATTTTGCACAGCATGCCTACCACACTTACAGGTGTATGAACCTCTACAATTTATTTAATTTATGGAAAAACGAATGATCTGTTGTATTTTAAACTTCATGTTTAGAAAAACACAGATTTTGTAGTTAATTACCTCAATTTTTACCAGAGTTTTTAATAGATTTGGAAAATTCTAGAGTTTCATACACCTTTAAGTATGGTTTGTATGCTGTGAAAAAATTCATCGAACCATGTCTCTTACTTATGAAGAAAAGTGTACCTATAGCAACAAATGCTGCCAATAGTAACTGAAAAAAAAAGATGAAATTTCACATGTAAAAAAAAATTACTTCGTTATGTTTTCGAACTTCTACCGCTATGAGCGTGAATTCTGAATGCTTCCTGGTCATGCTGACAAAGTTTTATGAATTTATTTGTAAAAGTATAGACAGTGGAAATTAAAATGTCCTGTGGTGCCTCTCCTGCTCCAAGTCGGCCCGTTTGACGTCCTACCACCCCTTAATGAGGAAATAAATCTTAGGGAAGGTAGACATGAAACTTAGGTTCATGTTACCTTTCCTCGGCAAGTGTAGTCCTCCCGCAAATGAGGTACGATAGCTCACGAAACCCCCATTCAATCCGTTCTTTGGTACTGGGATCCTTAACAGGTATCACTGATAGACTAAATGTTCATCCAAAGATGAGCAGCGCATTTCGTTTAGTAAGACCGCAAGCGTCGTAGAGTTGCACACAAATCTGAAGGCTGTAAATTCAACTAAATACTTAGGGATTACAATTACAAATAACCTAAATTGGAACGATCTCAAAGATAATATTGTGGGTAAAGCAAACCAAAGACTGCCATTCATTGGTAGAACACTTAGGAGGTGCAACAGGTCTACTAAAGAGACTGCTTACACCACGCTTGTCCGCCCTATTCTGGAGTATTGCTGTGCGGTGTGGGATCCGTATCAGGTGGGTCTGACGGATGCAATCGAAAAAGTACGAAGAAGGGCAGCTCGTTTTATATTATCGCGAAATAGGGGAGATAGTGTCCCAGATATGATACGTGAATTGGCGTGGCAATCATTAAAACAAAGGCGTTTCTCGTTGCGACGGGATCTTCCCATGAAATTTCAATCACCAGTTTTCTCCTCCGATTGCGAAAACATTCTGTTGCCACTCATCTACACAGGGAGAAAAGATCATCACGATAAAATGAGAGAAATCAGGGCTCGCACAGAAAAATTTAAGTGCTCGTTTTTCCCGCGTGTCGTTCGAGAGTGGAACGGTAGAGACACAGCTTGAAGGTGGTTCACTGAACCCTCTGCCCGGCACTTTATTGTGAATAGCAGAGTAATCACGTAGATGTAGATGTAGACGTAGGTGTAGAAACTCCAGTTGAAGATACTGCAAGAGTGGTGGTGTGCATCACTGTGCGGTTTATTCTAGAATTCGAGCGTGTACGCTCCCAAAAGAGCCAACCGATACATCACATCTTCCTACATACACCCTGTAGAAAGATTATGAAGATAAAATTAGGGAGATGCAAACTCAACCGTTCTTCCCACACACCAACTGCGACTGGGACACAAAGGTAGATGTGACGGAAGGACAGGAACGTACCGTAAGGTGGCTGACAGTGAATAAATGTGGAAGTAGAGCAGTCAATATTTCCTCACAAACAGGAATTGTCCAATTGATATAGTTAATGAGTACTCTCTGCTTCGAACTAACAGATGTTTCAAAGGTAATGACAAGTAAAACGCTAGCACCAAAATGTCTTAGTCGCACTGTTAATCTACTGAAGCTAAACGCCGTCTGGGTAGTTATGGAGTTTTTTTGTTTCAGTGTGATGAACATGTAATTTTTTCATCTAAAACTAATGCTTTAAAGCGTATTTTGTCCAAAGAAATGAGATTGCAACGTTGAAGTGCGTGAGACATCACCGCAGTGGCTCATGGAGTGGGGGTATGTGATACTTGTTGCCGGTCAGTGTGGCCGAGCGGTTCTAGGCGCTTCAGTCCCGAACCGCGCGACCGCTACAGTCGCAGGTTCGAATCCTGCCTCGGGCATGGAAGTGTGTGATGTCCTTAGGTTAGTTAGGTTTACGTAATTCTAAATTCTAGGGGACTGGTTACCTTAGATGTTAAGCCCCATAGTGCTCAGAGCCATTTGAACCATTTTTTGATGCTTGTTACTGATTCAGCCCCTGGTTGGGGACGCTTAGCTCGGAGACCCTCTTCGAGAATATCTGGTAGTGCCAGTCTGGGCCGATGTAAAGTGGAACAGCCACATAAAGTAAGAACTTCATTAGGAAAAGAAAGGATGATTGGGATTAAGAGACGCAGCAAAAGCTCGGATTAAGAAGGCATTTACCTTATGGAACTCAGGGAAACCGCGGACCACCTGAATCACAAAGGTCGGACGGGAGTATGAACCGGTGTGAGCTCAAATCCATATGCAATGTTCTAACAATTATGTTCATTGGGAGAAGCCTAACGAAATATACGGCTGACCTCAAGCAACAAAATTTACTAGATTATTTTGGTTATTTTCTGAGTATTTGGGTAGGAAGGACCCACGGTCTCCAGCGGATTTTTTAAGAGTAATAACGTAACTTCCATTTATTCGGTTTCTTACCCCAGTTATCTTCGTTTCCGTGAAAACAATGAAAAATGGTGTGATTTGCTATAGCTAAAACATTCTAGGTGAAATGTAGAATAATGTAACAACCATCAGATGAAACACCTGTACTTTCATCACAGTGTGTTCAGCCTAGTTTGTCAGTGTATAGTATCCAACAAATGCTGAACTCTTGTCTTACAGGTTATGTTAAAGATATACTCCTAGGTCACCACGATCACAGTACATTTTACAGGTCTGAAGTGGCTGACCTCTAGAATGGCAGGCTTGAGCAGAGGCATTGGGGTTTTCCCAGGATAGTGACCGATGGTTACTGACAGAATTTCTTCTACAGGAAGGCAGCCTTGAGCAGTAGCGTGTACCCTTGCGAGCAGAGGCGTACAGCATCATCATGTCCAGTCAGCAGTAAGCGGCTGAGGGGCTGTGCCACTCTGATCTCGAGGAGCTGCTCTCCAGGCCAAAAGGCTGGCTGCAGTGGAAGTGAGTCCAGAGGTGTCCCACCAGGTGGAAGGTAATGCATCCACAGTCTCCCCTCGTAGGTGGTGCTGTCAGATTGCGATCGCTTTGGCTAAAAATGATAGGTATGTCTACTAGTTCAGTGACTTGATGTTTTGCTCAAGCACCGCTTCCAACCAAGTCCCCCAAAACAAGCCAACACCTTGTACGTATAGTAATTGGCCTGCTGATGTCGTAGTCGCCCTGCCTTTCTGCTGTATCGACGTTATTGGGTTGCTTGCGCCTGTCTCGTCCTGCCATGTGGAAATCGACTGCCGGCATTGCTGCATCAGATGTAATGGCGTTTTGGTCCACTTCGTACTCGCCCACTACCACTGTCTTTTGCAACAGCCATGGTCGTCATGCTGTTTAAGCCAGCACCGCCGAAAAACAGCGGTGGCGCTAGAACAGCGATGCACCATTGTCTTACATGCTCGAGACCGAGTGGGGTAGCGCAATGGTTAGTAGACTCGACTCCATTCGGGAGAGTGATTGTTCAAACCCACGTCCTGCCATCTTGATTTAGGTTTACCTTGATTTCCCTAAATTGCTTAAGGCAAATGCCGGGATGGTTCCTTCTAAAGGGCACGGCCCCATCCTTCCTTAATCCGAGCTTGAGTTCCGGCTCGAGTGACTTTGTTGGAGGTTAAACACTAATCTCTTCCTTCTCCTCGCTGCTCAAGAACACCAGTTTGGTACTACAATCATAGCAACAGTGTCCTTGTGTGTAAGGATCAGAGTATCGTAAATTAGGCTTCATGTGATCCCCAGAAGAAGTCCACTGGTATCAACTCTGATGATCGATCTTTTGTATCCCGCCTGGGAAGCGGCGCGTGGGTAGGAACAGGAAAAGGTAAAGGTACTAATCTCTCGGTACTGCAGACACAGTTAAAGCACCTTTACTAGCGGATAAAGTATGAAATCATATTACATAACTTGCAAGGTGGTGCGAAGTTGAAGCGAAGTTTCCTGGCTGGGTGCGCTTGATGAAATGGGCTGAATCTGTAGCGATGCTCGCAGATCTCTCCAGCGTCGGCTATAGGGCGCTGTCGTCTGTGTCTGTCGTAGTGCCAACCTAAGCAGTGGCATCGTAGCTATCGATACCACACAACGTGATCACTGAACACTATCATTGTGGCCAATCCATTGTTGCCCAAGCTATATATCAACATGATTTGTATTGTAGTGTTTAAAGTATGACAGCAGCCCATTATGTTGCCTCCACATACGCTGATAAATTCTCAGAGCCACGTCTTCTGGGAAATGAGGGAGGTGAGGTTAGAGTACCATTTTTGCACGAGTCTGTTCAGTGTGTAGGGAAGTACGCAGATTCAGTCATGTTGAGAATACCACGCCACACATTCACAGTGTACTTGGGTTGATTCGATCGACAACGAGCAAATGTGGGTTTTGGTCATTCATTTCTTGTTTTGGACACACCTTCTCTTGTACGCACAGCCCCTCTGTAAATAACACGGTCCCGGCGGAGGTTCGAGTCCTCCCTCGGGCATAGGTGTCTGTGTTTGTCCTTAGGATAATTTAGGTTAAGTAGTGTGCAAGCTTAGGGATTGATGACCTTAGCAGCTAAGTCCCATAAGATTTCACACACATTTGTAAATAACACGAAAACAGGAAAACTGTGGCTTCCTGCACATTTTTGTAGGAACCAGTAGACAGACTTCACTCAACAGAAGAACACTTGTTTTCGAGTCATCAGTCTTTTGCTGATCTGATGGGGACCGCCACGAATTCCTCTCACGTGTCATTCTGTTCATCTTAAAGTAGCGCCTGAAATCGGCGTCCTCAATTATTTGCTGGAGATACTCCAGTCTTTGTCTTCCTCTACAGTATTACCCTCTGTAGCGTCCTCTAGCCCCATGGAAGTTATTCCCCGATGTCTTACAGATGTCTTATCATACTGTCACTTGTTGTCAGTGTTTCCCATATTTTCCTTTCTTCGACAGATTCTACAGACAACCTCCTCATTCCTTGCTTTATCTGTGCACCTAATTCTCAACATTATTCTGCAGCACCACTTCTCAAATGTTTTATTCTCCTTTACTCCGTTTTTACCACAGTCCATGTCTCACTGACTACAATGCTGTACCCCAAACGTGCTTTCTCAGAAATTTCTTCTTCAATTTCAGGCCTGTGTTTGAACTAGCATACTTCTTTTGGCCAGGAATCCCCCTTTTGCCAGTGCTAGTTTTTTTTATGTCCTTCTTGCTCCATCTGTCATGGTTTATTTTGCTGCCCGGATAGCGGAGTTCCTTAATGTCACCTACTTCGTGATTACCAATTATTATGTTAAGTTTCTCGCTGTTCTCATTTCTGCTACTTTTCATTACTTTTGTCGGCAGTATTAGAGCAACATAAGAATGGGCCAAAGTACAGTTATCCAACATGGCGACGATGACGTCATCCAAGAAGGCGGATTTTGGCGGGAAGTTTGAGTTTTGGCGGAAAGTGCCACGATTTCCCCCCCCCCCTCCCCCCTCAAATTCCAACAGAATAATGCACCACACCCCAGTTATCACTAGAAGGCAAAGAAAATCGCGCCAAGATAGCTCACATGGCCTACCTCCCCTAACCTAAGTCACCTGACCACCATCTCCTCCTACTAACTGGTGCCCAGTTAGAATTCCAACATGATAATGATCACACCCCTCTTATCTCTACTAAGCGAAGAAAATCGCTGGAAGATAGATCACTTGGCATACCTCCACTAAACTAAGTCACCCGACCACCAATTCTTCCTACAAACTAGCACCAACTGGGCGCTAATGACCATAGAAGTTTTGCGCCCTAAAACAAAAAAAAAAAAAAAAAAACAAAGAAACTAGCACCAAGTTTGAATTTTGGCGGTAAGCAAATTCGCATATCTCTACTAAGGAAATGGCGTGAAAGACAGGACTTTTCTACTAACCTCAATCGCCTGAACGCCACCTCCTCCTGCAAACTGGCGCCAATTTTGAATTCCAAGATAATAATCCATCACACCCCAGTTATCTCCACTTAACTAAGAAAATCGCGAGAAGATAGGCCACTTGGCCTACCTCCACTATCCTAAGTCACCCGACCACTACTTCCTCCTATGAACTGGAGTCAAGTTTGAATTTTTATGGTAAACTAAGGTCACTTGCGTTTTCACTACCAACTTAAGAAAAATTCGTCAAAGAGAGCACACTTGTACTAACTTCACTCACCCATCCGTCTCCTCCCCCAGAAAAAATGGCTGTAAGTTCATATTCCAACAGGATAATGTATCACACCGCTGTTATCTCTACTAAGCTAAGAAAATCTCTAGAATATTGCTCACTTGGGTTACTTCCACTAACATGTCACCCAACCGCCACTTCTTCCTATGAACTGGCGACTAGTTTGAATTTTGGAGGTAAATAAAGGTCAATCCCATATCTCTACTAAGCTAAAAAATGACACGAAAGAAAGGACACTTGTACTAACCTCGTCACCTGACCGCCACCTCCTCCTAAGCATTCTTGGGGAACGGAACTTGCACGTAAATCTTTATTTAATCATTTTTATCCAGTACTGCCATCCAGTATATTCACCACAAGTTCCAGACTTCAGCTGACTTAGTATACATCACCACCGCCAGAGGGCACTACTGTGACGTCAGCTGATGACGAAAGTACCTTTATCCAAGTTGGCGGTAAACAGTGTTTTCACCATAAGGCCTAGTAGATACTACCACCACTAGAGTGCGCCACTGTGACGTCATCTGATTATGCAAGTACCGTTATGCAAGATGGCGACATTTTTCCCCTCTCAGATGACCAGAATTGATGGTGCACATTCAATCTTTGCTGAGCTGTCGTCAAACCATCGTCATGTGTTCGATCATCGAGATGAATGTGAAGGATAGAGCAGCTTTCAATAGCTGCATTACGTGTAAACATTTGGTGGAGACTGTAATCACAGTTTACTACGTGAGATATGGAAGAGTATGATAATGGAGGAGTGTAGGAGGAATAAGTACAAGAACTCTGTTCAGCAGATTTTGGCAATGCATAGGGATGGAGATAGGATGCACCTCGTAACCAGCACATGTTCTTGCGCATGCGCAAACTGCTGAGATATTGATCATGAAGCATTCACTCTCCCAAAACGGAAGAGATGTCCAGTTGATGTCAATTCCCTTCGGCGTAAGCATATTCGTATACTTGATATATACCATTGAAGATCAACTGCTCACCACCATCCTTGTGGTCATGCTGAATGTGTTCTATCGATGAGTTATTGGTGTTTGAGCAGGAAGAGTTTAATAGGTATGTTGTTTGTAAGCATACAGTCGAGCACTGCACCCATAGACTCCTAAAAGGGGAATGGAAGTGTGCATTAATGCTTGAACATATGAAGACGAAGAATACGGTCCCGCAAATAAATGCGTTGCAGCAAGATGCTTTAAAGATGCATTATCCAACTCATGGATACATCTGCTGGAACTGTCTGACTTTTCTAAAAGCACCATATTAGCTCCCAGTCCACAAGAGATGACTGCCTCTGATCCAGCAGACCGAAGAACTGATCTAGTTCACGAGCTCGCCACTAGAGGGCACCTCGATAGATCATGTGATCATGCAATTCAGCCAATATGAACATGACGTCATGATGATGTAGGTGGGTGGTATATAAGGAGGATTCAGTAGCAGCAGCAGCAACAGAATAGGAGGAGGAAACAGCGGAAAAGTAACTATCTATTTCGCAAAACGATTATTATTATTATTTCTGTAGCAGCAGCATATTATGCTTATGAATATTCTTCTTTGTCCGATAGCTGCACCCGTGACGTCAGCATCAGCAGGCTTCAAACTGTCGGGGTCCACACATGTGGTGGCCTCAGACTCTTCCACGCAGTGCAGCTTCTCAGCATGCTGGAGCAGGATACTGCGGTGCTAATGTCAGTGCCAGAGACTGCGTATGAGGGGTCTTCACAATATTGGACGCCTTCGTATGCGTCGTCCATTGATCATCGCACAAGAGATGTACAACAATCAGTGCAAGAACAGCAGGCTAACTGCGCTGGTGTGGATGTTGTGGATGAGAAGATACCAACCTCCAGTGCACCGCAACCTTTACACAGGGGGCAGTAGCAGCAGCAGTTTGAGGTGTAAATTCGGAGACGGACTGGGTATAGCGTTAGGAATGCTTGAATGGCTGCGCGCTGCGCTATTCTGGGGAAGAATTGCGAAATGTCTTTCTCCGCACTGGACCACACCGCAGCTTTGTGTCAGGGAGCATTGTGAAGTCTCTTTGTCCGTGCTGGACCGCAACGCAGCTATTCGTCACTGGGCTAGCATCGATATGTAGGTAACTTGTAAATAGGTTGAGCTTTTATAGTTCGTAATTTTTTTCTGTTGGGGGGTAGAGATTAATGATTATGGGCTGATTGATTTGAATGGATGCGGATCTGCTTCAGGCTGTAGTAGGTGTATCTAGTTTGGAGACGTACCACATTGTGCACATTTCCACTGAATGTTCAAAGCACGATCCTGTTGCAATAACTCAGCTTGTTCAGTTTCTACATGGGTTGCAGAAGGTAGTGGATATGTCTTTCTCCGACTTCTGCTCAATTCCGACTTAAATTGGAATGATCACACGCGGAAAGCTCTAGAAATGGGAGCAGTTGCAAGATGTGGAAGTTTCTCTTAGTGTTTGCTCGCGATCTGTATCTACCAACCTCAACAAACTTAATTTCTCTCGAACTGCTTTGCGGGCCTGCTTGACTTTATGCTTTGTCGACATCTCAGAGCATACTAATCAGAGCTCTGCATATCACATATATTCTTTGTTGTTCTTCTTCTTGATTCCTAGACCTCCTTCTTCAATAACAACAAGCTTGGCTTCTATCCTCCCCTCAATTGCGCTAATTCTGTTCTCTATCCGGTTTTGGTTAAGCGCAAGAAGTTTCTGAATGTCCTTTAATTCCCTTACAACCTTATTGAGTCTTCCTCAAGATTATTAAATTTAATATCGGTGAACAAGCGAGCATTTTGTCTATGCACACCTACCTCTGAGACTGAGCGTCCGCCATGCATGCGAATTCGTCCACGGTGTAGTGTCTACTGACGCACTCAGCTTTTTTGTACATTTATATATGGAAAACTGCTGGAAGTTTCGCCTATACCTACCGTCATTCAGTTTTCGAGTTTTATCAATAAGAAGGAATACGTATTGTGTGTGAGTCCAACAATCCGCTCATATCTTTACAAATTCATTGTATGACATGTCGGTCGCTACGTGAGTGAGGTAAATATGTTTTAAATTGAGATTGTCTTGTTTGAAGGCTATAATGAGGTTGGTGTAATCCCTCACCAACTGTTTTGGTTTTGGGATTCAGGAATATGTCTGACTCAGATAAAATACGTCAGCATCCTTCTGTCGACCAAAACACAAATATCTACGGATTTGATCCTGTTTTTCAACAGCCACATCATCAAATATGAAGACAGTATTAGGCTTTACCTCTTCAGGTGGGGGGATGTCATCGCTTTCACTGAATACTCTGTATGTTACACCATCTACTCCATCCAATATGTTCTGAAGTTAGTGGTACTTGGGTTTGAAAGAGTAGGCCTATTCGGAGAAAATGAAAAGGTGCTACGTGCATTAACAGAGCCGTGAGGACATCTGTCTTACCACAGTTGGAAGGACCTACAATTATTGCTTGTATGCTGTCGGAAAGGAGTGCTCCATTCTTCTTATTGGTCTTATGGTCTTTGTCATCATCACAGGAGCAGTCACCTCCAACAAAGTCCTTGCAGCGAGGGTGCTTCACCCATCCTGCCATGATACCTACTGTGTTAGGTACTGGCGTGCAATAGGCTTTTATATGATAAAACATATGTGTGCAGCCAATATAGCGAAGTCACCTTACCAACAGAGCTACAACGGCTACGTGATAGAATGAACTCCAAGTGGTATATTTCAAGGGAAGAGTGTCGCATTCATTAACGTACATAAAAATGTACTAACGTGTACTAATGTGTACCAACGTGCATTAACGTATGTGATATTTTTGACTAAAGAACTAAAAACATAAACATAAGTTTAATAAATATATTTATATATCAACATCTACAATTATCATCAGCATGGGAAAAAATTACTTCATTCTTTTTTAAATGGTGCAGCAGCAGTACAGTATTTGGAAAATAGCTGCTTCTTGTATCCCTCAAATTCAGCACGTATATCTCGTAATGTTAACGGCACATTGCAATAGTCTGGTATTCCATCAGCCCGCATCTCGTGGTCGTGCGGTAGCGTTCTCGCTTCCCACGCCCGGGTTCCCGGGTTCGATTCCTGGCGGGGTCAGGGATTTTCTCTGCCTCGTGATGGCTGGGTGTTGTGTGCTGTCCTTAGGTTAGTTAGGTTTAAGTAGTTCTAAGTTCTAGGGGACTTATGACCACAGCAGTTGAGTCCCATAGTGCTCAGAGCCATTTGAACCATTTGGTATTCCATCAGTAAATTTGAGTTCAACATTTTCAATACCTATTCGAGGAATAGTACAAGACTTTGGCACTGCATTTATACAGGTACTAAAACAATGATCTATATCTTCTATGTGAATGCTACATGTGTGAAGCCAGTTAATGATGTCACTGCGTACAGCTTGAACATATGGACACCATCTATTTAGTCTCTCTATCGTACCAGTTACTACCGTGTCTAGATTCAATAAGTTATCAATAGTCGAGTGCTGCATGAAAATACTATAACCGTCAGCACTTTTAATTCTTAGTGTAGCATCGTCATACATTGATAGAATACTCACAGTTAGACTGCAACAGTACATGTCCTGGTAGGAGTGGGATGGAAAGTATTTGGTAGTCATATGCTTCTAAATGCATGTTTCTATACGACAGAGTTCATCCCACTCATAGTCAGAAAACTTCACTTTAATATTTTTCGTCACTACCACAGTTGACAGGTTACCGTCTTGCAAAACTTCAAGTCCTACATGGAGACGCTTTGAACGACTCACTGTTAACACATAGCATGAGGCAAATCGTAAATGCTGCAGCGCACTGGGGGTTGGTTTCTCCTCATCCACAACATCGACACCAGCGCGGTTGGCCTGCTGTTCTTGCACTGAACGTTGTACCTCTCTTGTGCGATGATCAATGGACGACGCATACGAAGGAGTCCAGTACTGTGAAGACCCCTCAAACACAGTCTTTGGCACTGACATTAGCACCGCGCTATCCTGCTACAGCATGGTGAGAAGCTGCGCTACAGGTCCTGCGTGGAAGAGTCTAAGGCCACTACGTGTGCGGAACCCAACAGGTTGGAGCCTGCTGATGCTGACGTCACGGGTGCAGCTATCGGACAAAGAAGAATATTCATAAGCATAATATGCTGCTGCTACAGAAGTAATAATAATAATAATAATAATAATAATAATAATAGTTTTGCGAAATAGATACTTTTCTGCTGTTTCCTCCTCCTGCCGGCCGCGGTGGCCGTGCGGTTCTAGGTGCTTCAGTCCGGAACCGCGTGACTGCGACGGTCGCAGGTTCGAATCCTGCGTTGGGCATGGGTGTGTGTGATGTCCTTAGGTAAGTTAGGTTTAAGTAGTTCTAAGTTCTAGGGGACTGATGACCTCAGATGTTAAGTCCTATAGTGCTCAGAGCCATTTCCTCCTCCTACTATGCTGCTGCTGCTGCTGCTGCTGCTGTGGTGACTGTCACTTCATCTCAACTGACTGAATGACCTGAATAGAGATCGAGCTGTTACTGAGTCCTCCTTATATACCATCCACCTATATCATCATGACGTCATGTTCATATTGGCTGAATTAAATGATCACGTGACCTATCGAAGTGCCCTGTAGTGGCGAGCTTGTGAACTAGATCAGTTCTTCGGCCTGCTGGATCAGAGGCAGTCATCACTCGTGGGGTGGGAGCATATAGGGTGCTTTTAGAAAAAGACAGTTCCAACAGTAGCAGATGTTTCCATGAGATGGGTAATGCTTCTTTAAAGCATCTTGCTGCAACGCATTTATTTGCGGGACCATATTCTTCGTCTTCATATGATCGAGCATTAATGCACACTTTCACTCCCCTTGTAGGAGGCTATGGGGGCAGTGCCCGGCTGTATGCTTACAAACAACATACCTGTTAAACTCTTCCTGCTCAAACACCAATAACTCAAGGTAGAACACATTCAGCATGACCACGAGGATGGTGGTCAGCAGCTGATCTTCAATGGTATATATCAAGTATACGAATATGCTTACACCAAAGGGAATTAACATCAGCTGGGCGTCTCCTCCATTTTGGTTCAAAATGGGTCAAATGGCTCTGAACACTATGCGACTTAACTTCTGAGGCCATCAGTCGCCTAGAACTTAGAACTACTTAAACCTAACTAACCTAAGGACATCACACACATCCATGCCCGAGGCAGGATTCGAACCTGCGACCGTAGAGGTCGATCGGTTCCAGACTGTTGCGCCACTCTGGCCGGCTTCCGTTTTGGGAGAGTGAATGCGTCATGATGAATATCTCAGCAGTTTGCACATGCACATGAGCATGTGCTGGTTACGAGGTGCGTCCCTGCACCATCCCTCTGCACTGTCGAAATCTGGTGAACAGAATTCTTGTACTTATTCGTCCTACACTCCTCCATTATCATACTCTTCCATATCTCATGTAGCGAACTGTGGCCACAGTCCTCTATCGAATGTCTACATGTAATGCAGCTATTGAAAGCTGCTCTATCAATCACATTCATCTCGATGATCGAACACATGATTATGGTTTGACAGCGAGAGCTCAGCAAAGATTGAATGTCCACCATCATTTCCGGTCATCTGAATGGAAAAAAAATGAAAAATGTCGCCATCTTGGATAACGGTACTTGCATCATCAGCTGATGTCACGGTAGCACCCTCTGGTGGTGGCGTTGTGTACTAAGTCAGTTGGAGTCTTGTACTTGTGAAGATACTGGATGGCTGTACTGGATGAAAATGATTAAATAAAGACTTATGTGCAAGTCCGTTCCCCATGAATGTTTAGGAGGAGGGGACGATCAGTTGACTGAGGTTAGTACAAGTGTCCTTTCTTTCGTGCTATTTCTTTTAGTTTAGTATAGATATGGGATTGACCTTTGTTTACCTCCAAAATTCAAACTTGGCGCCAGTTCATAGGAGGAAGTAGCGGTCGTGTGACTTAGGTAAGTGGAGGTAGGCCAAGTGTCCTATCTTCCCGCGATTTTCTTAGCTTAGTAGAGGTAACTTGGGTGTGATGCATTATCCTGTTAGAATTTGAACTTCCCCCATTTTTCTGGGGGAGGTGGCGTTCGAGCGATTGAGGTTAGTGCAAGTGTCATTTCTTTCGGCCATTTCCTTAGCTTAGTAGAGATATGCGAATTGTCCTTTGCTTATCACCAAAATTCAAACTTGGCGCCAGTTCGTAGGAAGAGGTGGCGGTCGGCTGACTTACGTTAGCGGAGGTAGGCGAAGTGATCTATCGTCCAGCGATTTTCTTTACTTAGTAGAGATAAGAGAGGTGTGATGCATTATCATGTAAGAATTCAAACTTGGCGCCAGTACATAGGAGGAGCTATGGTTGGGTGACTTAGGTTAGTGTAGATATGCCAAGTGATCTATCTCCCCGCGATTTTCTTTGCCTAGTAGAGATAACGGGGGTGTGGTGCATTATTTTGTTGGAATTTGAACTTCTCGACATTTTTTATGGGGGATAGGGGGTAGTGGCACTTTCCCGCCAAAATTCGAACTTCCCGCCAACATCCGCCGTCTTGAATAAAGTCACAAACGCCATCTTGAATAATCTTCGCGGCCGTTTTGGATGACGTCATCGCCGCCATCTTTGATAACGGTACTTGGGGTCATATAAACGAAGCACCAATAGTTCTTTAACGTTACCTACTTCGTGATTACCAATTATTATGTTAAGTTGCTTGCTGTTCTGATTTCTGCTACTTTTCATTACCTTCGTCTTCCTTCAATTTACTCTCAATCCACATTCTCTCTATTGGTGACTACGACTGCATCTTCTATAGATGGTACAGGTTCAATTATTGTGCATGTAAGATTATCAAAACAGATTTGACTTATTGTTCAGTGCTACTAATGGTAGTAAGGTTGTTACCAATCGAGTGTAACACATTCTCTTCCACATTGGGTATTCCGGTAAACGTCAATCGGCCAGTATTTTCCATTGTAATACCGAAGGATCCGTTTTCTCGTAGAGGTCTATGTAAAGAGACTAAATTGCTGTGATTAAGTTGACGTCAATGTCGGAACAGCTCAGCATAGTGCGTTTGCGCTGCTTTTCCACTGTGTTCATTGAATCCATATACGAGATGAAAAAAAAAAGAGCGTGTGGCATTGTTGGCCGGGAAGCTCCATCCGGGGAAGTTCTGCCACGGAGTGCAAGTCTTATTTCAGTCGACGCCATATTGGCATCCTTGCACTCCCGTGGTGAGGACTAAATGATGATGAAGGCAACAAAACAGCTAGCACGTACCACTCAGCTAAGCAGACGGGCCAGGCGAAATGCAAATTGTTCTCCACTAAACTTAGACATATTGCTGTGTGCAACTAACACTGCTGAAGAAAACACAACCGAGACAGAACGAACAGTACTGAATACACGTGTGTGGGCGAAAAGTAATGTAGCCATTACTGTTGTCAAGTTCAAGCGCCCCATGTAAATGGAACACGTTTGTTTCTAAAAAGGACATAGAGAGGGTACAGCCGAAATTTATATTGATGCGCTGATATTTTCAATGCAATTCACATAAGAAAATAAATGGGGTAAGAACTCAAACAAAATGCAATTACAGTGTAACGAGCCACCGGAGACCACGTGTCCCACACACGAAAACACACAGAAAATGTCCCCGAACAACCTCCGAAGCGTTGTCGGTGGAGTTCAGATTCACCTCGTATGATTCACTCACGAAGGAGGTAGTTTACAAAACATTCTTTCGACCGATTCTTGAGTACTGCTCGTGTCGAAGTCTTTACCAGGAAGAATTAATAAAGAAGATGGAGAAGATACAAAGAAGAGTTGGGCGTCACGAAGTTGCTTATAAAATTTTAGTGACACACGCTTCGAGAATGACGTGTATTGCGAACAGGTTTACTGTTAGAATTCCGAAAGCGTCCGTTCCAGGAAATGCGAGACAGTACAAAACTGCATCCCAAGTACATCTCCTGAAATAAACGTGACAGGAAAATCAGAGAGATTTAGTCTTGCTTCACAGACGCTAATCATGACTGAAACAGGTAAGGGAGGACCCAATAATGCAAATAAAAGTACTTTCCACTGCTGAACGAAAGGTTGTTTGCGTAATGCAGATTTTGACGTAGAGAACCAGGTTGTGTGCAGGTATGAGATTCACGTTGTCACTTCATTTCTATTTCGGACAGGTTTAAATGGAAATAAATTATTACTGCTGGTGGCAGCAGCAGCAGCAGCAGCAGCAGCAGCAGTAGTACAGGAACTGCCAGTGTTAAATCTTTATTAGTACACTGTCAGTATTACACTCCTGGAAATTGAAATAAGAACACCGTGAATTCATTGTCCCAGGAAGGGGAAACTTCATTGACACATTCCTGGGGTCAGATACATCACATGATCACACTGACAGAACCACAGGCACATAGACACAGGCAACAGAGCATGCACAATGTCGGCACTAGTACAGTGTATATCCACCTTTCGCAGCAATGCAGGCTGCTATTCTCCCATGGAGACGATCGTAGAGATGCTGGATGTAGTCCTGTGGAACGGCTTGCCATGCCATTTCCACCTGGCGCCTCAGTTGGACCAGCGTTCGTGCTGGACGTGCAGACCGCGTGAGACGACGCTTCATCCAGTCCCAAACATGCTCAATGGGGGACAGATCCGGAGATCTTGCTTGCCAGGGTAGTTGACTTACACCTTCTAGAGCACGTTGGGTGGCACGGGATACATGCGGACGTGCATTGTCGTGTTGGAACAGCACGTTCCCTTGCCGGTCTAGGAATGGTAGAACGATGGGTTCGATGACGGTTTGGATGTACCGTGCACTATTCAGTGTCCCCTCGACGATCACCAGTGGTGTACGGCCAGTGTAGGAGATCGCTCCCCACACCATGATGCCGGGTGTTGGCCCTGTGTGCCTCGGTCGTATGCAGTCCTGATTGTGGCGCTCACATGCACGGCGCCAAACACGCATACGACCATCATTGGCACCAAGGCAGAAGCGACTCTCATCGCTGAAGACGACACGTCTCCATTCGTCCCTCCATTCACGCCTGTCACGACACCACTGGAGGCGGGCTGCACGATGTTGGGGCGTGAGCGGAAGACGGCCTAACGGTGAGCCGGACCGTAGCCCAGCTTCATGGAGACGGTTGCGAATGGTCCTCGCCGATACCCCAGGAGCAACAGTGTCTCTAATTTGCTGGGAAGTGGCGGTGCGGTCCCCTACGGCACTGCGTAGGATCCTACGGTCTTGGCGTGCATCCGTGCGTCGCTGCGGTCCGGTCCCAGGTCGACGGGCACGTGCACCTTCTGCCGACCACTGGCGACAACATCGATGTACTGTGGAGACCTCACGCCCCACGTGTTGAGCAATTCGGCGGTACGTCCACCCGGCCTCCCGCATGCCCACTATACGCCCTCGCTCAAAGTCCGTCAACTGCACATACGGTTCACGTCCACGATGTCGCGGCATGCTACCAGTGTTAAAGACTGCGATGGAGCTCCGTATGCCACGGCAAACTGGCTGACACTGTCGGCGGCGGTGCACAAATGCTGCGCAGCTAGCGCCATTCGACGGCCAACACCGCGGTTCCTGGTGTGTCCGCTGTGCCGTGCGTGTGATCATTGCTTGTACAGCCCTCTAGCAGTGTCCGGAGCAAGTATGGTGGGTCTGACACACCGGTGTCAATGTGTTCTTTTTTCCATTTCCAGGAGTGTATTTACTCACATTGTTACGATAGACACCCACACGGTTTAAATACTATTTGTCATGTTACAGTTGTTATTTCTTAGGTAACTATGATGTAAAGAAGAAACTGAATGTGTGAAACTCTGGTCCGATGTAAGAGAGGGCCTGAAGGCTCTAATCAAATCAGATGGTGTACAGGGTGGCCTATAATTACTTCAACACATGGAAGGGTTATTTTTCTGGTGCACATATGCTCATGCCATGAGGGACAGGCTAATACTGGAGCAAACAGAAGTGACCCAGAGTTGAAAGTAACTGTAGCTGGTCCTGAGTTGATATGCACAAATTCAGGAGCCAAACTTTTTAAGTTACATACTATAAATTTGCTACCATAAGTTTGCTGTCGGATAACCACAAGAGCCACGCAGGATGACAGAGAGCAGGCAGAAGTGATGTAAACGTTGCAGAGCCCATCGAGACAGCCGGCCGCTGTGACCGAGCGGATCTCGGCGCTTCAGTCCGAAACCGTGAGGCTACTACGGTCCTGCCTCGGGCATGGATGTGTGTGATATCCTTAGGTTACTAAGTCTAGGGGACTGATGACCTCAGATGTTAAGTCCCATACTGCTCATAGCCATTTGAACGATTTGAACCATCGAGACGGGACAGCCACAATACTATAGTTTGGAACCACATCACATCCAAGTTGTCCAAGTGTAAGTAGGCTGTTTAGGCTTTCTTATTGGTAACGCCACGTAGCGCTCTGTATGAAAATCACTGGCTCTGCTGTGTGCAGTCTGTGGCTAGTTTGCATTGTTGTCTGCCATTGTAGTGTTGGGCAGCTGGATGTTAACAGCGCGTAGCGTTGCGCAGTTGGAGGCAGTGTTGCCAATTTAGCGACTTTGTCGCTAGAAATGGCGACTTTTGCGTTCGTCTTAGCGACAAAAATTATTTAGCGACTTATCTAGCGACTTTTGGAGTACCGAAGACTTTTGAAGTACAAATCAAAACTATTTTGGGCCAGTATTTTCATTAACAAAACTAAGATTTTAACTATAGAATGGGTACTACACTGACTTTGTTCTAGATTTACTAAGTTAAATTAAGTTCTTAGCAGATCATGTAGCATTGTTCAGCATTTAGTAAACCTGAATGTGGGAATTGCCTACAGAGTAAGAAAACCTTGACTATAGAACAATTCATTATTCATTACCCACTAGGCTGTTATCGTCGATAGCGTATCGATCTACAATTCTTCAACTTTTGAACTCCCTTTATTTTTCGAATTGACAAAAAACATACGTGATATTAAGTATAATAAAATACATTTCTGTCCAGCAACCTCTAATTTTTCGAAATGTTAACTCGCAGTCAAATTATTACCACATGCACAGTGGTAACGCAAGAACAATTCGAAGGGGGGGGGGGGGGGGTGTATCTCAGACATTACTACGTTTTAAACAATGAACAAAAGGACTGATATCGAGTTACTGACTGAGTAGATTGTTTCATTACCTCTAGTTCGCCTGAGTTTTAACGTATTTTCAGTGTTTACAAATTGGTGAAACTTATTTTGTGGTGGCTTACATAATGGATTTACCGCAGAAGAAGAAGCAGTACGCTCAAAAATATCGGGATGCATGGGAAGCAGAACCTGAATTCAAGGGGTGGCTGAAACCACCAGTCGTTGGAGACTTATCCAAGGCAAGATGAACAGAGTTTTATGCTAAATTGTGTGATACTAGAAAGAATTCTAAAACTATTAAGCAAAAACAAAAAAATTGATTAAAAAAAACACAAACCACCTTACGTGTGAAAATTGTTCTGAAAACTACAGTTAGAATAGCAAGCAGAGCAGAAGGGGCCCTTTCTTTATTTATTGCTGAACATTGTTCTGTTTTAGCTGTAGATCATTTAGGAATACTGTGCAAGAAGGTGTTTTCCGCTGATGAGGGCGCTAAAAACATGCAATTACATCGTACAAAGTGCAATAACAGTATAACTGAAGTTTTGGCTCCATATTTTACACAATCATTGGTTGGAGATATAGGTAACAAAAAATACAGTGTACTAATAGATGAATCCACAGATGTATCAATATCTAAAATGCTAGGTATCGTTATACGGTACTATAACGTAAACAACCAAACCATTACATCAGCATTTCTCAAAGTCGCTGTAGTAGAAACTGTCGATGCAAGAAATCTGGCTGCTGTTCTTGTGAATTCTTTGAAAGATCTCAAACTTCCAGTCGCTAATATGGTAGGAATTGGCACAGAAAATGCTTCTGCAATGGGTGGAATAAACAATGGGCTTTTCGAACAACTCAAGAGAGGATATGGTTTGAAGCATTTGGTATTGATCCGTTGCATTTGTCACTCTCTTCAGTTTGCAGTTTCGCACGCCTCAGTGAATAACATACCTAGAAACATAGAGTTTCTTGTACGAGAAACCTACGATTGGTTCTCCATTTCACCCAACAGACAAGAGGAATATGAAAAGGTTTATGAGACAATAAATTGTGGAAAACAGCCACTAAAACTTTTGAAGGTCTGTGCAACACGTTGGCTTTCAATTGAACCAGCAATACGAAGAATTCTGGAGCAGTGGGAAGAACTAAAGCTACATTTTTCACTTGCCATGGTTCAAGACAATTGTTACACTGCCGATCTTTTGTACAAGATGTATTGTGACGACTCAAATCATCTTTACATGTTTTACCTTAAACATGCTTTAAAAGACGTACAAATAGTAATAAAAGCTTTTGAAGGAGAAGACAACGACCCCACTAAATTACTAGATACACTTGTATTTCTCATGCAGTCATTCGGACCAAACATAGTTTTTCCAACTGTTGATTTGTTGACAACACCAGTTCCAAGCGAATGTATGTACGCAAATCCGAACTTTGGCTTTATGTTTGAACAGAAATTGTCTGAAGAAAATAAAGTTTATTTAAAGAAGAGACGCATTCAGTTTAGTCTGAAACTCATAAAAAAAATTCAACAAAGACTGCCAAGTAACATTACAATCCTGAAAAAAATGTCAATGCTGAATGTTGAAGAAACACTAAGAGTGAATAAAAATAATGCTGTAGCGGATGTAGCCAAAGAATTGGGTTTTAGTGGCGATTTCATAGACGGTATGCTGCAAGAATGGCATAATATCAACTTCATTAGGTTGAATAACACTACTAACACTGTTCGACTTTGGAGTGAGGTTTTGTAGTATAAAAATGCCGCAGGGGAGAATTCTTTTTCTTTGATTTTACAGCTAGTAATGACTGTTCTATGCCTACCGCATTCAAATGCAGAAGTGGAAAGAATATTCTATGAACATTATAAAAACTAAACAATGTAACAGATTATCGTTAAAGACAATTAATACTTTGATCATATTAAGAGACCAGCTGAAGAAACAAAATAAAGATTGTGCATCTTTTGACATACCGTCAGACGTATTGGAGCTTATTGGAACGAACAAATTTGCGATAAAACCAGTCGAACTGCAACATCATGTTTTGAGCGACGTTCAGCCCTCTACATCAACTACAGTTCTGTCAGAGCATGAAACAGAAGAGTTATTCGATCTTCTGAGTGACGACAATGAGTAGCTCACATACCGGTATGTATATATTTTGTAACCTAATTTGAGTTTCCAGAATGAGATTTTCACTCTGCAGCGGAGTGTGCGCTGATATGAAATTTCTCGTTTGGGCACACAGTTTTAATCTGTCAGGAAGTTTCTAATTTGAGTTCTTGCTTTCTTTTGTTACAAATGTAGTTGTATATTTGACTACTGTGATTGAAACAACATTTTATATGAATGTTGTTGTAAGCGATGCGTCATTTAATTAAGACAATATAGCAATTACACGAGACAATTTTTATTAATATTTTATAACCCCCCCTCCCCCCCCCCCCCCAACTGGCTTACTGCACCATTCACAGCACGAAATTTTCACAACACCCCTAGTAAAATCAGTTTTAGAGACTTTCTAGCGACTTTTGATATTGAATCTAGCGACTCGGGTTTTTTAGAGTTGGCAACACTGGTTGGAGGTGAGCCGCCAGCAGTGGTGGATGTGGGGAGAGAGATGGCGGAATTTTGAGAGCGGATGATCTGCACAGAGACAGTAAATTTGTAAGACTGGATGTCATGAACTGAGATATATATATATATATATATATATATATATATATATATATATATATATATATATATATTTGCTAACTATGCCTGTCAGTAGTTAGTACCTTTAGTAGTTTGAATCTTTTATTTAGCTGGCAGTAGTGGCGCTCGCCATATTTCAGTAGTTCGAGTAACGAAGATTTTTGTGAGGTAAGTGATTTGTGAAAGGTATAGTTTACTGTTAGTCAGGGCCATTCTTTTGTAGGGATTATTAAAAGTCAGATTGCGTTGCGCTAAAAATATTGTGTCAGTTTAAGTACAGTCATGTATAATTTTTCTAATGGGACGTTTCATATGTCGACTCTTAGCCGAGGATACCTCACTGGAATCTTCTGATTTTTTCTATAGTGTGTGTGTATATTTGTGTAGCTTTTGTTTATTGCTAGCGCGTAATTGTAGAGAGAATCTCCTTTGCTGTTGCAGTCTTTCATTGTTGTACAGTAAAACAGTTGTGGCGTGCATGTAGATTTGCACCAAGTATTTCGCAGCTGCGCTTACAATTAACTAGATATTATTTTCAGTGCTATGTTAATGTGTTCTCTCACTTTTGCTCTTCAAATTGTGCTTTTCTGTGTTAACATGTGAAATATTGTGACAATAATGGCGTCTGAAAAACGTAGCACTAGGCTCCAAAGTAAACTGAGAAATAATAGTGACGACGAGCGTAGCTTATCGGCACCACTGTGTAATGAATTAACAGACATTCGAAGTAGTAATTTGGTAATTGTGCATAGGGAAATGGAGCGGGGGCAAATAATGGTGTCGACAGTGAAACAAGTAGTGAACAGGGAAGCATTATCGATCGATCGGTCGGCAACAGCTCGCCTCAGGAATCCGAAATGACAGAACACAATATTGCAAATACTGTAGACTCAGGTTTTGGGTCCTCACCTTTTTCTCAAGTGAGTCAAGACACATTTTCTGCTTGTCAAAATGTGAATGTTGCCGGTGAAAATGCACTGCCAAAAAGCATAGAGAAACAGATTCCAGACGCTAATACATTATTATTGCAATTAATGCAACAAATTGAACAAAATCAGAGACAAACACAGCAAAAGCTTCAAAAGTTAGACACAACGGAACAAAATCTTCGGAAGTTAGACACCACGCTTGAACAAACACGTGAAGATTTAACTACTGAGCTACATAACATTCAATCGAAATATCAAAAAGTCTGTAATGACGTAAAAACACAAATTTGTGAGCATTTTCAACCTATTTTTTCGCGGCATGAAAATGCATTACAGAATCACAAAGCAGCCATAAAAGAATTGCAAACTATTGTTCATGAAAATCATGAGATCTTGCAAGCTAAAATTGACTCAGTTGCATCTACTGATTCGGTTACGCAACTTGCAAAAACTCAGGAAAACTTAAAGGACACAGTAGATACTCTGAAAATTGGTTCAGAAAGACACATGGAGGAAATTTGTTCATTATCGGAGGAAGTAGTTGATCTTTCGGATCAGCTAAATAATTTATCTATGAAGGTAGATGATAATCTGAATGACACAAAACCGGTAGTCTTTAATGACACAGAAGAGTGTGAACAAATTAGGAAACTGAAACAAAATCAGAATCAAATTAATACGCAACACCAAAGAGAAATCCGGGAAGTACAAGATCAGCTGACACAGGTAATACAAGAATTACGTATTTCAGAGGACACTCGCGCTCCAATACGGGAAGAGGGACATAGAAATACGGAACAGCCACAAAATAATAACACAGGGTACTTCGGAAATTTTGAAAGAAATTGGCAAGGTACACCGAATTTTGAGATGGAACCGCCGAAACGACGTAACAATGACCGACATGCGACTCGCCGACATGATGATTTTGACTATAAGCTGTTTATTACTACACGTAAATTCAAAACATTTAAGAATTCCGGTAACGACATTCATCCACAAGCGTGGTTTCATCAATTCTCTCATTGTTTTCCTCCCAACTGGTCAAGAGCACAGATTAGAATTTACGTGTAGCTATTTAGAGAATGAACCAGCTGTAAGAATGCGATCAGTCATTCACGATTGCCACAGTGAAGGAGAATTTTATCATGCCTTCCTCTCAGCATATTGGTCTCAAGCCACACAAGACTGAGTAATACATAGCATCATAATGATGAAACATTTCGAACAATCTGAATTTTCCAGTCTTGTCAAATATTTCGAAGAAATGTTACATAAGAATCAGTGTCTTTCAAACCCATACAGCCCCTCAGGTCTCATCCGCATTTGCTTAATCAAATTGCCTGAACATTTACGACATATTATTTTGGCAGGACGTTGAAAGACGACACTGAAGCTTTTCAGGGACTGTTACAGAATTGGAAATTGACACTGACAATCGCGGGACGCGAAAACAGGAACACAACAATTACAGGTCACATTCGTCACTATTCCACGATGAAAGAAAATATAACTGGACACGACAAGGCTATTCTTACAACGTAAATCGCGACCAAAACAGACACCACCCATATGACAACCACTGGCAGAGTAATAGTTACAGAGAAAGATCGCATTTCCGTAGTAATGAATATGGCAGAAACAATCATAGAAGCAGACAATATGGCAACCAAAACTATTATTATCATGGGAGACAGAATAACTTCAGACGCAACGGTCCACCGTGCAGTGATAATTCAGGGAGAAATTCTCCACCACTTAACCGACAAGAAAGAAACTACAGGAACTACCGACATGACGACAGACGGTGTAATCATAACGATAGACCTGAATTTCATCAGAACTGGATTCAAACAGGGCTGGGCCCTCTCGACAAGGTGAATTTGTAGAAGTTAACCTCCAAATCCCAATAACGACACGCGCCAACAAAGAGACAGGCAATGACTCGCACCGCAGGCAGCCAGGTGCGCCGGCTGGCTCAGCAAAAAATAACATAGATGCTAACCTTGCGAAAAACTTTAGCATTTCTTACCGACGTATACCACATGATAATTGCGTTGAAGTTGAAACTCTGTGTACTAGGAAGAGTAAAGGATTGCACCACATTTCACATGTAAAACCGTTTATTGAAAGATAATCTGCTTTTTTAACTTTGTCTTTGCCATAAAACTTTTCACTTCATGTTACTAGTATGCTTTGTCAGACTTAGAAACTGTTAACATGCAACAATGTTTGAAGTTAAATAGTCAGTCAAGAACCAAGAGAACTTATTTAAACAGAAATTGCGAATGCATTGTTATAGTGAACAGACGACACAGTGTTGTTATTTGTACATTCTTGCTTGTTAGACGATCACGTAACGACTATAAGGCTCACATACGTAGAACATATGCTGCTAATGAGATTTTAATGCAACATTTTGGTTTACTTGAAAATATACTCTTTATTTGAAGTACATTCGGTGAGATTAAAGATGACTTAGCATTTGGTTTCTTTGATAGTTACACGATTATATCACGACGCTACTAATATGTGACACAATTTACATTGTTGCTTTTGCGGTGTATCTGTTTTATATCTGCACAGTTTTTCTGTATTATTCTGGAAAGTAAAACATGTTTTAGTAGTAACTTCTGTGGTATAGCTACAATGAGACAGCCTTTTCCGTAGCACAACAATACGTTACATTATAGTACTTTCTTGATCAAGGTAATGTACGTAATAACTACGATATCTATACGCAAAGCATTTCGCTTTCATTTATGATGAGGTAAGTACATAGACTTCAGCAGAACTTTGCTTACAGAGGACGATAACTGCGACACTTCCACAGAATTATCTTACAGCAAGCGCTACAGGACACGCATTTGAGTGATTAATTTTGCACTTAAACCATTTATTTTTCAAGATTTTTGATTTACAAAGAAAGTTTTCCGTGATACATATCATTCCATTGCTGTAATCTGTAAAACTTGAGGGTATAATTACATTAATCCTCAGGGGGGTACATGCTTACTTTGTGTACCATGTGTTTGGCAAGCACAAGGAGCCCTAGCTAATATGGTATTTGCTTATACAACTTTACACATCGGTACCATATTTCTCCAACACAGGATTACACAGCTACCTGATTATTTAACAGAGAAACAAACATTTTTTTTACTACATCAGTGACAGATGTTTATGCAATTACACAGTTGGATAACTTCACACTTACGAAATTGTATTTTGTCTGTACTTTGTGAACTCTTCATATTTTTTTGAACCATTGTGATACTATGAGAGCTTTGAATCATGTATTTGGTATGGGATCATGATGTTTAAAGTACATTTGAGGTAGATGACACTACTGAAATGAGCAGAGAATTTTTTTTAGGTTTTGAAATTATTGCAGAAAGCTACGACGTTTTTGAGATTTGACTGAGGTGTTATGATGTTATTATTACGACGACAATGTATATTGTGCTGTTGAGGAATGTTTATTATGATATGTATTTATTATGATGAGATACTGAAGAAGTATCGACGAATATGTATATGTGTAATAAGGTAAGGAATAATGAGTAGTGGTTAGGGACTCTGACTTGTGAAAAAGGATGTTGGAAACCAAGAATCATACTTTAAGAGTTATGAAATGTGTGTAAATGCGTGAATGTATCACAATGCCGGCGAAAATGTTTTGGACACTGTTATATTTATAGGATTTTGTTTCTACAGATTTGTAACGCAAATAATTCGATCTGTGAAATTTTATTTGTATCAAACTGTCACTGTAGCGGAAACTGATGTCGTAAATATTTCGGTAAGGAAGGTAGGTCACTGTAAGCACCCAGCTGCGCGACAGTCGCCTGGAAAAAGGCCATTAGTGTGTGCCTTTCAGAGGCACTGGTGGAGAAAAAAAAGAGGCCATTATCCTCGCTATTGACATTTCTTTGTAGAAAGCATCGCAAATACGACACGCCCAAACTTGAAAACATGATTACACTGTAGAGTTCTTAATTTATGATATTTACTGAAATGAAAGATGAGAAACATTTCACGTCTATTGTCTTACTAGTTGAAAGATGGTTTACTGCATTATGAAATGCCATATGGCTAGTGAATGACGTTTCACTCCTTGCTTTGCCTATTTTGTTTAATATCTAGTTTCTAGTTGCACTGCAGCATTGGTTAAAATAACATTTTATAGATGTACTAATATAAATATTTTATGCCTACAGAGCCAGTAAATAATAACTTTATGATGTACTTAAAAAAAGGAAGGAGCACAAAAAGACATTTCCCTTCACAGGAATTGCATACAGAATTTTCTTTTCAAGCACTTGGTAATTTCTTTTGTAGGATAAGTTGTGGTGCACCACTTTAATTACATAGACATTAAGATGTGAATAGACATTTCCCTTATCTGCATTGTTGTCTTTAGTGTAATATTTTTTCTGCTAGAGCTTTTGCCATGTTTAGGTATAAGTTATAGCTTTTGCTGCTGCTTTTTGCCAGGCATAGTGCTACTGAATGTCACTTTGTATTACTCTGTTAAGCCAGTTTTACTACTGATTTATTTTTCTTGTTGCTGCACATTGGCTCATTTTAGTTGTAATGTTGCATTTGCTCTGCTAATTTAGATATACTGCTGCTTGCTTTGCCAATTTGCATTTTTTTGTCATTGCTGTTTGTGTGAATTGTTTTGTACTGCTGCATTGCCTCGTCCCTTAGTATATACATCTGAGCTCAGCAGATTTAAGTTAGCTTAAGATGGGGTAGGCTATATAAGAGAACGAGTTGTGATGAATTGGAAGAAATGCATTGAGAAGCTATAAGAAAATGGTTTGGCCAAAAAAAGTATTTTGAAAGAGGATATGAACAAAAAAGTAAGGTTTAGGGACAACAGGTTTAGGTAGGATTTTCTTGGAAATAAATGATGAGGTAAGATAATGGAAAATAAATAATGAGGTAAGAAATATGTGAACATATAAATACAGAAAGCAAGCTTGGATTGGATTTTTTTGGTGGAAACAAATGTTGAAATAAGACGAAAGATCTATGGAATGAAGTTTTGGGTTGGACTGCAGTGCCAAATGTCACACTGAAAACAAACCCTGCCCTTTCCTGTTGTGTTATTCTGCTATGTGTTTGTGTATTTGTGTTTTTCCTGTCTTTGTGTTTAGCTGATGAGAGTTATGTTGTAGAATTTTTCTAATACTATGTTATTTACTTTGTAAAGATGTTTAGTCATTATTTATCTGTTCTGTTTTGTTGCTCATGTCTGAAGTTGATGTTTCAAAAGTTATTCTGATCTTTTATGTATGTACTTATGTCATAATTCCTGTAACACTGATGTATATGTTATTTCGATTCTTTTGTAAAATGTTATCTGTATTGTTATGTTCTTTAATGATGTATTTTGTACCTTTGGTATTGTATTCTCATGTTATAAAATTGTAATTGACACGAGTTCATAAAAATTAAGTAACTTGTAAGCATTCATTTCACTGCAAATATTTCTGTTGGCCATAGTATATGCACAATATGTGAAAAAAAGAAGACTGAGAGTGTTTGGACGTGTGTTAATAATTCAGCAAGGGACTGATTAACAGCATTGCTGGTTCTAAGGACAATTCCAAAAACTTTGTGAGTGCACAAGTGGTGGTTTATGGACTTGCTATATTCTCCGCAAGACTCTTCGATGGTGATTGTGAACCTGCACAGTCGCAACAGATGGCTGCTGGCCTTCTCTACAAGGACTACAGTGGGTCTGCATCTTTGATGGCCACCAATACCATTATTTCTACAAGGACTGCATTGGGTCTGCACCTCTGGTGGCCCACCAATACCATAATCTCTACCAGGACTACAGTGGGTCTGCTATGTGATGACCTACCTCCCAATATTCTTCAAAACTTCGACTGACTCCGCTGTGGGTTTGCCCTGTCGTGGCCCATTACCTGTCTGCATGTCAAGAGTCAGCACTGCCTTTCCGTTGGAAGGACAACACTACTTCTTCAAGACTGCATGGAAATCCACTACTTCTGTGTGCAATTTTTTTTACTAACGAGACTTTGTGAAAAAAACTGTAATTACTATTATGATGAATGATCAGGACTGTCTTTATGGACTGTCAGAAAATTACAGCTTTTGACCAACATTGTATCAATAAGTGTGTGCATTTGTTTTCTTTGTTATTGTAATTGTGAAAAATTTTTAACAAATATGTATTGGCCAGTGCCCAAAACAATTTGTAAAATTTTTTGTGTGGCATATGTAAGTAAGCTGTTTAGGTTTTTCTTATTGGTAACGCCACGTAGCGCTCTGTATGAAAATCACTGGCTCTGCTGTGTGCAGTCTGTGGCTAGTTTGCATTGTTGTCTGCCATTGTAGTGTTGGGCAGCTGGATGTTAACAGCGCGTAGCCTTATGCAGTTGGAGGTGAGCCGCCAGCAGTGATGGATGTGGGGAGAGAGATGGCGGAATTTTGAGAGCGGATGATCTGCACAGAGACCGTAAATTTGTAAGACTGGATGTCATGAACTGATATATATATATATATATATATATATATATATATATATATATATATATATATATATATATATATATATATATATATGTATATATGTATATAATGACTTTTGAACACTATTAAGGTAAATACATTGTTTGTTCTCTATATAAATCTTTCATTTGCTAACTATGCCTATCAGTAGTTAGTGCCTTCAGTAGTTTGAATCTTTTATTTAGCTGGCAGTAGTGGCGCTCGCCGTATTGCAGTAGTTCGAGTTACGGAGATTTTTGTGAGGTAAGTGATTTGTGAAAGGTATAGTTTAATGTTAGTCAGGGCCATTCTTTTGTAGGGATTATTAAAAGTCAGATTGCGTTGTGCTAAAAATATTGTATGTCAGTTTAAGCACAGTCATGTATAATTTTTCTAAGGGGACGTTTCACAAGGAATGAATGCAAAATAAATAAGGGAGGGCAACGACAAGTAGATTGAACGCATCAACGTCAACGATGTAATTATAGTCAGAACACCTGCTGGGATTGGTCAAGGACAGTCTACTTGAAGACAGCACAGCCTACTGGTGCAACCTTTAAAAACAAGAACTTTGCAAACCTTTAGCAGGCTTTCATTTCTCCAGTGGGATTGATACATAGCAATAAGGAGCAGCAAATTTCCAATGGTTCGCTGATAACCTATGGCAGTGAAACAGTTAAACACATTGACACATCATTCCGAATTTAGAGACTAATCACAAAGCACTGGTGGTCAGCTGCTAGGAGTCTTCCAGTCTTCCAGTCAAACATTGTGTACTGATGTCTTACATGTCCTCAGACGCCGCAGATGTCACCTCACGTTTTAATGCACACATTCCTTTTAAATTTTTAATAAGTAAATTACCATGTAAATTTACCCCTAGACCCAATGCTCTGGAAATTTAATTCTTTGGTTACAAAAGTACCATAAAAAAGCAGTCAGGACAACTCCACTCGTCAGACTATCATGTGAGAAACGAATGTATAGTTGCTGTGAACCCTTGTGTGGTGTTTACATGATCAGAGTGTGACAGACAGGTGGAGACACTGTGCTATGGGGACGTCAGGGGGACAGTCCGAATGTTGTGGCCATCTTAGCGCGACGAGTGGGAGAGGCAACAGTCCTTGATGTGAGGACGCAGTTGGGAATGTGTGTACAGAACTTACAAAAGTTAATAACTGTTGTTGTCGTGCAAGATAGTTGTGAGTATCACGAGTCAATAATAGACCAAGTGCAGTGTTCATTTCAGTGTTCGCCAAAATGTCGACAGTGATTGACAAAGATGGTGCAATCGGCTCTAGCCTGTGCTTGAGCAACTGATGCCGCGAATTTAAGTGATTAATAATAGTTCGTAACAAAAATAAAAAAAAATTGTGGGCATATTTAACATAATCATTTTCTCACGTATACCACACGAAAAATTTACAGTGACGTCTCGTTTATGGGAGAGGCCACACGCAACTAGGGTTTGCTGCTAATTTATAGGTGAAACAGAGAATAGACATATTACAGATTCCTTTGCTAGTAATACACAATTCGATTCTAACAAAGTAAGTGCATAATGTAGTGAAGGGTTAAATGTCATTGCATTGCTATGAAAATACAGTTTATGTTATAGTATTCATTAGTAGGGACTCAATTAATGCTTGGCTTTAAGTGCAAAAAAACCTAGAATCTTCTTTATATTCTACTATAAATGGCCTCCCATAGTAACTTTGCACTTAGTAACTGCATTGAGTAGGGTACGAAATCAGAGCACATGTCTCAAAACATTCGAGAACTTCCCAAGGTTTCTCTGGTAATAGTTACTTCATGAGGCTATAGAAGCTAAACACATTTCTGCGAACATGCGGCCAACACAAGGGTTGGATTTGTCCAAATGGGCCAATTGTCTGAATCGTAAACAAGGGGTTGGAAACCTAGACAAAGCAAATACTGTATGTGCAATATGGTACACATGCAACACGAGACAAGACACGGGGAGTGTTCTGTAGCCCACCCTGAGAGCGGAGGGATGGTTCGATGCAGCCAAGGTTGAGCTGGGTAGTAGGCTGGTGAATGCCCAGAGAAGCTCGGCTGTCAAAATTAACAATTTATTTTACTCGTGCATTCGCGCTATATTGGTGCTGGGGGCACATCCCCACTCCATGTGGAGAGAGCTGATTGACCAGCGAGATGACAGACAACTAGCTGTAACGTGTGCATCCAGGTTTGATGATGCCTTTGCTCGGTATGTGGCACGTTACGCTATTCCGTGAGTCGCGCCACAGACACTTTGTACGTCAAATGTATTCACCGATGCGAATATGAACAACCATCAGCTGTCTAAAGGAAAAATGACAATGGAAATTTGTGCCAGACCCTGACGTGAACCCAGATTTCCTGCTTTACGCGAGCAGTCGCCTTACAAACTTCGGCTGTCTGTGCACGACTCTGGCCAGATCCAACCTTCCATGTGTCGTCGTTGCTGCGTCACAACCTGTACTCAGAGACACATTATGTAATTACCTTTCAGGGGACCACATTTTAATTGAATTCGCTACCAGGTATCGACGGACAAATACGATGTTACAGTGCCTCTCCCGTCATCCATGCACTATTTATGCAAGATAGCAGTGTACCCCCCCCCCCCATGAACCATGGATCTTGCCGTTGGTGGGGAGGCTTGCGTGCCTCAGCGATACAGATGGCCGTACCGTAGGTGCAACCACAACGGAGAGGTATCTGTTGAGAGGCCAGACAAACGTGTGGTTCCTGAAGAGGGGCAGCCTTTTCAGTAGTTGCAGGGGCAACAGTCTGGATGATTGACTGATCTGGCCTTGTAACATTAACCAAAACGGCTTTGCTGTGCTGGTACTCCGAACGGCTGAAAGCAAGGGGAAACTACAGCCGTAATTTTTCCCGAGGACATGCAGCTTTACTGTATGATTAAATGATGATGGCGTCCTCTTGGGTAAAATATTCCGGAGGTAAAATAGTCCCCTATTCGGATCTCCGGGCGGGGACTACTCAAGAGGATGTCGTTATCAGGAGAAAGAAAACTGGCGTTCTACGGATCGGAGCGTGGAATGTCAGATCCCTTAATCGGGCAGGTAGGGTAGAAAATTTAAAAAGGGAAATAGATAGGTTAAAGTTAGATATAGTGGGAATTAGTGAAGTTCGGTGGCAGGAGGAACAAGACTTTTGGTCAGGTGATTACAGGGTTATAAATACAAAATCAAATAGGGGTAATGCAGGAGTAGGTTTAATAATGAATAAAAAATAGGAGTGCGGGTTAGCTACCACAAACAGCATAGTGAACGCATTATTGTGGCCAAGATAAACACAAAGCCCATGCCTACTACAGTAGTACAAGTTTATATGCCAACTAGCTCTGCAGATGATGAAGAAATTGATGAAATGTATGACGAGATAAAAGAAATTATTCAGGTAGTGAAGGGAGACGAAAATTTAATAGTCATGGGTGACTGGAATTCGTCAGTAGGAAAAGGGAGAGAAGGAAACATAGTAGGTGAATATGGATTGGCGGGAAGAAATGAAAGAGGAAGCCGCCTTGTAGAATTTTGCACAGAGCATAACTTAATCATAGCTAACACTTGGTTCAAGAATCATAAAAGAACGTTGTATACCTGAAAGAATCCTGGAGATACTAAAAGGTATCAGATAGATTATATAATGGTAAGACAGAGATTTAGGAACCAGGTTTTAAATTGTAAGACATTTCCAGGGGCAGATGTGGATTCTGACCACAATCTATTGGTTATGAACTGCAGATTGAAACTGAAGAAACTGCAAAAAGGTGGGAATTTAAGGAGATGGGACCTGGATAAACTGAAAGAACCAGAGGTTGTACAGAGTTTCAGGGAGAGCATAAGGTAACAATTGACAGGAATGGGGGAAAGAAATACAGTAGAAGAAGAATGGGTAGTTCTGAGGGATGAAGTAGTGAAGGCAGCAGACGATCAAGTAGGTAAAAAGACGAGGGCTAATAGAAATCCTTGGGTAACAGAAGAAATATTGAATTTAATTGATGAAAGGAGAAAATATAAAAATGCAGTAAATGAAGCAGGCAAAAAGGAATACAAACGTCTCAAAAATGAGATCGACAGGAAGTGCAAAATGGCTAAGCGGGGATGGCTAGAGGACAAATGTAAGGATGTCGAGGGTTGTCTCACTAGGGGTAAGATAGATACTGCCTACAGGAAAATTAAAGAGACCTTTGGAGAGAAGAGAACCACTTGTATGAATATCAAGAGCTCAGATGGCAACCCAGTTCTAAGCAAAGAAGGGAAGGCAGAAAGGTGGAAGGAGTATATAGAGGGTTTATACAAGGGCGATGTACTTGAGGACAATATTATGGAAATGGAAGAGGATGTAGATGAAGACGAAATGGGAGATAAGATACTGCGTGAAGAGAGTGACAGAGCACTGAAAGACCTGAGTCGAAACAAGGCCCCGGGAACAGACAACATTCCATTAGAACTACTGATGGCCTTGGGAGAGCCAGTCATGACAAAACTCTACCATCTGGTGAGCAAGATGTATGAGACAGGCGAAATATTCTCAGACTTCAAGAAGAATATAATAATTCCAATCCCAAAGAAAGCAGGTGTTGACAGATGTGAAAATTACCGAACTATCAGTTTAATAAGTCACAGCTGCAAAATACTAACGCGAATTCTTTACAGACGAATGGAAAAACTGGTAGAAGCGGACCTCGGGGAAGATCAGTTTGGATTCCGTAGAAATGTTGGAACACGTGAGGCAATACTAACCTTACGACTTATCTTAGAAGAAAGATTAAGAAAAGGCAAACCTACGTTTCTAGCATTTGTAGACTTAGAGAAAGCTTTTGACAACGTTAACTGGAATACTCTCTTTCAAATTCTGAAGGTGGCAGGGGTAAAATACAGGGAGCGAAAGGCTATTTACAATTTGTACAGAAACCAGATGGCAGTTATACGAGTCGAGGGGCATGAAAGGGAAGCAGTGGTTGGAAAAGGAGTGAGACAGGGTTGTAGCCTGTCCCCAATGTTATTCAATCTGTATATTGAGCAAGCAGTAAAGGAAACAAAAGAAAAATTCAGAGTAGGTATTAAAATTCATGGAGAAGAAGTAAAAACTTTGAGGTTCGCCGATGACATTGTAATTCTGTCAGAGACAGCAAAGGACTTGGAAGAGCAGTTGAACGGAATGAACAGTGCCTTGAAAGGAGGATATAAGATGAACATCAACAAAAGCAAAACAAGGGTAATGGAATGTAGTCAAATTAAATCGGGTGATGCTGAGGGAATTAAATTAGGAAATCAGACACTTAAAGTAGTAAAGGAGTTATGCTATTTAGGGAGTAAAATAACTGATGATGGTCGAAAATGTAGACTGGCAATGAGAAGGAAATCGTTTCTGAAGAAGAGAAATTTGTTAACATCGAGTATAGATTTAAGTGTCAGGAAGTCGTTTCTGAAAGTATTTGTGTGGAGTGTAGCCATGTATGGAAGTGAAACATGGACAATAACTAGTTTGGACAAGAAGAGAATAGAAGCTTTCGAAATGTGGTGATACAGAAGAATGCTGAAGATAAGGTGGGTAGATCACGTAACTAATGAGGAGGTATTGAATAGGATTGGGGAGAGGAGAAGTTTGTGGAACAACTTGACTAGAAGAAGGGATCGGTTGGTAGGACATGTTTTGAGGCATCAAGGGATCACAAATTTAGTATTGGAGGGCAGCGTGGAGGGTAAAAATCGTTGAGGGAGACCAAGAGATGAATACACTAAGCAGATTCAGAAGGATGTAGGTTGCAGTAGGTACTGGGAGATGAAGAAGCTTGCACAGGATAGAGTAGCATGGAGAGCTGCATCAAACCAGTCTCAGGACTGAAGACCACAACACAACAGCAGTGTACCTGTTATGCCAATGCGCTGCTTCCAGTTCTGTTCTCATCAACCCCACTAGAAGTCATTGGCGGAGAAATCCCCTTATACATTTTGGCTGCAGGTTTCACTGAGCAAGTCTGACCTGTTTCACAGTAATTCAACAGCTCTGTTGGTGGGGCCAAAATGAGCAAAATGAGAACACCCTGCACTCGCCAAGTACCATTGTCTGCTGCAATACTCCACCACACATTCCGACTGATTTGCCCATGAAGTGGTAGCAGCACTACAGTTCGGTTATTTCTCGTGAGCTGTATCATTCATTCGGCACGAGTAGGGAAGAGGTGCACTCGACACACTACCTGTGGTACATTTACGAGGGAAGAGGAAATCACTATCCTCAGAATATTTCACGCATCCCCTTAAAAGAAGTGCAATGGAACATTTGTTCCCAGTATAATAGTTTCAAAAGCCGTAATACTATGAGCATGAGTAGCCATTTGAAGAATCATGGTATGTTTCAAAGAAGTCATGCATCAAATTACAAGGACAGCAATGACTAATAATGATAGTATGCTACTCATTTATAGGATGAAAGTACTTTTAGACATACATTTTGCATCAAACATATCGATTTTCTTTGTGATAACCTCATGAAATTATTTCCTTACCCCACCCCCTGCCCTAAGTGCAAAATGTAATTGAACACCAAAATATGTAGGATTTAGAGGTTGTTTATGAGACGAATCACAGTGATAACGAAAAAATATGCTGCAGATTGTAGATAGTATTTATTTGATACTTGAAGTGTGCAGAATAATTCGAAATTAAAGATCAGAAGTATAGCTACCAACTATCTGATGCTGTTTGAATGACCTTGAACCCTCACTCCATCACATGTGATCCTCATTTCCATATGCATTATGTCACATGTTCATGTTGCTTAAAGGCAGGGGAGAGCAATGAAGTCACAATCAAATATGGCGGAGTCCATGATATCATGGTGTCAAGGAATTAAAAATACCAACCATCAGAACGAAACAACAAGTTAGAGCCCAGTATTTTACTGGCCATTAAAATAAATCAGCCAATCTCAGTGCTGTAATTTAGCAGCCATCAAAACAAAACAGCCGATCAAATACATAGCCCTACAGCCACCATACTGAAAAGTATAAAAATGATGTGAATATCATGTGGACTTGCACTGTGTTCAAATCAAATGAATTCACAATTGCAAATAAAGACCACCATCAGCCTTATTTGCAACTGCGAATTCATCTGATGTGTTTTGTAGTGGCTGTGGTCGCCACAGTACCTGTGCCTTTGGACGTGCATGTATGTCCAAAGGAACTGTGCATTGTAATCAGAATAACGCAGGCACTGCAATACAGTATGTTCAAAACTATCTGAATGACGTGTATTATTTAACATAAATACATAAAATACTGTAAACATGTAACCTACAATATTTCCTTGTCTGTATTATTTATCAAAACTAAGCAAGTTTCATTAGTAAAACACACACACACAAAATCATAAGTTTTATGTCAGATACTGTACCTGAATTTCCGCCCCATCAAAAATTTCATTGTTTTAATCTCTTTTATGCTTACTCTTCAATTACTTTCAACCCCATAAAATAGAATGGGCAGTGATTAATAAGATACTATATTTGCCTAACCTTTGACAGACTGCTGCATCATTTCACATAGGTCACTTCAAATATTTCAGAATTTTGCTTTTCTTTCTAAGTACCAAAATTGTTACAAGCACTTTACTGCATCACAATACTGCTCCAACTCTCATTACATTTTACTGTAGAGGATCAGAAATAAACTTTAAGATATAATAAAGGAAATTAATGTATTATATTTGCAACTTTCAAGTTATGGCATATACACTGTCAGCTTCTGGTGTTGGGATCCAGCAGGTGACACTCACTTGGTGACTGTAATTACCCCTCTATCATACTTGATGATGGTGTTTGTCAGTCTAAAACTTGAGTGGATTCATATAGTACAGTCATGCCTATGTACATACTCAATTTTGGTGAGGGGATGGGGAATGTAGGATGCATGCACAGCTAGCAGGGCGACTTCCTGCCATTTTTCAGCCAATGGGAGGATAGAAGTGGGGGATGCTGCCCAATACTGTAGGAGCCTCCAAAAATTATAGGGATGTTCTTGGAATACAAAATTCTTGGAACCACATATGGCTGCCAGCAATCCTCTGTAGTCGTAATTGGGTAATAAATTATAGTGACAGGCTACATACTTTTGCCAGCCAAAAATTACAACAAAATACTCAGAAGCACAAATGTGGTAACTGGAACCACCATATAGTTTTAAATGGGTGATAAATCATAATGAAAATATGCAAGATTTTGATAATGAGAAGATTATAACAAGATATTCAGAACCATATGAGGTAGATCTAATTGGGAATTTGTTCTTGGAATAGCATCTGGCATCCGTTAGGATAATGATAAGGAAAGGTGCCTAATACGTATCTCAAAGCTATCATGCATGAGAACAATATAATACAAGTGTGTTTTATGTAGAGACCTGTGATACAGGACTTGTTGCTTTGAGCACTGGGTTGGTTAATTGTGTGAGTGGAGTCGAGTGGTGACAAAGAGGGCAGTGCAATATGGAATTATGTTATGGAACCATGACATCAGGCACGCAGAGGCTTTGGCCAGTATGCATCCCTGTCCAATTTCTCTCTCTGCAGAGATGGGCACCCGTTACGTCTGTAGACTGCAACAGTGAGTGCAAGCAACTTTCAAGGTGTGAAATGTGCATCTTCTTGCATGTATGATGCAGGCACATGCACTTACAGTTTTTGCTCAAAGTTATAATGCAATAAAACACCATACTTCTTTGCATTTCCAAACACATAGAAGGAGTCGATCAGAGCCCCTCAATACAAAAGACCGAGAGACACATGATAGGCATTTGTGTAGGGCATGAGTGCAAACAAGGAAGTGCAGTTTGCAGATGGGTAACTTGATTCAGTTAACAGAATAACTGAATGGGATTTTGCCTATCATGCAGTATATACTGGCACGTAGAAGCAGGCATCGCATAACAGTGGCCATTTCCAAAGATGTGTCAAACATGTCAGTAAAATTCTGTCACCTGTGCCTCACGAATATCACAATCATTTCTGAATGAGAATGTATACTTACCATGAGTAACTTTATCAGCATATATATCCCTGTCATTACCTACACATGTGTAGGGAAACTTCAAAACCTGCTGGTAAAGGAAGAGGGATACAGTTAGCATAACAATACACGGTTTTTGAAAAATATTTTTTATCGGTCACCAAACTTAAAATCAATTTTACACTATCTGAAGCACATATAACACTATTTTCTTCCTCTTCATGCCTCTGCATGAGCTGTCTGAGAGATGGGCAATGCATAATTCGAGGTTCAGAACTGCAGCATACTTGTAGATAGCACACAACCACGTAGCCTTCTCAGTGCCTTTCACACACAGAATCATATCAATATGGGCGAATATTCGAACCAATATCATTGCACTTTTGTAAATTATCCCAGGTTCGTACCAGTAGATTCCATGATGATTATGTGTTAACCATAATAAAGTTTTTTGTTTCTTGACATATCTCGTGTCCCTGAATGGGACATTTGTAAATGAGATGAAAATGATATTCTTAACATTTGTAACATATTCATCGTTTGTAAATGAATTGAACGTGATATTCTTAAAAACAAACTGTCTTCATTCATCAAAGAAGCCTTGAGCTCCCATTAATGAGAAGTTAATGGTATATAAATACCAGCATTCAAAATTTTTAAAAGTTTCATGCTCTCTTCATCTGTTACAGAGGTTTTAGGTATTTACCAAATCATTTTATCAATGATAATCGCATCCTCTTATTATTATCTATTGAACTTTATACCAACAAAGTTCCTGATTCAGGTTAATAATAACATGTTCCCTATCCTTGAAGCATCCCATCAGGTCTTGAGACTGTACATGCACTAAAGTTTCTAAACTCAACTGTTTTGCCAGCCAGTCTTTTTTTATGAATGATCATGTGTTTTCTGAACCATCCAAGTGTGAAGCAGATGTGGAAATGTGTGTTTTAAGGTTTAATGTAAAACCCATATTGCATGTTTGGTCAGTCTCAGTTTTCTTCATTTCATATCTTATTCCCTGAAACATAAAAGCTGAAAGATTATGTGTAAGCTTCAATGCCACTTTAGCATCACCATCCTTTTTGTGAAATTTCCTATGCAAGTATGGGAAACAGTTGCATGGAATGGTTAAGGCATCCTGAGGCTGGAAACAATCCTGATTTCATGATTTTTATTAAATATTGTTCAATAATTCGGTTTGCATAGAAAGTATATGTGTCATATAATTCGGTCATCATAATCTATGGGAGCTGTTCTATCATGTGATTTCATTGTGAAGTTTGCAACCCAGCGATTTAAGAAATTCTCAGTTCTTCCACATTATTATGTTGTATCTCCAATGTAAAGTGGTACATTGATGGCTGAAGTTACATGACAGCTTACCTCAAAACTGTGACACAACATGTTTCATAATGTTACATGCACATACCCCATGGTCAATGTAGGTAGCCGTTTAATGCTGTATAATAACTGTAATCAGTGTGCAATATTACCAATAACTGCCCAGCTAATTTACTTCTCCTCTTTCCTTCCCATTACTGGGGTGTATATATGTAAGGCCTTTAATTTGTCAGATTCAGAGTCCTATCATGGAGTGAGAGAGATTCTCTGCCTTTCTCCCCACGCCATTGCACCACTGGTATAATTTTGTTTTAACTTATTTACAAAATTTTTACTGGTTTCAACAACTCACATGGTCTGCTCCAACTGGCCAGCAGGATTCCTACACTTGCAGAAACAGCTAAGTTTCAGAGGATTAAGGTAGACTACACATGCCTCACTTGCTACTAGGAGATGGAATAGTAATAACTTGCTGCCAGATAACCAAGGAGACGAGATTTACTGTGTTTCAGATGACTGTTTACACTCCAGTACTGAGTACAGAAAGTGATGTGGAGCCAGAATTTCCAGGCATTACTGCCACTGTCTTCCACATTTACGCTGTATGAGACTATTAAGAATGAATCGGAGATGATATCGCCAAGTTGAGGAGGTCGTGATGTTAGTTAACTTTAATCAGGGGAGAATTGTACAGTTTTAACGTTTGGAGCCAAATGATTGCTTCCATCATGCACTTTGACGATTATACCGTGTTTGTACTTATTTTTATGGATTTTTTTCTTTGCACACATGATCACATACTTGTCCCAGAGGGTGATTTATATGCTGATTGTAGTAATAAACCTTATTGTTACAGTGGCCACTTGCTTCTGTGGTAGATATATCTATATGGTGTGGTACACATATTTTAAGGCTCGATGGCTTCAGCCTTATTAGCTATCGTCCAATAAGACGTTTCTGTTGTGCAACATTGATATTTCATTAAAATTTGCAGGACCTTAAGGGGAGCTTCCCTTCTGTGTATGTAACTTATAGCATCTTAGGAGTATGTTAAACAATTCAACCGCCACTACACACAGTGTGCACTATATTTATACCCTGTGCCCATTCTTCTTTAGGTCCAGGCATATTATGATCTCTTCACAATAAAAGTCAACTAGGTGTCTGTCCTCGTCTAGAGTTTCCAGCTCGAGAGGGTCTAGTGTCTGAATGATCACTGGAAGTTATATGGCATTGGAGGGCTCAAATGGTTCAAATGGCAGTAACCACTATGGGACTTAACATCTGAGGCCATCAGTCCCCTAGAACTTAGAACTATTTAAACCTAACTAACCTAAGGACATCACACACATCCATGCCCGAGGCAGGATTTGAACCTGCGACCGTAGTGGTCGCGTGGTTCCAGACTGTAGCGCCTAGAACCGCTCGGCCACAACGATCGGCTTGGTGGGCTCCTCAGTGTTCTTATATCCTGGGAAAATTGTAGAGAAGAATCCATACGTTGATTGGATGAATTTATTGCTGAAAAACATGTTTGTAACGATATTACACTTAACGTGAAATGTGCTGACCAGTAGTATATTTACTAGCTGAGCTGAATCCTAAAATGCTTCTGAATGTTGCAAAACTTCAGTGTTTGAGCCAGTAGTGGCCCTATTTCTTCCCAGCTGAAGTCTACTGTCACATATATTGTTCTTATTTCCAGTTTAAGCATATTGACATTTACATGTGGCTCAAATCCTTTTACAGATCATTTGAAAAAGTCTTTAAAGTGTCATATGACATATGCCCCAAGTGACATTTTTATGTCTTCTTCACCATCAACTTGTAGGTGTAATTTATTAATTGCCTTGAAGACTTAGGAATGTTGTTGTATTCTTCCAATCCAATCAACGCAGTTCTCCAATCACCCTTGATTTAATTGATTGGCGGAAAGTAATCCACACACTGAACAGACGATTGTTCTTTGAAAGTCAGAGTGTATGAGATCACACCTAAACCTCAGATCATGCAGTGATATTCATGGCACTTGGTTTTATGCAGTGATCAGGAGAAACATGAGGCAATGGTGTTAACAGAAGTATATATCAAAGTTTTGATAGCGTTGAAAATTGTAGAACACACAGTTGTTCACAATGGCGTAATTCGTCTGGTGGGCATCAGCCTCCAAAGAAATCAATGTAGTAAACGTTTTCCAGTTTCTATTAACATACACCACACAGTGAATTCAATGTCCTCCTGCAACATCTAAATTAACAGTTCTCCATTCTTTAGACTTCCACAGTCTTCGGCAATATAGTCTACAAACACTCCACTAATTCTTGGAGTGTTCAATTTTTTGAGGAATTTAAATGGTCTGGTGTTTATTATCAGTCTGTTGGGCACTATAGCTAAGAGTTTTTTTGTGTGAACAACGCAAGCCCTTTCCTGTATTGTGTTAAACAGTCCTTTTTCGATAGAGATTCCATCATCCCATTGTGTCCTAAGCACTTTTTTTGCATCTTTCATTGTTCAGGCAAAGGTTGCTGCCAGGTCTCGACCCCCCCCCCCCCCGTTCCAAACAACGATACAATAGCTAAAAGTCCCGCTAAGGCAGGAATTAGCAATGGGAGAATTCCAGCTGATGTCTTAAGTATTGGTAGAACACTAGGTGTTTCAATCGATCCTCTTCTTCTAGTCCTTACCGTTTCAGTACACTTTTAGCTGCAGAAACGCCTGATTGGATTCAAGTTTTTAAGCAGCTCATAGGCTTCCTCTTCTTTAACATACCATGGGTGACATTTGTAACTTGTCAGAAATTTACTCCCAAACGCAGTTTAAGTTTGGTGCACATTGTTTTATCAACTGCAAATGCTGCACTACACTGCCCTATACCTATAAGCTTTTTGTATCTGCCACTATTATTATTATTATTATTGAAGTCGTTGCTATTATCAACATTACTAGCGGCAGCAGAGCATTAGTTGCAGTACTGCCGGTAATAATTTGATTAATTCTTGGTCAGTATTATTTACTCGTATTGTCACTATAGACACACAAGTCATTTTAATACTATTTGTAATTGTTACTTCATAGGTAACTATGATGTAAAAAATGATATTGTATGTGTGAAACTCTGGTCCGATGTAAGGGAGGTTGTGGTGACTCTTATCAGATCAGGATAAACAAATAAATATACCAATGTCTTTTCTTGCACTATTTCCCTGGCTTTGAGGTAAAATTGGATGTGCAGTGTGACATTCTGCCAAACCATTATCTGCGGTGTATACAGTACCATGTTCATTGCAAATCCCATCAAACAACCTAATTCCCTCATCATTACGTGTTAACTGTACTACTTACGATGCATTACATCAGAAACTGTGGCACCGTTGCTATTCTTTACAAGCCACATATTTCTAAACTTGTGAGGTTTAGAAACGTGAAACCAAGTGTGTTACCACTAATTGTACCTCTGTCATTTCGCAACAATAGACATTATGCACATGACATCCTTCATTCTTATGCCGCATTATTTGACACATTGTAAGAGATGGACCGGTTTGTAAGATACAGCTCAAGAAGGGGCTAAACTATCCCCCTTTAGGAGTGCCATCAATGAAATATAGGCCAATGATGTGTTGTCATACAATACCACACCATACATTAACATTTCACTGACGTAGTACGTCAATAACATCACGATTACCGTCAGTGTGAGGTGCACGCTTGAGTCTCAGGACGTACTCTAGTTGTGCACTTTATTTATTTCAATTATCAAATTCGCTTCGAAATTTCTCGGGATGTAATTGACGTATTGTGATGCAGCCAATGCCATTATTTTTGTGATTTTACATGCTATTGATTGTATACGAAATAATAGGGTGTGTCTATTTAAAAATAAACAAGTTTGTGTTGAAAACAGTATTTGTTTACGTTTTAAAATTTCGCATCGTATTCCGTTTCCTGAGCCACTGCCATATGTTCATGCTGGTGAAAACCAATTTTGAATATCTATTGTTTTTGTTGTTCCAGAGATATTTGAGGTGGCAGAGTTAGGTGAGACACCCTATATATATATATATATATATATATATATATATATATATATATATATATAGGGTGTCTCACCTAACTCTGCCACCTCAAATATCTCTGGAACAACAAAAACAATAGATATATATATATGTGTGTGTGTGTGTGTGTGTGTGTCGAGTATCTAATCCCAGTTTAATAATGTTTTTGAATTTCATACCATTTGAGGTTTTCGATACTCCATTAAATTTCTTGTGCATATCGATCAAATGTAATACTTCACTATATATTGCTGGGTCTTCTGGTAAATAATACTCTTATTTTTGGAGCTCTTAGGATAGTTAGATTGGATAATTAGACTGTGTAATTGGGTTCTGTCACACCAACTAGAAATTTTGTCTATGTCATCTTGTATCCTCCTACAGTCATTCCATGATGACACCTTTCCATACACCACAGCAACATCAGCAAGCACCTGCAGACTACTGCCACACAGTCTGCCAGATTATTTATGTATGTAGAAATCTGTGCGCTTAGTTACATTTATAAGATGCATGCCCAGCAGATACATTTTTCCCATGCTGACTCCATATATGCGCTTGCCTTATAAGTTGTAGTTTTCAGCATATTGCCTTTGATGCCTCAAAGACTTTATGTTTTATCAAAATGCTGTTGCATACTGAACACGACTCTGAGGTAGTATGCAACTCATATAATCTTGGGAGATTTGACATATTTTGCAATACCTTTAACCTTTGCATTTAATATTCCTACTGACTTCAAAATGTTTCTACTATCACTAGTATTTATAGCATGCAGAGTTGTTTCAACTTCGTCAACACACCTACATATCCACACAGGACATGCGTGGCGGAAGTCAGCTTGTGGCACTAATAGTCATTTCCTTTCTTGTTCCACTCGCAAATAGGGCGATGGAAAAACGACTATCTGTATGACTCCATGTCAATTCTAATTTTTCGTATCTTATCTTCGTGGTCCTTACGCTAAATGTATGTTGGCGGCAGTAGAATCGTTTTGCAGTCGGCTGTAAGTGCCGGTTCTCTAAATTTTCTCAATGGTGCTCCTCGAGAAAAACGTCGTCTTCCCTCAGGGATTCCCATCTGAGTTTCCAAAGCATTTCTGTTACACTTGCATGTTGTCCGAACCTGCCGGTAATGAATCCGGCAGCCAGCCTTTGAATTTCTTCGATGTCTTCCTCTAATCCGACATCGTACACATCCCAAATACTCAAGAACAGCATCCTATGTTCAGTCTCCTTTACAGATGAATCACTGATGTCTACTATTCGTCTTCCCTACATGTGAGAGGTTCCATGCCCTCTTTTGCATGTCTCCTCTCATTTTCATCAATTTTATTAATGTTCTGTGTCATTGCAAGTTAGTAACAGACCGAATAAGGTTATTGTAATGAGAGTATTTGTACTGAGAGCTCAAAAAATACTTTTCACTTGATTCCTAAACATGTCGTTTTACTTCCCTGGGTGGCCCGTGTGAGGCGAGCATCGGAGGATGCGGCACACGGCACTTCCGGTTGGGGGCTGCACTTCCCGGAATTCTGAGGGGTTCGTACAATAGGCTTAAGCGCCTGTCGGAACGACTGACGTCGGTCGAGTTTTGCCTATTGTATGTAGGGCGAAGCGACCTGCGAGACGTCTGTCGCCGCAATTTTTGTGTTTACTGTTCCAGCGTGTCCGGAACGAAGATTCCTGGCACCGACTGACTGCATCGTTCTCTTGATTCTGAGAATACTTGTGGCTGTGCCCTGCTGGGCACGACTGTCTGGCGCCGGATGGCCGGTGGTCTAGGCAGGTTGTTTTCGTAGCCGGTCAAATGGCAAATTCAGTGGCCTCAGCTGAATAGCAGAGACATGATTGGTCAACTTAAACTGAGGCTAGTTAACGTCATAAAGCCCTATTCGAAATTGGAGGGAATGGTCGCTATTGGCGCGAATTATGCTCTGAGACAGTGTGGGGAAATTTTGCAATCAGAACTGAATGCTGATTCACAGTTTTCGAGGAGAGTAGGGAGTAGAGCAATGTTGGCTTCGCTGTTGCGTTGCGCGGGCAGTGCATTCGGGATCTGATCTTCCTCGGAGTTGGACGGTCTTGCGACTTGGTCGCTCTCTTTCGGAAAAACTTAGAATTCTCGGACAGCCTTCGAGGCCCGGGGTTGACACAGAGTTGCTGCACGGCAGAAGTCGGCGCCTACATTATCAGGACGCTGCCTACCGTCGCCGTGCTGCAGATTTCAGTGCTGGTACAGTATTTTGCGGCTCCAGCATTGTAGGACCTTATCAACTCTATACTGAATCCCTCAGCAGCACGTGCGCTCGCTTTGCTACAAGTCCACCTTGCTTGTTTCTCCATGTGATCCCATTTGAGCTCCTACTACTAATTGTGATACTGCTATATAGTCGGGAGACTAATATTTGATTCATTAGGACCTCCAGTCATTATCGTGAATCTATTGCATCACAGAGAGTAGGAGCGCCTTGTTCTCGAGCCAACTCTTATTTTCATAATATTTCAGTATACCCTATGTAACGCCCCAATGACCACCTTAAAGTCAATTAAGAAAGAACATGAAGTAGGGAAAGTTATCTTGGCAGTTAACGACATCTTTTCCGATGAGCTAACACGAAAGAGTTTTGTCAACAACTACATTGTACACCACTGAGCATATTTGTTGGCGAAAGAGAAAGAAGAAACATCGTATTTCAGCAATGGACAAATATCCATGTGACAAATGTGAAATTAATATCTCAAAAGTTCAGTCCAAAGTAATGTCATCAGAGATAACTTTTATGTGGAACAGAGTCGTAAGCGCAACGAAGAAATTCAATGCGCCTACAATGCTCTTCCACAGAAGAAGTCCCTTGCTAGAACTCATCCAGTGCAGACGTACGAGAGCAGTTCTGATCTGAGTTATTGAGATTGCGAATCGTGACATTCTTATGGAACACAACTACCTCTTTATACTCATGAAGTAATGAGTGGTATCGACACAAATTGATTCCATATTTTTAGATTTGCAGAAGGCTTTCGACACCGTTCCGCACAAGCGTCTACTAATCAAACTGCGTGCCTATGGAATATCGTCTCAGTTGAGGGACTGGATTCGTGATTTCCTGTCAGAGAGGTCACAGTTCCGTAATAGAAGTCTTGGAGTAAAACAGAAGTCACATCCGGCGTTCCTCACGGAAGTGTTATAGGCCCTCTATTGTTCCTTATCTATATTCACGACATAGGAGACAATCTGAGTAGTTGACTTAGATTGTTTGCAGATGATGCTGCCATTTACCGTCTTGTAAAGTCATCAGATGACCAAAACGAATTGCAAAATGATTTAGATAAGATATATGTATGATGCGAAAAGTGGCACTTGACCCTGAATAAAGAAAAGTGTGAAGTTGTTCACATGAGTACTAAAAGAAATCCGCTAAATTTCGGTTACGTGGTAAGTCACACAACTCTGAAGGCTGTAAATTCAATCAAATTCTTAAGGATTACAATTACAGATAATCTAAATAGGAACGATCACATAGATAATGTTGTGGGTAGAGCAAACCAAAGACTGCGATTCACTGGGAGAACACTTAGTCTTAGAAGGTGCAACAGGTGTACTAAAGAGACTGCTTGCACCACGCTATTCTGGAGTACTGCTGTGCGGTGTGGGATCCGCATCAGACGGGACTGACGAATGACATCGAAAAAGTACAAAGAAGGGCAGTTCGTTTTGTATTATCGCGAAACAGGGGAGATAGTGCCACAGACATGATACTTGAATTGGAGCGGCAATCATTAAAACAGAGGCGTTTTTCGTTGGGACGGGATCTTTTCATGAAATTTCAGTTACCAGTTTTCTCCTCCGTTGCGAAGACATTCTGTTGGCACCCACCTACATAGGAAGAAATGATCATCACGATAAAATAAGAGAAATCAGGGCTCGTAAAGAAAAATTTAAGTGCTCGCTTTTCCCCCGCGCTGTTCGAGAGTGGAACGGTAAACAGCTAGAAGGTGGTTCATTGAACCCTCTACTAAGCACTTAATTGTGAATAGCACAGTAATCACGTATATGTAGATGTAGATGAAACTCGAACTACTGCGCCTCCTGATCTGATATGTCAGGGGAAAAAAAAAAAACATTACACAGAGAACAACAGTAAAGAACGATAACGAGAGCGTTAATGCTTACATACAATTGTGCAAATCAGTTACTTTCTTTTATCCTGTTGACGATTCATGATAATGATCCTTTCATTATGGCGCACAATATATGTATGATGAGTCTATGTTATGGCTAGTGTGTCTGGACGAGTAGTGGATGTAAGTGACTGCAGTGACTTGGGACAACTATTTTGGACTGCTGATGGAGGAAAGACAGCCTTTTTCGGTAATCAGTCATAGAGGGGGCGTGGCAGATCATCAGTTTTACTAATTGGTCACCATACTGCACCATGCTGCACCAGATTCCTAAAAGTAGAAACAACCATTTTTTTAGCTTCTCCCGTTTTACTTCACTGAATTTGCCTAGAGTAGTGAGGGAGAGGAGGGGGAGTTGGAAGTGGTGGGTGAGGGTTGAAGGATAAAGCGGAGGGGGATAGGTGACCTTGAGGCTGAACATCTTGCCTCCTGCTGTCATATTACGAATACTGATGCAAGGGAATTATTGATGAATGATCTAATAAGGAAACAACAGGTCTCCAGAACATTATAAAGCCGGGCAAGGGCGATATTGAAAAGAATGCAGCCTTTATTACAATTCTGACATGCCAAAAACAGGAAACTTCCCTCTAAAAATGTGCTATATGTGACAAACCCATTGAGATGTTTTAAGTGTTAGCAATATGGCCTTACAACACTTCCAAGCAATTCACAGGGAACGTGGGCAGGTTTGGCAAAGCAACCCACAGGGCAGGAGTCACTTCCTTCCTTCCACAGTTCTATGTCAATTGCTATTGCCATCATGCAATATCGAACCACAGCTGCATAATATTGCACGACGAAAAGAAGGCATCCTCAGTGGTTAAGAAATTGGCACCGAGAACCACACGTCCATGCAGACGCTGAGTAACAGCACAGACACAAACGCATGATCTTGCAAGTACTGGGTGATCAAAAAGTCAGTATAAATTTGAAAACTGAATAAATCACGGAATAATGTAGATAGAGAAGTACAAATTGACACACATGCTTGGAACGACATGGGGTTTTATTAGAACCAAACAAAATACAAAAGTTCAAAAAATGTCCGAAGATGGCGCTTCATCTGATCAGAATAGCAATAACGAGCATAACAAAGTAAGACAAAGCAAAGATGATGTTCTTTACAGGAAATGCTCAATATGTCCACCATCATTCCTCAATAATAGCTGTAGTCGAGGAATAATGTTGTGAACAGCACTGTAAAGCATGTTCGGAGTTATGGTGAGGCATTGGCGTCGGATGTTGTCTTTCAGCATCGCTAGAGATGTCGGTCGATCACGATACACTTGCGACTTCAGGTAACCCCAAAGCCAATAATCGCTCGGACTGAGGTCTGGGGACCTGGGAGGCCAAGCATGACGAAAGTGGCGGCTGAGCACACGATCATCATCAAACGACGCATCTAGCAATATGGGGTGGAGCGCCATCTTGCATAATCATCGTACGTTCCAGCAGGTGTTTATCAGCCAGGCTGGGGATGATGCGATTCTGTAACATATCGGTGTACTTCTTACCCATCACGGTAGTAGTTAGCCGGCCGAAGTGGCCGTGCGGTTCTAGGCGCTGCAGTCTGGAACCGCGAGACCGCTACGGTCGCAGGTTCCAATCCTGCCTCGGGCATGGATGTGTGTGATGTCATTTGGTTAGTTAGGTTTAACTAGTTCTAAGTTCTAGGGGACTAATGACCTCAGAAGTTGAGTCCTATAGTGCTCAGAGCCATTTGAACCATTTGGTAGCAGTTACAAAACCAGAATCACGCATCTCCTCGAAGAAAAAAGGCCCGATAGTGGTAGATGTAGTAAATCCAACCTATACCGTGACTTTCTCGTCGTGCAATGGAGTTTCCTCGACAGTCCTAGGATTTTCGGTAGCCCAAATTCTGCAGTTGTGGGCGTTGACGGACCCTCGGAGCGTGAAATGAGCTTCGTCGGTCCACAACACGTTAGTCAACCAATCGTCATCTTCCGCCATCTTTTGAAACGCCCACACCGTAAGTGCACTCCGCTTCACTAAATCGCCAGGGGATAGCATCGGAGTGTACGCCTAAGTGCCAACCAGACAGTCAGCCATAGTGCCAGTAGTGCTAGTGTTGTTTTCAATACAGTCCAGAGACAGGTAGTGCTATTTTCATTGTTTTTTACAAGAAGTGTCTAGTAACCACAGTTTAGTCAACTATCAGCCGTCTTTAGTGAATTAGCAGTCTAGTTAAAAGTTGATTAACTCTCTACAGTAAATTGATTCCTTCGGATGGATAGGATGTGTGACTGCTGTGCACGGACGCAGGAGGAGCCGGCCACTGTTCGCGAACAGCTGAACGTGTTGATGGCCGCGGTCAGCCGTCTTCAGGCTGCTGCCTCGGAGTGTAGCGGCAGTGGGGAGTCTGGTGCGTCGCATGGTACACCCCAGGTGTTACATGCTTCACCCACTGTCCCTGCTGTCGAGACATCTTCGCGGGTACCGGGCGCGGTTGGGCCACCCTCTCCCCAAGGGGAGTGGCGGGTTCAGCGGCATTCGCGGCGCACGAGGCAGAGGGTCAATGTGGAGGCTGGCCGTGTGGCATCGCCCGCTCTGCCTGTGAGTGGACATGTGGCCGCTCCTTCAGCAGGCACACGGGGGGAGGGGTTTATTAGTGATTGGGAGCTCCAATGTTAGGCGGGTGATGGAGGCCTTTAGGGAAATAGCGGAAAGGTCGGGGAAGAAGGTCAGTGTTCACTCTGTCTGCTTGCTGGGGTGTCTCATCTGAGATGTGGAGGAGGCCCTGCCGGCAGCGATAGAGAGCACTGGGTGCACCCGACTTCAAATTGTTGCTCATGTCGGCTCCAGACTCCTGCCGTCTGGGTTCAGAGGTCATCCTCAGTTCGTACAGGCGGTTGGCGGAGTTGGTGAAGGCGTGAAGCCTCGCTCGCGGGTTGAAATCTGAGCTAACTATTTGTTGTGTCGTTCCCAGAACCGATCGCGGTCCTCTGGTTTGGAGCCGAGTGTAAGGCTTGAACTAGAGGCTCAGACGATTCTGCGGAGATCTGGGGTGCAAATTTCTCGACCTCCGCTATCGAGTGGAGAAATGTAGGGTCCCCCTGAATAGGTCAGGAGTGCTCTACACGCAGTAAGCGGCTACAAGGGTAGCGGAGTACGTGTGGAGTGCACATGTAGGTTTTTTAGGTTAGAGAATTCCCCCCCTAGGCCCGACAAGACGCCCCCTGAGACGCGGCAAGGCAGGAGTAGGCAAAATGCAACGGGGAATAACAATATTCATGTGCTAATAGTAAACTGCAGGAGCGTCTATAGAAAGGTCCCAGAACTGCTCTCATTAATAAACGGTCACAGTGCCCACATAGTACTAGGGACAGAAAGTTGGCTGAAACAAGATGTAAACAGTAATGAAATTCTAAACTCAGATTGGAATGTATGCCGCAGAGACAGGCTGGACAGTGAAGGGGGAGGCGTATTTATAGCGATAAGAAGCGCAATAGTAACGAAGGAAATTGACGGAGATTCAAAATGTGAAATAATTTCGGTGAAGGTCACGGTTAAAGCAGGCTCAGACATGGTAGCTGGATGTCTCTATAGGCTCCCTGGCTCATCAGGTGTTGTGGCTGAGCACCTGAAGGATAATTTGGAAAATATTTCGGGTAGATTTCCCCACCATATTATAGTTCTGGGTGGAGATTTTAATTTGCCGGATATAGACTGGGAGACTCAAACGTTCATAATGGGTGGCAGGGAAATTTTTTTAAGTGCTTTATTTGAAAACTACCTTGAGCAGTTAAACAGAGAACCGACTCGTGGCGATAACATATTAGACCATCTGATGACAAAGAGACCCGATCTATTTGAAACAGTTAACGCAGAACAGGGATCAGCGATCATAAAGCGGTTACTGCATCGATGATTTCAGCCGTACATAGAAATATTAAAAAAGGTAGGAAGATTTTTCTGTTTAGCAAAAGTGACAAAAAGCAGATTTCAGAGTACCTGACGGCTCAACACAAAAGTTTTGTTTTAAGCACAGATAGTGTTGAGGATCAGTAGACAAAGTTCAAAACTATCGTACAATATGCGTTAGATGAGTATGTGCCAAGCAAGATCGTAAGAGATGGAAAAGAGCCACCGTGGCACAACAACCGAGTTAGAAAACTGCTGCGGAAGCAAAGGGACGTTCACAGCAAACATAAACATAGCCAAAGCCTTGCAGACAAACAAAAATTACGCGAAGCGAAATGTAGTGTGAGGAGGGCTATGCGGGAGGCGTTCAATGAATTCGAAAGTAAAGTTCTATGTACTGACTTGGCAGAAAATCCTAAGAAATTCTGGTCTTATGTCAAAGCGGTAGGTGGATCAAAACAAAATGTCCAGACACTCTGTGACCAAAATGGTACTGAAACAGAGGATTACAGACTAAAGGCCGAAATACTAAATGTCTTTTTCCAAAGCTGTTTCACAGAGGAAGACTGCACTGAAGTTCCTTTTCTAGATTGTCGCACAGATGACAAAATGGTAGATATCGAAATAGACGACAGAGGGATAGAGAAACAATTAAAATCGCTCAAAAGAGGAAAGGCCGCTGGACCTGATGGGATACCAGTTCGATTTTACACGGAGTACGCGAAGGAACTTGCCCCCTTCTTGCAGCGGTGTACCGTAGGTCTCTAGAAGAGCGTAGCGTTCCAAAGGACTGGAAAAGGGCACAGGTCATCCCCGTTTTCAAGAAGGTACGTCGAACATATGTGCAGAAGTATAGACTTATATCTCTAACGTCGATCAGTTGTAGAATTCTGGAACATGTATTGTAACACCCCACCCGTCACTTATCTGGTTTTGGCGTGTGTTCACCCCAGGTAATTGACTAAAAGATCAACAGTGTGTGCAAAACTGCCGCAATGTCGGATAACGCAAAGAATAAGTAATAAGGCCCTGTGACTCCTGATTGAACTGCGGTGGCAGTGTTGACATTAATTGATTCAGAATTGATCCTTTTTAATTAAAAAGGGGTGGACATTGATGTTATATTCAGCTATTGAACACCAGATGCAAATGTTGAACATAAAATTAATTAAGAAAGTGACTTGGGATTTCAACTACTTGATTGAAAACAGATGCAGTCGATTAGCGCAGATTTATTTTAACTCATGACCTTCAATCATCACATTACATGACTCTCCTAACAGGCAGTGGTAATAAATTGCGTTTGCGTGGAGTAAAGCGCGATAAATCAAAAGTAATTCCTATCGACTGACCCAGGCGTAATGCGAAGTGCGAGAAGAATTATAGAATACACGGCCTGTGAAACCCTCGTGGAAACTTTGCCGACGTGATGCAACAAATTAATCAGTGGCCGGAGCGGGCGCAATATCACCGAATACAGCGTGGCGGAGCGGCGTCGTTGTGTGGACATCGGCCAACCTCGTGGCGCTGCAAGGCTGCGCTCGTCTATTCACTCCTAGCTATCTTGCTCAGTACATAGCTGAACCAAAACTTTCTGTCTCCAAGCTCAATCTTTTATTTGCTAAGCCCTAAACTGCAGAGATGCTCACTCTACCTCAGGCAAGCTGAGTAAAGAACGCCACATCTGCACTCTAGGCAAGCTGGGAATGGAAGACCGCTATTGAGACTTCTGCCAGTCCGCTCTTCGCCTCGGTTTCCCCTCCAGCAAAATCACTTATGCCAATTGCAGCAGAAGTCGCGTTAATTATACGTCGCTTCTCAGTGCCGACCAAGCCTGCTCTGGGAAGTGAACAAATTCCCACAAAATTTCCCTTCCTCTCAACTTCTTCTATTTAGCTCCCCCCAGGCCACCCATCAAGGTTAGCATCTGCACAAACACCAAGTTTTCCGGAATTCTGACTCCCAGGAGAGTACTTCAAATTCCTTGGTACTGGCAGAAGTAAAGCTGTGAGTACCGGGCGTAAGTCGTGCTTCGGTAGCTCAGATGGTAGAGCACATGCCCGCGAAAGGCAAAGGTCCCGAATTCGAGTCTCAGTCAGGCACACAGTTTTAATCTGCCAGGAAGTTTCATATCTGCGCACACTCCGCTGCAGAGTGAAAATCTCATTCCTTGATCCTACATTCCCATCGGAGGCCAGCGTATTTCATTCTGGCGCTCTTCACCTGATTTACTTCAGACTCTGCAGACCGTGAATTCAGCGTGAAGTTGCTATAGACACGAACACGCATATTTTGACCTCCTTTGACCGCTCCACTGTAGCTTTGCGCGGCTTTCTCGCATGTTTCACAGAAAACGGGACGACGGACATTTATCAACAGGCATACAAGTTCTCCATCTGTTTCCCGGTACACCAACATGGAGTCGGGGTCAACCACCCACTCACTGTCACTCACCTTAAGGCAGCTGGAGGCCGCGCACCGTTACCGCTTTCTCAGAGCTTGAGCCGCCCTAAGCTGCCTATTGTCGCTTCCCTTAGCTGCTCCCCCGGCCGGCCACAGTCAACTCTGAATACTTCCCTGGGGTAAACTAGCGTCCAGTAAATGGACTCGTTTCCCAAAAATTTTCATGTCATGTGAATTACTTTAAAACCACCACCCTACATTAATTATTCCACTACATCCATACTATACCCTCTTCAAGATGCATTGTGCCTTGTCAGTCATTTTGTTCACCCTACCGTTCGCTCAACGTGAGTTAGGTGATCTTTAATGACTTTATGTAAGGGGCATAGTTCTTGCCATCTTACAGTATTATGTTCGAGTATAATGACTTTTCTGGAAACTAGAAATCTACTCTGTAGGAATCAGCATGGGTTTCGAAAAAGACGGTCGTGTGAAACCCAGCTCGCGCTATTCGTCCACGAGACTCAGAGGGCCATAGACACGGGTTCACAGGTAGATGCCGTGTTTCTTGACTTCCGCAAGGCGTTCGATACAGTTCCCCACAGTCGTTTAATGAACAAAGCAAGAGCATATGGACTATCAGACCAATTGTGTGATTGGATTGAAGAGTTCCTAGATACCAGAACGCAGCATGTCATTCTCAATGGAGAGAAGTCTTCCGAAGTAAGAGAGATTTCAGGTGTGCCGCAGGGGAGTGTCGTAGGACCGTTGCGATTCACAATATACATAAACGACCTTGTGGATGACATGGGAAGTTCACTGAGGCTTTTTGCGGATGATGCTGTGGTATATCGAGAGGTTGTAACAATTGTACTGAAATGCAGGAGGATCTGCAGTGAATTGACGTTTGGTGCAGGGAATGGCAATTGAATCTCAATGTAGACAAATGTAATGTACTGCGAATACATAGACAGAAAGATCCCTTATCATTTAGCTACAAAATAGCAGGTCAGCAACTGGAAGCAGTTAATTCCATAAATTATCTGGGAGTACGCATTAGGAGTGATTTAAAATGGAATGATCATATAAAGTTGATCGTCGGTAAAGCAGATGCCAGACTGAGATTCATTGGAAGAATCCTAAGGAAATGCAATCCGAAAACAAAGGAATTAGGTTACAGTACGCTTGTTCGCCCACTGCTTGAATACTGCTCAACAGTGTGGGATCCGTACCAGATAGGGTTGATAGAAGAGATAGAGAAGATCCAACGAAGAGCAGCGCGCTTCGTTACGGGATCATTTAGTAGTCGCGAAAGCGTTACGGAGATGATAGAGACTCCAGTGGAAGACTCTGCAGGAGAGACGCTCAGTAGCTCGGTACGGGCTTTTGTTGAAGTTTCGAGAACATACCTTCACCGAGGAGTCAAGCAGTATATTGCTCCCTCCTACGTATATCTCGCGAAGAGATTAGAGGCCACACAGAGGCATATCGACAATCATTCTTTCCACGAACAATATGAGACTGGAATAGAAGGGAGAACCGATAGAGGTACTCAAGGTACCCTCCGCCACACCGTCAGGTACCTTGCGGAGTATGGATGGAGATGTAGATGTAGATGAACAGTAGCGTATGGAATGCCGGTGCGACGTGCGACTCGTGAGCGCTGATTTCCCCGTGCATAGACGAACCCGCTACCGACTCCATTTCATCCTGAACTGTCTCAGCAGCATTACGTCTTGTGCTCGGTCGGCCACTACGGTGTCTATCGTCTAAACAACCCGTGGCTTCGAATTTAGAAATCATTCTCGCCACAGCTGCATTTCTCAACGGACGTTTACCCGTTCGAATTCCCTTCCTATGGCGATCGGATCGTAACGTTGAACTAGCACATTCCCCATTCTGATAATACAGCTTCACTAAAAGCGCCTTTCCAGGTAACGTCAACATGCTGCGACTGCTGGCGCATCTGATTCTCTCTCTCATTACAGCTGCTTTTATGCACAATTGTCATGCGCAGTCACTGACGTTTTGCTTTCCAGCGCCATCTCTCGGACATTTTGTGAACTTTGTTTTTTTTTTTTGTTCTAATGAATCCCCATGTCATTCCAAGCATGTGTGTCAATTTTTACCTCTCTGTCTACATTATTCCGTAATTTATTAAGTTTTCAAATTTATACTGACTTTTTGATCACCCTGTATATTTCAAAAGTAACAACTATCTCCATTCTGGTAAAAAGCAAACAAGCAAAACATTCACGTAAAGTAATGAGTGCACTATAAAGCAAGCTACACCACAACTATGAGTACCACAAAGTGCAACAAGCAGTTTGTGACACCGCCCATCTGTACCAATATTGCCATTACAAAGACAACGCATAGAATATATAAACAAAGATCTGCGCTTCAAAACGAACATATTCTAGAATTTTTTTTCTTTAATTTTTGATGTTCTATCTCAAACCCTGGAGTGGGAGAGGGGGAGCGCCACTATTAAGTTTTTTCCCCGGTTCGGAAATATCGTAGATTAGCGGCTGATTATAACCACCTAAAACATCTACATCAGTCTAGTTCCATTCTCTGCTCTTGATTCCGATGTCAGATCTATAGCATGTAAGCGAGAGCTGTGCAGACTTGTGCAGTTTTCTACAGTATAGATAATGTGTAAAAAAAGGATTTACTGGAAGAAACCTAAACCATTTGCATTTAGCACATATAGAATAACAAATGACTGGATGAACGGATGAACAGGATACAAAAATGAATGTAAGTAACAAATAATTCTAAGAAATAGCTAGATCTATACAAACTGCCAAAGAATCTCTACAAATCTCAGATAAAAATATGTATAAGTAAATAATTTTATATGTATTATAGTCTACTGAATGAGCATGTGTGAAACATGTCTGGTACTCAAGAATATATTTCAGCTACAAAAGACTCAAGTTGTCTTATCTTTACGATGAGACATAACTAAAGTCGAAGGAAAATGTTGACTTTGCGACTGGGATGTAAAAATGCATTGATATGCCTGCCTTTTTTGCTGTTTGGAGGTGATGTAACGTGGACAAAATGTGGTTTTAGAAATATAAACAAAATAAAAGAAAAAACTGAAAAGCTTGAGAAGTCAAGGAAGCACGTTGATAATGTTGTTTTACTGTAACTTTTAGGAATCATTAGCATTAAGGTGAACCTTAGTTAGGCATACAGAATGTCAATCAATGAGTATAATATGTAGGTTACAAAGAACTGTGAAATTTTGTCCAAAATAATACATTGCCTTTTCTTTTGCGGAAACTGTGAAACTTCCTTACGTGGACTTGATGAAGAAGACGGTGGATTAAATACATGGGAATTTAGATGATTATCAATTTTTCCATCTTAATTAGATACAGATTTGTAGACTCACTTAGCAAGAAAAATTGTAGTCATCAAACGTGTTTCTGAGACGATTCAGAACGACGTACTTAACTTCCTGCTGCAAAGGAGATAAGAACGGAAATTAGAAACGCTTTCCTTTGCAGCACTAATGGTTGATGGCACATCAAATCTTTCGGAACACACGTAAATAGTTTTTGTACTACGGTATATGTTGAATGGAGAAATATTTCAGCGTTTCTGGGGATTCTTTATTCCAGAAAATCAAACTGCAGATTGCATGTCAACACGTATTTTAGAATAATATGACATAATCCTTCAAGGAGATGGATAGAAACTGATATCTTAGACATTTGATAGTGCAAATGTCATGAAAGGCAAAAAATCAGGAGTTCAAGCAAAACTCAGCGCAGTTTATAGCAATGTACATTTCTTCCCTGTTAGGCACATCAACTTCGTTTAAAAATTATACATGCAGCAAATATTACACGAAACATAAGAATACTTTCTCCGACATTCTGGCTATTCCAGTATTCTTCTTAACATCACCGCCAAGTGTGTCCACTCTCAAGAAGCATATGGACGTAAGGATTCCACATCCATTCTCTACAAGGTGGAAGTTCATCATACCAGCCACAAACTGAGTTCTTGAAAATTTCAAAGCTTTAAAAAACAGCCTTACTGATATACGGTGATCATTAGACGCAGGTGGAACCACTGTAGTACTAACAGGAAATTTAAAATGCTTCAGTGGTGATGATCTAAAGTTTTCTTTATCGTTTTTTATAATATTATGCCTCATTTTGAAATAATTTACAACCAAATGCACACTCGAGAAATTAACGCGTTTAAAGTTAATTAATATATAACAATGTGAAAAACTGCTGCTTTAGAATTAAGAAAGTCAAAGTGCTGTAAGTATTTTTCAGTGACACTCATGACAGAAGGTAAGGAAGTGTGTGACTGTATACGTGTTGGTATAATGGACACACATTCTTCCACTAAACAGTTAGTAGCTGCTAAATCGTTCAACGGGAAACAATTGACTAGTATTAAGAATGAACATTCTACATTAGAGAGAGTGATGACCACCGAACATATCCCATGACTGACAAGGAAAAGCTTGAAACTGAGCTAAAAGTATATTGTAGGTCTTATTTTTATGAGTATTGCAAAGTAACTGAGCTGCTGAAATTTCTCTCGGAAAAATACCTGGACAACGCTTTTAGTGAAATTACGAAACTGATAACGATCCTTGACATTTCCCGTAACTACATCAGAGGCTGAAAGCTGCTTTTCAACACAAAAATAAAAAATTTCTAAAAGAACTCTGAATTCGGAAAGACTAAATGCTCTTGCTGTGCTTTCAATACAGAAAAATATCTTCATTTCTCATCCAGAGATAAGTAGAAAATTACTGATCATTTTGCGCAAATCAAAACAAGAAGAACCGGTTCGGTGTTTAAATGGATAGATCAAGCGTGAACTGCGATAATTTGAGTTAAACTAAGTAAAAAATATTTGACATTGTTCTTTTAGGTTTTTAACAAATTTGTGCATAAATTTTCTTTTTGTAAGTATTTGTTTTCTTTTACAAAAATTTAAAACAGAGGCTACAAATTGTCTTGAGCAGTACCCAAGCTGATTTTAGCTACGAGTCACCACTGGTAATTAGTATAATCTTGCACTCACGATCACTGCGGGAACAATTCGTATGTAGTTTGTAGTACTTTGGCAGATTCATCATTCACAGCTGTTCCTGAAAGCTTGTAAGTAGGCTTTCTCGGTATAGTTTGTGTCTATCTTCTAGCATCTTCCAGCTTTCCCACGAAACTCTTCCATGGGTTAAACAAATGTATAACCATTCATACTTCCCTTATCCACACATTTGAGCGTGTAGGTAGAAGGGAAGCACAGATGCTAGTCCTATTTGGTATGGGTCCCATACACTTGAGCAGTATTGTAGGATGGGTCGTACTAGTGTTTTATAAGCAATCTTCTTTTTACACTGATGACATTTCTGTAATGCTATACCAAGTTTGCCATCTTGTTTACCTACGGCTGTGCCTATGTGATCGTTCCATTTCATATCCCTACAAATCGTTAAATTGAGTTATTTCTATGAGTTTATCGGTTCCAATAGTGACTTGTTGATATTGTAATAACAGGCTACTATGTTCCAATTACGACTGATTGATAGTGTAGTCATGGGATACTGCGTTCTGTCATTAGATGTCTTGTAGACTCAATAAATCTGTAAATGAAATAATTATTGTGCTTTCGTGCACTATTAATTTAAACTATGTTTGAGGCACGTAAGAGAGACCACCTACAAACGTTGGATAATGAAGAAAAATTTAATTTAAAACTGATACTTGGCTACATGAGGATGGACTGACACTCTGACTGGGAGACACAGGACATGATTTCTAAAGACGACTCAGAAGTTAACTACGGTAATTGTTCTGATCTTATTTTTGCGATAGCACTGAAAGAAAGGTGCACATCAAAACTGAATGGATTTGTAAAACAGAGAACTGAGGTATAACGACTGTTAAATAATAACTTCACGAAGTGAGTTTAATGTCAAGATGTACAGTTAGACTGCAAAATTATATTAGTAACAGTAAAAAGAAATAATGTGGGCACTCTTCAAAAACAGTTGCTGAAACTGGTGAACAAAAATCTAAATGACAAGACTGGTCTTTACGATGGGTGGAGACGTGTTAGGGGAAATACTGACATAATCGGTGCTCGGCGCTATCAACAGAAACTGCAACGTTTAACTTCACGATGAAATTTTGTCCCTACAAATGCTAGGTCGCTGGCGTTCGCAGAAATGAAAAACAAAGGTGAGTCGACACGAAGCCTTCCAGGCAAATCTGATATGTGACGGAACCGGACGATGCACCCATCGGACACCTTTTATTATGCCACGTACCTGCAGTTACCGTTGTTAGCAAAGTGGTTATCGCCAAGCGTGAGCGTGCATCGTTTCCCTTTCAATTCGTGCTGTAATGCGAGTAAGTTGGCTACTAGCTTTTTGATGTACAGAAATCTAATAATAAAGCAGTACTTAAATATACAGCTCTAAGACCAGCAGTATGTTTGCAATGTGCAGCCAATATGTTATTACGTCGATATTTTTTCCATCGATATATTGACAATTAATGGAAAAAAATATCGACGTAAAAACCTATAAAAATATTGGCTGCACATTGTAAACATACTGCCGTTTTAGATCGATATATTGACAACTGAAGGAGAAAATACAAAAAAAATTCAGTAAATGAAGCAGGCAAAAAGGAATACAAACGTCTCAAAAATGAGATCGACAGAAAGTGCAAAATGGCTAAGCAGGGATGGCTAGAGGACAAATGTAAGGATGTAGAGGCGCATATCACTAGGGGTAAGATAGATACTGCCTACAGGAAAATTAAAGAGACCTTTGGAGAAAAGAGAACCACTTGCATGAATATCAAGAGCTCAGATGGAAACACAGTTCTAAGCAAAGAAGGGAAAGGAGAAAGGTGGAAGGAGTGTATAGAGGGTCTATACAAGGGCGATGTTCTTGAGGACAATATTATAGAAATTGAAGAGAATGTAGATGAAGATGAAATAGGAGATACGATACTACGTGAAGAGTTTGACAGAGCACTGAAAGACCTAAGTCGAAACAAGGCCCCAGGAGTAGACAACATTCCATTAGATGTACTGACAACCTTGGGAGAGCCAGGCCTAACAAAACTCTACCATCTAGTGAGCAAGATGTATGAGACAGGCGGAATACCCTCCGACTTCAAGAAGAATATAATAATTCCAATCCCAAAGAAAGCAGGTGTTGACAGATGTGAAAATTACCAAACTATCAGTTTAATAAGCAACGGCTGCAAAATACTAACACGAATTCTTTACAGACGAATGGAAAGACTGGTAGAAGCCGACCTCGGGGAAGATCAGTTTGGATTCCGTAGAAATGTTGGAACACGTGAGGCAATACTGACCCTACGACTTATTTTCATAGATTAAGAAAAAGCAAACCTACGTTTCTAGCATTTGTAAAGTTAGAGAAAGTTTTTGACCCTGCTGACTGGAATACTCTCTTTCAAATCCTGAAGATGTCAGGGGTAAAATACAGGGAGCGAAAGGCTATTTACAATTTCTACAGAAAATAGATGGCAGTTAAAAGAGTCGAGGCACACGAAAGGGAAGCAGTGGTTGGGAAGGGAGTGAGACAGGGTTGTAGCCTATCCCCAATTTTATTCAATCTGTATATTGAGCAAGCAGTAAAGGAAATACAAGAAAAATTCGGAGTAGGAATTAAAATCCATGGAGAAGAATTTCAATCTTTGAGGTTCGCCGATGACACTGTAATTCTGTCAGAGAAGCAAAGGACTTGGAAGAGCAGTTGAACGGAATATTTCGAGTAGATTTCCCCACCATGTTATAGTTCTGGGTGGAGATTTTAATTTGCCGGATATAGACTGGGAGACTCAAACGTTCATAACGGGTGGCAGGGACAAAGAATCCAGTGAAATTTGTTTTTAAGTGCTTTATCTGAAAACTACCTTGAGCAGTTAAGCAGAGAACCGACTCGTGGCGATAACATATTAGACCTTCTGGTGACAAACAGACCCGTACTATTTGAAACAGTTAACGCAGAACAGGGAATCAGCGATCATAAAGCGGTTACGGCATCGATGATTTCAGCCGTAAATAGAAATATTAAAAAAAGGTAGGAAGATTTATCTGTTTAGGAAAAGTGACAAAAAGCAGATTACAGAGTACCTTACGGCTCAACACAAAAGTTTTGTCTCAAGTACAGATAGTGTTGAGGATCAGTGGACAAAGTTCAAAACCATCGTACAACATGCGTTAGATGAGTATGTGCCAGGCAAGATCGTAAGAGATGGAAAAGAGCCACCATGGTACAACAACCGAATTAGAAAACTGCTGCGGAAGCAAAGGGAAGTTCACAGCAAACATAAACATAGCCAAAGCCTTGCAGACAAACAAAAATTACGCGAAGCGAAATGTAGTGTGAGGAGGGCTATGCGAGAGGCGTTCAATGAATTCGAAAGTAAAGTTCTATGTACTGACTTGGCAGAAAATCCTAAGAAATTATGGTCTTATGTCAAAGCGGTAGGTGGATCAAAACAAAATGTCCAGACACTCTGTGACCACAATGGCACTGAAACAGAGGATGACAGACTAAAGGCCGAAATGCTAAATGTCTTTTTCCAAAGCTGTTTCCCAGAGGAAGACTGCACTGTAGTTCCTTCTCTAGATTGTCGCACAGATGACAAAATGGTAGATATCGAAATAGACGACAGAGGGATAGAGAAACAATTAAAATCGCTCAAAAGAGGAAAGGCCGCTGGACCTGATGGGATACCAGCTCTATTTTACACAGAGTACGCGAAGAAACTTGCCCCCCTTCTTGCAGCGGTGTACCGTAGGTCTCTAGAATAGCGTAGCGTTCCAAAGGATTGGAAAAGGGCACAGGTCATCACCGTTTTCAAGAAGGTACGTCGAACAGATGTGCAGAACTATAGACCTATATCTAACGTCGATCAGTTGTAGAATTTTGGAACACGTATTATGTTCGAGTATAATGACTTTCCTGGAGACTAGAAATCTACTCTGTCGGAAGCAGCATGGGTTTCGAAAAAGACGGTCGTGTGAAACCCAGCTCGCGCTATTCGTCCACGAGACTCAGAGGGCCATAGACATGGGTTCACAGGTAGATGCCGTGTTTCTTGACTTCCGCAAGGCGTTCGATACAGTTCCCCACAGTCGTTTAATGAACAAAGTAAGATCATATGGACTATCAGACCAATTGTGTGATTGGATTGAGAAGTTCCTACATAACAGAACGCAGCATGTCATTCTCAATGGAGAGAAGTCTTCGGAAGTAAGAGTGATTTCAGGTGTGCCACAGGGAAGTGTCATGTGACCGTTGCTGTTCACAATATACATAAATGACCTGACATCGGAAGTTCGCTGAGGCTATTTGCAGATGATGCTGTGGTGTATCGAGAGGTTGTAACAATGGAAAATTGTACTGAAATAAAGGAGGATCTGCAGCGAATTGACGCATGGTTCAGGGAATGGCAATTGAATCCCAATGTAGACAAGTGTAATGTACTGCGAATACATAGAAAGATAGATCCCTTATCATTTAGCTACAAAATAGCAGGTCAGCAACTGGAAGCAGTTAATTCCATAAATTATCTGGGAGTACGCATTAGGAGTGATTTAAAATGGAACGATCATATAAAGTTGATCGTCGGTAAAGCAGATGCCAGTCTGAGATTCATTGGAAGAATCTTAAGGAAATGCAATCCGAAAACAAAGGAAGTAGGTTACAGTACGCTTGTTCGCCCACTGCTTGAATACTGCTCAGCAGTGTGGGATCCGTACCAGATAGGGTTGATAGAAGAGATAGAGAAGATCCAACGGAGAGCAGCGCGCTTCGTTACAGGATCATTTAGTAATCGCGAAAGCGTTACGGAGATGATAGATAAACTCCAGTGGAAGACTCTGCAGGAGAGACGCTCAGTAGCTCGGTACGGGCTTTTGTTAAAGTTTCGAGAACATACCTTCACCGAAGAGCCCAGCAGTATATTGCTCCCTCCTACGTATATCTCGCGAAGAGACCAAGAGGATAAAATCAGAGAGATTAGAGCCCACACAGAAGCATACAGACAATCCTTCTTTCCACGAACAATATGAGACTGGAATAGAAGGGAGAACCGATAGAGGTACTCAGGGTACCCTCCGCCACACACCGTCAGGTGGCTTGCAGAGTATGGATGTAGATGTAGATAGTGTCTTGAAAGGAGGATATAAGATGAACATCAACAAAATCAAATCGAGGATAATGGAATGTAGTCATATTATATCGGGTGATGCTGCGGGAATTAGATTAGGAAATGAGACGCTTAAAGTAGTAAATGAGTTTTGCTATTTGGGGAGCAAAATAACTGATGATGGTCGAAGTAGAGAGGATATAAAATGTAGACTGGCAATGGCAAGGAAAGCATTTCTGAAGCAGAGAAATTTGTTAGCATCGAGCATAGATTTAAGTGTCAGAAAGTCGTTTCTGAAAGTATTTGTATGGAGTGTAGCCATGTATGGAAGTGAAACGTGGACGATAAATAGTTTAGACAAGAAGAGAATAGAAGCTTTCGAAATGTGGTGCTACAGAAGAATGCTGAAGATTAGATGGGTAGGTCACATAACTAATGAGGAGGTATTGAATAGAATTGGAGAGAAAAATTTGTGGCACAATTTGACTAGAAGAAGGGATCGGTTGGTATGGCATATTCTGAGGCATCATGGGATCACCAATTTAGTATTGGGGGGCAGCGTGGAGGGTAAAAATCGTAGAGGGAGACCAAGAGATGAATACACTAAGCAGATTCAGAAGGATGTAGGTTGCAATAGGTACTCGGTGATGAAGAAGCTTGCACAGGATAGAGTAGCATGGAGAGCTGGATCAAAGCAGTCTCTGGACTGAAGACCACAACAACAACATTGACAGTTGCTTTCGATATGTCGAAGGCCGATAAAGACCTTTCTTTTAAATATCGATATATCGGTTTCCCGATATTTTTAAACATATCAACAGTCCTGGTCAGAACCACGTGGAAGACCCACAGCGTGTTCTCCGGCCGTGCGGAATTTACCAAACGGTACAAACAATGGCAGCGTTTCTCCCGGAGTGACTTTAGAAGATGTGGCGGTCTCAGACGTCCGAAACGACCGACAGGAAATGTGAAACGGCGCCAGGCGCACAGTTACGGCCACAGGCAAAGGAGAGGTACCGGCAGGTGCGGTGTATTTCCATGTCCCCACACGCCCGGCGATTGCTCACAGTCACGGAGATGGACCCGGCTCGCTTTGAACGGAGCGGCGGGGCAGCGAGAGGTAGGATCGTAAAAGCGGCGGGTGGCGGGCGAGTCGCGGCCGGACAGAACGCGGGCCCGGCTGGTTTTTGCCGCGCCCTCGTCCAGGAATGCCGGGAATTCCTCCCTGCGAGAGGGAAAGCGGAGTGCGCCACCTCCTCGAGGTCGCTGCGTCACGCGCCGTGCCAGTGGATCGTTCTCCACAGACTGCACCCCAGGTTCATACCAGGAACCACACATACCAAAGAGGGAACCTTGTTTGACCAGTTACGCGTGAAGTAATAGGTTGCGTCACTGTAGTAGCATGAAAAAATTAAAAAAAAACCCTTTCTTAGCTCGTTGGTTGATTTGGCGGAGGGGACCAAACAGCGAGATCATCGGTCCCATCCAGTTAGGTAAGAATGGGTTAGGAAGTTGGCTTTGCCCTTTCAAAGGAACCATACTGTCATTTGCCTCAAGCGGTTCAGGGAAGTCAATCGAAAATCAGGGATACCGGACGCGGTTTTGACAGCTGTCCTTCTGGAAGAGAGTCTAGCCTTTTGTAAGTACTGAAAGTTGCGTTCACTGTAAATAACGTTTACTCACGTGTTTAGCAGTTTCAAGTGCCTGAACTCTTCATCTTTTATTGCACAAGTGAGGATTAGCTGGATCCAATTTTCGTAGAAGAATCTCTTAAATACGGGCAAAAGTCGAAAACAATGTAACTCACCAATTTATAGGGCTGATGTAATAAATTTAACATAAAGAGGTCCACGGCACTTTTGTCTTTACATCCCACACACAAATCAACGTACGAGTTACTCGCTACGTCTTATTACTTTACAGGTAAGTTGATGTGTTAAATATTTCACGTTAAACATGTAAGCGAGGAAAAGTTCAGGAAAGATTTGTAATGTTTAAAGTTCGTTGGACGTCGCTAAGAGCTCTCGTTATGAAACACTGGATGAATATAGCGTGCGGAATTTTCGCTCCATTTTAAGCAAAAGCAATTTTTTCACGCATCTCAGTGTCTATGTCGTCATATATCCTGACCTATGTGTGGTACAGCGAAATAATTTTGCAGGTATATTCACTGGTGTTTGTAGATACTGTCTGCAAAGTACGTTGCTAATAGAGTGAGTAGTAGAGCAGTAATAAATTACAAATTAAAATGTCATGCGTGGTGCTCAAGTTTTACTATGAGCCATTTCAAATCGAAACCAGTCTCCCACACATCTAAATGTCTACGACACGACGTCATATCTCCTGAGATGTGTGTCGTAAAATGATGTAATTTTGGAGGTACATTCAGTGGTATATGCAGCTACTCCCTGCAAAGTGTGTTGCGAACAAAGTAGGTAGTAACGAAGTAATAAATTTAAACGTCAAGTCTGATCCTCAATTTTTTCTGCAAGAACACCGAAAATGTAGTAAGCGGTAAACTTCTTTCCCTTCGTCATTTTGTGGGGGAGGGGGGTAACAGCCAGAAACAGTTTCGTGTTTGAAATTACGTGTAAAGTTTGTTGGAAGTCGCTTAGTGCTCTCCTTCTCAAATACTGGATGAACATAATCCTTTTCACGCCGTCATTTATGCTGGCTGCCTCAAACACCCGCCAGGATAGCCGAGAAGGCTAACGCGCTGCTTCCTGGACTCGGGTGCCGGAAGGTGTGGTCGTGCGGTTCTAAGCGCTTCAGTTTGGAACCGCGTGACCGCTACGGTCGCAGGTTCGAATCCTGCCTCGGGCATGGATGTGTTGTAACCTCCCCACAAAAATTTTAAATGACAATATTTAATAGAAATGGAGCCAAGTGTAACCTCCCCAGAGAAATTTAGGATAATAATGACAATAAATGAAAAATAGCAATCTGACCCATGTACAAGTTCTCCACAAAAATGTAAGTCAAATTAATGATAATGAAATCTCAGTCACAATGAAAATGCAAGTAGACCGAAATGTCGATCTTTGGCCCTGTGCAAAAATCAGAATTAATTTCTTACCTTAGTATACTGCATGTCAAATTTCTGCTCTTTTTTGTTGCCCACGGCTTGGAGGAAATGCATCGCAATAATATATTTTTTTTTTTAATTTAACTGAAAAGTTTCTTTAAGGAAATGCAAAGGAATCAAATGATTTTTTTTTGTTAAAAATTTGCTTTGAAATCAAAATTATTATTGGGGCGATTCTTGAAAGTTAATTACAATAAATATAAATTAGATTATCTGATGAGCGCAATGCTGCTTGAATACATTATTTAATAAAAATATACCTCGTCCTGAATCATGACCAGAGTGCGATGTCGACGCCCGCCGACTCCTCACACACAATTAAACTCTCTCGCATCTAGACCGCGACTGCGTCATCTCCGACGCGCTACTCGCAACTGCACTGGGCTACCACTACCGACAGACTGACTGCTCGCTACTGCGAGTCGAGCGCAACTGCACTAACTACATGCTCTCTGGTCAGAGATTCTGTGGCTCGCCATCGCTGCCCATGAAACGTACGCGTTTCATAACCCTCCACTGGGGGGGCAAAAATTTGGCAGCGATGGTGAGTCATTTGGACTTGCCAATCGCGGCAAAATTTTTTTTCAATTAATTAACTTTTACAATTTACAAAATATTCAGATGTAGTACATGAATTAAATGTTGCGCACATGCACCGAGTACAAAACATTTCAGACAAAGACAAAATATAAGTACAAAACATATTAGTAAATCAGAAACATGTATATACAAATTATTTGATAGATAACAAAGTGCCCACGCACTGACGTTCAGCACGGATCATATTAACACATGACATAAGTGCATATGCACTGGAAAATTCTTCACGTTTTCACAACAAATAAATGTAATGGCAAAAAATCATCAAATCACAAAAAGTATATACAATATAGATGACAAGAGTGCACATATACTGCACTTCAGAACAAATCAAAAAATGTCTTTAGTATTTTCACAACAAATAAACATAATGGCAAAAAATCATGTCGACAGGTGACATAAGTGTATTTGCACTGGAGTTCAACAAATCGAAAAAAAATGTATAGGCCATGAACATAAATGATGTTAGCAAAAAAAAAAAAAATGATTTTCACTATTAGGATAGGAAAGGGAAGGATTGCATCATGGTTGTAGCACTTTAGATTGCACACAGCTGCTCTGAAAGTCCATATCTTTCCACAAAAGTACAACACCAAGTGACACAATTTGCAGTTCTTTTCCCATGAGTGTTTATCAGCGTAGCCAAGACACTGAAATGTCGTAGTAATATTCCTTTATCATTTTGGCAGTACAACAGGTACACCAACAGTGGGACCATAATAATGTCTTCATCGCTCACGGTGGTGGACAGCATGTCGTGTCAACACCACGCTCTTACAAGGCACACCAACGTAGAATTAGTGCAAAACCCAAATACAGTGCTCCATGATCATGAGGACGGACAAGACAAATGGATATTACAGTAATTCCAGGTAGTTAGGTCAGAAGGTGAAGGACATTATATCACAGACTAGTCTTGATTACATTAGTAGTTTGCGGCATTCATAGCCCAGTTATTGAACATTTCTGTACCATGTATTTATTATTACAGAATAATGTTCATAAAATTAGATTATTGGCGTCATGCGTAATCGTATTACAATAAACAGTGGCAATCCTTGGCCAGTCACTAAGCATATTTAGTATGACAGAATAATGTTCATCAAAAATCACCATTGAAAAGGAGAGTCAATTATTGGCACTCATTGGCCAGTTACCAAAAACATGAAAAGTCATAATTGAAAACAGGAGCTAATTAATGACATAATTAATAACATAATTTATATAGTTACATTAATTATTGGCACTCATTGGCCAGTTACCAAAACATGAAGTCATTATTGAAAACAAGAGCTAATTCATTTAGTTACATTAATTATTGGCACTCAGTGGCCAGTTACAGAACATGAAACGTCATAAATCATTTAATTATATTAATTATTGGCACTCAGTGGCCAGTTACTAAAACATGAAAGGTCATAAATCATTTAATTATATTAATTATTGGCACTCAGTAGCCAGCAAGTATTGAATAGTATAAAACATTGTTCATCATTCAGTTATTATTCAGTTCATTAAGAAGTCATTATTAAAAAAATCAGTTAATTACAATCATAGCATTAATAATCATGGGCATTATAAGTAGTCTCATTACAATAAACAGTGGCAGTTGTTAGCCAGGCACAAAGCATTTTTTTTAATCATTAAGAAGTCATTACTGAAGTGACATACTATTCAGATTTGATCAGTATTATTCAGAATTATCTTAAACTAGTTAAATTATTTGGGACTAGTAATACATTTTGTTTTTGTGCTAGCAATGCATTGCGTTGGGTAATTATAATGGAAAGCAAGAAAAAAAGGAAAAAAAATTGCTTCTGGGTTGTTCCTGTAAAATGAAAAATGTGTAACGTCATTTGTCATGAGTCAGCTGTAGCAAGGTTGTGACACAAGGCAGTATATGTGATCACATTTGTAAATTATAGACACAAATGGGTAAAAAATAAAATGCAAGTACTAGTATAGGCTTAATAAGTAACAAGTTTAGTAAGTATCATGAAAGGCTTCTCCTGGAAAAAATACAAAATGGATTATTGAGCTGAAAGAAGAAACGCAGACTATGCTGAAAAGTAGTGAACTTCGAATTAACAGGTTGTGAAATGTGTATAAAAATGTGTTCCATAGCTGTCCTTTCCAAAACCTTCAGTCATCCTACTATGCAATATAACACCTGCTGTCAAAGCAAACTGCAACAAATACTTAAATAACTACATAGCATAAATACATAAACTTCAACATCATCCTCATCTGTAAAGGAAAACTTCATTATCCATCACTTCATTATCCATATTATCATAACTTCATTATTATCATCACCTGTAAAGAAAAACTTCATTATTCATAGTAGTATATTCTTCATCATTACCCTTCATCAGCATTCATTATCATCTGCAAAAAATCACTTCATTATTCATTACACAACTATTCCTTATCTCTAGCATATTTCATCACTTAAAACTAAAATGTGTAGTTCTGTCTGACAGCTTGCATCAATCGCCTTGTATTCTGAAAGAAAAAATTAGTTAAGACTGCTATTCTACGATGTGTATAGTATATTCTTGTTAATGCTTGTTAATCCTAATCCATTTACTCTTCCTCATAAGGTGTATGTATCTTCTTTCGTCTATTCCGTAGTTGAAATTCCCATTTCTGTTTAATTTATTTCCTTTACGCATCGTTTCTTCCTGAAATTGATGAACAGAGATTAATTTCTTGCATTTAAATCATATACCCACTAAATAATGACTGGTTAATGGTGACACAATTAAGCATACAGCATAACATGACAGAAAACGTAATATGTCAAAAGCATAGACAGTGTTCAAAGGCAAAATGTACAGAGAATATCACAATGCAGCAGAAAAAAAAATGTAAAACAGTCACGATGTTGAGATATCATAGGGCAAAAAATATCAAAGTCAACTGGTGTGTTATACCTTAACTATTTCACAGTGCATATAAACAAAACATGAAAACAATCGTACATAAAAAAGACAAAATGTGACGTTCGTTGTGTTCAGCTTGTATGTAGTGTAGTTAATAGAGGCGAGAATTAAAGACTTTAATGGAGAAAAAATGTAACGAAATTAACATGTCATTAGACAACATTGCATAATTATTCATAAAATACGTAAGTGTCTCTTAAAAAAAATGTGCACAGTCAGATATGTAACGACAAGAAAAGCGACCTGCTAACCTTACCTTGCCGGGCACTTGCCAAGAAAAAATACGATAAGCATCAATAATTAGTCATGTGAATATAATTGCAGAAATGTTCATAAAAATTACCAAATAGCATTACAGCGTGATAAATCGTAAAGTATGTTCACTCAATAAAGGGTTTTATGTTGGATAAGTGGTGGTTTCCTTTCGATTTTCTGGTTCTCAGAGTTTCGACGTGTACAACATTGGGGTGAGGAATACTGCGAATTCGATATGGACCTGCGTATAGAAGTTCAAATTTACTGCACCTACCTTTTAATTTGCTGGATAAATAGGGTGTTCGTACTAATATCTTCTGTCCAACGTGAAAGTCTCGGCGTCTACAAACCTGTTTTTGCTGTCTTCTCCGGCGCTCTGCGGCACGTTTGATGTTGTTCAGCGCAATGTCAATTATTTCGTGGTGTCTTAGTCGACGTGAACTAGGAAAGTTTACTAATTCTGTGATTTTGTTAGGTGGTTCAACGTTTTTCAGTATAACATACGGAGATAGCATAGTGGATTCATTTGGTATGGAATTAATTACATCTTGGAATGAGAATATGTGTGTGTCCCAATTAATGTGTCTTTTGTGGCAGTATATTCTACACAGTTTACCAATTTCTTTCATTAATCGTTCACAGGGATTCGAAGAAGCATGGTACTTGGATTTATAGATCGGAGAAATGTTGCTAGCTCGTAACATACGTGTCCATATAGCAGATCGAAATTGTGATCCATTGTCAGAAATTACTTTCATCACATGCCCTACATTGAATAGAAAATGCTTTACAAATGCTTTCGAAACAGTTTTAGCAGTAGCTTTGCGTAACGGAGTGAAAGTAACAAATTTTGAAGTGAGTTCAACAGCGACAAAGATGTAGCAAAAACCTCTGTTAGTTCTCGGAATTGGACCAAAAATGTCTACTGCGGCCATATGTCTTAATTTAACAGGTACAATGGGATATAATGGAGGAATATGTGAAGTGGTGTCTGACTTAGCTTTCTGGCAAATTTTGCATGACGCTAAAACTCGTCGTATACGTTTTTCCATATTGGCAAAATAACAGTTCTGTCTCAGTATAAGAAAACATTTTCTGGCTCCGTAATGTGCATAACTTAAATGAGTGTACCAGATTAATTTGTTAACTAGTTCGTCAGGAATGCATAATAACCAATTGTTGCTGTCAGGATGAGAGCGGCGAAATAGAATGTCATTGCGTACAGTATAGTGGTTCCTAATCGTAACATTATTCTTATCTTGCCAAAAGTGTTTAATTTCTTTCCACACATTGTCTTTATTTTGCTCTTTTGCTATATCCTGTAATGACGATGAAATAAAATTTTCAAATGCAACTTGCTGAATGTATATGACACTGAAATTTGCTTTGCAGAAGTTGGTTGCTACGTCTTGCTGATTGTTGCTGAGAGAACGCGATAGTGCGTCTGCTATAACATTTTGTGTGCCGGGAATATGAACAATCGTAAAATTAAATTCCTGTAAATACAGTTTCCATCTACTTAATCTGTCATGAGTAAATTTAGCCGAAAGTAAAAATTGTATCGCTCTGTGGTCTGTGTAAACGGTGGTGTGTCTTCCATAAAGAAAATGCCTAGATCTCGTGAAAGCCCATAAAACACATAACGTTTCCAATTCTGTGACGGAATAATTTCGTTCAGCAGGTGATAAAATGCGGCTTGCAAATGCGATGTTTTTAATTACTGTAGAGCCATCTTCTTCAATTTCCTGAAAAATATGTACGCCTAAAGCGGTGTTGGAACTGTCGGTGGCAATGGAAAAATTTCTGGTAAGATCTGGGTGCGATAAAAGTGGAGCATTCAACAAAGCATGTTTCAGGTTCACGAATTCAGAATGTGCTTGCTTATCCCATGACCAAATAGTGTTTTTACCTGTTAATTGACATAATCTAGGTGTATCTAAAGCAGAATGATGAATAAATTTACGAAAAAAGTTGATTAAGCCCAAAAAACTGCGTAGTTGTTTCTTCGTCGTAGGAACAGTAATGTCACGTAGAGCTTGAAGTTTTTCTGGATCAGGCGCAATGCCTTCTGCTGAAATTACGTGTCCAAGAAATTTTATAGAAGTTTTGCCAAAATGCGATTTACTGAGATTAACTGTGAGTCCTTGTGCACGAAAAGTTTGCAACAGTCGTTCAAGAATCATATTGTGTTCAGTCCAGTTAGCTTCTGCGATAAGAATGTCGTCTACGTACGTCGTAATTCTGTCTTTAAGTTCTGTCGGAAGTATTGTGTTCAAACCGCGAATAAAAGCTGCAGAAGAAATAGTTAAGCCGAATGGTAATTTGCAAAATTGATAACAGTCGCCAAAACAGAGAAAAGCTGTGTACTTTCTGCAATTCGGATGAAGTTGTATTTGCCAAAATCCTGATTTCAAATCTAATGTGGAATAAATAGCTGTACCGTTAAATTTCTGTAGTAGTTCTTCTAATGTCTGTGGTCGATCTGTTTCATTAATAATTATGTCATTGATGTGACGTGAATCAAGTACAAGGCGAAGTGAGCCATCTTTTTTCTTAACAATATGCAGCGGGTTTATGTACGGACTAACTGCCGGTTCTATAATTCCTTGGTCGAGCATATCCTGCAACTCTTTTTTAACCTGTTCTCTGTGAATATACGGAATAGGATAATGCTTTGCTTTAAATGTGTCGTGCTGTTTGACTTGAAATTCGTACATAAATCCGGACATAGTACCAGGAATGTTGTCAAAAACTGGAGCTTGCTGCAAAAGAATTTTGTGTAATTGCGTGCGTTCGTCGTCTGTATTTGCACTACTTTGTTCAACTTTATCAGAAATCATCTGCATTACGTCGTAGTCAGTTTCGTCTGGAGTATTATAGTTGTGTACGTACGTATCAGTGAACAATGTGGGATTACAGTCTATGTTACGTAACACGGAAATGACCTGTGTACAATTAATTGTTTGTTCTTCCGCAGATAAGGAGTGCTGAAATTCTAAAGCTAATTGTACATTTTCGTCCTTCAATATTAAATAAGAATTTTGAAAATCAACCACTGCATCGTGTTGTACCAGAAAGTTCGTGCCTAAAATAACGTCTCTTGTCAATAAGGGAACAATCCAAAAATTTGAGTGAAAAGTATGACCTCCAATACAAAATGATAAATGCGTCTGTAATTTTACATCCACTCCTTTACCCGATACTGCTCCTTTTACTTTCGTTTTGCCTAAAGGTAATGTAGGATAGGTGTTCTCTTTGTTACACTCGTTAAAAGTTTCTTCATTTATAACTGACATAGGTGATCCGGAATCAATTACTGCTGAAAATTTTGATGAACCAATTTTAATTTCGACGACAGGATGTGAAATAGTTTTCTGAACAACCGGTCTTTCCTGTAAAAGAGTGTCTCGGATGTCGTCGAAAGTAATAACATTTTCGTGAACAACATTTTGCGTGTCAAAAGTAGTACTTGTGTTATTGGAAGATGCGTCCTGTACAGTATCTAGTCAGATTCTATCTGACGTGTTATTATTATCAGGAGGATGTTGTGGCATTTCTACAATTTGAACAGTTCTATTACTTCTTCCAGACGTATTACGCTCTGGATGATACCTACTGTCGGGTTCATTCATGAGAATATGTTCTTGCGGATGATTTTGCTGTTGGTAAGATCGACTGTTGTTAGATGTACGCTGAAAATTGTCGTCATTATTTTTACGTCTGTCGTAATAGTCATTCCTATACGGTGCATTGCGATAAGAATTGAAATACTGTGTTTTCTGTACGTAGCTGTTCCTTTGCTGCCGTGCGTTGCTACACTCCTAGAAATGGAAAAAAGAACACATTGACACCGGTGTGTCAGACCCACCATACTTGCTCCGGACACTGCGAGAGGGCTGTACAAGCAATGATCACACGCACGGCACAGCGGACACACCAGGAACCGCGGTGTTGGCCGTCGAATGGCGCTAGCTGCGCAGCATTTGTGCACCGCCGCCGTCAGTGTCAGCCAGTTTGCCGTGGCATACGGAGCTCCATCGCAGTCTTTAACACTGGTAGCATGCCGCGACAGCGTGGACGTGAACCGTATGTGCAGTTGACGGACTTTGAGCGAGGGCGTATAGTGGGCATGCGGGAGGCCGGGTGGACGTACCGCCGAATTGCTCAACACGTGGGGCGTGAGGTCTCCACAGTACATCGATGTTGTCGCCAGTGGTCGGCGGAAGGTGCACGTGCCCGTCGACCTGGGACCGGACCGCAGCGACGCACGGATGCACGCCAAGACCTTAGGATCCTACGCAATGCCGTAGGGGACCGCACCGCCACTTCCCAGCAAATTAGGGACACTGTTGCTCCTGGGGTATCGGCGAGGACCATTCGCAACCGTCTCCATGAGGCTGGGCTACGGTCCCGCACACCGTTAGGCCGTCTTCCGCTCACGCCTCAACATCGTGCAGCCCGCCTCCAGTGGTGTCACGACAGGCGTGAATGGAGGGACGAATGGAGACGTGTCGTCTTCAGCGATGAGAGTCGCTTCTGCCTTGGTGCCAATGATGGTCGTATGCGTGTTTGGCGCCGTGCAGGTGAGCGCCACAATCAGGACTGCATACGACCGAGGCACACAGGGCCAACACCCGCCATCATGGTGTGGGGAGCGATCTCCTACACTGGCCGTACACCACTGGTGATCGTCGAGGGGACACTGAATAGTGCACGGTACATCCAAACCGTCATCGAACCCATCGTTCTACCATTCCTAGACCGGCAAGGCAACTTGCTGTTCCAACAGGACAATGCACGTCCGCATGTATCCCGTGCCACCCAACGTGCTCTAGAAGGTGTAAGTCAACTACCCTGGCCAGCAAGATCTCCGGATCTGTCCCCCATTGAGCATGTTTGGGACTGGATGAAGCGTCGTCTCACGCGGTCTGCACGTCCAGCACGAACGCTGGTCCAACTGAGGCGCCAGGTGGAAATGGCATGGCAAGCCGTTCCACAGGACTACATCCAGCATCTCTACGAACGTCTCCATGGGAGAATAGCAGCCTGCATTGCTGCGAAAGGTGGATATACACTGTACTAGTGCCGACATTGTGCATGCTCTGTTGCCTGTGTCTATGTGCCTGTGGTTCTGTCAGTGTGATCATGTGATGTATCTGACCCCAGGAATGTGTGAATCAGGTTTCCCCTTCCTGGGACAATGAATTCACGGTGTTCTTATTTCAATTTCCAGGAGTGTATTTGTTGTATCAGGGACTATACGTGCACGCGGCGAAACATTAAAGCCTGGTTGACCTTGTGCATTCCATTGTTGGTTAGGTATGTTAACCGGCTGACCTTCATGCTGTTGTGGTTGAAAACGTCTATTGTTACTAAAATGTGATTCCTGTTGCTCAAAATTTTGACGATATTGATAATTAGAATTTTGTCTGTTATTAAAATTTTGGTGGTTGTCGGTCCTAAAGCGCCTGTTACCTCTCCTATTGAAATTACGTGTCTGATCATAATTGCTGTACGTTTGTTGGCCTTGGTTGTTATACGAAAAATTTTTGTTTACAAAGGAATAATCAGATTGTTGTACTTCCAAGAGCTGTAACAGATCTCTGAATGCTGAAATATTTTCTTTTTGCTGACCGGTTAAATGTGACACTCTTAATGATCGTGGTAACTTAGAGATACATAATTGAATAAGTGCAGATTCACTGTACGGTTCACTTAGGTACTGGTTCTGCTGGACCATGTGCTCAAAAAATTGCGTGACACTGGAAAAATTTGTGTTCTCATAATTTGGTAAGCTAATTAACTGATCTTTAATTCCGCGCTGTGTCGTCTTCGACCAATACGCAGATAGAAAGGCATTCTGAAACTCTTCTACTGAATAACATTGTCTCGCGATCGGCCTCATACGAGTTGCCGGTTCGCCTTCCAAAAAGCTGCAAATAAATTCAAGTTTGTGTGTTACGGGCCAAGTCGGTGGAAAAGCAAAGCTAAATTGTTGTATCCAATCTAGCGGGTGAATCTGTGTTCTGTCGTTTTTAAACATTTTAAACTTTCTCACTGACAGAAAATGTTTGTAATCGAAATTGTCGTCTCTGTGTGATGGAACAGGTTCAGGATTGTAAGAGAATCTATTGAACTGTGGTTGTTCGGAATCTAAGTCCCGTACTCTCTGTAGATTACCCAAATTATACGCGCTGCGCGAGTCTGACAAATGTTCGCAAAGTGGCGTCTGCTGTGATGTGTTATTAACTGAAATATTTTTCATCTGTGCTACCTCTTGCTGTAAACTTGACAATTTTCTACGCAACGTGTTATTAGATGAATCGATCTCATTAATTGTCTGCTGTAGATTTTGAAATTCAGGTGTTTGATTAAATGAAACCGGTGTAGTATCGTCTGATTTATTGTCATTAGTACTTTCGATGACGTCAATACGACTGGCCAATTCATCACATTTTTCAGTCAGTATTTTAACCTGATCATCGGTTTAAAATCAGAGGCGTTAATCTGTTTTTGCAAATTACGTGTAGTTTCGTTCAGTTTTTTAACGTCAGCTTTGACGAAATCGGAATCCTGTGTTAGTTCTAATTGTTCGAGTCTATCGGTCACTGTTTGAAAATCTGTTGTGTATGTGTCTGTTTTCGATTTAAGATCAGAAATTTCGTCACGTAATTCTGTGTTTGACTGTTTGATGGTATTAATTTCGTCGGACACTGTGGCAATATTATTGTCTACGTATGTTTTTGCTTTCGCAAACATTTTACGTTTGTCTTCTTGTCTCTGAGCAGTGATTGTTTCCATGACTTGACGTTTGACTTTATTTTGATCCTCAATAAATTTGCGGAAACGCGTATCACTGTTTTGTATGTGAAGACTAAGACGTTCGTTAATTTGAGTGTTCTGTTGTTCGAATTTCGCGTCTATCTTTGCGTCCATTGTGCGCGAAAGTTCTACCGTCATTGCTTTAAACTCGTCGCGTAATTGTGTAGCTTTTTCGGAGCATTGTTTAGCGACTGTACTGATTTCCGCTCTAAGTGTTTCTGTTGTGGCTGTTTGCATTTCCCTTAATTCATGAGCAACAGTTCTAATCTCTTCGCTATTTTTCTTTGAACAAGCCTCAGTTTCCTTGCGTAACTGTACCTTAGTGTCATGGCATTGCGCAGCAACGTCTCTAATTTGTTCACTTAACTGTCTGGAATTGTTGTCTAATTTTTCATTTAACTGTTCGTTCTGTTGTTTGACCTGTTCACTAAGTTGTTTCTGTTGTTGGAAATTTTCACTATGTTGTAGCAATATTGCCATAATTTGATCCAGGGTAACATTACCTACTCTATTCTCTGTACTGTTTGATAGTGTGTCTGCAATTGTTGCGTTTTGTGTGACCATTTGGTCATTCTGTAATTTGCAAAAGGATTTATCAGTCCAACGTACCCTGTCAGTCACTGTTTCGGAATTAAATGAATCCGGCGTACTTTCAGTACACTGATCATTTTCATTCGAAAAATTTGTCTGTACGTTACTTGAATTTTCCAAACCGGGTGTATTAAGCTGGGCAGCGCTCATTAGAATAGTGCGCCCCGCGTCATCAATTGTCGTCAAATTAACAGAGGAGACAATTGAGTTCGTATGTTCATCAGTAAGACAAAAATCATCATTAGTAGTTGGAATGCACTGATTGTCAGTGAACGCAGCATTGTCATCAATACACTGCGTGTCACAATTACTATCGGTCATGTTGTTTAAGTCGGTAATTTCATTCAAAATACCACGCGATACACTGTTCATAGTCTTTCGCGGCATTTTTACAACAGTCACAATTAATCACAAAACAAATAAGCACAATGCAAAATCAACACACAAATACAACAGAGCAAAGAATTGCCGATAATCTGAGGAGAGAAATTCACAAATTAGTAAAAGCATTGCGCCAAATTCTAATTATATTTAAGCAAATAAGAGCAGATATCTGACTGTTTTTCAAAAGATTCTCAACGAAATACGACCCTGGACCGGGTGTCCCCAAGTGTAACCTCCCCACAAAAATTTTGAATAACAATATTTAATAGAAATGGAGCCAAGTGTAACCTCCCCAGAGAAATTTAGGATAATAATGACAATAAATAATGAAAAATAGCAATCTGACCCATGTACAAGTTCTCCACAAAAATGTAAGTCAAATTAATGATAATGAAATCTCAGTCACAATGAAAATGCAAGTAGACCGAAATGTCGATCTTTGGCCCTGTGCAAAAATCAGAATTAATTTCTTACCTTAGTATACTGCATGTCAAATTTCTGCTCTTTTTTGTTGCCCACGGCTTGGAGGAAATGCATCGCAATAATATATATTTTTTTTTAAATTTAACTGAAAATTTTCTTTAAGGAAATGCAAAGGAATCAAATGTTTTTTTTTTTGTTAAAAATTTGCTTTGAAATCAAAAGTATTATTGGGGCGATTCTTGAAAGTTAATTACAATAAATATACACTCCTGGAAATGGAAAAAAGAACACATTGACACCGGTGTGTCAGACCCACCATACTTGCTCCGGACACTGCGAGAGGGCTGTACAAGCAATGATCACACGCACGGCACAGCGGACACACCAGGAACCGCGGTGTTGGCCGTCGAATGGCGCTAGCTGCGCAGCATTTGTGCACCGCCGCCGTCAGTGTCAGCCAGTTCGCCGTGGCATACGGAGCTCCATCGCAGGCTTTAACACTGGTAGCATGCCGCGACAGCGTGGACGTGAACCGTATGTGCAGTTGACGGACTTTGAGCGAGGGCGTATAGTGGGCATGCGGGAGGCCGGGTGGACGTACCGCCGAATTGCTCAACACGTGGGGCGTGAGGTCTCCACAGTACATCGATGTTGTCGCCAGTGGTCGGCGGAAGGTGCACGTGCCCGTCGACCTGGGACCGGACCGCAGCGACGCACGAATGCACGCCAAGACCGTAGGATCCTACGCAGTGCCGTAGGGGACCGCACCGCCACTTCCCAGCAAATTAGGGACACTGTTGCTCCTGGGGTATCGGCGAGGACCATTCGCAACCGTCTCCATGAAGCTGGGCTACGGTCCCGCACACCGTTAGGCCGTCTTCCGCTCACGCCCCAACATCGTGCAGCCCGCCTCCAGTGGTGTCGCGACAGGCGTGAATGGAGGGACGAATGGAGACGTGTCGTCTTCAGCGATGAGAGTCGCTTCTGCCTTGGTGCCAATGATGGTCGTATGCGTGTTTGGCGCCGTGCAGGTGAGCGCCACAATCAGGACTGCATACGACCGAGGCACACAGGGCCAACACCCGGCATCATGGTGTGGGGAGCGATCTCCTACACTGGCCGTACACCACTGGTGATCGTCGAGGGGACACTGAATAGTGCACGGTACTTCCAAACCGTCATCGAACCCATCGTTCTACCATTCCTAGACCGGCAAGGGAACTTGCTGTTCCAACAGGACAATGCACGTCCGCATGTATCCCGTGCCACCCAACGTGCTCTAGAAGGTGTAAGTCAACTACCCTGGCCAGCAAGATCTCCGGATCTGTCCCCCATTGAGCATGTTTGGGACTGGATGAAGCGTCGTCTCACGCGGTCTGCACGTCCAGCACGAACGCTGGTCCAACTGAGGCGCCAGGTGGAAATGGCATGGCAAACCGTTCCACAGGACTACATCCAGCATCTCTACGATCGTCTCCATAGGAGAATAGCAGCCTGCATTGCTGCGAAAGGTGGATATACACTGTTCTAGTGCTGACATTGTGCATGCTCTGTTGCCTGTGTCTATGTGCCTGTGGTTCTGTCAGTGTGATCATGTGATGTATCTGACCCCAGGAATGTGTCAATAAAGTTTCCCCTTCCTGGTACAATGAATTCACGGTGTTCTTATTTCAATTTCCAGGAGTGTACAGTAGATTATCTGATGAGCGCAATGCTGCTTGAATACATTATTTAATAAAAATATACCTCGTCCTGAATCATGACCAGAGTGCGATGTCGACGCCCGCCGACTCCTCACACACAATTAAACTCTCTCGCATCTAGACCGCGACTGCGTCATCTCCGACGCGCTACTCGCAACTGCACTGGGCTACCACTACCGTCAGACTGACTGCTCGCTACTGCGAGTCCAGCGCAACTGCACTAACTACATGCTCTCTGGTCAGAGATTCTGTGGCTCGCCATCGCTGCCCATGAAACGTACGCATTTCAGTGTGTGATGTCCTTAGGTTAGTTAGGTTTCAGTGGTTCTAAGTTCTAGGGGACTGATGACCACAGATGTTAAGTCCCATAGTGCTCAGAGCCATTTGAACCTGGACTCGGGTAGGCCCGGCGGATTAACGACGTCGGCCGGTGTGCCGGCCAGCCTGGATGTAGTCTTTAGGCCGTTTTCCACATCGTAGTAGGTGAATACCAGGCTGGTCCCCACGTTCCACCTCAGTTACACGACTCGCAGACATCTGCAACACATTCTCACTATTTCACGATTTACACTAGACGCAGACAGCTGGGGTACACTAATTCCGTCCCAGGACGGTGGGGGGGGGGGGGGGGGGGCAGGAAGGACATTCGGCCACCCCTTCCAATTCACCATGCCAAATCCGTACTTAACCCTGCCGACTCTGCGCACAATGCGGTATAAAGGCAGTAGCGAAAGAAAGAAAGACTTACGCTGCCTCAAAATATATAGTTTCCGACTGCAGTACTTGTCTTTGTGTGTTAAACTTTTAAAATGGTTCAAATGGCTCTGAGCACTATGGGACTCAACTGCTGAGGTCATTAGCCCCATAGAACTTAGAACTAGTTAAACCTAACTAACTTAAGGACATCACAAACATCCATGCCCGAGGCAGGATTCGAACCTGCGACCGTAGCGGTCTTGCGGTTCTAGACTGCAGCGCCTTTAACCGCACGGCCACTTCGGCCGGCAAACTTTTAAAAATTATACCTATTAATCAGTATATTACGACAGCATTTGAATTGTTTAAAGTCGGTTAATAATCACGCGAATTATTGAAAATCTAATTTTTGTTGCCTCTCGAAGCCGTTCATAGGTAATCTGCAATAGGATATTCTCTTACTATTAGTAATATTATAGACTGATGAAATAAGGGGCAATAACTGGTACCAAGCCTCCCACATCAGACAGTAATCCTCCATTGAGGCTGATGTTCCACCTGTATGAATCGTCATGAGTTTTTCGATTAACCTTCACCTTTGCTTAAGAAGTAGCTGTCAATGGTAAAAAGAACATCGGAGAAGAAGCTCTGTTCGGCGAGAAATCGCTGGGGTGTTTACTGACAGAACTGTACATGATACTGAAAATCATTCCCGTTCAATTCTTGCTGTAAGTGTAGATGATAAGAACGAAACTGGCTTTTAGGAGCGTCATCTCCTACTCAAACCGTCGTGTATTGATGTGTAGCTTCCCTGCGGCAGAAGCGAGAGCAACGTTTTCGGCTTCATCTATTGGAGTTTTACGATGATTTCGCTGCCGTGAATTGAAACTTCTCGTTTTCTGAGGAGATACGACAAGAGAGTGAAACATTCGTCAGGAAGATGGGTTCTTATCAGGATATCGCTCCTTCGCTTGAATACTATTAGGCCCACTTTCAGTCACACTTTTAAAGTAATGGTGATTCACTTTTCAATCAAAGATTGCTTTCACAGTACACTACGTATCTTTTAAAAGTACTGCAATACTATACTACATGTGCCCCTGTTCTCAATAAGAAAACGTTAATACTGTTACTTTTCTGCTCACCTGTATCCTCAGTAGAAGAGCAGCATTTATCTCTTGCTGTATACTGTACTCACACAAACCTTCAACCGAAGGTGGTTGACGGAATGAACTGTGCAGATTTTCCTCGTGTTTCGGTTTCTTTAATGTCAAACCCACTAAGTGGATTAGTTTACCTTACCCCAAGTACGTGCACCGTAATGGTACAGAAGAGTCAAAATCAATTTCGTGCTGTGCTTTTAATAACTCACGTTTATGTGAATGGTACACTGTGATATGCTTCTGAACAGATCTTGAGGAGGGGAAAGGAACTGCGAAACATCGTTGTGAGCCCTAAGTTGATCTGCATGACTGCATCAGCAGAACCTTACGAGTGGGAGATCGCTTCCTGATACTCAAATGCTTAATGAATTCGCGTAATGGATCTACTTAAAGCAGTTAATGGAGCGGATGGCCCTAGCATTGCCATAATTTACTGTTAACTAACTTCGTGAAAGGGATTTACTAATTGCGAAACCAGAAGCTTAGACCAGGTAAATCCCAATATTTATTAAAAATTGTTAATGTGCACAAACTGATGAACGACATTACAAGATTTATAAAGGAGCACGTGACAAAAGCATAAAAATGAGCCACGATACTAAGTATAGCCTACTCATGAAATACCAGAGTGATTTTATTGAAACATTAAAAAATATTTAACTACGTTCTCAAGTGTGTTGACCGATATGGGTGAGAATGGAGCAACCATCCCCTTTGTGGTTGCTCTGCTCAGAGACTCCTTCGTAAATAATCGCCCACCGATAAGCAAAAGCTACGCTTGGCTTGTTACTTTCTCCAACTGGAGACTGTGTCTTGAATCGCCTGTCTTCCCAGCCACACTGTTCTGAGAAATATGGAAGCGAGCCTACATCAGAGCCTCGTTTCTTTAACTACCAATCCGTGGTCTCCTCTCGAAACAATTTTGAAAGCGGTCAGCGACCTACACTTCCTAGCTTCTCAGGGCTCTGCTCATATTTTCATAAGAACAAAGCTGCAAAAGAGGTAATAATGCTGTTTCTGTCCCCTAGGTAGCTACACAACATTTACTCGATACATTTTTATTTTTATTTTCCTTCTGGACAAAAAGTTATTTGAGGCAGTCAAGATAAATGGGACACCGTATGTAATGGGACCATAGGTGATTGGTGAATCATACCAGAGACGATACGGGCCGCAAATCGGGAAATCGAGTGAGATGAGAGACTTTCAAAATGGTTCAAATGGCTCTGAGCACTATGGGACTTAACATCTGAGGTCATCAGTCCCCTAGAACTTAGAACTACTTAAACCTAACTAACCTAAGGACATCACAAACATCCATGCCCGAGGCAGGATTCGAACCTGCGACCGTAGCGGTCGCGCAGTTCCAGGCTAAAGCGCCGAGAACCGCTCAGCCACACCGGCCGGCTGAGAGACTTTGACAAAGGGCAGATGGGAACGGGGCGCTGCCTGTGAACGATCGTCTACGAAACGGCGAAGCTGGTCTGCTGTCCACGTACTGCTGTAGTGAGTATCAGTGAAAAGTGCATTTAGGATGGTAAAACCCGTAGTAGGCGACAACGTCATGGACGCTGAAGCATATCACGGAAGCTGGACGTCTGAGACTTTCCTGCTCTGTAAAGCAGAATAGACAGTGGTCTCTAGCAGATTGGACGAAGGCGTACAGTGCTGGTGAACACGCAAATATTTCGTTCCACTCTATTGAGCTCGCGTTGTTGAACAAGGGGCTCACCAGCAGATGTCTCCTGTATGTTCCAATGTCAGCTCAATGACACCATGAGTTAGGATAGCAGTGGAGATAGTTTCATGGAGATTGTCCCACAAAACAATGAAACGTGTCACCTTATCGAGTTAATCACATTTATTGTTACACAAGATCGTAGGTCATGTCTGTCATTGCTGCCACTCAGTCGAATGGCTGTCCGGAACGTGCACTGCATATTACATGGCAGTTTATGCACAACTCTCACCTAACTGACTTTTATAATGTAATATGCAGATCCCAGTAGTCAGTACAGTCAATTCTTTAACGAAGCATGAAAACTGCAGACAATATTAACTACTGCCATGACTGCACTGCTAATTGCTCCTTTTCTTTCGGTTTCCTTTTAATACTGTGAGGCAGACATGTTATTTCTGCAGCTTTGGGACCTTTCATTAGCTGGCTCAAAATGGGAAAGTTAACATAGAAGGACCAGACTGTCGTGAAATTGTTTAGTGCTGAAAGCTGTCTCCGCGCAGATATGGAACAGGGGAATCAATCTCCTGTGTGCGCACAGCAGGAGCAAAGGAAAAGGCAGACTGTATTCCATAAAAACTGCGTTGTGTGAGATACTAAAGGGAATTCTTTTGTCTGGATGAGATGTGAAGGCCACGTGAAATCACAGAGCTTCAGACCATGGAACCGGCCATTATAAACAGCCATTCCGTACAGGAATGTAAATGGGAGTAACGGTTTCTGCGACTGGCCCAGAGCAAATATTTCAGTAGAAGGTGTGATTTCCTCTCTGATGCCTACATGTAAGATTTTTGGTTGGTTGTGGCTGGAAATCTGTCATGTAGTGGCAGAGATTTTCTGCTTTCTCTACTAACCGTGACATTATCCATAAGAATAGGAAATAGTTAAACTTATTAGCAAAATTATTATTGGTTGAACTCGCAAGGTCTGCTACAATTGGCCGGCGAGATTCTGACACTGGTCGAACCAGCTAAGTTTTGTAGAATAAAGTCAGTATACACTTACTACAGGGATATCGAAGGGCAGACTTGCTTCAGAATGCTCTTCATTTTAGGACGCCATAGAAGACATCCACAGGGAGCGATGTCTCCGACTTACAGCAAAGTACATTGACTGAGTTAGAATTTCCAGCCACTACTACAGCCGTCTCCCACAAGTTCATAATTTAAGATTGGTAAGCATATGCCATAGATGCAGCCGCCAAGGCAAGGGTGGTGTGAAGCCAGCTAGTTGAACCCATCATGCGCTCTGGCCAAAGTGTTGGTGTTGGTTCTTTTGGGAATCTTTCTTCAAATGACTAACGATTTCCGCATGTAGTTTCCGTTGTAGTTTCATGTATCCAACCACCTGTGCCAAGGATACAGTTCGTATCTGCAATCTCTTATCAACTTATTAAATGTTTGTATGCTTGATCCAGAGGGCAAATCGCTTTCTTCGATGTCTTACCTCAACGAGCCAAATTGTTGTAGTGACTTCTAGTTTCCTTTTGTAGTTTAATTCGATCCCTTCATCAATATATCCGTTTCACATGTGGAACCTATACTTTCATGCTTAACGCTTTGACGGCAGTTGGGATGTATGTGTTCCACGACAGGTTATCAGAAAACTGATACATTTTATTGCTATGTATCACTGTCCCACTGGTAAAGGGGAGCCTATTAACGGTCAGCAGAATTCTAACACTTACAGACTGCACATGTAGCCTGTGCTGTTCTGGAGTTTCGTTGTTATCTGTGGCCTCCGTACGTCACATCGAATTAGTTCGTACCTGCAGACAAGCAACCCCATTATCACATTCGCAAAGCGGCCTGCCTCCGCACCGACCCGGACATATCTGTAAAGGACTTGCACATTCGAACTGATGCTGCCACAACACAAACGAAGCCCATGTTGAGCACCTGCAGTGTGAGTTACAAACTTGAAGGAATACTCCGTCAACTGATCTGTGTTTGTTTTCAGCGTGTCTTGCAGCTTTTGCACAGTCGTCTTTTGAAACCTGGGAGGTACTTGTGAATAATCCAGTATGTGCAACCCCCCCCCCCCCCTACGGCCCCCCTCCCAAGCCTTATTGCAAAACGAAACAGCGTCCAACATTCGGCAAAATACTGATTAGACAGGAAGTCAACATAATATAGCGAACTGACAACATACAGTAGTACAGAAGAGACTTGGGAGACTATCCACCAAATAATAAATTTAACCAGTCTGGTACCTACAAATTAGTTTGCAATTGCAATCTGTACATATGGGCCAAACATGTATGAATTTTAGAACCAGACAGGCTGAAAATCTCAGATGATTAAAAGTTAATAGCGCTCACTCAACATTTGCGGATATCCTAATTTGCAGAATCACCTCCCAACAAACACTTAAACTTATATAAAAATTCATTAAAAATTAACAACAGAAGAGAATAATCAAATACAAAATCAGTACCTCAAGGAAAACATGTACTAAATGAATACAAGTCACTCTCAAATAACACGTCATTTACTACAGTAGGTAGAAGAACTATATAAATACTCTGTCCACCCCCCCCCCCCCCCCCCCAGAAAAAGAACATATATTAAAGTCTTCTCCTGCGTCCCATATGTCCCTATTATTCTCAGCCTTCGTCTATCCGCCGGTGTGCCGCTTCATCACACACGCACACACATACACACACACACACACACACACAAACACACACACATGCACACACTTGCTACACACATCAAAAGTCGGCAAAATTTTAAAATCGTGAACCAAAGAAACATGCAATGAAGCAGATGAACATCTTACAGTTACATCTTGTGTTTTGTGGGTGTAACAGTCAAAAACACAGAAATCAAAAGAAACAAGGGTTCTGACACGTCTAAAACAAGGAGAGAAAGACTACAGCATCACCAACAGTAAGTAACAAGGTAAATAACGTGATATAGTACAACAATTTTCATTCGAATATGGACTGAAAACACGTACAGGGTGGCAGCCAGTCAAGGAATATTTTAGGGAATTGATTTAAAAAATTTATTTCAAAGGCCCAGTCAGGTTTTTGCACGTTTTTCCCAAAGCAACACCCACTGTGCCTCTGTGACACAAGTTGCCTGCCTTTCAGAACCGAATCAGTTCTGTCCAGTTAAAGCTGCTGACAAAAGACGCCTTGAGCCCTACGCTGAAATTGCTAGCAGATTCACGCCATCGGTTTTAGCCAATAGCGAGCGTGGGATCCAGGTCACGTGTGTGGACACTGGAGGATTCTGCAGTACAGAATACAGTTGCTTCTCTCTCTTGTAACCCAGTCTTCGAGCAGGACAGACGTCTTCTTAGCTGGCACAGCCTGCGGCTCTGCGTTCCATGACCAGCCACCGACATCAGTTAACACTGAACCACTTCCTCATCAGTTGCCCACTTAATTAGTTGTTCGACCTCCTAGTGCGGCCTAGACCTGGTAACTTCCGCCCTAGGCGCCCCCCGTGTATACAATACATTTGAATGTATTCTCTTTATTTTAAGCAATTTTCTGTGCTGTCATTTAACGGCAACTCTGGATGCCCACTTACTAGTCCTGACCGCTCGACCTCCCGTACATTGTCGTCGTATGCAGAATTCAACAATCTTCTTCCCCCTTCCCTGCTCCTTGTACAAACAGAAAACTGATAACGTATTTGCTATTTGCATATGACAAACGGTAGAATGAATTTAAAGTTCAGTAACAAGTGCAATGTTTTTGTTCAACTGGTTTCTGTTCATACTGTAGTTTTAGGCTTATTGGGCCATTTTCAGGAAACAACTGAGTGACAGAAATGTAGAATGAATGGTAGACATAATACCGAACATAAATATATGACAGCGTCATGTGAGACATGCGGATAACTGAATGACAGTCTTCTTTCTAACTTTTGTACAAGAGGCTTAATTTTCAGCATGACATAAACGTACAGTAATTAATGTCTCAGCTCAGTCTCACATGAATATAGGTGTAAACGTAAACTTAAGTAACTGTCGCTCCCTGAGTAGTGATACAGAAACCATAGGGGTGGCACCAAGAACCTTGTCGCCTATACTATGTGTGGTACGGGATATAAATAATTTAATGATTTCATGACAGTAATATTTTGTTTAACGAAACACTACGAAGTGCTTGTTTGTATTTCTCTTGCTATATATATGTTGGGAAGCTGACGGATGTCTTTCACGCAGCACGAGTTACCACGTCCCCGCATTCAGTGCTTAGATGTTCGACTGGTGTCCGCCACAAGAAGCCGGAAGCTGTACCACATCTCCTGCGGTGATTAAATACCACTGTTAGTTGTCTGAGCAACGAACTATATTGCGACTGCTTCTAGTAAAAACTCCATAAATATTTTTCTTCCTCACCAATCCTTGCTCAAATGAGGCCAATTTGTAAACATTTATGACATTAACGATATGTAGTCAGAAAGCCCTAAATATCAGAAGAAGCTGTGGTGAAGAGATGACAGCCGGCCGGGGTGGCCGATCGGTTCTAGGCGCTACATTCTGCAACCGCGCGCAGGTTCGAATCCTGGCTCGGGCATGGGTGTATGTGATGTCCTTAGGTTAGTTAGGTTTAAGTAGTTCTACGTTCTAGGGGACTGATGAACTCAGAAGTTAAGTTCCATAGTGCTCAGAGCCATTTGAACCATTTGAAGAGAGGACAGGGCACGGTTAACTGCTAAACTATAATGTTTGTCAACATTTAGTACGTTTAAGAGGGAACTGCTACACCACACTTTGTTCTTCAAGCCCAAATTCATATAATCGCCAATAGATGTTATCAGGTCACAAAAATTTTTCAGAAAGAATGGCACAGAAAGCTGTGACACATGTTTGAGTAAAGCAAAACATATCAACTGGTGCCTTACAAAACGAGGCAATTCTCTCCCATTTTTCTTACTAAGCACGGAAAATAAGGGCCTACTCTATCCAAATGTTAATTATGATGACAGTCTGTTAAAAAAGTGTATGCGTGCGGATTCAAAACCGTATACGCTAGGGCCTCCACGTAAAGTCGAACACACTGAACTGATGCAGTCAGTCGAACACAGTGGAGCAGCGCATAGAAATAACGTTTTGTTACTGCATACAGAAAAATGAAAGACGTTTGGAGAAAAGAGAACCACTTGCATGAGTATCTAGAGCTCAGATGAAAACACAGTTCTAAGCAAAGAAGGGAAAGCAGAAAGGTGGAAGGAGTATATAGAGGGTCTATACAGGGGTGATGTTCTTGAGGACAATATTATGGAAATGCAAGAGGAGGTAGATGAAGATGAAATGGGAGAAATGATACTGCGTGAAGAGTTCGACAGAGCACTGAAAGACCTAAGTCGAAACAAGGCCCCGGGAGTAGACAAAATTCCATTAGAACTACTGACAGCCGTGGGAGAGCCAGTCCTGACAAAACTCTATCATCTGGTGAGCAAGATGTGTGGGACAGGCGAAATTTCCTCAGACTTCAAGAAGAATATAATAATTCCAATCCCAAAGATAGCAGGTGTTGACAGATGTGAAAATTACCGAACTATCAGTTTAATAAGTCACAGCTGCAAAATACTAACGCGAATTCTTTACAGACGAATGGAAAAACTGGTAGAAGCGGACCTCGGGGAAGATCAGTTTGGATTCCGTAGAAATGTTGGAACACGTGAGGCAATACTGACCCTACGACTTATCTTAGAATAAAGATTAAGAAAAGGCAAACCTACGTTTCTAGCATTTGTAGACTTAGAGAAAGCCTTTGACAATGTTGACTGGAATACTCTCTTTGAAATTCTGAAGGTGGCAGGGGTAAAATACAGGGAGCGAAAGGCTATTACAATTTGTACAGAAAACAGATGGCAGTTATAAGAGTCGAGGGACATGAAAGGGAAGCAGTGGTTGGGAAGGGAGTGAGACAGGTTTGTAGCCTCTCCCTGATGCTATTCAATCTGTATATTGAGCAAGCAGTAAAGGAAACAAAAGAAAAGTTCGGAGTAGGCATTAAAATCCACGGAGAAGAAATAAAAACTTTGAGGTTCGGCGATGACATTGTAATTCTGTCAGAGACAGCAAATGACTTGGAAGAGCAGTTGAACGGAATGGACAGTGTCTTGAAACGAGGGTGTAAGACGAACATCAACAAAAGCAAAACGAGGATAATGGAATGTAGTCGAATTAAGTCGGGTGAAGCTGAGGGAATTAGATTAGGAAATGAGACACTTAAAGTAGTAAAGGAGTTTTTCTATTTGGGGAGCAAAATAACTGATGATGGTCGAAGTAGAGAGGATATAAAATGTAGACTGGCAATTTCAAGGAAAGCGTTTCTGAAAAAGAGAAATTTGTTAAGATCGAGTATTGATTTAAGTGTTAGAAAGTCGTTTCTGAAAGTATTTGTATGGAGTGTAGCCATGTATGGAAGTGAAACGTGGACGATAAATAGTTTAGACAAGAAGAAAATAGAAGCTTTCGAAATGTGGTGCTACAGAAGAATGCTGAAGATTAAATCGGTAGATCACATAACTAATGAGGAGGAATTGAATAGAATTGGGGAAAAGAGGAGTTTGTGACACAACTTGACTAGAAGAAGGGATCGGTTGGTAGGACGTGTTCTGAGGCAGCAAGGGATCACCAATTCAGTATTGGAGGGCAGCGTGGAGGGTAAAAATTGTAAAGGGAGACCAAGAGATGAATAAACTAAGCAGATTCAGAAGGATGTAGGCTGCAGTAGGTACTGGGAGATGAAGAAGATTGCACAGGATAGAGTAGCATGGAGACCTGCATCAAACCAAAGACCACAACAACAACAACAACACCCATACCTGTGTTGCTGATGCAGCTGTGCGGGGCAGAATCCGAAATAGAGTATTTCTTGACGACTGGATCACAAAGCCTTTGGGATGAAAAGAAAACTGTTGATCCAAGTGAAACGTAACTGATATAACAACAGTGAACGTAACATAAGAGCGACGGTACAGCAAATCGACGACTCTCTTTGAGAACGATATCGAGGGAATTGGGAGAGTAACAACGTCTATCTGGGTACGGGAAGGTGTGTTGCCTATTTTTGCCACATTGCATGTTTCTTTGGTTCACGATTTTAAAATTTTGCCGACTTTTGATGTGTGTAGCAAGTGTGTGCATGTGTGTGTGTTTGTGTGTGTGTGTGTGTGTGTGTGTGTATGTGTGTGCGTGTGTGATGAAGCGGCACACCGGCGGATAGACGAAGGCTGAGAATAATAGGGACATATGGGACGCAGGAGAAGACTTTAATATATGTTCTTTTTCTGGGGGGGGGGGGGGGGGTGGACAGAGTATTTATATAGTTCTTCTACCTACTGTAGTAAATGACGTGTTATTTGAGAGTGACTTGTATTCATTTAGTACATGTTTTCCTTGAGGTACTGATTTTGTATTTGATTATTCTCTTCTGTTGTTAATTTTTAATGAATTTTTATATAAGTTTAAGTGTTTGTTGGGAGGTGACGAGAAGTGACTAAGGAACACCAAAACTGCTGGAATGTGATTGGCACCTAAGGCCGAGATCTTTCCCTTATTAGACTGTCACCACAAAGAATGAAACCTGGTACTACTGATGTAATATCAAGCTGGGCAGAAAGGATCAAGCACGCAGTTGTCGCGTCCCGGCACAGTTTCCCCACCCCAAATTATTTTTTGCTTTGGTTGCGGTGTTCACTGCATGGCGTGATCTGGACGTTATCGACAATATAGGTTTATTTAGCTTGTTTTTTCAACCTTTATAGCGGAGATGAGAGATTGGGATGGGTGTTCGATTATAACTGGTTGGTAATTTTCATGGAATTGGCAGAATTGATCTGCTAAAGTTGCACATTATAACTTTTAGTCAATTCCTTTATTGTCCCGTCAACACATTTGTTTACTGAGGTGTCAGACCAAAATTGCTTAAGATAATTTCAGATGCTTCCAATAATCACTAAGCAGGATCTTTATCAGAGACATGTGCTTTCACTGCCGTACGGCCTGCTAACTACTGGCCACTTGGCCTAAATCATAAATCATGAACACTTTGAAATCATTCACTATCAGTCAAGCATCACTTTCCCTACAGTACAAGAGTCAAGTACTAATCAATAATTTGTACCTGTTATTCCTGAAATTCCTATAACTTAGTTCTCTGAAGTAGAGATATGCAGTCTCTGTTCAATGCTATTCCAGGGAATGGTGAAAATTGCTACTTAGTTTGCAGCTGCCCTGTCTCCGCCAGAGTCTATCACCGTCTTCTCGTAGTTGAAGTGTTTATTGCTTCAAAAGAGGCTGCTTTGGAACGTAATTGCAATCCGGAAGTTCCGATTTCTCGCCGGTATATGATCGTCTTAATGTTTGACTATCGTTCTAAATTGTATTAGGAGTTCTTCCTTTACGCGTGTTGGAAAGTTCCCTATAATTACGTTGATCTCGAGCCTTGGCGCTGCTGTCAAGAAAAGGTATGGTGCTGTCTTCTTACTTTTCTTGACATAAAAATATCAAAACAGAACCAAAAGGTAGCTTTCAATGTTTACAGAAAACCTACTGGCACTGATACCACTATACCAAACTCCTCAACACATCCCTCCTCCCACAAAAAAGCCGCCTATAGATCAATCCTGTACAGAGCACACAAATTTCCACTTCAACATACAGAACTCCAGCAAAAAATAGAAACCATAACATATACTGCAATAAACAATGGATACAACCCTTCTCTAATTAATACCATGCCACAACAGATAAAAAATAAACTGAACAAACTACACTCACAACTGACAGTGCCCCAGCAGTCAAATGTGTAAAAATGCCATATATTGGAATAGTATCTGACAAATTACGAAGACTATTCAAAAACACAGAAGTAAAAATTAGCTTCAGCACCAAGAAAAACCTTAGTAGGAAGCTTATTCTTAATATAAAACTACCAGATACAAGTCTTGATGCATCTGGCCTTTACAAAATTACCTGCAGCCAATGTAATAAATATGATATCGTCCAAACAGGGAAAAATTTCAGAACCCGATTCAAAGAACATTTAGACTGCTACAGGCTTGATAAATGTAACAAATCAGCAGTAGTAACTCACAGTATAGACACAGGCCACCCTTTGAAAATCGAAGACAACCTCGAAATTTTACACAAAATAGGAAAAAGTACAAGAATGGATATCATGGAAGAAATGGAAATTTTCATACGTAACACAAAGTATGGAGATAGCATTCTTCATTAAATAACCGTATTCAAAAACTCAAAAATCTTCAGCAGTCTTAAGCCAGTTCTAACTCAATAGATTCAAGAAATGTCAATGTAAATAATTGACTAGAACCAAGAATATCGATACAAAACCTCGATAATCGATACAGATGCACATGCTACAGTCCGCCATCTTGTGTTGTGTGTACAACATCGAAGCAGTTTATGCAGTGGCAATCAGTGACAAAATATAATGTGCAATAGTGTAAGGTCGATCAACAGTTCCGCCATTACACCAGTGATGCAAGTGAAGCAGCAAGATGATGTAATTGTAAGTGATCATATGAAAGCCTTTCACACTATTTTCGTAACACATAACTGATGCAAACCTATCTGCATCCGATACAGGCTGTGATATACATAGTCAACAACAAAGAAGAAAACCAGCAGAAGACATCACTGATTTCGATTTGTAGATATACACTGCCCCCCTCTTTCCCCCCAAATGCCACAGCAGCAGCTACAGTAAAAAACAAAGTGCTCTAGATTAATCTAGATGAACAGAACATGTTCGAAACGCGTTGCATTATGTTAGATTAAGCATAAAATAAAAAGTGACCGGTAGCAGAAACTTGAAATAAATATTTATCTCACACAGTCACGGTTCACAAACATAGCCATTATGGCTGAAAATAATTGTATAAACATATCGTGCCTGAATTGTGTTGTTTGTTCTGTGATGCCATTCACGGAACTTTTTAGACCTACTCTCTTACCGGTGTGACCTTGACTTCTCCCCCACTGGGAGAGGATGACGCAGCTGCTCAGAACGGGAACAGCGGGAGGGGAGGGTGAGGGTGGAAGTGAAAGCGAGGGGTGGAATGCAGACGGCGCGCCAGACTACCCTGCCCTGGCGCCTCGCCCCACTCACTCACTCACTTTCTAATGGGCTGCTGCCTCTCCTCCCACTACACCTACAGGGGGACCTTTTACTGCAGCCAATACCACTGAAGGGCCTCATTTCAAAGGCGGCGGTCCATCAGGTGCTCGGGAATAACAAGTAAGAACATTCATATGTTGTCAAATGCTGACATTTTGAGGGGGGGAGACACAGCACTGGCTGAAATGCTTCGAAATGTATTCTTCTCAATCCAAAATTCCGTGTTCCCTCTAGGCGATGATGGAGCAGTCTTTTAAGCAACGTTGAAAGCTTTTAAAAAATGTCGAAAATCTTGAAACACTGTGTAAACGATTTTCTCTTGTCAAACCAGAAACACTAGAGTTGAATTAAGTCAGTGTACACGAATGTAATTTACTGAAACGAATGAAATAGTAGACAGTATTGTTGGTTCATGAGTACTTTATTGCCTCGTAAGACAATTTTAAGTATCTGAAATGAATGAAAGAAAAAAATATAGTAGTTGTAGCTGCTTTGTTTCATCCACTACACATAAAGTTGGCAAGACAGATCCAAACAATTACCTTAGCATGTCTCATCAGTCACCAACATAGTATGCTCACACACCTTCCTTACCAGATTAACAAGGCAAACGGAAGGATGATAGATGAATATCAGTCGAACTTCCGACAATTCAGACCGTCCACATAACGGGTAAGAATACTCAAGGTGATATTACAGCCCCGTCAGTCGACTCGTGGAATGGCATCTTTGAAACTTTCCTGGCAGATTAAAACTGTGTGCCGGACCGAGACTCGAACTCGGGACCTTTGCCTTTCGCGGACAAGTTCTCTACCAACTGAGCTACCCAAGCACGACTCACGCCCCGTCCTCACAGCTTTACTTCCGCCAGTACCTCGTCTCCTACCTTCCAAACTTTACAGAAGCTCTCCTGCGAACCTTGCAGGACTAGCACTCCTGAAATAAAGGATATTACGGAGACATGGTTTAGCCACAGCCTGGGGTATGTTTCCAGAATGAGATTTTCACTCTGCAGCGGAGTGTGCGCTGATATAAAACTTTCCTGGCAGATTAAAACTGTGTGCCAGACAGAGACTCGAAAGACAAAGGTCCCGTGTTCGAGTCTCGATCCGGCACACAGTTTTAATCTGCCAGGAAAGTTTCATATCAGCACACACTCCGCTGCAGTATGAAAACCTCATTCTGAAAATGGCATCTTTGTTACATTTTATAAAGCTCACAACTTTACTGACCACGCCATCTTCTTTAATGTGGTACATAAATGTGATATGCTTAATGAAAGAGGCAGCCTAATCCAGTAGACTGTAATAAACAATGTCTGTAAAGTAATATTCATTAACGAAATTTGAAAGAAAAGAGGAATAAGACAACGATGAGATGTCCTCTTTTTCCACACTACTACTAGAAAATATCACCAAAACATGGCAGAAAGAAATACAAGTAATATATGTGGGATCAAAAAGTGAACTAATCAATTTTAAATGCCCCTCCTTTGCTGACGACCTAGCAGTAATTACCGAGACCACCACGTAAGTCAAGATCCTTCATGAGATAGTAATCAAAACCGGCCCCCAAATCCCTTACGAGAAGACATTGTGCATGGCAGCTAAACACGCAGAGCTGTATTTCATCGTGGCGAGATTCGGGAACACCACACTGGTTATACACTACAAGTACTTGGGTGAAATTATCGAAAACTCTGCAATGATGGAGTATCGAAAAATAGCAGTCCATACCTCTGCACAGTTATCTGGTATATCTGTGACAAGACATCCCTTACCACCAAAGCAAAAATACCAGAAAATCATTCTCTCAGAAGCAGTTTACGTAACTGAGACATCAATAAGCATTAATGTCATGCTATCGAAAAAAGGAATAGAAGATACTGGGGAAAGTTTGCGGATCCAAGGTCCTAGTTAGTGTCTGGATGCGTGAAATCTCAGCACTGTACTCCACAGCAGAACGGTTTATTTCTATGACAGGGGAAAGACATTTGACATTTCCATGTATGTACAGGCTGTTTCCGTAAAAGCGCGCAAAAATTTAAAAGAACATTGAGGATGCTCTACGGAACTATTTGAGGTGGTGAATGTAGGGTCGGAGAAGCCAGCTTAAGGAGATAATAGGAATAAAATCACATTACTCTGTACTTTTTCATTTTAATTAATCACAGCTAACTACAAATACCATCATTAACAAAATGAACGTACCATTCGTACTGTACCTTACAAAATGTGTTGAAACTGACAAGCATTAACCTCAATGCAGGCATGACATCTGCGACCAAGATTCTGACGCATCCTGACATATATTCCCGGTGCTTTTCGAATCACAATTCTGGCAACTAATTACATCTCCATATCCACTAGGGTCTCATACACAAGTGACTTTAGATATCCCCATAGGAAATGATCAACGAGATTCAGGTCAGGTGACTTCGCAAGCCCTTCCAGTCTAGCGACCAGAAAATACGGCACTGAGTTGGTTGCGGACATCCACACTGATGTGAGGCGATGCACCATCATGTTGTATCCACATCCTCTCACGAACAGCCAAGGGTACGTTCACCAAGAATTTAGGTAGAACTTTTTGCACGAACCTCAAGTACAGGTCTTTGTATGTCTATCTTTTCAAAGATGCTTGCGGGACTCGGCTGTTCAATACAGAATGTCAAATCAAACACCTTTCAGCCGTCTAATTTCCAAACTTATTTCATTTAGCTACCAGTTTCGACCGTTTACTATGCCATCTTCCGGCCCGTGACCGACATTTAGGAAGATTCCACCTCGGTTCTGGTCAAAACAGGTTGAAGTGATCGCTACAGCAAGCAGAAATGAACTAATACCAGTGTTCGAGTGCTGGATCCTGTTTTGACTAGAACCGCAGAGGAATCATCCTACATGTCGTTCACGGGCCAGAAGATGGCGTAGTAAATCGCCGAAACTAGTATCCAAATGAAATAAGTTTGGAAACCAGAGGGCTGAAACGTGTTTGATTTGACATCAAGTACAGGTGGCCATTCAGATATCCAGGTAGAAGAAATGACTCAGTGAGATTGTCGCCTACAATGCCGGCCCAGATATTCGCAGAAAAACGTACTTGATGGTATGACTCTACTAAAACGTGAGGGTTTTCCTCATCCCACATATGGCTAATCCTGCTGTTCGAAATATCATGACGATCAAAGGAGGCCTCGTCAGTGAACAGCACGATTTGGAGGAAATCTGGTCCATCAATCCATTATTGCATCAACTACTGACACAATGCGACCATTGGTTCAAAGTCAGTCACAAGCATTGCATGGATTCGTCGTAGGTGATATGGGTGTAATTATTTGTTCGTAGAATACTCGTCTCACGCTAGTATGTGCAGCTCCCATTATAAGTGCGATACGACGTTAACTTGTAGTGGGGTCCGCTGCAACACGGTCCAACACCTCCTCTTCAAAATCGGGTGTGCAGGTGGTCCTCCTGTTGCCAAGTCCCTCGTTTCTTCTTTCCAATGAACCAGTCTCTCTCATTCATCGTTTGAGGGAAATAAACACTCGTTGTGACGGATGGTGCATGTTAAGAATTAGTTCCCTTTGCAGCTTTCAGCAGTGAGAGCATTGCAGTGTACTTCCCGATACACAAGGTGCGTGTCAGTGAGTTCTGCGGAAGTGTACCGGTAGTGCTCCATCGTATTGTACTGCACGTCTCTGAATAGCACAGAGTAATAAATGGGTCTTTCGCTGATTCATAGCACATCCTCTCATGGGATAATTAAATATGATGCAACAGAGCCAACTTATGGAAAAATAAAGTAAACAAAACTTGCATCATGACTTCCTAGTAATTAGGCTCCTCCTCTTGTTTCCTTGCAGGAAATAAAGAATGTGCATGTAAACAGCAAAGTGCGTGTAAACTTATACACATTTTAGTTGTAAATAAGCTAGAAAACCGTAATACTAGGTAAAGTGATAGACAAGTTTACTTCCATCTCTCCTTAAGCTGGCTTCTCTGACCCCGGGTCCCCGAACCAAATTGTTTAGTGTAGCATTCTTTATGTCCTGTTACATTTTTGCATTGTCTTACGTAAACACCCTCTATACTACTTGTTCAAGAGAATCCAGACATCTATTAGTGGACAGTAACGTGGAGTGTGTACACCCCTCACGTTTACGACGCCTTGAACTCTGCTCGGGACACTTCCAATGAGGCGTTTGTATCTCTGTGGAGGAATGGCAGCCCATTCCTCCTCAAGAGCCGAAACCTGAGAAGCTGACGATGCTGGACGCTGGAGTCTGGAGCAAAGCCGTCGTTCTCTCATACCAGAGATATACTGTTGGGTTCAAGTCGGGCCGCTGGCCAGGCCAGGCTATTTCAGGAATGTTACTGTGCACAAATTATTGCCTCGCGGATTCTGCTCTTTACGACAGGGTGTATCGTCGTTTCCACACAGTCATCATCCAAGAACTGTTCCTCTACTATATTCAGTACACAGAGTTGTACAATAGCCTCATATCCTTCCGCATTTAGCACTGTTTTAAGCACAAAGAGGGAACCACACCCCAACCACGAACACCCCATGCCGTAACACCATCTCCTCTATACTTCACTGATGGTACTACACACAATGGCAACTAACGTTGTCCAGGCATTAGCCAAACTCAAACCGTTCTATCGATTTGCCACATGGTATGGCATAATGCATCACTTCATATTACTCGTTTACAGTAGCTCTTTACACCACCTCAAGCGTCCCTTGACACTGACCACAGAAAAGAGTGACTTATATAGAGCTGCTCCACCATTCTGCCCTATTCTTTTTAATCCCTGTGCACAGTCACTGGGCTTACCGAGCTGCTGGGAGCGCGTTATAGCTCACAAACGATGACTACGGCCGATTTCGTGGGATTTTTTACAGCCACCATCCGCAATGCTCTACATTCCCTGTCAGTATACGAGATCCTCCCGGTCGTGGTTTGGTTGTGGTTTTTCCTTTGCGTTTCGCCTCCACTATCACATCGCCAACAGTCGACTTCAAAAAAATGGTTCAAATGGCTCTGAGCACTATGTGACTCAACTTCTGAGGTCATCAGTCCCCTAAAACTTAGAACTACTTAAACCTAACTAACCTGAGGACATCACGCACATCCAAGCCCGAGGCAGGATTCGAACCTGCGACTTGAGCAGCTTTATTAGGGTTGATAGATTTGTTACCCAGGTGACCTCCAATGACTGGTCCACGTTCGAAGTCGTTGAGCTACACTGGCCGGTCCATTCTGCTATTACTGCGTCTCTGCAGACAGTGGTAGCAGGCTCATAATCTGGCGGGTACGCGTCTCGTGACATCCAGTGGTCAGTTCCACATTTTGATGAAATACAGTACACCAGTGGTAGTGGTTTTTCTTGTAGTTTTATTCAGCCATACATCACTTTGACAAGAATAAGGGGGAAAACATATATTTACAGGCATTTGCATACTTACAGTTTGCAAAGGATGGGACTTGTATTCGGCAGTAGATTTCTAGCAGAAACAGTCGTGGCATTGTAAGTAGGCTGTTTAGGTTTTTATGTTGCTAACGCCATGTAGCGCTCTATATGAAAATCACTGACTGTGCTGTGTGCAGTCTGTGGCTGGTTTGCATTGTTGGAATTTGCTATTGTAGTGTTGGACAGTTGGCTGTTAACAGCGCGTAGCGTTGCGCAGTTGGAGGTGAGCCGCCATCTCTCCCCCCACATCCACCACTGCTGGCGGCTCACCTCCAACTGCGCAACGCTACGCGCTGTTAACATCCAACTGTCCAACACTACAATAACAAATTCCAACAATGCAAACCAGTCACAGACTGCACACAGCACAGTCAGTGATTTTCATATAGAGCGCTACATGGCTTACCAACATAAAATCCTAAACAGCCTACTTACAGCATTTGAGTGAAGTAATTTCTGGAAACCACTGAAAACCTGGAACATGATGCGAAGGTGGAAACTGGAGCCGTTCTTCCGAATACTAGGTCAGTATGTTTAAGACAGCGCAACACTACTCGCTTTAATCCTAGTGTGCGTTATTTAATAATCCAAAGAAGCTAGTCCTATGCTATTCATTCATTTATAACTACCAAATACTGCACACACTGTACAGACATTGTTTGATAACGTAACAGTACACACCGGGACCACAGCATTTGGTTTCCATTTTGTGTACCCCTACTTTGATTTGCTTTCCTAAAAAACAACATCAATGTCCCTCTCTAACGAGTGAGACGTTGACCTTAGGAAGAGGATAAGGTGTTAATATTATGCATTGCAGAGTTTTGGTAGGGAGATTTTGCAGTAAGCGACAAAACTTTATACTGCGAGAGTCTTTCTTCAACTGACAGAGAAGCATCATCATCATCATCATCATTATTATTATTATTATTATTTACTTCTATTACAGTTTTTTAACAAACCGCTACTGTGTCTCAGCTAAGCAATCCTTCACTTTTTAAATGCCTTTTTAAATTATATCGCCGGCCGCTGTGTTCGAGCGGTTCTAGGCGCTTCAGTCCGGAACCGCGCGACTGCTACGGTCGCAGGTTCCAATCCTGCCTTGGGCATGGATGTGTGTGATGTCCTTAGGTTAGTTAGGTTTAAGTAGTTCTAAGTCTAGGGGACTGATGACCTCAGAAGTTAAGTCCCATAGTGCTCAGAGCCAGCCAATCTATAAATATGTTTGTGACGCATTCTTCTTTGTCAAGAGCATCAAATACTATTTTTGTGAATTTACTTTGGCTGATTCTGCACAAATGAACGATTCATTAGTAACCAAAGACAAAGCTAGTGGTTCTACAAAATCTTTAAAACACTAGATGATTAAAATCAACAAAAAGTATAAATTCGTTTGCGTAATGAAGTCTGAGGTTTGTTAATGGAAACATCAATGATGTTTTCGGTTACTGCGTTTTCTTATCTCATTTGCTGTAAGCAAGTGGTGATGTAGGCCTACGCCCTCTTGATAACGTATAGTCGGCAGATTCTCCATATCTTGTCCATTACTAAGATTTCCAAACCGAAATCTTTTTGCTGTGTAGTTAACTATTATTGTTAATGTGCCGACAGGGGAAGGCAATGGGAAACAACTTCTGTGCTTTCTTCCCAGGAAAACAAGTCGTGGGCTTACCTAATGTTAAACTGTCCGGATATAGAAAGGCATCGAAGGGAAAAGATAGTGGGGAAGACTATCGAAACGATGGGAGGACCATAAAAAGGGGAAGACAAACCAAATATGGGACCAGCTACTACTAGATGCAGAAACCGGGAAAAACGGAAACAGATTGTAAACAGAATCGTGTGACAGGTCACTAACTTTTGCTGTAATAGACGTAACATTGATCATGGACCTGAATAGCGTATTTCACAGGCATAGCATCTGCTATGTTTCTTCTTGCGTTTTTCAAGCCATCTTTGTGAAACGAGCTTCTCATCATATTCGTACTTGTGAATTCGAATTCAGAGTTCTCTGTCTTGAAAGTTTTCTCGTGAATGTCAATTTCTTTTAGATCTTTATACTGTTTTCCGTTAGCCAACAACGAAGCACCTTTCTTTGATGGGGTAAAGCTTACAATTATCCTTACGAGCCTGCTCTTTTTCTGCTCTGCGCATGTGGAGGAAAACTGCAGTTGGTGTTTACAAAACAATATGAATGATTTTTTTCTGTATAACTTTATAAAAATTTTCGAATTTCATTTAATTGTTTTGTCTACCAAAAATTTATTGAGAATGTTCCTCCACTTTGAAGTATTATCTTAGTTTCAGATGCTTCAGTAATTAACCTTTAACAATTTTCATACGACGTCTAGTTTTATCTTCTGTGATACTGATTTTTTATTGTGTTTGCTCGTGAGTTTGAACGTTCACAGTAGTTGAACTGAATAAACCTAATATTCGTTTTGGTGTTTCCTAGTTGAACGTTTTATTATGTTTCCGAAATTTGGTTATGTATTCCTTAGCAATGTGTGAGTGATAGACTCCATGCACTGGAATATATATATGGGTGTGTTAAGTGCACGCCAAAAAACTGGAAGGAGTAGTTAGTGTCGCATTTAAGATAGATTGGCGTGCACTGAACATTTGAGATGAGTGTGTGTTCTATTACTTACGTTCTTCTGAAAGAAGTGTGTAGAACGAGAATAAATTAAAGACGTGTTTCGACATGTCTCAAACACATCAAATGGGCAACAATCTGAATGGTTCTTGTCATCAAAATTATGTTGCATCCAGAGACGTAAGGCAACATTTTCCCACAAATTAGCATTCACGGAGCATTTGATGTGACTGTGTGCTTTGTTACTCAGGTTATTCAGCAACATATACGTGGAACGAGAGTAAAATAGGGGCCTCTGGACAAGTCTGAAATACAACTGTATGGGCGAAAGTCCAGTTTGAATAGCGTTAGGCACTCGAATTAGTTTTGTTCCGTTCGGAGACGCAGGGAAGCATTTTCCCACGTAATAGCTACAAAATGGCATTTCTGGGACTGTGGGTGTAATTTCCGTAGTGGGTCCCACGGTAGGTCGGGAAGAGCCGGCCCAGCGGCGGGCGTCCGGTGTCGTGTTTTTGTGAGGGGGAGGGGGAGGGGGCGGCGCCCAATATTTTGTGGAGCCGGCTGCTTAACAGGCGGAGGCGGTGCGCTGCAAGAATGCGGGAGCCGCGCTGGTCCCGGGGGCTCGGTATGCGGCAGTGGAGGAACCGGGACCGGCGTTGTAAAGGGGCGGAAAGTAATGATACGTCAAAATACCGACATTTCGTCAAAATAATGTCGTTGTACGTCTTCGATATTTAAATTTTCAATATATCGATTAATCTATGTTTAATACAGAATGTCGAAAGCGATATTTTTTTTCTTTGCCGTTTCTGAGTACATAGGCACTTTGCAGTCTGACAGTAAATGTCCTACATGAGCTTAATTTAATCTCATATTGAGTACTACAAATGAGAACCGTATTTGAACATGAGTGTATACACTACTGACCATTAAAATTGCTACACAACGAAGATGACGTGCTACAGACGCGAAATTTACCCGACAGAAAGAAGATGCTGTGATATGCAAATGATTAGCTTTTCAGAGCATTCACAGAAGGTTGGCGCCGGTGGCGACACCTACAACGTGCTGACATGAGGAAAGTTTGCAACTGATTTACCATACACAAACAGCAGTTGACCGGCGTTGCCTGGTGAAACGTTGTTGTGATGCCTCGCGTAAGGAGAAGAAATGCGTACAATCACGTTTCCGATTGTGATAAAGGTCGGATTGTAGCCTATCGCGATTGCGGTTTATCGTATCGCGACATTGCTGCTTGCTTTGGTCGAGATCCAATGACTGTTAGCAGAATATGGAATCGGTGGGTTCAGGAGGGTAATACGGAATGCCGTGCTGGATCCCAACGGCCTCGTATCACTAGCAGTCGAGATGAAAGGCATCTTATCTGCATGGCTGCAACGGATCGTGCAGCCACGTCTCGATCCCTGAGTCAACAGGTGGGGACGTTTGCAAGACAAAAACCATCTGCACGAACAGTTGGACGACGTTTGCAGCAGCATGCAATATCAGCTCGGAGACCATTGCTGCGGTTACCCTTGACGCTGCATCACAGACAGGAGCGCCTGCGATGGTGTACTCGACGACGAACCTGGGTGCACGAATGGCAAAACGTCATTTTTTCGGATGAATCCAGGTTCTGTTTACAGCATCATGATGGTCACATCCGAGTCTGGCGACATCGCGGTGAACGTATATTGGAAGCGTGTATTCGTCATCGCCATACTGGCGTATCGCTCGGCGTGATGGTATGGGGTGCCATTGGTTACACGTCTCGGTCACCTCTTGTTCGCATTGAAAGGTCTCTGTTGTATTCCTTTCATGTTAATTTCTTAAATCTGTTGTCATTTACGGCATACATTCCACTTCTAAATTTACTGTCGTATTTCTGACTCTGTCTGGGAGGAGAATGAGCAGTGGAACGTGTTACTTTTACACATAATCAAGAACTATTTGTCACACTACTACACTTTAAAACAGTTTATATGTCATTCATGTCACACAGTCTCATACGGAACCTACATCCACTTTCTTTTATATACTGTATATGATAAGGTACTGTCATCCCCCTTCCCTTCTATGTGAAAGGATGAATGAACAAATGTATTTCTAGCTGCATGCTCGATGGTAGCAGACAAGCCTCTCTACTAGAGAACAGTAGGACCAATGTCGGAACAGGTAGCTACGCTTTCTAAAAGCAAAGAGGTTTCTATTCTTAGTATGGTCCTGTCCATTCCTTGTCATGTTGGTATAGGAAGCTGCCTCTCTGGTCACTTCCGTTTGTATCTGTGAAGGACCCTCGGTAGGGGCCCACGGCAGTCTGTCAGCAGCGAGCGTCTGAAGTGGTAAGATCTCCGGCTAAGCGCGTGTCTGCTAAGTCCGTAGGACAATGGATTCCTTAAGTTCAGCCTAACTGAAAATTTAATCACCTGTATTTCAGGTTTAGCTCTAAAATATCTAATGTTATCTTAAATTGCAACGCTGTGTAATTCGAGTGTGAAGTTCAGAATATCTTCCAGTAGTTGCTTTGTCACTACTTTGTGAGTGAAGTGGAACCACGTGTTGATCAGTAACTCTAACTAAGATCATCAATCTTAAATGCGAATGTGCGTGAAATTATAAAGTCGTATTGACAATATTTTTCAATATAGCAACTTTTCTTTATGTTCAACCCACGTGGGATGTACTTTGTGAGACCAGTACCACGTGCTTATACAATTGTTTGACCATCAGTTTAATAGTATGACGATAGTAACCAGTTCGAGGTTTTTCTTTAGTAAATTGCGTTTCGATCTAATTTATTATTATTATCAAAATTATTGTTGAGTTACAGTCTTTGTGTAAACCAAGTTGATCACGTGAAGCATGTGGTGTAATCATCAAAGTAGCCCCCAGCTATTCTTTTCGGGAAGATTTCACAGACAGTTAGTATGAATTTAGTATACCAGTGTGTGGTAATTTCATGACGGACAGGATTGCGCTACGACCGTAACGTCTTTGGGTGAAAATTGAATCGGTTGGTTGTGGTTAATTTCCTCTTGCATACGTTTCAACGTCCTTCATGTGTTATTTTATGAATGCAGTGTTTGTAAGCAGTCTCCCAATCTTGGCTCCATTTTTGATGTCTTCTCTAAGATTACAAACTCACATTTTCACAATCCTAAATAAGGCACCAGTTTAGTTATGAATCGAGTTTCATATACTGAAATTTTAAAGGATACAATATTCAATGTTAAAATAAATGTCCAAATATAAAATGATCTATTTCTTTTTATTGAAATTGTCTTATATATATATATATATATATATATATATATATATATATATATATATATATATATATGTCACCGGTTGTCATAAGATGACTATTAAAAGATTATAAGTAAGGTTAGTCTGGTTGGCAATTTGGTAAACTAGACTGGATACCTGGTGAAACAGTTGCTCAGTAATGCAAGATTAACTTCCCCAGATAGCTCACGGTTTTTAACCCGCTTTTATTGTCTTGAATATCAGCACTGCTTTCAGAACAACTTAATGCATCAACATTACAGCATTGACGGCACTTTGAACAGTGGACGTTACATTTCAGACGTGTTACAACCCATGGCTCTACCCTTCATTCGATCCCTGCGAAACCCTACATTTCAGCAGGATAATGCATGACCGCGTGTTACAGGTCCTGTACGGGCCTTTCTGGATACGGAAAATGTTTGACTGCTGCCCTGGCCAGCACATTCTCCAGATCTCTCACCAATTGAAAACGTCTGGTCAATGGTGGCCGAGCAACTGGCTCGTCACAATACGCTAGTCACTACTCTTGATGAACTGTGGTATCGTGTTGAAGCTGCATGGACAGCTGTACCTGTACACGCCATCCAAGCTCTGACTCAATGCTGAGGTGTATCAAGGCCGTTATTACGGCCAGAGGTGGTTGTTCTGGGTACTGGTTTCTCAGGATCTATGCACCCAAATTGCGTGAAAATGTAATGACATGTCAGTTCTAGTATAATATATTTGTCCAATGAATACCCGTTTATCATCTGCATTTCTTCTCGGTTTATCAATTTTAATGGCCAGTAGTGTATCTACTGCATGTTCATGAGAGCTTCTTACTTCCTGTGACGTTTCTGTCAGTGCAAATGACAGGTGCATGAAGCAAAATACATCCCTGCTCCCACCGATGGCGCTGAATGTGCTCTTCTCTCACCCCATGACTGCCTGGATCAACACGTTATGCAGGTAACGCACACCAGCACAAAAATCACATACATTACCGTACTGTTATTAAATGGAAAATAGACTGTTGACTGAAATGTATATGGTGAGTACAATATCACTCGCTCAGAACACCTATCAGAAGTGGTTCACTTCCAAGAAGCCAAGACTTCTCTCTCGCCAGCCACATCACTTCTGCTGACTCGTTATTTGTCAGGCACATTTGGTACGAACAATATTCCCAGGAACGGCGCAGCTCAGTGTAGCATATCACATGGCGCATGCCATCTGTTGACGATTCGGCGCACCTATTCACACACCACCTAGAACATCCACCGAAGAATGTCGCAACCTCGAACCCTCCTACCAGCTACGTCTTTAGTTGTTTAGGTGCTCTGCTATTGTTCGTTGGTTATCGCGATGTGACGTACTGTATATACTCGCAGTTGAACTGAACACAGTGTCAGTGCGTAGTGTGTCACAGTCCACACGCTGTTAGTTGTGTGCCCACGTGTTAATCTAATAATAACAGTATTTGGTTTGGCTTCAAGTTGATTTGAATTTCTAAAACGACTGTGTCTGCACGCGAGCATATTAAACGAGAGTTCAATTTTTTTTGGTCTACTGACTGGTTTGATACGGCCCGCCACGAATTCCTTTCCTGTGCTAACCTCTTCGTCTAAGAGTAGCACTTGCAACCTACGTCCTCAATTATTTGCTTGACGTATTACAATCTCTGTCTTCCTCTACAGTTTTTGCCCTCTACAGCTCCCTCTAGTACCATGGAAATCATTCCCTCATGTCTTAGCAGATGTCCTATCATCCTGTTCCTTCTCCTTATCAATGTTTTCCACATATTCCTTTCCTATCCGATTCTGCGTAGAAGCTCCTCATTCCTTACCTTATCAGTCCACCTAATTTTCAACATTCGTCTATAGCACCACATCTCAAATGCTTCGATTCTCTTCTGTTCCGGTTTTCCCAGAGTCCGTGTTTCACTACCATACAATGCTGTACTCCAGATGTACATCCTCAGAAATTTCTTCCTCAAATTAAGGCCGGTATTTGATATTAGTAGACTTCTCTTGGCCAGAAATGCCTTTTTTGCCATAGCGAGTCTGCTTTTGATGTCCTCCTTGCTCCGTCCGTCATTGGTTATTTTACTGCCTAGGTAGTAGAATTCCTTAACTTCTTTGACTTCATGACCATCAATCCTGATGTTAAGTTTCTCGCTGTTCTCGTTTCTACTACTTCTCATTACCTTTGTCTTTCTCCGATTTACTCTCAAACCATACTGTGTACTCATTAGACTGTCCATTCCGTTCAGCAGATCATTTAATTCTTCTTCACTTTCACTCAGGATAGCAACGTCATCAGCGTATCGTATCATTGATATCCTTTCACCTTGAATTTTAATTCCACTCCTGAACCTTTCTTTTATTTTCATCATTGCTTCCTCGATATACAGATTGAAGAGTAGGGGCGAAAGGCTACAGCCTTGTCTTACACCCTTCTTTATACGAGCACTTCGTTCTTGATCGTCCACTCTTATTATTCCCTCTTGCTTGTTGTACATATTGTATATGACCCGTCTCTCCCTATAGCTTACCCCTACTTTTTTGAGAATCTCGAACATCTTGCACCATTTTATATTGTCGAACGCTTTTTCCAGGTCGACAAATCCTATGAAAGTGTCTTGATTTTTCTTTAGCCTTGCTTCCATTATTAGCCGTAACGTCAGAATTGCCTCTCTCGACCCTTTACTTTTCCTAAAGCCAAACTGATCGTCACCTAGCGCATTCTCAATTTTCATTCTTCTGTATATTATTCTTGTAAGCAGCTTCGATGCCTGATTGTGCGATAATTCTCGCACTTGTCAGCTCTTGCCGTCTTCGGAATTGTGTGGATGATGCTTTACCGAAAGTCAGATGGTATATCGCCAGACTCATATATTCTACACACCAACGTGAATAGTCGTTTTGCTGCCACTTCCCCCAATGATTTTAGAAATTCTGATGGAATGTTATCTATCCCTTCTGCCTTATTTGACCGTAAGTCCTCCAAAGCTCTTTTAAATTCCGATTCTAATACTGGATCTCCTATCTCTTCTAAATCGACTCCTGTTTCTTCTTCTATCACATCAGACAAATCTTCACCCTCATAGAGGCTTTCAATGTATTCTTTCCACCTATCTGCTCTCTCCTTGTAACCTCCCCACAAAAATAATAATAAAAATATGAATAATGAATGTGATTCTAATTTAATGTAACCTCTGAACAAAATTGGTTCCCATTTATAATCTCTGTGCAGAAATGCATTCACATTTAATGTACCCAAAAAATTCTTTTCTCATTGAATGTAAACTCGAAACAGAAAAATTCCTAAACCCCAAAATAATAAAAAAATTTCAGTAACCTGGGAAATTTTAGGACGACAGCAGCGCTGCGCCACGGCCCTGTATTCTGAATAAAAAAAGCAAAAATTCTTACCTCAATAAAAACGGCGAATATATCTGCTCTTACCTAAAAAATTTCGGCACAGCTCCGTGCAATGCTGGCCTATACATTTGTGATTCGTGAAAGGAATGATCATGCATTGGATAAATTCTTTAAATTGAAATGAATGCTTTTTATAAAAAAATTACTTTATATTATAAAAAATATTATTAGGGCATTTTTTTTTTAAAAAAAATTGGATGACAGTTCACATACATTACTAGATATGCGCAAGGCTGCTTCTTTACCTTATACAATAATACTCATCCTCCAGAGTCCCGACCAGAGCAGACTGCAGACACGTGCAGCCACGCGCAGACTACTCTGACTACTGCAGACTAGCGACAAGCAACAACTAACTACATACTGCTCTCTGGTCAGAGACTCTCCTATGCCTTGCCTATTGCAGGCAGCGCATACCTCTTACATAACCCTCCACTGGGGGGGCAAAAATTTGGCAGCGATGGTGAGTCAATTGGACTTGCCATGAGCAACAAATTTTTCTTAATTAACTAAGTTTACAATCACAGAATATGTACATATATATAAGTGCAGAACATAAAATAAAATATAGTGCACATGCACTGAGTACAGAACATTTCAAACAATGACAAAATGTATACGCAATGAGTACAAAACATATTAACAAATGACAAAAGTGCACACGCACTGTAGTACAGAACATATCAGGAAATCACAAAATGTATACGCAATGAGTACAAATCATATTAACAAATGACAAAAGTGCACATGTACTGTAGTACAGAACATATCAGCAAATCACAAAATGTATACGCAATGAATACATATCATATTAACAAATGACATAAGTGCACACGCACTGTAGTACAGAACGTATCAGGAAATCAGAAAATGTATACGCAAGGAGTACAAATCATATTAACAAATGACATAAAGTGCACATGCACTGTAGTTTTTTTACTATTTTACAAGAACTAGGATAGGAAAGGGAAGGATTGCATCATGGTTGTAGCACAGTAGGTTGCATGCAGCTGCACTGAAAGTCCATATCTTTCTACAGAAGCACAACACCAAGTGAGACAATCCGAAGTTCTTTTCCCTGAAGTATTAATCAGTGTAGCCAAGACACTGAAATGTCGTATTAATATTCCGTGTTATCATTTTGGTAGTGCATTAGGTATACCAAACAGTGGGACCATAATAACATTTCCATCGCTCAAGGTGGTGGACAGCATGTCGTGTCAACACCACGTTCTTGTAAGGTACACCAACGTAGAATTAGTGCAAAAACTAAATATAGTGCTCCATGATCATGAGGATAAACAGGACAAACGGATATTTCAGTAATTTCTGGTAATTAGGTCAGAAGGTGAAGGACATTAAGTCTTATGCCAGTCATCATTGATAATTACACTAGTCTATCAACTGATTTGAATAATTGGTGGCACTCATCGCCCAATTACTGAACATTTCTGTACCATGTACGAAGTATTACAGAATAATGTTCATAAGTCATCTTTTTACAGAGAACATTGGCACTCATTGACCAGTTACAAATCATCAGAAGTCATCAGGCAAAACAGGAGTTAATGAGTGTAGCATCAAGCTACTGGTATTCATATATATAGCATGCAAGTGACAAAATATAAATTTAAAATATAAGAAACAGTGGAAGTCGTTGGCCAGCACGTGTTGAATATTATAAAAAATTTTTCATCATTCAAGTGACATATGACATACTTAAAAATAATTATTGGCACTCATTGGCCAGTTACAAAACATCAGAAGTCATCATTCAAAACAGGAGCTAATGAGTGTAGCATCAAGCTACTGGTATTCATATATATAGGATGAAAGTGACATAATATAAATTTTAGAATATAAGAAACAGTGGCATTCGTTGGCCAGCAAGTATTGAATATTACAAAACATTTTTCATCATTCAAATGACATACGACATATTTAAAATAATTATTGGCACTCATTGGCCAGTTACAAAACATCAGAACTCATCAGTCAAAACATGAGCTAATGAGTGTAGCATCAAGCTACTGGTATTCATATATATAGGATGAAAGTGACATAATATAAATTTAAAATATAAGAAACAGTGGCATTCATTGGCCAGAAAGTATTGAATATTACAAAACATTTTTCATCATTCAAGTGACATATGACATATTTAAAAATAATTATTGGCACTCATTGATCAGTTACAAATCATCAGAAGTCATCAGTCAAAATAGGAGCTAATGAGTGTAGCATCAAGCTACTGGTATTCATATATATAGCATGTAAGTGACATAATATAAATTTAAAATATAAGAAACAGTGGCATTCATTAGCCAGCAAGTATTGAATATTACAAAACATTTTTCATCATTCAAGTGACATATGACATATTTAAAAAATAATTATTGGCACTCATTGGCCAGTTACAAACCATCAGAAGTCATCAGTCAAAACAGGAGCTAATGAGTGTAGAGCATGCATGCATTATTACAAAATATCATTCACTATTACTCAGAACTCATCATTCAAGTGACATAAGAGATATTTAAAATGTAACATACTGTAACTATTACTCAAGGTCTGTGATTAGAAAAACATAATTCGGTATTACTCATAATTCTCTTAAACGGGAAGCATTATTTGGGACTGGTAATATATATACACACACACACACACACACACACACACACACACACACATATATATATATATATATATATATATATATATATATATATATTTGTGCTAGCAGTGCATTACGTTGGGATCGATAATTAATTGCTGGGGTATAACAGTATTTGCTTTTGACTTATTACTGCAAATGAAGATGGGTAACGTTATTCGTCATGAGTCAGCTGTAGGAAGGTTATGAAACAAGTAGAGTATATGTGATCACATTCATGAATGACACACACAAATGGGTAAAAAAAATGCAAGTACTAGAACAGGTTTAATGACCAACTGCTTATAGCACATTAATTTCATGAATAGCTTCTCCTGGAAAAAATACAAAATGGACTATTAAACTGAAAGAAGAAACACATATTATGCTGAAAGGTAGTGAGCTTCGAATTAACAGGTAATGAAATGTGTATTAAATATATATGTTCTCTAGCTGTCCTTTCCAAAACCTTCAGTCATCATACCATGCGACATAAGACATACTGTCAAGATGAACTGCAACAAATACTTAAATAACTACATAAGTACATAAACTTCAACATTATCCTCATCTGCAAAGAAAAACTTTAAAGTGGTGCGTTTAGTGGTCATATAAAGTTTATCACTATCAACACCTGTAAACAAAAACTTCATTATTCATATCACCATAACTCCATTATTATCATCACCTGTAAAGAAAAACTTCATTATTCATAGAACCATATTCTTCATCACTATTCATCACCATTCATTATCATCTGCAAAAAAAAAAAAAAAAAAAAAAAAAAAAAAAAACACTTCATCATACAACTATTCATAGTATAGAGTTCCTTATTTCTAGCATATTTCATCACTAAAACTAAGATGTGTAGTTCTGTCTGACAGCCTGCATCAATCGCCTCGTATTCTGAAAGAAAAAATTAGTTAAGACTGCTATCATACGATGTGTATAGTACATTCTTGTTAATGCTTGTTAATTCTGATCCATTTACTCTTCGTGACGAGGTATTGCATCTTCTTTCGTTCATTCCGAATATGAAATTCTCATTTCATAGCAATCCACTGTGGTTTGTTTAATTTATTTCTTTGACACGTTATTGCTTTCTGAAAATGATGAACAATGATTAATGTCTTGCATTTAAATCATATACCCATTAAATAAAAACTGGTTTCTATTGATATAATTAAGCATACAGCATAGCATGACAGAAAACGTAATATGTCAAAAACATAGACAGTGTGCAGGTGCAAAAATGTACACAGAGTATCACAATGTAGCAGCAAAAAAAAATAAAAAAAAAAAAAGTAAAAATAGTCAGGATGTTGAGATATCATAAGGCAAAACGTCAAAGTCAACTGGTGTTTGTTATATCTTAAATATTTCATAGTGCATACAAACAAAATAGGAAAACAATCATACATACATGAAGAATGGAAAATGTGCACGGTCTGCTGTATAACGACAAGGAATGCCTCTGTTAACCTTACCTTGCCGGGCACTTGCCAAGAAAAAATACGATAATCATCAGTAAGTAGTCACATAAATATAATTGCATAAGTGGTGATATAAGAATCAGGAAATGGCATTACAGTGTGATAAATCATAAAGTATGTTCATTCAATAAAGGGTTTAATATTGGAGACATGTGCTACATTGGGGTGAAGAATGCTGCGAATTCGATATGGACCTGCATATAGAAGCTCAAATTTACTACATCTACTTTTTCCTGTTAGATAAATAATGTGTGCGTACTAATATCTTCTGTCCAATGTGAAAGTCACGGCGTGCACAAACCTGTTTTTGCTGTCTTCTCCGGCGCACTGCGGCACGTTTGATGTTATTCAGCGTAATGTCAATTATTTCATGGTGTCGTAGTCGACGAGATGTAGGAAAGGTTACTAATTATTTAATTTTGTTAGGTGGTTCAACATTTTTCAGTATAACAGTCGGAGATAGCATAGTAGATTCATTTGGTATGGAATTAATTACATCCTGGAATGAGAGTATGTGTGTGTCCCAATCAATATGTTTTTTATGGCAGTATATTCTACACAGTTTACTAATTTCTTTCATTAGTCGTTCACAAGGGTTCGAAGAAGCATGATACCTGGATATATATATATATATCGGAGAAATGTTGCTAGCTCGTAACATACGTGTCCATATAGCAGATCGAAACTGTGATCCATTGTCGGAAATTACTTTCAACACATGCCCTACTTGAAATAGAAAATGTTTTACAAATGCTTCCGAAACAGTTTTAGCAGTAGCTTTGCGTAACGGAGTGAAGGTAACAAATTTCGCAGTGAGTTCAACAGCGACAAAGATGTAGCAAAAACCTCTATTAGTTCTGGGAATCGGACCAAAAATGTCTACAGCGGCCATGTGTCTCAATTTAACAGGTACAATGGGATGTAATGGAGGAATATGTGAAGTCGTATCTGACTTAGCTTTCTGGCAGATTTTACATGACGCTAAAACTCGTCGAATACGTTCCTCCATGTTGGTAAAATAACAGTTCTGTCTCAGTATAAGAAAACATTTTCTGGCTCCGTAATGTGCGTAACTTAAATGAGTATACCAGATTAATTTGTTAACAAGCTCGTCAGGAATGCATAATAACCAATTGTTGCTGTCAGGGTGAGAGCGGCGAAACAGAATGTTATTGCGTACAGTGCAATGGTTTCTAATGGTAACATTATTCCTATCTTGCCAAAGGTGATTAATTTCTTTCCACACGTTGTCTTTACTCTGCTCTTGTGCTATGTCTTGTAATGACGACGAAATGAAATTCTCAAATGCAACTTGTTGAATGTACATGACGCTGAAATTTGCTTTGCAGAAGTTGGTTGCGATGTCTTGCTGATTTTTGCTGAGAGAACGGGATAGTGCGTCTGCTACAATTTTTGTGTACCGGCAATATGAACAATTGTACAATTAAATTCCTGTAAATAAAGTTTCCATCTACTTAATCTGTCGTGTGTAAATTTAGCGGAAAGTAAAAACTGTATAGCTCTATGATCTGTGTAAACGGTGGTATGTCTTCCATAAAGAAAATGCCGAAATCTCGTAAATGCCCATACAACCCATAATGTTTCAAGTTCTGTAACAGAATAATTGCGTTCAGCAGGTGACAAAATGCGACTCGCAGAAGTGATGTTTTTAATTACTGTAGTGCCATCCTCTTCAATTTCCTGAAAAATGTGTACACCTAAAGCGGTGTTAGAACTGTCGGTGGCAATGGAAAAAATTCTAGTAAGATCTGGATGTGATAAAAGTGGTGCATTCAACAAAGCTTGTTTCAGGTTCACAAATTCAGAATGTGGTTGCTTATCCCAGGACCAAATAGTGTTTTTGCCTGTCAATTGACATAATCTAGGGGTGTCTAAAGCAGAGTAATGAATAAATATACGAAAAAAGTTAATTAAACCCAAAAAGCTGCGTAGTTGTTTCTTCGTCGTAGGAACAGTAATGTCACGTAAAGCTTGAAGTTTTTCCGGGTCAGGCGCAATGCCCTCTGCTGAAATTACATGTCCAAGAAATTTTATAGAAGTTTTGCCAAAGTGCGATTTACTGAGATTAACTGTGAGTCCTTGTACACGAAAAGTTTGTAACAGTTTTTCAAGAATCAGATTGTGTTCAGACCAGTTAGCTTCTGCAATAAGAATGTCGTCTACATACGTTGTGATTCTGTCTTTAAGTTCTGTCGGAAGTATTGTATTCAAACCGCGAATAAATGCTGCTGAAGAAATAGTTAAACCGAATGGTAATTTACAAAATTGATAACAGTCACCAAAACAGAGAAAAGCCGTGTACTTTCTGCAGTCCGGATGGAGTTGAATTTGCCAAAATCCCGATTTCAAATCTAATGTGGAATAAATAGCAGTACCATGAAATTTCTGTAGAAGTTCTTCTAGTGTTTGAGGGCGATCTGTTTCATTAATAATAATGTCATTGATGTGACGCGAATCAAGTACGAGGCGAAGTGAACCATCCTTTTTCTTAACAATATGGAGCGGGTTTATGTACGGACTAACTGCCGGTTCAATAATTCCTTGGTCAAGCATAGCTTGCAATTCTTTCTTAACTTGTTCTCTGTGAATATAAGGAATGGGATAATGTTTGGCTTTAAATGTGTCGTGCTGTTTAACTTGAAATTCATACATAAAACCGGACATAGTACTAGGAACGTTGTCAAAAACTAGACCTTGCTGTAAAGGAATTTTGCGTAGTTGCGTGCGTTCGTCGTCTGTATTTGCACTGCTCTGTTTAACTTTATCAGAAATCATCTGTATAACGTCATAGTCGACTTCGTCTGGAGTATTATAGTTGTGTACGTACGTATCTGTTAACAATGTGGAATGACAGTCTATGTTACGTGATGCGGAAATGACCTCTGTACGATTAATTGTTTGTTCTTCTGCAGATAAAGAGTGCTGAAATTCTAAAGCCAGTTGTACACTTTCATCCTTTAACATTAAATAGGAGTTTTGAAAGTCAATAATTGCGTCGTGTTGTACCAGAAAATTCGTACCTAAAATAACGTCTGTCGTCAATAAGGGAACAATCCAAAAATTTGAGTGAAATGTATGACCTGCAATACAAAATGATAAATGTGTCTGTAATTTTACATCTACTCCTTTACCAGATACTGCTCCTTTTACTTTAGTTTTGCCTAATGGTAACGTAGGATATGTATTCTCTTTGTTACATTCGTTGAAAGTTTCTTCATTTATGACTAACATAGGAGATCCAGAATCGATTACTGCTGAAAATTTGGATGATCCAATTTTTACTTCAATGACAGGGTGTGAAATGGTTTTTTGAATAACTGGTCTTTCCTGCAAAAGAGTGTCTCAGATATCGTCAAAAATAATAACATTTTCGTGAACAAGATTCTGCGTGTCAAAAGTATTGCTTGCGTTACTGGAAGATGCAACCTGTACTGTATATAGTCAAATTCTATCTGACGTGCTATTATTTGCGAGAGGATGCTGTGGCATTTCAACTATTTGAACTGTTCTGTTATTTCTTCCTGACGTATTACGTTCGGGATGATATCTACTGTCTGGTTCATTCATGATAATCTGTTGTTGTGGATGATTCTGCTGCTGATAAGGCCGACTGTTATTTAACGTACGCTGAAAATTGTGCTCATTACTTTTACGTCTGTCATGATAGTCATTTCTACACGGTACATTGCGATATGAGTTGAAATGGTGTGTTTTCTGTACGTAGTTATTTCCTTGTTGCTGTGCGTTACTATTTGTTGGAGCTGACGCTATACGCGTAGGTGGCGAAACATTAAAGTTTGGTTGACCTTGTTCATTACATTGTTGGTTAGGTATGCTAACCGGCTGGCTTTGATGCTGTAGCGGTGAAAAGCGCCTATTGTTACCAAAATGTGGTTCCTGTTGCTCACAATTTTGACGATTGCTGAAAATGTTGTACATACTGATGATTACAATTTTATCTGTTATTAAAATTACGGCGGTAGTTGTCATTTCGGGAGTGTCCAAAGAGAACTGTCGGTAAAATTTGTCGTATCAGGTTTTCTGCACACGTTTCTAATACTAGATAGATCGATAGTTGAAGAGCTGTTCTGATAGATATAAAGAATAGTAGAAGAGAAGGCAGCAGTGCAGAAAACTAAAGATGAAACAGCACTACTACGGCTCAGGGCCCTGTGCACGCTACGGCACATATTCACTGAACCGTAATGAATCCCCTGAGGTCAATTACACTCTGTAAATAATTTTGGTAAACATTTCTGGAATACAGTGATCAATTAATTGTTATATTTAGATTAAAGTTCAGTCTTGATCACGTTATGTCTGTTTTAATGAGTAACCGGTTTCGGTTTTTTCTATAAAACCATCTTCAGACCCATTGGCTCCTTTGGGCTGGTAGGTGGAGCTCTCCTTGATGCTGTGCAGTCAACTGATCAGTTGACTGCACAGCATCAAGGAGAGCTCCACCTACCAGCCCAAAGGAGCCAATGGGTCTGAAGATGGTTTTATAGAAAAAACCGAAACCGGTTACTCATTAAAACAGACATAACGTGATCAAGACTGAACTTTAATCTAAATATAACTCTGTAAATAAGTTTTGGCTTCTGCGTTACAGGCAATGCCGGTGAGAATTCAAAAGTAAATTTTTGTATCCAGGCCAGTTCTAGTTTCTGCAGTACAGGCAATGCTGTTGAAAATACAAAAGCAAATTGTCGTATCCAGTCCAAACGATGTATTTGTGTTCTGTCATTATTAAGTACCTTAAATTTTTTTACGGATAAAAATTGCTTGTAATCAACGTTATCGTCTCTGAATGTGTGAACAAGTTCAGGATTGCATGAGAATCTGTTTGTCTGTGTCTTTTCGCATTCTAAGTCGCGTAGTCTCTGTAAATTACTTAAGTTACACTGGCTGTGTGGGTGTGACAAATGTTCGGAATGTGCCGTGTGCTGTGACGTATTAGTGACTGAAACATTTTTCATTTCCGTCACTTTAATACGTTCGTCAATTTGGCTGATCTGTTGTTCAAATTTCTTATCGACTTCCGTATCCAGAGTGCGTGAAACTTCTGCTGACATTAATTTAAACTCGTCGCGTCTTCTGAACGTTGTTCAGTGACTGCATTAATTTCATCTCTAATTGATTCTGTTGTGGTTGCATGTGTATTATTTAATTCTTGTGCAACAGATCTAATTTCTTCACTACTGTTCCTAGCACAAGCCTCAATTTCGTCACGTAATTGTTCTTTAGTATCATGACATTGCGCGGCAACGGCTGTAATCTGTTCACTAAGTTGTTTGTTCTGTTCGTTAAGGTTGTCGCGTTTTTCGTTCGACTGTTTGAAATGGTTATCTAGTATTTCATTCCGCTGTTAGAAACTTTCATTAATTACTTGTTTGAGATTTTCATTACGTTGTTTGTACGATTCATTAATTTGTAGTAATAATGCCATAACTTGATCCCAGCCAAAATTAGCGGCTCTATTCTCTGTCCTGTTTAATGGTGTATCTGCAATTGTCACGTTTTGTGTAACCATTTGGTCATTCTGTGATTCTTGAAAATGTTTCTAATCGGATGTGCACTGTTGGTCACTACACCGGAATTAAATAAATCTGACGTATTCTGATTACACTGTTCATTTTCGTTAGAAAAATTTGCCTGTTCATTACGTAAATTTTGCAAACCAGGTGTGTCAAGCTGGGCAGCGTTCATTGTAACAGAATGTCCCGCGTCATCAATTGGCGTTAAATTAACAGAGGACACAATTGAATTTGTTTGCTCATCATTAGAATTAAAATCACTGATTGTCCGTAAATGGAGGATTATCATTATTATTACACAGAGTGACGCAAGTATTATCGGTCAAACTATTCGAGTCGGCTATTTCACTCATTACACATCGCGATGTACTGTTAACAGTTTTTCGTGGCATTTTTCACAAATCAAAATTAAGCACAAATGAAACAAAGACAAAGCGAAATAGAACAAACATTTACAACAAAGAAGAATAAATTGCTGATGATCTGTGAAAGAAAGAGTGACAAATTAGTAAATGGGTTGCGTCAGATGCAAACTATGTTTAAGTAAATAAGAGCAGATATATGACTACTTATCAGAAAATTCACAAAGAAATACGATCCTGGCAGGGTCGCCAAGTGTAAAAATAATAATAAAAATATGAATAATGAATGTGATTCTAATTTAATGTAACCTCTGAACAAAATTGGTTCCCATTTATAATCTCTGTGCAGAAATGCATTCATATTTAATGTACCCAAAAAATTCTTTTCTCATTGAATGTAAACTCGAAACAGAAAAATTCCTAAACCCCAAAAACACAAAAAAATTTCAGTAACCTGGGAAATTTTAGGACGACAGCAGCGCTGCGCCACGGCCCTGTATTCTGAATAAAAAAAAGCAAAAATTCTTACCTCAATAAAAACGGCGAATATATCTGCTCTTACCTAAAAAATTTCGGCACAGCTCCGTGCAATGCTGGCCTATACATTTGTGATTTGTGAAAGGAATGATCATGCATTGGATAAATTCTTTAAATTGAAATGAATGCTTTTTATAAAAAATTACTTTATATTATAAAAAATATTATTAGGGCATTTTTTTTAAAAAAAATTGGATGACAGTTCACATACATTACTAGATATGCGCAAGGCTGCTTCTTTACCTTATACAATAATACTCATCCTCCAGAGTCCCGACCAGAGCAGACTGCAGACACGTGCAGCCACGCGCAGACTACTCTGACTACTGCAGACTAGCGACAAGCAACAACTAACTACATACTGCTCTCTGGTCAGAGACTCTCCTATGCCTTGCCTATTGCAGGCAGCGCATACCTCTTACATCCTCTGCATTTAACAGTGGAATTCCCGTTGCACTCTTAATGTTACCACCGTTGCTTTTAATGTCACCAAAGGTTGTTTTGACTTTCCTGTATGCTGAGTCTGTCCTTCCGACAATCATATCTTTTTCAATGTCTTCACATTTTTCCTGCAGCCATTTCGTCTTAGCTTTCCTGCACTTCCTATTTATTTCATTCCTCAGCGACTTGTATTTCTGTATTCCTGATTTTCCCGGAACATGTTTATACTTCCTCCTTTCATCAATCAACTGAAGTATTTCTTCTGTTACCCATGGTTTCTTCGCAGCTACCTTCTTTGTACCTATGTTTTCCTTCCCAACTTCTGTGATGGCCCTTTTTAGAGATGTACATTCCTCTTCAACTGTGCTGCCTACTGCGCTATTCCTTATTGCTGTATCTATAGCGTTAGAGAACTTCAAACGTATCTCGTCATTCCTTAGTACTTCCGTATCCCACTTCTTTGCGTATTGATTCTTCCTGACTAATGTCTTGAACTTCAGCCTACTCTTCATCACTACTATATTGTGATCTGAGTCTATATATGCTCCTGGGTACGCCTTACAATCCAGTATCTGATTTCGGAATCTCTGTCTGACCATGATGTAATCTAATTGAAATCTTCCCGTATCTCCCGGCCTTTTCCAAGTATACGTCCTCCTCTTGTGATTCTTGAACAGGGTATTCGCTATTACTAGCTGAAACTTGTTACAGAACTCAATTAGTCTTTCTCCTCTTTCATTCCTTGTCCCAAGCCCATATTCTCCTGTAACCTTTTCTTCTACTCCTTCCCCTACAACTGCATTCCAGTCGCCCATGACTATTAGATTTTCGTCCCCTTTTACATACTGCATTACCCTTTAAATATCCTCATACACTTTCTCTATCTGTTCATCTTCAGCTTGCGACGTCGGCATGTATACCTGAACTATCGTTGTCGGTGTTGGTCTGCTGTCGATTCTGATTAGAACAACCCGGTCACTGAACTGTTCACAGTAACACATCCTCTGCCCTACCTTGCTATTCATAACGAATCCTACACCTGTTATACCATTTTCTGCTGCTGTTGATATTACCCGATACTCATCTGACCAGAAATCCTTGTCTTCCTTCCACTTCACTTCACTGACCCCTACTATATCTAGATTGAGCCTTTGCATTTCCCTTTTCAGATTTTCTAGTTTCCCTACCACGTTCAAGCTTCTGATATAAATTTTGGATATAGTAAAGTATTGGTCAGTTTTTAATTACATAAGTTAATAATTTCTTGAATTCGATCAATTTTTTTAAAAATTCCTGTAAATATTGGAAATATCGACCTATACATCGAAATTTCGACGTACGTGTCTCGATAACATAAACATCATATGAATATTGACACAACATACATCTATCCTTTTAAAAATTTGCCCATCCCTAACTAGTACACGCGAAGCAGCGTTGGAACTGGCACGTATTGCTCGGGAATCGAGTCGAACAAAACAGCATCTGTTGATGGTGTGGTTCACGATAATGCCTGGATCGCGGAAAGCTTTTGATACGGCCTTGCTCCCTCACCTTCTAAACAAAATACTTGATCACAAAAATCATTACCTGAACCTGACTAGATTACAGTATTACATGCTTGAAAGGGAACTTGAATGGCTACAACCGGTTAAAACGGTTTTGAAATCGAGAGACCTGTACATTCTCCTACCTATGAACTGCTAGTTGACAAGATAGGGAAGCTGTTCTCCATCACATAATCGTACCTGGGAGCATGGGGACCGACGATCTTTTTGTCTGTGTTGAAGATAAAATGACAGAGTACTGGAAAGGAAGGGTAATGGAAAACTTTTCGATAAGACAGATCTGTTACAAAGAACTCAGGATCATCGTGTGTGTGAGAGTCCTAGTAGTCCAGAGCACTGTGTGTTATCGAGAGTCAACACAGCAAGCGCGGCAATAATACGTACTTGCTTGCCTAGCAACTAACAGCAAAATGAATGTTGAAAATCTCAATTGGCAGACACTCCGCAAAAACAAGACGGGCTTAAGAAGCAAGACGGAACTCGTGTATATTGTCAACAGTGAGTAGCACGAATCTGTGGAACACGACTTACTACCCGTTGTACACGTGTTTTCAGTAGTACGTACAGCGCATAAATAGACGGAAATACACATTATTGTTTCATCGGGCGATTCCTGAACAATTACTGGAAACAGTCGCGTTGTAATCTACCCACTGGAAAATTACCCTCTATCACGCAATAATTAATAATGGTCAATCAAATCATCCACATTTATTTACGTTTGAAAAGTATCTGATCAGATTTCCTAGTAATATATGCGCCGACAGCTCGTCGACGCCAAGGTATTTTTCTAGTACCTTTATTCCTTGGAACAAGAGAGGTACGAAAATGCATGCTCCATGGTTATTGTAGTTAGAGAGAGAGAGAGGAACAGCTTCGGAAGTATTCGTTTGAAGATTAGCGGATTGCTAAAAGAGTTTTATTTATTCTTCTTCGCGTTAAAGCGAGCTCGTAAAGAGGATAGTTTGTGCCGCTAGCGCGATAGTAAAGAGAAATATAAACCTGTACCAGCAAATAACAAGAGACTTGGAACCAACACCAAACGGAACATGTATGGAAATGAACCAATATAATTTTGCCTCCGAAATAAGGTTTGTGACCATTTTATTCTAGAGTGAATGACGAATGAGTTCTCTGTCTGAATCATTGATGATTGTCTGGGCCCTGTAATTAATTGGGAAGTTTCAGCTGTGACGGAGAGAGCCTGCAATCTCTAAGTTTATAAATCGTCCAAAAAGGCTTCGTCCACATCTGAAATTTTAGATCTGTCGTAAACTGAACGAATTGTTCAAGCGATCGATTTTCCCAACTGAATGCAGCGCTTAATAATAATAACCAATGCAAAGATTTTTTTTCTAGCAAGCCAGCCGCTGAATATTAAGACGAAGGGCTCCACCAGAGATTCTACTAGGCTGATTTCAAGTAATTAATATAGTTTAAACTGTATACAGGTAAAGAACATTTCTGTGTGAGAGTGAAAGAGCGATAAAAGCGACAGATACACTTCTGTACAGACAACATATTACACCGAGTTAGCAGCAAGCTGCATTCACCACATATAGACTTTTATCATTTACACAAAAGCAAATACAGAATTCAATTATAATGGCCAATCCGTGACAGGACACGTTTTTGGACGTTGTTAAAATAATTTTGTTCTCTGTTTCATGTGAACTACGACGAGACAACTTAACTTGGAAAAGAGAAGAGATACTCGCAGGCGAATTAGTTGGATCTTCAAAGAAAAGCAGCACGCTGGGCGCAGGAGATAGGCCAGATCTATAATTTTTTATTAAAGCTTGCTAGTATTGAGGAAGTAGACGTAGATTTGAACATTTACGAATTGTGTTCATGCTACATGTAGATTGGTTGAACTGCCCTAGTTGCATTTATCTGAATAAGTACTATAAGAAAGTAGCCACAGAAGTATTATTGTGTGAAAGGAGATATATACATATTGACTGTAGAATATTTATATGGTTTTAACTAGGGCAATGTTTAAGATCAGTCAAGCAGAGCAGAGCAACACGCAACAGCCTTCAGCTGTGAGCACGGATGATAGTGATGTAGTAAGAAGTGTGGTAGAACCGATCGCTACAGATAGCGTAACAGAACGCCCTGTAGACACGGCTGGAGAGGTAACAGCAAGTATGCAACAGGGATTAGATCCATTAGTAATTATCATGAGACAGATGCAGATGATAACCGAGAGCATGAATAATATGAAAATCGATATTAACGCGAAATTAGCCTCAGTTACTGAAGGGCAAAACCATTTGAATACAAAATTAGCCTCAGTTACTGAAGGGCAGGAAAATTTGAAAACCGACATTAACGCGAAACTAGCCTCAGTTACTGAAGGGCAAGAAAATCTGAAAATCGACATTATCGCGAAGTTCGCCTCAGTTAATGAGGGGCAGGAAAATCTGAAAGCTGAGATTAAGCAGCAGTTACACGACAGTTTTTCCGAATTAGAGCAGCGGATAGAGGCGAAGACAAAGGAACTTAAAGATCAGGCCGAAGAGACGGAACGAAAATTAACTGCACAAATAGAATTGGTTAAAGCTCAATGTGAGGAATCTACTCACCGCGTACGTGTAGAAATGAAGGAGTATGTGGCTATTAAGATAGACACCGTACGGGAACAGGTGGAAATGGTTCCGCAATTAGTACAGAAGCAAGATGCCATGTCATGTGCAATTGCGCAACTTCCTGAATTGGCACGTACGCAGACGAACTTAAAGGAAAGTGTGGAACATCTGACAGAACGTCAGGCGTTATAGACCACCAAATTAATATATTAACGGGTAAACTATCCGAAATCACATTAGAAAACAAAAGGCTAATGTGTGAACACGTTGAGCAAAATGTTAAAGCAGCATTCCAGAGTCTATGCGGCAAACAGGAAGAGAATTTGTTTGCGAAAGGACTTGAGGAAGTGCGACAGCAGTTAGGTGCAGATTTTGAGCAATGGAAACAAACGATAGCAGAGTCGATACGCGTTTCACAACAAGGCTCAGAACAAATGAATACCGGCCAGCAGCAGAAGTTGCAAGCGACTATAGAGCCAGTTACTGCACATTCGCACACGATACCGACTTGTGTGAGTAACTCGAATATTAAATTGCCACGAGCTAGTTGTTCGCGCGAAGTTTTATCGGACGGAGATTACGAAAGCCTGTGCCATGCCGAAGAAAAAATGATAAAGCATCGGCAATTTCAGATTTTTAACACGGACAAAAGGGGGGTCCATCCGATTGTTTTTATCAGGAGTTTTAAAGGAGTGCTACCCAGAAATTGGTCGGAGTGGCAGAAGATCAGTTTCGTTACTGGGTATATACAAGGTTCGGGGGCGATCTGGGCCTCGGACATGACGTCTGTTTGCTCGACCTATGACGATTTTGAGAAAGCGTTTTTAGCAAAATTTTGGTCAGAAGGGGTACAGGAACGCCTAAGGCAGGAGGTGCTCTACCCAGAGCCTTTCTCTTTTTCGAAAGGAAGCCTTAGGAAGTATTTTGAGAAATATATAAATAAAACTAGATATTGGGACAGACCTATGCCTTTGCCAGATATAATAAACATACTTAAGGCAAGACTACCAACTAGTATACGGAATCAATTAATTTACGGCAATGATAAAGACTTGGAGTCGTTCCTCACAACGTTAGATCATATAGACATTATAGAAGAGAACAACCAGAAAGCCCGCAACAATAGATTCCAATATAGGGAGATAGAACCTCCGCCAAATGGTAGGCAAGGGAACGAACAGAGATCGATAAATAGTGGAGAAACCCCTCAAAATATCAACAATAATACCGGCAATAGTCTTGCGAGGGGCTATCCAAGGAACAACAGGAATGGGAAACGATACAATCCCGTATGGGGGAACGAAAGGAATTTCAGACCGCAAGCATGGAACAATAACGGTAATAGAAAGTGGAACCAACCGGGGGGAATAAACTCAAATAGACAAAATCAGTGGGGACGGACATCTACGAATCAACCGGTGATTACCGAAGTGACGGATGATGTCAACCACCAGACGAATCAAAATCCAACAAACTAGTAAGGACCCACTCGTGCCCCGGAGGAGCGGTCAACAATAGGTTGAGGGGCAACAGGATATGTGTACCAATGCTAACGTACAATGATGGACGATTACTGGCAGATGAATTGACCGAGGACTTAGAACCCAAAGATGAGGATAAGGAACAGGTGGCAGTAGCCGAAGTGCAAGTCATTTTGGAGACTGTACCTATAACGGCGGTTTTAGACACAGCTGCAACCACGAATGTTATTTCGGAGGCTCTATTCAACAAGATCAGAAATATAAGACGAGTACCAATTTTTCCAGTTCAAAATTGTAGAATAATAGGCGCCGTTGGGGCCAGATCGGCTAATGTAAAAGTGCAGTCACTACTTAGTGTAGAAGTAGGAAATGTAGCAATATTAAGCACATTCCTTGTTGTGAAAAATTTGGTGGTAGACTGCATTATCGGAGTCGACAGCCTACGTCAATACGGATGCAGAATAGATTTTAAAACAGGAAAAATTTGGTTAAATGTAAATAAACAAGAAATTGAGTTGGACTTGTTGAAAAAGGAAAGCCTTAACAGAAAATATAATACTGGGATCAGCGTGCAAGTAATCAGGACTGCACAGAATTCTAAACAGCACGTAAATAATGAGGTCCAAGTCAAAGGGGATTTCGGTCAATTAGTGTATGAGAAATTAAATGAATCCGACTGCATTATTGAAGATCAGAAGCAGCAGCTCAAAGAATTATTATTAGCGTATGAAAACGTGTTTGATGAGAGGCCAGGAGTTATTAAGGGATACATATGCCATCTCTACGTTAAGCCGCATGAAACATATTGTAGAACTTTCTATCCTGTTCCCTGGAGGCTAAAGGCTCAAGTCCAAAAAGAAATAGATCGCATGTTGAAATGGGGTTTGATCGAACCCTCCACAAGCCCATACTTCTCCCCATTGTTGGTCGTGACATAGCATACCCGGGATCGAACAAAATAAAAGGGTTATTTTCTCATAACGACTTAAGGAAATATAATGAAGATTAGAAGATAGTGAGTAATGGTGTTCCGAGTGACAGAAATGAACGCTCGTAAAAATTATAACCATAAACTCTGTGTGTAGTGATAGAAACCTTTAAATTGAAATAGTTAATCAGTAACATAGAGTATAGAAATAGTGACTAACTATTATTATCAAGTGTTGTACAGAAGATAGTGGAGATAGGCTTCACCTGTGTTGGGGTGAATATAAGACTTTAGCATTGCTAATGTCATCAAGAATGATTAAGGATCTGACTGAACTTCAAGAAAATGAAATGTTTCACGCAAATGACGCTGAATAATCTAAAGAGGTTCCGAGTGAATATTCATATATAATCTCATGTGAACGCTTAGATGTGTAAACGTGTGAAGGAATGTGTTGTGGTAGTGAATTGTGAGTGACGGTTAACGCCGCAAAGATAATTTCCCGCGCAAAACAGTTGACGTCGGCGCGAGAATTAAAATCGATATAGACGATACAGAGATGCTTTGTAAGAGACTCGCACCAAACGTGAGGATAAACTGATTCATGTTGCACTTTAAAAGGGATAGGTGTTATAATTAGAAGTTAAGAGTTTTTAATTTAGTAATGAATGATTAAAGAAAGTAAATATTCATAGATTCAGTAGTAATTTAATGGTTCGTGTTCGTTTGAGAATTTTTTTGTGAAAAATCCATTTCCATATATGAGCATGGATGAACACCGTATGAATCAGAGAGTAAATGAAAGAGGTGAATCCGCATTTCTCAATGCTAATAACTTTTACATTTCAGCGCTCAAACGTAAAAATATATATATTTAAATTAAAAGGTTTTGAGTATAGCTAAATTATATGACTTATCAAGGAAATATGGATGATGTCTTGGTATAAAATGAACTACACTTTCCATTATTCGATGATTTGAATCCAAAATCTATAGTAAGTTACATGAATCCTTTAAATTACGAAGAACAAATCAGTGATAGAAAAATCTGTGAAAACTTTTGGACTTATAAACACAAGTGGGAAGGCAAAGTAAAAAAGGAGTATTCAAACGAGAAAAAATCGGATGATGCTTTTGGCAACATCATTAAGTAATCGTTGAATTCCGTGAAGTATGTCGTAACACAAAGGATCCATGAAGCCATAAGGATTTTGCTTTCAAAAAGGAGAATCTTGGACGGTGCAACCTAATCAGTTCTCTTACAGGAAGAGTTTCCCTTTTGGTCATTGCTAATTCTTTTGGAATGAATGTTGCATGTGAATTCGAGTATCCCTGTTCCTTCTACTCTTCCCATTGTGGGCCGCGTAGAAGATCAACTACCGAGTGGGCCACGTAGAAGATCGACTACAAATGTGGACGTCGGGGACATGCAAGACCCGGGGGAGTTTAGCACCGCAAGATATTGTACTAGAAGCAAGATTGTAAAACGCGAATTCACGTTATTTATTGTAAAACGTTTTTTTTTGCTAGAGGCACAAACCACTCTTCTCCAAATTGTGATACAAATTGATCCCTGTCTTTCCTTTAGAGATGAATTTCAAAATTATTTTTGTTCTTCTATAGGCTTTCCTATCTTCTATGTACCGTAGGCTGGGGGTCTAAGCTTAAGAGGTTTTCCAAGGTTTCCCTGCTTAAGAAAGTTCCCGAATGGGTAGACCCTGACATCAGTTCATAAAAGATCATCTTCCTTGGTTGTGCACAGCAAACATAACACCTAGATGCACGTAAAAGCAATACAGCCGCGGTACCTGTCTCTTCATTTCTTCTGTCTTCAACATTTCTTTTCTCCGTCTGTCTCAAATATAATATTCCCTTTCAGTCGGAGGACTGACAATCATCACTTCCGGGTTATCCAAGCTAATGGATAGCTCGCGAAGTGTGTTCGGTAAATCAAAATTGAGCTCACAAACTTCGCTCGCTGCGAGGGGCATTGTAATCTACCCACTGGAAAATTACCCTCTATCACGCAATAATTAATAATGGTCAATCAAATCATCCACATTTATTTACGTTTGAAAAGTATCTGATCAGATTTCCTAGTAATATATGCGCCGACAGCTCGTCGACGCCAAGGTATTTTTCTAGTACCTTTATTCCTTGGAACAAGAGAGGTACGAAAATGCATGCTCCATGGTTATTGTAGTTAGAGAGAGAGAGAGGAACAGCTTCGGAAGTATTCGTTTGAAGATTAGCGGATTGCTAAAAGAGTTTTATTTATTCTTCTTCGCGTTAAAGCGAGCTCGTAAAGAGGATAGTTTGTGCCGCTAGCGCGATAGTAAAGAGAAATATAAACCTGTACCAGCAAATAACAAGAGACTTGGAACCAACACCAAACGGAACATGTATGGAAATGAACCAATATAATTTTGCCTCCGAAATAAGGTTTGTGACCATTTTATTCTAGAGTGAATGACGAATGAGTTCTCTGTCTGAATCATTGATGATTGTCTGGGCCCTGTAATTAATTGGGAAGTTTCAGCTGTGACGGAGAGAGCCTGCAATCTCTAAGTTTATAAATCGTCCAAAAAGGCTTCGTCTACATCTGAAATTTTAGATCTGTCGTAAACTGAACGAATTGTTCAAGCGATCGATTTTCCCAACTGAATGCAGCGCTTAATAATAATAACCAATGCAAAGATTTTTTTCTAGCAAGCCAGCCGCTGAATATTAAGACGAAGGGCTCCACCAGAGATTCTACTAGGCTGATTTCAAGTAATTAATATAGTTTAAACTGTATACAGATAAAGAACATTTCTGTGTGAGAGTGAAAGAGCGATAAAAGCGACAGATACACTTCTGTACAGACAACATATTACACCGAGTTAGCAGCAAGCTGCATTCACCACATATAGACTTTCATCATTTACAAAAGTAATCAAAGAAATTCATTATAGCGTCTAGTAAATACGTGGTAGTAAGCGAAAGGAACTACATAAATTCGAACTATTACGTAAACCTAATAACAGAAAATACAGCGGCCAGACAGATTCATAGGAAGAATTCCCAGGAAGTATACGGCACGAACGAAGGAAGTACTGTAACAACTCTTGTTCGATCGATACTTGAATACAGTCGCTCATCCTTCGACTCTTGCTGGGCAAAATTGACAGAGGAAAAAACAATAAGACGCAAAGAAGATCAGCACGTTACGTGACGGATATTCTAATCCAATTTTAGTGGCAGGCGGTACAAGAGAGACGTTGTGTGCCACGGTGTTCTTGACTGTCCAAATACCCATAAGACCCACGCAAAATACACTGAAGAGCCAAAGAAACAGATACAACTAACTAATATTGTGTAGAGCCCCCGCGAGCACGCAGAAATGCCGCCACACGACGTGGCATGGACTCGACTAATATTTGAAGCAGTGCTGGAGAGAACTGACACCTTGAATCCTGCAGGGCTGTCCATAAATCCATAAGAGTACTAGGGGGTGGAGATCTATTCTGAACAGCACGCTGCAAGGTATCCCAAAAATGCTCAATAAAGTTCATCTCTGGGGAGTTTGGTGGCCAGCGGAGGTCTTTAAACTCAGGAGATTGTTCCTGGAGCAACTCTGTAGCAATTTTGGACGTGTGATGCGTCACATTGGCCTTCTGGCATTGCCCAAGTCTGTCCGAATGCACAATAGACATGAATGGACGCAGCTGATCAGACAGGGTGGTTACGTACGTGTTACCTGTCAGAGTCGTATCTAGACGTATCAAGGATCCCATATAACTCTAACTGCACACGCCCCACACCATTATAGAGCCCCCACCAGCTTGAACAGTCCCCTGCTGACGTGCAGGTTCCACGGATTGAGGAGGTTCTCTCCATACCCGTACACGTCCATCCGCTCGATACAATTTGAAACGAGGCTTGTCCGACCAGGCAACATGTTTCCATTCATCAACAGTCCAATTACGGTGTTGACGGTTCCAAGTGAGGGGCAAAGTTTGTGTCGTGCAGTCATCAAGGATACACGAGTGGACCTTCGGCTTCGAAAGCCCATATCGATGATGTTTCGTTGAATGGTTCGCATGCTGACACTTGTGGAGGGCCCAGCACTGAAATCTGCAGCAGTTCGCGGAAGGGTTGCGCTTTTGTCACGTTGAACAATTATCTTCAGTCGTAGTTGGTCGCGTTCTTGGAGGATCTTTTCCCGGCCGCAGTGATGTCGCAGATTTAATGTTTTACCGGATTCCTGATATTCACGGTACACTCTTGAAATGGTCGTACGGGAAAATTCCTATTTAATCTCTACCTCGGAGATGCTGTGTCCCATCACCCGTGCGCCGACTATAACACAACGTTGAAACTCAATTAAATGTTAATAATCTGCCATTTTAGCAGCAGTAAACGATCTAACAACTGCATCAGACACACGTTGTCCTACTGCAGCCCCTTATTCTGCCTGTTTACATATCTCTGTATTTGAATAAGCATGCCTATACCGTTTTCTTTGGCGTTTCGGTGTATTTGTTCGTGTTATATAATTTTCGTCGGAAGACCATGATATTGAAATTAGAGTTTCAAGTTCAGACGTAGGTCGACCAACAGCTATTTTTCCCGCGCAACTTCCGCAGCCTGAGCAGGAAAGGGAGGAAGCGGTAGTGGTATACGAAGTACGCTCTGCCGTGCACCTCAGGGTAGTTTGCGGGGCACAGATGGAATGTAGTAACGTAGCCGTAGTGACAGACTGAAAAAATCACTTTGCAAGGAGGTACTGCACAACAAGTATTCCTGGCGCCAAACACTCAAAAAATGGTTCAAATGGCTCTGAGCACTATGGGAATTAACTTCTGACAAGGGAACCTCCCCATCGCACCCCCCTCAGATTTAGTTATAAGTTGGCACAGTGGATAGGCCTTGAAAAACTGAACACAGATCAATTGAGAAAACAGGAAGAAGTTGTGTGGAACTGTGATAAATAAACAAAATATACAAACTGAGTAGTTCACGGGAAGATAAGCAACATCAAGGACACTGGGACCGCACGAGCGCCGTGGTCTCGTGGTAACGTGAGCAGCTGCGGAACGAAAGGTCCTTGGTTCGAATCTTCCATCGAGTGAAAACTTTAATTTTTTATTTTCAGTTTATGTGACAAACTCTTATGTTTTCATCACTTTTTTGGGAGTGATTATCACATCCAGAAGAAAACCTAAATCGGGCAAGGTAGAAGAATCATTTTACCCATTCGCCAAATGTACAAGTTAGGTGGGTCGACAACATATTCCTGTCATGTGACGCACATGCCGTCACCAGTGTCGTATAGAATATATCAGATGTGTTTTCCTGTGGAGGAATCGGTTGACCTATGACCTTGCGATCAAATGTTTTCGGTTCCGACTGGAGAGGCACGTCCTTTCGTCTACTAATCGCACGGTTTTGCGATGCGGTCGCAAAACACAGACACTAAACTTATTACAGTGAACAGAGACGTCAATGAACGAACGGACAGATAATAACTATGTAAAAATAAAGAAAGTAAAATTTTCACTCGTGGGAAGACTTGAACCAAGGACCTCTATTTCTGGAACTGCTTACGCTACCACGGGACCACGGCGCTCCTCAGGTCACGTTCTCCTTGATGTTGCTTATCTGGCCCATGGACTACTCAGTTTGTATATTTTGCTTATTTTTTCACAGTTCCACACAACTTCTTCCTGTTTTCTCAATTGATCTGTGTTATCAAGGCCTATCCACTGTGCCAAGTTATAATTAAATCTGAGGGGGGTGCGATGGGGAGGTTCCCTTGTGAGGTCATCAGTCCCCTAGAACTTAGAACTACTTAAACCAAACTAACCTAAGGACATCACACACATCCATGCCCGAGGCAGGATTCGAACCTGCGACCGTAGCGGTCGGGCGGTTCCAGACTGTAGCGCCTAGAACCGCTCGGCCACTCCGGCCGGCGCCAAACACTCAGCAAAGAACTATAATAAAGTCAGAGAAGGTTGTGGTGAAGGCAGATTTCTGGTGTCAACTATGGCGAGTGCATTGGGATCCTTAGAGTTTAATGGCCAGCCAGCGTAACTGGCTAACTGACTGCTCTACGTCTGGCAGCGGGAGTGAGCGAAACTGTTTGCTTGACGGCCCGCCCGGCTAGAGGACTGGATTTACGAGGTGAGGCCGGTCATAATCGCAGCATAAAGACGTCGGGGTGGGCCGCCCGCATTCCTGCTCACCGCGCCTTTGCTCTCTGCTCGCCTTTATCTCGGCGCGCCGGGGCGGCCAGCTCCATTAAGCGGAGAGGCTGCGCTTGTTTCCCTCCGAGATACCACTTCATAAATATGAATTTATGCGCCGACAGTTTAGGCTAACCAGGCCGTAGTGTGTGGCTGCCGAGCGCGGCTGCAGTCAGCGGCTGGTCCGTCTGTTCTGGCGGCAGGCACGGGTCCGGCCTACCAGCGCAGCTCGACCTGTGGGCAGAAACTGCACTGGGTGGGGCCAATCAGCAGCGGACGTCACGCCAGGAAAGAAAATCGTGAGACGCAAAGGTAATTTCGAGAGTACACCAAGGGAGTGTTATACGGCTGTTACTGTTTACAATATATACAAACATCAAAAAAAGTTTTCTATCACCTCGGTTCCGAGAGTCCTAAACCTGTACAGAAAATTGGAATAGAGATCAACACAAGCATCATTTCCGCCATTTTTATCGCTCATGAAAAACACATGTTGCATGTTGCACCACCATAGAGCGAGACCGTCAGAGGTTGTGGTCCAAATTTCTGTACACACCGGTACCTCTAACACCCAGTAGCACGCCCTCTTGCATTGATGCTTCCCTGTGTTCGTCGTGGCATGCTACTCACAAGTTCATCAAGGAACTGTTGGTCCACATTGTCCCACTCCTCAACGGCAATTCGGCGTAGATCCCTCAGAGTGGTTGGTGGGTCCTAAACTGCCCTTTTCAATCTGTCCCAGGTATTTTCGATAGAGTTCTTGTCTGGAGAAAATGCTGGCCACTCTAGTCGAGCGATGTCGTTATCCTGAAGGAAGTCATTCACAAGATGTGAACGTTGAGGGAGCGAATTGTCCATGAAGACGAATGCCTCGCCAATATGCTGCCGATATGGTTGCACTATCGTTCGGAGGATAGCATTCGCGTATCGTACAGCCGTTACGGCGCCTTCCATGACCATCAGCTGCGCCACATAATGCCACCTCAAAACAGCAGGGAACCTCTACCTTGCTGCACTCGCTGGACAGTGTGTTTAAGGTGTTCAGCCTGACCGGGTTGCCTCCAAACACGTCTCCGACGATTGCCTGGTTGAAGGCATATGCGACACTCATCGGTGACGAGAACGTGATGCCAATCCTCAGCGGTCCATTCGGCATGTTGTTGGACCCATCTGTATCACGCTGCATGGTGTCGTGGTTGCAAAGATGGACCTCGCCATGGACGTCGGGAGTGAAGTTGCGCATCATGCAGCCTATTGCGTACAGTTTGAGTCATAACGCGACGTCCTGTGGCTGCACGAAAAGCATTATTCAACGTGGTGGCGTTGCTGTCAGGGTTCCTTCGAGCCACAATCCGTAGGTACCGGTCATCCACTGCAGTAGTACCCCTTGGGCGGCCCGAGGGAGCCATGTCATCGACAGTTCCTGTCTCTCTGTATCCCCTCTGTAGTGTCGGCAGACTTGCCAACACTACGCACACTAATTGAAAGAGGCGGCCAAGATGCACGCGCAAACTCACGAAGGATGGAGTGAGGTCTGAAACAGGATACGTAATGAAGGCTATAAAGAAAAGTACGTAGCTTCTGGACTACTTAACTTTAATCCATCCTTTATATACATCGTTCTTGATGAGACATCTGGAGATTGTGGCGATACAAGTGAGACTCTTTAGATACAAGCTATCTAAGGCTAATGGCGCCTTGCTAGGTCGTAGCCATGGACTTAGCTGAAGGCTATTCTAACTATCTGCTCGGCAAAGGAGCGAGGCTTCGTCAGTGTAGTCGCTAGCTAAGTCGTCCGTACAACTGGGGCGAGTGCTAGTACGTCTCTCGAGACCTGCCGTGTGGTGGCGCTCGGTCTGCGATCACTGGCAGTGGCGACACGCGGGTCCGACATGTACTAATGGACCGCGGCCGATTTAAAGCTACCACCTAGCAAGTGTGGTGTCTGGCGGTGACACCACACCCTCCATGTCCGAACAACATCTCTTTGGTTCACTCCGAGACGCCTGTCACAAAGAAACACTGTGGACGCGATCAGACAGACCTCGGTATTGACCGTCTAGGCATGGTTGAACTACAGACGAGCCGTGTACCTCCTTGGTTGAATGACTAGAACTGATCGGCTGTCGGACCCCCTCTGTCTAATAGGCGCTGCTCTGCTCATGCATGGTTATTTACATCTTTGGGTGGGTTGTGTGACATCTCTGAAGTCAGAGGGACTGTGTGTGTGATACAATATCCACAGTCAACGTTTATGTTCAGGAGTTCTGGGAACTGGGGTGATACAAATTTTTTTCTGATGTGCGTATTAATGATCTAGTGGATAATAGTCCGAGGCTACGTCACGCTATTCGCGGACGATGCTGCTGTCTGTAGGATTGTTGTAATGGCAGAAGACGGTAGCGAAGTGCAGGGGGATCGACGACTGTTGCACGGACTTGCTACTGACTGTGGACGTAAATAAATGGAACGTACTGAGCGTAGTTGGGTTGAAGAGATCTGGTACTGATCGATTAAAGCATTAGTGACAAATCACTGCAAACACTAACTACCGTGAAATATCTAGAAATAACCATAAGGAGTGACCTGAAGTGTCCATATAAAAAAAAAAAATATTATGAAAAACAGATGCCAGGCTGAGATTCAGTGGGAGAATCTCAAGGAAAGGTAATGTAATTCATCCACGACACAAGTGGCTTACGAAACACTCGGCGGACAGATTCTTGAATATTCAGCATAGTGGGAACCTTACCAAGTAGGATCCATAGCCGAGATGCCATGGAGAGCCACTCTTTTCATTACGGGATCATTTACTCGGTTCGAGAGCGTTAGCCGTTTCCACACACGCAACAATAGTGTCGCCACAGCTAGTGGCATACTGCAGTTGCAATTCCCAGTTGCACAACTTAAGAGACGCAACATGTGTCATGCCACAAAAAGTGCGACTTGGTTGTGTTTTGTTGCGCCATTTTCTTTCCACCACTGCTACCTGGTGGCAGTATTTCGAAACACGAGTATTCTTTCGCAGTTATCGTGGAGTAATTGTTGCTGTAATCCATCCGATTTCAGTGTGTTTTCACTTTATTACTGAAAACTGTGAAAACAATGGTCGGCAGGTACACTTTCTCAACTTCTGGAACTACAAGAACAGCAAGCTACCGTCTTCTGCATCAGTGAGCGCTCGTGCGTGTGTGTATGTGAGTGCGTGTTTGAGTGTGTGTGTGAGTGTGTGTGTGAGTGTGTGTGTGTGTGGGGGGGGGGGGGGCTGTATTTTCAAATCAAGGACGTATCTCACAATCTTAAAAAAATTTTGGATGAATAAATAAATAAACCTAATATACGTAACCAAAAAAGCGAATCGTATAAACTTCGTGATTTGTGAGACAAAGCGTTGTATAAATCGTGGATTATATACACGAAATAGCTTCCTGGTGTGATGTGATAGCTGTTAAACTAAACATTAGTTATCAGAAATGCCTACATCAACGAATACAATAACACTGTAAAATCGTGGAAGAGTGGCGTGCCTGCAAATGGTATCGACATGCCAACGCTTGCTTATTAGCACTGCATACCGTATTTTCGTCTCTGTGGTCTATTTACAGATCCAACATTTGGGTTTCGGCTTCCTTGTATTTAATTCTTGTCACAGCTCTAATGCCATAACGGGCACTGTAATACTCATATCTTATCATATGATTTCAGTTGACACCATATCGAAAGCTCCGCAGTTACGTAGAGTTTGTGAACAGCACTGCATCGAGTGAGCGTTTCAGATACTGTGGGCCAACATGAGTACTGCAACTGGATATTGGAATGTGATCATGATGAAGAGGTGTATATTGAAGCGCCTTTTCTTTACTATGAACCACTGCTGCAATTCGATACTTCGTACTATCAAAAACACCTGCTTATACGGGGAATTTCTAGAAGGAATTTGCAAACTTGAAAATTCGTACAAACTTATTCATATGAGTTATAAACCTAGTCTTGGCGTAATTTTGAAGGAAAATATATCAAGTTTTGAGTCATGTAGCACTATATAACCGGATGGCATCTACACAAGCGCTAGCGATAATTGAATAAAAGATGGCTACCTTCGGTGATCACGAGTGTGCTAGATGTGTGTTTTGTTTTGAAGAATTAAAATCGGAGACGACTGTCCAACGTAATTTTCGTACCGAAGGCTGTAAAGAGCTTCTTAGGAGAGGTACTATTTACGATGGCATAAGTGTTTTGTTGAAGCTGGGCGCTCGGTATGCCATAAAAGAAACCTCATGCTGATCACCTGAGCTTTATTAACATTCCTACAAAATCGACCCAGAGTGCACCTCGCGAGCAGGTCGTTCCACATGTGACTGTTTGGCGTATTTCGGAAGACATTCGCATCTCAAACCGTACAAATTAACAGTAGTGCAAGAGCTAAACGACATCCATACGATTGCTCGTCAGGACTTTTACGGGAAAGTGTTACATCTAATGGGTAAGTACGAATATTCCAGTGTAAACGTTGTTTTCAGTGACGAAGTGAAAGTCCGCTGCAAACCTGAGAACATGGTCGTGATAGCCCAAAATGTAACGTCTTTTGCGCATTGAGAAAGAACAAAATTTACCGTTCTCTCTTTTACCAAGAGAAAATAATCTACGAAATAGTGTATTGAACTATGATGGAAGTCTTTTTAATCTCGCTGAAATGAAGTTGTCCAAGGACGCAGCACAGTTACACTTCAGTCACCATGCCTCACTTCTCTTCCTGACTCATGTTCAGGATTTCCTCAATAACTGTTTTCGAGGTAAATGGATTGGTCGAGGTGCGCCGATTGCGTGTTCCACACTTCCACTGGAACTGACTCCCCTTGATTTATTCTTGTAGGAATTCGACAGGATATTGTGTTTGTACCACTGTTGCTGGCTTCTCTAGCAGAGTTCTGAGCGAGAATCTACGTCTCAGTTGAATAAGCTACTCCTGATATGCTGGAGCGAGTTTGGTAAGAAATCGAGTCACATTCTAGATGTTTAGGTATATCACAAAAAACTTGATGTGCTTTGCTGCAGGAATGACACCAAAACCAGGTCTGTGCGTCATACGTATAAATCTATACAAATTTTCAAAGCTGTAAAGTCCTTTTAGAAACGCTGACGTTGTCGCATTGGTGGTGGGTGCTCTTCCATTGTCCTGCACGAAATAGCCGTAGGAATTTCCTTTAGTTGTTAGTTTCTGTAGAGAACTGTTTCCGTGGTGGCTCAAATACTTGTGCCTTAGCATCTGTAGGGATACTGCACGTTGGTGCACGCCCTCCTGCTTCGTTTTGTGGTAAAAATGCCAACCTGACACTAGATACTAGGCTCGTAAAAGATGAAACGAAGTTTTCTACCGTATGTGGTCAGTATTGCCGAGGCACAGGCTTCATTACTCGTTACTGTCGTTGGTAAATGTTATTATGTAAAAATGGCTTCTGAAATTTATAGTCGATCCTCCAGTTAATGAGTATGGCTTGTCTATACAACTAATGGTTTTCATTGTTTCTTGGCTCCTCCCTTAAAAAATTCTAAATGCACTCACACAGTGTACTTTAAATTCCCAATATTTTGAACCGATGTTTATAAAGGGCTAGGTTGGTATTTACGATTAGTATTGCTGTGGCACTATACTTGGAAACTGTCATCATATTTTGCTCGTATGTTCCACAGAAAAGATTTCCATAGCTACAAACTGAGTGTACATATGAACAGTACGTAACATGCTGATGACATTCTGTTTGTATCTTTGTTCAAACCAATTCAACTGAGAATCAATTTCATTTCTAGAAAAGTTGTGTTTCTTGCGCAGTTTCCTGGTTCTTCTATTTAAACAAAAAAATCACAGTGTGCGTTTGTTTTCCATTACATTATGATTTCAATACGCAATGAGAAAATTTACCGTATGTTCGTCAATGTGAACTCATACTAACAGTTCTCTACAGCAACTAACAACTAAAGGAAGTTCCTACGGCTATTTCGTGCAGGACAATGGAAGAGCACCCACCACCAATGAGACAACGTCAGCGTTTCTAAGATATAATTAATCTCTGCATTCATCTGAGATGACAATTTAACCTTATAGTTGAATTGAATGTACGTACGTCGAACCAATGTTGATGTCGGCGATTTGCAGTTCCCGCACATGTCATTCACGGGCTCACGCCATCTATTGCTTTCGCACAGTGTTTAATTCAAAGGCAGCAGCATGTGAAACGTGTCTGGGAGTAAGGAACTGGAGTCTTACGAACACTGCCGACTCGGCCCCAGCCGGTTATGGAGTGCACGCGGAGAAGGATATATGGCGAGTGCCATAGAGCATCCGGTACTCCACGTCACTGCTGACTTGGCCTGCTGAATACCGATTCGGTACGAACTGCATACGGGGATAAATTATACATGTGACTAACGAAAGCTATCAGGCAATAACGAAATGGTACAAGTCTCGAGGGAACATTTGCACTTACACACACCTGTAATACTTCGCGAAGGAAAGGTGCCTGTGGGCACGAGGGATAGGGGTAACGTTTGCAATTAGGCGACTGAACCTACAGCTCACTGGCTGCTCAGTAACAAATACATACGATGTCCAACAGGTAGCTGTACTAAGTGAGAGTGGTCTCCATTGAGAACGAACGCCGGCGTGAGCGGCGGGTTGCATAGCCGGCAGGCGGCGGCAGCTCCGTGGGAAACTGGGTCAGGTCCGACCTACCTGCGCCCGCTGGCCGCAGCTCGGCTCAGCGCCCAAAAAGAGCAACGGCTGCGGCAGCCACGAGGTGGGCGAGCGCTGCGCCCGGGCACGGCGGGATGGTTTTTTGTCGCCGCGACGTGTGTCTTGTTGGCGTACCTGCAGAGGTGGAGAGGCTCTTCTCGTCTTTCACCAGAGATTCCCTCTTATCTGGCGGCGGCCGGCGTGGAGAATGCAGTGTAAACACGCCGCGCCGCCCGACTACCAGACCCTCCGCTTCCTGCGCGTCTCATCACTTCGAGGGCACTCTTTCCCCGCTTGCGTCAACTTTCACTAACGTGCATTTTTATTCCGGCCGACCAGGAACGAAGAGCTGTGACATGCATTTGGCAACACGAGTGTTTATTCTGGAACGCTTCTACGTGTCCTTACATATTCTCCTCTAGGTCTTCTACCGCAGCACCTTGAACACCAAGCGCTGTCGACATACCGGAGAGAGCAATGCACTTTAGTTGTGTAACGCTTATGAGTGCGATAACTTGTCGCGGCCAGTTCCCAAAAAGAACTTTCAAAACTGCGATTTCTCGGTTCACCCCTCTCCCCCTCCTCTCTCTCGCTCTCCCCCTCTCTCTCTGTCTGTCTCTCTCTCTCTCTCTCTATCTCTCTCTCTCTCTCTCTCTCACACACACACACAAATACACACGTACACACATCACTTCCATCGTGCTTTAAGGCAATGGAGATCACAAATTCATTTCTTAGTGAGCACTTGTGAATTTATTTTTAAAAAAAGTGTGTGAAATCTCTTGGGACTTAACTGCTATGGTCATCAGTCCCTAAGCTTACATACTACTTAACCTAAATTATCCTAAGGACAAACACACACACCCATGCCCGAGGGAGGACTCGAATCTCCGCCGGGACCAGCCGCACAGTCCATGACTGCATCGCCTCAGACCGCTCGGCTAATCCCGCGCGTCGAATTTATTTCAGGATGTCTTGAGCAGCGCACAGTATAGTTCATGAGGCCAAATGATGCCTTCAATAAACAAATAAGCGGCTACAGTGCAACGGAATTTTTTACATTGATGGAAACGTTGATCTAAAACATGGCGGTGAGGAAGCAAGGTATTTTATTTGTTATTTTGTGTTTCATACAGTACAAAAACAAGTTGAGAATGGTGTGCACGAGAATAGTCACCGAACATTAACGAATGGCAGTAAAGCAGAAAATCACTTACAGATGTACGTTTTGCATCAGTCGAAGAAGGGAGTACATTTCTTAGGAGTGTCATTCGTTGGGGAGAAAAGCATTACTACTGCCGAAATGCTCGTTTTTGAAAGATGCTTTGCTCTTGATTGTTACGATATTATTATTGTTGTTGTTGTTATTATCGCCTTATTACGATTTGTCTCTTGTCATCCGAAACACACAGGCAATGTTCCATTTTTCGTCTCGTTATCAGTTTGAGAAGGGCTCTGAATTTCATTTCGATGCAACGCACAGAATGAGATCGGTGTAGCGATTTTGAATATTTGAACGCTTGCTTTTTGCGACCAGAGGTGTTCCTAGTATAAGGCGTATGAACAGTTAAAAACATAGGGTCCACGAGGACACGTTTACGAAGGATATCTACAAACATTATCTCACATAGTAACAAATATTTGCGTAAGTGTGGATGTCGATGAGAAACTGGATGCCTGCCCAATTTGTGTCACCTACGTGAAATAATTTGGTGGTGCAATAGACCAGATGACTGACAGCCTGCCTTCAGTTTTCAACCGGGCGAAAATGTGGACCTTAAACTAAACCCGAAGAAATTTCGCGTAATTTGAGTATCCATAAGAAATTTAAAATCTCCGAACTCCACGAACAATTGCCTCCAAATTTTCTTACGGTATGTCAGTACTGTATCAGAAAACGATGGAAACCTTCGGCGCAACTTAGAACGAGTTGCTCAGTTGGACAAAAAATACAGTCGCCACGTCCAGGGGAACTTCCATTTGCCTCTATGTCCTCCAGACATTTCAGTACACATTTCCAGAGAATGCGAAACGTAAACCTGCGCAACCACTCGTTCTGTCGAACCTCCATATTCGCCGTGAAAACCGAATCGGCATGACTATGTGTTGCGTCTGCACATCCGTTTCCTTGACCATGTCAGTGCTTCAGACGCCAAGTTATTATTATTGGGGCAGACAGGCCTTGTGACTACCATCCGCTCCTCAGTTCACACCCGGCCTGGTGCGCCGCATTAGACAACCAGTAGCTGTCACCTCATCATAATCAGAATACGGCGCCACAATGATCTAGTAACCTCGCTGCGCCGGTCCCAAGAATAGAAACATCTGCAATCTCCCTCTTTGTTACTGCCGCCACCTGTGAAACAAGCTACCCTGCACTTGGCGCACAGTTCAGTGGTCTGTAGCATTTTCGGAAAAGTTGGAACACTCCCTTCTCTCAGTTTCGTAATTTTTCTAGAATAATTAACATATCTAACCAGTTTCCCTCTATCAAACAGCCGGGCGAATGCTCCCGCCTTCTCGCAGGTACGCTTCCTTTTCTTTGCATTTCTTAATCTGTAATACGGCTTGCTTTTCTTCTCTCTTCATTACGTGTGTTCTGTCACGTTCATTGCTGCGGCACGCACAGTTTAAATCTTGTTGCCTGCTTTGCTGCTCCACTTTCCTCGAACGAACATAAACTTGTTCTTTCTGCAGTAGCTGATAAAGTTTCCACCTTTTATACAACACACAGTGTGCAGTAACCTTAAGATGGAACAAAAACAGTAACTGATATATAACAGATACTGTGAAAGATCGTCAAGAGTACAAACCGATAAATAATAACTGTATTGCACACGTAACGTTGCTCAAGGAATCTTCAACACATACTGCAAAAACGTCATTATTTCGCTCCAACCAAGGCGACAAACAGGACAGAAAAAAACATACTAAAACTATTTCAATAAAAACAATCTTGGTGGCGTATATGTTATTTATTCCATTCGGTGAACAGTTTCTATCTCTTATAGAACCCTTACTCCTTACCGACAGTAAGAGACGGTATCATAGAGCAGCCCGCTCAGGAGAGTCGTACAGAACACTGCTTAGCCATGAAATAAAATGGTCTGATGGTAATCCAACAAACCGGTCACCGAATGAAAAAAAACGACTTCTATGAGATCAAGATTGCCTGTACTGAAAAAATTATAATATAGTTTTAACGATCGCTTTTTCCACGTACAATGTTCCAAAATAATTCTAAAAACATATTGTGCTTACGTACTAATTCTGAGTTATTCTCAAGGAACGCCTTGAGTGCGAGGTCTCAAAAGGCCAATGATGCATACGACATTCAACGCGCCACATATTGCCTTCTACTGAGTTTTGCAAGAGCGATGGTTTCTAAAACCTTGCTGATTCGTGTACATAAGCTTCTCAGTCTCAAGTAAGTTTATTATAATCGTAACGGTAATATGTTCACGGATTCTGCAGCAAACCGAAGTTCGGGATATCGGTCTGTAATTTTGCGGGTACATTCTTTTACTCTTCTCATATACTGGAGTCATCTCCACTTTTTTCCAGTCGTTGGGACTTTTGAGCTGGGCGAGAGATTCATGATAAATGCAATCCAGGTAAGGGGCCAATGCCGTAGAGTGCGCTTTATAAAACCGAATTGGGATTCCATCTGTATCTGGTGATTTATTTGCTTTCAGATCTTTCAGCTGTGTCTCTACGCCACGTATGCTTATTACTATGTCGTCCATACGGGAGTCTCTTCGATGGTCAGATGACTGTATGTTTGTACCATTCCCCTGTGTGAGCGATTTCTCGAACGTGAAATTAAAATCCTCAGCCTTCGTTTTGCTATCTTCAACTGCCACACCAGACTGGTCAACAAAGAACTGAATGGAAGCCTTAGACTCGCTTAGCGATTTTACGTATGACCAGAATTTTCTCGGGTTCTTTGCCAAGGTGTGACGGTGGTAGTTGTTTGCTTCGCGCATAAATCTTTTCACAGACGCACGAATCTCTACTAACCTTTGCTTGTCGTCAATTGTGCGCTCTCTTTGAACCGGGACTGCAACAGGCTCTGCGTCCTCAGCATCTTACGAATCTCGTTATTAAACCATGGTGGGTCTTTTCCGTTTTTAATCCACTCGGGACATAATTCTCCAGACCACGATTTAAATCTGCTTTAACTTTGCCCAAATTCCTGTATGTCCATCTTACTGGAACTACTTTCTACTGTGAAACGTCCCCTTAGAAAAATTATAAATGATTGTGCTTAAACTGACACACAATATTTTTTAGCGCAACGCAATCTGACTTTCAAAAATCTCTACAAAAGAATGGCCCTGACTAACATTAACCTATACCTTTCACAAATCACTTACCTCACAAGAATCTTGGTTACTCGAACTACTGCAATACAGCGAGCGCCACTACTGCCAGCTAAATAAAAGATTCAAACTACGGAAGGCACTATCTACTGATAGGCATAGTTAGCAAATGATAGATTTGAATAGAGAACAAACAATGTATTTACCTTAATAGTCATCATATATATAGCAGTTCATGACATCCAGTCTTACAAATTTCAAAACTCCGCCATCTCTCTCCCCACATCCACCACTGCTGGCGGCTCACCTCCAACTGCGCAACACTACGCACTGTTAACATCCAGCTGCCCAACACTACAATGGCAGACAACAATGCAAACTAGCCACAGACTGCACACAGCACAGCCAGTGATTTTCATACAGAGCGCTATGTAACGTTGCCAATAAGGAAACATAAACAGCCTACTTACATAGCCCCCATGCTCCCCACAAAAAATTTTACAAATTGTTTTGGGCAGTGGCCAATAATGATTTGATAAAATTTTTCATAGTTACAATAACAAAGAAATCAAATGCACACACTTGATACAATGTTGGTCAAAAGCTAAAATTTTCTCACAGTCCATAAAGACAGTCCTCATCGTTCATCACAGTAAAATAGCAGTGTTTTTCTCAAAGTCTGAGCAGTAGAAGAAAATGCACACGGAAGTAGTGGATTTCCATGCAGTCTTGAAGAAGTAGTGTTGTCCTTCCAACGAAAAGACAGTGCTGACTCTTGACATGCAGACAGGTAATGGGCCACAACAGAGCAAACCCACCACAGAGTCAGTCGAAGTTTTGAAGAATATTGGTAGGTAGGTCATCACAGGAGGTAGGCCCACTGTAGTCCTGGTAGAGATTACGGTATTGGTGGGCCACCAGAGGTGCAGACCCACTGCAGTCCTTGTAGAAATAATGGTATTGGTGGGCCATCAAAGATGCAGACCCACTTCAGTCCTTGTAGAGATGGCTAGCAGCCATCCGTTGCGACTGTGCAGGTGCACAATCACCATAGAAGAGTCTTGTGGACAATATAGCAAGTCCATGATCCACCACTTGTGCACTCACAAAAATTTTTTTTGAAATGTCCTTAGAACTAGCAATGCTGTTATCCAGTCCCTTGCTGAATTATTAACACACGTGCAAACACTATCAGTCCCTACTTCTCACATATTGTCCATATACTATGACCAACAAAAACGTGTGCAGTGAAATGTAACTTACAAGTTACTTAATTTGATGAACTGGTTTCAATTACAATTTTATAACATAATAATACAATAACAAAGGTACAAAATACATCATTAAAGAACATAACAATACAGATAACATTTGTAGTAAAACAGGCTTTACAAAAGAATCGAAATAAACATATACATCAGTGTTACAAAAATAATGACATAAGTACATACATAAAGATCAGAATAACTTTTGAAACATCACCTTTACATATGAGCAACAAAACATAATAAATAATGTCTAAACATCTTTATAAAGTAAATAACATAGTATTAGAAAAATTCTACAACATAGCTCTCATCAGCTAAACACATAAAGACAGGAAAAACACAAATACACAAGGGTACACAAACACATAGAGGGATGACACAAAAGGAAAGGACAGGGTTTGTTTTACTGCAGTATTTTGCATGGAGATCTCCCTTCGTTCATCATTATTCCCAAAAAGTCCTATCTATACCTGCTTTCTGTACTTTTTTCGTATAACTTCTCAATGCATTTCTTCCAATTCATCGCAACTCATTCTCTTAAGCTAACTTAAATCTACTGAGCTCAGATGCTAAACTAAGGGACGAGGCAATGCAGCAGTACAAAACAATTAACACAAACAGCAATGACAAAATATTCAAATTGGCCAAGCAAGCAGCAATATTACAACAAATATTATGCAATGAGCAGCAAACAAGAAAAATAAATCAGTAGTAAAACTGGCTTAACAGAGTAATGTAAAGTGAAATTTAATAGTACTATGCCTGGCAAACAGCAGAAGCAAATGCAATAAATTATACCTAAGCATGAAAAAGCTCAAGCAGAAAAATATTACAGTAAAGACAACAATGCAGATAAGGGTAATGTCTATTCACATCTTAATATCTATGTCATTAAAGTGGTGCACCACAACTTATTCTACAAAATAAATTACCAAGTACTTGAAAAGAAAATTATGAATGCAGTTCCTGTGAAGGTAAATGTCTTTTTGTGCTCCCTCATTTTTTTGAAAAAAATTATTATTTACTCGATCTGTAGACAGAAAATATTTATATTAGTACATCTATAAATTTTATTTTAACCAATGCTGCAGCGCAGCTAGAAACTAGATATTAAACAAATTGAGTAAATAAATACATAAAGCAAGCCATATGGCATTTCTCTCAACAAGCAAGACAATAGTCGTGAAATGTTTCTCATCGTTTCATTAGGCATTTTAGTAAAGATCATAAATTAAGAGCTCCACAGTATAATCATATGTTTTCAAGTTTGAGCGTGTCGTATTTGCGATGCTTTCTACAAAGGAATGTCAATAGCGACGATAATGGCCTCCCTTTTTTTTCTACCTGTGCCTCTGAAAAGGCACACACTCCAGGCATCTGACACAGCTGGGTGCCCACGACGCATTACGTGCAGGTGGTCACTTAACTTTCTTACGGAAATATTTACGACAGCAGTTTCCGCTACAGTGACAGTCTCATATAAAAATATTTCACAGGTCAAGAATTTGCGTTACAAATCTTTAGAAACAAAATCCTATTGACATAACAGAGTCCAAAAAATTTTCGTCGGCATTGTAATACATTCACGCATTTACATACATTTCATAACTCTTAAAGTACGATTCTTGGTTTCTAACAACCTGTTTCACAAACCAGAGTACCTAACCACTACTCATTATTCCTTACCTTATTCGTCGACACTTCTTCAATATTTCATTATAACAGATACGTAGCATACTCAAATAACTCATATAGCATCAGCTTATTGATCATAAACATACTGCAACAGCATAATACACATAGTCATCGTAATAATAACATCATAACACCTCAGTCAACTCTCAAAATCGTCGTAGCTTCCTCCAATAATTTCAAAACCTAAAAAAAATTCTCTGCTCATTTCAATAGTGTCATCTACCTCAAACGTACTTTAAATATCATGACCCATACCAAATACATCATTCAAAGCTCTCATAGTATCACAATGATTCTGAAAAAATATGAAGAGTTCACAAAGTACATACAAAATACAATTTCATAAATGTGAAGTTACCCAACTGTGTAATTGCGTAAATGTGTGTCACTGATGTAGTAAAAAAAATGTTTATCTCTCAGTTAAATGATCAGATAGCTGTGTAATTTGTGTGTTAGAGAAATATGGTACCGATGTGTAAAGTTGTATAAGCAAATACCATATTAGCTAGGACTCCTTGTGCTTGCCAAACACATGGTACACAAAGTAAGCGTGTACCCCCCTGAGGATAAATGCAATTATACCCCCAGGTGTTACAGATTACAGCAATGGAATGAAATGTATCACGGAAAACTTTCTTTGTAATTCGAAAATCTTGAAAAATAAATGTTTTAAGTATAAAATTAATCACTCAAATACGTGTACTGTAGCGCTAAACTGTGCGTCTTGTTGCAACATAATCTCTGTGGAAGTGTCGTAGTTATCGTCCTCCGAAAGCTAAGTTCTGCAGAAGTCAATGTACTTACCTCATGATAAACAAAAGTGAAATGCTTTGCGTATAGATATCGTAGTTATTATGCTTATTGGCGTGATGAAGAAAGTACTGTACAGTAACGTATTGTTGTGCCACGAAAAAGGCTGTCTCATTGTTGCTATACCACAAAAGTTACTACTAAAGCATGTTTTACTTTCCAAAACTGTGCAGATATAAAACAGAAACACTGCAAAAGCAACATTGTAAACTGTCACTCATTAGTAGCGTCGTGATAAAATCGTGTAGCTGTCACATAAACTAACCACTGTGTCATCTGGTATCTCACTGAAAGTACTTTAAATCCATAATGTATTTTCAAGTAAACCAAAATGTTGCATTAAAATCTCATTAGCAGCACTGGTAAATGTTCTATGTATGTAAGCCTTATAGTCGTTACGTAATCGCGCAACTAACAAGCAAGAATGTACACACACAATAACACTGTGACGTCTGTTCACTATAAAAATGCATTCGTAATTTCTGTTTCAATAAGTTCTCTTGGTTCTTGACTAGATATTTAACTTCAAACATTGTTGCATGTTAACAGATTCTAAGTCTGACAAGCATACTAGTAATGTAAAGTGAAAAGTTATATGGCAAAGACAAAGTTAAAAAGCAGATTATCTTTCAATAAACGGTTTTACATGTGAAACGTGGTGCAATCCTTTACTCATCCTAATAGACAGAGTTTCAGCTTGAACGCAATTAACATGCGGTATACGCGGATAAAGAATACTGAAATTTTTTTCACGGTTAGCGTCTATGTTATTTTGCTCTGAGCCAGCCGGCGCATGTGGCTGCCTGCCGTGCGAGTCATTGTCTGCTATCTCTTTGTTGGCGTGCGTCGTTATTGGGATTAGGAGACCTAACTTCTACAAATTCACCTTGTTGAGAGTGCCCTGCTCTGTTTGAATCCCGCCAGTTCTGATGGAATTCAGGTCTGTCGTTTTATCGGTAGTTTACATAGTTACTTGTTTGTCGGTCACGTGGTGGAGAATTTCTCCCTGAATCGTAACTGCGCGCTGGACCGTTGCATCTAAAGTTATTCTCTCTCCCTTGATAATATTTATTTTGGTTCCCATATTGTCTGTTTCTCTGATTGTCTCTGTGATAGTCATTACCGTGGAGAGGTGATTTTTCCCTGTAATTATTACTACTCTGCCAACGGTTGTCATCTGTTTTGGTCACGATTTGTGTTGTGAGAATAGCCTTGTCGTGTCCAGTTATTATTTCTTTCATCGCGGAATTGCGATGGATGTGACCTGTAATTGTTGTGTTCCTGTTTTCGCGTTCCGCGATTGTCAGTGTCAATTTCTAATTCTTGTCAGAGTCCCTGAAAGGCTTCAATGTCGTCTTTGCAACGTCCTGCCAAAATAATATGTCGTAAATGTTCAGGTAATTTGATTAAGCAAATGCGGACGAGTTCTGAGGGGCTGTATGGGTTTGACAGGTACTGATTCATGTGCAACATGTCTTCAAAATATTTCACAAGACTGGAAAATTCAGATTGTTCGAAATGTTTCATCATTATGATGCTATGTTTTACTCGGTCTTGTGTAACTTGAGACCAATATGCTGAGAGGAAGGCATGATAAAATTCTCCTTCACTGTGACAATCGTGAATGACCGATCGCATTCTTACAGCAGGTTCATTCTCTAAGTAGCCACACATAAATTCTAATCTGTGTTCTAACGACCAGTTGGGAGGAAAACAATGAGAGAATTGATGGAGCCATGCTTGTGGATGAATGTCGTTGCCAGAATTCTTAAATGTTTTGAATTTACGTGTAGTAATGAACAGCTTATAGTCAAAATCATCATGTCGGCGAGTCGCATGTCGGTCATTGTTACGTCGTTTCGGCGGTTCCATCTCAAAATTCGGTGTGCCTTGCCAATTTCTTTCATAATTTCCGAAGTGTCCTGTGTTATTATTTTGTGGTTGTTCCGTATTTCTAAGTCCCTCTTCCCGTGTTGGAGCGCGAGTGTCCTCTGAAATATGTAATTTTTGTATTACTTGTGCCAACTGATCTTGTACTTCCCGGATTTCTCTTTTGTGTTGCGTATTAATTTGATTCTGATTTCGTTTGAATTTCTTAATTTGTTCATACTCTTCTGTGTCAGTGATGGCTACAGGTCTTGTGTCATTCAGATCATCATCTACCTTTGTAGATAAGTTAGTGAACTGATCCGAAAGTTCGGCTACTTTCTCCGAGAGTGTACTTATTTCCTCAGTGTGTTTTTCTGAACCAAGTTTCAGAGTATCTACTGTGTCCTTTAAGTTTCCTGAGTTTTTGCAAGTTGCATAACCGAATCGGTAGATGCAACTGAGTCAATTTTAGCTTGCAAGGTGTCGTGATTTTCATGAACAATGGTTTGCAGTTCTTTTATGGCTGCTTCGTGATTCTGTAATGCATTTTCATGCCGCGAAAAAATAGGTAGAAAATGCTCACAAATTTGTGTTTTTACGTCATTACAGACTTTTCGACATTTCGATTCAATATTATGTAACTCAGTAGTTAAATCTTCACGTGTTTGTTCAAGTGTGGTGTCTAACTTTTGAAACTTGTGCTGTGTTTGTCTCTGATTTTGTTCAATTGTGTCTAACTGTTGCTGTGTTTGTCTCTGGTGTTGTTCCATTGTGTCTAACTTTTGAAGATTTTGTTCCATTGTGTCTAACTTTTGAAGTTTTTGCTGTGATTGTCTCTGATTTTGTTCCATTTGTTGCAAAAAAAAAAAATGGTTCAAATGGCTCTGAGCACTATGGGACTCAACTGCTGAGGTTATTAGTCCCCTAGTACTTAGAACTAGTTAAACCTAACTAACCTAAGGACATCACAAACATCCATGCCCGAGGCAGGATTCGAACCTGCGACCGTAGCGGTCTTGCGGTTCCAGACTGCAGCGCCTTTAACCGCACGGCCACTTCGGCCGGCCATTTGTTGCATTAACTGTAATAACAATGCATTATTGTCTGGAATCTGTTCCTCTACGCTTTTCGGCAGTGCATTTGCACCGGCAACATTCACATTTTGACAAGCAGAAAATGTGTCTTGACTTATTTGAGAAAACGGTGAGGACGCAAAACCTGAATCTACAGTATTTGCAAAATTGTGTCCTGTCATTTCGGATTCCTGAGGCGAGCTGTTGCCGAGCGATCGATCGATAATGCTTCCCTCTTTACTAATTGTTTCACTGCCTACGCCATTGTTTGCCGCCCGCTCCATTTCCCTATGCACAATTACCAAATTGCTATGTTGAACATTAGTTAATTCATTACACGGTGGCGCTAAAACACTGCTTTCGTCTTCACTGTCATTTCTCAGTTTACTTTGGAACCTAGTATTACGTTTTTCACACGCCATAGTTGTCACAATATTTCACACGATAACACAGAAAAGCACAATTTGAAGAGCAAAATAAGATAACACATTAACATAGCAATGGAAATAATGTCTACTTAATTGCAAACGCAGCTGCGAAATACTTGGTGCAAATCTACATGCATGTCACAACTGTTTTACTGTACAACAATGAAAAACTACAATTACAAAGGAAATTCTCTCTATGATTACGCGCTAGCAATAAACAAAGGCTACACTAATTACACAAACTACAAGAAAAAAATCAGAAGATTCCAGTGAGGTATCCTCGGCTAAGGGTCGACATATGAAACATCCCCTTAGAAAAATTATACATGATTGTGCTTAAACTGACACACAATATTTTTTAGCGCAACGCAGTCTGACTTTCAAAAATCTCTACAAAAGAATGGCCCTGACTAACATTAACCTATACCTTTCACAAATCACTTACCTCACAAGAATCTTGATAACTCGAACTACTGCAATACAGCAGCGAGCGCCACTACTGCCAGCTAAATAAAAGATTCAAACTACTGAAGGCACTAACTACTGATAGGGATAGTTAGCAAATGAAAGATTTTAATAGAGAACAAACAATGTATTTTCCTTAATAGTCATCATATATATAGCAGTTCATGACATCCAGTCTTACAAATTTCAAAACTTCGCCATCTCTCTCCCCACATCCACCACTGCTGGCGGCTCACCTCCAACTGCGCAACACTACGCACTGTTAACATCCAGCTGCCCAACATACAATGGCAGACAACAATGCAAACTAGCCACAGACTGCACACAGCACAGCCAGTGATTTTCATACAGAGCGCTATGTAACGTTGCCAATAAGGAAACATAAACAGCCTACTTACAACTGTCAATACTTTCTAAGTGAGATGCTAACAACTGCTTATCTGTTCTATCTAGCAGAAACATTCTAATAGCCTTCTTGACTGATTTATTAACTTTCGTAACCATAGTTGGTATAATGACATCATGAACGCTAATCAACCTTTCTGTACTGACATTGTCGATAAGATCTGGCCTCTCAGTCGCTACAAGATCTAAGACATTTCCATTGCGTCTGGGCGCCCTACCTAGCTGCTCAAGACAGTTTTCATAAAACGTGTTCAAAAGTATTTCTCATGACCATCTGTCTGTAACCCCCCTCCCTCTTTCCCCCGAAATGAATACATGGACATTCCAGTCTATACTTGGCAGGTTAAAGTCGCTTCCAACCAGTATTGCATGATCTGGGTATTTACGCGCTATTGACCGTAGACTTCCCTTGAATGACTCTAGAACAGTCAAAGCACAGTCGGGTGGCCGGTAAAACCATCGAACAATTAACTTGGTTTACCTACATCTGTTATATATGACCAGATAACTTCACTGTCACACTCAACTTCGAATTCAACAGAGACAACATTTTTATCAACTACAATGAACACTTACCATCATATGGCCTCTAACCTGTCTTTCCGATATACACTCCACGACTCGCTAAATATCTCAGAACTTTCCACTTGAGGTTTCAGCCAGCTCTTGGTCCAAAAATAATTTGAGCGCGGGAACTTTCCTGGAGCGAAGTTTATTACGAATACTTCGACAGATTACTGATAAAATTTTGACAGTCGAAGTTTCTTTGCTCTGAACGCCGTCTGACTTCCCTTGTTGCGTATCGACTGGCGAGTGGTCATCAGAGCACCACGAACTACCGTCTGGCCTCAACCTAGCAAGCACTCCACAAATACTCTGCTACCCTAACCGAGTCACTGATTTCTCCGTGTAGTGCTCCCCTGACCTATCATGGGGAGTTCTACAAATCCCCACAAGATTATAACTATTCCCGTCATAATTGTTAATACAACACTTTCAAATGAGCCTTACTAAGACTGAACTGGTGATCTCACTACTTAAGGGGTTCCATGTCAGTGGTTGGTTCTGGAATATCCTGGTAATACAATCTCATCCTTGGTTCTCAGACATGGTGTTAGGAATGACGCAAATATGTATTTTCATTTCTGAAATTACTATCATCGAAATTTTCTGTTAATGTCATACGCTGCATAAATACGTTTCTAACTAAATTTTTTCGCAATGGAACTCCGTCACTTTTCTTCTCGGATAAACTGTTCGCGCTGTTGTAATGTACCTGAATTCATGCAAAATACGCAAATTCTGTCTGATTCTGTTTGAGATACTCATTCATTTCTCTCATCTTAATCTTCTTAAGTCTTATAAAACCTTGTTTCTTCCCTTATGTGAACACTACGTTTCGCCTCTGTTGATGCACAAGATGAAAGCTGTAGTGTGATGCGATCATCCACAGGGAACCATGTCAGACTCTCATTTCGGATTAAAGAGAAAACAAAAGTGATTAAACGTACGTTCGTTTCAGCGGTGTCATTACGATAAGTACACTACTGGCCATTAAAATTGCCACACCACGAAGATGACGTGCTACAGACGCGAAATTTAACCGACAGGAAGAAGATGCTGTGATATGCAAATGATTAGCTTCTCAGAGCATTCACACAAGGTTGGCGCCGGTGGCGACACCTACAATGTGCTGACATGAGGAAAGTGACCAACCGATTTCTCATACACAAGCAGCAGTTAACCGGCGTTGCCTGGTGTAACGTTGTTGTGATGCCTCGTGTAAGGAGGAGAAATGCGTACCATCACTTTTCCGACTTTGATAAAGGTCAGATTTTAGCCCACCGCGATTGCGGTTTGCCGTATCGCGACATTGCTGCTCGCGTTGGTCGAGATCCAATGACTGCTAGCAGAATGTGGAATCGGTGGGTTCAGGAAGGTAATATGGAACGTCGTGCTGGATCCCAACAGCCTCGTATCACCAGCAGTCGAGATCACAGGCATCTTATCCGTATGGCTGTAACGGATCGTGCAGCCACGTCTCGATCCCTGAGTCAACAGATGGGGACGTTTGCAACACAACAACCATCTGCACGAACAGTTCGACGACGTTTGCAGCAGCGTGGACTATCAGCTCGGATTCCACGGCTGCGGTTACCCTTGACGCTGCATCACAGACAGGAGCGCCTGCGATGGTGTACTCAACGACGAACCTGGGTGCACGAATGGCAAAACGTCATTTTTTCGGATGAACCCAGGTTCTGTTTACAGCATTATGATGGTCGCATCCGTGTTTGGTGACATCGGTGTGAACGCAGATTGGAAGCGTGTATTCGTCATCACCATACTGGCGTATCACCCGGCGTGATGGTATGGGGTGTCATTGGTTACACAATTCGGTCACCTCTTGTTCGCATTGACGGCACTTTGAACAGTGGACGTTATATTTCAGATGTGTTACGACCCGTGGCTCTACCCTTCATTCGATCCCTGCGAAACCCTACATTTCAGCTGGATAATGCACGACCACATGTCGCAGGTCCTGTACGGGCCTTTCTGGATACTGAAAATGTTCGACTGCTGCCCTGGCCAGCACATTCTCCAGATCTCTCATCAACTGAAAACGTCTGGTCAATGGTGGCCGGGCAACTGGCTCGTCACAATACGCCAGTCACTACTCTTGTTGAACTGTAGTATCGTGTTGAAGCTGCATGGGCAGCTGTACCTGTACACGCTATCCAAGCTTGTTTGACTCAATGCCCAGGCGTATCAAGGCCGTTATTACGGCCAGAGGTTGTTGTTCTGGGTGCTGATTTCTCAGGATCTATGCACCCAAATTGCGTGAAAATGTAATGACATGTCAGTTCTAGTATAATATATTTGTCCAATGCCCGCATCTCGTGGTCGTGCGGTAGCGTTCTCGCTTCCCACGCCCGGGTTCCCGGGTTCGATTCCCGGCGGGGTCAGGGATTTTCTCTGCCTCGTGATGGCTGGGTGTTGTGTGATGTCCTTAGGTTAGTTAGGTTTAAGTAGTTCTAAGTTCTAGGGGACTGATGACCATAGCTGTTAAGTCCCATAGTGCTCAGAGCCATTTTAACCATTTTGTCCAGTGAATACCCGTTTATCATCATTTCTTCTTGGTGTAGCAATTTTAATGGCCAGTAGTGTAACAAAGAGGACATTCTTTGTTGGTCCTCAGTGCACCCGAAAGTCGTGCGATGACCTAAACAGTGAGAACAGCGTCAGTTTAGAGGTCTGTAGTATATGAAGGGGCCCAACACCCTGGCTCATCAGAAAATGAATATGTTTACCTGTACCATGTTATTAGCGGACTGAAAGTTTACTGGTTGCCCAGAAATGTATTTCAAATAGCGTTTCAGTTTATGAAGGCAGTTACTGACTACAATTTCGAGACTGCAGAATATTGCTAGATACAACACGCCGTTCTTCGCAGATGCCTTAACCAACATCAGAAATGATGAGCTGTTAGACTCTTGCTCAGAGAATTCAGAAACAATATTGTTGAGCATTAGAAACGAGAGAATGGGCTTCACAAAATAAGCAAGTCACTAACGCATTGGTCCACATATGGGCCTTATGTAAGCAATTATTCGGCTTGGCATTCATTGATAGAGTTTTTGGCTGTCCTCCTGAGGGATATAGTGCCGAATTCTGTCCAACTGGCGATTCAGATAGTGAAAATCCCGAGCTAGTTCGACGTCCCTTCCATAATGCTCCAAACGTTTAAATTTTGGGGGCAGGTCCTGTGACCTAGTTGACCAAGGTAGCGTTTGGCAAGCACGAAGACAAGAAGTAGAAACTCACTCCTCACGACGGCGAGCACCATCTTGTTGAAAAGTTATCCCACGAGACTTGCCATGAATGGCAACAAAAAGGGCTGTAGAACGTTGTCGACGTACCGTTGTGGTGTAAGGGTGAGATTACAGTCGAATGTTCCAGACACCACTGCATAGAAACCGCGCGACTGCTACGGTCGCAGGTTCGAATCCTGCCTCGGGCATGGATGTGTGTGATGTCCTTAGGTTAGTTAGGCTTAAGTAGTTCTAAGTTCTAGGGGACTGATGACCTCAGACGTTAAGTCCCATAGTGCTCAGAGCCATTCGAACCACCACTGCATAGGGCTTGTTGGTGTGTAGAGGTCCATGATATTGGACACAAGGGGCGCCGTGAGCTCAGACCCCTTTCTGTGAGCTCCTACTAATGGTCGTTGTGGGCACTGAAGCACCAGTTGCACGTCAAACGATGATAGTGATGAATCCGAGGCTCTGAGTGCCTGTCTGACGATTGTCTGATCGTCATGTTTTGTCGTCTCTCTAGGTCGACTGCTTCATTCCTGAAGCCGCGTTCGGTCATGATTCACCCATTCCTGCCAACATCGCTCCCATTTAAATCTCGAGCGATTCGCCTAGTACTCCATCCGGCTTCTTTGAGCCCAAGTACGTCCTCGTTAAACGTTGACATCCGGTATATTTCAGTCAGTACCTGTATGAGCATCAATTTGAGACCAATTTTTATAGCTCTCTCGTTATGGGTCAGCTTTCTACTAAGAGTGTATTAGGCGGAAAACAAATGGCGTCTCAAATGTTCATTTCACGAACCGTGCGCTGCAAAAATTATCGGTAGTGTACGTTTGAATTTAGTCAGTTTTCCCCGCGTGAGTGATAGTTACACGACATATACACTAATTATCCAAAATATTAAGGCCACTTGACCGGGGGGGAGGGGGGGAGGGGGGGGGTTGCAATCACCGTAAGCGGTAAGGAAGGTATACAAAAGCAGAAAAGAGGAATGGCGAATCATTCTAACAACGATACGGACAGCAAATGGGGTGACCCATTGACATAAGCGAGTTTGAGAAAGGTACATCGTTATTACCCGGCGTCGCAAAGGATGACCCCTATGTCGTCCAATGTTGATCCAGCGGCATCGTCAGTTAAGATTGTAGTGAGGATGGGACGATCGAGACTGGATGGTAACGCATCACCTGGTCAGATGAAGTTAGTTGTTACCGCAGGTGATGGTTCTGTCCAGATACACCGCAATCCAAGCTAAATGCTGCTCGGAACCTTCACTACGCCACGGGCACAGGACGGTGGTAGGCAGCATTTTGCTATGGGGGATATGCGTCTGGTGGAATCGAAACCACGACAGATAGGCCTACGTGAAATTATTGCGGACAATATACATCCTTTCACGCTTCATGTCTTCTCCGACGGTGATGGCATGTTAGAGCAGGATAACTCTCCGTGGGACACAGCCAGAAACAAGTTACGGTAGTCTGAGAAGCATGGTACTGAACTCACGTGACGTATTGGCCAGCAAATTCACCTCGTCTGTACCCTAAGAAGCACATCTGGGACGCTATTGGGCAGCAGCTTCGTGCCCACAATGCACCGACCAGTAATTTACGCAAATTTAGAGACACTGTGTAGTCACTTGGTGCCATATACGTCCAGAAAACTACCGAGGATTTTTCGAATCTATGCTATGCGGAATGGCTTCTGTATTACGTCCCAAGTGCAGAATAACACGCCATTAAGAGCTGATTATAATGTTTTAGCTCGTCATAATTAAGTTTAGTTTGTAGGTAGTAAGACGTTTGTTAACTCATACTGAAACTCGTGCTGTCAAGTTTTTCTGAGAGTAAGGCTTAACGTGACTTGATATAGAATCTAACGTTTACATGCGCTTTTGGTTGATTTTTTGAATTCTCTACTGACTTATTTCTCCATCTGTTGTTTGCTCATCTTTGCTACCTCGATAGATGCATCCTAAAACAAGATTCGATGAGATAAATAGCATCGATAGCAATAAGTAAATTTGTATCGATACCTCGATAAAATGGAACAAAAGTATCGAAACGAACAGTGACGCAAGCCATTGATTCCTTCTTTTTGTGTATTTTTGAGACTTCTTCAGCGCAAAATACAAGGTGAAACAGAGGAAATCATGCTCTCTCTGCGTGGACGGTATTGATATTATAGCTGATGGCGTACAAGTAAACTACCATGGGAATTTCCGATTCCACTGCATGCTGAGACAAATTCTGCTTATCACTAGTGGTAACCTTGAACCGAACAAATATCTTAATATTCGACGAGTGAGCGATAGCTTGTTGACACACACTGACACAATAACTCATCTAACGTATTGAACAAAACAAAACAAAAAAGAGAACTGCGAAATACTGTGACTGCCCTTGAGCTGATCTTCCACGTGATGGCCAGTGGAGAAGGGACAAATTTCCAAGTGCTGCAAACAGAAAGCGGGTTCCCAAATTCCTAGTCCTTTAGCAACTTAGAGCAGCAACCATCTGTGAGAAATAAATACTGATCCACTGAGTTATTAACGGCTTCATTGGCCTACGTTTAATGCTCATACACCTGAATCGTAGATGCACTTTTCTAAGTTAGTGATATAGATTAAATATTATTGGTATATGTAGCAGAAAGCTGGTACGCCTATTTCAGAGTGCGCATGGTATGTAGCTTTTAGCACTGCGCATTTGTTTCCCGTACGCCATGTAAATATTCCTTGTTTCTAATAATCATTAAACTAATAGTTGAGGGTTATTATTTTTCATGTGCTGCTTGTTGTCGCTCGCCCTGAAAAGGTCGTGAAAGCCTCAACATGTTAGTATTTTCTCTCAAACCATTACTTACTCTGACATTTTTATCGACCTACGAAATAGTTGGTAGAGATAGAAATACCATAGGTATTGTAATATTCCTGTTGAAGAAAATTCTAGAGATTTAATTTGTCATTCTGAGCTTCATTTAATCGTCCTTGATGTAGATTCCATCATTACCTACGGTATCTATACATAATGATTTCATTCATATGGAGACTTACCGACATTCGCTCTTGGTATGCATTATTAGCGAGTGTACAGGAGAGAGGAGGCATGGTAATGGTAACTCATCTATGCATCTCACCACAGCTTCGAACTATAGATGTGGAAACAGCTGTTGACTCATTTTACGTAAAGCTAAAAGTCTTATTCACCGCTCTAAAGTAAAAATGTTGCGAATATATCAACACGTCTTGCTTGTTTTGACTTTTTTCAACATTTGAGTGTCATCAAGGACTGCTGTCGAACGCTCTCTGATACCAAAGTAACTTCCCAATATTGTCACTGAAACAACGTTGATGTTTCCCCTCGTTCACTACATATTTTTCTACACTTTCCGATTAGGAAAGGACTCCAAACTGACAACTTTTTTATGTATTTGTAGGGAGTCATTTATGAACAAAGATTCATTTACTGACTCAGATTCTGATCCAGTAACAATGTTTCTTGTCGAATTAAATCTTAATAAATTGTGGTGGCAGTAACTCTGTAAAGTCTGAGAAAGATACTATGGTGGTGGCAACAGAGTACTAGTGGTTTTTTGTAATTATGACAGTATATTAACGAGGATTTTACATCTCACGAATCTTCGAGAGGCCCCAATTTCCAAGCGAGGACTGTAGAATTGTGTATGTCTTCATCATCCCTGACCAACTGTAACTGTACCCTCAACTTTTCATAAATAGTGAACACGGCGTACACTCTGACATGAGTGTAATAAGTCTGGAGTTCCATATAGCGTGTTAAACTTTCTCAGTTGTGGTTTCCCGCATACACGAGCTCCGACTTTCACAGTTCGCGAATGTATTGCGGGATGCTTCGTTGCGACGGTGAGGGCGCTTCCTTGGTGAACAGTGTAAGAATGCGACAGGCGACTTCCATATGAAATTTTGTGCTCGCACGGCACCGTCTGCAATAAGTACATTTGGTTGTTGTTTGTGGAGCTAGAGGGCTAAAATAATCTATTAAGCCTGCCCCCTGAAATCAGACTTACACTTTTGATATGAAATGTGCTAAAACCGATAGAAATTCTCTACTGGATGAGACCTTTCTTCTTACGAGGTGTCCTTTACATTTAGCTACACACCATCGAACAGAATACTTTTCTGTGAGATGTCTAACGAGATTTGTAGTTAGATGGACAATTTCTGGAATCTAAAACGCTGTCATTAACGAAGATCTGACTGTCCCTTATATAGCAATTGTTTAAAATTTTGTATAACCTCAGGACAAGCTCAAAATTTATGAAGTGTGGCGGTGGGCGAAGACAAATTACCTGGCATAGATGTTAATCAGATGAACTGCATATTCACAAAAATGAAAGTAGAAAATGATGTAGGTTAAAATGGAAATCAGCATGTGGTTATGCGTGTGTTTTTATTACCTCTGCATCAGTGATTCCAAAAACGTTATCTACCGACAAGGGCCGACTCCAACCTACAAGAAGTGCATATCACGGAAAAAAGTTGGGGTGTATTAGCTGTAAATGGGGGCCCACGAGAGTGGATTCCATTTGGGAATGTCGCTACCAAAATTATGAATGCTTCTCACAAACCTAAACGTCACTTTTCGTCTCGTCTGCCACGAGAGGAGGCAGGACAGCTCTTTATTTTCGGTCTCCTGCTCGCAACATTCAGCTGCATTACTAGATCTCCAGCTCCACTCCGTATAAATACGATTCCTGGCCTTCCTTTGAGGAGCTGAAAGGATATCTGGCGCTGTGTGTGACGGGTCGCGAACAGTTTCGTCACTCTTCTAGAGAGGTATTAATTTGTGACACAACAAGGAGCAACAATCTCTTCACAATGGCTACATATGCAAGATTTGATGTTACATATGCAAGGTTGGCAGACTTCTGCCGATCAAGAACTAGGGAACCCTCTTTCATTTCTTTGTAAACAGACTGTAGTTAGATACCATACAACTTAAAGTGAATCAATGTCATGTTTGGGAATGCCAGAGATAAGTAAGTACATAATTTTATTATTAAATTTTCCTTTTGTAGTTGCTACCATAGCGTAGAGACGTAACTATCATGACGTGTGGTTAAGACGGTTGAGTCTGATGCCTGTGCCGTAACATATTTACCCAAATAGCTTAATTTTTGTCAGTGTATAATAGATACTAAACATGGCCAAATCTAAAAAGAAATGTACACAGTAAAATGTTGATTATTAGATGTTTGGCTTCATTTCATCGTTGTCAGGGAGACGGTTATCTATGCGTATTTTACGCAACAAAGTGTTAATCAAAGATGCTATGAAATCATGAGAGCAGGAGGATCACCTGAGAAGGAGGCAATTAGTCACAGATTTGAAATATTTTCAAATACACAAAGAAAATCTTCAAACTAGACCCACAGTGACAGTATGTTTGCTTCGACGTCCCAAAGAGATGATGGTTTGTGGGCCTCACAATATCTCGCTGTTTTCAGCAAACCTTGAAAACCGCGTGTCATGAAGGAACCATAATTTTACCAGCCACTGAAGATGTTTTAGAAACTGTCCTGTTTGTGATATAGTCCAGAGAATTCCTTTGAGCAACAACAACATTAATAGACGTATTGATGACATGAGTTATGATACTGAAAGCATCTATTGTAATTATGTGATAATGACCGATTTCTCAATACAGCTGAAAGGTCAACTTTACACGAGTGAGACTGCACAGTGATTAACACACTGGACTTGCATTCGGAAGACGTTCGGCGATCCACATTTAGGTTTCTGTGATTTCCATAAATTATTCCAGGCAAATGCTGGGATGGTTTCTTTGAAAAGGACACGGTCGACATCCTTCTCCATCCTTCATATTGCGAGCTTCTGCACCATCCCTAATGATCTCGCTGTCGGCGAGATGTTCAAGTATAATGTCCCGGATCAACTTTACCTGCTAATGAAGTATTGTTATTGGTGTATATTTGTATTTTTCTGGATCAAGAATTCCCTGAAGAACTGCCCGCAATCCATTCGTTAAATATTCCTCCGAAATCAGATGTACACCTGTCATGTTTGGGCTCTATCGTTGATTTATTAGCCATGTAAAGCAAAACACACCGGAGTGTTTTCAATACACTGTGTCATCCAGCGATAACATTTAGTCAAAAAAAGGTCAGAATGGTAGATTGCATCGGTTTCTTCAATTTGTCATTAACATAATGAACAAAACTCGAAACAGAAGGTTGGTTTCTATGTTATTTGCACAGTTACGTGGAGAAAATGGCGAGAACTTTGATGAATAGCCCCTTCACAAACAAAACTACGCTGGCTGTCAAAAGGCCTATGTTTGATAAGATTTTTCTCACTTTTTGAAACTGTTCAAAGTTTTTGGATCCTATAGATCCAATTTTAAAACAAAATTTAATGAAAGGGAAACCAAGCGTAAGTTATTTAACACATTCTTTTAACAAATTTTAGGAGATTAACTTACAGTTACAAAATAACAGCCTAAATTTGATAAAACCAAACCCATCATTTCAATTTCCCTCCCAGAATGAAGCTAATGAAGGAAAATGATGGACGCCGTGAATTTTCTCAGTTTCCAAATTGTCATAGACAAACAGTCATGATGATGGCATTCCACCTTATCTTCAGCGTTTAGTACTGAGTTTGAGGATGTTGTTACTATGGAAACACCACGAAGGATTATCAGTCCACAGAATTATATTTATGAAACGTATGTCATATCACAAGAATGACTGATAGGAATAAGCACCAACTAAAAATTTTAGTTACAGCATAGCGAGGGGCATCAGCTATGCTGGCTTGAGATACATGCCTGTTACCTATTCTGTAACATGGATTATCAAGAGGAAATTTTTGATAGTTTTTCCAGCCTTATACTTCGTGGATCGTTTGCCGGTCTTCTTACAAATAAAAGTAAAACGGTCAGTAAATCATAGACCAAGTCATGTCAAGTTAAACCTTACTAACTTGAAGCAAAATATTGTAAAATTAGTGATAAAAAATCAGGCTCGTTCCACCCATTACAATCATTAAAGTATTAAGTTTACTATACTTCCATTTTGTGTTATTTAAATTAATAAATGTATAAAACTTAAATTATTATGTTTCCTCTCTAAATTCCTATAGTTAAACTTATCAAAGTGAGTAGCAGTGTATCAGCTGTTAAAAGTACATTTGAAGGTGAAAAATTCGAAACAAATCAAGTTATGAAAGGGAGGGGCTCTACCCAAAACAGGAAAATTGGCACATGATCTACGAGACAAAAGCCTTTAGTGACTTCTGCCTTAGATCGACTGGCAGACATATGATTCTAATTAAGCTCTTCATTGCGCCTCTCATCTATTTACTGTGGTTTGTATCTTAAATGATGAACAAAATCTAATCCGTTTTGTTGACAGTAGCTTCGATGTTCTATATTTTGAAGTATTTTGTCGATGAATCATACTCCTGTGGCTAACTGAACAAGGTTTTGTAAACGGGTTGCCAGGCGATTTTTGTGTCACACCAGCACCTGAAAGCAGTGCGATCTTGATATCAATTTATTGGTGTTGTAGCAGAGCGAGTTTGGATTATCCTGTTATGTGTCATACCACTCCTATTACAAAAGTTTTCCCCTTTCTGCTTTCTTTCATCCGTGATGCATACATTATAATTACACAAAATTCATACATTACTATTCTCATAGTATTTTCTAAGTTATTTAAAATCCTGGCCTATGTTTCAGAGAGAGAGTGATAGCTGTATGATGTGTGCACATCGACCTAGCGGTTATCGATCCAGTCTGGCGTAAAGTATGCTTATACTGCGCGCCTGAGACGAGCACGTGAAGAGAGAGTGAACGCACAGCCGCAAGGAGGCGCGAGTCGCGCATGCACTGTGTTTGGAAGCACTGCCAGTCCTGAACAATTTCCTTAGTAGTGAAATGCCCGTGTTTTGATGGTTTATCAAGTGTGGTTAATTTCTTTTTATTTTATTTACTGGACAAATTGGTTGCTTGAAGCTTTCCAGGCCATAATTTAAATTGTCATTATGGTCTGGCCTGTGTTCCCTGAAGCACGTATGAACAAGTGTTTGAGGCTTGTTGAATTAATATCATCTGTTTGCGTATTTTAGAAGCTTGTCTTGCTACTTTGTGTTCTCTCCCGCGTGTACAACGACCTGCCTGAGGAGACGGGCGAGCTGGGCCTGTCGATTGTTGGAGAGTAAAAGGGCTCGTATCAAGAGCGGCAGCACGTGCGCAATGCTAGGAAAGCTGTGTAATCCTGCTTTAAGTTTTTTTTTTTTTTTGGTCATCAGTCTACTGACTGGTTTGATGCGGCCCGCCACGAATTCCTTTGCTGTGCTAACCTCTTCATCTCAGAGTAGCACCTGCAACCTACGTCCTCAATTATTTGCTTGACGTATTCCAATCTCTGTCTTCCTCTACAGTTTTTGCCCTCTACAGCTCCCTCTAGTACCATGGAAGTCATTCCCTCATGTCTTAGCAGATGTCCTATCATCCTGTCCCTTCTCCTTATCAGTGTTTTCCACATATTCCTTTCCTCTCCGATTCTGCGTAGAACCTCCTCATTCCTTACCTTATCAGTCCACCTAATTTTCAACATTCGTCTGTAGCACCACATCCCAAATGCTTCGATTCTCTTCTGTTCCGGTTTTCCCACAGTCCATGTTTCACTATCATACAATGCTGTACTCCAGACGTACATCCTCAGAAATTTCTTCCTCAAATTAAGGCCGGTATTTGATATTAGTAGACTTCTCTTGGCCAGAAATGCCTTTTTGCCATAGCGAATCTGCTTTTGATGTCCTCCTTGCTCCGTCCGTCATTGGTTATTTTACTGCCTAGGTAGCAGAATTCCTTAACTTCATTGACTTCGTGACCACCAATCCTGATGTTAAGTTTCTCGCTGTTCTCATTTCTACTACTTCTCATTACCTTCGTCTTTCTCCGATTTACTCTCAAACCATACTGTGACTCATCAGACTGTCCATTCCGTTCAACAGATCATTTAATTCTTCTTCACTTTCACTCAGGATAGCAATGTCATCAGCGAATCGTATCATTGATATCCTTTCACCTTGTATTTTAATTCCACTCCTGAACCTTTCTTTTATTTCCATCATTGCTTCCTCGATGTACAGATTGAAGAGTAGGGGCGAAAGGCTACAGCCTTGTCTTACACCCTTCTTAATACGAGCACTTCGTTCTTGATCGTCCACTCTTATTATTCCCTCTTGGTTGTTGTACATATTGTATATGACCCGTCTCTCCCTATAGCTTGCCCCTACTTTTATATCGTCGAACGCTTTTTCCAGGTCGACAAATTCTATGAAAGTGTTTTGATTTTTCTTTAGCCTTGCTTCCATTATTAGCCGTAACGTCAGAATTGCCTCTCTCGTCTCTTTACTTTTCCTAAAGCCAAACTGATCGTCACCTAGAGCATTCTCAATTTTCTTTTCCATTCTTCTGTATATTATTCTTGTAAGCAGCTTCGATGCATGAGCTGTTAAGCTGATTGTGCGATAATTCTCGCACTTGTCAGCTCCTGCCGTCTTCGGAATTGTGTGGATGATGCTTTTCCGAAAGTCAGATGGTATGTCGCCAGACCCATATATTCTACACACCAACGTGAATAGTCGTTTCGTTGCCACTTCCCCCAATTATTTTAGAAATTCTGATGGAATGTTATCTATCCCTTCTGCCTTATTTGACCGTAAGTCCTCCAAAGTGGAATTCCCGTTGCACTCTTAACGTTACCACAGTTGCTTTTAATGTCACCAAAGTTTGTTTTGACTTTCCTGTATGCTGAGTCTGTCCTTCCGACAGTCATATCTTTTTCGATGTCTTCACATTTTTCCTGCAGCCTTTTCGTCTTAGCTTCCCTGCACTTCCTATTTATTTCATTCCTCAGCGACTTGTATTTCTGTATTCCTGATTTTCCCGGAACATGTTTCTACTTCCTCCTTTCATCAATCAACTGAAGTATTACCCATGGTTTCTTCGCAGCTACCTTCTTTGTACCTATGTTTTCCTTCCCAACTTCTGTGATGGCCCTTTTTAGAGATGTCCATTCCTCTTCAACTGTACTGCCTACTGCGCTATTCCTTATTGCTGTATCTATAGCGTTAGAGAACTTCAAACGTATCTCGTCATTCCTTAGTACTTCCGTATCCCACTTCTTTGCGTATTGATTCTTCCTGACTAATGTCTTGAACTTCAGCCTACTCTTCATCACTACTATATTGTGATCTGAGTCTATATATGCTCCTGGGTACGCCTTACAGTCCAGCATCTGATTTCGGAATCTCTGTCTGACCATGATGTAATCTAATTGAAATCTTCCCATATCTCCCGGCCTTTTCCAAGTATACCTCCTCCTCCTCTTGTGATTCTTGAACAGGGTATTCGCTATTACTAGCTGAAACTTGTTACTAAACTCAATTAGTCTTTCTCCTCTTTCATTCCTCGTCCCAAGCCCATATTCTCCTGTAACCTTTTCTTCTACTCCTTCCCCTACAACTGCATTCCAGTCGCCCATGACTATTAGATTTTCGTCCCCCTTTACATACTGCATTACCCTTTCAATATCCTCATACACGTTCTCTATCTTTTCATCTGCCTTAAGTATACGCCTCCAATTGTAACCACTATCTCTTGATGCATTTGTAGTTGCGTGAGTGGTGGCTTAATTTTAAAACGAAGAGTTTGTTTAATGTTGTTTAATGATCCTGTGTTGAACTATTGCAGAAGTTAACTCTAAAGTAATTTACTTGTCAGCTTGAATTTGTTTTAGAGATTTCTGCATTTAATTAGCCTAATGTTTTTATGAGAAACTTTGTCTTAAAATTTTATGCTCTGTGATTTTTTTTAATCGTCATCTCATTGGTAGATGCCGGCTTAGAGTAAGACCAAAGGTTATATTCTGGCCTAGTTATTTTTCTAGTTGAAGTACCAGGCTTATTGGATTCTGATTGCTTTGGTAGTGATTGTTTAAATATTACTGCTTGGTAAAATATATTTTAGTCTTTTTTATTTTAATCGCTTGCCTAAAAGTTCAATACTAAATGAGCTGATGTTTGTCTACCCTTGCGTAAGATCAAGTCTGGAAGCGCAATGATTCTGTATTTTTTAAAATAAGTACCAAGGAATGAAACTTGCTCAGAGAGTTATATTTTAATAAAGTCAATCATGTTTGAGAATTGTGGTCTATTCCTTTCTTTAACTGAACCTTTCCTGTGCTAGCGTAAAGTTGCGCTACACTGTATAATTAGTTTTTGGGCAGAAATTCTATTTACTGTACCATACCTAATTTATAATTTTCTAAAACAATGTGCTTCTCAAAATTTGACCACGCTAATAATTATTTGTTTTAGGACTGAGATACATTAGTTCAAAGTACACATTCTCCACTTTTCGATGAACATCTAACTTCTTCCAGAAACCGTATATTTAAAAGTTATTTTCACAATTTCCATGTTCCAGGTTGTTCCAATCCTAAAAAATGCAATCCTCTTAGTATTTTACTCTTATAATTGTATAGCTCCAAATATTCTGAGTACAAGATAGTTCAATTTTTCTAGAATACGATAATGATGGAAGTAGAGGAAACGAATTATAATTTGTGGCATTTTTTTTTTTGTAACCTTTATTTACAAGTTAACAAATACATTGCTTGATCAAAGGCACGTTTAGGTTTTACACATACAGTAATCGTATCTTTTCTTTCCTATAGTCTTTCTTGTATTTTGTTTATGATTTAGTTCTCTCTATTTAGCAAATTTGTTTCTAAATATGTACTTGATATTTTTTTATTTTATATTTGTCTGTTTTCTAGTCTTTTTTCAGCTCCAGTTCTATGTGCACTAATTGGTGCTGTACTTTTTGAGTATTTAATGGCATTTAATGAGATTAATTTGGTTGGCGCCAAAAGATGGCGTCCTTTAAATTTGCTTGAACCTATTGACTATGACATATTTCTATGGTACACTCAACAAAACAATGTATATTCATATATATGGACAGTTTGTTTGTGGTTGGGGGAGATAGAGATTGGGAGGGAGGCAGAGATAGAGAGAGAGAGAGATGGAGAGAGAGAGAGAGAGACAGAGACAGAGAGAGAGACAGATAGATAGATAGATAGATGGAGAGAGAGTGTGTTAGAGAGAGAGAGAGAGAGAGAGAGAGAGAGAGAGAGAGAGAGAGAGAGAGAGAGGGAGAGAAAGTGAGAGGAAATCATTTGATATATGATAATAAATCATTGCGAATCGTCATTTTGCTTTTAGTCACAACTTTATGGTTTCCACGATTGTTAAAATGAATGTTAGTTGAATTTGTGCAGTACTTACATAATCACCTTTTGGACACGCAGGAGATCACCAATATTTAAGCACTTTCCCTAGTTGTGTGACGATATGATTGCTGTATCGCACTCTTTCACATGTGAGAACGCAGATGATGCACTGCCACTTGTCACACAAGCACAATCAAACACTCATTAAACACGCACTTTGAGGGTGTTGGAGGATGGGAGGGTGTCTGTGTCAGCAAACGGTGGGTTCTTGAGGGGCTATGGGAGGGCATGATGTTTCGGCGTCGTGTGCCGGTGTGGTGGAGGCGGCGGCGGCGGTGGCGGCGGCGGCGGCGGTCGCGGCGTGTGGGGACGGAGGGCGTCTTTGAAGGCGGCGTCCAGCGCGATCTGCAGATAGTTCTGGAACGTCTGGCGATAGTTGTTTTTCTGCCTGGCACTTTTGTGCTCCTCCCAGAGATCTGTGAGGAACTGTACTGTGTCCGCTTGCTTTTTGGTGATTGTAGCATGCGCTGTCATAGCAAGTGTCCACGTGGTCGCGACGCGCTTTGGCCGAGGGAAGCTTTTTGCCTCTGGGATGGTGAGAGCCGTGATTTCTATGTTACGGTGGTCCGCCCTGTTCATGTGTGCCACCATTCTTCTACATGTCTCCCATATCTGCTGGCTTGTCCGACGTGTGAAGCGGTGTTCCAGGGAGTCTATTCGGTTGCACGCTTCGCATTTCGGCGACTCACGCATGCCGATGCGTGCTAGGCGCTCGTTTGTGGGTATCGTCTTGTGTACGACTTTGTACCACGTGTCTCTAGCTTCTGGAGGTATGGCTTTTTCGGAGAGATTCTTCCAGACTTGTGGCCAGTAGTGGCCTGGAAGATTCGTCTGGCATGGGTGGGACCTGAACCCACGTTTCATTGCTTACAAAGGAGGGATGTTAGCCATTATAGCCATTACACCACACAGCTCTACAGCTGACGTAGGTCCATGGAATATATTAGTGCAGTGCCCTCCCTAGCACAAACTTCAATTCACATCTTCAGCTTATTTTCCCCTTGAAGTTTGTGTTAGGCAGGACATTGAACTAGGGTAGTCCGTGCAGCTATGCTAGGTGTAGTGCTGTGGTAGTGTAATCGCTAGCATACATGGCTGTTAGACACAGATTCAAGTTCTGACCATGGCACACATTTTAGTTCATTTCTTCAGCTTCCATCATTAACGGAAATAAAGATGAGATTCAGATGTCGCGAGGAACATTTAATTATATTTCCTACAATAATATGCTACTTTTGTGCCGTATACGTATAAGAAAATTAGAGTTTGCAGAAAGTACTTGGTGGGCTTTTGAAATCCCAGTCACCATTAATGCCCCCACCTCATAAAACAGAGCCTAACATTTTTGTCACTTTCTGATTATACAGCTTCTAGCTACACCAAATTACTTCATTGTCTACCTGTTCTTCCAAGTCAGTCGTGGTTGAACGTCGAGGTTAGTGAATCGTTGATCGCCACTCAGTACTCGATTTCCTGTGTTAGTGACAGGTGACTAAAGTTACTATGCTTTGTCACTTGTGAATTTTGATTGAACCACTCACAGTCTATGTAGCTTACTAATCCCTTTTGATAAATTTTGTACAATATTTTACAAACAAACTGATCATCGTCTGCTTAAAAATTATAATACTATAAGTGAACTGAGAAGTAAAATGAACAGCACTTGTTGTATCGTTATTAGATATTTAAAGCACCTAATAATTATCGGAAGAAGTTTGTTGAAGATGGAAATGTACTAGACTGAAAGTAAAGCGGTCATAATCCGAAGATTGCTTTGAACACCACGGACCTTTCCTAAGCATGTTCCTGCTGGAAGTGCTATGCCGTTCCCTTCATACGATCTTTGAACTGAGTTATCTAGTCAGTTATATGGAGATTTGCAGTATAATGTGGACTCCAAACCACGATGCAACTCGACATTTTTCACATCAACAAACGAATGTGAAAGAAGTAATAAGTGACGCTTAAAAACCGTGGTATTTACCGGGGCTCGAACCCGAGACTTGTAATTTGCCACTTTACTTTTGAGCCACGGAGCTGCAGACTTACTGATGTGGAACTATATCAATGAATGGGGCTGAGTGTGTATTTCTTCCTTCACACAACATGGTAGAAAGACATCAGTATACCAGAGTCTCAACTGAGGTCTTCCATTTTCATTAACACGGAAGAGCGTGCAGCTAAACTAGTAGTTAACCGTTCTAGGTTAGTTATTACCACATGTTATCTGCTCTCTGGTAGTGGTGACAAAGCGTTCATTAGCACAGTTGAGTGACGTATTGCGACATGAATTTATATTTCTAGTCGTGAGAAAACAGTAGAAACGGTTAACTGTCAGTGTCCCCTTCATCAAAAATATGTTTCTCTTGGATCTGGTACACTCATATTTCTCCAAGGTGTAAAATAAATGCCCGATGGTAAACGTGAAGATTCAGATTTTCGAAACACAGTGAAGCTTCCATTGTTCCAGAATCGTCGCCATATTCGTCAGTGAAAATGAGGATTGTAATAATTATAAGAACAATTAAAGTTCGTCACAACCTGCAGAAAGTAAATAATTGCATAGGCCAACGATTAGAGCCCTTTTTCAGTGTAGGTGACTTGTTCTTGTAATTTTAGCGCAAAGAATCCTAATATGATAAGAAAAGGACAGTAACTTCGACTGTTTTTTACAGTTCAGCTGAACATTAAATAATTCATTTCAGCTATTTTAGTTATGTAAATTTTTCTGTTAATAGTGACTTGAAGTTTCGGTGATACTAGATACACTTGTTAGTAGATATTGTAACATGTTCTTTGGGACTTCTTCTTTTTGTGGAAGAATCGTGTTTATCCGATCAAAATTGTATCATCACCTCTACACATCACGTTTGGCCGAATGAAGCAGTATGTAATGGTCTTATCCAAAAACGGAAAGTTTCGAGTGTTTCTGCGAGAAGTTACCTCGAATTTCAACGAAGATGGTTTGCTGAACGTCACATTTGGAAAAATATGTTCGGCTCAAACGTTGAATAAAAAATGACTTTGAGTGAAAGAGTGACTTGGTATCACAGGAGGAGGTTTTTACAATCTTCTTAAGCAACAAGAAGAATTCAGTTTATATTTCTACAGCAGCCAACACTTTGCAAAAGTCCGAGAGCGTAAAGAATGTAGGGAATTTGAACAGTTATTTGGATCTTTTCCGTGAGTATTTGGGAGACGTCACTGAGAAACAAGATGTGCACTTCTATTAGGACATTAAAGTGATACAGAGACCATATCAAGGCCGGCGAAACAGCAATACGGTAGGAGATTATGTTTGTCATTACGTCATCATATACACCAGGCAACTCATAAGAGAAATAACTATTATTAGTCGCTTTAAGACACGTGAAACGCGAAACATAAGCCAATATAGGAATCATTAATGTAAAATAAAGGGGTATTTCATATTTATAGTTCATTATTATCATTTTTCATATCGAAAATTAAGGGGAGTTGGAATGTCCTATCCCGACAATGTTAAATTTAGTGACTTGGCTTCCCTATATTTCAGGAACCACTGTTGCCATTGCCATGGAACTTTTACAGACCATTAAACAGTATGTTCTGAGTCTACTGAGCTGCAAATAGCAGCATTTCAGCCACTGCTTTCGGAAATACAATTTTTTAATTACACGGTTAAAATTTTGTGTACTTTTTTAGTACGTTATCCTAAATAATTTTAATTATACATAACATTATGTTCTTCTTTTAATTCAGTAGACTCAGGATATGTATGTTATTACTCCCTGAAAATTTGAATACTCTACTCGAAGTAGTTTCTGAGATTTAGGGAAAAATGCAACAGAAAATGTAAATTTTCGGGAACGGCTTCTGAAGTTTCATATATGCTAAATTTTTTATTTTTTGTCATTCAGAAGCACCCTGCACCATATTGTATATAATTCTCTTGATCTTTTTACAAGTTTTTTCTTCTTTTCTTCTTTCTGGACTCCTTAGTGGCCAACTGTGCTACATACGCTGCTTTATCAGTGCAAACCTTGTCAATCCGTTCAAGTTCTCTGATGCAATTTGCTCCAGGATTATTTCCCATATGCTGTAGCACTTTCACCCTACCAATGCTGCCTTCATGAAAAGCAATAACAGCATGATTGACCCCCCCCCCACTTTAGTGTCTTCATTCCAACAAAAACATTTTTTGGTAAACAAGTCCATACATGATTATTGAATGACTCATTGGGATTTTGTGTCTGACCATGCAGACACTTCTTCAGTAATTCAGGATTTTCCAGGTCTCTGTAAATAGGTTTTATGATATCCTTGACTGCTGCTGGGATGAAATGTTCGTAGCCGTATGAACTGTTTGAGTGCTGGGCATTGAGGTAATTGCACCATGAATCAGGTCCAGGAGGGCAAAGGTGGTGTATCGGTTTTTCGTCAGTTGACAGTCTGTGGAAGAAGGTAGCCCATACTGCCTGCTTCATTTTCAACAAATCTTCAGTATTATTTCTAGTGGCCATCCCATAATACTGCTGTAGTTCATCAATCATTTTATCTGTCAGCCTGCCTCTTATGGTTTTACCGTCAGAAAGTTTCTTGTCTCTCAAACTTAGTTTCAACTTCCTCAACCTGGTGCCCATCTCTTCTGGACATGGCCAATACAAACACGTAATTTAACCTTTATAACACAGCAACCCACAGCCTTCTATAGTAAATTACCGATTTTATTAGATCTTCAAGTAATGCACGTAAAAATTTCAACATTTTCAACCGGTGTTGATCGTATTAAAAAAAAAAAATACTTCCCATGCGAGTTTATAAGTTATATACATATCATTTTATTTGGAAAATTGCAAATTTCATAATGAGATAAAAATCCGAAAATGTGAAAAGAATTTCCGTTGTAACTCCCCTGAAACTACTTTTCATTCTAATTACATGTATTATGCATTTTTCGGTTTATAACGAAGTCGCATAATGCCAAAACGGTGAGTGATAGAGGTCATATATGGAGTCAGTGCCTGAAAAATAATGGAAGTAAACTATTCCCTAAAAGAAAAGTAAAACGAAAATATTTTTTTGTTGGCTCATGCTATAAAACGCTGGCTCGGAGTGTGCGAAAGGAACATTAGAAACACATTGCCCAACTTATTATTTCATTACAAAATTTTAGTCTGGTCTTTTGCAGGAGATTAATAAAAATGAAAAAAACCTGCAAAAGTATTCTTGTTCACCAGCTACTTTTGAACTCGCAGGTAAAGGAGCATTCGCAGCAGGATGCTAACAGGGCTGAGGAGGCCTTGCTACAGAAAACCTCCTCACAATCGTTTTTGTGTTGTTTCTGTTTCTGTTTCTCTTACATGAGAATTTGTGATGAAACTAGTGATAACTGATGATACTATCGTTCAGATTGTATCAACAACGCCCGAACTGTACAACTGTAGAACGAACTACCGTTGTGGCTGCACTGCGCCGCACCTGCTGCGACTCTTGCATCCAAGTGAGTGAGGAGGCACTATGTTGCTGTCTCGAAAAATTTGTTGCTTTTGTGGGGACCGTGCTATGCCTGTAGAGCAGCATCGCAGCATTGTATTGTAGACCAACCTAACTATCTCCAATTCGAAATATTTTAAATGTAGCAATAATTCGTTTTATACATCGTTCTCTTGGCTAGGAATGTCGAGTGACATTCGTCCGCGAATTGGCCACAAATGACGACATGCAGTACTTTACGAGACAAGCGAAAGTATTTCTATGAATAATTAATAAGCTGTCACTTCACCCCATGTAACGCCGGTATGCGGCTAATGATTGTACTACCTTACTTCCAGTAACGTAATTTTATACCCACAAGATATTCAGATGTGATTGTTATAGAACAGTACGTCGTCTGTATATGTGAATAACCAGGTAAATACAAAGTACTATTACCGGCCTACTATCGTGCTTATACAGAGGGGTCGCCGATCATTTCAATTACTTCTTGGATAAGAGTGTTGAAGATCAGACAGCAGTTACTGGAAAGTTCTTATATATTTTCTTAAGAAGCTGAACGATAATGCTTTTTTTATATGCCAGGACTCCACTGTCAGTACAGCCACGCAATGCACGGATATTCTAGTTCAAATCTTAAGTATGATCTGAAGCAAAATTCCCTGACTTCGGAATGCTCTGATAATACATTATCGAAACAAGATCAAACTGCAACATGTATAAAAATGAACAACCAACACATAAACTTGCAATACAGAACCGAAACAGAAATCACACAAATAACCACAGTGCTCACTATTTTAAGGAAGTGTTAGTGTACTGAAAAGGTCGGTTTTTAGAGACAGAATACATATCGCGGCCATTTTTCACGTACAGGTATGCTGTTTTTCCCTACATGATACATCTCTAACTTGGAAAAAAAGTGGATTGGTTTCTATTTTTATATTTATTTGCACAACTTGAGCAAATTGGCACCCTTCACATTATATCCCAGTGAATAGGACTGAAGGGTTTTCCAAGGGAGTCAAGATCAGGCATTTACTGCCAAACATTCAAATATTACGGCGTTACAAGTGGTATTGATTGAGAGGCAATGACTGAATGCCTATTCACAATTCCGGAATATGCCTTAGAAAGAAGAGATGCTTCTGAAACGACTGGTCAAAAACGGTGGATAGAAACTATTTTCAGTTCAATTCTGGAACAGTACAGGTGTGTCAGCGACACAAAATTTTGGGGCTGTTTGACAGGAATCCAGAAAATCGCTGCAAGTAGAAAGCAGTTATTCAATTTAACTGACTGTCAGAAATATTTATCGTTTCACCAGTGACGTGATTATTCTGTATGGGCTGCTAATAAAGCGAAAGTAAGTTGAAAAAACGTTTACAATACTCTGTTTTTTTTATTGTGTTGTACTTCATCAATTCGCTGGGATTTGAAACTATCAAAATTTACATTACGTATTTGGCAGAAATTTTTACTTGTGTATAGCAAAGAAATGTTGATATTAGACACCGTCCTTACCTAGTGTTGATGTTCATGGACAAGCGTATCTCTGCTGTCTTCAGAGGATCGTAATATGGCGCTGGCTGCGCTCGTTACTTCTATCAAATTTACTTTCAATTTATATCCACTTGTTCCAGTACTGGATCGCCATGTAAATAGATGTTTTCTGAAAGCAAAAGTTATTTGCAGGAGCATACAGTACTGTTTCAGTAAGAAATATCGGTATTTATATACACAAAACACGGGATTTCCACATTATTTAGGAGCAATACTACTATAATTTACTGTTTGGAACGTTTATTTAAACATCGAACGCAATAATTAGCGAACAGATTATACTTTGAAGAAGTCACTACTTACAGTAAAATAGATTTTTCTCATCTTTATGGTCTAAAATCATACAGTGCTGCGGACTGGGCAATTGTATTGGTTGTACTTTCTTTTATAGTTACCATAGAAAACCTGAGAACACTTACGTTTTTTCATCAAACAGACATCTCGTTAGAACATGTAGACTTACACAAAGCGAATTACTGCTTCCTCGTATTGCTCAAAATGACGTCCGGCCTATGTAGTAACCAGACTATAACCTCACTCTTCATCTGTCTTAGAGATAAAGTAGCTGGTTGTTTTATCTTTGGCGGTAACTACTAGCACTACAGTTATAATAAATTCATACGTACCACGGATTAAATAATCTGTCATATTGTCCCGTATAATAAGTATAAAATTTCATTAACAGTTTGAAACAATTTTACAAAGAAACCACTACATCAAAATTCGCTTCATATTATTCAGAACATGTCTTACAGATGTCAAATGAATTTAGCGACGTAATTAACCGCCACTCTTCGAAACACGTGAGTACCGCAGAGCTAGCCCACGTTTGTACTTCTACATCTGTATTCTGAAAACCATTTTGAAGTGCGTGACAGAGAATAATATCCGTTGTATTGTATATTAGGATTTACTAGTGTTTCACTTGAGTGTGAGACACGAGATCGGCTGCTGGAATGCCTGTGGTCGGGATGTAGTTACTCTAATGTTGTTTTCGCTGTCTCTTCGGGAGCACTACATAGGATGCTGTTGTGTATTCTTAGATTACTCACTTAATGCTTGTTCTTGAAACTCTGTAAGTGGATTTTCTATCGATGCCTGATGTCTATCTTGAAGCGTCAGCCACTGCGGGTTCTCTGTATTTTCGTGTCAGTTTCCCACGAGTCATACGAACCTGCAGCCGTTAGTGATGCATTTCTTTGAATATGTTTAATACCATGTGTTAGTAACTTGAACACAACGTATTAATGTTCCACAAAAATATTTATTAGTTCGTAATGAACCGACTTTCGGCTTCTTAGGCCATTGTCAGATAACTTAATTGTTGAACAGAGAGTCCACACAACACTAGCTGTTCAACATTAAGTTATACGAAGATGGCCTAAGAATCCGAAAGCCGATTCATAGCGAATTAATAAATGTTACTACAAAACATTAATGTTTTGTATTCAAATTGCTAACATGTCTATGGTCCTCCAAGAACCGACGGAATATTCCACAGTACTCTCTGTTAGTTTTGTCTGGTTTGAGACCTACGCTCTTGGGCTGTATCTTAGGAAGTGTCTTGTAAGCAACATCACTTATAGACCTATTGCATTTTCCCAATATCGCAACAATGAATCGAGGTCTGACACCTACATTACCTACATTTGAACCTTGAAATCATGTCACTTCATGTCTCTACGCGTGGGTTTCTACTCGTTGCCCAACATTTGACACAGTTTTCTGCTAATTTGATACCTGATGGTTACATGGTAACTATGAGTTTTATATTGTCGAACATTAATATGAGAATTAGTGTTGTACAACTCTTAGAGCGACAGCTGAATGCGACTCATTGGTCCACGCTAATTTTAAATCCAGTCATGCGTTGACAGTTCCATCTACTCTAACTGTTACTTTCCTCACACATTTCATCGAAACTTATGTCGGTACAGATTCGAGTCAACCACAAAACTCTGATACGTTCAGAAGTTGTAAGTCAGTTGATAAAGTATTTAATAAAAAAATAACGGTTCTCTTTGCTGACGGACTTACTTACAACGGATTTTATTTATTTTTTAAACACCGAAAACATTAGGGACTAGGCATAGGATAAGGCTACTAGATGGAAACGTGGGATACACATTACAATTAGCAATCTTTCGCCTGGGGCCCCCGTTAAACTGTAAAATTTCGTCTGTAACACCCCCTGCCATGGCGTATGAGGGAAAATTGATAACAAGCATCCCGAGAAACTCATACACATCCGCCAGACTTCAGGGTTCAGTATGGCTCCTAATTATTCTACGTTTCGTTAGTTTCATTAGCGTCTCGTCTTACTTTGTGAGGTTTCTGTTAGTGATGTTCTAGACACTGGTTGCAGAGGCAAAACTAAAATGTGCCTTTTCTTACACAACGTAACATTACATCACACTGGCGATAATAGCAATCCATTCGTTTTGGAACTGGCATACAAGAGAGTGATTGCGCTGATCGAGAATGGGAACTACTGCCTGTGCGAAGGCAAAGAAAAAAAGCAGGGTCGTGCAATAATCATAAGCGCGTCAATATTTGGGAATTTCACGTAAATTTTGATTATGATGGCAGAATAAAATTATTCGCGGCATACCGTGTATACCCGACTGCCACCACGATACCTTTAACACCCCTGTACCGTAAATTTGTGATAACAGCATTAAAAGTGCAATTTTCTCACCGTTAGCACCAGCCAACGTCAATTACAGGAAGTTATAGATAAAATGTAGATGGGCACCTACTATATCACATTACACGACTAAATGAAGTCACATGGCCCTCTGGAGGGGACCAGCTATCTTGATATTTAAACAAATTGGAGGGTTCACAGTCTTTATCGAATCCTGATTTATTTAAACGGATTACTGGTTTCAGATTTACACCAATCAACGGATTTTAATAAGAACTCCGGCCCACAGGAGGCGTAGCTGTGAGTCGTACTCATCAAAAACGAACTTAATAATGTACCCTACTGGCCATTAAAACTGCTACACTAAAAATACACTCCTGGAAATGGACAAAAGAACACATTGACACCGGTGTGTCAGACCCACCATACTTGCTCCGGACACTGCGAGAGGGCTGTACAAGCAATGATCACACGCACGGCACAGCGGACACACCAGGAACCGCGGTGTTGGCCGTCGAATGGCGCTAGCTGCGCAGCATTTGTGCACCGCCGCCGTCAGTGTCAGCCAGTTTGCCGTGGCATACGGAGCTCCATCGCAGTCTTTAACACTGGTAGCATGCCGCGACAGCGTGGACGTGAACCGTATGTGCAGTTGACGGACTTGGAGCGAGGGTGTATAGTGGGCGTGCGGGAAGCCGGGTGGACGTACCGCCGAATTGCTCAACACGTGGGGCGTGAGGTCTCCACAGTACATCGATGTTGTCGCCAGTGGTCGGCGGAAGGTGCACGTGCCCGTCGACCTGGGACCGGACCGCAGCGACGCACGGATGCACGCCAAGACCGTAGGATCCTACGCAGTGCCGTAGGGGACCGCACCGCCACTTCCCAGCAAATTAGGGACACTGTTGCTCCTGGGGTATCGGCGAGAACCATTCGCAACCGTCTCCATGAAGCTGGGCTACGGTCCCGCACACCGTTAGGCCGTCTTCCGCTCACGCCCCAACATCGTGCAGCCCGCCTCCAGTGGTGTCGCGACAGGCGTGAATGGAGGGACGAATGGAGACGTGTCGTCTTCAGCGATGAGAGTCGCTTCTGCCTTGGTGCCAATGATGGTCGTATGCGTGTTTGGCGCCGTGCAGGTGAGCGCCACAATCAGGACTGCATACGACCGAGGCATCATGGTGTGGGGAGCGATCTCCTACACTGGCCGTACACCACTGGTGATCGTCGAGGGGACACTGAATAGTGCACGGTACATCCAAACCGTCATCGAACCCATCGTTCTACCATTCCTAGACCGGCAAGGGAACTTGCTGTTCCAACAGGACAATGCACGTCCGCATGTATCCCGTGCCACCCAACGTGCTCTAGAAGGTGTAAGTCAACTACCCTGGCCAGCGAGATCTCCGGATCTGTCCCCCAATGAGCGTGTTTGGGACTGGATGAAGCGTCGTCTCACGCGGTCTGCACGTCCAGCACGAACGCTGGTCCAACTGAGGCGCCAAGTGGAAATGGCATGGCAAGCCGTTCCACAGGACTACATCCAGCATCTCTACGATCGTCTCCATGGGAGAATAGCAGCCTGCATTGCTGCAAAAGGTGGATATACACTGTACTAGTGCCGACATTGTGCATGCTCTGTTGCCTGTGTCTATGTGCCTGTGGTTCTGTCAGTGTGATCATGTGATGTATCTGACCCCAGGAATGTGTCAATAAAGTTTCCCCTTCCTGGGACAATGAATTCACGGTGTTCTTATTTCAATTTGCAGGAGTGTAAATGCAGATGATAAACGGGTATTCATTGGACAAATATACTAGAACTGACCCCCCCCCCCCATGAACCATGGACCTTGCCGTTGGTGGGGAGGCTTGCGTGCCTCAGCGATACAGATGGCCGTACCGTAGGTGCAACCACAACGGAGGGGTATCTGTTGAGAGGCCAGACAAACGTGTGGTTCCTGAAGAGGGGCAGCAGCCTTTTCAGTAGTTGCAGGGGCAACAGTCTGGATGATTGACTGATCTGGCCTTGTAACATTAACCAAAACAGCCTTGCTGTGCTGGTACTGCGAACGGCTGAAAGCAAGGGGAAACTACAGCCGTAATTTTTCCCGAGGACATGCAGCTCTACTGTATGATTAAATGATGATGGCGTCCTCTTGGGTAAAATATTCCGGAGGTAAAATAGTCCCCCATTCGGATCTCCGGGCGGGGACTACTCAAGAGGACGTCGTTATCAGGAGAAAGAAAACTGGCGTTCTACGGATCGGAGCGTGGAATGTCAGATCACTTAATCGGGCAGGTAGGTTAGAAAATTTAAAAAGGGAAATGGATAACCTAAAGTTAGATATAGTGGGAATTAGTGAAGTTCGGTGGCAGGAGGAACAAGACTTTTGGTCAGGTGATTACAGGGTTATAAATACAAAATCAAATAGGGGTAATGCAGGAGTAGGTTTAATAATGAATAAAAAAATAGGAGTGCGGGTTAGCTACTACAAACAGCATAGTGAACGCATTATTGTGGCCAAGATAGACACAAAGCCCATGCCTACTACAGTAGTACAAGTTTATATGCCAACTAGCTCTGCAGATGATGAAGAAATAGATGAAATGTATGACGAGATAAAAGAAATTATTCAGGTAGTGAAGGGAGACGAAAATTTAATAGTCATGGGTGACTGGAATTCGTCAGTAGGAAAAGGGAGAGAAGGAAACATAGTAGGTGAATATGGATTGGGGGGAAGGAATGAAAGAGGAAGCCGCCTTGTAGAATTTTGCACAGAGCATAACTTAATCATAGCTAACACTTGGTTCAAGAATCATGAAAGGAGGCTGTATACATGGAAGAAGCCAGGAGATACTGACAGGTTTCAGATAGATTATATAATGGTAAGACAGAGATTTAGGAACCAGGTTTTAAATTGTAAGACATTTCCAGGGGCAGATGTGGATTCTGACCACAATCTATTGGTTATGAACTGCAGATTGAAACTGAAGAAACTGCAAAAAGGTGGGAATTTAAGGAGATGGGACCTGGATAAACTGAAAGAACCAGAGGTTGTAGAGAGTTTCAGGGAGAGCATAAGGGAACAATTGACAGGAATGGGGGAAAGAAATACAGTAGAAGAAGAATGGGTAGCTCTGAGGGATGAAGTGGTGAAGGCAGCAGACGACCAAGTAGGTAAAAAGACGAGGGCTAATAGAAATCCTTGGGTAACAGAAGAAATATTGAATTTAATTGATGAAAGGAGAAAATATAAAAATGCAGTAAATGAAGCAGGCAAAAAGGAATACAAACGTCTCAAAAATGAGATCGACAGGAAGTGCAAAATGGCTAAGCAGGGATGGCTAGAGGACAAATGTAAGGATGTAGAGGCTTGTCTCACTAGGGGTAAGATAGATACTGCCTACAGGAAAATTAAAGAGACCTTTGGAGAAAAGAGAACCACTTGTATGAATATCAAGAGCTCAGATGGAAACCCAGTTCTAAGCAAAGAAGGGAAGGTAGAAAAGTGGAAGGAGTATATAGAGGGTTTATACAAGGGAGATGTACTTGAGGACAATATTATGGAAATGGAAGAGGATGTAGATGAAGACGAAATGGGAGATAAGATACTGCGTGAAGAGTTTGACAGAGCACTGAAAGACCTGAGTCGAAACAAGGCCCCGGGAGTAGACAACATTCCACTAGAACTACTGATGGCCTCGGGAGAGCCAGTCATGACAAAACTCTACCATCTGGTGAGCACGCTGTATGAGACAGGCGAAATACCCTCAGACTTCAGGAAGAATATAATAATTCCAATCCCAAAGAAAGCAGGTGTTGACAGATGTGAAAATTACCGAACTATCAGTTTAATAAGTCACAGCTGCAAAATACTAACGCGAATTCTTTACAGACGAATGGAAAAACTGGTAGAAGCTGACCTCGGGGAAGATCAGTTTGGATTCCGTAGGAATGTTGGAACACGTGAGGCAATACTGACCTTACGACTTATCTTAGAAGAAAGATTAAGAAAAGGCAAACCTACGTTTATAGCATTTGTAGACTTAGAGAAAGCTTTTGACAATGTTGACTGGAATACTCTCTTTCAAATTCTGAAGGTGGCAGGGGTAAAAAACAGGGAGCGAAAGGCTATTTACAATTTGTACAGAAACCAGATGGCAGTTATAAGAGTCGAGGGGCATGAAAGGGAAGCAGTGGTTGGGAAAGGAGTGAGACAGGGTTGTAGCCTCTCCCCGATGTTATTCAATCTGTATATTGAGCAAGCAGTAAAGGAAACAAAAGAAAAATTCGGAGTAGGTATTAAAATTCATGGAGAAGAAGTAAAAACTTTGAGGTTCGCCGATGACATTGTAATTCTGTCAGAGACAGCAAAGGACTTGGAAGAGCAGTTGAACGGAATGGACAGTGTCTTGAAAGGAGGATATAAGATGAACATCAACAAAAGCAAAACGAGGATAATGGAATGTAGTCAAATTAAGTCGGGTGATGCTGAGGGAATTAGATTAGGAAATGAGACACTTAAAGTAGTAAAGGAGTTTTGCTATTTAGGGAGTAAAATAACCGATGATGGTCGAAGTAGAGAGGATATAAAATGTAGACTGGCAATGGCAAGGAAAGCGTTTCTCAAGAAGAGAAACTTGTTAACATCGAGTATAGATTTAGGTGTCAGGAAGTCGTTTCTGAAAGTATTTGTATGGAGTGTAGCCATGTATGGAAGTGAGACATGGACGATAACTAGTTTGGACAAGAAGAGAATAGAAGCTTTCGAAATGTGGTGCTACAGAAGAATGCTGAAGATAAGGTGGGTAGATCACGTAACTAATGAGGAGGTATTGAATAGGATTGGAGAGAAGAGAAGTTTGTGGCACAACTTGACTAGAAGAAGGGATCGGTTGGTAGGACATGTTTTGAGGCATCAAGGGATCACAAATTTAGCATTGGAGGGCAGCGTGGAGGGTAAAAATCGTAGAGGGAGACCAAGAGATCAATACACTAAGCAGATTCAGAAGGATGTAGGTTGCAGTAGGTACTGGGAGATGAAGAAGCTTGCACAGGATAGAGTAGCATGGAGAGCTGCATCAAACCAGTCTCAGGACTGAAGACCACAACAACAACAACTAGAACTGACATGTGATTACATTTTCAAGGAGTTTGGGTGCATAGATCCTGAGAAATCAGTACCCAGAACAACTACCTCTGGCTGTAATAACGGCCTTGATACGCCTGGGCATTGAGTCAAACAGAGCTTGGATGGCGTGTACAGGTACAGCTGCCCATGCAGCTTCAACACGATACCACAGTTCATCAAGAATAGTGACGCGTATTGTGTAAGTAGGCTGTTTAGGTTTTTTTTATTGGTAACGCCACCTCTGTATGAAAATCACTGGCTGTGCTGTGTGCAGTCTGTGGCTGCTTTGCATTGTTGTAATACTCGCCATTGTAGTGTTAGGCAGCTGGCTGTGAACAGCGCGTAGCGTTGCGCAGTTGGAGGTGAGCCGCCAGCAGTGGTGGATGTGGGGAGAGAGATGGCGGAGTTTTGTAATTTGTCATGAACTGCTATATATATATTATGACTATTAAGGTAAATACAGTGTTTGTTCTCTATTAATATCTTTCATTTGCTAACCATCCCTATTAGTAGTTAGTGCTTTCCATAGTTTGAATCTTTTATTTAGCTGGCAGTAGTGACGCTTGCTGTATTGCAGTAGCTTGAGTAGCGAAGATTTTTGTGAGGTAAGTGATTTGTGAATGGTATAGTTTAATGTTAGTCAGGGCCCATTCTTTTGTAGGGATTATTGAAAGTCAGATTGCGTTGCGCTAACAAAATATTGTGTGTCAGTTTAAGCACAATCATGTACTATTATTTAAAGGGGACGTTTCATATGTCGACCCTTAGCCTAGGATACCTCACTGGAATCTTCTGATTTTTTTTCTCGTAGTTTGTGTAATTAGTGTAGCTTTTGTTTATTGCTAGCGCGTAATTGTAGAGAAAATCTCCTTTGTAGTTGCAGTCTTTCATTGTTGTACAGTAAAACAGTTGTGGCATGCATGTAGATTTGCACCAAGTATTTCGCAGCTGCAATTAACTAGATATTATTTTCAGTGTTATGTTAATGTGTTCTCTTATTTTTGCTCTTCAAATTGTGTTTTTCTGTGTTGTCGTGTGAAATACTGTGACAATAATGGCGTCTGAAAAACGTAATACTAGGCTCCAAAGTAAACTGAGAAATGACAGTGAAAACGAAAGCAGTGTGTTAGCGCCACCGAGTAATGAATTAACTGATGTTCAAAGTAGTAATTTGGTAATTGTGCATAGGGAAATGGAGCGGGCGGCAAACATGGCGTGGACAGTGAAACAATTAGTGAAGAGGGAAGCATTATCGATCGATCGGTCGGCAACAGCTCGCCTCAGGAATCGGGAATGACAGGACACAATTTTGCAAATACTGTAGACTTAGGTTTTGGGTCCTCACCGTTTTCTCAAATGAGTCAAGACACATTTTCTGCTTGTCAAAATGTGAATGTTGCCGGTGAAAATGCACTGCCAAAAAGCATAGAGAAACAGATTCCAGACACTAATACATTGTTATTACAATTAATGCAACAAATGGGACAAAAGCTTGAAAAGTTAGACACAATGGAACAAAATCAGAGACAAACACAGCAACAGTTAGACACAATGGTACAAAATCAGAGTCAAACACAGCAAAAGCTACAAAAGTTAGACAGAATGGAACAAAATCTTCAAAAGTTAGACACAATGGAACAACACCAGAGACAAACACAGCAACTGTTAGACACAAAGGAACAAAATCTTCAAAAGTTAGACACTGTGGAACAAAATCTTAAAAAGTTAGACTCATTGGAACAAACTCTTGAACAAACACGTGAAGATTTAACTACTGAGTTACATAACATGGAATCGAAATGTCAAAAAGTCTGTAATGACGTAAAAACACAGATTTGTGAGCATTTCCAACCTATTTTTTCGCGTCATGAAAATGCATTACAGAATCACGAAGCAGCCATAAAAGAACTGCAGACTATTGTTCATGAAAATCACGACACCTTGCAAGCTAAAATTAACTCAGTTGCATCTACCGATACGGTTATGCAACTTGCAAAAACTCAGGAAAACTTAAAGGAGACAGTAGATACCATTTCAACACAAATGGACACTCTGAAACTTGGTTCAGAAAAACATACAGAGGAAATAATTTCACTATCGGATAAAGTAGCCGAACTTTCAGATCAGTTCACTAACTTATCTACAAAGGTAGATGATAATCTGAATGACACAAAACTGGTAGTCTTTAATGAGACAGAAAAGTGCGAACAAATTAGGAAACTGAAACAAAATCTGAATCAAATTAATACGCAACACCAAGTAGAAATCCGGGAAGTACAAGATCAGCTGACACAGGTAATACAAGAATTACGTATTTCAGAGGACACTCGCGCCCCAACACGGGAAGAGGGACTTAGAAATACGGAACACCCACAAGATAATAACACAGGACACTTCGGAAATTATGAAAGAAATTGGCAAGGTACACCGAATTTTGAGATGGAACCGCCGACACGACGTAACAATGACCGATATGCTACTCGCCGACACAATGATTTTGACTATAAGCTGTTTATTACTACACGTAAATTCAAAACATTTAAGAATTCTGCCAACGACATTCATCCACAAGCGTGGCTCCATCAATTCTCTCATTGTTTTCTTCCCAACTGGTCATTGGAGCACAGGTTAGAATTTATGTGTGGCTACTTGGAGAATGAACCAGCTGTAAAAATGCGATCGGTCATTCACGATTGTCACAGTGAAGTAGATTTTTATCATGCCTTCCTCTCAGCATATTGGCCTCAAGCTACACAAGACCGAGTAAAACATAGCATCATAATGATGAAACATTTAGAACAATCTGAATTTTCCAGTCTTGTGAAATTTTTTGAAGACATGTTGCACAAGAATCAGTACCTGTCAAACCCATACAGCCCCTCAGAACTCATCCGCATTTGCTTAATCAAACTGCCTGAACATTTACGACATATTATTTTAGCAGGACGTTGCAAAGAAGACATTGAAGCTTTTCAGGGACTCCTACAAGAATTAGAAATTGACACAGACAGTCGCGGGATGCGAAAACAGGAAAACAATCACTACAGGTCACATACGTCACAATTCCGTGATGACAGAAACAATAACTGGACACGACAAGGCTATTCTTACAACGCAAATCGTGACCAAAACAGACACCACCCATATGACAACCACTGGCAGAGTAATAATAGTTACAGAGAAAGATCGCATTTCTGTAGTAATGAATATGACAGAGATTACCTTAGAAACAGACAATATGGGAACCAAAACAATTATTATCAAGGGAGACAGAATAACTTCAGACGCAACAGTTCAGCGCGCAGTTACGATTCAGGAAGAAATTCTCCACCACATGACCGACAAGAAAGAAATTATGAAATCTACCGACATGACGACAGACGAGATAATCATAACGACAGACCTGGCGGGATTCAAACAGAGCAGGGCACTTTCGACAACGTGAATTTGTAGAAGCTAGGTCTCCTAATCCCAATAACGATGCGCGCCAACAAAGGAACAGACAATGACTCGCACCGCAGGTAGCCGCGTGCGCCGGCTGGCTCAGGGAAAAATAGCATACACGCTCACATTGAAGAAAATTTTAGCATTCCTTTCCGACGTATACAACATGATATTTGCATTCAAATCAAACTGTGAGTACTATGAAGAGTAAAGGATAGCACCACACTTCACATGTAAAACCGTTTATTGAAAAATAATCTGCTTTTTAACTTTGTCTTTGCCATATAACTTTTCACTTTACATTACTAGTATGCTTTGTAAGACTTAAGAAACTGATAACATGCAACAATGTTTGAAGTTAAATATCCAGTAAAGAACCAAGAGAACTTATTTGAACAGAAATTACGAATGCATTGTTATTGTGAACAGACGACACAGTGTTATTGTGTGTGTGCATTCTTGCTTGTTAGTTGCACGATTACGTAACGACTATAAGGCTCACATACTTCGAGCATATACAGGTACTGCTAATGAGATTTTAATGCAACATTTTCGTTTGCTTGAAAATACATCCTTTATTTGAAGTACTTTCTGTGGGATTAAAGATGACTTAGCATTTGGTTTCTTTGACAGCTACACGATTATATCACGACGCTACTAATGAGTGACAATTTACAATGTTGCTTTTGCGGTGTTTCTGTTTTATATCTGCACAGTTTTTCTGAATTCTTCTGGAAAGTAAAACATGTTTTAGTAGCAACTTTTGTGGTATAGCAACAATGAGACAGCCTTTTCTGTAGTACAACAATACGTTACAGCACGGTAGTTTCTTCTTCATGGCAATAAGCGTAATAACTAAAGATATCTATACACAAAGCATTTCACTTTTGTTTATCATGAGGTAAGTACATTGACTTCTGCAGAACTTAGCTTTCGGAGGACGATAACTACGAGACTTCCACAGAGATTATCTTACAACATGACGCACAGCTTAGCGCTACAGTACACGTATTTGAGTGATTAATTTCGCACTTAAAACATTTAATTTTTTAAGATATTTGAAGTGCAATGATACAAGGGTTTTCCGTGATAGATTTCATTCCATTGCTGTAATCTGTAACACCTGAGGGTATAATTACATTAATCCTCAGGGGGGTACACGCCTACTTTGTGTACCATGTGTTTGGCAAGCACAAGGAGCCCTAGCTAATATGGTGTTTGCTTATACAACTTTACACATCGGTACCATATTTCTGTAACACACAAATTACACAGCTATCTGATCATTTATTTGACAGAGAAACAAACATTCTTTTTACTACGTCAGTGACAGATGTTTACGCAATTACACAGTTGGATAACGTCACACTTATGAAACTGTATTTTGTCTGTACTTTGTGAACTGTTCATATTTTTTCGGAACCATTGTGATACTACGAGAGCTTTGAATGATATATTTGGTATGGGATCATGATTTTTGAAGTGCGTTTGAGCCAGATGACACTTTTGACATGAGCAGATAATTTTTTTTAGGTTTTGAAATAATTGGAGGAAGCTACGACGTTTTTGAGATTTGACTGAGGTGTTATGATGTTATTATTACGATGACAATGTGTATTATGCTGTTGAGGTATGTTTATGGTCAATAAGCTGATGCTATCTGAGTTATTTGAGTATGCTGCGTATTTGTTATCATAAAATATTGAAGAAGTGTCGACGAATGAGGTAAGAAATAATGAGTAGTGGTTAGGGACGCTGATTTGTGAAAAAGGTTGTTGGAAACCAAGAATCGTACTTTAAGAGTTATGAAATGTGTGTAAATGCATGAAAGTATCACAATGCCGACGAAAACGTTTTGGACGCTGTTATATTTATAGGATTTTGTTTCTACACATTCGTAACGCAAATTCTCGACCTCTGAAATTTTTTTATATGAGACTGTCACTGTAGCGCAAACTGCTGTCGTAAATATTTCGGTAAGGAAGCTAAGTGACTCAGGTGGCGCCCAGGCGTGCCAGCCACCTGGAGAAAAAGCCATTAGGTGAAAAAAAAAAGGCCATTATCCTCGCTGTTGACATTCCTTTGTAGAAAGCATCGCAAGTACGACACGCTCATTCCTTGGAAAGATACTTACATCTGCACACCTGATTATGACAAGCGTATTTCTACGAGAATTGAGAGAATTTCTACTAACTTATGAAATGCCACATGACTATTGAATGATATTTTTATGCTTTGTACATAGTTGCTATTTCTGGCTGAATAAATTTGGTTTATAAAAAATAGATTTATTTGCTTAAATAATAAGACCATAATTAATCTTAATATTGAGTAAATAATAAAGTATAGTTCTCAGATGTTTTCTCTAACTGTTAAGGATCTAATTATTCACCCTAAATGTCTAATTGAGGAATATGCTAATATCTGTTTTCCAGCTATGTTGCAGCATTGGTTTTATAAAATAAAATTAAATGCATTTGCTAATGTGAAAACTTTCTGTCAACAGATCTATAAAATAATAATATTATGATCCACGTTCTTCGAAAAAGGAGCACTTGGAAAGGAAAGAACAATAAGAAGGGATTAATAACAGTAACTGCATACATAATTTTCTTTTCAACTACTTGGTAATTTTTTTTTGGTAGAGTAAGTTATCATGATGCATCACTGTAGTGTTAAGATGTGACATAGGTATTAGACATGGCCATTTTTAGTGTACTACTTTTTCTGCTTGAGCTATGTCATGTTTAGGTATAAGATATTTCATTTTCTGCTTCTGCTTGCCAGGCATAGTGCTATTAAATTTCACTTTGCATTACTCTGTTAATCTAGTTATGCTACTGATTTATTTTTCTCGTTTGCTGCTCATTGCCTTATATTAGTTGCCATTTATGCTGCTTGCTTCGCCATTTGTATTTTTGATCATTGGTGTTTGTGTTAATTGTTTTGTGCTGCTGCATTGCCTCGTCCCTTAGTTTAGCATCTGAGCTCAGTAGATTTAAGTTAGCTTAAGATGGGGTAGGTTATATGCGAGAATGAGTTGTGATAAATTGGAAGAAATGCATTGAGAAGTTATATGAAAACGTTTTGGGCCCAAATGAGTATTGTACAATGAGCCATAATTATTTTGAAAGAAATATGGTTGGAATACAAAAAGGAGGTATAGATAGGACTTTTTGGGAATAATGATGAATGAAGGAAGATCTCCAAGAACAAAAAAAAAAGGTTTTGTTCGCAAAATACTGCAGTACCAAATGTTATATTGAAAACAAACCCTGTCCTTTCCCCCTGTGTTATTCTGCTATGTGTTTGTGTACTCTTGTATATTTGTGTTTTTCCTGTTGTAGAGTTTTTCAAATACTATGTTACTTTCTTTGTAAAGATGTTTAGACATTGTTTATTCTGTTTTGTTTTAATGATCATGTGTGAAATTAATGTTTCAAGAACTATTCTCATTATTTCATTTATTTACTTATGTCATAATTCCTGTAAACACTGATGTATATGTTTATTTCTATTCTTTTGTAAAGCCTGCATTACCGCAAATGTTATCTGTCTTGTTATGTTCTCTAATGATGTATTTTGCACATTTGTTATTGTATTCTTATGTTATAAAATTGTAATTGATACCAGTTCATCATATTATTAACTTGTAAGTTACATTTCACTGCACACGTTTCTGTTGGTCATAGTATATGGACAATATGTGAGAAGTAGGGACTGTTAGTGTTTGCACATGTGTTAATAATTCAGCAAGGGACTGGATAACAGCATTGCTGGTTCTAAGGATAATTCCAAAAACTTTGTGAGTGCACAAGTGTTGGTTATGGACTTGCTATATTATCCGCAAGACTCTTCAATGGTGAGTGTGCACCTGCACAGTCACAACAGATGGCTGCTGGCCATCTCTACAAGGATTGCAGTGGGTCTGCACCTCTGGTGGACCACCAGTACCGTAATCTCTACAAGGACTACAGTGGGTCTGCATCTTTGATGACCCACCAGTACCATTATCTCTACAAGGACTACAGTGGGTCTGCATCTTTGATGACCCACCAGTACCATTATCTCTACAAGGACTACAGTGGGTCTGCATCTTTGCTGACTCACCAGTACCATTATTTCTACAAGGACTGCAGTGGGTCTGCGCCTCTGGTGGCCCACCAATACCGTAATCTCTACCAGGACTACAGTGGGTCTGCTCTGTGATGACCTACCAAACGATATTCTTCAAAACTTCGATTGACTCCGCTGTGGGTTTGCTCTGTTGTGGCCCATTACCTGTCAGCATGTCAAGAGTCAGCACTGTCTTTCTGTTGGAAGGACAACACTACTTCTTCAAGACTGCATGGAAATCCACTACTTCTGTGTGCAATTTCTTTTACTAACGAGACTTTGTAAAAAAAAAAACTGTAATTACTATTATGATGAATGATCAGGACTATCTTTATGGACTGTGAGAAAATTTTAGCTTTTGACCAACATTGTATCAATAAGTGTGTGCATTTGATTTCTTTGTTATTGTAGTTACGATTATGAAAAATTGTAACAAATATGTATTGCCGAGTGCCCAAAACAATTTGTAAATTTTTTTGTGGGGAGCATGGGGGCTATGTAAGTAGGCTGTTTAGGTTTTTTTTATTGGTAACGCCACCTCTGTATGAAAATCACTGGCTGTGCTGTGTGCAGTCTGTGGCTGCTTTGCATTGTTGTAATACTCGCCATTGTAGTGTTAGGCAGCTGGCTGTGAACAGCGCGTAGCGTTGCGCAGTTGGAGGTGAGCCGCCAGCAGTGGTGGATGTGGGGAGAGAGATGGCGGAGTTTTGTAATTTGTCATGAACTGCTATATATATTATGACTATTAAGGTAAATACAGTGATTGTTCTCTATTAATATCTCTCATTTGCTAACTATCCCTATCAGTATTTAGTGCTTTCCATAGTTTGAATCTTTTATTTAGCTGGCAGTAGTGGCGCTTGCTGTATTGCAGTAGCTTGAGTAGCGAAGATTTTTGTGAGGTATGTGATTTGTGAAAGGTATAGTTTAATGTTAGCCAGGGCCCATTCTTTTGTAGGGATTATTGAAAGTCAGATTGCGTTGCGCTAACAAAATATTGTGTGTCAGTTTAAGCACAATCATGTACTATTATTTAAAGGGGACGTTTCAATTGTGACAAGTCAGTTGCTCGGTCACCATTGACAAGACGTTTTCAGTTGGTGAGAGATCTGGAGAATGTGCTGGCCAAGGCAGCAGTCAAACAATTTCTGTATCCAGGAAGGTCCGTACAGGACCTGCAACATGCGGTGGTGCATTATCCTGCTGAAATGTAGGGTTTCGCAGGGATCGAATGAAGGGTAGAGCCATGGGTAGTAACACATCTGAAATGTAACGTCCACTGTTGAAAGTGTCGTCAATGCGAACGAGAGGTAACCGAGACGTGTAACCAATGGCACCCCATACCATCACGGCGGGTGATACGCCAGTATGGCGATGACGAATACACGCCTCCAATGTGCATTCACCGCGATATCGCCAAACACGGATGCGACCATCATGATGCTGTAAACAGAACATGGATTCATCCGAAAAAATGACGTTTTGCCATTCGTGCAACCAGGTTCGTCGTTGAGTACACCATCGGAGGCGCTCCTGTCTGTGATCCAGCGTCAAGGATAGCTGCATCCACGGTCTCCGAGCCGATAGTCCATGCAGCTGCAAACGTCGTCGAACTGTTCGTGCGGATGGTTGTTGTCTTGCAAGCGTCCCCATGTGTTGACTCAGGAATCGAGACGTGGCTGCACGATCCGTTACATCCACGCAGATAAGATACCTGTGATCTCGACTGCTAGTGATACGAGGCCGTTGGGATCCAGCACGGCGTTCCGTATTACCCTCCTGAACCCACCGATTCCATATTCTGCTAACAGTCATTGGATCTCGACCAACGCGAGTAGCAATGTCGCGATAGGATAAATCGCAATCGCGATAGGCTACAATCCGACCTTTACCAAAGTCGGAAACGTGATGGTACGCATTACTCCTCCTTACATGAGGCATCACAACAACATTTCACCAGGCAACGCCGGTCAACTACTGTTTATGTATGAGAAATCGGTTGGAAACTTTCCTCATGTCAGCACGTTGTAGGTGTCGCCACCGGCGCCTACCTTGTGTGAATGCTCTGAAAAGCTAATCATTTGCATATCACAGCATCTTCATACTGTAGGTTAAATTTCGCGTCTGTAGCACGTCATCTTCGTGGTGTAGCAATTTTAATGGCCAGTAGTGTAATAAGTGGTAAAGGTCGTACAGCTGGTGGAAGGAGCAGTGGCAGGTTTTTAAACGTGCATCAGTGCTCGTCTACTGATAGATATAAAGCCAGGACTGGTAATTCGTTTATATAAAGCGGAATATGACCTAGACGTGAGTCTTTCAGTACACACTGTGGAGCCACAACATTATTAACAACTGGAAACGCTTAGGATAGTGAGTACCTCACATTTCAGCAGCTACTATGCGGGGGTTTGACAAAAATACGCAATCATCGCTAGAGACGCATACTTCACCATAAATACAGATGCTAGCCAACCTGAAGTCTGCGCTGTTATACGAGGGCAGTTCAATAAGTAATGCAACACATTTTTTTTCTGAAACAGGTGTTGTTTTATTCAGCATTGAAATACACCATGTTATTCCCCAATCTTTTAGGTACACAACACTATTTTTCAACGTAATCTCCATTCAATGCTACGGCCTTACGCCACCTTGAAATGAGGGCCTGTATACCTGCACGGTACCATTCCACTGGTCGATGTCGGAGCCAACGTCGTACTGCATCAATAACTTCTTCATCATCCGCGTAGTGCGTCCCACGGATTGCGTCCTTCATTGGGCCAAACATATGGAAATCCGACGGTGCGAGATCGGGGCTGTAGGGTGCATGAGGAAGAACAGCCCACTGAAGTTTTGTGAGCTGCTCTCGGGTGCGAAGACTTGTGTGAGGTCTTGCGTTGTCATTAAGAAGGAGAAGTTAGTTCTGATTTTTGTGTCTACGAACACGCTGAAGTCGTTTCTTCAATTTCTGAAGAGTAGCACAATACACTTCAGAGTTGATCGTTTGACTATGGGGAAGGACATCGAACAGAATAACCCCTTCAGCGTCCCAGAAGACTGTAACCATGACTTTACCAGCTGAGGGTATGGCTTTAAACTTTTTCTTGGTAGGGGAGTGGGTGTGGCGCCACTCCATTGATTGCCGTTTTGTTTCAGGTTCGAAGTGATGAACCCATGTTTCATCGCCTGTAACAATCTTTGACAAGAAATTGTCACCCTCAGCCACACGACGAGCAAGCAATTCCGCAGAGATGGTTCTCCTTTGCTCTTTATGGTGTTCGGTTAGACAACGAGGGACCCAGCGGGAACAAACCTTTGAATATCCCAACTGGTGAACAATTGTGACAGCACTACCAACAGAGATGTAAAGTTGAGCACTGAGTTGTTTGATGGTGATCCGTCGATCATCTCGAACGAGTGTGTTTGCACGCTCCGCCATTGCAGGAGTCACAGCTGTGCACGGCCGGCCCGCACGCGGGAGATCAGACAGTCTTGCTTGACCTTGCGGCGATGATGACACACGCTTTGCCCAATGACTCACCGTGCTTTTGTCCACTGCCAGATCACCGTAGACATTCTGCAAGCGCCTATGAATATCTGAGATGCCCTGGTTTTCCGCCAAAAGAAACTCGATCCCTGCCCGTTGTTTGCAACGCACATCTGTTATAGACGCAATTTTAACAGCTCCGTACAGCGCTGCCACCTGTCGGAAGTCAATGAAACTATACGAGACGAAGCGGGAATGTTTGAAAATATTCCACAAGAAATTTCCGGTTTTTTCAACCAAAATTGGCCGAGAAAAAGAATGTGTTGCATTACTTATTGAACTGCCCTCGTATTTGGCCATCAACGGCACGTGTGAAATGTCCTAAATACGTTTCAGGCCCGCATCTCGTGGTCGTGCGGTAGCGTTCTCGCTTCCCACGCCCGGGTTCCCGGGTTCGATTCCCGGGGGGGTCAGGGATTTTCTCTGCCTCGTGATGGCTGGGTGTTGTGTGCTGTCCTTAGGTTAGTTAGGTTTAAGTAGTTCTAAGTTCTAGGGGACTTATGACCACAGCAGTTGAGTCCCATAGTGCTCAGAGCCATTTGAACCATTTGAACCACGTTTCAGGCGTCAGTCGTGATCAGAAAAGTGCTGCGTGTGGTTCTGCTAAATGAATTCAAAAGTGGGCAAATTGTTGGTGTTGGTGTGATTGGTGCTTTCGTAACCGAAGACTTCGATGTTTCAAGAGGCATCGTATCGAAGATTTATACTCCACACAGGGAAAGAGGAAAAAGATCATCCGCCAATTCGAAAGGCGGACGAAAGTGTGCGTTGAGTAATTGGGATGTACGGTCATTGAACAGGACTGTGACGAAACATAGTGTGACGACAGCAACAAAAGTCAATGCAGAACTGAATGTCGCACATGGGAACCTTGTAAACACTAAATCAACACGAAGGGAGATCCCAAAGCAGGAAACTGCAAGGCGATCTGGAATTCTAAAACACTCATCGGTGACGCAACTTATATGAATGGTCTGTTCTTTCGGACAGGTCCACGCCTTTATACAACTGATTCGTCTAGAGGGACAGTTGATCCACTTCCAGTGCGGATGCACAAATACATCCGATCTCCTGTGGGACTGCGCGTCGGCCGAGATAGTCCGCGCACTTGTGGTAACACTGTGTCCCGGATGGTGCAGGGATTAACGCACCTGCTAAGCAAGCAGCAGATCCCGAGTTCGAATCCCAGTCCGGAACTGACTTTAACTCGTCCCCGCTGATTCAGAGTAATGTGCCAATGCAGCTGACATCAGTAATCCTTCCTTTCCTTTCTGCCCCCTCCAGCTTCAATTTACATATAGTGTTGCAATTATTCGTGCAGGAAAACGTGGTGCCGATGTCGAGAAACCTCCACTCCGGAGCAATAGAACAAAGTCGTTTGGTATGATATGTCTCGTATCACACTGTTTCCAACTTTTGGCCGAGTTTATGTCCTATCAGTGAAACGTGCTGGGGGTTCGGTAACGGTTTGTACAGCCATTTTTTGGTATCCCATGGGTCCCAGGGTTACACTGTAATGTCGCGTTCTGCCAACGATTATGTGACCATTTTGGTTGATCAGGTTCATCCTGTGGTACACTGTTTGTTCCCCAGTGGTGAGGCAGTCTTTCAAGATGACAGGACCCCTGTTCACACAGCTCGTGTCGTCTAGGACTGCTTTTGTGAGCACAAGGACGAAATTTCGTATCTAACCTGGCCACCAAAGTCACCAGATCTAAATGTTATTGAGCGTTTGCTGTTTTATTTGGAGAGAAGGTTGCGTAATCGCTATCCACCTCCAGCATCGTTATATAAACTTGCCACAATTTTGTAGGAAGAATAGTGTAAGATTCCCTTGAAAACTATACAAGACCTGTACTTATCCACTCTGAGAGGACTGGAAGCTGTTTTAAATGCCAACTAGTTTCCTACACAGTGAAAGGTGGCTACACTGAGCCACAGCGCCAGAGATCGCTAGAGAGCATTGTTCGCCCGCCTCCACTGGCAGAGTGATTATTGAGATGTCGTGGTAGTCAGTGCTTGTCCAGGACTGGTAGTAGTCAGTTGGTGTTCAGATGTGCTAGTAGCGAGTGCTTGCTGAGATGTGATACTGAAAAGTTCTTGTTGAGATGTGGTAATAGCGAGACGGTGTGGAGATATATTGTAATTATGAGAGTGATTTTGGTCAATATATGAAGGTAACGAAACTTGATTTATTTTTCATTATTTCCATGTTTTAAATAATGTGTCATTACAGGTTCAGTCAACAAAGCATCTGGCTTGTGTTCTTGGATTAGAGTGTAATTGTGGTTCTCTTGAGTAATTATGGTATTTGTATTTTCTTTAATTAATTCAGTATAATGTTATTTAAAAATTGTTGTGTTGTTGAAGAAGAACCGTGCCAGATGCGTACGTTGAGTCACACTCCCACACACAGAACAGTTACTCTTGTGCTTGTTGTTGCGTTGGTTTTATAGTTGCTGGGGACTTAATTAATTAACTGTGTTAATGAAAATTTCCATTTCATTCTTTGTTATTGTTCTAAGCAGTCAGATTGCGTAATAATAATAGTCAGGGCCAACCGTTACGAGACTTCGTAATCGGACAGACAGCTACTAAAGCAGAAATTAAAATTATTTGCATTCAATATTTTTATTAAGCCCCCATGCACGTGGCGACCGCTGCTTCGGATCGTCCCTTGGAATTCTTCTGATTGTAAAAATAGTAGACAGTAGTATTGTTGTAGTAATTTGTAGTTTAGTAATTGTAGTCTATATTGCATGTGTAGATTTGGTAATTGGCATTCTTCTGATGGTATTTTTCAAAATTTAATATTGGTTGTCTTGTCTATGGGTTTGACAAATTAGTGCAATTATTTCAATTGTTCGTTAATCGTGTTTGAAGGAAGCGTTTCGTGTGAATGGTATTGTTGGTGATAACGTGTTATATTCTCTGTAATTTTCGTACTGTGACGAGTTTTGTATGTTTTGTAAATGATTACGCGATCGATGAAAAAGGCAAAAATGATGGATAGTCACAATGACGAAATTGTTGACATGGCGAACTCGCCAACACAGGACAACAGTACGATAAATAATGAAGTTGAAAACAATTTAATAAGCAGGGAAAATAGTCCAGAACCCTTTCAAAATTTTTCTCAATCAGAAAATTCAGAGAATACGAGATTACCGATAGAAGATTCTGGAATAGTATCGAACACAGATAGCTTTACAGCTATGACGAAGGAAACTGGTTTTGCGGGAAATGTTAGGGGCGAAAAGAATTTCGAACCGGCTATTATGGAGCAGTTGTTGGGTGCAATATTAAATATGGGATCACAGTTACGATCTGAAATTAAAACTGATATAGCATCTGAATTAAAAACAGTGGCAACACGTTTAGAAACAGATATGGGAACAATGGAATCACGGTTAGACTCACAAATAGGAACAATTAGAACTGAGATGGGAACAATGGAAACACGGTTAGATTCACGAATAGGGACATGTTTCAAAAACATGAAAGATGAATTAAAGAAAGAAATCAGAGAAGAAGTACAACCGACTTTGAATTCTCACAATAATAGATTAATTGCAGTAGAGATTAGACAAAGGGAACAGGATAGAGAACAGGAAGAAAGAGATCGCGTGATAGTACAAAAATTTTCACAGTTAAATTTACAACGTGCACACGATAAGGAAGAGATATTTGAGAGAATCGAGGAATCCGTACCAAATGACAGATTAAATAACCTAACACAACAATATGAACAGTTAACTACCAAATGTGTCAACACTGAAACCCGAGTCGCGACACTTACGGAAGACGTAGGTAAACAGAAAGAAAAAATAGGTGACTTATCGGAAAGAGTTGAGGAGATTTCAGATAAATTGACAAATCTTAGTTTACATGGGGACAGAGATTCAGATGATACAGCACCATTGCCATTTGCAGAAACCGAAGAGTATCAGGACATAAATAAGCATGTTGAAAATCAGGGAAAATTTAATGAATGCGTGAAAAGGGAATTTGAGGCATTAAAAAAGCAAGTCAAACAAATTGAAGGCGAAATCGTAGGAAAAGACGGCAAAAGAGATTTAGAATCACAGATACCAGAGGGGTTTGAAGAAAATAATTTGTTTCATTTACGGGATGCAACAAGAGAGCGCCAGGCGCGCGAACTTGACAATAATCGACATTCAAACTGGGACAGACGCGGTAGGTCTTTGTCGCCACGAGGCGAAAACTTTGACTATAAACACTTTTTGACTGTTCGGAAATTTAAGATCTTCCGCAATTCTAAGAATGACATACATCCATGTGCATGGTTAGATCAATTTATGTATGCACTCCCACCAAATTGGCCACTAAGTCACAAACTGGAATTTATGTGTGGATATTTAGAAAACGAACCGGCGACGCGGATGCGCGCACTCATTAGAGATTGTAATAATCTGAATGATTTTTATCATGCATTTCTATCGGCATATTGGTCCGAAAACACACAAGACAGAGTCAAACATAGTCTGATTATGCAGCGTAATTTTAAACAGTCTGAGTTCCTCACGCCGGCAGAATACTTTGAAGACATGATTCGAAAGAATCAGTTCTTGTCCAACCCTTATAGCCCGACTGAATTAATTCGCATTTGTTTAACTAAGATGCCACAATCCATAAGACAAATTGCTTTAGCCGGAAGATGTAAAGACGACATTGAGACTTTTAAGACTTTGCTACAAGAACTTGAGTATGACAACGACGACGGGACTTCTTATAATTTTTTCAGTAGCAGTAATTACAATACATTTTCAGAGAAAAGAGATAGTGATCGGAACGGACGTTATTTGGGTAACTTTGAGAATGACAGACGTAACAGACAGGACAATAGATACCAGCCTTATGACAATAACAGACGTTCTAACAGAGATTACACAGACAATTATAATAGCGGTAATTCTTACCGGAATGATCAATCATACGGAAACAGTAATCGGTATCATCAAGACAGAAATTATTCATACAATAATAGAAACTCTTACTACAGAAATAACCAGGGTAGTAGGTCTAACAATAATTTCAGAAGTGACAGTCGAAATTATACAAGAAGTAGTTATGCAGACAGACAGGAAAACAGAAATTTTAATAACAGACACAACCAAGAATTTGCATCTAACAGACAGGAAGGATCTAATTGGCATCCTCCGCGTGACAGAAATTCAGAGAGACACGTGGAAATAGTAGAAATTGATCCGCGAAATGTCGGGAATAATCAAAGACGTGACGCAAACAATCGACAATGACTAGCAGCTTCGGCTTCTGGCAGCAATATAGACGGTTCAGAAAGTAATGACACTACAACTTTACACTACGTACGCCTGGAAGATATGAGAGACATTTTGCTAGGCGAAAAGGAAAATAATGTAGACGCATTTTTACATCCTGTTATTGAAGTATGTGTGGGTAAGAATAAGTTCACTGCAGTTTTAGATTCTGGGAGCCCATTGAACGTCATTAGTGAATCGGTTTTTCGTATATGTGAAAGAACTATTGCCTGTCCTGTGTTACCTATTTCTAAAACTACAATTCGAGGAGCGATTTCTGGAAAAGGTGTGGAAGTTAAACAACAGACCAACATAAATTTCATTTGTCAAGGATACGAATTGTCTGCTAATTTTATTATTGTTCCATTACTCAGTACACAGATTATATTAGGTATGGAGTTTCTTAACACACATAAGGCAATTTTGAACTTTAAAGAAGGAAGTGTGAATTTGAATGTTGCCGGTATGCCGAAATGTTTGAAATTTTTCGAGTGTTTAGCAAGATCTGAATCAGATACAAAATGTTTAAGGTTTCTTACTTCTGATGTTTTCGTTGAGCATTATGACGACAGTGTGTTTATTCATGACAATGACAATAGATACAGAGACGCGATGGAGGATATAATTAGTAGCGAAGAATTAATTAATGAAAAGGTTAAAAAAGCTGAAGTGCCAGATGACGTTGCAAGAGAAGAGCTGCACCATATTTTGACTTCACATGCTACAGTGTTTAGTCATCACACAGGAACTATACAAGGCTTACAATATTTATTTAAAGTAAAAGAACACACACCATTTCGCGGAAAAACGTACGCTATTCCTTTGGCTTACAGAGACAAGGTTAAGAATGAACTTCAATACATGTTAGATCAGGGCATTGTTGAGCCAGCAGTCAGTCCTTATACCAGCCCATTACACGTTGTTCTTAAAAAGGATGGGTCAATTCGTTTGGTTCTGGATTCCAGACAGATAAATAATATTATTATTCCTGAAACTGACCGTCCACAAAATTTAGATGAACTTCTTCAACATTTCCATGGAATTAAAGTTTTATCCACGATTGATATGCGCGCAAGTTTTTGGCAAATAGAACTCCACCCTGATTGTAGAAAATATACTGCTTTTTTAGCCTTTGGTAACTGTTACCAGTTTCGGAAATTACCGTTTGGACTTACTGTATCTTCAGCAGCATTCATTCGTAGCTTAAATGAAATTTTACCTGTTTATCTTCGTGACAATATCACTTCTTATGTTGACGACATTCTTATTGCTAAACGTTCTTGGAGTGAGCATAACAAAATTTTGGATTCATTATTACGTATTTTTGCACGAGTTGGCATGACAGTGAACTTGGAAAAATCTGAATTTGGTCGTTCTCAGGTGAAATTTCTCGGTCACATTATTTCTACAGAAGGTATTCTCCCTGATCCAGAGAAACTAGACGCTATTCATAATTATGCTGTTCCTACCACAAAACGTGATATTCGTAGTTTCCTTGGTGTCTGTAATTTTCTTAGACGCTTTGTTAGATTGGATGATTTGGCCACACCTCATTTACACATTTCAGTTATGCGCACTTTGGTCCCAGAAAATGCTTTTATAAATTACGAGAAAATTGCTACTTCAGTAATATGGAAAAACGTATTCGATCTGTTCTTGCCAAATGCAAATTATGTCAAAAGGCTAAGCCGCCAACAGTTTCTCACAGAGCACCGTTGTTTCCTATCATTCCAGCGAAATTAAAGGAGATGGCTGCAGTCGATTTGTTCGGTCCAGTGGTTCGTTCTACTAATGGTTTTGCGTATATTTTCGTAGCAGTGGAATTAACATCAAAATATGTGTGTTTTACACCTTTACGCAAAGCAACAGCTCGTTCAGTATCTAATGCTTTCATCAAACATTTTCTTAAGGAAGTTGGTCATGTTGATAAGGTTATATCAGATAATGGATCACAGTTTCGCTCTAAAATTTGGCTTCGTACTCTACGGCGTCGTAAAATTAAACCAATTTTCATTTCACTTTTTCACCCTCAATCTAATCCTTCAGAGAGATGGATGAAGGAAATCAATAAATTGTGTCGTCTTTATTGTCATCAGAATCACAGAACGTGGGATCAGTATCTTCATCTTTTTCAAAACATTCTGAATGAACTTCCTAATGATTCAACTTCTTTACCGCCTATACTGATATTAAAAAATAAAGCACCGATAAATCGCATTTCTGAAATCGTTTCTTTTCCGCCTTCACGGAAACTGCGGCATTCTGAAGTTGTCAACCTGGCTCTACAAAATATTGCATCTGCGGCTGCTAGAAGAGAGAAATCAGCTAAACGTCCTGGTCGTTTAAAAATCTTGTCAGTTGGTCAGAAGGTGTTAATTAAATCTCATCGTTTGTCTCATAAAGGAAAAGGCTTATGTCGCAAATTTTTTCTGCTTTATAACGGTCCATATAGAGTTCGCAAAATTATTCATGATAACACTGTTGAAGTAGAAACTCTTAAAACTCGGCGCTCTAAGGGAATACATCACATATCTAACGTAAAAATTTTTGTGGAATGACATACTTGTGAGAAACCAACAGTTTACGTAAACATGGAGAGAGTACAAGGATACCGCGCTGTGTTTGGCGGCGGCACATACTCAAAGCAACAGTCAGTCTGCGCGCCGCACAAGGCAGTCGTTGACCGCAAACAATTACCTTCCTACGTCACGCGCCTACAGCTGATCGAGCGCTCAGTGCGAATGCACTGACAGACGTAAACAAATACACAGTCTAATTTCTCCGACTAAATTCTGTATAAAGCTATAAGGACTTAATAAATTATGTTATTAACGTTCAGTATTTTTCAGGATACGGTTGTATAAAGTATTTAAGACCTTCAGGTAAATTCGGTGCGTGTCCGACGTTAAGACGACTTGCTATCGAGAAAATTTCAGGAAGAATGGAATTTCGAAAAAAAAAAAAAAAAAAAGTAATAAATTAAAAAGGGTAACTATTAATTGAGTTTATTTTTCAGGTAACATAATTCCACTTAGGTACGTACTTTAGACGTAATTTGCTGCTTGCGATTACGTGACTCATACTTTGTGCTAATTTCATGTTCTATGAATTTACTTGTGAAGCGACGTGCTTGCGCACATTAACTGATTTTGACAATGATTGACTAATGAACAGGGTTGTTATTTGTATATATTATGCATCGCTTGGCTGCTATGCTTTTTCACTGATGATATATTTTTTTATTATGTGCCTGCTGTGCTTATTTATTTAAATTATAATTGTCACCTGATTAATTGTGCTAATGTGGTTAGATATGTAAGTTATACTTTGTGATTTATCTGCTTGCGCCTTCATGGGTACTTATTAAGATTACATATGAACATTTATTTGCTTATGTCGATGTGATGCTAATGACCTGTTTATTGTGTAAGGCATGTTTGCTGCTGTGCGTATGGATTGCATATTTACACATTTCTGTTTTGTTGTCATAACTACTCTTCAATTTAGTATATAGAAATGCTGATATACTGTGTACGAACAGAGTTTAGGTTACACTGTGGTATTAATTATAGATTGTTCGCTTGGCAGAGCCTCGTTGTAGGAATTGTGCTGCATCCACTTGTTGACATTCTGTTCTCTACTGGTATATTTACTCGCTATTGCTTGTTTTGCCTACGCTCAGTGCCTTATATTTTTAAGATAAGAAAATGAACTGCAGTAATTCGACGAACGACATTAGTACAAGAAAGTCATAGAAGTCACATGAGCTGAGGTTTTATGGAAGCTGTATAAATTTATGCTAATAGGAAGGAAGCTAACGACATGACAGACCAAAACTAGGTTTAGACCATTGACAGTATTACACTGCATTTTCGTGAGCAATTGAAATAGGAAGTGACACTTGACACAAAAAATACTCCACATGTTTGCTTCTGCTATGATTCTTGAAGTGGTGTACACACTGTGAAATATTATGATCATTAACACTTCGTAATCGTACTTAATTACTGAAAGTTATTCGAACTAAGTCTGTTAGAGGTCATGTATGCATTTCTTTTATTTAATGATGGACAAGGAACCAAAATGTATCTTATAATTTATAATGAGTAGAAAATTTGGGTCAGATGGATTACACAGAGGTTGTGTGTGGACACTGTGTCTTCGGATTGTATGGGATGATGAATTGAAGTTGCACTAGGATTTTGTCTGTACTTGTTCAAGGAGACTGACTAGAGGAAAGAGTTGTTATGGAAGTGAAATGATATTGGTGCTGAGGTTTATATGTATCGACGTATTATTGAGGTATTGAGATTAGGTGAAGTAGATGATTATTGGAGTTTTCGTGGACAAAAGGTAAGATAAATGATATTGATGATCGACGTATTGAAAAGGTATTAGTGAAGTATTGAGATTAAGTTGATGATTATTGGAGTTTTGGTGGATAAGAGGTAAAGTAAATGAGGAGCATATTTTTTTTTGTTGGTCCATATGGAACAAGGAGGATAAAGATGGCAGACTAGAACACTCAAGTAGAAGGAAGATTGTCTACACACACACTTTGTCAAATCACTAAGCAGTATACACTTTTTTTTGAAGAGAGGAAGTATTTGCATATCTTGGCTCACTGACAGTTGTTCAGCAACAGTACAATTTGATCTGGCTTGGCAAACATTGGTCTAGACATGATGACTATGACGTTGACTAACTATTATTGACTGTTATACATTGCTGCCACTACTACTTGATACACATAATGAACATAAAATTTCGACAGAATTGCATTTACACAGTTAACACTATTCAATTACACAGTAGCACTAATGTGGATGAAAGATGAGTGAGTGTGTTTTGTGTGTTTTCCTTTTATAATCCCAGAGAAGTGATCCCAACCTATCTCCTAAATATTATTTCACTTGTTTGTTGTGGCTTGCACTGACACCCATAAATATTATAGGTTAACTGTTATTGTGTACTGTAATAGTTAATGTGACAATTACCTGATATCATTTGTGTGTTTATTATGATTTGTATGTTTAGTGTAAGAGCATTGATTATATTTTGTTAAAGAAATTGTATGTGCATTCAAACTATTGTTCATGACTGAACTGTCTCAGTAGTTATGGTGAATAGTATGGACTGTTACTTGCACTTTTTCTACATGATTGGTGCCACAAGGACATGTTTAATTTCTGCTGATGAACTGTGTGATCAGTGATTGTAAAAAAATTATGGACTGTTACTTGTACCTTTTCTACAATATTGGTGCCACTAGGACATGTTTAATTTCTGCTTATAAACTCTGATGAACAGTGTGATCAGTGACAGTGTATTTTATGGAACTGCTTCTGCTGAGAAATGTGACTTGTTGCTGTGTGTACCTGCTCAGCTTTGCTGGTGCCACTCATGGACTGCTTCTACTGAAATGGTGTTACTTGTTGGTGTCTGCACCTACTCAACATTGCGGGTGCCACTAATGGACTGCTTCTACTGAAATGGTGTTACTTGTTGGTGTCTGCACCTACTCAACATTGCTGGGTGCCACTGATGGACTGCTTCTAATGAAAAGATGTCACCTGTTGATGTCTGCACCTGCTCAACATTGCTGGGTGCCACTGATGGATTGCTTCTACTGAAATGAAGTCACCTGTTGCTGTGTGCACCTGATCAACATTGCTGGTGCCACTAATGGACTGCTTCTACTGAAATGGTGTTACTTGTTGGTGTCTGCACCTACTCAACATTGCTGGGTGCCGCTGATGGATTGCTTCTACTGAAATGAAGTCACCTGTTGCTGTGTGCACCTGATCAACATTGCTGGTGCCACTAATGGACTGCTTCTACTGAAATGGTGTTACTTGTTGGTGTCTGCACCTACTCAACATTGCTGGGTGCCACTGATGGACTGCTTCTAATGAAAAGATGTCACCTGTTGATGTCTGCACCTGCTCAACATTGCTGGGTGCCACTGATGGATTGCTTCTACTGAAATGAAGTCACCTGTTGCTGTGTGCACCTGATCAACATTGCTGGTGCCACTAATGGACTGCTTCTACTGAAATGGTGTTACTTGTTGGTGTCTGCACCTACTCAACATTGCTGGGTGCCGCTGATGGATTGCTTCTACTGAAATGAAGTCACCTGTTGCTGTGTGCACCTGATCAACATTGTGGGTGCCACTGATGGACTGCTTCTATTGAAAAAATGTTACTTATTGGTTTTTGCACCTGTTGACCATTGCTGGGTGCTATTGCTGGAACTGTCAACTGCTTATTCATGGGCTATGGAAAGCGTTTATGTGAATATTTGTATAAACTGATTTTTTTGTGTATTACTGTTTGTGGAAAGTTATGAGACTCTTACCTGCACATATTCGTCATTGCTGACGCTATTGATTGAACTGTTTAACCACATAATACTTGTGTAACCTATTATGTAAAGTCACATGCATGAAAGAATTTGTATTGCTTACTGTATTCTATATAATAGGTTATTGAAAGGTCAGTGCAAAGCCAAAATTTTATCTAGTTATATGGTATTTACGTATTAATATTATCTTTTATTTTTGTCTGTATTTTTTTGACGAATTTGGTGGTATTTTCACCACCAATGCTGGCAAAAATACCATCAAATTCTAGCCGTGGAGGAAGGGCATATGAAAGGTGGCTACACTGAGCCACAGCGCCAGAGATCGCTAGAGAGCATTGTTCGCCCGCCTCCACTGGCAGAGTGATTATTGAGATGTCGTGGTAGTCAGTGCTTGTCCAGGACTGGTAGTAGTCAGTTGGTGTTCAGATGTGCTAGTAGCGAGTGCTTGCTGAGATGTGATACTGAAAAGTTCTTGTTGAGATGTGGTAATAGCGAGACGGTGTGGAGATATATTGTAATTATGAGAGTGATTTTGGTCAATATATGAAGGTAACGAAACTTGATTTATTTTTCATTATTTCCATGTTTTAAATAATGTGTCATTACAGGTTCAGTCAACAAAGCATCTGGCTTGTGTTCTTGGATTAGAGTGTAATTGTGGTTCTCTTGAGTAATTATGGTATTTGTATTTTCTTTAATTAATTCAGTATAATGTTATTTAAAAATTGTTGTGTTGTTGAAGAAGAACCGTGCCAGATGCGTACGTTGAGTCACACTCCCACACACAGAACAGTTACTCTTGTGCTTGTTGTTGCGTTGGTTTTATAGTTGCTGGGGACTTAATTAATTAACTGTGTTAATGAAAATTTCCATTTCATTCTTTGTTATTGTTCTAAGCAGTCAGATTGCGTAATAATAATAGTCAGGGCCAACCGTTACGAGACTTCGTAATCGGACAGACAGCTACTAAAGCAGAAATTAAAATTATTTGCATTCAATATTTTTATTAAGCCCCCATGCAACAGTAATGGCCTTAGTAATGTGTAGTTTTGATGTTTCCATATTTTTGTCCGTCCCCTACATTATAAGTGGAGGAGAGACGAGTGGTGAATCATTCCAACAAAGATTCGGGCCGCCAGTAGGGAAATTACTGACGTAAGTAAAGCTGATAAGAGACACGTTATTGTCGCCGCTAGTGTTGCTCCGTCGTGAACGTCTATGGAAACTGACTACAGTACAGATTAGGCACATCGTGTTAGGCGCTCACGCCTTATCACAGAACGTGAATGTCGCAGACTTGGCCGCTCTGTAAAGTAAGATCGGTAGTGATCTCTGGCAGATTTGAAGACAGAGTAAAACGCTGGTGTAGGGGCAAATGTCCCGGAGCGCACAGTCACCAAACATTGTTGAACACGAGGCACTAGAGCAAGCGGCCGATGACTACAGTGGGCACGAGTTAATCGAGATTGGATCGTGGATCAATGGAAACGTGTCAGGTGATCGGATGAATCACGTTTCTTGTTACGTTGGGTCGACGGCCGCGTCCTTATACTCCATCTTCCAGGCGGACGACAGCTAAAAATATGAACTGCGCCACGGTGGCAGGCCTGTGGGGGCACTGTTATGAAATGGAAGACATTCTCCTGGGCTCTTACGAGACCTATGATCGTAATGCAAGGCACCGTGCCAGCTGGGAACCACGTGAACGTTATTGCGGACAACTTGCATCCTTTCCCGTTTGACGTCTTCCCTGACGGCGATGGCATCGTGCGGTAGGGTAACCGTGTGGCAAGAGTAGAATCGTCCGGCAGTGGTTTGAGAAGCACGACAGAGCACTGACGTGGATGTCTTGGTCACTAAATTCGCTCGATTTGAACCTGATGTAGTACCTCTGGGATGCTGTTAGGCGCCATCTCCAACCTCAGAAGCGACTGCTCTTTAATTTACTAGAACTGCATGGCCTGTTCCTTGGCGTCTGGTACCACATACCTCAGGAAACTTACCAAGACTCCATATTTCTCGGTTTCCAGAAGACGTACGACATAGTGCCGCACTGCAGGCTGTTAAATGAGGTCCGTCCATAGAGAATACGTTCCTAGATATGTGAATGGCTCAAAGACTTCTTAAATGATAGAGACTAGGACTTTGTCCTGGAGCCGGCCGCTGTGGCCGAGTGGTTCTAGGCGCTTCAGTTTGGAACCACGCCACCGCTACGGTTGCAGGTTCGAATCCTGCCTTGGGCATGGATGTGTGTGATGTCCTTAGGTTAGTTAGGTTTAAGGGGCTCCGGAACGCCCTATACTTGCAATGTTAAAATGCTTATAAATTACATCTTTCCTCACAAAGTATTTGAGGTAGGAAGTTGAACTTTTTAGAGATTATTTATTGGAATATGGGTTACAACTTCACACAGGGATTTTACAAAATTTTAGTTCAGTTATTAAAGATGATTTTTTTTCAATTGTAATGAAAATTCACAACATTTTTTGCAATTTTTTATTTATATATTCAAAAATATACAGTTTTTTGGAAAAAGGCTGTGTTAAATTATGCAGAAGGTACTGTGTAACATTTACTGAAAGTTTGAAACAAAAATGTTTGGAAGATCCATAGAAAACATGTAATTAGTATGAGAAAATAAAAGTTTTGGGAATCGAGCGACAAAGATTGGATTAACTTTTTAGTGCATTCCAGGTCCATAGGATGGATTATCTTCATCCTCTGCAAACTCCTCCTCCATCTTCCTCTTGTTCCTCCTCCTGTTTACTCTTGCTTGTATTTCTAGACTCTTTACAGCCCTGTCTGCAGCCCGAAGGCGTTCCTTGTCTAAAGCAAGCATCGCTCGTACCATGTTAGAACCTATCTTTATTCCCATATTTCTAAATACCTTGCACCTTTGGCTTTCCAACATTTCTCCTTTTCTTAAAAGCCTTCAGAGGATTTCTAATAACTTTACTTTTACTCATTATTATACTTCAACAAAACAGAGACCCAAGAAACAGAATTAATTACGAATATTTTCGAGATAACGACAGAGTAAATAAACATGATAAATCGACAATCACACCAGCGATATATATTGAAGCATCACAGGTTAGCCACAATACATACTTTATCTCACATCACTAAAATGTACCTGATGAACACGGACGTTAATAATAACACCATTTGACAGCAGTTTAACAGCGCCACAGTGGGTCACGCCCATGTAGAACACATTTCAAAAAAAAATTTAAAAATAGTTGTAGTCTTCGGAATTGAATAAATTATATATCTATTAAAAGGTAATAGTCTGCAGATTCAGAAAACGCAAAAAAGTAAAAATTGAACTTTTCATGATTTTGAGCCTTTCCAGAGCCCCTTAAGTAGTTCTGAGTTGTAGGGGACTGATGACCTCAGAAGTTAAGTCCCATAGTGCTCAGAGCCATTTGAACCATTTTTGTCCTGGACGGCGAGCGTTCATAAGAGACAAAAGTATCGTCAGAAGTGCAGCAGGGAAGTGCTATACCTGTAGGACTACCTTCTTTTATTACTGTACATTACATAAACGATATGCCGCACTGGGTCAGCAGCAAGCTGCTACTGTTTTTGCAGATGACACTGTAGTGTATGGCAAAGTGTCCTCATTGAGTGGTCTTAGGAGGATACAGGATGATTTAAACAGAATTTCTGTTTTGTGTGATGAATGGAAAATACTGGAAATGTAGAAAAGAGCCCAGTCCGACTATGGTATTAGTGCTGCGCTGCTTGAAACAGTCATGTCAGTTAACATTTCAAAGCGATATGAAATGGAACGATCACGTAAGGTTGCTAGTACTGAAGCCGAGTGATCGACTTCGGTTTATTAAAAGAATTCCAAGAAAGTGTACCTCATCTATGAAGGAAACCGCGCTCTGAAGACAAGGCCGACCCCTTTCTCGAATACAGTTTGGGTGTTTGGTATCCATATCTCTTTGGATTAAAGGAAGACACTGCAGCAATTCGGAAGCGTGCTGCTATTTTTTTTTTCTCTTTACCGGTAGACTGAATCGTCACGCTAGTATTATGGAAATGCTTCGTGAACTGAAATGGGATGCCTGGAAGAAATACGACGTTGTTTCCGCTAAAAATTTTTGAGAAAATGTAGAGAACCCGCATTTGCGACTGACTGCAGGGGGATTCTACTGCACTGAGATAAATGCCGAGAAGACAAGAGAAGAAAAATTAGGGCTCGTACAGAGGAGTATAGATAGTCGTCTTTCCCTCGCTCTATTTGCGAGTGGAACCGGAAAATGAATGACTAGTAGCAGTGTAAGTACGCTGTTTAGGTTAGGTTTTTATGTTGGTAACGCCACGTAGCGCTCTGTATGAAAATCACTGACTGTGCTGTGTGCAGTCTGTGGCTGGTTGGCATTGTTGGAATATTCGCTATTGTAGTGTTGGGCAGTTGGGTGTGAACAGCGCGTAGCGTTGTGCAGTTGGAGGTGAGCCGCCAGTAGTGGTGAATGTGGGGAGAGAGATGACGGAGTTTTGTCCGGACGATCTCGACGTGTGTTCGCCAGAAAAAGGAAATTTGTAAAGATGGATGTGATATATATTAACTTCTGAACATTATTAAGGTAAATACATTGTTTGATTCTCTATCAAAATCTTTCATTTGCTAACTATGCCTATCAGTAGTTGGTGCCTTCAGTAGTTAGGATCTTTGTCCGCAGCTCGTGGTCGTGCGGTAGCGTTCTCGCTTCCCGCGCCCGGTTTCGCAGGTTCGATTCCCGGCGGGGTCAGGGATTTCCTCTGACTCGTGATGACTGGGTGTTGTGTTATGTCATTAGGTTAGTTAGGTTTAAGTAGTTCTAAGTTCTAGGGGACTGACGACCATAAATGTTAAGTCCCATAGTGCTCAGAGCCATTTGAACCATTAGTTACGATCTTTTATTTAGCTGGCAGTATTGGCGCTCGCTGTATTGCAGTAATTCGAGTAACGAAGATTTTTGTGAGGTAAGTGATTCATGAAAGGTATAGGTTATTGTTAGTCAGGGCCATTCTTTTGTAGGGATTATTGAAAGTCAGATTGCGTTGCGCTAAAAATATTGTGTGTCAGTTTAGTGATGATCAGAATAAGTAAAGAGAGAAATGTCTGAGTACGTTCAGTTTTGCTCAGCTGTTTGGAAATCAAATAACGTAAGAGGTTTATCAGCACAGTAATTCATAATTTTTTCTGAGGGGATGTTTCAGTGGTACAAGGTACCCTCCGCCACGCACCGTATGGTGGCTTGCGGAGTATTTATGTAGACATAGACGGTCGTATCCATATGTGTCATCATCCAGGGGACGCGCAGTAGTGGTCGCAAGCATCCTGACAGCTGTGGACTGTGTGATCACTACGTGCCACGTGCAATCCTTCGTGAATGGTATCTTCCTCAAAGACTATAGCAACTTCCAACGGGATAACTTTCGGCTTCACAGGGCTGGAATCGTTGTACAGTAGTTTTAGGAACTTGTTAGTGAACTCATGTTAACGTCTTGGCTATGAAAGTCAGCTGACCTGCATCCGATGTAATACGTCTTTGACGCTATTACGGGGCACCACCTCTGCACCCATAAATTAGCAGCCTGTAATTTACGTCACCTATGCGTAAGTATCTGGTGCCACATGCCCCGGAGACACACCTTTAACTAGTCGAATCAATGCCACGCATAATCGCTGCTGTATTGTGTTTCAGATGTGGACCAATACGTTATTAAACAGGTAGTCATAATATTTCGGTTCATCAGTGTATTAGGTCAACTTCTCTTCTTCCTGAATCCGTTCATGGGTCTCAGTGTCTGACAGCGTGACAGCCTGTCTGCCTCGACATCAAACGTGCCGTATACATCTATTCGCTTTTCTCGCCTTCACATTTTGAGTGGAGAATCACACAACTACAATAAGGCGTACTGTACTCGTCAAAACGACGAACAGTTAAAAATGAACTATAGGCTGTCACTGTAAGAGAACACTGGGGCCGTGGTAAGGGTTTGCTCTGGAGCATGTGATGTTAATGATGTCACAAAGGGGCATAAATTATGTTTGCACTCCGATCACACATTTACTTTGAGCATACATACGATGTGCAACAGAGAATATTTATCGAAGGAGTAGCCACCCACATTCGACAAACATGTTTCTACAGGAGGCCATTTATCACTAGGTCGCTTCATATAGGACAATTATCCAAGAACTGTTTGAAAGAAATATCTTTGAGTGGAACTGCTGTTACAGACATGTAGAAAAGGAAGCAAATTATAATTACACATTATTTACGCAAATATGTTTAGCATACATACTGCGTAATGAACTGTTTATGAACTGCAGACTGAAACTGAAGATACTGCAAAAGGTAGGAAATTAACGAGATGGGGCCTGGATGAACTCAAGGGACTAAATGTTATTGTGAGTTTCACAGCAATGTTAGACTAACACGGGGGAACGGAACGCAATAGAAAACGAGTAGATAGCTTTGAGAGATAAAATAGAGAAGGCAGATTAGTATCATATAGGTACGAAGGTAAGGCCTTTTAGAAATCCCTGTGACATATAGGAGATACTGAAACCGATTAACGAAAGCAGAAAATAGAAAAATACAGCAAATGAAACAGGCTGTAGGGAATACAGACGTCTAAAAAGTAAGACTGACAGAAAGATAAAATGGCGAAACAGGAATGGCTGTAATACAATTGCAAGACTGTAAAAGTATGCATAATGAGGGGAAAGATAGATGTTGCCTGTGGGAAAATTAAAGAGATCTCTAGGGAAAAGAGAAGTAGCTGTGCGAAAATCAAGAGAGTAAGTGGCTTGCTGGTACTAAAGAAAGAAGAGAGAGGTGAAACAAGGAACGAATATATAAAGGATCTGCATAAGGGAAACAAACTTGAGAGAAATATTATAGAACGAGAAGAGGAAGTAAGTGAAGTTGAGATGGGAGATATCATACTGCGAGAAGAATATGACAGAGCGCGTAAATACCTAAATGGAAACAAGGCCCTTACGATAGACGACATTTCCTCAGAATTACTGAGATCCTTGGGAAAGACGACAAAATTATTCCACCTGGTGTGCACTATATTTGCACATGAGAAAGCCAAAAAAAAAAAAAAAAAAAAAAAAAAAAAAAAAAAAAAAAACATTAGACTTAAGCAAGAAATTTGAAATTTTTTTTTCTAGGGATCCACAGCTTTAACTTATTACCTGAATGAAAGCATGGTCCAAGCAGGCTGTATTCTTTTTATTATCTGTGCAACTGGCCAATTTCAAAAGCCGGTTATTTTCAAGCACGTGTCCTAAAACTATCTTTCAGAAAGCATGTAATAATTACAATACGAAAGAAATCAGGTATTGACAGATTTAAATACTACTAAATCATCAGTTCAATAGGTCATAGTAGCAAAATACTGACACGAATTATATACAGAAGAATGGAAAATCTAATAGAAACCCACCTCAGAGAAGATCAGTTTGCATACCGGAGAAATGTTAGTACATGCAATGCAATACTGACCTTACGACTTAACCTAAAATATAGGTTTAAGAAAGAGAAACCTTCGTTTGTAACATTTGTAGAGTTAGAGAAAGGTTTTGACAATTTTTGCTGGACTACAATCTTTGAAATTCTGAGGGTAACAGGGATAAAATGCGCGGGGCGGAAGGTTATTTGCAACTTGTAGAGAGATTACAGTTTCAGGAATTGAACGACAAGCAAGAGATCAGTATTTAAGAAGGGAGTGAGTCAAGATTGTAGACTATTCCCAGCCGGCCGCGGTGGCCGAGCGGTTCTATGCGCTTCAGTCCGGAACCGCGCTGCTGCTACGGTCGCAGGTTCGAATCCTGCCTCGGGCATGGATGATTGTGATGTCCTTAGGTTGGTTAGGTTTAAGTAGTTCTACGTTCTAGGGGACTGATGACCTCAGATGTTAAGTCCCATAGTGCTCAGAGCCATTTGAGCCATTTGTAGACTATTCCCGATGTTATTCAACTGTATAGTATTGTATGGGACTGAGGACCTAGAAACGACGGAGAGGCTTCGTCCCCACCGTAGCCCTCAGTGGTTCACACCCCACAACAGGCTACAGCAGTCCACTCACTCCACCGCCGCCCCATACCGAACCCAGGGTTATCGTGCAGTTCGGCCCCCAGTGGAACCCCCGGGTACGTCTCACACGTGCAGCCCCAATGTTTGCGTGGTAGAGTAATTATGGTGTACGCGTACGTGGAGATAGTGTTCGTGCAGCAATCAAATGGTTCAAATGGCTCTAAGCACTATGGGACTTAACAAAAATGGTTCAAATGGCTCTGAGGACTATGGGACTTAACATCTGACGTCATCAGTCCCCTAGGACTACTTAAACCTAACTAACCTAAGGACATCACACACATCCATGCCCGAGGAAGGATTCGAACCTGCGACCGTAGCAGCAGCGCGGTTCCAGACAGAAACGCCTAGAACCACTCGGCCACAGAAGCCGGCGCGCAGCAATTGCCGACATAGCATATCTGAGGCAGAATAAGGGGAGCCAGCGCGCATTTGCCGAGGCAGTTGGAAAACCACCTTAAAAACCATCCACAGATTGGCCGGCACACCGGACCTCGACACTAATCCGCCGGGAGGATTCGTGCTGGGGACCGGCACGCCTTCCCGCAAGAAAAGTAGTGCGTTAGATCGCACGGCTAACCAGGCGGGCCTGTTATTCAGTTAGTATACTGGGCAAGCAGTAAAGGAAACCAACGAGCTGTTTGGAGATGGAATTAAAGTTCAGTGAGAAGAAATAAAAATTTTGTGGTTTTCCGATGATTATAATTCTGTCAGAGACGCCAAAGGAGTTGGAAGAGCAGTTGAATAGAAAAAAATATTGTTTCGGAAAGACATGAAAAAATGAGTATTAGTAAACGTGAAAGTAGGGTAATGAAATGTAGTCGAATCGAATCCGTCGATGTTTAGGTTAGTAAATGAGGAACTAAAAGCAGCAAACGGGTTTTCGTAATTGGGGAGCAAAATAACTGATAATGCATGATGTAGAGAAGATATAAAGTGCAGACTAGCAATAACACGAAAAGCGTATCTGTAAAAGAGAAATAAACATCGAATATAAGTTTAAATTTTAGGAAGTCTTTACTGAAGGTATTTGTCTGGAGTGTAGCCTTATATCCTAGCGAAACGTGGATGGTAAACAGTTCAGATAAGAAAAGGATATATGCTTTTGAAATGTGGTGCTATAGAAGAATGCAGAAAATTAGATAGGTAGTTAGAATAACAAATGAGAAAGTACTGAACTGGCAAAAAAAAAAAAAAAAAAAAAAAAAGAAAAGGAATTTCTGCCACAACATGATTAACAGAAGGCCTCAGTTGGTAGGATAGACCTTGATGCATCGAGGAGTTATCAAGTTATTAAGGAAACGAATTGTGGCGGTTAAATATGGTAGAGCGAAACCCAGACTTGAAATAGAAACTAGTTTGGGCTCGATGTAGGTTGGGCTGGTTATGAAGAGACGGAGGGACTTGCACAGAATGGACTAACGTGGAGAGCTGCATCAGACCAGTGTTTGGACTGAAGACCGCAACAGCAACAGCAACAACGACAGCAGCACTGCAGTACTGGTTTTGTTTCAAGAACCGATTTTAAATGATGACTCTAGGAAAGTGCTATAACCCCGTACGCCTCGTTCCCATACTCATCACGAGATAAGATTAATTACAGAAAACACACAAGCGTTTAACAAGTCAATCTTCCCGTGCTCCTTACGTGTGTGGAAGGAGAAGATAGTACCAGGAACCCTAAGCCGTGCACTTTGCAGTGGTTGCACAATACGGGTGTACATATACAATGAGGTGACAGAAGTCATGGGATAGCTACACTCCTGGAAATGGAAAAAAGAACACATTGACACCGGTGTGTCAGACCCACTATACTTGCTCCAGACACTACGAGAGGGCTGTACAAGCAATGATCACACGCACGGCACAGCGGACACACCAGGACCCGCGGTGTTGGCCGTCGAATGGCGCTAGCTGCGCAGCATTTGTGCACCGCCGCCGTCGGTGTCAGCCAGTTTGCCGTGGCATACGGAGCTCCATCGCAGTCTTTAACACTGGTAGCATGCCGCGACAGCGTGGACGTGAACCGTATGTGCAGTTGACGGACTTTGAGCGAGGGCGTATAGTGGGCATGCGGGAGGCCGGGCGGACGTACCGCCGAATTGCTCAACACGTGGGGCGTGAGGTCTCCACAGTACATCGATGTTGTCGCCCGTGGTCGGCGGAAGGTGCACGTGCCCGTCGACCTGGGACCGGACCGCAGCGACGCACGGATGCACGCCAAGACCGTAGGATCCTACGCAGTGCCGTAGGGGACCACACCGCCACTTCCCAGCAAATTAGGGACACTGTTGCTCCTGGGGTATCGGCGAGGACCATTCGCAACCGTCTCCATGAAGCTGGGCTACGGTCCCGCACACCGTTAGGCCGTCTTCCGCTCACGCCCCAACATCGTGCAGCCCGCCTCCAGTGGTGTCGCGACAGGCGTGAATGGAGGGACGAATGGAGACGTGTCGTCTTCAGCGATGAGAGTCGCTTCTGCCTTGGTGCCAATGATGGTCGTATGCGTGTTTGGCGCCGTGCAGGTGAGCGCCACAATCAGGACTGCATACGACCGAGGCACACAGGGCCAACACCCGGCATCATGGTGTGGGGAGCGATCTCCTACACTGGCCGTACACCACTGGTGATCGTCGAGGGGACACTGAATAGTGCACGGTACATCCAAACCGTCATCGAACCCATCGTTCTACCATTCCTAGACCGGCAAGGGAACTTGCTGTTCCAACAGGACAATGCACGTCCGCAGGTATCCCGTGCCACCCAACGTGCTCTAGAAGGTGTAAGTCAACTACCCTGGCCAGCAAGATCTCCGGATCTGTCCCCTATTGAGCATGTTTGGGACTGGATGAAGCGTCGTCTCACGCGGTCTGCACGTCCAGCACGAACACTGGTCCAACTGAGGCGCCAGGTGGAAATGGCATGGCAAGCCGTTCCACAGGACTACATCCAGCATCTCTACGATCGTCTCCATGGGAGAATAGCAGCCTGCATTGCTGCGAAAGGTGGATATACACTGTACTAGTGCCGACATTGTGCATGCTCTGTTGCCTGTGTCTATGTGCCTGTGGTTCTGTCAGTGTGATCATGTGATGTATCTGACCCCAGGAATGTGTCAATAAAGTTTCCCCTTTCTGGGACAATGAATTCACGGTGTTCTTATTTCAATTTCCAGGAGTGTATATGCACATATACACATGGCGGTAGTATCGTGTACACGACGTATAAAAGGGCAGTGCATTGGTGGACCTGTTCTCAGGTGATTCATGTGAAATGGTTTACGACGCTGCTGTAGCTGCATAAGGGGGATTACCAGAGTTTGAACGTGGAATGGTTGTTGGAGCTAGATGCATGGGATATTCTATTTAGAGTATTTTATTTAGGAAATCGTTAGGGTATTCAATATTCCGAGATACATAGTGTCAAGAATGTGCCTAGAATATCAAATTTCAGGTACACTATGTGATCAAAAGTATCCGGACACCCCCAAAAACATACGTTTTTCATATTAGGTGCATTTTGCTGCCACCTACTACCAGGTACTCCATATCAGCGACATCAGTACTCATTAGACATCGTTAGAGAGCAGAATGGGGCGCTCCGCGGAATTCACGGACTTCGAACGTGGTCAGGCGACTGGGTGTCACTTGTGTCAAACGTCTGTACGCGAGATTTCCAACCACCTAAACATGCCTAGGTCCACTGTTTCCGATGTGATAGTGAAGTGGAAACGTGAAGAGGGTCGTAATGTGTAATAAGCAGACATCTATTCAGACCATTACACAGGAATTCCAAACTGCATCAGGATCCACTGCAAGTACTATGACAGTTAAGCGGGAGGTGAGGTAACTTGGGTTTCATGGTTCAGCGGCTGCTCATAAGCCACACATCACGCTGGTAAATGCCAAGCGACGACTCGCTTGGTGTAAGCAGGGTAAACATTGGACGATTGAACAGTGGAAAAACGTTGGAGTGACGAATCACGGTACACAATGTGGCGATCCGATGGCAGGGTGTGGGTATGGCGAATGTGTGTGTGTGTGAAATCTTACGGGACTTAACTGCTAACGTCATCAGTCCCTACGTAACCTAAATTATCATAAGGACAAACACACACACCCGTGCCAGAGGGAGGACTCGAACCTCCGCCAGCAGCAGTCGCACAGTCCATGACTGCAGCGCCCTAGACCGCTTGGCTAATCCCGCACGGCGGGTATGGCGAATGCCTGGTGAACGTTATCTGCCAGCATGTGTAGCGCCAACAGTAAAATTCGGAGGCGGTGGTGTTATGGTGTGGTCGTGTTTTTCATGGAGGGGGCTTGCACCCCTCGTTGTTTTGCGTGGCTGTATCACAGCACAGGCCTACGTTGATGTTTTAAGCACCTTCTTGCTTCCCACTGTTTAAGAGCAATTCGGGGATGGCGATTGCATTATTCAACACGATCGAGCTCCTGTTCATAATGTACGGCCTGTGGCGGAGTGGTTACACGACAATAACATCCCTGTAATGGGCTGGCCTGCACAGAGTCCTGACCGGAACCCTATAGAACATCCTTGGGGAGTTTTGGCACGCCGACCACGTGCCAGGCCTCACCGACCGAGATCAATATCTCTCCTCAGTGCAGTACTCCGTAAGAATGGGCTGTCATTCCCCAGGAAACCTTCCAGTACCTGATTGAGCATATGCCTGCGAGAGTGGAAGCTGTTATCAAGGCTAAGGGTGGACCAACACCTTACTGAATTCCAGCATTACCGATGGAGGGCGCCACGAACTTGTAAGTCATTTTCAGCCACGTGTCTGCATGTCTCACCACAGACAATGCAGTGCCTGACGGCTTTCACTTAACGACCGAGAGCAGCGGCCGTTGCGCAGAGTAGTTAGTACTAGCAGACAAGCAACACTATGTGTAATAGTCTCAGAAAGCAATGTGGGACGTGCGATAAACACATCTGTCAGGACAGTGCGACGAAATTTGGCGTTAACGGGATATGACAGCAGACAATCGACGCGAGTGCCTTTGCTAACAGAACGACATCATCTGCAGCGCCTCTCCTGGGCTTGTGACCACATCAGTTGCACCCTAGACGACTGGAAAACCGCAGCCTTGTCAGATGAATCCCGGCTGCAGTTGGTATGGGCTGATGGTAGGTTTTGAGTGTGGCGCAAACTCCTCGAAGCCGTGGGTCCAAGTTGTCAACAAGACACTGTGGAAACTGGTGGTGGCTCCATAATGGTATGGGATGTGTTTACATGGAATATACTGGGACCTGTGGTCCACCTGAACAGATCACTGACTGTAAATGATTGTGTTCGGCTATTGGAGAGCATTCGCAGCCAATCACGGACATCATGTTCCCACACAACAATTGTTCGCGATTGGTTTCAAGTACGAGGGTCACTTCAAAAGAAATGCACACTTTTTTTTTTTTAATCCATCTTTATTCTACATGTTTGAAAATTTTACAGTGTGTAGATACATCCTTTAGGAACAATATTTTCATTTCTCCAAATAATTTCCATCCCTCTCAACTGCCTTACGCCATCTTGGAACCAGTGTCTGGACCAACCTGTTGGAGCCACAGTTTGGCAGCGTGCACAAGGGAGTCATCATCTTCAAACCTTGTTCCACGAAGAGAGTCTTTCAGTTTGCCAAAGAGATGGTAGTCACATGGAGCCAGGTCAGGACTGTAAGGCGGGTGTTTCACTGGTGTCCATCCGAGTTTTGTGATCGCTTCCATGGTTTTTTGACTGACATGTGGCCGTGAATTGTCTTGCAACAGCAAAACATCCTGCTTTTGCCGATGTGGTCGAACACGACTCAGTCGAGCTTGAAGTTTCTTCAGTGTTGTCACGTACGCATAAGAATTTATGGTGGTTCCACTTGGCATGATGTCCACAAGCAAGTCCTTCGGAATCGAAAAACTCTGTAGCCATTACTTTTCCAGCAGAAGGTGTGGTTTTGAATTTTTTTTCTTGGGTGAATTTGCATGTTGCCACTCCATCGATTGCCTCTTCGTCTCTGGTGAAAAATGATGGAGCCATGTTTCATCACCTGTCATAATTCTTCCAAGCAATTCATGTCCACCATTCTCATACTGTTCCCATACTGGCCACAAGGTTAGTAAGGAATTCTTGTGGTAGCGCTTTCCATTCCTCCACCAGCTTGGTTGACAGGCACTGTATGGTCGTTGATGCAAGTCGACATACCGCAGCTCTACTCGCCAACTTATCCCACAAGTTCTCGATGGGATTTAAGTTAGTGAATGGACAGGCCGGTCCGTTCGCAGAATATCGTCTCGCTCCAAAAAACTGTTTCACCTGCAATGTTCGATGTGGTCGTGCACTGTCATCCATAAAAATAAAGTCAGGGCCTGAAAAGGCGCACATGGGGAAGGAGTATACTTTCACAATGATCAGTGAGTGTATTGCGTTCAATGATTCGTTGATCAGTACGCCATGGCAGTATTATGCTTCCCCACACCGTAACGTCTGGACCGCCGAAACGATCATGTTCGACATTCTTCCTACGTGTATTACTTGTTCTCACCTCTCGCCATGTGAGGGTACATAATGCTCCCAGGAGGATTCTCAAACATGATCGTTTTGGTGGTTCAGGTGTCACGGTGTGAGATCAAATGGTTCAAATGGCTCTGAGCACTATGGGGCTTAACATCTGAGGTCATCAGTCCCCTAGAACTTAGAACTGCTTAAACCTAACTAACCTAAGGACAGCACACACATCCATGCCAGATGCAGGATTCGAACCAGAGAGCGTAGCGGTCGCGCTGTTCCAGACTGAAGCGCCTAGAACCGCTCTGCCACACCGGCCGGCTCATGCTGTAAGAGGCATAATGTTAAGTGGGTGAATTGACCTTCAAATATTAGACCATGAGACACTCACGGGTCACTGTCATCGTGACATTGTACCCTTTCCCCATGTGCATCATTTCACTGCTGAATTCGGGCCCGATTTCATTTTTATGGTCGACAATAGGCGAACACATCGAAAAGTACAGATGAAGGAGCTCTTGATTCTGATTATTAATGTGTATATTACCCAGTTTCAATGGAAAGTTTGATTATTCATGAAATCCTGCCACAAGTTCACTCTCAATTACCTACCTGATCCCAGGATTATTTATCTTCTGCGCATCTTCCGATCAGCGTCACGGGAAACTTTGAGCGTTCATATGTGAAATCTTGTCAGCCTAGCTCTGAGTTGGTGAACTGTTGCTAAAATTAGCTCCTTTGAGGCACCTTCCAATTATTTACATATATTTTATCCATATTCACAGGAAATTAGATTCGTTAACTTTCAGTAGATTTGTAGTTTGTGTGCTCATTACTTAGCTTTTCAACGAATTTTGCCAGGATTTCTTCATTTTGCTCACTACTCAAGAATTATGTACATGTTTAAGATCCAGCATCACTGGGATTGCTGATGTTATAGGAATAGTCTATACTATAACTGCAGGGACTGATTTAAGAACCTTTGGTAAAATGTGTCAGTCAGGTTCATTGTGTGCTTTCTTTCTTAAATAATTTGAGTAAGAACAAAATTTGAGTGTGATTATTTACTCAGCATTTAATGTTCCAATACATTTTCATTGAAATTTTCTGTTATGTGCCAAGTATTGAGAACATTCATAGTTTTAACAAGTGTTGCTGCATTCAGCTCTGAAGGCTTCAACTATCTGCAACTTATTAGTCGAGGTTTGGTTCTCATTTCTCCCACTTTGCTGATGCTGGTTCTCACATGCTATTGGTTTACCGTCCTTGTGGGTTCAACAAAACATAGCTGTTCTATTTCATGGGTAGTAAGTGATTTCAATGGATTATTAACCTGGCACAGTAATCATTAAGATGTTCTACATTTTCTACCGTATAATTATGTTCGGTGTTAGTTTTTAGTAAACTGTGGCGAAATTTAGTGCATAAGCGTGTTTTAACACTGAATTTCTTGCCATAAAGTGTAATAGTATTACTGTGGGAATAATTTTGAATTTTTTGTATTGCGGCCTTTATTCGAGGGCTATTTCAAGCGCGGTTTCTGTGAAGGTGAAATTTGAATGAGATGGGATTTCTGTGAGAACTTCTGGATCCGTGATATGAAAAGTATGTGAGACTGAACCTGAAAAACATGGATTTTTATATCTTACGCATATCGTATGAAATTGTGATAGTGATGTGGGCTGAGATTTTGGTCGCTTTTAAAATTTTGTTTTACGTTTTGTTCTTCTGAAGGAAGTCTCAAACATTGTTGTATGGTATTTGTTTATCATTGCATGGTATTTTTCACTGGGGTTTTTCTTTTAATTCCTTGAGACACTCTTTGATCAGTTAATGTCCGTTGCGATTTTGCAGTGAACTTACTAACAAATAGTCTGGAATTATTTAATAGTGCGAGGTGACGGGGCTAGCAGTGTATTTAACACTAAATTCTTCTAGAATCTTCATATATAAAGTATGCCCTAAGACCCCCTATTCCAACTCCGACTTTTGCTGTTGCACATGGATTAAAAAAGAAACGCGAACTGACTGTAATCGACCCTGTAAGTGGAGTAGAAAAGAGTTTGGCACCTGCAATAATTTAATTTGATAAATAAGTTAAATAAAGGAAAGTTTCATTAATGTAGTGAGAAATGAAAGGGTTGCTCTACCAATTAACAGAATGAAAGTTCTGTCCAAAATTACAACATGATTTATTATGACTAAAATCAAAATAATAAAAACACATGAAACATTTTACAATACATCAAATTGGCTCAAATTGGATACTCAAATAAATGCTGTGAAGGTGAAGTTGTCCCTAAACTAGATTGTGACATTTATGACGAAGGGGTATGTGGAGCCAATTCCTTGCAACTCAAATCTTAAGAGAAAATACACAGCCAACCCAACATTAATTGCTGCTACCCAAGACAGAACAAAGTTAGAAAAAGACGAACAGGCGCGCTCTGCTGAGCTCTGATTATCACCTAGGAAAATCCCTATCTGCCGGTGCTGCGGACATACATTACCAAACTGTCTTCTTAACTGCCAGAACACTATCTGGCGTACCGGAGGCGATGGCTGGTTGCTTCGACGTCCCGCCGTGGTGATGATAATGTCGCGAGTATAGCCCGAAACAAATTATCCTGGTCTGGTTGTTCCAGACTAAAGACTTCCTAGCAATACAAATGCGCCTCTGAGGGAGACGAAGAAGGCTCGCCACACAATCACTGACGGTACAGTGATTGATTTTATCAAGCGAAGTCACACTGTAACTCCGATACAGTCAACTTTAGCCAAAACTGCTCAAGACAGACAACATAGGCCGCTTGTACGCAGAACATTCAATTGCCAACTGTACTCGGAAAGTTACGTTGAAGTCGAAACTTCAGCAACTTCATCAAAGAGTTACAATTAAATAAAAGTATATTAGAACGGAAGGCAGGCTGTCCAGAACAGCGAGAGCTCAGTCTTGTAACCTACTCCGACCGAAAGGCGAGAGCCGACTCCCCACAAGAGCACCCGTACAAACCGAACACAGAACATTCCCGCCCCCCACGACAGTGGCCGTGGTTAACCGTTCCAATCAGAAACTCGAAAACTGGCGGAAAATTCCACTCTATTGCCGGAGCACTACCACCAATGGAGATTCTTGGCGCCAATTTCTGCGCCGATTTTGCTACGTCACGGAGCTATGCCCTGAGCAAGCCAATCACAGTTATTATACGGCAGAAAACGCGGGAATTTGCGCGCCAAGGCTGCTTGGGAACACAAGTCATTCCCACGCCTCGCTGGTAGCCCGCCAGAAAGTGTTTTCGCAAAGTTTCTGCGAAGTAACGGAACCTCTAGCCCAGCCGCTACTTCAGGCCCCTCTGGGCGTGTCTTTTGACAATGTCAGCGTCTGGAAAGCATTCACTCCCTCACACCCGTCGGCTTACCCTTTCAAGATCAGAAGAGCCCGCCTGTCACCGGACCACTTGGGTGACGAGAGACGCTGCATGGGAAGTCCTCGTGTGAAGGAATAGCAACTTTTCACCGCACGCAATTAGAGAGGAAAATCGTAAGATAGAAATATGAGGGGGGTTCATGCCACCTCTCATAGCCACTATGCCATTTTAGATTGTAATTGGTGAGCGGTTGGCTCACTTAGGAGCAAGGTAGTTAGTCAATCGCCCAAGAGCAATCTCGCAAACTGACTGCACATGCCGCACTCTATAAGGAAAATCACTGCAACTGAAAAATGCAGCTCACAGAGGGAGGATTATTTATGATGTAGCCAACTTCACCTTCTTAATATGGAACACTAACACTCACATCACACATCCATACCCAGGGGGCCCCTTCCAAACACCGATTCACACTCTAAATATGGCCCGGGAATGTGAGCCAAATATGGAGCAGTTTATTCTTTACAATCAGAGTTGGAGTGCTCCGCAATTAAATGCCCAAGATGTTACAACAATTTGAATCATTAAACTAACCTGAACTCACTCACACATGATACTATTTAAGTTAACAATCTCTTTTTGTGAGCTTTCAGAATCTAATTACAACGTCCGATTCATTCTGTCTCCCTGCAGCAAGAATAACCTTTACAAAATGTTCCCTGAACTGATGGTCCATTCACAATGACAGTGGTGGTATCTGATTCAGTTTATGGGGACTTCAGGCACACTGTTTGCATACACATAACAACAAATACAAAATACAAAAAAACAACATGGTGTGGAGAACAACACAGTAATTTGTAATTTGTGCGCCCTACTATATCACTTACATAAGAATTACAGTGTAAAACACAAACACATACATGGTATGACATACATTACAAAAACAACACTAGAGAAAGAAATTTAAGAAAAAAACAAGGTTCATGGGGCGTCAAGTTGTGCTTGCACATTGCACAATGTTCACGACTGTGCTGAGAATGAGGCACTAAATCACATTGTTAGAAATATTCGAAGCACTTCACAAATTCGTTAGTTTCTCTCAGGGGGTTGGTATGTTGAGACATATGCATTGATGCACATGTTTCCATTTCTTGAGCATCGGAGGGGGGCTTTTGGGATGGGGCCACAGTACAGACATCACATAGGGCTAAACGTCAGGTGTTGTTGCTACGTTGTTGCAACAGCAATATGGTGTGCTGGAGCATCTGCAGTACTCTGTTGATATTGCAGCAAGACCCACACGTATGATCATGGCAGTACAGTAGGAAGACACAGTGATAGGCTCTCCTCACGTCGATTAATTGTCTCTGAGGTCTACTTGTTGGGACTTGTTGGGATACATCACTAGTCTAGGTCTCTTCTCTCGCTGGACAGTACTTTACGTTTCCCAATATCGCAGTTCGACGAGGGATGATGGCACGTGGAGTGACTCCACAAGTGTGTGAGGTCATCCATACAGGATCGAACTAGGAGCGACGATTGCTACAACTGCTCTATAATAGAGAGGAGAAGTTAGAAATGAGACCATTCATTGGTTAGACTGTGTGGCACGATACTGCTTTGTGTATGCAGATCGGCCAATGCTAGTGAGTTGTAAGAACCCAAAAAGGTGAGTATATAGCGTCCCTTTCTGTCCTGAGGCACATGAAGCGCAGGTTCTGACACAATATGTGATCTTCGTGTACTCACGACAACATGGTCTGCCGCAGGGAATCCCTCCAAACGGCTGCCGCGTCTGGAGAGCTAGCAGGCTGTTGCGTGTGGGTCGCGTGTCAGTGTCAACGGCCAGCCTCACTTTCGCTTGTGGCCTGGCGAAGATCGCGCCTAATCCCTCAGGTATACGGCCCGTTGACTGTCAGCTTGCAGGACCGGACGCTCCCACGCCCTTCTCGTTAGGTGGCGCGCTGACGCTCCACTTCCTGCAGGTAGCCGAAGACCTCTTGTTTTTGCTCCGGCTGGCCTCTGCATTGCAACGATACCCGTCATCTGCACAATTCTGACAAAAATCTTATGCCTAACTTTTTCCCATGACCTTCTATGTTATAATAAATTTACATAACGACACATTGATGGTCTGTCATTTCAGACACTCTTATTTTACTTTTATAGTTATTAATCTATGGCTACCATTATAACAAAATCTTGGTGTATCTAATTTAGACATGGAAATAATTTATCTTGATATTTGTGTAGAGACCGATCTCACTATTGTGTACGGTGTGTGACAACTAAATGTGCGGGCCCGCACTAATATTACTATTAATTATATAGATCGACAGTAGACATGCTCAAGAATTAACTACCATTTGCTAACGACCTTCATTCTATGTCTTCTGATTAAATTATGTTGTTATGCAGGTTGAAGTTTTACTGAGTTATAAAGAACATGCAACTATTCTACATTCGCTCGCCCGTCGTCCCTCCACTTGGGGTCTGTGGTTTGGTGACCTGAAAAATAGCATCCCAACACGCGCGCGCCAAACACTTATGGTAGAAAACCCCCACAATATTAAGGATCTAGCTATTGTTAAATCCTAAAGTTTAACTTATCCTAGTATATAGTACTCTCCATTTTCTATTTTTATTTATTTATTTATTTTTTGTTTACCTTATACAATACTCTTACATAATTCCTGTTATGTTGAGATTGTCTCGCTGCTCGCCGCTATTGACGACAGTGATGTGCGCGCCGTACGACATGACCTCCGAGTTTTCATTACGCCTCACTGAAACTCCGGAGACTGGGTTAGCCATGGCAATACAATAAATTTGTAGTTGCAACTTCTTTTTCTATGTGATGCGGTTTTCGCGATCAAAGCGCCCCTTTCCAGAGGCAATGTAATATGACCAAGCCAGGACTGGTTCCTGTTGAGGATTCCGTCGCCCACCACACACCAGGTACACAGTATGTCACCAATCTCCAAGTATAATTCCTTGGTTATTCATCTGTGACAGTCACAAGCAGCACGCTAAATCCCCAACCAGCACATTGGCATGGTAGGCTTTATGCCCGCATTTCTACCGTCCAGGGCACCATTGGAGTCAAACGCTCACAGGTTCAAAATAGTTCAAATGGCTCTGAGCACTATGGGACTCAACTGCTGTGGTCATCAGTCTCCTAGAACTACTTAAACCTAACTAACCTAAGGACATCACACACATCCATGCCCGAGGCAGGATTCGAACCTGCGACCGTAGCAGTCGCACGGTTCCGGACTGCGCGCCTGGAACCGCGAGACCACCGCGGCCGGCTCACAGGTTCACCCCGACTTGCAAGACAACGATGCTGGCGCATCACTGTAAAAACTATACTGCCCGTATTCATCCTCGAAATCACGCAATATACCACAATCTTGCAGTGCACTGACGCGTGCCAGCAAGCATTGGTATGAACGTCTCACGAACTGGTTGTGGCCGTTATGGAGCGTATCACGACTTCTCCGAACGCTTCTAAGAGCACGTTCTTGTATGCGCCCGTTTGTGCGACATCTCCTCACTCATCATTATCCCTTAACATGGACACCAGATAGGAAAGGACAAAAACATTGCTCATGGAAAGGTAGTGCCTCTTATCCCATCGACAGTGGAGATCGCGAACATAAATAAAGAAAGTTAGCATCAGTAAATTCTTATGCGAGAAAACGCAGCGTGTTAATACTTTAACAATCTTAATCTATTAATGCAACGATTATTGTTCCCCGAAGAAAGGTTCATATATTTGCCTATTCTACTATGTACACCACTTACACTACTACTATAGCAAGGTTCATGTATTTGCCCATTCTACTATGTACACCACTTACACTACTACTATTCCACGAACTTCTTTGTGTGAGAGATGTGGTGGAGTCCTATGGACTAGCGCCAATCCCTTGTCAGACTACCCCTCCTCTGACGTGCATTAGGATTTGCGGGTCTAGTTTCAATCTCCTGGTTCTCCTGTTGTCCTTGGTTTCGCCCTCTCCAATTACGGTCGCTTTGCCGTTCGTTATTCCTCCTGTCCCAGATTCCTTGTCTAGATTGACCCTGTTCCCCGACGTTCTGGTTTCCGTGTCTCTGGTTTCCATAACCTTGAATAGCGTAACCTTGATTTCCGTAACCCTGGTTTCCTAACTGACCAGTGCGATTATGCGATCTATTGTCGTCTTCCCTTGCTGGCCCGTGGTATTTGTTATTTTGTGCCTTCTTCCTGTCTTTTGCGTCTTGTTTATCAAAGACTACTTCGAGTTCGCGCAATAGACTGTTGAATGCTTCTATGTCAGATCCACACTTCCCGAGAAGTGTCTGTTGATACCTAACTGGCAATTTGGAAAAGCAAAATTTAATGATTTCTCCGTTGCTATATGGACTATCTAAAAACTGATTCTTCTTGAGTAAATCATCAAAAAATTTGGTTGCGCTCCTATGCCCGGACACTTCCAGTTCAGGACAAAATATTATTTCCTCTTTAATCCTGTCTTGCGTCTCCTTTGACCAGTAGGTCCGCAGGAATGCACCAACAAATTCCTGATACGTCCGACACGTCGCTGCCACACCCCGCATCTTTTCCGCGGCTTGGCCTTCGATGTGTCCACACATGAATTCTAATTTTGCCTGGCTTGGCCATGACGACGGTAATGAATTTGTAAACTGCATCACCCAGCTCTTCGGATGCATCGACCCTCCATTATCTTTGAATTTCTGGAATTTTAGTATCGACAGGAAGTGATTCTGATCAAAATCCTGTCTGATCCTCGCACTGGTGTTGTCACTCGTTTCCGATACTTGCAGGTCTACTGAGTGTCCTGATCTATCTTGCTGACAACTGTGATGTGCTACCTCTGTATCACAGTGGAAGTGGCACTCCGAATTCACTCTCCTAAGTGGGCTACAATTATTGGAGCTATTACTAGGTGTTTCGGCGTGTGCACTGTTTGTTCCGCACTCTGTCACTGGGCTAGAGCACGGCGGGCTTTTCCTCGGAGACACAATTCTTTGTACTCCATCATTGGAATCCGAACGCGCAGTGCTCGTGTGCCCGTTTCGCTCTAGTTTTGCTATTCGACTCTCTACATCTTTCATTCGTTTCGTGATGTTCGTAACCGCAATATTACCTTGAGTTTTTAAGACCGCTAGGGACTTTGAGTGGGCTTGTGTCGCACGTCGCACGTCGCAAGCGCCCTGCGAGTTGAGAAGTTGCTTTTGCGATTTTCATTGCCCCTTTTGCTGCCGTTTTGGCTAGGCCTGCTACTTTTTGTGCTACCATTGACATTTGTTTTGCTTCTCCACATTCTTTCTTTGTTGTTAGTAATTCCCCAAGAATTTCCCCTATATGCGAAATTATTGCCTCAGTGTCCTTCTTACGCTGTTTCTCATCTTCTTCTTTCATTGATTGTAGGAAGCTCAGTATTGGGTTAATGTCATCTTTTTGATCCTCGTCACACATGGGCGATGTAACTCTGGACACCTGGGCGCTAGAGCTCTGACGTGACCGAGCTGGTCCCTGTCTGCTCTCGTTCGTCTGATTATAAACTTCTGCTGCCGTCTCGACCTGTGTGGCTGTCTCTGTTTCATCCTCTACCTCACTATCATAATCACGGCGGCGACGTTGCTCTAAGATCGCGTCCAAATCACCGTCCTCATCGATGACCCTGTCGTCCTGTCCTGCTAAAAATGTGCCCATCTCATCTCCGAACCTATCCCCGTCAGCAACATGCCCCTTATCCATTACAGTATCCACTTTTGTTTTAGCTTCGCTCACTAATAGTCGTGCCTTACTTCTCGTGAACATTCATGAGAAACAAAATTTATCTAAAATACACAGTAAAAATAATCTACTCCCTGTATTTTTTCACATAGACATAAAATTTCAACAACGCTGTTCCAATGCTGTAATTACAAGCCCAATTTGATGTGGTACAGAAACCGCACACAAATCCGACAAAGTGCGATGTGGTACGGATAACACATCAACGAAACACAAAAAACAATGAACAAAAAAAATATATACACTGAAAACAAAAACTGTAATCATGCGCCGCTACTTAAAAACTAATCGCGGAAGTACAAGAAAAAGAACTTGGGTATTAATTATTAAAAAAAATAGAGAAAAAGAATTTGAATGTTCCTACTAAGAATACTGTTAGCTTATCAGTGATTCACAGGAAAGATCCGAGGCTAAGGGTCGCCATTTAATGCGAGGTGCTGGGGTTAGCAGTGTATTTAACACTAAATTCTTCTAGAATCTTCATATATGAAGTATGCCCTAAGCCCCCCCCCCTATTCCAACTCCGACTTTTGCTGTTGCACATGGATTAAAAAAGAAACGCGAACTGACTGTAATCGATCCTGTAAGTGGAGTAGAAAAGAGTTTGGCACCTGCAATAATTTAATTTGATAATTGAGTTAAATAAAGGAATGTTTCATTAACGTAGTGAGAAATGAAAGGGTTGCTCTACCAATTAACAGAATGAAAGTTCTGTCCAAAATAACAACATGATTTGTTAAGACTAAAATCAAAATAATAAATAAAACACATGAAACATTTTACAATACATCAAATTAGCTCAAATTGGATACTCAAATAAATGCTGTGAAGGTGAAGTTGTCCCTAAACTAGATTGTGACATTTATGACGAAGTGGTATGTGGAGCCAATTCCTTGTAACTCAAATCTTAAGAGAAAATACACAGCCAACCCAACATTAATTGCTGCTACCCAAGATAGAACAAAGTTAGAAAAAGACGAACAGGCGCGCTCTGCTGAGCTCTGATTATCACCTAGGAAAATCCCTATCTGCCGGTGCTGCGGACATACATTACCAAACTGTCTTCTTAACTGCCAGAACACGATCTGGCGTACCGGAGGCGATGGCTGGTTGCTTCGACATCCCGTCGTGGTGATGATAATGTCGCGAGTATAGCCCGAAACAAATTATCCTGGTCTGATTGTTCCAGACTAAAGACTTCCTAGCAATACAAATGCGCCTCTGAGGGAGACGAAGAAGGCTCGCCACACAATCACTGACGGTACAGTGATTGATTTTATCAAGCGAAGTCACACTGTAACTCCGATACAGTCAACTTTAGCCAAAACTGCTCAAGACAGACAACATAGGCCGCTTGTACGCAGAACGTTCAATTGCCAACTGTACTCGGAAAGTTACGTTGAAGTCGAAACTTCAGCAACTTCGTCAAACAGTTACAATTAAATAAAAGTATATTAGACAGCCAACGGAAGGCAGGCTGTCCAGAACAGCGAGAGCTCCACAAGAGCACCCATACAAACCGAACACAGAACATTCCCGCCCCCACGACAGTGGCCGTGGTTAACCGTTCCAATCAGCAACTCTAAAACCGGCGGAAAATTCCACTCTATTGCCGGAGCACTACCATTCCACCAATGGAGATTCTTGGCGCCAATTTCTGCGCCGATTTTGCTACGTCACGGAGCTATGCCCTGAGCAAGCCAATCACAGTTACTATACGGCAGAAAACGCGGGAATTTGCGCGCCAAGGCTGCTTGGGAACACAAGTTATTCCCACGCCTCGCTGGTAGCCCGCCAGAAAGTGTTTTCGCAAAGTTTCTACGAAGTAACGGAACCTCTAGCCCAGCCGCTACTTCAGGCCCCTCCGGGCGTGTCTTTCGACAATGTCGGCGTCTGGAAAGCATTCACTCGACCCCCTCACACCCGTCGGCTTACCCTTTCAATATCAGCAGTGCCCGCCTGTCACCGGACCACCTGGGTGACGAGAGACGCTGCGTGGGAAGTCCGCGTGTGAAGGATAGCAACTTTTCACCGCATGCAATTAGAGAGGAAAATCGTAAGATAGAAATATGATGGGTGCTTATGCCACCTCTCAATAGTTTCCAACTTAGATGGTTACGTGGTCTGTTTCAACAAACTGCATTTATAAATTAATTCTTCATTGATATTGCCATGATTAGCAAGTGGAACCTTTGATAAACGTGATAAAAATTTGAGAAACATCGTCCCCCCCCCCTCTTCCCTTGCTTAAAGTGTGATTACCATATACAGTGAAGTGCATAGCCGTTTTCACATATTTCATGAGTGCTAAAGACAGTGGAACATAGTGTTTGATAATTTTAGCTGATTTAATAAATTATTGAGATTTTGCCAACTTTCAAAATTTCCTGTAGCTTGGTGCTGTGTATGGTGTTTTTGGGCCATGTTCATTGAGCCTGTTATTTCTTTACTTTTGTAATTCCAAATTATATTTTGTTGCTGATTAGTGGTGTTGAATTGTAAACATTCTTTTCTCTTTTGACGGATTTTGAGTTAAAATTCTTCTTGTGGTTATGGGATATATAAGGGGCGATCAAAAAGCTTCTGTCTGAGGGCGTTGTTGCAGCGTATATGCAACGTAGCCCCACACTGGTGTGGATGTATGACCCTGACATGCGGGAAAGAGACTGGGCCGGCATTGGTGACTTTCTGATGTGCGTGCAATAAATGTGGAAACGTGAACTATGGCTATGTAATTACCAGATGGGTACAAACAGAACCAACATGCTGCTATTCTTTTCTTGGCTGCCGAAGGACAATCACCGGAAACTGAAGAATGTGTGTGGGGCAGCATGTCTGTCGAACACCGCCGTTCTGGAATTGTGCGACAAATTCCGTGCTGCCTTCTGCTAACTCGCGTCCCCATACTGCAAATGTCGTAGCGCAGAAGTTACGTCAACTCAGGTGTAAGACTCGTGACTGTCCGCCTTACAGTCCTGACCTCTTCCCTTATAATTATCCCACCTACGATTCCTTAAACAGAGCCTTGAAAGGTCGACGATTCGTGTCGGTCGAGGACGTGCATCAGGAAGTGACGGACTTCTTCATACAGCAGGACAGGGCGTTTTACCAAACAGATGTCTTCAATGTCGTGCATCGGTGGGATGATTGCCTCAATGCTCATAGTGATTTTGCCCGATCGGTACACTGATTCTGGACTGTATGGCCTTCATACGGAAACTTTTTGGTAGCCCCTTACATTATTCTGTTATGAGTGTAATACACAGTGGTTCCATTGTGTTGTATTTTTTCTTGGTAATGTCATTCAACTTTGTGAAAAAAGGTTTAGTATTTTGTCTTGGGTTATAACTGATTTGAATTTGTCATTTCCTGTTTATTATAGAGTTCGTTCGGTAATTGTTGCTTCTCATGACGCCATCAGGACGCCACCTATGCTAGAAATTACGCTGTGTCAACAACGCTAGTCACTTACCAAGCCTGACTAGGTCCATGTGTTCTCACTGGCACGCACAAAAGAAGGAAAGTCGAGCGGTAGGAGAACTGATCTACCATTCCCAGCTGTCAGTTTCGCTGCTTCCTGGTATGGCTCCGCAATGATGGAGAGAATGAAGAAATGTGAGCCTCGCAGGATTAGCCGAGCGGTCTAGGGCGCTGCAGTCGTGGGCTGTGAGGCTGGTCTCGGCGGAGGTTCGAGTCCTCCCTCGGGCATGGATGTGTGTGTTTGTCCTTAGGATGATTTAGGTTAAGTAGTGTGTAAACTTAGCGACTGATGACCTTAGCAGTTAAGTCCCATAAGATTTCACACACACACAGGAAACGTGACATGAGGTAAAAGCGATCACTCAGTTCATTAGGGAGGGCGAAAACTTCATTGGGATGAGGGATGGGAGTTTGATGGTATGAAAAGGGAGAATTATGAGAGAAAACTGCCTGGGACAGTGAAATGAAAGGTGAAGCCGTCCAGTGGAATATTGCTCAGAAATAATAAACTGGGGTGACAAAAGTCATGGGGTACTTGATAATACCCGTGTCGGACCTCCTTTTGCCAGGGGTAGTGCAGCAGCTCGACGTGGCGTGAACAAGTCACTGGAAGACCCCTGCAGAAATAATAAGCCACATTGCCTCTACAGCTCCCCATAATTGCGAATTTGTCGTCAGTGTAGGGTTTTGTGCACGAACAGACCCTTCGATTACGTAGCATAAACGTTCTGTGGCATTCATGTCAGGCTATATGGGTGGCCAAATTATTTGCTCGAATTGTCCAGAATGTTCTTAAAACCAGTCATGAATAGCTGTGGCCCAGTGAAAAGCCGCATGGTGATCCATAAAAATCCATCGTTGTTTGGGAACGTGAGGTCCACGAATGGCTGCAAATGTTCTCCAAGTATACGAACATACAAATTCCCAGTTAGTGATCGGTTGAACTGGACCAGAGGACGCAGCCCATCCCATTTAAACACAACCCAGACTATCATGGAGCCACCACCAGCTTGCACAGTGCCTTGTTGACAAGCTGTCCTTGACATCTTGGGGTCTGGGCCACACTCGAACTCTACCTTCAGTTCTTTCCAAGTGCAGTCGGCACTCGTCTGACGAGGCCACGGTTGTACAGTCGTTTAAGGTCGATATGGTCACAAGTCCAGGAAAGGGCTGTAGGCAGTGTCATGCTGTTAGCAAAGGCACTGGTATTGCTCGTCTGCTGCCATAGCCCATTAACACCAAATTCCGCCGCACTGTCCTAACGGATACGTTCGTTGTACGTCCAACATTGTGTTGTTACCGCACGCAATGTTGCTTGTCTGTTAGCACCAACAATTCGATGGAAACGCCGCTGCTCTCGGTCGTTAAGTGAAGGTCGTGGGCCACTGTGTTGTCTGTGGTGAGAGGTAGTGCCTCAGATGTGGTATTACTGGCACATTCTTGACGTTGTGGATATTGGAATATTGAATTACCTAACTATTTCTGATATGGGATGTCCCATACATCTAGCTCTAATTACCATCCACATTCAAACTCTGTTGATTCCTGTCGCACGGCCATAATCACTTTTCACATGAATATCACCTAACAAGGGAAACTCCCCATCGCACCCCCACCCCCCAGATTTAGTGGTAAGAAGGCCTGGCAGATTGTCCATCAAAGTCGTGCGGGGTAGCCGCGCGGTCTGAGTCGTCTTGTCATGGTCTCCCCCGTCGGAGGTTCGAGTCCTCCCTCAGGCGCGTGTGTGTGACGTCTTTCGCGTAAGTTACTTTTAGATTAAATAGTGTGTAAGCTTAGGGACCGATGACCTCAGCAGTTTGGTCCCATAAGACCTTATCACAAATTTACAAATAGTCTGTCAAAAACTGAAAACAGATCAAGGATGAAAACATGACGGACGTGTATTGGGCTGTGGAAAAAGAAGCAAAATAGAAAGAGTGAGCAGTCCAAGCTCAAGATGTGCAAAATCTTGAGCCACGGCATTGTGGTTATGTGATCACGGCGTTGGAGTGCGATGCGAGAGATCTGTATTCAGATCTCCTCCGTGGTCCATATATATAATTTTTCTCAAAGTTATGATGTGTTCATCGTATCATTGGTGTGTCTGTTCGCTGTATTCAAATTTGTGTCTGTGTCATGGAGTAACGTCCATTTCCAACAGCGAGATGTAAGGAAGGAACCTCCACACGTACCTACAGGGTGTTTCAAAAATGACCGGTATATTTGAAACGGCAATAAAAACTAAACGAGCAGCGATAGAAATACATTGTTTGTTGCAATATGCTTGGGACAAAAGTACATTTTCAGGCAGACAAACTTTCGAAATTACAGTAGTTACAATTTTCAATAACAGATGGCGCTGCTGTCTGGGAAACTCTATAGTACGATATTTTCCACATATCCACCATGCATAGCAATAATATGAAATTACCCGAAATCTTTGACAACGTGTCTGGCGGAATGGCTTCACATGCAGATGAGATGTACTGCTTCAGCTGTTCAATTGTTTCTGGATTCTTACGGTACATCTGGTCTTTCAAGTGTCCCCACAGAAAGAAGTCACAGGGGTTCATGTCTGGCGAATAGGGAGGCCAATCCACGCCGCCTCCTGTATGTTTCGGATAGCCCAAAGCAATCACACGATCATCGAAATATTCATTCAGGAAATTAAAGACGTCGGCCGTGCGATGTGGCCGGGCACCATCTTGCATAAACCACGAGGTGTTCGCAGTGTCGTCTAAGGCAGTTTGTACCGCCACAAATTCACGAAGAATGTGCAGATAGCATGATGCAGTAATCGTTTCGGATCTGAAAAATGGGCCAATGATTCCTTTGGAAGACATGGCGGCCCAGACCAGTACTTTTTGAGGATGCAGGGACGATGGGACTGCAACATGGGGCTTTTCGGTTCCCCATATGCGCCAGTTCTGTTTATTGACGAAGCCGTCCAGGTAAAAATAAGCTTCGTCAGTAAACCAAATGCTGCCCACATGCATATCACCGTCATCAATCCTGTGCACTATATCGTTAGCGAATGTCTCTCGTGCAGCAATGGTAGCGGCGCTGAGGGGTTGCCGCGTTTGAATTTTGTATGGATAGAGGTGTAAACTCTGGCGCATGAGACGATACGTGGACGTTGGCGTCATTTGGACCGCAGCTGCAACACGGCGAACGGAAACACGAGGCCGCTGTTGGATCACCTCCTGCACTAGCTGCGCGTTGCCCTCTGTGGTTGCCATACGCGGTCGCCCTACCTTTCCAGCACGTTCATCCGTCACGTTCCCAGTCCGTTGAAATTTTTCAAACAGATCCTTTATTGTATCGCTTTTCGGTCCTTTGGTTACATTAAACCTCCATTGAAAACTTCGTCTTGTTGCAACAACACTGTGTTCTAGGCGGTGGAATTCCAACACCAGAAAAATCCTCTGTTCTAAGGAATAAACCATGTTGTCTACAGCACACTTGCACGTTGTGAACAGCACACGCTTACAGCAGAAAGACGACGTACAGAATGGCGCACCCACAGACTGCGTTGTCTTCTATATCTTTCACATCACTTGCAGCGCCATCTGTTGTTGAAAATTGTAACTACTGTAATTTCGAAAGTTTGTCCGCCTGAAAATGTACTGTTGTCCCAAGCATATTGCAACAAACGGTGTATTTCTATCGCTGCTCGTTTAGTTTTTATTGCCGTTTCAAATATACCGGTCATTTTTGAAACACCCTGTACATTCTCTTTGTTATGCACTAGCAACACATTATGACTCTTGCGTTCCGTTTTGGAAGTTTTTATTCTTGAATTCATTTGTTATAACGTAGTTCAAACCCGTTTGTTTATTGTTTTCATCCTGTGAGAGGTCAGTGTGGCATCTTGCTTGCTGTCACTGTTCATCACATTTACTTGCAACGAATGTATTCTTACCATATGATTGATATTCTACAATCGGTGCATTGTTGTTGTGGTCTTCAGTCCTGAGACTGGTTTGATGCAGCTCTCCATGCTACTCTATCCTGTGCAAGCTCCTTTATCTCCCAGTACTTACTGCAACCTACGTCCTTGTGAATCTGCTTAGTGTATTCATCTCTTGGTCTCCCTCTATGATTTTTACCCTCCACACTGCCATACAATGTAAATTTGTGATCCCTTGATGCCTCAGAACATGTCCCACCAACCGGTCCCTTCTTCTTGTCAAGTTGTGCCACAAATTCCTCTTTTCCCCAATTCTATTCAATACCTCCTCATTAGTTATGTGATCTACGCATTTAATCTTCAGCATTCTTCTGTAGCACCACATTTCGAAAGCTTCTATTCTCTTCTTGTCCAAACTATTTATTGTCCATGTTTCACTTCCATACATGGCTACACTCCATACAAATACTTTCAGAAACGACTTCCCGACACTTAAATCTATACTCGATGTTAACAAATTTCTCTTCTTCAGAAACGCTTTTCTTGCCATTGCCAGTCTACATTTTATATCCTCTCTACTTCGACCATCATCAGTTATTTTGCTCCCCAAATAGCAAAACTCCTTTACTACTTTAAGTGTCTCATTTCCTAATCTAATTCCCTCAGCATCACCCGACTTAATTCGACAACATTCCATAATCCTCGTTTTGCTTTTGTTGATGTTCATCTTATATCCTCCTTTCAAGACACTATCCATTGCGTTCAAATGCTCTTCCAAGTCCTTTGCTGTCTCTGACACAATTACAATGTCATCGGCGAACCTCAATTTCTTCTCCATGGATTTTAATACCTACTCCGAACTTTTCTTTTGTTTGCTTTACTGCTTGCTCAATATACAGATTGAATAACATCGGGGAGAGACTACAACCCTGTCTCAATCCATTCCCAACCACTGCTTCCCTTTCATGCCCCTCGGCTCTTATAACTGCCATCTGGTTTCTGTACATATTGTAAATAGCCTTTCGCTCTCTGTATTTTACCCCTGCCACCTTCAGAATTTGAAAGAGAATATTCCAGTCAACATTGTCAAAAGCTTTCTCTAAGTCTACAAATGCTGGAAACGTAGAGTGCATAGGATGGCAATTTCCAAGACTATAGAAGGAGAAAAGATACATCAGTGACTGGACGGGAAGTTCATAATTTTGTAGTAAAAAGAAGTGGGGCACGAGGGAGATTTGAACACGGATCTTCCGCTTTGGAGTCCAAAACTATAACCACAGAACTTTTTTTTTAAAAAAAACAACTCAATATGTTCGCTTCTGTTCGTTGCATCTGCTCGGGGCGGAGGTCATAAGAAAACCGTTTAAGCTCGTTATTGATCGATTAACCCAGTGCTAATATTACAGAAGGCCCGTAACCCTCTGACCAAACACGATTTTTTTTTAAACTCATTTTGTTCGTTATAGTTCGTTGCAATCGTTCGTGGCGAACGTCCCCTGACGCCCGTTGAAGTTCATTAATGATCCATTCACTCAGTTTTTTTTATTACAGAGGACAGCTAACCCTCTGATCGAACACACTGTGCTACCGTGCCGGCTTTGGACGTTGAGATTCTTGTAATTTACTCGATGTTGCACACGTTGAGCTCGGACCGTTCACTGTTTGTATTTTGCTTCTTTTTTCACATTTCAGTACACCTTCTTCCTGTTTCCATGCTTGATCTGTGTTCAGTTTTTGACGGGCTATCCACACGGTCATTTTACCACTAAACCTTACGGGGGTACGATTGGGAGTTTCCCTTGTCGTTACAAATGACAGCTGCGCCATTGCAGTGGTCTTTATACCCTGCGTACGCGGTACTTCAGTGCATTTCGTGTAACAGTTGAAACGTCGCCTTAGAAAAATTAATGAATTACTGTGCTGATAAAACCCTTACGTTATTTGATTTTCAAACAGCTGAGCAGAACTGAACGTACTCAGACATTTCGCTCTTTACCTATTCTGATCAACACGCAACTGACACACAATATTTTTAGCGCAACGCTATCTGACTTTCAATAATCCCTACAAAACAATGGCCCTGACTAACATTAACCTATACCTTTCACAAATCACTTACCTCACAAAAATCTTCGTTACTCGAACTACTGCGATACAGCGAGCGCCACTACTGCCAGCTAAATAAAAGATTCAAACTACTGAAGGCACTAACTACTGATAGGCACAGTTAGCAAATGAAAGATTTTGATAGAGAACAAACAATGTATTTACCTTAATAGTGTTCAAAAGTCATAATATATATAGCAGTTCATGGCATCCAGTCTTACAAATTTACTGTCTCTGATGGACACACGTCCAGATCATCTGCTCTGAAAACTAGGCCATTTCTCTCCCCACATCCACCACTGCTGGCGGCTCACCTCCAACTGCGCAACGCTACGCGCTGTTAACAGCCAACTGCCCAACACTACAATAGCAAATTCCAACATGCCACCCAACCACAGACTGCACACAGCACAGCCAGTGATTTTCATGCAGAGCGCTGCGTGGCGGTGGCGTTACCAATATAAGAACCTAAACAGCCTACTTACACAGTGTATGTTAGCGTCCCATAGGATGGGTGATGTAAAGAAGCAGAGAGCCAGCTGCGTGTCGGGCAGAGAGGCGATGACTTGCGGAGCGTGGAGTGGTGCGAGTGCAGGCAGTCAGCGCCCGCAAGGTGGCTGGTGTGCGGTGCGCTGCGGCCCCGAGCCACCCCTGCACCTGCCTGGTCTCGGCTGGTCCTGGCTGGGTGCGGTATAAAGCGGCGGGCGGTGGCGCGCGCCCACCAGTCTGCTCTGGACCTCCGCCGCTGACGCCGCACCCCGCCGCTCGCCACTCGCACTGTGCTTCTCTGCCCCGACATGGCACGCGCTGCTTCTCTGCTGGTGAGTCCGCCTCATCTCGTCTCCCGTCACTGTGCCAAACCGCAGCGTAGGCTCACCAGTCGCAACCTGGTGTCTGAATTATTTTCACATTTGGCTCGCGATAACCTGGTCAATTGTTGGAAAATACAGGCGTCGGTCAAAATCCTGTCAATGCGAACGAAAGTTTTTCATCGTATATAGTCGCATCACGGTGTAAAAACACGTAAAGTTTGTATCACCTTTGGGAGACTGTTTCGTCTTCGTCCAGTGCCAGAAAGGTCATTGGATAAATCCTGAAACAAACTTCCTGAATTTTTATATTTGTTAAATCATTCCTCCTCGACATCCACGCCTACTGACTGTTCTAGTGTGGAAGTCCGCGCGCCACCGGATGCCCACGATGTGGCCGTCGTATCAACGTTCCCTTCTCTTAAGTTCTGTCGCCATTTTATTAGTCCTCTCCGTGTTTAGAAGTTAGGAACGTGGTCCTCGACGGGAGTCTCGTGCGGTGTACAACATTTCTAAAGCGATCAATTTTTCCTTGGTAGTGTAATGAGTGTCCAGATTCGGCACCCTGCTGAAGATTATTGCAATTAATGCAGATGAATAGGAAAAAGAATCCCGTAATGTTTGAATACTCCATTAGTAGTGTAGTGCTTGAAACAGTCACGTCGATTAAATATTTGGGCGTAACATTGCAGAGCGATATGAAGTGGAACAAGCATGTAATGGTAGTTGTGGGGAAGGCGAACAGTCGTCTTCGGTTCATTGGTAGAATTTTGGGAAAATGTGGTTCATCTGTAAAGGAGACCGCTTATAAACCACTAATACGACCTATTCTTGAGTACTGCTCGAGCGTTTGGGATCCCTATCAGGTCGGATTGAGGGAGGACATAGAAGCAATTCAGAGGCAGGGTGCCGGCCTGAGTGGCCAAGCGGTTCTAGGCGCTACAGTCCGGAACCGCGCGACCACTACGGTCGCGGGTTCGAATCCTGCCTCGGCCATGGATGTGTGTGATGTCCTTAGGTTAGGTTTAAGTAGTTCTAAGTTCTAGGGGACCTCCGCAGTTGAGTCCCATAGTGCTCAGAGCCATTTGGATCATTTTTAGAGGCAGGGTGCTAGATTTGTTACTGTTAGGGTTGATCATGACGCGAGTGTTACGGAAATGCTTCAGGAACTCGGGTGGGAGTCTCTGGAGGAAAGGAGGCGTTCTTTTCGTGAATCGCTACTGAGGACATTTAGAGAACCAGCATCTGAGGCTGAGTGCAGTTCAATTTTACTGCCGCCAACGTATGTTTCGCGGAAAGGCCACAAAGATAAGATAAGCGGGATTAGGGCTCGTACAGAGGCATATAGGCAGTCATTTTTCCCTCGTTCTGTTTGAGAGTGGAACAGGGAGAGAAGATGCTAGTTGTGGTACGAGGTACCCTCCGCCCTTGTGGATTGCGGAGTATGTATGTAGATGTAGAAGAGTTGTTGCCCTAATCTCGTCTGAATATGCTGCTAGTGGGTTTTCCGGAACGGAATTGAGCTTTATAGAGGTTGTACGTGCCCACTTAATACGACAGTTACTTGTCATTGAACTGTTCCAATTTGATTCATCAGCAGTCCCAGAGTAAACAATTTTGTCAATTATCCCGAAGTAGTCTTCTCTGAATGTCGTCATTCTTCCATTCACTGGCTGCAGGCACTCATTTTAATACACTTGAAGATCCTCCGGCATATCTAACCATATCACGTGAGCCTGTCTCCACTCATTTGAGCTCTTATACTGTGCGCTCGGAAAGTCGTTGCGCGCTGGACTGCAGGTGTACATTATGTTGGACGTTCGAAACAAAATTTGCGGAAAACAAGTTAGCAGAACTGTTTTTCATACATACACGAGTTTTTTCTAATTTGTTCTACTGTTTCGTAACATTTAACTATTTCATTCCGTTGATGAAAGTAATTAAACGGGATGTGAAGTATTTACCTGTTCAATTTACTTTCATGTTGTGGTTGTTTCAACTGAGTAAGATATTTCCTTGCTGAACATGCGTTTCGTCGATAAATAGACAGTTTTAGTACAGTAGGTACGTGCTGAAAAGTTCCCAGAAGCAGCTGCAGCTCAGCATAAAGTGGTTCATCGACTTATTGACAAATTTCGAGAGATCGGAGCAGTGTTACACAGTGAATGAAGTAGAAGACCAGCTAAATTAAACGAACAGTTGTTGTTGCATGTTTCTGGTCTATGTAGCAGAGCACAGCAAGATTTTTTCGCAAACTGGTACATGAAAGACGTATCGGGCTTGCTCTCGCGCATAAAGCAGCATCGCAAATATTGAAATGTATAAACTGAGAGCAGTGCATGAATTGAAAGACTCAGGTAATGAAAACCGTATCCTTTCCTGCAGTTGGTTGGTTGGTTGGTTTACTGAAGGGGACCAAACAGGTCATCGATTCCATCGGGTTAGGGAGGGATGCGCAAGGAAGTCGGCCGTGCTCTTTCACAGCAACCATACTGGCATTTGCCTGAAGCGATTTAGGAAAATCACGGAAAACCTAGATCAGGACGGCCGGACGCGGGTTTGAACCGTCGTCCTCCCGAATGCGAGTCCAGTGCGTTAGCCACGGCGCCACCTCGCTCGGTCCCTTACTGCAAATTGTTTATTGAGAAGAATTTCGTGATGTCACCTTCTATACAAACGAGGCCTGGTTGTACTTGCCTGCTCAAGCTAACACATTAAAGACACGGTTATGGTCAACGGAGAATCCACGTGCTGTGCTTGAAACACCACTGCGTGATCACAGTTGGAGTGTGGGTGGCAGCATCCAGACGGAGCATAACTGAATCTTTAATTTTTGAAGAAACCATGAACAGTGAACGTTATTGTTTAACGACCCATGATTTGGTTGACCAAACAAAAGATGACGAAATCAGCAACTCGTGGTTTCAGCAAGATGGCGCTTCTAGGCACACAGCTAGAAACACTAAGCGTCTTTTGGAAAGTTTTTTGGGGAACGTGTTACCTTAGAAAACCTATGGTCTCCCCACTTGTCAGGCCTTTCTCCACCAGACTTTATTCTGTGGAGAGCAGCAAAATGTCTAATGTATTGCAATCGCCTACACACTCACTGTAACTTATACTGAAATAACTTCTTTGTTGGGAAGCATATCACAATCAGTTTCGCAGAAAGTGTTAGCCAATAAAATTAAGCGAGCTGAGGTTTGTATAGCCGCCCGTGGATGTCTTTTCCAACAAACGTTGTAATTGCACAGCAGCTTTCCGAACGCCCTGTATAACCCTAGCAGCAACTGTTGTTCATTTGAGAGACCTGAATGTTTCGTTCTTTCTTTTTTAATTTCTTCTTGCGACTGACTATTTATTTAACTGTGTTCAACATTACTTCTGAATTTTTTATTGATTTAACTGAAAAGAATAGTGCTCATTTTTTCATTGACAAGGACGACTTTTCTGTGCTATACAGGGTGATTCAAAAAGAATACCACAACTTTAGGAATTTAAAACTCTGCAACGACAAAAGGCAGAGCTAAGCACTATCTGTCGGGAATTAAGGGAGCTATAAAGTTTCATTTAGTTGTACATTTGTTCGCTTGAGGCGCTGTTGACTAGGCGTCAGCGTCAGTTGATGCTAAGGTGGCGACCGCTCAACAGAAAGCTTTTTGTGTTATTGAGTACGGCAGAAGTGAATCGACGACAGTTGTTCAGCGTGCATTTCGAACGAAGTATGGTGTTAAACCTCCTGATAGGTGGTGTATTAATCGTTGGTATAAACAGTTTACAGAGAATGGGTGTGCCATTTCAGCCAATAAAGTTTTTGGTCCCTTTTTCTTCGAAGGTGCTACTGTAACTGGACTACAGTATCTGGAGATGTTAGAGAATTGGCTGTTCCCTCAGCTCGAACAAGAAGCACAACAATTCATATTTCAGCAGGTTGGAGCGCCACCACATTGGCACTTATCTGTCCGTAACTACCTGAACGTCAACTACCCGAGGCGATGGATCGGCCGCCAGGCAGCCCGTGACAGAGCACTTCATCACTGGCCTCCAAGAAGCCCTGATCTTACCCCCTGCGATTTTTTCTTATGGGGGTATGTTAAGGATATGGTGTTTCGGCCACCTCTCCCAGCCACCATTGATGATTTGAAACGAGAAATAACAGCAGCTATCCAAACTGTTAACGCCTGATATGCTACAGAGAGTGTGGAACGAGTTGGAGTATCGGGTTGATATTGCTCGAGTGTCTGGAGGGGGCCATATTGAACATCTCTGAACTTGTTTTTGAGTGGAAAAAAAACCTTTTTAAATACTCTTTGTAATGATGTATAACAGAAGGTTATATTATGTTTCTTTCATTAAATACACATTTTTAAAGTTGTATTCTTTTTGAATCACCCTGTATTATTCAAACACTGGTGGTTGCGCGTCATATAACGGCATAAGACGGATCTGTATTATTAATCACATGAAATGATACGTTTACGTTTATTAGAAAATTGATTTTTCATCATAGTCGTCCCGTTTTGGGATACGAGATGAATACTAAGGTCTATATTTCCTCATAACCTTCGATTTTCGTTTATTTCTAGCTGTGAGATTATATCCGAAGCTGGCAGCTTTCATTCCAGTGATTGAAAGACAGGTTTTCTGTTGTTCGAAAAGAGAATATACGGAAACTGATGGAGAAATGGAAACCTTTATACATTGTCGTAGATCATTGAGAAGTATACTTGAAGTTTACTTTGTGCACAGACCTGGGGGAAAGACCTAGGAAGGTCGGGTTATATATAGTCGACGAATGGGTGCAAACATTTGTTCAATATCTCATATACCAGCCTAGATTCTGAACCAAAGACGAGAGACAGAAATCCATATTGCGAAGTTCTACTGTTAAAGATTCATTGACGCTAGAGGTCGGAACTACCGTACTACTAATTCCACCCACACGCAAACTCATAAAAGGTTCTTATTGGAACCGGTACTCCCGATACAGAAAGGCAGCAGTGACTGCTCAAAGTGAAAGGTACGTCATGAATTTCCCTTGCATTTGACTGAAAATGCAACAGAATGAATCTGTTTCGTAGTGACAGCTACAATATTTTCCAGGAGTGTTTCCAGAATGTACCGGGTATCGTACACTAACACTTGACGGAAAATGCTGATCACTCCTGTTTGTAATAACGATGAAAGAATAGATGGGCAAACCAACATACGAAACGCTCATGTTTTTCAGATTGTAATGTAAGCTCTAACAACCGGTAGAGGCGAGTCAGTGGTAGTAGACTGGACTCGTGGGGACTATCGATTTCCTGAGAATAACACAAATTGCGTTACCGAGTATATGGAGATATACCAACAGTAGTTTTCCCTTCGCCCTATAGTTGCGACTGAACATGACTCGGAGTAGCTAGTATTGGTACAAATTAATGTTATGCAAGCAGTGGCCAAGTGGTGGCTGATGGAGATTATACATGGGCTTTATATGCCGAGCGAGGTACCGTAGTGGTTAAGCTGTAGCCTCGGATTCGAGAAGAACACGGTGCGAATCCGTGACCATCTATCTATGTGGAATTGTTTCACGGTTTTCCTAAGGTATCTATGTTCCTAATTCCTGGTTTTCCTAATGACGGAAGGTTTCTTTTGAAATCCACACAGCCTGTTGACCGTCCCATACTTGCCCGATCCGAGCTTTTGCTCCGCCTCTAATTTTCTCGTTGTCGACGGGATATCAAACATTAATCTTCCTTCATCTACATCTAGTTCTATATCTACATCTACATGATTGCTCTGCAATTCACAATTAAGTGCCTGGCAAAGGGTTCATCGAACCACCTTTTTACTTCTCTTCCATTTTACTCTCGAACAGCACGCGGGAAGAAAACGAACACTTAAATCTTTCCGTGCGAGCTTCAGTTTCTCGTATTTTAATCGATGATCATTTCTCCCTATGTAGACGGGCACCAACAAAATATTTTCACAGTCTGAGGAGAAGGAAGGTAATTGAAATTTCATGAGGAGCTCATGCCGCAGAGAAAAAAGGCCTTTGTTTTAGTGACCGCCAACCCAATTCGTATATCGTATGCGTTGCACTCTCTCACCTATTCCGCGATAACCAAAACGAGCTGCCCGTCTTTGAACTTCTTCGATGGCCTTCATCAGTCCTATCTGATGCGGATCCCAAAAGCGCACAGCAATAATGAAGAGGGCGGACAAGCGTAGTTGAAGCAGTCTCTTTAGTAAACCTGTTATGTTTTCTAAGTGTTCTTCCAATAAACCCTAGCCTTTGATTTGCTTTCCCCAGAATTTAATCTATGTGATCTTTCCAATTTAAGTTATTCGTAACTGTAGTTCCTAAGTATTTATATAAGTTTACAGCCTTTAGATTTGTGTGTTTTATCGTGGAACTAGAATTTAGCGGATTTTCTTTAATGCTCGTGTGGATGACTTCACACTTTTCAGTGAGGTGGAGTCAACTGTCACTTTTGGCACCATACAGATATCTTGACTATACCATTTTGCAGTTCGTCTTCGTCAACTGATGACTTTAATGACGATAAATGGCAACATCATCTGCAGACAATCTAAGGGGATCGCTCATATTGTCTCCTAAATTGTTTATGTAGATCAGAAACCACAAACGGCCTATACCACTTCCTTGGGGACGCCAGATATAACTTCTGTTTCTCTCGATGATCTTCCGTCAGTTATTACTACCTGTGACCTCTCTGACAAGAAATCACGAATCTAGTCACACAGGCATGAAATTTAATGAGAAGTCGCTTATGAGGAACCTTATAAAAATCGTTCTGGAAATCTAGAAATATGGAATCAATTTGACGTCCTCTGTCGATAGCACTCGCTACTTCGTGAATTTAAAGAGCTAGTTGTGTTCCACAGGAATGTTCTTTTTGAATTCGTGTTGATTGTTTGTCAATAAATCGTTTTCTTCGACGTGATTCACAACGTTGGAGAACAGTACATGTTCCAAAATTATACAGCAAATCGCAGTCAGTAATATGGGTCTGTAATTCAGCCGACTATTATTTTCTATCTTGGTGTTACCTGCGCAGCTTTCCAATCTGTGGCTACGGATCTTTCTACGACCGAGCGGTTGTATATGACTGATAACTATGGAGGTATTGTATCAGCATACTCTGAAAGGACCGGGACTAGAATAAAATCTGGACCGGAAGCCTTGCCCTTCTTGAATGTTTTAAGCTACTTCCCTACACCAAGGATACCTGATTCTAAGTTACTCATGTTGGAAGTTGTTAATTCGAGTTCTTTTTTTGAGGAGGAATGTCCGAAAACCGTGCATAATAGTTATGCTTTAGTGGCACCCCAGATCACGTAAGAAACAGATTGACCGTCCTTACGGCGGAACAGGCAACCGCAAAAATAGTTTTCCCGTCGGTCAACAGATGTTGCAGGCGACGCTACAATGCTAGCTGACCTGTCCATGTCGCGGAATTGGCAACGCTGTATCTTCTGTGACGTGAATGATGCTGATTTTTGTTCGGCTAGAGCGCTGCACGCGAAATGCATTCGTCACACAGCTGACTGTAGACCATGATTGGCTATGGTTTTTCCCGAGTTTTCAATCGAAGAATGTAGATTAACTCCTGTAATTCTACAAACCAAGTTTATTTCTACTGTAGGGATACTTCTCACAATCATATACAAAATGAAATAAATGAAAAGTAACACACAAATATTTCTCGTAAGTTACTGTTTAAATGCAGACTGTATTGCAGTCACATAGATTTTACACTCGCCTTCCATGCCGTCTATTTCCTCTTTGTTATACAGCTCTTCTGATACGGATTATGTTGGTAAAAAAGATATCCACGTGCAGGTTAACACTAGAAAGTTTTCAAAACCTCAACGTCTTTGAAATATAATCCGTTAATTTACTGACAAATACTGCACTGAGCAGTGGGTTTCGCGTCCTGACATTACCGACATAATTATTTATTTTGCATAAAGTATGTGTAAGGATTAGGTGAGTTATAACTACAAGATATTTTTCAAATTGAGACTGTAAATAAGTTTAAGAAACAGATTTTGCTTCCTTTCTAAGTATTTCTGTAAGCGTTCTTAAGTATAACCACATTTTGCATTTGCTTACTGTTAGTTTAAACGAATATAATTTCATGTACGCACTTAACAACGATATCTTCGAAAAAAATAAATATTGTGAAACCTTAAATATCGTGAGTAAAAAAAAAATTCTGTGATGGTAAACATCTTAACTTTGCAGTCAGCACATCTACTATTGTCACATGCAGTACTGTTTTGCTCAGATTTAACACATTACTTCTTTCTAGTTAAACGTGGTAGAGTGATCAAGGAAAGGCAACGAAAATTATTTGTGCAGCCTAACGGAGAATCTTTATTTGGTACTTAAATACAATATGAATAAACTACATATTTTTTATAATTTTCAGTTTTGAGACAGTTCTACTACACTTGTCTTTGAACATATAAAAAAGTCCAAATCGCAGCAAAGATTTCATTTAAAAATTATATGATATGATTCTTGTACAGGAAGGGCTGCCACGTTATATCAGAATATAAGATCGACAAAATGTATATAGGAACGAATGCTTAGGGCTCATCATTAATTCTTACTCGTAACTAATTTATTGATTTACCTGAATTTAAAATCCACTCGCGTAACCTTTCTTTATCTTTGATGGGAAATCTGAACATTTTTTGTGGTGTCACCGCCAGACACCACACTTGCTAGGTGGTAACTTAAATCGGCCGCGGTCCTGTAGTACATGTCGGACCCGCGTGTCGCCACTGTGTAATCGCAATCCTAGCGCCACCACATGGCAGGTCACAAGACACGGACTAGACCTCGCCCCAGTGGTACGGACGACATAGCTTGCGACCAGACGTACGAAGCTTTCCTCTCATTTGCCGAGAGACAGATAGAATAGCCTTCAGCTTAGTCCATAGCTACTACCTAGCAAGACGCCATTTGTATCAGCGCTTATAGCTTACTAAAATTCAAGAGAGATGTATTCCAACAAGAGAATAAAAGTTAAGTAACATCTACGTACTTTTCTTCTTATTCATTGATAAGTCTCATGTTCCAGAACTTCAAGCCCGTCTGCTTAGTTTAGCGTGCACCTAGCTACCTCATTGTGTCTATGCTGTAGGAACTAGACACAACATTTTTAATTCAGGATTTGTTCGTCTACTCCTTCCACAGTTGATATACTCGCAGGTTCTCGGCATGACGACTCGATCCACTACCACTTGTATGTCAGAAACAGCTGTACTTCACAGACGCCAAATAGTGGAAAGCTGTACGCGTTCGGCCGATGTTGCCACATATTTCACAAAACGGAGTGCCATCTAGTGGTTGATTCCACAAGTAAGGGTGCGACGCTGTTGCCGCCTGGTGGCCGTTCCCTGACAAGGGTTGCCTGCTAGACCAAGCGATTGGACAATCTGTTTCTTACGTGATCTGGGGTGACACTGTCATCAATAACACCACCATTGTTAGCGCACAGTGAAGGTGTTCATGCGTCTTGTTACTGGTGTACTTTACATATGACCCGAATCTATTTGGATTTCCTGCCAGATTTCGAGACTGTGTTTCGGTATGGAAAATATTAAATGCATCTCGCACTGAAGTTCGCACTTAATTTCGATCTTCTGCAAAACTTCGATATTCCTTAGGATTTTGCGTTCTTTTAAATTTGGTATGCTTTTTTCGTTGCTTCTGCAACAGTGTTCTGACCTGTTTTGTGTACCATGGGGGATCGGTATCATCTCTTACAAATCTGTTCGGTATATATCTCTCAATTACCGACAAAGCTAACTCTTTGAATTTACACCATATCTGAGCTACGTTTACGTTGTCAAATTTAAAGGAGTGGAGACTGTCTTAGGAAGGTGTCAACAGAATTTTTATCTGCTTTTTTGAATAGATACGCTTTGCGTGTGTTTTTGGTGGCTTTGGAAATACGGTATCCAGTCTAGCTACAACAACTTTGCGGTCACTAATCAAAAAAATGGTTCAAATGGCTCTGAGCACTATGGGACTCAACTGCTGTGGTCGTCAGTCCCCTAGAACTTAGAACTACTTAAACCTAACTAACCTAAGGACTTCACACACATCCATGCCCGAGGCAGGATTCGAACCTGCGACTGTAGCAGTCGCACGGTTCCGGACTGCGCGCCTAGAACCGCGAGACCACCGCGGCCGGCGCGGTCACTAATCCTTGTATCTGTCATGATGTTGCTTATTTGGTCTTGTTTATTGGTTGCTAAGACGTCAAGTATATTTTTGCAATCATTTAGACGTCCAATGGGCTCCTGAAATAGTTGTTCAAAATAATTCTTTGAGAACGCATTTAATACTATTTCTACGACGTTCTATGCCTACTACCAACATTAAACATGTATTTTCACCAACATATGGAGCGTAGATCAAAGTCACTACGAACTATAATTGTGTGAGTGGCTGTCTATTTGAAATGACAGTCAAGTTTTCTTTGAACTGTTCAGCAACTATATCATCTGAGTCGGTAGTTTGATAAAAGGAGCCAATTAATAATTTATTGCGGTTTCATGTATAACAGTTACCCATACTAACTCTCACAGGAACTATGTACTTCAATATCACTACGAAGTAAACTACTTCTCACAGCAATAAACACTCCACCAGAAAATGTATTCAATCTATCCTTTCTGAAGACGGGTAGGTACTTTGTAAAAATTTGGGTGAACTAATTTCCGGCTTTATTCAGCTTTCCGCACCTACAAAGATTTGAGATTCGGTACTTCCTTCTTTCCTTCCATTCCTTCACCTCTTCTTTTCACTTAAACCCGGACTCATTGTCTTTTCCATTATCTCTACGAAGTCTTGTCCATTTTGTTTGAAACTGTGTATCACAAAAGTCTACTTAACAAAGTCTCGAAAGTTATTCCTCGATTCGTAGTTGCAAAGGTCACTCATGAGGAAGGAAGGATGTCTAATCACGTCTACAATGAGATCACTGAGCACATATTGGATATGGGGAAGGATATCTGTCGCGTCCTTCTCAAACAACCATCGCGGCATTTGTCTTTAAGCGATTTGGGGAAACCACAGAAAACCTATACCTGGGTGCACGTGACTGTTAAAAGGGGTTGTGACAGGGCGAGTACCGACCCTAAATCCCACGTCACAGCTGGTAGTAAGCATGCTTGCTCACGGCCTCGCCGCCTCCCTTGCTGCTCCCACGCAGTCGTCGTTGACTGTTAGGCTGTTTGGCTGCAGGGAGCTTCCTACGATTTTGGGATATCTCTAGAGCTATTTTCTCTGTTAGAGTCTCTGAATGCCAGCTGCACCTGTCAAACGTAATGCAGTGCGCTGTACTATATGGCGGATCTTCCACAGAAACGAAAGTAACAGTGGGGTGTGCCCCAGCGAAGCGTAATAGGACCTCTGTTTTCCATATATATAAACTATTTACCGGAGAGGATCAGCAGCACCATGAGTTTGTTCTCCGATGATGCAGTCGTGTACAGGAAAGTACCTTTGTTGTATGGCCGTGAGGAATTGCGTAACGACTTGGACAAAATTTCCTCTTCGTGTAATGGATTTTACCTCTATTTAAATGTGTATAAATATAAGATAAGGTCTGAAACAACGAGAAAGAACGTTTTGTGCACGCCACATCATATATTTAGGGTTAATGCTAAGAGACGAAATGAAAATGGGACGATCACGTAACGTCAGTATTAAGGCGAATGGAGATTTAGGTTTGTTGGAAGAGTTCACATCTGCAAAGGAAGTTGCGCATAAGACGCTAGTCCGACCAATTTGGAATAGAGATCCAACATTTGGAGTCCTGATCACGTAGGCGTAATAACAGAAGAGGAACGATTTCAAAGACGCACTGCTAGAATTGTAGCTTTTCGGTATAGCGCGTACGAAAGTACAACAAAAATGCCCTGGGAGCTTAAATGGGAATTCTTGGAAGAAAGACGACGTACTTTTAGTTAAACCCTGTCGGGTAAATTTAGAGCACCTGTATTCGAAAAAGAGTGTGCGAGCATTACGCTGCCCGCATGGAATGTCTTACACAGGGATCATGAAAATGAAATAAGACATGTAAAAGTTTCGGCAGTCACTTTTCCCTGACTCAGTACGCGAATGGAATTGGTAAGGTCTTATGGGACCAAACTGCTGAGCTCATCGGTCTCTAAGCTTACACACTACGTAATCTAACTTAAACTGACTTACGCTACGGACAACGTATACACACACACACACACACACACACACACACACACACACACACACACATGCCAGAGGGAGGACTCGAACCTCCGACGAGAGGAGCCGCGCGAACCGTGACAGGGCGCCCTAGACCGCCCCGTAGTACGCGTATGGAATACGAAAGAAAATCGATAACATTACTACGATGTATACCTAGGCATGAACCGTACAGAGGCTTTCAGAGGACCAGTAGACATAGTCCTGACGTCACAACCTGCAACAGTGCCATTGGCAAAGGGCCACAGGTTGGAACTTACCGTCGCACAGATTTTTCATTTCCGTGTAGGGTCCACAATACACCGAGTGAAGTATTACTAGCTATGCTGATGCGTGTGGGCAAGGACCTCCCATTTATTAAAACAAATATTTCTGTGCTGAAGTTAAATGAACGGCATGTGCTACAATCATTGTAATTATACTTGTTATTGTTGTTGTTGTTGTGGTCTTCAGTCCTGAGACTGGTTTGATGCAGCTCTCCATGTTACTCTATCGTGTGCAATCTGCTTCATCTCCCAGTACGTACTGCAGCCTATATCCTTCTGAATCTGCTTAGTGTATTCATCTCTTGGTCTCCCTCTACGATTTTTACCCTCCACGCTGCCCTCCAGTACTAAATTGGTGATCCCTTGATGCCTCAGAACATGCCCTACCAACCGATCCCTTCTTCTAGTCAAGTTGTGCCACAAACTTCTCTTCTCCCCAATCTTATTCAATACTTCCTCATTAGTTATGTGATGTACCCATCTAACCTTCAGCATTCTTCTGTAGCACCACATTTCAAAAGCTTCTATTCTCTTCTTGTCCAAACTATTTATCGTCCATGTTTCACTTCCATACATGGCTACACTCCATACAAATACTTTCAGAAACGACTTCCTGACAATTAAATCTATACTCGATGTTAACAAATTTCTCTTCTTCAGAAACGCTTTCCTTTCCATTGACAGTATACATTTTATATCCTCTCTACTTCGACCATCATCAGTTATTTTGCTTCCCAAATAGCAAAACTCCTTTACTACTTTAAATGTCTCATTTCCTAATCTAATTCCCTCAGAATCAACCGACTTAATTCGACTACATTCCATTATCCTCGTTTTGCTTTTGTTGATGTTCATCTTATATCCTCCTTTCAAGACACTGTCCATTCCGTTCAACTGCTCTTCCAAGTTCTTTGCTGTCTCTGATACAATTACAAAGTCATCGGCTATCCTTAAACTTTTTATTTCTTCTCCATGGATTTTAATACCTACTCCGAATTTTTCTGTTGTTTCCTTCACTGCTTGCTCAATATACAGATTGAATAACATCGGGGAGAGGCTACAACCCTGTCTCACTCCCTTCCCAACCACTGCTTCCCTTTCATGTCCCTGGACTCTTATAAGTGCCATCTGGTTTCTGTTCAAATTGTAAATAGCCTTTCGCTCCCTGTATTTTACCCCTGCCACCTTCAGAATTTGAAAGAGAGTATTCCAGTCAGCATTGTCAAAAGTTTTCTCTAAGTCAACAAATGCTAGAAACGTAGGTTTGCCTTTTCTTAATCTAGTTTCTAAGATAAGCTGTAGGGTCAGTACTGCATCACGTGTTCCAACATTTCTACGGAATCCAAACTGATCTTCTCCGAGGTCGGCTTCTACCAGTTTTTCCATTCGTCTTTAAAGAATTCGTGTTAGTATCTTGCAGCCGTGACTTATTAAACTGATAGTTCGGTAATTTTCACGTCTGTCAACGCTTGCTTTCTTTGGGATTGGAATTATCATATTCTTCTTGACGTGTGAGGGTATTTCGCCTGTCTCATACATTTTGCTCACCAGATGGTAGAGTTTTGTCAGAACTGGCTCTCCCAAGGCTGTCAGTAGTTCTAATGGAATGTTGTCTACTCCCGGGGCCTTGTTTCGACTTAGGTCTTTCAGTGCTCTGTCAAACTCTTCACACAGTATCATATCTCCCATTTCATCTTCATCTACATCCTCTTCCTTTTCCATAATATTGCCCTCAAGTACATGGCCCTTGTATAGACCCTCTGTATACTCCTTCCATCTTTCTGCTTTCCCTTCTGTGCTTAGAACTGGGTATCCATCTGAGCTCTTGATATTCATTATACTTAGAAAGTCAAATCTTAAAGGAATATGACACTTATGGACTTGACAATTCAGGTTGAAAAAAGAAATTCCATTCGAATACTTAAACTGTCCGTGAACCTTAAGAGAACAATCGCTATCAACGTTTCTCCCCTTCATCCATGTTTCAGACGACGCTTTCGCTTTTCTTCATTCCTCATTAGCACCCGACTGTTCATGGCTCAGTACCAATACATCTAACAATGCTGATTACTTCTGAACATTGGCAAGTGAAACACACATACAGCCACGAAACGACTTGCCGCTGACCTCACAAGGGCCCAGAGCTATCTGACACGCCGGCAAACAAACGTATGGCGAAAGTAGCTCCGCGTGACATGTGCTTTGCCACATATCTTGACTGGCTGATCAGGCTTGCCTCGTGATGACTGGGTGTTGTGTGATGTCCTTAGGTTAGTTAGGTTTAAGTAGTTCTAAGTTCTAGGGGACTGATGACCATAGATGTTAAGTCCCATAGTGCTCAGAGCCATTTGAACCATTTGATCAGGCTTGTTGGCTGAACGATTCTATGTAGGATGGCCAAAATAAAACTTGTCCGGAAGATATTTACGATACTGAGAGGGATCGACACTTGTTAGTGAATAGGAGAACTGCCTATCACAGGAAATACTAGAAACCGTGATTTAGATGTACCAGTCGGTTAATGTCACACCGCTTTGACAAGCTTGACACGAATGTATGGGGTGTTCCGTGACAATAGGACAATGAGCAGGGGCAGTAGAAACTCCTGGACACGTGCGTCAGCTGATATCTCTCCCTGTGATTTCCTATCTTGGTGTAATACGCCCTGTTTTATGCGACCGTGTGTGGGCGCTCTGCAAACATAATATTTTATATACATATGTTTTTAATTAGACAGCCGTACATAAGTATGACCTCTGTTTGAATGCGGATTCTTGCCGAGAATATTTTTTGTTAGCATCCAGATAGTTTCGTAATTTGGACGACGACGTAGGCTAAAAAACTCGGAATGTTATTTAGTGTTCTCTGCTATAAGTTAACCAGTAACGTTATTTATAATTTCATTTGATCCATAATTTGCAGCTTTAATTGTGACTGTGTTCAATACGCTGGAAGTATAAAATGAAAAAACGTCTTCAGTCAGAAATTTTCGTGTCTTATTAAATACACGATACATTTCGTACCCTGTGGGTCCAGCATTAGGCGTAAATTGTCTTAATACATGATTTATTTTTGCCCTTTAATAAGGTGAAATGGATTTTCCTGTCATGAAAAGGTTTGATGTTAGGACTTGAATCTCGTAAGTGAAACGCGGAAAATATTTGCGAAATACTGGAAAAAATGAACAGTGTAAAGTTACCACATAGTCCAAGAAAAGCGTTTCTAACTTTTTAGCACCATCATACAGTCTTTTCTCTATCCTGTTAATACATATCACTTCACCCAAGAGGCATTTTTCATACACATGCTTGTAAATAGTTCACAGATGTCGTTGCACATAGTGTGATCAAAGATTTAAAATTAACACCTGATATATTGTTAAATTCCAGAAACTGATTAAATTAATATTTTGTAGTCTGTGGTGTACTCAGCATTGTTAATTCACTTCTCCTTTCCTTTTCAACAACGTCTGTTATAATTCAACTATTTTAAGCTACAGACATTTGGATAAAATTGATACGACAAGCTCCAATATGTAATCTTTGGTTTGATGCATTTCGTAACTGTATAAAAATATCATAATTTCTTTATTTTTAGTTTTTATACTTTTTACAAACAAGTTGCCAATCTGCCAAAATGATTTCTTCATACCATAAAAGTTTTTCACTTCTCACGAAGAAACTATTTACTTCCACTTTCTGACGGCTATAAAAATCCACTTTTACAACCAATTGTGGTGTCACCACAAGGTTGTAGGCTTCAAATCGGCCGCGGTCCGTCAGTACACAGCGGACCCGCGAGTCGCCACTGTCGACTCTAGCAGACCGAGCGCCGCCACTCGGCTGGTCTTACGAGACAAGCTAGCGCACTGCCCAGTTCTACAGACGACTTTAATAGGAATAGTTCAATTGTTATAGCATCAGAGACCTCATTTGCAGAGACGCTAGTTAGCATAGCCTTCAGCTAAGTCAGTAGATGCGACCTAGCCAGGCGCCACCTGCATTTTATGCATTGACAATTGATCTATATGTGTAAAACAATCAGAATTGTAAAGAAGTATTCTCAGTTCAGTCTATAACTGCACTTGTAAATATTATTGTACAAAGTCAAGATCGACGCTCACCGCTGATGCTGAATTAAAGCTAAGTATTTAATTGTATTCCTGTCTACTAACCTTCTAATCACCTAAGATGTTCCAGATACATCCCGTCAAGTATAGTTTATTGATCCTCATGTCAGCCTACGTGATCAACGCGTGCAATTATGGCCACACCTCTTGATCAGACTAAGAGTCAAATTGCGTAACTCAGCCGGGTCACCCTTTTTCCATGAGGCTCATAGTTCCGCCTCATACACAACACCAGTAGCAACCATCCTATACAGGGTGTTTCCGTAAGACCGTGAAAAAATGAAACAGTACATAGAGAATGCTCCACTGAACAATTTGAGGTAAGGAACCTGGGGTCGGAGAAGCCATCTTAAGAAAATATGGAAGTAAAGTTCTCTACCGCTTTGTCTAGCACTACTATTCTCGAGCTTATTGGCAACTAACATGCGTTCAAGTTTACACCAACTGTGCTGCTTATTTACATGTACATTCCTTTTTTCCTTCAAGGAAACAAGGAATTGCCGGAATTGTAGCTGCCTATAATGTGATTCGAGAAGGCATGAGGGAGGACGCGCCAGTACCTTGTTCGTCGATATCATGCTTGCATTAAGGTTGGAGGCCGTCAGTTTCTGCACATTTTGTAAGATATAGTACAAATGCTACATTCATTGTGTCAGTGATGATATTTGCAGTTAACTGTAACTGATGTAAATAAAAGTACACAGTAATGTGATTTTGTTCCTATTATCTCCTTACGCTGGCTTCTCCGACAGGTTCCCGGGCTCAAATTGTCCTGTTAAATTTTAGTACGCTCTTACGGAAACACCCTGTATAAACGAGATACAAATGGCAACTACACGCCGCAAAGCTTAAAATCATCCACCGTTTTTTTCTTTCCACAACTACAATAATAATACTCGCGGTGAAGCAGAACAAGACGGCGGCATTTTCTGGTAGTGGGTGACCATCTGCTGTCCGGCGCGCCGGTGGTGCGCTTACAGCGAGGTATACGCGGCCGTGTCCCTCCGATTCCCGCTCGTTGAACTTGAAACATAAAGAATAAATAAATACAAATTTTCTAGTTGTTTCATAAAATCACTGCATGTAACGGGTTTTTAATCATATTTTAAAAGAAATACGTACCTTACGCCGCTTAGACTGCACAGATGACGAAGACAACAGTGGGGACGAAAATTCTGTCATATTCGGCACGTGGGACAAATTGAATGATTAAGTGTACTGAAATAATTCTCAGGGCTCATCAGAACAGTAGAAGCGATATTGTCGCTATCCCTCGGGCACCGAGGTGGCGCAGTGGTTAGCACACCGGACTCGCATTCGGGAGGACGACGGTTCAAATCTACGTCCGGCCATCCTGATTTTGGTTTTCCGTGATTTCCCTAAATCGCTTCAGACAAATGCCGGGATGGTTCCTTTGAAAGGGCACGACCGACTTCGTTCCGCATCCTTCCCTAATCCGATGGGACAGACGAGCTCGCTGTTTGGTCCCCTCCCCAAGATCAACCAGTAACCCTCAGGCACAGCTGCTACCCGTGTCTCATAGTTTCATAAATCGAGCACAGCACTGCATCGGCGTCAATGGTGACAACTCACAGCATGTTCTGTGATGTTCAGTCTTATTGTAAGTAACGTCCAGGCCAGGTTTATTTTGGTGCATTCTGTAGAAGTAACGCTTGATTTCGACTGGTTCTGTGTAGCGTAATGTGTTCAGTTTGTTACTTGTCACTATACCGTACTGCTTCTGTAAACTAGTGTGAATGCTCGTAACATGGAATATGTGTTGGATTTGTAAGGAAGACGTTTCCATAGAGCCACGTGTCTTTACACTCAATTTGTGGAATAACAACTAGCGAATCGAATATTACAACTTTGAACATGGCTGACGTTTGCAGCAACCGTATACACAAATTTGAAAAATATGTAAAAATCTGCCAACCGGTTGGCATATTTTTACATATTTTTCGAATCGAATATTGACACCAAAAAGGCTAATGCGCGCGGTGCAGAACAAAACGGGTCCATTCGGAGCTTCTAACATACTGCATGCTGGGTCACTGCACATTCTGCAGTGCTCGATATTCAGGACAAAATGGCTCTGAGCACTATGCGACTGAACTTCTGAGGTCATCAGTCACCTAGAACGTAGAACTACTTAAACCTAACTAACCTAAGGACATCACACACATCCATGCCCGAGGCAGGATTCGAACCTGCGACCGTAGCGGTCTCGCGGTTCCAGACTGTAGCGCCTTGAATCGCTCGGCCACCCCGGCCGGCGACATTCAGGACATATCTTGCAAAAGAGATACTTCTTTACTCTTCTGTACTGAACTACAGTTCCTCTGCCCAGAGCAAACTGGGCGAAACGGAAAGAAAAAACAGATTCTGAGTGTTTACGCCGTCAGCGGATATGAGTCTGTATCTGTGAACGTCGTTCACAAGTTTCTTGTGAACCATTCCGGTATATATTATGTAGGGTCCCAATCGTCTCGTATAGGGTGCGTAAGGGATGCTGCGTTCTCGGAATGGTATATAACAACTCAAGCAAATAACATTGTAGTTTTATTTCAACAAAGCAGATTGTCAATACTTAACTTCGGAGTTAGATCGGTGTCACAAGCCATGGGCGACATGCAAGCGGTAATGTTGTTCGCTGTAGACGAAGTCCAAACAAGCAATGGATATGGATCACTAATAACTGTTCTCGTCTCACTCTCTGCTCGGCCGTGCTAATACTCTGCTAATACTGTCCACTAATATCCGCCCGAGGCTGGCAGAGGCTGCGCTTATTCACTTCCTATCGTCGTGGCGTCCTGGTTGGCGCCGACGTTCTTTCACCGCCTTCTCCTCTTGCGATATTCCTCTTCGTTCCGGCGCTTGTGGCTACGCCAGAATATATTACATGTGGTATGTGACAGCTCCTTTGTTATTGACGGTGTTTGAAAACCACAGCTGGTTACTTTGTTATTGACAGGGATTTTCTGACAATGTTGGAGTAGTTCTTCTATGTACCGACGTATGTGCGAAGGTTTAGGAAGGCCGTGAGAATCTTGGACAGTATTAAACTCACCAAGCTCCGTTTCGAAAAGTGAAACATTATCTTTTTACTGTTTTTGTGCATTATTTCTGCTAATTGTAGTTCAATAATAATTATGTATACTTAAACGATGATTACATTACCGGCGTCGAGTGCAAAGTACATGTTACTTCTGTCCCCATTGCTCACATGCACTTCGTGGTACAGTCCACTTGGTGTTTTTGTTGAATAGTTTGGTCAAAGTGCCACTCGTACAGTGACTGTTACAAATATTGTGAGTTGTGTCTTTTAATAGGTCGAGTGTTCGGACTGCTACGGTGCTGCCTGCCGCGGCGTCCTCTCTACATCTACAGCTACATCTACATTTATACTCCGCAAGTCACCCAACGGTGTGTGGCGGAGGGCACTTTACTAGCCACTGTTATTACCTTCCTTTCCTGTTCTAGTCGCGTATGGTTCGCGGGAAGAACGACTGCCGGAAAGCCTCCGTGCGCGCTCGAATCTCTCTAATTTTACATTCGTGATCTCCTCGGGAGGTATAAGTAGGGGGAAGCAATATATTCGATACCTCATACAGAAACGCACCCTCTCGAAACCTGGACAGCAAGCTACACCGCGATGCAGAGCGCCTCTCTTGCAGAGTCTGCCACTTGAATTTGCTATACATCTCCATAACGCTTTCACGCTTACCAAATAACCCTGTGACGAAACGCGCCGCTCTTCTTTGTATCTTCTCTACCTCCTCTGTCAACCCGACCTGGTACGGATCCCACACTGATGAGCAATGCTCAAGTATAGGTCGAACGAGTGTTTTGTAAGCCACCTGCTTTGTTGATGGACTACATTTTCTAAGGACTCTCCCAATGAATCTCAACCTGGCACCCGCCTTACCAACAATTAATTTTATATAATCATTCCACTTCAAATCGTTCCTCACGCATACTCCAAGATATTTTACAGAAGTAACTGCTACCAGTGTTTGTTCCGCTATCATATTATCATACAATAAAGGATCCTTCTTTCTATGTATTCGCAATACATTACATTTCTCTATGTTAAGGGTCAGTTGCCACTCCCTGCACCAAGCGCCTATCCGCTGCAGATCTACCTGCCCGTTGCTGCAATTTTCTAATGCTGCGACTTCTCTGTGTACTACAGCATCATCCGGGAAAAGCCGCATGGAACTTCCGACACTATCCACTAGGCCATTTATATATATTGTGAAAAGCAATGGTCCCATAACACTCCCCTGTGGCACGCCAGAGGTTACTTTAACGTCTCTCCATTGAGAACAACATGCTGTGTTCTGTTTGCTAAAAACTCTTCAAACCAGCCACACAGTTGGTTTGATATTCCGTAGGCTCTTACTTTGTTTATCAGGCGACAGCGCGGAACTGTGTCGAACGGCTTCCGGAAGTCAAGGAAAATGGCATCTACCTGGGAGCTTGTATCTAATATTTTGTGGGTTTCAAGAACAAATAAAGGGAGTTCGGTCTCACACGATCGCGGTTTCGGGAATCCATGTTGATTCCTACAGAGTAGATTCTGGGTTTCCAGAAATGACATGATACGCGAGCAAAAAACATGTTCCAAAATTCTACAACAGATCGATGTCAGAGGTATAGGCCTATAGTTTTGCGCATCTGCTCGACGACCGTTCTTGAAAACTGGAACTACCTGTGCTCTTTTCCAATTATTTGGAACCTTCCGTTCCTCTAGAGACTTGCGGTACACGGCTGTTAGAAGGGGGCAAGTTCTTTCGAGTACTCTCTAATAGCACGAAAACTGTTCTCTGACGCCTCAACACACGTTGTGTCATCCTGCCCATTCTGTTTGTTTGTCAATGTCCTCCATATATTGCTTTCCTCGCTGATACCGTCTGACGTTTACTACGCAGTGCTTTTGTAGAGCATACATGTAGAGGAACTCATTTCTTATCTTATCAGGCCACTTAAATTTGAGCATTCTTGAGTTATATCACAACTCAAACACTTAGATTTTTCTTGTTTTCCGGCAGTCCCACGAGGGCTGGTTTTGTTTGTAGTAGCACGCTAGAGTGTTTATATCTCAGCCAGTTGTTATCTCACCATGATCTAATAAGCTGAATTCTGGGTCGTAGCAAATGATGGTGGATCAATTGACACTTTTTGTGCTTTTCTCACTTAAATCCTCTTACCGCCTGCCCAAGAAACTAATTCTGTTTTGTCTGCAGGAAGTAGGTTATTGACATGTACGGGAAACAACAGTGTACCTATAGCTGAACCTCGTGGAGATGCATCACGGCTTTATCGACTAATAACTTCGTCGAGAGTAATACTGAAAGTGAAATTAAAGCGGGGAGCTCCCGTGGCGACGATAAGAAACACAAGAGATCGTCGAGCCAATTCTCCGTGTTCTGCGGGCTATCAGCTGCACAGGGGTTCTGTGCGTCGCGACACGAGATGCGAGAATTTGCTTTCCAGCGGCTAAGTACCTCTATTCTGCCGACTCGTACTTCAGTCAGTATAACAGACGATACTAGCTCAAATTCGCAGCAGATCAACACAAATGCAGATCTGCGAACCAAGACACTGACTTTGCTTCCAGAAAAGTGCTGTCTGATGCACTACCGCATAAATCTGCGACACTCTTTGGTCATGCACTTTACAATGAGTATTACTGAAGATTCTTCTTGTGCTGATATGATTACATTGACCGTATGTATCCATCAGCTGCAATATACCTTTCTGGGAATATAATTAATATTCTTAATTTCATAAAAAATATTGCTCCTATTGGCACATGAAGTGACGGACTAGAAACAGCTGGAATTGTACACTTCTATTCCCGAGATGTTATGCATACATATTATTTTTCCTTTTCATAGACGTTGTTCACATTGTACAACACAATTACTATGAAACATAAAAGTGAATGGCACTTGATGAATATAGTGGAAAAGTTATTGTACCATAGTCATCATAACATTTTAGTGGGCAGCTTGTCCAATAAGGTGCTTTTTAACATTATACATTCACACACACACACACACACACACACACACACACACACACACACACATACACATATATATATATATATATATATATATATATATATATACGAGAGCGGTTCAGAAAGTAACCTCCGATTGGTCACAGTGCGGGTTGTGGGGGGAGTAGCGACGCCATCTGTGCGTTCACGCACTCAACAGGTCAGTCGGCATCAAGCCGTGGTCGAGTGAACGTCGTACCTGCGCTAGTTTAATTTTTGTGGCAGTTTAAAATGTGTGCTGCAATAGAAAACCCCGCCAAATGTGAAGTGCGTGCTGTCATAAGGTTTTTTACAGCCAAAGGATATTCTGCAGCAGCTATTCATCGTGAGCTTTGTGCCGTGTACGGACCAAGAGTTATGAGTGAAGGAGTTGTCCGTGAATGGGTACGTTTATTTAAAAGTGGACGAGAAAACGTTCATGATGAAGAGGGGAGTGGTAGACCATCATTGGTGACTGACGAACTCGTTCAGACAGTTGATGCAAAAGTTCGTGAAAATCGACGTTTCTCAATGTCGGAGTTGTCTACTGGTTTTCCACAGATTTCTAAGACTCTCTTGTACGAGATAGTGACAGCAAGATTGGGTTACCTTAAGTTCTGTGCACGATGGGTGCCCAAAATTCTTACCGACCACCACAAAACTCAAAGAATGGCCTCTGCATTAGACTTTCTGTCACGTTATGAGGACGAAGGAGAACCGTTGTTAAACAGAATCGTGACCGGTGACGAAACCTGGATTAAGTACGTGAACCCTGAGACAAAAGAACAATCAAAGATGTGGGCATATTCAAATTCGCCTACCAAACCAAGAAAAGCCTCGCAAGATTTTTCTGTCAGAAAACTGATGGCAACGGTGTTTTGGGATGCCAAAGGGGTGTTGTTGGTTGAATTCATGGAACGTGGTATGACCATTAATCAAGACGTGTACTGTGAAACAATAAAAAAGTTACGACGGGCTATACAGAACAAACGCCGTGGTCTGCTGACTTCCGGTATCCTTTTTTTGCACGATAACGCCCGTCCTCACTCTGCTCGCAGAACAACGGCCCTTCTTGAGTCCTTCAAGTGGGACATTATCAACCATCCACCTTACAGCCCAGACCTGGCGCCAAGTGATTATCACTTCTTCATGCATTTGAAGAAATGGCTCGGGTCACAGCGGTTTGATGACGACGAAGAGCTCAAAGATGCGGTCACAGGCTGGCTCCAGGCACAAGCGGGTGATTTTTATGCAGAAGGAATTTCAAAGCTTGTGAAGAGATACGATAAGTGCCTCAATCGCTATGGAGACTATGTAGAAAAATAGTGCAAAGATGTAGTTGTAAGATGTATATATTAAAATATTTTTATTTAACTTGGTGTATTTTTTTAAATCAACCGGAGGTTACTTTCTGAACGGCCCTCGTATATATATATATATATATATATATATATATATATATATATATATATATATATATATACTAGTGGCCATTAAAAATGCTACACCACGAAGATGACGTGCTACAGACGCGAAATTTAACCGACAGGAAGAAGATGCTGTGATATGCAAATGATCAGCTTTTCAGAGCATTCACACAAGGTCGGCGCCGGTGGTGACACCTACAACGTGCTGACATGAGGAAAGTTTCCAACCGATTTGTCATACACAAACAGCAGTTGACCGGCGTTGCCTGGTGAAACGTTGTTGTGATGCCTCGTGTAAGGAGGACACATGCGTACCATCACGTTTCTGACTTTGATAAAGGTCAATTGTAGCCTATCGCGATTGCGGTTTATCGTATCGCGACATTACTGCCCGCGTTGGTCGAGATCCAATGACTGTTAGCAGAATATGGAATTGGTGGGTTTATGAGGGTAATACGGAACGCCGTGCTGGATCCCAACGGCCTCGTATCACTAGCAGTCGAGATGACAGGTTTCTTATCCGCGTGGATGTAACGGATCGTGCAGCCACGTCTCGATCCCTGAGTCAACACATGGGGACGTTTGCAAGACAACAACCATCTGCACGAACAGTTCGACGACGTTTGCAGCAGCGTGGACTATCAGCTCGAAGACATGGCTGCGATTATCCTTGACGCTGCATCAAAGACAAGTTCGCATGCGATGGTGTACTCAACGACGAACCTGGGTGCACGAATGGCAAAACGTCATTTTTTTCGGATGAATTCAGGTTCTGTTTACAGCATCATGATGGTCGCATCCGTGTTCGGCGACATCTCGGTGAACGCACATTGGAAGCGTGTATTCGTCATCGCCATACTGGCGTATTACCCGGCGTGATGATAAGGGGTGCCATTGGTTACACGTCTCGGTCACCTCTTGTTCGCATTGACGGCACTTTGAACAGTGGACGTTACATTTCAGATGTGTTACGACCCGTGGCTCTACCCTTCATTCGATCCCTGCGAAACCCTACATTTCAGCAGGATAATGCACGACTGCATGTAGCAGGTCCTGTACGGACCTTTCTGGATACAGAAAAAGTTCGACTGCTGCCCTGGCCAGCACATTCTCCAGATCTCTCACCAATTGAAAACGTCTGGTCAATGGTGGCCGAGCAACTGGCTCGTCACAATACGCCAGTCACTACTCTTGATGAACTGTGGTATCGTGTGGAAGCTGCATGGGCAGCTCTACCTGTACACGCCATCCAAGCTCTGACTCAATGCCCAGGCGTATCAAGGCCGTTATTACGGCCAGAGGTCTTTGTTCTGGGCAATGATTTCTCAGGATCTTTGCACCCAAATTGCGTGAAAATGTAGTCACATGTCAGTTCTAGTATAATATATGTGTCCAATGAATACCCGTTTATCATCTGCATTTTTTCTTAGTGTAGCAATTTTAATGGCCAGTAGTATAAACACTCCTGGAAATTGAAATAAGAACACCGTGAATTCATTGTCCCAGGAAGGGGAAACTTTATTGACACATTCCTGGGGTCAGATACATCACATGATCACACTGACAGAACCAGAGGCGCATAGACACAGGCAACAGAGCATGCACAATGTCGGCACTAGTACAGTGAATATCCACGTTTCGCAGCAATACAGGCTGCTATTCTCCCATGGAGACGATCGTAGAGATGCTGGATGTAGTCCTGTGGAACGGCTTGCCATGCCATTTCCACCTGGCGCCTCAGTTGGACCAGCGTTCGTGCTGGACGTGCAGACCGAGTGAGACGACGCTTCATCCAGTCCCAAACATGCTCAATGGGGGACAGATCCGGAGATCTTGCTGGCCAGGGTAGTTGACTTACACCTTCTAGAGCACGTTGGGTGGCACGGGATACATGCGGACGTGCATTGTCCTGTTGGAACAGCAAGTTCCCTTGCCGGTCTAGGAATGGTAGAACGATGGGTTTGATGACGGTTTGGATGTACCGTGCACTATTCAGTGTCCCCTCGACGATCACCAGTGGTGTACCGCCAGTGTAGGAGATCGCTCCCCACACCATGATGCCGGGTGTTGGCCCTGTGTGCCTCGGTCGTATGCAGTCCTGATTGTGGCGCTCACCTGCACGGCGCCAAACACGCATACGACCATCATTGGCACCAAGGCAGAAGCGACTCTCATCGCTGAAGACGACACGTCTCCATTCGTCCCTCCATTCACGCCTGTCGCGACACCACTGGAGGCGGGCTGCACGATGTTGGGGCGTGAGCGGAAGACGGCCTAACGGTGTGCGGGACCGTAGCCCAGCTTCATGGAGACGGTTGCGAATGGTCCTCGCCGATACCCCAGGAGCAACAGTGTCCCTAATTTGCTGGGAAGTGGCGGTGCGGTCCCCTACGGCACTGCGTAGGATCCTACGGTCTTGGCGTGCATCCGTGCGTCGCTGCGGTCCGGTCCCAGGTCGACGGGCACGTGCACCTTCCGCCGACCGCTGGCGACAATATCGATGTACTGTGGAGACCTCACGCCCCACGTGTTGAGCAATTCGGCGGTACGTCCACCCGGCCTCCCGCATGCCCACTATACGCCCTCGCTCAAAGTCCAACTGCACATACGGTTCATGTGCACGCTGTCGCGGCATGCTACCAGTGTTAAAGACTGCAATGGAGCTCCGTATGCCACGGCAAACTGGCTGACACTGACGGCGGCGGTGCACAAATGCTGCGCAGCTAGCGCCATTCGACGGCCACACCGCGGTTCCTGGTGTGTCCGCTGTGCCGTGCGTGTGATCATTGCTTGTACAGCCCTCTCGCAGTGTCCGGAGCAAGTATGGTGGGTCTGACACACCGGTGTCAATGTGTTCTTTTTTCCATTTCCAGGAGTGTATATAAGAGCGAGCGAAAATTCAACAGGATATAGAGTTAGAGGATACTCCACTGAACAGTTTGAGGTGCGGAAACCGACGTTGGAGAAGCCAGCTTAAGGAAATAATAGGATTAACATCAACCTCTATGCAACCATGACATCGGCGAACAAAATTCTGACGGATCCTGACAAATATCACTGGTGCGTTTCGAATCACTTCACAGGCAGCCACAATTCTAGAAACTAATTCCATCTCCGTATGCACTGTGGTTTCACGCACAAGAGCCTTTAGATATCCTCATAGGAAATAATCAAGGGGATTCAGGTGAGGTGTCTCGCAAGACCTCCGCTTCCTATCCAGCGACGGAAAAAACGCAGCATCGACGTCCACACTAAAGTGAGGCGGTGCACCGTCATGTCGTATCCACATCCCCTCACGAACAGCCAAGTGTATGTTCTTCAACAACTCAGGTAGAGCCCTTTGCATCAAGCGCAAGTAGAGGTGGCCATTCAGACGGGCAGGTAGACTTCCTAGTAATCAGGCTCGTCCTCCTTGCTGGAAGTAAAGGATGTAAAGAAGCAGCACAGTACCAGTAGACTTGTACGCATGTTTGTTGTAAATAAGCTGGAAAACAGTAATGTTAGATAAAGCGATAGACAAGTCTTCTTCCATATCCCGTTAAGCTTGCTTTTACGACCCCATGTTCTCTACCTCAAATTGCTCAGTAGAGTATTCTCTGTGACCTGTTACATTTTTGCACGCTCTTACGGAAACACCCTATATATATGTGCTGGAAACCTTGTTGTAATAAGTCTTCTTACGTGCCCAACTCGACATAACTGTCTGATTAAAAAAAAGTGAAACACCCAGATGGAACGATCGTTTCTCTGTGTTATTTCGTACCTGTTCACTGGTATGTAAATGTTTAGGGTTGCAGTTCTCTGTCTCTGTCAGCCAGAATGCATTATTACGGTTCGTGTTTAGTGTTGTTTCCAGGCCTGATGGGATATGTAAGGGTCGTGAACAGCGCCAGATACTGAGTGATCGCTGTGAAGGACGCGGACAAGCCTCACACTCGTGTGATGCAGCGTTATCAACACCTGACAGACAGCGGAAGGCGCCTCATTGTGGGCTTCACCATCATTTCACCTGCAATATCCAGTTCTGTGCGGCTGTGAGATGTGACAGTGGCCCGGCGTAGCACTGCATCAGAATGTGAGGGCAGGCGCACTCTTTGCCAAGATGCCGGTCGATCACGCTGACCACCAGAAGGGAGAATCGCCGTATCATGCACCAAGCACATCTGTTGCCTACACATCTGCACCGACAATCCGAAAACAAGTAATGGATCTACATCTACATCTACATGGATACTCTGAAAATCACACTTAAATGCTTGGCAGAGGGTTCATGGAACCGCAATAATTCTCTATTATTCCAATCTCGAACAGCGCGCGGAAAAATCTAACGCCTATATCTTTCCGTGTGAGCTATGATTTTCCTTATTTTCTTGTGAAGATCGTTTCTTCCTATATAGGTCAGTATCAACAAATTAATTTTGTATTCGGAGGAGAGAGCTGGTGAGTGAAATTTCATGAGAAGTTTCCGTCGCAATGACCTCCACCTAAATCCCACCCTAGATCCTTTCTCATGTCAGTGATACCCTCTCCCTTACTTTACGACAGTACAAATGTGCTAATCTTCTTTGAACTTTTTCGATGTACTCCGTCAATCCTATCTGGTAAGGATGCCACACCGCGCAGTACTATTCTGTAAGAGGATCGACAAGTATGGTATAGGCAGTCTGTTTAGTAGATCCGTCACACTTTCTAAGTGTCTTGCCAATACAACGCAGTTTATGGTTTGCCTTCACCACAACTTTTCTTACGTGTTATTTCCAATTTAAGTTATTCGTAATTGTAATTCCTAGGTATTTAGTTGAATTTACGCCCTTTAGATTTGACTGATGTACCGTGTAACCGAAGTTTAAAGGATTCCTTTTAGCACTCATGTGGATGTCTTCAGACTTTTGATTATTTAATGGTTAATTGCCAATTTTTTACCCTACAATATCAATATAGAATCATCTGCAAACAACCTTCGACGGCTGCTCAGATTGTCTCCTAAAGCTTTTATATTGAAAAGTAACAGCAGAGGACCTATAACACTACCTTGAGGTATGCCAGAAACCATCTCTGTTTTACTCGAAGACTTTCCGTCAATTACTACGAACTGTGACCTCTCTGACAGGAAATCACGAATCCAGTCGCATAACTGAGGCTATGTTTCGTAAGCACGCAATTTCACTACAAGCTGCTTGTGTGGTACAGTGTCAAAAGCCTTCTGGAAATCTAGAAATATGGAATTAGTTTGATATTCCTTGACAATAGCACTCAACACCTCGTGTGTGTTAAGAGCTAGTTGTCTTTCACAAGAACAGTGATTTCTTAATCCTTGTTGAATGTGTATCAGCAGGCCGTTCTCTTCGAGGTAATTCATATTGTTCGAACACAATATATGTTCCAAAATCCTGCTGCATATCGACGTTAATGATATGGGCCTGTAATTTAGTGGTTTACTCCTACTACCTTTCTTGAATATTGGTGTGACGTGTGCAACTTTAGAGTTTTTGGGTACGGATCTTCCGTCGAGCGAGCGATTATATGTGACAGTTGAGTATGGAGTTATTGCATCAGCATACTCTGAAAGGAACGCAATTGGTATACAGTCTGAACTGGAAGATTTGCTTCTATTAAGGGGCTCCGGAAAGGCTCAAAATCATGAAAAGTTCAATTTTTACTTTTTTGCGTTTTCTGAATCTGCAGACTATTACCTTTTAATAGATATATAATTTATTCAATTCCGAAGACTATAACTATTTTTAAATTTTTTTTGAAATGTGTTCTACATGGGCGTGACCCACTGTGGCACTGTTAAACTGCTGTCAAATGGAAAATAATGGTAACAGAGATTTGACTGCAGCGTTCGATGGTACCTGGCATAAACGGGGACACACATCTCTTCACGGTGTAGTATCTGCCACCAGTATGTATACAGGGAAAGTTTTAGATGTAGCAGTAATATCAAAGTATTGTAGATGTCCACAAAAATATAAAGGTACACATGTAAATAATTGCAAAGCTAACTATTTTCAGAGACTTAGCAGCACCTGAACTGTTGAAAAAGTGTATTCACGCAAAAACTCAAAACCCCAATGAAAGTGTAAATAGTGTTATATGGTCGAGAATTCCCAAGACTGTATTTGTTGGAATAGAAACACTTCACTTTGGTGTGTATGATGCTGTTGCGAATTTCAATGATGGCAACATTGTAAGGTGCAAGGTATTTAGAAATATGGGAATGAAGATAGGTTCTAACATGGTACGAGCGATGCTTGCTTTAGACAAGGAACGCCTTCGGGCTGCAGACAGGGCTGTAAAGAGTCTAGAAATACAAGCAAGAGTAAACAGGATGAGGAACAAGAGGAAGCTGGAGGAGGAGTTTGCAGAGGATGAAGATAATCCATCCTATGGACCTGGAATGCACTAAAAAGTTAATCCAATCTTTGTCGCTCGATTCCCAAAACTTTTATTTTCTCATACTAATTACATGTTTTCTAAGGATCTTCCAAACATATTTGTTTCAAACTTTCAGTAAATGTTACACAGTACCTTCTGCATAATTTAACACAGCCTTTTTCCAAAAAACTGTATATTTTTGAATATATAAATAAAAAATTGCAAAAAAATGTTGTGAATTTTGATTACAATTGAAAAAAAATCATCTTTAATAACTGGACTAAAATTTTGTAAAATCCCTGTGTTAAGTTGTAGCCCATATTCCAATAAATAAACTGTAAAAAGTTCAACTTCCTTCCTCAAATACTTTGTGAGGAAAGATGTAATTTATAAGCGTTATTTTAACATTGCAAGTATAGGGCGTTCCGGAGCCCCTTAAGTAATTTAAGTTGCTTCACCACTCCGAGGATACCTAGTTACTGATGTTGGCAGCTGTTCTTGATTCGAATTTTGGAATATTTACTTCTCCTTCTCTGGTGAAGGAATTTCGGAAGGCTGCGTTTAGTAACTATGCTTTGGCAGCACTGTCGTCGATTCCCTGAGACATACTGTGTCATACTGCACCAATGGTCGGAGACTAACAGCAATAGGAGCGTGGAATTACCGTCACAGGCATAGGCCGCCGTGTGCACCGCACCACAAACAGCTACATCTGCAGTGGTGCCGCGAACGGGAAGCGTGGACTGCTAATCAAAAACGTTTCTGCCCCGGATTAACATCGTCGGCGAGTATGGAAGCGACCGTGGGTAGAGATGCCATTGTTCCAATCGTTTGGAAAGGCACACCTGTGTTACTTAGTGCTGGTGTCATGGTATAGAGAACCTTCGGGCATGATGACAGTCGTGATTTAGGAACTCGGATGGAACAACTGTGCGTCAAGGACACCTTCGTCGTAAATATTACCACTCATTCTACAGCATTATGGTGCAATTTTTTAACAGGACAATGCCCATCCACAAATGGTACGTATGTCTCGAACTGTCTGCGTGATGCTGAGATACGAGACCAGCAAGATCACACGCATCGTAATATGTTCTTTACTAGTGAGACGAATTACCATAATGTTCCAAAAGTGATTTTCTTGAACGAATCATAGAATTACCACCATACTTTCTACAGATATGAAACATTCGGGAAAATTCATTTAGCTGCAGAAGGAAGTTTCATATTGATCACGATTTTTTTGTAACTAAAATCGACATGAGTACTACATTCCCTTGCAGGCACTAGACAAGTGGCCGCTGACGTGATACTGCTGCAGTTCCCATCTCACTCGTTCTCTGCCGATGTGGACAATGTCCTCCACTATATCGACTGAACTCCACAAAAAAAGTTATATTAATATGCTGAAACCAAGGGCAGTGGTCGAGACTGCAGAAATTGTCAATCTACCACATTCTGAAAACAAATGGGGTTGACTGGCCTGCTTTTAGTGGAAACTACCGTGGACTGTATACCTTGTCTAACATGTTTAGGAATATGAAGTTCATGTTAACTGACTTTTTGCGTGAATTCTTGATAGAACAATTTCATAATTGCTATGTGATTCTTCAGTTTCTCCCGGCGTATTTGTTGATCGAACGGCCCGCGGGTGTACTGCCGGTTCGTAGTGTCCAACGGGCGCAATGTTTCGGCTATCAAACATGTCGCCATCGTCAGTTGCGCTGACGAAATGAGCTCCTGAGGGCGCGCGGTCGACTTTTATCTCGTCCCCCGCGAGCCGCACCGTCCACGATCAGCGGCCGCGCATCGGTGTTCACAGAGACGCTGGCGTCGGCGTCTGAGATGGAATTGATGTACGTTTTCTGTCCGCCCTCAACGTCATCACAGAAGCCCATGCTAGCGTCTCCACGAACACCGACGCGCGGCCGCTGATCGTGGACGGTGCGGCTCGCGGGGGACGAGATACAAGCCAACCGCGCGCCCTCGGGAGCTCATTTCGTCAGCGCAACTGACGATGGCGACATGTTTGATAGCCGAAATGTTGTGCCCTTTGCACACTATGAACCGACAGTACAGCCGTGAGCTGTTCCTTCGTAATTATTGTTTATATTCTACAGTGAAAGGGAAGCAGGGGTTGGGAAGGGAGTGAGACAGGGTTGTAGCCTATCCCCAATGTTATTCAATCTGTATATTGAGCAATCAGTAAAGGAAACAAAAGAAAAAGAGGTTAGCCGATGACATTGTAATTCTGTCAGAGACAGCAAAGGACCTGGAAGAGCAGCTGAACGGAATTGACAGTGTCTTGAAAGGAGGAATAAAATGAACATCAACAAAATCAAAACGAGGATAATGGAATGTAGTCGAATTAAATCGGGTGATGGTGCGGGGACTAGATTAGGAAATGAGACGCTGAAAGTAGTAAATGAGTTTTGCTTTTTGGGGAGAAAAATAACTGATGATGGACTAAGTAGAGAGGATATAAAATGTAGAATGGCAATGGCAAGGAAAGCGTTTCTGAAGAAGAGAAATTTGTTAACATCGAGTATAGCTGCATCAAACCAGTCTCAGGACTGATGACAACAACAGCAACAACAGCTCAATATTGTTGTTGTTGTTGTAGTCTTAAGTCCTGAGACTGGTTTGATGCAGCTCTCCATGCTACCCTATCCTGTGCAAGCTTCTGCGTCTCCCTGTACCTACTGCAACCTACATCCATCTGAACCTGCTTAGTGTATTCATTTCTTGGTCTCCCTCTACGATTTTTACCCTCCACACTGCCCTCCATTGCTAAATTTGTGATCCCTTGATGCCTCAGAACATGCCCTACCAACCGGTCCCTTCGTCTTGTCAAGTTGTGCCACAAACTTCTCTTCTCCCCAATCTTATTCAATACTTCCTCATTAGTTATGTGATCTGCCATCTAACCTTCAGCATTCTTCTGTAGCACCACATTTCAAAAGCTTCTATTCTCTTCTTGTCAAAACAATTTATCGTCCATGTTTCACTTCCATACATGGCTACACTCCATACAAATACTTTCAGAAACGACTTCCTGACACTTAAATCTATACTCGATGTTAACAAATTTCTCTTCTTGAGAAACGCTTTCCTTGCCATTGCCAGTCTACATTTTATATCCTCTCTACTTCGACCATCATCAGTTATTTTTCTCCCCAAATAGCAAAATTCCTTTACTACTGTAAGTGTCTCATTTCCTAACCTAATTCCCGCAGCATCACCCGACATAATTTGACTACATTCCATAATCCTCGTTTTACTATTGTTGATGTTCATCTTATATCCTCCTTTCAAGACACTGTCCATTCCGTTCAACTGCTCTTCCAAGTCCTTTGCTGTCTCTGACAGTATTACGATGTCATCGGCGAACCTCAAAGTGTTTATTTCTTCTCCATGGATTTTAATACCTACTCCGAATTTTTCTTTTGTTTCCTTTACTGCTTGCTCAATATACAGATTGAATAACATTGGGGAGAGGCTACAACCCTGTCTCACTCCCTTCCCAACCACTGCTTCCCTTTCATGTCCCTCGACTCTTGTAACTGCTATCTGATTTCTGTACAAATTGTAAATAGCCTTTCGCTCCCTGTATTTTACACCTTCCACTTTTAGAATTTGAAAGAGAGTATTCCAGTCAACATTGTCAAAGGCTTTCTCTAAGTCTACAAATGCTAGAAGCGTAGGTTTGCCTTTCCTTAATCTTTCTTCTAAGATAAGTCGTAAGGCGAGTATTGCCTCACGTGTTCCAACATTTCTACGGAATCCAAACTGATCTTCCCCGAGGTCGGCTTCTACCAGTTTTTCCATTCGTCTGTAAAGAATTCGCTTTAGTATTTTGCATCTGTGATTTATTAAACTGATAGTTCGGTAATTTTCACATCTGTCAACATCTGCTTTCTTTGGGATTGGAATTATTATATTCTTCTTGAAGTCTGAGGGTATTTCCCCCGTCTCATACATCTTGCTCACCATATGGAGAGTTTAGTTATGACCGGCTCTCCCAAGGCCGTCAGTAGTTCTAATGGAATGTTGTCTACTCCCGGGGCCTTGTTTCGACTCAGGTCTTTCAGTGCTCTGTCAAGTTCTTCAATCAGTATCGTATCTCCCATTTCATCTTCATCTACCTCCTCTCCTATTTCCATACTATTGTCCTCAAGAACATCGCCCCTGTATAGACCCTCTATATACTCCTTCCACCTTTCTGCTTTCCCATCTTTGCTTACAACTGGGTTTCCATCTGAGCTCTTGATATTCATACAACTGGTTCTCTTATCTCCAAAGGTCTCTTTAATTTTCATGTGGGCAGTATCTGTCTTACCTCTAGTGAGATAGGCCTCTACATCCCTACATTTGACCTCTAGCCATCCCTGCTTAGCCATTTGGCACTTCCTTTCGATCTCATTTTTGAGACGTATGTATTCCTTTTTGCCTGCTTCATTTACTGCATTTTTATATCTTCTCCTTTCATCAATTAAGTTCAGTATTTCTTCTGTTACCCAAGGGTTTCTACTAGCCCTCGTCTTTTTACCTATTTGATCCTCTGCTGCCTTCACTATTTTATCGCTCAAAGCTACCCATTCTTCTTCTACTGTATTTCATTCCCCCATTCCTGTCAATTGTTCCCTTATGCCCTCCCTGAAACTCTGTACAACCTCTGGTTCTTTCAGTTTAGCCAGATCCTATCTCCTTAAATTCCCAACTTTTTGCAGTTTCTTCAGTTTTAATCTACAGTTCATAACCAATAGATTGTGGTCAGAGTCCACATCTGCCCCTGGAAATGTCTTACAATTTAAAACCTGGTTCCTAAATCTCTCTCTTACCATTATATAATCTATCTGATACCTTTTAGTATCTCCAGGCTTCTTCCATGTATACAACCTTCTTTCATGATTCTTGAACCAAGTGTTAGCTATGATTAAGTTATGCTCTGTGCAAAATTCTACCAGACGGCTTCCTCTTTCATTTCTTAGCCCCAATCCATATTCACCTACTACGTTTCCTTCTCTCCCTTTTCCTACTCTCGAATTCCAGTCACCCATGACTATTAAATTTTCGTCTCCCTTCACATGAATAATTTCTTTTATCTCATCATACATTTCTTCAATTTCTTCATCATCTGCAGAGCTAGTTGCCATATAAACTTGTACTATTGTAGTAGGCGTCGGCTTCGTGTCTATCTTGGCCACAATAATGCGTTCACTATGCTGTTTGTAGTAGCTTATTTGCACTCCTGTTTTTTTTTATTCATTGTTAAACCTTCTCCTGCATTACCCCTGTTTGATTTTGTATTTATAACCCTGTATTCACCTGACCAAAAGTCTTGTTCCCCCTGCTACTGAACTTCACTAATTCCCACTATATCTATCTTTAACCTATCCATTTCCCTTTTTAAATTTTCTAACCTACCTACCCGATTAAGGGATCTGACATTCCACGCTCCGATCCGTAGAACGCGTTTTCTTTCTCCTGATAACGACGTCCTCTTGAGTAGTCCCCGACCGGAGATCCGAATGGGGGCCTATTTTACCTCCGGAATATTTTACCCAAGAGGACGCCATCATCATTTAACCATACAGTAAAGCTGCATGTCCTCGGGAAAAATTACGGCTGTAGTTTCCCCTTGCTTTCAGCCGTTCGCAGTACCAGCACAGCAAGGCCGTTTTGGTTAATGTTACAAGGCCAGATCAGTCAATCATCCAGACTGTTGCCCCTGCGACTACTGAAAAGGTTGCTGCCCCTCTTCAGGAACCACACGTTTGTCTGGCCTCTCAACAGATACCCCTCCGTTGTGGTTGCACCTACGGTACGGCTGTCTGTATCCCTGAGGCACGCAAGCCTCCCCACCAACGCAAGGTCCATGGTTCATGGGGGGGAGCTCAGTTTTAGTGTTCTCCAAAATTTCTGTTAAGCCTCACATTTCTTCAGTACTTCCCACACTCCATCTTCAATGCTATACCTCCGTTTCATTTTGTATTTATTTATTTTATTCTAGGCGTATTTAACAAATACTTTTTGCAGCAGTTATGTCACTCTTTACTTGCTTTGATATCGTATTCGTCTTACATATTTACGTTTTCGGTTTTTATTTTTGAGTACTGTAGCTCGGAATAGGACGACGTCCAGTTATTTATTATGTCCATTTTTCAATATACTTCCAGATAACCTGGCGATGCCCTGCCTGGATGGAAAGATTCATTTTTAAGCCAGTAAAGAACACTGTGAACATAGGACTGTCTTTTAGTATTAATCAAAATATAAGATTGCTGCAACATCGGGCCACAGTGGATTGAATTTATTTTATTTTGTTGTGTATTCCTTATTTTCTGTTATGTTATTACATGTGCGTCTTCCCTACAGTAAGCGATTATTATTTATACTACTGATACATAACTTAGTTTGTGTTTTTCCTGTTCCGATTGTCAATTTTTACCCTGGTTCTGCACCACTCTCTATTTGTAATACATCTTCCAGCTATTCCTCAATACTCGCGTCTTGCATTAGTTTCATTTGATTTTGATTGTGAATGTAGTTTAAAATGACAAATTGATTGATGGATTCTGTCTCCGGTTCTTCGGCCGACGTTTGTTTGACGATTTTTACGACGTTTCGACAGGCCGAGAGCCTGGAATTGTCAAAGCTTTGGCAGTGCCAGTTCCTCATGAAGGTGAAAGAAGGTTCGTCAGACAAACGTCGGCTGAAGAACCCGAGCAGAAGCCAAAAGGCAATTTGTCAATAAGTGGCCAAAGCCTTAGCAATTGTTTTACCACACGTACTTCTACTCTTCTGTTGAGAGTAATTCATTGATAATGTTGCCGCCCTCTTCTTCCACATCACCTTCACACACACACACACACACACACACACACACATACACACACACACACTCGTTTTTTGGTGTTTAGCGTTAATGTTTTTGCTGGTTTGTTTCATTTCTATTTACTTATTTTTAAACTTTAATTTTTTGAATTATTAAAAAAAAGAACTATTTGGTTCCACAGGCCTTTTCAAGTTTCAAACAGCTGTGACTTATATATGCAGCCTGAAGCGACGAATGAAAGTTTCTATCAAGTCCCAAAATCGAACCCAGGTCTCTTGTTCACTAGTGGCAGTGGTCAGCGCATCTGTCCAGAGAGCAGGAGGCTTTGGTATAAATTTTCATTTGTCGCTTTTTGAATTACGTTGATGTTACACTGACGGAGAGGACGTTTAGTCTTTGTTTGCACTTCCCTGTGTGTTATAACTTTTACAATGCTCTTCACTAATATAGCACACTCTTTGAGGACGATGATGGCCTTGCACGCCGACACCCGGCTAAAGACATGACTCAGTATTGTAGAACATACGCCTGTTTTGTGCTTTTCACTTACAATTACATGAGACTGACAACTACAGTGCTGACATGTTCCTGTAGGCTGTAGGCTGTGTCTCTCTGTTTGCGGCAGGTGCTGGCGGCGGCCCTATGGCTGTGCGTGTGCTCCCAGCAGACGAACGCCTTCTGGCTGCCCAGCTGGGCCAGTTGGTACAAGAAGCCGTGAGTATCCCGCCTACCACTTACCGCTACTCTGCATGTGTGTTGCCAGTGTATTACGAAGGTTGCCCACAAAGTAATGCACCGCATTTTTTTTTATCAGCCGAAACCAGTGCTATGAAAGCGAAACGCCACGTATGTGTCGCTCGGGATTAGCCGAGCGGTGTAGGGCGCTGCAGTCAAGGACTGTGCGGCTGATCCCGGCGGAGGTTCGAGTCCTCCCTCGGGCATGGGTGTGTGTGTTTGTCCTTAGGATAATTTAGGTTAAGTAGTGTGTAAGCTTAGGGACTGATGAAGGCGGTTTGGCGGAGTTCTACGATTTGCAACGGTCGGGAAGACCATCCACGCCTGTCACACCTGACGTGTTGCAGCGAGCTGATGTCACTCGCGAGGACAGATTGAAGGATGCCATTCGTACAGGACATTTTGAGGACGATGAGGAGGTGATTCGCACAGTGTGGCTCTGCCACCAGGACAAGGATTGGTACCGACAGTGCAAACACGCCCTGGTTTCGCGCTGGAGTAAGGCCATACAACGGGACGGAGATTACGTGGAAAAATAGGGTGTATAGATAAAACACCTTTCTTTCGTATGTGTAATTCTCATTATGATCAACAAAGAATTGTTTAAGAAAAAAAATGCGGTGCACTACTTTCTGGGTAACCCTCGTACTCATCGGGTGACTGCCACAACCTGGTTGCACCGGTCAACACCATTTTTGTGATAAGACGATCTATAACACTGAGTCGATCATTTTGCCACAAAATAAAGATTTTTTAATGAGATTTCTTGTTTCGTTTTGTGACCAGGGCAGTTTTCATTTGTTTTTGTACTTAATGTTAGTTACCGACTACCGAGAAGATTTTTCTCCAACCAAGAATAAATAACGGAGTCACCGTACACACATTGTTTGGACACAATTGGAGATGCCTTTGTGAATTTATGTCATATATTCAACTGCAGATCAGAACTGTTGATATTTTTAAAAATAGCAGGAATCAATATTTGAAAAAGTATCATAGTCTAGAATCGATAAATCGAAATTGATTGTCAATATATCGACGTTGAGAAGATTGACATATCAGCCCATAAAAATATACTGCCGGTTTTAGAGATGTGTATTTAAGTACTGATTTCTTACTAGATATGTTGTGTTGGCAGAAGAGCCAACACCGTGTTACTAGAGGGGGCCGAAATGCATGCGTTTTAGCTCACGCAGGCTGGCGTGAGGAGGGAGGGACTATACTGACGTGAGGTCTGGAACATGATAAGGAATTAGAATTCAGAAAGCGGACGTAAATAGTTTGATACTTAACTTTAATCCATTAATGATGAACGTCGCTCTTTACGGTACATGATTCACAATATCTGTTCAGAATACATTCTTGAAATAACTGAATATGGCGCCTTGCTAGGTCGTAGCAAATGACGTAGCTGAAGGCTACGCTAAACTGTCGTCTCTGCAAATGAGAGCGTATGCAGACAGTGAACCATCGCTAGCAAAGTCGGCTGTACAACTAGGGCGAGTGATAGGGAGTCTCTCTAGACTAGACCTGCCGTGTGGCGGCGCTGGTCTGCAATCACTGATAGTGGCGACACGCGGGTCCGACGTATACTAACGGACCGCGGCCGATTTAAAGACTACCACCTAGCAAGTGTGGTGTCTGGCGGTAACACAACAAGATATTTGTACATCAGTAGGCTAGTAGCCTTCTTATCCCTCTTACAGAAAGAACTGAAAGGAAAACAAAGCACGGTCAAGCTTGGCGATAAAACTTTGCTGAAAATTGCATGTAAGTGGCGCAGTAAAAGGTATCCGATGGATCCGTCGTTCGGTTTTGTCAGATACCAGAATTCTCCAGAACATATCATGTCGACTTTCCTGCTTTTTCGTTTCTGCAGACGGCAGCGTCCTAGCCGTTCTAGTGTCAAAATTACGCCGTGCGCGGCCGGGTAACCCGGGTTCGATTCCCGGCGGGGTTACGGATTTTCTGTGCCTCGTGATGACTGGGTGTTGTGTGATGTCCTTAGGTTAGTTAGGTTTAAGTAGTTCTAAGTTATAGGCGACTGATGACAATAGATGTTAAGTCCCGTAGTGCTCAGAGCCATTACGCCGTGAAGCTAAACGTTGCAGTTTCTGTTGGTAGGGCCGAGCGCAGGATACGCAGCATTCGCAGCATTTCCCCCCACACGTCTCCGGCCACTGCAAAGACCACTCTTATCATTTAGATTTTTGTTCATCATCTTCAGCAGCTGTTTTTGAAGAATGTCGATGTGAAAAAATAGCACACTAGATGCGTTAAAAATTGTTTTTTAACGCTGCTGGTGTGCTGCTTCTTCACATCGGAAATCTTGTTAGTCCAATCACACCGCCATCCCACAGTGCAATCGGACTTCTTCTTTGTGCGACCTTATACTTGCTTCACACATTCACATAGTCAAAGAGAAAGACTAGATGTGATGAAAGCTCAAAAAGTAGTTTCCTTCACACAGTGAAAGTAAAATTATGTTCTACTACGATTTCAAAAGAACAATTCCAAGTACTTATCGAAAATTGCAAAAAAATATAATATAAAATAAAAATATCGGCAGTCGATGTAGCCATTCCGATATCGATACATCGATACATCAACAGCCCTAGAGCAGAGCTATCAGGAAGAAGTAAAGAAGGACGCTAACTGCAAATTGTATAAACAGCACAATATCAACTGTTTTTGCACAAATATTTTCTGGGTTATTTTTTATAAAGTTCTCCCTAAATGTATAAACACAGGTCCAACTTCACATTCCCGTTATACAGTAATGTCGTTAAAATTGTGGAATGCTTCAGCTGCTGTTCCACGTTGAATGTCACTGTTCATTCATTTACCATATTACTCGCATTCTTTTTCTTTTGTACACTTGCTATGCTCAGAAGTAAATAATACATCTTTCGACGTGAAAGTATTTGTTTAATGTTGAGAACTGTGAAGTATTAGCATGAGACAATTACTCTAACAGGTATCTAGATCTACATTCGCAGATGTATTTCGCAGAGCATCTTATGGTGTGTAGCGGAGAGTACTTTGAGCATCACTATCAGTTCCCCCGTTTCCTCTTGCAGTCGTGAATGCTGAGCGCGTGAAACGAATAATCTTGCTTCCATGGTCTTTACGCGAAAAATGTATAGGAGGAAGCGATATATTGGTTGATTCTTTTAGAAACGTACGGTCTCGGAATTTTAGTAGCAAACCGCACCGTAGTACACGGGGCCTCGCTAGTGGAATCTGCCCCGCCTCCGCTTGACGCTTTTGCGCTTTTATAATGAATCTGTGAGGAAACGCAATTGCTCTTCTATGGATCTTCTCTGTTTCCCAATTAATAACATATTCCGGGCTATTATGCCATGGTCGGATGGATTTCATATTAAAACCCGACGTTTCGGCCCAGTTTGCGGAGGAAATTTTCATGGTGGATTGTAGCTTTGTTGAATGTACGGTTCACACCCTATCTCGCTACAAGCTACAGCAAAATTCCGTTTCCCCGAGCTTCCGCGCAGTGGTGTGACGTCACATGTTTTGAATATGCTGTTGACAACGGCCAATTGCGATCGCGTGTTCAAAACATGTCAAATCACTTAACTGCGCGGAAGCTCGGGGAAACGGAATTTTGCTGTAGCCTGTAGCGAGATAGGGTGTGAACCGTACATTCAACAAAGCTACGATCCACCTTGAAAATGTCCTCCGCAAATGGGGACGGAACGTCGGATTTTAGGGTGTAATCCATTACACCACGCACTATAGTCCGGAATTTGTTATTAATTATGGCATTTACGGCCGTGAAAGTTCGCATTTTACAACTTCTCTGTTTCATTTATGAATCCTATATGGTGCGCATCTCATACTCATGAGCAACACTCAGGTATCGGTCAGACGAGAGTTTCGTAAGGTATCTTCAACGTTTGTCTCCTTTCATACGATTAGTTTCATGCGGTCGTTGACTTCAAATCGCTCCGTGCGTATATTCCCAGATGTTTAACGGAAATGACTGCTTCCAGTGACTGTTCGGTAACCGCGTAGTCAAACAAAAACTGATCTTTCGGCCTATTTACGGCTAATACGTTACATTTATTTATGATTGGACCTGCTGCCTACACCGAACGTTAATTCCCCTGCAGGTTTTCCTGGGTTTACCAACAATTTTAAAGCGTTACGGCTTGTCTATACATAACAGCATGATCCGAGAACAGCCTCGTGGAGCACCCGACGCTATCCAGCAGGTCATTCACAAACGATGTTTTAAATGTTAGGAGAAACTAGTGCACGTATTCTGGCTGCTTGGTAAACGGTGTAACGACAACAGCGAGCATTCGGGAAGCGTTAAACTTAATGGTGTCCATCTCCACATTATCCACAATACTGCGTCAGCGAAGTGTCATACAGTGAACGGGGTGTGGGGGGTGGTCTAGGGGGGGGGGGAAGGGGGGAGAAGCATCGTAAATACTCAGCAGAGCCTTACTGCAGTTGTTTGAGATGCAAGAGAGGAATGGAAGCAAACGGGATAAAAAGACGGCTAAAAGAAAATGATTGCAACGTTTCGTGTCGTAACTCTCGTTGACGAACAGCGATAACTAATCATACTTGTAAAGTGTTTCACTGTAAGACGAGGAGGCAGGATACAAACATAGCAGTTACTGGTAGTTTTATGGGAATCAGGTACTGAAGTAAGGGCATTTATTGATTTGTGCCGTTATACCGTCAGATCTCTTCGACGCATATACAGCAAACCAAACAGAGACAGGCAATGCTAACTGTAATGTCAGCTGGCTCCGCAGGGATCTATCGTTGTAGATAAATCTCGTTTCTGCGACTCATTGACCTCTGTTCGACATTGTTTCTGACTACCACGCCTGATGTCACTGTGTGTGACTTGTCCATATCGGGCCAACTGCTACTTAGAAGACACTTGTTAGAACCAGCAAAGTCCGTGCTTTTAATAGAAAAGACTGGTTGTCAGTTCACTAGTGCCGCTGTCGTTTTAAAATTGTATCTTTTTTTTTTTTAATTTGGCACTTCAGGGAAAAAGTATATTAATGTAGAAGTGAAAGAAAATAACAGAAAACCTTGCCCTATCAAGCCATGCTTTCTCTGCATCTTATATCAACTCCCACTCTTGCTAGTTCAAGTTGCTGAAACAATGAAATGAAGAAACACTCCAGGTCACTCGCTATTTTTTTATTTATTCGAATAGTTCTCGCGATATCGTTCTTATACTTACAGCCCACCAGCTGTCGGCATCGTTCGTAACGAAACGGCGTGCTTAGAACTTTGGTACACAGAGCACGAGCCATAGCGGCTTCACACAGCTTATCCGAAGAGCTATGCCACTTCCGTACGGAATTCCTGCAAAATGGATATTCCGGAGATTCGCCGAGCCTCATAGCCCGCGCCCGTCAGACAATGTCAGGAAAGGTCGTCTTGCCATATGTTGGCGGTGTTTGTTCGAAAACAGGAAGGTTACTAAAACAACATGAAGTTAAATGCGTCTTCCGTCCGCCATCAAAATTCAGAGTTCTTCTAGGTTCAATGAACGACAACATCGTTTTCAGTACACCCTGTGTTTATAAGGTTCTTTATAGTTGAGGAAAGTCATACATCGGACAAACCTGGGAAATTTTCAGTGGCCTAGGATTGCCTCAGTACTGGGCAGAATACATAAGGTGATTGTCCGCAGCTCGTGGTCGTGCGGTAGCGTTCTCGCTTCCCACGCCCGGGTTCCCGGGTTCGATTTCCGGTGGGGTCGGGGATTTTCTCTGCCTCGTGATGACTGGGTGTTGTGTGATGTCCTTAGGTTAGTTAGGTTTAAGTAGTTCTAAGTTCTAGGGGACTGATGACCATAGATGTTAAGTCCCATAGTGCTCAGAGCCATTTGAACCATAAGGTGATTTTTTCTACGGCGTACAAATCCTAGGAACTGATCGATGAGAGGATACGGCAAAAAAAAAAAAAAAAAATATATGTAATGAACTTACGTCGGGAAATGTATGGTTTCCATGCTAGAGACCATTTATTGAATCATGCATTGTTACAGAGACCGCGGTCTAATATGTGCTGTACCATGCAGCTACAGTTAAGGCAGGCAATGAAAATGGTTTCCATGTACCTCAACGCATACGTGTACGACGCGACTTAGCAGGTTGTGTCTCCCACGTTCGGATGCAGCTTGGCCGATATGGACAGTGTCAAGGCAGCATGGATACGCCGCTCCAGTGTCTCCACATCTGGAATGGGCTCTGCATACACGATACTTTTGAGATGGCGCCATAACCATAAATCGCACAGGCGGAGATTTGGTGAACGTGCAGGCCATGCAACTGAACCGCGTCGTCCGATCGATCAACCAGGGAAGACACGTTTGAGATGCGTCTGGACGTAAACGGTGAAGTGGGCTGCAGCACCATCATGTAGGAGCCACATAACCCTTCAAACCATCAATAGCACTTTTCTCAGGAGGGGAGGCAAAGTCACCCGCAAGAAACGCCGTTAGTTTCGGTCTGATGGGAAGTTTCGGTCTGTAGGAAGGAATACTCGTCCCAAAATACAGTCGCCAGTTATCCCGGCCCATACATTCCGGCGGCATCGATGCTGATGATTCGCTGTCACCATACCATGGACGTTCTGCACGCTATCCCACAGATGACTGTTATGAAAAGCCGGCCGAAGTGGCCGTGCGGTTAAAGGCGCTGCAGTCTGGAACCGCAAGACCGCTACGGTCGCAGGTTCGAATCCTGCCTTGGGCATGGTTGTTTGTGATGTCCTTAGGTTAGTTAGGTTTAACTAGTTCTAAGTTCTAGGGGACTAATGACCTCAGCAGTTGAGTCCCATAGTGCTCAGAGCCATTTTTTTTTGTTATGAAAATCGAAGATACCACTCCGTGTAAAGGTGGCACCATCTTTGAATAGCATGGATGACACATATCCCGGAATCGTGGCTCCCTGGCGAAGAGACCAGTAACAAAAGTGTTCCCGATGTAGAAAGTCTGTCTCTAGCAAGCCCTGCACACGTCTAAGTGTTAAGGGTAGAATGTTCCAGACAGTCGTCTGGCTTACTCTGTACTGGCGACCAACTGCCTGGTACTGATATGACGTTCGCCTACCACGGCGTTCCTCTGCACTTTTTTCTTTGTGAATGCATTAAAGACGTTGTCCATCGCGATACTCCAACAGAGGACATGCAGGAACGTATCGTGCTTGCTTGTAATTCTCTGCAGCAGGCAACTCTGGAAGCAGTAAATAATTCTTTCGTTCAACAAGTGCACTAGTGGATCGGTGTCCAGGGTCACCACTTTGAGAACCTTTGAATGTTCTACTCCTGGGCAATGGTACAGAAGAATCAAAGTCAAATTTGTGTTATGTTTTTACTTGGTTTTCATTTATTTTCTGTCAGCTCTAGCAAGTGGACTAGTTTGTGATCCCAGGTTCAAAGTCAGTGTTGTGTTATGTAATTAATAATGTTGTGTTTCAGTGAATGGTACACTGTGATACAGTTTTGAATAGGTCTTTAGAAGAGGAAAATGCAGTACCGAATTAAATATACAGGGTGTCATTTAAAAAAGTCATACCCCTGTTCATGTCTTTATAAAAAGCAAAGCTAGAACGAAGGCAATCACGCTGATTGATGTCCCCGTGACGGCTAAAGAACATTTGCTTGAAACATTTTGTAACTTGCATCTGGACAAACAGTTATTTAGGGTGGGCAAGATAAATGGGACACCCTGTATAACGGCTGGGAACGACTTAACTACAAACACATTTGAGGATAAGAAATGAATCAACTGCAGACATACATGAGGACAGTCAACAATCACGGTTGGGTTAACTAAAAAAAGATTATTCAGTGCTTTCAGGGAATTAGCTAGAAGAAGAGAAATCTTGTTGAAAGCCATTAGTCACCAGTCAGTCACGAGAAGAAACCTTAAAATACCTTAAAAAAATCTGATGCTAACAAAGAAAATGAGAAAGAGAAATATAGTGCATCAAAATAAACTTAAATCACTGATTAAATAATGATGTAAATGACATGATTTTTCTCTTCATCCTTAGCATTTTTGTTCAAATAGAATCACAATAAATGATTGAAATCTAACTTACCTAAAGCTAACAGTAAAGAACAGACTCAAATGAAGTAACCAAAATGTCCTCTCAGTGTAGTAAACTTTGTGAATCCTCATTTACTTTTTTGAATCTTATCACATTTTTCCTCATTATAAACATATTACCTCTTCTATGACTCTTCTTTTATCCTCATTATTTATTACCTTCGCTGTCATTCACATTTCAACAATTACCAAAACTACTTCTTCACTTCATTACCACGTTTTTTCTCTATCAGCATCTCATAGTATTACACATTATTCATCAGCCTCTATAGATTTCATCTTCAAAATTACCAACGCAAACACAGCTAGAAAACCTTTTATCACCATGGCTTTTACATATTTAGTTTTATACATATTTGACCACAACAAAATTATGTATTTACTTCATTGCCACATATCTTCTCTATCAGCATCTCACAGTACCACATATCAATCATTAACCTCAATACATTTCATCTTACATCTCCAAAACCACTAGTATTACAAATATAGCTAGAAAACCGAAATACGTACCATAACATCAAAAGCTAAACTTCTCAGGTACACTAAGCAGAGTAAGAAGTTAACTTTCTTCCTGTCTGATCTTTCTCCAGACTTAACACTTCACGCTGGCATATACCTTCGTTTACCTGGTCACATTATGTCCTTAAATTTCACTTTCATCAAATATTGTTTGTGCTAAAAGCAAAAGTTATTTAACCTGAAAATAATTTTACCACAAGCAAATGTGTTCACATACGGTCATCTTACAGTGTTAAAAAGTAAACTACAATGCTGTGGCAGAAAAAATTAAATGTAAAAGGGAAAGATCTAATGTAATGCTTATACATATTACAAGGAAAAAAAGGCAAGAGGCTTACGTACAGCCTTTTCTGTTTTCCTGATCGATATATGGTTCAAAATTTTTCATCAGTCAGTTTCCATTAGGTGAACGCCAATTAATTTCTTCTGTGTAACTTTCCTTAAAATGGATGTTTCACTTTAACTTTCTTTGCAGTAAGAAATCCCTTAAACATACCAAAATAAATATCAATACACAGCAAAGTGGTATCTACAAGACAGCATATTCTCCATGTTACAATGTGATTCATAAGGCTCAAAATACAATAGTAAAAATTACAGCAATGCGCATTTCATAATAATAAAGCAAGAAATAGACAGCTGGCTGCAAGAATGTAACTGTGTGCAAATACACAAAAATGAAAAATGTTCGTCAACTATTCACAGCAAATTGGGTTAAATTTGACATGGTGAACTCCTCTAATCTTGTGCTTACATAAAGTTTCAGCATTGTTGTGTGTTGTTGTACGAGTGCTGGAAGGTCTATTACAAAAAAAGAAAAAAAAAAGTACCTCAAATTTTCAACTTTATGTGACGAGATTTCACTGACACAATCTGTCCTCAATATAATTTCTTAACATTCACTCATGTAGGTTTTAATTTCTTTTTTGTTTCAGCAGATTGCTTTATGTTACTCAATACTGAGTCAATTACTGTCTTGTGAGGTAATCATTATGGTGTTGGACAAGGCATAAGATCTTTAATACGATCTGGTAGCGGTATTCTCAGAGTGATGTAGCTCATTGTTGGCTACCGAAACTGCATGTCGTGGTACCGTTGTACGTTCGTGACGCGGATTATCATCTGGGTTAGGCGGCCGAACTTCGATCAATTCCAGTTGTGTTTGTGGGTTCACTCTACCACAACAGTGTAAATGTGGACCAGAGTCCTGTCTGTAATTAGTCTGAGTGTTCTGATTAATGTGTTATTCATTATTGCAATTGCTGTTGTGCCACGAACTATATCCCCTATCACCGCTGTATAAGCTACCTTTGTACGAAAATTGTTTCTTGTTTGTCCACTGTGTATCGTGTCTTTCTTCATGTCTGTAATTATACCGTTGTCAAAATTTTGTAGGCATATGCCAGTTGTTTCTATGTTCTTACGGTATGCAGTGATGTTGTCTATTATAATTGCGCTATTAGATATCGTGAATCTTTCTTGCCACGCAGTCGTCATTATCTAACTCTAGTTCCTGCAATAAAACTTGCAACGCTTCCAAATCGCCTTTGCACCTGCCTGCAAGTGAGACGTATCTTAAATGTGTTGGCAGTTTTGTCAAATAAATATGTATGAGCTCAGATGGACGGTAAGGGTTTCACAAATATTAGTTCTTCTGCGCCATATATTCAGTATTTAGTGTTTTCTTTTCGGGCTACTCCAGTATTAAATTTTTCAAATAAATTAACACAATTTACTGCACTAAAAAACCTGCAAAATACACACATCAAAAAATGTTTTGCGTCACCCCAGTTCCCAGAACTCATGAAGATAAACATTGACTGTGGATACTGTATCACAGACGGAGGCCGGCCGGTGTGGCCGTGCGGTTCTAGGCGCTTCAGTCTGGAACCGCGTGACCGCTACGGTTGCAGGTTCGAATCCTGCCTCGGGCATGGATGTGTGTGCTGTCCTTAGGTTAGTTAGATTTAAGTAGTTCTAAGTTCTAGGGGACTGATGACCACAGATGTTAAGTCCCATAGTGCTCAGAGCCATTTGAACCATCACAGACGCAGTCCCTTTGACTGTTCAAAGATGTTACATTTGAACCATCACAGACGCAGTCCCTTTGACTGTTCAAATATGTTACTAAACCCGCCCAAAGATGTAAACAACGAGGCATGAGCAGCGCCTATTAGACGGAGGGGCTCCGACAGCCGGTTCCGGTCATTCCACCAGGAAGGAGGTACACAGCTCTTTTGTTTTTGTCTGTAATTCAACCATGCCTAGACAGTCAACACCGCGGTTCGATCGCGTCCGCATTGTTACTTTGTGCCAAGAAGGGCTCTTAAGAAGGGAAGTGTCCAGGCGTCTCAGAGTGAACCAAAGCGATGTTGTTTGGACATGGAGGAGATATAGAGAGACAGGAACTGTCGATGACATCCCTCGCTCAGGCCACCCAAGGGCCACTACTACTGTTGATGACCGCTATTTACGGATTATGGTTCGGAGGAACCCTGACAGCAACGCCACCATGTTGAATAACTCTTTTCGTGTAGCCACAGGACGTCGTGTTACGACTCAAACTGTGCGCAACAGGCTGCATGATGCGTCACTTCACTCCCGACATCCATGGCGAGATGCATCTTTGCAACGACGACACCTTGTAGAACGGTACAGATAGGCCCAAAAACTTTCCCAATGGACCACTCAAGATTTGGCATCACGTTCTCTTCAGCGATGAGTGTCGCATATGCCTTCAACTAGACAATCGTCGGAGACGTGTTTGGAGGAAAGCCGGTCAGGCTAAATGCCTTAGACACACCGTTCAGCGAGTGCAGCAAGGTGGAGGTTCCGTGCTGTTTTGGTGTGGCATTATGTGGGGCAGAAGTACGCCGCTGGTGGTCATGGAAGGCGCCGTAACGGCTGCACGATACCTGAATGCCGTCCTACGACCGATAGTGCACCCACATCGGCAGCATATTGGCGAGGCATTCGTCTTCAAGGACGGCAATTCGCGCCCCCATGGTGCACGTCTTGTGAATGACGTCCTTCAGGATAACGACATCGCTCGACAAGAGTGGCCAGCATGTTCCCCAGACATGAACCCTATCGAACATGCCTGCGATAAATTGGAAAGGGCTGCTTATGGACGACGTGACCCACCGACCCCTCTGAGGGATTGACGCTGAATCCCCGTTGAGGAGTGGGACAATCTGGACCAACAGGCCTTGATGAACTTGTGGATAGTATACCACGACAAATACAGGCATGCATCAGTGCAAGAGGACATGCTACTGGGTATTAGAGGTAGCGGTGAGTACATCAATCTCGACCATCACTTCTGAAGGTCTCGCAGTATAGTGGTACAACATGGAATGTGTTGTTTTAAGGAGCAAAAAAGGGGCGGAAATTATGTTTATGTTGTTCTCTGCTCCTCTGCTCCTCGGAACCGAGGTGATGCAAAACTTTTTTTGATGTGAGTATATTCGGATACTTCACCCAACAGTCAAGTTTCAGTGTTTTATAAAATTCGATCATTTTTTCAAAATAGATTAGTTGATACAAAATTTACTTTCTGAATCTGACGTTGAAAATTCATCTGGCACCCTCAGCTTCAATACATCGTTTTTACTTTCCACAGATGCTATGTCGTCTTTCAAGGCTGGACAACCGTTTACCTCTATATCAGCATCACCTAATGCATTTACAACATTATTACATAAATTGATTAAATTCTTTTATGTACTAATTACAATAGATGCATCCAAGTTTTCAGTGTTATCTGAAGTGTTAGCTGCAGCTTCCAAATCAGTTACTCTTTGATTAACACTTTGAACTGTGATTCCTGTGTCAGTGAAATTGTCGTCTGGTTTATCACGTTTTGAATTTACAGTTGCAAATTAGTCGTTCAGTTCATCTTTAAATTCAGTTATTTAGTTCTTCTTCACATACCGAAAGCTGACTCCCTAAAACATGTTTTATTTTATTAAAGCTTTCGGAAATTAGATCATTTGCTCCAGAAATTAGGTTGTATTTTAACTCGTCATAGCATCTGGAAATTAAATTGTTTGTTTCGAAAATTCGATTATTTGTTTGACAAATTCGTTTCCCTAAAACCCCACTGTTTTTAACGAGATCCCTTTTTAACTCGCTATTTAAAAACAACACAGTTTCTACCTAATTGACCGCTTGTTTTAGCCATTTTCTCCCCTGGAACGTGACTGTTTTGTTCTAAATCATTCTTTCACTCACTTTTTAAAAAGTCTCTGTTTGTAGCCCTGTCATGTCTCGTCAACTTTGATGTCCCTCATAAATTGTTCTAACGATAGTGTGTGCATTGAATACGTGGCATTTTCAAAACTGATTTAATCTTGGCTCTGCGTCGGCACTTTAAAATAAGTCCTGAACTGAGCAACTTCTTTTACATTTTCAAAGTTTCAACAGCAATGGAGGTCTACAAAGATGTTGTTTCAGACTCAAAAGGATAGTTACAACTGATACAATTTCTGCCACTCTTCGAAGATGACTCAAATTAGGTACTTGTAAACACAGCAATGGAGATTTCGCTTGTACAGATCCTTCTAGTATTGGTTACTGTCTTAGCAAATGGTTTAATGACAGTCGATCCATACAAGCTCACGCTTCCAGCAGTCACTAGCGGTAAAATCCAGTTCGTTGAAGCTTGGTTAGTGTCTTATGTTAGCTCAGAACTTCGGACCACTTTATACGCGTCCATGCCACGCGGCGCAAATTTCGAGTGGTGTGGTACCGTACATAGCAGTAACACGACAGTTCTTCTGCAGCTGACGGTGGCCAGGTTTTCTGTCACGAGGAAAACAGCTCTGCCCCAGTCTGCAGCTGTTAGCCAAACGGCCGTCAGTCCAACAGTTAGCGCAACATCCCTCTTGGCCGTTTTTCGTGCGCGAAATCTTCGAAAAAGCGATCCTACTTTTGAGAAGCAGCCGATACGACACTTTTAGAACATAGTCTATGGAGCTGCTTATCAGGGGGGCACGATTGAAGACAGGAAACGGAGGTCGTTACATTGCATAAGAGAGAATAACAAATCCTCACTGAATGTAAGTGCGAACCTTTAGAAGAAAGGTTCCGATGTTTTCGGCGTTTGCTGGAGCTCGGCCCCTGTAGCGTACATGAATACCGGCCGTACCCCCTGGCCACACAGCGAGTGCGCGGACCACCCACGCCACGCCACTCCAGGCCAGTCAGTCCAGGCCGCTGTGGGAGTCGGCCTGTGTACGTACACGAACAGCCGTGTATACCTGCGTTTACGAGCGGTCCGGTGGGCCCGCGGCTGACGACTGAAATTGCGGCTTGGATTTACGAGGCGGCCTGGCTTGGCCTGCCGCTTCTTCTGCTGTACGGGGGAGGGCAGGGTCGGGCTCTTGCCCAGGCCACTAGCTAGGAGCTCTGCAGGTGGAGCGGAGGTTGCCATCCACCCACATTGTTAAGTGCAAGAGCCCTCACGAAAGGACACGAACAGAATTACATCACGAAAAAGGAAGTGAATACTGAACACTAGTGATTATTTGAAGGAAGGAACTTCATGTTTTAACGCCCCGTCGACGACGAGGTCATTAGAGCAGAGCAAATGTTTGAATTCTATACCTACATCTACATCCGTACTCTGCAAATACTGCAAAATGCACGGGAGAGGGTATTTCCTACACTTCAAGTTAATACATCCATTCACGCATGGACAACGGGAAGAATGGTGGTCCAATCGCCTCTGTGTGTTGTTCAAAAAAATGTTCAAATGTGTGTGAAATCTTATGGAACTGCTAAGGTCATCAGTCCCTAAGCTTACACACTACTTAATCTAAATTGTCTTAAGGACAAACACACACACCCATGCCCAAGGGAGGACTCGAACCTCCGCCGGGAGCAGCCGCACAGTCCATGACTGCAGCGCCGTAGACCGCTCGGCTAATCCCTCGTGGCTCTGTGTGCTGTTATTAGTGTAATACTGCCTTCGCGATTCTTACGGGAATCTTTCATAGAGCGTTCTACTGCACTCTGCATCACTTAAAATTCATTCTTGTAACCAGGTTTTCACACCATAGCCAGCATGTACCTACCTCCTAGCGTCTACCAGTTCAGTTCTCTCTGTGACGCTTCCTCAGATATATATATATATATATATATATATATATATATATATATATATATATATAATAGAAACATTCCACGCGGGAAAAATATATTTAAAAACAAAGATGATATGACTTACCATACGAAAGCGCTGGCAGGTCGATAGAAACACAAACAAACACATACATACACACAAAATTCTAGCTCTCGCAACCAATGGTTGCTTCGTCAGGAAAGAGGGAAGGAGAGGGAAAGACGAAAGGATGTGGGTTTTAAGGGAGAGGGTAAGGAGTCATTCCAATCCCCCAATCCCAGGAGCGGAAAGACCTGTCCTTTTTTCCCCCTAAGGTAAGTCTTTCCGCTCCCGGGATTGGAATGACTCCTTACCCTCTCCCTTAAAACCCACATCCTTTCGTCTTTCCCTCTCCTTCCCTCTTTCCTGACGAAGCAACCATTGGTTGCGAAAGCTAGAATTTTGTGTGTATGTATGTGTTTGTTTGTGTTTCTATCGACCTGCCAGCGCTTTCGTATGGTAAGTCACATCATCTTTGTTTATATATATATATATATATATATATATATATATATATATATATATATATATATATATATATATACAGTGACCATTATTAGTGCCCTCCTCTGTGTCTCTCTCTTTCCTAAGCATGTATCCCGACTTGTGGGGTCTGCTGGTTAATTGGATGTGGCATCTTAATGTTAAGGGTGGCCGGATGTCCTTCCTGCCACCACCCCATACCCCCCCCCCCCAGGAAGGAATTAGTGTACCCCAACTGGCTGCATCTAGTGTAATCCATGGAATAGTGCGAATGTGTTCAAATATCTGCGAGATGTGTAACTGAGGCGGAACGCGGGTGCCAGCCCAGTATTCACCTAGCGGCATGTGGAAAACCGCCTAAAAACCACATCCAGGCTGGCCGGCACACCAGCCCTCGTCGGTAATCCCCTGGGCGGATTCGGTCCGGGGCCAGCGCGCCTACCCGAGTCCAGGAAGCAGAGCGTTAGCGCTCTCGGGTACCCTGGCGGGTTCTCTGTATCCCCTGTTAATCCAATTTGGTATGCGTTCCGAGCACTTGATCAATTTTCTAGGTTGCGCCGCACGAGTGTTTTGTAAGACTGATCGTATTTAGTTAGCATTCTACGAATAAACTGAAGTGTTGCGCTGCTCGATCTGTTTCATATCTATACACATTGTAAGTCCCAGGTATTTGTATGAGTTGACAGATTCCAGATGTGACCCACTGTTACTGTAGTCGTTGAATACTTAGGTTTTTTTTTCGCTTTATGAAAAGCAAGGTTTTATATCTGTGAACTATTAAATATGTATACATGAAGATAGTAACTGTTCTCGAAAGAACAGAAGCCACTGATGACCGTGCAGCTTCTCTAGAATAAATGATAATAAATTGAAACCCTCAGCTGCCTACAGGTGTTGTTGATGTATCTCGATGGGGACAGCTGAAAACGTGTGCCCCGACTGGGACTCGAACCCGGGATCTCCTGCTTACATGGCAAACGCTCTATCCACCTGAGCCATCGACAACACAGATGAATAGCGCGACTGCAGGGACCTATCCCGTGCACGCTTCACGTGAGACCCACATTCCCAACTGTCCACAATCTACATACGTAATGTTCCTAATAGTTATTTGCCCATCCACTCATTACTCGCGCCCACTAAGGTGACGATTCCCGTAAAAGTTCGGGCAACCTTTGCGCATTCACACAGACGAAGGTCAATGGCCGCGTAGCCATTGAACTATGTATGAAGAAAGTAACTGTTCTCGAAAGAACGGAAAGCGTGCAAGGGATAAGTCCCAGCAGTCGCGCTCTTCATCTGTGTCGTCGGTGGCTCAGATGCCGGCACGGTAGCTCAGCTTGTTCGGTCAGAGGGCTGATTGTATTCTGTAATAAAAAGACTGAGTGAAGGAATCACCGATCAACTTGAACAGATATCATGTGACCTCCGCGAAGACCAAAAGAAACGAACAATTAAAAAAAAAAAAAGATGGATAGAGCGTCTGCCATGTAAGCAGGAGATCCCGGGTTCGAGTCCCGGTCGGGGCACACATTTTCAGTTGTCCTTATCGAGGTATATCAACAACACCTGTCGGCAGCGGAGGGTTTCAATTAATTATCACTTATCAAATAAATTATCAAAATTTTCCACCACTTTGAAATCTTATCAAGGTCTGGATGAGCTTTGCAGCTATTTGTGCAGCTACTTGCAGACAATACTTCGTTACAGACAACTGCATCATCTGCGAGAAGTTTTACGTAACTATTAATTGGAAAGGAATGGTCAAGGAAATTGGCCGCGTCGTTTTTAAAGCTGTCACTGGAACACCTGCCTTCAACGATTCAAGAAAACCGTGGAAAAAAGGTAAATATTGTTAGTCTGACGGGTATTTGAAAGCGTAGATCGCACAACGCCAAGCTTACTCCATTTATTCGCTAGCTCCAAAAGACAGTAGATGGTGGAGCTCAGATTCGTGCCTCGTTCGCCAACTTGCAGAAAGTCTTCGTTACGCTCCCATACAGCCACGTAGTAAACTTATTAACTGCGATCGTACTGAAGATTTCTGAGCAAAACGGACACAATGTGCCGTTCCTCATGGGAGGTATCTTCAGAAGACCAGCGTCCAGCGTGCTTCAAGGCTTTATGACACTGGTGCGGAGACGGATTATTTTAACATTTCTGTAGAGCCCGAGACACTTCCGTAGATTTTTTGATTTCTCATTCGTTGGCTTCACCAGTTCAGAAACAAATTGTGACTTCCAACCTAAGCTAGACCTCGGGCTAAGCTGTAGATGTCTGTCACAACAACCACCTGTGAAAAACCGCTTGTGCCAGCAGGAGTTTCAGGCTCTGCAGAAATGTCTCTCCGCAGAACCTCGTGTTCCAACCTCGTGATTCAAGGAATTGTGGGGACGGCCGCTACTGTTCGCGGAACACAAGTGTATATACAGGGTGTTTCAAAAATGACCGGTATATTTGAAACGGCAATACAAACTAAACGAGCAGCGATAGAAATACACCGTTTGTTGCAATATGCTTGGGACAACAGTACATTTTCAGGCAGACAAACTTTCGAAATTACAGTAGTTACAATTGTCAACAACAGATGGCGCTGCGGTCTGGGAAACTCTATAGTACGATATTTTCCACATATCCACCATGCGTAGCAATAATATGGCGTAGTCTCTGAATGAAATTACCCGAAACCTTTGACAACGTGTCTGGCGGAATGGCTTCACATGCAGATGAGATGTACTGCTTCAGCTGTTCAATTGTTTCTGTATTCTGGCGGTACACCTGGTCTTTCAAGTGTCCCCACAGAAAGAAGTCACAGGGGTTCATGTCTGGCGAATAGGGAGGCCAATCCACGCCGCCTCCTGTATGTTTCGGATAGCCCAAAGCAATCACACGATCATCGAAATATTCATTCAGGAAATTAAAGACGTCGGCCGTGCGATGTGGCCGGGCACCATCTTGTATAAACCACGAGGTGTTCGCAGTGTCGTCTAAGGCAGTTTGTACCGCCACAAATTCACGAAGAATGTCCAGATGGCGTGATGCAGTAATCGTTTCGGATCTGAACAATGGGCCAATGATTCCTTTGGAAGAAATGGCGGCCCAGACCAGTACTTTTTGAGGATGCAGGGACGATGGGACTGCAACATGGGGCTTTTCGGTTCCCCATATGCGCCAGTTCTGTTTATTGACGAAGCCGTCCAGGTAAAAATAAGCTTCGTCAGTAAACCAAATGCTGCCCACATGCATATCGCCGTCATCAATCCTGTGCACTATATCGTTAGCGAATGTCTCTCGTGCAGCAATGGTAGCGGCGCTGAGGGGTTGCCGCGTTTGAATTTTGTATGGATAGAGGTGTAAACTCTGGCGCATGAGACGATACGTGGACGTTGGCGTCATTTGGACCGCAGCTGCAACACGGCGAACGGAAACCCGAGGCCGCTGTTGGATCACCTGCTGCACTAGCTGCGCGTTGCCCTCTGTGGTTGCCGTATGCGGTCGCCCTACCTTTCCAGCACGTTCATCCGTCACGTTCCCAGTCCGTTGAAATTTTTCAAACAGATCCTTTATTGTATCGCTTTTCGGTCCTTTGGTTACATTAAACCTCCGTTGAAAACTTCGTCTTGTTGCAACAACACTGTGTTCTAGGCGGTGGAATTCCAACACCAGAAAAATCCTCTGTTCTAAGGAATAAACCATGTTGTCCACAGCACACTTGCACGTTGTGAACAGCACACGCTTACAGCAGAAAGACGACGTACAGAATGGCGCACCCACAGACTGCGTTGTCTTCTATATCTTTCACATCACTTGCAGCGCCATCTGTTGTTGAAAATTGTAACTACTGTAATTTCGAAAGTTTGTCCGCCTGAAAATGTACTGTTGTCCCAAGCATATTGCAACAAACGGTGTATTTCTATCGCTGCTCGTTTAGTTTTTATTGCCGTGTCAAATATACCGGTCATTTTTGAAACACCCTGTATAAGCCGCCGCATAGCGTCTTTAAGCCTGTGAGCCTGTTCGCAGACGACGTAGTTTTGTATGAGGAAGTAACTTCGTCAGGCGCGTGTTATGGAAAGCAGAGAGACGAACATGTGGTCAGTATGTGCGTAGGTTGACTATTGTCTCTACACTTAATTACATAAAATAGAATGCAGAAGAACAGAAAAAAATGTCCATCAGACTACGTTATCTGTGGTCAGTGACTGGAATCCGTCGGGAACTTCTACTATACAGCATTGTTTCTTTAGAGCGATTGAAGGGACGAGCAACCGCATGCATCCAGCCACGTGAAGGGCAGACACCTGACTCAGTTCGGAATCCGAAAGAAGCGAAATTCACTGACGAAAGAAGTCGCTTACGAAATCCTTGTCCGATCGATTGAGTATTACTCGTCGGCCTGTGATCCCTGCCAGGTTCGATTAAGTGAAGTCACAGAAAAGATTCAAAGAAGAGTTGTACAACAAGTCACGGATCTGTTCAGGCGCATAAGAGCGTCTCAGAGATGCTGTGGATGACGCCACAATGAAGGCATGAGGCATGTTGTACAGCTTAACTCACGAACTTTTGTGATCCTATATTCCAGATTGGTGAAGAAACATACTCCTTTCTGCACTGTGCAGGGGTTGCACAAAAATACGAAAAAGCAGCGAGAAATGCGTGTTTGAACTTATATATCTACATCTACATGGATAATCTCCAAATTACATTTAAGTGCCTGCCAGAGGGTTCATTGAACCACCTTCACGATTCTCTATTATTCCAATCTCGTATAGCGCGCGGAAATAATGAACACCTATATCTTTCCGTACGAGCTCTGATTTCCCTTATTTTATCGTGGTGATCGTTCCTCCCTATGTAGGGCGGTGTCAACAAAATATTTTCACATTCCAAGGAGAAAGTTAGTGATTGGAATTTCGTGAGAAGATTCCGTCGCAACGAAAAACACCTTTCTTTTAATGATTTCCAGACCAAACCCTGTATCATTTCTGTGGCACTCTCTCCCATATTTCGCGATAATACAAAACGTGCTGCCTTTCTTTGAACTTTCGATGTACTCCGTCAGTCCTATCTCGTAAGGATCCCACACCGCGCAGCAGTATTCTAAAAGAGGACGGACAAGCGAAGTGTAGACAGTCTCCTTAGTAGGTCTGTTACATTTTCTAAGTATCCTGTCAATAAAACGCAGTCTTTGGTTAGCCTTCCCCACAACATTTTCTGTGTTCTTTCCAATTTAAGTTGTTCGTAATTGTAATACCCAGGTATTTAGTTGAATTTACGGCTTTTAGATTAGACTGATTTATCGTGTAACCGAAGTTTAACGAGTTCCTTTTAGCACTCATGTGGATGACCTCACACTTCTCGTTATTTAGTGTCAACTGCTACTTTTCGCAACATTCAGATATTTTTTCTAAATCGTTTTGCAGTTTACTTTGATATTGTGATGGCTTTAATAGTCGATAAACGACAGCGTCATCTGCAAACAACCTAAGACGGCTGCTCAGATTGTATCCCAAATCGTTTATATTGATAAGGAACAGCAAAGGGGCTATGACACTCCCTTGGGGAACGCCAGAAATCACTTCTGTTTTACTCGATGAGTTTCCGTCAATTACTACGAACTGTGACCTCTCTGACAGGAAATCACAAATCCAGTCACATAACTGAGACGATATTCCATAAGCACGCAATTTCACTACGAGCCGCTTGTGTTGTACAGTGTCAAAAGCCTTCCGGAAATCCAGGAATACGGAATATGCAGATGCTTGTCGAGCCTGCAGGTTGCGCTGATGTCTTTGACCACGAATAGCACCTGTGAAATATCCTCAATACCTTGCAAGTGTCAGTCATAGTCAGAAGAAGAGTTATGGACAGTTGTGAGTGAGTTATGTCGCAATTAAGTGAATTGGAACGCGGGAAAATTGTTGGTGCGCTTATGTTAGGTGGTTCCGTAACGAAAGGGGCGTAAGTGTTTAGTGTTTCAAGAGGCACTGTATCTAAAATTTATACTGCACACAGGGAAAGAGGAAAAACGGTATTCGCCAAGTCACAACGCGGGCGAAACTGTGTGTATTGAGTGATCGTAGCAGACGATGATTGAATAGGATTGAAAATAAGGGGATGAGAGCTGTAACAGTCACTGGAGAATTAAGTGTGGCACTCGCGTACCCTGTCACCACTAAAACAGCACGGAGGGACCTGCATAAGCAGGGGCACCGAGCGAGGTGGTGCAGTGGTTAGCACACTGGACTCGCATTCGGGAGGACGACGGTTCAATCCCGTCTCCGACCATCCTCATTTAGGTTTTCCGTGATTTCCCTAAATCGCTCCAGGCAAATGCCGGGATGGTTCCTTCGAAAGGGCACGGCCGACTTCCTTCCCTAATCCGATGAGACCGATGACCTCGCTGTTTGGTCTCCTCCCCCAAACAACCCAACCCAACCCATAAGCAGGGAAGTGCAGGATGAGTTGGCATTCCAAAACCGCTCATCAGTGATGCAAATGTATAAAACAACATAATGCCGCAGTCATGAAACGTGGGCTAAGGACCAATAGAAGAGAGTCATTAGGTCAGATGAGTCTCGTTTCACACTGTTTCCAACTTCTGGCCGATTTTACGTCCCAAGAGTGACATAGCGGGATTCACTGATGACTGGGGCAGCCATATCGTGGTGTTCCACGAATCCCAAGGGTATTGTGAAAGGTCTCATTAACGCCAAGGGTTATGTGACCATTTTGGCTGATCAGGCCCATCCCATGGCACAATGTTTGCTCTCCAGTGGTGATACTTCGCACACAGTGGACAGGGCACCTGTTCGCACAGCTCGCATCATCTGTGAGCACGAGGATGAATTGTTTCATGTCCCATGGTGACCACATTCACCATATCCCAATATTATTCAGCTTTTGTGGCCGACTTTACATAGTAGGGTACGTGATCGCAATCCACTTCCAGCAGCGTTACCTGAATTCGTCACTATTTCGCAGGAAGTCTGGTATAAGATTCCCCCGAAAAGCATAGGGGATTTGTACGTATGCAACCCCTCTCGACCGTAAGCTGTTCTGAATGCCAGCGGGTTTGCTACGGAGTATTCCACATGGTAAGGTGTTGACTTTTTGATGTTTCTGTAAGTTGTATTAGTGCATAGGGATGACCTAAACGCTGTTGAGGAACAGAAATTCCTGTCTAAGCGATGGTAAAGTCTGCGTGTGCCGAGTCCTTCACGATGGAAGGGAGAAAGGAAGGACGTAAGGTCAGGGTTCAACGTCACATCGACGACGATATCATATGAGATGGAGTGGAAGCTGGCGTAGACGAAGGATGGGGAAAGAAACTGAGTTTTTTTGTAGATACATCGCGATATTTGTCTTAAGAGGTTTAGGGAATGCAAGGGAAAGCTGAAGCTGGACGACTGGGTGGTGACTTGAACCAGTGGCCTCTATAGTACGAGTCCATTTGTAACACATTTCATGGCCATTCATGTCTGCTAGCTCTGCCAACCATTGTAGTAGTCTGGACCAATACCCGGCTATAAGGAGAAAAAAGAATTTCTTCGACCTGAAATGGCACACGTGGTCTTACCCTAATCTTCATAAAAGTGCTTTGGCTGTAATCTTGAGTGGTGTCGTGCTCTACTTTGTACACACAGTTGGACAAAGAGACCAGTCTGTTGAATTAACACACACAATCAAACAATACGATTCGATGCTTGGTGCTGAAAGACATGTTTTATCGCTCTCCACAGCTGTGACTGAAGTGAACACATGTGGAACTATTTATACACATTATTAGTCTTGATTGGTAAGCTTACAGACAAGCAGCGAAAAACAATGAATTGCGTTATACACTCCTGGAAATTGAAATAAGAACACCGTGAATTCATTGTCCCAGGAAGGGGAAACTTTATTGACACATTCCTGGGGTCAGATACATCACATGATCACACTGACAGAACCACAGGCACATAGACACAGGCAACAGAGCATGCACAATGTCGGCACTAGTACAGTGTATATCCACCTTTCGCAGCAATGCAGGCTGCTATTCTCCCATGGAGACGATCGTAGAGATGCTGGATGTAGTCCTGTGGAACGGCTTGCCATGCCATTTCCACCTGGCGCCTCAGTTGGACCAGCGTTCGTGCTGGACGTGCAGACCGCGTGAGACGACGCTTCATCCAGTCCCAAACATGCTAAATGGGGGACAGATCCGGAGATCTTGCTGGCCAGGGTAGTTGACTTACACCTTCTAGAGCACGTTGGGTGGCACGGGATACATGCGGACGTGCATTGTCCTGTTGGAACAGCAAGTTCCCTTGCCGGTCTAGGAATGGTAGAACGATGGGTTCGATGACGGTTTGGATGTACCGTGCACTATTCAGTGTCCCCTCGACGATCACCAGTGGTGTACGGCCAGTGTAGGAGATCGCTCTCCACACGATGATGCCGGGTGTTGGCCCTGTGTGCCTCGGTCGTATGCAGTCCTGATTGTGGCGCTCACCTGCACGGCGCCAAACACGCATACGACCATCATTGGCACCAAGGCAGAAGCGACTCTCATCGCTGAAGACGACACGTCTCCATTCGTCCCTCCATTCACCCCAGTCGCGACACCACTGGAGGCGGGCTGCACGATGTTGGGGCGTGAGCGGAAGACGGCCTAACGGTGTGCGGGACCGTAGCCCAGCTTCATGGAGACGGTTGCGAATGGTCCTCGCCGATACCCCAGGAGCAACAGTGTCCCTAATTTGCTGGGAAGTGGCGGTGCGGTCCCCTACGGCACTGCGTAGGATCCTACGGTCTTGGCGTGCATCCGTGCGTCGCTGCGGTCCGGTCCCGGGTCGACGGCACGTGCACCTTCCGCCGACCACTGGCGACAACATCGATGTACTGTGGAGACCTCACGCCCCACGTGTTGAGCAATTCGGCGGTACGTCCACCCGGCCTCCCGCATGCCCACTATACGCCCTCGCTCAAAGTCCGTCAACTGTACATCGGTTCACGTCCACGCTGTCGCGGCATGCTACCAGTGTTAAAGACTGCGATGGAGCTCCGTATGCCACGGCAAACTGGCTGACACTGACGGCGGCGGTGCACAAATGCTGCGCAGCTAGCGCCATTCGACTGCCAACACCGCGGGTCCTGGTGTGTCCGCTGTGCCGTGCGTGTGATCATTGCTTGTACAGCCCTCTCGCAGTGTCCGGAGCAAGTATGGTGGGTCTGACACACCGGTGTCAATGTGTTCTTTTTTCCATTTCCAGGAGTGTATGACAAGTTGTAGATCTTGTACTCTAAATGTATTTACTACAACGCTTGTCCACAGGATACAACTTAACTCTCGGTATATACAAGTCTGACATAGCTCGGCAGAGCGATGGTGTGACGCCTCTGTTCACTGGAAGCAGAAGTAGAACTTGAACTGAACTCGAGACGGAATCCAGACGGAAGTCTAGACGAACCTTCTCGCTTGTCCCTGGAGGCCGTATTTCATAATAGCCGCACAGCAGTGACACCTCGCAACTACTTGCGAGTGGAGAGCGGGTGAGGGTGGGCATGACTCAAGCCTCGTCCGGGACTGGTGCCACCAGCGACGTTGCGTGGACATGCAGCATCTTTGCGGTGGTCGACAGTTGATGTCAGGTTATCGATGACCCCCCCACCCCCCACTTAAACATCCGTACTTTGTTAGATTGTGCACGACGGACAATTGCAGGGGCAGGAGCTGAGACACAAATCGACAGTGAGCACCCATCCATATCTCTACATTCGCCCTGAGCGTGGCAACTGAAAAGCCAGCCACAGGATGCGCTGCGGCTCGATATCGGTAGGCGCATACTCGGGCGTTGACGCAGATGAGGCGACGAGGACGGCGACGGGAATCTCTGGGGTCACTGGCCAGGTGACGAGATGCGACTCCTCTGCCGGCTGCGGCTCCAGGTCGTCATCTGCAGGTGTCCTCAACTGAGGAGAGGACCGCGCTGCAGGAGGAAGCGATTGCGTCTGTGACGGTGACCGCTGCAGACCATGGCAACGAACTGGGCGGCAGGATCTCGAAAATTAACAGGCCTAAGCTGGTTTTGATGGTCCCAATGCAGCCCCGTTGGGCTCTAGACGACGTAGGTGCACTGCAGAAGCTCATCAGACACTACATCATATTCCCATCAGTGACCCCTGCTGGAGACTCTATACAAAAACCAGTTGCTGGGGCTCAAACATAGAAGTGGGCGGTGATGTGGAAATCCTCTGAGACAGACGCAGGAGGTGGAGCAATTTCCTATGATGGCGACCTTTAGGAGTTCTTCTGGTGACTTGCCACCCTGGGGAAGGAGCGGTAAGACCACGGAAACACCTAGAGGACCTGATCGCATGAGTGAGTGGCAGGTAGCTTGTCCATTTGGGCTTTGAAGATTATAACAAAACTTCCGCCTCTCCGTTGCGCTGGGGATGGAAGGGCGCCGTGAGGATTTGATGTATGGCGTTGTCACTGCAAAACTGTCCATATGCAACGTAAACTGTGGCCCAATATCAGACAGAATTAATTCCAGCAACCCTTCAATACAAAAAATTGAAGTCAGGGCCGACACAGTATTGACGTAATGGAGATCATGGGAACGACAAAGGGGGACTTGTTGCAAGCGTCCACCACCAATAACCAGCACGTATTTCAGTACGGACCAAGAAAGTATATGTGCAGCCGCTGCCACATTCCAGCAAGGTGCGGCCAATCAGTGTAATGTTGAACGGGGGAGCGACCAGATGCTCCACCCACATGGCACACTGTGAAGACATCGCCGCTACCTGAGAGTCCATCCTCCACTCTGTACAATGACGTCTGGCTAACTGTTTGGTCCAGATGACACCTAATGATCCTGGTGCAGCAGTTCGAGTATTTCTCCCTGCAGGGACTGAGGAACTACTATGCGGCCATCGGCACTTTCTTTAAGAAGGAGGAGGACGCCCATTTCCACAGACATGCCTGGAGACCACCCTTGGCTAACAAACTTGAGAACCATACTCAAAGCCGGGTCGGATGCCGTTTGTCTTGCCACTCGGGTAGAAGTAACCGGAAATTCTTATAACATGTGCATCTCCTGAGAGATAACGTGGAAACAGGAGTCCTCCGATGAATCAGAGCTGGTGACAGAGCCCACTAGTAACCGCGACAGTAGGTCAACATTGGGATGCTTTGTAGTAGGCCGATACATCAGTTCACACTGGTTATTTGACAAAAATAAGGCCCACTGGTGTATCTTTTGTAATGCCTGAGCTGGGACACAGTGGTAGTAACCAGACAGTGCCGTCATCGACCAGTGGTCCGTAATCACATAAAAACGGTGTCCGTATACTGATGGGACTGAGTAACTCCGTAATTGACAGCCAGGGCCTCTTTTTTCCAGTTGATTGTAAGTGTGACTGCCTTTTTCAGAGCCTTTGATGCAAAGACAGCCGTCCCGTCTGTGGAGGCTGTGCTGTGTGACACGCACCGATACCGTAAACGGAGTCGTCCACTGCAAGGACGACAGATCTGGTGGGGTCGAAGAGCACAAGACACCGCTCAGTTAGGAGTGCATCCTTTAACGGCGGAGAAACTGTCTGACAGTCTCAGGAACAAACGAAAGGAACACCCTTGCAGCGCAAACGATTTAATGGACACGTGATCAGAGCTGTGTTGGCTACGAATCGAATATTATACGTCAATTTTCCCGTGCAGTTCGTTATATTTGTGGGAACAGGCAAGTCACGAATGGCACATAAATGCGATTGAGACGGATGAATGCAGTGTGCATTAATCCGCCTGTGATACTGTGAGCGCGGAAATGTGCCATAAACTGGGCCAAACATTGTACCCAATCTTCGCCTTGGCCCACAAATCCTCGGAACTTTGGCGCTCGAGTCACTTGCTTCAATGGTTGAGCTGGAACAGGTAAGTGCGGCGGTTGTGGCGCTGGTGCTGCTTGTAACATGCTTTGCAGTGCTTGTAGTACTTGGTCAAAAGCTGCCTCTGTAACTGTACAATTTGAGGTAACGACTTTATATGATTGACATTGTGTCAATCGTTGGAAGCGATCTGAAAGTTATGTTATTCTTGAAGAATCAAGCCTGCGAAGATCGCTAGTAATTCTTTTTATTACTATTGCCGGTGTCTACAGATCTGTGCTGTCGTCATCTGATCTGAAACTTACAGAAACAAACATCCCAAGAGAAGGTGGTTCAAGTAAATACGATTTCACATAATCACTGTGTACACCACTGCAACATTACCTTGTAACATTATTAGATGTACATGCTTTTTTCAACATCGCAAGTCACATAGTGATGCTGCGTCCAATCGTAAAAAAAGTGCAGGGAACATCAGCATGTTACAAATAAAATACCACACAACTGAAATATACAACATGTTGTGCTGATGTCCCAGCATAAATTAACTACTTGACACCACAATGGCGATTAGCTAGTATAATATTTTCACAGATAAGTTAGTATACAGTTGTTTACATAGTGGTATCCGGTAATCGATAAACTTCGATAAATATGCCTCACTGCAATTATTTATTCTCTCCAACCTCATTAATAATATTTTAAGACAATTTACGTAACATTTTAAATCGCAGATTAAAGAAAAAAGCATTAAATTTTGGAAATACACAATGACATTTTTAATGTAAAATTTTCAATGAAATATACATTATCATGCATTAAATGTCAACTTATAAGAAATTATAATTCAATGTCAGTTTTTAAAAATCAGGTCTACAACGAACATAGTTTAGATTATTCATCGACACAGAGTCAAATCAAAAGGCCTGATACAAGAAGCTCATCAAGGTAACTATAAGCAAGACAAATATAGGCCATAGTCGTGGAACATCCGATGAAATACTATTAGGTTTAAATAATTGTATTCTTCACAGCACGTAAAATGAATTACATTATGTCATACGTGAAAGTGATGCGGTGCTCTTGGTCTAAATACAGTGTGTTCATTAAAGAATTATGGGTTTACGTGTCAGCGTAACCACATAGCGAGTTATTGAAATTATTTACAAGTATTGCAAAATGTTGTGGAGATCATAGTATTGTTCCCGAGGTTTACATGAGACCATATGCACCGAATGACGAAAAAATTTACCTGTATTGTGGAATTCAAAGTTTGCGTATGCTAAAGTGCTTATAGTTTACACCTTCTAATTTTTAGCTTAAGTAGGCGCTAAGTAAATCCGGAAATTAGACGTGATTTGAATAACTTCTTCATATATGAACGAAATTTCTATAAGTAAATAACTCTGTGCTCGATGTTTATGTTTATTACAGTACACAAGATTTTGTGCAAGTATGTGCAACAATAAATACATCATCATAGGCATAAGTGTGACAGTAAAGAATTGAAGATTACATGAAAATGACATGACTCCCGGTTATAATCTGAGTCGGTGTTCGAGTTTGCACTGTAAGTTATACTTCCGCCACTGTACATTCTCCTTTCGTACACGCAGTTGGAAAAAGAACACAGTATATTGAATTAACACACACATTCAAACAACAGAACTCTTTGAAACTTCCTGGCAGATTAAAACTGTGTGCCCGACCGAGACTCGAACTCGGGACCTTTGCCTTTCGCGGGCAAGTGCTCTACCAACTGAGCTACCCAAGCACGACTCACGCCCGGTACTCACAGCTTTACTTCTGCCAGTATCTCGTCTCCCACCTTCCAAATCTTACAGAAGCTCTCCTGCGAACCAGGAAGTTTCATATCAGCGCACACTCCGCTGCAGAGTGAAAATCTCATTCTGGAAACATCCCCCAGGCTGTGGCTAAGCCATGTCTCCGCAGTATCCTTTCTTTCAGGAGTGCTAGTTCTGCAAGTTTCGCAGGAGAACTTCTGTAAAGTTTGGAAGGTAGGAGACGAGATACTGGCAGAAGTAAAGCTGTGAGTGCCGGGCGTGAGTCGTGCTTCGGTAGCTCAGTTGGCAGTCCGCTGTTAGCAGCGGTGGGGCAAGGTCGTCGTGCCTGTGTCCCCCTGTTAGCGCACCGCGCGCGCGAGTGTTTACTGTTTACCTTCAGCTGCGGCGAGTGTCACGCGTCCGTGTCTCGGTAGTGCCATGGCGCACTCGTATCGCAAGTCCACCATTAAGATCACATTTCAAGCGGACTACGCAAGACCTCGAGCACTTGACATTGAACGTTTCATCCGAGAAGAACTTCATATTGCACCTCAAGACATCATTGGGATCCACTTTTCTATAACACAAAGTGTCGTCTACATAAAAAGATCAATGAAAAGGCGTGCACTGATGTTGTGTGTCGATACGCTCATGGACTTAAATTCAAGCATTCTGATGGTCACATAGGAACTGTCACGATCGACCACGCTGGATCAGGCCTTCGCACTCTGAGGGTCTTCGAGCTGCCATTCGAAGTCCCGCCAGATGTTGTGGTGACAGCTTTCAAACCATACGGCAATGTGCTAAGCCACTTGGCTGAAAAATGGCAAACGTTTGAAACGTACCCCGTCTTAAATGGAGTGCGACAAATTAAGATTGAACTGACGAAGCATGTGCCATCCTATTTAGTAATTGGCGGCTGCAGAGCCATTGTCATGTACAACGGACAACCGCGTACTTGCGCCGGCTGTGGCCAGGAAGGACATGTTCGATCGGCCTGCATTCAACGCCGACTGACTCAGACACCGGTTGGTGAAGTTCCATCCCCGGCGACGCCTACTTCACTCCCAATCACTTATGCAGCGGCTGCAACCGCAACAGCTGTTCCTGCCCAGGATCGTAACACCTTATTGCAGTCAGTGGTCGATGACAGTGTGGCGGACAGCATATCCCCCTCTACGACGTCATCGGCAGACTTGCCTCAAGACGGTGATCAATTGTGCCACCAAGACGAGCCTAAAGAGAAGATGGAAGTAGCAACTGAAATTGTCCTGACCTCTGCCTTCCTACCAATGGAGACCGCATCAGATGATTGTCGCCCGCACTCTGACACAGAACAACGTGTCCGGAAACAACGGTCCCCTCGAAAACGCAAGAAACGGCGCCATACGCCATCCGATGATTGCCTGCTTCGGATGTGTGACTCGGACGAACATCCGGCGTCGGACGACAATCAGGACTCTACCACCACAACTCACCCTTCCCGTCACGATGCTACGGCGGATACAATTTCTGAGCCTCAGTCTGACAACATCACTTCTGCTACTGAACATGCGCGCGAGCGCTCTACTGACAGCACTGATCAACATTTACCAATTGCTGCATCTAATTCTTGGGCGGATGATGTCGAGGATGAGCCACAGCACCAGGAGGATGCCGAAGGCAGAGATGCTCCCGCGGCTGTACCCAGCACCGACCAACAACAGTGACTACGGCTGTATCGTCAGCCTATGTGGCGCCGCCCCTGCCGCCCACACCTGGCCTCCTACACAACCCAGTTGCCGACCTGGCTGACCAAACGTACCGTCTAGCGACGATTAACATCAACAACATATGTGCCCGACATAAATTAAAGATGCTACAGGACCTGCTCAACGCAGCAGACATCGACATTGCGCTCCTTCAAGAGGTGTATGTCACAGACTTCAAGGTACCCTATGGCTACAAGACTTGGGTCTCACATGCGTCTGCAAATGGCAGTGGTGTGGCGATCCTCCTCCGCGAAGGTATATCCGCAGACGACGTCGAGTATCTCCCTGACGCCAGAGGCATGGCTCTTACTATCCAAGGAGTCAAACTTATTAACATCTATGCACCGTCAGGATCTGGTCGGCGTCGGGAACGATCCACCTTTTTCGCTCATACAATCACGCCCCTCTTTATGGGCCGTCAGGACGCCTTGATAATGGGAGGGGACTTTAACTGTAGCCAAGCACCTAAGGATCAGTTACCACATCATTCTCCCTGCGCAGAACTTACGACAATTATAAATAATCTTCAATTGGTGGACTCGTGGGAACATGTTTGTGGCGATCGGCCCGGATTTACTCACTACACCAGCCATTCCTCCAGCCGCATCGACCGGATTTACATCTCGCGCTCCATAGCGGTGGGGACAAGAGCTGCCGAAGTTTGGCCCACAGCTTTTTCTGACCACGAGGCCTACATCTGCGCTATTACCCTCGGCCGCCAGAAGGTATGGCACAGCCGTGGTCCTTGGAAGTTGAACGCCGCCCACCTCGCTTCTCAGGAATGCCGCCGCCTTATAGAGAACACGTGGGACTCTTGTAGCCGCCGGCGTGGTACCTACCGGTCTACACTGTCGTGGTGGTTACTCTGCGCCAAACCAGCCCTCCGGAAGACCTTGATAGGCTACGGCCGAGATGTTGCAGCATGGAAGAGACATACCATGGACTTTTACTACAGCATCTTAAGGGAATGTACAACACTGCCGTACTCACCTGCACGGCAGATGACGGTGAACCGTGCCAAGGCACAGATCATCAGATTAACACGTTGCCACCTTGAGGGTGCGATCGTCAGAGCGCGCACTCAAGACAGAGTGGCCCAGGAGGAACCGTCTATGTACCACGTCATTGCAGAACGACGGCGCCGACGCAGGACACTGATCCACGCTATCACGACGGACGACGCCTTGATACCCAGCGCGACATAGGAAACGCCCTTCATGCTCACTACACTAGGCTGTACTCGGAACATCGACATCCCCCAGAGGTGATCGCCGAAGTCTCTCAACTCACTTATGGCTCGATCTCTCCGACAGCGGCGGCGGATTTGACTGCAGATGTAACGGAAGAGGAAATCATTGAAGCAATACAGGCTGGGGCTGCTCATAAGTCCCCAGGACCTGATGGCCTTCCTCTGGAATTTTACCGGACGTATTAACAATTGCTGGCACCAGCATGGACTGATATTTGCCGCGATCTTATGTCTCCGACGACGCAGATACCTGGGGCCTTCCTAGAAGGACTGATTGTGCCTATACACAAACCACGAGGCGGATCCAGGATCAGTGACTATCGGCCCTTGACCTTACTCAACAGTGACCTGAAGATTTTCACCCGGCTTCTGGCGGCACGCCTAAAGCGATCAGTACGATGTGTTGTGTCGCAGGACCAGGCATCGTTAGGTGGTGACCATAATATTCGCACTGCATTGTGCCGATATAGAGATATGATCGCGCTAGCCAAAGCTCGCCAACTGCTAGGAGTTTTGGCCTCACTCGACTTTAGCCAGGCCTTTGACAGAGTCGACCACACCTTTTTGATGGAGGTACTGCGACACATGGGGTATCCGGACGTCATAGTTAATGTACTGATGCGTCTCCTACGCGGCGTGACGTCCAAGGTGTTATATAATGGCCGTCTTACGCCGCCGATACAGATCCAGCGATCGGTGCGACAAGGCTGCCCTCTTTCGGCGATATTGTACGCCCTCGTCTTGGAACCACTCCTCTGCGGCCTCCGACAACGCCTGACTGGAATATCCCTTGGTGGACACACTTTTTGCTGCACTGCCTATGCGGATGATCTGGTACTCCTTCTTCGCAATAATGACGAAGTTCGTGCAGCACTGGCGTGGGTGGCGACCTAGGCGCGGCATCGGGGAGCCATCTCAATCTCCACAAATCACACTCCCTGTCTATAGGCAGAGGCCTACCTGACGAGAGTGTCGCACCGCTAAGAATCAGTGACACAATCCGCTGTCTTGGCATTGATTTCACATCTGACATGAAGCGTTCAACAGCCCTTAACTACAGGCGTTTATTGAATCAGATGAGAGCAGGAATAAGTGACCACCGTCTGCGACATCTAGACCTCCTGCAACGGACACGATATGCTAACGTCTATTAGGCGTCACGTATCCCCCATTTTGCACAGATACTCCCCGTACCACCTACCCTGGCTCACCGCATGTTGGCGGTTTTGGGATCCTTTGTTAATATGGGCATGTTATTTAAGATTCGTTACGAGTCCCTAACCCTCCCGAGGAGCAGAGGGGGTTTAGGCCTTTGTCATGTTCAGAACAGAGCGAAGGCCCTGTTCGTCAGCTGTCACCTGCAACTGTGGCGACGAAGTCCGACGTGCCTCACAAGTCTCTTACTGGAAGCCTTACGACCAATCTCACTCGCACCCCCTGTGATGATATCGGACATCCCAGCACCTTTCTTCTACATTAGCCAGTTCTTCCTTGAATTAAGCTACATCCGCACCGCACTACTACCCACACGCTTGATGATGACGAGGGCGGTATATGCTGCCATGCAAATGAACAGGACGCCGAATGTGATTGAAAGCAAACACCCCAACACCAAGTGGCGCGCGGTGTGGCAGGCAGTGAATGCCACCACCCTTGATACTAACGTGCAATCTGCATGGTACGTAACTGTTAATGGGAAACAGTTGTGCCAGTCCCGCCTACATCACATCCACCTAGCTGATTCACCCTTGTGTGCCACATGCCAAATGATTGACACGGATGAACATCGTTTCGAATGCGGCAAAGGACGTTTGGTATTTGGTGCGTCAGATATTGGCTTTACTCACACGCACGATTCCCGACAGGATAACTACCCGATCACTTCTTTTCCCTGATAAGATTTATTTCCCAAGAGCAAAAACGAACTCTGTGACGTGGATCAGCGGCCACGCTGTTCACTACCTGTTCGGTAATGGCGAAAAGACGGTACCCGATTTTTGGTATTACCTCAACGAACGACATTGTGCGATCGTCAAGAACCCTAAATATAGGCAATATTTTTCTAATTTTTTTTGGAACGCATTCCATAATCCGCCTCGCAGCTGGATTATCGATGACATGAGAAGATAACCATAGCACCTCTTCCCAGTTCCTTTTTTTTATGAGATTGAACAAACAACGGAAACAACACAGCAACGAGAAGACAGTCATCGAAAAATTCGCAGCGGGCTATAGTATGGAGCATCCTTTGTCGTAACGGGACGACTTCCTATTATTCTGTTTATGTAGCCGAAGAGGAACGGCCATCCTTTTATCCATTTGTATAAAAAAAAAAAAAAAAGTTGGTGGAGCACTTGCCCGCGAAAGGCAAAGATCCCGAGTTCGAGTCTCGGTCGGGCACACATTTTTAATCTGTCAGGAAGTTTCATATCAGCGCACACTCCGCTGCAGAGTGAAAATCTCATTTTGGAAACAGAACTCTTTGTTTAGTACTGCCACGATTGAAGCGACGCAATTTGCAATCATTTATACAGTTATGACTCTTGATTGGCAAGTGTACAAAGAAGCAGTCGAAGACACTGGGTTATGTGGTATGGCAGGTCTGTAGATCTCGAACTCTGAATGTTCTTAGTGCAGTTATTACACTTGTCCTCAGGACTCAGCTTGACGCTCGATATACACAAGTCTCACATAACTCGGCTTGTGGACTATAGCATTCGCGACTTGATCAGTTCCACGCTGTTTCACGGGAACGAGCATACCAGATTTCTCTCCTAAGACGAGCGGAAGCAGAAGTAGACTCGATCTGAACTTCGCACGGGACTGCCCCGTACGTTCCGTGCGGACGAATTTCATAACCGCTGCGCAATTGCCTGGGGGCGTGGCTCAAACTTCGTCCGGATTGGCGGCGCTGCGTCGACATGCAGCTTCTCTGCGGTCGATTGCTGGTGTGACGTTATCGATGATCGAGATATCAGAGCTGGCTTGGAGGGAGCATAATTTCCTCATGACAGCTGGTGTTTCCAAAATCCAGTCTTACAGTCCTATCAGAAGACAGCACCTAACAGAAGTGCTGTAAGCACCAGCGAGAAATGGCCACCGAGAATAGCTACGTTCTGTACCTGGCTTTTATTGGCTGAAGTTCTATATATTAGACAATTTCGTGGAGCGGTATGGAGTTCGGCGAAATCCGGAGCTTGCCTGCACGCCTCGTGGGGTTAACGTTTGGTGCCCTCTGCGGCGGAGGTGGTGTTTTCAGTGTGTAGTTCGGAAGTAGGTGATTGTTCGTTATCAAGAAAGTTACTTAGAACAGCACACAAGACTGAAAGAATCCGAAGTGCTTTTTGAAAGATATAAGCGCTATTTGACTCGTATTACAACTGCAACAGATTACAGCGTAATAGTTGTACCAAGTGTCAGAAAAATAGCAGGGCAAATAATTAAATTGATGTATGAGCTGCATGATTTGTTCTCCTACGTATTAAAAATTATTAGACTTGAGTAGAACACAATTACGATAAATAGTCCCACTACCTGTTCCCACGATATACCGCAGATCACATGGTGCAAACTGGGATGCCTTTGTGACAGTCTCCGATGATCGTTTCACTTCTGTTTACGTAAATGGTTGCTTAGACACAGTGTAGCCAAGTTTAAAACGTATGATTTGGTCATCTAATGTATTCCACAACCATATCAAGTGAAGAAGTCACTCTAACTGCCAGTACATGAGCCTATGATGCAAATGTTGTCACATTTACTTTTGACCAAATTGGTTTATATAAGCGAAGATACATGTTTTGGCACGTGACCAGTTTTTGCTACAAGTTTTCAGATGTGAAGGTGGCACGTACTGACTAATACTCGTTATCGAGAATTAATAAATTTGTGGACTAGACTGTGTTATTCAGGGAGTGTGACCAGTTGCTTCGTGTTCCTCACCCGGGACGTACGACGGGTCTTCTGGAGTGGAGACTCTTCCAATAGAAAACGCAACGATTCCAGGGAGAGCACAAACAAAAACGTCAGCCGGGAGAAAGTGGAAGAGTCGGCAAACACCAGCTGAAGTGACACTTCGCAGGCGCGAAAACTACCGCCTCTGAGAGCACTCCGCTGGCGTCGTTTCTCAGTAGGGACGGCCGCTGTGGCCGAGCGGTTCTAGGCGCTTCAGTCTGGAACCGCGCGACCGCTACGGCAGCAGGTTCGAATTCTGCTTCGGACATGGATGTGTGTGACGTCCTTATGTTAGTTAAGTTTATGTAGTTCTAAGTTCTAGGGGACTGATGACCTCAGATGTTGAGTCCCATGGTGCTCAGAGCTATTTGAACAATTTCTTCTCAGTAGGGCGCGAAGCGTCGCAGTGATAAGGCAATAAATGACCCATTGGACACCCATTCTCGAGGATGGCAGTTCAAACACCCGTCCAGTCGCCCAGATTGAGATTTTTTCTACTGTTTTCCTTAAAGCCCAGAGACAGATGCTGCAATGGTTCCTTTGAAAAGCACCGGTCGATTACCTTCCCTATCCAAATTTGTGTTCTGTCTGTAATGAGACATAAAACTGCAATACTCATTCCTTCCTTCATTGTAGGTACGTGAAAAGGAATGGTATTTTCTCCTGAACGTCTAGTGTGTCTCGATCGGAGGATTACATGTGGAATAAAATGAGTCAGCTGTTCACGTTTGAAAACTTTAGCATATTTATAATGCAAATTCTGTTATTAAATAAAAGTTTCTCGTTACATTTAAAATATGGGGTATTTCATAATTCCCATTACAGGCTGGTAGGGGTTGTAGATGTAACTTTGTACATAACGTGTCGATAACCGAAACATACACTACTGGCCATTAAAATTGCTACACCAAGAAGAAATGCAAATGATGAACGGGTATTCATTGAACAAATATATTATACCAGAACTGACATGTGATAACATTTTAACGCAATTTCGGTGCATAGATCTGGAGAAATCAGTATCCAGAACAACCACCTCTGGCCGTAATAACGGCCTTGATACGCCTGGGCATTGAGTCAGAGCTTGGATGGCGTGTACAGGTACAGCTGCCCATGCAGCTTCCACACGATACCACAGTTCATCAAGAGTAGTGACTGGCGTATTGTGACGAGCCAGTTGTTCGGCCACCATTGACCAGACGTTTTCAATTGGTGAGAGATCTGGAGAACGTGCTGGCCAGGGCAGCAGTCGAACATTTTGTGTATCCAGAAAGTCCCGTACAGGACCTGGAACATGCGGTCCTGCATTATCCTGCTGAAATGTAGGGTTTCGCAGGGATCAAATGAAGGGTAGAGCCACGGGTCGTAACACATCTGAAATGTAACGTCCACTGTTCAAAGTGCCGTCATTGCGAACAAGAGGCGACCGAGACGTGTAACCAATGGCACCCCATACCATCACGCCGTGTGATACGCCAGTATGGCGATGACGAATACACGCTTCCAATGTGTGTTCACCGTGATGTCGCCAAACACGGATGCGGCCATCATGATGCTGTAAACAGAACCCGGATTCATCCGAAAAAAAATGACGTTTTGCCATTCGTGCACCCATGTTCGTCGTTGAGTACACCATCGCAGTCGCTCCTGACTGTGATGCAGCGTCAATGGTAACCGCAGCCATGGTCTCCAAGCTAATAGTCCATGCTGCTGCAAACGTCGTCGAAGTGTTCGTGCAGATGGTTGTTGTCATGCAAACGTCCCCTTCTGTTGACTCAGGGATCGAGACGTGGCTGTACTATCCGTTACAGCCATGCGGATAAGATGCTTGTCATCTCGACTGCTAGTGATACGAGGCCGTTGGGATCCAGCACGGCGTTCCGTATTACCCTACTGAACCCACCGATTCCATATTCTGCTAACAGTCATTGGATCTCGACCAACGCGAGCAGCAATGTCGCGATACGGGAAACCGCAATCGCGATAGGCTACAATCCGACCTTTATCAAAGTCGAAAACGTGATGGTACGCATTTCTCCTCCTTACACGAGGCATGACAACGACGTTTCACCAGGCAACGCCGGGCAACTGCTGTGTGTGTATGAGAAACCGGTTGGAAACTTTCCTCATGTCAGCACGTTGTAGGTGTCGTCACCGGCGCCAGCCTTGCGTGAATGCTCTGAAAAGCTATTCATTTGCATATCACACCATGTTCTTCCTGTAGGTTAAATTTCGCGTCTGTAGCACGTGACCTTCGTGGTGTAGCAATTTTAATGGCCAGTAGTGTATTTTACACCCAAACGACATATTCCCAAGTATACTAGTTGTATAGGTTAGTTGCTGTCTTTAGAATCTGTAATAACAGTATTATTAAGAGCAGATGCGTTTCGATTTATTTTACAGCGTCGTCATACGGTATTTTTCTCTTATGGTTTTGTTTGGTTTGATGATTAACAATTCGCATGCTTTATTTGATACTATAAACAGTAAGAGAAAAAACAGTATTGTTACAGTGACCACTGAACATGGTTCAAAATAAAGCGAAACGCAACTGGCCTTGATTAGACTTTTAATTACACTTGCTAAGGACGGCACTTGACTTATAAACTAGTATATGTGCAATTGTGGAAAAAGGGAGGCCGAAGAACAGAAAAGACAACATGTATATTTGCAAATATATTTTCCTTACAATCTTATCTGCTATCAAGTTTTTGTATGTACATCCCTGTGCCTGGAGGTCTGGATGACCACGGCCGTTCACTATTGTAAGAAAAAACCTACAGCCGTCCTTATGAGGTCAATTATTGTTTGCTACCAGTTTCAGGACAGCGCCTAGAACCGCTCGGCCACTTCGGCCGGCGAAGCTCACTATACTACAAGGAAAATGAGAGACGTTATCTCCTGTTACGGTCTGCAAATGAAAACAATGTAATAGCAGGCGGATTACATTAGTAGCTCTGCTGTTGCACATTAACGGAATAATGTGTTCTCATTTGTTTATTCATTCGTTTGCTGGGTTCTTGGTTCAAATGGCTCTGAGCACTATGGGACTCAACTACTGAGGTCATTAGTCCCCTAGAACTTAGAACTACTTAAACCTAACTAACCTAAGGACATCACAAACATCCATGCCCGAGGCAGGATTCGAACCTGCGACCGTAGCGGTCTTGCGGTTCCAGACTGCAGCGCCTTTAACCGCACGGCCACTTCGGCCGGCCTTTGCTGGGTTCTCTAAGTCGTTCATAATAAGAGGAGCTAGCAGTAGAAAAGATGTGTTTCACAGAATAGCTCTTAACGTAATGTGTTTTAGAGCCCCTTTTCACTTGGTATTTTTTTTTTCTTGCTTTGGTCAATCAATACTAGCACCTTTCAGTAAATGGAATATTTTTTATAATATACTCCGTACCCGCATCTACTTAATCGCCGCTGGCCATTCTGCCGGTTTTCCTGTCTCTGTGATTATGTATTATTTGTTGAACTGCACGCCACATAAGACTATATCTATTCACTGCAAAAGCAAAAATGCAATCATTTACGGAAATACTCTTCAGACATAATTTTAGAACTCTTGTTTACCAGACATTTTTCTCTTTTTTTTTTTACTCTTGTTTGCACCGCTTAAAATAGAAATATGTTTTATCGACACCTGTGTGTAATGCAGTAGACGAGAATGGGGCAAATCGGGAAAGGAAGACGCGGCCAAATGCGTTTACCGATAAGTCTACTGCTGTGGGACATACCGATAAACCGAGTATCGCTCTAGATTAACTTAGTAACGCAATGTCGAAAGTGCACGTAAAATTAGACTATGAAGGAAAATTTATTTGTAAATAGAAATAAACCCATGTTCTCCAAGGGCTCTGGAAGTCTCATGAAACATGTGACAATCATCCTCAAACAGTCTACAAACGCGCCTGACGACTCTCAAGAGACACACGTGGAAATATTGTGCAAGGTCATCATTTTATGAGGTCCCATTCCAACATTTACATATTGACCGAAGTGGAAAAACAATTTTTTTTTTTTTTGCGATACCCTAGTTAACTAGTGTCACATATGTCAGTAGGGCGCTCCCAGATTATTTTAAGATATTGAGGGATTTGACCTTGAAGAGTTAGAAGGTGTGCCATCGCCATACATGTAATTTTGTGACGCATCTGAAGTCATTCCCTCTCCATGGTGAACAGTTCATGTGGTCTGATGCCGGAGACCCTGGAATCGCAGGAATGGCAGTCTCTTTGCCACGCTTCTAAGCGCCACTTTCAGCTCAGTCTTGTGTGGGACCAGGCTGAAAACATTCAAGACTGGCCGATTTAATAATCCACGGTTGCAAAAATGGTTCAAATGGCTCTGAGCACTATGGGACTTAGCTTCTGAGGTCATCAGTCCCCTAGAACTTAGAACTACTTAAACCGAACTAATCTAAGGACATCACACACATCCATGCCCGAGGCAGGATTCGAACCTGCGACCGTAGCGGTCGCGCGGTTCCAGACTGTAGCGCCTAGAACCGCTCGGCCACTCCGGCCGGCTATAAATAAAGAGATGCGATAAGTACCTGTACCATCGATGGGGAAGGTGCAGGAAAGGATGTCGGGAAGACAGTAGCGTGGGGACTGGGGAATGGGTGGAGCCATAATCTGAAGGAGGTAAGGGGTAGAGACCGATGGGGAGGGGGTAACGAAACAGGAAGAGGAACGGGGGAAAATGGTGAAGTGGGACTGGTAGGGTGGAAAAACTGTAGATCGTTTGAGGCTCAGATCTGGCCTAACCCATTGCGCACTATCGTTGTTGACTTACCTGACACACAAGCAAACACCACCGGCTTGCTCGGAGCGCCATTGACCGCCGAGACGCTTTCTCGTCTGTCTCGAGTACTGCTCCTATATCGGCATTCTACAGTTATGTTGCCCCTGCAGTGTTGCCAACAACTCTCCTCTACTTCTCAGCTGGAATTAGAAACACTGTCACGAGCCGGACGTGAGTTTGTCAGTAAAAACTGCCTTTCTGTGCAAGAAAACGAGCGAGCAAAATACACTTAGATTTACATGTGTCGTGTCTGTTCTTTCGGACGTGTCTGTAAGAACAGACACCATACATACAAATATATCCGCCTTGACGGCAAATAATGATACCTTCAGTGCGGATCCATTCTTCCTTCGACCTCTTGCGGGAATCAGGTGAGGATAATGGACAGGGGACATTACGTATGCAGTGTGCGACATATGGGAATTTAGGATGGACTGGAAACGTGCTCGGATGCCCGAACTGTTTGAGTCCACTGCTAGCGATAAGCTTGAAATCCGTGTTCGAGGCCCAGTACAGCGCAAATTTTCATTGGTTGACACTGGATTTATTTCAGTGCTCAATGGCGGGTGATGTTGGGATTATTTTTCGTCATACGTAAATTTATTCTTGATGATTTCGCTGTAGTCGAATCTGCATTTTTAGTATCTCCAAGTTCGTGCTCGAAGCTCTGAAGGGTTTTGCATAAAGAATCTGCTCGCTCCAATATTCCAGGTGTGTGCTATATCTGCTGAAACCCTTGAGCACGCTGGCAAAGAATGTTAGCATTTGAAGTGGGTCGTGAATACACTATGACCCCAAAAATAAGAATCCAATGGATTTAGATCGGAAGGTCGACCAGGGCAGGACGTTGCTGCCCCACGCCCTGTCTGTTTATATGGGAAGCGCTGATTTAAAATTGTTCTTGCTCGCAGAACAAAATGTTGGTGTTCCCCATTGTGCACCAACCATACGTTCAGACGTAAGTGTAGTGGAACCTCTTCGAGCGAAACTTTTAAATGTTCCATTAAAAATTCGCTGTACGATGCTCCAGTCAATGCTCCATTGAAAGTGGCAGGTCCAGTTAATCTGTCTCCAATTATGGCAGCTCAGACATTAACGATAAACTGTTGTCGATGTCTTGTTTCCAAAACTGTACACTGATTCTCGTACTCCCATGTATTGTGAAAGTTCTGCACTTCCTTCCTGATAAACTTTGCTTCATCGGTGAGTAGTACGGAAGTCAAAAGGTGTTGGTCCTGAACACACATTCCTATTAATCAAGTGCAAAAAGCTTTTCTGGTTTGAAACTTTGTTTCAGTAACACCTTGTACCCTCCACAGTGGTATGGATAAAGGATTCACATTCTTAGTTTCTGCTATTTTTCTGGTACTGTTACCATTATTACCCTCAGTATGATGAATTATTTGATCTTCTAAATCAGGCGTTTTAACGCTGTTTGGTTATCTCCAAAAGTACATTAAATGTATTCGCAGTTGCGAATATGGACAACCATCAGCTGTATAATGGAATGACGACAATGGAAATTAGTGTCGGACCGGGACTCGAACGCGAATTTGCCTCTTATCGCGAGATGTCGCCATTTGGCCATTTGTCAACCTCTACACCCGTTCAGGCCCAAACTTTCGTATGTCGTCAACCATGTGCCTACGACCTGCACTCGTAAAACCATTATGTATATTCCCGTGCAGAGTAGACATTTTACTTGATGCATGTGGGTCCGAAGGAACCTTGCATCGTAAATCTGAATAACACAGGCAATGTAATATCGTATCGTATTTTCCCAAAAGGGCCTGTCGTCAGAAGACACTCACGTATTCTTCGAAAGGTGTTATTGTTTGGTTAATGTCGTTTAGGAAATCTTACATCATACAAGCATCTGGCTTCTGACGCATTGCAATTTTCAGGTCCATACATCAACTCCATGTCCTCCATGTACTGATCAGAAATCATTGTAGCCAGAAATGTACAGTGCACTCTAATCCAATAAGAATCTGTCTTGAAGTCAGACACAACACCTCGCTCTCCAGCTGAGGTCGCTAAAGCACGCCTGTTCAGTGGCAGTCCTATCGTAAATAGCCGATTCGACTCTTGGTGGGGGCAGAATGTTCTGGAAACACTAAACAGTAGTCCAATAAGAACTGAGCAAGCTTCCGCTACTGACTGTGTTCTCAATACTTAAACGATTTGTTTATCTAATAGTCCCACAGAGACCAGGATATATATTTCTCTAACAACAGTTAAGTCTGTATAAAAATAAAAAAAGTTGGAAAATAAGCGCTAACATTGAGCAACACTTATCCACAGTAAAATTTAGGAAACATGTTTTGTCTTGTAACATATGTTGCAACCCATCCCTACCCAAGCTCTTCAATGGTCAACATGTCACACATCTCCAAAATCAACACCCATGCAGGACACTGATAGTTGTTCAAATTGAGGCTAAATAATAAAAAAATGATTATGGAAGTGTAATAACTTTTTATAAATATGTGGCTTTTGAAACCAAATGTTTCGTTAGATGGTTCAAATGGCTCTGGGACTTAACATCTGTGGTCATCAGTCCCCTAGAGCTTAGAACTACATAAACCTAACTAACCTAAGGACATCACACACATCCATGCCCGAGGCAGGATTCGAACCTGCGACAATAGCGATCGCGCGGTTCCAGACTGAAGCGCCTAGAACCGCTCGGCCACACCGGCCGGCGTTTCGTTAGATGATGTATCAATTTGTATAATAGTTTGGTTGGATTTTCGGCTTTCTACACAAGACGTGTTCACTGTCGAAATTAATCATGTATTACCCATACTTAAATTCCTTCTCAAGATATCTTTCGATACTGGAAACTTGGCTGTAATTACTGTTTATTACAAACCTTTCTTTCCCTTATAAATCCGTGAGAACATTAACTGAACTTTATCAGAGTCTGTAAGTACGAATATCACAGATAGTATTCTGATGTGTAATTCTTCAGCTACAGATTTTATTTCAAAATCTGAAACATGTCTGCGGATCAGCAACTGTATAAATCTGAAGAGGTTGAAAAAAATCAGCCGACCAGTTTCAAAACAAAGATTTATTCTCCCTTGACCTAGGATTCGATATTTCTAAAAATATCTTCTTCAGAAGGAATGGGCGTTGTTACATCACTGGACTCGCGTTCGAGAGGACGACGGTTCAAACCCGCGTCCGGCCATCCTGATTTAGGTTTTCCGTGATTTTTCTAAATTACTTAACGCAAATGAGGGGATGTTTCCTTTGAAAGGGCACAGTCGACTTCCTTACCCAGCCTTCCCTAATCCGATGGGACTGATGACCTCGCTGTTTGGTCCCCTCCCCCAAACCAACCAACCAACCAACCAACCAACCTTGTTTGTTTGCATGGTGGGTGGTAAATCACATTAGCTGAAGCCGAGCTGCTCTTGTCATATATAAAATTGAGATAAAAACCAGGAACATCACATGACATGGCTTAAGACAGCAGCCAGATTACATTCAGCGTACGTCAAAGAAATGCACAAATGTATTCGCCCACTGATAAGGGCTCTTGTCAAAATAAAATTATAACGGGAGTCAAATGATAAAATATTTGCATAACGTAAGGATACACCCTTCCAGAGAGAAAGGCCTCGTTTTTACATCAGTTTTATATATGACAAGAGGCGCTCCGCTTCAGCTGTTGCAATTTACCATCATGTGATGCAACAAGGCTCACTCCTGCTTAAGAAGATATTTTTAGAAATGTCGAAACCTAGGTCGAGGCCCAATTTCTCGAGAGACGGACTAGCACTCGCCCCAGTTGTACGGACGACTTAGCTATAGCGATGCACACTGACGAAGCCTCGCTCATTTGCAGAGCAGATAGTTAGAATAGCCTTCAGCTAAGTCAATGGCTACGACCTAGCAAGGCGCCACAGCAATTGATAGTTATCGTATGAAGCATGTCTCATCAAGGACGATGTATACAAATGATGGATTAAAGTTAAGTATTCCAGAAGCTACGTACTTTTCTTTATAGCATTCATTACGTATCCTGTTTCAGACCTCACGCCATCCTGCGTGAGCTTATAGCGTGCATTTCGGCCTTCTCTAGCAATATAACAAAACCTTTGTTTTTCAACTGGTTGGCTGATTTTTTGCAATCTCTACAGATTTTATTAACGACTTTTCAGCGTGTAGAACTACACTCCTGGAAATTGAAATAAGAACACCGTGAATTCATTGTCCCAGGAAGGGGAAACTTTATTGACACATTCCTGGGGTCAGATACATCACATGATCACACTGACAGAACCACAGGCACATAGACACAGGCAACAGAGCATGCACAATGTCGGCACTAGTACAGTGTATATCCACCTTTCGCAGCAATGCAGGCTGCTATTCTCCCATGGAGACGATCGTAGAGATGCTGGATGTAGTCCTGTGGAACGGCTTGCCATGCCATTTCCACCTGGCGCCTCAGTTGGACCAGCGTTCGTGCTGGACGTGCAGACCGCGTGAGACGACGCTTCATCCAGTCCCAAACATGCTCAATGGGGGACAGATCCGGAGATCTTGCTGGCCAGGGTAGTTGACTTACACCTTCTAGAGCACGTTGGGTGGCACGGGATACATGCGGACGTGCATTGTCCTGTTGGAACAGCAAGTTCCCTTGCCGGTCTAGGAATGGTAGAACGATGGGTTCGATGACGGTTTGGATGTACCGTGCACTATTCAGTGTCCCCTCGACGATCACCAGTGGTGTACGGCCAGTGTAGGAGATCGCTCCCCACACCATGATGCCGGGTGTTGGCCCTGTGTGCCTCGGTCGTATGCAGTCCTGATTGTGGCGCTCACCTGCACGGCGCCAAACACGCATACGACCATCATTGGCACCAAGGCAGAAGCGACTCTCATCGCTGAAGACGACACGTCTCCATTCGTCCCTCCATTCACGCCTGTCGCGACACCACTGGAGGCGGGCTGCACGATGTTGGGGCGTGAGCGGAAGACGGCCTAACGGTGTGCGGGACCGTAGCCCAGCTTCATGGAGACGGTTGCGAATGGTCCTCGCCGATACCCCAGGAGCAACAGTGTCCCTAATTTGCTGGGAAGTGGCGGTGCGGTCCCCTACGGCACTGCGTAGGATCCTACGGTCTTGGCGTGCATCCGTGCGTCACTGCGGGCCGGTCGCAGGTCGACGGGCACGTGCACCTTCCGCCGACCGCTGGCGACAACATCGATGTACTGTGGAGACCTCACGCCCCACGTGTTGAGCAATTCGGCGGTACGTCCACCCGGCCTCCCGCATGCCCACTATACGCCCTCGCTCAAAGTCCGTCAACTGCACATACGGTTCACGTCCACGCTGTCGCGGCATGCTACCAGTGTTAAAGACTGCGATGGAGCTCCGTATGCCACGGCAAACTGGCTGACACTGACGGCGGCGGTGCACAAATGCTGCGCAGCTAGCGCCATTCGACGGCCAACACCGCGGTTCCTGGTGTGTCCGCTGTGCCGTGCGTGTGATCATTGCTTGTACAGACCTCTCGCAGTGTCCGGAGCAAGTATGGTGGGTCTGACACACCGGTGTCAATGTGTTCTTTTTTCCATTTCCAGGAGTGTATATTGTAATACCCGATTCACGTTAAACAGCATTTTAGAATCTGATACATGACACAACGTTGTATTGTACACTGAAGCGCCGAAGAAACTGATATAGCCTAGCTTATTTAAGTACAGAGATATGTAAACAGACCGTGGGTAACGGCTGTATGAGACATCTAGTGTCTGGCGCAGTTGTTAGATTGGTTACTGCCACTACAATGGCAGGTTATCAAGATATATGTGAGTTTGAACGTGGTGTTATAGTCGGCGCACGAGTGATGGTACTGCATCTTCAAGGTAGTGATGAAGTGGGGATATTTCCGTTCTACCATTTTACGAGTGTGCCGTGAATATCAGGAATCCGGTAAAACATCGAATTTCCGACATCTCTGCCGCCGAAAAAGATCCTGAAAGATAGAGACTAACGACGACGGAAGAGTATCGTTCAACATGACAAAAGCGCAACCCTTCCGCAAATTGCTGCAGATTTCAATGCTGGGTCATCATTAGGTGTCAGCGTGCGAACCATTCAACGAACATAATCGATATGGGCTTTCGGAGCCGAAGGCCCACTCGCGTGTCCTTGACAACTGCACGACACAAAGCCTAACGCCTCGCCTGGGTCCGTCAACACTGACATTGGACTGCTGATGACTGGAAACATGTTGCCTGGTTGGACGAGTCTCTTTTCAAATTGTATCGAGCGGATGGACGTGTGCAGGTATGGGGACAACCCCATCAATCCACGGTCCCTGCATGTCAGCAGTGGACTGTTTCGTGGGAGCTCTGTAATGGTGTGGCGTGTGCGCAGTTGGAGTGATATGGGACCCCTGATACGTCTAGATAGGACTCTGAGAGGTGAGTCGTACGTGAGTATCCTGTCTTGTCTGTTCGACTGCATCTATTCACGTCCACTGTGCATTCCGACGGACTTGGGCAATGCCAGCAGGACAATGCGACACCGCACATGTCCAGAGTTGCTACAGAGGAGCGCTCTTCTGAGTTTAAAAGCTTCCGCTGGCTACCAGACTCCCCAGACACGAACATTATAGAGGATCCCAAGCTGCGACATCGTCGCGAAAAAACAATGACCCATATATGTAATAAGTTTCCTTTAATTTACATCTATGGTCACAAAATTTTTGTTAACGGATTACCGGTTTCGGTCTTTAATGACCATCATCAGATCTGCAGCAAGAATGGGAAAAACATAACTACACTCGTATTTATTTCATAGACTGCATTAATCAGATAATGTGGATCATCCACTGTTACGGAATTTCGTCATTCTTTTCTTGCAACGGAGTACCGCAGGGTAAGAGGGGCCCTCTGCCGGTCACGTTCCTCCAACCACTTCCCGCCTGTGCGGAATTCTGGCGTTAGCGCTAGCAGAGGGGGGGGAGGGGGGGCGCAGATTATGTGCAGTACTATGTATTCTTTCATTTTTGGCTCCTTTAGCGATTTGTTTTATGGTTGTTTAATATTATCCGATGGACTATCAACGGTGTTTAATATTTATGTCATTATCTAGAATATTGGCACTAGAGGACATGTCAACTAGAGCACGTCAAAACGCTGCTCACTCTCGCTCGCTTCTCGCTGAGTACGCGGCTCATTATCGCTGGCACAGGCGCTGAAGTGGGGATGACTGACGTCACACTACGAAACGGAGCTGAGACGAGGGTTGTCGAATAGGACGGGTGCCGGCCCGAGACTGCGAGAGCGCGAGCTGGCCGAGAGACTCGCATTATCGTAACGTAGCGGTAGGCTGTAAACTGTCACGGGACTAAACTCAGCATGAGTGGTTCCGGAACCGGGACCAGTGCAATGACTACCATCACAAAAGATGTTGTGTTGAAGAAACTTGCTGATGGGACATACATTCTGATAAATAAAGTGGGAGTAAGGAATGGCAGTTCCAGTTGGGAAAATTTTAAGGCAAGCCCTTCAATTATTACTAAATAATTGCAGAATAGAACTTCCGAATTCGATACGTGATAGTATTTGATTAATCGAATCGCTTCGTTTGTCTAGCATTTTTAATAAATTGATAACGTTTCTTGTGTCCGTAAACGAAAAGAAAAATTGTCTTCGCGAAACATACATGAAGGTGTTTATGACGACTGTTTCAGGTGGTTGTTGAAAGAGATACTCGTCTTCCAGTTGGTTACGTTCAGTGCCAAAATGGAAATTGTGGAGCATTGCTTGCTTACAAAGGAAGCACAACTGGAATGAACAGACATAAATGTAAGGATAATCGACACTTGTCAAGCGTTGCAGCTGCCAGTGCTGATAAAATATCTATTAGGGACAAATGTGTTTTAATGTGTGCAACAGACCTCCGACCATTTAATATGGTAAGTGGTGAAGGATTCATAAGCTTAGCTCAAGAACTGATAAATACAGGAGAAAAATGTGGACAAATCACCGCCCAAGACGTGCTACCTTCCCCAAGGACTGTAGCACGACATATTAAGGAATTGGCTGATCAAGTCAGGAGTGAACTTATTCCAGTAGTAAAAGACGCAATTGGTAAAAACCAGTGTTCAATGACGTGCGATCTGTGGACAGACAGTTACCGTAAGACCCATTACCTGACTGTCACATCCAGCTATATTGATGAGTCGACGGACAAATGGATACTAAAAAACAGTGTACTCTTAACTACGAGGTTTCCAGATGTTGCCAAGACTGGTGAACATATCATTACGGAAATATATGAACAAATGGCAGAGTTGCAGATAACGTCCTCGGAACTAAGACGGGCTACTTTCGTTACAGATAAGGGAGCTAACATCAAGAAAGCACTAGAAGCACACAAACGACTCCCATGTGTGATGCACTGTATTAATACAGCACTGAGGCACACATTCAATGAAGGTTTCTTAATGGATGAGATTCCTGCAGTGTATGACTCCATCCTGACTGTACGTAAACTAGTAGGCTTTATGAAGCGAACTGGCTTAGTCACGAGATTAGATAAAATCTTACACCATGATGTAGAAACCAGGTGGAACAGTGTGTACACGATGTTAGACTCATTCTATTCACAGAGAGACCAAATAGAGACGGTTTTGCGCGATTCAAACAAACACGAGATGATGATGTCGTATCAGAATGCGACTGTGGAAAGCGTTATTCAATTTCTGAAGGTTTTCAAAGAGGCCACGGACGATTTGGAAGGAGACAATGAGCCAACAGTACCATTTGTAGTGCCGTGGGTTTTGAAACTGATAGGTCTCTGCGAAACTGGAACCGACGATGTGACAATGTGTAAGCTAAAGAAGAGGGCAGAACTATTTATAAAACAGAAAGTTCTAAATGAACTACATGACATTCATTACGTGGCAACGTTCTTGCATCCCTGTTTCAAGGAACTATTAGTTTTTCCCGAAGAAAGAAGAGAAAGAATTCATCAAGATGTGCGAAAAATGTTAAATAACGTTGTTGATACGAACGTAACCAAGGAAGTCATGCCTTCTCCCACAAAAAAATTTCAAAATTGGCGAACATTCACCTCAAAATCGAAAGATGAGATTGAGAAATATATGAACATGGAGAGTCCAAACGATGAGATCACAGACCTTCTTTCATGGTGGAAAACAAATTCGTGTACCCTGTCGAAACTCATCAAACTCAGCAAAGAGGTTTTCTGTATACCTGCCAGTAGTGCCTCAAGTGAAAGAAATTTTAGTAAGGCAGGGTTGGTACTGACTCAGGAGAGAAGTTGTCTAGATTCCGATCGCGTTAATGATATTCTCATCATCCATAACAATAAGAGAACCAAATAACCTAAATTTGAATCACAGAAGCAAAGGCAACTGACAACTGGTCTTCTGAGATGTGTACGTAATCAAATATAATACTGAGAAGTGATAAGTAATGACTGCACAATTACGCAGTGAATATTACATACTTCATACTAAGTAAAGTAAACTGTTGTATAACTATGGTACTCAGGAGAACAGACTCAACTGCAGTGCAATATCTTCAGAAATGTGACTGCTGAATTAAGGTTTCAGATTAATTTGCGAAACTATATTCTACATTATTCGTTTTGAATATGTACACTTTCTTTTAATAAAATGAATTTATTATTGTGTACTACGGTCGTTTACATCGCTTGAGTAGAAGAAAATTGGTTGTGTATAAGACGTTACTTCCTCACTGAATAACAGATTTATTCCAACGTACTGTTTAGCAGGTGGATCGGTTCCTCAGCTGCTGCTTTAAATCGTTTTTCTTTTGGGTGCTATTGTACGACTGCCGGTACAACAGTCTTTGGTTGGTCAGTTAGTTAAATTTTCGATATATCATTTAAATGATTGTTTTATGGAAATGATGTGGAAAGAGCGTCTTTTTTTCTCTGGCTACCACCTTTTCAATAGACATTCTTCAAGGGTCAACAGAAACGTCCGATCTTACTCGTCGGCTTTGACCCGTGACGTAAGCGTGTTGTGGTGTGTGACGTCATTACGGCGCGGAGTTTGGTTTGCGATTGTGGCGTGTTTGTAGATGTCTTGTTTTTATTTGTGGTGCTCTTTGGTGGTGTGTTTTTTAAGGGCTGTGGGTAAAATGTATAGACCGAAAGTGGTTAGTTAGGGTGGGCTGGGTAGGTGGGTGGGTGGTTTATTTTGTTGTATAGTGTTTGTGTGTTGTATTTTGGAGTTGTGGGGGAGGGGGTTGACGTTTGGGTGGGTTGGGTTTTTATTTTAGTTCAGTATTTTTTCGTTGGTGTGTGTGTGTGTGTTTTTGAATGTGTGTGTGTGTGTGTGTGTGTGCGTGCGTGCGTGTGTGCATTTGTGTGTGATTGTGGTGGCCAATCTAGTTTGTGGAGCTGGAACTTTTTTGAGGTAAGTTCCGTTTTTTTTTTTTTTTTGTTATTTATGTATGTTTTGTGTATTGGGTATAGGTTGGAAACATCCGATCTCACGCGTCGGCTTTGACCCGTGACGTAAGGGACCTACACATTGATCTGTAGCGTAGCCCTGAATACGAGGTTAGGTTGGGAGTTTTTTTTTGGAATGCGGCCGCGGCAGCGGCCGCCTATGATTCGAAAATATTGATTTGACACTAATGAACATGTATACGTAATATGAAGCAATTTGATGAACATATTGATCTGTAGCGTAGCCCACTTGAGGTTAGGTTGGGAGTTTTTTTTTGGAATGCGGCCGCGGCAGCGGCCGCCTATGATTCGAAAATATTGATTTGACACTAATGAACATGTATACGTAATATGAAGCAATTTGATGAACATATTGATCTGTAGCGTAGCCCACTTGAGGTTAGGTTGGGAGTTTTTTTTTGGAATGCGGCCGCGGCAGCGGCCGCCTATGATTCGAAAATATTGATTTGACACTAATGAAGCCTGTGGGGGGATGGGGGGGGCACTGCAGACTCCCCCCACCGCATAACGACACATGATGATCAAATTTTGAAAAAAAATGAAAAATTTTTTCCGTACCTGCTAAACTGCATAAGTGCCGATGTATGTAGGTGTAAGGGTAGCTTTCGTTTCTTACTTTTCTATTGGGGGATGTGATCGGTAGGTTCTGTTGAGCTATATAGGTTAAGGGAAGTGTCCGATTATGGATAGGAATGTGTTTTTTGGTATTTGGTCAGTTTTGTGATGTTGATTTATTTCGTTGTTTTGCGTGGTTTTGAATGGCGGTCGGTGGCTACATTTCTGTATATTTAGTTTCTCCCCACCCAAAAACCCCTAATTTCCCACGCTTGTCCCGTTACAGTCATTAGGCTTTTTGTGAAACTTGTGTATTTCAGTGTTTACAATACGTATGCGATGTTTTTATATCCGCCATATTGGAATTGTTTATAGTCGTTTCCGCGGTATTTGTGACGTCATGGGTCAAAGCCGACGGGTAAGATCGGACGCTTCTGTATTTCCTTCTTCAATGGAACAGAAGGAGTTGTCCAGGAGAAGTAATTTTTAAGTTCGATTTAAAACTCACTTTGCTACCTGCCAGACATTTTAATTTTTAAGTTAGATGTGAACTTACTTTGCTACCTGCCAGACATTTTATGTTATTGGGCAAGTAATCAGAGATATTTGTTATTGCATATTGAACTCCTTTCTGAGCCACTGACAGCTTTAACAATGGGTAAGATCTTTTTTCCCTCTAGTGTTCTCCCTATGGACAACACTGTTCTTCTCAAACTGTGATGGGCTGTTTCTAACGAATGTCAGTAGCAAATATATGTATTTTGACGGCGCAGTTAAAATGCCAACCTCCTTGAAGATTATTGTGCCTACATGATTTCCGTGAGTGAACATAGCATATTATTTTTACTGCTCTCTATTGTGCAATCAGTATTTTCTTTCTAAGTGATGAGTTACCTCAGAACATCATTCCGTAACGCATTTTTCTTTGTTGAGTTCAAGCATCGTAATCTTAAGGTTCTTTCAGCTTTAGCAATAGGTGGATCCGGCTTTTTGTAGTTTTTCTTATGTCTGTTGCTGTGGTTTGTATATTTTCAGTCAGCTTTGGCAGCTTTATTTTTGTAATTACGTGGACTGGATTTGCTCGAATGTCTCAGTTTTGATTCGTTCGACCGAAATGTGTCTTAAATCTACCAGAATGCATTCATACATACCAGCACAACTGTGACATGACACACGTGCATGTTCCTTACTAGTATACTTGTAACTCGGGTAGCCGCACACAGTACGATACGCGTTCGGAACGGCCCCATGCGACCGGCGGCGCTGCAGGTGGCCAGCCGAGAGTGTCGGGTCGCCTCGTTATCGAGACCGCGCTCTCGGAACACGACAATCTCGCAGGCAGCATTCTCGCTGCTCAGTCTCGCTTACGAGAAAGAGCGGGAATACGGCGACAGCTGACGGCCTCTAATGTCAACCACTGTTTCTTAACTCTTCCTCTTTTTAACAATATTACTTTTGTCGTGTTCTACTTTTTATTGCTTTTTATTACTTTAATGCCTTTTATATGTTATGAGCTTATTACAGACTTCAACTATTGTATTTTCGCTGTTTCAATTAGTTATTGAAAACTAGTGTATGCCGACATTTGCGACATCTGGTGAACTTACAACACAAACATCTTGTGGCTACTGTACGGCAGCTTGTTTTAAACAGTAGTACTACTGACAACATGACTCGTGCGTGTGATGTTATCTATATGTATTTGACGATGCTGGTGCTGATTCCGCGCCGGCCGGGGTGGCCAAGCGGTTAAAGGCGCTACAGTCTGGAACCGCGTGACCGCTACGGTCGCAGGTTCGAATCCTGCCTCGGGCATGGGTGTGTGTGATGTCCTTAGGTTAGTTATGTTTAAGTAGTTCTAAGTTCTAGGGGACTGATGACCTTAGAAGTTAAGTCCCATAGTGCTCAGAGCCATTTGAACCATTTTGCTGATTCCGCATTTAACATTTGACGATGCGACTATGGCTGCAGTACATTAGGACTTTGTTTTTATGAAACAGGTATGCCTCTTCATATTTAAAGCGCACAAATGTAAATTTTGTCAGTACTACTTTTGATTATGGTCTACGTATTGTTCTTAAGCTGTATACAGTTTGCGAGTGTAGTTATGTTTTTCCCATTTTTGCTGCTGATCTGATGATGGTCATTAAAGACCGAAACCGGTAATTTGTTAACAAAAGGTTTGTGACCAAAGACGTAAATTAAAGGAAACTTATTATTGGGGATATCTGGGATGCCTTGCAACGTGCTCGTCAGAAGAGATCTGCACCCCCCCCTCCCCCCCCCCCACGTACTCTTAAGGATTTATGGGCAGCCGTGCAGAATTCATGGTGTCATTTCCCTCCAGCACTACTTCAGACATTAGTCGAGTCCATGTCTCGTCTTGTTGCGGCAGTTCTGCGCAGTCGCGGGAGCCCTACACGGTATTATGCAGGTGTACCAGCTTCTTTCGCTCTTCAGTGTAGTATCCGATACACTACATAATTCGTTGTAAGAGGTGCCATCTGTTGCTTGTTAATAGAATTTTTACGGCTCCATGTGTGCCTAGTGTTGCTACCAACTGTACCAGGAAGGACGATGCGGCAGTTACGGATGTGGTGTGCCTGTGTTGCAGGGACGTGGCGACGGCGTACTCGGCGGGCACGTACCCTGCGCCGGCGGAGGCGCCTTCGCAGTTCACCGGGCACTCTCTGTACGGTGGCGGGCCGGCGCAGGCGGTGCCGGTGGCCGTGCCGTACCCGGTGCCCGTGGGGCCGCACCTGCAGGTGGGCCAGCCGCACCAAGACCCTGCAGCTGCAGCTGCCGCTAGCGCCTTCACCCTGCAGCCGCCCCGCTGCTTTCTCCGAGGGGAGGTCAGCCGCGCACCGACATTCTCCACTCTCTCTCTCTCCTCTCTGTCTTTCGCTCCCCCCTCCCCCTCTCTCTCTATCTCCCTCCCTCTCTTTCTGATTGAAGTCCGTGCTCTTTGTGTAAGTCAGTAAACAACCACGTCACGAATGGGACGGTGACGTCACTGAGCAAAGTGTACCGTGTGTGGTGTCTTAAAATCTTGAATACGTTGCAGCCTACGGGCGTGTAGAAACAGGTGACTGCAGCGTCGCCTGCCAACACCGGAAGTTACCGTTTTCTCACCGAACTCACTCCTATTATAGTACTATAGTTGATAATTCTTCCGGGTTATATAGCCGTGGTCCATGGTATACTTCTATTCCTAACGTTTCGTCCAATACTACGTTGGTCATCCTCAGAGGTATGGCTGGTCCTGTTGAGTCTTGCCGACAGCACAACAGCACCATCCGGTCGTGAAAGCCTTCATTGTATGATTATAGTACTATAGTTTGTGCTTTTGTGTCTTCTTAATCATAATTTCGTGGTTTGCTTTGTTTTTGTGACACGCTGCAAAGGTTGCATCAGGGCTAGAGATTTTTTTGTGCTAGTGTTCTCCCGCATAAAGGACGAAATAGCTGAAAGCAAAAAGGTACGGCTATTTATGTTTTACAATACCGGTATCTGGACGTTAAAAACCTTACATTGTGCATAAGTAAGAATCAGTGATAAAGACAGAACTGTTTAACGAGAAAAATAGTTTTCAGCGGAATTTGGAAACACAACACAGAAGAGATACAGGAAAAAGACTCTTTTTAAAGCCTCGCAATATTTTTTGACGTGGTTGTAAGTAATATAAGGGGGTTCCAGGAGAGATGGTCATATAAATGACCTAGTAGATAGTGTCGGAAGTTCCATACGGCTTTTCGCGGATGATGCTGTAGTATACAGAGAAATTGCAGCATTAGAAAATTGTAGCGAAATGCAGGAAGATCTGCAGCGGATAGGCACTTGGTGCAGGGAGTGGCAACTGTCCCTTAACATAGACAAATGTAATGTATTGCGAATACATAGAAAGAAGGATCCTTTATTGTATGATTATATGATAGCGGAACAAACACTGGTAGCAGTTACTTCTGTAAAATATCTGGGAGTATGCGTGCGGAACGATTTGAAGTGGAATGATCATATAAAATTAATTGTTGGTAAGGCGGGTACCAGGTTGAGATTCATTGGGAGAGTGCTTAGAAAATGTAGTCCATCAACAAAGCAGGTGGCTTACAAACACTCGTTCGACCTATACTTGAGTATTGCTCATCCGTGTGGGATCCGTACCAGATCGGCTTGACGGAGGAGATAGAGAAGATCCAGAGAAGAGCGGCGCGTTTCGTCACAGGGTTATTTGGTAACCGTGATAGCGTTACGGAGATGTTTAGCAAACTCAAGTGGCAGACTCTGCAAGAGAGGCGCTCTGCATCGCGGTGTAGCTTGCTCGCCAGGTTTCGAGAGGGTGCGTTTCTGGATGAGGTATCGAATATATTGCTTCCCCCTACTTATACCTGCCGAGGAGATCACGAATGTAAAATTAGAGAGATTAGAGCGCGCACGGAGGCTTTCAGACAGTCGTTCTTCCCGCGAACCATACGCGACTGGAACAGGAAAGGGAGGTAATGACAGTGGCACGTAAAGTGCCCTCCGTCACACACCGTTGGGTGGCTTGCGGAGTATAAATGTAGATGTAGATGTAGATGTAGATGTAGATGTAGAATTCACACATGGAAAGTACAGGCCAAAAGTAGCTAGAAAGCTCCAGTAAACATGGGTTCGCAAATCCACCGTTGCCTTAGTATCGCATTAATTCGAGTTGGGAAGCAGCAGTAAACCCCCTGTAAACCGCGGTATTGACGTTCGTATCACAAGGTTTGGAATCGATTACAATTATCTGTTTGTACACGCATGCGCAATTACTTCCCTTTCCCACTCTGTGCACCGTGCCGTACCGGACTCACAATCAGTTACGAACGTAAAGGCACCACGGACTGAGGTTACACGAGTGAAAGTACGCTCATATCCACTTCATGTATGGCAGAAGGAATGGCAGTGCCCTTGAGGCAGGACTGCTCATAGACCGCATTACTGGGGCACACTTCCTACCACAGAGACTAACCGGACAGCAGTACTTGCAGTTTTTGCGGACTGTATTTCCAGATGTACATGATGATGTCCCACAGAACCAACGCCTCAACACATGGTTTATGCATCACGGTGCTCCAGCACGTTTTCATTTACGAGCGTGCCGGCTTCTAACTCGGACGTATGGTCAACATTAGATAGATAGAGGAGGGCCTTTGCCATGGCCTCCAGGGTCTCTGGATTTTAATATCATGGATTTATGGGCGTGGGGTCATGTCAGAAGCCTGGTCTACTCTACGCTGGTGAACTCTCTTGAGGAATTACGCTTATGGATTGAAGCATTCTTCCAGCATTTACACAATTCCCCTGGATTGCCTGAGAGGATTCGCAACTCATTTAGGAGACGAGTTCAGTGTTGCATTCAAACACATGGACAACATTTCGAACATCTTCTTTAACGTTTAGAGACGCCATGTTTTCCTAGACACTGATGAACAGCAACAGAAAATGTATTTCGACAACGGTTGATTTGTGAACCCATGTTTATTGGAGCATTATAGCTACTTTTGGTCTGTACTTTCCATCACTTCTGAAACAAACTGAATATTTTCCCGAACGGAGGAACGTAGATATTTTCGTTTCGACCTGTACATCCATGTGTGAATTATCGATCATCTCTCCTGGAACCCCCTGTGTACCTACAACCACGTCAAAAAATATTTACGAGGCTTTAAACAGAGTCTTACAGTATCTCTACTGTCTTGTTTTCTTATCTTCTCCGCTGAAAATTATTTTTCTCGTTAAACAGTTCTGTCTTTTTCACTGACTCCTACTTATGCACAATGTAGGGGCGACTGGAATGCAGTTGTAGGGGAAGGAGTAGAAGAAAAGGTTACAGGTGAATATGGGCTTGGGACAAGGAATGAAAGAGGAGAAAGACTAATTGAGTTCTGTAACAAGTTTCAGCTAGTAATAGCGAATACCCTGTTCAAGAATCACAAGAGGAGGAGGTATACTCGGAAAAGGCCGGGAGATATGGGAAGATTTCAATTAGACTACATCATGGTCAGACAGAGATTCCGAAATCAGATACTGGACTGTAAGGCGTACCCAGGAGCAGATATAGACTCAGATCACAATATAGTAGTGATGAAGAGTAGGCTGAAGTTCAATATATTAGTCAGGAAGAATCAATACCCAAAGAAGTGGGATACGGAAGTACTAAGGAATGACGAGATACGTTTGAAGTTCTCTAACGCTATAGATACAGCAATAAGGAATAGCGCAGTAGGCAGTACAGTTGAAGAGGAATGGACATCTCTAAAAAGGGCCATCACAGAAGTTGGGAAGGAAAACATAGGTAGAAAGAAGGTAGCTGCGAAGAAATCATGGGTAACAGAAGAAATACTTCAGTTGATTGATGACAGGAGGAAGTACAAACACGTTCCGGAAAAATCAGGAATACAGAAATACAAGTCGCTGAGGAATGAAATAAATAGGAAGTGCAGGAAAGCTAAGACGAAATGGCTGCAGGAAAAATGTGAAGACATCGAAAAAGATATTATTGTCAGAAGGACAGACTCAGCATACAGGAAAGTCAAAACAACCTTTGGTGACATTAAAAGCAACTGTGGTAACATTAAGAGTGCAACGGGAATTCCACTGTTAAATGCAGAGGAGAGAGCAGATAGGTGGAAAGAATACATTGAAAGCCTCTATGAGGATGAAGATTTGTCTGATGTGATAGAAGAAGAAACAGGAGTCGATTTAGAAGAGATAGGGGATCCAGTATTAGAATCGGAATTTAAAAGAGCTTTGGAGGACTTACGGTCAAATAAGGCAGAAGGGATAGATAACATTCCATCAGAATTTCTAAAATCATTGGGGGAAGTGGCAACAAAACGACTATTCACGTTGGTGTGTAGAATATATGAGTCTGGCGACATACCATCTGACTTTCGGAAAAGCATCATCCACACAATTCCGAAGACGGCAAGAGCTGACAAGTGCGAGAATTATCGCACAATCAGCTTAACAGCTCATGCATCGAAGCTGCTTACAAGAATAATATACAGAAGAATGGAAAAGAAAATTGAGAATGCGCTAGGTGACGATCAGTTTGGCTTTAGGAAAAGTAAAGGGACGAGAGAGGCAATTCTGACGTTACGGCTAATAATGGTGCAAGCTGTTCGAGATTCTGAAAAAAGTAGGGGTAAGCTATAGGGAGAGACGGGTCATATACAATATGTACAACAACCAAGAGGGAATAATAAGAGTGGACGGTCAAGAACGAAGTGCTCGTATTAAGAAGGGTGTAAGACAAGGCTGTAGCCTTTCGCCCCTACTGTTCAATCTGTACATCGAGGAAGCAATGATGGAAATAAAAGAAAGGTTCAGGAGTGGAATTAAAATACAAGGGGAAAGGATATCAATGATACGATTCGCTGATGACATTGCTATCCTGAGTGAAAGTGAAGAAGAATTAAATGATCTGCTGAACGGAATGAACAGTCTAATGAGTACACAGTATGGTTTGAGAGTAAATCGGAGAAAGACGAAGGTAATGAGAAGTAGTAGAAATGAGAACAGCGAGAAACGTAACATCAGGATTGATGGTCACGAAGTCAATGAAGTTAAGGAATTCTGCTACCTAGGCAGTAAAATAACCAATGACGGACGGAGCAAGGAGGACATCAAAAGCACTCGCTATATCAAAAAAGGCATTTCTGGCCAAGAGAAGTATACTAATATCAAATAGCGGCCTTAATTTGAGGAAGAAATTTCTGAGGATGTACGTCTGGAGTACAGCATTGTATGGTAGTGAAACATGGACTGTGGGAAAACCGGAACAGAAGAGAATCGAAGCATTTGAGATGTGGTGCTATAGACGAATGTTGAAAATTAGGTGGACTGAGGTAAGGAATGAGGAGGTTCTCTGCAGAATCGGAGAGGAAAGGAATATGTGGAAAACACTGATAAGGAGAAGGGACAGGATGATATGATATCTGCTAAGACATGAGGGAATGACTTCCATGGTACTAGAGGGAGCTGTAGAGGGCAAAAACTGTAGAGGAAGACAGAGATTGGAATACGTCAAGCAAATAATTGAGGACGTAGGTTGCAGGTGCTACTCTGAGATGAAGGGGTTAGCACAGCAAAGGAATTCGTGGCGGGCCGCATCAAACCAGTCAGTAGACTGATGACCAAAAAAAACAAAGGGTTTTTAAGGTCCAGATCCCGATATTGTAAAACATAAATAACCGTACCTTTTTGCTTTCAGCTATTTCGGTTTTGAATAGTGTGGAGAACGTACCCATACGACCTTTGTGAAGAACATGCAATATGAATTTTGTTTCGCTGAAAAATAATCTCTATTATCACTGTTTGTTCCTACATTCTGCTACTATATTTCGATTTTTTTCATAGAAAACCTCACTTTCACTGTTCAGGCGCCAAACTACATGGCAAACAGCTCACACAACTCACGAAATTCTGTAGCTGGAAGTTTGAGCTATCGAGCGTTCGGGATTCTGGCATGACTCCTTTGAAATAAATGTTTAAAATTTCCTTTAAATTGGTTTATTGTCTTTAGAAGATGGAAAATGGCTATAAAGTTCGTATTTTATATCCCGACATCAATTATGCACTGTTACTGTCTCTATTATTACAAGTTCACACCAGAAAGCTGCCAGGAGATATTTAATCCGACCCGACATTCTGAACGTCCTAAACAGTCACTGACCCACTAGTACTTGCAAGTTAACACATTCATTCGTTCGGTAGACTTCTGTTCAAGAAGTGCTCGCCATAATGTCTCGTAATCAGCACGAAAAACACCACACGGAATTTATGTACGATATGAAATGTTCACACACGAATATCTCCTAAAATAAACCTTCTAACGAAGCTCAAACTTTCACAAAATACTCAATACAGTAGTCGCTTTTCACGAACGACGCGAGAGCCAATCAAACTCACGAATTTCTTCATATTGCCATACATTTGATCACCGCAGTTTAACATCTGTGTTTACCGGTAGACGGTTCCCTAGCGACTCTGTCGACTTATGGATCTGAGGTACGAAGCCCTACTTAGACGGGCGGGAAATACTGAATTCATTTTGGCTAGTATTTTAAACAGAACATCTCGAGCACTTCTACATTCGCGGTATTTCTAATATCAGCGAATCATATTACCACAAGTAATTTATACTAGAAATCTTGTAATGTCGAAACTAAATACTATTTAATGAAAACAAAATACGATTACTTTCCACAAAATAAATTACTGATAAATTTAATACTCAGCGTCCCTTCTGGCTGCCTTTTACGTATAAAATCAAGCTCACTCAGGTATAAGCCACAAATACCTCTACTGCACAACTTTGTCAGGCAAACATTTACATAGTTTTAATCAAATATCACATTCTCACTTTACATATGTCCTCCATTCACTCTCTCCAAAACACCCATACAACCAAAACACGATGAAATAATAATTTTCCAAAGCACTTCTAATTACGTCAGAAATCTGTTGTAATGAAACTGAAGAAAATTCCAGAAAATTAGATTATATGAACCTATCGTCTTGGTTGTAGTTTAAATGGACACTACAGATGGGTACATTACAGTCCCTTACTCAGTTCCACAATGCCGGCACGATTATTGTGTGTATTGTCTAAAAGTTTATATTTGCAAAAATATTGAAGTTACTGATTTGAAATTTCAAGAGTACAGATGTGTTATTCGTAGAATTTGATATACTCAGTATGAAAATGATCGACTGATATGTAATGGTACTTCTTCAGATTCATAGAGAGTATGTTTAACGTGCTGCACGCAGCGTTAGTCAAGCACAAGGCTCGCTCGGCCCGGTTCGCAGCGTCAGCTGTGGCAGGGTGAGAACCAAAATTTGCTCATGTCCCGGTTCCAGGGGAAGCTGCTCTTTCAATGCAAGATGACAACTCCTAATTATTTGCTACGTTACAAGGTGACACGTTTTCAAAAAATGGTTCAAATGGCTCTGAGCACTATGGAACTTAACATCGGAGGTCATCAGTTCCCTAGAACTTAGAACTACTTAAACCTAACTAACCTAAGGACATAACACTCATCCATGCCCGAGGCAGGATTCGAACCTGCGACCGTAGCGGTCGCGCGGTTCCAGACTGAAGCGCCTAGAACCGCTGGGCCACACCGGCCGGCGGTGACACGTTTTCTCTCAGCCACGATCCGTGTCGATAATCCAGTGCCCGCTGCAACTGTGACTGGCGATGTCTTTGGGTAACATGGGAACGAGTATCGGTCGTTTGCTGCGCAGCACCACGCGCAAAAATATGCGTTGAAGGATGCGCTCTGGAACACGCGTGCCTGCAGCAGCAATTTATGCTGTCGCCAGATCTTCTACAGATCGCTGCCTGTCCTGCTTTCCAGATCGAGCCTCAGAGAGACACCCAGGTCTTGTGATGAGGCGTGGACGCCCAACACCGATGTTCAACTACTTTTCATGGACGCTGAGGGTAGTGGCACGTGAACAGTCGACCAACTTCGCAGTTTCCGGGATGCTCATTCGCAGACGTCCATTGTCAGAGTGGATTAAGTCAGTGGATATGCCCATCTGTGGTCCACATTATCGCTATTCCTCATAGACACTTTGCATACCGCGTCACGTGCTCTTAACGACACCAGACGATATTCAGTTTCGCGGTGGATAATGGACATAACGCTTCCTTTCATCAGTGGATCTTAGCCTCCTCTCTCCTGCTGAACAGAAAGGAGGAAAGTTCCATTGAGTTCTCAGCACTACACGTATACTGTATATATATATATATATATATATATATATATATATATATATATATATATATATTTATTGTAGGTACGACGCCACCTCCAGATGAGAAATAACAAGGCGTGTTAGGCGCCTGCATACAAAATACGAGGGTAGTTCGGAAAGTAAGTTCCATTTGGTAATAAAAAAGGAATCGAATACAGGTAAAGAAAGCAATTTATTTCAAAAAGTCTATAACACTGACATTACTTTTCAAAATAGCCCCCGTAATTTTCCAGCATTTGTCGTAGCGTGGTATAAGTTTATGTATTCGTTCGTTCTAGTCGCCTATGTTGTCAACCATGTGCTGACATGTTCTTTTACCTTTTCATCGCTGTTGAAGCGCTTGCCAGCATGGACGACTTCAGATGCCGAAAGAGATGAAAACCGCTAGGAGCGAGGTCCTTACTGAACGTAGGATGGCCAAGAACGTCCCAACTAAAGCTCCGAAGGAAGTGCTTTGTCATATTCGCGTGTGTGGTCTGGCGTTGTCGTGAATGAAAACCACAGCTTTGGACATCATTCCTGTGCGCTTGTTCTGTATTGCGCAGCGTACTTTGTTAATCGTCTCGCAATAAACATCCTTGTTGATTGTTTCACCTCGTGATAAAAAAATCAGCCAGTAAAATGCTTTATCTCTCCAAAAACACTGTGCATATGACTTTTCGGAGTGCCAAGAGTTGCTTGGGTTTATCCTTTCCTGGGAACGAAGTGTGCCTCCATTTCACCCATTGCCATTTCGTTTCACGTGTGTCATAAGTAATGTAAGTTTCATCCCTCGTGACTAACTGGGATAAAAATTTATCGCCATCGTCACTGTTGCGCGTCAAAAAACTCAAATGGTTTGCCCATCTGTTGTTGTTTGTGTTGTACACTAAGAAGTTTAGGCACCCAATGCGCGCTAAGTTTATGAAAATCTAGTTTTTCAGTAACAGTCTCCTAAATTACTGTTCGTGGAATTTGTGGAAGTTGATGAGCAATAGCATCAATCTTGAACCTATGGTTTTTTCAAACATTTCTTCAACTGCACTACCCAGTTCATCAACAGCCACAGACGGACGTCCACTTCCACTTCGTTTTTCCTTATGCGCTTGATGACGCCCTTTCTTACATTGTCGGGCCCATTTTCTCACCACTCAAGCACTCACTGCACTTTCACCTTAAACTTCCCAGATTTGTCGACACGATTGTCACTTGGTACAACGTTCTTAGCATTCGGAAAACGAATCACAGATCTCAATTCACACGCGGTGGAATTTTAGATCAACGATGCCGTCATAATCAATCACTACGAATGCCACACAATTACAGAGCGATCTGGAAATGGCGTTATTTCGTTCTGCTTGAACCGCACATACTGCTGCGCATGAGGGGAATTGCGATCGTAGGAGTGCCGGGGAGAAAAATCGAAACGGAACTTATTTTCCGTAATACCTGTGGTGTCACCGCCAGACACCACACTTGCTAGGTGGTAGCTTAAATCGGCCGCGGTCCATTAGTACATGTCGGACCCGCGTGTCGCCACTGTCAGGATCGCAGACCGAGCGCCACCACAAGGCAGGTCTCGAGAGACTTACTAGCACTCGCCCCAGTTGTACGGACGACATTGCTAGCGACTACACGTACGAAGCCTTTCTCTCAATTGCCGAGAGACAGTTAGAATAGCCTTCAGCTAAGTCCATGGCTACGACCTAGCAAGGGCATTAACCATATCTGGAGAGAGTCTCACTTGTATTATCAAGAGAAATGTACCACAATGAATTAAAGTTAAGTATACGAGAAGCTCCGTTCTTTTCTTTATAGCTTTCATCACGTATCCTGTTTCAGACTTAACGCCAGTCGGCGTGTGTGTACGCGTGCCTTTCGGTTACCCGTCACTGTGGACTGGCTGCCTTGTCAGTCCACTACAATACCCTCGTAAAACACGAAAGCAGTGTTACATTGGTGCAGCAGCTCAGCACGGCGCTAATGCAACACCATTGTGATTGTGGGCAGTTTCATGAAGCACGAGACACGCGTGGACGCACACATGTAAAATGAGAGAGGAGATCCACACTCTGAGGAGCGCAACATCGGCAGAGGAGCTGCGGCAGGCACCTGACGTCATGGCTGCAAGCAGCACCACCGAGGCAAACAGCGAGTGGCCGCTGTGTGGGGCATTCACTCATCGGGCAATGTCGCGACTCTCTGGAGCTGTACAAACTGCGCAGCCAGAACTGGCGTCGTATATCCGCGACTGCCGGCAGGAACACGCGGCTCTCAGAACTTGCTGGTTTGCAATGAGCCACCAGTAAGCAGTAAGCTTTGTAATAAAAAATGGTTCAAATGGCTCTGAGCACTATGGGACTTAACATCTGTGGTCATCAGTCCCCTAGAACTTAGAACTACTTAAGCCTAACTAACCTAAGGACATCACATACATCCATGCCCGAGGCAGGATTCGAACCTGCGACCGTAGCGGTCACGCGGTTCCAGACTGAAGCGCCTAGAACCGCACGGCCACACAGGCCGGCGCTTTGTAATCGACGAGTAACGTTGCGCATACCCTTTTCGTCCGCTTTGTGACATGCCAGTGATATTTTAGTTTGAACATTAATTGACTTATCGCACCAGTAGTTAACGCCATAAGTTCAAGTACTCACTCGCATCAGAAACAGTCTAAGCCCAGATACACATTCCGACATGCCGGAAACAGCAGGTAGTTTCAATGTCGCTCTTTCGACTTGTACCTGCTTTATCAGCTTACAAGTTTCCATATTTGTTTGTCTGTCTTTTATTCCCAGCTTCACCATAATGTACTGGAAATCAGCACGACGGGGTTTTCGCAGTGGCGCAATAGCTTCTCTGAAGGACAGATTCCGTCAACTAATACTGCAAGCCCAAGCCCTGATATGAGAGCACGGTTAATCTTTTTTTTAATTTTTTATAGAAAAACCTTCTAAAGCAATTACGGTATTTCACCGCACTTCTAAAAACTACTGTCACTTAAAAGTACACATACTAATTACTGTTCATTAGTTGAAACATCAATAAAGAAATATTTATAACTTATCGTTTAATCGTTTGATCAAACGGAATCGTTTCCTGTACATCATGATAACATTCTGTTTGATTTACATTGTGTCATTTTCCTAGCGACTTTTGTTCTTTACGCGTTTTTAGCCCTTTCCATCTCTTTCAGTCCACGCTTTGCTAGGTGTAGATTACAGGCTAGAATCATTTTCGTGTACAGTGAAAATGGAAAAAGGAGTCGCACATATGTAAAAGGTGGACGCAGAGAAAAAAAATATTGATACAAGCCTTTTTTGTGTACAATCTAGAATCATGTCCATGTGATATGTTACAAAAGAATAGTTCTCTCGTAATTCTAACAATATACAGAACCCCTCTAGGAAACTTTAAGCTATTTATGAGAAATCTAGATGCATTATTGACTTATCTGTCGGATCAGAAGAAACAGTAGTTTATAGAGATTTCATTGTGGATTTCTTAAAAGATACAGACAGGAAAAATCAACTAGAATCATCATTTGCGTGTTTCAATCTGATTTCAGTGGTCAGTTTTCTGTCTCGCATGCAGCAAGGCAATAGGATCCTGACTTATAGTAGTTGTGCAGACAGTGCCCTGGCTGAAACCGTTAATGTGAACCGTATTTCAATGGAATATCTGATCACGATGCACAGTTAATGGAAATAAACAAGGCAGCACCTAACAGCTGTGAGGCATGTTCACACAAAGCAGTGAGGCTTATTGATAAGAGTGTTTAAGAAGGAGTTGAAAAAGGTAGAATGGGATGAGGTGTATACAGAAAGAGATGCTAATGCACATCGCTGGCAAAGTGATATTTCCAGACAGATTAAAATATGCAATTGTTAAACCTCTTTATAAAAAGCATGACAAGAAAGATTTAACTAGTTGTTGTACCCTTCCCTAGCTGAAAATTTTTTCCAAAGCATTCGAAAGAGTAATGTACTCAAGAGTAGTCTCATTTAAGTACAAACAACTTACTTAGTACACCAAAGTTTGGATTACAGAAGGGTTACTCGACTGAGAATGCTATTTATACATTTATTCATCAAATATTACAAGCATTAAGGATAATATATTGCAGTTTTTTTTGTGTTTCCAAGTTATTTGGCTTACGTGTACATCATGTTACAGTCTTAGAAAAAGTTAAGTTTTATGCAACTGATGGCCTTACATACAACTTATTTGGATCATACATAATGAACAGAACGCACAAATTTGTGCTGAATAATACAGACAATATTCAACATTGACGTTATTATTCAGCACAGATTTTTGCATTCTGTTTGTTATATCAATGACCTTCAACCTAATGTTAATCAAAGAAAATTGGTACATTTAAAAAAAATAGTAGTGCTACATTATATCCCATTACAGAGAAAGGAACAGGAGAGACGTAATGATTTTTCAAAGCATTATTTAATGATCCTCTGAAAACGCACTTCGCTCAGTTTTGAGAAAACACACTACATACATTATATACAACAAATAGAGTCACGCCAACAATTGATGTAGCACATGAACAGGAGCTATATTTTTGGGTCCAGATATTGATTAGAACTTGTCCTGGAAGAAGAATATTACTGAGCTGTTCAAACAAGTAAGTCCAGTAATTTTCGCTCTTCGTATAAATGCAAGAGAATCAACTTCCTAACGTATTTCACATATTGCCACTCAGTATCATTACTTACAAAGATGGTATAGATTGCAAAAAGGCGAACAGTAGGAATAATACATTACGTTCTCCCACTGTCGTCACGTAGGCACCACTTCAAGAAATTAGGCACTTTAAGTCCACCGTCACAATACTTATATTCGCTAATGATATTCGTCATAAAGAATTCATCACAATTTGAGAAGAATAGTGGTGTCCATAAGTACATTAGAAAAGTAAATAACCTTAATTATCCATTGTTAAAGCTGATGGTGGCCCAGAAAGGAATTCAATATGCAGTAACAATTTTTTTTATATTTGCCCAATACCATGAAATGTCTGACAGGAGGCAAAGCAAGTCTTAAATCTAACCTAGAATCATATCCCTTGGACCACTCCTTCTATTCCATTGATGGATTTCTACTGAAAAACACGTAGCCTGAAAAAAAAAGGTTTTGAGTGTCGTTGCATTCATTAATTTTAACAATAATCGCCTATAGGTATCTTGTAAACTGCCTCGTTCCACATCCTTCGATAAAAGAATCGTTGAAGTAGTCTATGGACCAAGTAACTAAGTTAAAAAAAAATGGCTCTGAGCACTATGGGACTTAACATCTATGGTCATCAGTCCCCTAGAACTTAGAACTACTTAAACCTAAGGAGAACTCGAACCTCCGCCGGCATCAGGCGCACAGTCCATGACTGCAGCGACCTAGACCGTTCGGCTAATACCACGCGGCCCTCAATAAAAAGAAAAGTGTTCAGATCATTTTGTTTGAAGTACTTTTGCTACATTTAATTACAATTTGGAGGTCAAGAATTTCCTGTCGTTGCCTTGTTGTGACTGTGGAATGATAAATATTTCATGAGTTACCTGACACATTTTCCTGGTGACGTTGCATCCATTTAATACATGCTCTTCAGTTCTAACTCGACTGTTGCCCGCAGCAACGTATCTGTTCAATACCCTTGAGTAGACGCTGTAGACCTGTTCCCGTTCCCCTTCCTTATTGAAGTTTCTGTGACGTCGGGTTAGACTTCTGACATGTCTAGCTCAGCGTGTGACTGCAATATCATATATCATTGACAAAACGTGACTGCCCGCAGGTCATCAAAAACCATGTTATGCACACAGACCTATCATGTTGTAGCCCACGAACATACGGAGTAGCGTCGACGATAGTTCATCATTCGAAAGACACAGGTCACGTTAGTATTCTGTATGCTCAATCAGTAACGGATAGGAGGTACAGTCAGATATTGTGGATGTTCCGTATCAAGCTGTAAGACCATACTTCATGCAGCGTCAGTAGTCCATATGAAGATGATGGGACACACATAAAATCTGTTTGCACATGGCTGGAGGGATTGTAGCTAATTGAAAAGGAGCGAAATGTTGTGTGGTATACGACATGGAAATAAATGACTGATATCAAAATACCTGCCGTGAATCAAGAACTTTTCCACACTGTCTTCAATTACGCTTTTAAGGAAAATGTATACACAGAGAAAAAGCCCTGTACAAGTATAGCGTAGTAGGGAGAATGACAATGGTTTTTAGAGAAAACAAACTATTGACCTAAATTATTTTTTACGACATAGTGCCGAGAGATGTAGCCTACCAAACAAATAGCAGTACTTTTCACAGAGCATGGGCAAACATGAATCCTATGAAATTCACCAGAACCATCTTAGTTGTTTCTGCATCCATCTTAAGTAACTGAATTCTGGGGTACCAGCATGCATCTAAATTAAACACAAATATTCATCATCTGCGCGTCGTGCGCTGTCAGTATCCATGCATCTTCTTAGAAATCTTAGCGCTATATTATGCCTTAATTTGTTGTGTGATGCCACGCAATGTTACTTGTAAGAACGCCATATCGTTTTTCTTTTTGTCCCGCTATTTATCTGGAGTAATATTTTAGTTTCATTGTGGTTTCTTGGATTTTTTCAACCGTTCATAGCCATGTAGAACGTTGTGGATGAAACAGACACGAAGATCACGTTTACGAGCATACGTAATGAAGGGAACGTGGGAGCTATCGCTACTTTTGGCAAGACCAGCTAAATAGAAACCACTAAAATTGATTGGAAGGCGCAAACTGGTTTCCGCGACAGGAACCGGGCCTAATAAACAGGTGGTTCCTAAACGAGGACACGGATTTTCAGCTTTCGCAACAAACCCACGCAGATGTACCTTATGATTAAAGTTGTTATAGTGTTCAAGCTTCCATGGTGCATTAATACTCATGCATACCAGGGGCCGGGCTGTCGATGAGGGAAACTGCAACGTCCGGCCACGCCAGCTACGAAGCATGGCACGGGTCTTTCAGACTGCTTGGCTGGCACCTCACATGTTCCTCTCTATACATACGCGGAGGGCCAAAAGCCTGGGATTTTGCGGCCACTCGACGTGTTTGGTTGTTCCTGAATTTTAAGAGTGCGAAAAATCACGGTTTTATGCCGTTAGACGCGAGAATAATTATTGTACCCCTGGAAAACAGGGTTCAGTAAGCCGTTGTCCGTGTTAAGATGAGGATAAACCACAAAACTAGTCTGGCCAACGGCTCCGTGCAGCCATTCTGCTGGAAGTCGCCAGCTAGCCTGTAACGTGACGTTTCTTTCTGTTAATTCTAAAATCATTGTTGAAACAGTTTTGGATTGAAACGACTGTCTGCGGCTGCATTATGCGCTTCGTATCAAATTTATGAACGACGGTAGCACGTCAAATTGCTTTTAAACTTGTACGCGTGACTCAGAACCACTTGAACTGTGTGTGTAATCGCAACGGCTGAACTTCATCTCTCAATTGTTATATCGTTATGGGCGACTGGGCGAGCTCAACAGAACTGGGGCAGTTCCCAGGACCACAGAATACTGAATTATTTTGTAAAACAATGCACAACCAAAAAGGTCTCGCTGTATCCAGCAACGCTTTCATTAAGAACAAATGACGACACTATCGTATAGCAACAGTGGTCATAGCAGTCTCATAGAGACAGATATCGAAAACAAGCAGGAAAAAGGCGAGTTCACGATAATCACTGCGACAGACTCCTGGCAGAGGTACACTACTGGCCATTAAAATTGCTACACCACGAAGATGACGTGCTACAGACGCGAAATTTAACCGACAGGATGAAGATGCTGTGGTATGCAAATGATTAGCTTTTCAGAGCATTCACACAAGATTGGCGCCGGTGGCGACACCTACAACGTGCTGACATGCGGAAAGTTTCCAACCGATTTCTCATACACAAACAGCAGTTGACCGGCGTTGCCTGGGAAAACGTTGTTGTGATGCCTCGTGTAAGGAGGAGAAATGCGTACCATCACGTTTCCGACTTTGATAAAGATCGGATTGTAGCCTATCGCGATTGCGATTTATCGTATCGCGACATTGCTGTTCGCGTTGGTCGAGATCCAATGACTGTTAGCAGAATATGGAATCGGTGGGTTCAGGAGGGTAATACGGAACGCCGTGCTGGATCCCAACGGCCTCGTATCACTAGCAGCCGAGATGAGAGGCATCTTATCCGCATGGCTGTAACGGATCGTGCAGCCACGTCTCGATCCCTGAGTCAACAGATGGGGACGTTTGTAAGACAACAATCATCTGCACGAACAGTTCGACGAATGGCAAAACGTCATTTTTTTCGGATCCATGTTCTGTTTACAGCATCATGATGGCCACATACGTGTTTGGCGACATCGCGGTGAACGCACGTTGGAAGCGTGTATTCGTCATCGCCATACTGGCGTATCACCAAGCGTGATGGTAAGGGGTGCCATTGGTTACGCGTCTCGGTCATCTCTTATTCGCATTGACGGCACTTTGAAAAGTGGATGTTACATTTCAGATGTGTAACACCCTTCATTCGATCCCTGCGAAACCCTACATTTCAGCAGGATAATGCAGGACTGCATGTTCCACGTCCTGCACGGGCCTTTCTCGATACAGAAAATGTTTGACTGCTGCCGTGGCCAGCACAATCTCCAGACCTCTCACCAACTGAAAACGTCTGGTGAATGGTGTCCGAGCAACTGCCTCGTCACAATACGCCAGTCACTACTCTTGATGAACTGTGGTATCGTGTTGAAGCTGCATGGGCCATCCACGTTCTGTTTGACTCTATGCCCAGGCGTATCAAGGCAGTTATTACGGCCAGAGGTGGTTGTCCTGGATGCTGATTTCTCAGGATCTATGCACCCAAATTGCGTGAAAATGTAATCACATGTCAGTTCTAGTATATTTGTCCAATGAATACCCGTTTATCATCTGTATTTCTTCTTGGTGTAGCAATTTTAATGGCCAGTAGTGTATGTTACTGTTTTTGTACAGGTCATCATCGACCAGTAAATTATAAATAGAGTTTGGAGTATTAATAATTACCAATATGTTTCATGGGTTATATACGCTGACAGATATGGAAACTCTTCTACTTTAACAAACCTTAAATAAACACCGCCGAATTGATATTCCAATATTTACATGCCAGTGGCATATATTGTTTAAAATTGTATCATCATCAAAGCTTATTTTCAATACAGGAAAGAAGACATTTCTCCAGATGAAGAACGGTGTGAGTATATGATGGTTGCTGGGTATGTCTAACGAATCAGGAACTTTTCAGGTGAGGATCGCAACGCAGCATACTCAGAGGGCAAGCATATGTTGGTTATCGACAGGTTTCGGAGTTTTTCCATATTAGCCGTATGGTGTAGAGCCAGAATCAACTAGGAAAATATCCTTAACATCGGTTTGCTGCAAAGTTCTTCTCATTTCGAATATAACAGATATCAAACGAAACTTCCTGGCAGATCTGCTAGTTCTGTAAGGTTCGCAGGAGCTTCTGTAAAGTTCGGAATGTAGGAGACGAGGTACTGGCAGAAGTAAAGCTGTGAGGACGGGGAGTGAGTCGTGTTTGGATAATTCAGATGGTAGAGCACTTGCCCGCGAAAGGCAAAGGTCCCGAGTTCGAGTCTCGGTCCGGCACACAGTCTTAATGTGCCAGGAAGTTTCATATCAGCGCACATTCCGCTGCATAGTGAAAATCTCATTCTAGATAACAGATATCACTGAAACGGTAAACCTTCTGTCTACAAATCAGCACGGTTTTACAAAGCATCGCTCATGCACAACTCAGCTTGCCCTTGTGTCACATGATTTCCTGGGAACTGTGGATGAAGGGCAATATGCCTATTTCCGAAAAGCATAGGGTGCGATGGCTCGCTGCAAACTGTTAATGAAGGTACGAGCATATGGTGTAGGCTCACAGATGTCTTAAGTCCTTGGAAGACTTATCAAATAGTAGAACCCAGTAAGTTGTTCTAGACGGCGAATGTCCATGAGAGACAAGGGTGTGTGCGGGAAGGTATCATCTTTGAATGTCTATAGGAGGATACGAGATTACTTACATACAATCTCTAGTTGGTGTGATGAACAGCAGCTTGTACTAAACATAGAGAAATATGAGCCAATGCAGACGAGTAGGAAAAACAATCCTGAAACGTTTGAATACAGCATTAAGTAGCATGGTGCTTAACACAGTCACGTCGATTAAATACCTAGGCGTAACGCTGCACAGCGATATGAAATGCAACTAGCACGTAAGGATGGTAGTAGGGAAGTCGAATTGTCGACTTCGGTGTACTGGGAGAATTGTAGGAAACTGTGGTTTATCTGTAAAGTAGACCGTGTATAGGACACTAGTGGTGCCCATTCCTGAGCACTGCTCGAGTGGTTGGGATCAGCACCAGGTGGGATAGAAGGAACACATCGAAACACAGGCGGGCTGCTAGGTTTGCTACCGATGGATTCGATCAACACCCAAATATTACAGAGATGCTCAAATGGGGATCCCTGTACGGAAGACGACGTTCTTTTCGAGGAACACTACTGGGAAAATTTAGAGAATCGGCATTTGAACCTCACTGCGAAGCGATTCTACAGCCGCCAACGAACTTTTCGCATAAGGACCACACACATATGATAATAGAAGTTACATCTAGGGAGGCATATAGACAGACGTTTTCCGTCGCTCTGTTTGCGAGTAGAACATCAAAGAAACTACCTAGTTGTGGTACAACGTATCCTTCGCCACACACCATACAGTGGCTTGCAGTGTGTAGAGGTAGATGTAGAGCGGTATTCTGTGCCGTTCGGCGACGAACTTCGCTTCTGGTTTTTGCGTTCAGATGTTCGTAAAGTAACTGGTGAAAAGAAGCAACAAAAAGCGACTCTTGAGACCCATACCTCTCCAATTCCTGGAACCATGGTGTAGAGACCTACTGGATATGGTAACAGGTCTACTGTATATTGTAATTGTTGAGCGCTGGTTGAATGTGCGCTAGTATGTGGCAGGAATTGTAAAACCTGTCGTCATACCCTCTGCGGCCAAGGTACCAAACGCCATATTCCAGTAGGACAACACATGACCGTACACAACAGTTTACACTACAAAAGCCCACAGGAATGTACCGATTCTTGCCCAACCCCTTGATTTGTCCCCTGTAGAGCGTATCTGGGATTCGATGGGGAGATCTATACTTTCATGCCAGCCTCCATCAATTCCAATGGTCATGAACTGACACAGCATGTCTTTCCGGCGTAGCACAAAATTCCTAAATGTGACATCCGTGGACTGTTTGCTTCCATGCCACAACGAATAAAAAAGAGTACTCATGCCTGTGGGGCTACACCTCATACTGATGTTGATGATGGACATCACTTCCGAATGGAATGAAAGTTTAATCATTAATTTAATACCTGTTACATGGCTCGATAAGTATAGGACGAATGCATGTTTAAAAACTAGAAACAGAGTTCCACTGTACTTAGCAGATTGATTCATGTTGCACTAGAGTGATCGCTACCGACACGGCTAACAATTGTTTACAGAACTCCAGCACATACCCATAGAATAGACAACTATAAAAGTGAAACATGAAAGAAAGTATGCGACTTGAACGATATCGGCTCTACCTCAACCAAAGGATAGCAGCAAGTGGAACTTACGTCACAGAGCCTCCACTGCGCCTTCAAGTAGGCACCCTGGCGTGCTTCGTAAGGTCTCAGGAGACCGCGAGAGTTGTACGTCGCCATCTCTCGCTTGAGTTTACTTTGTTTTTCGTAAATGTCTGATTTGTGTATTTTTGTACCAGAGATCTGACGATTTTGTTTTTCTTGTGGTGCATCTCGAGCATGGAAAAAAGGAATTGCGACGAAGGTATTCTTTTATATTACTGAGTGCGGCGCCACATATACTTGTATGTTACGAGACAAAATTTTAATGGAGAGTTGTTCGACAGTTGCCTGTTCCTCAGTGTGTCGACAGGACAGAGCCGCCCAAACGAGGGCGATCGCTTTCTCGGTTCGCGCCTTTCACTTGCTTTTCTCCGGATCATTTCCCTGATGGTGACGATGCGGCCTGATTCCACTGGGTACTCATTACGCTGACTTATTACGGTAGCATTCCCCCTGCTTCGTTTGGGATAGTGGCGTGTGGGTTCCCTGCCGTGCCATTGTGAACAGACCTTCACCTTTGGACGCACATGCACGACATACAGCTACAGTTTCGAGATAAACGTTGAAACATTGTCACTCCTTGACATTTTAACATACAGTTCATAAAATATTATGACGATCGATTTAATGCCCTGAAAAATTCCCCTTTGTATGAAATCTGACCCGTAAGTCAACGGAAACGCGACTGAACAAACTTTATTGCGTGTTTCATAGTGACAAGGATTTGCTCATAAAGGAACGGAATAATTAAAGGGTGGTGTAATACAAGCTAAACCAAGGCAAAACTAAAAGCATTGTTCTTAAAAAAATACGCTATCTATGTATGTCTATTACACCTTAAAGGTGGAATTTGTGCAGTTTACACGTATAAGTACTCTGTAACCCACAACACACAATAAATTGAAAAGACCTGAGCTGGTGTGAAAAAGAAACACAGTTTGATACCAAACAAAACTATAGAAAACTATGTTTATTAATTACCGAACTTACTGCAACGATCTTACTACCGTGAATTTAATCTGATACTTTATTTTTACTTTTTGTGTGTTGCTTCTACTTGAAAATTACGTCCATGAGGTAGCAGAATAATCGGTTTCAGTATCTGCTTGCTGCAGCTTGCAATGTGCTGGAATTTAGTGAATGAGAAAAAGTCGATATTCCAATAAAAAATAATGTACCCAAGATTTCCTATCACGATTTCTTTTTAATTAACTTTTGTAATTTTTCAACAAAACTTTCAAATGAAATAAAGTGAGTTACTTTGCACTAGGCAATCATTAACTTGCAACAGATATTCGCCAACATTAACGTAGCGGACACGGCAGTTGAATTTTAACAATGCAATTACTGCAACATTTACAGTAAAAAACTTATAATGGAAAATTCAGTTCACTAATGTGTTCAGATATATGTTTGACATAAACACAAGTGAGGTATGAATGCATTTCTATGTGAAATTTGACATAATATATTAAGTAAAGTATTACTTCTGAATAACACTGAATTATGTTTTAATTACGTAATTATTTTAATTATTGACATTGTTACATGGTCTTGTACAAAGGCTGAATCATTTAGTTGAGATGATTTTTCCATCCCTTTATCGTATATACTATTAAAGTGATTTAATGTTATCCTATCGTTAATTTTACATTTAAAAGTTATTATGCAAAATACTTATAATTTTGACAGCATTTATAAGCTGGTACAATAATAAGTGATGAATGACAAAATATGAACAGTAATTTCACACTCGAGACTTTGTATCGTATTGTGTACTAGAGGGGTCATCGACTTCATCACAAGATGCTTATGTATTTTTTACAATACTAATGACAGCTGTTTGCAACACATACGTACTTGCGCCAATATACTTGACTAAGAGTGTATGGTTCGTATGAGATTTGTGCACATTATTTTGCGTCGGGAAGGTAACGTTGAGATACACGCTAATATCTTCTGTATTCATATTTTGAGTAGTTTTGACAGTGGATGGCAATACGAAAAAAATACTCAACTTGAAGGTGGACGCTACGGTAAGATTTTGGAAATCAGAGCCGTGTGACGACAAGAATATGACGAACTACGAAATAATTTTTAGCTTTGAAGACAAATGATTGTCGGCATAGTACCAACTTGCCAATATCTATTATTTGATCCAGATTTCTTTAGACCGGTGTGGCATGATACGTGTGTTGCGTGGCTGTGTAGCACAGAGAAATTTATATATATGTGAGTTAGATGGGGCCGGATAACCTCTTCTGCTCCCCATTGGGCACGCCCTAGGGATGGCGGTTATCGCTCAAATAATCCATTTACAGTTGTATATTTTTTCGCGTCATTTTAAACTGGTTTCCGAAATAAATTATTTTCGATTGTTTATTCCTACTATTTCCTGTAATAAACTTATAGGTAGAAGAAAGACTGAAAATATTTGACTCTTTTAGTGCCAAGATACCTGGAATCAAAGTATTAAATTAAACAGGCAAATAAAAGAAAACTTATCCGTCCACCATTCACTGCTTTTCTCGAAAAGCGATAGGTCGGTGAATACTATAAAAAGTCACCAGCATTCTCGTACTGTTGCTAATTTATCGAAACTCTGCTCAAAGACCATGTTATAATCAGGGATCATGGCACTATTTGACCGCGACGTATAGTCAGTGCTAAAGGGAGAAAACTGAGGTTCAAAACCTGTTTCACGCGTTAATTTGCCCGGTTTCAAGGTTCAAAATGGTTCAAATGGCTCTGAGCACTATGGGACTCAACTGCTGTGGTTATCAGTCCCCTAGAACTTAGAAATACTTAAACCTAACTAACCTAAGGACATCACACACATCCATGCCCGAGGCAGGATTCGAACCTGCGACCGTAGCAGTCGCACGGTTCCGGACTGCGCGCCTAGAACCGCGAGACCACCGCGGCCGGCCCGGTTTCAAGCGCTATGAGCAGATGAAGGCATGTTATATACACTCCTGGAAATTGAAATAAGAACACCGTGAATTCATTGTCCCAGGAAGGGGAAACTTTATTGACACAATTGATATATCACATGATCACACCGACAGAACCACAGGCACATAGACACAGGCAACAGAGCATGCACAATGTCGGCACTAGTACAGTGTATATCCACCTTTCGCAGCAATGCAGGCTGCTATTCTCCCATGGAGACGATCGTAGAGATGCTGGATGTAGTCCTGTGGAACGGCTTGCCATGCCATTTCCCCCTGGCGCCTCAGTTGGACCAGCGTTCGTGCTGGACGTGCAGACCGCGTGAGACGACGCTTCATCCAGTCCCAAACATGCTCAATGGGTGACAGATCCGGAGATCTTGCTGGCCAGGGTAGTTGACTTATACCTTCTAGAGCACGTTGGGTGGCACGGGATACATGCGGACGTGCATTGTCCTGTTGGAACAGCAAGTTCCCTTGCCGGTCTAGGAATGGTAGAACGATGGGTTCGATGACGGTTTGGATGTACCGTGCACTATTCAGTGTCCCCTCGACGATCACCAGTGGTGTACGGCCAGTGTAGGAGATCGCTCCCCACACCATGATGCCGGGTGTTGGCCCTGTGTGCCTCGGTCGTATGCAGTCCTGATTGTGGCGCTCACCTGCACGGCGCCAAACACGCATACGACCATCATTGGCACCAAGGCAGAAGCGACTCTCATCGCTGAAGACGACACGTCTCCATTCGTCCCTCCATTCACGCCTGTCGCGACATCACTGGAGGCGGGCTGCACGATGTTGGGGCGTGAGCGGAAGACGGCCTAACGGTGTGCGGGACCGTAGCCCAGCGTCATGGAGACAGTTGCGAATGGTCCTCGCCGATACCCCAGGAGCAACAGTGTCCCTAATTTGCTGGGAAGTGGCGGCGCGGTCCCCTACGGCACTGCGTAGGATCCTACGGTCTTGGCGTGCATCCGTGCGTCGCTGCGGTCCGGTCCCAGGTCGACGGGCACGTGCACCTTCCGCCGACCACTGGCGACAACATCGATGTACTGTGGAGACCTCAAGCCCCACGTGTTGAGCAATTCGGCGGTACGTCCACCCGGCCTCCCGGATGCCCACTATACGCCCTCGCTCAAAGTCCGTCAACTGCACATACGGTTCACGTCCACGCTGCCGCGGCATGCTACCAGTGTTAAAGACTGCGATGGAGCTCCGTATGCCACGGCAAACTGGCTGACACTGACGGCGGCGGTGCACAAATGCTGCGCAGCTAGCGCCATTCGACGGCCAACACCGCGGTTCCTGGTGTGTCCGCTGTGCCGTGCGTGTGATCGTTGCTTGTACAGCCCTCTCGCAGTGTCCGGAGCAAGTATGGTGGGTCTGACACACCGGTGTCAATGTGTTCTTTTTTCCATTTCCAGGAGTGTAGACACAGGAAGTAGATCAATTACTTTCTATTTTTTTTTCTTGCATACGATTGCTTCGTTTCGCTTCGCTGCTGTAAGCCACGTTGCTGGTTCGCGAGTCGGACGAGAGAATGTGAATCCGATGTCGGTGGCTGGGCCAGCCTTGACCCAGAGTGGAGAAAGAAATAGCAGCTGTTTTCAATTTATTAGTGTCACCATAGTTTCCTTGCTGTTTCATTATTTCATAGAAATAGTAGACAAATCTGTAATCTTATAACAAATGAAGCACTGTACTAAAATGTAACATCACTTCGTAAAAATGTTTCGACGTTAGGGTTGGTGGCATACTACATGTGGTGTCACCGCTAGACACCACACTTGCTAGGTGGTAACTTAAATCGGCCGCGGTCCTGTAGTACATGTCGGACCCGCGTGTCGCCACTGTGTAATCGCAAACCTAGCGCCACCACATGGCAGGTCACAAGATACGGAATAGACCTCGCCCAGTTGTACGGACGACATAGCTTGCGACTAGACCTACCAAGTCTTCCTCTCATTTGCCGAGAGACAGATTGAATAGCCTTCAGCTTAGTCCATAGCTACTACCTAGCAAGGCGCCATTTGTATCAGTGCTTATAGCTTACTACTATTCAAGAGATGTATTCCAACAAGAGAATAAAAGTTAAGTAACATCTACGTACTTTTCTTCTTATTCATTAATAAGTCTCATGTTCCAGAACTTCAAGCCCGTCTGCGTTAGTTTAGCGTGCACCTAGCTACCTCATTGTGTCTATGCTGTATGAGCTAGACACAACACTACAAACCATGGATGTTTGGTGACGACAGCGAGGAATTATCGTGTAGACCAGGTGGTGGCGGTGGGGGGGGGGGAGGGGGGGAGGGACAAGTCTTGCACACTGCACTTAAGGTACACGTAGCCGCGTACCTTAAGTCACGACTACCGGGAACAGGGACGTTACTGATTCACCACTGCTGTGCCAATCCTTATGTCAAGTGTTTGTTGCTCGTTTCTGTTGGCATTGTTATTGAAATAGCATTGATCGATTTTTCTATTTTCTGTAATAACGCAATATTTCAAACCAGTGCAAATATTACGGGTAAAAAAGATTTATGTGACAGCGAAATATTTTAGTGCTACCACTTGGGCTAATTGATCTTTCAGGTTTTTTCCTTTGCTATTTGTAACAGATAAAAAAAATCTGTTCTAACCCAGACCAAACAAATACCGAAAAAACCAGTTATTCTGAATTAAAATACCGGTATTGGATATAACAGGTCGGTTTTTCTCATCCCTACCGCGCCCTTGAGCGTAGATCGGGCCGCACTGCTTTGCTTCGCTTCAATACTATAAGCCACGTTGCTGGTTCTCGAGTCGGTCGAGAATGTGAGTGAGACGTCTGTGGCTGGGCCAGCCTTGACCCAGAGTGGAGAAAGAAATAGCAGGGCGTGTGTGTGGCGGTGGGGGGGGGGGGGAGAGGGGAGAGCTGAATTACGGCCGGCAGCTGGACTCTGCTGCCGCACACCGCCTCGCTGCCTGAGGACAACTGGCACACTACACTACACTACACCTGGCCACGAGGCCGTTCGTAGCAGAGCACAGGCGTGCAGTGTGAGCTGACGATGTTGATGCAAATTCGTCGCGGGAGAGGAGTAATGTCCACTGATGAGCAGCACCATTCTGAGGTGATCCTGTGCCCTTAGCAGAGCTACTATATCACCCCCCCCCCCGGAACACCCCTTTCACCCCTTTTTACAACTCTTTCAACGCAGAATTAGTATGCGCTTATAGATTTATATTATTATTATATTATAAATGTTACGCTTTCATGACTAATCCGCTGAAACGATCTTGAAGAAATTTGGTGTGGAGATAGCTTGAACGATGAGAAAGAACATAGGCTACCTTAGAACGTGTGTAGTTCCACATATTTTATGATTTGAACAATATATACTGCGAAATATGGAACAATAATTACTCTTTGAAAAGCTATTTACTTTTTGACTTTTGAATTTTTGTTCGTGAATATACTTTTATTGTTTGATACATTGCACATAATTCGATTCAACGTAATGAATACAATGCTCAAAAATCCTCAACGTGTTTAATCTATACTTCCATATTAATGTTATTAAATGCGTAAGTAAGTTTTCACGACTACACAGAATCGATTCTGATTATTTGGTGTGCAAATTGCTTGAATCCTGAGGAAGAATGTAGACTACTACTTTAAGGGAGGGGGCAAAAAAGAATCGACCCCGTGAGAGGGTGATGTACAGAATGCAACATATTTTTTTGTAATGCTTAATTGCCGTATTTAGTAACTGTAATAAATGTCTTATCAGTACCAGACGCCTTTCGCTTTATTTTACAGCATCTTCAGTTTTCACTGTAGCAATGTGTTTTTTTTCTCTTAAACTTTTTGTTTATTATGATCGTTAACAGATCGTGTCCTTTATTTATTACTATAAACAGTTTTTATTCTTTTCGTTTCTGAGGGCTTTTTGTTTCTTGCATTTTTCTTTGTCTTTCACGCGTTTGTGTAAAGTATTTATTCACAGCACTTTTACTGCACCTGAGCATTTTAGCCGGCCGCAGTGACCGAGCGGTTCTAGGCGCTTCAGTCTGGAACCGCGTGACCACTACGGTCGCAGGTTAGAATCCTGCCTCGGTCATGTACGTGTGTGATGTCCTTAGGTTGGTTAGGTTTAAGTAGTTCTAAGTTGTTGGGGAGTGATGACCTCAGATCAAGTCCCATAGTGCTCAGAGCCGTTTGAACCATTTTGTTTTTACTTACTAGATATCTGAAGTGATACGTTGAATACAAGAACTGATGTTTCCATTCATTGTCGTAAAGACTTGTATCCCAAATTGGACAATGTATATCACTCAACAAAACATTCAGTATGAAGATATCAGGAAGAGTGCCTGCACTTCTTGCTCTTCTTTGAGAAGACAGATACACTATGTGAATTTTTATCACGATATACACAGTAAAGGTACAAGTGACACGAAATATTTCTAGAAAATATCCTGTAATCATTCGTAGGAATAAAATGACAAGAAAGATTGTAAAATTCGTATGTCATGGGAAGAAAGAATATAGATTCCTAAGGGTTGTGGGGTGTGGGCCACAGTCGAACCCTACCATCTCTTGAACAATGTTGAGATCCTTTCATCACTCATGCCACCACTGATAATAAAAATTAAGGATGAACTGAACATGTACAAGGGTATATACTTCTCAGTCTAAAACGGAATTTCTGTTTTTACAGCCGGCGATTGTGGCCGAGCGGTTCTAGGCGCTTCAGTCTGGAACCGCGCGACCGCTACGGTCGCAGGTTTGAATCTTGCCTCGGGCATGGATGTGTGTGATGTCCTTAGGATAGTTAGTTTTAAGTAGCTGTAAGTTCTAGGGGACTGATGACCTCAGATGTTAAGTGCCATAGTGCTCAGAGCCATTTGAACCATTTTGAACTTAAGCATTTTACATGAGAGAACATAAACCATGTTAATAAATCCCTAAATTTGATGCATAATCTATACGTTGTAGAGTGTATAGATGCCCATGTCCCAGCACACAGTGCGACATCGTATCGCCCTGCATTGAGGCAGTGGACGGAGGGTGCACATTACGAGCTATGCGTACCTGAAAAGGCAGACATTTATGGGCAGCTGACATTATTGCATGTGCAATAGTTGCTTACTGACGGTCGTAACAAAACTGCTGATATGCGAGCACAGCTCCAGGTAACAGCTAGCATGATTAATAAAAATGAAGCGATATTGAAGAACTAATGTTTAAATGTATCGTACTGCGTTGAACTATTGTCCACAGCTAATTAAATCTAGCATTGTGATGAATAAATTACACAACATATAAACTCGATCCAAAAACAGGAAGTGAAAGAAAATTATGACTTTTTGTTTATGGCAGCTATTGTACATTGGTTTTCGTAGATTTCTTCGTCATAAATGATTAATACTGGATAAATTATAATTAGAAATGAAAAAGGTACTGTAAGTAATAGTTGAGAAAATGTCTCTTTCCAGAAATTTTATTATTGTTATACATTGAAGAGGCAAAGAATCTGGTAGACCTGCCTAAAGTCGTGTAGGGCCCCCGCGAACACGGCGTGGCGGGGGCTCAACTAATGTCTGAAGTAGTGCTGGAGGAACTGGTTCAAATGGTTCAAATAGCTCTGAGCACTATGGGACTTAACATCTATGGTCATCAGTCCCCTAGAACTTAGAACTACTTAAACCTAACTAACCTAAGGACAGCACACAACACCCAGCCATCACGAGGCAGAGAAAATCCCTGACCCCGCCGGGAATCGAACCCGGGAACCCGGGCGTGGGAAGCGAGAACGCTACCGCACGACCACGAGATGCGGGCGGAGGAACTGGCATCATGAATGCTGCCGGGCTGTCCATAAGTCCATAACAGTACGAGGGCTTGGAGATCTCTTCTGAACAGCATGTTGCAAGGCCTTCCGGATATGCTTAGTAATGTTCATGTCACGGGAGTTCGGTAACCAGTTGGAGTGTTTAAACTCAGACGAGTGCTCCTGGAACCACTCTGTAGCAATTCTGGACTTGTGGGGTGTCGCATTGACCTACCTGAATTGTCCACGTCCATCAGAATGCACAATGGATGTAGGTCATCAGACAGGATGCATACGTACGTCTCGCCTGTCAGAGTCGTTTCTAGACGTAGCAAGGGTCTCATATCACTCCAACTGCACACGCCCCACACCGTTACAGAGGCTCCACCGGCTTGAACATTCCCCTGCTGACAAGCGGTTGTCTCCATACCCGTACACGTCCATCCGCTCGATACAATTGGAAACAAGGCTCGTTCGGGCACGCAACATGTTTCCACCAAACTCCAAACACAGTCAAGAACATTATTGGGATGCCTTGCAATGTGCTATTCAGAAGAGATCTCCACCCCCTCGAACTCTTACGGATTTATGGACAGCCCTGCACGACTAATGGTGTACGGGTATGGAGACAACCTCATGAATCCATGAACCCTGCGTGTCAGCAAGGAACTATTCAAGCTGGTAGAGGCTCTGTAATGTTGTGGGGCATATGCAGTTGGAGTGATATAGGACCACTGATACGTCTAGAAACGACTCTCACAGAAAGTAAGCATCCTGTCTGATCACCTGCATCCATTCATGTCCATTGTGCACTGCGACGGACTTGAGCAATTCCAGGAGGACAATGCGACACCCCACACGTCCAGAATTGCTACAGAGTGGCTCCAGGACACTCTTATCAGAGTAAACACTTCCGCTGGCCACCAAACTCCCCAGACATGAACATTATTGAGCATATCTGGGATGCTTTGCAGCGTGCTGTACAAAAGAGATCTCCACCCCCTCGTACTCTTATGTATTTATGTGAGCCCTGCAGGATTCATGGTGTCAATTCCCCCCATCACTACTTCAGACGAGTCCATTCCAAGTCGTGTTGTGGCACTTCTGCTTGCTTGCGGGGGCTCTACACGATATTAGGCAGGTGTAGCAGTTTCTTTGGCTCTTCAGTGTATTATAAACTTTACTGAAGCTATAGCAGTTATAGCTCTTTGACGACGAGGTTGATGCAGTCTACAAAGTCAATGTTGCTCCCCCCCCCCTCCTCCCATCCACCCTTAAACTCATCATGTACGCAATTGTTGTGTTGGCATAAGGTGTTAATTTAAAGAGCCGGCCGCCGTGGCCGAGATGTTCTAGGCGCTTCAGTCTGGAACCGTGCGAAAGCTACGGTCGCAGGCTCGAATACTCCATCTTGCATGGATGTCTGTGATGTCCTTAGGTTAGTTAGGTTTAAGTAGTTCTAAGTTCTAGGGGACTGATGGCCTCAGCAGTTAAGTCCCATAGTGCACAGAGGCATTTGAACTATTTTTGTTAATTTAAAGACTGCATCTTAGCTAGAAGTAACAATGTGTGATACTGAATGTGTTGAGCAAAACGTCCTTTCATTGGTGTATCACCGGTTATTATCACGATTTGTAGTGCATAATAGGAGAAAAACACAACAGAATCTAAACGTGTCCTCTATTAATTTAACCATCATGGTCTTTGCTACAGCTACTGAATCACTTAGCTGACGTGTGAGTATTTGTTCGCCATGTTGTCCGCAGTGTGGTTAATGCTTCAGCATGTGAAACATCAAGGAAGCGAATCTGTGCGATACAGGATGACTTTATAAATTAAAGGAAATATCGAAGGATGTACAGATAATGTGAAAGTAATTTCAACGTTATGTCCAATTTTTTCACACGAACCAATATTTGTGAAGCTCTCGGTGCTCTTCTGTACGTCGCAAACAAGTCAACAGAACGTAAAACCATCTAATTAGTACCTAAAATGATCACGTTATAAGGATATGAAGGAGCTGCTTAGTCTAAACGAAGGCAAAAGGTATGTGAAGTTTCAGTTAGCAACCGAGTGAAAGAGGGTTTTAGCTTTGGAAGCACTCTGGCCTTTGCTCAGTGAGTAGCTTGTCGAAAGTGTACACCTACGTCCATCTACTTCTACATGATAATTCTGCAGTTCTCAACTAAGTGCCTAGCAGAGGGTTCATCTAACCAACTCATGCTACTTATCTACCGTTCGACTCCCCAATAACGTGCACTGAAAAGGAACACTTAAATCTCTCCGTGCGAGCTTTGATTTATCTCATTATGATGATAATTCCTCCCTGTGTAGGAGGGTATCAACAAAATATTTTCGAACTCAGAGGAGAAATATGGTGATTTAAATTTCGTTAGAGCACGGAACACACAGATTCCTGTATGTCTACACGAACCAGGAGGTCTACGATGCTATAAAGCATCTGGGTTCGCTATGGCAGCTAAACATAAATATTGTCTCACCTTTGCTGTGAGGACCTGCTAAACCGGGAACCTGCCAGATAGTTTTCCTGTTCTGACCATGACTTGGGCATAGCTTTCATTTTCTACTGGCAAGCGTCATTATGAGCAGACTTTATTTAATTGCAGTTAAATTGATTAAAGCTAGTGTTAGACATGAAGGACAAAGGGGGAGCTCGCAACATTAATGTAACAGTAGTGGTATTCAGAGCCATATAAGCAGGAATACATTGCACGAGAAAATTTCATACACATACGCACCAACTACGGTTGTGTAAATGTTGCAACTCTCTGTGGCAGGTAAAACGGCCAGCAGAGTGCATCAGCGCTGTTTCTGTTTAGCCTGTTAGCAGGGCTGGTGGCGCATTTACGGGGCGTGAACAGCGTCAGATGATGATTGATCGCTGTGAAGGACACGGAGGTGTCACGTACTCGTGTGAGACAGGGTTGTCAGCACCTTACACAGTTTGAAAGGGGCCCAATTGCAGGTCTCCTTTTTGCTGGCTGGTCTAATCGTGCAATATTCAGTTTTTTGGGGCATCTAGATGTGACAGTGGTACGATGTTGGACTTGGTCTAAGCGTGCAATGTTCAGTTTTTTGGGGCACCTAGATGTGTCAGTGGTCCAATGTTGGACTGTATGTGAGCGTGACGCCAGGCATAGTGGTCGTCAAGGTTCCGGCCGATAACGTGTGACCACCACAGGGAACGATCGCTGTGCTGTGCACCAGACACATCGGAACCTCTCCACATCTGCGCTTGGCATCCCAGAAACAGTAAGTTTCATTCTGCAGCGTAGATCGGAGACTATGAAACTAGAAAATCAGCGTTTCGTGCTTAGGCTGTCGTTAACACTACAACACATTCGGCTGCATCTGGAGTGGTGCTGTGGCTGCGAAGCAAGGACTGCTGACGAATGACGTCGCGTTGTGTTCGGCGATGAATCGCGGGTCTGCTCTATCCTGGATGATCATCGTCGGCGAGTGTTCTGGCAACCTGGCGACAGGTCCCACTCTTCCAGTGTTTTCGAGACGCGTAGCAGTGTTATTCCTGGCATCACGATGTGGGAAGCCATCAAGTATGAGTTCAGTTCACGGCTCGTAGAGACTAGGAGAAATCTCACGGTACCATCGTACGTCACGGATATCCTAGGTCCTCGTGCGTTACCTTGCGAGGTGCCGGGGCTAGCAGTGTATTGATCACTAAATTCTACTAGAATCCACATATGTAAATCATGCTCTAAGCCCCCCCTATTCTAACTCCGACTTTTGCTGTTGCACAAGGATAAAAAAAATACGCGAACTGACTCTAATCAACCCTGCCAGTGGAGTAGAAGAGAGTTTGGCACCTGCAATAATTTAATTTGATAAATAAGTTAAATAAACAAAGGTTTCATTAACATAGGGAGGAATGATAGGGTTGCTCTATCGATTAACAGAATGAAAGTTCTGTCCAAAATAACAATAGGATTTATTAAGACTAACACAAAATAATAAACAAAAACACATAAACATTTACAATAAATCAAATTGGCTCAAATTGGAGACTCATACAAACACTGTAAAGGTGAAGTTGTCCCTAAACTAGATCGTGAGGTTTAAGACGAAGTGGTATGTGGAGCCAATTCCTTGCCACTCAAATCTCAAGAGAGACACACAGCTAACCCAACAGCAATTGCTGCTACTCAAGACAGAACAAAGTTAGAAATAGACGAACAGGCGCGCTCTCCTGACTTCTGATTATCACCTAGGAAAATCCCTATCTGCCGGTGCTGCGGACATACATTACCAAAACTGCCTTATTAACTGCTAGAACACGATCTGGCGTACCGCAGGCGAGGGCTGGTTGCTTCGACGTCCTCGACCGAAAGGCGACTGCCGACTACCCAGAGCACCCGTACAGGCCGAACACCGAACATTCCCGCCCCCACGACAGTGGCCGTGGTTACGTTCCAATCAGCAACTCGAAAACCGGCGGAAATTCCACTCCATTGCCGGAGCACTACCATTCCACCAATGGAGATTCTTGGCGCCAATTTCTGTGCTGATTTTGCAGAAAGTGCGGGAATTTTCCCGCCACAACTGCGTGGGTACACAAGTCATTCCCACGCCTCGCTGGTAGCCCGCCAGAAAGTGTTTTCGCAAAGTTTCTCCAAAGTAACGGAACCTCTAGCCCAGCCGCTACTTCACACCCCAGCGGGCGTGTCTCTTGACAATGTCGGCGTCTGCAAAGCATTCACTCGACTGCCTCACACACGTCGGCTTAACTCTCTCCAGTTCCACAGAGCCCGCCTGTCACCGGACCACCCGGGTGACGAGAGACGCTGCGTGGGAAGTACGCGTGTTAAGGAAAAGCAACCCTCCACCGCATGCAACTATAGAGGAAAATCGTAAGATAGAAATATGAGAGGGGGCTCATGCCACCTCTCATTGCCCCTACGCCATTTTAGATTGTAATTGGTGAGCGGTTGGCTCACTTAGGAGCGAGGTAGTGAGTCAATCGCCCAAGAACAATCTTACAAAGTGACTCCACATACCGCACTCTATAGAAAAGATCATTGCAACTGAAAAATGCAACTCATAGAGGGAGGATTATTTATGATGTAGCCAACTTCACCTTCTTAATATGGAACACTAACACTCACATCACACATCCATACCCAGGGAGCCCCTTCCCAAACACCGATTCACGCAGACATTCACTCTCTAAATATGGCCCGGGCATCTGAGCCAAATATGGAGCAGTTTATTCTTTACAATCACAGTTGGAGTGCTCCGCAATTAAATGCCCAAGATGTTACAACAATTTTAATCATTAAACTAACCTGAACTCACTCACACATGATACTATATAAGTTAACAATCTCTTTGTGAGCTTTCAGAATCTAATTACAACCTCCGATTCATTCTGTCTCCCTGCAGCAAGAATAACCTTTACAAAATGTTCCCTGAACTGATGGTCCATTCACAATGACAGTGGTGGTATCTGCTTCAGTTTATGGGGACTTCAGGCACACTGTTTGCATACACACAACAATAAACACAAAATACAAAAAAAACATGGTGTGGAGAACAATACAGTAATCTGTAATAAGAATTACAGTGTAAAACACAAACGCATACAAGGTATAACATACATTACAAAAACAACATAAGAAAAAGAAATTTAAGAAAAAAAACAAGGTTCATGGGGCATCAAATTGTGCGTGCACATTGCACAAAGTTCACGACTGTGCTGAGAATGAGGCACTAAATCACATTGTTTGAAATATCCGTAGCACTTCACAAATTCTACAGTACTGACATCACATAAGGCTAAACGTCGGGTGTTGTGGCTACGTTGTTGCAACGGCAATAGGGTGTGCTGGAGCTTCTGCAGTACTCTGTTAAGATTGCACCAAGACCCACGCATATGATCACGGTAGTACGGTAGGAAGACACAGTGATAGGCTCTCCTCACGTCGATTAATTGTCTCTGAGATCTACTTGTTGGGATACATCACTAGTCTAGGTCTCTTCTCTTGCTGGACAGAACTTTACGTTTCCCAATATTGCAGTTCGACGAGGGATGATGGCACGTGGAGTGACTCCACAAGTGTGTGAGGTCATCCATACAGGATCGAACTAGGAGCGACTATTGTTAAAACTGCTCTCTAATAGAGAGGAGAAGTAAGTAATGAGACCATACATTTGTTAGTGTGGCACGATACTGCTTTGTGTATGCAGATCGGCCAATGCTAGTGAGTTGTAAAAACCCAAACAGGTGAGTATATAGCGTCCCTTTCTGTCCTGAGGCACATGAGGCGCAGGTTCTGACACGATATGTGATCTTCTTCGTGTACTCACGACAACGTGGTCTGCCGCAGGGAATCCCTCCAAACGGCTGCCGCGTCTGGAGAGCTAGCAGGCTGTCGCGTGTGGGTCGCGTGTCAGTGTCAACGTCCAGCCTCACTTTCGCTTGTGGCCCGGCGAGGGTCCCGCGTAATCCCTCAGGTACACGGCCCCGTGACTGACAGCCTGTAGGACCGGATGCTCTCGCACCCTTCACGTCAGGTAGCGCGCTGACGCTCTTTTCTTGCAGGTAGCCGCAGACCTCTTGTTCCCGCTCCGGCCGGCCTCCGCATTGCCACGATCCCCGTCATCTGCACAATTCTTACAAAAATCTTATGCCTAACTTTTTCCCATGACCTTCTATGTTATAATAAATTTACTTAATGACACATTGATGGTCTGTCATTTCAGACACTCTTATTTTACTTTTATAGTTATTAATCTATGGCAATCATTATAACATCTAATCTAGACATGGAAATAATTTATTTTGATATACGTGTAGAGACCGATCTCAGTATTGTACATGGTTGGTGATAACTGATGCTATGTAATGGATGAACAACTAAATGTGTGGGCCCGCACTAATATTACTATTAATTATATAGATCGACAGTAGACATGCTCAAGAATTAACTACCATATGCCAACGATCTACATTCTATGTCTTCTGAATAAATTATGTTATTCCAACTATTCTACGTTCGCTCGCCGGTCGTCGTTCCATCTCGGGTCTGTGATTTGATGACCTGAAAAATAGCATCACAACAGGTGCGCTCCAAACACAACACTTGTGGTAGAAAACCCCCACAATATTAAGGATCTAGTTATTGTAAAATCCTAAAGTTTAATTTATCCTAGAATATGGTACTCTCTCTATTGTTATTATTATTATTACTTTTTTTTTATACAATACTCTTACATAACTCCTGTTACGTTGAGATGTCTCGCTGCTCGCCGCTATTGCCGACAGCGATGTGCGCGCCGTACGACATGACCTCCGAGTTTTCATTACGCCTCACTGAAACTCCAGACACTGGGTTAGCCATGGCTATACACGACAATAAATTTATAGTTGCAACATCCTTCTCTATCTGATGCGGTTTTCGGGATCAAAGCACACCTTTTCAGAAGCAATGTAATATGACCAAGCCAGGGGTGGTTCCTGTTGAGGATTCAGTCGCCCAACACACGCCAGCTACACAGTATGTCACGAATATCCAAGTATAAGTCCCTGGTTATTCTTCTGTGACAGTCACGAGCAGCACGCTAAATCCCCAACCAGCACATTGGCATGGTAGGCTTTATGCTCGCATTTCTCTCGTCTAGGGCACTATTGGAGTCAAACGCTCACAGGATCACCCCGACTTGCAAGACAACGATGCTGGCGCAGCTCTGCAAAAAAAAAACTATACTGCCCATATTCATCCTCGAAATCACGCAATATACCACAATCTTGCCGTGCACTGACGCGTGCCTGCAAGCATTGGTATGAACGTTTCACGAACTGGTTGTGGCCGCTATTGAGCGTATCACGACTTCTCAGAACGCTTCTAAGAGCACGTTCTTGTATGCGCCTGTTTGTGCGACGTCTCGTCACTCATCTTTATCCCTTAACCTGGACACCAGATAGGAAAGGACAAGAACATTGCTCATGGAAAGGTAGTCCCTCTTATCGCAACGACAGAGGAGATCCCGAACATAGACAAAAAGTTAACAGCAGTAAATTCTTAAGCGAGAAAACGCAGCGTGTTAATACTTTAACAATCTTAATCTATTAATGCAACGATTATTGTTCCCCGAAGAAAGGTTCATATCTTTGCCTATTCTAATATGTACACCACTTAAACTACTATTATTCCACGAACTTCTTTGTGTGAGAGAAGTGGTGGAGTCCTATGGACTAGCGTCAATCCCTTCTTAGACTCCCCCTCCTCTGACGTGCATTAGGATTTGGAGGTCTAATTTCTATCTCCCGGTTCTCCTGTTGTCCTTGATTTCGCTCTCTCCAATTACGGTCGCTTTGCCGTTCGTCATTCCTCCTGTCCCAGATTGCTTGTCTAGATTGACCCTGTTCCCTGACGTTTTGGTTTCCGTGTCTCTGGTTTCCATAACCTTGAATAGCGTAACCTTGATTTCCGTAACCCTGGTTTCCTAACTGACCAGTGCGATTATGCGATCTGTTGTCGTCTTCCCTTGCTGGCCCGTGGTATTTGTTATTTTGCGCCTTCTTCCTGTCCTTTGCGTCTTGTTTATCGAAGACTACTTCGAGTTCGCGCAGTAGACTCTTGAATGCATCTATGTCAGATCCACACTTCCCGACAAGTGTCTGTTGATACCTAACTGGCAATTTGGAAAAGCAAAATTTAATGATTTCTCCGTTGCTATATGGACTATCTAAAAACTGATTCTTCTTGAGTAAAGCATCAAAAAATTTGGTTGCGCTTCTATGCCCGGACACTTCCAGTTCAGGACAAAATATTATTTCCTCTTTAATCCTGTCTTGCGTTTCCTTTGACCAGTAGGTCCGCAGGAATGCACCAACAAATTCCTGATAAGTCCGACACGTCGCTGCCACGCCCCGCATCTTTTCCGCAGCTTGGCCTTCGATGTGTCCACACATGAATTCTAATTTGGCCTGGGTTGGCCATGACGACGGTAATGAATTTGTAAATTGCATCACCCAGCTCTTCGGATGCATCGACCCTCCATTATCTTTGAATTTCTGGAATTTTAGTATCGACAGGAAGTGATTGTGATCAAAATTCTGTCCGATCCTCGCACTGGTGTTGTCACTCGTTTCCGATACTTGCACGTCTGCTGAGTGTCCTGATCTATCTTGCTGATAACTGTGATGTGCTACGTCTGTATCACAGTGGAAGTGGCATTCAGCATTCGCTCTTCTAAGTGGGCTGCAATTATTGGAGCTATTACTCTCTGTTTCTGCGTGTGCATTGTTAGTTCCGCACTCTGTCACTGGGCTAGAGCACGGCGGGCTTTTCCTCGGAGATACAATTCTGTGTACTCCATCATTGGTATCCGAACGCGCAGTGCTCGTGTGCCCGTTTCGCTCTAGTGTTGCTATCCGACTCTCTAATTCTTTCATTCGTTTCGTGATGTTCGTAACCACAATATTACCTTGAGTCTTTAAGAATGCTAGGGATTTTGAGTGGGACTGTGTTGTACGTCGCAAGCGACCTGCGAGTTGAGAAGTTACTTTTGCGATTTTCATTGCCCCTGTTGCTGCCGTTTTGGCTAGGCCTGCTACTTTTTGTGCTACCAATGACATTTGTTTGGCTTCTCCACATTCTTTCTTTATTGTTAGTAATTCCCCACGAATTTCCCCTATATGCGAAATTATTGCCTCAGTGTCCTTCTTACGCTGTTCATTAGCTTCTTCCTTCTCCTGCTTACGTTGTTTCTCCTCTTCTTCCTTCTCCCTCTTACGCTGTTCTTCAGCTTCTTCCTTCTCCTTCTTACGTTGTTTCTCCTCTTCTTCCTTCTCCCTCTTACGCTGTTCGTCAGCTTCTTCCTTCTCCTTCTTACGTTGTTTCTCCTCTTCTTTCTTCTCCCTCTTACGCTGTTCGTCAGCTTCTTCTTTCATTGATCGTAGGAAGCTCAGTATTGGGTTAATGTCATCAATTTGATCCTCGTCACACATGGGTGATGTAACTCTGGACACCTGGGCGCTAGAGCTCTGACGCGGCCGAGCTGGCCCCTGTCTGCTCTCGTTCGTTTGATTATAAACTCCTGCTACCGTCTCGACCTGTGTGACTGTCTCTGTTTCATCCTCTACCTCACTATCATAATCACGGCCGCAACGCTGCTCTAAGATCGCGTCCAAATCACCTTCCTGATCAATGACCCTGGCGTCCTGTCCTGCTAAAAATGTGCCCATCTCATCTCCGAACCTATTCCCGTCAGTAAACTGCCCCTTATCCATTATTCTATCCTCTTTTGTTTTAGCTTCGATCGATAATAGTCGTGCCTTACTTCTCGTTATCATTCATGAAAAACAAATTTATCTAGAATGCACAATTAAATTAATCTACTCCATATATTTTTACACATAGACATAAAATTTCAACAACGCTGTTCCAACGCTGTAATCACAAACACAATTTGATGTGGTACAGAAACCGCACACAAATCCGACAAAGTGCAATGTGGTACGGACACCACATCAACGAAACACAAAAAACAATGAACAAAAAAAATATACACTGAAAACAAAAACTGTAATCATGCGCCGCTACTTAAAACTAAACGCGAAACTACCAGAAAAAACTTGGGTATTAATCAATAAAAAAAATTAGAGAAAAAAAATTTGAATGTTCGTACTAAGAATTCTGTTTGTTAATCAGTGATTCTCAGGAAAGATCCGAGGCTAAGGGTCGCCATATTATGCGAGGTGCCGGGGCTAGCAGTGTATTGATCACTAAATTCTACTAGAATCCACATATGTAAATCATGCTCTAAGCCCCCCCTATTCTAACTCCGACTTTTGCTGTTGCACAAGGATAAAAAAAATACGCGAACTGACTCTAATCAACCCTGCCAGTGGAGTAGAAGAGAGTTTGGCACCTGCAATAATTTAATTTGATAAATAAGTTAAATAAACAAAGTTTTCATTAACATAGGGAGGAATGATAGGGTTGCTCTATCGATTAACAGAATGAAAGTTCTGTCCAAAATAACAATAGGATTTATTAAGACTAACACAAAATAATAAACAAAAACACATAAACATTTACAATAAATCAAATTGGCTCAAATTGGAGACTCATACAAACACTGTAAAGGTGAAGTTGTCCCTAAACTAGATCGTGAGGTTTAAGACGAAGTGGTATGTGGAGCCAATTCCTTGCCACTCAAATCTCAAGAGAGACACACAGCTAACCCAACAGCAATTGCTGCTACTCAAGACAGAACAAAGTTAGAAATAGACGAACAGGCGCGCTCTCCTGACTTCTGATTATCACCTAGGAAAATCCCTATCTGCCGGTGCTGCGGACATACATTACCAAAACTGCCTTATTAACTGCTAGAACACGATCTGGCGTACCGCAGGCGAGGGCTGGTTGCTTCGACGTCCTCGACCGAAAGGCGACTGCCGACTACCCAGAGCACCCGTACAGGCCGAACACCGAACATTCCCGCCCCCACGACAGTGGCCGTGGTTACGTTCCAATCAGCAACTCGAAAACCGGCGGAAATTCCACTCCATTGCCGGAGCACTACCATTCCACCAATGGAGATTCTTGGCGCCAATTTCTGTGCTGATTTTGCAGAAAGTGCGGGAATTTTCCCGCCACAACTGCGTGGGTACACAAGTCATTCCCACGCCTCGCTGGTAGCCCGCCAGAAAGTGTTTTCGCAAAGTTTCTCCAAAGTAACGGAACCTCTAGCCCAGCCGCTACTTCACACCCCAGCGGGCGTGTCTCTTGACAATGTCGGCGTCTGCAAAGCATTCACTCGACTGCCTCACACACGTCGGCTTAACTCTCTCCAGTTCCACAGAGCCCGCCTGTCACCGGACCACCCGGGTGACGAGAGACGCTGCGTGGGAAGTACGCGTGTTAAGGAAAAGCAACCCTCCACCGCATGCAACTATAGAGGAAAATCGTAAGATAGAAATATGAGAGGGGGCTCATGCCACCTCTCAACCTCTCATGTGACTGCATCGCAGTGCCACTTTTCAACAGGACAGCGCTCTGACACACATGGAAAGCGTGTCTATGAACCGTCCACATGAAGATGCGCTACTACCGTGGCCAGCAAGGTCCCCAGATCTGATTCCATAGAGCGTGTGGGGGTCTAGGTCATGTTTGCCCAATGCCAGTATAAAGGATATCAAGCACCGTTTGTAACAGTTGTGGGCCATCTCCTCTCATGAGTGGATACAACGGTTATTTACGGCACTCTTCCAATCAAATCAGCGCATGCATCCAGGCCAGAGATGTTGCAGCGTTGTGCTGACAAGCTGCGACATAGTCGCGAACCGAACAGTGATCCGGATATAGAATAAAGTTCCTTTACTTCACGTCTACGGTCATAAATTCTTTGTCATGAGACTACCGGTTTCGGTCTATAATGATCATATTCAGATCTGTTTTATATAAAAAAGTCAACTTATACTGCCAAGTTAATTGATTCGATACTGCATTCACTGAAATAACATCACTTACTGTCCGAACCTCTGAAGTTCCACTTCGCTTCCTCCTCCTCCTCTTTAGGGAGCTCCACATTTCCTGTCAGGCAGTGTGTTAAATTAATCAAATAAATTAACAAAGAAGCTCACTGTTTTACAAAGGAGATCGCACTGAAATAGGTAGAAAAAAGTGAGTAATTTCTTCAGCATAAACGTAAAACACATTAGGTTAACTGGAGAATACAAATCACAAGACAAATTCTGTATTATGATGTGAGCAAGAAAGACATCGTCAAATTATGATACAAGTGCTGTAGAACATTTGGTGTATTATGAGCGTGACGTGGATGACCTTGTGGCTTGGTGACTATCGTATTTTTATGCTGCTATTGTTTTTTTTTAATTACAGTTGTTATCGCGACTAGCGAGTAACAGGATGATTAAAACCATTTCTTGTTGAATAGTTTAGTTTTCCAAAAGCTTGCCGGCCGGAGTGGCCGAGCGGTTCTAGGCGTTACAATCTGGAGCCGCGCAACCGCTACGGTTGCAGGTTCGAATCCAGCCTCGGGCATGGATGTGTGCGAGGTTTAAGTAGTTCTAAGTTAGGTTTAAGTAGTTCTAAGTTCTAGGGGACTAATGACGTCAGCAGTTAAGTCCCATAGTGCTCAGAGCCATTTTTTTTTTCCAAAAGCTTGTTTGACCTTTAACACTCGGATAACCTTCTAAGAGCTGGCACCTGAACCACACGTCCATGTGGTCTGGAGGCTGACTGCAGTATCTGCAGAAACATCTGTTGTTGTTTCTATTAGTGAAAGCGACTGCGCTTCTCGGACCTTACTTAAAATCTCTCATTGCAAGTAAGGCGCCAACCAACATGCACTTGTCAGTGGGGTGCCAACTTCTTTGGATCGTCATGACCGCGGCTCTTTAACCGAGCCACTGACACTCGCTGAACTCACATCTGTCCTCCGTGCCTGTCCGGGACACAAGTCACCTGGCCCCGACGGTCTCCCTTATGAGTTCTACCAACAATTTTGGGACCTGCTCGGCGACCGCTTCTGCACAATGTGCGAGGAGATTTTTGCTGGATGCGACTTACCCACCGAATTTTTAACTGGACGTATCGCCCTTATTCCAAAGGTGACTGGTCACTGTCGAGCTCAGGACCTGCGTCCTATCACTGTTCTTAACACTGACTATAAGTTGGTGGCACGATGTGTGGCCTCTCGTCTCAAACAGGCGATGACTAAGGTACTTTGCCCCACTCAATCCTGTGGCGTTTCGCGCCGGAACATCTTCACCGCCGCTTCCCTGTACCGCGATGTTGTCTTCCTCACCGCCGACACTCGCACCTCAGCTGCCATTCTTTCCTTGGACTTCGCCGGTGCCTTTGACAGAGTCTCGCACCCATACCTGCTGGCCGTTATGTCGCGGATGGGTTTTGGGGAGCGCTTCATACGCATCATCCGCCACTTCTTGCATGGGGCGAATTCCACTATCGTGGTGAACGGTTGCCGGTCGCGCCCCATTCCTATCAGACGGTCAATTCGACAGGGATGTCCCTTGTCAATGTATCTGTTTGCCTTAGCGCTAGACCCCCATGCTGCGTGACATTGGCCGGTTGGTCGACGGTGTCGCTCTTCCAGGCGTCACCTTCCGCTGTGCGGCCTACGCCGACGACGTTGGTGTGTTTGTTGCTAACGCCAGGGACATCGATTCCGTTCGCCGCGTCCTCGATGTCTACGAACGGGCCTCCGGTGCTCAGTTAAATCCTAACAAGACCGTGCTGCTTCCGCTAGGGCCCCGATCGTTGACCGTCGAACGCCCCTGGTACCGCGTTGTGGGGGAACAGCGTATCTTGGGTCTTGAGGTAACTGCCTGTCCGCAGCGTATGTTAACCCTCACGTGGCGACGGCTTTTAACACGCATCCGAGGCCTTTGCGTGAGCCACGCTGATCGGCGACTCGACCTCCATCAACGCGTCCAGCTGATTAATGGTTATCTCCTATCACGGGCATGGTATGTCGCCCAACTCCTTACGCTACCAAAACAGATCGGCCGAGCCATATCACAAGCGGTATATTGGCTTTTGTGGCGGCATGCGCTGTTCAAGGTTGATGCGCTGACTTGTACGCTGCCGAAGGTCGATGGTGGCCTCGGCCTCATTGACTTTTCCCGGAAATGTGCGGCCCTTCTGATTCACCGTGTTGCCACTTTGCGCGACGCCGACCCAGGCGGGACTACAGCGGTCCTCTTCGACCGTTATCGTCCACACTCGGCGCGTGCACCGGTGTGTTTGACGCATATTCCGTTCCGGCTGACGACGGTAAAGGACTATTATCTCCACCGCAGTTATATCCTCCCAGTAGCCACGGACAAGGCACGCACATCGCGGCGCCTTTACCATGCACTTCGCGGCCAGCCCACACCGCATAAATTGGAGGGCAGACGACCATCAGTCATTTGGAGCCATGTTTGGGCCAATATCAACAACTCCGCCCTTCCCACGGAAGTTTCGGCACTCTGGTATCGTGTCGTCAACAATTTGATTCCCACCAATCACCGCCTGGCGGCCATCCGTCTACGGCCATCGGCTGCTTGCGGCCGGTGTGGTGACATCGATACCAGAGAACACCGACTCCTCTGCCCTCTCGTCACGGAAGTGTGGGACCTTGCCCGTGGGCTCTTAGCGCTGATTGGTGGGACGACACCGGACAATGTATCCATCGACTGGTTCCTTACCCCTGATCTTCAAACCAACCCCCGGACGCGACGGAACGCAATGGTGTGGCTCTTGGGCCACACCATTTTCACGATCTATGACCTCTCCCTCACCGATGCTGTCACCTTCATGGATTACCTGTGGAGCCAGCATCGCCTGATGGAATCTGACCGGACATACACCAATACCTTTGCTCGGTTTTTGAAGGTTGCCATGATTCATGGATACCAAAAGGTACTCAGGGTTAACTAAGGCACCTCGTATACCCTAAATTTGATATTGGCCTTCTGGGCATCACTGGAGTAGGCTATTCTGTGATACAACTGATTTGCCAATTGGTTCCCTGGGACTTGAGTAAACATTTATGGGTAATTCTGGAAAATTGGAAAACAGGTAATATTCTTAGAGGATTATCCTTCGTTAATTCTATAGGCGATGGGATTATCTCGCCAGTTCCGTTTCATTTGTGTGTCCTGCCATCCCTGGTTTAGTTTGCCTTCATTTATGTCTTTCTTTATTATTTCTTTTAGTTCAACACCATCAATTGCTTCGCACCTGCAGAGAGGGGTGTGTTTTCTGAGTATTGTGTCGACGCTCCCTAAGGCATAGCAGAGTGTGCCTCTGTTTTTATTTCGTTTTCCGGCAATAAGGCTTGCCACTACCAGCACACTGCTTAACGTGCTGCGTTGACACTTGAGGATGGCGGCAAACTTGGAGAGGACAAGGAAGGGCTATAGGGGAGGAAGGAGGCCCAAAAAAAAAAAAAAAAAAAAAAAAAAAAAAAAAAAAAAACTTGTGTGGTACTAATTCTAATGACCAACCTAACAGTGTCTTTGTAGCAAGTTCCGAAACAAGTATGAAATGTTAGGTCTCCAGAATCTGGTGACATTTTTCGGCGAAATTCACCTTCAAAAATGGTTCAAATGGCTCTGAGCACTATGGGACTTAACTTCTGAGGTCATCAGTTCCCTAGAACTTAGAACTAACTAAACCTAACTAATCTAAGGACATCACACACATCCATGCCCGTGGCAGGATTCGAACCTGCGACCGTAGAGGTCGCGCGGTTCCAGGCTGTAGCGCCTAGAACCGCTCGGCCACTCTGGCCGGCAATTCACCTTCCAGGCGGAGTCTGTGACGTTCACCGGCTTTTTTTCTTCATTGATTGTCCTCTGTGTCGACGTACTTCGTTGTGATATTGGCTGAAAAAATAGGGGTGGAAGTGCAGTACTGTCTACTGTAAATGATGTAGCCGACAGATGCACAGTTGCGTTTCACAATTCTTTACTTTCACTGTTCTCAATCCCCCAATATTACACAGTTATATGGCCAGTGCACTATTGTTTAACTTTCGATAAGCCTAATTAATAGGCTGCAGGCAAACATCCACATACTGCTACAATAGTTTACTGCTGAACATATATGAGCAGTAAAAACCTACCCCACATTTCACAGTTCTTGAAGAATAAAAAGGTACATATGGAATAGACACTGTCATTGTTTTAACACACAGCTTAATTGTGTTGTACTTATTTCACAGTTAAGCTGATGCATTGTTGTAGAACTAACTGTTGTGTCGATTCCCTAAGGTCTCGACACAATGAGTGGCTAGGTGCACGCGAAACTAACGCAGACGGGCGTAAATTCTGAAACAGGAGACTGGATGAAAACTATAAAGAAAAGAAAAGAGATTTTAATATACTTAACTTTAATGTAGTCTTGTTCTTGTTGAAATACATCTCTTGCATAGTAGTAAGCAATTAGCAATGATACACATGGCGCCTTGCTAGGTAGTAGCGATGGACTAGCTGAAGGCTATTTAATCTGTCTCTCGGCAAATGAGAGGAATACTTCGTAGGTCTTGTCGCAAGCTATGTCGTCCGTACAACTGGGGCGAGGTCATGTCCGTGTCTTGTGACCTGCCATGTGGTGGCGCTAGGATTGCGAATACACAGTGGCGACACGCGGGTCCGACATGTACTACAGGACCGCGGCCGATTTAAGTTACCACCTAGCAAGTGTGGTGTCTAGCGGTGACACCACACTAACCATTATGGGTTTCTCGTCTGAAATTCGGCCGTGGACTCACTCACTCACAGCACGGACTGAATATCGAGTCCGATGGGGCAGGAGTCTAAGGAGCGAAGCTGCTGTTCCTCCTTGGTAGGCAATGGTGGTTACGATGGCCTCTGGTACGGATGGTCCTCAGGCTACTTCCGAAGATTTTCGGGCGATGGCGGCTGCGCCCTCTGGGACAGGTTTTCTTCTGCCGGAGCGCCACTCTTCCTTCAGCCACTTCTCGGCGACCGGGTAGATGTGCTCCCAGTCGTCGGGGGTGAAGATGGGGAGGGCTTTGATCGCTCGATGGCCGTGGACTGACTGTCTCGGGACCAAAAATCGGGCCCTTATATATCCTCACAATAATAGGTACTGAAACTACACATTGTTTGAAGTTAAATTTACTACAATTATAACTTAACTCATTAAATTGACTGAATACATCGAAAAATTCCATCATTTTAACGCTTTCTTTTACTACAAGAGTTAGGCCGAATTATTTGTTTAAATGATGAAATTAACAGATATCGTTACCCAAACAATACTTTTGACAAAACTGTTAATTACTTTAGAATTAATTAAGGTCTGGCTTTGCTAACATGTTTTCGAATAGAGCCAAATAAATCCTGTAAAAATACTATTAGTTGTTCCTCAAAATGTTTACAATCAGTACAGAATTTATATTTGTTTATAAGTCAATAATAGAGTTTAAGTTACGAAACAATTACTGATTTCACCCTATAACAAAATACAGGAATAGTCAAAATAAATTGGATAATCAATTACATACATAAAAGTAAGCACAAAATTAGATCTGGTGTCATATTCCTTACAACTGAGGGCCAACCCTTTTCTTTTATGAAAATGCAGATTATGCTCACTTATGTTAATGGTAATTAGTTAAAAGTGAAAAAACGAATTTAAGGAGGCAGATGGCCAGACAAAAGGGAAGTTCAAATGGCTCTGAGCACTATGGGACTTCTGAGGTCATGAGTCCCCTAGAACTTAGAACTACTTAAACCTAATTAACCTAAGGACATCACACACATCCATGCCCGAGGCGGGATTCGAACCTGCGACCGTAGCGGTCGCGCGGTTCCAGACTGAAGCGCCAGAACCGCTCGGCCACTCCGGCCGGCAAGAGGGAAGTAAAAATATCCCAGCTTGCTACATCACAAGCCTCGCACTCGAAGGTAGACGTTTATCACACATACACTTGGCTTTAACGGTAAACACCATCTTGGCGATAATTTTAATTTATTAATGATTATATACAGCCTCAGAAAAATAGGGGGAAATAAAGGAACATCATGTTATTATTTTCATCTCTCGGTCGTTCCCGCAACACACATGACATTAATTATAAATTCTTCTAACCAGTAATTAATAAAGTTTTTCAGTAATTTTGAACCTCAGTATTTACGAAATCTGTGTAATAGTGGAATATGAGAGTAACATCGCCACCCCCTGAGGGTGCCGGTTGTGTGTCCCATACTCGCACGGGACTGCTACACGTATTCCCTAAAGCTACTTTGTACTAACAAAACACTTAGATGTTAATTATTGTTTAAACCGTTGGCCAAACAAACCTAATAGACTGGGGGTTTTCCTCTGTAAATCACCTGTGTCATACGTTCTGCGGATGACAGTTCTGCATGCATTCCGTAGCAACCCTGCAAAAAGAACATCTTTTCTCAATTATGTAGACTGTGTAGACCTTAAGATTTGTGTAAAAGGTTTTGAAAATCATACTCTTTTATATTGTTGGAAGGTGGGGTTAAATGTTCACTACAAGCGATAGTGAATTTTCACCCCAACAGTGTTATCGATAGAAGCCTGCCACTTACACATTTTGAATCTACATCTTATAAGCTATAGTATATAGGAACTACGCGCATTTTTCTAAAGGCTTAATCAGTGTTCATTTCCTCCACCTAATGGAATACTCTGCCCTCGGCTGGCCATTTTTCTGGTCACGTTATTAGTGTGAAAAGATGTGGTATTTTGTTCCGATGTGCGTACTGGCGTGATAATCTCAATATGTCATTAACTGCAAGTCAAAAACTTGTCTATTTCAAGATTGTAATTGACAATTTCTTGTTCTCGTTCTTCACTGAACACTCTTCTCAAGCTTCCCGTAATCTTTTTGTGACCTACTGCGTCTCCATTTCTTCGTAGAACTCTTCTGTTCAGCGTGGTACATGGAACATTAAATTCCTTTTTTTGTCGTAGAAAAAAGCGTGTTAACATTATTCACCGCCTCAGTAGCATTTTCCATCGTAAGATGATCCCATGTTTGTTGCTCTGATTGTCAGACATATTTTCAAGGCGTCTTGCTGTTCTATTGTCTGAAGCAACATCAAGCTGCTGCAGCAAACTGTTTTCAATCGGATTTTTGTGCTACGTCAAATATAAAAGAAAGGCAATGGTTTTCGATATAATTAATAAATTAATTCAAGATCGCCAAAAAAAGATAGAACGATACTTTTGTGTATAAACGAATTTAGCAATCGGTTTGTAGTGGTATATGGAAGTAGTAACCAAATCTCTTTGTGGAGAACAGATTAAGAATAAACTGTAGTAGTGTGGACGAGAAGTGTGGGTACTTTTTCCTATCAGACACCATGTCGGGATTAGTGGTTCAAGGATGAAACCATCAAAGTGAAAGAAACAAAAAGGAACTACATTTGTAAGCCATAAGATGTTGTTGAAACACAGATGCTGCAAAAAGTTATTAATCTTCCTGTAACCTAGTAACAAGAGTAATACAACTGTCTTACCCTACATCAGAGACTGAAAATCATAAAACTTCTTAGTAAAAATAACGGTAAAAAGGTTCCTCTGTTAGGCTCGCTGGGTGCAGTGATAGTGTTCATTAGAACGAACCTGACGACTGCTTGGTAGCCAACAGCACTGTTGAGGTCAAGAAATATGCTAGGGTCACTTTTCCTGCTCTGACCACTTTAGCCCACATTCTCCCATAGCACGAAAATGGATGGAAAAAAGTCGATACACCAAAAGGTATTTAAAGTAGACTAATGAAATTTGGGGAATACATCTATCTGTGTAACATATTTAAGTGATTAATATTGTAAGATCACAGGTTAATGCACGTGCGAGAGAAACGGTTACAAATGTGAAATGCTGCTACATTAATAACCGGTGTAACCGCCAGAATGTTGAATACAAGCGTGCAAACGTGCATGCATTGTGTTATACAGGTGCCGGATGTCAGTTCGTAGGATGGAGTTCCACGCCTGTTGCACTTGGTCGGTCAATACAGGGTCGGTTAATGTTGGATGTGGATGACCCTGGAGTTGTCACCCGATGATGTCCTGTATATGCTCAACTGGAGATAGATCTGTTGAACGAGCAGACCAGGCAACACGTCGACACTCTGCAGAGCATGTTGGGTTACAACAATGGTATGTGAACGACCGTTATCCTGTTGGAAAATAACCCCTGCGATGCTGTTCATAAGTGGCAACACAACATATCGTATCACCAGACTGGCTTATTTGCAACCAGGGTACGTAGTATAATCACGAGAGTGCTCCACCTGTCAAACGAAGGCGCACCCCAGAGCGTAATTCCAGATGTAGGTCCAGTGTGTTTAGCATACAGATAGGCTGGCTGCAGGCCCTCAACTGGCCCACTTCTAACCAACACACGTCCATCACTGGCACCAACGCAGAACCAGCATTCATCAGAGAACACAAGAGACCTCCCCCCTGCCCACCAATGAGTTCTCGCTCAACATCACTGACGCCGCAAATGGCGGTGGTTTGTGGTTAGTGGAATTCACGCTACAGGGCTTTTGACTCGGTGCTGTCCTTGAAGTAACCGATTTGTAACCGTTGTGTCACTGTGGTGCCTACTGCTGCTCAGATTGCTGCTGGTGATGCAGTATGACGTGCCAGAGGGATACTCCGAGTATGACGGTCTTCCCACTCGGTAGAGCCACGTAGCCGCCCGCAGTCCGATCTTCTTGCGGCCGTAGGTTTCTGTGACCTCCACTGCTAGAAATGATGTACAGTGGCTACATTCCTGCCAAATGGTTCTGCAATATCGCAGAGAGAATATCTAGCTTTTCGTAGTCCCATTACATGATCTCGTTCAAACTCAGTGAGGTATTGTCCTAGTTTCTTTGTCGTCTTAAAGGCATTTTTGACTAACATCAACTCACTACGTCCAGTCTCAAAGGTGACTAACGCGAACGGCTTTTACATTGTGAATTAAAAGCGAACTGATTTGCATCCTCTTAGTGGCGCTACTAGCGCCAATCTTATGCGACTGACGCTCAATTTTCATAGACGCGATCTTTCATATGTATGTATGTATGTACACTATGTGATCAAAAGTATCCGGACACCCTCAAAAATATATGTTTTCCATATTAGGTGTCTTGTGCAGCCACCTACTGCCAGGTACTCCATATCAGTGACCTCAGTAGTCATTAGACACAGTGAGAGGGCTCTCCGCGGAACTCACGGGCTTTGAACGTGGTCAGGTGATTGGGTGTCACTTGAGTCATACGTCTGTACGCGAGATTTCCACACACCTAAACGTCCCTAGGTCAACAGTTTACGATGCGATAGTGAAGTGGAAACGTGAAGGGATACGTACAGCACAAAAGCGTACAGGCCGACCTCGTCTGTTGACTGACAGAGACCGCCAACCGTTGAAGAGGGTGCTAATGTGTAACAGACAGACGTCTGCCCAGACCATCACGCAGGAATTCCAAACTGCATCAGGATCCACTGCAAGTACTATTACAGTTAGGCGAGAGGTGCAAAAACTTGGATTTCACGGTCGAGTGGCTACTCATAAGCCACATATGACGGCGGTAAATGCCAAACGCCGTCTCGCTTGGGGTAAGGAGGGCAACATTGAACGATTGAATAGTGGAAAAACGTGTGGAGTGACGAATCACGGTACACAATGTGGCGATGCATGGCAGGGTGTGAGTATGGTAAACGCCCAGTGGACGTCGTCTGCCAGCGTCGGTAGCGCCAACAGTAAAATTCGGAGGCAGTGGTGTTATGGTGTGGTCGAGTTTTTCAGGGAGGGGGCTTGCATCGCTTGTCGTTTTGCGTGGCACTATCAAAGCACAGGCCTACATTGATGTTTTAAGCATCTTCTTGCTTCCCACTGTTGAAAATTTGGGAATGGTGGATGCATCTTTCAATACGATCGAGCACCTGTTCATAATGCACGGCCTGTGACGGAGTGGTTACCCGACAATAATATCCCGGTAATAGCCTAGCCTGCACAGAGTCCTGACATGAATTGTATAGCACGCCTTTGGGATGTTTTGAAACGCCGACTTCGTGCCACTCCTCACCGACCGACATCGATACCTCAGTGCAGCACTCCGCGAAGAATAGGCTGCCATTCCTCAAGAAACCTCCCAGCCACTGACTGTACGTATGCCTGCAAGAGTGGAAGCTGTCATCAAGGCTAAGCGTGGGCCAACACCACATTGAATTCCAGAATCACCGATAGAGGGCGCCACGAACTTGTAAGTCATTTTCAGCCAGGTGTCCGGATACTTTTGATCACATAGCGTGTGTATGTATTAAACCGGGGACCTAGAAACGACAGAGGGGCTTCGTCACGCCGTAGCCGTCAGTGGTTCAGGCCACAGCTGTCCACCAACATCATCGCCGCCCCACATCGAACCCAGGGTTATTGTGCGGTTCGGTCCCCAGTGGAACCCCTCGGGAACGCCTCATGCCAGACAACCCCCAATGTTTGCGTGGTAGAATAATTATGGAGTCCGCCTTCGTGGAAACGGTTTTTGCGCCGAAATCGCTGACACAGGGTAGCTGAGGCGGAATAAGGGGGACCAACCCGCATTCGCTGAGGTAGATGCAAAACCGCCTGAAAAATCATTCACAGGCTCGCCGGCACACCAGACATCGACAGTAATCCGTCGGGCGGATTCGAGCCGGGGATCGGCACGCATTCCCGCTCGAGAAGCAGCGCGTGAGACCGCGCGGCTAGCCGGGCGGACATCTTTCAGATGTAGAAACACGCCAAACTTTAGTTTATCCCGCACAACTCCTTCTTGGTGTTGCGATTTTTTTTCCGTCAGTTTAGATGTCTGAAATCCTTTCTGTCGTCTGATGACGGATTAAACATCAAATTATTACAGTACTGGCCATTAAAATAGCTACACCAAGAAGAAATGTAGATGATAAACGGGTATTCATTGGACAAATATATTATACTAGAACTGAAATGTGATTACATTTTCACGCAATTTGGGTGCATAGATCCTGAGAAATCAGTACCCAGAACAACCACCTCTGGCCGTAATAACGGCCTTGATACGCCTGGGCATTGAGTCAAACAGAGCTTGGATGGCGTGTACAGGTACAGCTGCCCATGCAGCTTCAACACGATACCACAGTTCATCAAGAGTAGTGACTGGCGTATTGTGACGAGGCAGTTGCTCGGCCACCATTGATCAGACGTTTTCAATTGGTGAAAGATCTGGAGAATATGCTGGCTAGGGCAGCAGTCGAACATTTTCTGTATCTAGAAAGGCCCGTACAGGATCTGCAACATGCGGTCGTGCATTATCCTGCTGAAATGTAGGGTTTCGCAGGAATCGAATGAAGGGTAGAACCACTTGTCGTAACACATCTGAAATGTAACGTCCACTTTTCAAAATGCCGTAAATGCGAATAAGAGGTGACCGAGACGTGTAACCAATGGCACCCCTTACCATCACGTCAGGTGATATGCCAGTATGGCGATGACGAATACACGCTTCCAATGTGCGTTCTCCGCGATGTCGCCAAACACGGATGCGACCATCATGATGCTGTAAACAGAACCTGGATTCATCCGAAGAAATGACGTTTTGCCATTCGTGCACCCAGGTCCGTCGTCGAGTACACCATCGCAGGCTCTCCTGTCTGTGATGCAGCGTCAAGGGTAACAGTAGCCATGGTCTCGGAGATGATAGTCCATGCTGCTGCAAACGTCGTCGAACTGTTCTTGCAGATGGTTGTTGTCTTGCAAACGTCCCCATCTGTTGACTCAGGGATCGAGACGTGGCTGCACGATCCGTTACAGCCATGCGGATAAGATGCCTGTCATCTCGACTGCTAGTGATACGAGGCTGTAGGGATCCAGCACGGCGCTCCGTATTACCCTCCAGAACACACCGATTCCATGTTCTGCTAACAGTCCAGCAACGCGAGCAGCATTGTCGCGATACGATAAACCGCAATCGCGATAGGCTACAATCCGACGTTTTTCAAATTCGGAAACGTGATGGTACGCATTTCTCCTCCTTACACGAGGCATCACAACAACGTTTCACCAGGCAACGCCGGTCAATTGCTGTTTTTGTATGAGAAATGGGTTGGAAGCTTTCCTCATGTCAGCACGTTGTAGGTGTCGCCACCGGTGCCAAACTTGTGCGAATGCTCTGAAACGCTAATCATTTGCATATCACAGCATGTTATTGCTGTCGGTTAAATTTGGCGTCTGTAGCACGTTATCTTCATGGTGTAGCAATTATAATTTCCAGTAGTGTAGTTTTTTAGTGTGACCCTTGCTACATATAAAAGAAAATTTCATTCATGTAAGCCCCTTACCTGCAGATATTTATTTTGCTCTTCAATCTGGCGTAGCAACCCCAGCACAATACTACTAACTCGTGCCCTGACGATTGCACAGATGCCGCCCAACGCCGGACAGCTGTCGCTGAGTAGCTACAGTGTGGGCGTGTCCAGCGGCGGCAACGGCGTGGGCGTGGCGAGCGATGCCGGGGGCGCCGGTGTGGGCGGCGTCGGCGTGAGCGTGGGCGGCCTGCAGCTGGTGCCGTGCTGGTGCTCCGTGGCCAGGGTCGAGAGCGAGGAGTCCCCCGGAGGCGCCGGTTCGGTCCCCGGCGCCGGCAGCGCGGGCGGCTCCTTCATGGTGCAGGCAGCGCAGCCCGTGGGCAACTAGTGGGCCGCCCTTCGCTGGGAGGCGCCCTGACAACGCCACGGCCGGCCTCCACAGCATTGCTAACTCACTCACAGGGGGCGCCTTCGGAGCGCCGCTCTCTGCCGTTGGCGGGACACCTCACACACTGGCTGGCCTCGCGGTGACGTCACTCTCCTAACCCACCTCATACCTTTACCTCACTTCCTGCGCCGACGATTACACCTTTGGTTTAGTTTCGAGATAACTACTTCAAGTAGCAATATCTCACTGGGATTAAGGAATCCTACTCTCCCACCAAACGTTTTGTTGTAAATATTGTTTGCCTCTTTATATACTAAAAAGTGGAATATAATGTTTCTTGAAATATATTAGAGTAACTTGCAGTACTACTCATTTTCTGCTTCTTCTTACACTTGGTGTCAGATCACTTACAGTGATCGTACGTTTGGGCTTGACTCTCTCATAATACTATTTTACAAACAATCGATGCAGTATACGTCACGATAGTAGCAGTCACTTAGTAATGTTCCTGCTGTCAGCCCTTTCCTATCAGCCTTTCCAATATTGTGTATCTATAGGACAAGGTCCTTGTGTACCCATGTGCAGCATGAGAAAATTGGAGAGCTCCCCTCAATTGGGTAGTACCAAAAGCTGTCAACTTCAACACTCCAGGTGCAATTTTGGATGCGGGAGCGTAGTGGGATGAAAAATAATGACGTTTCCTTCGCAGCCGAGCTTTTCTGGAGAACAAATTTTCCAGCTGCTTGTGCTTCCTGAGACATTGCCTGCCATCACAGTACAACTTCCATTATTTACGACGACAGTCGTAAACCTTTTTAACCCCCATCTTACAGATTTCAGCTCCGTGCTTTTACTGAACATGTTGCTCAAACACCTGCAATCAGTTAACACTATTTCGATTTACCAACGAATATAACAATAAGTATTCTTCCATCTGTTACAACCATCTTGCAGAAAACATTCACAGCATTTATTTTGAACACGAAACAAATCCATTATGAAGCAAAGTGACGCTGTATCGCACATACACTCATAGCTGTTTATTTTCGCACTTCTCTCTTCTTCTTGCTAACAGGGATCGATGTACCATTTTTCAGATGCTCATTTTGTGCATTAGAATATTTACTGTTTTCACTTTCTTAGTGATACATCGCTACATTGCACGAAACGTCACAGACTTCGATGCAACATCTGAGTTCAGCTGCTCACACGGTGCGAGTCACTGCTAGCTACATAAGACATAGTCTCCTGCTTTCATGCGTAAATGTGAATATGTATTGACGGTAGGGCGCATTTAATATTACTTGTTGAAATCAGTACAGGTCTTGTTTAGCTACTCTCTATCTACCCCAGTCAATGCAGTCACGATGTGTTCTTACTTTTGTTTCATATCATCATGCATTGACAGTTACTAGCTGCTGTCTGTGTAAAAATTTCGTAACGTATCCAATGTACATAGTACGAATTAATAAAGTTATTGTAGTTCGTTACGATAACATTAGAAATGAAAACAAGATTTTACTAAGAGCATAAAATTACATTTAAACATTATGACAGAATAAGGCATGTTATTCAGAATGTATATTATTAAGTTATTGTTGTATGAATAATACTTGAACTAATAAATGGTCTATGTAACTTAACTGTTATGTCTGATAACCTGACACTGCCTATCTGTACCATGTACAAACGTCTACAGGACTTACCCAGTCAAAACGTTGACAGTAGTACATACACTACTCCAGATACACAACATTAAACCAGACACAAAAAACCTAACAGCTGTTAGTTATAATTAAGAGTAACCGAATGCTTTTACCATATTATGTGATAAAAGACAAGGACTACAGTATAAGTGATTCCATATCAGCTCAAATGAAACAATATTCAGCCTATTAAATAGAGAAGTAACACTAAGTTCTCGATATAAAACTGGCTTGAGTAGGTACTCCAACATACATTACATGTATTTAAGTGATTTATCAATACATAAATCTGGAACATTTTTGTGTGTGGTGAATTTTCTGGAAAGCACACTTAAATATTTTCCCACCCTTTGGATACTACTCGTTACTGTTAAGTGAATCAAATAGATTCTCTATCTTTTCTACACACTCGAATGTGTATGTAGCCTCAGGTGATAATATCTGCGTAGGTCCGTATGTTTCAATTAGTCCCTGCAACTGTATGGCTCATTTGTGCAGCAGCAACTTGATCTTTAATTTGACACAGGAATCTGACAGTTTATAACTATGCACTTATTTTTGTTCAGTAATAATACCTGCTACAACTACTATTCAGTCATTACGATTACAAAGCATACTCAGGGGCAAGAAGCACCAGCATTCGAAACGCAATTACATACTCGTTCCATGGCAAATTGTAATAAAGTTGAATAGCAATTCCGTCATAAGCTGCTTACATGGAGTTCTCCATTAAGTGGGAGAAATTCAGAAAAATGAATGCAAGTAAAAATGAAGTAGATGTCAAGCCATATACTTACAACGCAATTAAATCGAGCAACACACACACGGATTTGTACGTACGTCAGTCCGCAGAATACCATCTAACGAAACCAGTCTCTGTTTTACACGAAAGAAACACAAATATGGAATTATTTACTCTACCCAGCTTCACAGATGCAAGCAAAGATCAACCAGAATACGATAAAAATACTTCCAATGCAATACAGAGAATATAGTACGCAAAAGAAATCGTAGTCCGGAACACAATGAAAATAAATCGGCTTCAATTTTCTACGAAATAAAAACAAAATTGGAAGAACTTAAATCACGCAGTAGTAAAAGGAGGTGATGAACGATGGTGGACTTGCGGCGCTCAGAGTGGCTTGGCACCAAACCAAGGTCGTGTTCTCGGAAATCCCTGTATGAGTTTCAGCGCTGCTGTACCACCACGCCGTTTCTCTCTTCTCTTGCTTTTCCCGAAGACCAGATTGTTACAACCAATGGTCGCTACCTACACTGCAGTTGTCCGGGCACCCCGGCCACGGATCCTCGTACGTTGTTTCTTCACTAATTACAACACGGCGGCCACGAAAAGTCACTAGGACCCAAAAGAAAATACTTTTCAATTCTGCTGTTATATGACCCTATTATACTGGATATTTCAGATACCTGGAGAGCAACAAATTCAACTTTTGCGAAAGTAGTGTAATAGACGGTGAATATTTTGCTGTATCATTGACAATGGAAGGCTGTTGTCCTGCAAAACAACAGCTTCAGATGCAGCAGAACTCGATAAATTAGGTGCTATATCAGTTAAACCTTCAAATACAGATGATCTATAAAACCAAATGTCGTAAACAGTGTAGATGTCTCTTGAACAATGTTGAGATCCTTTGCTCAATCACACCACTACTGATAGTACAAATTAAGGATGAACTGAACATGTACAAAGGTATATACTTCTCAGTCTAAAGTGGAATTTCTGTTTTTACGTACTAGATATCTGAAGTGACACATTGACTACCAGCACTGTTGTTGCCATTCTGTGTTAAAGACTTGTATCCCAAATTGGGCAATGTGTATCACTCAGCAAAACTTTAAATATCAAGATATCAGGAAGAGTACCTGCACTTCTGGCTCTTCTTTGACAACTCAGATACACTAGGTGAATTTTTATCACGATATACACAGTAGGGGTACAAGTGAAAGGTGTGATAATCTATAGGAAACTTGTTTACCACGGGAAGGCGCGCAGATCTTCAAAATATCTCTGATGACGGTGCGGATTGTCTCGGGCGAGAAACGAAGAACTATTGCTAAATGATCAGATGAACGCAATGCTGGACATAGTGAACTCATGAGAAACATTTTTTTAAACGAAGCAAGTTTACTGTAATCCTCAAACGGCCGAGAAACGAAATAAATGAATAGTAAATAAATAATGTTACAGTAATATGAAAGCAGTGAGTGACTTCTCAATAACTGGAGTACTATCATTTAACAAATTGTCACAAACGTAGATGCCTTGCTGCTCAAAAGTGTCGTACACCTCTTGTCAAATTCTCTTTCGTATTGTTCTGCAGCAGAACGGTAAGTGGCTTCGGCCTGGAGAGCCTCTGGAATTCCCTGTCGTTCTTTTTGCCGCCGGCCGAGAAGCATTTCCCGAGGCACTCTGCTAAAGTGCAGGCCTGTGGCGAAAGGGCCCCGAAACAGAACGTGAAGAAGCGGCATTCTTTGCGACTCGCCTGTTTTCCGTAAGTAGTCAGTTCAGCTGACTGGAGACTCGACTCTGTTGGCCTTGCCTTCGCTCTAATCGCATTCAGCTGCGATCTGTTAACGAAATGTATCTGCGGGAAGATTAAATCAGTAATAACGCCACTCAGTCAATAACAAAGGACCAAATCAAACTGCACCATTCTCTTGAAGGTCTACATAATATGTTAAAGAAACCGGGCACTTTACTCGATATTTACAGGTGTATATCTAAAAGGAGATCACATGCTGAACAAATAGAATTTTAAAATACCTTCAGATTAGGAAAACGAGACAATGTTTCTGGACATTTATGGACTTCAAGAGAGCATATGATATCAGTGACAGATATTGTTTAATGTTTAAGAGGAATTTCAAGTCGATAAAAAGACAAGGGCCTTAACGAAACAAAATATGATACAAAACAACAACAACAGCTTTTACTTGAAATTCCTGAATCTTTCGAAATCAAACGACACTAAACGGTATAAATGATGCACCAACACAAACATCAATTTCATTGTGAATTTTAAAATTTTCTCGCGAATTGAATGTCCAGTGACATTTCAGGTATGCAGCTGGTCGTCGTTACTTACACTACACGATATTTCGAGTGGACGCCCTCGCTGCCGAAATTGCGGAATTCAACTGTCCTTAGGAGCAATACAAGAATAGGTTTAAAAACGAACTAGATAGTAAGAACGCTGGTAAGCTTCTGTGAACGGTACTACGAAAGCGTTGACGTAGCCAAAGTAAACACGATGCCAACACACACCACAATAGTACAAGTTTGTATGCCATCTAGCTCCTAGGATCTGAAGAGACTGAAGGAATATAACAGGTAAAAGAAATTATTCAGGCAGTTAAGGGAGATTTTAGATGGGGAACTGGAGTCCGATAGTATAAAAAGGAAGAGGAGGAAAAATAGAAGAAGAACATGGACTGAGAGACTGGAACGATTGGTAGAATACTGCACAGAGCATAATTTTCATATCGCTAATTTATTCTTAAAATCATGAAAGAAAGTTGTATATCTGCAAGAGAGCTAGTGTCACAAAACAGATTCAAACAGATGACATCAGTGTAATACAGAGATCTAGATTCCACATTTAAAACTGCGAAAGACTTTCAGGGCAGATGTAAACCATAATTTACTGATTAGAAACCGCACATTACATTGAAGAAATTGCAGAAAGGTAGGAACTTATTGGGGATGAGACCTGGACATGTTGAAACAAGTAGAGATTGTGGAGAGGTTCAAACGGAGCATTAGGCAACGATTGACTGAACTCGTTTAAGAAACACTAGACGAATGGGTAGCCTTAAGGTGTCAAAAAGTACAAGGAGCAAAGGAACTTACAGGAAAAATAGAAGGCTCAGTATCCTTGGATAACGCGCGATATGTTAAATCGAATTGACAATAGGGGAAATTATGAAATTGCAGAAAATGAAGTAGCCAAATGGAAATGCAGTTTCTAAGAAATCCGGTTGATGTAGGTTGCAAAGTGGCAAAGCAGCAATGGCTAGGCAAGAAATGCAAGGATGTAGAAGCATGCATACCTGAGGTAAAGATAGACGCAGTCTAAAAGAAAATTGAAGGGAGTTTAGACGAAGGGAACCACCTTTATTGATATCAGAGACTCATATGGTAAGCCAGTGCTAAGATAAAAAGGTAAAGCTGAAAGGCGGGCTATCCAAGGGAAATCGACATAAAGCCAATATTATAGAAACGGAAGGGCAAGCAGACGAAGATAAGTTTGGAAGTACGATACTGCGAGAAGATTTTGACAGGACTACGACAAAAATATTCCACATGATGTGCAAGATATAGGTGACAGGTGAAATTACCTCAGACATCAAGAAAGATATAATAATTCCTGTTCCAAAGAAGCCAGATGCTGACAGTTGTGAATATTATTGAACTGTCAGTTTAATAATATTGACGGGTATTATTTACATAAAAATGGAAAAACTATTAGAAGGCAAGATCAGCTTGTGTTCCGAAGCAATGTAGGAACACGCGGGGCAATACTGACCCTATGACGAACCTTAGAACATAGGTTAAAGGAGGGCAAATCTATTTCCGTGGCGTTTGCAGATTTAGAGAAAGCTGTAGACAATTTTGACTTGTGTAATCTCTTTGAAATTCTGAAGGTAATGGGGATGAAATATAGGGAACGAAAGTTTATATATAACTTGTGCAGAATTGACTACTGTTTTAAGAGTCGAAAGGCGTGAAAGGGAAGCAGTGGTTGAGAAGTTAGTGACAGAGTGTTCTAGCCTGTCCCCACTGCTACTGAGTTCCTGCATACAGCAAGCAATGAACGGAACCAAAAACGAATTCGGAAAACATTCACGGACGAGAAAAAAAAAAAAATTCGCGGTTTGCCGATGTCACGGTAATTCTGTCATAGATTTGAAAGATCAGCTGAACGACATCGAAATCAATGTTTTCTGATTTTTGTACCCGGCTTATCTAGAACTGTGCAAGAAGTTAGCTATTGTACAGTCAGTACTAGATTTATCATTGTCTGTTCTTGATGTTGCCGTGCTGTGTTTTACTCATAAGTGAAGGTTTTATTGGCTGTTTCACGGCGGTACTCTGTTGTGTTATTATTGCTGTTACCACAATCATCACACGAAGCGAAGAGATAGATGCAGTAAAAAGCTTTGCCGATTACGGCAAGCTGCCTGGCCCTTACAAGCCAGTGTAGTTTTGCCAAAAGTCTGCCGGTTGAAACATGTTCAAGGGTTTGGTATGAACAACTGATCTTTCAAATAGATGATACCCGCTTTGGTATATTCAGAAAGAACAAGGGTATTAGAAGGTAAATGAATGCAGTTCCCTATTGACTGCTTTTATAATGTTATATATACTGGCCACTGCATCTAGCGTCTACAACTATTACTTCCCTGCAGATTACGAACCCATTGCTAAATTTTGTGGTGCAGTCACTAAGTGGCACTCGTCAAGTTTTTCTGCAGCAGAGTTGCACAGTGTGAAGCAGCAGTTACTATTAGCGGTGTCCAATTTCGGAGACGTTTCACTGACTTCAGCGTCCCTGCTGTTCCATACGAAGCCTTATGAATATGGAAGGTGATAACTACATTCTGGCAGCTGATCTGTGTTTTATTACTGTTATCTGGCCTCATCATTGTGTGTGTGTGTGTGTGTGAATTGCCCAACGACTGTCGAGGGGCGTTGGGTGCGTTCTCATTGATTCCAGCAGGCTACATGGATGTCTCTTGACCTTCTGCGGACATGCATGTCACCTCAATCAAAGCCTCGCTAAATCTGAGCACACTTGTGGCCCAGAGGTTGCCTACCAGTGACTGTTACGTCTCAACAATCATTCCCTCCCATCGGCAAACAGTACACCTTGAGTCAAGCTTTATCGTAGTGATTTGTGGGGAAACAGGGGTAGATGGCCATGATTCCTTCAAATACCAATATCAAACTCTAATACACAAAAAACACTGGGAAATTTACACATATTGCTTTACATATTCATAAAACCAAAAGAAGACTTCGTTCGCGCAGTTAGAGCACATTTCAAAATAACTACGACTTTTTAAAACATTATGTAACAGTTGGCCATCCCACGTGTATATCACGGTTAGATGGCCCGGCACGCAATGGATAGATGACCAACTGGCAGAACTCTTGGAAAACAAAAGGGGAAATCGTACTAAAAGAGTATCCAGTGATCTTAACGTGTTTTTATTCAACTACTGTTTACGGGCAAATTTTATAGAGAAAATTGTAGAAAATAACACAAATCGTTCCTCATTGGCCATAGCGCGTGGACGAGAAGGCAATGCAGCTAGACATATACAGAACCGAAATCCGTAACTACTCATAGTCTAGCTTACGAAAAAATGGAAAAGTATTGACATGCTATGTAATGTTGTGTTAAAAACTAAAATCATGAAAAATACTTACTTTTTGTCGAAATAAAAAGTCACGGGAAGCATCAGAGTGTCTCTCGCGACAAACACTCACTATGAACTGACCAGCAGCGCTGTAAAGCGGATAATTGGAGAACCACAACCGTTGTCCATCTCCCCCGTATGGCTGTCTATCCCTGTTCTACTCTACCACCTTTATGTTCCGGTTAATTAACCAAAGGTCCCAGTTCCCTGTGGCACACAACGTTCCTCTGCTGCACTGAACGGTGGTCCCTCAATCATGTACGCAGATTAAGGTTATGGACAACTTGTGGCGGCCACCAGTCCCGAACTCCTGAATTCCGATTTCTCCAAACCCACTGTGAAACAATGATGGGTGAGTTCCGGAAGTACTCGCTATTTAGCCCTACCCAGGAGGCACATATGATGATTACGGACATGGTTTCTGTTTTTATTGAAACAGGGTGGGCAAAATAAATCTGGCACGGAAAGTATTTCATGCAAGTTCAGGTAGGCAACCCAACTACATCAGCTGACTCAGGGTGCGTGAAATATTTTCCGGACCAATTTTTGGGCTACTTTTAATTTGACCAAGATGTACCCTTGCAGGAGGATATTCGATTTCTGGCCCATTAGAGTCACTAACGGCCTATTCATCCAAATACTAGACGAGGGTTGGAAGTGGGAGTCAAATCTGGGATATTTTGGGAGGCGTTTCCTACTTCCGATAATTGCTTTACAACTGGGGGGAAAGTCCAAAAACCCTCGCCATAATTGGCAGATCGGATACTATTTATTTATTAAATGAAAAGTCGCAAGAGATGCTGTTGATGACGCCTGAATTCGGATGTGGTGAGGAACGCGTCCCCTTCCCGCCACCAAAATAAGTAACTCAAGAATGTAAGCAGAGTAAGTGAGACTGTCCCCAGAAAGTCGCTTTGCGCTACGTGTACTCGTATGCGAAAACAGTCTTCCCTGCTTCGAAACACGTATGGTTCAAAGTTAACGAAAAACACAACAATGAATCCATAGTAACACAGTAGTCATTAGCGGGGTGTAGACTGTTGGCAAAGCTTACAAGATAATACTGCAAGCGCGTCATTTGGAGCCTGTGTTACAGAGTAGAACTCCTGAACGAAATGAACCAAGTCAGACAGGGAGCGTTCATTACGTTACAAAACCAAGCCATTGGCGACGAATCTGAAATGCAGGAAATGTTAGTAGTAGGTCGGTAGAAGTTAGAACAGGAGCTACCACGATACAACAAGACCGAATTTATTTTAATCATGGATTCAGACTAGTTATCTCTTCACCTCTAAGTGGCACTTACACCCAATGCCTTTAAATTTTTATTCTATGTATTCTGCTTTCTGTAATTTCTTTTGCCCAGCATGGCCCCCTCTAATAACAAGGAAATTATTTCCTAATGTCTGAACACATGTTCTACCAGGCTATCCCTTCTCCGAGTTCTGTATTCCATTTATGCCCGACTAAGTGGAGGGCCTCATTTCTTACTAGTCCACCTAATTTTCAACAACCTGCTGTAACGTTTCAGTTCAGACGTTTCATTTCTCTTATTTTCCGATTTTACCACAATCCGCAGTTCACTTCCGCACAATGCGATTTTCCACACAAGTTCTCACAAATTTATTTCTCGAGCTAAGGTCTATGACACTAGTGGACTTGCATTGCCGAGAAGAGTCTTCTTTTTCCGTCTAATCTACTTCTTGTGTCCTTCTTGCTTCGTCTGTCATGCATCATTTTGTTTCCAAGATAGGAGCATTCCCTCTAATTTTGATTCTATTTTTTATATGCTCAGAAGGGTATTCATCCCATTCAACTGATCGTATAATACTTCTTAACTTTCATGGAAGGCAGCACTGTAACCAGAAAATCTTATCACTATTCTTCTTTTACCTCGAATTACACTAAAGCGCCAAAGAAAATGGCATAGGCATCCGTATTCAAATACAGAGAGAACAGGAAGAATACGGCGCTGCGGCCGGCAACGCCTATATAAGAAAACAATTGTCTGGCGCAGTTGTTAGATCGGCTACTGCTGCTACAATGGCAGCTTATAAAGATTTTTAAGTCGGTCTGAACGTGGTATTATAGTCGGCTCACGGGCGATGGGTCACAGTATTTCCGAAGTAGAAATGAAGTGGGGATTTTCCCGTACCACCATTTCACGAGTGTGCCGTGAATATCAGGAATCCGGTAAAAGATCAAATCTCCGACATCACTGCGGCCGGAAAAAGATTTTGCAGCAAAGGGACCGATTACGACTGGAAAGAATCGTTCAACGTGACAGAAGTGCAACCCTTCCACAAACTGCTGCAAATTTCAGTGCTGGACCATCAAAAAGTGACAGCGTGCGAAGCGTTCAACGAAATTTTATCGATATGAGCTTTCGGAGCCGATGGCCCACTCGTATATCCTTGATTGCTGCACGAGACAAAACTTTACGCCTCGCTTGTGCCCGTCAAAACCGACATTGGACTGTTGATGGCTGCAAACATGTCCCATGGTCGGACGTGTCTCGTTTCACACGTTCAGAATTGTTACAGAGTGGCTTCAGGAACACTCTTCTGAGTTTAAACACTTGGCCACCAAACTCCCCAGAAATGAACATCACTGGGCATATCTGGGATGCCTCGCAATGTGCTGTTCAGAAGAGATCTCCACCCCTTCGTACTCTTACGGATTTACGGACTCCCCTGCAAGATTCGTGGTGTCAATGCCCTCCAGCACTGCTTCAGGCATTAGTTGAGTCTATGCCAAGTCGTGTTGCGGCACTTCTGCGTGCTCGCAGGGGACCCACACGTTATTAGGTAGGTGTACCAGTTTCTTTGGCTCTTCAGTGTATAATTCTGTCGTATGCTGCCCACTCGTCTAATATAGGGTGCCTAGGAAGCCATTTTGTCGCTTCTGTCGTGGTGTAGTCCTAGCCAGCGTAGGCTGACGTCGCCTCGCAGCCCCCTCTGCTGTAACGTTGCAGGCCGATCTACCGGCGCTTGATGTTAGGCCGGAACAAATTCCAATTCCGGGTGATTCTTTTATTTTGTCCATTACTTCTTTAATGTACAAGAATATGGGGGAAAGGCTGAATACCTGACTTAAGCAATCTTTAATCTAAGATCTTCTCTTTTGGTCTTTCCTACTTATTGTTCACTCTTGGTTCTTGTACATATTTTATGTCAGCTGTTTTTCTCTATTTCATATACCTACTATGCTGATGTCAAACGTTTTGCCCTGTTTTGCGTTGTCACAAATCCAGCGAGGGTGTCCTGATTTCATAAATCCACCATTAGGGATCGGTACGGGACATTCACTGGACGGCTAAATACGAAGACGCCTCAAGGACAGTTATTGTTGCAAGAGTGGCAGTGTTGCAACACAGATCTGCAGCTACACCCCACGGCTCCTCCTGTGTGTGTCCCGGTCGCTGCAGCACAGGCGCCTCCTCATGTTGGACAGTGTTCATTCGCATTCAGTTGCTCCGGAGGGTGAAATTCTCTTAGGTATGGAAGCTGTCCATCGCGTATGACGGCAAAGTGTACATCCTACGGAGAAGGAGTTGTCACATTTTCAGTCCCCGTGGTTCCCATACTCAAAAGACTTATGTCTTTCAGGTCGCAGATATTTGCAACTTCATGTTTTAAAAACTAAAATTCGACAATTTTTTATTTCGACACTGCCATTGTTAGAAATTAGATTAAAATGGGGCAAATATAGTCGTTCAGCGGAATCACGCCAATGTTTTTAAAGCACAGTTTTGTTACAAAAAAGGGGGGGTACGACGTATATTAATTTTTATAACTACAGAGAAGGGATAATTTATGTCTGTAACACAATAGTAATGTAATTTAAGATAAAGGGCTTGAGAGAAAGTTTTTCGTGTTCCGCAGTAGATGGCATGGTGATCACATAATTGTGTCATTTCACAACAGAATTGATTAACGCTCATCTAGCTTTTTCAAAGGCTGGAAACAAATAAGAATAGAAGGCTATGGGACCATGGGAGAGGAGCAGTTTCTGAGGTGTTAGTGACACAGTATTGTTACTGTATCCTTACATACAACAAACAATAACGGAAAAGGAATAACGGGAAAGGAATTAAATTTTATAGGAAGAAATAAAAACTTTGATGTTTGTCGATGATGCTGAAAATTCGTCAGGGATGCCAAAGAGCTTGAAGGCCGACATAAATAAAAGTAAAACAAGTATCACAGAATTAAACCAGGAGATGCAAAACTGACGATCTCAGAGGGACAGACCGTATAAAACATGGGCTGACCATAACAACTAAATTATTTCAGAAAAGAAGACAATTATTAATATCTAATGAATATTTAACTACTAAAAAGTCCTTTCTGATTTTATTTGTCTGGAGTGTAGCCTTATATGGAAGTAAAACTCGGACCATAAACATCACAGGCAAAAGGAGACATGGAATACAGTTTTTCAAAAGAATAATGCATATTATTAAAAGAATAATGCATTCTACGTTCTCTATAATTCTTGCTAAAGTCGCCATATGAAGCGCATCTACTTTGCAATCTCGCCATAAAACGTATCGATACTTTAATATCTTTATTTTCGTTAATTCCTTATTTAATTTAATGGTCCACATATCATGATCCGCATGTAACAATGCCCCTTTATAAAAATGCAACAGATGACTTTATTTGAACAATCGGTTAGAGAGTCACACCTAACTTCTCTCATGAGAAATTTAGCTTATTATTTAGTAATGCATTATGGAATTGCGTTGGATGATAATGTATAAATTTTTTTAAACATTCCATACGGATGCTTTACGTATCAGGCATATTTGACTTGATGCAAATATACACAAAGAAACTACACTTCTCAACATAATACATAGCCAAGGTCCTCATTTCCCATAAAATTAAATTTACCAGCATATCTGCACTGATTAGCGCTATGAGAAGACCAGGATATGTTCGCAAAAGAAAAACACTTGGTTTAGGATGGGAATCTCTCCTCATCACAGGCTCGTTCAATCATCAAGGAAATTGAAATGAAAGTAATTCTTCACTATTGATAACCAGTATAATGAACACTATATACTCAACAGAAAAGTCTTAGATCAAACGAGGGCAAGTGCCAAACTGAGAAAAATATGTTGAGCTGTACAATCTCAGAGTGAAGAAAAATAAGCCACCCATGTAGGTATTCATTATAATCCGCAATTTTAGATGTGTACAATGATTAGCAAACGAAATGAATTTCGATGTAGTCTGTGTGGCACGTGGCTGAACACCCTGATATGAATGCAAAGAAACCCTTTGAACTCATCTTGAAGTTGGAAATCTGCATATATATTGCATAAACAGAGACGGTAAAAGCATCTACTTGTAAGTATTTGAAGAAGAAACCATTTTTCTACCAACAATCATGAGGTGCCCCAGCTGAAACTAACCCAACAACATTCAAATACCAAAAATTCAAGAAAAATGTAAAATTACATTCCATATTCGGCACAATTGTGTCCTGTGGATTTACTTTAAACACTGCAAGCAATTTCACTTTGATAAATCAATCGGAAAATAAAGTTTCTTTGTAGTGAACTCATCGTGGTAGGCAACTCACAAATAGACAAAGCTCCCCTCAAAAACACAAGAATTGCGGTAAATCCACATCCGAAATTAGTCCTATGACAATTAGTATGCTTTAGCCCTAATATTAAAAATGCTGAAAAAGTGTTTACTATACACAGTATGCCGTCCCTGCTCGCCACACTTCCGACACGTGGTTGGCACAATGATTATGGCCAGTGATTTTGGATTTGGTCTTTAACATTACCAACAACAACCAGACCATTTATGTCATGACTTTAGTACAACGCGATGAGAATTTAGTATAATGCTGTTATCAGTGTGACTTGCCTATTTTACTCATTAAGATGCTGTAGCACTAGCCTGATTTCTTGTTTTATTTAACTGTATGCAACCTGAAGATGTTCAGCGAACGAAACAAATAGTAAGATAGTAAATGTGTGATAATACAGCTGAGGTGTTTTTTTTTAATTTAATAATTAAATGTGAGCCTCACACATTAAATAATTTCAAATACCTCCATCCACAGACTGTCCGAAGGTACGTCCGTTCTTACTCAGTACCGGACGAACGGTAACTGTCCCTCGCTATCCACCACCAGAGGTGACTATGGCACCCACTTACCAACCATACCGCGACTGCCTGTAAAGACGTCTGCCCCGATGATCAAATTAAACCTCTTTGCCTTTCCACCTAAGCTACCACTATTAGCAAAACTGCACAGGCAGACAACAGATACCAGCCACACTTATGAAACTGGCATTTTTTCATCTCGATTACATACTAATTTAAATAACAAGAGAAGGAGACATGAAAGACACAGGTGCACCAACAGCAATGTAAATTTCGAAAATAAAACAACTCACTTTCTCCCAAGGCACATGCTACGTTCGAAAATTGGTAACGAGTGGTAATGTAAAACAGGAGTGACCTGTAGTCGCAGAAATATATATGAGATGGATCTGACGGATCAGTCTCAATGGTTAATTCACATAGCTAATGAAGAAGTGCTGAATCGAAACGGGAAGCACTGGGTTTGGTGGCACAAGTAAACTAAAACGAGGAATCAGATGATGAGACGTATCCTTAGGCATCAAGAAGTAATTAAATTGGTTGTGGAGGGAGGAGGGAGGTGTGACAGTAAAAATTGTAGGAGTTCACTAAGGTTTGAATAGAGTGACGAGGTTCAAGAGGATGTAAGTTGCAGTAGTTATGCAGAAATGAAGAGGTTTGCACAGGATGGACGAGTGTGGAGAGCAACATCACACCATTCTTTGGTCTGCAGGCCACAAAAAAATGATCTTTTTTATGAAGGAAGGGTGTGGCGCAGTTAGTTTGAGGCTGAGGCGTACAGACATAACAGAAGTGGAAGCCTTGGACTACCGAAGGCACCGATAAATGTCTATTTGTTGTGAATGTACCACGGTCCTACACTGCGATGGTCACCATAGTGGACGAACTGAAGCAGCTACTCTTAATTGTACGAAGACCTCAGCTGTAAACTGTGGTAAGGGACAAACGGCGAGAAACAAGGGGAACTGCATGTAAAACATGGTACGTTGCATGCTTTACTCATATGAGTTGATAGTTCCGCGATAAACCGAGAAATGGCAGCTCTGTCTCTAGTTTCGGATTCTCACTGATGACAACTTAGTCAGGGTGAGCGCATGTAAAAAGTGGTGAGAGCCAAAACTTGGCTTCCACTAACAGTAAAGTGTGGGATGTTCGTGCCAGAAAATTCGACTTTGAGGGACGATTTGTACAAATCTGAGGATCATGTGGATAACTAAGAGTCTGATAAAGATCCTAAATATATTCCAGACAGCAAATGGCTTCAAAAGTTGTTGCTAATAAGGTAAATGCGAAAATCTTTTAAGGAAGTAAACAATGCTAAGTTGTTCCCCTTACCATTGTTTACGCGTATTTCCGTAACAGTTTGATGGCAGAAGTGTTAAGAGCCATCCTTAACATTTTGCTGAGTCATAGATTAATTTTTGAGGTGGTTACACTTCATTATTTAAAAAAATGGTAATGCTATTCTTAGCGTAATTAACTGAAACAATGCCTACCTTTTAAGTATGTATGAGGGGCGTGCTGAAAGCCATTCCAATTCCAATAATGTAAGAAAAACGACTGCAGGATCGTAATCTACAGACCTTGCATCATATATTGCCACGGTGTGACGTCATTGGCGTTTATCACGTGACCACCGGCAGTATTTCAAAAATGGCCTACATTAATAACTCGTTTTTCAGCATGATTCAATTGAATTCCTCGTTGAAGAGGAAAATGGCTGATGAAATTCATCTTAGAATTCACCGTTCGTAATGAGATATCTGTATGGGTGCCAGCAGTATTTGAAGATGCGTGAAACATTTCAAAGATTGGAACACGAGTATCTAAGAAGAGCCTCGTAGCGATCGCCCTTGAAATGGGATTCATAGGGCTGCATTCTGATTTTCTTTTACCTGGAAAACCTATAAAAGCTGCCCGCAATACCTAGACACTTCTGAAGCTGCGTCGTGCACAACCCGCGCTGTGAAAAGGGATAGATCATCCTTCAACGGGATAATGTGCATCCTCACACTGTTTGTGTCACTGTGGAGAAGGTCAGGACATGTGGGAGGGAAACTCTTCTGCAACACGAACTAAGTACCGACTTTTCGGATCAGTTAAGGAAGAAATGTGAGGCCGACGCTTCGAGACAGCGAAGGATATTCAGCAAGCAGTGCGTCAATGTCTTTAGGAAGATGTAACGGAGCTACGTAGTAAGAACTTGAAAAATGATGGGAAAATGTGTGCAAAGAAATGGAAACCATGTTGAAAAGCGACAGAGAGTTTGTGGATTAAGATGATATTCTTCGTTTGTCTAAAAAATAAAGATTAAAAGTTCTAAAAACTGTTGCTCATTACTTTCAGTATGGCCGTCGTGTTTTTGAGAGGGTTCACGGTCATGTTTCATTAACTCTCCCAGTAAGTTAACACTGGTAAGTGAATGGTAACTGATAATAAGTGCACTCAGTTTGAAAGTAAACGATGTTAACTGACCACTGACATATTTCTAAGAATAAAATTTCGGATAGAATTTATGATTTTAAAAATAGTCTCTGTTGATCCACATTTTAAAAATATGTCTTTACACTAGTAAAATTTGAAAAAAATGACTTAACTGAATAAAAAAGTCGCAATGGATGTACTTGAATTTATGAGAATTTATGAGAATTTATTGAAACATTATTATGCAGTTTCTCAATCAACCATGCTTTTACAGCCGAGGTCTTCATTTCTTCAGTCGATTCATTCACTGCAGTTTTGGAAGGTACTGCTACCTTCTATTCCTTCGAAAGAAAGAATTTACCAATTTCATGCTCATTATTTACATATATACTACGAAAAGTATCATTACGCATTATTATATCAAGCCAGTTGGATTGTGGGCCTGTGGCTCAGCCGGTGAGTGCTACCCTACAAACCTTGCGGTCTTGCGTTCGAGCCCACTGACATCCAAGATATTCTGCTTATGAAGGTGCAAAATTTCAAATTGCACCGTGATACGGCCTCCACGTTAGTTTCGCTAAGTTGTTTTAAAACAAGAAGAAGACAAGGACATACCAAAGGCGACAGACTATTCCGATGGCAGGACAATTCATGTGCTCTGTTCATGCCGATCCATACCTTGCGGACCACTGTCATTTGCACGGTAGATGCTACCTCTGACAGTACCATGTATTAATATTTCTTCCCATTTGACTCCGATAGGGAGCGTTGGAAGGATGTTTGCGTAAGTGCTCCTGTGCGTCCGGTAGTGAGCGTAATTTTGTATTAACGGCCTCTATGGAAGCGATGTGTGGTAACTGAAGAATATCTCTAGATTCTCCAGCTAACAACCGTTCGGGTGTGACTTTGTAACTAGGCATTCAGTGGCTAATTGACGCCTGACAGTTCATGGTTTTCAGCATTTTGGATGCCTGCTCACAAGCCAAACAAACCGGCGACCATAAGTGTTGCTCTTCTTTGTAGACACCGAATATCTCGCCTTAGTAATATTTGATATGGGTCTCACTCACTTCAGTAATATTTTAAAATGTGATGGACAAGTGTTTTGTAAGCAGTTTCTTTTGTACACACTCTTTTTGTTAGTGCAGTACGCTGCTTTACAACACGGGATTAATTTCCTTTGTTGCTTGCTGTTGTGTATTTCGAAGACTGCTCTGTCTAACCTGAAAGCCTCTGTTTCATATCCATGAGGTGGCACTGGGAACTCGGCAGATGGACGTAATTTAACTCTTTTGCTGGCGTTGGCCTTCTTACACAGCGAAAACATGTTGTTGTGGCCATCGCTCTTCAGGCTGGTATGTCCTACGCAGACTCTCCATCTGTGCACAGCTATGCAGTCTACGTCCATCTGAATCTGATTACTGTATTCAAAGCCTGCTCTCCTTCTACAGCGTCTACCCCCATATGTTTCCCTCCATTAACAAACTGACGTTTCCTTCATGCCTCCACGAGTGTCCTCTCAACCGATCTCTTCTTTTAGTCTAGATGTGGTATAAATTTCTTTGTGCCACATTTCGATTCAATAGCTCGTAACAGTTCTACCTTACTCCATCATTCTTCTGCATCACCATATTTCGAAGGCTTCTCTTCCTGTCTGAACTGCTTATCGTTCGCACTTTAGTTCCGTCCAAGTGTACATCCCAGGCAAATACGTTCAGAAAATTCCTAAGGCTTAAATGTATATTAAATGCTAACAAATTCCTCCCTTTGAGAAATGCTTTCCTTGCTATAGCCGGTGTGTCTTTAATATTCTCTCTGCTTCAACCAACAAGTGTTATTTTGCTGCACAAATAGCGAAACTCATTTACTGGTTTCAGTGAATTAATTCCTCATCTAATTCCCTCAGCATCGCATGATGTAATTTTATGACATTGCATTACCCTTTTTTTACTTGTCCCCTTTTACGACACTATCAATTTGTTTCAACTGTTCTTGTCAGTCCTATATGCGGCTTAAGGTCAAATTAATCACGGCACCTGTATCAGATACGATATTCTCCTGCGTCAGAGAATTGTAGAGGATCCATTTGATGCGCGATGTACACGAAACTCTTTCAGAACTTCTCAGATTTATCGGCGAAACCCATTTTTGAATTTTTGAATATTACCGCTACGAAGGATTTCAGTGCCGCGAGCAGTCTTTAAAGATTTTTTTTTTTTTTTTCGTTCCATAGATCCGTGCTGAGGAGATCCTCGTGGATGTGGAACATGTCAATTTTTTTAATGCTGAAATAACAATACTAATAGTATGAGTATATACAATACATCATTTGTTTCTATTAAAAAACGATTCATCAATGGAGTAGAAGGAGTTGGCCACTAGTAAGTCTTTCAGGCTCCTTTTAAACTGATCTTTATTTGTAACTAAATTTTTTATGTTTGCTGGCAAATTACTGTAGATGAGTGTTCCTGAGTAGTGGACCCCTTTTTGAACTAAAGTAAGTGCTTTTAAGTCCTTGTGCAGATCATTTTTGTTCCTGGTATTGTATGTATGAACTGAGGTGTTTGTTGGAAAAAGAGATATATTATTTAGGACAAATTTCATTAAGGAGTAAATATACTGAGGGACAGTAGTTAGTATACCCAGTTCTTTGAAGAGGTTTCTACAGGATCCTTGAGGATTTAATGATCCTAGTTGGAAATTTTACAGTGTGAGGTAGATTGAAAGACCACACTACTAACTGCAGTAAATGCTTACTGGAAGATTGCATTAGAAAATCTGTATTAAAGCCACCAGCAATCAAAATTTCTTTGTTTCTTCTTGTTAAATAACCCAAAAGAGCTTCTAGATGATTTATGAATAGATTATAATTTCCTGCAGGTTCTCGGTAAATAGTTACTATTATATAGGATCACTTATGGAACCCTGCTTCTGTTGCACATGCTTCTAGATGCTGCTCTAAACAGAATTTATTAATGTCAATGTTCTTGAATTAATGGCAGTTTTTAATAAATGTGGCAACTCCTCCTCCATCGATATCCACTCTGCAGAAGTAGGAAGCTAGCTTAAATCCTGAAATGTCTAACATATCTATACCAGCGGTCACTTGATGTTCAGAGAGGCAGATTATGTCAATTTGGTGAGATGAATTCATTTCATCAATACAAATGAGTAGTTGATCAACTTCATTTATGAGTCCCGAAATGTTCTGGTGTAATAAAGATAACTGGTACTGCATACTAATGGGATTATAATTGCTTTGGCGAAGATGAACTGGCAGTTTCTGATTACTTTCTGTTAAACATTGTTTAAATGGAGGCTGCATGCTAACATATGACTCCTGTTCATCTGTTTTCTCAAACTGAGTGTGTCTGCCAATCTCTCTTAAAACTCGTTTTCTTTCCCCCTTCTGCATAAAGAGATCACTGCCTGATCGTCGCAAAGACCCTGCAGCTTCTGTCGGTAGTTCACGGTCCCCATTTCGGCTGAGGCTGGACGCCTGTGGCGGAGACGTCCAGAGATGGGGCAGGCAGATCTTCAGCATCCGGGACGGCCGCAGGAGAGAATCGCCGCTGGAGCATGTCGCCAGGGCCACGGCCACGGCGGGGTGGGGCGGGGCGGTGTCGCGGCCTGGCCTTGTTTCGCTTCTTGCGGCGCCGGCGCGGCCTGCGGCAGCCTATATAGGCGCCCGCCGGCCGCTGCCCCCGCCGCTGCCATGAGGATCGCAGCCCAGGTAAGTGTCCGGCCGGCGCAGAGCGCTGACGTGTGAGCTACGGGGCGAGCGGCCCCCACCTGCCGCTAGTCTCCAGTGTGTGACCCACACCGAGCTGACAAAAGTCACGGGATACCTCCAACTATCACGTAGGCGTCAGCAGCAACTCGACCTGACATGGCCTCAACAAGTCGTTGAAAGTACCCTGCAGAAATATTGAACCATGCTGCCTCTATAGCCGTCCATAAATGCGTAATTACTGCCTGTGCGGGATTTTGTAAACGAACTGAGATCTCGATTATATCCCATAAACGTTAGATGGAATTTATGTCGAGCAATCTGGGTGGCCAAACCGTTCGCTCAAAGTGTCCGAAATGTTTTTCAACTGAATCGCCAACAGTTTTGCCCCAGTGACATGGCGTATTATCATCCACAAAAATTACGTCGTTATTAGGGAACGTGAAGTCCATCAGTGGCTGCAAATGGTCTCCTTTCTTTCAGGGGTACTAGTTCTGCAAGGTTCGCAGGAGAGCTTCTGTAAAGTTTGGAAGGTAGGAGACGAGGTACTGGCAGAAGTAAAGCTGTGAGGACGGGGTGTGAGTCGTGCTTGGGTAGCTCAGTTGCTAGGGCACTTGCCCGCAAAAGGCAAAGTTCCCGAGTTCGGGTCTCGGTCCGGCACACAGCTTTAGTCTGCCAGGAAGTTCCATATCAGCGCACACTCCGCTGCAGAGTGAAAATCTCATTCTGGTCTCCAAGTAGCCTAACATAACAAGAGGACCAAGTCCACTCCATCTAAAAACAGCCTACATCATCATGGAGTCACCAGCAGTTTGCACAGTGCCTTGTTGACAACTTGGGGCCACGGCTTCACGGGGTCTGCACCACACTCGAACCTTACCATCGACTCTTACCAACTGAAAACAGAACTCATTCGACCAGACCAATGTGTTCCAGTCATCTAGGGTCCAACTGACGTGGCCATGAGCCCAGAAGAGGCGCTGCAGGTGATATAGTGCTGTTAGCAAAGACATCGGGTCCATCGACGTTAAAATCTTCTGGGTCATTAGGCCGCGTCACGTTTCTTCTAAAATGTTGGACATTTCGACCCCTCTGCTGGGATCTTCCTCAGGATCTTTTGGTGTCCACTAGCAGTAGTGGACACCAAAAGATCCTGAGGAAGATCCCAGCAGAGGGGTCGAAACGTCGAACACTTTAGAAGAAACATGACGCGGCGTAATAACCCAGAAGATTTTAACTTCACTGACAACGGCCACGATAGCCTGCAGACTTACATAAATCGCGCCCATCGTCTGCTGCCATAGCCCATTAACTCCAAATTTCGCCGCACTCTTCTAACACGTACGTTCGTCGTACGTGCAACATGGATTTATGACGTTATTTCACGCAGTGTTGATTGTCTGTTAGCACTAACCATGCAAACGCCGCTACGCTCGGTCATTAAGTCAAGTCCGTCGGCTACTGCTTCGCCTGTTGTGAGAGGCCTGATATTTGGTATTCTCGGCACGCTCTCGACGCTGCGGATCGCGGATTACTGAGTTCCCTAACGACGTCTACAATGGAATGTTCCATGTGTCTAGCTTCAAATACCACTCCTCGTTCAAAGTCTGTTAATTCCCGTCCTGCGGCCATAATCACGTTGGAAGCCTGTTCATACGTATCAACTGAGCACAAATGACAGCTTCGACAGTGCGTTGCCCTTTCATGTGTTATGTACATAACACTACGGCCATCTTTGTATGTGGAATTCGCTATCCCACGACTTTTGTCAGCTCACTGTATATACTTTTCCACTGATCTTTGCAGATATTTAATTCTTCCGTATTATTTACTTATTCCAATTACCTTTTTACAGAGAACGTTAAATCAATGTTCTTGCCGAATGCATTATTCTTCGTATTCGCTCTCATTCGTTTTACCTGTTCTGATCTCTACTTCCGAAGTTGTTCGCTATTATGAGCTTGCCTTCTTTTTCTTTCTTGTTTGTGCCCGCATACCACTCTCTTAGTTTTGTTCCTGAATATGTTCCTCTGATGACTGTCCATTTGTTGATGTGTGCTTCTTTGAGATCATTTAGCAACTGTGTAAACTATGCTGCTTGTCCTTTCAGCTTCATAATTTTACTACACATTTGCTTCGTCAGTCTCCCATCATCCATTCTATCCAAATAATCAAAGAACGACATCCTTCATTGTTTGTGTTATGTTCTCTGCGTGTTCATAGATTTCTCTGTTGGATCGTGGCCTTTTATATTCTGTGCTTTTCCTTTTGGGTCAACTATGCTTCTAACTACTTTCCATATTAGTTTTAATGTTTCGGCGCCATACAGAACCTCTCCTATTATAATGTATAATTTTGCTGTTGCAGATAAAGTCTCCTTCTTGTATATGTTTCTGTTGTTCTAGAATGTAGTCCTCATCTTATTTGCGCTTAGCTATACACTATCCTTTTAGTTGTCCTTTATACTTAACCAGTCACCTAAATATTATATCTGGATTTTGGGATTTTCGGGTGTTCCTGTTCTCAAGCCAATGTCATCATCTACGATTGTCAGGCAGTCCACGTAGATGACCTCCTTTTGTTTTTCCAATTAGACGACGTTCGTGCTCGATTATCTCCCCCCTCTGGTCACCATCCCAGGGTGCCGTTGAAAAGCAAACACGACACTTCATCGCTTTTCCTTACTACTGTTTTTATTTCAAAGTTTTCGAGAATTCTTCACAGAACCTGATTTTACATAAAGTATTGGTTAGTGTGTCTCGGATAATATTCACAATTTTTGGATTCAAGCAGATTTGTTTCCTAATATTGAAGAGGAGATTTTCTGTTAATGGAATCATACGCTTTCCTGAGATTTGCAAACCTAACTGTTTATTTCTCAGTTGTCTCTTTTGCAGAATAGTTTTTAGATTCTAGATCTGTTCGCCGCATCATCAGGTTTTATGAAATCCACCTTGATATTCCGCTAGTTGTGGGTCTAGCTGGGATTTTGCACAGGTCTGTAGTAATTATACAAGGATTATGGAATATCCCGTCGGTACGTGAAGGAACAAACAAATATCAAAAACTAAAATCCACAATACTGATGTTCAACAATGATACTTATTTTATAGCTCGTTGTGGACCAACTTTGGGATTTCTAAACCATCCTCAGACAACTAAAGACTAAACAGATAGTACACACAACATTAGCGACAGTTTATAAATGTGCATTGGTCGCTTTTTCGAATATATGCTGCCTTTTACGACTGTATAGCTATACCCAAAAAGACAAGCATTCTGGAATACACAAAGAATCTTTGGTTAAATAAACCGTGTGCAACATTATACTTACAGATTAAAAGTATAAGAATGTAAAGGCCGAAACATTACGCAAGTGAGTATTGGCACATACTGCTATGTTTTATGGACAAAATAACTGGTCATTGTGATGAACAGGCAAAGGGAAGGGGTGGTAGGACAGAGGGGAGAATCAAGTCAATGGAAGGTGGGTGGGGAACGTTTATACTATTCGCAACAAGCGTATTATCTTGTGCTGAGGGAAATGTGGACTGGCTGCTGCTCCTTTAGCAAGTGTGAAAATGGAACTGTATTTGGTTGTTAAGCACTAACACAGAATTCTATTATTAGTGTTTCCTGATAAACAGTACTTCCCGCATTTAATATCACAAGGATCACATTCATTCAGAAAATTTTCAGCAGCGTTGGAATCTTTGTCTTTCAGTCTCCAACTCCTTTCATTTTCAGTCAGTCTAAGAATTATAGCCCTACATAAATTTGCTTCCTATCTTTCAGTATAGTGTGATATATGGTTTATTTGTTCATAGATTATTTGTGTATTTCAATATGCTTGTGTTTTTCTTGTAGGCATACAGTAGTAAAAACAATCTTTGTGCAGCTATAAGCACTAGCTGATACTATATGCACTGTCCGTTTGGTTTTAAGTAGTCTGGGGATAGGTAAGAAATGCGAAACCCGATCAAAAACGACCTATAAAATAAATATTGTTGTGGAACATCAGCACTGTGTATTTCAATTTTTAATTACACAAGATGTTCCATGTCCGAAGCAAACGCTACTTTAGGCATTGTGCGTGAATGAATATGCCCATAGGCAGGCGCTGATCACAGTATGCACACGGGCGTTTTGCTTAGTCACTGTACCAGGTATTAACTGAACACGGGAGATAGTGATCTTCCTTAATCTACAAACTCAATTTGTCAATACATAAAGCTCACAGGAATTTGCAAGTGTGTTGCCATATACATACGAGGAAATCGGACTACTATTCATTTTCCGGCTTTCTAGGTGTCTGTTGCCATTTAGTAAACGTGCACGCGTTCGATACACAGAGCCCTCATATCAGAGGCTGGAGCTATTAGCTAACTGGAGCGGGTGTTTCATAAAAGACACTGGTTTGGCGAGCTGGCTGAAGCCAGTAAATGATGTTCGTTACTATGGAAACTTGAAGTGTTGTGTCTATCACTGACTTTGAAAGCCTGCCATATCTTGTAAAACTTTAAGTTTAGACAAAGTTTTAAACAAGTCCCACCCTGATTTATACATCAAATTTTAAAATGTGGGTCTCTAGATAACGCAATGTGAATTGGAAAATCTGTTACTGTCGTGGTACAAACCTCGCTAGCGCTACATGGTTTTTTGTAGGGCATTTCTAACCAACAGACTGAATATTAAATGAACACGTTGCCTAATCCAAGAGCAAACATATAATCAACTTCGCCTTATAGGTGCGGTTCGTGCAGGGGAAATGTGCTTGCCATCTGCTACAGCTATCACTTGAAAAAGTGCTAAACAGAGAGCCGTGGTGAGTCTGAAAATTATCCAACTACTACTTTGAAGTGCATCTCAGGAGCCGCGTGCCGCTTCCTCACCTGATTGCTGAAATATCTTACGAAAGGTAGCAGGCTCGTGTATTGCAAATTGAGTAGGTACTTTGCTTGGAATGAGTATGCATGGATAAAAACAAGCGATTGTATGCATGAACAAACGAAAACTTCTAATGCAATAAATATGCATATGAAAAATGAGAGAACCCAGAGGGACAATATAAATAATCACTACAAGTGATGCATAAGTTCAGAAATCACATAGGAGTAATAATAGATGAAAACCTAAATTGGACTGAGCTCAGGAAAGCATACGACATCTACAACTGGTCACGCATGCCTGTGATCGTTCTGTCCATGATGTTCCTCTGTGATCACATTTCATCATCATATGCGCAGCTACCCTGGCTGTGTGCAGACAAGTGCAGAGATTTCCGTATCCAGTGTCTTATCTGCTGTCTTATCAATGATCACTGCCTCTCATACCTTGTCTGAACAACATGGCAGAAACATCTGCTCCCACTCCATCGTTCAGTCACCTTCTAGAAGTCCTCAGTAACAGGAACCCGACTCTGGAACAACCTTCCACATTATATTAGAGAACTAAGTAACACATCCAGCTTCAGAAAACAGATAGTAATGTACCTACTAAAGCAACATCGTCCATGTACGCACTCAATACCCTTTTGACCCCTCTTTCCAACCTTGTCTTCGTCATTTCTCAGTATTCTTAGCTGAGGTAGTCTCCCTAAAGTTCCTTTTACACAAGTCGCCACATCAGAAAACTTCCATTTTGTAATCCTATAAATTCTTCTTATGTCTGTCACTGTCATTATTCTTATTAATGTCACAATAACATTATTATTATTATTACTGTTATTAGTGGCAGAAGCTGCAGTAGTACAAGCAATACCAGTACTAACTTTGTTAGCTCGTAATCAGTATAATTTATGCACACTGCCTCTTCAGATATTCAAATCATTTTAATACTAGCAGTCATACCCAAACTGTTATTTCTTTGGTAGCTATGATGTACTAAATACTTATGTGAGAAACCCTGGTCCAATGTAAGAGAGAGCCTGATGGCCTTAATCAGATTAGTTTAAATAAATAAAATAATTGTTGAAACAAGTAAGGCAGGGCTTCCCAACCTTTTCAGCTGGCGGACCCCTTCTTCAGTCGAAAATCCATGGCGGACCCCTAGTCAGTCAAGCACAGTAACTTAAATTTCAGAGCGAAACCCATGGGAATTGAAAGCTTCTTAATGCAAGTGCCATGTTCCCAATGCTCCCCCCCCTCCCTCCCCCCCTCACCCGAAGTATCAATAGTCTTTGGTTTAGAGATGAACGAAAACAACTTGAAATTAACGATCCAACTTTATTTCCCACTGTATCCAGACACTTACTAGTGGATTTACTCCCTTTGTTCAATACACTGTAGCCTGATTAAAGTAACTTGGTAATTGAAATTTCACATGATGGAGCTGTCTTCCACCAAGAGCAATCAACGTCACGTCCACACTGTTCGCTGTTGACAAGCTGCCGCTTATGGTATGTTCACTTCCACTATTTGGCTACTGTTGTGTAAGGAGCATCCATATTTTGTAACAGTCGTGTGTTTGTGTGTGTGTGTGTGTGGTTTTTCGTGAAATCCGAAGAAAAATGTTCAAATGTATGTAAAGTCTTCCTTTGGTCGTCCTCCCTCCTCATTCATTGCAACTGGAAACTTCCCTTGTTGTGAAGGCGATGGAGAAACTGCACCCTTCTTCAATGATCCTGACTTCAGCCACCGATCCATGTTAGAAGTAATAAACTGGTCAAAAATCGACTTATGAAATAGGTAGTGCACTGACAAAGCAAGTTTGACATTTAATGGTGCCTGGGGCAGCAAACGTGCCAGCGAGCGCTGTGATTGGTCGACAAAGCTCGCTCCACGCATGCGTAAAAGGTTTCACCGCATCTAGCGCCGTGAGCCGGCGCACAAACGACCCCCGTATTGTTGCTAAACAGTCGATCAGAGAAGCCGCATCCTCCGGCGCTAAACTGTGTATACGTTCTCATGTATACGTTCTCACTTAGAAACCTCAAAGGCTGCTTGGGGATACGACCTGAAGTAAAAGTACATATGTTTTTCACACGAAAAAAAGTGATGAATTTGATTTTCAAATTTTTATTCAATAATTTTACTCATTATTTTACACGATTTGGTGGAAGGTGGCCGCGGACCACTATAATCAGCCGGCGGACCCCTTAAGGGGTCCGCGGACCACAGGTTGGGAAGCCCTGAAGTAAGGAAAGCTGCAAAATGTTTTCTACGCGTTTTGAGAGGGAGAGAGAAAGATATTACATGCTATTTATATCATTGAATGGAATAATTATAAATGGATACTACCATGAATGTGCATACATGTATTTGAATGGGTAAGAAAGGAATGTTGACGTACCATAAAAAATCGAAAAATATTCGGCTATCCTGAATAAACATTACTTGAAAACATATTTGAAATACCAAAACCATAACTGAAACGTGAATGAGTTGTATGGCTAATGCCAACAGCTGCAGTCTCACCCAGTTTTACCAAACAGAACAGCATGCTGGAACATCAAAAGAGTCACCTTCATCTGTGATGATGTCTATACCCCATCAATGCAAAACCCAGGAGCAAGCAAATGTAACTTCCTTTTTCAGAGCATCTCGGTACAGCTAAAGTTTTTCGGCCTGCAGTCTCATTGGCTCATGCTGGTCAATGTTCCTAAACCAGGCAAGATATGACATACCAAGTGGCCCAAAGACATCTGCCACTGGCTCTTCAAACTCGCTAGGCACACACAAACGACTGACTCATACTGGGAACGCTAGCACAAAATTATATAGCTAGGGAACAGGATGGTAAGCATGGCGCCAAAGTGTTCCTACTTTGATCTTTAATTATGTACTTCTGTCAGTTCTTTAGCCAAGATGGGCATAGAAGTTTCTCATAACCACATGTCTGAGCAGTTTATAAAATTGATAAGATAGTTACTGGTATCTTTTTATATCCCTGAATTTTTGACTTGACATATATTCTTGTTATTTGTCTTTACTCTACAATTGGAGCTCATCCACATTCAGCAGCCTGTTATAATTGTTCACAATCACAGAGCTTATTCTGTGGTAGTTTTCTTGCATGCAGAAGTTGTGGTTTGGTGTTGGGTATCCAAACATCTGAATTTTGTCAAAAATTCAAACAGAATCCTGCATTACATCCAGTTCGATAATCTATATAATAATCAGCTACAGATAGCTGCTACAATATCTGAGACAGCTCATCCATTAGTACAGCCATTTTAGTATGAGCCAGTTCCTCTTTATACTGTACCACAAAAAGATTTTTATGTTTCCTCGGAATTATTTCTAGTGGTTCCTTGTCAATTTTTTCTAGTATATCTCTTGCTGTCAGACTGTCTTTCTCATGTAGGAGAGGTAGCAGATCTCTTGCAAGAAATCAGCTTGGAAAATCCGTCATATAGATAATTGTTAAATGCCCCACACATTTTCTTCTTTAACATTACAGACTGTCCCTTCTGTAATTGTTCTTGGCAGTCCACTTGATCACAGATTTTAGAAACCATGATGTCGTCGCAAAATGGTTCAGTAATGAGCATAAGCACATTTAAATTGTATGGCTGTAACACTGACACATTGAACTCTGCTGCGACTAGTCATTTGTTGCCCCTTGCACCAAGGCAATCATGTACCTCATGTGCATCCTGACCTGCTGGTTCATGTCATGTCGAACTACGCCGAAAACCCGTCACAGGCAGAGCAGATCTGTTCACCCTGGTGAAGGCAATGACAACAGCTGGGCAATGCCACTGGCATATTTAAGTTGCATTCAGTAGTGCCTTAAAGTACACCATTATAAAACTATCAGCTACAGTAAATGTCCTGCATAGGAACAATATACATTGATACAGTTCACTGACATTATGTGTGTTTGTGGTACTTTAGCAAGTTTAGTGAATCCTAGCATCTGCTATGCTTGGCTACACATTGCACACTGTTACTAACAACGCTGTGCCTTCCTTTGCAGGTGTGCTTGCTGGCTGTTCTCCACCTGATTACTGCACCTGAGGCTGGCGCATTCTTCTTGCCCTTCTGGTGTTTCAAGCTGTGAGTGAACAAATAGTGTACTTATCATACATGTTAAATTATCAAGGTACTTGACACACTTTCCTTCACTCAGATTGGAAAACTGAAAACAAATATAATTGTGTCATGTATCACCTTTCCAACAACAGGAGGGAATGCAAGTGTATGTGCATACAGCATTCTATGAATTGTTGTCTACCTACAAAATTTGTTCATGGTATCATCACTGGAGATGAAAAATTATATTTTTCGTTGTGACCCATCAGTAGCAATGCAATGCCAATCTGGAGGCAAATTTGACCTTTCATATTTGGATGCCTGCATGCAGGGGCCAATGCATGATGTCATCAGTGATCTTTCACCTTGATCACATGATGTCATTAATAACACATTATACAATCTTGCTTTCCCACCTCATCCCACGCTCCTCCCCTTGTCCACTAAGCGGAACCCAGAAGTTTACCAGCCATTAAAATGAAACCGACCCATCAGATGCATCTGCCATGTTCAAAAGTATCTATGAAAAATACGAAAAAAGTATTTGTGACAAATACTGTACCTATCATCTAGCATATGTACACACAGCACCAAAAAATAGGTAATAGGTAATTTACACTATTTTCACATAAGAAATATCAAAATACTGGTACATAAAAATATTGACATTCAGATCTTTGAGGACTACTTGAGTCAATGAACTCATGGTATGAAGATAAAACATTCATCATCTGATGTTTTTACAAATTTTTTCAGTAATGCTTCACCTCATGAAGGGGGGGGGGGGGAGAGAATAAAACGCATCATGTACTACACTAGAAAAATTTAATAATTTTTGTTCAAGATTAATATAGCTGTTTTTACATTATATTTTGTGCATGCCTGTGGTAATGTGTTTATCCACTGGCATAACTTTTTTGAAACAATTTAGCACAGAGAAACCAAATTAAAATGCATTCTGATGAGACATTTAATGCATTGCACAACTTAAACGATATTTTTTCGTAATATACAAGGATAACTTCATATTCAAATATGAGACATAAACACTTAACATGACCAAAGAAGAAGATGGTGTAACCTTCATTTGGAGTGTAAAAACATGAATGTGGATTCTCAAATTCATTTCCACATAGGTATTTCCAAGCCTAAATTGTTATCTAACTGTATAAAACACATGTCCTATTCTACAATAACATGCTAAGCATGTAGTTGACAGTTTCTCCTAGGCCAAAATGAGGCTATATAAAGAGATGAACTTTACCAAAAATAATTTGACAGGAGAAGAAGGTATTTTGATGAGATCTTTAATGTATTACTTCACTTAAACTATATATTTTCATAATACTGAGAATAAATTTGTAATGTTCCAAGTACAAAATGTAAACATACAGTGTGGGCAAAGGAATAGATGGACAAGTTTACATACAAAGAGGAAATCCCCATATTTCAAAAATACGATCATTCCACCATAATAAAATAATTTTCAAAATGGATAGTGCTTTTGATTGGATAATACACACAGGCTGCTTATCGTAATACACAAATAGAAATATGTACCTTTGATCATGAACAAAAATTCGATTTTATTGTCTGTATTATCTATCAAAATATGTAAAGACTTTAGTGCAAAACACATAAAACAACTGTTGTACAAAATACATGTGGTACTACTGTCAGAACTTAATTATTTACAATATTTTTAAAATATTAACATGAGTAGAATATTTACACTATTGATGTAATTTACTGAAAAGTTTCAAATATTCACGAGAGTGCTTTGATTAGTAGTACAACATTTTTCCAGGTTCATTGAACCCTCAAATTAAGCATTTAAACATCAAAAATGTATGTTTTAATCAGCAAAATACTCATGGCTCATATGCTGACATTGCTGACACAACTTACAGGTTAGTCAATGAGCTTAGTTTGATCTTTGTACCACACTCATTAACAAACGAAAAATTATCTGTATTGAGTATCAAAGTATGTATAGATTTGTTCTATAACATTGCAGAACACTCATGATACTTCTGCCAATCCAATTGCAGCTGAAAGGGCACTTGTTGATTAGGATAGTTTGATCTTTGTACTAATCGACGCCATTCTCACATCTTAGTTGTAGATATTATTTGACGGAAACTCGTTCTCGTTTTGCTAAAACTGATATCAAAGTCAGCCAGTCCTTGTAGTGATCATAATGCTAGGGCTGTAACTTTATCTCGCAGTGCAAAACATTTGTTATTTGCTGATGGTAATATAGCAAAATTGTAACAAATTAGCCTATACATCGTCACGTTACAGCAAAATTGTAACAAACTGTCTTATAGACCGTTATGTAATAGCAAAATTGTAGAAGATTGCTGTATACATCGCCATGTAGTAGCATAATTGTGACAAATTACTTTATTAGTAACTTATTACAGCACATTAAAGTACAAATTCCGCCATTAAAAAAACGTTTGTCATCTTCTGCTGATGATGCCAGATTATGCTATTTTGCAAAAAAAAAAAAAATAAAAAAAATAAAAAAAAATAATATAAAATAAAATAAAAACTGTTCGGGCAAGGTTAGTTGAAACTCACCACGGCGATGATCGTGTGCGGACACATCTTCATGCTGGCAAATGGCTGTTTGAGACATGCACTGTGCTATGGCACAGGCGAGTGGCTCCAGTGTTATATAATTGACGATTTGCGCCTGGGCGCCATGGGACCGTGGTAGTCATCACAGGAAACATGACCGATGTGGACCAAATGAACATTATAGCTGACTACCTGCATCCCTTCATGGCTGATGCCCTGCCCAACAGCAATGGCACCTTCCAGCAAGATGACTGTTCTCGTCACAAGACCAGAATCATACTTCAGTGGTTTCAGGGGCATGACCGTATACTCACGTTGATGTGTTAGGCATCAAATTCGCCTGATACGCACACAATTTCACATCTACGACGCTATTTGGTGGCACACCTGTGCCCATAAACCACCAACTGGTAATTTTAGTGGAACTTTCTGACCTGTGGTTAGAGGTATGGTGCCAAATTCCTCCGGAAAGACATCAAATATTTGTCAAATGTACGTCATCATACAGTCCGTTTGGTATTGAGTTCTGAAGGTGTACCAACACTGTATTAAGCTGTTTGTCAACATATTTTGGCTAATAAAAACATGTGCAGTGCATTTAACTGTGGTTTTAATGACTGTTACGTTATTTTTTGTGTCATATTCATTAATAATACGAATTTAACCTTTCGCTAGGTCACTATAATGGTCATGAAACCCGACGGTAGAATTCTAGTTGACTGACGGCTATAGACCAAAATTAATTAGTACTTAGAGGCAATTGTTCACTCGTAACAGAGTTCGTTGTAGCATTTACGTACAGATTACAGATCTGAGTGTCATTGCAGTGCGAGGAAGTGGCGCCTGGGGCTGTCCCTGCCCTGGCTAGGCGAGGAGGATGGCCGGCACGAACACGTGCACTACCACAACCACAACCACAACCACAGGCACAGGCTTCCAGTGTCGCCGCGCCGGCCGTTCTTCAGATAACCAAGGCACTGCGTCAACAGCTGAGCAGCATTTGCCCGCCCAACTACGAGGTAATTGCCACGTAAACCAGTAATATTGTGGACAGTTTTTTCAGTTATTCAGTTTTCATATTCTTTTATCATTTTATGTGAATTACACAGCATAAGATTTCCATTTCCTTAAAAATTTAAATATTTCAAATATTTGTAAAGAATGTTTAACTTGAAAAGAAAATTTCCTTTTGTTGTTAATGGGGAAGGTACGTAAGATAAGTATATCCTCAGCAACGCCAGAGATGTCACCGTACATTTTATTAATCCACACCTTATTAAATGTCTTCATACGTAAACGACTAACTAATTTTTCCCCAGAATTCAGTACCCCTTTGATACAACTTTTTGATTAGAAAAGTTTCATGACGAAAAAAAAAATTGTTCAGGAGCGTAATGTGGTCCTCTGATGATCTGAAAGCCGCATGTTCCTGTCAGTCGGTGCAGGCTGGCGACGTGATTATTAGATGTGACACACACGAGGGCAGCGACGCCACATGAATGTTAGTCGGAACTTAGCAGTCGTGGAATCGACGACGAAGGACGTGGAAGTGTGAGCGAAAACGTCGATAAAGTCAACATTTGGGACAGAGGCTTGAGAGTGCAAGAAAGATGACACAGTATTGCAAGAACGACAATGAAACAATTATATTCGACACAGTGTCTGAAATGACCGTCCGGACATTGTGGTCTAGTGGCTAGCGTAGCTGCCTCTGGATCACGGCGTCCCGGGTTCGATTGCCGGCCGGGTTGCGAATTTTCTCTGCTCGGGGACTAGGTGTTGGTGTTGTCCTTGTGTTGTCCTCATCCTTCCTTTATCATCATTCGCGTAACCAGGTGGCGACAAGAAGGGCATCCGGCCGCCCCTTAAATTAACCCTGCCACATCTGACTGTAAACACGCCGACTTTGCGCAACTGTGAGGCAAAGGCACCAAGAAAAGAAGGAGCGAGTGGCTCTGACATGATTAAGCAAAGTACTGCAATTAGTTCTGGTTTTATGTACTAACAGTCAGTGCCGACAAACAAAGCGAAAAATAATAATATACAGCTCAAAACGAATAATTGTGGTTTCCTTCTTACATTTAATCATTTTCCCACAAAATGTCGCTATGCACTGAGTGACACACTCAGTCAAGTCTCGCCACCATTTTGAAGGTAAAACAGAGCAAATTATTGGCTCGTTCCAGAAATCGTCTTTTCAGTTACAGATGACGGATCATGACAGACAGTTAAGCTAGAGGCTTTTGGGAGTCAGTGCTGAGATATAAATATCTTTGTTGTGTATAAGTAGGGTAACTGAACCTCTGTATCTCGGAAATCGATAAAGATATCAGGAAAATTTTCGAGGTTATTCGAGATCCAGATCTTAGAAATATATCATTGCTCCATTTGCCCAAGCAGGAGGAAGTGGATAATACCCCAGATCACACAAGAAACAGATTGACCGTCCTTATGGCGGAACAGGCAACCATAAAAATAGTTTTCCCGTCAGTCAACAGAAGTCGCAGGCGACGCTACAATGCTAACTGGCCTGTCCATGTCGCGGAACTGGCAACGCTGTATCTTCTGTGACGTGAATGACGCTGATTTTTGTTCGGCTAGAGCGCTGCGCGCGAAATGCATTCGTCACACAGCTGACTGTAGACCATGATTGGCTATGGTTTTTCCCGAGTTTTCAATCGAAGAATGTAGATTAACTCCTGTAATTCTACAAACCAAGTTTATTTCTACTGTAGGGATACTTCTCACAATCATATACAAAATGAAATAAATGAAAAGTAGCACACAAATATTTCTCGTAAGTTACTGTTTAAATGCAGACTGTATTGCAGTCACATAGATTTTACACTCGCCTTCCATGCCGTCTATTTCCTCTTTGTTATACAGCTCTTCTGATACGGATTATGGTGGTAAAAAAAGATCTCCACGTGCAGGTTAACACTAGAAAGTTTTCAAAATCTTCTCAACGTCTTTGAAATATAATCCGTTAATTTACTGACAAATATTGCAGTGAGCAGTGAGTTTCGCGTCCTGACATTACCGACATAATTATTTATTTTGCATAGAGTATGTATAGGGATTAGGTGAGCTATAACAACAATATATTTTTCACATTGAGACTGTAAGTTTAAGAAACAGATTTTGCTTCCTTTGTAGGTATTTCTGTAAGTGTTCTTAAGTATAACCACATTTTTCATTTCGTTACTGTTAGTTGTAAAATGGTTCAAATGGCTCTGAGCACTATGGGACTTAACGTCTGAGGTCATCAGTCCCCTAGAACTTAGAACTACTTAAACCTAACTAACCTAAGGACATCACACAACACCCAGTCATCACGACTGTTAGTTGTAAACGAATATAATTTCATGTACGCACTTAACAACGATATCTTCGAAAAAAATAAAGGAAGGGCTGCCACGTTATATCAGAATATGAGGTCGACAAATTTTAGATAGGATCGAATGCTTAGGGCTCTTTATTAATTCTTACTCATAACTAACTCATTGATTTACCTGGATTTAAAATCCACTTCCATAACCTTTCTTTATCTTTAACGGGAAATCTGAACATTTTTAGTTCAGAATTTGTTCGTCTACTCCTTCCACAGTTGATATACTCGCAGGCCCACGGCATGACGACTCGATCCACTACCACCGGTATGTCAGAAACAGCTGTTCTTCACAGACGCCAAATAGTGGAAAGCTGCACGCGTTCGGCCGATGTTGCCACATATTTCATAGAACGGAGTGCCATCTAGTGGTTGATTCCACAAGTAAGGGTGTGACGCTGTTGCCGCCTGGTGGCCGTTCCCTGACAAGTGTAGCCTGCTAGACCATGCGATTGGGCAATCTGTTTCTTACGTGATCTGGGATAATACTAATACACTACTGGCCATTAAAATTGCTACACCAAGAAGAAATGCAGATGATAAACGGGTATTCATTGGACAAATATATTATACTGGAACTGACATGTGATTACATTTTCACGCAATTTGGGTGCATAGATCCTGAGAAATCAGTACCCAGAACAACCACCTCTGGCAGTAATAACGGCCTTGATACGCCTGGGCATTGAGCCAACCGAGCTTGGATGGCGTGTACAGGTACAGCTGCCCATGCAGCTTCAACACGATACCACAGTTCATCAAGAGTAGTGACGCGTATTGTGACGAGCCAGTTGCTCGGCCACCATTGACCAGACGTTTTCAGTTGGTGAGAGATCTGGAGAATGTGCTGGCCAGGGCAGCAGTCGAACATTTTCTGTATCCAGAAAGGCCCGTACAGCACATGCAACATGCGGTCGTGCATCATCCTGCTGAAATGTAGGGTTTCGCAGGGACGTTCACTGTTGAAAGTGCCGTCAATGCGAACAAGAGGTGACCGATACGTGTAACCAATGGCACCCTATGCCATCACGCCGGGTGATATGCCAGTATGGCGATGACGAATACACACTTCCAATGTGCGTTCACCGCGATGCCACCAAACACGGCTGCGACTATTATGATGCTGTAAACAGAACCTGGATTCATCCGAAAAAATGACGATTTGCCTTTCGTGCACCCAGGTTCGTCGTTGAGTACACCATCGCAGGCGCTCCTGTCTGTGGTGCAGCGTCAAGGGTAACTGCAGCCATGGTCTCCGAGCTGATAGTCCATGCTGCTGCAAACGTCGTCGAACTGTTCGTGCAGGTGGTTGTTGTCGTTCAAACGTCCCCATGTGTTGACTCAGGGATCGAGACGTGGCTGCACGATCCGTTACAGCCGTGCGGATAAGATGCCTGTCATCTCGACTCCTAGTGATACGAGGCCGTTGGAATCCAGCACGGCGTTCCGTATTACCCTCCTGAACCCACCGATTCCATGTTCTGCTAACAATCATTGGATCTCTACCGACGCGAGCAGCAATGTCGCGATAGGATAAACCGCAATCGCGATAGGCTACAATCCGACCTTTATCAAAGTCGGAAACGTAATGGTACGCATTTCTCCTCCATACACGAGGCATCACAACAACGCTCCACTAGTCAACGCCGCTCAAGTGCTGTTTGTGTATGAGAAATCAGTTGGAAACTTTTCTCATGTCAGCACGTTGTAGGTGTCAGCACCTTCGCCAACCTTGTGTGAATGCTCTGAAACGCTAATCATTTGCATATCACAGCGTCTTCTTCCTGTCGGTTAAATTTAACCTCTGTAGCACGTCATCTTCGTGGTGTAGCGATTCAACGGCCAGTAGTGTACTTGGATACTGTACTGTAGGACAGAAACATAAGCCGATCCTTCTGCTGGCTATACAAATGATCCCTAGCCCAAGGGCATTCCAAAACACTTGACGCTTCGTTTCTGTTACCAACAAACCTGTGGTATGACCCCTAAAAAAAATCATGCTTTTACTTGCTGCGTTCTGGTAAGGATGCATTGTTATTTATTTTATGTTATGTTTACACGAACGTTTCTAATGATGTATACAAGTTCTTGGTGGTTGATTACATGATTATGATTCCAGCATGACGGGGCCCCCACACTTTGTCACTGGTGTCGCTGAACATTTATACAAGGTTTTCCCCAAATTTTCGTTTGGGAGGTTTGGGCCAGTATCGTGGCTACCACTTTCTGCTGACCTCATTCCTTCTTTTTGTGCGGGTTTTTTGGTTTTCGAGGCACGTATAAACCTTGCAGAACAGCTGGTTGCCCGTCTGGCTGAAAACGCAGCTACTACTCGCAAAGTACCTGGTTTTTATGAGCCTGTTAGACAACCATTAACACGCATACGCCAGTTGTGCATTTATGTAAACGGACGACAGTTTCAGCAACTTCTCTAAAACAAGATGGAACATAAGGTAGTCTGAACAACGCAGTTGAACCTCACTAGTGTCTAAACCTTCATGGAATCCTAGCAGGGAAAGGTGTATCGCTAACATTTTTCTCATGTAAAAACGTGTTCCTTCTCTAAAAAATTTACTGTCGTTGTCTCGTTACATGCTGTACATATGTGTGCGCGCGCTATGTGTGTGTGTGTGTGTGTGTTATATAATTCTGCCATATACACTATTTCGTAGGTCAGTGTGTATACAGCTACATCTACATACGTTCTCCGAAGCCACCATATTGTGCATGGTTGAAGGTACCCTGCACCACTATTATTCATTTCCTTTCCTGTTCCGCTCGCAGACATACCAAAAGAACTCTTTTCATACCTCCGTATGACGCTAATCTCACTGAACTTATCTTGATGATCCTTAGGCGAAATGTATGTCGGCGACAGTAGAATCTTTCTGCAGGCAGCTGCAAAAGCCTGTTCTCTAAATTTCCTCAATAGTGCTCCTCGAAAAAAAACGTCTCCCTCCATCCAGTGATTCCCGTTTGAGTTCCCGATACTTTCGTATTGTTCGCAATATTTGCGTATAGCTCGAACCTACCGGTAACAAATCTAGCAGGCCGCCTCCGAATTGCTTCATTGTCTTCCTTTAATTCCACCTGGTGCGGATCCCAAACACTCTAACAGTACTCAGCAATGGGTCGCAACAGTGTCCCATATGCGGTCTCCTTCACAGATAAAACACACTTTCCTAAAATTCTCCCAATAAACCGAAATCGGCCATTCGTCTTCCCTACGACAGCCCTTACGTGCTGATTCCATTTCATATTACTTTGCGATGCCACGCCGCGCCATTTAATCGACGTGACCGTCTCTCGCAGGTCACAACAAACACTATGATAGAAAATCACAAGATTTCTTTCCTGATCTGCATTAGTTTACAGTTATCTACATTAAGAGTAAGCTGGCATTCACCAACATAAATAAAAATTCTATCTTGTATCCTTCTACAGTCACTCAAAGATGACACTTTCCCATACATTACGGCGCCATCATCAGTTGCAGACTGCTGCTCACGCTATCCGTCATTTCATTTGTGTTTTTTGGAGAACAAGAACGGTCCTGACACACTTCCCTCGGGCACTCTTGACAATACCCTGCTCTCTGATGAACATACGCCTCGAGGACAATCTACTGTGTCCTGTTAGTCACGAAGTCTTCGCTTATTGTGAGATATTCCGAATTTCATTTATTTTATGGCTTCGTAAAGTACGTATTGTCGTGGCGTTTTAACCTGCCTCTGTAGCCGTGCGCCAGTGTCTTCGATTAAATTCCAAACCTCTCCGCAGTGTCTTGTGTCGGCATGTGACACTGTTGATGATGATCCGTCCATGGCCTGGGGACGTTAGGCTCTACATCCTCCTCGGTACTATTCGAGAGGAGTTGGCTATGTGTCGGCACTGTTTCACCCTCTCGCTTCCCTTCATTCGTAACAGCACAAACCCAACACTAAGCTGTAAAAGTGCTCATCATGGTCGTTCACAGGACACAAAAACACAATTTGATACTTCATAACAGAATGACGATACAGAATTCGCGCATCTGCCCTCCTATCATCCCCTTAAATACAGGACCGGTTTGACACAATGGCGTTATTAATCTGTAAATGTGTTTTGGCTCTACAATGCTGTTTGTTAAAGGACAATCGACTGACAATGAGTAACTTAAGAAGAATGAATGAAGACTATCGGAAATGATCTAGTACTGCTTTTCTGAAAAAAAAACTTCATAGATCGTTAGAAACTCAAAATTGAAAATTTAGCAACTGTATCTTGTCATGACAGCACATTAAGATGCTGTGGAAACAAGGACGTATATACACGGTGATTCAGCTGCCCCTACCCATGGGTTTTATGCTACCTGCAACGCTTTCAAATACCACGCACAAAATTTTCACACTCTTTCGCTTGCTACGTACAAAGTATGAGTCCTACAGAAAAAAATGAACAGGACCTTATTGTACGAACTTTAATGTAGTTAAATTTTGTCCTGGTATATATTTTCGCTAGAGGCCATAGGTTTCGAATTGTTCAAGAAAAACGTGGAAAAGTTACCTTGAAACTCGTTTTTCTTGAGTAAGCTGAAAGGAGTGGCCTCCAGCGAAAACGTATCTCAGTGCAAAATTTAACTACATAAAATTTCCTACGAAAAGGCCCTGTTCATTTTTTACTTGCACGTAGCAAGCGAGAGAATATGAAAATGTTTCATATGGTTTTTGAAGGTGTTGAGGGTTGTATAAAACATATCGGTAGAGGCAACTGAATGCCCCTGTGTATCATTATCGAGTCAAAAAGCGTTTAACGTGAAACAGATGCTTCGTCTTACATGTGGGATTCGATAAAGTGAAGTTCCTCCGCGAAGCACGGAAGCACGGGGACTACCTGTTTGAAATTCCCTTGCTTCCTAATAAACGGAGCAGTCAGTCAGCTTCCACTGAACTGGAACGAAAGCTGCGCCTCCTGAAAAAAAAAGAAAAAAAGAAGAAGGACCGTGACCTGCAGCATAGTCTCGGCCCACGTAAAGCTCGAGACACGTACGTCTGCCGGTTCTCGGAAAGTGCGAGTTTCAAGACACCGCTCACTTTTATTGAACATTACCATTTATAAGAGAAATGAATCCAGAGAAAGCGCTAAGTGTTTCCGCACGCACCTCTTATGTCCTTCGAGCGCCTCTCGTTTTCCGCCGAGATCAAGAGACGCTAATTTCACTGGCTTCTCCGCTGCCACTTTCCCCTGATTGTCTCGTTCGATGTGTTGGTCTCCGCTGCCAGTGAGCAGCGTCTACGTGTCACTGAGCTGGCAGTTTCTCCCCCGGCGGTGCAGTGGCCTTTGTCTCGGCCCTTCACTGAACCGCACAGCCATCCATCAGCCGCGGGCGTCGCAGACCGCATCGGCTGCTTCCTCATGTTTTCGCAAAGGGAAAAAGGAACGACGCTGTTGCCTCATGACGCGCAAGCAAGCAGCGGGGCGTATGTCAGGGAGAGACCAGAGGTAAGATGGAAAAGCGGCACGCGACAGCCCGCTCGCTCGTCACCTGTTCTCTGCCACCACCAGAGCTCCACCCTTCTGACTGCGCGAGAGGCGTTCGATGTTTAATGCAACACCTTTTTTTCGGTCGATATCGGTTGAAAAAAATGTGGAATTTGTTGCGGGATGTCGTGGATAATTCCCGCTTCAGCCCGTATTGTTTCATAAAGTTTCGATGCGTGTCGGAGCTGTACGTAGACTTCAAAATGGCGTCTGTAATGGAGACGAGTTAGAAGCTAAGGGCGCTATCATCGATTTCCTTTTGGCGGAAAAACAGAGCACTGAAAATATTGATAGGCGCTTGCAGAATGTCCCTGTGAACGAAAGCGGTGGGTCGTTGGGGGAAACATCTGCCATCATCGCAACATGGTCACGCGGACTTCTCCAAGCTCCCGCGTGCCGGCCGGCCGCACACAGCTGTGTTTCCTGTAATTTTGGAACGTGCTGACACTCTCGTTCGAGATGATCAACGGATCACAATCACACAACTCGCTGCACAAACTTGACGCCTCTGTTGGCAATACTGATACACTCGTCCACAAGTTGGGATACTCGAAGGTGTGTGTCAGCTAGGTTCCTCGCCATCTAACAGAAGACCGTAAGCTGGCCGCTGTGACCGAGCGGTTCTAGGCGCTTCAGTCCGGAACAGCGCGACTGCTACGGTCGCAGGTTCGAATCCTGCCTCGGGAATGGATGTGTGTGATGTCCTTAGGTTAGTTAGGTTTAAGTAGTTCTAGGGGACTGATGACCTAAGATGTGCTCAGAGCCATTTGAACCATTTTTAGAAGACCGCAAAGAGCAACGAAGGACCATCTGCTGCGGAGTTGCTTGCTCGTAACGAGACCGATCGTGAGAATTTTTTGTCGAACATCGTCACAGGCGATGAAACATGGATTCTTCACTTCGAAGCGGAAACAAAACGACAATCCAAGTAATGGAGCCACACCACCTCTCCTACGAAGAAAAGGTTCAAAGCTGCACTCTCAGGCGGTAAAGTTATGGTGATCTTCTTCTGGAACCCTGAAGGGGTTGTTCTTTTCGATTTCGTCCATGGTGCAACAATCAACTCGGAAGTGTTGGAAGTGTATTGTCGTACCGTCGAGGAAAAAAAAGAAACGACTTCAGCGTGCTCCTCGCCACAAAAATGCAAATGAACCTCTCCATCTCCACGCATCGCAAGGTCTCACATAAGTCTGCGTAGCTAACTTTCATTGGACTGTTCTCAGTCATCCACCCAATAGCCCGGATCTCGCACCTTCCATCTTTGTTTGATCCAATGAAGGACGCATTCCCCGGGAAGCAGTACATGATGATGGGAGGGTTATTGAGGCAGTAAAACATTGGCCCCGACGTCGACCGTAGAGTAGTATAATGCGGTCGTACAAGCCCTCTGAATAACGTGTCGTAAGGCTGTTGCATTGACCAGAGATTATGTTGAAAAACAGGGCTTTGTCCGAAAAGAGTGGGGATAATATTGTGCATTGGAATCCTGAATGAAACCAATCTACTTTCAGAAAACAAGTGTTGCATTACTTGAACGCTCCCTCATTAATGCCTACTGAGCTACTGGCGCAGTTTCAAGTCGCTCACAGGCTGAGGGTATGTTCTAGCTACGCGCCTGTCGTGACCTAAGCTGCGATTTCCACATTGCACTTCATCACAGACCTCAATTTAGTAATGACGAAGGTTAATAAAACTGTCAGGAATTAAATTTCCTCTGTTGAACCTGTGTGATATCAGACATACCATAGAACATTCGGAAGGATACAGAGCACACAGTCACAAAAATATCAATGGCAGATAAATGCGAGAACTCCTGGATCCGTTGCAGGCTCGGCATAGCGGCTAATCAAACAGTAGCGGCTGATCAAACAGTGTGTACAGCAAAACCTAAACAACACCCGTATTCTTACTCATTTTTCTTCAAGTTACCAGTTTCGGCACGTCACTGGTGCCATCCTCAGGCCCCTGGCACAATTTGAACGGATGTAGCACAATGCTAGGTGTAGAGGCCATCAAATAAATCTGGATTCCGTGAATATTTTATTGAAGTAAGTACCCCAGTGGTTGGACGATAAGTATTGTTGTCTAATCATCAGCCGTCCGGGGTGTCTGAGCGGTTCTAGGCGCTACAGTCTGGAACCGCGCGACCGCTACGGTCGCAGGTTCGAATCCTGCCTCGCGTGTGTGATGTTCTTAGGTTAGTTAAGTTTAAGTAGTTCTAAGTTCTAGAGGACTGATGACCTCAGAAGTTAAGTCCCATAGTGCTCAGAGCCATTTGAACCATCTAATCGTTAAGGTACTCGCTTCAGAAGAATATCCACGGAATCTAGACTTATTTTATGGATGCTACATCAACACTTGTTTTACATCAGTTCACAGTGTGCATCGGAGCCCGAGGATGGCACCAGCGAAGTGCCGAAACTGCTAGCTTAAATAAAAATAAATGAGAACTGATTGAAGTACTGCTCTTGTTTAGTTTTTCCTCTAGATAAATGCGAGAACTGTCGCACAATATGCAACCAGCATGCTGACGAGAATAATATGCAAAAGAATTTAAAAGAAATTACTTTTGAGTACATTATGGGAGTCAACATTGATCAATGTGTTACGAATATTTACTATAAAAAACGTTCTTGATCACAATTTATTTATTACGGTGACCGGTTTCGACCACTACTGTGGTCATCTTCAGACCAATGAGTAAGAACCTCTCCAGCAGAAGGAGGTTCGAAAACGGTCACCGTAAAAAATAAATTGTGATCAAGACCTTTTGATAGTAAAAATTTAAAAGAAAATTAAGAATCTGTTAGATGACGAACAGTTTTGCCTCGGAAAGGTTAGAGCATCACAGAGGCAGTTCTGACGTTAAGATTGATAATGGTACAATTTTAAATCCTCGTCGCCGTCTTTTATGTCGTCTCATTGTTCCTGTAGAGCTGTATCATGGGAACAGGGAGAGGATGTTGTTTGGTTCTCGGTATCCCCTTTCTATAGCACAAAACTGCACACAATTATTAGCTGGATTCTTGAATGCTAACAAGGGAACCTCCCCATCGCACTTCCCTCAGATTTAGTTATAAATTGGCACAGTGGATAGGCCTTGAAAAACTGAACACAGATCAATCGAGAAATAAGGAAGAAGTTATGTGGAACTATGAAAAAAATAGTAAAATATACAAACTGAGTAGTCCATGTCAAGATAAGCAACATCTTGGAGACTGTAAGTCTAGGAGCGCCGTGGTCCCGTGGTTAGCGAGAGCATCTGCGGAACGAGAGGTCCTAGGTTCAAGTCTTCCCTCGAGTGAAAAAATTTAATTTTTTATTTTCAGTTTATGTGACAAACTCTTATGTTTTCATCACCTTTTTGGGAGTGATTATCACATCCACAAGGAAACCTAAATCGGGCAAGGTAGAAGAATCTTTTTACCCATTCGCTAAGTGTACAAGTTAGGTGGGTCAACAACATATTTCTATCATGTGACGCACATGCCGTCACCAGTGTCGTATAGAATACATCAGATGTATTTCCCTGTGGAGGAATCGGTTGACCTATGACCTTGCGATCAAATGTTTTCGGTTCCCATTGGAGAGGCACGTCCTTTCATCTACTAATCGCACGGTTTTACGGTGCGGTCGCAAAACACAGATACTAAACTTATTACAGTGAACAGAGACGTTAATGAACGAACGGACAGATTATAATTTTGCGAAAATAAAGAAAGCAAAATTTTCAGTCGAGGGAAGACTTGAACCAAGGACCTCTTGTTTCGCAGCTACTCACGCTAACCACGGGACCACGGCACTCCTCAGCTCATCTTCTCCTTGATGTTGCATATGTTGCGCATGGACTACTCAGTTTGTATATTTTACGAATGTTTTTCATAGTTCCACACAACTTCTTCCAGTTTTCTCGATTGATCTGTGTTCAGTTTTTCAAGGCCTATCCACTGTGCCAACTTATAATTACATCTGAGGGGGGTGCGATGGGGAGGTTCCCTTGTAAGAATAGAAATCTACTTTAGGTAGTTATTGCGTGGTACAATCGTGGTGTGTTCCGCGTTAGGCTCGCTGTTGGTGAAGTACAAGTCCGCTATGTTCACTATAAGGTTACTGTGTGCGGCCTGTTTCTGTGCTAAAGGCTGAGACTGCGGCACCACCTCGGTGACACGCTGAAACTCACTAGGTCCGACAAACTCGAACTAACTGGCCCTCTGGTCCCCGGCGACTATCTAAATACTGGCAGCCGAGAGGGCGCTGGCGGCGCGTTTTCTGCGAGTCTGTCTTGGCCTCTTTCGATTTACTCGAAATCTCTTTGCCACATGGTGTGCTAGCGCCAGCTTAGCCAGCACAGGCAAGATTTAAGAAAAATCAAGACCTCTTGACAGGATTTGTTAACGTAGAAAAAGCGTTCGACAAGATACAAGATGTTCGAAATTCTCGTGATAATAGGTATAAGCTATGCGTAAAAATGGGGAATAGTCAATATGTATACAAAACAACAGAGATCAATACTATTGGAACAACAAGACAAAAATTCTCGGAATAAAGTGGATGTAGACTGAAGAAGCAATATGAAGAAGAATTACAAGATTTGATTAATTGAATGAACAATCTAATGAGCACTTCATATGGACTGTAATCAAAGTAAATACTGACGAAAATAACGTGGAACAGCAAAAATGAAATAAGATATAAATTTCAAATCGGGATTGAGAACCATTTGGTAGATGAACTAATGGAATTCTTCGGCCTTCGTGAATAAAATGACTTACGTGTGTAAGAAAATCAAGCCATAACATGCTGTGTTATCTAACCTGTCACAAAGTGATCCACATATAAAAAAACAGATTCTCAGATATCTATTCTGCGTAGTTTTGACCGTCAATTTTGATTATCTAAACTCAAAAGATCCCATTTTACTCCCAAACTTAACTAAAGGAATGGCGTCAGAGTTTAGGAGGAAGCGCCAAAAGAACATAGAACACGAAAACTGCCGTAAGTTAGTTCGTAAATAATTTAGGAAATGTCTATAACTATATTCAGCTATAACTGAAAGAGCCAAATAAACTCACATTTGGTCATGAGTGTGACGTAATATGATCTCTTATTGAATGTAATCACAATTTCTGTAGTTGACAGCTGTCAGATTAAAAAAAATCTCACCTATAAGGTGCCTTGCACCAACAGTGGACGAGCTGTCTAACTTTGATTGGTCAGCGCTCACAATTTAAAGATAGAGGGTACTTTTCCGGCTCAATATTATCTAACAATCAACACCGGTTACTTTCAGGCACTGTTTATAATGTATATGTTTTACAGATTTTCTGTTGATATCAAGTAATGCAGCACACTTTCTAAACAAATTAGAAGTATTTTGAATGTTTTTGAACCTGCTTAAGGTTATTAAAAATTACAAAGAAATTGATGCAATTTCTTTTCCAAAATGCTTCCTCAAATTGAAGTACCAATTAATCCAGCGTTATACATTTGAAGGAGACCAAATTTTTACAGATATGCATGACATGATGGCTGAGCTAGCAGACATATTTCATTCCATCTATTATGTATATTACAAGGGCAAAAAACATCACATCTTACATTTTAATTTTTATAATTTTTTTCCTAGTAAAAATGTTAATTTTTTCTATAATTTAGTTGATTCTGCAATAAAGTTTAGGTCTACTGCATATGTATGAACTATTGCAAGTTACAGAAAAAAATTAGAGGAATGCTTCATAATCTTTAGGAAATATTTGTAACTGAATTGTGAAATGTACAACTTGTGGGGAAATTGCGGATGAAGATAGGAGTCCAATTAATTTATTTCACTCATAACAGGCTCAGGAAGAGAATGCTTATGATGGTATATTTGACCGCTTTCTTTTGCTTTTTGCTAACCACATCTAGAATCAGCTCCTTTAGGGCAAAGTCCGTGAACAGGGTGGTCAGCTGTGGACTCCTTTTGAAAGTAGGTGGCCCATACAGCTTTTCTCATTGCTGTAACATCATTCAGAGGTGCAGTTCGTCTAATGGCTACTCCATAATAACTCTGAAGAAGGTCTGTTTCAGTTTCTGTTACTTTGCCTCGGCCAGACAGAGATTTTCCATCAGATAGCAACTTTCCTTTCTTTTCTCTCTGTAGCTTCCTCAATCTAGCACCCATCCTCTTTTGCAGATGTCCACAACGCTCCAGTTTTGTTAGCAAGGTATTACCATAAACATTGAACTCATCAGTTTTATTGAAAGCTTTAGAGTCCCCATCGCCTAGGTGCTTCATATATCTAACGTTATAAACTGGCACCGACCTCTGAAATATTTCTAGAGCTCCATCACACTCTATACCTCCACTGTAATCATCATAATTCTTAGAACACTGATGTTCAATATGTCCTTCAGTGTTACTGTGGCAGGTGTGGCAGTACTTAGATAAGTACTCAACATCAACAACTTTTCCATTCTCCAGAGAAGTAGCACTTACAACACCATTCAAGGAACGAAGTCCTCGACACTGCCATGTGACATCAAGTGCAACAGCAATGTCCCTAGTTCCACTAATATTTACGGTTTCTTCAACTGCACGTTTCATAGATGATTTAGACACAACCGTCAAGGCACCTAAAAGAATTTTTATGTACTTGATGAACCTACTGGGAGGAGGAGGAAGGTCCATCAAACCACAAAACGTTTGAGTAGCCATTTTTTCCTTTTTCTATTGCACGCATTGCGCACATTAACTTCAAATTCACATCATCTGAATTATGCACAATGTTCAAAGTCATTTTCGAGGTAGTTTTATTACAGAATCTACACAGAACAACTAATTTTGACGCTAAGCCTTCCTGCTAGATTCTTCTTCAGTTACTTCCATACAGTCTTTGCCATCACATTGTTTACATTTCTCCACTTCCTTTATCAAAGAAGATAAGATCCCACATCAATAACAACAAATCCACTACAAACAGCATCATTGCTACCACAAAAATTTGAATCACCGGGAGGCATGCCATGTGGGAGTTTCTTACCTGAAGAACTGATACATAGGTTACTTTCAACAATGTGGCTTGCTTTGTTTGTGAACTGGTTACCATCGAATTTCCTTTTATTGCATTTCTTGATGTGTGGCACAGTTCGTATTTATTGCACGCTAAAGGACGTGTACTTCCACAAATATATGTAGCACTTGGGTAACAAACATTCAAGAACACATGAACAAACTGTTTTAGCGAAACAAAAATAAATACAAGCAAAGATAATCATTTACAGGCACTAGAAATCTGCACTGTTACCAACATATACAATGCATCATACTTATAATCGCTGTGAAAAGAAAGTTCAGAGTTCTTTTCGAAATAATACTGATTTCAGTAACAGAAATAAAGAGGGCGTGGGAAAACCGGAAAGGAAGAGAACTGAGCGTTGGACATGTCACAGAAGAATGATAAAATTGAGGAGCGCCGATAAGATAAGAAGAAATGAGATGTCCCTCCACAGAACAGTCGAGGATATGAATATGTGGAAAGAAGGGGCTGGACGAAAAAACTTGTGTTCAGACATCAGAGGACAGCCTCCATGGGGTACTTGAAGGAGCAGTAGGTGGTAAGAGGTGCACAGGTAGACAGAGCGGGGAAAATATCCAACGAACAATTGAGGACCCTGGAATCAATTGGCGTGCCACATCGAACCAGTCACAAGATTGTTGCTGCTCTCTCCTCCCCCCCCCCTCCCCTCCCTTCCCCGAATAAAACACAGGACAAAACTAAACACTCAACACTTATCCAGAAAACCAGCAGCGACATTCCTATTCTGCCGGCCTTTGTGACTGAGCGGTTCTAGGCGCTTCAGTCTGGAGCCGCGCTGCTGCAACTGTCGCAGGTTCGAATCCTCCCTCAGGCATGGGAGTGTGTGATGTCCTTGGGTTGGTTAGATTTGAGTAGTTCTTAGTCTAGGGGACTCATGACCTCAGATGTTAAGTCCCATAGTGCTTAGAGCCATCTGAACCATTTGAACTAATTCCTATTCTAGTCATAATTTGATACTCATTGTTATGACACATTTGCGAAATTAGTTATTAATCATCTCACATTTGGAATTGAACCGTGATTTATTTTCGAAGAATATTCTTAAGAATTTATTTTACTTACTAGTGATTCATCAAGAACATTAACACATTTAATCACACTATGTAAGCATGGAAGTAGTTGCCAGGGAGTAACTGATGAAATCATAACCAAATTCCTTTTAACAAATGGGAATTTTATTCACTTTAATAGTGCCTAAAAGCATTTTTTAAAGAAACCGATTTAAAATTATAATCAGAATGCAACCTCTAAATATCAAAGTTACAATTTATTCAGAGGCAGAAAGAAACAAGTTTTGACTTCATGAGCTTTCGGGCAGAGATCCTTGCTGCTCCCTTTTGACTCGACCGTAGTTACGACCGCTCACAACAGCCTCTGAAAGACTGCACTGGTGCAAATCTGCAACACACCAGATTACTTTAAACTAAGAGTTTTAACAATTTACAAAAGTACACAAACTATGCACCCCCCGTAGGAGGGATGGAAATGCTACAAAACACTAACAATTAAAATATTAACCTTGCCACCGAAGGTGCAACTTGATTTTAACTTCTAAGAAAAGTCTTACGGTGAAAGGGTGGCAACTTTACATACTAAAATGATCATTTAAATAAAAGCCCATGAAATGCAATCTTATATAAAATTCTACAAGATTGGCCAAACAATACTTAAGATGCTCTACAGTACTCAGATATCGCCTCTCAAGATCATATGCATTAATATCAAACTTTCCAAAGATCGAAACATATTTCAGGTATTAGGCCGTTAAACTCCAAGCAATAAATTCGTTAACACACCAAATCCGACAAACATGACAGAGGCCGCTACTAACGTATGGTAGATTGATAGGGAGATTACCGAACAACCCGAACCGCAGGTTGCTCTAACCCACCCCTACTCCACAAGGGAAAAACGGACCACACAATATATAAACAACCACCTTCCCGCAGGTGGGCAAACGGAGAAGAATGGTGGGACAACCCCAAAACAAAGCGGCTGGTGACCTCGCCAAGAAAACAAGTAGAATTGAACAAGAGTAAATCAAACAACATATCACCAATCACTTCTTATAAATTGCGATTTCTCGAGAAGACCTGACGCAGCACCCCCAAATCGCTCTCCCGAACCGTCCGCTGCCAGCCGCTTCAACGGACGCAGGAAGGCGTAACGATCTCCCGTCTCACGGCGTCGCAGCTCGCACAGGCCAGACTGATGTCGTGGGTTGACTCCTGTTGCTCTCGTGTCGACCGCGAAGTCACTATCCCTCGCTATACGGCGCGGCCCACTGGACTCACGTCGCGACCTCACATGCGCCGACACTCAAGACGGACAAGTCATCTTGTGTCTCACAATCAGTGCGCGACCTACCAACCGATCGATCCAACCGCCAATGGCCATTGCCTGAGCAAACTCGAGCAGACTGGCGGCCTAACGCGCAGACTCAGATGCAGGAACTAAGCCCCGGCCAGGCGACCACTCGCTGAGTTCTCTTACTGGCCGAGTGGAAAGACTGATTTGGTCGGCTTTAAAGGTTGATCCGAACGACAGACATACTAGCACTCCGAACGACAGACAAACTGCCTAACAAATGCGGACGAGAGGCAGACTAGCAAGCTGGGGACGGGAGACTGACCGACTGGCGAGCTCATAGCGCCCCTTAAATGCACGTGAACAGGCAACCTTTCCCCTTTCCAATCAGAGGGAGACACCAAAGCTGCGATTGCCTCAGCGGCGCCACCGCCAGAAACGGAGGGCGACTGCTTCACACTACGCGCTGCGGCGCGCTCTTCAAAACAGCAGTTTTTACCACGGCTCAAGAATCATTTTAGCAGTGCAAACCTTTTACTGTAAAAAGGCGAATTCTATTTAATAATTGACTGATTCACACTTACAGGCATACAATTAACAAAGGGAACTGTTTCATAAGGATGTGTGCTTGGTTTGCAAGGCCTTCTGTATGTGCACATTGTGGTTGATTAAGGACAGACTAATATTAGACCGTCCACAGAGGGCAATGTGTCTAAGGTAGTGGTAAGACACTGGAATCGCAACTCTGGAGGACGGCGGTTCAGTCCCCGGTCCAGACGACCAGAATTCTATTTTGCACGGTTTTCCTGAATCACTTCATGAAAATGCCAGGATTGTATCTTCGAACGGAATACGAGCGAGATCTTGTGTTCCGTTTCCAACCATCTCGTCATCCACAGGACCATTGCCTTCCTTCATTTGATACGTCACATTCATATACATATAATGACTACTCACTACTGTCTACGGAACCTTTTACATGCCTCTAAAGAATTTCAAATGATGTGGTCTAGAATCGGTGATAATAAATTCCAAGCAGAAATTAAGCAAGGCACGTTTGGATCAAGTCTGTGTGTCCCGAATCCTCGATTTCGTTGCATATACTTTGGGAGCAAGCAACCGAGAGAGGACTGCGTGGAATTAGAATTAAATGCGATATTTCTGATCCGATCAGCATGTAATGAAGCACCTTCCCGTGCTCCAGGGACTATGCGACATGCATAGTGGGTGTCTAAAGCTATTTATGTTCATATGCCGTGATGAATTTTAATAATCACAAGACAATACAGTTTCTGATATCTGTGTCTCCCTTATGACTGAGAACGTCGAAGCTTGATTTCTGGGCACTTAATGACGCCAAACCACGTTATTTGAATTTTACACGTCAATTTGTCGATCATGATATCCTTTACGTGGTTTAGGAAAACCGTGACATTATTTATCGTCCTGTCTTCTGAATCAGTCGCCTTAGGAACCTTTGATGCTAACTTGTGCACTGAATCAAAGGAGAAAGTGTAGAAAATGTTCTGTGCATTGAATAGTGAGGCACATCCATCAGACGAAAATATTAAAAGGGTTGGAGTAGGAACGATGAAAATCCTACAAGAGGTCAATAATGACACTGACCAATTTGTAAGAGTTAAATAATCTTATTTAAAAAATCTCTTGCCTTGTTTGGCGATTGAGAGTCCGCAACTGCGAGACTGTACGATAATTTTTTTACTAATTTTATGCACTCGGATACAAGCCACTATCCAAAATTCATTTTAAGCTAAGTCAGTTACACATGTTGTTACGCGTTTCGTACTTCAGCTCATAATCAGGCCATCACTCAGGATAAATTTTTCATTTACATGCTAAGCTTACGATTAATTTACAATTTTGTTACAATAAGGTTAATCTAAATCTTGCATTGTTAGTTATGCAAATTCTTACAGGACGCTGATGTTTCACGTCCTGTGTTTCTGACCTTATTGTTACCTACTATTGTTGTTTCATGGTGGTGTTCTTCTGTTTCTTAGACAATACTTATGACGTATTTCATATAAAAACTTTCCTGGTTTGCCCAATATTTTACGAGGCCGCTTCACAGTGAAGTTCGTTTTAACATTGAACTAAAAAACAACAAACATTGCTCTTTGAAAACTGATTGCTGTGTTTATTAAACTTACTTTGGACCGATTTTCTTGAGAACTGAAGGCTGCTTTATGGAATTTACGGAGTGTACTGTGTTGTGTGGTCTTCAGTCCTAAAACTGGTTTGATGCAGCTCTCCGCGCTAGTGTATTCTGTGCAAGCCTTTCCATCTCTGCGCAAGTATTGATACCTATATCCATTTGTACTCATTTACCATAATCAAACGATTATTTGATGTCTCATGATGTGTCCAGCCAAACCAAACCCTTATTTTACTCAAGTTGCGCCATATACCATTTTTCCCCAGTTTGACTTAGTGCCACCTCATTCACAATTCAGTCTACCCATCTTATCTTCAACGTTCTTCTGTAGCACCAAATTTAGAAAGCTTCTTTTCTCTTTTTGTCTGATCTGTGGATAGCCCACTCTACACTTCCACATAAAGCTACACTCCAGACGAATACCTTCCGAATATACTCCCTAAATCCAAGGTGGTATTAGAAGTTAATAAGTTTGTCTTTTCCGTTACTTCAGCCATCATCTATATTATGCTGCTAAAATTGCACAAATCATTTACTACTTTTAAGTGTTTCACTTCCTAATCTAATTCCATTAGTGTCGCCTGATTTAATTCGACTACATCCCATTACCACAGTTTTAATTTTGTTGATCTTTTGCATTTCAAGACATTATTCATTTCGCTCAATGGTTGCTCGAAGTCTTTTGATGTCTCTGACAAAATTAGAATGTTATCGAAAAACCTCTAAAATTTTATTCCTTCTCCCTGAATTTTTATTCCCTTTCCAAATATCTGCTTGGTTTTGTTTAGTTGTAGCTTATGAAACTTCCTCTGTATGAAATGTCATTAAGTTATTCTCTGTGTGTAATCTTCACACACTGATGACCTATGATAATGTTTGTAGTAGCCCATACTTTTATTCGACGCATGTCTTAGAATTATTTTTACCTATGTGTTCCAGACGCATAATGTGGTTTATGCGATATGTTTTGCTTAATGTAAGGTACATGTACTTGGTTTTGCGAAGGATGTTTTCTCATTTGTCCGTGTGCAGTATTGTTGCAATGAATTTTAAGTGTACTGATAGACGTATATCTTTACTGGTTCCTATTATCATTTCCAATGCATCTTGGTGTAATATAAAGCAGAACTATAGCTACAGATTTGTTTATCATAAATTGTCAGATAATATAAACTTAAAATATTTTTGAAATTTGTATCTTTATGAATCATTCGTGTGTACAATATGTCAATAACCTGGTCTCCGTGTATCTGTATGTAATCTCAAGTCACTACGTTACAATACAATCGCGGTCTGGCGCACCAGTAATAAATAGACTGTTTCTCTGTATACTTTTCATGACATTTATGCTTTCATACACGCTTTTAATTAACTGTAAAAATGTATGTGCGCTTAAGTGACATTCGTCACCGATTACCGAGTACACAATACTTCAACTAAGTCTGACCTGTGAGCAGTAAAAGTAATATAATTGCACACAGCTATCGACGGATTTACAATGTTTGGAAGTAAGTGCATCTTTGACAACTCTTGTCATCTGCTTTAGTTGTAAGGCTGGAGCACTTAGAGTACGTTGCGATGAAGTACGACTTCTGCTTTTATGTATGAGACATGAGCACGATATATACATGACATAGCAAATGTAAGCGATGTTATTGTGCTGTAAATTATGTTAATGTGAGTTTTTGACTATGTTACTTAAGTCTTGAAACGATATGTTCTGTATTTTCGATATACGCTTAAAAATTTAGTAACAGCTGTGTTATACATGAGTGTGAATTTAGTTTCCTGCTCTGTATGATGATTTGAAAACGCTCCTCGGCCCGAAACTAGTCATCGAGTGAAAAAAAAGTAAAATTTGCAACTCTGGACTGGTTTTTCGTTGTACTGACTGGACGGACAGTTCATAATTCGTGAAAAAATCGAGAAATAGGATGATTTGAAAAGGGATCTCGCTCTTGGAAGTTTACCGCTGTGAACGTAGAACCACGTCTCTATAATTCTTCCAACGCGCTCGATATTCCACATCTTGAGCTTGGACCTTTAATTGTTTCTATTTTGCTTCTTTTTTCACAGTTCAATATACCTTCTTCCTGTTTTCACTCTTGATGTGTGTTCAGTTTTTGATGGCCATTTTACCACTAAATCTGAAGGGGGTTCGATGGGGAGTTTCCCTTGTTAGTAATACAGATAATTTATGTAATAATGCGCTCTGCTTTTCTGCTGTCCGTGTTTCCCTTCGGCGCCCATTTAATTGCTGGTACAGGTTACTGACAAAACTCAGTTTCATGCTGGGGAAATACTCGACTTGATGGTACCGATTCTTTTTCATCTGTCACGTGTAATTTATGTATTACACACCAATGTTACAAAATATAACTTACGTGTTGCCGGTTGGTTCGTTGCTGGCAGCATCTGTCTGAGAGAGCGCCCCTGGCTATTTTCAGGCGGATCGCAGCGCAGCGGCCGGGCGCCTTGCAGAGTGGCGGGAACCGAACCCGGGGCCCCACTCCTCCGTGTCCGCCTCAGAAGCAGGAGACTTCGCCAGCTGCGGCCCACTAGCGCTGCTGCCCTGCGGTTTTCCTGACCTGCGAGCCACGACGTCACACAGCGACTTACTGCCTGGTTTCCCTCTCCCGAAACGAACCCCGTACCTCGTGTCCGCAGAACAAATCACATAACTACAACTGAGAGAAATCTCTCCCGCCGCGGCTGCATTTACTGTGACCTTCACGCACGGAACGTATCAGTACCAACAGGGAATTTCACAGAAAATGATTCTATAAAAGATAACTATTGAGATATGACTTATAAGTCAGAGTTGCTCCCTGGAATGCATACCCGCCGTCTCCAATCCGTATTGATTGTGCCTGCTAATGACGACTCTCATGTCGAGTCAAATATCGCCAGAACATACTCTCTGGTGGAGCCTGTCCTCAAATCCAAACCACTGTGACTTCTGAAGTACGCATCATCTCGTATGAGAACAAGTATAATTCTGTTACATGTGATTGTCCCCTTCAGCTCACTACAATGATCAATCAAAAGCTAACTCACAGTACACTGTCACTTGGTCATGATAGGCACTACGAAAATTAAACTTTGAAGCTAGGAGCACTGGTACTTTACTCCTTGGGAAAAGGCACTAGTATATAATTTCTCTGCTTCACTACACTGCAGACTTCATTGCCTCTCTGATAACAATGTACGTCGGCCCATTACATCACTACTTAACGTACGCGATGAGCTCATCGAAACTTATTCCCACTCTAACAATACCACCACCTGTAAAGTAGGTTAGAAATCAGATTAATAACGTTACTCACGCAGCATATGTTCGCTTTATCGGGCAAACAACAAAGTTATTGACTGTGGATGGTATCGTCAGAATGAAAATAATGAAGTCACTGTAAAAAATTCATTAATTTTGGCACTTATCTTGAATGGATTCCCACGTAGATTTCGTCGAAGTTGTAATGGCTCATCTTGTTGATTCTAGGGTGATTCCACTTTGACTGCTAGAAGGTCCAGATCTGTATTTTAGCAATATTTGAAGACCTAACAAATGCGTTTTTCAGGAAATTCTTAGTGATCAAACAATCCCAGATCAGCACAATGGTATGGTAGAAATAATTTTTGACTTGGTGTTCACGATCCACATTTTTATTAAACTTCTTGTAAATTCACATATACTTCTTCTTAGTTGTCACACCATCAAGAAAACAGTTTTGTATCAATCTTCATATATCTCATTTCCACTTTAAACAAACTCAAGGCTTGACTGTTCTTTTACAAAGCGAAATAACAACTTAACTTCTGCAAAGTGAAACAAAGACTGCTCTGTGCGCATTCGCGCCAAAACGGTTACAAGTAATTCAAAGATTATGACAGTCTCACAGAAATGAATACACACAAGAAGCATATCACTGTAATATATCGATACATCGGAGTACCTATACATTAATAAAACCAAACGTGAATATTGTCACAAAAAAGTCTGTTACTTCGCAGAAATGTAGTACGATATTACTGGTATATAGAACTGGGGTTGGAGTGCCGTAATGGTCACGTACATAAAGAACCATTACACCACGCTGACGATCTTTCAATCGTCCAAACAGATGGTACTGTCTCAGCATTGTATGTAAGATGTGGCACCAATACCGGTCCCACTTGGCCAACCTTTCGAACTGGGACTTGATAACTTGAGTTGCAGGCCTGATTACACTATTGCGCGGTGACTCATTGTCTTCAGACTGACACTCCTATTTCGTTCCCACGGTGTGCTGAAGTTTGGTGAAGTCGTTGTTTGGTACTGTTTGTTTCATATCAAAGGAATACGGCGCAAATCGCTCTCCTGAGATCACGAAAGAACGCCAACAATTTGTTACGTTATGTGTCAAGTTGCTAACTGTTCGGTGCCGTATACACGTCTTCCTGTCCCTTTCGCCTTAGGGCTAGAGCGAGTCCTACATTAAGTTTGCAGATCGTCGTACACTTCCTTTCTAATTGAAATCAGTTCCTTACGAAGAGAAATGTAATTCAGTGTACACAATCTTCTCCATGTCCCAGTTGTTCGATTTTCATTGAAGTGAATATTTTCGCCATTCCTACATGCATCACGAACTGTATCATACTTATACATTCGTAATATTGATTGTCTTCACCAATGAGTGACGCGTTTCAAGTTATAATGACTGTTGATGGCTATTCCTAGATGCTATAATTACTGTGGTGAAACCTCTGAGGCCATCGGAACACAGCACGTAGATCCAATGTGTTGTCGCCGTGGACTACTAATAGCTTACTGTGAGCAGGTGTTTCTTAGTTAAGACCACATTTATAGAGAAGTTGCGCGATAGGGTAGAAGAGTGTCGCATTTATCATCCATGATGCCTCAGGTAAAACAACCAAATTTGGTTTCGTGCAAGTATGTTTCTACATACAAAATATCGACTTCCGTGCTCTTACGGTAACAGACGTGCTTTATGTATGGTACTTTCTGATGGGCTGTCTTATATTGTAGGGCAGAAGGACAATTTCTGGTACAGCAAACGCCTTACACTGACCAAGAAAGTGTTTTTAAACACATTATTACGCTGACTTTAATGTGGTGTACCTAGCAGTTTAGTTTTTTCCTCAAGCTATACTTATAAAATTTCACACGCCTTGTGTCCCGATCTGTATTTACGTATGCCAGTGTTAACGTGTACTGGTTTGATCCCTGAAAAGATTTCCAGCCCGAAGTGTATGATGATTGCGGTCTAGATTCTACGCTATGTAAGAGTATGAAATTAGGTTGAGCTGCTATTGTTCGAACATACAGTTTGCAGTTCCGTGCATACTCGAAGATACGTGGTAGTAACGAGAGAGCAAATGGTGAAGCTGCAATAGGTTGTCTCAGGGCCGCAGTTGACCACGGAAAGAAGACAAATGCGGAAACAGATAGGGGAAGTCGCTGTGTTGAATGATGTAGTAGTAGTATTGTGATTAGGTAAAAGTGTCCCTGCATAACAGTAGAAACGGAAATGTTATTGGTTTATTTCGACCGTACTATTGAGGAAAATGTTGTATGACAGAAAATGTTTTGTATGTATGTGTGTGTGTGTTTGCCATAAATTACGAATTGATTATAGTTATAGGACTGAGATCTGAAGACTTAGGGAACTCGTTATGTACAATGGCATTCCTCAAGTTAAAAACATATATTTTGTAAGTAATTCATGGTTCCTAAATAAAATATTGCTAAGGCTCTACATTACTTATGTACCGTATCATTTGTATACATTTGTATTTTATTACAAAATTAAATTGTTACGTGATATTTACATTGGCATTCTTCACTTCTTTGATCCTAATGGTCTGTGTGAACAGATGCCTCATATGAATCAAAAATAAAACGCTTTTTGTCTTTTATTTGTTTATTTTATCCACGAGTTCGGCATCTGAAATGAACACATACGTCTTACAATCATAAAATACACAGTAATAAATGGTTCAAATGGCTCTGAGCACTATGGGACTTAACATCTAAGGTCATCAGTCCCCTAGAACTTAGAACTACTTAAACCTAACTAACCTAGGGACATCACACACATCCATGCCCGAAGCAGGATTCGACCCTGCGACCGTAGCGGTCGCGCGGTTCCAGACCGAAGGCCTAGCACCGCTCGGCCACACCGGCCACAGTAAGACTAACAGTAAAGAGGAATATGTAGTTCTGTACCATGTTTCTTCAGCCACTCTATCATATAGCTTTCAAGCGTCCCTCTCCAAACCCTTATACGCTCTTAACAATATTGATCATGTAAGCGTAATATATTGAATAAGGAAATTATGAAGTCAGTTCTGAAATTACGAAACCTCACTAGGGGAAAGAAGTTTCCAAAATAAAAACATTCTTCTTACTATGAATAGAAAAAAATTGAACGTTAATTAACTAGTACAGTTGCACGCAAATGAAGATGCGAGAGAGAAAACACAAAATTTAGATAGTCCAAGAGGACGTCAAAGTATTCTGATGAAGTGCAAAACGTAAAAGTAAAGTCTGTGGCGCACGTCCGGTTAACGGACGGTCTCTCTCTATCGCAGCAGTAGGAGGGTGTAATCTTACCCTCCGACTCATCGCATTAAATTTCTCTTAGTCTCTTCGTTATTTTCAAAAGCTTCGAGAGGCGTTAGGTATAGAAAAGAAAAACTTTTTACTTGTCTTCATTTTCTCTTCTTGTTGGCTCCGGTTCTTGCGTCTAGGGGTACATTCTGGCGGCTGAAATTTTGATTTAACGTTGTGGGTTCCTGATGACTAAATAACTTGTGAAGTACTATCTGTTGCTACGATTTTCTTTTATTTTATCCCATTCTTCTATATCACACTGACTTCACAATCTCCATTTTCAATATGCGTGCGTTTCCATCAGAGGGATACCCACTACTACTTACATTCTGCGTTGCTCACAGTATTCCAAAGAGTTTACAAACTTTCTTGACAAGGGGTCCTCCCGCTGGTGGACCCAACATCGAACAAGGAACACATCTTCAGATGTAACGCGCGGTTGCTCCACCTGTGAGCCCCATCCCAGATGTGACGAGTGGTGGATCCGCCTCCGAACATCGGTCTGGAAATATTGTGCGCCGCAGATCCACACTCGAACGCTAACTCGGGTCTACTGTGGGTCTTGGGAGCCATCCACGACACATGCACATTCACAGACAAACAGAGCAAATGCACTGCAAATGTGGTATATGTGGGTGGAGGCGACTGAATGCAATCGACTACAGTGCTATATCACGCGTCCCGATCAGAAAAATAGTGATTTTGCGCTAGGTGTTGGCAGCTGTACTACATTCATAAGCAATTTTAGAACATGGAACGAGAGGTTATGTTATGATCGCGTGGGTAGAAGTGACATAAAAAAATCTATATAATTGCGAAAAATGATGGAACATACGTATAAATTGAGGGAAAATGCGCTGAAATGCGGGTAAATTGAGGAAGTAATTGCGTGTCTTCTGGTTGGCGCAGAACAATTCTTGTACATGGCGACAAGTATGCGACAGCAAGAGGAATCCGAGAAAACGTCGAGATGGAAGCCAAGGGAACCAGGGAAACAGTTACTTTTTTCAGTCGAGGCAGCATGCTTCTGCATTGAGGTAACAGTGATACATGCGCGTTCACTACTGCATTTGACGCTTTTATGGAAACGGAGAACCATGTGCCTCTAAACTTATATGAATCTGTGTCACAGGATAACAGAGAGTGGACGGGGTGATCGATTGCGATGGAGCTGTAACACAGAGAGAGATGCTAAATTAAGCACTATGCCCGAGGTTCTATAAATATGTAGAATGCAGTCTCGTATACTTTGATGATTTCTGTGTTCGAGAATTAACAATAAACGGACGTACTGCACAGTCATCTACCTACATTCGCACTGATACTCGCGTGGTAGAGGAGGGGCGGTGTAGCGATGATACTGAAGTTGCGAAACATGCTGTCACATCATTGGTCGGTGTTGAAATTGCTGTTAAATTGCTAAAATTGTTCGCACTGTCCACTGTGATGCTTATTATTAGGGTACATCGACGATGTCTTTTCCATCCTATCCGTCCACAGATATTGTGTTGGTTACCACGTAATGAGACTGACTGACATCGCTTGTTTGAGTTGGAGGGAGAGTTTGGTGGAGGGGCAACACCTTCTGCGGATGGCTAGCACCGACACAGTGATCGTATACATGAATGTAATATGAGGAATCACTCGAAACAGTACGCAGAGACATCAGCTATTCCGTGACTATGACAATGTAGAGGTCATCAATCACCTTTGGACTGCAGTTTGGAACCTCTCCAGAATGCCGCCAAACTCTTCCAGTTTCCTTAAGTTGTGACTATCTTTTATTTAAAATCATCCATTGTGTGTGGTGTGTTATGGTGGTGGCAGTAACATGATTTATACCGTGCAACATCTAGTTTTCTGTGAGAAGCAATGCAGTAGAACGTGTTAATGTCAGTTTAGAACCTGACACAGACCTCGAAGTCGTGGCAGAAAGAACAAAATGTATGCCAGTGTGTGAAGAGTGTTACAGCAGAAAAAAAAACAATGTTTCAAACAACGATAAAGGGACACTGGAAGGGTCTCTTCGACTTATAGTGTAGATTGTAGCATACGGTCATTCTCCTACAGTACATGTGATGAAACTTACAACTGGTCTGTGCAGTGGATCAATAGCTGTACATTTAATAGGATCGTCAGATGTGCTTTATGCTGGAAAGCAAACGGTATTCATTTTCAATATATGGGAGGAGAGAAATGTGATAAAAACCTTTCGAGTTCTCTATTGTATGAAGTTAGTGGAGCTTTTATAATTCGTAATTTTTCTCTCCTCGATGTTTCAGAATAATGAAGATAGCATGTTGGGGTGATAGACATCAATGGACGCTGAGGGACGCAGATCTACTTCAGACTGTACTATCTGTATGAAGTTTGGGGATGCACCACAATGAGTTAGCAAAATCTTCGTCTTCTCCCAGGTCCTGTTTCCATCGAATGGTCAAAAAACACTTCTGTCACAGTAACTCAGCTTAGCCTGTTTCTACACGGGTTGCAGAAGATGGTAGATATAGCTTTCTCCGACTTCTACTCAGTTCCGACTTACATTGGAACGATCACATGCACAAAGCTGCAGAGATGATAACGCAGAGACTGAAGGGCAGTTGCAAGATGCATAGGGACTACCTAAAATCACGTTTCAGTTTTACTGTAGCGGATAGGTTCGAGAAAGGTGACTTGTTTCGAGATGTGAGAGTGCCATAAATATGATTCAATAGTGGCTGTAATCATTAAAGGACTGCTCTATAGAATCCAACGCAGGTATTTGGTTGAATGAAAAGACTTGATTCCAAATCCCAGACAGCGTTTCTAGCCGGCCAGGGTGGCCGAGCGGTTGTAGGCGCTACAGTCTGGAACCGCGCGACCGCTACGGTCGCAGGTTAGAATCCTACCTCGGGCATGGATGTGTGTGATGTCCTTAGGTTAGTTAGGTTTAAGTAGTTCTAAGTTATAGTGGACTGATGATCTCAGCAGTTAAGTCCCATAGTGCTCAGAGCCATTTGAACCATTTGAACAGCGTTTCTACTGGAGAGTGTCACAATAGAGATATGAAAAGTGTGTGCACATTTGTTACATCCTGAATGAGCACACCATCTACTATTGTTTGTGATCCCTCACCATCAACTATCACCTATAACCCAGTCGATATATCACCGAACCTCTGACCTGGCATCGAGACAGAATAAATTACAAATACTGAAGAAATATCTAGCGGCGGCATGAGGGAGTTGCAAATACCGAGTTCATACCATGTTCCTTAAATGAATCACTTTCTAAATTCGGTAATTTTATCATGAGGTTGCACCATCAGTGACATGTAACAGCACTGCTGGTCTGATAATATAGACTCCAGCGATCGTCATCTATATTCAGTGTCACAGTATTTGTCTGGAAAAACCACTTCATTTGGAGGTAATTCCATACCTCGATTTAGAAAGCCGGGATAGCTTTAAACGTGGATACTTGTGTGCACATGGAGAACTAAGACTGCTTGTGATAGTAATATGGTCGTATTTTTTAACATCTTTTGATTTGTAAGTCGATTATGTCTTTCTTTCTGAGGTACAGTGGTACCACTCACAAAAAAACTTAAGACACATGTCGACCCACCGTTGATTTTCGGTCAGTATTAATTCGTATCGCCAGCAATGTTATTGGCGAAGTATTATACCTAGTAGTAGGGTGTATGTGAGAGGTTCGCGTTGAGCATCAGGCTTGTAAAGTATTTGTGTGTGTGTGTGTGTGTTCCGACATGTGCAAAAGAAATGACTGTGTTCAGTCCTAAAGAAGGTATGGATTTCACGTGGAATACTGTGATCGCAAAGGGAAGAGTATGACAAGTCATAAGAATGGTACAGATATTTCTATTTCCAGAGCCACAGCCATCAGCAGGGTGTCCGTTACTTCACTCATTGTCGAATGTCTTCCATTTGAGACCGCGATCGTAATATTTAATTGTAAGTACAGGGATAAAATATATATGAGGCGAGTTTTTTTCCTAGGACGATTCTGTCTATGTATGCTTGGCATACAGCGCTGGTGACCTTTGGCAGGAGTGACTCACATTTCTAGCTGACGGTAGGAGCTGTCCAAATGGAGAAGCCTGTTAGGGTGTAGGAATTTAGCTGACTGAACCATGTCGAATAGCGAACTAATACTTAGTATGTGTTGGACAGCTTTCGTGATTGAGTGGAAATTTTAGAAGATTCCATACGGACGTGTGTTTGCACTGGACCGTTATTCCCTCCCATGTAAATTGTTCAGTTGACTGCTACGGCACATTTCGCGCCTTTATTTATTTTAGGGAATATCTAGCAGGTGAAAGACAGGTGGAGGGTATATTTTCTGGTTCTCTAGACATAAGAAACACCTTAGTTGACTTTGTATAGGAATGATTTGAGTTCTGTTACATCACTGACATCAATATTAACGAGTGGAAATATCAGTTTCATCTATTTTTTTTCGAGTTCTCATATAAAGGTCTTCGCAGGCAGGGTAAGTTCCTAGCTACTCAGTTGTTTACAGCGCGCTCCACCTCGCTAAAGCTTCAGGTTTGTAGAGAAATAATTTCCAGTCTATATCTTTGGAATTATGCTGGGCGAGCGATTGGTAGGATAGTGCTATGTGCTTGATATCGAGAAGTACCTCGTAAATGGTATAATATTATGGCAAGCCATATGAAAATACATGTGTTTTTCTAATCCCACGGCCTGGAGGAGTGTGTAGAAAAGCAAGCAAGCAAGCAGGCTGGGTCCAGAAACAGTAATGTGTTTGTGCTGAGGGGAGCCGACCCCATATTTGTAGAACAGTTCTCAGAGTGACTTTGGTCCTCTGAGGGCGTTCACATGTTGGGAGTGGATGACTTGTGACCGTCGGCTGCGGGAAAATATCTAGTGCTGCGAGGAGCATATATGGTGCTGTTGTCTCCATGGTATATGTACGAGAGTCTGGTGGTCGATAGCTACATGAAGGATGTAAGAGCGCCGATTTTGTATGGCGCAGGATAAAAATTGTATGTTTACTACATCGACATGGTATGCGGTGATATATATTGCCAGATTGGAGATTGGTTTCACGCTCTAATATTCAAGCTTTCGATCTCAGTGACAGAGCGGTGTAAATGAGTAAGCATCTTTTCGTATTTGACGATCTGTAGGCCACTTAGCAGGGTTTAATTGCTGGTGCAATATGGTAATCTGCACAAAATAGTTTTTGCCTCTGAAAGTATTGTCTGCAGAAAGAAAAAAAAAGATGGACAGTGCATCCCATACCGGCAGCATCAGTAATTTGGAGGGTAAATTCAATAAGGGCCAATCAGAATGTTTCATTCATTCACAAGACGTCCTTTGTGATGGGGCATAGTAGCATATACAAACTGATCCATACAAGATGGATGCAAGGTATCTATGGGAATTTATGAGAAAGCAAGTGTTCAAAGACAAGTTGAAGCAGACCATCCATCTCTGGTGGGGATGACATCACTCTCTGCCACTGTAGCATTGAGATATCTCCAGACCAATAGCTGTAGGATACCAGAAATTTCCGCCATTTTTCTCTTCTGTAGGACAGTGGTTCGAATTCTGTTTGTGTAATTGTTCTGATTCCTCCCCCCCCCCCCTCTAATCTGAACTTAGACGGTGCTCTCTTTCCAAACAACAAGAATGCTTTTATGATTAACAGTGTTTTCACGAGCCTGCACAGACATGATGAAGGATTTCAGCAGTGAGAATGTTTAATGTTTCTGAGACATATATTGACAGCAGGTCGCCACAATTTCCAGGAATGGAACACGTGATGTCTCGTTAGGACCATCAGGAGGAATGCAATCGGTGTTATTCTGGGCTATTTTCGTAAACAGGTCCTGGTCGCTGCATGAACAATTCGTGGTAATGCGTCAGCCACAGTGGGCAGGTAAGCATGCACGAACAACTAGACACAGCTCACATATCCCATTAGGACCGCAATGGAGAAAGCAGTCGATGTTATTCTGGGAAGCAATGGAATGGATTTCTGCAGCATCTGGGAGGGTGGTCCGTCAGCAATTAGGTCTTCACTGGACCACAGGTAGAGAGAGGGATCATGCCAGCAGTGGTGAACATGTTCACGCAGTCCAGAGGGTGACTTGGCCCTTATTTGCATAGAGATGTGACATCAGTATAACTCTCAAAGAACTGCATCTGTAGACGCGACTTTCACCTGCTGTCGGCAGCAGCATAAGAGCAAATGGTTAGTGTTCTGGTGGTGGCTTGCATCCAGCTGGTCCTGCAAAGTGCATGTGCGCATTGGAGTCTGATAGTTGCGGCTGATTACAGTTCAAAAGCTGTTTTTTACGTGCACTCAGTGTTTGTGCACTGGATTATTTTTGGCTGTTTAAGTGTTGAGAGCATGTTTGCATAGTGTTACACATGCATTATCTTTTGAAAATTCACGAGTTGTTTTGGTGTCTGTTGCATTCTTTTGTGAACAGGTGTGTCGGTGCATGATTTCGAAAGTTCAAATTCAGCAACGTGTTTGCAGAGTCTTTTAGATGCATTATTTTGACAATTTACGAGTTTTTTGCCTCTCTGCACATCAATGTACTGCATTATTTCGGCGTTTTACGAGTAGTTTGCATGCCTGTAGACTATTTACTGTCACCCCAAGCATGCTAGGGTGAGCGTTTTTTTATCAGTGTAATAAATAAACTACGTAAAATGCACCCCTAAATAAATTGTATGCATTATTCCTATAGCTTACGAGTTGTTTTCGTGTCTGTACGTCAGTGTACCGGATTATTTCGATGCTTTAGGAGTAGTTTGCAGGTCTGTATGCTGTGTACTGCATTATTTCGGTAATTTACGAGTTGTTTGCGTGTCTGTACATCAGAGTTATGCATTATTTCCGTGATTTACGAGTAGTTTGCAGTTCTGTAGGTTGTTAAATGCATTATTTCGACAGTTTACAATTAGCAAGCCTATTTGCAGACCATTATCAAGCATTATTTTGACAATTTACGAGTTGTTTGCGTGTCTGTACATCAGTGTACAGCATTATTCCGACGATTTACGAGTAGGTTGCAGGTCTGTGGGCTTTGAATTGCGACCCGAAGCTCGTCAGAGCATGTGTTTTGTATCAGTGTAACAAATATACTACATCAAAATTGTCCCCAAATAAATTGTTCCAAAAATAAATAAAGTACACTCCTTACCCTCTCCAGCAACCCAGAATAGGCTGACTCCTTTTCCCACCGTTTGTCTCCCTCCCGACCGCCATCTTGGATTATGTCATGGGAGGGCTGACAGCGCCCTCTGGTGGTAGTACTGTGTACTAGGTTAGATGACTCTGGACCTTGTGGTGAACACACTGGATGGAGATACTTACTCTAATTGTTTAAAAAAGTGTTTAAATAAAGACTTAAATCCATCCTATCCAGCACAGGTGGAGTCCTTTTCACACCAATTCCTAGGAAGAGGTGGCCATAGGATGACTTAGATTAGTAGAGGTAGCACAAGTGCCCTATTTTTCCGACCATTTTCTTAGGTTAGTGGAGGTAGCTGTGGTGTGTTGCATCGTCCTGATGGAATTTGAACTCCCCACCATTTTCTGGGGCTTGGGAGGGGGGAGGGGGAGTTGTTAGTTAATTGATAAATTTAATTAAGTAGTCAATAACATTGATAAGAGTGAGAGGGGCTATTGCAATAACTCAGACCTGAAGGTGTATATGTAGCGGTGAGGGCTGAGGTTTTCTGAGAGGTGGTGGTGGTGGGGGGGGGGGGGAGGTGGAACAAAAGTGCCTGTCCATCAGAAGGAAGGATCCTTTCAGCAGAACAATAGGGTAAGTACCTGTCAATTAAAGGAGAACAATTGGTTAAGAACCTGTCAATCAAAAGAGAACAATAGCTTTGCCCCTGCGCGCATACCTGCCCCTGATGTAGGCAACCTGCACTGACACCACCCTTGTTCTACTACTGACATGTGTCAGTTCTAGCAAATATCAAATCATTTAACTGTACTAGATACAAAAACAGACGTAGTTGCAGAAGCAATATCACATGACACACCATTCTGGCCAGGAATGCGATTGTTATGATAATGCCAACACTTTGACACTGGAGTTACTGGTACTGTGGTGCGGACATACCAGAATTGATCGAGCCTGTAAACACGCCACATTTAGCAAGAGGTCATTTTTCTCGAATTCGCTGTGTTTTAATTGCTTCATTGAAACTAAATATTTGCCCTCTGTTGACAAACAAAGAATGATCATAAAAGGATGCATCAAAAAGAATTATCCGACTAAAAAAATCATAATTATTATGTTATTTGAGATAAGTGCATGAACAACTTACTGTTGGAAAGAGAAAACTCTAGAGTTTTACGTTTTTCCCGCTAGGTTGCACCAATGGGCACCCGCTTCATCAGTTCTACTAAAAATGGTGTCAGGCTAACAGACAGCATTTTGTGTTCTACGTTTCGCGCAGTGAGGGTCAATAATAACTGTTCAGCTTGAGAACTATCTTTTCCCACAGTTGGACAATGATTTGAACGACTTCATTTACCAACAGGATGAGGCACCGCCACACTGGCATCTGGAAGTGCGGGAATTTTTAAATCAAATGATTACTGAGCGATGGATTGGTCGCACAGGACCAAATGATTCAGCCTTACATTACTGGCCTCCAGGGTCACCAGACCTGACTCTATGTGATTATTTCTTGTGGGGTTTGTAAAAGACTCATTTTATGTGTCTCTACCAACAACAATGATGGAACTGAGACATAGCATAACAGCAGCTGTGCAAGCTGTAACTCAAGACATGCTCACTGCAGTGTGGGAACCATTTCAATACCGCACTGGCATATTCCATGCATATCAAGGGGGCATATTGAATACCAATGAAAATGTATGAAAAAGAAAAACTTATTGAGTTTCTCATTCATCAAAAAACAAAACTCATTATATATGTTTATTAGTTTCGGAAATATAGGTGTGCGAAATCGGATGATTCCTTTCGATTCGGCCTACATATCTGCAAGTAGTTCCAGTGTTAACATACACTCCTGGAAATGGAAAAAAGAACACATTGATACTGGTGTGTCAGACCCACCATACTTGCTCCGGACACTGCGAGAGGGCTGTACAAGCAATGATCACACGCACGGCACAGCAGACAAACCAGGAACCGCGGCGTTGGCCGTCGAATGGCGCTAGCTGCGCAGCATTTGTGCACCGCCGCCGTCAGTGTCAGCCAGTTTGCCGTGGCATACGGAGCTCCATCGCAGTCTTTAACACTGGTAGCATGCCGCGACAGCGTGGACGTGAACCGTATGTGCAGTTGACGGACTTTGAGCGAGGGCGTATAGTGGGCATGCGGGATGCCGGGTGGACGTACCGCCGAATTGCTCAACACGTGGGGCGTGAGGTCTCCACAGTACATCGATGTTGTCGCCAGTGGTCGGCGGAAGGTGCACGTGCCCGTCGACCTGGGACCGGACCGCAGCGACGCACGGATGCACGCCAAGACCGTAGGATCCTACGCAGTGCCGTAGGGGACCGCACCGCCACTTCCCAGCAAATTAGGGACACTGTTGCTCCTGGGGTATCGGCGACGACTATTCGCAACCGTCTCCATGAAGCTGGGCTACGGTCCCGCACACCGTTAGGCCGTCTTCCGCTCACGCCCTAACATCGTGCAGCCCGCCTCCAGTGGTGTCGCGACAGGCGTGAGTGGAGGGACGAATGGAGACGTGTCGTCTTCAGCGATGAGAGTCGCTTCTGCCTTGGTGCCAATGATGGTCGTATGCGTGTTTGGCGCCGTGCAGGTGAGCGCCACAATCAGGACTGCATACGACCGAGGCACACAGGGCCAACACCCGGCATCATGGTGTGGGGAGCGATCTCCTACACTGGCCGTACACCACTGGTGATCGTCGAGGGGACACTGAATAGTGCACGGTACATCCAAACCTTCATCGAACCCATCGTTCTACCATTCCTAGACCGGCAAGGGAACTTGCTGTTCCAACAGGACAATGCACGTCCGCATGTATCCCGTGCCACCCAACGTGCTCTAGAAGGTGTAAGTCAACTACCCTGGCCAGCAAGATCTCCGGATCTGTCCCCCATTGAGCATGTTTGGGACTGGATGAAGCGTCGTCTCACGCGGTCTGCACGTCCAGCACGAACGCTGGTCCAACTGAGGCGCCAGGTGGAAATGGCATGGCAAGCCGTTCCACAGGACTACATCCAGCATCTCTACGATCGTCTCCATGGGAGAATAGCAGCCTGCATTTCTGCGAAAGGTGGATATACACTGTACTAGTGCCGACATTGTGCATGCTCTGTTGCCTGTGTCTATGTGCCTGTGGTTCTGTCAGTGTGATCATGTGATGTATCTGACCCCAGGAATGTGTCAATAAAGTTTCCCCTCCCTGGGACAATGAATTCACGGTGTTCTTATTTCAATTTCCAGGAGTGTATGTCGTTTCAAGCATATGCTTAACTTGTTGTCAAATAATATTTCATTCTCGATTCTTAAGAATTTGCTGTTTGTGGTCCTTGGATTCCTTAACCTTGAAACATCGACTGTAAAAAGATGCAGAGTTTTAAAGATAAATGACCTTGATGTGTGGTAGATCGTCTCCATATTTTAGAATCATTTTTGTACTGCTTTCTGCATGGATACTGCAGTTATTAGAATCTTTTAGTGTGCAAGAGGGGAGTGTACTAAACACATTTTTTTTTTTTTTGCAGTTGGGAGTATACCTCCCAGTCATGGTGCTTCATACAATATGAAAAACTGACAGTGATCGGATTTAAGTTAAGGATCCACACAGGGTGTCAATTATGTAGTGAAGTAATTCATTAGTCTCCTTTTTGTGAAGACAATTAATTTTACAGTTATTACATTTTATTGTAGACAAAATTATTGCACTTGAACATAGCATTTGCAAGTTAATGAGAAATAAAGGAATTTATGTGTCCTCACAGGAATGTAGATAGATTACGTAAGAATTGTTTTATTTGTATAAAAGGTTCTGTCAGGACCACAGCCACATCAGTTCAGTTACTGTTTACAAAACAATCAATATTTCTCCAGCAGTACGATTGAAAAGTGAAAACAATAACTGATTCATAAAATTAATGTAAATCTCTAAAATCACCTTCCTTGGTTTATTTATTGTTACTCAAAGACAAGCAGAACATTGTCAGTGGCGGAAGCGCTCAAGTGTGTGTCGTGGTTAGGTAGCGATAAGCAGAGCACTGCACCTGCGTGGCGAAACCACTCGCTGTGCCCGCGCACATCGAAGCACGCGGCCAGCAGTCAGCTCGGGCGTCAACACGCGGCGCTCACTCACCGAATGCGGGGCAAGTGGCTAACAGGCGCTGCATGACAAGCAGTGCGACACTTGGCATGACACATACGTAGCACTGGCGTGCCGCGTGTATTACTCGATGTTAATAGAAGCAGGAAAACTTGGCAGTGTAGCACCACATCTTCTTTGAATGATGAAGCTTTCCCAGTTTTAGGATGTTGTACAGCACATCATTAAAAGTGATATTTTGTCGAATGATTTCAAGAGAGAAACATGCTTTTAAAAATATCAAAAAGCCCTTAATTGGTGCTAAAACATCTAAATCATTTTCTTGGGGATGTTCTATGACGGCACTAAACAAATTACAAAGCTTAGTTCTGTTCTGTCACACAGTGTTCACCATCTAGTTGAGTAATTCCATCGCATCATACAGATGTGTGGAAGACAACGTTGCAAAAATGCATTCAAAAACGTAATACTTTTAGATGATCAGGAAAAAAATACTGGAAGTCCACTGAGCGAATAAAAAATATTTCGGAATCGGGTATTTGGCTGAAGCTTTGAGATAAAATTATGATTAGTACCCGGGGGTAACAGTGAAATGAAATAGCTTCATGATATGTGACTTTGATTAATGCTTGGTACCCATTCAGATTTTTCCCCGTACTTACCACACCATCAAATGTCTGTGCGACTAATTTTTCAGTATATCAGAATTCTGAGAAGTGGCAGGTAAGTTCTGCGATAGCCTAGGCATGTGTGTCACCACTTATATCACTGAACGCCAAGTATCTTTCCTTTATTTCTCCTTCATACACATAACGCAGGACAACAGAAAACTTTGCTTTATTAGGCACATTTCGGATTCCATCAACCATGGCGGCCACAAAAGGAACACGCACCATTTGCTGCCATAAGTAGTGGGACAACCTTCGTGCCACCCCACTCTCCATTGTTTCCAAATTTATTCAAGATGGCGGTGGTGACGTCATCCAATATGGTGGCATGAAGACTTATTTATTATCATTTATTATTATTGACCAGCCTCGACTAGAAAAATTGCGCCAAATTCAAATTCCAACACGATAATGTCTCGAAAACTGTACTTCGATTTTTTATTATCATTTATTATTTATTTAAGATGTCCGATTTTCTCGGCGAGAAAGCCATTTTCCTTACATCCATAACAAAAATCTGTCACAAGTTCAAATCCCAACACCATAATTGATCACACTTATGAGCTTTCTCCATCACTTATCTTTTTTCACTGGTAGCCTATCATAATCGCGTCAAATAATAAACTACACTTTAGTAACGTAAGTCACGTCCTCTGATTTTGCAGGGGGGACGGGACTGAAGACTTCATTTCAAGCAGTGCGGTCATCACTTGTTCACCAACACAGTCAGCACACACATCTTTGATATCGCAGTGCAGTCACCACGACGGCCGCACTCCGACTGAATTAGTTCAAATCCTCGCCACCCCCTGGCCAGCGCGCGGAGACACTACCGACGCCTGTCACGTGAGGCGGCCGGCCACTCGCAATGGGGGCGAGCCCAGTGATCGCTCCCACGTCGCAAACATGTTTTCGCTGGACACGCTGGAACTTACCGAGTTTGACGTCACAGCGGTCCCTTGTCCGCCCATCACGCGTATTCGTCGCCTCCGCACGTTTCCCGCCAAAATTGTTTGCCTGCGAGCTGAATCACACAACGGTCGACTGTTCCCTGCCACACTTTTGGCGCCAAAGTTGTTTTCCTTGGCACATTCAGACCTGTCGGTGCCGACCGTTCGCCGTCCACCACGTGTCCCTGTGCGAGCGAGAACGCAGTGCTACACTTTTGGCGGGAAAGTTTGCTCGACAGTGGACTGAAATTATTTCCGAAAATTAGCAGTTGTTTGGCAATTTGGACGTAAATGTTTTGTATTATTTATGAGCGGTTCGCATGTCTGTAGGCTGTGCTATGAGTTATTTTTAACTGTTTACAATTAGCAAGCGTGTGTGTAGAGCATTATAAATGAGTTGTGTAGTAGTGATTTGCAGGTCTGTATGGTGTGGAGCATGTCGGTGTGATACATATACTCCATTCCTAAATAAAGTAAATTGGTTCCTCCATCCATGGGCCTAGTGCAGGGTCAGTCCTTTTACCTGAAACGTGTAGGAAGAGGTTGAGTGCTGGTGGCTTAGTTTAGTGGTGATGAGCTTCGTTTGCAACAATTTTATTAGGTTGGCGGCGGGAGCGCAAGGGAGCTTTGTTTACTGGCAGATTTCAAACTTGGCAATGGTTCCTAGGAGGAAGTGGCGGTCGAGCGGCTGTGGTTCGTACAAGTGCCTTTTTTTTTCAAACAATTTTATTAGGTTGGTAGAGAAAGCAGAAGTGACCTTTCTTTACTGACAGAATTCAAACTTGGCGCTGGTTCCTAGGGAGAGGTGGCTGTCTGGTCCTCGAAAAGTTGTTGAAATTAGGTAGTTGAATACCTCTGCATACGTATATGAAATTGTAAATTGAATTGTTTAATATGATTAAAAACAAAATGGAATTAAGTACTTAGGTATTTACAGAAGACTATGTCCGTCGCGTGTATGGAGGGTGTGTGACGTAAGCAGGGCGGCGGCGCAGCGATTGTACAGTTATTACGCGCGCGCGAGAGCGAGTCAATTAGCGAGCATTTTAGTGTGGTCCAAACGTGCTGTTACATAGTCATGGCGGATTCCACTGTCGAGCAAACTTTCCCGCCAAAAGTGTAGCACTGCATTCTCGCTCGCACAGAGACACATGGTGGACTGTGAGCGGTCAGCATTGACAGGTCTGAATGTGCCCAGGAAAAGAACTTTGGCGCCAAAAGTGTGGCAGGGAACAGCCGACCGTTGTGTGATTCACCTCCCAGGCAAACAATTTTGGCGGGAAACGTGAGGAGGCGACGAATACACGTGGTGATCGGACAAGGGATCGCTGTGATGTCAAACTCGCCAAGTTCCAGCGTGTCCAGCGAAAACATGTTTGCGATGTGGGAGCGATCACTGGGCTCGCCCCCATCGCGAGTGTCCAGTTGCCTCCTGTGACAGGCGTCGGCAGTGTCTCCGCGCGCTGGCCAGAGGGTGGCGAGGATTTGAACTAATTCAGTTGGAGTGCGGATGTCGTGGTGACTGCACTGCGATATCAAAGATGTGTGTGCTGACTGTGTTGGAGAACAAGTGGTGACCGTACTGCTTGAAATAAAGTCTTCAGTTCCTTCCCCCCTGCAAAATCAGAGGACGTGACTTACGTTACTAAAGTGTAGTTTATTATTTGACGTGATTATGATAGGCTACCAGTGAAAAAAGGTGACGGAGAAAGCTCATAAGTGTGATCAGTTATGGTGTTGGGATTTGAACTTGTGACAGATTTTTGTTATGGATGTAAGGAAAATGGCTTTCTCGACGAGAAAATCGGACATCTTAAATAAATAATAAATGATAATAATAAATCGCGGTACAGTTTTCGAGATATTATCGTGTTGGAATTTGAATTTGGCACAATTTTCTAGTGGAGGTAGGCCTATAATAATAAATAATAATAATAATAAATGATAATGAATGATATTAAGTGATAATGAATGATAATAAATGATAATGAATAGTAATGAATAATAATAAACAAAAGTAAGGTTTTGCAGCCATTATCATGTTGGAATTTGATTTTGGAGGGAATTTTCTAGTGGAGGCAGGTCAATAATAATAAATGATAGTAAATAATAATAACTGATAATGAATGTTAATAAATGATAATCAATAATAATAAAGACAAGTACGGTCTTTGCATGCATTATCCTGTTGGAATTCAAACTTACCGCAATTTTTTCTTCTGGAGGCTTAGTTTAGTGGACGTAGCACAATTGGTCTATTTTCTGGCCAAAATTCAAATTTCCCGCCATTTTTTATTGAGGTTAGGTTAGTCGACATAGGACAATTGGCCTATTTTCCCGCCAAAAGCCGCTATATTGGATGACGTCATGCGCTGTTGTCACGTCTACATGCCGCCATATTTGATGACGTCATCGCCGCCACCTTGAATAAATTTGGCAACAATGGAGAGTGGGGTGGCATGAAGGTTGTCCCACTACTGCTATATAGCTGTTAGAACGATCGAAACTACGACTTGTATTAGAGCGTTCTGAATTCGAATAGAAATTTCTATAAACACTCCGCCAAACTAGAATCATACTCTGTAGATCATCTCAACAATTTTCCTGATTGAATTTGTCGTTTCATCATGTCACTGAAAGGCCAACTATTGTTTTCCCAGAAAACACACTGCATTAACGAGCCTTTCAGACCGTTGATTGTATAGAGATATTTCATTTTTAAGCTGGTCATCACATGTAGTTTCTGTTCTGTGTTACGGAAAGGAGCTATAGCTATAGATGATCATAGCCGGTTACAGTATCGTACGTGCTCTGTCTTATGACTGTCGTATGATCTTTTAAGCCAGTTCGGTAGTTCTTGTGTTAGACGCTCATTTTTAATTACCTCCTTTTTTCTGAAAAAGGCGTGCACAGAACGGCTTAGAGAAAATCTCATTTGTAACAAATGTAGACATAGTTCTGTATTATATTACTAGATTCTAACTGCTTCGCTGGCACTGCGACACACTTTAATACAGATTCGGCAAACCCAAACTGAGCGTTGCAGTATTGTGTTGCTTATTCTGTATTATATGCCCGTCTGAAGGTAGCTTCGCAAGTGGTCAAAAACGACCTGTCTCGCTGCCTGAACCTAGCTTCGGTTGTGGCAGAAAAACGCACACATGGCACGTGACCAACAGAGCTGCATGCGCAACTGCCTCCTTGCTCAGCTGAGCTTCAGCGATATTGCTTCGGCTCAGCTCACAAAGCTCTGTCAGTAATGTAACATACTGATAATATCAGTTCTGTATGTTTCGAAGAAATGTAAGGGTTTTATCTAGATATTCTCGAGTAAATGCGTGTTTATAATTACATAATGTATCATTACGAATATTGTTACTGAAGCAGTGTTTCAGTTGCTTACCCAGAATGCACACCGCTGGTTTACAGCGATGTCTTGTGTGTGTACCTATATATTTGTAGAAACAATTCCACTTGGACTTTTTTTTAAATTCCCTGCTGTCTTTACACATTGACTGTGGCATCCTAATGTGTAAGCCATTGTATTTAACACACTAATTGATAATGCATGAATAAGTTCCTTACAGTGAAACATAGCTACGTACGTAGACTTGATATGTAGCAAGAGAGCATTTGTTTAAATATGCACTGTTGTAACTGTTTAACGTTAAACAACGGAATATCAGTGTATTTGTTTAAATTTGCTCCAGTGTAATTTTTTAAACATTACTTGTCAAACACTTACGGTAATATCCATGTATCTTCGTATGACGATCTTAAAAAAACAGTTGACAGTGAGTATTTGGAATGCTGGAAGAGAACTATCCAAAAACTGCAATAAACTGCCCCAAACTGCAAATAGCAATGGAAAATTGTCATACGCTGGAGTACCTGTAGAAAACGCCGTTGGGAGTAAGACTCTACTGCAGCAAATAGGATAACGCCTTTTTGAATTTCCTAACATTTTTACACATCCACCGTTGGGTCAAAGTGTCTGGGCATCACAACGTCATTTTTGGGTCATAAATTATAATAAGATAAGGCTAAATACACAGGGTGTTATGACAGTGGGTCAAAGTGCCAGTGGACAGTCTGTTTACATGTCGGCCATTTTGGAGCATAAATTATAGTAATTGAGATAAAGATCAAAGCATTGAATGACCATTTTGTGCGCTTAAGGGAACCAGGCATGTGTGCAGTTTGTTTACGCTAGGCTTGAATTTATATATAACAGTGATGTCCTTCTTTACATAAGGAGTCCACCTCAAGTGACGCGATTGTTTACATCAGGAAATGTAAACTCATCTAACCCGGATGAATACAAAGAAAAGGCTTTACTGTGGGAGAGCACACACTCTGTATTGCCAGCGAATGGAAATATCGAATACTTTGTCATAAATCTTACTCCAGACTGAAAGTATTTGCATCAGGGAAACGACAAGTGCTGAATGTTACATTTTTTTAATTTGCGAAGAGTGGTGTTGGTTTTTCTATTTTTAACTTTGAGTAATTTTCATTGTGGTTTATAATAGGTCGTGTGGTGATGACTAAAACAAAGTTAAATGCGAAAGCGTAATTTTTTTTTTTTTTTTTTTTTTTGTGGGGGACAGCACAGGCATTATTTCTGTCAGGTGATTCCATCTTTAATGGTTATAATGATCCAACCCAACAGGCTGTAAAAGCTCAAAACTGGTTTCCTGAACATGAGGACGAAATACCATATCTCCCCTGGCCTCCAAAGTAACCAAATATGAATTTTATAAAGCGATAGTGATTTATATTGTAATAATTACAAGCGGTCGGATAACTTTTCTAGAATCCCGAGGAACTGATACGAGTATAATTTGTCTGTATTGATTGATATAAAAGACCCTAAGCATAGTTCTGCTTTGATATGCATCAGCCATAGGAAGTGAAAGATGCTATAGACACCAAAATTGGCTACACACCATTTCATATGGAGTTCATATTGTTTTGTGCATCACATTTGCCACATGTTTCACTATTTTTGTTGTTATTATTTATTGGAGCACTCAGTTTGAAGAGGCATTGATAGTGACAACAGTTTAAAGAGAATCTATCAGCATGGCCGGCCGCGGTGGTCTCGCGGTTCTAGGCGCTCCGTCCGGAACCGCGCAACTGCTACGGTTGCAGGTTCGAATCCTGCCTCGGGCGTGGATGTGTGTGATGTCCTTAGGTTAGTTAGGTTTAAGTAGTTCTAAGTTCTAGGGGACTGATGACCACAGATGTTAAGTCCCATAGTGCTCAGAGCCATTTGAACCATTTCTATCAGTATGTTTTATGAGAACTCAAAGAAGTAATCTGCCCTGCTTTCTGCAGTGGTCAACACAGCAAACGATACCGTCTCAGATCATGCATGTTGTCACCGTTTCTTTCGGGACAGTGGCAGCGTCCGATATTACGTGTTGTTTTGTTAATGTTTATGGTGCGGTTCTAGTAAATTCCGAAATTTTTATAATTTATTGAGGCGAGTAGACCATATCTTTAGTAAGGAGAGAAGATTCTTTACACTCACTGATACCGCTGTTCCAAAGTTCTGGGGAATTGTTCAGCTGAACTGCGAGTGCTAGTATTTTGCATCCAGCTGTGTTGTGTGTTATAGTTTCTTCCTGATCCTGAAACTTTCTGGAACTGCATATCCTTATTGTTATCATTATTATTACTGAAAGTGTGAGACAGCTAAAACAGTGTACTGGATCGGCACTCGATCCCAGAACCTTGCCTTTCTCATGTCCTGTTCTGATTGTGCCACCCACACACATCTTATGATCCGCCCTCACAACTTCAATATAGCCAGTACCTTCACTGCAGACTGCAATATTCCTTCTAGACACAATCCGCAAGGCTTGGAAGAGCCATATCTCCCAAATATTCCTTATTTCCAGGACCACCTGCTCAGTACAGTTTGCAGGACAGCTTTCGTGATGCCGGAAAGCAGAAGATGAGGTATTGGGGCAAGTCAAGCTCTCGACGAAGAGTCTTCAGACGTGCTTGGACAGCTCACTGACACAGCGCTTGCCCACTAAAGGCAAAGCTTCCAGGCTCGAGTTCCGGTCCAACAAACAATTTCAATCTGTCGCTTCAGAATGAAAGATCGTTCTCGGTAGAGTTATTATTGTTAATTTTACCTGCAGAGCCTGTTTACTGCTAAGTAGGGATCGTCTCAAAGGGTCGTCACTTTGTGTCTCGTCATGGACGTTACTGTTACTTATTCTAAGTATTCTGGATAATGACATCCTGAATTGTGTGTCGTCGGCGGCCATGCAGTGTACCAGCGCCTAGAGATGCCAGAAGTAAATAGTGTCGGAGATTAAAAGGCAACGTTTGTGGTCGACTATTAGCGGATATTTCTTGGATTCCCGGGTTCCCGGGTTCGATTCCCGGCGGGGTCAGGGATTTTCTCTGCCTCGTGATGGCTGGGTGTTGTGTGCTGTCCTTAAGTTAGTTAGGTTTAAGTAGTTCTAAGTTCTAGGGGACTGATGACCATAGATGTTAAGTCCCATAGTGCTCAGAGCCATTTGAACCATTTGAACCATTTCTTGGATTCTTTCCGGTCACTTCTGAGAACGCAATGACCCCTTCATTGCGTCCGTTACTCTTCGCGTTTAACTCTGCAGAAGAAAAGTAGAGCCTCCCTGCCCCAGTGACCCGTCAGCCCGCATTGTACTGTGGAAGACCCGCCAGCCTCGATCCACATAGCAGACACAAAGAACAGAGCTGCGTCACGGCCGGCGGTGAGCTCCCCAGCACTTTCTGCTGCGCTGTTCGGGTTTCTCGTTGCATGACGTCAGCAGCGCTTTCTGGAACCAGAGGCTGCAGTCCCTGCGCGTCACCACCAATACAGCAACTCCTGTTCTAAATCTGTGTTGCTGTGCCGTAGTTAGGCTGCTGTCAGCTGTACTGTAGAAAATGTTGCAACTGCTGCTTTGTTTTACCGTGCTGATCGCTCAAGATTTCGTATCAGGCCGTAGATACACAATAATAACATCTCCAATAATACAGAACATATTTTTTGTATACATATACTAAAATTAGGAAAAGTACATTCTGAGGTTACGACAATGTGCAGATGTAAAAAAAATTTAAACATAACTAATGCTACATTTCAACATTTTAAGAAAATTATTGGTTTAATAACAAATGGAGAGACTTTCTGTTGAATCACCGATGAAAATACACTCCTGGAAATTGAAATAAGAACACCGTGAATTCATTGTCCCAGGAAGGGGAAACTTTATTGACACATTCCTGGGGTCAGATACATCACATGATCACACTGACAGAACCACAGGCACATAGACACAGGCAACAGAGCATGTACAATGTCGGCACTAGTACAGTGTATATCCACCTTTCGCAGCAATGCAGGCTGCTATTCTCCCATGGAGACGATCGTAGAGATGCTGGATGTAGTCCTGTGGAACGGCTTGCCATGCCATTTCCACCTGGCGCCTCAGTTGGACCAGCGTTCGTGCTGGACGTGCAGAACGCGTGAGACGACGCTTCATCCAGTCCCAAACATGCTCAATGGGGGACAGATCCGGAGATCTTGCTGGCCAGGGTAGTTGACTTACACCTTCTAGAGCACGTTGGGTGGCACGGGATACATGCGGACGTGCATTGTCCTGTTGGAACAGCAAGTTCCCTAGCCGGTCTAGGAATGGTAGAACGATGGGTTCGATGACGGTTTGGATGTACCGTGCACTATTCAGTGTCCCCTCGACGATCACCAGTGGTGTACGGCCAGTGTAGGAGATCGCTCCGCACACCATGATGCCGGGTGTTGGCCCTGTGTGCCTCGGTCGTATGCAGTCCTGATTGTGGCGCTCACCTGCACGGCGCCAAACACGCATACGGCCATCATTGGCACCAAGGCAGAAGCGACTCTCATCGCTGAAGACGACACGTCTCCATTCGTCCGTCCATTCACGCCTGTCGCGACACCACTGGAGGCGGGTTGCACGATGTTGGGGCGTGAGCGGAAGACGGCCTAACGGTGTGCGGGACCGTAGCCCAGCTTCATGGAGAAGGTTGCGAATGGTCCTCGCCGATACCCCAGGAGCAACAGTGTCCCTAATTTGCTGGGAAGTGTCGGTGCGGTCCCCTACGGCACTGCGTAGGATCCTACGGTCTTGGCGTGCATCCGTGCGTCGCTGCGGTCCGGTCCCAGGTCGACGGGCACGTGCACCTTCCGCCGACCACTGGCGACAACATCGATGTACTGTGGAGACCTCACGCCCCACGTGTTGAGCAATTCGGCGGTACGTCCACCCGGCCTCCCGCATGCCCACTATACGCCCTCGCTCAAAGTCCGTCAACTGCACATACGGTTCACGTCCACGCTGTCGCGGCATGCTACCAGTGTTAAAGACTGCGATGGAGCTCCGTATGCCACGGCAAACTGGCTGACACTGACGGCGGCGGTGCACAAATGCTGCGCAGCTAGCGCCATTCGACGGCCAACACCGCGGTTCCTGGTGTGTCCGCTGTGCCGTGCGTGTGATCATTGCTTGTACAGCCCTCTCGCAGTGTCCGGAGCAAGTATGGTGGGTCTGACACACCGGTGTCAATGTGTTCTTTTTTCCATTTCCAGGAGTGTATAAACGTTATTTGCAGGAAGATGAAGGATGATAGGATTCGTGTTGATACATCAGCGAATAACTTTCTTAATACTAGGACTGTCTGCAAAGAGGAAAAATTATTCAGCAAAGCGGACATTCAAATGTATATACACTACTGGCCATTAAAAATGCTACACCACGAAGATGACGTGCTACAGACGCGAAATTTAATCGACAAGAAGAAGATGTTGTGATATTCAAATGATTAGCTTTTCAGAGCATTCACACAAGGTTGGTGCCGGTGGTGACACCTACAACGTGCTGGCATGAGGAAAGTTTCCAACCGATTTCTCACACACAAACAGCAGTTGACCGGCATTGCCTGGAGAAACGTTGTTGTGATGCCTCGTTTAAGGACGAGGAATGGGTACCATCACGTTATCGACTTTGATAAAGGTCGGATTGTAGCCTATCGAGATTGCGGTTTATCGTATCGCGACATTGCTGCTCGCGTTGGTCGAGATACAATGACTGTTAGCAGAATACGGTATCGGTGGTTTCAGGAGGGTAATACGGAACGCCGTGCTGGATCCCAACGGCCTTGTATCACTAGCAGTCGAGATGAGAGGCATCTTATCCGCATGGCTGTAACGGATCGTGCAGCCACGTCTCGAACCCTGAGTCAACAGATGGGGACGTTTTCAAGACAACAACCATCTGCACGAACATTTCGACTACGTTTGCAGCAGCGCGAACTATCAGCTCGGAGACCATGGCTGCGGTTACCCTTGACGCTGTACCACAGACAGGAGCGCATGCGATGGTGTACTCAACGACGAACCTGGGTGCACGAATGGCAAAACGTCATTTTTTGTGATGAATCCAGGTTCTGAAACTTCCTGGCAGATTAAAACTGTGTGCCTGGGGCACACAGTTTTAATCTGCCAGGAAGTTTCATATCAGCGCACACTCCGCTGCAGAGTGAAAATCTCATTCTGAATCCAGGTTCTGTTTACAGCATCATGATGGTCGCATCCGTGTTTGGCGACATCGCGGTGAATGCACGTTGGAAGCGTGTATTCGTCGTCGCCATAATGGCGTATCACCCGGCGTGATGGTATGAGGTGGCATTGGTTACACGTCTCGGTCACCACTTATTCGCATTGACGGCACTTTGAACAGTGGACGTTACATTTCAGATATGTTACGACCCGTGGCTCTACTCTTCATTCGATCCCTTCGAAACCCTACATTTCAGCAGGATAATGCACGACCGCATGTTGCGGGTCTTGTACAGACCTTTCTGGATACATAAAATGTTCGACTGCTGCCCTGGCCAGCACATTCTCCAGATCTCTCACCAATTGAAAACGTCTGGTGAATGGTGGCCGAGCAACTGGCTCGTCACAATACGCCAGTCACTACTCTTGATGAACTGTGGTATCGTGTTGAAGCTGCATGGGCAGCTGTACCTGTACACGCCAACCAAGCTCTGTTTGACTCAATGTCCAGGCGTATCAAGGCCGATATTACGGCCAGAGGTGGTTCCAGACTGCAGCGCCTTTAACCGCACGGCCACTTCGGCCGGCTTTCTGGGTACTGATTTCTCAGGATCTATGCTCCAAATGGCTTGAAAATGTAATCACATATCAGTTCTAGTATAATGTATTTGTCCAATGAATACCCGTTTATCATCTGTATTTCTTCTTGGTGTAGCAATTTTAATGGCCAATAGTGTAGTAAGTAACTGAGGAGGCTATATACAAGTGCTACTCTGGGATTCAGAGGTGTCTGAGTAGAGGAAATGGCGTTGTTCCTTATCAAGCCAAGCAGAAGACTGATATACAAAAAAGAGCTGTTACGAAAATAGAAATTATAAAACTCTAGTTTCATTCCCTACATTACTAACTCTAGTGAGCTCCATATTTTTTATCCTTCATTATGTATTACACTGTGTAAATTTGCAATGAAATTACTCCTGGTGACCAATTACTGGTGAAGTTAGCTTCATGCTTCCTAAAATGTTGCCTTCGATATTTAAAATATGTATTGTCAGAGTTAAAGTATCTGTAAATGGTAGCAGCCTCACTAAGTGTCTTGAGAAACAGCGTTTGAGTTTTAGTGTATCTTTTGATGTTTAAGTAACAAAGCGTTGGAAATCTTAGCCATATTTGTGCTTCAAAATTAGCGGAGGGAATGTACAAACCTGTGGATATTTGTGAGGATTAAATCACAAAGTTCAAGATATTTTCACCACCGCAACTTCAAAAAACTTATAACAGGGATATAAATATCTACTCGGCGCTAAAAGTTCCGTGAATCTCATTCTGCACTCACAAATTGTTGTTTGAGTCAGTTTGTGCTGCGGGAACATATTCAGTATTCCTCAATATGGCGCATATCTGCCAGCTGCGACCAACATTGGCGACTTCTGAATGTGAGGAAGTGTCCTGTGTCTCGCCCCAACGCGACCTTCTACAGCTCCCTCTTGCGTCTCCCCTCTGAAGCACTTTCTAGGTATTTTCTTCTATTTGTCGTTGGTTTCTGTTCTTCGTCCTACATCCTACTAGAGGGTCGTTCCTCAAAATTGTTCCTCAGTTTCGTTTACATGTTTGTTTGGCATGTTCGCCATAGCTTTCAGTAGGATGGTTATGGTTTAACGACAGGTTGACGACATGGTCAGTAGGGCAGAGGACAAGTGAAGAGAGGGAAAGAATGCAGCATTAAATGTGCCTTGGGGTTTTCAAACAAACCATCCCAACATTGGCTGTAAGCGGTTCAGGTTAACTATGGGAAAGCTACATTAGAATGTCATGCCACGGAACAAATCCGCCACCCTCCCGAATGCAAGACTTGTGTTTCAGCATTGTCTTACGTCTCTTACTTGATGCGAATGTAAGCAACAAGGCACAGGTTCTGCAGGTCAAGTTTGAGGAAGAAAGTCAATGGTGTCGTTGTGAACCAAACAATACAGAATCCACCTGAATCGATTTATGTGGTGACTAAGGCATTAAATGAAAGCCAAAATCGTTTCATAAAGACATAGAGAATTTTCTAAACTGTGTAAGGTGGCAGAATAACTGAAGGTCATATTAGCACATAACATGAGAGCTTTATACATCGCAATGGGAAGGTGAATATGGCACCTAACTTAATTCGGTGGTAACGAGCAAATTTGCCTAGCAGTATGTAATGCAAAAAGGGATGACATTCAATCGACAGTAAATAACACACTGTTCCTATAGTACATGTTTGAGCGGAAGGTGAAAGAAGCAGCAAGAGGCGTTTTAGTTCAGAATTCAGAGGGATGACACACAGGCAAGGCAGCGCTACAGGGAGTACCTTGGAAACCACTTACAGGGGTGGCCCAGGCGGAAAGTCAATGACCAACCAGGTGACTCAGGCAGGGAGAGCGAGCATAACGGCCCATCTCAGGGAGGACAGGATGGAAAGCTTTTAGAAAACTGTGTTTCGGAATTCCAAATAGATACGAAACAAGACCAGTGACGCATTTTCGATCACATGTCCAGCGAGTGGTACACACATGATTAGGGGTCTGGAGTGGGCACAAAACGTCCGATTGGCGGAAACGCGCTAGGAAGGAGAAAAGAGCCAAAGTTTCGACGCAATTTAATGGTAGGGACCTTGCGATTGGTAGAGTTTCCACAAAATAAGAGGAATGCTCCTATTGGTCGAAAAAAGCCATGACGTGAAGAACAAAAGAACCCAGGTAGGGAGACAGTTCGGTATGAGTAAGACAACACGGAAATTTTCGGGAACTCTTCTCTGAACTGGCGTCAACTGCAGAACAGAGCGCGTAACGCTCTGTACGATGCAGAGGAGTAATTCGTGTGAACACTGCGTTCACAGTGGCTGATATCCAGCTAGAAATCAGATGTAGCATCGTTTAGCTCCAACTGTGGAGGAACGAACCAGCCAATTAGTTAATTGTTCTTGTGAGAGCTGAGAGGGCATTATAGCATGCACGCTGCTCCAACCATGCGCGTGTTTATCGCCACGTTCTAAGACTAGGGAGGAGTACATGTTCTCTCGCCTAACAAGAAACGCAGGGAAAGTTTCTGCTGAAAAATTCAGCAAAGGTGTAATTGGTTTTGTAGTTATTTCAGCGGCAGAAAGTGGTCGAGCAGACGACAGCTCGTCGCAGCTTAAGGTAAATACCGCTTGCAGAGCCATAAACGTGTTGGTTGACCAGCTTGCGTCCACTGTAAACTCTAGCGACCTTGGGTAATCTTTTGCTCAATTTGTCACATAACTAACCATCCACCATAGACTAATAGTAGTACCGAACTCTGAACCGGGATCGGACGATTTTCGTAGTACTGACCAACATCATACTACACTCCTGGAAATTCAAATAAGAACACCGTGAATTCATTGTCCCAGGAAGGGGAAACTTTATTGACACATTCCTGGGGTCAGATACATCACATGATCACACTGACAGAACCACAGGCACATAGACACAGGCAACAGAGCATGCACAATGTCGGCACTAGTACAGTGTATATCCACCTTTCGCAGCAATGCAGGCTGCTATTCTCCCATGGAGACAATCGTAGAGATGCTGGATGTAGTCCTGTGGAACGGCTTGCCATGCCATTTCCACCTGGCGCCTCAGTTGGACCAGCGTTCGTGCTGGACGTGCAGACCGCGTGAGACGACACTTCATCCAGTCCCAAACATGCTCAATGGGGGACAGATCCGGAGATCTTGCTGGCCAGGGTAGTTGACTTACACCTTCTAGAGCACGTTGGGTGGCACGGGATACATGCGGACGTGCATTGTCCTGTTGGAACAGCAAGTTCCCTTGCCGGTCTAGGAATGGTAGAACGATGGGTTCGATGACGGTTTGGATGTACCGTGCACTATTCAGTGTCCCCTCGACGATCACCAGTGGTGTACGGCCAGTGTAGGAGATCGCTCCGCACACCATGATGCCGGGTGTTGGCCCTGTGTGCCTCGGTCGTATGCAGTCCTGATTGTGGCGCTCAGCTGCACGGCGCCAAACACGCATGCGACCATCATTGGCACCAAGGCAGAAGCGACTCTCATCGCTGAAGACGACACGTCTCCATTCGTCCGTCCATTCACGCCTGTCGCGACACCACTGGAGGCGGGCTGCACGATGTTGGGGCGTGAGCGGAAGACGGCCTAACGGTGTGCGGGACCGTAGCCCAGCTTCATGGAGACGGTTGCGAATGGTCCTCGCCGATACCCCAGGAGCAACAGTGTCCCTAATTTGCTGGGAAGTGGCGGTGCGGTCCCCTACGGCACTGCGTAGGATCCTACGGTCTTGGCGTGCATCCGTGCGTCGCTGCGGTCCGGTCCCAGGTCGACGGGCACGTGCACCTTCCGCCGACCACTGGCGACAACATCGATGTACTGTGGAGACCTCACGCCCCACGTGTTGAGCAATTCGGCGGTACGTCCACCCGGCCTCCCGCATGCCCACTATACGCCCTCGCTCAAAGTCCGTCAACTGCACATACGGTTCACGTCCACGCTGTCGCGGCATGCTACCAGTGTTAAAGACTGCGATGGAGCTCCGTATGCCACGGCAAACTGGCTGACACTGACGGCGGCGGTGCACAAATGCTGCGCAGCTGGCGCCATTCGACGGCCAACACCGCGGTTCCTGGTGTGTCCGCTGTGCCGTGCGTGTGATCATTGCTTGTACAGCCCTCTCGCAGTGTCCGGAGCAAGTATGGTGGGTCTGACACACCAGTGTCAATGTGTTCTTTTTTCCATTTCCAGGAGTGTATAAGTGTAGGAACAACTTTGTAAAGAAACTTCTAGTTAAACCTTAACATTGTTGTGTTTAGGATTAAATTTCTTTCTGAGTATAAAAGTTTCATATTGTGGTGTTTAGGATTATTTCACTTTTTTTAATGTCATCACATTGAAAACTGTGTAAAAACGTGTATTTCTATGCTAATATTGAGACATTAAAAATGTCATTACTCCTTACACAGTTGTCTTCAATCCTAGAATAAGTAAACCACAAATATTGCACCATACAACTTTGTTATATATTAGTAATTGGGAGGCACTATTTCTTCGAAGTTTTATGGTCCTTTTTTAAATATCTGCATACTCAACGTTCTGCCCTACAGATTATCTTCACTTACCCCATCAGTCCAAAGGCTTTAGAGACTGTATTAATAGAAAAATGTAGAAAGGTTAAGATGGTGGTTTTAATTCTTCATCAAAGTCCATCACTCGGATGTCGTTCACCTGGTACATCGCATTGTCTAGCATGTCGATTACCTCGTCAAAACTTTGACCCTTCATATGCATCTCTGCTCTCTATCGTTAGTGGGAAGTTTGCATTCAAACAAAACACCAGTTTCGTCACCCGTAATGGTTATTTCCAGAAAATAACTGTCCACGTTTATGTCTGGGAACCAAGATGTACAGGACAAACTTTGCAGAGAGTTTTCTATTCTTGAAAACATTCTGAAGGACGTCTCAAACGATTTACTGACATTGGCCTTTGCGAATTTTGATACAACAGCAGTGACACATTACGGTCGCACATCCAGAACTTAACATTGTCTGCCTGTTCAGAAACGACAGGTTGAATGCACATCTCTTGTCTCCAGCTGTTAGTTCAAGCTGCATCCGTAACTGCTGCACTGGCATTGCTTATACGTCAGGAATAAATTTAGCCTCCGAACTTTTTGGACGGACAGGGGATCTGACGTATGTTTTCAGAGCAGGATAAATCTTTCGTTGTGCAGAGTCGTAAACTAAATGACTATACGGCTCTGGAGTTTGTCGAGACAAATTCGTAGAATGTAAGACAAACCCAGAGCATCATTGAGCCCCTTCTATGGTACAGACTGCTAAGGTCCACGAGGACACTGTGTGAGCTAGAACTTCCCCCTACCCCACGCGCTCTCCAAGATACTCGTCTTCATTGCTGGGGCCATCATCTGGACGGCCTCTCAGTTAGCAAGATGAGACTGCCGCTGGCCCTGTCTGCAATATCGGCAACAACCCTTGGCCAACTGCACCAACAAGTGGAATTAGGTCGAATAATCATGTTCCAAACGACAATGTCACGTTCACGATCTTCTGTTAGCACATTTGAGCACTACACTCTTACTAGAGAGAGCTACACCAGATCATGATAATTATTTGTGGTGTCACCGCTAGACACCACACTTGCTAGGTAGTAACTTAAATCGGCCGCGGTCCTGTAGTACATGTCGGACCCGCGTGTCGCCACTGTGGGATCGCAAACCTAGCGCCACCACAAGGCAGGTCTCGAGAGACTGAGGAGACCTCGTCCCCAGTTGTACGGACAACATAGTTAGCGATTGGACGGGCTAAGCCTTGCTCTCATTTGCCGAGAGATAGACAGTAGAATAGCCCTCTGCTAAGTTAAATGACGACCCCTAGCAAGGCGCCATTTGTATCAGTGCCAATAGCTTACGAGTATGCAGGAGAGATGTATTCCAACAAGAGAATAAAGTTAAGTATTAAAAAAGCTACGTATTTTTCTTTAGTGCATTTATAAGTCTCATGTTCCAGACTTCACGCCCGTCTGCGTTAGCCTTGCGTGCCCTATCGGCTACAGCATTGTGTCTGGGCTGTATGGCCTAGACACAACATTATTAACCAAGATAAAACGTCGAACATTTTATATCATGGAATTGTGCTAACATGTGCTAACCTATGGAAGATGGGCTACATGCTTCACGCAGAGCCATCTCTGTTATCATCATGATACACGGGACAAAGCTACCTGCGATTTTATGTGCTTTTAGACAAGAAAATATATTTCGAAACAACAGGCTAAAAACAGAAGCCGGTGGTTCAAGCACGATCAACGTGTTTCAATGAAGCCACCTTTACATTGTTGATCAAACCGAGACGCAGAAACCTCAGTTTTGTCATGGTCTACAGAGTGACACCACTGCAAAAGCAAGACGGAATCTAACTTTTTCCGGCGTTCGTTACTCTGTACACATTCGAACTTGTACAAGTGTTAATTCTTGGGGTAGCGGTGTCTTCCCAATTACTCAGCAGTCACCATATAGTGAGGTTTACTCGTCACTATTACTATTATGTCTGAAACGTTACACTGAGAAGTGATTACATCAGTACAGATAGTTGAAGTAGGAATATTGTGAAATAACTACGTCTCGCACCTTCTGACAAAAGGAAAAAAGAAGATGAGAGCCGAATCATCAATGGACAGCGATATATTTTTTTTACCTTATGGAGGAAGTATGTCTGTGAATAGAATTTGAAGGCCACGCGAGGCAGAAGATATTCACGTTTTGAGAATGTGACCCGTAAGTAAATAAATAAAACTTCATTCGTCTGGGAACATACTTGGTGACTTTCACTACAGTAAAATGCTTTCTTTGTATGACCATCACACTGTAGTTATACAGTTTTGAAAAGTAACAAAGTAAACGAGTAATCATCTGTTAATAACTGGATACGAACAGTGCTACGTATATTAGATTTTTTGCGAATAAGCGAAGCATCAGAATTCGTGTGTCCAGAAATTTGTTTAGATGAGGTGTCGTTATATATAAACTGCATTGCGATTAAGTGTTGATAAAGTGGCAATGTGTTTGCAGAATAGCCGAACAAGTGTGTCTGTCAATATACAATGATCTGAAAATCTTTGTATTACCATGCCTACAATCATCAAACATTTTTGAAATAACAGTTTAACTTAAGAATTGCATGATTCCACAAAAGTACTTATTTATTTAACATCTGAACATTTTCGACAAGCTAATGTCTCACGGAAACAGAAAGTTATCAAGGACAGCTTGTTGTAATATGTTGTAGCAAAGAATCAGATATGTTTGCAAAAATTCAAATATTACAAAGCCACTGCAATAAGGTTGTGCAGTATTAACGTAAAAACATCTTTTCAAAACAGTTTTATCTTACGAATACTGAAAATTAAAAATACAATGTTAAGTATTGCATGTGTCATACGTAACCTCGGAAGCACATAGAAAACCTATCAGTATTGAACATGCCAATGTTGTATGTGGGACGATTTGCAAAGTGTACCCTGGAGTTATTTGCGACAGGTGTACATTACCCCTTATGCATTGTGATTGTCTTCGGAGTAGCTTATTTTTGGTGAAATTGTTGAGTGGAGCGAAAACAAGGCTCCCTGGAACCTACAAAATGGATATTGTCCTAACTTTCATAGCCAAACGAGGAGGGAAATTTTACAAATGGGGTATACAACTGACCAGCATGATATCTAGTTTTACAAAAAATGTTAAATTACGTCAAAGTAATCAGGGTAATTAAGAAAAACATAGTTAGTGAATTAACGGAAGATTGAAATATTTCACCAAGAGTTGTTGTTAGCTATGTAAATGAAGTGTCAAAAAATATCAAATCATAGCGTCAATTGAATCTTTTCTGCCTTTCCTTGATCTATATACTCTAAATAATAATATAACACCGACTGATATGTAAAGGTGCTACATTTAATGCTTTCTGAATTAAACTTGAAAGTAAAAATAATTGCAAATTGGTCAATTGTTTTGTGAAATAATTTACCTAATAGTAAGAAATGAAATAGATTAGAGAAACATTTGATGTGCCTGCGAATGATGCTCGTAATAATGAATGCTCAATGTTTAACCTAGGAGCCCAGAATTTTAAATTGTACTATAGGACTCTTATCTGGTGGAATTTGACAACGTGATCTCCTTGCGTTACTAACGTATGAGCATCTCAGTTGCAGTACACGAATTCTACTATGATGCAAAGGAGCGTCAGGTATTTCTGTAATCTATTTTATTTCTTACCTTTAAACAATTAATTTCACAAAACATTTCACCAGTTTTTCCTGTTCTGTTTATTCATATGGTTAGCCCTGAAAGTTGATTCGTATTTGTGGCAGCAACCACAAGTATTATGCAGATCGTAACGAATTTCATATAAGGTACATATTTCTTACTTCCACAAATGTACTCCACGGTTCATGGTACACTGCATGGCGGAGGGTACTCTGTACCATTGTTAGTCATTCCCTTTCCTCTTCCTGTTGTAAATGGAGCGAGGGAAAATGGTTTCCCGAATGCCGTTACGTGAGTCCTAATCTCTCTGTTATCCTTACACGAGATGTAGAATGGAGACAGTTACAGTTATTGCAAATGTTAGTTCCTTAAACTTCTTTTTCTTCTCTCGAAGGTTTGTTATCTACGTTCACTGAACTTTTCTGTTGCTTACTCTTATTGGGCGATCCCACCAGTAATAAAACTGAAAAAGAAGGGATATACAATTTTCAGATGGGAATTCTTACATCTACATCTACATGGATACTCTGAAAATCACATTTAAGTGCCTGACAGAGGGTTCATCGAACCACCTTCACAAGTCTCTATTATTCCAATTTCGCATAGCGCGCGGAAGGAACGAACACCTATATCTCTCCGTACGAGCTCTGATATCCCTTATTTTATCGTGGTGATCGTTTCTCCCTATGTAGGTCGGTGTCAACAAAGTATTTTCGCATTCGAAGGAGAAAGCTGGTGATTGGAATTTCGTGAGAAGATTCCGTCGCAACGGAAAACGCCTTTCTTTTAATGATGTCCAGCCCAAATCCTGTATCATTTATGTGACACTCTCTCTCATATTTCGCGATAATACAAAACGCGCTGCCCTTCTTTGAACTTTTTCGATGTACTCCGCCAGTCCTACCTGGTAAGGAGCCCACACCGCACAACGGTATTCTAAAACAGGACGGACAAGCGTAGTGAAGGCAGTCTCCTTAGTAGATCTGTTACGTTTTCCAAGAGTTCTGCCAATAAAAGGCAGTCTTTGGTTAGCCTTCCCCACAGCATTTTCTATGTGTTCCTTCCTATTTAAGTCGTTCGTAATTGTAATACCTAGGTATTTTGTTGAATTTACGGCTTTTAGATTAGACTGATTTATCGTGCAACCGAAGTTTAACGAATTCCTTTTAGCACTCATGTGGATGACCACAGACTTTTCGTTGTTTATTTGTTTATTTATTTATCGACATTGGGTGTTAAGTGTTGTGTCTAGACAAGACAGCCTAGACAAGACAACCTAGACACAATGAGAGGAAGCCGAAAGGCACGCGCTTAAACTCACGCAGGCTGGCGTGAGGTCTGAAACAGGATACGTAATGAATGCTATAAAGAAAAGTACGTAGCTTCTGGAATACTTAACTTTATTCCACATTTGTAGAACATCGCTCTTGATGATACATTAATAGAATCTCAATATCAATTGAATACGGCGCCTTGCTAGGTCGTAGCAAATGTAGCTGAAGGCTATGCTAACTATCGTCTCGGCAAATGAGAGCGTATGTCAGTGAACCATTGCTATGAACGTCGGCTGTACAACTGGGGCGAGTGCCAGGACGTCTCTCTAGACCTGCCGTGTGGTGGCGCTCGGTCTGCAATTACTGACAGTGGCGACACGCGGGGCCGACGTATACTACCGGACCGCGGCCGATTTAAAGGCTACCACCTAGCAAGTGTGGTGTCTGGCGGTGACACCACATTAAGTATTAAACACCCCTGTCCATATTGAATCGAAACTTTTCTCTAAATCTACGAATATTTTAATCGTAGGTTATTGTAAAATATTCATGAGGGTACGTGAAGTACACTCCTGGAAATTGAAATAAGAACACCGTGAATTCATTGTCCCAGGAAGGGGAAACTTTATTGACACATTCCTGGGGTCAGATACATCACATGATCACACTGACAGAACCACAGGCACATAGACACAGGCAACAGAGCCTGCACAATGTCGGCACTAGTACAGTGTATATCCACCTTTCGCAGCATTGCAGGCTGCTATTCTCCCATGGAGACGATCGTAGAGATGCTGGATGTAGTCCTGTGGAACGGCTTGCAATGCCATTTCCACCTGGCGCCTCAGTTGGACCAGCGTTCGTGCTGGACGTGCAGACCGCGTGAGACGACGCTTCATCCAGTCCCAAACATGCTCAGTGGGGGACAGATCCGGAGATCTTGCTGGCCAGGGTAGTTGACTTACACCTTCTAGAGCACGTTGGGTGGCACGGGATACATGCGGACGTGCATTGTCCTGTTGGAACAGCAAGTTCCCTTGCCGGTCTAGGAATGGTAGAACGATGGGTTCGATGACGGTTTGGATGTACCGTGCACTATTCAGTGTCCCCTCGACGATCACCAGTGGTGTACGGCCAGTGTAGGAGATCGCTCCGCACACCATGATGCCGGGTGTTGTCCCTGTGTGCCTCGGTCGTATGCAGTCCTGACTGTGGCGCTAACCTGCACGGCGCCAAACACGCATACGACCATCATTGGCACCAATGCAGAAGCGACTCTCATCGCTGAAGACGACACGTCTCCATTCGTCCCTCCATTCACGCCTGTCGCGACACCACTGGAGGCGGGCTGCACGATGTTGGGGCGTGGGCGGAAGACGGCCTAACGGTGTGCGGGACCGTAGCCCAGCTTCATGGAGACGGTTGCGAATGGTCCTCGCCGATACCCCAGGAGCAACAGTGTCCCTAATTTGCTGGGAAGTGGCGGTGCGGTCCCCTACGGCACTGCGTAGGATCCTACGGTCTTGGCGTGCATCCGTGCGTTGCTGCGGTCCGGTCCCAGGTCGACGGGCACGTGCACCTTCCGCCGACCACTGGCGACAACATCGATGTACTGTGGAGACCTCACGCCCCACGTGTTGAGCAATTCGGCGGTACGTCCACCCGGCCTCCCGCATGCCCACTATACGCCCTCGCTCAAAGTCCGTCAACTGCACATACGGTTCACGTCCACGCTGTCGCGGCATGCTACCAGTGTTAAAGACTGCCCTCTCGCAGTGTCCGGAGCAAGTATGGTGGGTCTGACACACCGGTGTCAATGTGTTCTTTTTTCCATTTCCAGGAGTGTATATTCTGATGAGCCAGAACATTATGACCACCTGATTAACGGCTTGTTCGTCCGTCTTTGGAACGAAATAAATAACTGATTCTGCGTATCAGGGATCCGACAGTTTGTTGGCAGGTTTATGGAGATATGTGGCATTAAATGTCTGTCCAAAGGTAATTTAATTCGCGTACATAACGAGCCACTGATTTGAGTACGCGGTGATGGCGCCCTATGGCGACGTAGATGGGTTCTACAGGATTGGGAGAATTTGGTCGCCGAGACGTCCACGTGAGTTCGCTATAATGCTCCTCAAACGACTGTAGCACGGTGCTGGCTCCGAGACACGGACAGTTACAGTGCGGAAAGATGATATCGCCGTCGGACATCAAGCATGAAGGGACGCATGTGGTTTACAGCTGTCGACGTGTCTTCGATTACTACCAGAGGTCCCATGCAAGCGCCGGAGAATGTCTCCCACAGCATAATACTGCTCCCACCAGCCTGCCTGCCTCTGTGGAGCGGTGCACGTTTCGAGCCGTCGATGACGTCGTCTGTGGAGACGACCAGCGACCTAGTGTAACAAAAATGGATTCACGCTAAGAGCGGACACGTGTCCATTGATCGACGATGGAATCCCGATGGTCCCGTGCCCACTGCAATCGTAACTGACGATGTTGTTGGATCGAAATGTGTGATCACGTAGGGCTGGTCTGCTGCGGAGCTCCTTGTTCAGCAATGTATGATGAACGGTGTGCTCCGAAACACTTGTGCGTGCACCAGCATTGTCCTCTTTCGGTAGAGATGCCACAGATCACCAGGTCACCATCTATCCTACTTTACAGAGCGGACAAGCCTCCGAACCTCACGTTCTGTGAAGCGTCGTGGACGTCCAACCATTTAGAGTCTAGTGGTAGTTTCGCTGTCCTGTCTCTTTCCGTAGATGTTCGCGACAGTAGCGCGTGAGTATTCGACCAGCCTCGCCTTTTTCGAGATGCTCATTCACAGTGTCTGCGTAATAATAACTTGCCCTTTGTCCAGGTCGCTTAAGTCAATAGATTTCGCTATTTGCAACCCATATCTTCGCTACGGTGATCACTCGTCCGTATCTGCTCTGGTTACACATTTTTGCTGACGTGTGACGCCCGGAACGCTATCAAGCGGCAATCGACGTCGCGGTGGGCAGTGGTCATAATGTTTTGGCTTACCAGTGTAATTTACAAAAGATGCAAATTGCTACCTTCAAATACTACACAGAAGCTTCCTGGATATAACACTTCCCACGAAAAAGTTGAGCCCAGATAAAGAAACACGCTCTCATTGTCGCTAACATAACAGGAGGCAACTTGCTTACCTCTCGTCTTGTAAGGACGTAGCTGTCGTCACAGTTGGTTCCTTCCCCGCTGTCCGCACCCTCTGACGTGCATGCAGTGAATAATCCACAATGAAGTGGCAAATGGGAAACAACTCAGTGCCATTATAATTGAAATTACAGAGTTTTGCGATGCCACTGGATTTTGTTTCTATTTACAGAAGCCAAAAAATCAAGGAAAGGATTCTGAGAGCCATCGTATCGTTATTATTCATAACAAGATTCTCGATCATGTGTCATTAGATCCCGAGCACCGCAAAAGTGACAACAATACTTCACACTAAGGACCAACATGAAATCGCACAAATATGGTTCCCGAGAGAAGTCCAACAATTAATTTCGTCTTTACGCGGAGTTGAACTTCACACACCAGCCGGCGTGTTGCCAACCAATCGTACGCTGACTAGTGAGCTACCTCAACACTTTGGCGACTGCCTTTTCAGGCCCCACTTGTGAGTGGTACACGCTTTCCGCCGACAGGCACTCACAGAAACTAAAACTTGTAATTAGACTACTGGCCATTAAAATTGCTGCACCATGAAGATGACGTGCTACAGACGCGAAATTTAACCGACAGGACGAAGATGTTGTGATATGCAAATGATTAGCTTTTCAGACCATTCACACAAAGTTTGCGCCGGTGGCGACACCTACAACGTGCTGACAACAGGAAAGTTTCCAACCGATTTCTCATACACAAACAGCATTTGACCGGCGTTGCCTGGTGAAACGTTGTTGTGATGCCTCGTGTAAGGAGGAGAAATGCGTACCATCACGTTTCCGACTTTGATAAAGGTCGGATTGTAGCCTATCGCGCTAGCGGTTTATCGTATCGCGACATTGCTGCTCGCTTTCGTCGAGATCCAATGACTGTTAGCAGAATATGGAATCGGTGGGTTCAGGAGGGTAATACGGAACGCCGTGCTGGATCCCAACGGCCTCGTATCACTAGCAGTCGAGATGACAGGCATCTTATCCGCATGGCTGTAACGCATCGTGCAGCCACATCTCGATCCCTGAGTCAACAGATGGGGACGTTTGCAAGACGACAACCATCTGCACGAACAGTTCGACGACGTTTGCAGCAGCATTGACTATCAGCTCGGAGACCATGCTTCGGTTACCCTTGACGCTGCATCACAGACAGGAGCGCCTGCGATGGTGTACTCAGCGACCAACCGGGGTGCACGAATGGCAAAACGTCATTTATTCGGATGAATCCAGGTTCTGTTTACAGCATCATGATGGTCGCATCCGTGTTTGGCGACATCGCGGTGAATGCACATTGGAAGCGTGCATTCGTCATCGCCATACTGGCGTATCACCCAGCGTGATGGTATGGGGTGCCATTGGATACACGTCTCGGTCACCTCTTGTTCGCATTGGCGGCACTTTCAACAGTGAACGTTACATTTCAGATGTGTTACGACCCGTGGCTCTACCCTTCATTCGATCCCTGCGAAACCCTACATTTCAGCAGGATAATGCACGACCGCATGTTGCAGGTCCTGTACGGGCCTTTCTGGATATAGAAAATGTTCGACTACTGCCCTGGCCAGCAAATTCTCCAGATTTCTCACCAATTGAAAACGTCTGGTCAATGGTGGCCGAGCAACTGCCTCGTCGCAATACGCCAGTCACTACTCTTGATGAACTGTGGTATCGTGTTGAAGCTGCATGGGCAGCTGTACTTGTACACGCCATCCAAGCTCTGTTTGACTCAATGCCCAGGCGTATCAAGGCCGTTATTACGGCCAGAGGTGGGTGTTCTGGCTACTGATTTCTCAGGATCTATGCACCCAAATTGCGTGAAAATGTAATCACATGTCAGTTGTAGTATAATATATTTGCCCAATGAATACCCATTTACCATCTCCATTTCTTCTTGGTGTAGCAATTTTAATGGTCATTAGTGAAACATTTCCTGATAAATTGAACGATATTGAAGTTACTATTAACAAGTTCCCAGTGCGAGTAACTTCATCAGCCCGACTGGAGCTGTATATTAATATTTAAACAGTAAATATAAATAGTTAAAGATTCGCTTCTTGGCGCTCAAGTTGATAGGTGAGCCCCCACCGTCTCTGTCTGCTCCAGTACGAAACGGCTCTTGTTAGCGTTCGTTGGTCTGCCTTGAGATCCTACCCACTCGATAACCTTTCGTAACAAAATCTTCCCCTATACCATGCATTACAACATAGCAACAAAAAGGAATAAACCTATGCAATAAAAGTGCATAGGCGTCACCTACGCATCTCTTCGACCTATCTTCTAAATCACAAGGTCAGTATTACTTCGCGTTTTACTAAATTTCGCCGGAACCCATACTAATCACCCTCAATGTCGCCTTCTACTAGTCTTTTCGTTCTTCTGTAAACTATGCATGTCAGTTTTTTGTGTAACAGTGATTTATTAAGCCGACGGCTCTGCAATATTCAGGAACCAGATCGAATCTACACATTGGTTTAAAGAGCATGGCTCGCAAGCAGGACAAGCGTTGTGTGGTTTCTAGGTAGTTTGCCCCGCTCGTTTAGGCGAATGATGGGCTGGTCCCCTCTTTCCGCCTCAGAAAACACGACACATAATCTACATCTACATTTATGCACCGCAAGCCACCCAGCAGTGTGTGGCGGAAGGCACTTTACGTGCCACTGCATTACCTCCCTTTCCTGCTCCAGACGCGTATGGTTCGCGGGAAGAACGACTGCCGGAAAGCCTCCGTGCGCGTTCGAATCTCTCTCTAATTTTACATTCGTGATCTTCTCGGGAGGTTTAAGTAGGGGGAAGCAATATGTTAGATACCTCATCCAGAAATGCACCCTCTCGAAACCTGGACAGCAAGTTACACCGCGATGCAGAGCGCCTCTCTTGCAGAGTCTGCCACTTGAGTTTGCTAAACATCTCCGTAACGCTATCACGCTTACCAAATAACCCTGTGATGAAATGCGCCGCTCTTCTTTGGATCTTCTCTATCTCCTCTGTCAACCCGACCTGGTACGGTTCCTACACTGATGAGCAATACTCAAGTATAGGTCTAACGAGTGTTTTGTAAGCCTCCTCCTTTGTTGATGGACTACATTTTCTAAGGACTCTCCCAATGAATCTCAACCTGGCACCCGCCTTACCAACAATTAATTTTATATGATCATTCCACTTCAAATCGTTCCGTACGCATACTCCCAGATATTTTACAGAAGTAACTGCTACCAGCGTTTGTTCCGCTATCATATAATCACACAATAAAGTATCCTTCTTTCTATGTATTCGCAATAAATTACATTTGTCTATGTTAAGGGTCAGTTGCCACCCCCTGCACCAAGTGCCTATCCGCTGCACATCTTCCTGCATTTCGCTGCAATATTCTAATGCTGCAACTTCTCTGTATACTACAGCATCGTCCGCGAAAAGCCGCTTGGAACTTCCGACACTATCTACTAGGTCATTTATATATATTGTGAAAAGCAATGGTCCCATAACACTCCCCTGTGGCACGTCAGAGGTTACTTTAACGTCTGTAGACGTCACTCCATTGAGAAAAACATGCTGTGTTGTTTTTGCTAAAAACTCTACTATCCAGCCACACAGCTGGTCTGATATTCCGTAGGCTCTTACTTTGTTTATCAGGCGACAGTGCGGAACTGTATCGAACGCCTTCCGGAAGTCAAGGAAAATGGCATCCTACCTGGGAGCCTGTATCTAATATTTTCTGGGTCTCATGAACAAAAAGGGAGTAGGCTCTCACACGATCGCGGTTTCCGGTATCCATGTTGATTCCTACAGAGTAGATTCTGGGTTTCCAGGAATGACATGATACGCGAGCAAAAAACATGTTCTAAGATTCTACAACAGATCGATCTCAGAGATATAGGACTATAATTTTGCGCATCTGCTCAACGACCCTTCTTGAAAAGTGGAACTACCTGTGCTCTTTTCCAATCATTTGGAACCTTTCGTTCCTCTAGAGACTTGCGGTACACGGCTGTTAGAAGGTGGGCAAGTTATTTCGCGTACTCTGCGTCGAATCGAATTGGTATCCCATCAGGTCCAGTGGACCGATCAAATACGGACAAATGGCGAAGACAACTTTCCTGCCTTTGATAGCTGACGACCACGGTGGCTGGAAGCTGTCTCGGACGCGCAGTTTAATAAAATAAATATACCAAAACTTGTGTGCAGCTGGGCCCGAATCTGGACAGGGTAAAAGCTAAAGAAAAGAAGAAAGAGTGACGGTTCTGTAATACGCAGACCTGCCATAGGCCAATATGCCCAGTGTCTCCCTTTAGCAAAATTCCGCGTGAGGACGGCAGCCTACAGACAGGATGCCCCTCTCTCGCTGCACCAGTGACGTCACAGAGTAGGCCGGCCGCTCCGTGTTGACTTTAAGCGGCGGCAGTGGCGGCGCGCCGTCAGAAGCCGCTGCGGCAGCTGCACTCCGCGCCGCTGGACCGCCGAGGCCTCCAGAAGAAAGCGCGCCCCACATCCGGGCGCGTGTGCGTATATATACAGTGGCGAGCGGGCGGCGCGACGCCCACAGTGCACACGGCAGCCATGTCGCCTGTCAAGCTGGTGAGTCGCTCTGCCAACGTCTCCACCTACACGCTGGACGTGGATGCTTGTTTACCTCTGTCGTGTAGCGTGTGCCATCTATTAATTTCGTGATATCAGCATTCGTATCGTGCTTCAGTTTTCTTATCTACGAATATTCGCTAAACCTCACAAGTAATGTACTCTCTTCGTTATAACTTACAGTTCCTCAAGTAAACACGCCACCGAAAAAAGTATTTTTGATTACGCTTGCCTATATCGGCCTTTGGAAAGTGTTCATACAGCCATCTCAAGACTGTAAATGGTAGAGGAAGTTTTACAAATATGGAATACCATTTTGTTTTTCGCTCAATAATTTCTCAGTTTTTCACATTAAGCAGGCAAAATATCCATGCCGCGCGGAGTGGCCGCGCGGTTCGAGGCGCCTAGTCATGGACTGCGCGACCCCTCCCGCCGGAGGTTCGAGTCCTCCCTCGGGCATGTGTGTGTGTGTTGTTCTTAGCATAAGTTATTGTAAGTTGTTTAAATAGTGTGTAAGTCTAGGGACCGATGAACTCAGCAGTTTGGTCCTTTAGGAATTCGCACACATTTGATCAAATATCCGTAGCTTTAATGCTTCCAACATTTTCGAATACGTACTACGTTAGGAACATTTGTAAACGAAGTTTGACATTTTTGGCTCTTCAGATTTTGGGGTACAAATATGGAACAGTGCTTTCGTTTCAAGTTTGTTAAAGTTAAAACAAATAATGGAGAACCTGATAATTCATTGTCAAAGTAAACACTATAAAATATAACAACACAATAGAAAACCACGAAATATACCATTTTCAATTATTAAATGTTGTCACATTTTTCTCGTGTGAAACCTAGAGATCTGTTGATTGAGGTTGCTGTAGATTTTCGAATCGAAATATTCTTTTTGTGCCGCTTCAAGGAAAAGCGTAACCACCATCTTCCAGCATAGTCGCCCAAAAATGGAGTCTGGGTATTACTGGCTTTGGCAGTCTGAAATGCCATATGTTGAAAATCCTTTCCGACAAGTCCAAAAAATTTAGTTTCGATTGCCGGCCGGAGTGGCCGTACGGTTCTAGGCGCTACAGTCTGGAAACGAGCGACCGCTACAGTCGCAGGTTCGAATCCTGCCTAGGGCAGGGATGTGTGTGATGTCCTTAGATTAGTTAGATTTAATTAGTTCTAAGTTCTATGCCACTGATGACCTCAGAAGTCGCATAGTGCTCAGAGCCATTTGAACCATTTACTTTCGATTGTTATGCTATATTTAATAACCTGTTGTTCTCGTTGGCCGGCCGTTGTGGCCGAGCGACTCTTCGCGCTTCAGTCTGGAACCGCGCGGCCGCTACGGTCGAGGGTTCGAATCCTGCCTCTATCATGGATGTGTGTGATGTCCTTAGGGTAGTTAGGTTTAAGTAGTTCTAAGTTCCAGGGGACTTATGACCTCAGATGCTAAGTCCCATACTGCTCTGAGCCATTTGAACCATATCTTGTTGGTTAGATAGAACAGTTTTTCGGCCAAGTTCCGTCTTTGTGGCTAAATCATTCTCTACCATTTTCAACTGCTGTTTGCGTACCAGACCACTTCTTTCAAGCTCGTGAAGTCATTTCTGAGGCAGTACCTATAATTGAAACTGGTTGTGAAACCCGGCCGGGGTGGCCGAGCGGTTCTAGGCGCTACAGTCTGGAACCGAGCAACCGTAGCGGTCGCAGGTTCGAATCCTGCCTCGTGCATGGATGTGTGTGATGTCCTTAGGTTAGTTAGGTTTAAGTAGTTCTACGTTCTAGGGGACTGATGACCTCAGAAGTTAAGTCCCATAGTGCTCAGAGACATTTGAACCATTTTGAACCAGAGTGAAACTAGTCTTACAACCACAATATACTGAAACGAGTAAACACAGCGATGATGTAACACAGCAGATTGATAGTTGCCTGTTGCATTGCAGCTTTCAGTATTTTATTTTTTGTTTTAACAGTCGATTATTTCGTTACGGCAGGCTTACTACAAAAACGCAATTCTGTAGCCAGTAACGATTCCGAACAGCTTAGCTACTTTTGGGTGAGTCTGTGAGGTACTCGGGAAGTATTCTTTGAGTTGTTGCTGTGCCAGCTAATCAGCTCACAATCCGCCTCGCTGAGAATGCTGCCGTGGTTTGGAATGCGATGCCGCTGCCTGCTGTTCTGCTCTATGGTGAGATGGTGGTGTGCAGCTTGGCTAGGTGCAAGCTGAACACCCTTGTAACTAGATTTTGTCAATCATTCCCAACGAACGCGTCGTTCATGCGTGACTGTTTTCCTGGTTCTCATCGCGCTGTTAATTTAACTTTCAGGGGTTGGAAGCATGTCTCATTCTCTCTTTGTCTCTTCGTGAGAAGGTATGTTTAGAGTCCCGGTACAGGATCTGTTAGCTGTTAATTCATCTGATCACTTTCGTCACACTCCCATTCAATGAACCTTTGCGATTTGTAAGGATTATATTTCATTTGATTATCTTATGCCCTGGAACTGTGTGCCATGTATTTTTTCAGCACTTATATCACACTTAGTACTGGGACTAAATTACTTTCTGAGAGTCAGTAATATGGGTTTATATTCAAATATTGTTTCAAACTAATTTTCTTGTCACTTATTTTCCTGTTTAGATGAATCATGGCGACTTGCACTCAGCAGTTGGAACACGATAACTTGATGTGAAACCCGCTATTTGCCTTCTGCGGTTGATAGATACTTTAGAGATATCTTACTACAGTTAACACCAACAAGAGCAGTAATCACAACGAATTTTATGTTTCACACTTCTTTGCATGATTTTCAATAGAAATGGTGTTTATTGGTATTGATGCAGTCATTTATTGCACAGAAAATGTTGGTATTTGATGCTTTGTTCTGTGAGTTATTATAGCAGATTGGCTCCACATGTCTATCGCATTACACTGGGATATAAGAAACGTTGGTTTACACGTCTTTATGTTTGCTGAGATATTCTGTGCAACTGCTCATGTTCATTTAAATTCAGTTTCGTTTTGTAAATCGTTGTAAGTGTCTATCTATGTAATTTTCTACAAAATCTTTCCAGTTAGATCGATCTACTAATTTGAGTCATGGCTCTAAACATTTTATTTAATGTGGCATTTCGCATAATTCAGGGCATACGCGGGCTATTTTCATAGGTAATTCGTCTTTAAAATCTAGCAGGAATCTTAGAACGTAATATCTTAATTTTTCGACTTTTTTATCACTGAATCCATATTTAATCTCAGTTTTTTCTATAACGTACTTTTTTCTTCAAAGGGGCTAGAGAAAACGGTAAACACAACGTCGTGTAATCAGAATGGAAAGCATTTGATTCTTCTTCTTTCTCTTCTTGTTATTCTTTCAGTGATTAGGTGACTCGCATGTTCCAATTATAGAGGAAGTTGTTGTCAGCTATTTATTAGTCTACATGTGTGTGATACCATTTGGCATATTTTTGGTACTCTTTCTTTTGCAATCTATTCAGATGCTAAAGACATATTACTTTATTTCCTTCACCCCATGTTGTGCTTTCAAAGTGTTACCTTCTCTTCGCGCATCGTCATTTTCAAATCTATCCAGGATCGTGTAGCCGTTCGAGGACCTGAGGAAAGTAATAACTGTTGATGGCATCGAGGTTTCCTTCCTCTTTTCGTCTTCCTCTAATGCAGTATTTTCTCTGATGAACTGTGTCTTGTACGTCTCTAAGAAGCAATCTACAGTGCCTCCCACCACACTGGTATACCAGCAACCCTCTCTCCATCGCTTTTCGTCTTGACGATAGGACTGACACTGTTCGTTGATGATATTCTTCAAATTTTTTGGGGAAAAAAATCTAAGTGACTATGCAATAAATGACTTACGAGGCTCATAAAAAAAGCCTAACTCCTTAGAAACTGAGATTCGTGAGAGCCACAAATGGGTATTACTTGGTATAAAGCTAAACATTTGCTTGAAACAATATGTATTAACCCGTGCAATACTTACAGAGTCTTGCTTTCCAAAATAGAAGTTGCTATGTTGCCATACTTACTTTCAATGAAATGAATGAAGTCATAAGAACACAGGGGAATGCAACAGCTTGTGGAAAAGATCTGGATCTTAAATCTAGATAACCTGCCATTGTAGCAGCACTAACCGATGTAACAACTGTGCCAGAAACTTGTCTTACATAGGCGTTGCCGATCGCAGCGCCGTATTCTGTTTATTTACATATCTCTGTATTTGAATACGCATGCCTATACTAGTTTCTTTGGCGCTTCAGTGTAATAAAGGACAATCGTTGTCCAAGGATCGGGTGCTAAACATAATTACGTACATGGAATGCCATCCGCAGCATAGAGAGAGAAAAAAAATGACCGTAAAGTGCAAAAGAAAAGCTAGAGATATTCAAGCCAGGACAAGGTAAGCTTGTTACAAAAACTGGTGTTTGCGTGTTTGAAGGATGCTCGATACAATTTACAGGATGTGCATGACAGTGGCATATTGCCTTATGCTCATGAAATTGCGCGCGCTTAGGTTACAGTGATTTCAAGGGAAGCAGTGGGTGGTTGCATAACGTCAAACGGTGCTACAGAATTGGAAGATAATGAAATTTCAAACAAACCGTCAACTTGACGCTCCACAGCAAACTATGGAATCGGCCCCAAAATTTGTAGATGAGTTAAAAAAAAACTTATCTTTCAGGAAGGAATTTGTTTTTAACTTCGACCAATCGGGATTTGAAGAGGAAATGCATATGAAAGGAACCCTGGAAATTAGAGGTACCAAAAGAGTTGTATCAAGATCAACTAACATCATTGCCTGAACGTATTTGTATACAATTATGCCGACTGTTAATCTGGGTGGTAAGTTGGGTGGAAAGTTATTTATTGTGGTGAGGGAAGTTGGAGGTGTTCTGCCTCCTACGATTCTTTCTCGTGTGGGTGATCTTGCATGGGCAGTAGGGGCCGGCCGGAGTGGCCGAGCGGTTCTAGGCGCTACAGTCTGGAACCGTGCGACCGCTACAGTCTCAGGTTCGAATCCTGCCTCGGGCATGGATGTGTGGGATGTCCTTAGGTTAGTTAGGTTTAAGTAGTTCCAAGTTCTTGGGAACTGATGACCTCAGCACTTAAGTCCCATAGTGCTCACAGCCATTTTCAACCTCTTGAAAAGTTTGTGACATTGCAATTCATACTACCTGGAACCGGTGGACAAATTTAGCCTGTAGATGTTTGTTTTTCCGTTCATATCAAACATATTGCAGCTACGCAGTAGCCAGTTTCACGATAAACTCCACAGCAGACTAATGCTCATTTGGTTGCACGACATCATATCCCATCAGACCTCATCATTCTGCTACACAAGTATGATTCTGTATCCATTCCTTAAGAGTGGATAGCTAGCTGAACGTCCTGTACGGTTTACGACTCTCAAGAAGTTAGTCTTCGATCTTGATGGTGCGAACCTTTGTCATCACTGTGACGTGTCATTTTTTATTTGGTGTTCATAATGCAAGTTAATGGTTTGTTGTGATCATTTCTCGAATGTTGATGATGTCCATTTTGTGAAGTGTACTACACACATCTCATAGGAGTTTGATCTCTGTACCTCTCAAACGCATATTTTCTCTCGTCCTCCTCATGCACAAGGTGAATCATTAGGCCGGCCGAAGTGGCCGTGCGGTTAAAGGCGCTGCAGTCTGGAACCGCAAGACCGCTACGGTCGCAGGTTCGAATCCTGCCTCGGGCATGGATGTTTGTGATGTCCTTAGGTTAGTTAGGTTTAACTAGTTCTAAGTTCTAGGGGACTAATGACCTCAGCAGTTGAGTCCCATAGTGCTCAGAGCCATTTGAACCATTTTTTGAATCATTAACAGCTAGTATTTTTCCTGTCATAATGGTTAACACAACACTTTCAAATCAGCCATACTAAAGACTGAACTGGCGATCTCGCTACTCAAGGGGTTCCTTGTCAATTTACACAGGACACACACCGCCCTGTTCACCAGCACGCGCTATTCAACTCGAACTGGACTGTTGCGTTACTCTAACCTCCTTTACAGAGGGAGTACGTAGTGATTTCCTGTAATCTAAAGAATTTTAGAAACGAATTTTTCATTTTAAAAAATTTTTCATTGAGCAGCTTATGATTACGGGCTCTCGTAGACCCAAACACCTTGTCAACTTCGACTGCTGCAGTACTAGAGTTTGATGATTGGTTGAAACGTACTCTTATTTCAGGATTAAGAAACACCATGTCTGTTTAAGTCATTTCTCAAGAGAATGTGACCTGAACACAGGAAATGTGAGAACATTACAGGTCCGTGATGCGCAGCGCCCGGCTCTCTGGGACCTGAGCTATGAAAGCAGTGCGTTACGTGAATTTTAAGTGCTGCCCATCCCATGGCTGAGTTCACCCTGACCGGACGCTTCCAGAATTTTCTTTACCTCATAGCCGTATCGTTATCACACAGGTTCGAGAAGCGTTGCGATAAAATTTCTGTCGATGCCTTGCCACACAAATTCGCGCGGTTATCAACCCTATCGCTCTGCGATACCGGGGTAACGGTCCAAAGGAGGAAACTGTCAGTGCGTGAACTGTCATGGACGTGAGAAATTTGGAAAACAAATTTAAAAAATGGGTATGCTACAGCAGTCAATTTTTTTTGCCACTAGCGGATTGCGTCATTATGTGGGTGCCATTCCCTGTAATACCAAAAAAAAAAAAAAAAAATGGTTCAAATGGCTCTGAGCACTATGGGACTTAAACTGCTAAGGTCATCAGTTGCCTAGACTTAGAACTACTTAAACTTAACTAACCTAAGGACATCACACACATCCATGCCCGAGGCAGGATTCGAACCTGCGACCATAGCGGTCGCGCGGTTCCAGACTGTAGCGCCTAGAACCGCTCTGCCACCCTGGCCGGCCTTCTAATACATCTTCGTCGAAAAGTTCCCAGACTCTTATTCCAGGAGTAGAAGAGACGTCGGTGCAGTAACCACGGTGGCAGCTTGAACTAACAACTATAAACAATAAATGTGTATTCGATCACTCAGTTGGGAGTAGTCTGTGTTAAGCTTTCGGACCGTAGTTTGCCAATGTTGTTGTGTCACAAGTCACGATGAAGTAACATCCCTAAATAAAGTATTTCTGACAGTCTGCACAATGTTTTGAAGAAGAGAAAATGGTGTGCAAAATTTGACCCTCACTCCTTCGCTTTCGAACAAAAACGGCGACACATGGACACCTGCCACGACTTGGTTTCAATGCAAAACGGGGACAATTATTCTCTGAAAACAAAATCATTATAGACCACGAACTTGCCGTTATCAGTACAAACCAGACACAAAATTATAAAGTGCAGTAATTCACACGAAGAGTCAATGCTTCGACGAGATAACAACATTCAAGGCAATGTCGTGCTCCAGTTCAACAACATCCCAAAGAAGGATTTGTCTGATAGTTTGTGTGAAGTTCTGTGTGTTGCATTCAAGTGGGGAGAGACCAAGTAGAACAGCTCAGGCGTTAAAATCACAAACTTCTCTCTATCTCTTACTAACCCAATTTGAAACTTTTTATATTAGTGGGATTAACTGTAGCTTACCTGCACCAGTACATACATAACGTTTACTACTTCCAACTTTGAGAAGGCTATACCTTGCAATAAATTTTATAGTGTGGACAATTTAATATCATATCTCTGATTTAAGAGTTACACTACTGGCCATTAAAATTGCTATACCAATAAGAAACGCAGATGATAAATGGGTATTAATTGGACAAATATATTATACTAGAACTGACATGTGATTACAATTTCACGCAGTTCGGGTGCATAGATCCTGAGAAATCTGTACCCAGAACAACCATCTCGGGCCGAGTGATACGCCAGTAAGGCGATGACGAATACACGCTTCCAATGCGCGTTCACCGCGATGTCACCAAACACGGATGCGACCATCATGATGCTGTAAATAGAACCTGGATTCATCCGAAAAAATGACGTTTTCCCATTCGTGCACCCAGGTTCGTCGTTGAGTACACCATCGCAGGCGCTCCTGTCTGTGATGCAGCGCCAAGGGTAACCGCAGCCATGGTCTCCGAGCTGATAGTCCATGCTGGTGCAAACGTCGTCGAACTGTTCGTGCAGATGGTTATTGTCTCGCAAACGTCCCCATCTGTTGACTCAGGGTTCGAGACGTGGCTGCACGATCCGTTACAGTCATGCGGATAAGATGCCTGTCATCTCGACTGCTAGTGATACGAGGCCGTTGGGATCCAGCACGGAGTTCCGTATTACGCTCTTGAACCCACCGATTCCATATTCTGCTAACAGTCACTGGATCTCGACCAACGCGAGCAGCAATGTCGCGATACGATAAACCGCAAGCGCGATAGGCTACAATCCGACCTTTATCAAAGTCGGAAACGTGATGGTACGCATTTCTCCTCCTTACACGAGGCATCACAACAACGTTTTCCCAGGCAACACCGGTCAACTGCTGTTTGTGTATGAGAAATCGGTTGGAAACTTTCCTCGTGTCAGCGCGCTGTAGGTGTCGCCACCGGCGCCAACCTTGTGTGAATGCTCTGAAAAGCTAATCACTTGCATATCACAGCATCTTCGCCCTGTCGGTTAAATTTCGCGTCTGTAGCACGTCATCTTCGTTGTGTAGCAATTTTAATGGCCAGTAGTGTATAAGCTTTATACTATTACGCAGTAAACTCTGGCGTTCAGTTCCAAAATGGTTCAAATGGCTCTGAGCACTATGGGACTCAACTTCTGAGGTCATTAGTCCCCTAGAACTTAGAACTAGTTAAACCTAACTAACCTAAGGACATCACAAACATCCATGCCCGAGGCAGGATTCGAACCTGCGACCGTAGCGGTCTTGCGGTTCCAGACTGCAGCGCCTTTAACCGCACGGCCACTTCGGCCGGCCGTTCAGTTCCACCATAGCGCACATACCTATATATTTACATTATCATTGCTCCCCTGTTGGTGTTCAACTGTATTCGTACTTTTACCGAAGTGCTACAGGCAGCCTTTTCGTACGTTACCACGTACACATTCAAGTGCTTATAGCTGCAGGTCCCTACGTAGAAGTTCTCTGCAGTTTATTATTTAGTTACTTCGTATTTTACTATCACCCTTGTGCTTTTCACAGCATCTGATGACTTTTTTAGAAGTTGAAAGAGGATATTAAGTTTGTATGGCCCGAGCCTGAAACAATATAACAGAAAATATCGTGAAATAAGCTATAAAACCGCAATGACTGAATTGCTACTTTACTTGACATCAACCGACTTTGACAAAACTTCTAAGTCAGTATCGTCATTTCTATACTACAGCATCCACAGAGCAGAACTGAAAGCAATGGTATTCCATATTACTCAACTATCCTCATTCACCCTATATGAAGTTGTCAGAGCCTTCAAGTGGAACATCTAACAGGGACAGGTACCCAGCTGTTGTCACGCACATTCTGAATATTTTATAGTGTGTAGAGTAGCCAATATCGAAATATCCATACCACGCAAATTACAGCTGCTATCAGCAAGAAACATAGGAGTTAGACAGTGATTCCCAACCTGAGGATGATTAAACCTGAGAGGCAAAATGAAATATTTCTGGGGGTAAAAACACGTAGGGTTCGATTATGTTTCAGTCACAAAACTACATTGTTTAAGAAAAAATGAATGTCATTACTTCATTAGGCTAATAGTTTGTAGGTAGGTACCTAATGCTAAAATTGTCAAATATGAGGATTAACGCATGACCTGATGTCGCAGAGACCACCGAGAATGTTTCAACGAAGTTATTTAAAATTCTCGCGCAGACGGCGCTGGCAACTTGACTGCAGCCGGCAGCCTCTTGGATCCACCGAGATATCGGCTCGCTCAGTGTTCTTCTTTCTCCAGCCGTTCGCTCATCGAACAAATCGGAAAGTCTGGTACAGCGCGCAGCGGAATTTGAATCCCCGCCAGATGTCATGGACGTCGAAGATCCCTATATTTCTCTGCACCATCACGCCGTAAGCTGCGGCGGCGCGCGCCTCCTGGCCCGTATTTAGAGTGAGGGCGCCACAGTGGAACACGTGGTTCCAGCGGCCAATAGCGGCGCCCCCGATAGAGAATTTAAGCGCCTGCCTCTCGCTCAGTCAGCGAGTCTAATCGTTGCGTGAGTCTTGAGATATCTTCTCGACAATAGACAGCGTGTTTACCGTTCTTTGTTTGCATTACTAGTGGACGTCTTGGATTCGTTTAGGTGTCTCTGTCACTCCGTTGCTTCTTGTGTGTTGTCGTAAGGTCTCTCCATCGTCCGTCGTTGTTTCGTGTCCGTCCTTTCCGTTCGTTTCGCGGGTCGCTCTCCGTTTGGTCCCCCGCGCTTCCTCGGGCACCCGGTGGTTACAACAGGTTACAACAGAAAGCGGATTGAGTAGGAGGTACATGAGTTTCGATATCTTGGACTTGGTACTCAATGAAATAATATCGATTTATTTCTTTGCACTGTAATTAGATGAATCGACCGCAATGCAATGGTGTTCCTACTCGTAGTTGCTTGTCTATGTTCGATACGTAAAAGGTGATGGCCTGAAAGAAGCATACTTGTTGTCGGAATCGTTCGGCACTTCTGCATGCGGCGAAGATGTCTTCAGGCGTACGTAAATTTTGTTGAAGAAAATGATATGCACTGGTACATACGTGTATGTACATGTTGGGCGTTCGCTTGGATTACGCACATTGGTGAAAGAACGTGTTCCAGATACAATGTTGAGCCACTGCCTTATACATCGCTATGCTTTGTCAGAGAAAATATTTGCACATCTAATTTGTTGAAAGTTGTCGCTCAGGTAGTGAGTATTCGAGGTAATGCAACAGACAGAGGAGTTCTCAAAAAGTTTTTCAAAGAGACTACTAGGATGGTTATCTCTTAGCATGGTGTTGCATGGAGCACTCGAGCTTCGACAAGAAAGTGCTTTGTTTCTGGTAACGGCGAGGACGGAAATGGAGAATGACTTACATGTCAAATAACACGTAATAGATTTATTTGGAAAATGGTATATCTTGCAGATTTGTTTGTTAAATTAAATACACTTAATCTTGGCTTGCAAGGAAACATGGCAAATATTCTGACAGCACAAAATAAAGTTGCCAGTTTTCTTCGCAGTTTCCACCTTTATCAAAGCGGACCTGAAGGTCAGGACATTTCGATGTTGCCAAAGCTTTCGATGTTACCAAAGCTGATAGTGAAGTTCTACATTAACAGTTAAACATGCTCATTCACACATTAAATAAGTCAGCACCTATTATCTGTAAGAAATTATACCAATAACTATTTTGCTGAACTGGAGAATCGACAAGTAAATGTCTGGGTTTTAAGACGTTTTTCAGTAATGAAGGAATCTTTTCAGAGAGTGAAGTTCAGGCCAAGGCAGAATTTCTTGGACTATATGAAGACAGCACACTGAAAATAGATTCCTTTAAAATAGAACTACAGAAAATGGATTTGCAACTATTGTGGCACCATAAAAATAAAATAATATAAATCGAGGAGCTCTTCAACTTAGCATGATTTGCGAAGTGCGTTGATTGAGACCAAAGGTTGCATAAGGTTGTCACAACCTCCGTTTTGCTGATGACACTGATTTTAGCCAACAGCGAAGATGAACTTGCTGAGCTACTAACAGGAATAAAGGACATTAGTCTAGCATATGGATTAGACATCAATCTCAGCAAGTCCAAAATCACGATAATTGATCGAGAAGAACAGATCCAGCTCACAGGTCGATTAAAGGAACTGGAAGTCTTGCATTCCTTCATCTATCTTGGCTCAGTCATCTGCATCACGGGAAGTTGTGAAGATGACATAAGAAGACAGATCACGCTAGGGCGAGTGCCTATGAAGAAGCTAACCAAGATTTGGCTGAGCAGAGCATCAACAAATAACACAAAGATGCGACTAGTTGATTCACTTTTCTGTCTTCTTTTATGTTTGCGAAACATGGACACGCAAGGCCAGAGACTTGATACTTTTGAGCTTTGGTGCTAGCGTAGGATGCTACACGTAAAATGGACCGAAAGAAGAACAAATGTGTTCATTATTGAACAACTCGATATCTCCAGACGCCTTTCTTCTGGAGTCACCGAAAAAATTCTCCACTTCTTTAGCCATATTGTGAGAAGAGATGGAGAAAATCTGGAGAAAATCTGGAGAAAATCTGGAGAAAATAATCTTGCAAGGAAAGATCGAGGCCACGAGACCAAAAGGAAGAGCAGTGAGTAGATGGATGGATCAAATCAAGAAGATCTCCGGTCTATCTCTTCAGCAGGCATTAAGATAAGATGGCAACCGTCCGGGATGGAGACACTTGGTTCATGGGGTCACAACGCTCAGCAATGAGCACAACGACTCATTATGATGATGATCCATCTCACTGACTAATGATTGATTGAATATAACATATTTGTAGAATGTTTATGAAAATGTTACGTACACTATGTGATCAAAAGTATCCGAAAAATAATTTACAAGTTCGTGGCACCCTCCATAGGTAATGCTGGAATTCAGTATGGTGTTGACCCAAACTTAGCCTTGATGACAGCTTCCTCTCTCGCAGGCATATGTTCAATCAGGTGCTGGAAGGTTTCTTTGGGAATGGCAACCCATTCTTCACGGAGTGCTGCACTGAGGAGAGGTATCGATGTCGGTCGGTAAGGCCTGGCACTTAGTCGGCGTTCCAAGGTGTTCTGCAGGATTCAGGTCAGGACTCTGTGCAGGCCACTTCATAACAGGGATGTTATTGTGTAAACACTCCGACATAGACCGTGCATTATGAGTAGGTGCTCGATCGTGTTGAAAGATGAAATCGCCATCCCCGAATTGCTCTTCAACAGTGGGAAGCAAGAAGATGCTTAAAACATCAATGTAAGCCTGTGCTGTGATATTACCACGCAAAACAACAAGGGCTGCAAGACCCCTCCATGAAAAACATGACCACACCATAACACCACCGCCTCCGAATTTTACTGTTGGCACTACACATTGGCACTACACACGCTGCCATATGACTTTCACAGGGCATTCACCATACCCACACCGTGCCATCGGATCGCCACATTGTGTACCGTGATTCATCACTCCACACAACGCTTTTCCACTGTTTAATCGTCCAATGTTTAATCTACTTACACCGTGCGAGGCGTCGTTTGGCATTTACCGGCGTGGTGTGTGGCTTTGAGCAGCCGCTTGACCATGAAATTCAAGTTTTCTCACCTGCCGCCTGACATAGTCCTTGCAGTGGATTCTGATTCTGATTCCTGTGTGATGGTGTGTGTAGATGTCTGCCTATTACACATTACGACCCTCTTCAACTGTCGGCGGTGTCTGCCAGTCAACAGACGAGGTCGGCCTGTACGCTTTTGTGCTGTACGTGTACCATCACGTTTGCACTTCACTATCACATCGGAAACAGTGGACATAGGAATGCTTAGGAGTGTGGAAATCTCGCGTGCAGACGTATAACAAGTGACGATCACCTGACCACGTTCAAAGTCCCCATTCTGCTCTCTCAGGATGTCTAATGGCTTCTGAGGTCGCTGATATGGAGTACCTGGCAGTAGGTTGGAGCACAATGCACCTAATATCAAAAATGTATGTTTTTGGGGGTGACCGGATACTTTTTATCACAGTGTATTTCCCTGTAATTTTAAAAATGTAAATATTCAAACAACATTTTCCAATCTAAAATTTATTTAGATACTGATCTCTTTCTGGTGTGTGTATTGTCTTCTGTATGATCTCATTCTGGGCTATTGGTCTTAGCATAGTTGGAAATCACTGAGATACAAGCTGTCAAAGATTGACTATGACTACACGTGAAGACATGAATCCTCCTGCATATTAGTAAAGATGCCGCAGAATATTGTAGATGGAATGAGAAGATGCAATTAGTACTGGTTAAATAATGGAAATAAAATACATTATGCACCCATGACAGTTCAAGTGCTGTAGACATGAAAGTCGATAACTGACCCTTGGTTAGGGATAAACATCTTTCACAGCGAGCACATCGAATGAAGGCAAGCTGAGCAGTCACCTTCGAAACATTATTTTCTAAACCACTCGCGAAACGGTATTCGGAAGGTGTCTGAGATGATCCAAGATGTTCATTGGTGTAATCACATTTGAACAAAGGAAATCGGATCATTTGTTTGGATCTATTTGCCGAAAATTGGAGGTGCACAAAGGATGGAATTCAAAGAAATTGTTCCCCTTGCCAGATTTCACCTGTGGACGACAACATTAACATATGTGTGATAAACCGAATAATACTTCTGAATGGACTGAAAAAGAAAAATTCCGCTGGTTATATCAATCCAATACATTTTGCATGGTCCAGCTTCTTGTGAAACTCTACATCTGCCATAACTTTCTCATTGTGTAGACCACTGCAAGAATCAACGAAAAGAATAATTCGAACTCTGCTGTGTAAATCTGGCCGTAACATCTGTTCCGAATCCCTTTGTCATGTTTGGTGATTTTCTAGCATATTCTTTCACATTTGGGAATTAAAGAGACATGCTTGCTAGAAATTTCCCACTGGGTTCAGAGACGAGAACATGCATGTGTGGGAGAAAGCCTTCCATTACATTTGTATGAACGGGTGGTTGCTGCAACTGAACCCACGCCACAATATATCGTCTTTGCTCTCTTAACGGCAGAGTTTCTTCCCTAATGTAACCGTTTAGCAAATCTTTCTGATCTACACTAATTTCTACTCAGGTGTAAAATTATATATTCTAATGAAACGCCGTACTTCCGCAACAAATTCATCAGCGTTTCTTTTCCAAACCAGTGACATCACCAACAAATCTGCTGCCAACTTTAAGCGTGGTCATCCGAGGAGTAATCTTGTTTTTTCTCTTGAGTCGTTGCACACATGTTTTCGAAGTTTTTTTATGTTAAGGAGCTGTTTAGATCTCATGTTTTCGCATTGCAATGAACTGATCACGTACTTAATTATTTATTCATTCTTATAACATCTTCCCGTACCTGCTATCTTGTTTTAGCGTCTTTTCGAAGATTTGCAAAACTGTCTTGTTTTTTATTCGACTTTTTTGTGCCATTACGGAAGTGAATTAGACTATAAGATACACGTCTAAGGCTACTACAGGAGGGCACAGCTGTGGAGTATCATATTCTCCTTGCTGCTTCGCGCAGATTTTTTTCTTCTGTCTTTGGTGGCGATGGATAACACGAGGAACCCCTTCTTCCGTTACTGGACGTAATGCTGGAGCGCTTTCCGAAGTCGGGTCATTTTCTAGCCGTATTGCTGGATCATCCCAAAAATGACTTTCAGTACCAATTCATCGACGACTTCTTCGTGTGTCATAAGAGCTCTATACACTTCGACAACAAGGACTTCGTCAAACAGCTGTTTTATAATATGGTCGAAAGCATGTGGTTTATCCTTGTTGGCCTTTCCTCTGAAAAAGCAGAAGAAATCCATTAACAACTTGACGAGTACAGTTGGTTTCATTTTGTAAGAGCCTGGCCATACAACACATCGCATTCACCTCCAATACGGAACTATCAGACCAGTTCTACATCTACTCCTTTCCTTGCGATTCATAGTCCCCTCCCCACCTTTACCACTCCCAACGGTCCATAGCACATCGAATTGCGTCATATGTCTTTTCTATATTCCGAAACATAAATAAATTTGTCTCGTTCAAAAGAAAGGGTACCTTTCCGCGTAAGAAGTAAAGTAAATTGCGTATACGACCACTGAGACCAAAATAAAACTGTCGTGATAAATATTTCATGCACCTTAGGACAGGCAGTCCAACTTACATCAGCCGCATTTGGGACAGGTTATGTAAGCTGGGTTGACTATCTTACGCTGCATGTAATACACTCCTGGAAATGGAAAAAAGAACACATTGACACCGGTGTGTCAGACCCACCATACTTGCTCCGGACACTGCGAGAGGGCTGTACAAGCAATGATCACACGCACGGCACAGCGGACACACCAGGAACCGCGGTGTTGGCCGTCGAATGGCGCTAGCTGCGCAGCATTTGTGCACCGCCGCCGTCAGTGTCAGCCAGTTGGCCGTGGCATACGGAGCTCCATCGCAGTCTTTAACACTGGTAGCATGCCGCGACAGCGTGGACGTGAACCGTATGTGCAGTTGACGGACTTTGAGCGAGGGCGTATAGTGGGCATGCGGGAGGCCGGGTGGACGTACCGCCGAATTGCTCAACACGTGGGGCGTGAGGTCTCCACAGTACATCGATGTTGTCGCCAGTGGTCGGCGGAAGGTGCACGTGCCCGTCGACCTGGGACCCGACCGCAGCGACGCACGGATGCACGCCAAGACCGTAGGATCCTACGCAGTGCCGTAGGGGACCGCACCGCCACTTCCCAGCAAATTAGGGACACTGTTGCTCCTGGGGTATCGGCGAGGACCATTCGCAACCGTCTCCATGAAGCTGGGCTACGGTCCCGCACACCGTTAGGCCGTCTTCCGCTCACGCCCCAACATCGTGCAGCCCGCCTCCAGTGGTGTCGCGACAGGCGTGAATGGAGGGACGAATGGAGACGTGTCGTCTTCAGCGATGAGAGTCGCTTCTGCCTTGGTGCCAATGATGGTCGTATGCGTGTTTGGCGCCGTGCAGGTGAGCGCCACAATCAGGACTGCATACGACCGAGGCACACAGGGCCAACACCCGGCATCATGGTCTGGGGAGCGATCTCCTACACTGGCCGTACACCACTGGTGATCGTCGAGGGGACACTGAATAGTGCACGGTACATCCAAACCGTCATCGAACCCATCGTTCCACCATTCCTAGACCGGCAAGGGAACTTGCTGTTCCAACAGGACAATGCACGTCCGCATGTATCCCGTGCCACCCAACGTGCTCTAGAAGGTGTAAGTCAACTACCCTGGCAAGCAAGATCTCCGGATCTGTCCCCCATTGAGCATGTTTGGGACTGGATGAAGCGTCGTCTCACGCGGTCTGCACGTCCAGCACGAACGCTGGTCCAACTGAGGCGCCAGGTGGAAATGGCATGGCAAGCCGTTCCACAGGACTACATCCAGCATCTCTACGATCGTCTCCATGGGAGAATAGCAGCCTGCATTGCTGCGAAAGGTGGATATACACTGTACTAGTGCCGACATTGTGCATGCTCTGTTGCCTGTGTCTATGTGCCTGTGGTTCTGTCAGTGTGATCATGTGATGTATCGGACCCCAGGAATGTGTCAATAAAGTTTCCCCTTCCTGGGACAATGAATTCACGGTGTTCTTATTTCAATTTCCAGGAGTGTACTTTCCGAGACAGTTACACTCTAAGACAAAGAGTGAGGAAGAGGAATAAAGACGCACCACGAAGGAATTATCAGAATGGAACGGAAATCGGTAGATGTGATGTGAATGTCCAGACAAACAAATGATCACAATTTCAGAAAAACTGAATGACTTATTCAATAGAAGGAGCTTCACAAGTTGTGGAAGTCAGTAACGGGCTGGTCCACCTCTGGCCCTTATAGAAGCAGTTATTGGGTTTGGCCCTGACAGAGTTGCTGATGTCAGCCTGAGGGATGTCGTGCCAAATTCTGTCCAATGGGCGCTTTAGATCGTCAACATCCCAAGTTGGTTGGAGGGCATTGCCCATAATGCTCAAAAAATTCTCAACTAGGGAAAGATTCGACAAGCTTGCTGGCCAAGGTAGGGCTTGACAAGCACGAAGACAAGTAGCGAAAGTTCTCGCTGTGTGCGGGAAGGCATCATCTTACTGAATTGGTGATAAGCCCAGGATGGCTTGCCATGAAGAGCAACAGAAAGGGGCATAAGATACCATCGACACTCTGTGCTGTAAGCGCAAATTCTCGCCATGAAAAGAAATGGAACCCGACATCATTACTAGTTGTCGGGCCGTATGGTGGGCGACAGTCAGTTTGCTGTCCCACCGCTGTCTGGGGAGTGTCCAGACATGCCTCTGGCCAGGAATCTTACTGAGTGGAGTAAAAGTGTCTTGAGTGATGGGTGTCGCCTAGAATTGAGCCCCGACGACCAGAGAAGACGTGTCTGGAGACACCCTGGACAGCATTGGGATACTAACCTGATCGTCGCCCGCCATATGGCCCGACAACCGGGACTCATCGCCAGGGGTACTACTTCTTTTCATAGAAGGACCCCTTTGGTTGTCAGCCGCAGCATCCTTACACCACGCCCCGTTTTGTTGCCGTTCGTGAAAAGCCATCCTGGGCTTACATTTCAGCAAGATAATGCCCGCCCGCACACGCCGAGAATTTCTACTGCTTGTCTTCTTGCTTGCCAATGCGCACCTAGGCCAGCATGGTCCCCGGATCTTTCTCCAATCGAGAATGTTCGGAGCATTAGGGGCATGGCTCTCAAATCATGCTGGGATGCTGACGATCTAACGCGCCAATTGGACAGAATTTGGCGTGGTATCCCTCAGGAGAATATGTAACATCTCTACCAGTCAGAGCCAAGTCGAATAACTGGTTGCATAAGGATCAGAGGTCGATCAACACGTTACAGACTTGCTCAGTTTCTAAAGCTCTTTCTCTTAAGCAAATCGTACAATTTTTCCGGAAATTGTAATGATTTGTTTGTCTGTACATGTTCTTCACATCTACCCTCCTCCCCCCCCCCCCCCCCTGTCCATTCGCATAATTCCTTCGTGACGAGGCGTCTCTTTGTTTTAGAGTGTACTTTGGTCCACCACCGTAGGTCAATTGTCAATTGTCAGCGGGTCTGGCTTGCTATGCTGAGGACTTGGATTCAATTCCTGGAACTGCCAAGGATCCTTCCGTGATGGGAGGACTGGAACTGGGTGCACTCAGACTCGTGAATAAAAAATTGTCGGGAGGGCGGTGTCCTGACCCCGTGCTCCTCTATGCCGCATCGAATTGGCGCCATAGGTTGAGGATGACACGGCGGTCGGTCGGACCCTGAGCTTTACTTTTATTTTGTCCACCTTGTATGAACCACATTCGCAGTGTTAATGATGCAGTACTGTTTGCTTCTACTGCAACCAGTACAACTATTGTGAAAGTAAGTCTGAAAACAGATAACATATCAAAATGAAAAATGTACAGCTCGGCAACGAAATCGTAGCATCAGTTCATGATTATTGTATTAACGGCAACTGGAGACAATGACTGGATGCACAGAAAAATAAATAGACGATTAAAAGTGGTCTGATAGGCTAAACATAGATTTCAACACTAACTTCCACTGTACCAGAAACAGAAAGCTTGAAATCAGTGTCTACCACTATGTCTGACCAACGGCAACAAATCGTGAACTTTTAATGCGGAAACCATTAATATCGGAAGTTCGTTTAGTGGAGAATGGAGAAAACAATGTTAAGAATTTCTAGGAGAGACAGGAGATCAAATAAAATTAAAATGAAATAGAGATAGGCAGAACATGTACCGAAGTATGTGGATGCTAAGTGAAGTGGGGAAGTTATTTGCTGAGTACTATAAAACATGCAAAAAAGTCTAGAATGTGTAACGCCGATGACCGTGACGCATGAAAAGGAGATCTTTATCTGACAGTGGATGTCAAACGACGAGTAACATCTGAAATATGCGGAGAGCAAAATTTTTTCTTCTGTTAAGTAGAACAACACAACATGAGATGTCACAGAGAATAAATTTACAATTTTAATTAAACGTCCGTCCAATACTAGGGCCGTAAGGGATGTTTTTGAACAGAAGATAGAAAAAAAAATCTCGTGGGGGGGGCCCCAACAAGACTCACCGTTCTTCATAGTCAGAAAATTTTGTTATCGGTCTGGAACACTTCCACCGACGTTATACAGCCGCATATGGTGCCTCGAATTCGAGACTGCAGGAAGGTCCTAAAATAGATGCTTCGCAGAAAGCCATAATGATGAGACGCTCGAGATTAAAATCACTCGTGTTACTGAAACTTTCTGGCAGATTAAAACTGTGTGCCGGACCGAGACTCGAACTCGGGACCTTTGCCTTTCGCGGGCAAGTGCTCTACCATCTGAGCTACCCAAGCACGACTCACGCCCTGTCCTCACACCCGCCAGTAGCTCGTCTCCTACCTTCCAAACTTTACAGAAGCTGCATGGTTCGCAGGAGAGCTTCTGTAAAGTTTGGAAGGAAGGAGACGAGGTACTGGCAGAAGTAAAGCTGTGAGGACGGGGCGTGAGTCGTGCTTGGGTAGCTCAGTTGGTAGAGCACTTGCCCGCGAAAGGCAAAGGTCCCGAGTTCGAGTCTCGGTCCGGCACACAGTTTTAATCTGCCAGGAAGTTTCATATCAGCGCACACTCCGCTGCAGAGTGAAAATCTGTTTCTGGAATCACTTGTGTTACTGCTCGAAATTTATCGTAGAAAGTCAACGATGCGGGAGCTCGAGTAGAATAATCGAAGACTGCAATACAAAATATGGATTGGGATAGCTGGTCGCGCGTGACTGGTACAACACGCCCCACTCCTTGCGTTCGGGCAGACGGAGACTCGAAACCGTTTGGAGATTTCGCCTCGCTCCGCTGACCTAATTAGCTTATTGCGCTTCATCGAGATCGTGAAGAGCAGGGAGAAAGTTATTACGCCCACCGGGACGGACGCCACAGTAATACTATTCCCGTTAGTGTTTCTGGCGTGGTTTCAACTTTCATATATTCGTTCTGACTAAATTTTCGCCTGATTACAGGGTGTGGAACAATGCATGCGGAAAGACACGCAAAAATCATCTACAGATAAATCTATCAAACGGAGCGACTTTAGTAGTGCGTATGTGTGTGCGTGCGCGCGCTGACATTTGATGCACAGCATGTACGTGCCCCTGCTTCAGGCGGAGCTGTGCTGCGCTGATAATGAATGAGACGCAGGTCCAGCTGCCTAGTGGTACGCTAAAGTAATTTACGTAATTGTCTCGCCTGAATGCGTACTGTATGCTATTTACACACATTTATCAGCTTCCTTAGCCAAGGTCACTAAAACAAGCGTGCGTGGTAGCGTTCAAACCGAGGTAAGGGTGGGGATGGGGGGTGGGGGAGTCAGTTCAAATCCTCCTCGAAGAAAAAATTTTCGCCGCCAGGGTGTCAGTAGGTTCGTAGAATATCGTCGACATACCGCTGCGCCGCGGCTGATAACCATAGGGGTCGTGCTGTGGAAAGAAATGACACCCCAGACCATCACTCCTGATTGTCAGGTCGTATGGATAGCGAAAGTCAGGTTGGCAGCCAATCGCTGTCCAGGGTGTCTCCAGATACGTCTTAGCTCATCATCGGCGCTCATTTCGAAGCGGGACTCATCACTGAAGACAGTTCGACTCCAGTCTTACATAAAATTTGTTAAAATTTTCCTCTTCCCAATAACGTTTTAGTTTTAGATCAAGACAACAGCCTGCCTCCACGTGGCGAGCAAGGGCAACGGTGCGATTGGAAGTGAGAGTTGGCGTGGACCAGACTGGACCACTGACCCTACAACCCATCGCAGCGCCCAGGTGACTCAAAAATAAATTAAGATGAACAAAGTTACGACCTGTCGTAAGTTAGAGGATGGGACATAAACAATCAGCAGCAAGAGAAAAAAAAGAGATTCCAGGCCCTTTGGTTTTCATCCGTGGCACGCTTACAGCACAGTGGTCCGTCGACATTGTTCTACGCCCCCTCTTGTTGCCCTTCACGGCAAGTCAGTCCTGGGCGTACATTTCAGCAAAATAACATCCCGCCAGCACAGGTCGAGAGTTCCTGCTGCTTGTCTTCGAGCTTGCCAAACCCTACTTCGACTGGCAAGGTCGCCAAATCTCTCCCCAACTGAGAACGTTTGGGGTACTATGGGCAGTGCACTCCAACAGTCTCGGAATTTTTACGATCTAACGCGCCAGTTGGACACCGTTTGGCACGATGTCCCTCAGGAGGACATCCAGGAAGTCTATCAATCAATGTCAAGCCGAACAGCTGCTTGCATAAGGGACAGAGGTGGATCAACGCGTTAATGACTTGCTTAATTTGTGGCGCTCTTTCTCTTGAACAAATCATCCAGTTTTTCTGAAATTGTAATCATTTTTTCGCCTGTACATTTACTTCACATCTACCGGTTTCTGTCCCATTCCGATAATTCCTTCGTTGTACGTCTTTCTTTGTCTTAGAGTGTAATGTGAAATAAATATTATCCACAACAGAATTGGTTGCATAATACTTGCACGAATCTTTTACAGAAGAATGGAAAGCTACTGAAATGAAGGAATACGTGAGGAAATACTGACTCCAGGAGTTATCTTAGAAAACGGAGAAAGGAAAAACTTACATTTATAGAATTTTTAGATTTTGAGAAAGCCTTTGACAACATTGACAGGGACAAAATATAGGGTGCGAATAACTATCAAGAACCCGTAGGAGACTAAGTATAAACAGCTGAAAAAAGTGCAGTTTATGTAAGAAGAAATGAAACTAGATCAAAGAAAAGGTTATCCTAATGAGGCCTGTGAAGAATATGATACTTAGGTCAGTAACAGTAAAACAAATTGCTTGGAGATTGGCAAAGGAGGTAAAGTACTTGACAGTAATGTAAGACAAATTAAAGTTGGACAAGTGAGAGATTTCAACTAGGTACGAAGCATATTAATGGCAGATCTAAGAAGGTCAAAGCTCGAGTTCCTATAACGACGGGAGCTTACAACAGAAAGAGGAATTTAGCCGGTGGAAAGCTGTATGAAGAGCTCAGGAAAAAACTAGCCATCTGTTCTCTGCTGGAGCTGACGTATGAACACTGAAGATAGAGGAAGAAAGGAGATTGGGCTCATGTGAATGTGAAGGAAGTCTGAAAGCATCAAATAAGTGCAGAGACTAATGAAATGGTGTTGGAAAGAAAAGAGGAGAGAAGAAGACTATTGCAAGTTATAAGGGAATGAAAGAAGAATTGTTCATCTATCTTCCTGCCAGATTTGCTAAGTTGTTCTAGTGTATGAAAGTTAACATGATAAGGACAAGCAGTTGGAATGTATATTTCAAGAACAGAACAAAACTTTTGTATATTACGCTGGAGTTATTTTGGAACCACGTAACAAAGACGCAAGCACGGGTTCGAAAATGAACTGAGTCGTTCAGGACATGGCACCATTAAGGAATACGTATGCGACTGTGACAGGAAACTAAATAAGCAATAAAATAAACAAATAAACAATAAAGTATAGTTGCTAGTCCTTTATGCCGAAGCATCGACGGAGTTACACAAAGAATAATTGTCTTAGTCACATGTTGTGATGGGACAGTTGAATGGAGAATGCATTGGAATGATTACTGTGTGGGAGGAGAATGAAAGGGAGGAGTAGAAGAATATGGAGAGCGCAGCAGGAGCAGAAACACATGTGAGAACAACCATCTGAAGGCCTCCAGTCAGAACACACAATACTGTATAATTCAGAGAAACTAGAAACAGTCGAAGGACATAGAAGGGAAGCTCTGGATCACAAGGGAATGAGGCAGGGCTGTAACCTCTCTCTGGTGTTACCCAGTGTGTATATTGAGCAAGCAGTGAAGGAAAGCAAGGAGAAATTTGAAAACAGAATTAGAGTTGTGGGAGATGAAATAAAAATTTTAAGATTTGTCGATGGCATTATAGTTCCGTCAGATACGGCAAAGAACTTGCAAGAGCATTTGAACAAAATTGACAATGCCGTACAAAAGGTCCTATAAAATGAAAATTAACAGAAGTAAAACAAAGGTAGTGGAATGTTGTCAAATTAACTCAGGCGACACAGAGGGAATGAGGAGGAGGAGGAGATTAGTGTTTAACGTCCCGTCGACAACGAGGTCATTAGAGACGGAGCGCAAGCTCGGGTGAGGAAAGGATGGGAAAGGAAATCGGCCGTGCCCTTTTAAAGGAACCATCCCGGTATTTGCCTGTAGCGATTTAGGGAAATCACGGAAAACCTAAATCAGGATGGCCGGAGACGGGACAGAGGGAATGAAATTGGCAAATAAGACACTACAACGACAAGATGAACTGTGCTATTTGGGCTGCAAAATAACTGACGATGGACTAAATGGAGACGGTATAAAATGCAGGTTTGGAATTGCAAGAACAGCTTTCACAAAAAAATTGTTAACATCTCATACAAATTTAAGTGGTAGGAAATCTATTCTGATAGTATTTGTCTCGGGTGTTGCCTTATACGGAAGTGAAACGAGAGCGATAATTCAGAAAAGAAGAGAGTAGAATTTTTTTTTTTTTTTTTTTTTTTTTTTGCTACAGAAGAATCTTGAAAATTGCATCAATTAACGGGAATGCAGTAGTGTGGGAATCGTGATGTTTCGTCAGATGAATACCCAGTCGTTTTTAAGACGCAATGCAAGATGGGAGCGCAGTTAAAGGAAATTTAAAACCTCGGTATGTGCTAAGAGGTTGGGTATGCGGGGCGAACGCCGAAAGTCAACACAAACACGGGACACACTAAGGCCCCGACACAACCGAAGAGGACCAACGTCAGAAGTTATCGATTATCGGCGACTGAAGTAGCATTAACTCGGTACCTCTGTTACTCGACGAGGGAGAGAGTACGATTCCAAGAAGAATCTAAGCGAAAACGTCCATCTCTACTTACAAAGTCACATGCTAATAACGCTATCCCAATAGCAAGCTAACGCTATGCAACAGTACATGTGCTCGGCTGTTGTGTGTGTGTGTGTGTGGTCTTTCTGCGTACTCCCCGATTGCAATTGTGTCTTCAAAATGACTGAGTGTTTGTCGAAGATGTTACACGGCTGCATTACTGTAAGTTGTTCGAGCATTTTATACGCCTCGAGCAATTCAAATTTCACAGCTCTTGAGGAGGTACTGAATCGAGGTGAATCGTCAGTTCCTTAACAGTGGGAAGTGTGTGTGTGTGTGTGTGTGTGTGTGTGTGTGTGTGTGTGTATGTGTGTGTGAGGGTAGGAGGTAAATATTGTATGCAAAGACCAAGGCTTTACTACGAGGGGCGTTTGAAAAGTCCGTGCAAAGCCCGAGAGATGGCACCACCGGCGCGTATCGAGGTCATATTTAGTTATTAGCATCTTTGGAAAATCGTACACCAAGTTTCAGCCATATTGGTCTATTTCTTTGTATTTGGCATTTGTGGGAATCTGGGAAGTCGAGTGATTGTCAAAAAGTGGACGAAAAAGAATTTCGTGTGGTGATTAAACATTACTTTATGAAAGGCAAAACGCCTCAGGAGACTGAAGAGAAGCTTGATAAACATTACGGTGACTCTGTACCTTCGATTAGAACAGTTTATAAGTGGTTTCAAAATTTTGGGAGTGGCCATATGGGCACAAGTGATGCTGAACTTTCTGGGCGCCCTGTGGAGGTTACGTCTCCAGAAATCATTGATAAAGTCCATGATATGGTGATCGACAACAGGAGAGTTAAGGTGCGTGGGATTGCTAGTGCTGTGGACATCTCGAATGAACGGGTACATAATATTTTGCATAAACAGTTGGACCTGAGAAAGCTATCCGCAAAATGGGTTCCGCGATTGCTCACGCTTGACCAAAAACGGAATCGTGTGAGGTGTTGCAAGGACGGTTTGCAGCTGTTCAGGACTTTAAGCGTCGTTTCGTCACTGTGGATGAAACACAGATACATTACTATACTCCTGAGACGAAAGAACAGTCGAAACAATGGGTTACCAAGGGAGAATCTGCACCAAAAAAGTCGAAGACCATTCATTCGGCCGGAAAGGTTATGGCAACTGTCTTTTGGGATTCGCAAGGGGTAATCCTCATCGATTATCTGGAAAAGGGTAAAACTATTACACTATTACAGGTGCATATCATTCATCGTTAGTGGACCGTTTGAAAACCGATCTGCAAGAAAAAACCCGCCGATTGTACGGCAAGAAAGTTCTTTTCCATCACGACAATGCACCAGCACATTCCTCAGCAGTTGTGGTCGCAAAATTAATGGAAAGAGGATTCCAACTCGTTTCACTTCCCCCCTGTTCTCCAGACTTGGCTCCCTGGGACTACTATTTTTCCCCAATTTGAAGAAATGGCTGGTGGGATGAAGATTTTATTCAAACGAGGAGGTTATTGCACCAACCAATAGCTGTTTTGTTGACTTGGACAATTCTTATTATTCGGAGGGGATCAACAAATTAGAACAGAGTTGGACAAAGTGTATAAGCCTAAAAGGAGACTATGTCGAAAAATACAAAAGGATTACCCCAAACAAGTAAGTAGTTTCTATTTTTGCACGGACTTTCCAGACGCCCCTCGTACAGCTAGCAGGCTGCGGAAATTGTGGTATCATAGAAGATATCAACTGAGGCCCTGACTATCGCTCGTGCGTTAGGCAAGAGAGTTTCTCTCCCTGTGAAGATCTTGTTCTTATTGTATTAGCTGGCCTTAATTGCTTTGTACATTTAGGGAAAGCTACAAGTTAAGCTTTTGTTTACAGTATTTACTTGTTCGCTAATCATTTCTGCTCTTGCCCACCTTTCGTACGATTACTGCTGCTGCGCCATGATGTAGCCCACCTCTCCTTACGGTTGTGTACGAAATAGTGCACAACAGAAATTGTGTAGAGACAAAGGGGATTGCTCAAGGATAGAGCGACGTGGGCAGCTGCATCAAAACTGTCTTCGTACTCGAGATAACAATAGCCTCACGGAAGACTTTTCACCTTGGCCTTGCTTTGACTGGGTACGAGAATCACGGCTTGTACGCCAGGTGTGTGACCTTGAGAGAGATTTGAGCGCCGCTGGCCATGCCGGTGCTTCGGAACGGAGAAACGGCCCGTTATAGGGACCAGTGCTGAGTGGCTGTGTCGGCATGTTGCTCTCTCTCTCTCTCTGCCGCTGCCGTGTACGACTCTCTCACAGGTGTCCGTGTCCTGTTGATTTACTGCTGGGGTCCGCCGCCATTTCTCCGCCGCCGGCTTAAAGGTACCGTGTTCCCGCCGTCGCTTGTTTCATTACCGCGTCCTCCGGCAACACAGTGCGAGCCGGTGACGGGAACGACGGGGCGCTATTCCGTCCGTCCTGTCGTTATTGTTTAAAACGTCCGGGGCCACAAAATATTAAAGTTCCACCGTAACGAACTCTAAGTAGGTAACAGCCGGCCCTTGGTGCTATCGCTACGGCATTCTGGCTGTACCGCAGGAGACAGAGTGGCTCAGTCCATGTCACTCAGCTGCAGTTGTATACTCCTGTAGTGTATTTTCACGACATGCCGCTGTTGTAGCTCCTCCCTACTTCACTAGTGAAACGGGACATTAATTTCAGCCGTCTTCCTTCTAGTATGTGGCACAGTGAAGAAGCGGGTAGTCATTCAGCCCGCGAAAGAGGACGAGAAAGTGGGTACCTCACTTATGATGGCATACGTAGACTTATCGTTTTTACGTCGTATCTTTCCTAACAGTAATCAGAATGAGTGTTCACGGATGAGGAAATAAGAATGAAAGAATTTACAATCGGTTTGCGTTGGATATTTTTGCTTCGAAATTATTCGAGCTTTCTCTTTAGCGATTGTATATAGCTGAACACCAACTCTTGTCTATGTTCTTATATGATCCTCAATGGGCTGTCTTACCAAAAGCAATCTGAGCGATAGAATTTCAGTGTTCACAGTAAATGCTCCATTGTTTCCTGTTAGATCTACTCCATGTTCAATCGAATCCCCGTGATTTTCTGACAACGTATTTTAGTGAAATAGCCAGTATTACTGAAAAGGACGGAAGGACCATTCAAAGAAAAATGAGAAACAAAGTTTTAGAGTCTCGTCGATTATGAGATAATTTGTTTTCCTATTTCTTCACATTTTTCCTGTAATCATTTCGATTTACTTTCCCTGTTCTTCCTAATGATTTTATTTCTGAGTGCGATATATTGCTACATACCTTTCTTTCCCTAAATATTTTTGTGTCAACTTCCAGTTGAATTATTTCTTCTGTTACCCAATGCAGTTACCTTCCTAGTACGTACATTTCTCTGTCAAACATCTGTGACTGCCTTTCCGCTTCAACCGAATCTTCAGCTGTCGTCCTTAGTAACGCAGTATATACAGCCTCACATAATGTTAAGCGCTCATCATCAGCACTGCTCAAAACTACACTCTCACACTTCTTTGCACACTGATTCTTTCTCGCAGTTCTCTGAAATTTCTTGAACTAATTGTTTACTCCTGTGTTCGCCTTACGCTCCAATATACGATTTCGGGAACTGTCACAAATGGTTCAAATGGCTCTGAGCACTATGGGACTTAACATCTGAGGTCATCAATCCCCTAGAACGTAAAACTACATAAACCTAACTAACCTAAGGACATCACACACATCCATGCCAGAGGCAGGATTCGAACCTGCGACCGTAGCAGTCGCGCGATCCGGACTGAAGCGCCTAGAACCGCGCCGGCCGGCACTGTCACAGTGATGTAATCCATTGGATTTCTTCTTGTCTCTCTAGACATTTCCAATTACCCCACCGCGGCCGGCACTGTATCACGGTGATGTAATCCATTTGATATTTTCTTGTCTCTCTAGGCCTTTCCAGTTACACATCCTCCTCTTGTGATTTTTCAACAGTGTATTCACAGTTACCAGCTGAAATTTGTAGCAGAAGTCTTTCTCCTCTCTCAGTCTTACTACTGAACGCATATCGTTTTCGTCTTCCTTTACATATTGAGTTACCCGTTGAATGTTGTTGTTTTGGTGTTCAGTCCGAAGACTGATTTGACGCAGCTCAATGCTTCTCTACTCTATGGAGGCCTCATTTTAGAATAACTGCTGTAACCTACATCCTTAATTTCATTTCTGTATTCATGACTTGGTCTCTCTCTCTGCAATTTTTACCCCTCACACTTCCGCCCAGTATTAAGTTAGTGATCTCTTGATAACTCAGAATGTGTTCTTCCAACAGAGCCCTTCATTTAGTTAAGTAGTATCACAAATTTCTTATCTCCCCAGTTCTCTCCTGTACCTCCTCATTGGTTACATGATCTACCCACCCAATCTTAGCGTCCTTCTATAGCATCACACTTCAAAAACTTCTATTCTCGTCTCGTGTGAACTGCTTGTCGTCCATGTTTCACTTCCATATAAGGCTACTATCCAGACAAATACATTCAGGAAAGAGTTCCTAACAGTAAAATATTCGATGTTAAAAATCTCCACTTCAGAAACACTTTTCTCCCCATTGCCAGTCAGCATATTGTATTTTCTCTACTTGGATCAACATAAATCGTTTAACTCCCAAAATAGCAAAACTCATAAACTGCTTTTAGTTTCTTGTTTCGTAACCTGACTCCATCAGCATCGCCTGATTTCATTCGGCTGCATTCTCATTACCTTTGTTCTCCTTTTGTTGATGCTCATCTTATATCCTGCTTTCACGGCACCGTCCATTCCGTTCAGCTGCTCATCCAAGTCCTTTACTGACTGTGGCAGAATTACAGTGTCTCCTCACCCTGGGTTCCTGACGTCTGCATATATGCTTGTCTGAAGGACATTGTAATGTAAGATAGAGACGCTGTATAAACACAGACATTGTAATAATCAATGACATTAAAAATTGCATTCAGCTTACCTTATACATGAAAAGTTTCAAAACTCAGAATGTGCCGCTCTTCTTGAATCACCCAGGCACATCTGCCAGTAGTGACGCCGAAGTGACACTGATCTTGCCCCAGCGAATTGTGAAGAAGCCTACAACAAAACTGACAACTGCCATGAAGCGGACAATTTGTGGCGTAGAGATGTGACGTTTTTCGTGCACGTTTGGGCAATTCACGTGTATTTTTCACTGACAAAAAATTAAAATTGCAGTTTAGCCTTGCGAACTTTTCTTGCCGGCGTGCGATGTCTGTCCTCTCGGTTGCTACTCACACAGCACCGAGTGGTGGCGACTACCGCCCTCTCGGACTCATCAACTCTGTGTTGGCATCAGAGTCGTAGGATCCCGACACGTGTTGGTAGATGTCTGTCCTTCTCGCGCGAGGGACAAGACGATGTTCTCACGAATAACGAACAATCAAATGCGGTTTACCAACAAGAAATTGGCTGTATAATCTTCGTTTGTATACTGACTGAAGATGACGTCACTTAAGTATTGTGTGCAGTCGCACTTAAATGGTTACAGTTTTCACAACCAAGTCAGTTGGACGTTTCTTGCGTGCCGTCTTCATGGTGTTCCAATTTTGGTAGCCAACAATGTGTATTGGTGCACCTCATTTGACAGACCGGTGGAACGATATCCTACCTGGTAATGGAAGCTGACAAAATGGTCACTGCCGAAGTAAGCTGAATCAGAGCCATTAGCGAGCGTCCATACTTTGATAGAAGTCGGATTGTAGCCTATCGCGATTGCGGTTTATCGTATCGCGACATTGCTGCTCGCGTTGGTCGAGATCCAATGACTGTTAGCAGAATACTGAAAGGTGGGTTCGGGAGGGTAATACGGAACGCCGTGCTGGATCCCAACAGTCTATTATCACTAGCAGTGGATATGACAGGCATCTTATCCACATGGCTGTAACGGATCGTGCAGCCACGTCTCGATCCCTGAGTCAACAGATGGGGACGTTTGCAAGACAACAACCATCTCCACGAACAGTTCGATGACGTTTGCAACAGCGCGATCAGCTCTGAGACCACGGCTGCGGTTAGCCTTGACGCTGCATCACAGACAGGAGCGCCTGCGATGGTGTACTCAACGACGAACCTGGGTGCATGAATGGTAAAACGTCATTTATTCGGATGAAACCAGGTTCTGTTTACAGCATCGTGATGGTCGCATCCGTGTTTGACGACATGGAGGTGAACGGAGATTGGAAGCGTGTATTCGTCATCCCCATAATGGCGTATCACCCGGCTTGATGGTATGGGGTGCCATTGATTACACGTCTCGGTCACCTCTTGTTCGCATTGACGGCACTTTGAAGAGTGGACGTTACATTTCAGATGTTTTACGACCCGTGGCTCTGCCCTTCATTCGATCCGTGCGAAACCGCATATTTCAGCAGGATAATGCACGATCGCATGTTGCAGGCCCTATACGGGCCTTTCTCGATATATAAAATGTTCGACTGCTGCCCTGGCCAGCATGTTCTCCAGATCTCTCACCAATTGAAAACGTCTGGTGAATGGTGGCCGAGCAGCTGGCTCGTCACAATACGTTAGCCACTACTCTTGATGAGTGGTATCGTGTTGGAGCTGCATGGGCAGCTGTACCTGTGCACAGCATCCAAGCTCTGTTTGACTCAATGCCCAGGCGTATCAAGGCCGTTATTACGGCCAGAGGTGGTTGTTCTGGGTACTGCTTTCTCAAGATCTATGCACCCAAATTGCGTGAAAATGTAATCACATGTCAGTTCTAGTATAATATGTTTGTCCAATGAATACCCGTTTATCATCTGCATTTCTTCTTGGTGTAGCAATTTTAATGGCCAGTAGTGTATATACTGAGAATATCTGTCTTCTGTCATTTCCATTCATCTTTAAACGAGTGTGACGACGGATCTCGGGACTGCCTGTTTTTACGAAAACAGCTACTGCACCTGCAAACGTTCTCCGTATCACGAAAAATTAGCGAAGGTTAACGGTGTTGACTCTACGATTCTGCCGAACTGAAGAGTTGTGCTGACCTAGGACTGGCACACCGTCATAATTAAATGTGGTGCTTTTCCGGGTACTTCAGAGAGACACCGACCAAAGCAGAGACAGGCTGCGACTTGGCCCGCACAGCCTACAACGTGTAAAATTTGGCACGCCGTGGCCGGTCCTGATCTAGCCTCTTTCAGCCTGACTCAAAAAGGAAAGCTGGACAAGTTTCACGATTACCAGATATGGAAATAGCGACTTAGCTGAGCTCAGGAATTTTTGGCTGTTTGATCCCCGCCGATGTACGCCGTATTCTACAAACACTCAATGCCTTGCCCGTACTGGGGCGATATATTGCAGTGTGCTGGCTGTGCCGCGCGGTAACTCAGCCGTGACGCAGCAGAATTCGCTTAGAAACCAGCTCCACCGGCAGCTGTGCGTCAGGTGTGTGCCCACCATTTGCCTGTCTCTCTCTCTCTCTCTCTCTCTCTCTCTGTCTCGGCTACGCTCAGTGAGCGCAAAGATCGCGACCGGAATAGAAAAGGGGAGAATCAGACAGTAAAAAAAAAAAAAGGAACGTCACGGACTCTCTAGGTTTCACGCAAGGGTGGCGAACTTTCTTCCAGCAGTGGCGCGCAACGTACTCCGTGAACGATGCAGACGATTTCCTGTGTGTTTGCCTAGGTATCCATCGCTCCTCGCCTTTTGCGCTGCGACTGCACCGGAAGACCTGGCATCCGCACGAGCTGTCATCTGCTGTCAACCAAACTGAACAACGCTCAACACCAATGGAGAAACGTAAATGACCAGAAAGATCGTACAATGGTCTTACATACAGTGTTACCTCCACAGGACACTGTGTCCGTCTGACTGCGCTATAGACGGTTAGAGATATGAGGAAATATGATCTGTGTACACTTTTACTGTTTGAGTTGTCTGTAAATGTGTGCCAGTTCCTAAATTTGTAGCGGTCCAGTTATATACTTCTTTTTATTCCCCTCCAAAACCTAAACTTCATATGTAAGACTAGAATTATGAAATTTTAAGTTCTTGCTGAGTGATTGAAGAAGGGCGACAAGTACGATAAAATAATTTTTAATAATTTTGAAAAAAATTGTTTCATGTTACCCTCTAATAACGTCCGAGCTGCCACTTGCTTCGCATTGCGGGGAACGCAGCACCCGGGAAACGTGTGTATGTCGTCTGACCATGCTTGGCTTGTTGTTGCCACAGAAGGTACGGAATCCAGTTAATTTTGGTCCACTGCATACGATTCTGCCAACGGCACATGAAAACTGTTGTGGACGGCAGGCTACGTTCGGGGCCTGAAGACGCCACCATGTGTTGTCGAAACTGGTAGCAAGTATAAAAACGAATAAACGACGGTAGATCCAAACACAGCCGCTGTTCTCTGTTACTATTCAAGTACTACGTGTCCAGATGTAGCCCGACTTTCCTTCATGGATTTCCAGAAACATGTGAGTGTAGTGGAGGCACCGAGCAATGGTCTACGAGGCACAGCATCTAGAGTCCGACTGTCTCGAAAGAACCAAGAAAAACTTGATATTTTAAGTCAGTCACTTCATTGTATTCATTCGGGACTGACCTGTTTATAATTGCGCCAAAGCTACTGCAGTTATTGCTAGTAGCAATTATTTTTTGAAGACTAGTAGGGACGTTAGTTCTACGACACACACTGCCTGTAGTGTTATTGGAAGAATGTAAGGTCCTCTACAGACGTAACATTTGTTTTACAGCAACTGATACTACAGAGAAAAAGGTTCAATTTCTGCCCTTCCTAAGCTGTGTGAACACTTATGGTGTGGTGGGTAGCATGAAATTAAGGGAAATACTCACTGACTGCAACGTACCTCTAAATTTGTTGCATGCAATTAAATCGCTATACGATAACACTAAAATTGGTAGGAACGAAGAGCTATTGACTGTAAATCAGGGACTAAAACATGGGTGTGGTCTCTCACCAGATCTTTTTGTGACATCGACGATGTTTCTGTAAGAGCATGAAAGTTTAACAGGACGCAGAGGATGCACCATGGAACAATTTGAGGTAGGGACCCTGGGCCAGAGAAGCGAGCTTAAGGGGATAAAATGAATAAAATCACATTACTGTGTGCATTTTTACTTACATTAGTTAACCCTCAAATATCATCATTGACACAATGAACGTACCATTTGTATTGTATCTTACAAAGTGTGCCGAAACTGACAGCCATCAACCTCAATGCAACAAGACTCTGACGCACCCTGACAAGTATCCCTGGTGTGTTTCGAATAACATCACAGGCAGCTGCAATTCTGGCAGCTAACTCCATCTTCATGCCCCTGGGGTCTCATACACAAGTGACTTTAGATATCACCATAGGAAATAATCAAGGGGATTCAGGTTAGATGACGTCGCAGGCAGTGGAATAACACCTCCCCTTCCAATCCAGCGAGCAGGAAATACTGTGCCGGTACTGCTCCATCTTCTTATACTGTACGTCTCTGAATAGCACTGAGTAATGGACAAGTAAAGTAAACAAAATCTGCATCATGACTTCCTAGTAATCAGACTGGTCCTCTTTTTCCTCGCAGGAAGTAAAGAATGTAAATGTAAATGTAAATAAACAGCACAGTATGTGTAAACTTGTACGCTTGTTAGTTGTAAATAAGCAGGAAACAGTAATGCTAGACAAAGCAGTAGACAAGTTTTCCTCCGAATATCCTCCGTGTGGTGTGCGTACTGTAAGACCTTCGGTACACAGACCATCAGATTATTTGACTTGTCGCTCCAACGAAGTAGGCGAGTGTCAGCATTATGTCTCGTGGTCTTATCGTGGCGTGTTTATCTTCTGCCGTTAGGTCAGACGATAGAAATGTCCCTTGCACGCTTAGAGTAGCAGATTGACGGTGACCAAAATTGACAATCTGATGTTCCTTTGGTATTGGTACGTTAATCTTATTCTCACATATCTCTGATACTTGACAAAGTGTCTATACAATTATCTTCATGGCTATGTACAGGAATATGATAATCTTATTAGGCGCAGACTGAAACTTGACTATAGACTGATGCAGACTGACTAATCGGAGGTCTGTACACTCGTTATAATACTTTCGAGCGTTCAGGTATCACTGCGCGAGTGTGATCCGCGAGGAGAAAAGGTTCTACGTTAGCAGCAGTCTCATTGGCTGCGTTACATATTAATACACGGATCGGCGGAAGCAGAATTTGGTCCGTCTCTAAGACAGCGCCATCTCGTAGTGCGGAGACGGACGAGTGCTGCGACTGCGCTGTTTTGCTTAGCGGGGCGCGCTCTAGTGGGAAAGTTGTGTACGCGCTGACTACGTGGAACTATGTACACAACGCTCTGACTCCAGGTTCCCTATCTCAAATAGTTCAGTGGAGCATTCTCTACGTCCTATTACATTTTCGCACATTACTACGGAAACACCTTGTATGTCAATGAAGTTATAGAAGAATGGAATTCAAAAACCGCAAGAAACTGTACGTAGGAAGGAATAAACTTATTAGCACTATTATATTTGCAGACGACCAAGTTCTCCAGCAGACAATGAAGGCGCTTTACAAGAGAATGTGTTTAAATTGAATAGCCGTTCTCAAACTTACCCATTGCTTGTTGTTGTTGTTGTGGTCTTCAGTTCTGAGACTGGTTTGATGCAGCTCTCCATGCTACTCTATCATGTGCAAGCTTCTTCATCTCCCAGTACCTACTGCAACCTACATCCTTCTGAATCTGCTTAGTGTATTCATCTCTTTGTCTCCCTCTACGATTTTTACCCTCCACGCTGCCCTCCAATGCTAAATTTGTGATCCCTTGATGCCTCAGGACATGTCCTACCAACCGATCCCTTCTTCTAGTCAAGTTGTGCCACAAACTTCTCTTCTCCCCAATCCTATTCAGTACCTCCTCATTAGTTACGTGATCTACCCACCTTATCTTCAGCATTCTTCTGTAGCACCACATTTCGAAAGCTTCTATTCTCTTCTTGACCAAACTAGTTATCGTCCATGTTTCACTTCCATATATGGCTACACTCCATACAAATACTTTCAGAAACGACTTCCTGACACTTAAATCTATACTCGATGTTAACAAATAACTCTTCTTCAGAAACGATTTCCTTGCCATTGCCAGTCTACATTTTATATCCTCTCTACTTCGACCATCATCAGTTATTTTACTCCCTAAATAGCAAAACTCCTTTACAACTTTAAGTGTCTCATTTCCTAATCTACACTCCTGGAAATTGAAATAAGAACACCGTGAATTCATTGTCCCAGGAAGGGGAAACTTTATTGACACATTCCTGGGGTCAGATACATCACATGATCACACTGACAGAACCACAGGCACATAGCCACAGGCAACAGAGCATGCACAATGTCGGCACTAGTACAGTGTATATCCACCTTTCGCAGCAATGCAGGCTGCTATTCTCCCATGGAGACGATCGTAGAGATGCTGGATGTAGTCCTGTGGAACGGCTTGCCATGCCATTTCCACCTGGCGCCTCAGTTGGAACAGCGTTCGTGCTGGACGAGCAGACCGCGTGAGACGACGCTTCATCGAGTCCCAAACATGCTCAGTGGGGGACAGATCCGGAGATCTTGCTGGCCAGGGTAGTTGACTTACACCTTCTAGAGCACGTTGGGTGGCACGGGATACATGCGGACGTGCATTGTCCTGTTGGAACAGCAAGTTCCCTTGCCGGTCTAGGAATGGTAGAATGATGGGTTCGATGACGGTTTGGATGTACCGTGCACTATTCAGTGTCCCCTCGACGATCACCAGTGGTGTACGGCCAGTGTAGGAGATCGCTCCCCACACCATGATGCCGGGTGTTGGCCCTGTGTGCCTCGGTCGTATGCAGTCCTGATTGTGGCGCTCACCTGCACGGCGCCAAACACGCATACGACCATCATTGGCACCAAGGCAGAAGCGACTCTCATCGCTGAAGACGACACGTCTCCATTCGTCCCTCCATTCACGCCTGTCGCGACACCACTGGAGGCGGGCTGCACGATGTTGGGGCGTGAGCGGAAGACGGCCTAACGGTGTGCGGGACCGTAGCCCAGCTTCATGGAGACGGTTGCGAATGGTCCTCGCCGATACCCCAGGAGCAACAGTGTCCCTAATTTGCTGGGAAGTGGCGGTGCGGTCCCCTACGGCACTGCGTAGGATCCTACGGTCTTGGCGTGCATCCGTGCGTCGCTGCGGTCCGGTCCCAGGTCGACGGGCACGTGCACCTTCCGCCGACCACTGGCGACAACATCGATGTACTGTGGAGACCTCACGCCCCACGTGTTGAGCAATTCGGCGGTACGTCCACCCGGCCTCCCGCATGCCCACTATACGCCCTCGCTCAAAGTCCGTCAACTGCACATACGGTTCACGTCCACGCTGTCGCGGCATGCTACCAGTGTTAAAGACTGCGATGGAGCTCCGTATGCCACGGCAAACTGGCTGACACTGACGGCGGCGGTGCACAAATGCTGCGCAGCTAGCGCCATTCGACGGCCAACACCGCGGTTCCTGGTGTGTCCGCTGTGCCGTGCGTGTGATCATTGCTTGTACAGCCCTCTCGCAGTGTCCGGAGCAAGTATGGTGGGTCTGACACACCGGTGTCAATGTGTTCTTTTTTCCATTTCCAGGAGTGTAATTCCCTCAGCATCACCAGATTTAATTTGACTACATTCCATTATCCTCGTTTTGGTTTTGTTGATGTTCATCTTATATCCTCCTTTCAAGACACCGTCTATTCCGTTCAACTGCTCTTCCAAGTCCATTGCCGTCTCTGATATAATTACAATGTCATCGGCAAACCTCAAAGTTTTTACTTCTTCTCCATGAATTTTAATACCTACTCCGAATTTTTCTTTTGTTTCCTTTACTGCTTGCTCAATATACAGATTGAATAACATCGGGGAGAGGCTACAACCCTGTCTCACTCCTTTCCCAACCACTGCTTCCCTTTCATGCCCCTCGACTCTTATAACTGCCATCTGGTTTCTGTACAAATTGTAAATAGCCTTCCGCTCCCTGTATTTTACCCCTGCCACCTTCAGAATTTGAAAGAGAGTATTCCAGTTAACATTGTCAAAAGCTTTCTCTAAGTCTACAAATGCTAGAAACGTAGGTTTGCCTTTTCTTAATCTAGCTTCTAAGATAAGTCGTAAGGTTAGTATTGCCTCACGTGTTCGAACATTTCTACGGAATCCAAATTGATCTTCCCCGAGGTCCGCTTCTACCAGTTTTTCCATTCGTCTGTAAAGAATTCGCTTTAGTATTTTGCAACTGTGACATATTAAACTGATAGTTCGGTAATTTTCACATCTGTCAACACCTGCTTTCTTTGGGATTGGAATTATATTCTTCTTGAAGTATGAGGGTATTTCGCCTGTCTCATACATCTTGCTCACCAGATGGTAGAGTTTTGTCATGACTGGCTCTCCCAAGGCCATCATTAGTTCTAATGGAATGTTGTCTACTCCCGGGGCCTTGTATCGACTCAGGTCTTTCAGTGCTCTGTCAAACTCTTCACGCAGTATCTTATCTCCCATTTCATCTTCATCTACATCCTCTTCCATTTCCATAATATTGTCCTCAAGTACATCGCCCTTGTATAAACCCTCTATATACTCCTTCCACCTTTCTGCCTTCCCTTCTTTGCTTAGAACTGGGTTGCCATCTGAGCTCTTGATATTCATACAAGTGGTTCTCTACTCTCCAAAGGTCTCTAATTTTCCTGTAGGCAGTATCTATCTTGCCCCTAGTGAGACAGGCCTCTACATCCTGACATTTGTCCTCTAGCCATCCCTTAGCCATTTTGCACTTCCTGTCGATCTCATTTTTGAGACGTTTGTATTCCTTTTTGCTTGCTTCATTTACTGCATTTTTATATTTTCTCCTTTCATCAATTAAATTCAATATTTCTTCTGTTACCCAAGGATTTCTACTAGCCCTCGTCTTTTTACCTACTTGATTGTCTGCTGCCTTCACTACTTCATCCCTCAGAGCTACCCATTCTTCTTCTACTGTATTTCTTTCCCCCATTCCTGTCAATTGTTCCCTTATGCTCTCCCTGAAACACTCTACAACTTCTGGTTCTTTCAGTTTATCCAGGTCCCATCTCCTTAAATTCTCACCTTTTTCCAGTTTCTTCAGTTTCAATCTGCAGTTCATAACCAATAGATTGTGGTCAGAATCCACATCTGCCCCTGGAAATGTCTTACAATTTAAAACCTGGTTCCTAAATCTCTGTCTTACCATTATATAATCTATCTGATACCTTTTAGTATCTCCAGGATTCTTCCAGGTATACAACCTTCTTTTATGATTCTTGAACCAAGTGTTAGCTATGATTAAGTTATGCTGTGTGCAAAATTCTACAAGGCGGCTTCCTCTTTCATTTCTTCCCCCCAATCCATATTCACCTACTATGTTTCCTTCTCTCCCTTTTCCTACTGACGAATTCCAGTCACCCATGACTATTAAATTTTCGTCTCCCTTCACTACCTGAATAATTTCTTTTATCTCGTCATACATTTCATCAATTTCTTCATCATCTGAGAGCTAGTTGGCATATAAACTTGTACTACTGTAGGAGGCATGGGCTTTGTGTCTATCTTGGCCACAATGATGGGTTCACTATGCTGTTTGTAGTAGCTAACCCGCACTCCTATTTTTTTATTCATTATTAAACCTACTCCTGCATTACCCCTATTTGATTATGTATTTATAACCCTGTAATCACCTGACCAAAAGTCTTGTTCCTCCTGCCACCGAACTTCACTAATTCCCACTAGATCTAACTTTAACCTATCCATTTCCCTTTTTAGATTTTCTAATCTACCTGCCCGATTAAGGGATCTGACATTCCACGCTCCGATCCGTAGAACGCCAGTTTTCTTTCTCCTGATAACGACGTCCTCTTGAGTAGTCCCCGCCCGGAGATCCGAATGGGGGACTATTTTACCTCCGGAATATTTTACCCAAGAGGACGCCATCATCATTTAATCATACAGTAAAGCTGCATGTCCTCGGGAAAAATTACGGCTGTAGTTTCCCCTTGCTTTCAGCCGTTCGCAGTACCAGCACAGCAAGGCCGTTTTGGTTAATGTTACAAGGCCAGATCAGTCAATCATCCAGACTGTTGCCCCTGCAAGTACTGAAAAGGCTGCTGCCCTTCTTCAGGAACCACATGTTTGTCTGGCCTCTCAACAGATACCCCTCCGCTGTGGTTGCACCTACGGTACGGCCATCTGTATCGCTGAGGCACGCAAGCCTCCCCACCAACGGCAAGCTCCATGGTTCATGGGGGGGACCCATTGCTTATGTCTGTAAATAAAACAAAAATGTTGACTATGGAAGAGAAACACGTAATAACAGCAAAAATAGTGATAAATAGATAAATTCGTTTGAATATCTCGGGACAGAGGTATAAATATAGGAAACTAATTTAGATGTTATACAAAATATACAGAAACATAATGCTATAATTGATTGTATAAGGAGTTATTTTGGCTGAACTATGAGCAAAGAAATGAGAGTACACAATGTGGTGGCTTAGTCTGCTCTTAAAGTTCGGTAGAGAAAAGGAGATGAACGAAGAACTGAAGCATGATGTTTCTGAGGTCACTCCTACTAACGCTAAGAGAACGAGTGAGGAGTTAAGATATAAGACAGATAGACGTATAAGCAACAATGACAGAAGAGGTTAGACACTACAAAAAAATTGTATGACAATATCAAAAGGGTGCCAACTGGGTACTTGCTGTGGGAAGCATTACATTTCGACTAGACTCGTAAACGGGATACAGGACGACGAAAGAGGAGGTAGATACAACAGTTTTGTTAAATTCCTTTGTTTTCGGAACGGACCTACACCAAATCCAGGAAGAAGAAGGAGAAGGAGAAGAATGTACAGGGTGTTTCAAAAAGAATATACATATTTCGAATGCATATCTTTATTAAACTTTAAGACATACGAATATGAAACTTTATGCGCATATTTACGAACCTCTCAAGTTCAGATTACAGATGTTCAATATGTCCTCCATTAGCGACACGAACAATATCACATCAATATTCAAATTCCTTCCATACTCGGGCAAAGACGAGTTGATTTTGAACGACCACGTTGGAAAGCAGTTTTAATTCGTGCAACATTTTCTTCAGGAACACGAGGGCGGCCAGGACTCTCTCCTTTACACACACATCCTGTATGTAGAAACTGTCGATACCATCTGCGAATGTTCCACCCATTCGGAGGATCAATTTGGTACCTCAACCTGAAACTTCTTTGCTCTGTAATCACGGAATTGCACTTCGCAAACTCGAGAATACAATTTCTGCTGCAGAGTAGCCCTTTTGATCATAATATGACGGTTAGCAAGCGAAACAGAAGACACCTGACATCTAGCGGATATTAATATAAACTAGACTACGTATTCGTTTTTCCAATAGCCGAGCCGAGGCGCAGCTATCGATAGTTTCGACAAAATAATACTTTGTACTACGTGTATTCTTTCTGAAACACCCTGTATTATAATTTCAGTTGAGTAATCAACGGTTTATTTTACAGAGTGAACTCATGCGAACTCGAGCTCGTCGGTGCTTTCGTTCCAGTGGCTGCTGTTGGTATTTTAATTTGTAACTGTAAAGCTCTTAGTTTTAGTCGTATAAACGAGTGAGATAAGAAAAACAGTTGTTAATTTCTGACATTGGGAATGGCTGTACATCAATTAAAATAGCCTGAAACCCATTTTAACAGAGTGAATAACATGTGTTACATTCGCAACTTGCAAAAACTGAGCTGACCTCAGTAATATTCGTATAGTACTGTGAATGCCGGTTCTCTAAATTTTCTCAAAGTGTTCCTAGAAAAGAACGTCGCCTTCGTTCCACGGATTCTCATTTGAGCTTCTGAAGCATCTCAGGAACACAGCCCGTCTCTGAATTTAATCCGTCTTGTCGTGAATCCCAAACATTAGAATAGTACTCAAGAACATGTTGCACCAACATCTCATATGTGCTCTCCGGCACCACACTTACCTAAAATGCTCCCAACAAACCGAAGTCGATCAGTCGCCTGCTACAGTTGCCGCATGGTCGTTACATATTGTAACGATTGCACCATCACATCCAGATATTAAAACGTCGTGGCTGCGTCAAGTAGGACCCTATTAACTATGTATCCGAACATTACAGGTTTGTTTTTCCTGCTCATATCGAATAACTTACATTTTTACGTATTTAGAGCTAACTGCGATTCACCACATCAACTAGAAATTTTGTCTGTCATCATCTTGTGTCATCCTAAAGTCATTCGTCTCCCACACCGACCTGCAGACCACAGCATCGTCAGCAAACAAACGCGGATTGCTGCCCACTCTCGACGAACCATTATTATGTATATACCAAACAATAGCGGTCCCATCATAGTTCCCTGGGGCACACCTTGTCTCTGATGAACACCCGCCGTCGAGGAAAACATACTGGGTTCTATTACTTAAGAAGACTTCGAGCCACTTATATGCCAGGAAACGTATTCCGTATGCTGGTACGTAGTTTATCAGTCTTCAGTGGGATACAGTGTCAAATACTTATTGGAAATCTACGAATATGGGAATATGGGATATTCGTGCTGAATGTGATCCCATAATTCGCAGTGTATCAAGTGAGAAAGTGCAACCTGAGTTTCACACCGTTTTCTAAAACCGTGCTGTTTCGTGGACGTAAGATTCTCGGTCTCCAGGATTTTTAATATATTCGAACTCAGAGTAAGTTCTAGAATTCTACAACAAACCGATGTTAAGGTTACTGGTCTGTAATTTTGTAGGTCTGTTCCTTTACCATTCTTATATACGGGAGCCACCTGCGCTTTTTCCCAGTCGCTTGGGACTTTGCACTGGGCGAGAGATTCGCGATAAATGCAAATGAAGAACAGACAACAAGCATTGCAACATCATAAAACAGGGTTTGGTTCTGGAACCCGTGTTCTGCTATATCTATACAACGACTTACCCAAGCAGGAGTCAGGGAAATGGCTCTGTGCAGCGATGAGTGTGCGCTATCGAAGCGCTTCCGCAACCTATATCCTATTGTTCAGCATCTCCAGAAACATTTGGACAAAATCAAGCAATGGTGCACTGTATGGAAGGCGTAAACCATTCTTAAAAAGCGCCAATCAATCCCCTTCACTTCCAGCTCATGCTCCCCGACAACCAACTCACTACTGGCACCGTAGACTTGACTCGGGGTAATGCAGTCCAATACCTTGGACTTACTAAGGACAAGAGATTGACTTCTGGATCGCACGTAACCAGTGCAACCACCAAGAGGTGCGGCCTTTTTCATTTGTTGTAGCCTCACTTCAAGAGTGACGGGTGACGGTCTTTTCTATCTTTTATTTTATTTATTTATTTATTTATTTATTTGAGTCAGCAGTGCTCAGCTGTGCTCCAAACGTACATTCTCAGAAATTTCTTTCTCAAATTAAGGCCCACGTTTGATACTAGTGGACTTCTCTTGTCCAGGAATGCTCTTTTTGCCAGTGGTAGTCTGCTTTTGATGTCCTCCTCGCTCCGTCCATGATTGGTTATTTTGCTGCCTAGGCAGTAAATTCTTTAACTTCATCTACTTTGTGACCATCAATCCCGATGTTAAGTTTCACGCTGTTCTCATTTGCGCTACTTCTCATTACTATCGTCTTTCTTCAAATGGCTCTGAGCACTATGCGACGTAACATCTGAGGTCATCAGTCGCCTAGAACTTAGAACTAATTAAACCTAACTAACCCAAGGACATCACACACATCCATGCCCGAGGCAGGATTCGAACCTGCGACCGTAGCGGTCACTCGGTTCCACACTGTAGCGCCTAGAACCGCACGGCCACCCCGGCCGGCTCGTCTTTCTTCGATTTACTCTCAAGCCATGTTCTGTACTCATTAGATTGTTCATTCCATTCAGCAGATCATGTAATTCTTCTTCACTTTCCCTCATGACAGTAATGCCACTTGCGCATCTATTAATTAATATCCTTTCACCCTGGGTTTTGATTCCACCCTTGATCTTTGATTTCTGTCACTGCTTCCTCGATATATAGGTTGAACAGCAGGAGTGAAACAATACATCCCTTTTTGATTCCAGAACTTCGTTCTTGGTCGTCCACTCTGATTATTCCCTTTGGGATCTTATACATATTGTACATTACGACAATGACGGTGACGGTGACGGTCTATCGGACGAAAAACTGACGAATTGGCGCCATCATACTCCCGGCCACCTGGTATGCTTGGAATTGTGGTCGGGGCCACCGACACCCATCTGAAACAACCACAAAACTTTCCAAACTGTCTTTAAACTTATTTCAAACTTTCTTTTTGTACCTATCGAGGGCAATTTTTATGTGCAAGTTTCAACACTGGAATTTAGTTGTACATGAAAGTGTACTTGCTACAGAGATTATTTTTTCAGAAAAAAAGAAGTTCTCTTACAATTCCTTTATGGATACTATTTAATACGCCGCAAAAAAGTATGCCGTTTTATGTGATTAAAGGAAGCTACTGCACGCTTTAGTAAGTGCAATGAAATGAACAAGGAGTATTATAACAACGTTTATTAATTGTAAAAATTGTTATATAATTTAAATAAAAAACTTTAAGCGATTTGCACTTTAAATCTCGGTTTAAGTATAGAGGTCTAAGAGAGTCCACCTCGTAGTGTACGTTACAGAGAAGAAGAAATGGCTACTTTGAAAAAGAAATAAAAAGGGGACTACACCTTAAAGAATCTACAGCCTCTAGCGAAAAAGAAATCTACGATGCACCCTTACCACTATACAAGGATCATACTCTGAACGATAATGCTTGGAAAGAGATAACAGAATTCATGGTGAGAAAATAATTATACAGGGTGTTACAAAAAGGTACGGCCAAACTTTCAGGAAATATTCCTCACACACAAATAAAGAAAAGCTGTTATGTGGACATGTGTCCGGAAACGCTTAATTTCCATGTTAGAGCTCATTTTAGTTTCGTCCACCTACGCTCAATGGAGCACGTTATGATTTCATACGGGATACTCTACCTGTGCTGCTAGAACATGTGCCTTTATAAGTACGACACAACATGTGGTTCATGCACGATGGAGCTCCTGCACATTTAAGTCTAAGTGTTCGTACGCTTCTCAACAACAGATTCGGTGACCGATGGATTGGTAGAGGCGGACCAATTCCATGGCCTCCACGCTCTCCTGACTTCAACCCTCTGGACTTTCATTTATGGGGGCCTTTGAAAGCTCTTGCCTACGAAAACCCCGGTACCAAATGTAGAGACTCTTCGTGCTCGTATTGTGGACGTCTGTGATACAATACGTCATTCTCCAGGGCTGCATCAGCGCATCAGGGATTCCATGCGACAGAGGGTGGATGCATGTATCCTCGCTAACGGGGGACATTTTGAACATTTCCTGTAACAAAGTATTTGAAGTCACGCTGGTACGTTCTGTTGCTGTGTGTTTCCATTCCATGATTAATGTGATTTGAAGAGAAGTAATAAAATGAGCTCTAACATGGAAAGTAAGCGTTTCCGGACACATGTCCACATAACACATTTTCTTTCTTTGTGTGTGAGGAATGTTTCCTAAAAGTTTGGCCGTACCTTTTTGTAACACCCTGTATATTTTCCTTTTATTCACGTTGTTTATTAGTATATTTTCAGCCAAATAACGCGTTTTACAATAAACAAAAATAAGTTTTTTCAGCATTGTTACAGTTATTATTCACTTATTCATCTAGCAGTGAAGGGTACACACATAGAATATCGGAACATGATGTATACTATGCAGGTTTAAGTTATAAGAATAGGCGTACATTTTTTAAATAATCGGTAACATTAAGGTTTTCGAAGCCTACTGAGTCCTGTGTAATTGGTTACTTTGCCATGGTGTTATCCCTGCACCTGCACGGCTGCTGAAGTGTTCCATAGGGTAAATTAACCTCTCACAGAAAATCCATCAGCATGTGCAAAACCGCCACTCCTTGCTAATGATCCAACATTTTCAGATGATAGTGCTTCATTTCCGTTTAATTGAAGAACAGCAAGCAACAATAGCCGAATCATCCGGCGTTACTTGCTTTAGGATTTTCGGCGAATGAAATATGTGAAATGTTCGACGTAAAAGAGCGAAGGCATTTGGAGAAACTCTACGATCTCTTGAAAGATGATAGTTAGAAATAGCTCTTTTGGTCATAGTGTTCAAATGTAATAGAAATGCCTTGTCGCCTAAAAAAGTGTGAAACTACTAGGCGCATGATATATCCTACAATTTGTAAATAATTTACCATGTTACTTTTGCCAAAAATTCCACTGCCGCCTTCTTCTCACATTACCCGAAATCAATGAAAATAATTTTTTTGTTCGTATCAACCACAGCAACAGGGACGGTAGAGAAAAAACTTGTAGCTGTAAAACAATAAACCTAACTGCGTAGAGGAAAAAGTTCGTACATGTTTTCCGTGTCCTCCATGGTATTTTCTTTGACGAGATCGAGGACATAGTTCCAGTGGGCTATGTTCAACTTAAAATATTCCTGAAATTTCTGGGCATTCTTTTTACAAGTGCCGAGTGAGGTCTTGATCAAAACTACCTTCCTCATTTCCTTTTCGGAGAATAGGCTGTTTCAATATTTCCCTGACACAGTTGTCGTTGAATTTCTTCATCTTCAACTTCATCTAACACTACATAAAATAATGAATCGTGCTCACCCTTATTTTCTGTACGGACACAGGACAACTAACTACGCGCGGCCGATGCTGTACAGCACAGGTCGCGAAATTTTTTTTCCACAGCGTGCCGTATCATCATTCTATACAGTACTTGAAGGGAGGACGAAAGCACAGGGGAAAAAAGACGAAGAAATAAGTTCAACATTCCGTGTTAATCATGTGTGAGTAAGTGGCATGCAAAGCATAAACGACAGCCAACTTACTTATTTACCACGAAAGTTATCAAAGAAGGCGATGTTAGCAAAAAGACAGTTACATATCCGTTATCACAGAAACGAAACAGGAGAAAACGTTAGTGAGGTTTGTGAAACTCACGTTTGGGTTTCCAAATATCATCAATGTATGGTTTGGAGTTGCTGAATATAATCAAGAGAATTGCTTTCAAATGTCCATAAGTCAGTCTCGTTCGCTATGCTGCTTCACATACTCCATTCTCGAAGATGTTTGATCATAGACATACGTTGTTCCAGACAACGATGCTATAACAGTGGCAAATTTCTTCAGTTTCAGGAAGTCCGCATCACATAAGCAGGGCAAAAAAAAAAAAAAAAAAAAATAAGAAATTTTGATTCTCCGTGCTTCTCTTTCAAAGTGTCATTTGCTTGCAGATCTGCGAGTTCTAGCTGTAGCTCAACAGGCACGTCATCAGAACTCCGGAACAGAAGAATGTGACTCAGTTCTGTCAAGATCGGAAAATCCCTCGAAAAAACGCCTCTTCAAGTGACGAATACGTTTTTCAGAAAATCAGAGTTGACATCTTTCGGTATTGAAGTGAAAATGGAAAAGTTTTCTCCTTCCAGTTGTTTTTCAAACAACGACAGCTTTCTCCGAAATCCTTTCAACAACCTGTAGAGACCATAGGCGAGGTTATCCTTCCCCTGAAGTTTCCAGCGCAGTTTATTCAGATGGGAAGTGATGTCGATCAAAAACGGCAACTTGGAGAGCCAGGCAGGATCTGACAACGGTGGATCAGAAGCTCTCATTTTCGGTGAGAAAAACGTATGTTTTGTTTCGGAGATTGTCAGAACGAAACAGCACTTAACCGCGTCCGAGTCATCTCACTACAGTGTGATGAGGTAGGTCACCGAATTCAGAATCAGTTTCTTCAAGAAAAGCCTGGAAATGACAGTGACCGCGTGCGTGTCACCGAATGAACTACATACGGGACAACGGTCCGTGTACGGCGTTTGTAACGATTATTTGGCAGGGTCTGTACGCAACATGACACGAGAACACGTCCGTAGATCCTTGTGTACAAAGATATTCAGCACAGTATTTCGGGATTCCGGCCTCGGCCGAGCGTCACAGCTGCTCGTAGCCCTAGCAAAACCAGCAATAGGATAGGAAAGTTTTATTAAGCAAATTCAGGTACCCTAGGCGGGCCGCATGAAGCTTGGCGACCCCTGCTCGATAGGAGTCACCAGGTATGTTTTGGTCGCTCTACGTCTCACGCAAGTCGGCATACACATGCGTCAGATACTGGATAGTAATCCCATCTTTAGATCGGTCGACGTGGAGACGTAACAGAATCGCAGAAAGGAGTTATCGTGTCTGGACGTGTACATTATAAAATCATAAAAGAAGTTGCGCGATTTGATGCTGAATCAACACGGACTGTGAAACAAGTTTGCAAGAATAGAGTACCAGGCGAAGCCATGTAATACGGTGTGAGAACACATTACCGCATTCTGACAATCTCACTAAATCATCTAATATTAGCTCCAGAGAAAACCTCTGACTATTTCGAGCAGCGGTTGAACCGCTAGCAACGGACGTACCCGCAGTTTGGAAGCTCTATAGGATTTAATCATAAGTGAGTGGCTTCATCTGGGTGAGCCATATCTGAGAAAACCTGAGGACAGTCCTCATCGACGAACTGAGACCGTTATCGAGGCAAGAGGCGTTGTTACACGGGATTAGCGTCATTTCTCCTAGGGTAACAGTTTTTTTTAGCAGGGGTTTATGGAGTGGTGCAATCTGAAAAAAACCTCTCACTGCCACGGTTAATTAATTCATGTTTATTAGATTTCTTAAAATAATACGACAATTTCTTTCGACTCCAGTATTTACAAATAAATACTAAACGAAGGAACTAGGTATTTCAGCTACCAGAATGTAAACAGAGCACGTTACAATCATTGACACTACTGTCCATTAAAATTGCTACACCAAGAAGAAATGCAGATGATAAACGGGTAGTCATTGGACAAATATATTATACTAGAACTGACATGTGATTACATTGTCACACAATTTTGGGTTCATAGATCCTGAGAAATCAGTACCGAGAACAACCACCTCTGGCCGTAATAACGGCCTTGATACGTCTGGGCATTGAGCCTACCGAGCTTGGATGGCGTGTACAGGTACAGCTGCCCATGCAGCTTCAACACGATACCACAGTTCATCAAAAGTAGTGACTGGCGTATAGTGACGAGGCAGTTGCTCGGCCACCATTGACCAGACGTTTTCAATTGGTGAGGGATCTGGAGAATATGCTGGCCAGGACAGCAGTCGAAAATTTTCTGTATCTAGAAAGGCCCGTACAGAACCTGAAACATGCGGGCGTGCATTATCCTGCTGAAATGCAGGATTTCGCAGGGATCAAATGAAGGATAGAGCCACGGGTCGTAACACATCTGAAATGTAACGTCCACTGTTCGAAGTGCCGTCCGTGCGAACAAGAGGTGACCGAGACATGTAACCAATGTCATCCCATACCATCACGCCAGTATGGCGATGACGAATGCACGCTTCCAATGTGCGTTCACCGCGACCATCATGACGCTGTAAACAGAACCTGGATTCATCCGAAAAAATGATGTCTTGCCAAGCGTGCACCCAGGTTCGTCGTTGAGTACACAATCGCAGGCGCTCCTGCCTCTGATGCAGCGTCAAGGGTAACCGCAGCCACGGTCCCCGAGCTGATAGTCCATGCTGCTGCAAACGTCGTCGAACTGTTCTTGCAGATGGTTGTTGTCTTGCTAACGTCCCCATCTGTTGACTCCGAGATCGAGACGTGGCTGCACGATCCGTTACAGCCATGCGGATAAGATGCCTGTCATCTCGACTGCTAGTGATACGAGGCCGCTGGGATCCAGCACGGCGTTCCGTATTACCCTCCTGAACCAACCGATTCCATATGCTGCTAACACTCATTGCATCTCGACCAATGCGAACAGCAATTTCGCGATACGATAAACCGCAATTGCGATAGGCTACAATTTCACCTTTATCAAAGTCGGAAACGTGATGGTACGCATTTCTACTCCTTACACGAGGCATCACAACAACGTTTCACCAGGCAACGCTGGTCAACTGCTGTTTGTGTATGAGAAATCAGTTGGAAACTTTCCTCCCGTCAGCACGTTGTAGGTGTAGCCACCAGCGCCAACGTTGTGTGAATGCTCTGAAGAGCTAATCATTTGCATACCACAGCATCTTCATCCTGTCGGTTAAATTTCACGTCTGTAGCACGTCATATTCATGGTGTAGCAATTTTAATGGCCAGTAGTGTAATTTCATAAAATAGCGGACTTGGACCACGGATAGGGAATTACAGTTACCCTCTTCCAGACACTATTACAGAACAGTGTCTCCATCAGTAAGACTGGAAACAGTAGCACAGTAGTACGTATATTACAAGAGGTGGCCGAAAGAAATCTCGGTTGGGAAGCACTCGCTGATGATGGTCATCTGGGGTAGTGGAAAACAGCCATTCATCATAAGTGCATGATTTCCTGTCAAGACACCACTCCAAACGCAGCCCTTCCTGTAGTGGTGTTAATGGAAGGCTGCGAGACGGGACGCTAATTCCATGGCCCAGCTGCTGATAGGCTCCAATCAATGGCGGGGCCAACACAGGCAGTCGGTTACTTGTCAAACGGCAACTGCGTATGTGAAGGGGTCTCACAACACAGCAGTCCCCCCCCCCCCCTTTCCCCCTTGTGGCGCTCAGGAGTGGTCGACTGCAAACTTAACCAATATACCTGTTCCTATGCAATCCAGCATCGGAAAACTGTCACATCTGAATGCCCCACAAGGCTGGATAGTGCACGATTAGACCAACAGGCCAAATGGAGACCCACAATGAGATCCCTTTGAAATTCAGTCAGGCTCTGCTAACACTGCAATATAACCTGTAGCCCCTTAGTACAGAAATATCAGATGTTTTTAAATGTGTTTCCTGTAAACACAAGCACAGGGGTCGTTGCTGTGCTAGGAGTTTCAGTTTCTGCACATGTGTCCGGAATCCATTCATGTTCCACTGTATAATGGGAGCCATCTGTCAGTGTGGGAGTACCTTCATCCTGACTTTCTGTCGCTTCTGTCGGCGAGGGGAGCCCACGACAGGTGAAGGCTCAGTTTTGGGGCGAGAAAATTGCCCCAGTCTGACATAAACCTCCATCGCCTCTGAAGACGAGTCGAGAGAGACGTCAGAGTGAATGACATCAACATCAGCAGACTGTATACCTTCAGTCTCCTTCAGCGTGTGTCTTTGCCTTTGGCTTCGGTTTCGATTTTTTGGTCTGAGGTGGCGTTGGAGCCACAACCTCAGAAGCGGTAGGGGGTGTAGCAGCGCTGGGCAGTGCACAAGACATGACCTGGGGAGGGACAGGAAGGTCCACGATGTCAGCCACCACGGCCTTTTCTGAAGTCCGGGAGGGGGGGGGGGCTGGTTCAAAAATGGTTCAAATGGCTCTGAGCACTATGGGACTTAACTGCTGTGGTCATCAGTCCCCTAGAACTTAGAGCTACTTAAACCTAACCTAAGGACATCAGACACATCCATGCCCGAGGCGGTTCCAGACTGTAGCGCCTAGAACCGCTCGGCCACTCCAGCCGGCGGTGGGGGGGGGGGGGGGGGCAGCAGGCTCCACAGGAACTGCAGCAGCACACGCGCATTGACATACGCAGGTGCTAGTGCTGACAGTGGCAACCTCCGTCTGTGTAGCGTCATCAGTTTTCAGGACTGGCTGTTTCAGAACGGAAGAAAAGGAGACAGCGAACGTAGGCGGCTGCATGGACTTTATCTTCTTCGATTCACCATACGGGATGCGTTTTGTGGTTTTAAGTTCCTGGATGTTCCGTTCCTCAAGGAAAACCCCCTGCTCCACACAGGGTGATCCCCAGAACAGTTGACACACTTGAGAGGAGAGCAGCAACCAACTCGCTCATGGGCGGCTTTACCGCATTTCCCGCAAGTGGCTTCCCCTCTACAGTCGAGAGTGGTGTGCCCAATGTGTTGGCATTTAAAACACCGCATTGGATTGGGGGTAATAATGCTGTACACTGAGACGTAGGAAACCTGCCTTCACATGCTCTCACAAGTGCGGGGCATCGCCGTGTCCTTCATGAGCACTCAACGTCCGGCGCTATTCAGGTCTCACATATCTTACCCGACCTGTTAACAGCACCGAACACGAATAACGCTGATGCACTCTGGTGGCCGTTATACGTATCACAGAGCATTGCAAGTATAGTCATTTACATACCTGCCGATGGTGTGTACGCGTACGAAGTGACGTGGACATCCCACCATGTCTTCTGGGTGTTTCATATTTTTTGTCAGTAAATCTATTTCATACTCCTTAAGACAGGCAAAAGAACTTATATCATCAATACTGGATTGGTATTATGTAATCTGGGCCACCTATTACGACGGAATTGTCTCTGAGTTTCACTGTCACTGAAGCAACTGATATTCACCCACCTCACATCGGCGTCTGCTCAGTGTCCTTCACATTCTGCAACGTAGAAACTTACAAGGTGATGAAAAAGCAGCGTTGATGAAAACAGCACCTGATATCTACAATTGCTAAGGCCGCATATGTCTCGTTATGATTGTTCCTGTAAATATTCATAATAAATTTACGGATGGAAAACGGAGTCCTGATCTTCACTGAAAGTTCGGAAATCTGGTAAAAGTAGGTTTTATTTTCTTTGCTTAAACATTTATCATCAGCCCACATTTAGTATGCAAAACTGCTATTCCCAGTTTACGTCACTCGTAAAACAGACAGAGTTCTCCCATTCCGAGAATAATAACGCGATATACAGTCACTTGCTACACATAACGTTGATTTCTTACATAAGTCATTCAGTGGATTTCTTTCACAAAGATTGCTCGCCAAATATATTCTGTAGTAGAACACAGAACATCGCCATGTGGAATTTTCTAAGTCCAACAAGTCACACGCGTATATCTCCCGAACAAAACATCCCACAACTCTCAAACTTTTACAGCCGGTTACTGTGGCCGAGCGGTTCTAGGTGCTTCATTAAGGAGCCGCTCTGCTGCTACGGTCGCAGGTTCGAATCCTACCTCGGGCATGGATGTGTGTGATGTCCTTAGGTTAGTTAGGTTTAATTAGTTCTAAGTCTAGGGGACTGGCGACCTCAGATGTCAAGTCCCATAGTGTTTATTGAACCGTTTTTCAAACTTTTACAAAATGTTCGTAGCAACAAAAAGCTACCATTACAAATCGATCTGAACGCGAAGGACCAAACATTTCTTCATCTTACACATTTTACAGACGGATACATTTAGCATGGCCTTCGCATCTCAAAACCTAGTCCACGACTCTCTCAATGCTGTTGCTCACAGCGCATATACTACTTGATAGAGCGCGGGAGACTTCACTCTGATTGGTTGATCAAACGAACAGCCAATCAGATCAATCTTTCAAGACCATATTCGCGCCTAAAGTGTTCGGAGCCAATCACTACATCAGATTCATTGGCGTCACTTCGACAAGCAAATTATTACTATAATGTTTATTAATTGAAACTAAAAGAAAATTAATCTTGAGATAACTTTAGGAAAACTTTACTCCACAAATAGCTATTCAGGCTGTCTTCTTACAAAAACAAGTACGCTTGGACATACGTCGTCAACAACGTGGGTACAAACATCTTTCCCACGCTACGATTGGGTAATGCATTACATAAAATTAATCCTGTAATTTAACGTATGTCCCACATACACACTCTCACTCACTCCCATTTACTCCCACAACGACATAAGACACAAATAATAATTTTGTCTGAATTTTATATTACGAAAATGAAAATTAAAGTTTTAATATGAAAATCTCAATTAATTAATTCTGCAAACTGAGAGTTCTGTTTATATTTTCAAATACTACCAAAAGATAAACTACTATAGTTCCTAACTGAATTTAATTCCCTAAGTGTCGGTTTTTGGTAGTTTAGGCAATTTCCTCTAATTTTGAAAATACCCCTGCCAGAAAGCTGAGATTTTGCAACCAGCTTCTTTTTAATAACAGAATGCTACATATTGAGTTTTATCAGAATTGAATAATATTTAGAGTAGTTTATTTAGATTCTTAGGGGCTTGAATATTCTGTCTCTGTAACGGACACAACTAGCACTTCACACGGCCGTGCTAGCGACAGGTGTGAGTAAAGCACGCCGAGATACAAGCGGCTGTCACCGCCACCGGCTCCAAAACTACGAGCCCTTACTGCATTAAAACACTATTGCGGACTGACTCGCGACGTTACACTATCTTAAGGCTCATGAAATATTTCCTGGGTCATTTTATTTTTCCCACCTTGTAACAATGAAAATCTCTGTGAATCGCTTTCCAGGCTTGTCTGCTGTTATTCTGAAACAAACAGAATATTACCACAATGGTTGGGAGTGATTATTGTTCTGTCGGGAGTACAACAATGTCCATGATACACCATGGAGAAAGGCAACCTGTCAGAACAGTGGTATGAAGGCAGTTGGCATTTCGTGTCTTTCTGTCTTTCCTCAGCCGCTCAGTCCCAGACGTGGGCAGACGACTACAAGCTACCCCTTCGACTGCCGTTGCACTCAGAACCAACGAACTGTGCGGCGCTCGAAGTGTAGCGAACTGACTCACATCATACCAGGAAGCACATTTTGCAAAGTTTTCTATGGACGTGTCTATACGTCTCACTGACCAGCACAGGTTCTTCTTCATTCCAATCGAACCGTTTAACAGCAATTTTCTTACCTGTTGCATAACGCTCTCTTTTGTCACACTAAAAGGCAAAATGACACAGACCCGCCAAGAAAGTTTTCTCAGAAAGTATTCCATCGCTCTCGTTTCAGCTTCTCCAATACGTGCAAGCTTTGTGTTCAAAGGTCTCTCTAGAAGCGCCTTTGTTCTGAAAATTATCCGCGTCTCTTCACGTCACTCGACATCAGCACATACAGTATTGCCTGTGGGAGGGCGGGGCCGGTGGGGTGGGGGAGTGGAAGTGTCTCCTTAGGAGACCCCAGCAGGTTCCTGGCGGCTAGAGTTAGCGGGGACCCCGTCTGCTCAGCATAGCTTTTAACAAGTACAGATGGGTTGTGCTCAGATCGACTCTGTCCAAAATAATTGCTGATGTCTCTGTCTTCAACTGCGAGGCCGAAAAACTGCTTTACAACTTTTTCAACTCAAAATGCAAAATTTAATTTCTTTAAACTATATGCTACAGTTAACACAAGTTCAGTTAAGCTATGGATACGTTTGTTACAGATGCTGGTATGCTGCACCGTAATGCTGCTTGTGTCGTTGTGCGCAATTCCAGTGGAAGCATCAAGGTGAGTTTCCATTGCCTTTACATTAGCAAGACGTTTATTGCATAAAAATTTTATGTCCAGTTGCGCAGAGATGTGCGTCCAAATGGCATTGTGTGTGGGGGTGGGGGGGGGGTGGAGGGGGAGAGGGGGAAGGAGAGGGGTGCATCTTTCTTGCTTCGATTATGTTGAGCTCTTATTAGCAGCATTGCTGTTCGTTTTGCTTTGACAGCCGCTATTGTCCAGTAATGAGCACGATGCTCTACAACACCTTCGAGGTTTGTATAAACACCACCTAATAGCTTATCTTCACTGTCAAATGATGTAGTGAAACCCAAATAGTGAACCAACCTCTAAGTCGCTTAAGTTTACCGTCGTACAAAATGCAGTAGGGAGACGTGCTAGGTATTTCGCCTAACAGCGACATGAGTCCGAAATCAATTTGGTCCACTTTCTCTGCAACTCACTTGTGAAGCAGATCAATAGATGAATGATCAATTTTGACATAAAATGATATACAACTTCAGTTGATAGTATTACATAAAAAAGATCTTCATTCATCATAATCAAATTGCAGAGTACTACTGCTTTTAAAAGTTCTTCCGAAAATTAGTCAAAACACTGAAATTTATTCAGAAACACTACGGCTATACTAAGATGTTTCTAGCATAAGGGTTTCATTAAAATGAGTCTAAAAAAGAGACAAGAGGTCCGAAAGTAACATCTACTTTCCCATTTTCTTTCTTTGGAGATACGAAAACAGATCCACCATTCAGATATTGTAATGAGGCGCATCAACATAGCGCTGCTTGCTAGCCATTTTTTGGGATACGTACAGCCTGCTCTACATGCCAATGCTTCAGGTGTATGTTTTCCAGTTGTTTGTGGAGACTGCAGGTGGACGTTTCGCGAAAAGTCACCGCATGGGCGACAACTGTTTTGTGTCATTTGCAGACACGATCGCCCTCCCCAATCTCCAAAAGCTGTTATCTTCATTAAGGATTGTAAAATCAAGGCATTTACAGTCTCTCGTCGATACTCATGATTTGAAGCCCAGAGAAAGTACAGCTGCTTATATCCCACTCCAGTAGCTCCGAATTTTGACCTACTATGGTCAGGTCATCGGTAGTACCCCGAATACATACTTCTTCCATTTCCTCGACCTATGGTAATAGTGCAAGTGAATTAACTCTTCGGGGAGACAGGCTCTCCGCTCTTCTCGTTCCTGTGGTACCTTCTTCGGTGACATCAGCTCTCCGTATCCAGCCAGTGAAGCAGCGCCGTACTCCAGCATCTGTCGTTGACAGGGCTCCCTTGAGGGACCCATCTCGTCAGAAATCTACAGCCCAGCAAGCCGACAGTAATGGTTTACTGAAGGAACCAAGAATTGCGGATCCCAGGGCTGCCGTTTCTATCCTCCCAGCAGATAACCCTTGAAAAAGTCCACATCCTCTAACGTAGTTAAGGGAAAAAGTGGGAGAAGGCGCCAGATCTCCCTGCACCATCTAATTGAGAACCTTCTTTAGTAGATTTTCCACTCCCACCAGTGGCAGACAGTGATCCTGGGACGTAACCTGTCCCATTGGTCCCTTCAAACCAAACCAATGACAATGTCTTCATGTTCTGTGAACTTTGTTGCCCTCTAAGAAAGGAGCTTATAGGCGTTCAATGTCAAAATTATCAGCGTTGCTTTCCAAGGAATGTACTTTATTGATGACCATTCTCAAACCATTTGAGTTTATGATGCCTTAAGTCGGAACTATACTGGTCCTGAGAGAGCACAGGGGCTGCAGAAGTCTGTGCGTTGCTTCGCACATATGTCAGTGAATGGATTGTCATCTGTACCACACTGAAAGGTACACCAGTGTGAGTGCGAACAACCACAGCGATCACCATTTGCAACGTTTATGTACTTCCAGGCAGCAAATTTACACACCGTGAGATGACCGTCTTCGTCTGAGATCTCACCTATCGGCATGTCCCATCCCCCCACCCTCCCTCCCAATTCCCATACCTACTTGGGGATTTCAGTGCACTCCACCACCTGTGGTGGCAGCACTGTGTCGCCTGATAGAGTTCTACGATTCACTCATTCGTCAATGGTTGCTGTGCGACAGTTTGTGACAATGATCGCTTTCCAGTGATTCTTGTCACCGCTCAGCAGACCAGTTGCCACGTTGGGCCCTCCACTGCTGTCATGTTTATCCGCTCTCCATCACATTGTACCAGTGAGGTTGTGGGAGACGTCTCTGATGAGATCACCTGCGTCACTGCGTGATCCCCTTTCTTCAGGGCCCCTCCATCTTCGTCTTCTATCATGGAGGACCAAAGGCATTGCAACAGCTATGTCGTCGAAAGGCGCTGCAATATCTCAAGTGACATCCTTCAGTCGTCCCCCCATGACTTAAGCAGATTCATGCAAAGGGTTTTCACTTCATTGAACAGAGTAAAAAGGAATGCTATTAAAGATAAGTCTGTTCTTTGGCAATGAATGCCTCTTCACCTCCAGGTGTAGACCAAGCCCCATAGTGTTCTGGGCCATCACATCTGTTATGGGTCCCTTCGTTCATTGTGATATTTCTACCACTGTGTAACTTCCTGCTGAGCACCTCGGCACCACTTTGTGACAGCATTGGCTATTAAGGCCCTATTCCCCCCCCCCCCGCCCCCCTTGCAATATCCCTGAATTACACAATGAATCTTTCACTTACTGTTTCAGGGTCTCGACTCAACACACGATGTAACCCCAGCCCTGATTCGATTCATGATCAAATGTTTCATCATCTAAATACGAATCATAGACACCATTTAATCAGAGTGTTCAGCTATGTATAAATCATTAACCCAGATAAAAAACCCATGTCTAGCAACAGCTATCAAGTTGTTTGTTCTGTAAACTGCTTGAAAGGATGGTAGCCTGACAGTTGCCCCAGGTCTTATCAGTGTGGTTTCCCGGAGGGACAATCCAGAACGGCTGGAAACAGCAATCAGAGATGATTTTCTGAACGCCAGCGACTCATTGCAGTCCTTTAAGATCTACGTAAGGCATATGATACTACTTGCCACGACCAGATTTTACTTACCTTCCATGACTGGGCCTTTTAGCACTCCACACATAAAGATTAAATTGTTCCCAGAAAGAAAAGTATCTTGTCCAGTCAATAAGGACATAGGCTTATAAATGTTCCATTGCAGATAACTCGTTACAAATTTGCAATAGTTCTCCAAATAAGATAAAAATTGTTTCATTATTCTCACTTTTTAGTAAAACCCTAAAGTCAGTCTTACACACTACTTAATCTAACTTAAATTAACTTACGCTAAGGACAACACACAGACACTCATGCCCGAGAGCGGACTCGAACTTCCTACAGGGGTGCCGCGTGAACCGTGGCAAGGTGCCCTACACCACGCGGCTACCCCGCGCGGTGATACGTAGGGTATCTACGAACCAGTGTGGTAACAAAGCTCTTGTTGGGTGCACGCTGTAATAATGTTCAAAGCTATTCGGTTCTTGTCAGGTAGGGGAAACTAAGTGATTACGACGAAGGATACAATGAAACCTTTCAACTTACACTTGATGCTTCGCATTTATCACTCAAATACTTCCAGTTCTGCTGGAAGCGTATTATTAATGAGACCTGCTGAATAGTGCACACTTTTCTGTACAATGCCCAAGGAAGTGTTATCCAACTGCAAATTATTTTTCCGTCTGGTGTTCATTAAATGCAAGTCGCAGTTTCTGCTGATTCTATATTGCCTACAACAGATACCTGGAATGGTTGATTCGGGGTTTCGAGAAACCTGAACGACTTACACGAAGTTCGCGTACTGACACCGCGGATCATACTGACCGCCTTATTCTGGGCTACGAATGTTCTTGGTGGGTGCACAGGGTACCCCAAAACACGTGACACTGGAAATAATATAATGAAGGTAAGGCAAGTCATCGAGCCTTTGCATTTCACTAAGAGAGGGTGGAAATTATTCTCACAGTGGAGACAGCAGCACTCAGTTTTGGGACAATATGTTGAACATGATAGATGTAGACATACAGAGATGGGTGAAAACATTATGACCTCCTGCTAAATGTCGGTATGGCTCACCTTTGGAAGGCAGTACGGAAACGAGTATGCGTTGCATGGATTCGATAAATGGTTTGCAAGTTTCCGGAGGTATGTGTTATCAGATATCGAGTCACAGCTCACGCACTTCCCGAAAATTACGAGCTGGTGGTGGTGTGTGTGTGTCGCCCGATAGCATCCCAGATGTCTTCCATTGCCGTCAGATCTAGTGAATTTCGTGGTCACGTCATCAACCTGGCTTCACTATCGTGATCCTCAAACATGATTCTGGCCTTGTAATATGGACAGTCATGCTGCTTGAAGACACCATCTTCGTCAATCATGAAGTGATGCAGGTGGTCAGTAATTATGTTCACGTAGTCCACAAATGACAACGTGCTATCGATTTCTGTCATAAGTCTCATTCAAGCCCAGGTGAATGAGCCCCACAGCATGAAACTGTGCATTGCCTTGCGTCTGTGGAGCGGTGTTAGTATCGAGCGGCCTTTTGCCTGGATGAAAGAGAATCGGGACACGGCCATCGACCTGCTATAACAGGAAACTTGATGTACCCTAGCAGAGGACACTTTTCCACTGATATAAGGTCCACTCCCGACGGTCCTGTGTCCATTCCAATCGTAACTGACGATGTGGTTGGATCAACATGGAGACGCGTAGGTGTCACCCGCTGCGGAGCTCTTCGTTGATCAATACACGCTGAACAGTGTGCTCCGAAACCGTTGTTGCGTGATCCAGCGTTGTGCTCTGTCGTGAGGTCTGCCACGGATCGCCGTGTGTACTACTTTAGAGAGCCGGCTAGCCTCTGACCACCACCTACTCTGATGAACCATGGAAGTCCAACATTCTGTCGCCTACTCGTAGTTTCACCGTCGTCCGGCCACTTTCCATAGATGCACACGACAGTAGCATCGAGCATAGCCGACTACTTTCACCTTTACCGAGAAGCTCGTTCCCAGATGCCGGACTATAGCGTTCTGCCATTTGGCAAAGTCACTTCTGTCAGTGGATTTGCCCATTTGCCGAATCGTCCCTAGAATGATTCCCCATACGTCTCTGCTTCACTTACAGGGTGACAATTATTGAACTATATGACATAAATGCGACGTGGAGTGCAAACCGGTGACAAGTGAAATAATAACAGGTACAGAGGACTTGCAAGATACAACTAATTTATTACTGATCAGCAGTTTAACCCAAAGGGGACAGTATCTACCAAAAATTTTCTACAAGTGTCTCTTATTCACAAGTCAGAAAAATACATTACACAATATCTTTCTAAATTGAATTAGGTGCAAACAAGAACTTCTTATAACTTCTATACTAACTGTAAGCACTTCAATAATAAAAGATAAAATTAGTTTCATTTAACGAAGGGCACTAGAATAATAAAGGTGAAAAGTTCCTTTTAATAGGTCAGCTGGGCAAGCGCAATACGACAATTCACATAATTTCCAATTTCCGCTACCCATCAAATATTTCTCTTTAACATTTACATAAGTTCAACTCCCGCTGCACGTAAGGTTAATTCATAACACTAGTCTCCTTCCTTCATGGTTTTGAAGGTAAATATATAAGCAGTATAGCAAACGGAACAGACTCCTTGGCGTCCCAATGCAGAGGAAACTTAACTTAATGCAAGATCCCCACTCACTGCAACCCGAAGAACTCAGTGGCCGCCGTACCTGTTGCCATTTTCCCCGCGGCCAAAAGAACCACCCGTTCCCTCTGGTGCTGGTCGGCCAAGGCGTCGTACTCCGGACATCGATTTAGACATGGACCAGGTGCCTGCTGCAGTGCTGCAACAGAAAAGCTCAAACACACAGTCACAGCCAAAAGAAACGATGTTAACAGCCCCAGAATATAGTAAGATAAAATTCTGCAAGGATAGATCACATCAAGACAAAGGCAAATTAAAAATGGTTAAAAGAATTAACTGTATACCTCAAATTTCAAAATGTGTAAAATTGCCCGAGCACAAACTAGTTTTAAAAGGGCAACGATAAGACAAAGCATAGTATTATTACACCAGTACGTCGCAGTTCCAATACAAATTGACACTCATAAGAAAAGGTAGAAGCTAGTGATAACACGGGTAGGCCCAAGCGCAAAACTAGAAAGCCTGAATGTCTACTTCTTCAACAGACATATGCGTGGTACATAGTTCAACTCCACTAGCCAAAATGAATAACACATTGCTCAGCGTCCTGTGTAGAACACCATGGCCCAGTCACGCTTCAAGAACTTGCAATAACAGGCCCACTTCCGCACTGCGAGCCACATACGCCGGTCAAATCCAGCTAACTCCACGCAAACACGAGTTTCGCTCTCTGAGCAGCGACACGTACCGGCCGTTCCGAAGCCAAAACCCTGTCTGCCCGCCAGCCCACCAGCACCACCACCGGCCAACGAAGCAAAGATAAGCAACGCCAGAGGGAAACAATCGATCCGGGTGAATCGGAGAAAGCGACTGGCGCCAGCGCTTCCCCACGTATCAATAAAACCTTAATAACTTCTGAACGGTTTGCGTTAGGGCGTTCGAACTGCACGGTTGGCTACGGGGATGATAGGAGTTAGTATGCGTATGCATGCTTTGCTTTAGCGACGAAGCCCACTTTCATTTGAATGGATTCGTCAGTAAGCAAAATTGGCGCATTTGGGGAACAGACTCTGCATTTCGCGATCGAGAAGTCTGTTTATCCTCAACGGGTGACTGCGTGATGTGCAATGTCCAATCACGGAATAGTCGGTGCGATGTTCCTTGATGGGACAGTAACTATCGAATGGTACGTGAAGGTGTTGGAAGATGATTTCATTCCCATTATCCATAGTGACCCTTGTTTCGACAGCATGTGGTTCATGCCAAGAGGGAGTTCGGCCGTGTCGAAGCAGAAGAGTATTTTATGTCCTGGAGGAGCACTTTAGGGACCGCATTCTGGCTCTGGGGTATCCAGAGGCCATATTCTCCGCATTTGAACACATGGGATTCCTTTTTGTGGGGCTACATTAAAGACAAGCTGTACAGCAGTAACTCCAAAACCAGCGGTGAGCTGAAAACAGCCATTTAGGAGGTCATAGACAGCATCGATGTACCGATACTGCAGCGGGTCATGCAAAATTTCGCAATTCGTCTGCGGCACATCATCGCTAATGATGGCAGGCATATCGAATATGTCATAACCTAAATCCGAATATCTCTAGTGACATGTTGAATAAAGTTTACATATTGAATAATGCATGTCCTCTTCGTAGTTTGTAACTAATTTCCTTTTTTTTTCTTCATATAGTATAATTATTGTCTCCCTGTAGATACTTTCCTTACTGCGTCACGTGTCCGCAACGAAACCAAGCGGCCTTCAATTTCGTGGCGGGCAGTGGTCGTAATGTTTTGGTACATGGTTTTTGTGTGTGTGTGTGTGTGTGTGTGTGTGTGTGCGCGCGTTCGCGCGCTCTCAATAGTTCTGCAGGGTGGTCCATTGATGGACGAAATAAGCATCAAACGAAAAAACGAAACTTGTCTAGTTTGAACGGGCAAACCAGATGGCGCTATGGTTGGCCCGCTAGATTGCGCTGACATAGGTCAAACGGATATTAACTGCGTTTTTTTTTAAAACAGGAACCCCCATTCTTATTACATATTCGTGTAGTACGTAAACGAATATGAATGTTTTAGTTGGACCACTTTTTTCGCTTTGTCATAGATGGCGCTGTAATAGTCACAAACATATGGTTCACAATTTTAGACGAACAGTTGGTAACAGGTAGGTTTTCTAAATTAAAATACAGAACGTAGGTACCTTTGCACATTTTATTTCGGTTGTTCCAATCTGTTGCATGTATCTGCATTTCTGAGAACGCATGCTGTTACAGCGTGATTACCTGTACATACCACATTAATGCAATAAATGCTCCAAATGATGTCCTTCAACCTCAATGCATTTGGCAATAGCCGGCCTGAGTGGCCGAGCGGTTCTAGGCGCTACAGTCCGGAACTGCGCGACCGCTACGGTCGCAGGTTCAAATCCTGCTTCGGGCATGGATGTGTGTTATGTCCTTAGGTTAGTTAGGTTTAAGTAGTTCTAAGTTCTAGGGGACTTTTGACCTCAGAAGTTAAGTCCCATAGTGCTCAGAGCCATTTGAACCATTTGGCAATACGTGTAACGACATTCCTCTCAACAGCGAGTAGTTCGCCTTCCGTAATGTTCGCACATGCATTGATAATGCGCTGACTCATTTTGTCAAGAGTTGTCAATGGATCACGATAACAAATGTCCTTCAACTTTCCCCACAGAAAGAAATCCGGGGACGTCAGATCCGGTGAACGTGCGGGCCATGGTATGGCGCTTACACGACCAACCCACCTATCATGAAATATGCTATTCAATACCGCTTCAACCGCACGCGAGCTATGTGCCGGACATCCATCATGTTGGAAGTACACCGCCATTCTGTCACGCAGTGAAACATCTGGTATTAACATCGGTAGAACATTACGTAGGAAATCAGCATACATTGCGCCATTTAGATTGCCTTCGATAAAATGGGGGCCAATTATCCTTCCTCCCATAATGCCGCACCATACTTTAACCCGCCAAGGTCGCTGATGTTCCACTTGTCGCAGCCATCGTGGATTTTTCGTTGCCCAATAGTTCATATTATGCCGGTTTACGTTACCGCTGTTGGTGAATGACGCTTCGTGGCTAAATAGGACACGTGCAAAATATCTGTCATCGTCCCGTAATTTGTCTTGCGCCCAGTGGCAGAACTGTGCACAACGTTCAGAGTCGTCGCCATGCAGTTGCTGGCGCATAGAAATATGGTACGGGTGCAATCTATGTTGATGTAGCATTCTCAACACCGACGTTTTTGAGATTCCCGATTCTCGCGCAATTTGTCTGCTACTGATGTGCGGATTAGCCGCGACAGCAGCTAAAACACCTACTTGGGCATCATCATTTGTTGCAGGTCTGACGTTTCATATGTGGCTAGCGAACGGTCCGAACACTTGGATGATGTCGTCCAGAATACCGAGCAGGATACATAGCACACGCCAGTTGGCATTTTGATCACAATAGCCATACATAAACACGATATCGATCTTTTCCGCAATTGGTAAACGATACATTTTAACACGGGTAATGTATCACGAAGCAAATACCGTCCGCACTGGCGGAATGTTACGTGATATCATGTACTTATACATTTGTGACTATTACAGCGTCATCTATGTCAAAGCGAAAATAGTGGTCCAACTAAAACATTCATATTTCTTTATGTACTAGACGAATATGTAATAAAAATGGGTTTTCCTATTTAAGAAAACGGAGTTGATATCCGTTTGACCTATGGTAGCGCCATCTAGCGGGCCAACCAAAGCGCCATCTGGCCTCGCCCTTCAAGCTAGACGAGTTTCGTTCTTTGTAGTTTTTTGGTTTGATGCTTATTTCGTGAGACATTCGGCCCGGTCACTATCGATGGGCTACCCTGTATACAGCCAATTTAATCGCGAAGACTGAAGCGAATTAAAACACGCGCAGAATATTTTAACCAACCATTCTTTCCGTGCTCCGTTCTTGAATGGAACTTGAGCCCGAGTAACTGGTACTTTGGGAGGTACCCTTGGCCATGCACTACACAGCGACTTGTAGAATGTGGATATAGATTTAGATCATCTTTGTAAGACTGTAGATCGAGGTGCCACACGCGTAAGGCAACTGTTGGCATGGCAACCGGCTGACAGTGTGCCTTCGGATGTGATGGCTAGATGTTCGTTGTTCAAAGTGTCTGCACGGAGCCGGTGCCCGGCGCCTTCTCCCCCCCCCCCCCCCCCCCATACCCCCGTCTCCTACCGTGCCTACGGCAGTGATACGCTAGAGCGGCGCGCCTTCTGCGTCGTCACGCGGTCAGTGTACCGGTCGCCCTACTGCCCAACTGCCCCACTGCTGAACCACACCAGCAGCAGCTGCGGTGGCCGCTGGCGCGTGCCGAATCACGCGTCACGATCTGACGTGCTGACACACGCCGCAGTAACCGGCAATGCCCGTCCTTTCACAGGTGGAGAGAGAGAACCAGACATTTTACAAATCTTTTTAGAGCGAGCCGTGCTCCCGGTAAAGCGTGTCAGAACTGTGTACACTCACTGAGGCACGTGTGAGGCAAAGTTAGTTGCGATCGTGAGTTCCAGTCGAGGCGATGGCAAACCGGAAGCAGGCAACGCGATGTGCCCATAACATGACAAAGTTTTTCAACACCCAAAATACAGAACGTCTTCCATAAACGGCGACACAACACTATAAAATGAAATGCAAGGAGTAAGTGACTACAGAGCAGCACGATTTGCGAGATTACTCATGAGAACTTTGAAGCTCGAGACATCCCCTACCGAGCGCAACTGCCTGAAAGAGAAAACTTGTTATACAGAACGTGGTTAAGCAGATTAATTTCAATTACAGATAGTAATAAAAAAAAAATGGTTCAAATGGCTGTGCCCTATGGGATTTAACTGCTGACGTCATCAGTCCCCTAGAACTTAGAACTACTTAAACCTAACTAACCTAAGGACATCACACACATCCATGCCCGAGGCAGGATTCGAACCTGCGACCGTAGCGGTCGCGCGGTTCCAGACTGTAGCGCCTAGAACCGCTCGGCCACTTTGGCCGGCTAACAATAACAATTGGGTTTGGATAACAGAGATAAATATGTCCACCGATGAGAAAGATGCATGCTAGGGACAGAAGGATTTTCGATTTCTGAAAAGGGATATTTCTCCTACAGACATGACCTACGAACGGGAATGAGAATTCTGAATTGAATTAAGGGTTATGTAAATAATTTCACGTGTGAGAGTCCACAGACGCTGTTGTAATAAAACTTTTCCGGCTGTAGGGTCGCGTCGTCACGTTGTTGTGTAGGCCAACATTTTGGCCACTTCTAGCAATGGTTCATACCCGGAAAAGCTTTACTGAAAATGATGAGGTCGGTGACTTAGTTCGTAGCGTTTTTGTTTTGTATATTGGTATTCTGGCTGCTATGGGTTTATTTATCGATTCTCAATTATTGGTAGTTCACTGTTGGTGTGAGTTTACATACTGTTATTTTATCATTTGGGGAAACAACGGAGGTGTGGACGCTAGAAAATGGAATGCCAAGTGGCGAAATCGGAACACTGCCGACATATTTTTCTGTTTGATTTCAATAGACGCGTAACAGCAGGGGAGGCAGCGAAAAACATTTGCTCCGTGAGTAGGGATAATGACACTGAACAGAGCAAGGCGATAAAATGGTTTTCTCATTTTGAGGAGTATTATTTTGACATTAGTGACCTACGTTCAGAAAGACATTCGGCTTTTGATGAAAATTGCTTAATCGCATTAATCCGGAATGATCCACGTCAGTATACGTATACTGGAGGACTGGCAGATGTGATGAACTGTGATCATTCCACCATCGCACGATACTTGCCTGCAATGGAGAAGGACCAAAAATCGGGTGTTTGGATATCCCTTGCGCTAAACCAAAATTACAGAAATCAGCGGGTGGACATAAGTGCATATCTGCTTGCTTGTTATCAGATGGCTTGTGAACAATACCGACCATTCGTATCCTGTATTGTTACTGGTGACAACGCATGGTGTCTTCACGTTAACGCAAGGAAAAGAAAGGAATGGTTGAGCCAAAACAAAGCAGCAATTCTCCGTACACAGACCTGCGCGCATCCACAAAAGGTAATGGCATGCATCTGGTGGAACAGCGACGGTGTGATCTAAGAATTGCTTCCCCAGAGTGCAATCGTCGCTGCTGACATTTATTGTCAACAACTGAGGCATCTTGCAAACGCACTCCAAGGACAACGACCAGGAAGTCTGTGCGAAGCTACTCCACAATAAGACCCGCCCTCATACTGCTAGACTGACAAAAAACGCTGTACAGGCGTTGGTAAGTAGTTCCGCACCCACATTACTCACCTGATCTTGCGCCCTCAGATTTTCTCCTTTTCCGCAGCATGTCTAACACCTGTCAAGGAACCTCCTTCCCGAATGAAAATGCGCTCCGAACAATGCTCGATGAGTTCTTCGCCTCAAAACCAGGTGTTTTCTATAGCCGCGAAATAGAAAAGATGCCGCAGCATTGGCAGACTGCTTTAAATAGTGAACGAGAATATGTTGTTGATGACTAAAACCTTTGTTATGTGTGTGTTGTATTCACTAAATTTTTGGAAAACCGCGACAAACTTATGAACCAACTTAATATTTCTTCTTTGCCACCAGCATTCTGAGAACGTGTTTGTACCTTAGACATTAGTATATCTTCTTTGCGATGGAAAACAATACCTCACGCACCAAGTTGCAGTTAATGTCCCATTTTCCATCTGCGGCCGCGCGGGATTAGCCGAGCAGTCTGGGGCGCTGCAGTCATGGACTGTGCGGCTGGTCCCGGCGGAGGTTCGAGTCCTCCCTCGGGCATGGGTGTGTGTGTTTGTCCTTTGGATAATTTAGGGTAAGTAGTGCGTAAGCTTAGGTACTGATGACCTTAGCAGTTAAATCCCATAAGATTTCATACACATTTGAACATTTTTTTCCATTTGCGCTAATGAGCCCACAACTTACAACCCCCTAGCTCACTCCAGAGCAACACTCGCCACAGCGATGACATCGGTCGCGCATTTCACTTGTCCATGTCTTAACAATAACAGTTCATCTGCATGTGTGTATGTGTGTGCATGTAGGGTAGTACAAATAAAGGATATACAAAAATCATCTGAATAAGAAAGGAATACAGCAATATAAGTCATTTAGAAATGAAATCAGTAGGAAGAGCAAGGCAACTAAAGTACAATGAGAGCAAAATATGAAGAAATCGGAAATATAAGAATTAATGAAGTGTGAAAATGGAAAAGGTTTAAAATGCTTTTTTTTTCAAGTAACGTCTTTTCTCTGCTATTGTGTTCTCGGTACCCTGTTGCTTGCCCATAGAATTGATCCAGGTGCCAAACCATAGCGAAAGTCCTTCATACATGCGTTAGTAGATGGCGCATTGTCGTCGTGCAAAACCATGTTTCCCATTGGCGTTCCAAAATACTAGGAAAGGCTACACTAGATTTCCACTACTTAAGCACTTAATGCTTAATTTCTTTAATTGTATTATCACAAATAAAATGTGGAGCCTCAGTACTCTGAACAAAAACTTTCTTTCTGCTATATTGCTGAAAACCGACGTTTTTGAGGCTTTGGCTGTCTACAGTATACAAGGTGCTCGGAAATTCCCGTTACAAATTTCTAAGACTTAAGGGAGTGGGTACATAACATTTTGAATAGGAACCCATGTCTGCGAACGTCCTGCTTCCTTCCTATTCATATGTTTAACGCAACCACTTCTGCTTGAGGGTTTGAATTAGGCGTCACGCAGTACAATTATTAGGTAACGGTTCGAAAGGAAACATGACGAAACATACATTTATCTCTTAAACATATTTTTTAAGTTAATACTTAATAATTACGTTCTGTACGTGCAATATGCTGGGTTAGTTTCTGTTTCGAAATAATGTAAAAACGTAATGTTTAAGTGTTAATACAAACAAATGTGTTTAAGGGATAAATGGATATTTCGTTATGTTCCCTTTCGAATTGTTACGTAATAACTGTACTGCATCAAACAATTCGGTTGCTCAAGAAGAAGTGGACGAGTTAAATATTTGAACTGAAACCGTCGTAGAACGAAACTCATACACCTACGGACATGCAATGCTATTCACAATGTCATGTGCAACGAGAATTTCGGGACACCTTGTTTAAGCTGACTGTTGCAAGAACCAGAACAGCAACGAATCACTGGTAATAACGGTACAGAAATAGCTGCATTAAGTACCGGTTTTCAAGCGACGGACTCGTTCTGATGGGTGTTCACATTTACATACATTTCCAGTGGCTGGTTGATGTTTTATTGTTTGTAAAAACTTTCTTATTGGCACCGGGAATCAGTCGGTTTCCTAGTGTGGCACTTAGAACGTTCTTAATAAAGTAATTTTTCTTATTTCTCTTATTTTCTGTGGTGATGCGATGAGAAGATTAAATCTGTGGTATCAGAATACCTTCTTAATTTTGTGGGTACAAATTATATATATATTGTTTATCGTTCTCCCGAAAAATGTGAGGTTCAAATGGCTCTGAGCACTATGGGACTTAACATCTATGGTCATCAGTCCCCTAGAACTTAGAACTACTTAAACCTAACTAACCTAAGGACAGCACACAACACCCAGCCATCACGAGGCAGAGAAAATCCCTGACCCCGCCGGGAATCGAACCCGGGAACCCGGGCGTGGGAAGCGAGAACGCTACCGCACGACCACGAGATGCGGGCAAAAAAAATGTGAGGTTTGGCAGTTCTAAAATTTACACTTACCGCTCTTAAAGCAGACTTCGGAAAAACCGATCCTGTCAATAGAAAAGTCAAGAAAACTCTCGGAAAAATTGAAAGCAAAGTCTTCATCACCACAACTACAAGGGGACCCGCGCGGGGTAGCCGCGCGATCTAGGGCGCCTTGTCACGGTCTGCGGGACCACCCCCGTCGGAGGTTCGAGTCCTCCCTCGGGCATGGGTGTGTGTGTTGTCCATAGCTTAAGTTAGATTAAATTAGATTAAGTAGTGCGTGAGCTTAGGAACCGATGACCTCAGCAGTTTGGTCCCATAAGACCTTACGACAAAGTTTTACAAGAGGAATTACACTGTTAAATGCCGAGGAATGAGCGGACCGATGCAGAGGCTACAGTGAGAGGCTCTACGAGGACGAAGAGCCACTGTCTGCTGGCGTCATTAAAGGTGATACACATGACGATTTGCGGGATATTGATGATAGACGCAGAGACTGCAAAGCCCTGGATGACTTGACAAAACAAGTATAGGGATCAGGTTCTGAAATCTTCTCGGGGAAGATGCAAATAAAGTGTGTAGATCGTATGAGCTTGAAGGTAATATGGTTAGTCAATCTGGAAAAAGACTTCACCAACGTAAACTGGTGTGAGAAATTTGATAGTCTCAGAAAAACAGTCACGCAATAGGTAAAGATGGGAAGTACAAAAAAAAAAATGGTTTAAATGGCTCTGAGCACTATGGGACTTAACATCTTAGGTCATCAGTCCCCTAGAATTTAGAATTACGTAACCCTAACTAACCTAAGGACATCACACACATTCATGCCCGAGCCAGGATTCGAACCTGCGACAGTAGCAGTCCCGCGGTTCCGGACTGCAGCGCCTAGAACCACACGGCCACCGCGGCCGGCAGGGCAGTACACAACATGTACAAGAATCAAGGCGAGGCAATTAGAATGGAAGACCAAGGGAGAAGTACTTAGATTATATCAATCTAATAACAGGAAAAACTGTTTCTTACTGTATGTAGATGTAGAATTTTTAAGTATTCACAAACCGAAACATAAAATCTACTTTTATCTGGAATATTTTATTTTTGTGTTGTAAGAAGGTATAAAAAATTCTATCTCAGCTGCTCAATAATTTCCTCAAAAACTGATATTCGAGAAGTACAGACAGCAAAAAACATTTTTTCCTGATATTTGACAGAAAGCAAATAAACCCCCACTGAAGGCACTGTGACATTATCAAAACATTCAGGGCAAAAAAACCAAATACATCAACGCACTATTACCGAAGTACTTCTGCCGATAATATCAACAAAGAGATAACACCATAAGACTAAAGTCCATATGTCAAAATGTCACACAGGAACACCACTACCTCACAGATTACGTGCACAGAAAATGTCTCATCTGAGTGCCACATAGGCGCACAGGAGAGCATTTTAGACTTCTTGGCGGCTGTCCATGATCGAAAAGTACTTTTTTTTATCACCGTGTTCCATGAAATCCTGACTTAAATATTGAACACTGTTAAACAATACCTCTGCCACAGAGGGCTCACTACTTGCCTCCAACATCCAGAGGAGAGGGGTGGGTGACAGGGAGGAACTGTCGGTCGACACCTGGAAGGGGTTGGTGGCACCAGAGAGACACCTCTGTGGAACCTTGTGCTCCTGCTGCCCTTAAAGGCTTATTGAAGGTGATCTCTTTGTGATCAGGCGAATTCAACGAGTTTGAAAGCAAAACACCCAGTTGTTGGGGCAGACTGATTTGTAGCTTAGCCAGAGGGATAGGTTAGGGTGGAATGTAACAGCTTTGTTGTAACTTGGTGAAGACAACAAATGTGAAACTGTGAACACACTATCTCTGCACAAGTTTCACTGCATGCAAATGGATAATGGTATTTGCATCATCAGCTGACAACATGGCCGCCATCTTGGATTACGTGACGGAATGGACGACAGCGCCCTCTGGTGGTGGTACCGTGTACCAGGACAGTTGGACTCTTGACCTAGTGGTGAATACACTGGGTGGCAGTAGTGCCTCAAATTGCTTAAATAAAGACTGGTGTATGATTTTGTCAGTTAACAATTAGCAAGCATGTCTGCAGACTCTTTCAGATGGATTATTATTTTCATGATTAACGAGTTGTTTATCTCTCTGGGCATAATTGCATTGCATTATTTACGAGTGGTTTGCAGGTCTGTAGGCTGTGTGGTGTGACCCCAAGCATGTCAGAGTGTGTGTTCTGTATCACTGTGATAAATATACTACCTTTCAAAATCTATCCCTACATAAATTGTTCCAAAATAAAGAAAGTACACTCCTTCCTCTCTCCAGCAGCCCAGTGCAGTCCGAGTCATTTTCCCGTCAATTTATAGCAAAAGGTGGCGGTTGGGTGACTTAGGTCACTTAGGCTACCTTCACTAATCTATCTTCCTACCATTTTCTTAGGTTAGTAGAGATGTACAGCATCATCCTGATGGAATTTGAACTTCCTTCCATTTTCTGTAGGACGGGAGGGGAGGAGGGGTTATGTTAGCCATTTGACCTATCCTCCCGCCAAAATCCGCCATCTTGGATGACGCCTGGCCGCCATCTTGGGTGACGTCATCGCCGCCATATTGGATACGTAAGGCAACAATGGAGAGTGGCGCCGCATCGGCCTAACCCCCGTACTTGCGCAAAAGGTGTCACTAATTACACATATATTTAATTTTTATATCCAATATTAACTGAGATAAACAGAGTCAATAAAACGTTTGAGTGGAAAGATACAGATCACATCAAACACTTTGACGAGCTGACCATCCGAATAGACATGCTTGTCAGTGAAGTTACGTTACCTGCAAATAAATTCAATATTTTTAATCAAAACACTTGTGATTTCTTCGATCGAAGATGTTACCTGGGACTCCACTTTGAAAAGCAGTTGCTTGAAATGATAGAAAAAGGATTATGATGGGAAGATGAAGAAATGTTGCATAATTGGTGCATAACATTTATAGTAAGTCTGATTGAACAAATGAAAAACGAGTTACCAGAAAATTTGACGTTGATGAAAAAACTTTCCAGGATAAGGATTAAACAAGCACTTAATCACAACAAAGAAAACATAATTGATACAGTGGCTCAGTTAAATAAAAGCATAGAATTTATAGGAAGAGAGGATGATCAGTTGTGACAAATTCATTGGTTGATCTGGAACGAGACCAAAGATACAAAAAATTTTGGAATTAAGTATTGCATTTCAAAGATGCTGAAGGGGAATGCAGATTTGAGGAATTCGCGACTTTTTCGATTTCTCTCCTAATACTGCCTCATTCCAATGCCGATGTTATGAGACCATTTAGCAGTATGAATGTAATGAAAAACAAGCAGAGAAATAGAATGAACTTAAATCTTCTAACCGCTATATTAAGAATAAGCTGTGGTTAACGTTGGAAGGAAAATGCATCAACGAATATGAAATTCCAACAAACGTTGAAAAATAAATCGGTGCCCAAGAATCGTATCAATGTGAAACCGACGGTGATGATGCAGACAAAAATGATTCATCTGAGGAGACAAATTCATTTAAATAATTAGCTGTTGTTATAGAATCTTTTGTCCGCAGCATGTGGTCTTGCAGTAGCGTTCTCGCTTACCACGCACCGGGTCCCGGGTTCGATTCCCGGCAGGGTCAGGTACTTCCGCTGTCTCGAGATGACTGGGTGTTGTGTCGTCTTCATCATCATCATTCATACCCATTACGGTCGGAGGAAGGCAATGGCAAACCACCTCCGCTAGGACCTTGCCTAGTACGGCAGTGCGGGTCTCCCGCATCGTCCCCTAAGCTCCTCGGCGTATGGGACCCCGTCGTCGTCATCGTCATCGTCATCGTCGTCGTCATCGTCATCGTCGTCGTCATCGTCGTCATCCTCATAGAATCTGACCCTGACTTGCTGATCTCTTTATTGTATGTTCATTTAATGATTGTGAATATTTTTAGCGGTTTCAGAGTGGGGGCATTTTTGTTAGTGGTTTTCAAATGTTCAAATGTGTGTGGAATCTTATGGGACTTAACTGCGAAGGTCATCAGTCCCTAAGCTTACACACTACTTAAGCTAAATTATCCTAAGGACAGACCCATGCCCGAGGGATGACTGACCTCCGCCGGGACCAGCCGCACAGTCCATGACTGCAGCGTTCAAGGCCGCTCGGCTAATCCCGCGCGGCTGTTAGTGGTTTTCTGGGGGTTTTGCACTTGAAACTGGTGGGGAGCTGATTTCAACTGTTGGCAACACTGACATCACACATAGAAATTGTTGAAGTTTCTGCAGAGCCCAAAACATTAACGGTGGTTATTTCGTTTCACATCCGTTGGATTCGCCAATTCACAAACAGACTATCAGTTTCCAACACGAATCAGACCTTTAGCTAAGCTAAGCTTTTGATCGAAGCTTGAATACTGTTCCACAGTCTGGCCGTTACGGTTAACAGATGAGACAGTGAAGGTTCAAAGAAGAGCAGCGCACTTCGTCACAGATTCGTGCGGAAAGCACGAAAGCGTCTCGGAGGTGCTCATTTAGCACGCGTAACAGACGCTGCAACACAGGCGTTAGCATCATGATGTGGTTTACTGCTAAAATTCGGAGTGCGTAAGTTTGTAGAAGGCTAAACCATAATAGTGCTTCCTTCTACGTATATCTCCCAAAAACGCCATGAAATCAAAATGAAAGAGGTTCGCCCTCACACTTGCCAACAATGGTTCTTCTTGTCGTCCTTAGTGACTATGCGACTCGTCTCGACATGACCACCGAAAACAGGATGTGGTCTGGTTGCAGCAGCAAGACATTTCACATGGCCTTTGCGGTGGACACCTATACGTCGACTTAGCTTTTGTTGTGCCACCTTCGCGAAAGTCACCGCAGCGTCAAGGGTCAGTTGATGATTCTCACTTTTGTGGCAATGAGGATCGTTGTGGTATTAGCAACGAACAAGTTCGTTATTTTTAGGGATGCCGTAATATTTTTATTTATATGGATTGTGGAATGTGTACCAGACTCACAAGCTCTATGAATTAAGGACACACAACTGAAAAGGAATAATACAGACACTGGCATCTTGCTCTCCTTATCCCATACGCTACCACATCAGGCTGACGACAACACTTCGTCTCAAGCTTTTTTGGAGACTGTTTTCCAGACTAGCCGATCAGAGGCCAGAGACAGCGACGCTTCCTTTCACGTGGTTGGCCGCGCACCCAGCGCGTGATCAAGTGCTGCCAAGCCTAGTTTATCCCATATTGCACAACATTACACTCGATCTGAGCATAGGCCCAATTAACGAAAAAGCATGCTGGGGCAGACGCAGAATAGCAGCATCATTTGCCGTTTCAATCATTACATTTATGTAACTACCACATAATAGCGTGAATAAACAACTACAATAATCATGACTAATTTTCAGCGATAGGGTAAGGCTAATTAGTTGCTTTTGGCAATAATCTGTTTCAGCACATGGTTTTACCTCAACAAGCCACAAAGAATAGTACCAGAATAAATATAAAACAGTAATTTTGTTTTAAAGGACTTCTTTCCTTTTAAGGCAAAAGCTGCTCAAAGGGCTACAGCGAAGATTTCTTAGAGAGTGTAAGAAAAGGTCACTTAATGCCTTCTAAGGATTTGCAGAAAAATAATTAAATTTTTTTATCAAACAGGCCCTCAGCACACAAGAGGGCAAAGTCAAGATAAAATCTACGGAAAATTTTATCAAGTACCAAAATAGCAAAACAGATTAAGGCTGTCCACACGAGAGACACGTATAATCCCAATTTAGGTTCAACCCAGTAATTGCGGTTCAGTGATTCGGAAACATTCGCGTAACCAAGACAATACCTTGGGCTTAAAAAAGTCTAGAAAAACTTAGCTACCCTAAAATCATAACATGGGCAATACAAGCGTATTCCAAAGGGCATGTGCAACTTTAAATAAAACTTAAAATAAGGTTCCACAGATCACAACATTAGGTAATACAGCCACTACTTAATTTAAAATTTATTAGCAGGCAGCGCCAACCAGCACGCTAAGGCGATCGCAGACGCGCCACAAAAAGCAGCCAATTAACACCAAGGCGGTGCGTAATAGCCACGTGACACTGTGCCCACCAGCCACTGGAAAACCGGCGGTGATTTTCAGAAGAATAAGTTAACGAACACCACTCACGTGAAACATAGGCCAGACAAGTGAAACAAGTATTAATGACAGTCTTCTCGAGAAATGATCATAATAAGGACTCTTAATATGCCACCAAATTTCAAAAATTTATCTGTAACATAATTTACAAAATATCAAGAATGCATTGTAGTGGCAAAGGTAATGTCTCTTAAATCATTCAGCTGAATAAAATTTCATACAGGAAAACTTAATAAACGCCCAGAGAATAAGATATGACAGTAATTTAGCCAAACCACAAGAGAAGGAACCTTGCGTGAACCAAACAGTTATGTAAGGAAAACAACAAGCTTAACTCTCCGAGGCGGTACTTAATAATTAGATCTTGCAAGCAGTGCTTCCCTCCATGGTATTGATACATGCAAAGCTACAACACAATTTTAACATATACACTAAACACAGAAAATTTCTCTTAAAGCAGACAAAATATAAAAGATTAAATACAAACTCTTTAAAAACGCGTAATATCACAAATTAACCAGCAAAATTTTTGACGCGGCTTGTTGCCGAAACACTTTCTCAAAATACTACGACATAAAAAGGTGACGGTCATGTCAGTGGGAAAATATAACTTTAAGGTTAACCACTGACTATAGTTTTTCACACTGCGTACAGCCAACACAAATACACTACAATGAAGCTCTCAATGGTACACAGAAATCCCCATAGGCACAATCACATATACTCGTAGAGCCAAATATTCGACTGATCAGAAATATAAATAATCTGAAGCGACAGACTTTTAGCTCAGATAATTATGCACAAACAAATATTTCAGTAAGCCACCGAGCGCAGGCAATAGAGGAGGGCGTATCGTAGTGTGAGAAACACTAACCATAAATGCATGATGGGGCAGATATTGGATAATCCTGCAAATGTTCAGTGCGACACCCAGCACCCAGTCCCGCACAGTCTGAAATATGAACGCCAGAAGACAGAAGGACGCCATACTCAGCTCGGTGTCGTAGCTCCGACTTCACCAGCTACACCGAATCTGAAGATAAACAGAGCTAACGGCCGACTGACCCACTGTGTCCGGAACTCGGCCCGTGATGCCCTCTAGTTCACTGTCACTCGCCGCGTCGCTCTTTCCGCCCCACCAACGCTGCTCAAGGCTTACTTTTGGACCCGCTCTGGCAGAGATCATCAGCAATAAACTACTATCGATTCGCGCTGCCAATAACGGTGCCAGTGAGTAATATCTGAAATCAAGGCACGCGAAATCTATTGCGGGTCGTCACGGCTGCATTGCAACTGGAACAGGACAGTGGTACACAAAATATCGTCCGTTACTCACCTTCGAGTGGTCTGTGAAGTATAGACGGAGATGTAGATGTAGAACTATGACAGCCCGAAACAACTGCGAAATGTGTTAATATTGTTGATATATGGATAGCGCAATATCAATGAATTAATGCCGATATTGCAGCAGGCCGAAGTTCGGCCATTACCAGTTATTACGGAATACTGTTTACTTCCGAAGCTATGTCTTCAAACTGACCTGATTCATAGCTCTCACACGCACTTTATCACACAGTTCAACTATTTGGAAGTAAATACTTGTATTTCTCTTAGTAAAATCTAAAACACTTATCGTTGAAAGACGAGTTGTAGGAAGTATTTGCCCTTGAAGGTTATATGAAATAGTTGGGAAATATGAAACAGGGTGGTAAAAATATAGATTATCGTGTAAATTTGGGAAAAAAAAACGTATGTAATCTACACAAAATACAATTCTGAGTTTGATCTCAAGTTTAAGTCTTACAAGAATCACTTATCAGCAACAGAAAAAAAATAATAATTCGATGAAAATCTCTTACGTTCATTAACTTCAAAACTTCAAAGGACCAACTGTATCCATGGCCAAAAATCCAGCGATACGTAACGATATACTACTCTTAGTAAATTGCGTAGTTTTAATACTCAGTGCAAATTTTTGATAACTAAGACATATTTTTGAAACGTTTGCCTGCAAAATTATTATAATACTACAAAACAATTTTTCTATCCGTAACTCACACGATGTCTCGAGACGAACTGAATTCACTGCAACATTTTGAAGTAGTTCATGCGTCTTCCGTTTGGGAGCAGCATTCTACGGATGAGAAATGACGGTATTTTACATTACCTGACTATTCCATAATGCGGAAGATCATGTCTTTGGACAGTGAGATGACTGAACTATTTGAAAAAATCGTTATAACTACTGATCGGTTTGCTTTAGGACTTTCAAACTTCACCGATGGCCGCGGGATAAATGGGAATTAGTATTCGCATGCACGTTTTTTTTTTTTAGCGACGAAGGACCCATTCATTTCGATGAGTTCGTCAATAAGTAAATTGGCGCTTTTGTGGCACTCGGAATACGCATTTCACAATCGAGAAGTCTCTCCACCCTCAATCGGTGATTGTGTGGTGTGCAATGTCAGGTCACGGAATAATCGGTGCAGTATTACTTGATGGCACGGGAACAGCCGAACGCTACAGTTCAAATGGCTCTGAGCACTATGGGACTTAACATCTGAGGTCATCAGTCTCCTAGAACTTAAAAATACTTAAACCTAGCTAAGGACATCACACACATCCATGCCCGAGGCAGGATTCGAACCTGCGACCGTAGCAGTAGCATGATTCCGGACTGAAACACCTAGAACCGTTCGGCCACCGCGGCCGGCCCGAACGGTACCGTACCTGAAGGTTTTGAAAGATGACTTAATCCTCTTTTTCCAGAGTGACCCTGATTTCGACAAGATGTCGTTCATGAAAGACGGAGCACGACCCCATCGAAGCAGGAGAGTGTTTGAGCGGTTTGGGGACCTAATTCTGGCTCTGGGGTACCAGAAATCACTGGCATGGTCCTCGATTGGGGGCCACAATCACCGGATTTGAGATCTGAACGCAAGCGACTCCTTTTTGTGGGGCTATATTAAAGACAGCAATGTGATGGTGGACATCTAACATCCGGAGGTAGGAAGGACAGACCGATCTGTAGACCACGCTTCCATAGTCTAGGCATGATCGAACAAATGCCCTATAAAACTGCAGGAGCCGGAACCTGTCACCTCCCCATATTTTTCCACCTAGGCATTTCAAGCTGTTCAACAACCAGAAGCCCTTTGTTCGTAGGTCTGTCAGGTGTGGGAGCCATGTTAATTTCGAGTCAAGTAATAAACCCGAAAAGCGCACAGTGTCTTGAAAACATAAAATACGGTCCCCCATTGTAAGCTCTGGTTGGTTAAAACTCCGACGAGCACGATTAAAACTGACACACACAGTCTTCTCAGGTGAGAACCGAAAACCAGTTGTCTGGGCCCAGGTTTCCAGTCTCCTAATGGTCAGCTGTAGCTGCCTCGTCGTCGTCGACGTCGTAAGATCAGAGGAATAGTAGAAGATTGCAAAGTCATCGACAAACAAAGAGCATTTGACAGGGCTCCTGACTGCGGAGGAAAAGCCATTGACAGCGATGGCAAACAATGTGACACTGAGGGCACAGCCCTGGGGCACACCATTCTCCTGAACAAATCAATCAGACACGGCATCACCAATGCGATAACGAAAACTTCGGTCTCGAGAAAGGATTCGATCATAAGCGGCAGGCGTCCACGTAGTTCCCATTCATGAAGTTGGCGAAGGATGATGTAGCTCCAAGTAGTGTCATAGCTTTTTCGAGGTCAGAAAGCACGCAAACTAAATGGTCTCCAGTAGAATTGTCAAGAGTGGAGCGGTAGGGCCTGAAACCGCACTGGGAGCGGCTCCTCGGGACTTGAGCAGCCAGACGAGCAGCTGTTTGACAATGCGTTCAAGAGTCTTACCCATACAACTGGTAAGGGCGACACTCCGATAACTGTTAGGGGCGCTACGGTCCTTGCTGGTTTCCAGAATGGAGTTAATTGTTGCCTCCTTCCAAGTCATGGTGTATTGTCCATCAAACCAGATCTGATTGAAGCAAGAGAGGAGCCGACCTTTTGCTTCAGGGCACAGATGAAGCATGGCATAATGGATCTCATTAGGCCCTGGAGCAGTGTCTCTGGCTGCAGATAAAGCTGATTCCAGAATCGTTGCTGAGCTGAAAACAGCCATTCGGGAGGTCATCGACAGCATCGATATTCCGACACTTCAGCAGGTCATGCAGAACTTCGCTATTCGTCAGTGCCACATCATCACCAATGATGGCAGGCATATCGAACATGTCATAACCTAAATCCGAACATCTGTAGTGACGTTCACATGTTGAATAAAGTGTGTGCACACCGTAGTTTATAACTAATTTACTTTTTTTTCGTATAAGTGTCACTCCTTATAGACGCCAACATGTCTGTTACCGTCGCCCCCTCCCTGTGTTCCAGCACCAAGCTGCGCATCCGCTTCCCGCAGCGCATCGAGGTGCTGCACCGCCACCAGACGCTGCACCAGTACGCGGGTCGCTTCCCGTACGGGGCGCCGCTGCCGGCGGCCCACAAGCGGAGACGGCTGTCGCCCGCGCGCAAGGCGTCCCGCCCTCGGAGGCGTCGCCCCGCACCCGGCCGCGGCCCCTACGGGCTCGACTACGCGGGGGCGTACCGCTCGTGGGCGCGCGCTCCCGCCCACGGCCGAAGGAAGAGGCCTAAGCCGCCGCCCCCACCACCCCCGCCGCCCCCGCCGCCGCTCAGCTTGCACGGTTACGAGCCCGACGGCCGCGAGACGTACGAGGACCAGGAGCTGCGGCGAGACCGCTACCCCTACCCGTACCACTACCACTACCAGAACCAGTACCACGGCAGGCCGGACAAGAGACCATCCTCACACTGGTAAGTCTGTTTTCCTTTCTTTATTGTTATTTTGATACCTGATACAGGTAGGCCGGCAGCGGCAAACTTCGCCGCTCTTCGGCCACATATATTTCAGTTCGTTTATATGAATAAACAGAAAAACAAAACAAAACGGTGGATAAAAGACAGTAGACACACAAAGTAAAAAAAAAAAAAACATGTAGCCGTTCACAGTCGTAGTAAATTAAAAAAGTTCAGCACTCGTATACGAACATAGACGACAGAAATGACACACATTAACGATGGAGCACAAACGACGAAACACTGAATCACTAAGGCACACATAAACACTGGCGACGATCTCCGGCGCGTGAATGTTCACTGGTCGTGTATGAGTCCAGGGACCTGCCAGAGTGTAAAAGGTGGGGGAGGAGGAAGGGCAGGAGGATGTAGATGCCAGTGGCAGAGGAGAGGGTAGGGGGGAAAGAAGGTAGTGGGATACAGGAAGCCCAGGGGCAGAGGATGGAGGGAGGAAGGGAGGAGGGAGAGAAGGGAGAGAGGGTGCCCTTGGGAAAAACACAGGGGAGGGTGAAAGTTGGTAGGAGGGGTAGGTGGAGGGGAGGAGGGCATCATCAGGGAGGGGGAGTTGGCGGAAGCCACCTTAGGGCGAGGGTATGGAGAGTGGAGAGCAGGTGGAACGTGGGAATACAGGCGCGGCAGCGGATGGGGGTGGGAAAGGATGGGAGAGACAAGTAGGTGAGGGGGATCAAGTTTGCGGGAGGTGTAGAGGATCCGTATCGTTCGAGGAAAAGAAAAGCAGTTGCGGGAACGGAATTTGGTCATACAGGATCCACGTGGGGGAGGGAAGGCGGATGCGATAAGAAGGGATTTGTAAAAGGTTGGAGGGGCGAAGATCCAGGTGGGATGGACGTAGTAGAGGATAGGGTGGATGAGGGATTTGTAGGTGTGGAGGATGGTGGAGGGGTCCAGACCCCATGTGCGGCCAGAAAGGAGCTTAAGGAGATGGAGGTGGGAGCGTGCCTTGGCTTGGATTGTCTGGGGAAGGGGGGTCCAGGAGAGGCGGCGGTCAAGGGCGACACCAAGGTAATTGAGGGTGGCGTTGAGGGTGATAGGACGGCCATAAATGGTGATATAGAAGTCGAGGAGACGGAAGGAAGGGGTGGTTTCACCTACAATGATCGTCTGGGTCTTTGAAGGATTGACCTTGAACAACCACTGGCTACACCACTGGTAAGTCCGACCACAGCCAAAGTCTTACCCTCGTTGTGATCTTCAGTCCCAAGACTGGTTTGACGCTGCAGCCTCTTTGTTGACTCCTTTTACTATCAGTACTCGAACCAAAAAATCTGAATTACACGTCCAATAAGTAATGCGATACATTTTTTTATCCGCCAATTTCTGTTGAAAAAATGCAGAATTTCTTGTGTAACATCGTAGACCAACTAAACGAAATAAATGTTGCCCCATATAAACTACTCTCTTTTTCTATAGGATCGCCACTTAATAAAAGCACGTATTCTGATCCAGACTGTATACCAATAAGGTTCCTTTCAGAGTAAACTGACGCATTAGCCCCATAGTTAACAACCATATATAGCCTTTCGCTCGACGGAAGATTCGTACCCAAAGACTGGAAAGTTGCACAGGTCACACCAATATACAAGAAAGGTAGCAGGAGTAATCCACTAATTTACAGGCCCATATCGTTAACGTCGATATGCAGCAGGATTTTGGAACATATATTTTGTTCGAACATTATGTATTACCTCGAAGAAAACGGTCTATTGACACACAGTCAACATGAGTTTAGAAAACATCGTTCTTGTGAAATACAACTAGGTCTTTATTAGCATGAGGTGTTGAGTGGTACTGGCAAGGGATTTCAGACCGATTCCGCATTTCTGGATTTCCGGAAGGCTTTTGACACTGTACCACACAAGCGGCTTGAAGTGAAATTGCGTGCTTATGGAATATCGTCGCAGTTATGGGACTGGATTTGTGATTTCCTGTCAGGGTGGTCACAGTTCGTAGTAATTGGCGGATAGTCATCGAGTAAAACAAAAGTGATTTCTGGTGTTCCCCAATGTAGCGTTATAGGCCCTTTGTTGTTCCTTATGTACGAGTAGATAAACAATTTGGGAGACAATCTGAATAGCCGTCTTAGGTTGTTTGCAGATGACGCTGTCCTTTATCGACTAATAAAGTCATCAGAAGATCAAAACAAATTGCAAAACGATTTAGAAAAGATATCTATATGGTGCGAAAATTGGCAGATGACCGTAAATAACGAAACGTGTGATGTCGAGTGCTGACAGCAATCCGTTCAACTTCGGTTACACGATAAATCAGTCAAATACAAAAGCCGTAAATTCAACTAAATACCTGGGAACTACGATTACGAATAACTTAAATTGGAAGAAACACATAGAAAATGTTGTGGAGAATGCTAACCAAAGACTGCGTTCTATTGGCAGGACAACAAAATGTAACAGATCTATTAAGGAGACTGCCTACAGTACGCTTGTCCGTCCTCTTTTAGAATACTGCTGCGCGGTGTGGGATACTTACCAGATAGGACTGACGGAGTACAAAGAAGGGCAGTGCGTTTTGTATTATCGCGAAATATGGGAGAGAGTATCGATGAAATGTTACAGGATTTGGGCAGGAAATCATTAAAAGAAAGCAGTTTTTCGTTGCGACGGAATCTTTTCACGAAATTCCAATCACCACCTTCTCCTCCGAATGCGATATTATTTTGTTGACATCGACCTACATAGGGAGAAACGATCACCACTATAAAATAAGGGAAATCAGACCTCGTACGGAAAGATATAGGTGTTCGTTCTTTCCGCGTGCTATACGAAATTGGAATAATAGAGAATTGTGAAGGTGGTTCGATGAACACTCTGCCAGGCACTTAAATGTGATTTGCAGAGTATCCATGTAGAAGTAGATGTAGCTGTACTAACACTGTAAGGAACAACTTTAATATTTAAATATAGTTTTGTTAAAGGTTTTTGTATTGCCATTGTAGCGTGAGGATTAGGATGGTGCCTCGAAACGTGTTGTTCCATTAAATAGTGTAAGTAAGTCAACAAAATCTTGCAGCTAATAGCGGACTCTCAAAAAAACATTTTTATGTTTTTGAAGCAGCGACACTCCAGGATTAGCCGATAAGGACTATCATGGAATTCTACCTCGAGATCGTCACTTGTCTCAAAGTGACCATTGAGTCTACACTCTTGGCTGCATAATAACTATCGTCCCGAATTCTTTCTTGCGATTGTACGCTGTAGAGTGTCGTCTCTCTTCCTTAGCCACCTCGACGGTTCAAAATGGTTCAAATGGCTGCTGAGGTCATCAGTCGCCTAGAACTTAGAACTAATTAGACCTAACTAACCAAAGGACGTCACACAAATCCATGCCCAAGGCAGGATTCGAACCTGCGACCGGAGCGGTCGCTCGGTTCCAGACTGTAGCGCCTAGAACCGCTCGGCCACTCCGGCCGGCCCACCTCGATGTTTTGGATTGTGTTCTCGACTGGTTACAAACAATCAAAGGCGTGTAGTGTGCACAAACTGACGGAGGAGACGACATTTTTGTAGTTCCTGTATACCTCGTCTTTGGCCGTGGTGGTCTACGCTCCAGCCATGGAGGTCTCGGGTTCAATCGCAGATAGGGGCGAAGATTTTTCTTCCAGTACTGAAATCTGCAGCAATGTGCGGAAGGGCTGCACTCACTTCTGTCACTTCAACGATTCTAAACGATTCAGTCGTTGTTGGTCCCGTTTTTGCAGGGTCTTTTTCCGGCTGCAGCGATGTCGGAGATTTGATGATTTACCGTATTCCTGATATCCACGGTACACTCGTGAAATGGTTGTACGGGAAAATCCGCCCTTCATCGCTACCTCGTAGATGCTGTGTCCCAACTGTGACATCACTTAAATCTTGATAATCTAGCATTGTAGCAGCAGTACCCGATCTAACAAATGCACCAGACACTTGTTGTCTTATTTTGGCGTTGCCGACGGCAGCGCCGTATTCTGCCTGTTTACATAGCTCTGTATTAGTATACGCATGTCTATACCAGTTTCTTTCGCACTTCAGTGTACTTTCCTGTGGAATTCAAACACGTTGCACCATTTTACATTGCCGAATTAGTTTTGTGGTTTGTCAAATCCTCTGAACACGTCTGGAGTTTTTTTACGTCTTACTTCCATAATCAATCGCAACCTCAGAACTGACTCTCTGGTGTTCTGAGGTGTGGGGTTGGTCTGTTATTCTGTTAATCTGCGCAACGGATTAATCTGAGATGTACCCTTTACCCTATGGCTCCTGCAAGATGCAATTTCCACACCCACACTACTACAGAAGTCAAACAGACGCTACTAACGTTCTAAAGGGAAATGCCTGAAAAACTTTCAGCAATAAATACCTTCTGGAGCCGCCCGCTGTAAGGAAATGACACAAAAATTCACAAAATTTCTTACTTAACTAGTGGGATACTTGGGTACTGGAGTAGTGCTAGTTAGTGTAAGAAAAACATAAAACTAACGAAAGTTATTACTTATTTTGCAAAAATTCTGAGAAATCAAAATGGCACTATTAATTATGAATTGAACAAGTTATAGCCTGGTTCTTTTCAGAATGTGAAGTTACATCTCAAGGATAGGATTCACTAATGAAATTTCTATACAAAGTTTAAGATTGTAATTGACTTGGCAGAATGGCTGAGAGGTGCGCCTACTCAACTTGAATAATTATCCTTTAGAATGTTGCTAGGTATGGTCGAGGCTGTCGCAGTGAAGTGTACTGTTGTGGAGGAAATATGGGGCTCGCAATAGCTGTAGCGCACAATATCGTAAGCTGCGATGACTGCTGTCTGCGCCACTCGCTGCTGACAAATAAGATAACTCTCGTTCTATCTGGATTGACCTTCGCCAATCAAACTCTCCCTATGCCTAGTCGCCCCTAGTCTAACTATTGGCGTGGTACACCGGTCAGATAACCAGTCCACCATGATGGCAGTCAAAATTCGCTCGCAGGCGTTTAACTATAACTCTGTCCGTTCACACCGCACAATAAGTGTGCTGGCCAACACAGTGGACAACGCTTAATCGTAGGGACTCAATATAGAGTAGCACTTCGATTTGCTCTCGACAGAGGTGCTCTCCCAGTGAAGTACTGAGGAGAGACTTGTTCCTCGCTCCAAGAGCGACAACGGAACACTGCCTCTCCACGCCAGACGTGAAGGGGTATATCTTTCGGTCTCTTCCATTATTCCTTCAGCTCAAGGCGTCAGAAATATCGTCTGCCAATCAGCATTGCTCTTCTAAAAAGGGAGAATGACGTTTCGTTTCAGGCGACCAACCTGGAAACCTGTAGCATTGGCGTTTGGCGTTTGCTGTCTCCCTGTGAAAATCTCTGAAACTGCGTGCTATGTGTAAAGAATGCGGAGGCTGGCCGCTCTCACACAATGTAGCGGAATTTGCTTTTAAGCTGAACACGGGGCTGAGATGTACCCTTTACCCTGTGGCTCCTGCAAGATGAAATTTCCACCCCCACACTACTACAGAAGTCAGACAGACGCTACTAACGTTCTAAAGGGAAATGCCTGAAAAACTTTCAGCAATAAATACCTTCTGGAGTCGCCCGCTGTAAGGAAATGACACAAAAATTCACAAAATTTCTTACGTAACTAGTGGGATACTTGGGTACTGGAGTAGTGCTAGTTAGTGTAAGAAAAACATAAAACTAACGAAAGTTATTACTTATTTTGCAAAAATTCTGAGAAATCAAAATGGCACTATTAATTATGAATTGAACAAGTTATAGCCTGGTTCTTTTCAGAATGTGAAGTTACATCTCAAGGATAGGATTCACTAATGAAATTTCTATACAAAGTTTAAGATTGTAATTGACTTGGCAGAATGGCTGAGAGGCGCGCCTACTCAACTTGAATAATTATCCTTTAGAATGTTGCTAGGTATGGTCGAGGCTGCCGCAGTGAAGTCCGCTGTCCGCTACACGGGCGGACACTGGCCGACATAGGCTGGATCATCCTCTGAAGGGACCGGCGTCCCGTTATGCAGTTTCTCTCCTGAACTAAAAGCTTCTGTGACCGTCGTATCTGGAATGTATGTGTGTACGCTAGCCTCGAGTATTTCAACCACAGTGCGCTTACTTGTTAATTGCATATCGTTTACATGAATTCATACAACATTGACTTTATTTTTTCGAGTTTGGGTTCGAATGAAGCGTCTTGATGTGCGGAATATGACTGCGAGGGCGGAATATTTAAGCAATGTAGGTCAGGAGACCATGACGTCTTACAGTGTCTTTGCCTATCCATAAGCCAACTGGCGGTTATCTAACAGATCTTCAATGTTCTTTTCTATTCTTTTATGTATTAACCCTTTAGGGCGACTTACAGGAATACAATTTCCCAAAAATTAAGTATTCTATGGCCAAAAAAGACAATAAGTAGAGGTGTAATACTGGAGCGTTGCCTACTGGCCCCCTTCTATTGGTTGTGCAGGGAGAAGTACCCGCCCTACTACGAGGAGTACGGTGACCAGCAGGAGGACTACTCAGAGGGCGGCTACAGCGAGTACGACAGCAGGAAGGCTTCCAGGTACCCTCCAGCTAGCAGCGGCGGCAGGTACCGCAAGAGGCCGCGCAGGCCGCCGCCCCCGCACAGCGACGACGACTCGGACGTCGACGGCGGCTACCCGTTCTCCAGCTCCGGCAGCTACAGCTACCTGGGCAGGAGCAGGAAGAAGCGGCCGCCATACTACTACCACCAGCCCCCGTACGCGGACGAGTACTTGTCGGGCGACGACCGGATGTTCGCCCCCGCCTCGACGACGACACCGACCGTCGCGCTGGGAGCGTGGTCGAACCCGCAGCAGGCCAGCAGCTACCTGCCGGAGCAGTACTGGAACGTCCAGCACGCGGACAGCGCCTCCTCCTCTTCCTCCTCCTCCTCCTCCTCCTCCTCCTCCTCCTCCTCCTCCTCCCAGCAGGAGGACCACTGGAGCCGGCAGTACGCCAACCACCGGCCCGCCAGCGAGGCTGACCGCTGGAGCCAGCAGTACTCCAGCCACGGTCCGGAGGGCGCCGACGCGGCCTCCCACACCTCCGTAAGCTGGCAGGGGGTGGGAGCGGAGGACCGCCAGTGGAAGCCCGCCACCCCTGCCTCAGAGTCGGACGCCGACATCGGCTACGGCGAGGGGATGGTCGACGCTGACGGCACCGTCTACTGAACGGCGCGTCACGCCGCTGGGCGGCAGACGCCACGCCGCGCCCCGCAGGAACACCTGTCTCGCGCTCCAGCGCGGAACAGCCCTACCCCGGTGGTCCTCACAATGTTGCTCTCGCAACAGATCCTTCTGCCTGATCGTGACAGGCACCCCCGCAGTGAACAGGCCCTGTAGTGTGTGTTTCGAGACCTATGTCCAGATACTTATTGGTAGACACCATCATTATTTATTTGGCTTTGGTTCGTTGAACCATACTGCCATTAGCTTGGTACAAACAAAAGTCATATTGAATGAGAAAATACCGTATAAAAAGGTTTGAACAATGGTGTTAAAAATTATTTTGCAATAACCACACCAGTACAATACATACAGTTGAAGAATTTTGAGAGAAAAAAATATAAAATAAAAAGAACTCGACAGAGACTTGAAAACATACACCTGGCGTATGCAACCACAGATGAAACACCAAATTTTCATGTAAACACGATACAGTCTCGTAGAAAACAATAAGGGGCTTTGTATATTTCAGGATCTTCAAGGCTTGTTGGAAGGGCGCCTACAATCACACAATATTTTGCTGTAAGCTGTTTTACGTGTGTTCGTAGATTTTCCCGGCATGCAACCGGGTTGACTGGTCATTGTAGAACGAATTTTCGACGGCGTAACGTGTCGTCATCATCAGGTTACTCCTGTTGACTGACGTCCTAGGCCGGTGGGTGGTGTGGTATATATACCTGTCGCCTCTCCCACTGACTACGCGTATGGACCGAGGGATGTGCAGGCCGCAGTGGTGGGGGTAGCTTGCGCTGGCGAGATGAGTGATGGGCGTCAGTACGCATGCCGCCTTCGGCGGTGTCGTGCCCCGTTTCCGCTGCTCCTGCAGAACTTTTATTGCTGGGTTCCACGATTGGATGAGATGAAATCCGTTGTCCTTGTTAATAAGGTTCTCGTGCAGCCGGATTTCAATTGCTTCCTTGTATACACAGTCCCACAAGCGGGATGTGTTGTGCAGGACTTCTATGTTCTCGTATTTCATACGATGATTTGTCTCGAGGCAATGTTCTGCGATTGCAGATTTTGTAGGCTGTTGGAGATCGGTGTGCCGTTTGTGTTCAGTACACCTTTCCTCGATGGTGCAAATGGTTTGCCCCACATATGCCTTCCCACACGCGCACGGTATGAAATAAACTCCAGATTTCCGGAGTCCTAAATCGTCCTTCACTGTCCCTACAAGGGACTTGATCTTTGGCGGCGGGCGGTAGACGCATTTGATGTTACGACGTCCTAGAATCCTAGCTATTTTTACAGATACGTTGTCCGCGTATGGTATGTAGGCTGTCGCTTCCGGTGGATCATCATCAGGTGTCGGCTGTGGTGTGGTCTTCTGCTTGAAGGCGCGTCTAATTTGGCGGTCACTATAGCCGTTCTTCTGCAACACATCCTTGAGATGGTCTAGTTCCGGTTTTAAGCTTTCTTCGTCGGAGATCACACGAGCTCCGTGAATCAATGTATTTAGTACTCCTTCCCTTTGTGACGAGTGATGACAGCTGGAGGCGTGAAGGTACAGATCCGTGTGGGTTGTCTTCCGGTAGACGCTGTGTCCCAGTGTTCCATCAGGCTTTTTTCGTACCAGAACGTCCAAGAATGGTAGCTGCCCGTTTTTCTCCATGGTGAACTGAATTTGGGGGTGGATAGAGTTCAGATGTTGTAAGAAAAGTTGGAGCTTCTCTTCCCCGTGAGGCCAAATGACGAATGTGTCGTCAACATATCTGTAGGAGACTGTTGGTTTTAGTGGTGCCGATTCTAACGCTTTCTCCTCAAATTCTTCCATGTACATGTTGGCCACCACAGGTGACAGAGGGCTACCCATAGGTACGCCGCCTGTCTGTTCGTAGTAATGTCCGTCAAAAAGAAAATATGTTGACGTGAGCACAAAGTTAAATACTTTCGTGAATGAGGGCCCAAATTTCTTCTCAATAAGATCCAGCGAATCCTTGAGGGGAACGCTCGTGAAAAGTGATACAACATCGAAACTGACCATAAGATCTGAGCTGGCCAACTTGAGTTTCCCCATACGTTCCACAAACTGAGCCGAGTTTTTGATGTGGCGCTCACATTTGCCAACCAATGGACTCAATACTGCTGTCAAGTGTTTGGCAAGCTGGTATGTTGGCGCTCCTATAGTGCTCACTATCGGTCTCAGAGGAGTGCCCATCTTGTGTACCTATGGAAGTCCGTAGAGTCTTGGTGGTGCAGCAGCACTCGGCCGAAGTTTCTTCGCTGTCTCGTCTGTAAAGGTCCTTCGAAGTTCAATCGTCTTCCGCTGTATCCGACTGGTTGGCTCCGTCGTCATCTTCCTGTAAGCAGGGTCATCCAAGATCTTGTACAGGGGAGAGGCGACAGGTATACATACCACACCACCCGCCGGCCTAGGACGTCAGTCAACAGGAGTAACCTGATGATGATGGCACGTTACGCCGTCGAAAATTCGTTCTACAACTACCAGTCAACTCGGCTGCAGGCCCGAGAAACCTTCAAGCAAGCTGTTTTGCTATGCAACTAATAAACGGTACAAAAACAACAAGTAATTGACATCTCCCTCGCATCTCTTCTGACAGTTACATAAAGGATTGTCCTCGATGTGCATGCGATGTAAGTTGGGGGGGGGGGGGGGAGGAGTTGAACACTGGTTGGTACGCTTTCATACCAAGCTAATTATCAGGTTCCCTCTCGCCTGAAATTTTTGAAAGCAGGGATTTCTTCTAACTACTATGATCGATCGCAACATAGTACTGACCTTTGTGGTAGATTCAAAAGCACGGTTCTCTGCCCATGCCCATGCATTACTTGAAATTGGAGGATTCCAGATTGCATTTTATTAGGTGGTCAGAAACACTGGCCTCCTTCGGTTACTGGTAGCAGGGCCCACAGACAAGGTATTCTCGTACCTCTTTGTATGATTACCAGTATTTAAATATCAATGGTGTTCATCCAAGGTTTTCTTAAGGTCCTCAGTGTGATCGTAACCTGAGCTTCGGGCACTATTTGTTTGGAAATGACGTCAGTTATTGTTACGTCGATTAAAGGCTACTGGTTAAAAAAAAGGAAAAAACAAACCTAGACCACCAGACCACCTCCACCGAATGTCATACTACTTTTTAAGGCCCACATCATATAACACCCATGTTGTTGTGATCTTCAGCCAGAAGACTGGATTGATGCAGCTCATCACGGTAGTCTGTTCTGACCAAACCTCTTCATCTTTTCGAAAGTATTTCAATTTAATCCTGAACCTGCTTACTGTAGTCAACCTTTGGTCTTCCCCTAAAAGTTTTGCTCCTTACCCCAAACTGCCCTCCACTGTCAGATTAACCATTCCTCAATGTGTCAGGACGTATACTATAAAGCAACTCCTTGTTTGAGTCAGGTTGTGCTGTAAATTTCTTTTCTCCACGTCTCTGTATATAGTAACTCTTCATTAGCTATCCGCTCACCCATCTCCTCTTCAACATTCTTCTGTGACACTACATTTCAAAAGCTTCTCTCTGGTCAATACACCAGACAAATACTTAGGGATACATTTACCAGCACTTAAACTTTTGCCAATTTAAAATATTTCTCTTCGCCACATAAGCTTTGCTTCTGACTGCAAGTCTGCACTTTATACCTTCTCTGTTTCGGCCATCGTCATTATTTTGCTGTCAAAGTAAACTGCTACTCCTAGTGTCTCTTTTCCTAATCTCCTGATTCCCTCAGCACCGCCTCGATTAATTCGCTACGCTTCATTACATTTGCTTTAATATAGTTGGTTTTAACCTTAAGATATATTTTCAAGACACTGTGGACACACTTAAACTGATTTTTCAGAAATTGCCATATCGGCCGCTAACCTCAAACTTTCTGTTTCTTCTCCCAGAATTTTAGTCCCCATTTGAAATTTCTGTTTCGTTTCGCTTACAGCCTGATCTACGTACAGATTGCAAAACATCGGAGATAAGCTATAAACTTGCCTCATTCCACGGTCAACAGAAGCCTCCTTTTCTGTCTTGTAATTGCACTTTAGTTTCTGTACAAGTTGTAGACAATCTTCCGCTCTCTGTGTTTTATCCCTGCTACCTTCAGAATTTCAAAGAGTGTAATCATATAGCATGTCATTCCGTGAAGTTTCACAATTCAATGACAGAGATTTTTGCCGTTCTCTGAGTGTCCTTCGTGCATTCGTATTGTGATCAGTGGCTTATGTTTAGCTGCACCACCACCAGAACCTCAAAAAAATGTTCAAATGTGTGTGAAATCTTATGGGACTTAACTGCTACGGTCATCAGTCCCTAAGCTTACACACTACTTAACCTAAATTATCCTAAGGACAAACACACACACCCATACCCGAGGGAGGACTCGTACCTCCGTCGGGACCAGCCGCACAGTCCATGACTGCAGCGCCTTAGACCGATCAGAACATGATCAGGGCACCTTGTGCTCAAAAATATTGATACTTTCTGTCTGCAGTTACATATTCTTGCATTTATTGCTCGAGATCAGTTTGGAAACCATTCCTTCACGACAGAGTCAGCCGTCAGCGCAGTGTTTTAGGATATGTTATGCGAAGATCAGTAACGTACAGGTGGATGCGTCATATTTTATTATGCTCATGGATGGAAACTGTTTCGAAGCTAGGTCGCTGAATGGAGCAGTACCCTCTGGCGATTCCTTTATTTTGCAATGACTAAACGTCTGTTGCATTTTAGTATTCCAAAAGTCAGCAAATCATTCACTCTTTATTGGCAAAAATTTTCTACACGTATGCTTAAGAATATTGTACATTTTTCACGGATTGTAAAAAATTCGAAGTAGAGTAATGACAACTTGTATCAGGCCCCTGAAAATTTAAACTTTCCATTTTACTCAGCACATCAACTACCGGAAGCAGCTCCTAATTCAGGTCATTGTCGCCTGCTGTGAGGTTTTATCCGTTACAAGGAGAGCAAGCAACTTGTAACTGTGATACCCATATTTCACATCGGTAACATTAATTGCCGGGTAAGTGTAAGAGTATTTTCGAAATCACAAAATGAAATTCGATAAGTGATGCTGGTGGACAGTATGAAGCAGTGGTGTTGGTCGAATGTGAGATGTAGAGAGGGCTTCGTGCTAGCGCAGTTTGCGTTTCCATAAATTATTTCGCAAACAGGATTCACTGTGTGGGATTGACAGTAAAGCAATCTAGAACCCTGAAAAACTTCGAGAATGCAAGAAGAGTATGTTATGAAGTGTGTTGGACTTTTGAAACAAATCATGCATGGACAATACCAATACTGTAACAAGCGTTTTCCTCGTGACTGGTACAAATTTTTGTTTAGACTGCTGTCTTGATTTTCGGAGCATGTGCAATATATTTTGTATTCCTATGCTTGTATTTATATTTTTATATTCTAATATTTAATTACAATATTTCCAGCTTTTAATAAAAGTGTTAATTTTTCAACTAACATGTGAGACAATATATTCAATATTAAAGTACTTCCCATCTACCTTCCCATTGCATATTATTACAGTGCGAAGATACCGTCTAACGATATCATTAATGCCGAATATATGAGCGTGTGTATCCAGCTTCGTCATTTCACAAAAACTATTGGGCCGCAGAGGTAAGTAACACAGACAATTGCTTCCAATTAGCAATATTGAAAATTTCCTTTGTTTTCCTTCTTCGGCAAACCTTTCTTCTGATCCTTGGCCTATGTCTGTTGGTTGATATGTTGATATTCCTGGAGACGTTTATACCGATTGAGGTACGGAAGCCTGAAAAGAGTAGTAGTGGATAACGCAGTACAGACAGAATACCGTCTACTAGTATCGTGGCGTTGAGAGTACTTTGTGAATCATTATTGCCTCTCAGGGTGGTAACGTCTTTCTTTCACTGTTACTGTATGGTGCTTGTTAGAACGTGCATGGAAAGTGAAATGTTCTTGTGACGGAATTGGTCAAAGCAATTGTCATCAAAATATTTATTTTTAAACTCCACCGACAGTGACTCTGAAACATGCCCCACCTCTAATATTTTTACCTGTGTTACAGCCCCCCGAGCTAAGGGGTTGTAATATGTCAGAAGGACCGAGAGGAATGGTTTTGGAGAGAGGGGTGATTCATGCCGAAGCCTGCAGAGCAACATGACACACCGGGGCTTCCGCTGATCCCAGTGACGTTGCCGCGTGGCGTGCATATGTGGGTCAGCGCCAATGCCGCCCCAAAATCTACTGAGTCGGCGCCTGGCCACCCAGCTCTCCTGCTGACGCCACGGCTAAGTGGCCGCCGCAGGTGTTGGCTGAGCCAGTAGTCAGGAACACGGCTGGCTGCTCCCTCAAGTGCAACTAGTGGAACCCATGTAGAGCTCCGAAGGGAAACAGCTGTCAGCCGTCGTTGTAATGAGCTTTAGCTGCTCCAGCCATCCGCCCAGGACAAATCGTCAGTGACTGCAGACAACTCTACATCGGGGAGTAGATATGGGCGCTCTGCTCCTGGTTTCAAAGAGTCAGATATTTCTAAAGAGTGGATAATGGCTGATTCGGAAAAAAATGAATGATAGCTCATCTGATTTCAAAATTCGTTTCTGGTGAATAACAATTTGTCCATTTTATTTGGACTGTTGAGCTCCGTGGCCGTGGATAATGATATTTCACTGTAAAAATACAGCAACCAGCCACTTTTTAATGCGTTTTATTTATGCCAATATGCATTTCGGGTTTTCACCCATCTTCAGCTGGCAAATTACATGGATCTTCAGTTACTACAGTAGTACAATCTCGACAGCAGTTTGGATGCTGCAGCAGGCCTGTGCAAAAGCAACGATTCCAATTGATGATTGGAATCGTTGCTTTTGCACAGGCCTGCTGCAGCATCCAAACTACTGTCGAGATTGTACTACTGTAGTAACTGAAGATCCATGTAATTTGCCAGCTGAAGATGGGTGAAAACCCGAAATGCATATTGGCATAAATAAAACGCATTAAAAAGTGGCTGGTTCCTGTATTTTTACAGTGAAATATCGTTTCTGGTGGCTGTAATGAGAGGGAAGAAAATTCTGTGCTAGGCTGCTGTAATGGCGGCCCTTGTCACATCCTTAAAAAAACATTTCCCAAGCTACAAATGATATGTTATAGACCATGTGCACATATGGATTTGCAAACTTTAGTAGTACATGTAGCTTTTCTCATCAATGAAACAGTAAATAAAGAAAGCTTCGTTTTTTCCGAATTTACTGGCTGCCGGGCAATATTCATTCAGTCATTACAATAGTAATGCTGATTATGACGATATGAAAGTAAGCACAACACAACACCCAGTCAGTCAGCGGAATAAAAATTAGATTTCGTGGGGAATCGAACAGGGGAACATTAAATTAGCAATCTACCACGCTGACGATGAGGCTACGAACTCAAACCATACGTTCTTCCTTACAACACGTTCAGAATGTTTCCGTCCTTGATTTCAAAAGAATATCTCAAATTTCAGAAGCTCAGTAAAAATTTACATGCTTTTGCGCGAGTTGTTCTTCGTATCATTTGACTTAGCATCGCACTCGCAATGTTTTGCCAGCGATCATAAAAACAGCGGCCGTCGGCCACCGCGTGGCCAGGCATCACTCCCCACCACTCTCACAGATCCGACCGTAGGCTGTGTCACTAGGTCACTGCCCTCCCCCCCCTCCCCCCCCCCCCCCTCACTCTCAGGGGATTGCAAGGTAGCTTACTGCTCCCCACCCTTTTTAAGGATCAGATTGCAAACTAACTCACTACACTGTACCCCACCAAGGCAACTAGCTCTCGCAAACGAAATCGCACGGAGCAGAACACTCGGTGACTCGAGGCATCAGTCTGTTCGGTGCGCTCTTGAAACAGCCTGCAACTCACTTTCATGACTCAGCACGTCTCCATCCGAGTTCAGCTCTTAGTTCTCTGTATCCTTATTTGATTAGCTCTAATCGTCATCTTCTTGTGTTGTTGCTCTTCTGTTTTCTTGCTGTGTGAGTGTTCTTGTTAGGTGTACTATTATTTCTTCTATGTCTGTTGCATATATAGTTGCTTTTGTTAGTTTGTCGGTAGTCTTTATTCACATAATTATTTTGGGTGGATAGGATACTGAATTTAATGGTTATTTTAACATACATGATAGTCCATGCATACAAGTTGTCTAAGGAGGAATGATCAATATTCAGAGATGTGACAGGAACGAACATTTGAAGCAAAAAACTAAATATGGACATTTGCCCTATTCCAAATGGTTTTTGAGACGAAACATATTTAAACTTAATTTTGTGTGTTCTTCTTGAATAACACGAAATCCGCGCCCTTTAGCGAGAAAATATGGAAATTCTTACGCAACACGCCTGAATTGAGGTGTAGGTAAGCCAGCTTGAGGTAGAATGAGATTTTCACTCTGCAGCGGAGTGTGCTCTGATATGAAACTTCCTGACAGATTAAAACTGTGTGCCGGACTGAGAGTCGAACTCGGGACCTTTGCCTTTCGCGAGCAAGTGCTCTATCAAGGCAAAGGTCCCGAGGTCGAGTCTCGGTCCGGCACACAGTTTTAATCTACCAGGAAGTTTCAGTTTGAGGTAGTTTCTCGACGTGATAGACTACGTGTCGTGTATCAAATTATTCGTCTCGACTTTGTCTACGCTACTATGAAGCGTTGTAAACAGGGACAAGGTAGTGAATGATAAAGAAAATAAGTAACATCGTACATAAAATATGTTCTACCTCGGAAACCATTCGGAAGAGGGCATACGTTCACATGAAGTTTCTTGCTTCAAATGATCGTTCACGACACATCCCAGAATGTTGACCATTCATCCTGGGACAACCTGCATATAACGTTTACGTTTTTATTGATTAATTTAACTTGAACAGATTAATGCCCTCAAGAGTCCTCTTACATCAGACGAGAGTTTTATATGTAATTACAAAACTTATTAAGATCACAGTTACTTAAAAATCGTAGTATTTTTGATATGATATCTCTTCTTCTTCTCTCTGCATGTAGTAGGCATTTGCCTGTTACGCCCTCTTGGCTGAACTTGTTGATTGTCCTCAGACTTTCTAAATATCTTCTGCCCACTGGGTAATAATTATCACCAGTTTTGGTAATGTGTTGTCTTCCATTCTTTTGACATAATCCTTCCAGTTGTTTCTATATTGCCGGCCGGGTTGGCCGAGAGGTTCTAGACGCTACAGTCTGGAACCGCGCGAGCGCTACGGTAGCAGGTTCGAATCCTGCCTCGGGCATGGATGTGTATGATGTCCTTAGTTAGGTTTAAGTAGTTGTAAGTCCTAGGGGACTGATGACCTCAGAAGTTCAGTCCCATAGTGCTCAGAGCCATTTTTGTTTCTATATTCTTTAATCTGCTGATTTAAGTTTTTCGCTCTCAGTTCTTTTCTGATGTCAACATTCACTCTCCCCTCAGACAGAATGATCCCAGCAACTCTTCTTAGCCATCGGATCTTTAGTGCTTGTGTTCTGATGGGAACGACTGTTTCTACTGTGTTGTCCAGAAAACAGCTTCAAGGTTTAGGGAGCGTAGTTATTATGAGGAGTAGTGGATCAACATTAAGTTTGAGCATTTGGACTGTGACGCCGTGCTGTACTGTAAATGTTGAGCTGAAGGATTTTTCCACAGCGTTGTCAGCTCAAGACAGAATTTTTCGCAAACACAGTTATTTACCTCTGCGAAATAATCAGTAAGTCTATGTTTTGTTTATGGTTCAATGAAGGTTATCGCTAAAGTCAAGTACTGGTTTAATTCCTTGGTTGGGTGGGATCAGCTGCAGCTACTACTTTGCCTACTCTTTCTTAGATCACACAAGCTTTTCCATAGATCACCTGGTCTTTATGTTTTTGATTGTTGTATTGGCAAGTCTTAGTTATCGTTTCCTCAGTTTGATTGATTCTGTTTGCTTTCTGCATGCAATCAGTTTTTATTTTCAAGGGTAGGAGGTCGTTTGTGAGTCCGATGTGCGGTGTCTTCGACATTCATAGATTGTTTTAGCTCTTCCGTTAGCCAAGGTGCAGGTTTTCGCTTCAGGTTTCCAGCCTTTGGCGGAGCATATTTGTTATGTAACAGAGTTAGTTTGGTAATGATGTTGTGATCGGATATTCCCGGTACGAATTTCTTTGCTTGTGGATTTCGTGGCAAATATATGGGGGTCTGACTACAGACTGCATTATGGGTAGGTGCAAGTGGAAATACTGTTGGATTTGAAGAAGAAACTACACACTTGAATTTCACAGTGAAGGGGCAGAATATTTATGTTCGTGTTCCTAGTGTTATTTGTATGATCGTAAGTCGAATCGAATTTCGAAAGGCCAGTTTTGAAACACGCTATCCCACCTACTTTCGGAGGTCTGTTGATGACGCATTTTAGTCAAAATTTTTAAAGGGATTTGATATTTACGAACATTTATTTATCTTGTTTTTCTTCATTAATATTGGCTGTGAGTAGCATGGTCGGTAATAAGTCAAAGTGTTTGTATGCCATTACTCGATCTCCTCATCTGTTACTCCTGTGAAGTCTATATTTAAGGAACTGGAGACCACACTTGGCTAGAGCCAGGTATCCAAGCTCGTTGGAAGAAAGACATAGTTGTCGATATTCTGAAATATATGGCGGAGTTCGTCGAAATGACTTGAAAGGGACGGCCAGCTATATTCTCCAGTAACAACACAAACACGCTAGTAGAAATAGTGGCTGCATGAGTTGACAAGTTCGTAACTCAGCACAGACTTTAGAGTTCATTTGCACTGCTTCTTTTCAGCTTTTATCCGCCCCATTATCCTGTCATCTCTTGTTCACACGCTGTGTAGCCAAAATTCAGATATCACATTATTCAAAATTTTTATCTTTCAGCAGTGAAATCCTCGCATATTGTCAGACTTGTCTTCTCGCGTATCACTATGACTGTTTCAGACCGTTTCGTATATGATACAAACTTCACGATTGTGGCTCTAGGTTTCGCAGATCACAACTGCCTACATCCTGCTCTATAACTTCTGATTACAGAATGTGCTGCGTGTATATTTGTTGTCACTTTAAGCTTTTACAACATAAAATGGCTATGTTAATAGCAAATGTTTTAATTTTACCTGTTACAGCTGTTACACAACAATATGTTATCCACATTGCCTTAGCCTAGAAGAAGTACGAGCGATGTTCGGTACCATTTTACCAAAAAGGAAGACAAATGAAAATGCCGCTACTGTCAGCAGATAATTGCCATGGCTTCTGGATCATCATCAAACCTGAAGAGACATCTAAAACCGAAGCATCCTACAATATGTCTGGAACGATGTGGGTCAGGAAGCCGATCAACATCGCCATCAATCGATGAAGAAATTTGAGAAATCATTTCTCGAGAACTGCCCTCACCGACGTATGCCTTCACCTCGGGTCAAGGTCTCCTGCCAAAAAGCCAAATTGAGTTTCAAGCTGTGTCCAGCCCACCAGTGTCGTCAGGTTCTGGACCAATTCGTGATTTATCTCCTGTGTGGTGCCCTCACCCTCAGCAGCAGCTGTGGAATTGGACAAATATTTAGTGGAGGGGTATTTGCCTAGAAACAGCGATCCCTTAAACTGGTTGGAAACAAAAAGATTGCTGTGGCCAGCGCTCTATCAATTGGTTCTGAAAGTATCATTTATCACAGCAGCATCAGTGGCCTGTGGACGAATATTTTTAAAAGCAGGATAGACGTGCACTGAGAGGAGAAAGAGACTCACATCGACTGAAGTGGGTCAAATTTTATTCATAAATGACAATACTGATAAATTGTTCTTTTGTGGGAACATATATGGTAATACTGACTGTAAATGATGACAATAGATACATTTCAATTATTGTTATAGTTCTTATGTTGTGTTTTTTTTAAGTAAAAATATCAAAATATAGCAGGAATCAATCTTCATTCTTAAAATTTTCCCTGTTGGTGAAAAATATTTAGCATTTTGTTGTAATATTTATAACTTTTGCAGTAAGCGAAATTTAAAACTTTTGTATCTGAAACTTACTGGGGACATAAAACAAAATTATTGTTCCTCTTCATATGTTCTTTCAAAATAGGACCAAATCAGATAAAAAAATTGTTCAAATGGCTCTGAGCACAATGGGACTTAACTGCTGTGGTCACCAGTCTCCCAGAACTTAGAAGTACTTAAACCTAACTAACCTAAGGACATCACACACATCCATGCCCGAGGCAGGATTCGAACCTGCGACCGTAGCGGTCACGCGGTTCCAGGCTGTAGCGCCTAGAACCGCACAGCCACTACGGCCGGCTCAAATCAGATAAAAATACGGGTTTAGTGGCCTGAATTAAAAAGGCAATGTGCATTCCCTTTACTTGTTTTTGTGAGTGAATGGTGAGTATTGTATTGTGTTGTATTGTATGTTAACCGGGGACCTAGAAACGACGGAGAGGCTCCGTCCCCACCGCAGCCGCAGTGGTCCATAACCCCACGACGACTACCCCAGTCCACCTCACCCCTTCGCCGCCCCACACCAAAGCCAGGGTTATTGTGCGGTTCGGCCCCCGATGGACACCCCAGGGAACGTCTCGCACTAGACAAGTGTAACCCCTATGTTTGCGTGGTAGAGTAATGGTGGTGTACGCGTACGTGGAGAACTTGTTTGCGCAGCAATCACAGACATAGTGTAACTGAGGCGGAATAAGGGGAACCAGCCCGCATTCGCCGAGGCAGATGGAAAACCGCCTAAAAACCATCCACAGACTGGCCGGTTCACCGGACCTCGACACAAGTCCGCCGGGCGGATTCTTGCCGGGGACCAGGCGCTCCTTCCCGCCCGGCAAGCCGTGCGTTAGACCGCACGGCCAACCGGGCGGGCAATGCTGAGTGGTATCATGAAAAAGAACTAGGTTATTGCAATGCGTGACCAGTTCTGACCTAATCTCTGAAAAGGACAGTTCTGCCCATCTCTACCGGGGAGGCCGTAAGTTGGGGACCCTGCCCCTCCCCTGCGGACGGCAGCTTGAAGTCTGTCGGACGATGCTACCCAGAGAACGGGGGCCAGCAGCTCTCTCGCCCTTCACGCCGGTGTAGCTCCGAGGTGCGACGCTCCCCACCGCAGCTGTAGCGCGGTCTGTGCAGCGGAGGCTGGTGGGAGCCTCAGCGGGCCGGTTGGCCACCGTGTCCATAAGCAGAATGTCGTCGTGGTGGGCCCGCAGCTTAAACAGTCGTCATTCTCTCCGGTTCTAGACGCGAACGGAATAGCGACACGAGCCTCTGGGCTCGCTTATTTACACATTACACATTCTTTTCCCTACGCCTCTGACCGAGTGGAGTGCTCTTCAATAATTAGCACGTCAGTTTCCAGAATGAGATTTTCACTCTGCAGCGGAGTGTGCGCTGATATGAAACTTCCTGCCAGATTAAAACTGTGTGCCCGACCGAGACTCGAACTCGGGACCTTTGCCTTCCGCGGGCAAGTGCTTTACCAACTGAGCTACCCAAGCTCGACTCACGCCCGGTACTCACAGCTTTACTTCTGCCAGTATCTCGTCTCCTACCTTCCAAACTTTGCAGAAGCTCTCCTGCGAACCTTGCAGAACTAGCACTCCTGAAAGAAAGGTCCCGAGTTCGAGTCTCGGTCGGGCACACAGTTTTAATCTGCCAGAAAGTTTCATATCAGCGCACACTCCGCTGCAGAGTGAAAATCTCATTCTGGAAACATCCCCCAGGATGTGGCTAAGCCATGTCTCCACATTATCCTTTCTTTCAGGAGTGTTAGTTCTGCAAGGTTCGCAGGAGAGCTTCTGTAAAGTTTGGAAGGTAGGAGACGAGATACTGGCAGAAGTAAAGCTGTGAGGAGCGGGCGTGAGTCGTGCTTCGGTAGCTCAGATGGTAGAGCACTTGCCCGCGAAAGGCAATGGTCCCGAGTTCGAGTCTCGGTCGGGCACACAGTTTTAATCTGCCAGGAAGTTTCATATCAGCGCACACTCCGCTGCACAGTGAAAATCTCATTCTGGAAACATCTCCCAGGCTGTGGCTAAGCCATGTCTCCACAATATCCTTTCTTTCAGGAGTGTTAGTTCTGCAAGGTTCGCAGGAGAGCTTCTGTAAAGTTTGGAAGGTAGGAGACGAGATACTGGCAGAAGTAAAGCTGTGAGGACCGGGCGTGAGTCGTGCTTCGGCAGCTCAGATGGTAGAGCACTTGCCCGCGAATGGCAAAGGTTCCGAGTTCGAGTCTCGGTCGGGCACACAGTTTTAATCTGTCAGGAAGTTTCAGCACAGTTTTTCTCAGCCCGCTTTGGCCCCTACAAACAGATCACTAGGCGTTGTTGCAACTGCAACGTATGGGTTCGTGCCTGCGATCTGATGTGACAGTCCGTCCCATTACTACCATCCAGCCATGGCTGCACGAAATTTACAATAATTCCCCAGATTAGATTAGATTGGATTAGTACTTGTTCCATAGATCATGAGTACGACACTTCGTAATGATGTGGAACGTGTCAGGTTAATAAAAGGTGTCTATACAAGATATTACATTACACAAAATATTACATGACACTCAATACTTTTAATCTTTTTTGTGGGTGTTGGGGAAATTACCCACTTACTATATCCAAATATTCATCTAATGAGTAGAAGGAGTTCCCATTAAGAAATTCTTTTAATTTCCTTTTAAATGCTATATGGCTATCTGTCAGACTTTTGATGCTATTAGGTAAGTGACCAAAGACTTTTGTGGCAGCCTAATTTACCCCCTTCTGAGCAAAAGTTAGATTTAACCTTGAGTAGTGAAGATCATCCTTTCTCCTAGTGTTGTATCCATGTACACTGCTATTACTTTTGAATTCGTTCGGATTGTTAATAACAAATTTCATAAGTGAACATATATACTGTGAGGCTACAGTGAAGATCTCTAGCTCTTTAAATGAGTGTCTGCAGGATGATCTTGGATGAGCTCCAGCAATTATTCTGATTACACGCTTTTGTGCAATGAATACTCTTTTACTCAATGATGAGTTACCCCAGAATATGATTCCATACGAAAGCAGAGAATGAAAATAGGCGTGGTAAGCTATGTATAACTCCAAAATTTGCAATAATCTTAATAGCATAAGAAGCTGAACTCAAACGTTTCAGCAGATCCTCGGTGTGTTTTTTCCAGTTCAACCCCTCATCAGTGCCGGCCGCGGTGGTCTAGCGGTTCTAGGCGCGCAGTCCGGAACCGCGAGACTGCTACGGTCGCAGGTTCGAATCCTGCCTCGGGCATGGATGTGTGTGTTGTCCTTAGGTTAGTTAGGTTTAAGTAGTTCTAAGTTCTAGGGGACTGATGACCTCAGAAGTTAAGTCCCATAGTGCTCAGAGCCATTTGAACCATTTTGAACCCCTCATCAGTGCATACACCTAGAAATTTTGAATATTCTACCTTAGCTACCGATTTCTGATCGAAGTCTATATTAAAACTTCCTGGCAGATTAAAACTGTGTGCCCGACCGAGACTCGAACTCGGGACCTTTGCCTTTCGCGGGCAAGTGCTCTACCAGCTGAGCTACCGAAGCACGACTCACGCCCGGTACTCACAGCTTTACTTCTGCCAGTACCTCGTCTCCTACCTTCCAAACTTTACAGAAGCTCTCCTGCGAACCTTGCAGAACTAGTACTCCTGAAAGAAAGGATATTGCGGAGACATGGCTTAGCCACAGCCTGGTGGATGTTTCCAGAACGAGATTTTCACTCCGCTGCAGAGTGAAAATCTCATTCTGAAGTCTATATTTATTAATGGTGTCATTCCATTTACTGTATATACTGTGTTTTGTCAAAGTTTAATGAGAGCCCATTTGCGGAGAACCACTTAATGATTTTCCGAAAAACATCGTTTACAATTTCACCAGTTAATTCTTGTCTGTTGGGTGTGATAGCCATACTTGTATCATCGGCAAAAAGTACCAGTTTTGCGTCTTCGTGAATATAGAATGGCAAGTCATTAATATACAGGGTGATTCAAAAAGAATACCACAACTTTAAAAATGTGTATTTAATGAAAGAAACATAATATAATCTTTTGTTATACATCATTACAAAGAGTATTTAAAAAGGTTTTTTTTCCACTCAAAAACAAGTTCAGAGATGTTCAATATGGCCCCCTCCAGACACACGAGCAATATCAACCCGATACTCCAACTCGTTCCACACTCTCTGTAGCATATTAGGCGTAACAGTTTGGATAGCTGCTGTTATTTCTCGTTTCAAACCATCAATGGTGGCTGGGAGAGGTGGCCGAAACACCATATCCTTAACATACCCCCATAAGAAAAAATCGCAGGGGGTAAGATCAGGGCTTCTTGGAGGCCAGTGATGAAGTGCTCTGTCACGGGCTGCCTGGCGGCCGATCCATCGCCTCGGGTAGTTGACGTTCAGGTAGTTACGGACAGATAAGTGCCAATGTGGTGGCGCTCCATCCTGCTGAAATATGAATTGTTGTGCTTCTTGTTCGAGCTGAGGGAACAGCCACTTCTCTAACATCTCCAGATACTGTAGTCCAGTTACAGTAGCACCTTCGAAGAAAAAGTGACCAAAAACGTTATTGGCTGAAATGGCACAGAAAACGTTCACCTTAGGCGAGTCACGTTCATACTGAGTTGTTTCCCGCGGATTCTCAGTGCCCCATATACAGACATTGTGACGGTTGACTTTCCCGTTAGTGTGGAAAGTTGCTTCATCACTAAACACAATCTTTGAAACGAAAGATTCATCTGTTTCCATTTGAGCAAGGATAAAATCACAGAAATCGATTCTTTTAATCTTATCAGCTGCAGACAGTGCTTTAACCAATTTCAGACGATAAGGTTTCATAACTAACCTTTTTCGTAGGACTCTCCATACAATTGATTGTGGAATTTGCAGCTCTCTGCTAGCTCTGCGAGTCGATTTTCCTGGGCTGCGAACAAATGCTTGCTGGATGCGTGCTACATTTTCATCACTCGTTCTCGGCCGTCCAGAACTTTTCCCTTTGCACAAACACCCATTCTCTGTAAACTGTTTATACCAACGTTTAATACACCACCTATCAGGAGGTTTAACACCATACTTCGTTCGAAATGCACGCTGAACAACTGTCGTCGATTCACTTCTGCCGTACTCAATAACACAAAAAGCTTTCTGTTGAGCGGTCGCCATCTTAGCATCAACTGACGCTGACGCCTAGTCAACAGCGCCTCAAGCGAACAAATGTACAACTAAATGAAACTTTAGAGCTCCCTTAATTCGCCGACAGATAGTGCTTAGCTCTGCCTTTTGTCGTTGCAGAGTTTTAAATTCCTAAAGTTGTGGTATTCTTTTTGAATCACCCTGTATATTAAGAACAGCAGAGGACCCAAGACCGAACCTTGCGGTACCCCATTCTTGATTGTTCCCCAGTTTGAGAAATCACCAGTTTTTTGCATATTATGTGAACTGTTTATTTCAACTTTCTTCACTCTTCCAGTTAGGTATGATTTAAACCATTTGAGCACCGTTCCATTCATACCACAGTACTTGAGCTTATCTAGAAGTAGTCCATGATTTACACAATCAAAAGCCTTTGATAGATCACAAAAAATCCCAACGGGTGACTTCCGGTTGCTCAGAGCATTTAATATTTCATTAGTGAAAGTATATATAGCATTTTCCGTTGATAAACCCTTCTGGAAACCAAACTGACATTTTATTAAAACTTTACTTTTACAAAGGTGTGAAGCTACTCTACAATACTTTTTTAAGAATTTTGGATAAGGCAGTCAGAAGAGAGATTGGGCAGTAGTTGTTGACATCAGACCCTTTTTTATACAGTGGTTTAACAATGGCACACTTCAGTTCATCTGGGAAAATACCCTGCTTCAGAGAGCTATTACATATGTGGCTAAGAATCCCACTTATTTCTTGGGAACAAGCTTTTATTATCCTGCTGGAAATGCCATCAATTCCATGTGAGCTTTTATCTTCCTAATTTCAGAAGGAGAGGTGGGTGGAATTTCAATTTATCAAATGATGTGGGTAAGGCCTCTTCCATTAGCTTGTACTTACTCGTGGCGCAGCAGGTATTAATTCACAGCAAGTTATGACTCTGGTATCAACGACCTGAGAAAAATTCCCCTTAGTATGAAATTTGACCATGCATAAACAACAACGCAATACGACTACGTTTAATGAAATATGAGGTAGTGAGTTAACTTTCATAGGACAACAGGATAGCAAAGGAGCCTTTAACACAAAGCAAACGAAGGTAAATTTTAACCAAGATTTTCAGCTGTCCTGGTACAGTCTATCAGTGTAGCCCAATCCGTAGGAGAGGCACGTGGTATGGAGGTGTAACTGCAAATTGTGTTGTGTTCTCCTAATACCCAACGACAAGTGATGGATTCACTGAAATCAGTAGTCTCCCAAGTATTCGGTGCTGCAGCACATCTACTGAAGTTCTCTGCAACTTGCACTTACCTTATCTTGCTGACAGCTGTAAATAAAATAGAAAAACATTGTGCCTGTGGAAGGCACATTACAGCAATATTAATTCTGCTGAATGCGATTCATTTTAAATATGCAGCTGTATTTCTCTTACGCCCATTTTCTCGATCTTGCTTGAAATGACGTAAATATTCCCTACTGCCCTTGCAAGATCACGCACATAAGAAAGAATCGTAGGGGGAAAAACACCTCCAACTCGCAGCACTATATATAACTTGCCAGCCAACACTCATCCAGATTAACAGTCGGCATAATTGTATACGAATGCGTTAAGGCACTGATGTTGGTTGATCTCCATACAACTCTCTTACTACCTTTAATCTGCAGGATTCTTTCCGCAAGTATTTCGTCTTATAATCCCTATTGGTCGGAATTGAAAATAAATTCCGTACTGAACGTCTGGATAAGCATGTCTATCTCATCCACAAGTTTTCGGGCCGATTCCGCAGTTTGCTGCACATCGTCAAGTTGACTCTCTGAAATTTCGTTAACTTACGTCTTCCCCCATGAACCATGGACCTTGCCGTTGGTGGGGAGGCTTGCGTGCCTCAGCGATACAGATGGCCGTACCGTAGGTGCAACCACAACGGAGGGGTATCTGTTGAGAGGCCAGACAAACATGTGGTTCCTGAAGAGGGGCAGCAGCCTTTTCAGTAGTTGCAGGGGCAACAGTCTGGATGATTGACTGATCTGGCCTTGTAACATTAACCAAAACGGCCTTGCTGTGCTGGTACTGCGAACGGCTGAAATCAAGGGGAAACTACAGCCGTAATTTTTCCCGAGGACATGCAGCTTTACTGTATGATTAAATGATGATGGCGTCCTCTTGGGTAAAATATTCCGGAGGTAAAATAGTCCCCCATTCAGATCTCCGGGCGGGGACTACTCAAGGGGACGTCGTTATCAGGAGAAAGAAAACTGGCATTCTACGGATCGGAGCGTGGAATGTCAGATCCCTTAATCGGGCAGGTAGGTTAGAAAATTTAAAAAGGGAAATGGATAGGTTAAAGTTAGATATAGTGGGAATTGGTGAAGTTCGGTGGCAGGAGGAACAAGACTTTTGGTCAGGTGATTACAGGGTTATAAATACAAAATCAAATAGGGGTAATGCAGGAGTAGGTTTAATAATGAATAAAAAAATAGGAGTGCGGGTTAGCTACTACAAACAGCATAGTGAACGCATTATTGTGGCCAAGATAGACACAAAGCCCATGCCTACTACAGTAGTACAAGTTTATATGCCAACTAGCTCTGCAGATGATGAAGAAATTGATGAAATGTATGACGAAATAAAAGAAATTATTCAGGTAGTGAAGGGAGACGAAAATTTAATAGTCTTGGGTGACTGGAATTCGTCAGTAGGAAAAGGGAGAGAAGGAAACATAGTAGGTGAATATGGATTGGGGGGAAGGAATGAAAGAGGAAGCCGCCTTGTAGAATTTTGCACAGAGCATAACTTAATCATAGCTAACACTTGGTTCAAGAATCATAAAAGAAGGTTGTATACCTGGAAGAATCCTGGCGATACTAATAGGTATCAGATAGATTATATAATGGTAAGACAGAGATTTAGGAACCAGGTTTTAAATTGTAAGACATTTCCAGGGGCAGATGTGGATTCTGACCACAATCTATTGGTTATGAACTGCAGATTGAAACTGAAGAAACTGCAAAAAGGTGGGAATTTAAGGAGATGGGACCTGGATAAACTGAAAGAACCAGAGGTTGTAGAGAGTTTCAGGGAGAGCATAAGGGAACAATTGACAGGAATGGGGGAAAGAAATACAGTAGAAGAAGAATGGGTAGCTCTGAGGGATGAAGTAGTGAAGGCAGCAGAGGATCATGTAGGTAAAAAGACGAGGGCTAATAGAAATCCTTGGGTAACAGAAGAAATATTGAATTTAATTGATGAAAGGAGAAAATATAAAAATGCAGTAAATGAAGCAGACAAAAGGGAATACAAACGTCTCAAAAATGAGATCGACAGGAAGTGCAAAATGACTAAGCAGGGATGGCTAGAGGACAAATGTAAGGATGTAGAGGCTTGTCTCACTAGGGGTAAGATAGATACTGCCTACAGGAAAATTAAAGAGACCTTTGGAGAGAAGAGAACCATTTATATGAATATCAAGAGCTCAGATGGCAACCCAGTTCTAAGCAAAGAAGGGAAGGCAGAAAGGTGGAAGGAGTATATAGAGGGTTTATACAAGGGCGATGTACTTGAGGACAGTATTATGGAAATGGAAGAGGATGTAGATGAAGATGAAATGGGAGATAAGATACTGCGTGAAGAGTTTAACAGAGCACTGAAAGACCTGAGTCGAAACAAGGCCCCGGGAGTAGACAACATTCCATTAGAACTACTTATGGCCTTGGGAGAGCCAGTCATGACAAAACTCTACCATCTGGTGAGCAAGATGTATGAGACAGGCGAAATACCCACAGACTTCAAGAAGAATATAATAATCCCAATACCAAAGAAAGCAGGTGTTGACAGATGTGAAAATTACCGAACTATCAGTTTAATAAGTCACAGCTGCAAAATACTAACACGAATTCTTTACAGACGAATGGAAAAACTGGTAGAAGCGGACCTCGGGGAAGATCAGTTTGGATTCCGTAGAAATGTTGGAACACGTGAGGCAATACTAACCTTACGACTTATCTTAGAAGAAAGATTAAGAAAAGGCAAACCTACGTATCTAGCATTTGTAGACTTAGAGAAAGCTTTTGACAACGTTAACTGGAATAGTCTCTTTCAAATTCTGAAGGTGGCAGGGGTAAAATACAGGGAGCGAAAGGCTATTTACAATTTGTACAGAAACCAGATGGCAGTTATAAGAGTCGAGGGGCATGAAAGGGAAGCAGTGGTTGGGAAAGGAGTGAGACAGGGTTGTAGCCTCTCCCCGATGTTATTCAATCTGTATATTGAGCAAGCAGTAAAGGAAACAAAAGAAAAATTCGGAGTAGGTATTAAAATTCATGGAAAAGAAGTAAAAACTTTGAGGTTCGCCGATGACATTGTAATTCTGTCAGAGACAGCAAAGGACTTGGAAGAGCAGTTGAACGGAATGGACAGTGTCTTGAAAGGAGGATATAAGATGAACATCAACAAAAGCAAAACGAGGATAATGGAATGTAGTCAGATTAAATCGGGTGATGCTGGGGGGATTAGATTAGGAAATGAGACACTTAAAGTAGTAAAGGAGTTTTGCTATTTAGGGAGTAAAATAACTGATGATGGTCGAAGTAGAGAGGATATAAAATGTAGACTGGCAATGGCAAGGAAATCGTTTCTGAAGAAGAGAAATTTGTTAACATCGAGTATAGATTTAAGTGTCAGGAAGTCGTTTCTGAAAGTATTTGTATGGAGTGTAGCCATGTATGGAAGTGAAACATGGACGATAACCAGTTTGGACAAGAAGAGAATAGAAGCTTTCGAAATGTGGTGCTACAGAAGAATGCAGAAGATAAGGTGGGTAGATCACGTAACTAATGAGGAGGTATTGAATAGGATTGGGGAGAAGAGAAGTTTGTGGCACAACTTGACTAGAAGAAGGGATCGGTTGGTAGGACATGTTTTGAGGCATCAAGGGATCACAAATTTAGCATTGGAGGGCAGCGTGGAGGGTAAAAATCGTAGAGGGAGACCAAGAGATGAATACACTAAGCAGATTCAGAAGGATGTAAGTTGCAGTAGGTACTGGGAGATGAAGAAGCTTGCACAGGATAGAGTAGCAAGGAGAGCTGCATCAAACCAGTCTCAGGACTGAAGACCACAACAACAACAACACGTGTTCCAGTTCTGTACCACTGTTTGAAGTTGTGCAACCATTCACTGCTTCCCTTGAAATCACTATAATCTCTGTCGTGCGCAATTTGATGTGCATAGCGTGGCAGGTCGCTATAATGCACCTCCTGTGAATTATGTCCAGCATCCTTGGAACGCGCAGACAGCAGTTTTTGTAACAAGTGCTCCCTGTCCTCCCTTGAATATCCGAAGTTTTTCTAATGCACTACCTTAGTATGTTTCACTGTAGACGAGATTTGTGGTTCCCTGTCCTACAAGGGTGATGAACTACATGGCTCAACACCTGTTTCATTGTCACATTCACTTATTAAGCACGTATCGTCGTCACTGTACTCCTCACGTATATTCTCCGCATAGCCGAGCGTATACGACACCACATATTCCACTGACTCATCTTACTGATAAGCTAATATTTCATCTACCACTTCTCCATCGCTCCGCGTATTTGCTTGGGTTCCTTTCTGACGAAAAGTCAATTTTGGCAGCTGTTACTGTTGACATAATGCAATCTTTGCTTTGTTTACCATTGCCATTACTCTGCTTTGTATCAACACCACTAGCACTGTTGTGAGTTACTCGTCGACTAAGCAGTTCAACAACGTACTCACCATTGGATACCTCTAGTCCCGATCCCAGTTGCTGTCAGCAGCCAATATTGTTGTTGCGTGGTATACAAAACGCGCGGCGTCGAATACCGCAAACACCATTGGCCTTTTGCGGCGTCGCGCTCAAGGGGTTCCTTGTAAGCTTCGCACAGCAAGTACTGCTTAAAGAAGTTGTTTCCATTACTCAACCAGACTACTCTACAGGCGAAAACATGAGCTATAGAGCCTCTGAGTCATGCGAAATCCTTACATCTCACATACAGATACATAACGTTATAGTTTTTAATGAGAGACTGTTTTCAGTTTCAAATTCACCATGTAGCATTTACAAATTTACCATAACACAGTTGTGAAAATGGTGCAGTACAGGACTTTCAACTCTTGAAGCATGTTTTTTAAAAATTTCCTCAGAAAGATGCAAGTAGGTATATCTATATGACCACCATTTTCTAGCATAGTTTTACTGTTTCTTGAGTTACCTGATGGTACGTCGTGTCCAGAATGCCATAGAAAGCGGAAACGTCAAGATGAGGCCAGCATGGTGTCAACGAGACTCAAAACGGACAAGGAAAGCTACATGTTTGACAGGTGCATATCATGGGATTCAAACGAGCAAAATACAAATCATAACTCTTACATAAGCTCAGCATAAAAACCCAGAATCGAGACAATCCAGAATCGAAACAACTTGATCAGTCTCAAGAAATCAATATCAATATGAACATTTAGCCTTTGCGAAAGTGGTGTGAAGTACCTAAACAGGTTTGAAATTTGAGCTGTACGTGCCGTTCGTACACACTGTAGGATCCGATGCCATTTTATTTCAAATTGTCATATATACTCAAATTTGTCGAGTGGAACACTACACGTTGTTTGTCAAATGTGTGCGATTTTAAAAAGTTTTCAGACGAAGCCCACAGGAGAGACGTACTACATTTAAATCACGTATTTTAAATTGTTTTTAAGTGGATGATATGTGCATGTACTAGACAGAGTGAAAGACTCCCACATCGGATACAGATAATATGTGGTTCTGCGTACAATACTTCCCGAAGAAGACAGTTTTAAAATTATCGAAACATGGTCAACCTTTAGTAAACCAGTATTTTGCAACTGGTTGGCTATTACTTCCAATCCATTGTAACACACTCCTTTCAGTGTATACAGTGCAATTATGCAGTGCTCTGACTCGTTTTTAGTACGGTATTTCACATTCACCATCACGAGCATACAAGAGATGTACCTAAACTCTGTGCCCAATGTACATGACATTGATCATACCTTGGCTACCCAAAACACTGTGACATTTGGAAAACGTGAGACTGGCTGCTGTTTGGTGGCACTGGGGGCACGTGACGCGGTAAGGAAAGTACAGTATACAGGCAGGCCACAGACAAAGGGGGCAACACTTCAGTGACAATGGGGAAATCCACTGACACGGCGCTGTCAAAGACACGACTGTTATGGCCGACACCTGAACAAGCATCTCGCAAGGGGTGAATCTGGTTGGCTGTTCGTGTGCTACAGTCGCAAGCATCTAGGGAAAGGGACTGGAGGACGGTGATACCACAAACAAGCGACTACGTGTTGGACTTCCACATCTCGTCACAGAACGTGGACGTCTGCGGCTTGCTCGGTTTGTAAAGTAGGACAGACGGTGATCAGCGGCAGATCTGACGATAGAGTACAAAGCTGGTGCAGGCACCAGTGTTTCGGACCACACCTGTCAGCGCACATTGTTGAAGGTGGGACACCACAGCAGACGACCGCCACGTGTTCCAACTTCGAACACACCGACATCGTCAGTTAACGATTGTAGTGGCGGAAGGGACCGTGGATCTATGAAAATGTGTTGCTTGCTCGGATGGATCACGTTTCTTCCTACACCATATCGATGATCGCGCCTCTATAGGATATCACCCAGGCGAATGGCAGGTCAGGACGTGCACCCCGCCATGAATGCTGACTTGTGATGGCAATACTACACTATGGCGGACAGTCATTTCGGCTTCCATGAGACCTGTGGTAGTAATCGAAGGTGCCATTACAGGTGTGGATCAGTGAATGGTTGTTGACCACCTACTATGGAAACAACCCATTGGATTCCCAGTAGAGGTTCCGTGCGGTGACCATAGCCCCGTTAGTCTTTCGGAGAAAAGTCGGCATGGAGCCTGTAGTATTGAATCGCGACGCAATTTCTGTGTTTCACTGTGAATATGAGTGTTCGAGTGTAACAGTAAATGGGTTGAGGTGCATCGGAAAAAAGCTAATGGACTCGCATGAGAGGTTGCATGCGGTGACTGTAGACACGTTAGTCTCTCGAAGAGCAGTCCGCATGGAGAATGCAGTATTCAACTGCCACGCAAATACTTCGTCGCACCGTCAATGTGATGGTGCGAGGGTTAAAAATGGTTCAAATGGCTCTGAGCACTATGGGACTTAACTTCTGAGGTCATCAGTCCCCTAGAACTTAGAACTACTTAAACCTAACTAACCTAAGGATATCACACTCATCCATGCCCGAGACAGGATTCGAACCTGCGACAGTAGTGGTCACGTGGTTCCAGACTGTAGCGCCTAGAACCTCTCGGCCACACTGGTGCGAGGGTTATAGTAAACGGGTTGTGCTGCATCAGAAACAAGCAAATGAACTCCCAGGAGAAGTTCCATGTGGTTACTGTAGCCATGTCAATCTCCCAGAGAGAAATCGAGATGGAACCTGTAGTCTTCAGTCGCAAAGTAATTTCTGTGTCGCATCGTCAGTTTGAGGGTGCGAGGTTTACAGTAAATGGGTTGTGGTGCTTCGGAAAGAAGCTACAGGACTCCCAGGAGGGGTTCTATTTGGTGACTGTAGCCACATTAGTCTCTCGGAGAGAAGTCGACGTGGAGCCTGTAGTATTGAATCGCGACCCAATTTCTGTGTTGCATCATCAACATGAGTATTCTAGGGTTACAGTAAATGGCTTGTGGTGCATCGGAAACAAGCTAATGGACTTCCATGAAGCTTCCATGTGGTAACCATAGCCACGTCAGTCTCTCGGGTAGAAGTCTGCATGGAGCCTACAGTATTCATTCGCGATGCAATTTCTGTGTCCCATCGTCAATTTACAGTAAACGGGTTGTGCTACATCGGAAACAAGCTAATAGACTCCAATGAGAGGTTCCATGCAGTGACCGTAGCAACGTTACACAGTCGGAGAGAAGTCGGCATGGAGCATCTAGTATTCAGTCACGACACAATTTCTGTGCTGCACCGTCAATATGAGTGTTCGAGGGTTACAGTAAAAGAGTTGTAGTGTATCGGAAAAGGGCCAATGGACTCCCATGAGAGGGTCCATGCTGTGACGGTAGCCTCGTCTGTCACTCAGAGATCAGTCCGCATGGAGCCTACAGTATTCAATGCAATTTCTGTGTCCCATCATTAATGCGAGGGTGTGAGGGTTGCAGTAAATGGGTTGAAGTGCATCGGAAATAACCTACAAGATTCCCAGGAGAGGCCCCATGTGGTGACCGCAGAAACAATAGAATCTCGGAGAGAAGTCGTGATGGAGCTGTAGTATTGACCCGACCAGATTTGTGTGTTGCATCGTCAATATGAGTGTTCTAGGGTTACAGTAAACGCGTTGTGGTGCATCGGAAATAAGATAATGGGCTCCGATGAGAGGTTCCATGGAGTGACCGTTGCCATGTTAGACTCTCGAAAAGAAGTTGGCATGGAGAATGTAGCAAAAAACGCAGTGACATCTCTGTGTTGCTTCGTCAGTCTGAGAGTTGAAGGGTTGGTGAGCAACGGAAACAAACTACTAATCTCCCATAAGGAGTTCCATTTGGTGACCATCGCCACGCGAGTCTGCCGGACAAAAGTCGTCATACAGAGTGTAGTATTCAAACACGACGCTATTTCTGTGTTGCTTCATTAATGCAAGGATTCGGGGGTTACAGTAAATGGGTAGGTGTGCATCAGAAACAAGCTATTGAGCTCCGAGGAGGGGTTCCATTCGTTGACCGTGTCCACGCCAGTCTGCCGCAGGTCATGATGCAGCCTGTAGTATTCAATCACAACGCAATTTCTGTTTTGCTTCGTCATTTTGAGGTAAAGACGGTCAGACTAATATGATTGGTGAGCATCGGAAACTAGGTACTGAACTCCCAGGAGAGGTTCCATTCGGTGCTCATTCATACACTAGTCTGCCAGAGATAAGTCGTCATGGAGCCAATAGTATACATTCACGATGCACTTTCTGTGTTGCATCGTCAATCAGAGGGTGCAAGGTTAAGAGTAAATTGGTTAGTGTGTATCGGAAACAAGCTACTGAGATCCCAAGAGAGGTTCTTCTCGTTGGCCATAGGCACATTAACATTCCAGAGAAAAGTCGACATGGAGCCAGTAGTATTCAATCACGACGTAATATCCGTGTTGCATGGTCAATGTGATGGGGCGAGGGTACAGCAATGGGTTGGTGCTCATCGGAAACAGGCTACTGAGTTCGCTGGATGGGTACCATTCGGTGACCGTCGCCCCGCGACTACGCCAGAGAATTCGCCATGGGGCCTGTAATATCCAATAACGACGCAATTTCTATGTTGCATCGTCAATGTGAGGGTGCGAGGGATAGAGTAAATGGGATTGTATGCTTCGGAAGCAAGTTACTGAGCTCCAAGAAGAGGTTCGAATCCGTGACGGTGGCCACGCCTGTCTGACACAGAGAAGACGCCATAGAACAAGTAGTATTCAATTTCGTCGAAATTTCTGTGTAGCATCGTCATTGTGAGGGTACGGCGGTTAGAGTAAAATGCTCGGTGTGCATCAGACCTAGCTACTAAGCTCCAAGGAGGGGTTCATTCGGTGACCGACGCCACGCTAGGATGCCAGAGACAAGTAGTCATGGAGCCTGCAGTATTCAATCACGACACAATTTCTGTATTTCCGGGCCATTGTGATGGGCCAGGGTACAGTAAATGGGTTGGTGCCCATCGGAAACAAGCTACTGAGCTCCTAAGAGGAGTTCTTTTCGTTGACCATAGCCACGATAGCCTTCCAAATAGAAGTCGTCATGGAGGCTGTAGTATTCAATCACAACGCAATTTCTGGGTTGCAGCGTCAATGTGAGGGTGCGAGGAATAGAGAAAATATGTTGGCGTGCATCATAAACAAAAGACTGAGTTCCCAGCAGGAAATGCAGATTGTGACCACCGCCACGATAGCCTGCCAGCGACAAGACCTCATAGAGCTTGTAGTATTCAATCACGACGGAATTTCTGTGTTGCATCGTCAATGTGACTGTGCAAGGGTGCGAGGGATAGAGAAAATGTGTTGCTGTGCATCAGAAACAAAATACTCAGCTTCCAGCAGGGGTTTTATTCTGTGACCATCGCCATGATAGCGTGTTAGAGACAAGATCTCATAGAGCCTGTAGTATTCAATCACGAAGAAAATTCTGTGTTGTGTCGTCAAAGTTATGGTGCGAGGGATAGAGAAAATGTGTTAGTACGCATCGGAAACCAATTACTGAGTTACCATCGCCACGATAGCCAGCCATAGACAAGTCCTCATGGAGAGTGTAATAATGAATCACGACGAACTTTCTGTGCTGCATCGTCAATGAGACTGTGCAATGGATAGAGAAAATGTGTTGGTGTGCACTGGAAACAAAATACAGGGCTCCCAGCATTGCATTTATCCTGTGACTGTCGCCTCGATAGCCTGCCAAAGACACGTCCTCATGGAGCCTGTAGCATTCAATCACGACGGAATTCCTGTGTTGCATCTTCAATGCGACTGTACGAGGGAAGGAGAAAACGTGTTGAAGGGCATCAGAAACAAAATACTGTGTTCCCAGGAGGAGGAGTATTATCAGTTATGATCGCAGCGAAGTATTGCTGAGAGACAAGTCTCCATGGTGTCTTTCGTATTCAATCACATCGTAATATCTCTGTTGCATCGTCAATGTGACTGTGCGAGGGATAGAGAAAGTGTGTTGGTGTGCATTAAAAACAAATTACTGAGTTCCCAGCAGGAGTTATGTACTGTGAAGAACGACACAAAAGCCTGCCAGAACAAGACATCCTGGAGCCTGTAGTAATCAATCATGACGCAATTTCTATGTTGCATCGTCAATGTGACAGTGCGAGGGATAGAGAAAAAGTGTTGGTGAGCATCGGAAACAAAATACTGACCTCCCAGCAGGAGTTTTATACTGTGACCATCGCTTCGCTAGCCTGCCAGAGACAAGACATCATGGAGCCTGTTGTATACAATCACGACGCAATTCCAGTGTTGCATCGTCAATACGACTGTGCGAGGGATACAGAAAATTTGTTGCTGTGCATTCGAAACAAAATACTGAGCTCCCAGCAGGATTTTTACAATGTGACCATCGCTTCGCTATCCAGCCAGAGAAAGGTCCTCAGGGAGCCTGTTGTATTCAATTACGACACAATTTATGTGTTCCATCATCAAGGTGACTTTGAGAGGTATCGAGAAAATGTGTTCGTGTCCATCGGAAACAAACTATTGAGCTCCAGGCAGGAGTCTTATACTGTGCCCATCAACACGCTAGCCTGCCAGAGAGAAGACCACTTGGGTCCTGTTGTATTATATCTCGACGCAATTTCTATGTTGCATCTTCAATTTGACTGTGCGAAGGATGCAGAAAAAGTGTTGGTCTGGAACGGAAACAAAATACTGAGCTCCCCGCAGGAGATTTATACTGTGACCATCACTTCGCTAGCCTGCCAGAGTCAGGTCCTCATGGAGACTGTTGTATTCAATCACGACGCAATTTCTGTGTTGCATCGTCAATGTGACTGTGCAAGGGATAGCGAAAATGTGTTGGTGTGCATCGGAAAGAAAATACTGGTCTCCCAGCAGGAGTCTTATACTGTGACCATCAACACGCTAGTCTCCCAGAGACAAGACCACATGGAACCTCTTGTATTAAATCGCGACGCAATTTCTGTGTTACATCGTCAATGTGACTGTGTGAGGGAAGCGGAAAATGTGTTTGTGTGCATCGGAAAGAAGAAACTGAGCTCCCAGGAGAGGTATTATCGGTTATGATCGCCACGAAGTCTTGCTCAGGGGCAAGTCTTCATGGAACGTGTAGTAATCAATCACTATACAATTTCGATGTTGCATCGTTAACGTGCCTGTGAGACGGATAGAGAAAAAGAGTTGTTGTGCATCGGAAATAAAATACTGAGCTCACTGGACGATTATTTTAATTGTTACGATCGCCACGAAGTCCTGCAAAGATGCAAGTCCTCATGGAGCCTGTAGTATTCAATCACGGCGGAATATATGTGATGCATCATTAACGACTATGTGTGAGGGATGGAAGAAAAATTTTGGTGTGCATCGGATAATAAAATACTGAGCCTCCAGCAGGAGCGTTATATTGTGACCATCGCCACGATAGACGACCAGAGATAAGAAATCTTCGAGCCAGAAGTATTCTCTCACGACGCAATTTCTGTATTGCATCGTCAATATGACTGTGCGACGGATAGAGGAAATGAGTTAGTACCCATCGGAAACAAAGTACTGTACTCCCAGCAGCAGATTTATACTGTGAGCATCGCCACGCCACCCTGCCAGAGACAAGACGTCATGGAGCCTGTATTAGTCAATCACAACCCAATTTCTGTGTTCCATCGTCAATGTGACTGTGCAAGGAATAGAAAAAATGTGTTGCTGTGCATTGGAAACAAAATACTAAGCTCCCAAAAGGAGTTATATACTGTGACCGTATCCACGCTAGCCTGCCAGAGACAAGACCTCATGGGGACTGTTGTATTTGATTACGACGTAATTTCTGTGTTGCATCATCAATGTGACTGTACAAGGGATTGAGAAAATGTGTTGGTGTGCATCTAAAACAAAATACCAAGCACCCAACGGGAGATTTATACATTGACCATCTCCACGCTAGGCTGCCAGAGACCAGACTCATGGAGCAAGTTGTATTCAATCACGACGATATATCGGTGTTGCATCGTCAATGTGACAGTGCAAAGTGTTGGTGTGCATCGGAAACAAAATATCAAACTCCCAGCAGGTGTTATATAGTGTGACCATCGCTTCGCTTTACTGCCAGAGATAGGTGCTCATGGATGCTGTTGTATTCAATCACGACGCAATTTCTGTGTTGCATCATCAATGTGACAGTGCGAGGGATAGAGAAAAAGTGTTGGTCTGGATCGGAAACAAAATACTGAGCTCCCAGCAGGAGTTTTATACTGTGACCATCTCGACGGTAGTCTGACCGAGACAAGACCTCCTCGAGCCGGTTGTATACAATTACGACGCAATTTGTGTGTTGCATCATCAATGTGACATTGCGAGGGATGGAGAAAATGTGTTAGTGTGCATCGGAAACAATATACTGAGCCCCAGAAGGAGTTTTATACTGCAACTATCAACACGCTAGTGTGCCAGAGAAAAGACTACATGGAGCCTTTTGTATTAAACCACGACGCAATTTCTGTGTTGCATCGTTAATGTGACAGTGCGAGGGATAGAGAAAAAGTGTTCGTCTGGATCGGAAACAAAATACTGAGCTCCCAGCAGGAGTTTTATACTGTGACCATCTCGACGGTAGTCTGACCGAGACAAGACCTCCTCGAGCCTGTTGTATAGAATTACGACGCAATTTCTGTGCTGCATCATCAATGTGACATTGCGAGGGATGGAGAAAATGTGTTAGTGTGCATCGGAAACAATATACTGAGCCCCAGAAGGAGTTTTATACTGCAACTATCAACACGCTAGTGTGCCAGAGAAAAGATTACATGGAGCCTATTGTATTAAACCACGACGCAATTTCTGTGTTGCATCGTCAATATTACTGTGCGAGGGATAGAGAACAAGTGTTGGTCTGGATCGGAAACAAAATACTGAGCTCCCAGCAGGAGTTTTATACTGTGACCATCTTGACGGTAGTCTGACCGAGACAAGACCTCCTCGAGCCTGTTGTATACAATTACGACGCAATTTGTGTGTTGCATCATCAATGTGACATTGCGAGGGATGGAGAAAATGTGTTAGTGTGCATCGGAAACAATATACTGAGCCCCAGAAGGAGTTTTATACTGCAACTATCAACACGCTAGTGTGCCAGAGGAAAGACTACATGGAGCCTTTTGTATTAAACCACGACGCCATTTCTGTGTTGCATCGTCAATATTACTGTGTGAGGGATAGAGAAAAAGTGTTGGTCTGGATAGGAAACAAAATACTGAGCTCCCAGCAGGAGTTTTATACTGCGACCATCTCGACGGTAGTCTGACCGAGACAAGACCTTCTCGAGCCTGTTGTATACAATTACGACGCAATTTGTGTGTTGCATCATCAATGTGACATTGCGAGGGATGGAGAAAATGTGTTAGTGTGCATCGGAAACAATATACTGAGCCCCAGAAGGAGTTTTATACTGCAACTATCAACACGCTAGTGTGCCAGAGAAAAGACTACATGCAGCCTTTTGTATTAAACCACGACGCAATTTCTGTGTTGCATCGTCAATATTACTGTGCGAGGGATAGAGAAAAAGTGTTGGTCTGGATCGGAAACAAAATACTGAGCTCCCAGCAGGAGTTTTATACTGTGACCATCTCGACGGTAGTCTGACCGAGACAAGACCTCCTCGAGTCTGTTGTATACAATTACGACGCAATATGTGTGTTGCATCATCAATGTGACATTGCGAGGGATGGAGAAAATGTGTTAGTGTGCATTGGAAACAATATACTGAGCCCCAGAAGGAGTTTTATACTGCAACTATCAACACGCTAGTGTGCCTGAGAAAAGACTACATGGAGCATTTTGTATTAAACCACGACGCAATTTCTGTGTTGCATCATCAATATTACTGTGCGAGGGATAGAGAAAAAGTGTTGGTCTGGATCGGAAACAAAATACTGAGCTCCCAGCAGGAGTTTTATACTGCGACCATCTCGACGGTAGTCTGACCGAGACAAGACCTCCTCGAGCCTGTTATATACAATTACGACGCTATTTCTGTTTTGCATCATCAATGTGACATTGCGGGGGATGGAGAAAATGTGTTAGTGTGCATCGCAAACAATATACTGAGCCCCAGAAGGAGTTTTATACTGCAACTATCAACACGCTAGTGTGCCAGAGAAAAGACTACATGGAGCCTTTTGTATTAAACCACGACGCAATTTCTGTGTTGCATCATCAATATTACTGTGCGAGGGATAGAGAAAAAGTGTTGGTCTGGATCGGAAACAAAATACTGAGCTCCCAGCAGGAGTTTTATACTGTGACCATCTCGACGGTAGTCTGACCGAGACAAGACCTCCTCGAGCCTGTTGTATACAATTACGACGCAATTTGTGTGTTGCATCATCAATGTGACATTGCGAGGGATGGAGAAAATGTGTTAGTGTGCATCGGAAACAATATACTGAGCCCCAGAAGGAGTTTTATACTGCAACTATCAACACGCTAGTGTGCCAGAGAAAAGACTACATGGAGCCTTTTGTATTAAACCATGACGCAACTTCTGTGTTGCATCGTCAATATTACTGTGCGAGGGATAGAGAAAAAATGTTGGTCTGGATCGGAAACAAAATACTGAGCTCCCAGCAGGAGTTTTATACTGTGACCGTCTCGACAGTAGTCTGACCGAGACAAGACCTCATCGAGCCTGTTGTATACAATTATGACGCAATTTCTGTGTTGCATCATCAATGTGACATTGCGAGGGATGGAGAAAATGTGTTAGTGTGCATCGGAAACAATATACTGAGCCCCAGAAGGAGTTTTATACTGCAACTATCAACACGCTAGTGTGCCAGAGAAAAGACTACATGGAGCCTTTTGTATTAAACCACAACGCAATTTCTGTGTTGCATCGTCAATATTACTGTGCGAGGGATAGAGAAAAAGTGTTGGTCTGGATCGGAAACAAAATACTGAGCTCCCAGCAGGAGTTTTATACTGCGACCATCTCGACGGTAGTCTGACCGAGACAAGACCTCCTCGAGCCTGTTGTATACAATTACGACGCAATTTGTGTGTTGCATCATCAATGTGACATTGCGAGGGATGGAGAAAATGTGTTAGTGTGCATCGGAAACAATATACTGAGCCCCAGAAGGAGTTTTATACTGCAACTATCAACACGCTAGTGTGCCAGAGAAAAGACTACATGGAGCCTTTTGTATTAAACCACGACGCAATTTCTGTGTTGCATCGTCAATATTACTGTGCGAGGGATAGAGAAAAAGGGTTGGTCTGGATCGGAAACAAAATACTGAGCTCCCAGCAGGAGTTTTATACTGTGACCATCTCGACGGTAGTCTGACCGAGACAAGACCTCCTCGAGCCTGTTGTATACCATTACGACGCAATTTGTGTGTTGCATCATCAATGTGACATTGCGAGGGATGGAGAAAATGTGTTAGTGTGCATTGGAAACAATATACTGAGCCCCAGAAGGAGTTTTATACTGCAACTATCAACACGCTAGTGTGCCAGAGAAAAGACTACATGGAGCCTTTTGTATTAAACCACGACGCAATTTCTGTGTTGCATCGTCAATATTACTGTGTGAGGGATAGAGAAAAAGTGTTGGTCTGGATCGGAAACAAAATACTGAGCTCCCAGCAGGAGTTTTATACTGTGACCATCTCGACGGTAGTCTGACCGAGACAAGACCTCCTCGAGCCTGTTGTATACAATTACGACGCAATTGGTGTGTTGCATCATGAATGTGACATTGCGAGGGATGGAGAAAATGTGTTAGTGTGCATCGGAAACAATATACTGAGCCCCAGAAAGAGTTTTATACTGCAACTATCAACACGCTAGTGTGCCAAAGAAAAGACTACATGGAGCCTTTTGTATTCAACCACGACGCAATTTCTGTGTTGCATCGTCAATATTACTGTGCGAGGGATAGAGAAAAAGTGTTGGTCTGGATCGGAAACAAAATACAGAGCTTCCAGCAGGAGTTTTATACTGTGACCATCTCGACGGTAGACTGACCGAGACAAGACCTCCACCAGCCTGTTGTATACAATTACGACGCAATTTGTGTGTTGCATCATCAATGTGACATTGCGAGGGAAGGAGAAAATGTGTTAGTGTGCATCGGAAACAATATACTGAGCCCCAGAAGGAGTTTTATACTGCAACTATCAACACGCTAGTGTGCCAGAGAAAAGATTACATGGATCCTTTTGTATTAAACCACGACGCAATTTCTGTGTTGCATCGTCAATATTACTGTGCGAGGGATAGAGAAAAAGTGTTGGTCTGGATCGGAAACAAAATACTGAGCTCCCAGCAGGAGTTTTATACTGCGACCATCTCGACGGTAGTCTGACCGAGACAAGACCTCCTCGAGCCTGTTGTATACAATTACGACGCAATTTGTGTGTTGCATCATCAATGTGACATTGCGAGGGATGGAGAAAATGTGTTAGTGTGCATCGGAAACAATATACTGAGCCCCAGAAGGAGTTTTATACTGCAACTATCAACACGCTAGTGTGCCAGAGAAAAGACTACATGGAGCCTTTTGTATTAAACCACGACGCAATTTCTGTGTTGCATCGTCAATATTACTGTGCGAGGGATAGAGAAAAAGGGTTGGTCTGGATCGGAAACAAAATACTGAGCTCCCAGCAGGAGTTTTATACTGTGACCATCTCGACGGTAGTCTGACCGAGACAAGACCTCCTCGAGCCTGTTGTATACCATTACGACGCAATTTGTGTGTTGCATCATCAATGTGACATTGCGAGGGATGGAGAAAATGTGTTAGTGTGCATCGGAAACAATATACTGAGCCCCAGAAGGAGTTTTATACTGCAACTATCAACACGCTAGTGTGCCAGAGAAAAGACTACATGGAGCCTTTTGTATTAAACCACGACGCAATTTCTGTGTTGCATCGTCAATATTACTGTGTGAGGGATAGAGAAAAAGTGTTGGTCTGGATCGGAAACAAAATACTGAGCTCCCAGCAGGAGTTTTATACTGTGACCATCTCGACGGTAGTCTGACCGAGACAAGACCTCCTCGAGCCTGTTGTATACAATTACGACGCAATTTGTGTGTTGCATCATGAATGTGACATTGCGAGGGATGGAGAAAATGTGTTAGTGTGCATCGGAAACAATATACTGAGCCCCAGAAAGAGTTTTATACTGCAACTATCAACACGCTAGTGTGCCAAAGAAAAGACTACATGGAGCCTTTTGTATTCAACCACGACGCAATTTCTGTGTTGCATCGTCAATATTACTGTGCGAGGGATAGAGAAAAAGTGTTGGTCTGGATCGGAAACAAAATACTGAGCTTCCAGCAGGAGTTTTATACTGTGACCATCTCGACGGTAGACTGACCGAGACAAGACCTCCACCAGCCTGTTGTATACAATTACGACGCAATTTGTGTGTTGCATCATCAATGTGACATTGCGAGGGAAGGAGAAAATGTGTTAGTGTGCATCGGAAACAATATACTGAGCCCCAGAAGGAGTTTTATACTGCAACTATCAACACGCTAGTGTGCCAGAGAAAAGATTACATGGATCCTTTTGTATTAAACCACGACGCAATTTCTGTGTTGCATCGTCAATATTACTGTGCGAGGGATAGAGAAAAAGTGTTGGTCTGGATCGGAAACAAAATACTGAGCTCCCAGCAGGAGTTTTATACTGTGACCATCTCGACGGTAGTCTGACCGAGACAAGACCTCCTCGAGCCTGTTGTATACAATTACGACGCAATTTGTGTGTTGCATCATCAATGTGACATTGCGAGGGATGGAGAAAATGTGTTAGTGTGCATCGGAAACAATATACTGAGCCCCAGAAGGAGTTTTATACTGCAACTATCAACACGCTAGTGTGCCAGAGAAAAGACTACATGGAGCCTTTTGTATTAAACCACGACGCAATTTCTGTGTTGCATCGTCAATATTACTGTGCGAGGGATAGAGAAAAAGTGTTGGTCTGGATCGGAAACAAAATACTGAGCTCCTAGCAGGAGTTTTATACTGTGACCATCTCGACGGTTGTCTGACAGAGACAAGACCTCCTCGAGCCTGTTGTATACAATTATGACGCAATTTCTGTGTTGCATCATCAATGTGACATTGCGAGGGATGGAGAAAATGTGTTAGTGTGCATCGGAAACAATATACTGAGCCCCAGAAGGAGTTTTATACTGCAACTATCAACACGCTAGTGTGCCAGAGAAAAGACTACATGGAGCCTTTTGTATTAAACCACAACGCAATTTCTGTGTTGCATCGTCAATATTACTGTGCGAGGGATAGAGAAAAAGTGTTGGTCTGGATCGGAAACAAAATACTGAGCTCCCAGCAGGAGTTTTATACTGCGACCATCTCGACGGTAGACTGACCGAGACAAGACCTCCACCAGCCTGTTGTATACAATTACGACGCAATTTGTGTGTTGCATCATCAATGTGACATTGCGAGGGAAGGAGAAAATGTGTTAGTGTGCATCGGAAACAATATACTGAGCCCCAGAAGGAGTTTTATACTGCAACTATCAACACGCTAGTGTGCCAGAGAAAAGATTACATGGATCCTTTTGTATTAAACCACGACGCAATTTCTGTGTTGCATCGTCAATATTACTGTGCGAGGGATAGAGAAAAAGTGTTGGTCTGGATCGGAAACAAAATACTGAGCTCCCAGCAGGAGTTTTATACTGTGACCATCTCGACGGTAGTCTGACCGAGACAAGACCTCCTCGAGCCTGTTGTATACAATTACGACGCAATTTGTGTGTTGCATCATCAATGTGACATTGCGAGGGATGGAGAAAATGTGTTAGTGTGCATCGGAAAATATACACAGCCCCAGAAGGAGTTTTATACTGCAACTATCAACACGCTAGTGTGCCAGAGGAAAGACTACATGGAGCCTTTTGTATTAAACCACGACGTCATTTCTGTGTTGCATCGTCAATATTACTGTGTGAGGGATAGAGAAAAAGTGTTGGTCTGGATCGGAAACAAAATACTGAGCTCCCAGCAGGAGTTTTATACTGTGACCATCTCGACGGTAGTCTGACCGAGACAAGGCCTCCTCGAGTTGTAGTATACAATTACGACGCAATTTGTGTGTTGCATCATCAATGTGACATTGCGAGGGATGGAGAAAATGTGTTAGTGTGCATCGGAAACAATATACTGAGCCCCAGAAGGAGTTTTATACTGCAACTATCAACACGCTAATGTGCCAGAGAAAAGACTACATGGAGCCTTTTGTATTAAACCACGACGCAATTTCTGTGTTGCATCGTCAATATTACTGTGCGAGGGATAGAGAAAAAGTGTTGGTCTGGATCGGAAACAAAATACTGAGCTCCTAGCAGGAGTTTTATACTGTGACCATCTCGACGGTAGTCTGACCGAGACAAGACCTCCTCGAGCCTGTTGTATACAATTACGACGCAATTTGTGTGTTGCATCATCAATGTGACATTGCGAGGGATGGAGAAAATGTGTTAGTGTGCATCGGAAACAATATACTGAGCCCCAGAAGGAGTTTTATACTGCAACTATCAACACGCTAGTGTGCCAGAGAAAAGACTACATGGAGCCTTTTGTATTCAACCACGACGCAATTTCTGTGTTGCATCGTCAATATTACTGTGCGAGGGATAGAGAAAAAGTGTTGGTCTGGATCGGAAACAAAATACTGAGCTTCCAGCAGGAGTTTTATACTGTGACCATCTCGACGGTAGACTGACCGAGACAAGACCTCCACCAGCCTGTTGTATACAATTGCGACGCAATTTGTGTGTTGCATCATCAATGTGACATTGCGAGGGAAGGAGAAAATGTGTTAGTGTGCATCAGAAACAATATACTGAGCCCCAGAAGGAGTTTTATACTGCAACTATCAACACGCTAGTGTGCCAGAGAAAAGATTACATGGATCCTTTTGTATTAAACCACGACGCAATTTCTGTGTTGCATCGTCAATATTACTGTGCGAGGGATAGAGAAAAAGTGTTGGTCTGGATCGGAAACAAAATACTGAGCTCCCAGCAGGAGTTTTATACTGTGACCATCTCGACGGTAGTCTGACCGAGACAAGACCTCCTCGAGCCTGTTGTATACAATTACGACGCAATTTGTGTGTTGCATCATCAATGTGACATTGCGAGGGATGGAGAAAATGTGTTAGTGTGCATCGGAAACAATATACTGAGCCCCAGAAGGAGTTTTATACTGCAACTATCAACACGCTAGTGTGCCAGAGGAAAGACTACATGGAGCCTTTTGTATTAAACCACGACGCCATTTCTGTGTTGCATCGTCAATATTACTGTGTGAGGGATAGAGAAAAAGTGTTGGTCTGGATCGGAAACAAAATACTGAGCTCCCAGCAGGAGTTTTATACTGTGACCATCTCGACGGTAGTCTGACCGAGACAAGGCCTCCTCGAGTTGTAGTATACAATTACGACGCAATTTGTGTGTTGCATCATCAATGTGACATTGCGAGGGATGGAGAAAATGTGTTAGTGTGCATCGGAAACAATATACTGAGCCCCAGAAGGAGTTTTATACTGCAACTATCAACACGCTAGTGTGCCAGAGAAAAGACTACATGGAGCCTTTTGTATTAAACCACGACGCAATTTCTGTGTTGCATCGTCAATATTACTGTGCGAGGGATAGAGAAAAAGTGTTGGTCTGGATCGGAAACAAAATACTGAGCTCCTAGCAGGAGTTTTATACTGTGACCATCTCGACGGTAGTCTGACAGAGACAAGACCTCCTCGAGCCTGTTGTATACAATTACGACGCAATTTGTGTGTTGCATCATCAATGTGACATTGCGAGGGATGGAGAAAATGTGTTAGTGTGCATCGGAAACAATATACTGAGCCCCAGAAGGAGTTTTATACTGCAACTATCAACACGCTAGTGTGCCAGAGAAAAGACTACATGGAGCCTTTTGTATTAAACCATGACGCAACTTCTGTGTTGCATCGTCAATATTACTGTGCGAGGGATAGAGAAAAAATGTTGGTCTGGATCGGAAACAAAATACTGAGCTCCCAGCAGGAGTTTTATACTGTGACCGTCTCGACAGTAGTCTGACCGAGACAAGACCTCATCGAGCCTGTTGTATACAATTATGACGCAATTTGTGTGTTGCATCATCAATGTGAAATTGCGAGGGATGGAGAAAATGTGTTAGTGTGCATCGGAAACAATATACTGAGCCCCAGAAAGAGTTTTATACTGCAACTATCAACACGCTAGTGTGCCAAAGAAAAGACTACATGGAGCCTTTTGTATTCAACCACGACGCAATTTCTGTGTTGCATCGTCAATATTACTGTGCGAGGGATAGAGAAAAAGTGTTGGTCTGGATCGGAAACAAAATACTGAGCTTCCAGCAGGAGTTTTATACTGTGACCATCTCGACGGTAGACTGACCGAGACAAGACCTCCACCAGCCTGTTGTATACAATTACGACGCAATTTGTGTGTTGCATCATCAATGTGACATTGCGAGGGAAGGAGAAAATGTGTTAGTGTGCATCGGAAACAATATACTGAGCCCCAGAAGGAGTTTTATACTGCAACTATCAACACGCTAGTGTGCCAGAGAAAAGACTACATGGAGCCTTTTGTATTAAACCACGACGCAATTTCTGTGTTGCATCGTCAATATTACTGTGCGAGGGATAGAGAAAAAGTGTTGGTCTGGATCGGAAACAAAATACTGAGCTCCCAGCAGGAGTTTTATACTGTGACCATCTCGACGGTAGTCTGACCGAGACAAGACCTCCTCGAGCCTGTTGTATACAATTACGACGCAATTTGTGTGTTGCATCATCAATGTGACATTGCGAGGGATGGAGAAAATGTGTTAGTGTGCATCGGAAACAATATACTGAGCCCCAGAAGGAGTTTTATACTGCAACTATCAACACGCTAGTGTGCCAGAGGAAAGACTACATGGAGCCTTTTGTATTAAACCACGACGCCATTTCTGTGTTGCATCGTCAATATTACTGTGTGAGGGATAGAGAAAAAGTGTTGGTCTGGATCGGAAACAAAATACTGAGCTCCCAGCAGGAGTTTTATACTGTGACCATCTCGACGGTAGTCTGACCGAGACAAGGCCTCCTCGAGTTGTAGTATACAATTACGACGCAATTTGTGTGTTGCATCATCAATGTGACATTGCGAGGGATGGAGAAAATGTGTTAGTGTGCATCGGAAACAATATACTGAGCCCCAGAAGGAGTTTTATACTGCAACTATCAACACGCTAGTGTGCCAGAGAAAAGACTACATGGAGCCTTTTGTATTAAACCACGACGCAATTTCTGTGTTGCATCGTCAATATTACTGTGCGAGGGATAGAGAAAAAGTGTTGGTCTGGATCGGAAACAAAATACTGAGCTCCTAGCAGGAGTTTTATACTGTGACCATCTCGACGGTAGTCTGACAGAGACAAGACCTCCTCGAGCCTGTTGTATACAATTACGACGCAATTTGTGTGTTGCATCATCAATGTGACATTGCGAGGGATGGAGAAAATGTGTTAGTGTGCATCGGAAACAATATACTGAGCCCCAGAAGGAGTTTTATACTGCAACTATCAACACGCTAGTGTGCCAGAGAAAAGACTACATGGAGCCTTTTGTATTAAACCATGACGCAACTTCTGTGTTGCATCGTCAATATTACTGTGCGAGGGATAGAGAAAAAATGTTGGTCTGGATCGGAAACAAAATACTGAGCTCCCAGCAGGAGTTTTATACTGTGACCGTCTCGACAGTAGTCTGACCGAGACAAGACCTCATCGAGCCTGTTGTATACAATTATGACGCAATTTGTGTGTTGCATCATCAATGTGAAATTGCGAGGGATGGAGAAAATGTGTTAGTGTGCATCGGAAACAATATACTGAGCCCCAGAAAGAGTTTTATACTGCAACTATCAACACGCTAGTGTGCCAAAGAAAAGACTACATGGAGCCTTTTGTATTCAACCACGACGCAATTTCTGTGTTGCATCGTCAATATTACTGTGCGAGGGATAGAGAAAAAGTGTTGGTCTGGATCGGAAACAAAATACTGAGCTTCCAGCAGGAGTTTTATACTGTGACCATCTCGACGGTAGACTGACCGAGACAAGACCTCCACCAGCCTGTTGTATACAATTACGACGCAATTTGTGTGTTGCATCATCAATGTGACATTGCGAGGGAAGGAGAAAATGTGTTAGTGTGCATCGGAAACAATATACTGAGCCCCAGAAGGAGTTTTATACTGCAACTATCAACACGCTAGTGTGCCAGAGAAAAGACTACATGGAGCCTTTTGTATTAAACCACGACGCAATTTCTGTGTTGCATCGTCAATATTACTGTGCGAGGGATAGAGAAAAAGTGTTGGTCTGGATCGGAAACAAAATACTGAGCTCCCAGCAGGAGTTTTATACTGTGACCATCTCGACGGTAGTCTGACCGAGACAAGACCTCCTCGAGCCTGTTGTATACAATTACGACGCAATTTGTGTGTTGCATCATCAATGTGACATTGCGAGGGATGGAGAAAATGTGTTAGTGTGCATCGGAAACAATATACTGAGCCCCAGAAGGAGTTTTATACTGCAACTATCAACACGCTAGTGTGCCAGAGAAAAGACTACATGGAGCCTTTTGTATTAAACCATGACGCAACTTCTGTGTTGCATCGTCAATATTACTGTGCGAGGGATAGAGAAAAAATGTTGGTCTGGATCGGAAACAAAATACTGAGCTCCCAGCAGGAGTTTTATACTGTGACCATCTCGACGGTAGTCTGACCGAGACAAGACCTCCTCGAGCCTGTTGTATACAATTACGACGCAATTTGTGTGTTGCATCATCAATGTGACATTGCGAGGGATGGAGAAAATGTGTTAGTGTGCATCGGAAACAATATACTGAGCCCCAGAAGGAGTTTTATACTGCAACTATCAACACGCTAGTGTGCCAGAGAAAAGACTACATGGAGCCTTTTGTATTAAACCATGACGCAACTTCTGTGTTGCATCGTCAATATTACTGTGCGAGGGATAGAGAAAAAATGTTGGTCTGGATCGGAAAAAAAATACTGAGCTCCCAGCAGGAGTTTTATACTGTGACCGTCTCGACGGTAGTCTGACCGAGACAAGACCTCATCGAGCCTGTTGTATACAATTATGACGCAATTTCTGTGTTGCATCATCAATGTGACATTGCGAGGGATGGAGAAAAAGTGTTAGTGTGCATCGGAAACAATATACTGAGCCCCAGAAGGAGTTTTATACTGCAACTATCAACACGCTAGTGTGCCAGAGAAAAGACTACATGGAGTCTTTTGTATTAAACCACGACGCAATTTCTGTGTTGCATAGTCAATATTACTGTGCGAGGCATAGAGAAAAAGTGTTGGTCTGGATCGGAAACAAAATACTGAGCTCCCAGCAGGAGTTTTATACTGTGACCATCTCGACGGTAGTCTGACCGAGACAAGACCTCCTCGAGCCTGTTGTATACAATTACGACGCAATTTCTGTGTTGCATCATCAATGTGACATTGCGAGGGATGGAGAAAATGTGTTAGTGTGCATGGGAAACAATATACTGAGCCCCAGAAGGAGTTTTATACTGCAACTATCAACACGCTAGTGTGCCAAAGAAAAGACTACATGGAGCCTTTTGTATTAAACCACGACGCAATTTCTGTGTTGCATCGTCAATATTACTGTGCGAGGGATAGAGAAAAAGTGTTGGTCTGGATAAGAAACAAAATACTGAGCTCCCAGCAGGAGTTTTATACTGTGACCATCTCGACGATAGTCTGACCGAGACAAGACCTCCTCGAGCCTGTTGTATACAATTACGACGCAATTTCTGTGTTGCATCATCAATGTGACATTGCGAGGGATGGAGAAAATGTGTTAGTGTGCATCGGAAACAATATACTGAGCCCCAGAATGAGTTTTATACTGCAACTATCAACACGCTAGTGTGCCAGAGAAAAGACTACATGGAGCCTTTTGTATTAAACCACGACGCAATTTCTGTGTTGCATCGTCAATATTACTGTGCGAGGGATAGAGAAAAAGTGTTGGTCTGGATCGGAAACAAAATACTGAACTCCCAGCAGGAGTTTTATACTGTGACCATCTCGACGGTAGTCTGACCGAGACAAGACCTCCTCGAGCCTGTTGTATACAATTACGACGCAATTTGTGTGTTGCATCATCAATGTGACATTGCGAGTGATGGAGAAAATGTGTTAGTGTGCATCGGAAACAATATACTGAGCCCCAGAAGGAGTTTTATACTGCAACTATCAACACGCTAGTGTGCCAGAGAAAAGACTACATGGAGCCTTTTGTATTAAACCACGACGCAATTTCTGTGTTGCATCGTCAATATTACTGTGCGAGGGATAGAGAAAAAGGGTTGGTCCGGATCGGAAACAAAATACTGAGCTCCCAGCAGGAGTTTTATACAGTGACCATCTCGATGGTAGTCTGACCGAGACAAGACCTCCTCGAGCCTGTTGTATACAATTACGACGCAATTTCTGTGTTGCATCATCAATGTGACATTGCGAGTGATGGAGAAAATGTGTTAGTGTGCATCGGAAACAATATACTGAGCTCCAGAAGGAGTTTTATACTGCAACTATCAACACACTAGTGTGCCAGAGAAAAGACTACATGGAGCCTTTTGTATTAAACCACGACGCAATTTCTGTGTTGCATCGTCAATATTACTGTGCGAGGGATAGAGAAAAAGTGTTGGTCTGGATCGGAAACTAAATACTGAGCTCCCAGCAGGAGTTTTATACTGTGACCATCTCGACGGTAGTCTGACCGAGACAAGACCTCCTCGAGCCTGTTGTATTCAATTACGACGCAATTTCTGTGTTGCATCATCAATGTGACATTGCGAGGGATGGAGAAAATGTGTTAGTGTGCATCGGAAACAATATACTGAGCCCCAGAAGGAGTTTTATACTGCAACTATCAACACGCTAGTGTGCCAGAGAAAAGACTACATGGAGCCTTTTGTATTAAACCACGACGCAACTTCTGTGTTGCATCGTCAATATTACTGTGCGAGGGATAGAGAAAAAGTGTTGGTCTGGATCGGAAACTAAATACTGAGCTCCCAGCAGGAGTTTTATACTGTGACCATCTCGACGGTAGTCTGACCGAGACAAGACCTCCTCGAGCCTGTTGTATACAATTACGACGCAATTTCTGTGTTGCATCATCAATGTGACATTGCGAGGAATGGAGAAAATGTGTTAGTGTGCATCGCAAACAATATACTGAGCCCCAGAAGGTGTTTTATACTGCAACTATCAACACGCTAGTGTGCCAGAGAAAAGACTACATGGAGCCTTTTGTATTAAACCACGACGCAATTTCTGTGTTGCATCGTCAATACTACTGTGCGAGGGATAAAGAAAAAGTGTTGGTCTGGATCGGAAACAAAATACTGAGCTCCCAGCAGGAGTTTTATACTGTGACCATCTCGACGGTAGTCTGACCGAGACAAGACCTCCACGAGCCTGTTGTATACAATTACGACGCAATTTCTGTGTTGCATCATCAATGTGACATTCCAAGGGATGGAGAAAATGTGTTAGTGTGCATCGGAAACAATATACTGAGCCCCAGAAGGAGATTTATACTGCAACTATCAACACGCTACTGTGCCAGAGAAAAGACTACATGGAGCCTTTTGTATTAAACCACGACGCAATTTCTGTGTTGCATCGTCAATATTACTGTGCGAGGGATAGAGAAAAAGGGTTGGTCTGGATCGGAAACAAAATACTGAGCTCCCAGCAGGAGTTTTATACTGTGACCATCTCGACGGTAGTCTGACCGAGACAAGACCTCCTCGAGCCTGTTGTATACAATTACGACGCAATTTGTGTGTTGCATCATCAATGTGACATTGCGAGGGACGGAGAAAATGTGTTAGTGTGCATTGGAAACAATATACTGAGCCCCAGAAGGAGTTTTATACATCAACTATCAACACGCTAGTGTGCCAGAGAAAAGACTACATGGAGCCTTTTGTATTAAACCACGACGCAATTTCTGTGTTGCATCGTCAATATTACTGTGCGAGGGATAGAGAAAAAGTGTTGGTCTGGATAAGAAACAAAATACTGAGCTCCCAGCAGGAGTTTTATACTGTGACCATCTCGACGATAGTCTGACCGAGACAAGACCTCCTCGAGCCTGTTGTATACAATTACGACGCAATTTCTGTGTTGCATCATCAATGTGACATTGCGAGGGATGGAGAAAATGTGTTAGTGTGCATCGGAAACAATATACTGAGCCCCAGAATGAGTTTTATACTGCAACTATCAACACGCTAGTGTGCCAGAGAAAAGACTACATGGAGCCTTTTGTATTAAACCACGACGCAATTTCTGTGTTGCATCGTCAATATTACTGTGCGAGGGATAGAGAAAAAGTGTTGGTCTGGATCGGAAACAAAATACTGAACTCCCAGCAGGAGTTTTATACTGTGACCATCTCGACGGTAGTCTGACCGAGACAAGACCTCCTCGAGCCTGTTGTATACAATTACGACGCAATTTGTGTGTTGCATCATCAATGTGACATTGCGAGTGATGGAGAAAATGTGTTAGTGTGCATCGGAAACAATATACTGAGCCCCAGAAGGAGTTTTATACTGCAACTATCAACACGCTAGTGTGCCAGAGAAAAGACTACATGGAGCCTTTTGTATTAAACCACGACGCAATTTCTGTGTTGCATCGTCAATATTACTGTGCGAGGGATAGAGAAAAAGGGTTGGTCCGGATCGGAAACAAAATACTGAGCTCCCAGCAGGAGTTTTATACAGTGACCATCTCGATGGTAGTCTGACCGAGACAAGACCTCCTCGAGCCTGTTGTATACAATTACGACGCAATTTCTGTGTTGCATCATCAATGTGACATTGCGAGTGATGGAGAAAATGTGTTAGTGTGCATCGGAAACAATATACTGAGCTCCAGAAGGAGTTTTATACTGCAACTATCAACACACTAGTGTGCCAGAGAAAAGACTACATGGAGCCTTTTGTATTAAACCACGACGCAATTTCTGTGTTGCATCGTCAATATTACTGTGCGAGGGATAGAGAAAAAGTGTTGGTCTGGATCGGAAACTAAATACTGAGCTCCCAGCAGGAGTTTTATACTGTGACCATCTCGACGGTAGTCTGACCGAGACAAGACCTCCTCGAGCCTGTTGTATTCAATTACGACGCAATTTCTGTGTTGCATCATCAATGTGACATTGCGAGGGATGGAGAAAATGTGTTAGTGTGCATCGGAAACAATATACTGAGCCCCAGAAGGAGTTTTATACTGCAACTATCAACACGCTAGTGTGCCAGAGAAAAGACTACATGGAGCCTTTTGTATTAAACCACGACGCAACTTCTGTGTTGCATCGTCAATATTACTGTGCGAGGGATAGAGAAAAAGTGTTGGTCTGGATCGGAAACTAAATACTGAGCTCCCAGCAGGAGTTTTATACTGTGACCATCTCGACGGTAGTCTGACCGAGACAAGACCTCCTCGAGCCTGTTGTATACAATTACGACGCAATTTCTGTGTTGCATCATCAATGTGACATTGCGAGGAATGGAGAAAATGTGTTAGTGTGCATCGCAAACAATATACTGAGCCCCAGAAGGTGTTTTATACTGCAACTATCAACACGCTAGTGTGCCAGAGAAAAGACTACATGGAGCCTTTTGTATTAAACCACGACGCAATTTCTGTGTTGCATCGTCAATACTACTGTGCGAGGGATAAAGAAAAAGTGTTGGTCTGGATCGGAAACAAAATACTGAGCTCCCAGCAGGAGTTTTATACTGTGACCATCTCGACGGTAGTCTGACCGAGACAAGACCTCCACGAGCCTGTTGTATACAATTACGACGCAATTTCTGTGTTGCATCATCAATGTGACATTCCAAGGGATGGAGAAAATGTGTTAGTGTGCATCGGAAACAATATACTGAGCCCCAGAAGGAGATTTATACTGCAACTATCAACACGCTACTGTGCCAGAGAAAAGACTACATGGAGCCTTTTGTATTAAACCACGACGCAATTTCTGTGTTGCATCGTCAATATTACTGTGCGAGGGATAGAGAAAAAGGGTTGGTCTGGATCGGAAACAAAATACTGAGCTCCCAGCAGGAGTTTTATACTGTGACCATCTCGACGGTAGTCTGACCGAGACAAGACCTCCTCGAGCCTGTTGTATACAATTACGACGCAATTTGTGTGTTGCATCATCAATGTGACATTGCGAGGGACGGAGAAAATGTGTTAGTGTGCATTGGAAACAATATACTGAGCCCCAGAAGGAGTTTTATACATCAACTATCAACACGCTAGTGTGCCAGAGAAAAGACTACATGGAGCCTTTTGTATTAAACCACGACGCAATTTCTGTGTTGCATCGTCAATATTACTGTGCGAGGGATAGAGAAAAAGTGTTGGTCTGGATCGGAAACAAAATACTGAGCTCCCAGCAGGAGTTTTATGCTGTGACCATCTCGACGGTAGTCTGACCGAGACAAGACCTCCTCGAGCCTGTTGTATACAATTACGACGCAATTTGTGTGTTGCATCATCAATGTGACATTGCGAGGGATGGAGAAAATGTGTTAGTGTGCATCGGAAACAATATACTGAGCCCCAGAAGGAGTTTTATACTGCAACTATCAACACGCTAGTGTGCCAGAGAAAAGACTACATGGAGCCTTTTGTATTAAACCACGACGCAATTTCTGTGTTGCATCGTCAATATTACTGTGCGAGGGATAGAGAAAAAGTGTTGGTCTGGATCGGAAACTAAATACTGAGCTCCCAGCAGGAGTTTTATACTGTGACCATCTCGACGGTAGTCTGACCGAGACAAGACCTCCTCGAGCCTGTTGTATACAATTACGACGCAATTTGTGTGTTGCATCATGAATGTGACATTGCGAGGGATGGAGAAAATGTGTTAGTGTGCATCGGAAACAATATACTGAGCCCCAGAAGGAGTTTTATACTGCAACTATCAACACGCTAGTGTGCCAGAGAAAAGACTACATGGAGCCTTTTGTATTAAACCACGACGCAATTTCTGTGTTGCATCGTCAATATTACTGTGCGAGGGATAGAGAAAAAGTGTTGGTCTGGATCGGAAACAAAATACTGAACTCCCAGCAGGAGTTTTATACTGTGACCATCTCGACGGTAGTCTGACCGAGACAAGACCTCCTCGAGCCTATAGTATACAATTACGACACAATTTCTGTGTTGCAACATCAATGTGACATTGCGTGGGATGGAGAAAATGTGTTAGTGTGCATCGGAAACAATATACTGAGCCCCAGAAGGAGTTTTATACTGCAACTATCAACACGCTAGTGTGCCAGAGAAAAGACTACATGGAGCCTTTTGTATTAAACCACGACGCAATTTCTGTGTTGCATCGTCAATATTACTGTGCGAGGGATAGAGAAAAAGTGTTGGTCTGGATCGGAAACAAAATACTGAGCTCCCAGCAGGAGTTTTATACTGTGACCATCTCGACGGTAGTCTGACCGAGACAAGACCTCCTCGAGCCTGTTGTATATAATTACGTCGCAATTTCTGTGTTGCATCATCAATGTGACATTCCAAGGGATGGAGAAAATGTGTTAGTGTGCATCGGAAACAATATACTGAGCCCCAGAAGGAGTTTTATACTGCAACTATCAACACGCTAGTGTGCCAGAGAAAAGACTACATGGAGCCTTTTGTATTAAACCATGACGCAACTTCTGTGTTGCATCGTCAATATTACTGTGCTAGGGATAGAGAAAAAATGTTGGTCTGGATCGGAAACAAAATACTGAGCTCCCAGCAGGAGTTTTATACTGTGACCGTCTCGACGGTAGTCTGACCGAGACAAGACCTCCTCGAGCCTGTTGTATACAATTACGACGCAATTTCTGTGTTTCATCATCAATGTGACATTGCGAGGGATGGAGAAAATGTGTTAGTGTGCATCGGAAACAATATACTGAGCCCCAGAAGGAGTTTTATACTGCAACTATCAACACGTTAGTGTGCCAGAGAAAAGACTACATGGAGCCTTTTGTATTAAACCATGACGCAACTTCTGTGTTGCATCGTCAATATTACTGTGCTAGGGATAGAGAAAAAATGTTGGTCTGGATCGGAAACAAAATACTGAGCTCCCAGCAGGAGTTTTATACTGTGACCATCTCGACGGTAGTCTGACCGAGACAAGACCTCCTCGAGCCTGTTGTATACAATTACGACGCAATTTCTGTGTTGCATCGTCAATGTGACATTCCAAGGGATGGAGAAAATGTGTTAGTGTGCATCGGAAACAATATACTGAGCCCCAGAAGGAGTTTTATACTGCAACTATCAACACGCTAGTGTGCCAGAGAAAAGACTACATGGAGCCTTTTGTATTAAACCATGACGCAACTTCTGTGTTGCATCGTCAATATTACTGTGCTAGGGATAGAGAAAAAATGTTGGTCTGGATCGGAAACAAAATACTGAGCTCCCAGCAGGAGTTTTATACTGTGACCATCTCGACGGTAGTCTGACCGAGACAAGACCTCCTCGAGCCTGTTGTATTCACTTACGACGCAATTTCTGTGTTGCATCATCAATGTGACATTGCGAGGGATGGAGAAAATGTGTTAGTGTGCATCGGAAACAATATACTGAGCTCCAGAAGGAATTTTATACTGCAACTATCAACACGCTAGTGTGCCAGAGAAAAGACTACATGGAGCCTTTGTATTAAACCACGACGCAATTTCTGTGTTGCATCGTCAATATTACTGTGCGAGGGATAGAGAAAAAGTGTTGGTCTGGATCGGAAACAAAGTACTGAGCTCCCAGCAGGAGTTTTATACTGTGACCATCTCGACGGTAGTCTGACCGAGACAAGACCTCCTCGAGCCTGTTGTATACAATTACGACGCAATTTCTGTGTTGCATCATCAATGTGACATTGCGAGGGATGGAGAAAATGTGTTAGTGTGCATCGGAAACAATATACTGAGCCCCAGAAGGAGTTTTATACTGCAACTATCAACACGCTAGTGTGCCAGAGAAAAGACTACATGGAGCCTTTTGTATTAAACCACGACGCAATTTCTGTGTTGCATCGTCAATATTACTGTGCGAGGGATAGAGAAAAAGGGTTGGTCTGGATCGGAAACAAAATACTGAGCTCCCAGCAGGAGTTTTATACTGTGACCACCTCGACGGTAGTCTGACCGAGACAAGACCTCCTCGAGCCTGTTGTATACAATTACGACGCAATTTCTGTGTTGCATCATCAATGTGACATTGCGAGGGATGGAGAAAATGTGTTAGTGTGCATCGGAAACAATATACTGAGCCCCAGAAGGAGTTTTATACTGCAACTATCAACACGCTAGTGTGCCAGAGAGAAGACTACATGGAGCCTTTTGTATGAAACCACGACGCAATTTCTGTGTTGCATCGTCAATATTACTGTGCGAGCGATAGAGAAAAAGTGTTGGTCTGGATCGGAAACTAAATACTGAGCTCCCAGCAGGAGTTTTATACTGTGACCATCTCGACGGTAGTCTGACCGAGACAAGACCTCCTCGAGCCTGTTGTATACAATTACGACGCAATTTGTGTGTTGCATCATGAATGTGACATTGCGAGGGATGGAGAAAATGTGTTAGTGTGCATCGGAAACAATATACTGAGCCCCAGAAGGAGTTTTATACTGCAACTATCAACACGCTAGTGTGCCAGAGAAAAGACTACATGCAGCCTTTTGTATTAAACCACGACGCAATTTCTGTGTTGCATCGTCAATATTACTGTGCGAGGGATAGAGAAAAAGTGTTGGTCTGGATCGGAAACAAAATACTGAGCTCCCAGCAGGAGTTTTATACTGTGACCATCTCGACGGTAGTCTGACCGAGACAAGACCTCCTCGAGCCTGTTGTATACAATTACGACGCAATTTGTGTGTTGCATCATCAATGTGACATTGCGAGGGAAGGAGAAAATGTGTTAGTGTGCATCGCAAACAATATACTGAGCCCCAGAAGGAGTTTTATACTGCAACTATCAACACGCTAGTGTGCCAGAGAAAAGACTACATGGAGCCTTTTGTATTAAACCACGACGCAATTTCTGTGTTGCATCGTCAATATTACTGTGCGAGGGATAGAGAAAAAGTGTTGGTCTGGATCGGAAACAAAATACTGAGCTCCCAGCAGGAGTTTTATACTGTGACCATCTCGACGGTAGTCTGACCGAAACAAGACCTCCTCGAGCCTGTTGTATACAATTACGACGCAATTTCTGTGTTGCATCATCAATGTGACATTGCGAGTGATGGAGAAAATGTGTTAGTGTGCATCGGAAACAATATACTGAGCCCCAGAAGGAGTTTTATACTGCAACTATCAACACGCTAGTGTGCCAGAGAAAAGACTACATGGAGCCTTTTGTATTAAACCACGACGCAATTTCTGTGTTGCATCGTCAATATTACTGTGCGAGGGATAGAGAAAAAGTGTTGGTCTGGATCGGAAACAAAATACTGAGCTCCCAGCAGGAGTTTTATACTGTGACCATCTCGATGGTAGTCTGACCGAGACAAGACCTCCTCGAGCCTATAGTATACAATTACGACACAATTTCTGTGTTGCATCATCAATGTGACATTGCGTGGGATGGAGAAAATGTGTTAGTGTGCATCGGAAACAATATACTGAGCCCCAGAAGGAGTTTTATACTGCAACTATCAACACGCTAGTGTGCCAGAGAAAAGACTACATGGAGCCTTTTGTATTAAACCACGACGCAATTTCTGTGTTGCATCGTCAATATTACTGTGCGAGGGATAGAGAAAAAGTGTTGGTCTGGATCGGAAACAAAATACTGAGCTCCCAGCAGGAGTTTCATACTGTGACCATCTCGACGGTAGTCTGACCGAGACAAGACCTCCTCGAGCCTGTTGTATACAATTACGGCGCAATTTCTGTGTTGCATCATCAATGTGACATTCTAAGGGATGGAGAAAATGTGTTAGTGTGCATCGGAAACAATATACTGAGCCCCAGAAGGAGTTTTATACTGCAACTATCAACACGCTAGTGTGCCAGAGAAAAGACTACATGGAGCCTTTTGTATTAAACCATGACGCAACTTCTGTGTTGCATCGTCAATATTACTGTGCTAGGGATAGAGAAAAAATGTTGGTCTGGATCGGAAACAAAATACTGAGCTCCCAGCAGGAGTTTTATACTGTGACCGTCTCGACGGTAGTCTGACCGAGACAAGACCTCCTCGAGCCTGTTGTATACAATTACGACGCAATTTCTGTGTTTCATCATCAATGTGACATTGCGAGGGATGGAGAAAATGTGTTAGTGTGCATCGGAAACAATATACTGAGCCCCAGAAGGAGTTTTATACTGCAACTATCAACACGCTAGTGTGCCAGAGAAAAGACTACATGGAGCCTTTTGTATTAAACCATGACGCAACTTCTGTGTTGCATCGTCAATATTACTGTGCTAGGGATAGAGAAAAAATGTTGGTCTGGATCGGAAACAAAATACTGAGCTCCCAGCAGGAGTTTTATACTGTGACCATCTCGACGGTAGTCTGACCGAGACAAGACCTCCTCGAGCCTGTCGTATACAATTACGACGCAATTTCTGTGTTGCATCATCAATGTGACATTCCAAGGGATGGAGAAAATGTGTTAGTGTGCATCGGAAACAATATACTGAGCCCCAGAAGGAGTTTTATACTGCAACTATCAACACGCTAGTGTGCCAGAGAAAAGACTACATGGAGCCTTTTGTATTAAACCATGACGCAACTTCTGTGTTGCATCGTCAATATTACTGTGCTAGGGATAGAGAAAAAATGTTGGTCTGGATCGGAAACAAAATACTGAGCTCCCAGCAGGAGTTTTATACTGTGACCATCTCGACGGTAGTCTGACCGAGACAAGACCTCCTCGAGCCTGTTGTATTCACTTACGACGCAATTTCTGTGTTGCATCATCAATGTGACATTGCGAGGGATGGAGAAAATGTGTTAGTGTGCATCGGAAACAATATACTGAGCCCCAGAAGGAGTTTTATACTGCAACTATCAACACGCTAGTGTGCCAGAGAAAAGACTACATGGAGCCTTTTGTATGAAACCACGACGCAATTTCTGTGTTGCATCGTCAATATTACTGTGCGAGGGATAGAGAAAAAGTGTTGGTCTGGATCGGAAACAAAGTACTGAGCTCCCAGCAGGAGTTTTATACTGTGACCATCTCGACGGTAGTCTGACCGAGACAAGACCTCCTCGAGCCTGTTGTATACAATTACGACGCAATTTGTGTGTTGCATCATCAATGTGACATTGCGAGGGATGGAGAAAATGTGTTAGTGTGCATCGGAAACAATATACTGAGCCCCAGAAGGAGTTTTATACTGCAACTATCAACACGCTAGTGTGCCAGAGAAAAGACTACATGGAGCCTTTTGTATTAAACCACGACGCAATTTCTGTGTTGCATCGTCAATATTACTGTGCTAGGGATAGAGAAAAAGTGTTGGTCTGGATCGGAAACAAAATACTGAGCTCCCAGCAGGAGTTTTATACTGTGACCACCTCGACGGTAGTCTGACCGAGACAAGACCTCCTCGAGCCTGTTGTATACAATTACGACGCAATTTGTGTGTTGCATCATCAATGTGACATTGCGAGGGATGGAGGAAATGTGTTAGTGTGCATCGGAAACAATATACTGAGCCCCAGAAGGAGTTTTATACTGCAACTATCAACACGCTAGTGTGCCAGAGAAAAGACTACATGGAGCCTTTTGTATTAAACCACGACGCAACTTCTGTGTTGCATCGTCAATATTACTGTGCGAGGGATAGAGAAAAAGTGTTGGTCTGGATCGGAAACAAAATACTGAGCTCCCAGCAGGAGTTTTATACTGTGACCATCTCGACGGTAGTCTGACCGAGACAAGACCTCCTCGAGCCTGTTGTATACAATTACGACGCAATTTGTGTGTTGCATCATCAATGTGACATTGCGAGGGAAGGAGAAAATGTGTTAGTGTGCATCGCAAACAATATACTGAGCCCCAGAAGGAGTTTTATACTGCAACTATCAACACGCTAGTGTGCCAGAGAAAAGACTACATGGAGCCTTTTGTATTAAACCACGACGCAACTTCTGTGTTGCATCGTCAATATTACTGTGCGAGGGATAGAGAAAAAGGGTTGGTCTGGATCGGAAACAAAGTACTGAGCTCCCAGCAGGAGTTTTATACTGTGACCATCTCGACGGTAGTCTGACCGAGACAAGACCTCCACGAGCCTGTTGTATACAATTACGACGCAATTTCTGTGTTGCATCATCAATGTGACATTCCAAGGGATGGAGAAAATGTGTTAGTGTGCATCGGAAACAATATACTGAGCCCCAGAAGGAGTTTTATACTGCAACTATCAACACGCTAGTGTGCCAGAGAAAAGACTACATGGAGCCTTTTGTATTAAACCACGACGCAATTTCTGTGTTGCATCGTCAATATTACTGTGCGAGGGATAGAGAAAAAGTGTTGGTCTGGATCGGAAACAAAATACTGAGCTCCCAGCAGGAGTTTTATACTGTGACCACCTCGACGGTAGTCTGACCGAGACAAGACCTCCTCGAGCCTGTTGTATACAATTACGACGCAATTTCTGTGTTGCATCATCAATGTGACATTGCGAGGGATGGAGAAAATGTGTTAGTGTGCATCGGAAACAATATACTGAGCCCCAGAAGGAGTTTTATACTGCAACTATCAACACGCTAGTGTGCCAGAGAAAAGACTACATGGAGCCTTTTGTATTAAACCACGACGCAATTTCTGTGTTGCATCGTCAATATTACTGTGCGAGGGATAGAGAAAAAGTGTTGGTCTGGATCGGAAACAAAATACTGAGCTCCCAGCAGGAGTTTTATACTGTGACCATCTCGACGGTAGTCTGACCGAGACAAGACCTCCTCGAGCCTGTTGTATACAATTACGACGCAATTTCTGTGTTGCATCATCAATGAGACATTGCGAGGGAAGGAGAAAATGTGTTAGTGTGCATCGCAAACAATATACTGAGCCCCAGAAGGAGTTTTATACTGCAACTATCAACACGCTAGTGTGCCAGAGAAAAGACTACATGGAGCCTTTTGTATTAAACCACGACGCAATTTCTGTGTTGCATCGTCAATATTACTGTGCGAGGGATAGAGAAAAAGTGTTGGTCTGGATGGGAAACAAAATACTGAGCTCCCAGCAGGAGTTTTATACTGTGACCATCTCGACGGTAGTCTGACCGAGACAAGACCTCCTCGAGCCTGTTGTATACAATTACGACGCAATTTCTGTGTTGCATCATCAATGTGACATTGCGAGGGATGGAGAAAATGTGTTAGTGTGCATCGGAAACAATATACTGAGCCCCAGAAGGAGTTTTATACTGCAACTATCAACACGCTAGTGTGCCAGAGAAAAGACTACATGCAGCCTTTTGTATTAAACCACGACGCAATTTCTGTCTTGCATCGTCAATATTACTGTGCGAGGGATAGAGAAAAAGTGTTGGTCTGGATGGGAAACAAAATACTGAGCTCCCAGCAGGAGTTTTATACAGTGACCATCTCGACGGTAGTCTGACCGAGACAAGACCTCCTCGAGCCTGTTGTATACAATTACGACGCAATTTGTGTGTTGCATCATCAATGTGACATTGCGAGGGAAGGAGAAAATGTGTTAGTGTTCATCGCAAACAATATACTGAGCCCCAGAAGGAGTTTTATACTGCAACTATCAACACGCTAGTGTGCCAGAGAAAAGACTACATGGAGCCTTTTGTATTAAACCACGACGCAATTTCTGTGTTGCATCGTCAATATTACTGTGCGAGGGATAGAGAAATAGTGTTGGTCTGGTTCGGAAACAAAGTACTGAGCTCCCAGCAGGAGTTTTATACTGTGACCATCTCGACGGTAGTCTGACCGAGACAAGACCTCCTCGAGCCTGTTGTATACAATTACGACGCAATTTCTGTGTTGCATCATCAATGTGACATTGCGAGGGATGGAGAAAATGTGTTAGTGTGCATCGGAAACAATATACTGAGCCCCAGAAGGAGTTTTATACTGCAACTATCAACACGCTAGTGTGCCAGAGAAAAGACTACATGGAGCCTTTTGTATTAAACCACGACGCAATTTCTGTGTTGCATCGTCAATATTACTGTGCGAGGGATAGAGAAAAAGGGTTGGTCTGGATCGGAAACAAAATACTGAGCTCCCAGCAGGAGTTTTATACTGTGACCACCTCGACGGTAGTCTGACCGAGACAAGACCTCCTCGAGCCTGTTGTATACAATTACGACGCAATTTCTGTGTTGCATCATCAATGTGACATTGCGAGGGATGGAGAAAATGTGTTAGTGTGCATCGGAAACAATATACTGAGCCCCAGAAGGAGTTTTATACTGCAACTATCAACACGCTAGTGTGCCAGAGAAAAGACTACATGGAGCCTTTTGTATTAAACCATGACGCAACTTCTGTGTTGCATCGTCAATATTACTGTGCTAGGGATAGAGAAAAAATGTTGGTCTGGATCGGAAACAAAATACTGAGCTCCCAGCAGGAGTTTTATACTGTGACCGTCTCGACGGTAGTCTGACCGAGACAAGACCTCCTCGAGCCTGTTGATCACAATTACGACACAATTTCTGTGTTGCATCATCAATGTGACATTGCGGGGAATGGAGAAAATGCGTTAGTGTGCATCGGAAACAATATACTGAGCCCCAGAAGGAGTTTTATACTGCAACTATCAACACGCTAGTGTGCCAGAGAAAAGACTACATGGAGCCTTTTGTATTAAACCACGACGCAATTTCTGTGTTGTATCGTCAATATTACTGTGCGAGGGATAGAGAAAAAGTGTTGGTCTGGATCGGAAACTAAATACTGAGCTCCCAGCAGGAGTTATATACTGTGACCATCTCGACGGTAGTCTGACCGAGACAAGACCTCCTTGAGCCTGTTGTATACAATTACGACATAATTTGTGTGTTGCATCATCAATGTGACATTGCGAGGGATGGAGAAATTGTGTTAGTGTGCATCGAAAACAATATACAGAGCCCCAGAAGGAGTTTTATACTGCAACTATTAACACAATAGTGTGCCAGAGAAAAGACTACATGGAGCCTTTTGTATTAAACCACGACGCTATTTCTGTGTTGTATCGTCAATATTACTGTGCGAGGGTTAGAGAAAAAGTGTTGGTCTGGATCGGAAACAAAATACTGAGCTCCCAGCAGGAGTTTTATACTGTGACCATCCCGACGGTAGTCTGATCGAGACAAGACACCCTCGAGCCTGTTGTATACAATTACGACGCAATTTCTGTATTGCATCATCAATGTGACATTGCGAGGGATGGAGAAAATGTGTTAGTGTGCATCGGAAACAATATACTGAGCCCCAGAAGGAGATTTATACTGCAACTATCAACACGCTACTGTGCCAGAGAAAAGACTACATGGAGCCTTTTGTATTAAACCACGACGCAATTTCTGTGTTGCATCGTCAATATTACTGTGCGAGGGATAGAGAAAAAGTGTTGGTCTGGATTGGAAACAAAATACTGAGCCCCCAGCAGGAGTTTTATACTGTGACCATCCCGACGGTAGTCTGACCGAGACAAGACCTCCTCGAGCCTGTTGTATACAATTAAGCAACTTGTGTGTTGCATCATCAATGTGACATTGCGAGGGATGGAGAAAATGTGTTAGTGTGCATCGGAAACAATATACTGAGCCCTAGAAAGAGTTTTATACTGCAACTATCAACACGCTAGTGTGCCAGAGAAAAGACCACATGGAGCCTTTTGTATTAAACCACGACGCAGTTTCTGTGTTGCATCGTCAATATTACTGTGCGAGGGATAGAGATAACGTGTTGGTCTGGATCGGAAACAAAATACAGAGCTCCCAGCAGGAGTTTTATACTGTGAACATCTCGACGGTAGTCTGACCGAGGAAAGACCTCCTCGAGCCTGTTGTATACAATTACGACGCAATTTCTGTGTTGCATCATCAATGTGACATTGCGAGGGATGGAGAAAATGTGTTAGTGTGCATGGGAAACAATATACTGAGCCCCAGAAGGAGTTTTATACTGCAACTATCAACACGCTAGTGTGCCAGAGAAAAGACTACATGGAGCCTTTTGTATTAATCCACGACGCAATTACTATGTTGCATCGTCAATATTACTGTGCGAGGGATAGAGAAAAAGTGTTGGTCTGGATTGGAAACAAAATACTGAGCCCCCAGCAGGAGTTTTATACTGTGACCATCCCGACGGTAGTCTGACCGAGACAAGACCTCCTCGAGCCTGTTGTATACAATTACGCAACTTGTGTGTTGCATCATCAATGTGACATTGCGAGGGATGGAGAAAATGTGTTAGTGTGCATCGGAAACAATATACTGAGCCCTAGAAAGAGTTTTATACTGCAACTATCAACACGCTAGTGTGCCAGAGAAAAGACCACATGGAGCCTTTTGTATTAAACCACGACGCAGTTTCTGTGTTGCATCGTCAATATTACTGTGGGAGGGATAGAGATAACGTGTTGGTCTGGATCGGAAACAAAATACAGAGCTCCCAGCAGGAGTTTTATACTGTGAACATCTCGACGGTAGTCTGACCGAGGAAAGACCTCCTCGAGCCTGTTGTATACAATTACGACGCAATTTCTGTGTTGCATCATCAATGTGACATTGCGAGGGATGGAGAAAATGTGTTAGTGTGCATGGGAAACAATATACTGAGCCCCAGAAGGAGTTTTATACTGCAACTATCAACACGCTAGTGTGCCAGAGAAAAGACTACATGGAGCCTTTTGTATTAATCCACGACGCAATTTTTGTGTTGCATCGTCAATATTACTGTGCGAGGGGTAGAGAAAAAGTGTTGGTCTGGATCGGAAACAAAATACTGAGCTCCCAGCAGGAGTTTTATACTGTGACCATCTCGACGGTAGTCTGACCGAGACAAGACCTCCTCGAGCCTGTTGATCACAATTACGACACAATTTCTGTGTTGCATCATCAATGTGACATTGCGGGGAATGGAGAAAATGCGTTAGTGTGCATCGGAAACAATATACTGAGCCCCAGAAGGAGTTTTATACTGCAACTATCAACACGCTAGTGTGCCAGAGAAAAGACTACATGGAGCCTTTTGTATTAAACCACGACGCAATTTCTGTGTTGTATCGTCAATATTACTGTGCGAGGGATAGAGAAAAAGTGTTGGTCTGGATCGGAAACTAAATACTGAGCTCCCAGCAGGAGTTATATACTGTGACCATCTCGACGGTAGTCTGACCGAGACAAGACCTCCTTGAGCCTGTTGTATACAATTACGACATAATTTGTGTGTTGCATCATCAATGTGACATTGCGAGGGATGGAGAAATTGTGTTAGTGTGCATCGAAAACAATATACAGAGCCCCAGAAGGAGTTTTATACTGCAACTATTAACACAATAGTGTGCCAGAGAAAAGACTACATGGAGCCTTTTGTATTAAACCACGACGCTATTTCTGTGTTGTATCGTCAATATTACTGTGCGAGGGTTAGAGAAAAAGTGTTGGTCTGGATCGGAAACAAAATTCTGAGCTCCCAGCAGGAGTTTTATACTGTGACCATCCCGACGGTAGTCTGATCGAGACAAGACACCCTCGAGCCTGTTGTATACAATTACGACGCAATTTCTGTATTGCATCATCAATGTGACATTGCGAGGGATGGAGAAAATGTGTTAGTGTGCATCGGAAACAATATACTGAGCCCCAGAAGGAGATTTATACTGCAACTATCAACACGCTACTGTGCCAGAGAAAAGACTACATGGAGCCTTTTGTATTAAACCACGACGCAATTTCTGTGTTGCATCGTCAATATTACTGTGCGAGGGATAGAGAAAAAGTGTTGGTCTGGATTGGAAACAAAATACTGAGCTCCCAGCAGGAGTTTTATACTGTGACCATCCCGACGGTAGTCTGACCGAGACAAGACCTCCTCGAGCCTGTTGTATACAATTACGACGCAATTTCTGTGTTGCATCATCAATGTGACATTGCGAGGGATGGAGAAAATGTGTTAGTGTGCATCGGAACAATATACTGAGCCCCAGAAGGAGTTTTATACTGCAACTATCAACACGATAGTGTGCCAGAGAAAAGACTACATGGAGCCTTTTGTATTAAACCACGACGCAATTTCTGTGTTGCATCGTCAATATTACTGTGCGAGGGATAGAGAAAAAGTGTTGGTCTGGATCGGAAACAAAATACTGAGCTCCCAGCAGGAGTTTTATACTGTGACCATCTCGACGGTAGTCTGACCGTGACAAGACCTCCTCGAGCCTGTTGTATACAATTAGGACGCAATTTGTGTGTTGCATCTTCAATGTGACACTGCGAGGGATGGAGAAAATGTGTTAGTGTGCATCGGAAACAATATACTGAGCCCCAGAAGGAGTTTTATACTGCAACTATCAACACGCTAGTGTGCCAGAGAAATGACTACATGGAGCCTTTTGTATTAAACCACGACGCAATTTCTGTGTTGCATCGTCAATATTACTGTGCGAGGGATAGAGAAAAAGTGTTGGTCTGGATCGGAAACAAAATACTGAGCTCCCAGCAGGAGTTTTATACTGTGACCATCTCGACGGTAGTCTGACCGAGACAAGACCTCCTCCAGGCTGTTGTATACAATTACGACGCAATTTCTGTGTTGCATCATCAATGTGACATTGCGAGGGATGGAGAAAATGTGTTAGTGTGCATCGGAAACAATATACTGAGCCCCAGAAGGAGTTTTATACTGCAACTATCAACACACTAGTGTGCCAGAGAAAAGACTACATGGAGCCTTTTGTATTAAACCACGACGCAATTTCTGTGTTGCATCGTCAATATTACTGTGCGAGGGATAGAGAAAAAGTGTTGGTCTGGATCGGAAACAAAATACTGAGCTCCCAGCAGGAGTCTTATACTGTGACCATCTCGACGGTAGTCTGACGGAGACAAGACCTCCTCGAGCCTGTTGTATTCAATTACGACGCAATTTGTGTGTTGCATCATCAATGTGACATTGCGAGGGTTGGAGAAAATATGTTAGTGTGCATCGGAAACAATATACTGAGCCCCAGAAGGAGTTTTATACTGCAACTATCAACACGCTAGTGTGCCAGAGAAAAGACTACATGGAGCCTTTTGTATTAAACCACGACGCAATTTTTGTGTTGCTTCGTCAATATTTCTGTGCGAGGGATAGAGAAAAAGTGTTGGTCTGGATTGGAAACAAAATACTGAGCTCCCAGCAGGAGTCTTATACTGTGACCATCTCGACGGTAGTCTGACCGAGACAAGACCTCCTCGAGCCTGTTGTATACAATTACGACGCAATTTCTGTGTTGCATCATCAATGTGACATTGCGAGGGATGGAGAAAATATGTTAGTTTGCATCGGAAACAATACACTGAGCCCCAGAAGGAGTTTCATACTGCAACTATCAACACGCTAGTGTGCCAGAGAAAAGACTACATGGATCCTTTTGTATTAAACCACGACGCAATTTCTGTGTTGCATCGTCAATATTACTGTGCGAGGGATAGAGAAAAAGTGTTGGTCTGGATGGGAAACAAAATACTGAGCTCCCAGCAGGAGTTTTATACTGTGACCATCTCGACGGTAGTCTGACCGAGACAAGACCTCCTCGAGCCTGTTGTATACAATTACGACGCAATTTGTGTGTTGCATCATCAATGTGACATTGCGAGGGATGGAGAAAATGTGTTAGTGTGCATCGGAAACAATATACTGAGCCCCAGAAGGAGTTTTATACTGCAACTATCAACACGCTAGTGTGCCAGAGAAAAGACTACATGGAGCCTTTTGTATTAAACCACGACGCAATTTCTGTGTTGCATCGTCAATATTACTGTGCGAGGGATAGAGAAAAAGTGTTGGTCTGGATCGGAAACAAAATACTGAGCTCCCAGCAGGAGTTTTATACTGTGACCATCTCGACGGTAGTCTGACCGAGACAAGACTTCCTCGAGCCTGTTGTATACAATTACGTCGCAATTTGTGTGTTGCATCATCAATGTGACATTGCGAGGGATGGAGAAAATGTGTTAGTGTGCATCGGAAACAATATACTGAGCCCTAGAAAGAGTTTTATACTGCAACTATCAACACGCTAGTGTGCCAGAGAAAAGACCACATGGAGCCTTTTGTATTAAACCACGACGCAGTTTCTGTGTTGCATCGTCAATATTACTGTGCGAGGGATAGAGATAACGTGTTGGTCTGGATCGGAAACAAAATACAGAGCTCCCAGCATGAGTTTTATACTGTGACCATCTCGACGGTATTCTGACCGAGGAAAGACCTCCTCGAGCCTGTTGTATACAATTACGACGCAATTTCTGTGTTGCATCATCAATGTGACATTGCGAGGGATGGAGAAAATGTGTTAGTGTGCATCGGAAACAATATACTGAGCCCCAGAAGGAGTTTTATACTGCAACTATCAACACGCTAGTGTGCCAGAGAAAAGACTACATGGAGCCTTTTGTATTAAACCACGACGCAATTTCTGTGTTGCATCGTCAATATTACTGTGCGAGGGGTAGAGAAAAAGTGTTGGTCTGGATCGGAAACAAAATACTGAGCTCCCAGCAGGAGTTTTATACTGTGACCATCTCGACGGTAGTCTGACCGAGACAAGACCTCCTCGAGCCTGTTGATCACAATTACGACACAATTTCTGTGTTGCATCATCAATGTGACATTGCGGGGAATGGAGAAAATGCGTTAGTGTGCATCGGAAACAATATACTGAGCCCCAGAAGGAGTTTTATACTGCAACTATCAACACGCTAGTGTGCCAGAGAAAAGACTACATGGAGCCTTTTGTATTAAACCACGACGCAATTTCTGTGTTGTATCGTCAATATTACTATGCGAGGGTTAGAGAAAAAGTGTTGGTCTGGATCGGAAACAAAATACTGAGCTCCCAGCAGGAGTTTTATACTGTGACCATCCCGACGGTAGTCTGACCGAGACAAGACACCCTCGAGCCTGTTGTATACAATTACGACGCAATTTCTGTATTGCATCATCAATGTGACATTGCGAGGGATGGAGAAAATGTGTTAGTGTGCATCGGAAACAATATACTGAGCCCCAGAAGGAGTTTTATACTGCAACTATCAACACGCTACTGTGCCAGAGAAAAGACTACATGGAGCCTCTTGTATTAAACCACGACGCAATTTCTGTGTTGCATCGTCAATACTACTGTGCGAGGGATAGAGAAAAAGTGTTGGTCTGGATCGGAAACAAAATACTGAGCTCCCAGCAGGAATTTCATACTGTGACCATCTCGACTGTAGTCTGACCAAGACAAGACCTCCTCGAGCCGGTTGTATATAATTACGACGCAATTTCTGTGTTGCATCATCAATGTGACATTGCGAGGGATGGAGAAAATGTGTTAGTGTGCATGGGAAACAATATACTGAGCCCCAGAAGGAGTTTTATACTGCAACTATCAACACGCTAGTGTGCCAGAGAAAAGACTACATGGAGCCTTTTGTATTAAACCACGACGCAATTTCTGTGTTGCATCGTCAATATTACTGTGCGAGGGGTAGAGAAAAAGTGTTGGTCTGGATCGGAAACAAAATACTGAGCTCCCAGCAGGAGTTTTATACTGTGACCATCTCGACGGTAGTCTGACCGAGACAAGACCTCCTCGAGGCTGTTGTATACAATTACGACGCAATTTCTGTGTTGCATCATCAATGTGACATTGCGGGGAATGGAGAAAATGCGTTAGTGTGCAACGGAAACAATATACTGAGTCCCAGAAGGAGTTTTATACTGCAACTATCAACACGCTAGTGTGACAGAGAAAAGACTACATGGAGCCTTTTGTATTAAACCACGACGCAATTTCTGTGTTGTATCGTCAATATTACTGTGCGAGGGATAGAGAAAAAGTGTTGGTCTGGATCGGAAACTAAATACTGAGCTCCCAGCAGGAGTTTTATACTGTGACCATCTCGACGGTAGTATGACCGAGACAAGACCTACTTGAGCCTGTTGTATACAATTACGACGCAATTTCTGTGTTGCATCATCAATGTGACATTGCGAGGGATGGAGAAAATGTGTTAGTGTGCATCGGAAACAATATACTGAGCCCCAGAAGGAGTTTTATACTGCAACTATCAACACGCTAGTGTGCCAGAGAAAAGACTACATGGAGCCTTTTGTATTAAACCACGACGCAATTTCTGTGTTGCATCGTCAATATTACTGTGCGAGGGATAGACAAAAAGTGTTGGTCTGGATGGGAAAAAAATTCTGAGCTCCCAGTAGGAGTTTTATACTGTGACCATCTCGACGGTAGTCTGACCGAGACAAGACCTCCACCAGCCTGTTGTATGCAATTACGACGCAATTTCTGTGTTGCATCATCAATGTGACATTGCGAGGGATGGAGAAAATGTGTTAGTGTGCATCGGAAACAATATACTGAGTCCCAGAAGGAGTTTTATACTGCAACTATCAACACGCTAGTGTGCCAGAGAAAAGACTACATGGAGCCTTTTGTATTAAACCACGACGCAATTTCTGTGTTGCATCGTCAATATTACTGTGCGAGGGGTAGAGAAAAAGTGTTGGTCTGGATCGGAAACAAAATACTGAGCTCCCAGCAGGAGTTTTATACTGTGACCATCTCGACGGTAGTCTGACCGAGACAAGACATCCTCGAGCCTGTTGATTACAATTACGACGCAATTTCTGTGTTGCATCATCAATGTGACATTGCGGGGAATGGAGAAAATGCGTTAGTGTGCATCGGAAACAATATACTGAGTCCCAGAAGGAGTTTTATACTGCAACTATCAACACGCTAGTGTGACAGAGAAAAGACTACATGGAGCCTTTTGTATTAAACCACGACGCAATTTCTGTGTTGTATCGTCAATATTACTGTGCGAGGGATAGAGAAAAAGTGTTGGTCTGGATCGGAAACTAAATACTGAGCTCCCAGCAGGAGTTTTATACTGTGACCATCTCGACGGTAGTATGACCGAGACAAGACCTACTTGAGCCTGTTGTATACAATTACGACGCAATTTCTGTGTTGCATCATCAATGTGACATTGCGAGTGATGGAGAAATTGTGTTAGTGTGCATCGAAAACAATATACTGAGCCCCAGAAGGAGTTTTATACTGCAACTATTAACACAATAGTGTGCCAGAGAAAAGACTACATGGAGCCTTTTGTATTAAACCACGACGCAATTTCTGTGTTGTATCGTCAATATTACTGTGCGAGGGATAGAGAAAAAGTGTTGGTCTGGATCGGAAACAAAATAATGAGCTCCCAGCAGGAGATTTATACTGTGAAAATCCCGACGGTAGTCTGACCGAGACAAGACCCCCTCGAGCCTGTTGTATACAATTACGACACAATTTCTGTGTTGCATCATCAATGTGACATTGCGAGTGATGGAGAAATTGTGTTAGTGTGCATCGAAAACAATATACTGAGCCCCAGAAGGAGTTTTATACTGCAACTATTAACACAATAGTGTGACAGAGAAAAGACTACATGGAGCCTTTTGTATTAAACCACGACGCAATTTCTGTGTTGTATCGTCAATATTACTGTGTGAGGGATAGAGAAAAAGTGTTGGTCTGGATCGGAAACAAAATAATGAGCTCCCAGCAGGAGTTTTATACTGTGACCATCCCGACGGTAGTCTGACCGAGACAAGACCCCCTCGAGCCTGTTGTATACAATTACGACACAATTTCTGTGTTGCATCATCAATGTGACATTGCGAGTGATGGAGAAATTGTGTTAGTGTGCATCGAAAACAATATACTGAGCCCCAGAAGGAGTTTTATACTGCAACTATTAACACAATAGTGTGCCAGAGAAAAGACTACATGGAGCCTTTTGTATTAAACCACGACGCAATTTCTGTGTTGTATCGTCAATATTACTGTGCGAGGGATAGAGAAAAAGTGTTGGTCTGGATCGGAAACAAAATAATGAGCTCCCAGCAGGAGTTTTATACTGTGACCATCCCGACGGTAGTCTGACCGAGACAAGACCCCCTCGAGCCTGTTGTATACAATTACGACACAATTTGTGTGTTGCATCATCAATGTGACATTGCGAGTGATGGAGAAATTGTGTTAGTGTGCATCGAAAACAATATACTGAGCCCCAGAAGGAGTTTTATACTGCAACTATTAACACAATAGTGTGACAGAGAAAAGACTACATGGAGCCTTTTGTATTAAACCACGACGCAATTTCTGTGTTGTATCGTCAATATTACTGTGCGAGGGACAGAGAAAAAGTGTTGGTCTGGATCGGAAACAAAATACTGAGCTCCCAGCAGGAGTTTTATACTGTGACCATCTCGACGGTAGTCTGACCGAGACAAGACCTCCTCGAGCCTGTTGTGTACAATTACGCAATTTGTGTGTTGCATCATCAATGTGACATTGCGAGGGATGGAGAAATTGTGTTAGTGTGCATCGAAAACAATATACTGAGCCCCAGACTGAGTTTTATACTGCAACTATTAACACGCTAGTGTGACAGAGAAAAGACTACATGGAGCCTTTTGTATTAAACCACGACGCAATTTCTGTGTTGTATCGTCAATATTACTGTGCGAGGGATAGAGAAAAAGTGTTGGTCTGGATCGGAAACAAAATACTGAGCTCCCAGCAGGAGTTTTATACTGTGACCATCCCGACGGTAGTCTGACCGAGACAAGACCCCCTCGAGCCTGTTGTATACAATTACGACGCAATTTCTATGTTGCATCATCAATGTGACATTGCGAGTGATGGAGAAATTGTGTTAGTGTGCATCGAAAACAATATACTGAGCCCCAGAAGGAGTTTTATACTGCAGCTATTAACACAATAGTGTGACAGAGAACAGACTACATGGAGCCTTTTGTATTAAACCACGACGCAATTTCTGTGTTGTATCGTCAATATTACTGTGCGAGGGATAGAGAAAAAGTGTTGGTCTGGATCGGAAACAAAATACTGAACTCCCAGCAGGAGTTTTATACTGTGACCATCCCGACGGTAGTCTGACCGAGACAAGACCCCCTCGGGCCTGTTGTATACAATTACGACGCAATTTCTGTGTTGCATCATCAATGTGACATTGCGAGTGATGGAGAAATTGTGTTAGTGTGCATCGAAAACAATATACTGAGCCCCAGAAGGAGTTTTATACTGCAGCTATTAACACAATAGTGTGACAGAGAAAAGACTACATGGAGCCTTTTGTATTAAACCACGACGCAATTTCTGTGCTGTATCGTCAATATTACTGTGCGAGGGATAGAGAAAAAGTGTTGGTCTGGAACGGAAACAAAATACTGAGCTCCCAGCAGGAGTTTTATACTGTGACCATCTCGACGGTAGTCTGACCGAGACAAGACCTCCTCGAGCCTGTTGTATACAATTACGACGCAATTTCTGTGTTGCATCATCAATGTGACATTGCGAGGGATGGAGAAAATGTGTTAGTGTGCATCGGAAACAATATACTGAGCCCTAGAAGGAGTTTTATACTGCAACTATTAACACGCTAGTGTGCCAGAGAAAAGACTACATGGAGCCTTTTGTATTAAACCACGACGCAATTTCTGTGTTGTATCGTCAATATTACTGTGCGAGGGATAGAGAAAAAGTGTTGGTCTGGATCGGAAACAAAATACTGAGCTCCCAGCAGGAGTTTTATACTGTGACCATCCCGACGGTAGTCTGACCGAGACAAGACCCCCTCGAGCCTGTTGTATACAATTACGACGCAATTTCTGTGTTGCATCATCAATGTGACATTGCGAGTGATGGAGAAATTGTGTTAGTGTGCATCGAAAACAATATACTGAGCCCCAAAAGGAGTTTTATACTGCAGCTATTAACACAATAGTGTGACAGAGAAAAGACTACATGGAGCCTTTTGTATTAAACCACGACGCAATTTCTGTGCTGTATCGTCAATATTACTGTGCGAGGGATAGAGAAAAAGTGTTGGTCTGGATCGGAAACAAAATACTGAGCTCCCAGCAGGAGTTTTATACTGTGACCATCTCGACGGTAGTCTGACCGAGACAAGACCTCCTCGAGCCTGTTGTATACAATTACGACGCAATTTCTGTGTTGCATTATCAATGTGACATTGCGAGGGATGGAGAAAATGTGTTAGTGTGCATCGGAAACAATATACTGAGCCCCAGAAGGAGTTTTATACTGCAACTATCAACACGCTAGTGTGCCAGAGAAAAGACTACATGGAGCCTTTTGTATTAAACCACGACGCAGTTTCTGTGTTGCATCGTCAATATTACTGTGCGAGGGATAGAGAAAAAGTGTTGGTCTGGATCGGAAACAAAATACTGAGCTCCCAGCAGGAGTTTTATACTGTGACCATCTCGACGGTAGTCTGACCGAGACAAGACCTCCTTGAGCCTGTTGTATACAATTACGACGCAATTTGTGTGTTGCATCATCAATGTGACATTGCGAGGGATGGAGAAAATGTGTTAGTGTGCATCGGAAACAATATACTGAGCCCCAGAAGGAGTTTTATACTGCAACTATCAACACGCTAGTGTGCCAGAGAAAAGACTACATGCAGCCTTTTGTATTAAACCACGACGCAATTTCTGTCTTGCATCGTCACTATTACTGTGCGAGGGATAGAGAAAAAGTGTTGGTCTGGATCGGAAACAAAATACTGAGCTCCCAGCAGGAGTTTTATACTGTGACCATTTCGACGGTAGTCTGACCGAGACAAGACCCCCTCGAGCCTGTTGTATACAATTACGACTCAATTTCTGTGTTGCATCATCACGGTGACATTGCGAGGGATGGAGAAAATGTGTTAGTGTGCATCGGAAACAATATACTGAGCCCCAGAAGGAGTTTTATACTGCAACTATCAACACGCTAGTGTGCCAGAGAAAAGACTACATGGAGCCTTTTGTATTAAACCATGACGCAATTTCTGTGTTGTATCGTCAATATTACTGTGCGAGGGATAGAGAAAAAGTGTTGGTCTGGATCGGAAACTAAATACTGAGCTCCCAGGAGGAGTTTTATACTGTGACCATCTCGACGGTAGTCTGACCGAGACAAGACCCCCTCGAGCCTGTTGTATACAATTACGACGCAATTTCTGTGTTGCATCATGAATGTGACATTGCGAGGGATGGAGAAAATGTGTTAGTGTGCATCGGAAACAATATACTGAGCCCCAGAAGGAGTTTTATACTGCAACTATCAACACGCTAGTGTGCCAGAGAAAAGACTACATGCAGCCTTTTGTATTAAACCACGACGCTATTTCTGTCTTGCATCGTCAATATTACTGTGCGAGGGATAGAGAAAAAGTGTTGGTCTGGATCGGAAACAAAATACTGAGCTCCCAGCAGGAGTTTTATACTGTGACCATCTCGACGGTAGTCTGACCGAGACAAGACCTCCTCGAGCCTGTTGTATACAATTACGACGCAATTTCTGTGTTGCATCATCAATGTGACATTGCGAGGGATGGAGAAAATGTGTTAGTGTGCATCGGAAACAATATACTGAGCCCCAGAAGGAGTTTTATACTGCAACTATCAACACGCTAGTGTGCCAGAGAAAAGATTACATGGAGCCTTTTGTATTAAACCACGACGCAATTTCTGTGTTGCATCGTCAATATTACTGTGCGAGGGATAGAGAAAAAGTGTTGGTCTGGATCGGAAACAAAATACTGAGCTCCCAGCAGGAGTTTTATACTGTGACCATCTCGACGGTAGTCTGACCGAGACAAGACCTCCTCGAGCCTGTTGTATACAATGACGACGCTATTTCTCCTTTGCATCATCAATGTAACATTGCGGGGGTTGGAGAAAATGTGTTAGTGTGCATCGGAAACAATATACTGGGCCCCAGAAGGAGTTTTATACTGCAACTATCAACACGCTAGTGTGCCAGAGAAAAGACTACATGGAGCCTTTTGTATTAAACCATGACGCAACTTCTGTGTTGCATCGTCAATATTACTGTGCGGGGGATAGAGAAAAAATGTTGGTCTGGATCGGAAACAAAACACTGAGCTCCCAGCAGGAGTTTTATACTGTGACCGTCTCGACGGTAGTCTGACCGAGACAAGACCTCATCGAGCCTGTTGTATACAATTATGACGCAATTTGTGTGTTGCATCATCAATGTGACATTGCGAGGGATGGAGAAAATGTGTTAGTGTGCATCGGAAACAATATACTGAGCCCCAGAAGGAGTTTTATACTGCAACTATCAACACGCTAGTGTGCCAGAGAAAAGACTACATGGAGCCTTTTGTATGAAACCAAGACGCAATTTCTGTGTTGCATCGTCAATATTACTGTGCGAGGGATAGAGAAAAAGTGTTGGTCTGGATCGGAAACAAAATACTGAGCTCCCAGCAGGAGTTTTATACTGTGACCATCTCGATGGTAGTCTGAGCGAGACAAGACCTCCTCGAGCCTGTTGTATACAATTACGACGCAATTTCTGTGTTGCATCATCAATGCGACATTGCGAGTGATGGAGAAAATGTGTTAGTGTGCATCGGAAACAATATACATAGCCCCAGAAGGAGTTTTATACTGCAACTATCAACACACTAGTGTGCCAGAGAAAAGACTACATGGAGCCTTTTGTATTAAACCACGATGCAATTTCTGTGTTGCATCGTCAATATTACTGTGCGAGGGATAGAGAAAAAGTGTTGGTCTGGATCGGAAACTAAATACTGAGCTCCCAGCAGGAGTTTTATACTGTGACCATCTCGATGGTAGTCTGACCGAGACAAGACCTCCTCGAGCCTGTTGTATACAATTACGACGCAATTTGTGTGTTGCATCATCAATGTGACATTGCGAGGGATGGAGAAAATGTGTTAGTGTGCATGGGAAACAATATACTGAGCCCCAGAAGGAGTTTTATACTGCAACTATCAACACGCTAGTGTGCCAGAGAAAAGACTACATGGAGCCTTTTGTATTAAACCACGACGCAATTTCTGTGTTGCATCGTCAATATTACTGTGCGAGGGATAGAGAAAAAGTGTTGGTCTGGATCGGAAACAAAATACTGAGCTCCCAGCAGGAGTTTTATACTGTGACCATGTCGACGGTAGTCTGACCGAGACAAGACCTCCACGAGCCTGTTGTATACAATTACGACGCAATTTGAGTGTTGCATCATCAATGTGACATAGCGGGGAATGGAGAAAATGTGTTAGTGTGCATCCGAAACAATATACTGAGCCCCAGAAGGAGTTTTATACTGCAACTATCAACACGCTAGTGTGCCAGAGAAAGGACTACATGGAGCCTTTTGTATTAAACCACGACGCAATTTCTGTGTTGCATCGTCAATATTACTGTGCGAGGGATAGAGAAAAAGGGTTGGTCTGGATAGGAAACAAAATACTCAGCTCCCAGCAGGAGTTTTATACTGTGACCATCTCGACGGTAGTCTGACCGAGACAAGTCCTCCTCGAGCCTGTTGTATACAATTACGACGCAATTTGTGTGTTGCATCATCAATGTGACATTGCGAAAGATGGAGAAAATGTGTTAGTGTGCATCGGAAACAATATACTGAGCCCCAGAAGGAGTTTTATACTGCAACTATCAACACGCTAGTGTGCCAGAGAAAAGACTACATGGAGCCTTTTGTATTAAACCACGACGCAATTTCTGTGTTGCATCGTCAATATTACTGTGCGAGGGATAGAGAAAAAGTGTTGGTCTGGATGGGAAACAAAATACTGAGCTCCCAGCAGGAGTTTTATACTGTGACCATCTCGACGGTAGTCTGACCGAGACAAGACCTCCTCGAGACTGTTGTATACAATTACGACGCAATTTGTGTGTTGCATCATCAATGTGACATTGCGAGGGATTGAGAAAATGTGTTAGTGTGCATCGGAAACAATATACTGAGCCCCAGAAGGAGTTTTATACTGCAACTATCAACACGCTAGTGTGCCAGAGAAAAGACTACATGGAGCCTTTGTATTAAACCACGACGCAATTTCTGTGTTGCATCGTCAAAATTACTGTGCGAGGGATAGAGAAAAAGTGTTGGTCTGGATCGGAAACAAAATACTGAGCTCCCAGCAGCAGTTTTATACTGTGACCATCTCGACGGTAGTCTGACCGAGACAAGATCTCTTCGAGCCTGTTGTATACAATTACGACGCAATTTGTGTGTTGCATCATCAATGTGACATTGCGAGGGAAGGAGAAAATGTGTTAGTGTGCATCGCAAACAATAAACTGAGCCCCAGAAGGAGTTTTATACTGCAACTATCAACACGCTAGTGTGCCAGAGAAAAGACTACATGGAGCCTTTTGTATTAAACCACGACGCAATTTCTGTGTTGCATCGTCAATATTACTGTGCGAGGGATAGAGAAAAAGTGTTGGTCTGGATCGGAAACTAAATACTGAGCTCCCAGCAGGAGTTTTATACTGTGACTATCTCGACGGTAGTCTGACCGAGACAAGACCTCCACCAGCCTGTTGTATACAATTACGACGCAATTTGTGTGTTGCATCATCAATGTGACATTGCGGGTAATGGAGAAAATGTGTTAGTGTGCATCTGAAACAATATACTGAGCCCCAGAAGGAGTTTTATACTGCAACTATCAACACGCTACTGTGCCAGAGAAAAGACTACATGGAGCCTTCTGTATTAAACCACGACGCAATTTCTGTGTTGCATCATCAATATTACTGTGCGAGGGATAGAGAAAAAGTGTTGGTCTGGATCGGAAACAAAATACTGAGCTCCCAGCAGGACTTTTATACTGTGACCATCTCGACGGTAGTCTGACCGAGACTAGACCTCCTCGAGCCTGTTGTATACAATTACGACGCAATTTGTGTGTTGCATCATCAATGTGACATTGCGAGGGTTGGAGAACATGTGTTAGTGCGCATCGGAAACAATATACTGAGCCCCAGAAGGAGTTTTATACTGCAACTATCAACACGCTAGTGTGCCAGAGAAAAGACTACATGGAGCCTTTTGTATTAAACCACGACGCAATTTCTGTGTTGCATCGTCAATATTACTGTGCGAGGGATAGAGAAAAGGTGTTGGTCTGGATCGGAAACAAAGTACTGAGCTCCCAGCAGGAGTTTTATACTGTGACCATCTCGACGGTAGTCTGACCGAGACAAGACCTCCTCGAGCCTGTTGTATACAATTACGACGCAATTTGTGTGTTGCATCATCAATGTGACATTGCGAGGGATGGAGAAAATGTGTTAGTGTGCATCGGAAACAATATACTGAGCCCCAGAAGGAGTTTTATACTGCAACTATCAACACACTAGTGTGCCAGAGAAAAGACTACATGGAGCCTTTTGTATTAAACCACGACGCAATTTCTGTGTTGCATCGTCAATATTACTGTGCGAGGGATAGAGAAAAAGTGTTGGTCTGGATCGGAAACAAAATACTGAGCTCCCAGCAGGAGTTTTATACTGTGACCATCTCGACGGTAGTCTGACCGAGACAAGACCTCCTCGAGCCTATTGTATACAATTACGACACAATTTGTGTGTTGCATCATCAGTGTGACGTTGCGAGGGATGGAGAAAATGTGTTAGTGTGCATCGGAAACAATATACTGAGCCCCAGAAGGAGTTTTATACTGCAACTATCAACACGCTAGTGTGCCAGAGAAAAGACTACATGGAGCCTTTTGTATTAAACCACGACGCAATTTCTGTGTTGCATCGTCAATATTACTGTGCGAGGGATAGAGAAAAAGGGTTGGTCTGGATCGGAAACAAAATACTGAGCTCCCAGCAGGAGTTTTATACTGTGACCACCTCGACGGTAGTCTGACCGAGACAAGACCTCCTCGAGCCTGTTGTATACAATTACGACGCAATTTCTGTGTTGCATCATCAATGTGACATTGCGAGGAATGGTGAAAATGTGTTAGTGTGCATCGGAAACAATATACTGAGCCCCAGAAGGAGTTTTATACTGCAACTATCAACACGCTAGTGTGCCAGAGAAAAGACTACATGGAGCCTTTTGTATTAAACCACGACGCAATTTCTGTGTTGCATCGTCAATATTACTGTGCGAGGGATAGAGAAAAAGTGTTGGTCTGGATCGGAAACAAAATACTGAGCTCCCAGCAGGAGTTTTATACTGTGACCATCTCGACGGTAGTCTGACCGAGACAAGACCTCCTCGAGCCTGTTGTATACAATTACGACGCAATTTGTGTGTTGCATCACCAATGTGACATTCCAAGGGATGGAGGAAATGTGTTAGTGTGCATCGGAAACAATATACTGAGCCCCAGAATGAGTTTTATACTGCAACTATCAACACGCTAGTGTGCCAGAGAAAAGACTACATGGAGCCTTTTGTATTAAACCATGACGCAACTTCTGTGTTGCATCGTCAATATTACTGTGCGAGGGATACAGAAAAAATGTTGGTCTGGATCGGAAACAAAATACTGAGCTCCCAGCAGGAGTTTTATACTGTGACCGTCTCGACGGTAGTCTGACCGAGACAAGACCTCATCGAGCCTGTTGTATACAATTATGACGCAATTTGTGTGTTGCATCATCAATGTGACATTGCGAGGGATGGAGAAAATGTGTTAGTGTGCATCGGAAACAATATACTGAGCCCCAGAAGGAGTTTTATACTGTAACTATCAACACGCTAGTGTGCCAGAGAAAAGACTACATGGAGCCTTTTGTATTAAACCACGACGCAATTTCTGTGTTGCATCGTCAATATTACTGTGCGAGGGATAGAGAAAAAGTGTTGGTCTGTATCGGAAACAAAATACTGAGCTCCCAGTAGGAGTTTTATACTGTGACCATCTCGACGGTAGTCTGACCGAGACAAGACCTCCTCGAGCCGGTTGTATACAATTACGACGCAATTTCTGTGTTGCATCATCAATGTGACATTGCGAGGGATGGAGAAAATGTGTTAGTGTGCATCGGAAACAATATACTGAGCCCCAGAAGGAGTTTTATACTGCAACTATCAACACGCTAGTGTGCCAAAGAAAAGACTACATGGAGCCTTTTGTATTGAACCACGACGCAATTTCTGTGTTGCATCGTCAATATTACTGTGCGAGGGATAGAGAAAAAGTGTTGGTCTGGATCGGAAACATAATACTGAGCTCCCAGCAGGAGTTTTATACTGTGACCATCTCGACGGTAGTCTGACCGAGACAGGACCTCCTCGAGCCTATTGTATACAATTACGACGCAATTTCTGTGTTGCATCATCAATGTGACATTGCGAGGGATGGAGAAAATGTGTTAGTGTGCATCGGAAACAATATACTGAGCCCCAGAAGGAGTTTTATACTGCAACTATCAACACGCTACTGTGCCAGAGAAAAGACTACATGGAGCCTTTTGTATTAAACCACGACGCAATTTCTGTGTTGCATCGTCAATATTACTGTGCGAGGGATAGAGAAAAAGTGTTGGTCTGGATCGGAAACAAAATACTGAGCTCCCAGCAGGAGTTTTATACTGTGACCATCTCGACGGTAGTCTGACCGAGACAAGACCTCCTCGAGCCTGTTGTATACAATTACGTCGCAATTTGTGTGTTGCATCATCAATGTGACACTGCGAGGGATGGAGAAAATGTGTTAGTGTGCATCAGAAACAATATACTAAGCCCCAGAAGGAGTTTTATACTGCAACTATCAACACGCTGGTGTACCAGAGAAATGACTACATGGAGCCTTTTGTATTAAACCACGACGCAATTTCTGTGTTGCATCGTCAATATTACTGTGCGAGGCATAGAGAAAAAGTGTTGGTCTGGATCGGAAACAAAATACTGAGCTCCCAGCAGGAGTTTTATACTGTGACCATCCCGACGGTAGTCTGACCGAGACAAGACCTCCTCGAGGCTGTTGTATACAATTACGACGCAATTTCTGTGTTGCATCATCAATGTGACATTGCGAGGGATGGAGAAAATGTGTTAGTGTGCATCGGAACAATATACTGAGCCCCAGAAGGAGTTTTAAACTGCAACTATCAACACGCTACTGTGCCAGAGAAAAGACTACATGGAGCCTTTTGTATTAAACCACGACGCAATTTCTGTGTTGCATCGTCAATATTACTGTGCGAGGGATAGAGAAAAAGTGTTGGTCTGGATCGGAAACAAAATACTGAGCTCCCAGAAGGAGTTTTATACTGTGACCATCTCGACGGTAGTCTGACCGAGACTAGACCTCCTCGAGCCTGTTGTATACAATTACGCAATTTGTGTGTTGCATCATCAATGTGACATTGCGAGGGATGGAGAAAATGTGTTAGTGTGCATCGGAAACAATATACTGAGCCCCGGAAGGAGTTTTATACTGCAACTATCAACACGCTAGTGTGCCAGAGAAAAGACTACATGGAGCCTTTTGTATTAAACCACGACGCAATTTCTGTGTTGCATCGTCAATATTACTGTGCGAGGGATAGAGAAAAAGTGTTGGTCTGGATCGGAAACAAAATACTGAGCTCCCAGCAGGAGTTTTATACTGTGACCATGTCGACGGTAGTCTGACCGAGACAAGACCTCCTCGAGCCTATTGTATACAATTACGACACAATTTGTGTGTTGCATCATCAATGTGACGTTGCGAGTGATGGAGAAAATGTGTTAGTGTGCATCGGAAACAATATACTGAGCCCCAGAATGAGTTTTATACTGCAACTATCAAGACGCTAGTGTGCCAGAGAAAAGACTACATGGAGCCTTTTGTATTAAACCACGACGCAATTTCTGTGTTGCATCGTCAATATTACTGTGCGAGGGATAGAGAAAAAGTGTTGGTCTGGATCGGAAACAAAATACTGAGCTCCCAGCAGGAGTTTTATACTGTGACCATCCCGACGGTAGTCTGACCGAGACAAGACGCCCTCGAGCCTGTTGTATACAATTACGACGCAATTTGTGTGTTGCATCATCAATGTGACATTGCGAGGGATGGAGAAAATGTGTTAGTGTGCATCGGAAACAATATACTGAGCCCCAGAAGGAGTTTTATACTGCAACTATCAACACGCTAGTGTGCCAGAGAAAAGACTACATGGAGCCTTTTGTATTAAACCACGACGCAATTTCTGTGTTGCATCGTCAATATTACTGTGCGAGGGATAGAGAAAAAGGGTTGGTCTGGATCGGAAACAAAATACTGAGCTCCCAGCAGGAGTTTTATACTGTGACCACCTCGACGGTAGTCTGACCGAGACAAGACCTCCTCGAGCCTGTTGTATACAATTACGACGCAATTTCTGTGTTGCATCATCAATGTGACATTGCGAGGGATGGAGAAAATGTGTTAGTGTGCATCGGAAACAATATACTGAGCCCCAGAAGGAGTTTTATACTGCAACTATCAACACGCTAGTGTGCCAGAGAAAAGACTACATGGAGCCTTTTGTATTAAACCACGACGCAATTTCTGTGTTGCATCGTCAATATTACTGTGCGAGGGATAGAGAAAAAGTGTTGGTCTGGATGGGAAACAAAATACTGAGCTCCCAGCAGGAGTTTTATACTGTGACCATCTCGACGATAGTCTGACCGAGACAAGACCTCCTCGAGCCTGTTGTATACAATTACGACGCAATTTGTGTGTTGCATCACCAATGTGACATTCCAAGGGATGGAGGAAATGTGTTAGTGTGCATCGGAAACAATATACTGAGCCCCAGAAGGAGTTTTATACTGCAACTATCAACACGCTAGTGTGCCAGAGAAAAGACTACATGGAGCCTTTTGTATTAAACCATGACGCAACTTCTGTGTTGCATCGTCAATATTACTGTGCGAGGGATACAGAAAAAATGTTGGTCTGGATCGGAAACAAAATACTGAGCTCCCAGCAGGTGTTTTATACTGTGACCGTCTCGACGGTAGTCTGACCGAGACAAGACCTCATCGAGCCTGTTGTATACAATTATGACGCAATTTCTGTGTTGCATCATCAATGTGACATTGCGAGGGATGGAGAAAATGTGTTAGTGTGCATCGGAAACAATATACTGAGCCCCAGAAGGAGTTTTATACTGCAACTATCAACACGCTAGTGTGCCAGAGAAAAGACTACATGGAGCCTTTTGTATTAAACCACGACGCAATTTCTGTGTTGCATCGTCAATATTACTGTGCGAGGGATAGAGAAAAAGTGTTGGTCTGTATCGGAAACAAAATACTGAGCTCCCAGTAGGAGTTTTATACTGTGACCATCTCGACGGTAGTCTGACCGAGACAAGACCTCCTCGAGCCGGTTGTATACAATTACGACGCAATTTCTGTGTTGCATCATCAATGTGACATTGCGAGGGATGGAGAAGATGTGTTAGTGTGCATCGGAAACAATATACTGAGCCCCAGAAGGAGCTTTATACTGCAACTATCAACTCGCTAGTGTGCCAAAGAAAAGACTACATGGAGCCTTTTGTATTGAACCACGACGCAATTTCTGTGTTGCATCGTCAATATTACTGTGCGAGGGATAGAGAAAAAGTGTTGGTCTGGATCGGAAACATAATACTGAGCTCCCAGCAGGAGTTTTATACTGTGACCATCTCGACGGTAGTCTGACCGAGACAAGACCTCCTCGAGCCTATTGTATACAATTACGACGCAATTTCTGTGTTGCATCATCAATGTGACATTGCGAGGGATGGAGAAAATGTGTTAGTGTGCATCGGAAACAATATACTGAGCCCCAGAAGGAGTTTTATACTGCAACTATCAACACGCTAGTGTGCCAAAGAAAAGACTACATGGAGCCTTTTGTATTAAACCACGACGCAATTTCTGTGTTGCATCGTCAATATTACTGTGCGAGGCATAGAGAAAAAGTGTTGGTCTGGATCGGAAACAAAATACTGAGCTCCCAGCAGGAGTTTTATACTGTGACCATCCCGACGGTAGTCTGACCGAGACAAGACCTCCTCGAGGCTGTTGTATACAATTACGACGCAATTTCTGTGTTGCATCATCAATGTGACATTGCGAGGGATGGAGAAAATGTGTTAGTGTGCATCGGAACAATATACTGAGCCCCAGAAGGAGTTTTAAACTGCAACTATCAACACGCTACTGTGCCAGAGAAAAGACTACATGGAGCCTTTTGTATTAAACCACGACGCAATTTCTGTGTTGCATCGTCAATATTACTGTGCGAGGGATAGAGAAAAAGTGTTGGTCTGGATCGGAAACAAAATACTGAGCTCCCAGCAGGAGTTTTATACTGTGACCATCTCGACGGTAGTCTGACCGAGACTAGACCTCCTCGAGCCTGTTGTATACAATTACGCAATTTGTGTGTTGCATCATCAATGTGACATTGCGAGGGATGGAGAAAATGTGTTAGTGTGCATCGGAAACAATATACTGAGCCCCGGAAGGAGTTTTATACTGCAACTATCAACACGCTAGTGTGCCAGAGAAAAGACTACATGGAGCCTTTTGTATTAAACCACGACGCAATTTCTGTGTTGCGTCGTCCATAATACTGTGCGAGGGATAGAGAAAAAGTGTTGGTCTGGATCGGAAAGAAAATACTGAGCTCCCAGCAGGAGTTTTATACTGTGACCATGTCGACGGTAGTCTGACCGAGACAAGACCTCCTCGAGCCTGTTGTATACAATTACGACGCAATTTCTGTGTTGCATCATCAATGTGACATTGCGAGGGATGGAGAAAATGTGTTAGTGTGCATCGGAAACAATATACTGAGCCCCAGAAGGAGTTTTATACTGCAACTATCAACACGCTAGTGTGCCAGAGAAAAGACTACATGGAGCCTTTTGTATTAAACCACGACGCTATTTCTGTATGCATCGTCAATATTACTGTGCGAGGGATAGAGAAAAAGTGTTGGTCTGGATCAGAAACAAAATACTGAGCTCCCAGCAGGAGTTTTATACTATGACCATCTCGACGGTAGTTTGACCGAGACAAGACCTCCTCGAGCCTGTTGTATACAATTACGACGCAATTTCTGTATTGCATCATCAATGTGACATTGCGAAGGATGGAGAAAATGTGTTAGTGTGCATCGGAAACAATATACTGAGCCCCAGAAGGAGGTTTATACTGCAACTATCAACACGCTAGCGTGCCAGAGAAAAGATTACATGGAGCCTTTTGTATTAAACCACGACGCAATTTCTGTGTTGCATCGTCAATATTACTGTGTGAGGGATAGAGAAAATGTGTTGGTCTGGATCGGAAACAAAATACTGAGCTCCCAGCAGGAGTCTTATACTGTGACCATCTCGACGGTAGTCTGACCGAGACAAGACCTCCTCGAGCCTGTTGTATACAATTACGACGCAATTTGTGTGTTGCATCATCAATGTGACATTGCGAGGGATGGAGAAAATATGTTAGTGTGCATCGGAAACAATATACTGAGCCCCAGAAGGAGTTTTATACTGCAACTATCAACACAATAGTGTGCCAGAGAAAAGACTACATGGAGCCTTTTGTATTAAACCACGACGCAATTTCTGTGTTGCTTCGTCAATATTACTGTGCGAGGGATAGAGAAAAAGTGTTGGTCTGGATTGGAAACAAAATACTGAGCTCCCAGCAAGAGTCTTATACAGTGACCATCTCGACGGTAGTCTGACCGAGACAAGACCTCCTCGAGCCTGTTGTATACAATTACGCAACTTGTGTGTTGCATCATCAATGTGACATTGCGAGGGATGGAGAAAATGTGTTAGTGTGCATCAGAAACAATATACTGAGCCCTAGAAGGACTTTTATACTGCAACTATCAACACGCTAGTGTGCTAGAGAAAAGACCACATGGAGCCTTTTGTATTAAACCACGACGCAGTTTCTGTGTTGCATCGTCAATATTACTGTGCGAGGGATAGAGATAATGTCTTGGTCTGGATCGGAATCAAAATACAGAGCTCCCAGCAGGAGTTTTATACTGTGACCATCTCGACGGTAGTCTGACCGAGACAAGACCTCCTCGAGCCTATTGTATACAATTACGACGCAATTTCTGTGTTGCATCATCAATGTGACATTGCGAGGGATGGAGAAAATGTGTTAGTGTGCATCGGAAACAATATACTGAGCCCCAGAAGGAGTTTTATACTGCAACTATCAACACGCTACAGTGCCAGAGAAAAGACTACATGGAGCCTTTTGTATTAAACCACGACGCAATTTCTGTGTTGCATCGTCAATATTACTGTGCGAGGGATAGAGAAAAAGTGTTGGTCTGGATCGGAAACAAAATACTGAGCTCCCAGCAGGAGTTTTATACTGTGACCATCTCGACGGTAGTCTGACCGAAACAAGACCTCCTCGAGCATGTTGTATGCAATTACGACGCAATTTGTGTATTGCATCATCAATGTGACACTGCGAGGGATGGAGAAAATGTGTTAGTGTCTATCGGAAACAATATACTAAGCCCCAGAAGGAGTTTTATACTGCAACTATCAACACGCTGGTGTGCCAGAGAAATGACTACATGGAGCCTTTTGTATTAAAAAACGACGCAATTTCTGTGTTGCATCGTCAATATTACTGTGCGAGGGATAGAGAAAAAGTGTTGGTCTGGATCGGAAACAAAATACTAGGCTCCCAGCAGGAGTTTTATACTGTGACCATCTCGACGGTAGTCTGACCGAGACAAGACCTCCTCGAGCCTGTTGTATACAATTACGCAACTTGTGTGTTGCATCATCAATGTGACATTGCGAGGGATGGAGAAAATGTGTTAGTGTGCATCAGAAACAATATACTGAGCCCTAGAAGGACTTTCAGACTGCAACTATCAACACGCTAGTGTGCCAGAGAAAAGACCACATGGAGCCTTTTGTATTAAACCACGACGCAGTTTCTGTGTTGCATCGTCAATATTACTGTGCGAGGGATAGAGATAATGTCTTGGTCTGGATCGGAAACAAAATACAGAGCTCCCAGCAGGAGTTTTATACTGTGACCATCTCGACGGTAGTCTGACTGAGGAAAGACCTCCTCGAGCCTGTTGTATACAATTACGACGCGATTTCTGTGTTGCATCATCAATGTGACATTGCGAGGGATGGAGAAAATGTGTTAGTGTGCTTGGGAAACAATATACTGAGCCCCAGAAGGATTTTTATACTGCAACTATCAACACGCTAGTGTGCCAGAGAAAAGACTACATGGAGCCTTTTGTATTAAACCACGACGCAATTTCTGTGTTGCATCGTCAATCTTAGTGTGCGAGGGGTAGAGAAAAAGTGTTGGTCTGGATCGGAAACAAAATACTGAGCTCCCAGCAGGAGTTTTATACTGTGACCGTCTCGACGGTAGTCTGACCGAGACAAGACCTCATCGAGCCTGTTGTATACAATTATGACGCAATTTGTGTGTTGCATCATCAATGTGACATTGCGAGGGATGGAGAAAATGTGTTAGTGTGCATCGCAAACAATATACTGAGCCCCAGAAGTAGTTTTATACTGCAACTATCAACACGCTAGTGTGCCAGAGAAAAGACTACATGGAGCCTTTTGCATTAAACCACGACGCAATTTCTGTGTCGCATCGTCAATATTACTGTGCGAGGGATAGAGAAAAAGTGTTGGTCTGGATCGGAAACAAAATACTGAGCTCCCAGTAGGAGTTTTATACTGTGACCATCTCGACGGTAGTCTGACCGAGACAAGACCTCCTCGAGCCGGTTGTATACAAATACGACGCAATTTCTGTGTTGCATCATCAATGTGACATTGCGAGGGATGGAGAAAATGTGTTAGTGTGCATCGGAAACAATATACTGAGCCCCAGAAGGAGTTTTATACTGCAACTATCAACACGCTAGTGTGCCAAAGAAAAGACTACATGGAGCCTTTTCTATTGAACCACGACGCAATTTCTGTGTTGCATCGTCAATATTACTGTGCGAGGGATAGAGAAAAAGTGTTGGTCTGGATCGGAAACATAATACTGAGCTCCCAGCAGGAGTTTTATACTGTGACCATCTCGACGGTAGTCTGACCGAGACAAGACCTCCTCGAGCCTATTGTATACAATTACGACGCAATTTCTGTGTTGCATCATCAATGTGACATTGCGAGGGATGGAGAAAATGTGTTAGTGTGCATCGGAAACAATATACTGAGCCCCAGAAGGAGTTTTATACTGCAACTATCAACACGCTACTGTGCCAGAGAAAAGACCACATGGAGCCTTTTGTATTAAACCACGACGCAATTTCTGTGTTGCATCGTCAATATTACTGTGCGAGGGATAGAGAAAAAGTGTTGGTCTGGATCGGAAACAAAATACTTAGCTCCCAGCAGGACTTTTATACTGTGACCATCTCGACGGTAGTCTGACCGAGACAAGACCTCCTCGAGCCTGTTGTATACAATTACGACGCAATTTGTGTGTTGCATCATCAATGTGACACTGCGAGGGATGGAGAAAATGTGTTAGTGTGCATCGGAAACAATATACTAAGCCCCAGAAGGAGTTTTATACTGCAACTATCAACACGCTGGTGTGCCAGAGAAATGACTACATGGAGCCTTTTGTATTAAACCATGACGCAATTTCTGTGTTGCATCGTCAATATTACTGTGCGAGGGATAGAGAAAAAGTGTTGGTCTGGATCGGAAACAAAATACTGAGCTCCCAGCAGGAGTTTTATACTGTGACCATCTCGACGGTAGTCTGACCGAGACAAGACCTCCTCGAGCCTGTTGTATACAATTACGACGCAATTTCTTTGTGGCATCTTCAATGTGACATTGCGAGGGATGGAGAAAATGTGTTAGTGTGCATCAAAACAATATACTGAGCCCCAGAAGGAGTTTTATACTGCAACTATCAACACGCTAGTGTGCCAGAGAAAAGACTACATGGAGCCTTTTGTATTAAACCACGACGCAATTTCTGTGTTGCATCGTCAATATTACTGTGCGAGGGATAGAGAAAAAGTGTTGGTCTGGATCGGAAACATAATACTGAGCTCCCAGCAGGAGTTTTATACTGTGACCATCTCGACGGTAGTCTGACCGAGACAAGACCTCCTCGAGCCTATTGTATACAATTACGACGCAATTTGTGTGTTGCATCATCAATGTGACATTGCGAGGGATGGAGAAAATGTGTTAGTGTGCATCGGAAACAATATACTGAGCCCCAGAAGGAGTTTTATACTGCAACTATCAACACGCTAGTGTGCCAGAGAAAAGACTACATGGAGCCTTTTGTATTAAACCACGACGCAATTTCTGTGTTGCATCGTCAATATTACTGTGCGAGGGATAGAGAAAAAGTGTTGGTCTGGATCGGAAACAAAATACTGAGCTCCCAGCAGGAGTTTTATACTGTGACCATCTCGACGGTAGTCTGACCGAGACAAGACCTCCTCGAGCCTGTTGTATACAATTACGACGCAATTTGTGTGTTGCATCATCAATGTGACACTGCGAGGGATGGAGAAAATGTGTTAGTGTGCATCGGAAACAATATACTAAGCCCCAGAAGGAGTTTTATACTGCAACTATCAACACGCTGGTGTGCCAGAGAAATGACTACATGGAGCCTTTTGTATTAAACCACGACGCAATTTCTGTGTTGCATCGTCAATATTACTGTGCGAGGGATAGAGAAAAGTGTTGGTCTGGATCGGAAACAAAATACTGAGCTCCCAGCAGGAGTTTTATACTGTGACCATCTCGACGGTAGTCTGACCGAGACTAGACCTCCTCGAGCCTGTTGTATACAATTACGCAATTTGTGTGTTGCATCATCAATGTGACATTGCGAGGGATGGAGAAAATGTGTTAGTGTGCTTCGGAAACAGTATACTGAGCCCCAGAAGGAGTTTTATACTGCAACTATCAACACGCTAGTGTGCCAGAGAAAAGACTACATGGAGCCTTTTGTATTAAACCACGACGCAATTTCTGTGTTGCGTCGTCCATATCACTGTGCGAGGGATAGAGAAAAAGTGTTGGTCTGGATCGGAAACAAAATACTGAGCTCCCAGCAGGAGTTTTATACTGTGACCATCTCGACGGTAGTCTGACCGAGACAAGACCTCCTCGAGCCTGTTGTATACAATTACGACGCAATTTCTGTGTTGCATCATCAATGTGACATTGCGAAGGATGGAGAAAATGTGTTAGTGTGCATCGGAAACAATATACTGAGCCCCAGAAGGAGTTTTATACTGCAACTATCAACACGCTAGTGTGCCAGAGAAAAGACTACATGGAGCCTTTTGTATTAAACCACGACGCTATTTCTGTATTGCATCGTCAATATTACTGTGCGAGGGATAGAGAAAAAGTGTTGGTCTGGATCGGAAACAAAATACTGAGATCCCAGCAGGAGTTTTATACTGTGACCATCTCGACGGTAGTCTGACCGAGACAAGACCTCCTCGAGCCTGTTGTATACAATTACGACGCCATTTCTGTATTGCATCATCAATGTGACATTGCGAAGGATGGAGAAAATGTGTTAGTGTGCATCGGAAACAATATACTGAGCCCCAGAAGGAGTTTTATACTGCAACTATCAACACGCTAGCGTGCCAGAGAAAAGACTACATGGAGCCTTTTGTATTAAACCACGACGCAATTTCTGTGTTGCATCGTCAATATTACTGTGTGAGAGATAGAGAAAAAGTGTTGGTCTGGATCGGAAACAAAATACTGAGCTCCCAGCAGGAGTCTTATACTGTGACCATCTCGACGGTAGTCTGACCGAGACAAGACCTCCTCGAGCCTGTTGTATACAATTACGACGCAATTTGTGTGTTGCATCATCAATGTGACATTGCGAGGGATGGAGAAAATATGTTAGTGTGCATCGGAAACAATATACTGAGCCCCAGAAGGAGTTTTATACTGCAACTATCAACACGCTAGTGTGCCAGAGAAAAGACCACATGGAGCCTTTTGTATTAAACCACGACGCAATTTCTGTGTTGCATCGTCAATATTACTGTGCGAGGGATAGAGAAAAAGTGTTGGTCTGGATCGGAAACAAAATACTGAGCTCCCAGCAGGAGTTTATATACTGTGACCATCTCGACGGTAGTCTGACCGAGACAAGACCTCCTCGAGCCTGTTGTATACAATTACGACGCAATTTCTGTGTTGCATCATCAATGTGACATTGCGAGGGATGGAGAAAATGTTTTAGTGTGCATCGGAAACAATATACTGAGCCCCAGAAGGAGTTTTATACTGCAACTATCAAGACGCTAGTGTGCCAGAGAAAAGACTACATGGAGCCTTTTGTATTAAACCACGACGCAATTTCTGTGTTGCATCGTCAATATTACTGGCCGAGGGGTAGAGAAAAAGTGTTGGTCTGGATCGGAAACAAAATACTGAGCTCCCAGCAGGAGTTTTATACTGTGACCATCTCGACGGTAGTCTGACCGAGACTAGACCTCCTCGAGCCTGTTGTATACAATTACGCAATTTGTGTGTTGCATCATCAATGTGACATTGCGAGGGATGGAGAAAATGTGTTAGTGTGCTTCGGAAACAGTATACTGAGCCCCAGAAGGAGTTTTATACTGCAACTATGAACACGCTAGTGTGCCAGAGAAAAGACTACATGGAGCCTTTTGTATTAAACCACGACGCAATTTCTGTGTTGCGTCGTCCATATTACTGTGCGAGGGATAGAGAAAAAGTGTTGGTCTGGATCGGAAACAAAATACTGAGCTCCCAGCAGGAGTTTTATACTGTGACCATGTCGACGGTAGTCTGACCGAGACAAGACCTCCTCGAGCCTGTTGTATACAATTACGACGCAATTTCTGTGTTGCATCATCAATGTGACATTGCGAAGGATGGAGAAAATGTGTTAGTGTGCATCGGATACAATAGACGGAGCCCCAGAAGGAGTTTTATACTGCAACTATCAACACGCTAGTGTGCCAGAGAAAAGACTACATGGAGCCTTTTGTATTAAACCACGACGCAATTTCTGTGTTGCATCGTCAATATTACTGTGCGAGGGATAGAGAAAAAGTGTTGGTCTGGATCGGAAACAAAATACTGAGCTCCCAGCAGGAGTTTTATACTGTGACCATCTCGACGGTAGTCTGACCGAGACAAGACCTCCTCGAGCCTGTTGTATACAATTACGACGCAATTTCTGTGTTGCATCATCAATGTGACATTGCGAGGGATGGAGAAAATGTTTTAGTGTGCATCGGAAACAATATACTGAGCCCCAGAAGGAGTTTTATACTGCAACTATCAAGACGCTAGTGTGCCAGAGAAAAGACTACATGGAGCCTTTTGTATTAAACCACGACGCAATTTCTGTTTTGCATCGTCAATATTACTGTGCGAGGGATAGAGAAAAAGTGTTGGTCTGGATCGGAAACAAAATACTGAGCTCCCAGCAGGAGTTTTATACTGTGACCATCTCGACGGTAGTCTGACCGAGACAAGACCTCGTCGAGCCTGTTGTATACAATTACGCAACTTGTGTGTTACATCATCAATGTGACATTGCGAGGGATGGAGAAAATGTGTCAGTGTGCATCGGAAACAATATACTGAGCCCTAGAAGAAGTTTTATACTGCAACTATCAACACGCTAGTGTGCCAGAGAAAAGACCACATGGAGCCTTTTGTATTAAACCACGACGCAGTTTCTGTGTTGCATCGTCAATATTACTGTGCGAGGGATAGAGATAACGTCTTGGTCTGGATCGGAAACAAAATACAGAGCTCCCAGCAGGAGTTTTATACTGTGACCATCTCGACGGTAGTCTGACCGAGGAAAGACCTCCTCGAGCCTGTTGTATACAATTACGACGCGATTTCTGTGTTGCATCATCAATGTGACATTGCGAGATATGGAGAAAATGTGTTAGTGTGCATGGGAAACAATATACTGAGCCCCAGAAGGATTTTTATACTGCAACTATCAACACGCTAGTGTGCCAGAGAAAAGACTACATGGAGCCTTTTGTATAAAACCACGACGCAATTTCTGTGTTGCATCGTCAATATTACTGTGCGAGGGGTAGAGAAAAAGTGTTGGTCTGGATCGGAAACAAAATACTGAGCTCCCAGCAGGAGTTTTATACTGTGACCATCTCGACGGCAGTCTGACCGAGACAAGACCTCCTCGAGCCTGTTGTATACAATTACGACGCAATTTCTGTGTTGCATCATCAATGTGACGTTGCGAGGGATGGAGAAAATGTGTTAATGTGCATCGGAAACAATATACTGAGCCCCAGAAGGAGTTTTATACTGCAACCATCAACACGCTAGTGTGCCAGGGAAAAGACTACATGGAGCCTTTTGTATTAAACCACGACGCAATTTCTATGTTGCATCGTCAATATTACTGTGCGAGGGATAGAGAAAAAGTGTTGGTCTGGATCGGAAACAAAATACTGAGCTCCCAGCAGGACTTTTATACTGTGACCATCTCGACGGTAGTCTAACCGAGACAAGACCTCCTCGAGCCTGTTGTATACAATTACGACGCAATTTGTGTGTTGCATCATCAATGTGACACTGCGAGGGATGGAGAAAATGTGTTAGTGTGCATCGGAAACAATATACTAAGCCCCAGAAGGAGTTTTATACTGCAACTATCAACACGCTGGTGTGCCAGAGAAATGACTACATGGAGCCTTTTGTATTAAACCACGACGCAATTTCTGTGTTGCATCGTCAATATTACTGTGCGAGGGATAGAGAAAAAGTGTTGGTCTGGATCGGAAACAAAATACTGAGCTCCCAGCAGGAGTTTTATACTGTGACCATCTCGACGGTAGTCTGACCGAGACTAGACCTCCTCGAGCCTGTTGTATACAATTACGCAATTTGTGTGTTGCATCATCAATGTGACATTGCGAGGGATGGAGAAAATGTGTTAGTGTGCATCGGAAACAATATACTGAGCCCCAGAAGGAGTTTTATACTGCAACTATCAACACGCTACTGTGCCAGAGAAAAGACTACATGGAGCCTTTTGTATTAAACCACGACGCAATTTCTGTGTTGCATCGTCAATATTACTGTGCGAGGGATAGAGAAAAAGTGTTGGTCTGGATCGGAAACAAAATACTTAGCTCCCAGCAGGAGTTTTATACTGTGACCATCTCGACGGTAGTCTGACCGAGACAAGACCTCCTCGAGCCTGTTGTATACAATTACGACGCAATTTGTGTGTTGCATCATCAATGTGACACTGCGAGGGATGGAGAAAATGTGTTAGTGTGCATCGGAACCAATATACTAAGCCCCAGAAGGAGTTTTATACTGCAACTATCAACACGCTGGTGTGCCAGAGAAATGACTACATGGAGCCTTTTGTATTAAACCACGACGCAATTTCTGTGTTGCATCGTCAATATTACTGTGCGAGGGATAGAGAAAAAGTGTTGGTCTGGATCGGAAACAAAATACTGAGCTCCCAGCAGGAGTTTTATACTGTGACCATCTCGACGGTAGTCTGACCGAGACTAGACCTCCTCGAGCCTGTTGTATACAATTACGCAATTTGTGTGTTGCATCATCAATGTGACATTGCGAGGGATGGAGAAAATGTGTTAGTGTGCTTCGGAAACAGTATACTGAGCCCCAGAAGGAGTTTTATACTGCAACTATCAACACGCTAGTGTGCCAGAGAAAAGACTACATGGAGCCTTTTGTATTAAACCACGACGCAATTTCTGTGTTGCGTCGTCCATATCACTGTGCGAGGGATAGAGAAAAAGTGTTGGTCTGGATCGGAAACAAAATACTGAGCTCCCAGCAGGAGTTTTATACTGTGACCATGTCGACGGTAGTCTGACCGAGACAAGACCTCCTCGAGCCTGTTGTATACAATTACGACGCAATTTCTGTGTTGCATCATCAATGTGACATTGCGAAGGATGGAGAAAATGTGTTAGTGTGCATCGGAAACAATATACTGAGCCCCAGAAGGAGTTTTATACTGCAACTATCAACACGCTAGTGTGCCAGAGAAAAGACCACATGGAGCCTTTTGTATTAAACCACGACGCAATTTCTGTGTTGCATCGTCAATATTATTGTGCGAGGGATAGAGAAAAAGTGTTGGTCTGGATTGGAAACAAAATACTGAGCTCCCAGCAGGAGTCTTATACTGTGACCATCTCGACGGTAGTCTGACCGAGACAAGACCTCCTCGAGCCTGTTGTATACAATTACGACGCAATTTCTGTGTTGCATCATCAATGTGACATTGCGAGGGATGGAGAAAATATGTTAGTGTGCATCGGAAACAATATACTGAGCCCCAGAAGGAGTTTCATACTGCAACTATCAACACGCTAGTGTGCCAGAGAAAAGACTACATGGAGCCTTTTGTATTAAACCACGACGCAATTTCTGTGTTGCATCGTCAATATTACTGTGCGAGGAATAGAGAAAAAGTGTTGGTCTGGATCGGAAACAAAATACTGAGCTCCCAGCAGGAGTTTTATACTGTGACCATCTCGACGGTAGTCTGACCGAGACAAGACCTCCTCGAGCCTGTTGTATACAATTACGACGCAATTTCTGTGTTGCATCATCAATGTGACATTGCGAGGGATGGAGAAAATGTTTTAGTGTGCATCGGAAACAATATACTGAGCCCCAGAAGGAGTTTTATACTGCAACTATCAAGACGCTAGTGTGCCAGAGAAAAGACTACATGGAGCCTTTTGTATTAAACCTCGACGCAATTTCTGTGTTGCATCGTCAATATTACTGTGCGAGGGATAGAGAAAAAGTGTTGGTCTGGATCGGAAACAAAATACTGAGCTCCCAGCAGGAGTTTTATACTGTGACCATCTCGACGGTAGTCTGACCGAGACTAGACCTCCTCGAGCCTGTTGTATACAATTACGCAATTTGTGTGTTGCATCATCAATGTGACATTGCGAGGGATGGAGAAAATGTGTTAGTGTGCTTCGGAAACAGTATACTGAGCCCCAGAAGGAGTTTTATACTGCAACTATGAACACGCTAGTGTGCCAGAGAAAAGACTACATGGAGCCTTTTGTATTAAACCACGACGCAATTTCTGTGTTGCATCGTCAATATTATTGTGCGAGGGATAGAGAAAAAGTGTTGGTCTGGATTGGAAACAAAATACTGAGCTCCCAGCAGGAGTTTTATACTGTGACCATGTCGACGGTAGTCTGACCGAGACAAGACCTCCTCGAGCCTGTTGTATACAATTACGACGCAATTTCTGTGTTGCATCATCAATGTGACATTGCGAAGGATGGAGAAAATGTGTTAGTGTGCATCGGAAACAATATACTGAGCCCCAGAAGGAGTTTTATACTGCAACCATCAACACGCTAGTGTGCCAGGGAAAAGACTACATGGAGCCTTTTGTATTAAACCACGACGCAATTTCTATGTTGCATCGTCAATATTACTGTGCGAGGGATAGAGAAAAAGTGTTGGTCTGGATCGGAAACAAAATACTGAGCTCCCAGCAGGACTTTTATACTGTGACCATCTCGACGGTAGTCTGACCGAGACAAGACCTCCTCGAGCCTGTTGTATACAATTACGACGCAATTTGTGTGTTGCATCATCAATGTGACACTGCGAGGGATGGAGAAAATGTGTTAGTGTGCATCGGAAACAATATACTAAGCCCCAGAAGGAGTTTTATACTGCAACTATCAACACGCTGGTGTGCCAGAGAAATGACTACATGGAGCCTTTTGTATTAAACCACGACACAATTTCTGTGTTGCATCGTCAATATTACTGTGCGAGGGATAGAGAAAAAGTGTTGGTCTGGATCGGAAACAAAATACTGAGCTCCCAGCAGGAGTTTTATACTGTGACCATCTCGACGGTAGTCTGACCGAGACTAGACCTCCTCGAGCCTGTTGTATACAATTACGCAATTTGTGTGTTGCATCATCAATGTGACATTGCGAGGGATGGAGAAAATGTGTTAGTGTGCTTCGGAAACAGTATACTGAGCCCCAGAAGGAGTTTTATACTGCAACTATCAACACGCTAGTGTGCCAGAGAAAAGACTACATGGAGCCTTTTGTATTAAACCACGACGCAATTTCTGTGTTGCGTCGTCCATATTACTGTGCGAGGGATAGAGAAAAAATGTTGGTCTGGATCGGAAACATAATACTGAGCTCCCAGCAGGAGTTTTATACAGTGACCATCTCGACGGTAGTCTGACCGAGACAAGACCTCCTCGAGCCTATTGTATACAATTACGACGCAATTTGTGTGTTGCATCATCAATGTGACATTGCGAGGGATGGAGAAAATGTGTTAGTGTGCATCGGAAACAATATACTGAGCCCCAGAAGGAGTTTTATACTGCAACTATCAACACGCTACTGTGCCAGAGAAAAGACTACATGGAGCCTTTTGTATTAAACCACGACGCAATTTCTGTGTTGCATCGTCAATATTACTGTGCGAGGGATAGAGAAAAAGTGTTGGTCTGGATCGGAAACAAAATACTTAGCTCCCAGCAGGAGTTTTATACTGTGACCATCTCGACGGTAGTCTGACCGAGACAAGACCTCCTCGAGCCTGTTGTATACAATTACGACGCAATTTGTGTGTTGCATCATCAATGTGACACTGCGAGGGATGGAGAAAATGTGTTAGTGTGCATCGGAAACAATATACTAAGCCCCAGAAGGAGTTTTATACTGCAACTATCAACACGCTGGTGTGCCAGAGAAATGACTACATGGAGCCTTTTGTATTAAACCACGACGCAATTTCTGTGTTGCATCGTCAATATTACTGTGCGAGGGATAGAGAAAAAGTGTTGGTCTGGATCGGAAACAAAATACTGAGCTCCCAGCAGGAGTTTTATACTGTGACCATCTCGACGGTAGTCTGACCGAGACTAGACCTCCTCGAGCCTGTTGTATACAATTACGCAATTTGTGTGTTGCATCATCAATGTGACATTGCGAGGGATGGAGAAAATGTGTTAGTGTGCTTCGGAAACAGTATACTGAGCCCCAGAAGGAGTTTTATACTGCAACTATCAACACGCTAGTGTGCCAGAGAAAAGACTACATGGAGCCTTTTGTATTAAACCACGACGCAATTTCTGTGTTGCGTCGTCCATATCACTGTGCGAGGGATAGAGAAAAAGTGTTGGTCTGGATCGGAAACAAAATACTGAGCTCCCAGCAGGAGTTTTATACTGTGACCATGTCGACGGTAGTCTGACCGAGACAAGACCTCCTCGAGCCTGTTGTATACAATTACGACGCAATTTCTGTGTTGCATCATCAATGTGACATTGCGAAGGATGGAGAAAATGTGTTAGTGTGCATCGGAAACAATATACTGAGCCCCAGAAGGAGTTTTATACTGCAACTATCAACACGATAGTGTGCCAGAGAAAAGACCACATGGAGCCTTTTGTATTAAACCACGACGCAATTTCTGTGTTGCATCGTCAATATTATTGTGCGAGGGATAGAGAAAAAGTGTTGGTCTGGATTGGAAACAAAATACTGAGCTCCCAGCAGGAGTCTTATACTGTGACCATCTCGACGGTAGTCTGACCGAGACAAGACCTCCTCGAGCCTGTTGTATACAATTACGACACAATTTCTGTGTTGCATCATCAATGTGACATTGCGAGGGATGGAGAAAATATGTTAGTGTGCATCGGAAACAATATACTGAGCCCCAGAAGGAGTTTCATACTGCAACTATCAACACGCTAGTGTGCCAGAGAAAAGACTACATGGAGCCTTTTGTATTAAACCACGACGCAATTTCTGTGTTGCATCGTCAATATTACTGTGCGAGGAATAGAGAAAAAGTGTTGGTCTGGATCGGAAACAAAATACTGAGCTCCCAGCAGGAGTTTTATACTGTGACCATCTCGACGGTAGTTTGACCGAGACAAGACCTCCTCGAGCCTGTTGTATACAATTACGACGCAATTTCTGTGTTGCATCATCAATGTGACATTGCGAGGGATGGAGAAAATGTTTTAGTGTGCATCGGAAACAATATACTGAGCCCCAGAAGGAGTTTTATACTGCAACTATCAAGACGCTAGTGTGCCAGAGAAAAGACTACATGGAGCCTTTTGTATTAAACCTCGACGCAATTTCTGTGTTGCATCGTCAATATTACTGTGCGAGGGATAGAGAAAAAGTGTTGGTCTGGATCGGAAACAAAATACTGAGCTCCCAGCAGGAGTTTTATACTGTGACCATCTCGACGGTAGTCTGACCGAGACTAGACCTCCTCGAGCCTGTTGTATACAATTACGCAATTTGTGTGTTGCATCATCAATGTGACATTGCGAGGGATGGAGAAAATGTGTTAGTGTGCTTCGGAAACAGTATACTGAGCCCCAGAAGGAGTTTTATACTGCAACTATGAACACGCTAGTGTGCCAGAGAAAAGACTACATGGAGCCTTTTGTATTAAACCACGACGCAATTTCTGTGTTGCGTCGTCCATATTACTGTGCGAGGGATAGAGAAAAAGTGTTGGTCTGGATCGGAAACAAAATACTGAGCTCCCAGCAGGAGTTTTATACTGTGACCATGTCGACGGTAGTCTGACCGAGACAAGACCTCCTCGAGCCTGTTGTATACAATTACGAAGCAATTTCTGTGTTGCATCATCAATGTGACATTGCGAAGGATGGAGAAAATGTGTTAGTGTGCATCGGAAACAATATACTGAGCCCCAGAAGGAGTTTTATACTGCAACTATCAACACGCTAGTGTGCCAGAGAAAAGACTACATGGAGCCTTTTGTATTAAACCACGACGCTATTTCTGTATTGCATCGTCAATATTACTGTGCGAGGGATAGAGAAAAAGTGTTGGTCTGGATCGGAAACAAAATACTGAGCTCCCAGCAGGAGTTTTATACTGTGACCATCTCGACGGTAGTCTGACCGAGACAAGACCTCCTCGAGCCTGTTGTATACAATTACGACGCAATTTCTGTATTGCATCACCAATGTGACATTGCGAAGGATGGAGAAAATGTGTTAGTGTGCATCGGAAACAATATACGGAGCCCCAGAAGGAGTTTTATACTGCAACTATCAACACGCTAGCGTGCCAGAGAAAAGACTACATGGAGCCTTTTGTATTAAACCACGACGCAATTTCTGTGTTGCATCGTCAATATTACTGTGCGAGGGATAGAGAAAAAGTGTTGGTCTGGATCGGAAACAAAATACTGAGCTCCCAGCAGGAGTTTTATACTGTGACCATCTCGACGGTAGTCTGACCGAGACAAGACCTCCTCGAGCCTGTTGTATACAATTACGCAACTTGTGTGTTACATCATCAATGTGACATTGCGAGGGATGGAGAAAATGTGTCAGTGTGCATCGGAAACAATATACTGAGCCCTAGAAGAAGTTTTATACTGCAACTATCAACACGCTAGTGTGCCAGAGAAAAGACCACATGGAGCCTTTTGTATTAAACCACGACGCAGTTTCTGTGTTGCATCGTCAATATTACTGTGCGAGGGATAGAGATAACGTCTTGGTCTGGATCGGAAACAAAATACAGAGCTCCCAGCAGGAGTTTTATACTGTGACCATCTCGACGGTAGTCTGACCGAGGAAAGACCTCCTCGAGCCTGTTGTATACAATTACGACGCGATTTCTGTGTTGCATCATCAATGTGACATTGCGAGGGATGGAGAAAATGTGTTAGTGTGCATGGGAAACAATATACTGAGCCCCAGAAGGATTTTTATACTGCAACTATCAACACGCTAGTGTGCCAGAGAAAAGACTACATGGAGCCTTTTGTATTAAACCAAGACGCAATTTCTGTGTTGCATCGTCAATATTACTGTGCGAGGGGTAGAGAAAAAGTGTTGGTCTGGATCGGAAACAAAATACTGAGCTCCCAGCAGGAGTTTTATACTGTGACCATCTCGACGGTAGTCTGACCGAGACAAGACCTCCTCGAGCCTGTTGTATACAATTACGACGCAATTTCTGTGTTGCATCATCAATGTGACGTTGCGAGGGATGGAGAAAATGTGTTAATGTGCATCGGAAACAATATACTGAGCCCCAGAAGGAGTTATATACTGCAACTATCAACACGCTAGTGTGCCAGGGAAAAGACTACATGGAGCCTTTTGTATTAAACCACGACGCAATTTCTATGTTGCATCGTCAATATTACTGTGCGAGGGATAGAGAAAAAGTGTTGGTCTGGATCGGAAAAAAAATACTGAGCTCCCAGCAGGAGTTTTATACTGTGACCATCTAGACGGTAGTCTGACCGAGACAAGACCACCTCGAGCCTGTTGTATACAATTACGACGCAATTTCTATGTTGCATCGTCAATATTACTGGGCGAGGGATAGAGAAAAAGTGTTGGTCTGGATTGAAAACAAAATACTGAGCTCCCAGCAGGATTTTTATAATGTTACCATTGCTTCGCTAGCAGCCAAAGACAGGTCCTCATGGAGACTGTTGTATTCAATCACGACGCAAATTCTGTGTAGCATCGTCAATACGGCTCTGCGAGGGATAGGGAAAATATGTTGGTGTGCATCGCAAACAAAATCCCAAGCTCCCAGCAGGAGTTTTATACTGTTACCATCGCCTCGCTACCACGACAGAGACAGGTGGTCCTCATGGAGACTGTTGTATTCAACACGACGAAATTTCTTTGGTGCATCGTCAATATGAATGTGCAGGGGGTTGACAAATTCTGTTGGTGTGCATCGGATACCAAATACTGACTCCCAGGAGGAGTTTTATACTGTGACCATCAACACGATAGTCTGCCAGAGATAAGACCACATTGAACCTGTTGTATCAATTCTCCATGCAATTTCAATGTTGCATAGTGAATGTGACTATGCGAGGGATAGAGAAAAAATGTTGGTGTGCACCGGAAACAACATACTGAGCTCCCTGCAGCAGTTTTATACTGTGACCATCTCGACGGTAGTCTGACCGACACAAGACCTCCTCGAGCCTGTTGTATACAATTACGACGCAATTTCTGTGTGGCATCTTCAATGTGACATTGCGAGGGATGGAGAAAATGTGTCAGTGTGCATCGGAAACAATATACTGAGCCCCAGAAGGAGTTTTATACTACAACTATCAACACGCTAGTGTGCCAGAGAAAAGACTACATGGAGCCTTTTGTATTAAACCACGACGCAATTTCTGTGTTGCATCGTCAATATTACTGTGCGAGGGATAGAGAAAATGTGTTGGTCTGGATCGGAAACAAAATACTGAGCTCCCAGCAGGAGTTTTATACTGCGACCATCTCGACGGTAGTCTGACCGAGACAAGACCTCCTCGAGCCTGTTGTATAGAATTACGACGCAATTTCTGTGTTGCATCATCAATGTGACATTGCGAGGGATGGAGAAAATGTGTTAGTGTGCATCGGAAACAATATACTGAGCCCCAGAAGGAGTTTTATACTGCAACTATCAACACGCTAGTGTGCCAGAGAAAAGACTACATGGAGCCTTTTGTATAAAACCACGACGCAATTTCTGTGTTGCATCGTCAATATTACTGTGCAAGGGATGGAGAAAAAGTGTTGGTCTGGATCGGAAACAAAATACTGAGCTCCCAGCAGGAGTTTTATACTGTGACCATCTCGACGGTAACCGGACCGAGACAAGACCTCCTCGACATTGTTGTATACAATTACGACGCAATTTGTGTGTTGCAACATCAATGTGACATTGCGAGGGATGGAGAAAATGTGTTAGTGTGCATCGGAAACAATATACTGAGCCCCAGAAGGAGTTTTATACTGCAACTATCAACACGCTAGTGTGCCAGAGAAAAGACTACATGGAGCCTTTTGTATTAAACCACGACGCAATTTCTGTGTTGCATCGTCAATATTACTGCGCGAGGGATAGAGAAAAAGTGTTGGTCTGGATCGGAAACAAAATACTGAGCTCCCAGCAGGAGTTTTATACTGTGACCATCTCGACGGTAGTCTGACCGAGACAAGACCTCCTCGAGCCTGTTGTATACAATTACGACGCAATTTCTGTGTTGCATCATCAATGTGACATTGCGAGGGATGGAGAAAATGTGTTAGTGTGCATCGGAAACAATATACTGAGCCCCAGAAGGAGTTTTATTACTGCAACTATCAACACGCTAGTGTGCCACAGAAAAGACTACATGGAGCCTTTTGTATTAAACCACGACGCAATTTCTGTGTAGCATCATCAATATTACTGTGCAAGGGATAGAGAAAAAGTTTTGGTCTGGATCGGAAAGAAAATACTGAGCTCCCAGCAGGAGTTTTATACTGTGACCATCTCGACGGTAGTCTGACCGAGACAAGACCCCCTCGAGCCTGTCGTATGCAATTACGACGCAATTTCTGTGTTGCATCATCAATGTGACATTGCGAGGGATGGAGAAAATGTGTTAGTGTGCATCTGAAACAATATACTGAGCCCCAGAAGGAGTTTTATACTGCAACTATCAACACGCTAGTGTGCCAGAGAAAAGACTACATGGACCTTTTGTATTGAACCACGACGCAATTTCTGTGTTGCATCGTCAATATACTGTGCGAGGGATAGAGAAAGAGTGTTGGTCTGGATCGGAAACAAAATACTGAGCTCCCAGCAGGAGTTTTATACTGTGACCATCTCGACGGTAGTCTGACCGAGACAAGACCTCCTCGAGCCTGTTGTATACAATTACGACGCAATTTCTGTGTTGCATCATCAATGTGACATTGCGAGGGAAGGAGAAAATGTGTTAGTGTGCATCGGAAACAATATACTGAGCCCCAGAAGGAGTTATATACTGCAACTATCAACACGCTAGTGTGCCACAGAAAAGACTACATGGAGCCTTTTGTATTAAACCACGACGCAATTTCTGTGTTGCATCATCAATATTACTGTGCAAGGGATAGAGAAAAAGTTTTGGTCTGGATCGGAAAGAAAATACTGAGCTCCCAGCAGGAGTTTTATACTGTGACCATCTCGACGGTAGTCTGACCGACACAAGACCCCCTCGAGTCTGTCGTATGCAATTACGACGCAATTTCTGTGTTGCATCATCAATGTGACATTGCGAGGGATGGAGAAAATGTGTTAGTGTGCATCTGAAACAATATACTGAGCCCCAGAAGGAGTTTTATACTGCAACTATCAACACGCTAGTGTGCCAGAGAAAAGACTACATGGACCTTTTGTATTAAACCACGACGCAATTTCTGTGTTGCATCGTCAATATTACTGTGCGAGGGATAGAGAAAAAGTGTTGGTCTGGATCGGAAACAAAATACTGAGCTCCCAGCAGGAGTTTTATACTGTGACCATCTCGACGGTAGTCTGACCGAGACAAGACCTCCTCGAGCCTGTTGTATACAATTACGACGCAATTTGTGTGTTGCATCATCAATGTGACATTGCGAGGGATGGAGAAAATGTGTTAGTGTGCATCGGAAACAATATACTGAGCCCCAGAAGGAGTTTTATACTGCAACTATCAACACGCTAGTGTGACAGAGAAAAGACTACATGGAGCCTTTTGTATTAAACCGCGACGCAATATCTGTCTTGCATCGTCAATATTACTGTGCGAGGGATACAGAAAAAGTGTTGGTCTGGATCGGAAACAACATACTGAGCTCCCAGCAGGAGTTTTATACTGTGACCATCTCGGCGGTAGTCTGACCGAGACAAGACCACCTCGAGCCTGTTTGATACAATTACGACGCAATTTCTGTGTTGCATCATCAATGTGACATTGCGAGGGATGGAGAAAATGTGTTAGTGTGCATCGGAACCAATATACTGAGCCCCAGAAGGAGTTTTATACTGCAACTATCAACACGCTAGTGTGCCAGAGAAAAGACTACATGGAGCCTTTTGTATTAAACCACGACGCTATTTCTGTGTTGCATCGTCAATATTACTGTGCGAGGGATAGAGAAGAAGTTTTGGTCTGGATCGGAAACAAAATACTGAGCTCCCAGCAGGAGTTTTATACTGTGACCATCTCGACGGTAGTCTGACCGAGACAAGACCTCCTCGAGCCTGTTGTATACAATTACGACGCAATTTCTGTGTTGCATCATCAATATGACATTGCGAGGGACGGAGAAAATGTGTTAGTGTGCATCGGAAACAATATACTGAGCCCCAGAAGGAGTTTTATACTGCAACTATCAACACGCTTGTGTGCCAGAGAAAAGATTACATGGAGCCTTTTGTATTAAACCACGACGCAATTTCTGTGTTGCATCATCAATATTACTATGCGAGGGATAGAGATAAAGTTTTGGTCTGGATCGGAAACAAAATACTGAGCTCCAAGCAGGAGTTTTATACTGTGACCATCTCGACGGTAGTCTGACCGACACAAGACCTCCTCGAGCCTGTTGGATACAATTACGACGCAATTTCTGTGTTGCATCATCAATGTGACATTGCGAGTGATGGAGAAAATGTGTTAGTGTGCATCGGAAACAATATACTGTGCCCCAGAAGGAGTTTTATACTGCAACTATCAACACGCTAGTGTGCCAGAGAAAAGACTACATGGAGCCTTTTGTATTAAACCACGACGCAATTTCTGTGTTGCATCGTCAATATTACTGTGCGAGGGATACAGAAAAAGTGTTGGTCTGGATCGGAAACAAAATACTGAGCTCCCAGCAGGAGTTTTATACTGTGACCATCTCGACGGTAGTCTGACCGAGACAAGACCTCCTCGAGCCTGTTGTATACAATTACGACGCAATTTCTGTGTTGCATCATCAATGTGACATTGCGAGGGAAGGAGAAAATGTGTTAGTGTGCATCGGAAACAATATACTGAGCCCCAGAAGGAGTTTTATACTGCAACTATCAACACGCTAGTGTGCCAGAGAAAAGACTACATGGAGCCTTTTGTATTAAACCACGACGCAATTTCTGTGTTGCATCGTCAATATTACTGTGCGAGGGATAGAGAAAAAGTGTTGGTCTGGATCGGAAACAAAATACTGAGCTCCCAGCAGGAGTTTTATACTGTGACCATCTCGGCGGTAGTCTGACCGAGACAAGACCTCCTCTAGCCTGTTGGATACAATTACGACACAATTTCTGTGTTGCATCATCAATGTGACATTGCGAGGGATGGAGAAAATGTGTTAGTGTGCATCAGAAACAATATACTGAATCCCAGAAGGAGTTTTATACTGCAACTATCAACACGCTAGTGTACCAGAGAAAAGACTACATGGAGCCTTTTGTATTAAACCACGACGCAATTTCTGTGTTGCATCGTGAATATTACTGTGCGAGGGATAGAGAAAGAGTGTTGGTGTGGATCGGAAACAAAATACTGAGCTCCCAGCAGGTGTTTTATACTGTGACCATCTCGACGGTAGTCTGACCGAGACAAGACCTCCTCGAGCCTGTTGTATACAATTACGACGCAATTTCTGTGTTGCATCATCAATATGACATTGCGAGGGACGGAGAAAATGTGTTAGTGTGCATCGGAAACAATATACTGAGCCCCAGAAGGAGTTTTATACTGCAACTATCAACACGCTTGTGTGCCAGAGAAAAGATTACATGGAGCCTTTTGTATTAAACCACGACGCAATTTCTGTGTTGCATCATCAACATTACTATGCGAGGGATAGAGATAAAGTTTTGGTCGGGATCGGAAACAAAATACTGAGCTCCAAGCAGGAGTTTTATACTGTGACCATCTCGACGGTAGTCTGACCGACACAAGACCTCCTCGAGCCTGTTGGATACAATTACGACGCAATTTCTGTGTTGCATCATCAATGTGACATTGCGAGGGATGGAGAAAATGTGTTAGTGTGCATCGGAAACAATATACTGAGCCCCAGAATGAGTTTTATACTGCAACTATCAACACGCTAGTGTGCCAGAGAAAAGACCACATGGAGCCTTTTGTATTAAACCACGACGCAATTTCTGTGTTGCATCGTCAATATTACTGTGCGAGGGATAGAGAAAAAGTGTTGGTCTGGATCGGAATCAAAATACTGAGCTCCCAGCAGGAGTTTTATACTGTGACCATCTCGACGGTAGTCTGACCGAGACAAGACCTCCTCGAGCCTGTTGTATACAATTACGACGCAATTTCTGTGTTGCATCATCAATGTGACATTGCGAGGGATGGAGAAAATGTGTTAGTGTGCATCGGAAACAATATACTGAGCCCCAGAAGGAGTTTTATACTGCAACTATCAACACGCTAGTGTGCCAGAGAAATGACTACATGGACCCTTTTGTATTAAACCACGACGCAATTTCAGTGTTGCATCGTCAATATTACTGTGCGAGGGATAGAGAAAAAGTGTTGGTCTGGTTCGGAAATAAAATACTGAGCTCCCAGCTGGTGTTTTATACTGTGACCATCTCGACGGTAGTCTGACCGAGACAAGACCTCCTCGAGCCTGTTGTATACAATTACGACGCAATTTCTGTGTTGCATCATCAATGTGACATTGCGTGGGATGGAGAAAATGTGTTAGTGTGTATCAGAAACAATATACTCCCAGTAGGAGTTTTATACTGCAACTATCAACACGCTAGTGTGCCAGAGAAAAGACTACATGGAGCCTTTTGTATTAAACCACGACGCAATTTCTGTGTTGCATCGTCAATATTACTGTGCGAGGGATAGAGAAAAAGTGTTGGTCTTGATCGGAAGCAAAATACTGAGCTCCCAGCAGGAGTTTTATACTGTGACCATCTCGACGGTAGTCTGACCGAGACAAGACCTCCTCGAGCCTGTTGTATACAATTACGACGCAATTTCTGTGTTGCACCATCAATGTGACATTGCGAGGGATGGAGAAAATGTGTTAGTGTGCATCGGAAACAATATACTGAGCCCCAGAATGAGTTTTATACTGCAACTATCAACACGCTAGTGTGCCAGAGAAAAGACTACATGGAGCCTTTTGTATTAAACCACGACGCAATATCTGTGTTGCATCGTCAATATTACTGTGCGAGGGATAGAGAAAAAGTGTTGGTCTGGATCGGAAACAAAATACTGAGCTCCCAGCAGGAGTTTTATACTGTGACCATCTCGACGGTAGTCTGACCGAGACAAGACCTCCTCGAGCCTGTTGTATACAATTACGACGCAATTTCTGTGTTGCATCATCAATGTGACATTGCGAGGGATGGAGAAAATGTGTTAGTGTGCATCGGAAACAATATACTGAGCCCCAGAAGGAGTTTTATACTGCAACTATCAACACGCTAGTGTGCCAGAGAAAAGACTACATGGACCCTTTTGTATTCAACCACGACGCAATTTCTGGGTTGCATCGTCAATATTACTGTGCGAGGGATAGAGAAAAAGTGTTGGTCTGGATCGGAAACAAAATACTGAGCTCCCAGCAGGTGTTTTATACTGTGACCATCTCGACGGTAGTCTGACCGAGACAAGATATCCTCGAGCCTGTTGTATACAATTACGACGCAATTTCTGTGTTGCATCATCAATGTGACATTGCGAGGGATGTAGAAAATGTTTTAGTGTGCATCGGAAACAATATACTGAGCCCCAGATGAAGTTTGATACTGCAACTATCAACACGCTAGTGTGCCAGAGAAAAGACTACAAGGAGCCTTTTGTATTAAACCACGACGCAATTTCTGTGTTGCATCGTCAATATTACTGTGCGAGGGATAGAGAAAAAGTGTTGGTCTGGATTGGAAATAAAATACTGAGCTCCCAGCAGGAGTTTTATACTGTGACCATCTCGACGGTAGTCTGACCAAGACAAGACCTCCTCGAGCCTGTTGTATACAATTACGACACAATTTCTGTGTTGCATCATCAATGTGACATTGCGTGGGATGGAGAAAATGTGTTAGTGTGTATCAGAAACAATATACTCCCAGTAGGAGTTTTATACTGCAACTATCAACACGCTAGTGTGCCAGAGAAAAGACTACATGGAGCCTTTTGTATTAAACCACGACGCAATTTCTGTGCTGCATCGTCAATATTACTGTGCGAGGGATAGAGAAAAAGTGTTGGTCTTGATCGGAAGCAAAATACTGAGCTCCCAGCAGGAGTTTTATACTGTGACCATCTCGACGGTAGTCTGACCGAGACAAGACCTCCTCGAGCCTGTTGTATACAATTACGACGCAATTTCTGTTTTGCACCATCAATGTGACATTGCGAGGGATGGAGAAAATGTGTTAGTGTGCATCGGAAACAATATACTGAGCCCCAGAAGGAGTTTTATACTGCAACTATCAACACGCTAGTGTGCCAGAGAAAAGACTACATGGAGCCTTTTGTATTAAACTACGACGCAATTTCTGTGTTGCATCATCAATATTACTATGTGAGGGATAGAGATAAAGTGTTGGTCTGGATCGGAAACAAAATACTGAACTCCAAGCAGGAGTTTTATACTGTGACCATCTCGACGGTAGTCTGACCGACACAAGACCTCCTCGAGCCTGTTGGATACAATTACGACGCAATTTCTGTGTTGCATCATGAATGTGACATTGCGAGTGATGGAGAAAATGTGTTAGTGTGCATCGGAAACAATATACTGAGCCCCAGAAGGAGTTTTATACTGCAACTATCAACACGCTAGTGTGCCAGAGAAAAGAGTACATGGACCTTTTGTATTAAACCACGACGCAATTTCTGTGTTGCATCGTCAATATTACTGTGCGAGGGATAGAGAAAAAGTGTTGGTCTTGATCGGAAGCAAAATACTGTGCTCCCAGCAGGAGTTTTAAACTGTGACCATCTCGACGGTAGTCTGACCGAGACAAGACCTCCTCGAGCCTGTTGTATACAATTACGACGCAATTTGTGTGTTGCATCATCAATGTGACATTGCGAGGGATGGAGAAAATGTGTTAGTGTGCATCGGAAACAATATACTGAGCCCCAGAAGGACTTTTATACTGCAACTATCAACACGCTAGTGTGCCAGAGAAAAGACTACATGGACCCTTTTGTATTAAACCACGACGCAATTTCTGTGTTGCATCGTCAATATTACTGTGCGAGGGATAGAGAAAAAGTGTTGGTCTGGATCGGAAACAAAATACTGAGCTCCCAGCAGGTGTTTTATACTGTGACCATCTCGACGGTAGTCTGACCGAGACAAGACATCCTCGAGCCTGTTGTATACAATTACGACGCTATTTCTGAGGTGCATCATCAATGTGACATTGCGAGGGATGTAGAAAATGTTTTAGTGTGCATCGGAAACAATATACTGAGCCCCAGAAGAAGTTTGATACTGCAACTATCAACACGCTAGTGTGCCAGAGAAAAGACTACAAGGAGCCTTTTGTATTAAACCACGACGCAATTTCTGTGTTGCATCGTCAATATTACTGTGCGAGGGATAGAGAAAAAGTGTTGGTCTGGATCGGAAATAAAATACTGAGCTCCCAGCAGCAGTTTTATACTGTGACCATCTCGACGGTAGTCTGACCGAGACAAGACCTCCTCGAGCCTGTTGTATACAATTACGACGCAATTTCTGTGTTGCATCATCAATGTGACATTGCGTGGGATGGAGAAAATGTGTTAGTGTGTATCAGAAACAATATACTCCCAGTAGGAGTTTTATACTGCAACTATCAACACGCTAGTGTGCCAGAGAAAAGACTACATGGAGCCTTTTGTATTAAACCACGACGCAATTTCTGTGTTGCATCGTCAATATTACTGTGCGAGGGATTGAGAAAAAGTGTTGGTCTTGATCGGAAGCAAAATACTGAGCTCCCAGCAGGAGTTTTATACTGTGACCATCTCGACGGTAGTCTGACCGAGACAAGACCTCCTCGAGCCTGTTGTATACAATTACGACGCAATTTCTGTGTTGCACCATCAATGTGACATTGCGAGGGATGGAGAAAATGTGTTAGTGTGCATCGGAAACAATATACTGAGCCCCAGAATGAGTTTTATACTGCAACTATCAACACGCTAGTGTGCCAGAGAAAAGACTACATGGAGCCTTTTGTATTAAACCACGACGCAATTTCTGTGTTGCATCGTCAATATTACTGTGCGAGGGATACAGAAAAAGTGTTGGTCTGGATCGGAAACAAAATACTGAGCTCCCAGCAGGAGTTTTATACTGTGACCATCTCGACGGTAGTCTGACCGAGACAAGACCTCCTCGAGCCTGTTGTATACAATTACGACGCAATTTCTGTGTTGCATCATCAATGTGACATTGCGAGGGAAGGAGGAAATGTGTTAGTGTGCATCGGAAACAATATACTGAGCCCCAGAAGGAGTTTTATACTGCAACTATCAACACGCTAGTGTGCCAGAGAAAAGACTACATGGAGCCTTTTGTATTAAACCACGACGCAATTTCTGTGTTGCATCGTCAATATTACTGTGCGAGGGATAGAGAAAAAGTGTTGGTCTGGATCGGAAACAAAATACTGAGCTCCCAGCAGGAGTTTTATACTGTGACCATCTCGGCGGTAGTCTGACCGAGACAAGACCTCCTCTAGCCTGTTGGATACAATTACGACACAATTTCTGTGTTGCATCATCAATGTGACATTGCGAGGGATGGAGAAAATGTGTTAGTGTGCATCAGAAACAATATACTGAGCCCCAGAAGGAGTTTTATACTGCAACTATAAACACGCTAGTGTGCCAGAGAAAAGACTACATGGGGCCTTTTGTATTCAACCACGACGCAATTTCTGTGTTGCATCGTCAATATTACTGTGCGAGGGATAGAGAAAAAGTGTTGGTCTGGATCGGAAACAAAATACTGAGCTCCCAGCAGGAGTTTTATACTGTGACCATCTCGACGGTAGTCTGACCGAGACAAGACCACCTCGAGCCTGTTGTATACAATTACGACGCAATTTCTGTGTTGCATCATCAATGTGACATTGCGAGGGATGGAGAAAATGTGTTAGTGTGCATCAGAAACAATATACTGAGCCCCAGAAGGAGTTTTATACTGCAACTATCAACACGCTAGTGTGCCAGAGAAAAGACTACATGGAGCCTTTTGTATTAAACCACGACGCAATTTCTGTGTTGCATCGTCAATATTACTGTGCGAGGGTGTAGAGAGAAAGTGTTGGTCTGGATCGGAAACAAAATACTGAGCTCCCAGCAGGAGTTTTATACTGTGACCATCTCGACGGTAGTCTGACCGAGACAAGACCTCCTGGAGCCTGTTGGATACAATTACGACGCAATTTGTGTGTTGCATCATCAATGTGACATTGCGAGGGATGTAGAAAATGTGTTAGTGTGCATTGGAAACAATATACTGAGCCCCAGAAGGAGTTTTATACTGCAATTATCAACACGCTAGTGTGCCAGAGAAAAGACTACATGGAGCCTTTTGTATTAAACCACGTCGCAATTTCTGTGTTGCATCGTCAATATTACTGTGCGAGGGATAGAGAAAAAATGTTGGTCTGGATCGGAAACAAAATACTGAGCTCCCAGCAGGAGTTTTATACTGTGACCATCTCGACGGTAGTCTGACCGAGACAAGACCTCCTGGAGCCTGTTGGATACAATTACGACGCAATTTGTGTGTTGCATCATCAATGTGACATTGCGAGGGATGTAGAAAATGTGTTAGTGTGGATTGGAAACAATATACTGAGCCCCAGAAGGAGTTTTATACTGCAATTATCAACACGCTAGTGTGCCAGAGAAAAGACTACATGGAGCCTTTTGTATTAAACCACGACGCAATTTCGTCAATATTACTGTGCGAGGGATAGAGAAAAAGTGTTGGTCTGGATCGGAAAAAAAATACTGAGCTCCCAGCAGGAGTTTTATACTGTGACCATCTCGACGGTAGTCTGACCGAGACAAGACCACCTCGAGCCTGTTGTATACAATTACGACGCAATTTCTATGTTGCATCGTCAATATTACTGGGCGAGGGATAGAGAAAAAGTGTTGGTCTGGATCGAAAACAAAATACTGAGCTCCCAGCAGGATTTTTATAATGTTACCATTGCTTCGCTAGCAGCCAAAGACAGGTCCTCATGGAGACTGTTGTATTCAATCACGACGCAAATTCTGTGTAGCATCGTCAATACGGCTCTGCGAGGGATAGGGAAAATATGTTGGAGTGCATCGCAAACAAAATCCCAAGCTCCCAGCAGGAGTTTTATACTGTTACCATCGCCTCGCTACCACGACAGAGACAGGTGGTCCTCATGGAGACTGTTGTATTCAACACGACGAAATTTCTTTGGTGCATCGTCAATATGAATGTGCAGGGGGTTGACAAATTCTGTTGGTGTGCATCGGATACCAAATACTGACTCCCAGGAGGAGTTTTATACTGTGACCATCAACACGATAGTCTGCCAGAGATAAGACCACATTGAACCTGTTGTATCAATTCTCCATGCAATTTCAATGTTGCATAGTGAATGTGACTATGCGAGGGATAGAGAAAAAATATTGGTGTGCACCGGAAACAAAATACTGAGCTCCCTGCAGCAGTTTTATACTGTGACCATCTCGACGGTAGTCTGACCGAGACAAGACCTCCTCGAGCCTGTTGTATACAATTACGACGCAATTTCTGTGTGGCATCTTCAATGTGACATTGCGAGGGATGGAGAAAATGTGTCAGTGTGCATCGGAAACAATATACTGAGCCCCAGAAGGAGTTTTATACTGCAACTATCAACACGCTAGTGTGCCAGAGAAAAGACTACATGGACCTTTTATATTAAACCACGACGCAATTTCTGTGTTGCATCGTCAATATTACTGTGCGAGGGATAGAGAAAAAGTGTTGGTCTGGATCGGAAAGAAAATACTGAGCTCCCAGCAGGAGTTTTATACTGTGACCATCTCGACGGTAGTCTGACCGAGACAAGACCTCCTGGAGCCTGTTGGATACAATTACGACGCAATTTGTGTGTTGCATCATCAATGTGACATTGCGAGGGATGTAGAAAATGTGTTAGTGTGCATTGGAAACAATATACTGAGCCCCAGAAGGAGTTTTATACTGCAATTATCAACACGCTAGTGTGCCAGTGAAAAGACTACATGGAGCCTTTTGTATTAAACCACGACGCAATTTCTGTGTTGCATCGTCAATATTACTGTGCGAGGGATAGAGAAAAAGTGTTGGTCTGGATCGGAAACAAAATACTGAGCTCCCAGCAGGAGTTTTGTACTGTGACCATCTCGACGGTAGTCTGACCGAGACAAGACCTCCTGGAGCCTGTTGGATACAATTTCGACGCAATTTGTGTGTTGCATCATCAATGTGACATTGCGAGGGATGTAGAAAATGTGTTAGTGTGCATTGGAAACAATATACTGAGCCCCAGAAGGAGTTTTATACTGCAATTATCAACACGCTAGTGTGCCAGAGAAAAGACTACATGGAGCCTTTTGTATTAAACCACGACGCAATTTCTGTGTTGCATCGTCAATATCACTGTGCGAGGGATAGAGAAAAAGTGTTGGTCTGGATCGGAAAAAAAATACTGAGCTCCCAGCAGGAGTTTTATACTGTGACCATCTCGACGGTAGTCTGACCGAGACAAGACCACCTCGAGCCTGTTGTATACAATTACGACGCAATTTCTATGTTGCATCGTCAATATTACTGGGCGAGGGATAGAGAAAAAGTGTTGGTCTGGATCGAAAACAAAATACTGAGCTCCCAGCAGGATTTTTATAATGTTACCATAGCTTCGCTAGCAGCCAAAGACAGGTCCTCATGGAGACTGTTGTATTCAATCACGACGCAAATTCTGTGTAGCATCGTCAATACGGCTCTGCGAGGGATAGGGAAAATATGTTGGAGTGCATCCCAAACAAAATCCCAAGCTCCCAGCAGGAGTTTTATACTGTTACCATCGCCTCGCTACCACGACAGAGACAGGTGGTCCTCATGGAGACTGTTGTATTCAACACGACGAAATTTCTTTGGTGCATCGTCAATATGAATGTGCAGGGGGTTGACAAATTCTGTTGGTGTGCATCGGATACCAAATACTGACTCCCAGGAGGAGTTTTATACTGTGACCATCAACACGATAGTCTGCCAGAGATAAGACCACATTGAAACTGTTGTATCAATTCTCCATGCAATTTCAATGTTGCATAGTGAATGTGACTATGCGAGGGATAGAGAAAAAATATTGGTGTGCACCGGAAACAAAATACTGAGCTCCCTGCAGCAGTTTTATACTGTGACCATCTCGACGGTAGTCTGACCGAGACAAGACCTCCTCGAGCCTGTTGTATACAATTACGACGCAATTTCTGTGTGGCATCTTCAATGTGACATTGCGAGGGATGGAGAAAATGTGTCAGTGTGCATCGGAAACAATATACTGAGCCCCAGAAGGAGTTTTATACTGCAACTATCAACACGCTAGTGTGCCAGAGAAAAGACTACATGGACCTTTTGTATTAAACCACGACGCAATTTCTGTGTTGCATCGTGAATATTACTGTGCGAGGGATAGAGAAAAAGTGTTGGTCTGGATCGGAAAGAAAATACTGAGCTCCCAACAGGAGTTTTATACTGTGACCATCTCGACGGTAGTCTGACCGAGACAAGACCTCCTCGAGCCTGTTGTATACAATTACGACGCAATTTCTGTGTTGCATCATCAATATGACATTGCGAGGGACGGAGAAAATGTGTTAGTGTGCATCGGAAACAATATACTGAGCCCCAGAAGGAGTTTTATACTGCAACTATCAACACGCTTGTGTGCCAGAGAAAAGATTACATGGAGCCTTTTGTATTAAACCACGACGCAATTTCTGTGTTGCATCATCAACATTACTATGCGAGGGATAGAGATAAAGTTTTGGTCGGGATCGGAAACAAAATACTGAGCTCCAAGCAGGAGTTTTATACTGTGACCATCTCGACGGTAGTCTGACCGACACAAGACCTCCTCGAGCCTGTTGGATACAATTACGACGCAATTTCTGTGTTGCATCATCAATGTGACATTGCGAGGGATGGAGAAAATGTGTTAGTGTGCATCGGAAACAATATACTGAGCCCCAGAATGAGTTTTATACTGCAACTATCAACACGCTAGTGTGCCAGAGAAAAGACCACATGGAGCCTTTTGTATTAAACCACGACGCAATTTCTGTGTTGCATCGTCAATATTACTGTGCGAGGGATAGAGAAAAAGTGTTGGTCTGGATCGGAATCAAAATACTGAGCTCCCAGCAGGAGTTTTATACTGTGACCATCTCGACGGTAGTCTGACCGAGACAAGACCTCCTCGAGCCTGTTGTATACAATTACGACGCAATTTCTGTGTTGCATCATCAATGTGACATTGCGAGGGATGGAGAAAATGTGTTAGTGTGCATCGGAAACAATATACTGAGCCCCAGAAGGAGTTTTATACTGCAACTATCAACACGCTAGTGTGCCAGAGAAATGACTACATGGACCCTTTTGTATTAAACCACGACGCAATTTCAGTGTTGCATCGTCAATATTACTGTGCGAGGGATAGAGAAAAAGTGTTGGTCTGGATCGGAAACAAAATACTGAGCTCCCAGCAGGTGTTTTATACTGTGACCATCTCGACGGTAGTCTGACCGAGACAAGACATCCTCGAGCCTGTTGTATACAATTACGACGCTATTTCTGAGGTGCATCATCAATGTGACATTGCGAGGGATGTAGAAAATGTTTTAGTGTGCATCGGAAACAATATACTGAGCCCCAGAAGAAGTTTGATACTGCAACTATCAACACGCTAGTGTGCCAGAGAAAAGACTACAAGGAGCCTTTTGTATTAAACCACGACGCAATTTCTGTGTTGCATCGTCAATATTACTGTGCGAGGGATAGAGAAAAAGTGTTGGTCTGGTTCGGAAATAAAATACTGAGCTCCCAGCAGGTGTTTTATACTGTGACCATCTCGACGGTAGTCTGACCGAGACAAGACCTCCTCGAGCCTGTTGTATACAATTACGACGCAATTTCTGTGTTGCATCATCAATGTGACATTGCGTGGGATGGAGAAAATGTGTTAGTGTGTATCAGAAACAATATACTCCCAGTAGGAGTTTTATACTGCAACTATCAACACGCTAGTGTGCCAGAGAAAAGACTACATGGAGCCTTTTGTATTAAACCACGACGCAATTTCTGTGTTGCATCGTCAATATTACTGTGCGAGGGATAGAGAAAAAGTGTTGGTCTTGATCGGAAGCAAAATACTGAGCTCCCAGCAGGAGTTTTATACTGTGACCATCCCGACGGTAGTCTGACCGAGACAAGACCTCCTCGAGCCTGTTGTATACAATTACGACGCAATTTCTGTGTTGCACCATCAATGTGACATTGCGAGGGATGGAGAAAATGTGTTAGTGTGCATCGGAAACAATATACTGAGCCCCAGAATGAGTTTTATACTGCAACTATCAACACGCTAGTGTGCCAGAGAAAAGACTACATGGAGCCTTTTGTATTAAACCACGACGCAATATCTGTGTTGCATCGTCAATATTACTGTGCGAGGGATAGAGAAAAAGTGTTGGTCTGGATCGGAAACAAAATACTGAGCTCCCAGCAGGAGTTTTATACTGTGACCATCTCGACGGTAGTCTGACCGAGACAAGACCTCCTCGAGCCTGTTGTATACAATTACGACGCAATTTCTGTGTTGCATCATCAATGTGACATTGCGAGGGATGGAGAAAATGTGTTAGTGTGCATCGGAAACAATATACTGAGCCCCAGAAGGAGTTTTATACTGCAACTATCAACACGCTAGTGTGCCAGAGAAAAGACTACATGGACCCTTTTGTATTCAACCACGACGCAATTTCTGGGTTGCATCGTCAATATTACTGTGCGAGGGATAGAGAAAAAGTGTTGGTCTGGATCGGAAACAAAATACTGAGCTCCCAGCAGGTGTTTTATACTGTGACCATCTCGACGGTAGTCTGACCGAGACAAGATATCCTCGAGCCTGTTGTATACAATTACGACGCTATTTCTGAGGTGCATCATCAATGTGACATTGCGAGGGATGTAGAAAATGTTTTAGTGTGCATCGGAAACAATATACTGAGCCCCAGATGAAGTTTGATACTGCAACTATCAACACGCTAGTGTGCCAGAGAAAAGACTACAAGGAGCCTTTTGTATTAAACCACGACGCAATTTCTGTGTTGCATCGTCAATATTACTGTGCGAGGGATAGAGAAAAAGTGTTGGTCTGGATTGGAAATAAAATACTGAGCTCCCAGCAGGAGTTTTATACTGTGACCATCTCGACGGTAGTCTGACCAAGACAAGACCTCCTCGAGCCTGTTGTATACAATTACGACACAATTTCTGTGTTGCATCATCAATGTGACATTGCGTGGGATGGAGAAAATGTGTTAGTGTGTATCAGAAACAATATACTCCCAGTAGGAGTTTTATACTGCAACTATCAACACGCTAGTGTGCCAGAGAAAAGACTACATGGAGCCTTTTGTATTAAACCACGACGCAATTTCTGTGCTGCATCGTCAATATTACTGTGCGAGGGATAGAGAAAAAGTGTTGGTCTTGATCGGAAGCAAAATACTGAGCTCCCAGCAGGAGTTTTATACTGTGACCATCTCGACGGTAGTCTGACCGAGACAAGACCTCCTCGAGCCTGTTGTATACAATTACGACGCAATTTCTGTGTTGCACCATCAATGTGACATTGCGAGGGATGGAGAAAATGTGTTAGTGTGCATCGGAAACAATATACTGAGCCCCAGAAGGAGTTTTATACTGCAACTATCTACACGCTAGTGTGCCAGAGAAAAGACTACATGGAGCCTTTTGTATTAAACTACGACGCAATTTCTGTGTTGCATCATCAATATTACTATGTGAGGGATAGAGATAAAGTGTTGGTCTGGATCGGAAACAAAATACTGAACTCCAAGCAGGAGTTTTATACTGTGACCATCTCGACGGTAGTCTGACCGACACAAGACCTCCTCGAGCCTGTTGGATACAATTACGACGCAATTTCTGTGTTGCATCATGAATGTGACATTGCGAGTGATGGAGAAAATGTGTTAGTGTGCATCGGAAACAATATACTGAGCCCCAGAAGGAGTTTTATACTGCAACTATCCACACGCTAGTGTGCCAGAGAAAAGAGTACATGGACCTTTTGTATTAAACCACGACGCAATTTCTGTGTTGCATCGTCAATATTACTGTGCGAGGGATAGAGAAAAAGTGTTGGTCTTGATCGGAAGCAAAATACTGTGCTCCCAGCAGGAGTTTTAAACTGTGACCATCTCGACGGTAGTCTGACCGAGACAAGACCTCCTCGAGCCTGTTGTATACAATTACGACGCAATTTGTGTGTTGCATCATCAATGTGACATTGCGAGGGATGGAGAAAATGTGTTAGTGTGCATCGGAAACAATATACTGAGCCCCAGAAGGACTTTTATACTGCAACTATCAACACGCTAGTGTGCCAGAGAAAAGACTACATGGACCCTTTTGTATTAAACCACGACGCAATTTCTGTGTTGCATCGTCAATATTACTGTGCGAGGGATAGAGAAAAAGTGTTGGTCTGGATCGGAAACAAAATACTGAGCTCCCAGCAGGTGTTTTATACTGTGACCATCTCGACGGTAGTCTGACCGAGACAAGACATCCTCGAGCCTGTTGTATACAATTACGACGCTATTTCTGAGGTGCATCATCAATGTGACATTGCGAGGGATGTAGAAAATGTTTTAGTGTGCATCGGAAACAATATACTGAGCCCCAGAAGAAGTTTGATACTGCAACTATCAACACGCTAGTGTGCCAGAGAAAAGACTACAAGGAGCCTTTTGTATTAAACCACGACGCAATTTCTGTGTTGCATCGTCAATATTACTGTGCGAGGGATAGAGAAAAAGTGTTGGTCTGGATCGGAAATAAAATACTGAGCTCCCAGCAGCAGTTTTATACTGTGACCATCTCGACGGTAGTCTGACCGAGACAAGACCTCCTCGAGCCTGTTGTATACAATTACGACGCAATTTCTGTGTTGCATCATCAATGTGACATTGCGTGGGATGGAGAAAATGTGTTAGTGTGTATCAGAAACAATATACTCCCAGTAGGAGTTTTATACTGCAACTATCAACACGCTAGTGTGCCAGAGAAAAGACTACATGGAGCCTTTTGTATTAAACCACGACGCAATTTCTGTGTTGCATCGTCAATATTACTGTGCGAGGGATTGAGAAAAAGTGTTGGTCTTGATCGGAAGCAAAATACTGAGCTCCCAGCAGGAGTTTTATACTGTGACCATCTCGACGGTAGTCTGACCGAGACAAGACCTCCTCGAGCCTGTTGTATACAATTACGACGCAATTTCTGTGTTGCACCATCAATGTGACATTGCGAGGGATGGAGAAAATGTGTTAGTGTGCATCGGAAACAATATACTGAGCCCCAGAATGAGTTTTATACTGCAACTATCAACACGCTAGTGTGCCAGAGAAAAGACTACATGGAGCCTTTTGTATTAAACCACGACGCAATTTCTGTGTTGCATCGTCAATATCACTGTGCGAGGGATACAGAAAAAGTGTTGGTCTGGATCGGAAACAAAATACTGAGCTCCCAGCAGGAGTTTTATACTGTGACCATCTCGACGGTAGTCTGACCGAGACAAGACCTCCTCGAGCCTGTTGTATACAATTACGACGCAATTTCTGTGTTGCATCATCAATGTGACATTGCGAGGGAAGGAGGAAATGTGTTAGTGTGCATCGGAAACAATATACTGAGCCCCAGAAGGAGTTTTATACTGCAACTATCAACACGCTAGTGTGCCAGAGAAAAGACTACATGGAGCCTTTTGTATTAAACCACGACGCAATTTCTGTGTTGCATCGTCAATATTACTGTGCGAGGGATAGAGAAAAAGTGTTGGTCTGGATCGGAAACAAAATACTGAGCTCCCAGCAGGAGTTTTATACTGTGACCATCTCGGCGGTAGTCTGACCGAGACAAGACCTCCTCTAGCCTGTTGGATACAATTACGACACAATTTCTGTGTTGCATCATCAATGTGACATTGCGAGGGATGGAGAAAATGTGTTAGTGTGCATCAGAAACAATATACTGAGCCCCAGAAGGAGTTTTATACTGCAACTATAAACACGCTAGTGTGCCAGAGAAAAGACTACATGGGGCCTTTTGTATTCAACCACGACGCAATTTCTGTGTTGCATCGTCAATATTACTGTGCGAGGGATAGAGAAAAAGTGTTGGTCTGGATCGGAAACAAAATACTGAGCTCCCAGCAGGAGTTTTATACTGTGACCATCTCGACGGTAGTCTGACCGAGACAAGACCACCTCGAGCCTGTTGTATACAATTACGACGCAATTTCTGTGTTGCATCATCAATGTGACATTGCGAGGGATGGAGAAAATGTGTTAGTGTGCATCAGAAACAATATACTGAGCCCCAGAAGGAGTTTTATACTGCAACTATCAACACGCTAGTGTGCCAGAGAAAAGACTACATGGAGCCTTTTGTATTAAACCACGACGCAATTTCTGTGTTGCATCGTCAATATTACTGTGCGAGGGTGTAGAGAGAAAGTGTTGGTCTGGATCGGAAACAAAATACTGAGCTCCCAGCAGGAGTTTTATACTGTGACCATCTCGACGGTAGTCTGACCGAGACAAGACCTCCTGGAGCCTGTTGGATACAATTACGACGCAATTTGTGTGTTGCATCATCAATGTGACATTGCGAGGGATGTAGAAAATGTGTTAGTGTGCATTGGAAACAATATACTGAGCCCCAGAAGGAGTTTTATACTGCAATTATCAACACGCTAGTGTGCCAGAGAAAAGACTACATGGAGCCTTTTGTATTAAACCACGTCGCAATTTCTGTGTTGCATCGTCAATATTACTGTGCGAGGGATAGAGAAAAAATGTTGGTCTGGATCGGAAACAAAATACTGAGCTCCCAGCAGGAGTTTTATACTGTGACCATCTCGACGGTAGTCTGACCGAGACAAGACCTCCTGGAGCCTGTTGGATACAATTACGACGCAATTTGTGTGTTGCATCATCAATGTGACATTGCGAGGGATGTAGAAAATGTGTTAGTGTGGATTGGAAACAATATACTGAGCCCCAGAAGGAGTTTTATACTGCAATTATCAACACGCTAGTGTGCCAGAGAAAAGACTACATGGAGCCTTTTGTATTAAACCACGACGCAATTTCGTCAATATTACTGTGCGAGGGATAGAGAAAAAGTGTTGGTCTGGATCGGAAAAAAAATACTGAGCTCCCAGCAGGAGTTTTATACTGTGACCATCTCGACGGTAGTCTGACCGAGACAAGACCACCTCGAGCCTGTTGTATACAATTACGACGCAATTTCTATGTTGCATCGTCAATATTACTGGGCGAGGGATAGAGAAAAAGTGTTGGTCTGGATCGAAAACAAAATACTGAGCTCCCAGCAGGATTTTTATAATGTTACCATTGCTTCGCTAGCAGCCAAAGACAGGTCCTCATGGAGACTGTTGTATTCAATCACGACGCAAATTCTGTGTAGCATCGTCAATACGGCTCTGCGAGGGATAGGGAAAATATGTTGGAGTGCATCCCAAACAAAATCCCAAGCTCCCAGCAGGAGTTTTATACTGTTACCATCGCCTCGCTACCACGACAGAGACAGGTGGTCCTCATGGAGACTGTTGTATTCAACACGACGAAATTTCTTTGGTGCATCGTCAATATGAATGTGCAGGGGGTTGACAAATTCTGTTGGTGTGCATCGGATACCAAATACTGACTCCCAGGAGGAGTTTTATACTGTGACCATCAACACGATAGTCTGCCAGAGATAAGACCACATTGAACCTGTTGTATCAATTCTCCATGCAATTTCAATGTTGCATAGTGAATGTGACTATGCGAGGGATAGAGAAAAAATATTGGTGTGCACCGGAAACAAAATACTGAGCTCCCTGCAGCAGTTTTATACTGTGACCATCTCGACGGTAGTCTGACCGAGACAAGACCTCCTCGAGCCTGTTGTATACAATTACGACGCAATTTCTGTGTGGCATCTTCAATGTGACATTGCGAGGGATGGAGAAAATGTGTCAGTGTGCATCGGAAACAATATACTGAGCCCCAGAAGGAGTTTTATACTGCAACTATCAACACGCTAGTGTGCCAGAGAAAAGACTACATGGACCTTTTATATTAAACCACGACGCAATTTCTGTGTTGCATCGTCAATATTACTGTGCGAGGGATAGAGAAAAAGTGTTGGTCTGGATCGGAAAGAAAATACTGAGCTCCCAGCAGGAGTTTTATACTGTGACCATCTCGACGGTAGTCTGACCGAGACAAGACCTCCTGGAGCCTGTTGGATACAATTACGACGCAATTTGTGTGTTGCATCATCAATGTGACATTGCGAGGGATGTAGAAAATGTGTTAGTGTGCATTGGAAACAATATACTGAGCCCCAGAAGGAGTTTTATACTGCAATTATCAACACGCTAGTGTGCCAGTGAAAAGACTACATGGAGCCTTTTGTATTAAACCACGACGCAATTTCTGTGTTGCATCGTCAATATTACTGTGCGAGGGATAGAGAAAAAGTGTTGGTCTGGATCGGAAACAAAATACTGAGCTCCCAGCAGGAGTTTTGTACTGTGACCATCTCGACGGTAGTCTGACCGAGACAAGACCTCCTGGAGCCTGTTGGATACAATTTCGACGCAATTTGTGTGTTGCATCATCAATGTGACATTGCGAGGGATGTAGAAAATGTGTTAGTGTGCATTGGAAACAATATACTGAGCCCCAGAAGGAGTTTTATACTGCAATTATCAACACGCTAGTGTGCCAGAGAAAAGACTACATGGAGCCTTTTGTATTAAACCACGACGCAATTTCTGTGTTGCATCGTCAATATCACTGTGCGAGGGATAGAGAAAAAGTGTTGGTCTGGATCGGAAAAAAAATACTGAGCTCCCAGCAGGAGTTTTATACTGTGACCATCTCGACGGTAGTCTGACCGAGACAAGACCACCTCGAGCCTGTTGTATACAATTACGACGCAATTTCTATGTTGCATCGTCAATATTACTGGGCGAGGGATAGAGAAAAAGTGTTGGTCTGGATCGAAAACAAAATACTGAGCTCCCAGCAGGATTTTTATAATGTTACCATTGCTTCGCTAGCAGCCAAAGACAGGTCCTCATGGAGACTGTTGTATTCAATCACGACGCAAATTCTGTGTAGCATCGTCAATACGGCTCTGCGAGGGATAGGGAAAATATGTTGGAGTGCATCCCAAACAAAATCCCAAGCTCCCAGCAGGAGTTTTATACTGTTACCATCGCCTCGCTACCACGACAGAGACAGGTGGTCCTCATGGAGACTGTTGTATTCAACACGACGAAATTTCTTTGGTGCATCGTCAATATGAATGTGCAGGGGGTTGACAAATTCTGTTGGTGTGCATCGGATACCAAATACTGACTCCCAGGAGGAGTTTTATACTGTGACCATCAACACGATAGTCTGCCAGAGATAAGACCACATTGAACCTGTTGTATCAATTCTCCATGCAATTTCAATGTTGCATAGTGAATGTGACTATGCGAGGGATAGAGAAAAAATATTGGTGTGCACCGGAAACAAAATACTGAGCTCCCTGCAGCAGTTTTATACTGTGACCATCTCGACGGTAGTCTGACCGAGACAAGACCTCCTCGAGCCTGTTGTATACAATTACGACGCAATTTCTGTGTGGCATCTTCAATGTGACATTGCGAGGGATGGAGAAAATGTGTCAGTGTGCATCGGAAACAATATACTGAGCCCCAGAAGGAGTTTTATACTGCAACTATCAACACGCTAGTGTGCCAGAGAAAAGACTACATGGACCTTTTGTATTAAACCACGACGCAATTTCTGTGTTGCATCGTCAATATTACTGTGCGAGGGATAGAGAAAAAGTGTTGGTCTGGATCGGAAAGAAAATACTGAGCTCCCAACAGGAGTTTTATACTGTGACCATCTCGACGGTAGTCTGACCGAGACAAGACCTCCTCGAGCCTGTTGTATACAATTACGGCGCAATTTCTGTGTTGCATCATCAATGTGACATTGCGAGGGATGGAGAAAATGTGTTAGTGTGCATCGGAAACAATATACTGAGCCCCAGAAGGAGTTTTATACTGCAACTATCAACACGCTAGTGTGCCAGAGAAAAGAATACATGGAGCCTTTTGTATTAAACCACGACGCAATTTCTGTGTTGCATCGTCAATATTACTGTGCGAGGGATAGAGAAAAAGTGTTGGTCTGGATCGGAAACAAAATACTGAGCTCCCAGCAGGAGTTTTATACCGTGACCATCTCGACGGTAGTCTGACCGAGACAAGACCTCCTCGAGCCTGTTGTATACAATTACGACGCAATTTCTGTGTTGCATCATCAATGTGACATTGCGAGGGATGGAGAAAATGCGTTAGTGTGCATCGGAAACAATATACTGAGCCCCAGAAGGAGTTTTATACTGCAACTATCAACACGCTAGTGTGCCAGAGAAAAAAATACATGGAGCCTTTTGTATTAAACCACGACGCAATTTCTGTGTTGCATCGTCAATATTACTGTGCGAGGGATAGAGAAAAAGTGTTGGTCTGGATCGGAAACAAAATACTGAGCTCCCAGCAGGAGTTTTATACTGTGACCATCTCGACGGTAGTCTGACCGAGACAAGACCTCCTCGAGCCCGTTGTATACAATTACGACGCAATTTCTGAGTTGCATCATCAATGTGACATTGCGAGGGATGGAGAAAATGTGTTAGTGTGCATCGGAAACAATATACTGAGCCCCAGAAGGAGTTTTATACTGCAACTATCAACACGCTAGTGTGCCAGAGAAAAGACTACATGGAGCCTTTTGTATTAAACCACGACGCAATTTCTGTGTTGCATCGTCAATATTACTGTGCGAGAGATAGAGAAAAAGTGTTGGTCTGGATCGGAAACAAAATACTGAGCTCGCAGCAGGAGTTTTATACTGTGACCATCTCGACGGTAGTCTGACCGAGACAAGAACACCTCGAGCCTGTTGTATACAATTACGACGCAATTTCTGTGTTGCATCATCAATGTGACATTGCGAGGGATGGAGAAAATGTGTTAGTGTGCATCGGAAACAATATACTGAGCCCCAGAAGGAGTTTTATACTGCAATTATCAACACGCTAGTGTGCCAGAGAAAAGACTACATGGAGCCTTTTGTATTAAACCACGACGCAATTTCTATGTTGCATCGTCAATATTACTGTGCGAGGGATAGAGAAAAAGTGTTGGTCTGGATCGGAAACAAAATACTGAGCTCCCAGCAGGAGTTTTATACTGTGACCATCTCGACGGTAGTCTGACCGAGACGAGACCACCTCGAGTCTGTTGTATACAATTACGACGCAATTTCTATGTTGCATCGTCAATATTACTGTGCGAGGGATAGAGAAAAAGTGTTGGTCTGGATCGAAAACAAAATACTGAGCTCCCAGCAGGATTTTTATAATGTTACCATTGCTTCGCTAGCAGCCAAAGACAGGTCCTCATGGAGACTGTTGTATTCAATCACGACGCAAATTCTGTGTAGCATCGTCAATACGGCTCTGCGAGGGATAGGGAAAATATGTTGGTGTGCATCGCAAACAAAATCCCAAGCTCCCAGCAGGAGTTTTATACTGTTACCATCGCCGCGCTACCACGACAGAGACAGGTGGTCCTCATGGAGACTGTTGTATTCAACACGACGAAATTTCTTTGGTGCATCGTCAATATGAATGTGCAGGGGGTTGACAAATTCTGTTGGTGTGCATCGGATACCAAATACTGACTCCCAGGAGGAGTTTTATACTGTGACCATCAACACGATAGTCTGCCAGAGATAAGACCACATTGAACCTGTTGTATCAATTCTCCATGCAATTTCAATGTTGCATAGTGAATGTGACTATGCGAGGGATAGAGAAAAAATGTTGGTGTGCTCCGGAAACAAAATACTGAGCTCCCTGCAGGAGTTTTATACTGTGACCATCTCGACGGTAGTCTGACCGAGACAAGACCTCCTCGAGCCTGTTGTATACAATTACGACGCAATTTCTGTGTGGCATCTTCAATGTGACATTGCGAGGGATGGAGAAAATGTGTCAGTGTGCATCGGAAACAATATACTGAGCCCCAGAAGGAGTTTTATACTGCAACTATCAACACGCTAGTGTGCCAGAGAAAAGACTACATGGAGCCTTTTGTATTAAACCAAGAGGCAATTTCTGTGTTGCATCGTCAATATTACTGTGCGAGGGATAGAGAAAAAGTGTTGGTCTGGATCGGAAACAAAATACTGAGCTCCCAGCAGGAGTTTTATACTGTGACCATCTCGACGGTAGTCTGACCGAGACAAGACCTCCTCGAGCCTGTTGTATACAATTACGACGCAATTTCTGTGTTGCATCATCAATGTGACATTGCGAGGGATGGAGAAAATGTGTTAGTGTGCATCGGAAACAATATACTGAGCCCCAGAAGGAGTTTTATACTGCAACTATCAACACGCTAGTGTGCCAGAGAAAAGACTACATGGAGCCTTTTGTATTAAACCACGACGCAATTTCTGTGTTGCATCGTCAATATTACTGTGCGAGGGATAGAGAAAAAGTGTTGGTCTGGATCGGAAACAAAATACTGAGCTCCCAGCAGGAGTTTTATACTGTGACCATCTCGACGGTAACCGGACCGAGACAAGACCTCCTCGAGACTGTTGTATACAATTACGACGCAATTTGTGTGTTGCAACATCAATGTGACATTGCGAGGGATGGAGAAAATGTGTTAGTGTGCATCGGAAACAATATACTGAGCCCCAGAAGGAGGTTTATACTGCAACTATCAACACGCTAGTGTGCCAGAGAAAAGACTACATGGAGCCTTTTGTATTAAACCACGACGCAATTTCTGTGTTGCATCGTCAATATTACTGTGCGAGGGATAGAGAAAAAGTGTTGGTCTGGATTGGAAACAAAATACTGAGCTCCCAGCAGGAGTTTTATACTGTGACTATCTCGACGGTAGTCTGACCGAGACAAGACCTCCTCGAGCCTGTTGTATACAATTACGACGCAATTTCTGTGTGGCATCTTCAATGTGACATTGCGAGGGATGGAGAAAATGTGTTAGTGTGCATCGGAAACAATATACTGAGCCCCAGAAGGAGTTTTATACTGCAACTATCAACACGCTAGTGTGCCAGAGAAAAGACTACATGGAGCCTTTTGTATTAAACCACGACGCAATTTCTGTGTTGCATCGTCAATATTACTGTGCGAGGGATAGAGAAAAAGTGTTGGTCTGGATTGGAAACAAAATACTGAGCTCCCAGCAGGAGTTTTATACTGTGACCATCTCGACGGTAGTCTGACCGAGACAAGACCTCCTCGAGCCTGTTGTATACAATTACGACGCAATTTCTTTGTGGCATCTTCAATGTGACATTGCGAGGGATGGAGAAAATGTGTTAGTGTGCATCAAAACAATATACTGAGCCCCAGAAGGAGTTTTATACTGCAACTATCAACACGCTAGTGTGCCAGAGAAAAGACTACATGGAGCCTTTTGTATTAAACCACGACGCAATTTCTGTGTTGCATCGTCAATATTACTGTGCGAGGGATAGAGAAAAAGTGTTGGTCTGGATCGGAAACAAAATACTGAGCTCCCAGCAGGAGTTTTATACTGTGACCATCTCGACGGTAGTCTGACCGAGACAAGACCTCCTCGAGCCTGTTGTATACAATTACGACGCAATTTCTGTGTTGCATCATCAATGTGACATTGCGAGGGATGGAGAAAATGTGTTAGTGTGCATCGGAAACAATATACTGAGCCCCAGCAGGAGTTTTATACTGCAACTATCAACACGCTATTGTGCCAGAGAAAAGACTACATGGAGCCTTTTGTATTAAACCACGTCGCAATTTCTGTGTTGCATCGTCAATATTACTGTGCGAGGGATAGAGAAAAAGTGTTGGTCTGGATCGGAAACAAAATACTGAGCTCCCAGCAGGAGTTTTATACTGTGACCATCTCGACGGTAACTGGACCGAGACAAGACCTCCTCGAGACTGTTGTATACAATTACGACGCAATTTCTGTGTTGCAACATCAATGTGACATTGCGAGGGATGGAGAAAATGTGTTAGTGTGCATCGGAAACAATATACTGAGCCCCAGAAGGAGTTTTATACTGCAACTATCAACACGCTAGTGTGCCAGAGAAAAGACTACATGGACCTTTTGTATTAAACCACGACGCAATTTCTGTGTTGCATCGTCAATATTACTGTGCGAGGGATAGAGAAAAAGTGTTGGTCTGGATCGGAAACAAAATACTGAGCTCCCAGCAGGAGTTTTATACTGTGACCATCTCGACGGTAGTCTGACCGAGACAAGACCTCCTCGAGCCTGTTGTATACAATTACGACGCAATTTCTGTGTTGCATCATCAATGTGACATTGCGAGGGATGGAGAAAATGTGTTAGTGTGCATCGGAAACAATATACTGAGCCCCAGAAGGAGTTTTATACTGCAACTATCAACACGCTAGTGTGCCAGAGAAAAGACTACATGGAGCCTTTTGTATTAAACCACGACGCAATTTCTGTGTTGCATCGTCAATATTACTGTGCGAGGGATAGAGAAAAAGTGTTGGTCTGGATCGGAAACAAAATACTGAGCTCCCAGCAGGAGTTTTATACTGTGACCATCTCGACGGTAGTCTGACCGAGACAAGACCTCCTCGAGCCTGTTGTATACAATTACGACGCAATTTCTGTGTTGCATCATCAATGTGACATTGCGAGGGATGGAGAAAATGTGTTAGTGTGCATCGGAAACAATATACTGAGCCCCAGAAGGAGTTTTATACTGCAACTATCAACACGCTAGTGTGCCAGAGAAAAGTCTACATGGAGCCTTTTGTATTAAACCACGACGCAATTTCTGTGTTGCATCGTCAATATTACTGTGCGAGGGATAGAGAAAAAGTGTTGGTCTGGATCGGAAACAAAATACTGAGCTCCCAGCAGGAGTTTTATAATGTGACCATCTCGACGGTAGTCTGACCGAGACAAGACCTCCTCGAGCCTGTTGTATACCATTACGACGCAATTTCTGTGTTGCATCATCAATGTGACATTGCGAGGGATGGAGAAAATGTGTTAGTGTGCATCGGAAACAATATACTGAGCCCCAGAATGAGTTTTATACTGCAACTATCAACACGCTAGTGTGCCACAGAAAAGACTACATGGAGCCTTTTGTATAAAACCACGACGCAATTTCTGTGTTGCATCGTCAATATTACTGTGCAAGGGATAGAGAAAAAGTGTTGGTCTGGATCGGAAACAAAATACTGAGCTCCCAGCAGGAGTTTTATACTGTGACCATCTCGACGGTAGTCTGACCGAGACAAGACCTCCTCGAGCCTGTTGTATACAATTACGACGCAATTTCTGTGTTGCATCATCAATGTGACATTGCGAGGGATGGAGAAAATGTGTTAGTGTGCATCGGAAACAATATACTGAGCCCCAGAAGGAGTTTTATACTGCAACTATCAACACGCTAGTGTGCCAGAGAAAAGACTACATGGAGCCTTTTGTATTAAACCAGGACGCAATTTCTGTGTTGCATCGTCAATATTACTGTGCGAGGGATAGAGAAAAAGTGTTGGTCTGGATCGGAATCAAAATACTGAACTCCCAGCAGGTGTTTTATATTGTGACCATCTCGACGGTAGTCTGACCGACACAAGACCTCCTCGAGCCTGTTGTATACAATTACGACGCAATTTCTGTGTTCATCATCTATGTGAGATTGCGGGGGATGGAGAAAATGTGTTAGTGTGCATCGGAAACAATATACTGAGCCCCAGAAGGAGTTTTATACTGCAACTATCAACACGCTAGTGTGCCAGAGAAAAGACTACATGGAGCCTTTTGTATTAAACCACAACGCAATTTCTGTGTTGCATCGTCAATATTACTGTGCGAGGGATAGAGAAAAAGTGTTGGTCTGGATCGGAAACAAATTACTGAGCTCCCAGCAGGAGTTTTATACTGTGACCATCTCGACGGTAGTCTGCCCGAGACAAGACCTCCTCGAGACTGTTGTATACAATTACGACGCAATTTCTGTGTTGCAACATCAATGTGACATTGCGAGGGATGGAGAAAATGTGTTAGTGTGCATCGGAAACAATATACTGAGCCCCAGAAGGAGTTTTATACTGCAACTATCAACACGCTAGTGTGCCAGAGAAAAGACTACATGGACCTTTTGTATTAAACCACGACTCAATTTCGGTGTTGCATCGTCAATATTACTGTGCGAGGGATAGAGAAAAAGTGTTGGTCTGGATCGGAAACAAAATACTGAGCTCCCAGCAGGAGTTTTATACTGTGACCATCTCGACGGTAGTCTGACCGAGACAAGACCTCCTCGAGCCTGTTGTATACAATTACGACGCAATTTCTGTGTGGCATCTTCAATGTGACATTGCGAGGGATGGAGAAAATTGTTAGTGTGCATCAGAAACAATATACTGAGCCCCAGAAGGAGTTTTATACTGCAACTATCAACACGCTAGTGTGCTAGAGAAAAGACTACATGGAGCCTTTTGTATTAAACCACGACGCAATTTCTGTGTTGCATCGTCAATATTACTGTGCGAGGGATAGAGAAAAAGTGTTGGTCTGGATCGGAAACAAAATACTGAGCTCCCAGCAGGAGTTTTATACTGTGACCATCTCGACGGTAGTCTGACCGAGACAAGACCTCCTCGAGCCTGTTGTATACAATTACGACGCAATTTCTGTGTTGCATCATCAATGTGACATTGCGAGGGATGGAGAAAATGTGTTAGTGTGCATCGGAAATAATATACTGAGCCCCAGAATGAGTTTTATACTGCAACTATCAACACGCTAGTGTGCCAGAGGAAAGACTACATGGAGCCTTTTGTATTAAACCACGAAGCAATTTCTGTGTTGCATCGTCAATATTACTGTGCGAGGGATAGAGAAAAAGTGTTGGTCTGGATCGGAAACAAAATACTGAGCTCCCAGCAGGAGTTTTATACTGTGACCATCTCGACGGTAGTCTGACCGAGACAAGACCACCTCGAGCCTGTTGTATACAATTACGACGCAATTTCTATGTTGCATTGTCAATATTACTGTGCGATGGATAGAGAAAAAGTGTTGGTCTGGATCGCAAACAAAATCCCAAGCTCCCAGCAGGAGTTTTATACTGTTACCATCGCCTCGCTACCACGACAGAGACAGGTGGTCCTCATGGAGACTGTTGTATTCAACACGACGAAATTTCTTTCTTGCATCGTCAATATGAATGTGCAGGGGGTTGACAAATTCTGTTGGTGTGCATCGGATACCAAATACTGACTCCCAGGAGGAGTTTTATACTGTGACCATCAACACGATAGTCTGCCAGAGATAAGACCACATTGAACCTGTTGTATCAATTCTCCATGCAATTTCAATGTTGCATAGTGAATGTGACTATGCGAGGGATAGAGAAAAAATGTTGGTGTGCACCGGAAACAAAATACGAGCTCCCTGCAGGAGTTTTATACTGTGACCATCTCGACGGTAGTCTGACCGAGACAAGACCTCCTCGAGCCTGTTGTATACAATTACGACGCAATTTCTGTGTGGCATCTTCAATGTGACATTGCGAGGGATGGAGAAAATGTGTCAGTGTGCATCGGAAACAATATACTGAGCCCCAGAAGGAGTTTTATACTGCAACTATCAACACGCTAGTGTGCCAGAGAAAAGACTACATGGAGCCTTTTGTATTAAACCACGACGCAATTTCTGTGTTGCATAGTCAATATTAATGTGCGAGGGATAGAGAAAAAGTGTTGGTCCCGATCGCAAACAAAATACTGAGCTCCCAGCAGGAGTTTTATACTGTGACCATCTCGACGGTAGTCTGACCGAGACAAGACCTCCTCGAGCCTGTTGTATAGAATTACGACGCAATTTCTGTGTTGCATCATCAATGTGACATTGCGTGGATGTAGAAAATGTGTTAGTGTGCATCGGAAACAATATACTGAGCCCCAGAAGGAGTTTTATACTGCAACTATCAACACGCTAGTGTGCCAGAGAAAAGACTACATGGAGCCTTTTGTATTAAACCACGACGCAATTTCCGTGTTGCATCGTCGATATTACTGTGCGAGGGATAGAGAAAAAGTGTTGGTCTGGATCGGAAACAAAATACTGAGCTCCCAGCAGGTGTTTTATATTGTGACCATCTCGACGGTAGTCTGACCGAGACAAGACCTCCTCGAGCCTGTTGTATACAATTACGACGCAATTTCTCTGTGGCATCTTCAATGTGACATTGCGAGGGATGGAGAAAATGTGTTAGTGTGCATCGGAAACAATATACTGAGCCCCAGAAGGAGTTTTATACTGCAACTATCAACACGCTAGTGTGCCAGAGAAAAGACTACATGGAGCCTTTTGTATTAAACCACGACGCAATTTCTGTGTTGCATCGTCAATATTACTGTGCGAGGGATAGAGAAAAAGAGTTGGTCTGGATCGGAAACAAAATACTGAGCTCCCAGCAGGAGTTTTATACTGTGACCATCTCGACGGTAGCCGGACCGAGACAAGACCTCCTCGAGCCTGTTGTATACAATTACGACGCAATTTCTGTGTTGCATCATCAATGTGACGTTGCGAGGGATGGAGAAAATGTGTTAGTGTGCATCGGAAACAATATACTGAGCCCCAGAAGGAGTTTTATACTGCAACTATCAACACGCTAGTGTGCCAGAGAAAAGACTACACGGACCTTTTGTATTAAACCACGACGCAATTTCTGTGTTGCATCGTCAATATTACTGTGCGAGGGATAGAGAAAAAGTGTTGGTCTGGATCGGAAACAAAATACTGAGCTCCCAGCAGGAGTTTTATACTGTGACCATCTCGATGGTAGTCTGACCGAGACAAGACCTCCTCGAGCCTGTTGTATACAATTACGACGCAATTTCTGTGTGGCATCATCAATGTGACATTGCGAGGGATGGAGAAAATGTGTTAGTGTGCATCGGAAACAATATACTGATCCCCAGAAGGAGTTTTATACTGCAACTATCAACACGCTAGTGTGCCAGAGGAAAGACTACATGGAGCCTTTTGTATTAAACCACGACGCAATTTCTGTGTTGCATCGTCAATATTACTGTGCGAGGGATAGAGAAAAAGTGTTGGTCTGGATCGGAAACAAAATACTGAGCTCCCAGCAGGAGTTTTATACTGTGACCATCTCGACGGTAGTCTGACCGAGAGAAAACCTCCTCGAGCCTGTTGTATACAATTACGACGCAATTTCTGTGTTGCATCATCAATGTGACATTGCGAGGGATGGAGAAAATGTGTTAGTGTGCATCGGAAACAATATACTGAGCCCCAGAAGGAGTTTTATACTGCAACTATCAACACGCTAGTGTGCCAGAGAAAAGACTACATGGAGCCTTTTGTATTAAACCACGACGCAATTTCTGTGTTGCATCGTCAATATTACTCTGCGAGGGATAGAGAAAAAGTGTTGGTCTGGATCGGAAACAAAATACTGAGCTCCCAGCAGGTGTTTTATACTGTGACCATCTCGACGGTAGTCTGACCGAGACAAGACCTCCTCGAGCCTGTTGTATACAATTACGATGCAATTTCTGTGTTGCATCATCAATGTGACATTGCGAGGGATGGAGAAAATGTGTTAGTGTGCATCGGAAACAATATACTGAGCCCCAGAAGGAGTTTTATACTGCAGCTATCAACACGCTAGTGTGCCAGAGAAAAGACTACATGGAGCCTTTTGTATTAAATCACGACACAATTTCTGTGTTGCATCGTCAATATTACTGTGCGAGGGATAGAGAAAAAATGTTGGTCTGGATCGGAAACAAAATACTGAGCTCCCAGCAGGAGTTTTATACTGTGACCATCTCGACGGTAGTCTGACCGAGACAAGACCTCCTCGAGCCTGTTGTATACAATTACGACGCAATTTCTGTGTTGCATCATCAATGTGACATTGCGAGGGATGGAGAAAATGTGTTAGTGTGCATCGGAACCAATATACTGAGCCCCAGAAGGAGTTTTATACTGCTACTATCAACACGCTAGTGTGCCAGAGAAAAGAATTTATGGAGCCTTTTGTATTAAACCACGACACAATTTCTGTGTTGCATCGTCAATATTACTATGCGAGGGATAGAGAAAAAGTGTCGGTCTGGATCGAAAGCAAAATACTAAGCTCCCAGCAGGATTTTTATAATGTTACCATTGCTTCGCTAGCAGCCAAAGACAGGTCCTCATGGAGACTGTTGTATTCAATCACGACGCAAATTCTGTGTAGCATCGTCAATACGGCTCTGCGAGGGATAGGGAAAATATGTTGGTGTGCATCGCAAACAAAATCCCAAGCTCCCAGCAGGAGTTTTATACTGTTACCATCGCCTCGCTACCACGACAGAGACAGGTGGTCCTCATGGAGACTGTTGTATTCAACACGACGAAATTTCTTTGGTGCATCGTCAATATGAATGTGCAGGGGGTTGACAAATTCTGTTGGTGTGCATCGGATACCAAATACTGACTCCCAGGAGGAGTTTTATACTGTGACCATCAACACGACAGTCTGCCAGAGATATGACCACATTGAACCTGTCGTATCAATTCTCCATGCAGTTTCAATGTTGCATAGTGAATGTGACAATGCGAGGGATAGAGAAAAAATTTTGGTGTGCACCGGAAACAAAATACTGAGCTCCCTGCAGGAGTTTTATGCTGTGACCATCTCGACGGTAGTCTGACCTAGACAAGACCTCCTCGAGCCTGTTGTATACAATTACGACGCAATTTCTGTGTTGCATCATCAATGTCACATTGCGAGGGATGGAGAAAATGTGTTAGTGTGCATCGGAACCAATATACTGAGCCCCAGAAGGAGTGTTATACTGCTACTATTAACACGCTAGTGTGCCAGAGAAAAGACTACATGGAGCCTTTTGTATTAAACCACGAAGCAATTTCTGTGTTGCATCGTCAATATTACTGTGCGAGGGATAGAGAAAAAGTGTTGGTCTGGATCGGAAACAAAATACTGAGCTCCCAGCAGGAGTTTTATACTGTGACCATCTCGACGGTAGTCTGACCGAGACAAGACCACCTCGAGCCTGTTGTATACAATTACGACGCAATTTCTATGTTGCATTGTCAATATTACTGTGCGATGGATAGAGAAAAAGTGTTGGTCTGGATCGCAAACAAAATCCCAAGCTCCCAGCAGGAGTTTTATACTGTTACCATCGCCTCGCTACCACGACAGAGACAGGTGGTCCTCATGGAGACTGTTGTATTCAACACGACGAAATTTCTTTCTTGCATCGTCAATATGAATGTGCAGGGGGTTGACAAATTCTGTTGGTGTGCATCGGATACCAAATACTGACTCCCAGGAGGAGTTTTATACTGTGACCATCAACACGATAGTCTGCCAGAGATAAGACCACATTGAACCTGTTGTATCAATTCTCCATGCAATTTCAATGTTGCATAGTGAATGTGACTATGCGAGGGATAGAGAAAAAATGTTGGTGTGCACCGGAAACAAAATACGAGCTCCCTGCAGGAGTTTTATACTGTGACCATCTCGACGGTAGTCTGACCGAGACAAGACCTCCTCGAGCCTGTTGTATACAATTACGACGCAATTTCTGTGTGGCATCTTCAATGTGACATTGCGAGGGATGGAGAAAATGTGTCAGTGTGCATCGGAAACAATATACTGAGCCCCAGAAGGAGTTTTATACTGCAACTATCAACACGCTAGTGTGCCAGAGAAAAGACTACATGGAGCCTTTTGTATTAAACCACGACGCAATTTCTGTGTTGCATAGTCAATATTAATGTGCGAGGGATAGAGAAAAAGTGTTGGTCCCGATCGCAAACAAAATACTGAGCTCCCAGCAGGAGTTTTATACTGTGACCATCTCGACGGTAGTCTGACCGAGACAAGACCTCCTCGAGCCTGTTGTATAGAATTACGACGCAATTTCTGTGTTGCATCATCAATGTGACATTGCGTGGATGTAGAAAATGTGTTAGTGTGCATCGGAAACAATATACTGAGCCCCAGAAGGAGTTTTATACTGCAACTATCAACACGCTAGTGTGCCAGAGAAAAGACTACATGGAGCCTTTTGTATTAAACCACGACGCAATTTCCGTGTTGCATCGTCGATATTACTGTGCGAGGGATAGAGAAAAAGTGTTGGTCTGGATCGGAAACAAAATACTGAGCTCCCAGCAGGTGTTTTATATTGTGACCATCTCGACGGTAGTCTGACCGAGACAAGACCTCCTCGAGCCTGTTGTATACAATTACGACGCAATTTCTCTGTGGCATCTTCAATGTGACATTGCGAGGGATGGAGAAAATGTGTTAGTGTGCATCGGAAACAATATACTGAGCCCCAGAAGGAGTTTTATACTGCAACTATCAACACGCTAGTGTGCCAGAGAAAAGACTACATGGAGCCTTTTGTATTAAACCACGACGCAATTTCTGTGTTGCATCGTCAATATTACTGTGCGAGGGATAGAGAAAAAGAGTTGGTCTGGATCGGAAACAAAATACTGAGCTCCCAGCAGGAGTTTTATACTGTGACCATCTCGACGGTAGCCGGACCGAGACAAGACCTCCTCGAGCCTGTTGTATACAATTACGACGCAATTTCTGTGTTGCATCATCAATGTGACGTTGCGAGGGATGGAGAAAATGTGTTAGTGTGCATCGGAAACAATATACTGAGCCCCAGAAGGAGTTTTATACTGCAACTATCAACACGCTAGTGTGCCAGAGAAAAGACTACACGGACCTTTTGTATTAAACCACGACGCAATTTCTGTGTTGCATCGTCAATATTACTGTGCGAGGGATAGAGAAAAAGTGTTGGTCTGGATCGGAAACAAAATACTGAGCTCCCAGCAGGAGTTTTATACTGTGACCATCTCGATGGTAGTCTGACCGAGACAAGACCTCCTCGAGCCTGTTGTATACAATTACGACGCAATTTCTGTGTGGCATCATCAATGTGACATTGCGAGGGATGGAGAAAATGTGTTAGTGTGCATCGGAAACAATATACTGATCCCCAGAAGGAGTTTTATACTGCAACTATCAACACGCTAGTGTGCCAGAGGAAAGACTACATGGAGCCTTTTGTATTAAACCACGACGCAATTTCTGTGTTGCATCGTCAATATTACTGTGCGAGGGATAGAGAAAAAGTGTTGGTCTGGATCGGAAACAAAATACTGAGCTCCCAGCAGGAGTTTTATACTGTGACCATCTCGACGGTAGTCTGACCGAGAGAAAACCTCCTCGAGCCTGTTGTATACAATTACGACGCAATTTCTGTGTTGCATCATCAATGTGACATTGCGAGGGATGGAGAAAATGTGTTAGTGTGCATCGGAAACAATATACTGAGCCCCAGAAGGAGTTTTATACTGCAACTATCAACACGCTAGTGTGCCAGAGAAAAGACTACATGGAGCCTTTTGTATTAAACCACGACGCAATTTCTGTGTTGCATCGTCAATATTACTCTGCGAGGGATAGAGAAAAAGTGTTGGTCTGGATCGGAAACAAAATACTGAGCTCCCAGCAGGTGTTTTATACTGTGACCATCTCGACGGTAGTCTGACCGAGACAAGACCTCCTCGAGCCTGTTGTATACAATTACGATGCAATTTCTGTGTTGCATCATCAATGTGACATTGCGAGGGATGGAGAAAATGTGTTAGTGTGCATCGGAAACAATATACTGAGCCCCAGAAGGAGTTTTATACTGCAGCTATCAACACGCTAGTGTGCCAGAGAAAAGACTACATGGAGCCTTTTGTATTAAATCACGACACAATTTCTGTGTTGCATCGTCAATATTACTGTGCGAGGGATAGAGAAAAAATGTTGGTCTGGATCGGAAACAAAATACTGAGCTCCCAGCAGGAGTTTTATACTGTGACCATCTCGACGGTAGTCTGACCGAGACAAGACCTCCTCGAGCCTGTTGTATACAATTACGACGCAATTTCTGTGTTGCATCATCAATGTGACATTGCGAGGGATGGAGAAAATGTGTTAGTGTGCATCGGAACCAATATACTGAGCCCCAGAAGGAGTTTTATACTGCTACTATCAACACGCTAGTGTGCCAGAGAAAAGACTTTATGGAGCCTTTTGTATTAAACCACGACACAATTTCTGTGTTGCATCGTCAATATTACTATGCGAGGGATAGAGAAAAAGTGTCGGTCTGGATCGAAAGCAAAATACTAAGCTCCCAGCAGGATTTTTATAATGTTACCATTGCTTCGCTAGCAGCCAAAGACAGGTCCTCATGGAGACTGTTGTATTCAATCACGACGCAAATTCTGTGTAGCATCGTCAATACGGCTCTGCGAGGGATAGGGAAAATATGTTGGTGTGCATCGCAAACAAAATCCCAAGCTCCCAGCAGGAGTTTTATACTGTTACCATCGCCTCGCTACCACGACAGAGACAGGTGGTCCTCATGGAGACTGTTGTATTCAACACGACGAAATTTCTTTGGTGCATCGTCAATATGAATGTGCAGGGGGTTGACAAATTCTGTTGGTGTGCATCGGATACCAAATACTGACTCCCAGGAGGAGTTTTATACTGTGACCATCAACACGACAGTCTGCCAGAGATATGACCACATTGAACCTGTCGTATCAATTCTCCATGCAGTTTCAATGTTGCATAGTGAATGTGACAATGCGAGGGATAGAGAAAAAATTTTGGTGTGCACCGGAAACAAAATACTGAGCTCCCTGCAGGAGTTTTATGCTGTGACCATCTCGACGGTAGTCTGACCTAGACAAGACCTCCTCGAGCCTGTTGTATACAATTACGACGCAATTTCTGTGTTGCATCATCAATGTCACATTGCGAGGGATGGAGAAAATGTGTTAGTGTGCATCGGAACCAATATACTGAGCCCCAGAAGGAGTGTTATACTGCTACTATTAACACGCTAGTGTGCCAGAGAAAAGACTACATGGAGCCTTTTGTATTAAACCACGACACAATTTCTGTGTTGCATCGTCAATATTACTGTGCGAGGGATAGAGAAAAAGTGTTGGTCTGGATCGAAAACAAAATACTGAGCTCCCAGCAGGATTTTTATAATGTGACCATTGCTTCGCTAGCAGCCAAAGACAGGTCCTCATGGAGACTGTTGTATTCAATCACGACGCAAATTCTGTGTAGCATCGTCAATACGGCTCTGCGAGGGATAGGGAAAATATGTTGGTGTGCATCGCAAACAAAATCCCAAGCTCCCAGCAGGAATTTTATACTGTTACCATCGCCTCGCTACCACGACAGAGACAGGTGGTCCTCATGGAGACTGTTGTATTCAACACGACGAAATTTCTTTGGTGCATCGTCAATATGAATGTGCAGGGGGTTGACAAATTCTGTTGGTGTGCATCGGATACCAAATACTGACTCCCAGGAGGAGTTTTATACTGTGACCATCAACACGATAGTCTGCCAGAGATAAGACCACATTGAATCTGTTGTATCAATTCTCCATGCAATTTCAATGTTGCATAGTGAATGTGACTATGCGAGGGATAGAGAAAAAATGTTGGTGTGCACCGGAAACAAAATACTGAGCTCCCTGCAGGAGTTTTATACTGTGACCATCTCGACGGTAGTCTGACCGAGACAAGACCTCCTCGAGCCTGTTGTATACAATTACGACGCAATTTCTGTGTGGCATCTTCAATGTGACATTGCGAGGGATGGAGAAAATGTGTTAGTGTGCATCGGAAACAATATACTGAGCCCCAGAAGGAGTTTTATACTGCAACTATCAACACGCTAGTGTGCCAGAGAAAAAAATACATGGAGCCTTTTGTATTAAACCACGACGCAATTTCTGTGTTGCATCGTCAATATTACTGTGCGAGGGATAGAGAAAAAGTGGTGGTCTGGATCGGAAACAAAATACTGAGCTCCCAGCAGGTGTTTTATACTGTGACCATCTCGACGGTAGGCTGACCGAGACAAGACCTCCTCGAGCCTGTTGTATACAATTACGATGCAATTTCTGTGTTGCATCATCAATGTGACATTGCGAGGGATGGAGAAAATGTGTTAGTGTGCATCGGAAACAATATACTGAGCCCCAGAAGGAGTTTTATACTGCAACTATCAACACGCTAGTGTGCCAGAGAAAAGACTACATGGAGCCTTTTGTATTAAACCACGACGCAATTTCTGTGTTGCATCGTCAATATTACTGTGCGAGGGATAGAGAAAAAGTGGTGGTCTGGATCGGAAACAAAATACTGAGCTCCCAGCAGGTGTTTTATACTGTGACCATCTCGACGGTAGGCTGACCGAGACAAGACCTCCTCGAGCCTGTTGTATACAATTACGATGCAATTTCTGTGTTGCATCATCAATGTGACATTGCGAGGGATGGAGAAAATGTGTTAGTGTGCATCGGAAACAATATACTGAGCCCCAGAAGGAGTTTTATACTGCAACTATCAACACGCTAGTGTGCCAGAGGAAAGACTACATGGAGCCTTTTGTATTAAACCACGACGCAATTTCTGTGTTGCATCGTCAATATTACTGTGCGAGGGATAGAGAAAAAGTGTTGGTCTGGATCGGAAACAAAATACTGAGCTCCCAGCAGGAGTTTTATACTGTGACCATCTCGACGGTAGTCTGACCGAGAGAAAACCTCCTCGAGCCTGTTGTATACAATTACGACGCAATTTCTGTGTTGCATCATCAATGTGACATTGCGAGGGATGGAGAAAATGTGTTAGTGTGCATCGGAAACAATATACTGAGCCCCAGAAGGAGTTTTATACTGCAACTATCAACACGCTAGTGTGCCAGAGAAAAGACTACATGGAGCCTTTTGTATTAAACCACGACGCAATTTCTGTGTTGCATCGTCAATATTACTCTGCGAGGGATAGAGAAAAAGTGTTGGTCTGGATCGGAAACAAAATACTGAGCTCCCAGCAGGTGTTTTATACTGTGACCATCTCGACGGTAGTCTGACCGAGACAAGACCTCCTCGAGCCTGTTGTATACAATTACGATGCAATTTCTGTGTTGCATCATCAATGTGACATTGCGAGGGATGGAGAAAATGTGTTAGTGTGCATCGGAAACAATATACTGAGCCCCAGAAGGAGTTTTATACTGCAGCTATCAACACGCTAGTGTGCCAGAGAAAAGACTACATGGAGCCTTTTGTATTAAATCACGACACAATTTCTGTGTTGCATCGTCAATATTACTGTGCGAGGGATAGAGAAAAAATGTTGGTCTGGATCGGAAACAAAATACTGAGCTCCCAGCAGGAGTTTTATACTGTGACCATCTCGACGGTAGTCTGACCGAGACAAGACCTCCTCGAGCCTGTTGTATACAATTACGACGCAATTTCTGTGTTGCATCATCAATGTGACATTGCGAGGGATGGAGAAAATGTGTTAGTGTGCATCGGAACCAATATACTGAGCCCCAGAAGGAGTTTTATACTGCTACTATCAACACGCTAGTGTGCCAGAGAAAAGACTTTATGGAGCCTTTTGTATTAAACCACGACACAATTTCTGTGTTGCATCGTCAATATTACTATGCGAGGGATAGAGAAAAAGTGTCGGTCTGGATCGAAAGCAAAATACTAAGCTCCCAGCAGGATTTTTATAATGTTACCATTGCTTCGCTAGCAGCCAAAGACAGGTCCTCATGGAGACTGTTGTATTCAATCACGACGCAAATTCTGTGTAGCATCGTCAATACGGCTCTGCGAGGGATAGGGAAAATATGTTGGTGTGCATCGCAAACAAAATCCCAAGCTCCCAGCAGGAGTTTTACACTGTTACCATCGCCTCGCTACCACGACAGAGACAGGTGGTCCTCATGGAGACTGTTGTATTCAACACGACGAAATTTATTTGTTGCATCGTCAATATGAATGTGCAGGGGGTTGACAAATTCTGTTGGTGTGCATCGGATACCAAATACTGACTCCCAGGAGGAGTTTTATACTGTGACCATCAACACGACAGTCTGCCAGAGATATGACCACATTGAACCTGTCGTATCAATTCTCCATGCAGTTTCAATGTTGCATAGTGAATGTGACAATGCGAGGGATAGAGAAAAAATTTTGGTGTGCACCGGAAACAAAATACTGAGCTCCCTGCAGGAGTTTTATGCTGTGACCATCTCGACGGTAGTCTGACCTAGACAAGACCTCCTCGAGCCTGTTGTATACAATTACGACGCAATTTCTGTGTTGCATCATCAATGTCACATTGCGAGGGATGGAGAAAATGTGTTAGTGTGCATCGGAACCAATATACTGAGCCCCTGAAGGAGTGTTATACTGCTACTATCAACACGCTAGTGTGCCAGAGAAAAGACTACATGGAGCCTTTTGTATTAAACCACGACACAATTTCTGTGTTGCATCGTCAATATTACTGTGCGAGGGATAGAGAAAAAGTGTTGGTCTGGATCGAAAACAAAATACTGAGCTCCCAGCAGGATTTTTATAATGTGACCATTGCTTCGCTAGCAGCCAAAGACAGGTCCTCATGGAGACTGTTGTATTCAATCACGACGCAAATTCTGTGTAGCATCGTCAATACGGCTCTGCGAGGGATAGGGAAAATATGTTGGTGTGCATCGCAAACAAAATCCCAAGCTCCCAGCAGGAATTTTATACTGTTACCATCGCCTCGCTACCACGACAGAGACAGGTGGTCCTCATGGAGACTGTTGTATTCAACACGACGAAATTTCTTTGGTGCATCGTCAATATGAATGTGCAGGGGGTTGACAAATTCTGTTGGTGTGCATCGGATACCAAATACTGACTCCCAGGAGGAGTTTTATACTGTGACCATCAACACGATAGTCTGCCAGAGATAAGACCACATTGAATCTGTTGTATCAATTCTCCATGCAATTTCAATGTTGCATAGTGAATGTGACTATGCGAGGGATAGAGAAAAAATGTTGGTGTGCACCGGAAACAAAATACTGAGCTCCCTGCAGGAGTTTTATACTGTGACCATCTCGACGGTAGTCTGACCGAGACAAGACCTCCTCGAGCCTGTTGTATACAATTACGACGCAATTTCTGTGTGGCATCTTCAATGTGACATTGCGAGGGATGGAGAAAATGTGTTAGTGTGCATCGGAAACAATATACTGAGCCCCAGAAGGAGTTTTATATTGCAACTATCAACACGCTAGTGTGCCAGAGAAAAAAATACATGGAGCCTTTTGTATTAAACCACGACGCAATTTCTGTGTTGCATCGTCAATATTACTGTGCGAGGGATAGAGAAAAAGTGGTGGTCTGGATCGGAAACAAAATACTGAGCTCCCAGCAGGTGTTTTATACTGTGACCATCTCGACGGTAGGCTGACCGAGACAAGACCTCCTCGAGCCTGTTGTATACAATTACGATGCAATTTCTGTGTTGCATCATCAATGTGACATTGCGAGGGATGGAGAAAATGTGTTAGTGTGCATCGGAAACAATATACTGAGCCCCAGAAGGAGTTTTATACTGCAACTATCAACACGCTAGTGTGCCAGAGAAAAGACTACATGGAGCCTTTTGTATTAAACCACGACGCAATTTCTGTGTTGCATCGTCAATATTACTGTGCGAGGGATAGAGAAAAAGTGGTGGTCTGGATCGGAAACAAAATACTGAGCTCCCAGCAGGTGTTTTATACTGTGACCATCTCGACGGTAGGCTGACCGAGACAAGACCTCCTCGAGCCTGTTGTATACAATTACGATGCAATTTCTGTGTTGCATCATCAATGTGACATTGCGAGGGATGGAGAAAATGTGTTAGTGTGCATCGGAAACAATATACTGAGCCCCAGAAGGAGTTTTATACTGCAACTATCAACACGCTAGTGTGCCAGAGGAAAGACTACATGGAGCCTTTTGTATTAAACCACGACGCAATTTCTGTGTTGCATCGTCAATATTACTGTGCGAGGGATAGAGAAAAAGTGTTGGTCTGGATCGGAAACAAAATACTGAGCTCCCAGCAGGAGTTTTATACTGTGACCATCTCGACGGTAGTCTGACCGAGAGAAAACCTCCTCGAGCCTGTTGTATACAATTACGACGCAATTTCTGTGTTGCATCATCAATGTGACATTGCGAGGGATGGAGAAAATGTGTTAGTGTGCATCGGAAACAATATACTGAGCCCCAGAAGGAGTTTTATACTGCAACTATCAACACGCTAGTGTGCCAGAGAAAACACTACATGGAGCCTTTTGTATTAAACCACGACGCAATTTCTGTGTTGCATCGTCAATATTACTCTGCGAGGGATAGAGAAAAAGTGTTGGTCTGGATCGGAAACAAAATACTGAGCTCCCAGCAGGTGTTTTATACTGTGACCATCTCGACGGTAGTCTGACCGAGACAAGACCTCCTCGAGCCTGTTGTATACAATTACGATGCAATTTCTGTGTTGCATCATCAATGTGACATTGCGAGGGATGGAGAAAATGTGTTAGTGTGCATCGGAAACAATATACTGAGCCCCAGAAGGAGTTTTATACTGCAGCTATCAACACGCTAGTGTGCCAGAGAAAAGACTACATGGAGCCTTTTGTATTAAATCACGACACAATTTCTGTGTTGCATCGTCAATATTACTGTGCGAGGGATAGAGAAAAAATGTTGGTCTGGATCGGAAACAAAATACTGAGCTCCCAGCAGGAGTTTTATACTGTGACCATCTCGACGGTAGTCTGACCGAGACAAGACCTCCTCGAGCCTGTTGTATACAATTACGACGCAATTTCTGTGTTGCATCATCAATGTGACATTGCGAGGGATGGAGAAAATGTGTTAGTGTGCATCGGAACCAATATACTGAGCCCCAGAAGGAGTTTTATACTGCTACTATCAACACGCTAGTGTGCCAGAGAAAAGACTTTATGGAGCCTTTTGTATTAAACCACGACACAATTTCTGTGTTGCATCGTCAATATTACTATGCGAGGGATAGAGAAAAAGTGTCGGTCTGGATCGAAAGCAAAATACTAAGCTCCCAGCAGGATTTTTATAATGTTACCATTGCTTCGCTAGCAGCCAAAGACAGGTCCTCATGGAGACTGTTGTATTCAATCACGACGCAAATTCTGTGTAGCATCGTCAATACGGCTCTGCGAGGGATAGGGAAAATATGTTGGTGTGCATCGCAAACAAAATCCCTAGCTCCCAGCAGGAGTTTTATACTGTTACCATCGCCTCGCTACCACGACAGAGACAGGTGGTCCTCATGGAGACTGTTGTATTCAACACGACGAAATTTCTTTGGTGCATCGTCAATATGAATGTGCAGGGGGTTGACAAATTCTGTTGGTGTGCATCGGATACCAAATACTGACTCCCAGGAGGAGTTTTATACTGTGACCATCAACACGACAGTCTGCCAGAGATATGACCACATTGAACCTGTCGTATCAATTCTCCATGCAGTTTCAATGTTGCATAGTGAATGTGACAATGCGAGGGATAGAGAAAAAATTTTGGTGTGCACCGGAAACAAAATACTGAGCTCCCTGCAGGAGTTTTATGCTGTGACCATCTCGACGGTAGTCTGACCTAGACAAGACCTCCTCGAGCCTGTTGTATACAATTATGACGCAATTTCTGTGTTGCATCATCAATGTCACATTGCGAGGGATGGAGAAAATGTGTTAGTGTGCATCGGAACCAATATACTGAGCCCCAGAAGGAGTGTTATACTGCTACTATCAACACGCTAGTGTGCCAGAGAAAAGACTACATGGAGCCTTTTGTATTAAACCACGACACAATTTCTGTGTTGCATCGTCAATATTACTGTGCGAGGGATAGAGAAAAAGTGTTGGTCTGGATCGAAAACAAAATACTGAGCTCCCAGCAGGATTTTTATAATGTGACCATTGCTTCGCTAGCAGCCAAAGACAGGTCCTCATGGAGACTGTTGTATTCAATCACGACGCAAATTCTGTGTAGCATCGTCAATACGGCTCTGCGAGGGATAGGGAAAATATGTTGGTGTGCATCGCAAACAAAATCCCAAGCTCCCAGCAGGAATTTTATACTGTTACCATCGCCTCGCTACCACGACAGAGACAGGTGGTCCTCATGGAGACTGTTGTATTCAACACGACGAAATTTCTTTGGTGCATCGTCAATATGAATGTGCAGGGGGTTGACAAATTCTGTTGGTGTGCATCGGATACCAAATACTGACTCCCAGGAGGAGTTTTATACTGTGACCATCAACACGATAGTCTGCCAGAGATAAGACCACATTGAATCTGTTGTATCAATTCTCCATGCAATTTCAATGTTGCATAGTGAATGTGACTATGCGAGGGATAGAGAAAAAATGTTGGTGTGCACCGGAAACAAAATACTGAGCTCCCTGCAGGAGTTTTATACTGTGACCATCTCGACGGTAGTCTGACCGAGACAAGACCTCCTCGAGCCTGTTGTATACAATTACGACACAATTTCTGTGTGGCATCTTCAATGTGACATTGCGAGGGATGGAGAAAATGTGTTAGTGTGCATCGGAAACAATATACTGAGCCCCAGAAGGAGTTTTATACTGCAACTATCAACACGCTAGTGTGCCAGAGAAAAAAATACATGGAGCCTTTTGTATTAAACCACGACGCAATTTCTGTGTTGCATCGTCAATATTACTGTGCGAGGGATAGAGAAAAAGTGGTGGTCTGGATCGGAAACAAAATACTGAGCTCCCAGCAGGTGTTTTATACTGTGACCATCTCGACGGTAGGCTGACCGAGACAAGACCTCCTCGAGCCTGTTGTATACAATTACGATGCAATTTCTGTGTTGCATCATCAATGTGACATTGCGAGGGATGGAGAAAATGTGTTAGTATGCATCGGAAACAATATACTGAGCCCCAGAAGGAGTTTTATACTGCAACTATCAACACGCTAGTGTGCCAGAGAAAAGACTACATGGAGCCTTTTGTATTAAACCACGACGCAATTTCTGTGTTGCATCGTCAATATTACTGTGCGAGGGATAGAGAAAAAGTGGTGGTCTGGATCGGAAACAAAATACTGAGCTCCCAGCAGGTGTTTTATACTGTGACCATCTCGACGGTAGGCTGACCGAGACAAGACCTCCTCGAGCCTGTTGTATACAATTACGATGCAATTTCTGTGTTGCATCATCAATGTGACATTGCGAGGGATGGAGAAAATGTGTTAGTGTGCATCGGAAACAATATACTGCGCCCCAGAAGGAGTTTTATACTGTAACTATCAACACGCTAGTGTGCCAGAGAAAAGACTACATGGAGCCTTTTGTATTAAATCACGACACAATTTCTGTGTTGCATCGTCAATATTACTGTGCGAGGGCTAGAGAAAAAATGTTGGTCTGGATCGGAAACAAAATACTGAGCTCCCAGCAGGAGTTTTATACTGTGACCATCTCGACGGTAGTCTGACCGAGACAAGACCTCCTCGAGCCTGTTGTATACAATTACGACGCAATTTCTGTGTTGCATCATCAATGTGACATTGCGAGGGATGGAGAAAATGTGTTAGTGTGCATCGGAACCAATATACTGAGCCCCAGAAGGAGTTTTATACTGCTACTATCAACACACTAGTGTGCCAGAGAAAAGACTACATGGAGCCTTTTGTATTAAACCACGACACAATTTCTGTGTTGCATCGTCAATATTACTGTGCGAGGGATAGAGAAAAAGCGTTGGTCTGGATCGAAAACAAAATACTGAGCTCCCAGCACGATTTTTATAATGTGACCATTGCTTCGCTAGCAGCCAAAGACAGGTCCTCATGGAGACTGTTGTATTCAATCACGACGCAAATTCTGTGTAGCATCGTCAATACGGCTCTGCCAGGGATAGGGAAAATATGTTGATGTGCATCGCAAACAAAATCCCAAGCTCCCAGCAGGAATTTTATACTGTTACCATCGCCTCGCTACCACGACAGAGACAGGTGGTCCTCATGGAGACTGTTGTATTCAACACGACGAAATTTCTTTGGTGCATCGTCAATATGAATGTGCAGGGGGTTGACAAATTCTGTTGGTGTGCATCGGATACCAAATACTGACTCCCAGGAGGAGTTTTATACTGTGACCATCAACACGATAGTCTGCCAGAGATAAGACCACATTGAACCTATGTATCAATTCTCCATGCAATTTCAATGTTGCATAGTGAATGTGACTATGCGAGGGATAGAGAAAAAGTGTTGGTCTGGATCGGAAACAAAATACTGAGCTCCCAGCAGGAGTTTTATACTGTGACCATCTCGACGGTATCCGGACCGAGACAAGACCTCCTCGAGACTGTTGTATACAATTACGACCCAATTTCTGTGTTGCATCATCAATGTGACATTGCGAGGGATGGAGAAAATGTGTTACTGTGCATCGGAAACAATATACTGAGCCCCAGAAGGAGTTTTATACTGCAACTATCAACACGCTAGTGTGCCAGAGAAAAGACTACATGGAGCCTTTTGTATTAAACCACGACGCAATTTCTGTGTTGCATCGTCAATATTACTGTGCGAGGGATAGAGAAAAAGTGTTGGTCTGGATCGGAAACAAAATACTGAGCTCCCAGCAGGTGTTTCATACTGTGACCATCTCGACGGTAGTCTGACCGAGACAAGACCTCCTCGAGCCTGTTGTATACAATTACGACGCAATTTCTGTGTTCATCATCAATGTGACATTGCGAAGGATGGAGAAAATATGTTAGTGTGCATCGGAAACAATATACTGAGCCCCAGAAGGAGTTTTATACTGCAACTATCAACACGCTAGTGTGCCAGAGAAAAGACTACATGGAGCCTTTTGTATTAAACCATGACGCAATTTCTGTGTTGCATCGTCAATATTACTGTGCGAGGGATAGAGAAAAAGTGTTGGTCTGGATCGGAAACAAAATACTGAGCTCCCAGCAGGAGTTTTATACTGTGACCATCTCGACGGTAGCCGGACCGAGACAAGACCTCCTCGAGCCTGTTGTATACAATTACGACGCAATTAGTGTGTTGCAACATCAATGTGACATTGCGAGGGATGGAGAAAATGTGTTAGTGTGCATCGGAAACAATATACTGAGCCCCAGAAGGAGTTTTATACTGCAACTATCAACACGCTAGTGTGCCAGAGAAAAGACTACATGGAGCCTTTTGTATTAAACCACGACGCAATTTCTGTGTTGCATCGTCAATATTACTGTGCGAGGGATAGAGAAAAAGTGTTGGTCTGGATCGGAAACAACATACTGAGCTAACAGCAGGAGTTTTATACTGTGACCATCTCGACGGTAGTCTGCCCGAGACAAGACCTCCTCGAGCCTGTTGTATACAATTACGACGCAATTTCTGTGTTGCATCATCAATGTGACATTGCGAGGGATGGAGAAAATGTGTTAGTGTGCATCGGAAACAATAAACTGAGCCCCAGAAGGAGTTTTATACTGCAACTATCAACACGCTAGTGTGCCAGAGAAAAGACTACATGGAGCCTTTTGTATTAAACCACGACGCAATTTCTGTGTTGCATCGTCAATATTACTGTGCGAAGGATAGAGAAAAAGTGTTGGTCTGGATCGGAAACAAAATACTGAGCTCCCAGCAGGAGTTTTATACTGTGACCATCTCGACGGTAGCCGGACCGAGACAAGACCTCCTCGAGCCTGTTGTATACAATTACGACGCAATTTGTGTGTTGCAACATCAATGTGACATTGCGAGGGATGGAGAAAATGTGTTAGTGTGCATCGGAAACAATATACTGAGCCCCAGAAGGAGTTTTATACTGCAACTATCAACACGCTAGTGTGCCAGAGAAAAGACTACATGGAGCCTTTTGTATTAAACCACGACGCAATTTCTGTGTTGCATCGTCAATATTACTGTGCGAGGGAAAGAGAAAAAGTGTTGGTCTGGATCGGAAACAAAATACTGAGCTCCCAGCAGGAGTTTTATACTGTGACCATCTCGACGGTAGTCTGACCGAGACAAGACCTCCTCGAGCCTGTTGTATACAATTACGACGCAATTTCTGTGTTGCATCATCAATATTACTGTGCGAGGGATAGAGAAAAAGTTTTGTTCTGGATCGGAAAGAAAATACTGAGCTCCCAGCAGGAATTTTATACTGTGACCATCTCGACGGTAGTCTGATCGAGACAAGACCCCCTCGAGCCTGTTGTATGCAATTACGACGCAATTTGTGTGTTGCATCATCAATGTGACATTGCGAGGGATGGAGAAAATGTGTTAGTGTGCATCGGAAACAATATACTGAGCCCCAGAAGGAGTTTTATACTGCAACTATCAACACGCTAGTGTGCCAGAGAAAAGACTACATGGAGCCTTTTGTATTAAACCATGACGCAATTTCTGTGTTGCATCGTCAATATTACTGTGCGAGGGATAGAGAAAAAGTGTTGGTCTGGATCGGAAACAAAATACTGAGCTCCCAGCAGGAGTTTTATACTGTGACCATCTCGACGGTAGCCGGACCGAGACAAGACCTCCTCGAGCCTGTTGTATACAATTACGACGCAATTAGTGTGTTGCAACATCAATGTGACATTGCGAGGGATGGAGAAAATGTGTTAGTGTGCATCGGAAACAATATACTGAGCCCCAGAAGGAGTTTTATACTGCAACTATCAACACGCTAGTGTGCCAGAGAAAAGACTACATGGAGCCTTTTGTATTAAACCACGACGCAATTTCTGTGTTGCATCGTCAATATTACTGTGCGAGGGATAGAGAAAAAGTGTTGGTCTGGATCGGAAACAACATACTGAGCTCCCAGCAGGAGTTTTATACTGTGACCATCTCGACGGTAGTCTGACCGAGACAAGACCTCCTCGAGCCTGTTGTATACAATTACGACGCAATTTCTGTGTTGCATCATCAATGTGACATTGCGAGGGATGGAGAAAATCTGTTAGTGTGCATCGGAAACAATATACTGAGCCCCAGAAGGAGTTTTATACTGCAACTATCAACACGCTAAGATGCCAGAGAAAAGACTACATGGAGCCTTTTGTATTAAACCACGACGCAATTTCTGTGTTGCATCGTCAATATTACTGTGCGAGGGATAGAGAAAAAGTGTTGGTCTGGATCGGAAACAAAATACTGAGCTCCCAGCTGGTGTTTTATACTGTGACCATCTCGACGGTAGTCTGACCGAGACAAGACCTCCTCGAGCCTGTTGTATACAATTACGACGCAATTTCTGTGTTGCATCATCAATGTGACATTGCGAGGGATGGAGAAAATGTGTTAGTGTGCATCGGAAACAATAAACTGAGCCCCAGAAGGAGTTTTATACTGCAACTATCAACACGCTAGTGTGCCAGAGAAAAGACTACATGGAGCCTTTTGTATTAAACCACGACGCAATTTCTGTGTTGCATCGTCAATATTACTGTGCGAAGGATAGACAAAAAGTGTTGGTCTGGATCGGAAACAAAATACTGAGCTCCCAGCAGGAGTTTTATACTGTGACCATCTCGACGGTAGCCGGACCGAGACAAGACCTCCTCGAGCCTGTTGTATACAATTACGACGCAATTTGTGTGTTGCAACATCAATGTGACATTGCGAGGGATGGAGAAAATGTGTTAGTGTGCATCGGAAACAATATACTGAGCCCCAGAAGGAGTTTTATACTGCAACTATCAACACGCTAGTGTGCCAGAGAAAAGACTACATGGAGCCTTTTGTATTAAACCACGACGCAATTTCTGTGTTGCATCGTCAATATTACTGTGCGAGGGAAAGAGAAAAAGTGTTGGTCTGGATCGGAAACAAAATACTGAGCTCCCAGCAGGAGTTTTATACTGTGACCATCTCGACGGTAGTCTGACCGAGGCAAGACCTCCTCGAGCCTGTTGTATACAATTACGACGCAATTTCTGTGTTGCATCATCAATGTAACATTGCGAGGGATGGAGAAAATGTGTTAGTGTGCATCGGAAACAATATACTGAGCCCCAGAAGGAGTTTTATACTGCAACTATCAACACGCTAGTGTGCCAGAGAAAAGACTACATGGAGCCTTTTGTATTAAACCACGACGCAATTTCTGTGTTGCATCATCAATATTACTGTGCGAGGGATAGAGAAAAAGTTTTGTTCTGGATCGGAAAGAAAATACTGAGCTCCCAGCAGGAATTTTATACTGTGACCATCTCGACGGTAGTCTGATCGAGACAAGACCCCCTCGAGCCTGTTGTATGCAATTACGACGCAATTTGTGTGTTGCATCATCAATGTGACATTGCGAGGGATGGAGAAAATGTGTTAGTGTGCATCGGAAACAATATACTGAGCCCCAGAAGGAGTTTTATACTGCAACTATCAACACGCTAGTGTGCCAGAGAAAAGACTACATGGAGCCTTTTGTATTAAACCACGACGCAATTTCTGTGTTGCATCGTCAATATTACTGTGCGAGGGATAGAGAAAAAGTGTTGGTCTGGATCGGAAACAAAATACTGAGCTCCCAGCAGGAGTTTTATACTGTGACCATCTCGACGGTAGCCGGACCGAGACAAGACCTCCTCGAGCCTGTTGTATACAATTACGACGCAATTAGTGTGTTGCAACATCAATGTGACATTGCGAGGGATGGAGAAAATGTGTTAGTGTGCATCGGAAACAATATACTGAGCCCCAGAAGGAGTTTTATACTGCAACTATCAACACGCTAGTGTGCCAGAGAAAAGACTACATGGAGCCTTTTGTATTAAACCACGACGCAATTTCTGTGTTGCATCGTCAATATTACTGTGCGAGGGATAGAGAAAAAGTGTTGGTCTGGATCGGAAACAACATACTGAGCTCCCAGCAGGAGTTTTATACTGTGACCATCTCGACGGTAGTCTGACCGAGACAAGACCTCCTCGAGCCTGTTGTATACAATTACGACGCAATTTCTGTGTTGCATCATCAATGTGACATTGCGAGGGATGGAGAAAATCTGTTAGTGTGCATCGGAAACAATATACTGAGCCCCAGAAGGAGTTTTATACTGCAACTATCAACACGCTAAGATGCCAGAGAAAAGACTACATGGAGCCTTTTGTATTAAACCACGACGCAATTTCTGTGTTGCATCGTCAATATTACTGTGCGAGGGATAGAGAAAAAGTGTTGGTCTGGATCGGAAACAACATACTGAGCTAACAGCAGGAGTTTTATACTGTGACCATCTCGACGGTAGTCTGCCCGAGACAAGACCTCCTCGAGCCTGTTGTATACAATTACGACGCAATTTCTGTGTTGCATCAGCAATGTGACATTGCGAGGGATGGAGAAAATGTGTTAGTGTGCATCGGAAACAATATACTGAGCCCCAGAAGGAGTTTTATACTGCAACTATCAACTCGCTAGTGTACCAGAGAAAAGACTACATGAAGACATGAAGCCTTTTGTATTAAACCACGACGCAATTTCTGTGTTGCATCGTCAATATTACTGTGCGAGGGATAGGGAAAAAGTGTTGGTCTGGATCGGAAACAAAATACTGAGCTCCCAGCAGGAGTTTTATACTGTGACCATCTCGACGGTACTCTGACCGAGACAAGACCTCCTGGAGCCTGTTGTATACAATTACGACGCAATTTCTATGTTGCATCATCAATGTGACATTGCGAGGGATGGAGAAAATGTGTTAGTGTGCATCGGAAACAATATACTGAGCCCCAGAAGGAGTTTTATACTGCAACTATCAACACGCTAGTGTGCCAGAGAAAAGACTACATGGAGCCTTTTGTATTAAACCACGACGCAATTTCTGTGTTGCATCATCAATATTACTGTGCGAGGGATAGAGAAAAAGTTTTGTTCTGGATCGGAAAGAAAATACTGAGCTCCCAGCAGGAATTTTATACTGTGACCATCTCGACGGTAGTCTGATCGAGACAAGACCCCCTCGAGCCTGTTGTATGCAATTACGACGCAATTTGTGTGTTGCATCATCAATGTGACATTGCGAGGGATGGAGAAAATGTGTTAGTGTGCATCGGAAACAATATACTGAGCCCCAGAAGGAGTTTTATACTGCAACTATCAACACGCTAGTGTGCCAGAGAAAAGACTACATGGAGCCTTTTGTATTAAACCACGACGCAATTTCTGTGTTGCATCGTCAATATTACTGTGCGAGGGATAGAGAAAAAGTGTTGGTCTGGATCGGAAACAACATACTGAGCTCCCAGCAGGAGTTTTATACTGTGACCATCTCGACGGTAGTCTGACCGAGACAAGACCTCCTCGAGCCTGTTGTATACAATTACGACGCAATTTCTGTGTTGCATCAGCAATGTGACATTGCGAGGGATGGAGAAAATGTGTTAGTGTGCATCGGAAACAATATACTGAGCCCCAGAAGGAGTTTTATACTGCAACTATCAACTCGCTAGTGTACCAGAGAAAAGACTACATGAAGACATGAAGCCTTTTGTATTAAACCACGACGCAATTTCTGTGTTGCATCGTCAATATTACTGTGCGAGGGATAGGGAAAAAGTGTTGGTCTGGATCGGAAACAAAATACTGAGCTCCCAGCAGGAGTTTTATACTGTGACCATCTCGACGGTACTCTGACCGAGACAAGACCTCCTGGAGCCTGTTGTATACAATTACGACGCAATTTCTATGTTGCATCATCAATGTGACATTGCGAGGGATGGAGAAAATGTGTTAGTGTGCATCGGAAACAATATACTGAGCCCCAGAAGGAGTTTTATACTGCAACTATCAACACGCTAGTGTGCCAGAGAAAAGACTACATGGAGCCTTTTGTATTAAACCACGACGCAATTTCTGTGTTGCATCATCAATATTACTGTGCGAGGGATAGAGAAAAAGTGTTGGTCTGGATCGGAAACAAAATACTGAGCTCCCAGCAGGAGTTTTATACTGTGACCATCTCGACGGTACTCTGACCGAGACAAGACCTCCTCGAGCCTGTTGTATACAATTATGACGCAATTTCAGAGTTGCATCATCAATGTGACATTGCGAGGGATGGAGAAAATGTGTTAGTTTGCATCCGAAACAATGTACTGAGCCCCAGAAGGAGTTTTATACTGCAACTATCAACACGCTAGTGTGCCAGAGAAAAGACTACATGGAGCCTTTTGTATTAAACCATGACGCAATTTCTGTGTTGCATCGTCAATATTACTGTGCGAGGGATAGAGAAAAAGTGTTGGTCTGGATCGGAAACAAAATACTGAGCTCCCAGCAGGAGTTTTATACTGTGACCATCTCGACGGTAGTCTGACCGAGACAAGACCTCCTCGAGCCCGTTGTATACAATTACGACGCAATTTCTGTGTTGCATCATCAATGTGACAATGCGAGGGATGGAGAAAATGTGTTAGTGTGCATCGGAAACAATATACTGAGCCCCAGAAGGAGTTTTATACTGCAACTATCAACACGCTAGTGTGCCAGAGAAATGACTACATGGAGCCTTTTGTATTAAACCACGACGCAATTTCTGTGTTGCATCGTCAATATTACTGTGCAAGGGATAGAGAAAAAGTGTTGGTCTGGATCGGAAACAAAATACTGAGCTCCCAGCAGGATTTTTACAATGTGACCATTGCTTCGCTAGCAGCCAGTGACAGGTCCTCATGGAGACTGTTGTATTCAATCTCGACGCAAATTCTGTGTTGCATCGTCAATACGGCTCTGCGAGGGATAGGGAAAATATGTTGGTGTGTATCGCAAACAAAATCTCAAGCTCCCAGCAGGAGTTTTATACTGTTACCATCGCCACGCTTGCCTGCCTGAGACTGACCTTATGACGCCTTTTGTATTAAACTACGACGCAATTTCTGTATTGCATCGTCAATATGACTGTGCGACGGATAGAGGAAATGAGTTAGTACCCATTGGAAACAAAGTACTGTACTCCCAGCAGCAGATTTATACTGTGAGCATCGCCACGCCACCCTGCCAGAGACAAGACGTCATGGAGCCTGTATTAGTCGATCACAACCCAATTTCTGTGTTCCATCGTCAATGTGACTGTGCAAGGAATAGAAAAAATGTGTTGCTGTGCATTGGAAACAAAATACTAAGCTCCCAAAAGGAGTTATATACTGTGACCGTATCCACGCTAGCCTGCCAGAGACAAGACCTCATGGAGACTGTTGTATTTGATTACGACGTAATTTCTGTGTTGCATCATCAATGTGACTGTACAAGGAATTGAGAAAATGTGTTGGTGTGCATCGAAAACAAAATACCAAGCACCCAACGGGAGATTTATACAGTGACCATCTCCACGCTAGGCTGCCAGAGAGAAGACTCATGGAGCCAGTTGTATTCAATCACGACGATATATCGGTGTTGCATCGTCAATGTGACAGTGCAAAGGATAGAGAAAATGTGTTAGTGTGCATCAGAAACAAAATACTGAGCTCCCAGCAGGAGTTTTATACTGTGACCTTCGCGTCGCTAGCCTGCCAGAGACAGCTTCTCATGGAGACTGAAGTATTCAATGACGACGCAATTTCTGTGTTGCATCGTCAATGTGACTGTGCAGGGGATAGGGAAAAAGTGTTGGTGTGCATCGGAAGAAAAATACTGTGCTCACAGCAGGAGCTTTTTACTGTGACCATCGAAACTCTAGCCTGCCAGAGACAAGACCTCATGGAGACTGTAGTATTCAATCACGAGGAAATTTCTGTGTTGCATCATCAATGTGACTGTCTGAGGGATAGAGAAAGTCTGTTGGAGTGCATCGGAAAATGTCTACAGCGGCCATATGTCTCAATTTAACAGGTACAATGGGATATAATGGAGGAATATGTGAAGTCGTATCTGATTTAGCTTTCTGGCAGATTTTACATGACGCTAAAACTCGTCGTATACGTTTCTCCATGTTGGCAAATAACAGTTCTGTCTCAGTATAAGAAAACATTTTCTAGCTCCGTAATGTGCGTAACTTAAATGAGTGTACCAGATTAATTTGTTAACAAGCTCGTCAGGAATGCATAATAACCAATCGTTGCTGTCAGGATGAGAGCGGCGAAACAGGATATTATTGCGTACAGTGTAATGGTTTCTAATCGTAACATTATTCCTATCTTGCCAGAGGTGTTTAATCTCTTTCCACACGTTGTCTTTACTTTGCTCTTGTGCTACGTCCTGTAATGACGACGAAATGAAATTTTCAAATGCAACTTGTTGAATGTACATGACGCTGAAATTTGCTTTGCAAAAGTTGGTTGCGATGTCTTGCTGATTGTTGCCGAGAGAACGAGATAGTGCATGGGCTACAATATTTTGTGAGCCGGGAATGTGAACAATTGTAAAATTAAATTCCTGCAAGTAAAGTTTCCATCTGTTTAATCTCTCGTGAGTAAATTTAGCCGAAAGTAAAAATTGTATTGCTCTATGGTCTGTGTAAACGGTGGTGTGTCTTCCATCAAGAAAATGCCTAAATCTCGTAAAAGCCCAAACAACACATAATGTTTCAAGTTCTGTAACAGAATAATTTCGTTCAGCAGGTGACAGAATGCGACTTGCAAATGCGATGTTTTTAATTATTGTAGAACCATCTTCTTCAATTTCCTGAAAAATATGTACGCCTAAAGCGGTGTTAGAACTGTCGGTGGCAATAGAAAAATTTCTGGTAAGATCTGGGTGCGATAAAAGTGGTGCATTCAACAAAGCTTCTTTCAGGTTCACAAATTCAGAATGTGCTTGCTTATCCCAAGACCAAATAGTGTTTTTACCTGTCAATTGACATAATCTGGGGGTGTCTAAAGCAGAGTAATGAATAAATTTACGAAAAAAGTTAATTAAACCCAAAAAACTGCGTAGTTGTTTTTTTGTCGTAGGAACAGTAAAGTCACGTAAAGCTTGAAGTTTTTCCGGGTCAGGCGTAATGTCTTCTGCTGAAATTACATGTCCAAGAAATTTTATAGAAGTTTTACCAAAGTGCGATTTACTGAGATTAACTGTAAGTCCTTGTGCACGAAAAGTTTGCAACAGTTGTTCAAGAATCAGATTGTGTTCAGACCAATTAGCTTCTGCAATAAGAATGTCGTCTACGTACGTTGTGATTCTGTCTTTAAGTTCTGTCGGAAGTATTGTATTCAAACCACGAATAAAAGCTGCTGAAGAAATAGTTAAACCGAATGGTAATTTACAAAATTGATAACAGTCACCAAAACAGAGAAATGCTGTGTACTTTCTGCAGTTCGGATGGAGCTGAATTTGCCAAAATCCCGATTTCAGATCTAATGTAGAATAAATAGCAGTACCGTGAAATTTCTGTAGTAGTTCTTCTAGTGTCTGTGGTCGATCTGTTTCATTAATAATTATGTCATTGATGAGACGCGAATCAAGTACGAGGCGAAGTGAACCATCTTTTTTCTTAACAATATGGAGCGGGTTTATGTACGGACTAACTGCCGGTTCAATAATTCCTTGCTCGAGCATATCTTGCAATTCTTTCTTAACTTGCTCTCTATGAATATACGGAATAGGATAATGTTTGGCTTTAAATGTGTCGTGCTGTTTAACTTGAAATTCATACATAAAACCGGACATAGTACCAGGAATGCTGTCACAAAAACTGGAGCTTGCTGTAAAAGAATTTTGTGTAGTTGCGTGCGTTCGTCGTCTGTATTTGCACTGCTTTGTTTAACTTTATCAGAAATCATCTGTATTACGTCATAGTCAGCTTCGTCTGGAGTATTATAGTTATGTACGTACGTATCTGTGAACAATGTGGAATTACAGTCTATGCTACGTGATACGGAAATGACCTCTGTGCGATTAACTGTTTGTTCTTCTGCAGATAATGAGTGCTGAAATTCTAAAGCCAATTGTACATTTTCATCCTTCAACATTAAATAGGAATTTTGAAAACCAATAACTGCGTCGTGTTGTACCAGAAAATCAGTACCTAAAATAACGTCTGTTGTTAATAAAGGAACAATCCAAAAATTTGAATGAAATGTGTGACCCGCAATAAAAAATGATAAATGCGTCTGTAATCTAACATCTACTCCTTTACTAGATACTGCTCCTTTTACTTTAGTTTTGCCTAATGGTAATGTAGGATAGGTATTCTCTTTGTTACACTCGTTGAAAGTTTCTTCATTTATTACTGACATAGGTGATCCGGAATCGATTACTGCTGAAAATTTCGATGAACCAACTTTAATTTCGATGACAGGGTGTGAAATGGTTTTCTGAACAATTGGTCTTTCCTGCAAAAGAGTGTCTCTGATGTCATCAAAGGTAATTACATTTTCGTGAACAACATTCTGCGTGTCTAAAGTATTGCTTGCGTTACTGGAAGATGCGACTTGTACAGTATCTAGTCAAATTCTATCTGACGTATTATTATTATCAGGAGAATTCTGTGGCGTTTCGACTATTTGAACTGTTCTGTTATTTCTTCCAGACGTATTACGCTCTGGATGATACCTACTGTCTGGTTCATTCATGAGAATATGTTCTTGCGGATGATTTTGCTGTTGGTAAGACCGACTGTTATTAAATGTACGTTGAAAATTGCGCTCATTGTTTTTACGTCTGTCGTGATAGTCATTCCTATACGGTGCATTGCGATAGGAATTGAAATATTGTGTTTTCTGTATGTAGTTATTTCCTTGCTGCCGTGCGTTACTATTTGTTGGAGCTGAGACTATACGTGCACGCGGCGAAACATTAAAGTTTGGTTGACCTTGTAGACTGCATTGTTGGTTAGGTATGCTAACCGGCTGGCTTTGATGCTATTGCGGAGAAAAACCTCTATTGTTACCAAAATGTGTTTGCTACTGCTGAAAATTTTGCACATACTGATGATTAAAAATTTTATCTGATATCAAAATTACGCTGGTAGTTCTGGAGTGCCTAATGAAAATTGTCACTTCCGGTAAAATTTGTCATATCGGGTTTTCTTGACTCATTCTTAATCCTAGATAGGGCGATAGTTGAAGAGCTGTTTTGATAGATATAAAGGATAGTAGAAGAAAAGGCAGCAGTGCAGAAAACTAAGGATGAAACAGCACTACTACGGCTCGGGGCCCAGTGCACGCTACGGCACATATTCATTAAAGCGTAATGAATCCCCTGAGGTCTATTATGCGCTGCAAATACATTTTAGCTTTAGCGTTACAGGCAATGCCGGTGAAAATTCAAAAATAAATTGCTGTATCCATGCTAATTGTAGTTTCTGCATTACACGAAATGTTGGTAAAAATTCAAGAGCAAATTGTCGCATCCAGTTCAAAGCTAGTTTCTGCGTTACAGACCAAGCTGGTGAAAGTACAAAAATAAATCGACGTATCCAGTACAATGCGTGTACCAGTGCTCTGTCATTTTCAAATACCTTAGATTTTTTTACACATACAAATTGCTTATAATCAGCGTTATCGTCTCTGAATTTAAGAACACGTTCAGGTTTGTGTGAGAATCTGTTTGTCTGTGTCATTTCGGATTTCAAGTTGCGTAGTTTTTCAGATTTTAAGTCACGTAGTCTCTGTAAATTGCTTAAGTTACACTGGTTGTGAGAGTGCGGCAAACGTTCAGATTGTGCCGCACGCTGTGACACGTTAGCAACTGAAACATTTTTCATTTCTGTTACTTTAACACGTTCGTCAATTTGGCTGATCTGTTGTTCAAATTTCTTATCGTTTTCCGTATCCAGCCTGTGTGACAGTTCTGGTGATTTAAATTAAACACGTCGTGTACCTGTGTTGCTTTTTCAGAGCATTGTTTACCAACTGCACTAATTTCGTCTCTATGTGATTCTGTTGTGCCTACACGTGTACTACTCAATTCTTGTGCAACAGTTCCAACTTCTTCATCACTGTTATTAGCACAAGCCTTAGTATCCTCACGTAATTGTTCTTTAGTGTCATAACATTGCACGGTAACCGCTATAATCTGTTCACTAAGTTGTTCATTCTGTTCATTAAGGTTGTCGTGTTTTTCGTTCAGCTGTTTAAGACTTTCAGAAAATTGTTTGTTTTGTTCTCTTAATTGTTTGTTCTCTTCAGCAAGTTGTTTGTGAAAGTCGTCTTGTTCTTTTATCAATTGTTTGAAACTTTCCTTAAGTTGTTTGTTATTTTCACTAATTTGTATGTTTGATTCAAGAAGTTGTTGCAATAATGCCATCATTTGATCCAAGCCAAAATTAGCATTTCTATTGTCTGTGCTGTTTGATGGTGTACCTGCAAATGTCACGTTTTGTGTATCCATTTGGATATTCTGTGATTCTTGAAAAGGTTTGCTAATCGGATGTTCACTGTTGGTCACTAAATCGGAATTAAATAAATCTGTCCTACTTTGAGTATCCTGTTCATTTTCATTAGAAAAATTCGTCAGTTCGTTACGTGAATTTTGCAAACCGGGTGTGTCAAGCTGGGCAGCACTCATTGCAACAGAACGCCCCGCGTCATCAATTGTCGTTAGATTAACAGACGACACAATTGAATTCGTCTGTTCACCACTAGGATCAAAATCAACATTAATAGTCGGTACACACAGATTGTCTGTAAATGGAGGATTGTCATCATTACACTGCGTGTCGCAAGTACTACCGGTCAAGTTGTTTAACTCGGTTATTTCACTCACTATACCTCGCGATGTACTATTAACAGTTTTTCGCGGCATTTTTTCACAAATCACAATTATTCAATAATGAAACAAAGACAATACAAAATCCAACAAACACTATTACTACAAAGAGCAAACAAAATTGCCCATGATCTGTGGAAGAAAGATTGACAAATTAGAAAATGCGTTGCGCCAAATGCTAATTATATTAAGTAAATAAGAGCAGATATCTGACTACTTACGGGAGGTTCACAAAGAAATACGATCCTGGTCTGGATGTCGCCAAGTGTAACCTCCCCACAGAAATGTAAAACAATGATAATGAGCCAAATATTAACTCCCCACAAAATTATGTTAAATAATAATGCCAAATGGAACCAAGCTTAAACTCCCCACAAAATTGATAAATGAAAATTGACCAAAAACCATAATAATGTCAATTAACTAATGAACCATGTAGGAAATGTAACTTCCTAACAGAAATAATAATGTCTGGTAAATCTTTTTAAGGGCAGAATCGCTGACCTTCGGCCCTGTGAAATAATTAAATCTGACAAATTCTTACCTCAGTAAAACTGCATCTACATCTGCTCTTATTTAAAAAATTTCCGGCACAGCTCCGTGCAATGCTGGCCCATATTTAATTTTGATTCTTGGAGGGAATGCATAAGAAATATTATTTAACTTGAAATGAATCTTTTTCTTTAAAAGGTTACTTTATAGAAAAATTATTATTGGGGCATTTTTTGAACAAATTAATTACAATTAACATACGTTATTAGCTGAGCGCAATGCTGCTTCATTACCTTCTACAATAATACACATCGTCCAGCAGAGTCCTGACCAGATTCGGAAGAACAGCACGCCGTCGACGCATGCCGACTCCCGCAGACTAGCACCGACTAAGTACTACTATCCAACTGTCTACTCCCTCTGTCGACTCGCCACACACAACTGCCGACTGACTACTACTGCAAACAGAGTGCAACTCGCAACAGAAAACTCGCGCGGTCAAGCGCAGACTAGCAACGATAAATAACTCTCTGGTCAGAGATTCTGTCATGCCTCGCCATCGCTGGTAATGAATACATATGAAACGTACGCGTTTCAAGTTTTATACTGTGGCCATCGCTTCGCTGGCCTGCCGGAGACAGATCCTCACGGAGACTGTTGTATTCAATCACAACGCAATTTATGTGTTGCATCGTCAATGTGACTGTGCAAGGGATAGAGATAATGAGTTGTTGTGCATCAGAAACAAAATACTGAGCTCCGAGTAAGAGTTTTATACTGTGACCATCACTTCGCTGGCCTACCAGAGACGGGTCCTCATTGAGACTGTTGAATTCAAACACGACGCAATTTGTGTGTTGCATCGTCAATATGACTATGTGATTATGGAGAAAATGTGTTGGTGTGCATCGGAAACAAATACTGAGCACCCAGCAGCAGTTTTATACTGCGACCATCGCTTCGCTAGACTGCTAGAAACAGGTCCTCATGGAGACTGTTGTATTGAATCACAACGCAATTTCTGTGTTGCTTCCTCAATGTGACTGTGCAAGGGATAGAGATAATGTGTTGTTGTGCATCAGAAACAAAATACTGAGCTCCGAGTAGGAGTTTTATACTGTGACCATCGCATCGCTGGCCTACCAGAGACAGTTCCTCATGGACACTGTTGAATTCAAACACAACGCAATTTGTGTGTTGCATCGTCAATGTGACTATGTGGGGGATAGAAAAAATTTGTTGGTATGCATCGGAAACAAAATAGCGAGCTCGCTTCAGGAGTTTTATACTGCGACCATCTGCACGCTAGAGTGAGAGAGACAAGACCTCATGGAGCCTGTTGTAATCAGTCACGACTCAATTTCTGTGTTGCATCGTCAATGTGACTATGCGGGGATAGAGAAAATGTGTTGGTGTGCACAGGAAAGAAAAAACTGAGCTCCCAGCAGGAGGTTTATAGTGTGCCCATTGCCTCGCAAACCCACCCGAGACAGGTTCTCATGGAGGCTGTTATATACAGGGTGATTCAAAAAGAATACCACAACTTTAAAAATGTGTATTTAATGAAAGAAACATAATATAACCTTCTGTTATACATCATTACAAAGAGTATTTAAAAAGGTTTTTTTTCACTCAAAAACAAGTTCAGAGATGTTCAATATGGCCCCCTCCAGACACACGAGCAATATCAACCCGATACTCCAACTCGTTCCACACTCTCTGTAGCATATCAGGCGTAACAGTTTGGATAGCTGCTGTTATTTCTCGTTTCAAATCATCAATGGTGGCTGGGAGAGGTGGCCGAAACACCATATCCTTAACATACCCCCATAAGAAAAAATCGCAGGGGGTAAGATCAGGGCTTCTTGGAGGCCAGTGATGAAGTGCTCTGTCGCGGGCTGCCTGGCGGCCGATCCATCGCCTCGGGTAGTTGACGTTCAGGTTTCATAACTAACCTTTTTCGTAGGATTCTCCATACAGTTGATTGTGGAATTTGCAGCTCTCTGCTAGCTCTGCGAGTAGATTTTCCTGGGCTGCGAACAAATGCTTGCTGGATGCGTGCTACATTTTCATCACTCGTTCTCGGCCGTCCAGAACTTTTCCCTTTGCACAAACACCTATTCTCTGTAAACTGTTTATACCAACGTTTAATACACCACCTATCAGGAGGTTTAACACCATACTTCGTTCGAAATGCACGCTGAACAACTGTCGTCGATTCACTTCTGCCGTACTCAATAACACAATAAGATTTCTGTTGAGCGGTCGCCATCTTAGCATCAACTGACGCTGACGCCTTGTCAACAGCGCCTCAAGCGAACAAATGTACAACTAAATGAAACTTTATAGCTCCCTTAATTCGCCGACAGATAGTGCTTAGCTCTGCGTTTTGTCGTTGCAGAGTTTTAAATTCCTAAAGTTGTGGTATTCTTTTTGAATCACCCTGTACAATCACGACGCAATTTCTGCGTTGCTTCGTGAATGTGACTGTGCAAGGTATACAGATAATGTTTTGGTGTGCATTGGAAACAAAATACTGTGCTCCCAACAGGTGTTTTACACTGTGACCATCTCCACGCTCTCCTCGCAGATGCAAGACCTCATGGAGGTTGTATACAATTTCGACGGAATTTCTGTGTTCCATCGTCAATGTGACTATGCGACAGAGAGGGAAAATGTGTTAATGTGCATCAAAAGCTAAATACTAAGCTCCCAACAGGAGTTTTATACTGTGACCATCGCTTTGCCAGCCTTCCATATTCAGTTCCTCATGGGGACTGTTGTACTCAATCACGACGCATTTTCTTTGTTGCATCGTCAATGTGACTGTGCAGGGGATAGGGAAAAAGTGTTGGTGTGCATCGGAAGAAAAATACTGTGCTCACAGCAGGAGCTTTTTACTGTGACCATCGAAACTCTAGCCTGCCAGAGACAAGACCTCATGGAGACTGTAGTATTCAATCACGAGGAAATTTCTGTGTTGCATCATCAATGTGACTGTCTGAGGGATAGAGAAAGTCTGTTGGAGTGCATCGGAAATAAAATACGGAACTCCCAGAGAGAGTTTTATAGTGTGACCATCGAAACTCTAGCCTGCCAGAGACAAGGCCTCACGGAGACTGTAGTATTCAGACACGAGGAAATTACTGTGTTGGATCGTCAATGTGACTGTCCGAGGGATAGAGAAAGCATGTTGGTGTGCATTGTAAATAAAATACGGAACTCCCAGTCGGAGTTTTATAGTGTGATATTCACCACGCTTGCCTGTCAGAGACAACACTGCATTGAGTCTGTTGTATTCAGAGACGACGCAATATCTTTGTTGCATCGTCAATGTGACTATGCAGGTGATAGAGAAAATGTGTTGGTGTGCATCGGAAACACTAAGCTCCCGCCAGGAAGTTTATACTGTAACCATCGCTTCACTAACTTGCGAGAGACGAGACCTCATCGAACCTGTTGTATTCAATCACGACGCGATTTCTGTTTAGCACCATCAATGTGACGGTGCGGGGGATGGAGAAAATGTATTAGTGTGCATCGGAAACAAAATACTGAGCTCCGAGCAGGAGTTTTACGCTGTAACTATTTTACGCTAGCCTGCCATAGACAAGAGCTCATGGAGCCTTTTGTATTCAATCACGACGCTATTTCTCTGTTGCATCGTCAATCTGACTGTGCAAGGGATAGGGAAAATGTATTTGTGTAAATCGGAAACATATTACAGAACTCCCAGCAGGAGTTTTATACTGTGACCATCTCCAATCTAGCCTATCAGAGACAAGACCTCGTGGAGCCTGTTGTATTCAATCATGACGCAACTTCTGTGTTGCATCGTCAATCTGACTATGCTAGGGATAGGGAAAATGTGTTGGGGTACATAGGAAACGAAATACTCAGCAACCAGCAGAAGTTATATACTGTGACCACCGCCACGCTAGCGTGCCAGAGAAAAGACGTCATGGAGTCTGTAGTATTCACTCACGACGCAATTTCTGTGTTCAATCGTCAATGTGATTGTCCGGGGGTTGGAGAAAATGTGTTGGTGTATCGGAAACAAGGTGCTGAGCTCTCAGCTGGAGTTTTATACTGTGACCACCTCAACGCTAGCCTACCAGAGACAAGAGCTTATGGTGTCTGTTCAATTCAAAGACGACGCAATTTCTGTGTTATATCGTCAATGTGACAGCGCATGGGAAGGAGAAAATGTGTTGGTGTGCATTGGAAACAAAAAACTGAGCACGCAGCATGAGTTTTGTACTGCTACCGTCACCACACTAGTCTGTCAGATACCTCATGGAGCCGTGTTTTATTCAATCACGACGCAAATTTTGTGTTGCATCATCAATGTGACATTGCGAGGGATTGAAAAATGTTTTGGTGTCCAATGTAAAGAAAATACTGAGCTCCCAGCAGGAGTATTATACGGTGGCCATCGTCTCGCTAGCCTGCCAGATGCTAGACCTCATGGAGCCAGTTATATTCAACCACGACGCAATCTTTGTGTTGAATCGTGAATGTGTCATTGCAAGGGATAGAGAAAATGTATTGGTGTGCAACTCAAACAAAATACTGAGCCACACTAGCCAGCCAGTGACAAAACATCATGGAGGCTGCTGTATTCAATCACGACGCAGTTTGTGTGTTGCATCATCAATGTGACTGTGCAAGGAATAGAGAAAATGTGTTGGTGTGCATCGCAAACAAAATACTGGGCTTCCAGCAGGAGATTTATAGTGGGACGATCACCACGCTAGCCTGCCAGAGACAAGACCTCATGGAGACTGTAGTATTCAATCACGACGCAAATTCTGTGTTGCATCGTCAATGTGACTGTCCAAGAGACAGAGAAACTGTGTTATAGTGCATCGGTAACAAAATATTGTGTTCCCCACGGGAGTTTTATACTGTGACCATCGCCACGCTATCCTGCCAGAAACAAGACTTCATGGAGCCTGTAGTATTCAATCACGACGCAATTTCTGTGTTCCATCGTCAATGTGACTGTGCGAGGGATGGAGAAAATGTGTTGTTGTGCATCAGAAACAAAATACTGAGCTCCCAGCAGGATTTTTTAACTCTGAGCATCGCCACTGTATCCCGCCAGAGGCAAGGCCTCATGGAGCCTGTAGTATTCAATCACGACGCAATTTCTTTGTCCCATCGTCAATGTGACTGTGTGAGGTATAAATAAAATGTGTTGGTGTGCATCGGAAACAAAACACTGAGCTCCCAGCAAGAGTTTTATAGTCTGTCTATCGCCACTCTTGCCTTCCAGAGAAAAAGCCTCATGGAGAATATAGTATTCAATCACGACGCAATTACTGTGTTGCATCGTCAATATGACTGTGTGAGCCCGCATCTCGTGGTCGTGCGGTAGCGTTCTCGCTTCCCACGCTCGGGTTCCCGGGTTCGATTCCCGGCGGGGTCAGGGATTTTCTCTGCCTCGTGATGGCTGGGTGTTGTGTGCTGTCCTTAGGTTAGTTTGGTTTAAGTAGTTCTAAGTTCTAGGGGACTTATGACCACAGCAGTTGAGTCCCATAGTGCTCAGAGCCATTTGAACCATTTTTTATGACTGTGTGAGGGATAGAGAAAGTGTGTTGGTGTGCATCGGAAAAGAAAATACTGGGCTATCGGTAGGAGGTTTATAGTGGGACCAACAGCACCTTAACCTGCCACATACAATCCTTCATGGAACCCGTAGTATTCAATCACGACGCAATTTCTGTTTTCCATCGTATATGTGACTGTGCGAGGGGGAGAGAAAATGTGTGGTATGCATCAGAAACAAAATACTCAGCTCCCAGCAGGAGTTTAATACTGTGAACATCACCACGCTAACCTGCCAGAGACAAGACTTCATGGAGCCTCTTATATTCAATAACGATGCAATTTCTGTGTTGCATCGTCAATGTGACTGTCCAGGGATAGAGAAACTGTGTTGATGTGCATCGGTAACAAAATACTGAGCTCCCAGCAGGAACATAATACTGTGACCATCGCCACTCAAGCCTGCCAGAGAAGAGACCTCATGGAGACTGTAGTATTCAATCACGACGCAATTTCTGTGTTGCATCGTGATTGTGACTGTTTGACGGATAGAGAAAATGTGTTGGTGTGCATCGATAACAAAATATTGAGCCCCCAGCTGGATTTTTTTACTGTGACTATCGCCGCGCCTGCTTGCCAGACGCAGGACCTCATTGAGCCTGTTGTATTGAATCACAACGAAGTTTCTGTGTTGCATTGTCAATGTGACTGTGCGGCGGATAGAGAAAGTGTGTTGGTGTGCATCGGAAACAAAATACTGCACACCCAGCACGAGGTTTGTAGTGTGATCATCACCATGCAAGCCTACCAGAGACGCCATGGAGCGGCTAGTATTCAATCAAGACGCAATTTCTGTGTTGCATCGACAATGTTACTGTGCATGGGATAGAGAAAATGTGTCGGTGCGCATCGGAAACAAAATACTGAACTCTCAGCAGGAGTTTTATACTGCGACCATCGCCACGCTAGCTTGCCAGAGACAAGACTTCATGGAGCCTGTTCTACTCAGTCACGACGAAATTTCTGTTTTATATCGTCAATGAGACTGTGCGAAGGATAGAGAAAGTTTAATCGTCTGCATTGGAAACGAAATACTGGGTTCCCAGCTGGAGTTCTATAATGTGACCATCACCACGCTAGCCTGCAACAGACAAGAACCTCGTGGAGCCTGTTGTATTCAATCACGACGTAATTTCTGTGTCGCATCGTCAATGCGAGTGTGCAATGGATAGAAAAAATGTGTTGGTGTACCTAGGATACAAAATACTGAAATCCCAGCAGGAATTTTATACTGCGACCATCGCGACGCTAGCCTTCCGTCGCCGCGCTAGTATGACAGAGGTCGAAATGGGGCCCGTAGTATTCAATCACGACGCAGTTCTTGTATTACATTGTCAGTGCGACAATGCGGGGGTTACAGTAAATGTGTTGGTGCGTATCGGAAACGAAGTACTGGGCTTCAGAGGGATTTTATTTTGTGACCGTCGACACGATTGCCTGCCAGGGACAAGTCATCATGAAGCCTGTAGTGTTCAGTCACTACGCAATTTCTGTGTAGTATACTCAATATGAGAGTGCGAAGGTTACAGTAAATGGGTTGGAGCACATCGCAAACCACCTTTGATACCCCAGAATGGGTTTGATTCGGTGACCATCGTCACGCTGATATGAAAGATAGGTCGCCATGGGGCCTGGAGTATTCAATCACGACGGAATTTCTGTTTTTCAACGTCAATGTGACAGTGCAAGAGGTACAGAAATTGTGTTGGTGCACATCGGAAACGAAGTATTGAGCTCCGGAGGGATTTCATTCTGTGACTGTCGCCACGACACCTTGCCAGGCACAAGTCAACTTGAAGTCTGTTGTGTTCAATCACTACGCAATTTCTGTGTTGCATAGTCTATGTGAGGGTGAGAGGGTTAGAGTAAATGTGTTTTAGTGCATCAGAAACAACCATTGAGCACCCAAGACGGGTTTCCATCGGCGACCGACGCCACCCTAGTATGACAGAGAAGTCGCCGTGGGGCTGTAGTATTCAATCACGACGTAATATTTGTATTGCATTGTCAATTAGACAGTGAGACAGTCACAGAAAATGTGTTTTTGCATATCGGAAACGAAGTACTGAGCTCCGGAGGGATTTTATTCCGTGACCGCCGCCACGATAGCCTGCCAGAGACAAGTCATCATGAAGCCCGTTGTCTTCAATCACTACGAGATTTTTGTGTTGCATAGTCAATGTGAGGGTGCGAGGGTTAGAGTAAATGCGTTTTAGTGCATCGGAAACAACCATCGAGCTCTTCGGCTGGGTTTCATTCGGTGACCGTCGCCACACTAGTATGACATTGAGGTTGCCGTGGGGCCTGTAGTATACAATCACGACGCTATTTTTGCATTGAATTATCAGTGAGACAGTACGGCGGTTATAGAAAATGCGTGGGAGAATGTCGGAAACGAAGTACTGAGCGTTGGAGGGATTGTATTCTGTGACCGTCGCCACGATACCCTGACGGGGACATGTCAACATGAAGCCTGTAGTAATCAATCGCTACGCTATTTCTCTGTAGCACAGTCAATGGTAGGGTGGAAGGGTTAGCGTAAATGGGTGTTAGTGCGTCGGAAACAACCATTGAGAACACAGGACGGGTTTCATTCAGTGACCGTCGCCACGCTAGTATGAGAGAGAAGACGCCATGGGGTCTGTACTATTCAATCACGACGCAATTTTTGTATTGCGTTGTCAGTGTGACAGTGGGAGGGTGCATATCGGTAACGAAGTACTGAGTTCTGGAGGGATTTTATTCTGTGACCGTCGCCATGATAGCCTGCCAGGGACAAGTCAACATGTAACCTGTAGTGTTCAATCACTACGCAATTTCTGTGTTGCATTGTCAATGTGAGCGTGCGACGGTTAGAGTAAATGGGTTATAGTGCATTGGAAACAACCATTAAGCCCCCAGGCCTGGTTTCATTCGGTGACCGTCGCTAAGCTAGTATGACAGAGAGGACGCCATGGGATCTGTAGTATTCAATCACGACGCAATTTTTGTATTGTGTAGTCAGTGTGACAGTGCGAGGGTTATAGAAAATGTGTTGGTGCATATCGGAAATCAAGTACTGAGTTTGGAGGTATTTTATTCAGTGACCGTCGCCACGATACCATGACGGGGACAAGTCAACATGAAGCCTGTTGTATTTAATCACTACATTTATCGTGTGTTGCATAGTCAATGTGAGGGGTTGAGGGTTAGCGTAAATGGGTTGGAGTGCATCGGAAACAACCTTTGAGGTCCCAGGACGGGTTTCTTTCGGTGACCTTTGCCACACTGCTATGACAGAGTGGTCGACATGGGGACGCTAGTATTCAATCACGACGCAAATTTTGTATTGCACTGTCAATATGACAGTGCGACGATAACAGAAAATGTGTGGGTGCACATCACATACGAAGTACTGAGCTCCGGAGTGATTTTAATCTGTGACTGTCGCCACGCTAGTATGAGAGAGAGGACGTCATGGGGCCTGTAGTATTCAATCACGACGCAATTTTTGTATTGCATTGTCAATGTGACAGTGCAACGGTTACATCAAATGTGTTTGTGCATACCGGAAACGAAGTACTGAGCTCCGGAGGGATTTTATTCAGCGACCGTCGCCACGATAGCTTGCCACGGACAAGTCAACATTAAGCCTGTAGTATTCAGTCACTACTCAATTTCTGTGTAGCATAGTCAATGTGAGGATGTGAGAGTTAGCGTAAATGATTTGGAGTGCATCGGAAACCACCTTTGAGCTCCCAGGACGGGTTTCTATCGGTGACCTTTGCCACGCTAGTATGACAGAGAGGTCGCCATGGGGACCTTAGTATTTAATCACGACGCAATTATTGTATGTCATTGTCAATGTGACAGTGCGACGGATACAGAAAATGTGTTTGTGCTTATCGGAAACGAATTGATGAGCTCTGGAGGGATTTTATTCTGTGACTCTCGCCACGATAGCCTGCCAGGGACAAGTCAACATGAAGCCTGTTGTGTTCCATCACTACCCAATTTCTGTGTTGCATAGTCAATGTGAGGGTGCAAGGGTTAGCGTAAATCGTTTTTAGCGCATCGGAAACAACCATTGAGCTCCCAGGACGGGTTTCATTCGGTGACCGTCGCCACGCTAGTATGACAGAGAGAACCCAATGGTTGGTGTAGTATTCAATCACGACGCAATTTTTGTATTGCGTTGTCAATGTGACAGGCTGACCGTCGCCACGCTAGTAAGCCATAGAGAAGGTGTAATGGATCCAGCAGTAATGAATTACGACGCAATGTTTGTGTTGCATCGTCAATGTGAGGGTGCAAGGTTTACAGTAAATGGTTTGGTACTTCGGGAAGAAGCTAATGAGCTCCCAGGATGGGTTCCATTCGGTGACCCACGCGACGATAGACTGGCAGATAGAAGTGATAAAGTAAGCAGGTTTTGGTGCCTCGAAACAACCTACTGGACTCACAGGAGTCTTTCCATTTCGTGACTGTAAGTATTTTAGTATTTCGTAGGGGAGTAGTCATGGAGCTTTTAGTATTCAATCGCGACATGTTTATTGTGTTGCATCGTCACTGTGATGGTGCGAGGGTTCTGTAAACGTGTTGTGGTTCATCGGAAACATGGTAATGGACTCGCAGGTGAGATTCCATGTGGTGACTGTAAATACATTACTGGCTATGAGAGAAATGGGCATGGAGCCTTTAGTTACGGAATTTCTGTGTTGCATCGTTAATGTGAGTGTAACTGGTTTGTAGTATATGCGTTGTGGTGCAACTCCTAGGAGTTGTCCCACGCTGTAACTGTAGCCACATTAGTCTCTCGGTGACATGTCGGCATGGAGGCTGTAGTATTCAATTGCGACGCAATTTATGTGTCGACATGTCAATGTGAGAGTGCGAAGGTTACAGTAAATGCTGATTCAAAGGAGCTACATGACTCCCAGGAGAATTTCCATTTGGTGACCATAGCCACGCTAGTCCTTCGGAGAGAAGTCGGAATGGAGCATATATTATTCAACTGTGAAACAAGTTCTTTTTCGCATCGTCATTGGAACTGTGTGAGGGCTACAGTGAGCGGGTTGTGGTGCTTCCGAAACAAGTTGATGGACTCCCAGGAGAGATTCCATTCGGTGATCACAGCCACGTTAGTTTCTCCAAGCGAAGTCGCCATTTATTCAATGGCGATGCAATTTCTGCGTTGGATCGTCTATGTGAGTCATCGAAGTTTACAGTAAACATGTTGTTTTGCATCGGAAACGATCCAACGGAGTCCCATGAGAGGTTCCATGCTGTGAATGTACTCGTAAATACGTTTGTCTCTCAGTGAGATGTCGGCATGGAGAACGTAGTATTCAATTACGACGTAATTTCAGTGTTCCATCGCCAATGTGAGCATACGAGGATTACAGTACCAGGTTACGGTGCATTGGCAACAAGCTACTGGACCCTCAACGGAGATTCCTTGTGGTGGCCAAAGCCGCCGCAGTCTCTTCGAGAGAAGTTGGCATGGAGCCTGAAGATTTCAATCGCGATGCAATGTCTGTGTTGCATCGTCAATGTGAGGTTATGAAGGTTACAGTGAGAGGATGTAGGAGTGTCAGAAACAAGCTACTTGTGTCCTGGGATAGGTTCCATGCGGTGTCTGTAGCTGCGTTAGTCTCGGAGAGAAATCCGCATAAAGCCTGTAGTATACAATAGCGCCACAATATCTGTGTCGCACGTCAATGTGAGACTGCGTATGTTACAGTAGAAGGGTTGTGGTGCATCAGAAACAAGCTACTGGACTCCCAGGAGTGGTTCCAAGACGTGAATGTATTCACATTAATCTCGGAGGGAAGTCGGAATCAAGCCTGTGGTATTGACTCGCGACGCAATTTCTGTGTCGCATCGTGAATTTGAGGGTGTGAGTGGTATACTAAACGGGTTGTGATACATCGGAAACAACCTACTGGACTACCAGGAGAGGTTCAATATGGTGAACGTAGCCACATTAGTCTCTCGGAGAGAAATAGGCATGGAGCCTGTAGTATTCAATCGCCGTGCAATTTCTGTGGCTCATCGTCAATGTGAAGGTGCGAGGGTTACGTTAAAAGTGATGGGTACTTGAGAAACAATCCAATGGATTCCCAGGGGAGGTTCCATGCGATGACCTTAGACATAATAACCTCTCAGAGAGAACTCAGCATGGAACCTGTAGTATTGAATCACGATGTAATTTTTGTGTAGCAATGTCAATGTGACCGTGCAAGAGTTACAGTAAATGGGTTGTGTTGAATCGGAACCTTGCTAATTGACACCCACGAAAGGTTCCATGCGGTGACAACAGCCATGTTAGTCTGTTAGTCTCTCGGTGAGAAGTCGGCAGTAGTATTCAATCATGAAGCAATTTCTGTGTCTCATCGTCAATGTGAGTTTTTGAGGATCATAGTAAACAGGTTGTGGTGCACCAGCGCAAGGTGCTGGACTCCCAGGAGAGGTTCCATTTGCTGACTGTACCCACATTAGTCTATCAGAGAGAACTCGGCATGGAGCCTGTAGTATTCAATGTAGACGCAATTTCTGTGTCGCAGCGTCAATGTGAAAGTGCGAGGGTCACAGTAAATGGGTTGTGTTACATCGGAAGCAAGCTAGTGGACACCCAGGAAAGGTTCCATGTGGTTACTGTAGCTCTGTTAGTGTCTGGGAGAGAACTTGGCATGCAGCCTGTAGTATTCAATCACGACACAATTTCTGTGTCGCATCGTCAATATGAGGGTGCGAGGATTTGAGTAAATGGGTTATGGTGCATCAGAAACGAGCTAATGGATTCCCAGGAGAGCTTCCACGCGGTGACCATAGGCGCGGTAATCTCTTGGAGTGAAGTCGCTGTATGGTTCAGATAGTTATTACTGGATGCTATCGTTATATCATTTCAGAAGGTTTATTTCATTCTTTTGCTAGGGTCACAAATTAGCCAGTAGCTTACGCTGCCTGTAATTTCTCATCCCAAGATCCGGTAGCAGCAAGTCAGCACCGATGTGGGGTGTCTGGGTCACACACCTCCCTCGTGTGCTGACGAGGTATGCCGCTTAGGCGAAGTTGACCAGGCCATGCTGCCCCCACGGTTTTCTCAGCTCCTGACCAATCAGGGCCGTGCTGGATTTACCCTGCCGCCCTTTGGCCAAATGCACTATCTGCCACGTGCCCTGTAGCCATGAACATCATCTTCTCTTCCCGTTGCATCGGCGCCGAGGATTTTGTTTCTGTAGTTGCCACGCCATTCGGACTTGTCCGAATGGCACCCACCGCTTTTCTTTAACTCGCCTAAGTTTGCTGTGAACTATATTTCGCCGATCGCTATGTATTGACTGACGCTCGGCTGCCCAGACCTGACTTATGTTGCCTATTTGAATGTTAGTTTTTCTACCCATAAATGGCCTCCTTCCTCTTGGTCGATCTCACCAGATTTGTTCCTGTACAAACTGGTGTCAGAATCGAAATTCGTTCCCATAGGGACTTTGTCGCTAATTTAAATTCTTCCGGCGAGGATTTTTGCCAGTAGCCCCATTCTACTTCTTTGTGGACAGTGAGCTGTGGCTGTGGCGGAACGCTTCCATTTCAGTACTGAGCCGTGGTAAAAATTGCCGTTTTGAAGAGCGCGCAGCAGCGCGTAGTGTGAAGCAGTCGCCCTTCGTTTCTGGCGGTGGCGTCGCTGTGGCAATCGCAACTTTGGTGTCTCCCTCTGGTGGGAAAGGGGGAAGTTGCCTGTTGACGTGCATTTAAGGAGCGCTATGAGCTCGCCAGTCAGTCTGGGGTCAGTCTGTAGTCAGTCTGGGGTCAGTCTCGCGTCCGCATTTTGTTAGGCAGTTAGTGTCTGTCTGTCGTCTAGAGTGTTAGTACGTGTTGTGTTCGGATCAGTCTTTAAAGCCGGGTAAATGAGAGTCTTTCCACTCCGCCTGTAAAAGAACTCAGCGAGGGGACGCCCGGTCGGGGCTTAGTTCCTGCATCTGAATCTGCGCGTTAGGCCGCCAGTCTGTTCGAGTTTGCTCAGGCAATGGTCATTGGCGGTTGGATCGATCGGTTGGTCGCTCGCGCAATGAGACACAAGATGACTTGCCCGTCTTGAGCGTCGGCGCATGTGAGGTCGCCACGTGAGTCCAGTGGGCCGCAGTGTATAGCGAGGGGTAGTGACTTCGCGGTCGACACGAGAGCAACAGGAGTCAACCCACGACATCAGTCTGGCCGGTGCGAGCTGCGACGCCGTGAGACGGGAGATCGGCGAGCCTTTCTGCGTCCGTTGAAGCGGCTGGCAGCGGACGGTTCGGGAGAACGATTTGGGGGTGCTGCGCCAGGTCTTTGCCAGAAATCGCAGTTTATTAGAAGTTAAGTTATTGGTGATATGTTGTTTCATTTAATTGTTAAATTCTATCTGTTTTCTTGGTGCGGTCACCAGCCGCTTTGTTTTGGGGTCGTCCCACCATTCTTCTGCGTTTGCCCACCCGCGGGAAGGTGGTTATTTATGAATTGGGTGGTCCGTTTCTCCCTTGTGGAGTAGGGGCGGGTTAGAGCAACTTGCGGTTCAGGTTGTTCTGTAATCTCCCTATCAATCTGCCGTACGTTAATACCTGCCTCCGTCATGTGTGTCGGATTCGGTGTGATAACAAATTTATTGCTTGAAGTGTAACGGCCTAATTCCCGAAATATGTTTTTATCTTGCCTATCATCTTGAAAGGCGGTGTATGTGTACTGTAGAGCATGTTTGGCCACCGTAAGATTTTTCTTAGAAGTTAAAATGAAGTTGCACCTTCGGTGGCAAGTTAATCTTTTAATTTTAGTGTTTTGTACCATTTCCATCCCTCCTACGGGGTGCATAGTTTGTGTGCTTGTGTGAATTGTTCAAACTTTTACTTAAGGTAATCTGGTGTGTCACAGATTTGCACCTGTGTAGTGTTTCAGAGGTTGTTATGAGCGGTCGTGACTACGGCCGTGTCATACACTCAAAAATTTGTTTCTTTCTGCCTCTGAATAAATTGTAACTTGATATTTAGATGGTGCTTTCTGCTTATAATTTTAAATCTGTTTCTTTGAAAGAAAAGCTTTTAGGAATAAAATTTCCATTTGTTAAAAGCAGTTTCATTTTGATTTCATCAGTTACTACATGGCAACTATTTCCACGCTCACATAGAGTGATTAAATGTGTTAATGTTCTTGATGAATCGCTAGTAAATAAAGTAAATTCTTAAGAAAAGGTTTTGAAAGTAAATTCGCGGTTCAATTACGATTCTAGCGCCGACCATTTCACGCGTATAGAGTGCGCCAGCCGGCCGCCACGTTCGCACCACACGTGACGTGGCTGTGTCAGCAGAAACGCACGGGGCGCGCGCTGCAGTGATGCAGCGGCTCGAGTTGGAGATAAGCAGCGAAGCGAGACAGAGCTGTCGCGACTTCCGCCGCCGCACGAGTGGGACGCAGCCGCGCGCCGGGCGGGATGCCGTCATCTGACGCCACGATATCTGCCGCCGCCCGAAGGTGCAATAGCAGCCAGCCGCCGTCTCTGACAGCCGCTGCCGATCCTGCCTCCGCCACTTCACCAGCTGACACTGAAGCAAACACTTTGCGCCGATTCAACTTCGTCTGCGTCTACATGGATACTCTGCAAATCACATTTAAGTGCCTGGCAGAGGGTTCATCGAACCACCTTCACAATTCTCTGTTATTCCGATCGAGTAAAAGGTGCGGAAAGAATGAACACCTACATCTTTCAGTACGAGCTCCGATTTCCCTTATTTTATCGTGGTGATCGTTCTTCCCTAGGTAGGTCGGTGTCAACAAAACATTTTCGCATTCAGAGGAGAAAGTTAGTTCAAAATGGTTCAAATGGCTCTGAGCACTATGGGACTCAACAACTGAGGTCATCAGTCCCCTAGAACTTAGAACTACTTAAATCTAACTAACCTAAGGACATCACACACATCCATGCCCGAGGCAGGATTCCAACCTGCGACCGTAGTGGTCTCGCGGTTCCAGACTGAAGCGCCTAGAACCGCTCGGCCACACCTGCCGGCAGAAAGTTAGTGATTGGAATTTCGTGAGAAGATTCCATCGCAACGCAAAACGCCTTTCTGTTAATGATGTCCAGCCAAATCCTCTATCATTTCAGTGACCATTTCTCCCATATTTCGCGATAATACAAAACGTACAAAACGTACAGAGCAATGAAAAACCTAAGTCGAAACAAGGTCCCGGGAGTAGACAACATCCCATTAGAACTAATGACGGCCTTGGGAAAACCAGGCCTAACAAAACTCTACCATCTAGTGAGCAAGATGTATGAGACAGGCGAAATACCCTCAGACATCAAGAAGACTACAATAATTCCAATCCCATAGAAAGCAGGTGTTGACAGATGTGAAAATTACCGAACTATCAGTTTAATAAGCCACGGCTGCAAAATAATAACACGAAGAATTCTTTACAGACGAATGGAAAAACTGGCAGAAGCCGACCTCGGGGAAGATCAGTTTGGATTCCGTAGAAATGTTGGAACACGTTAGGCAATACTGACTCTACGACTTATCTTAGAAAATAGATGAAGGAAAGGCAAACCTACGTTTCTAGCATTTGGACACTTAGAGAAAGCTTTTGACAATGTTGATTGGAATACTCTCTTTCAAATTCTGAAGGTGGTAGGGGTAAAATACAGGGAGCGAAAAGCTATCTACAATTTGTACAGAAACCAGATGGCAGTTATAAGAGTCGAGGGACATGAAAGGGAAGCAGTGGTTGGGAAGGAAGTGAGACAGGGTTGTAGCCTATCCCCGATGTTATTCAATCAGAATATTGAGCAAGCAGTAAAGGAAACAAAAGAAAAATTCGGATTAGGTATTAAAATCCATGGAGAAGAAATAAAAACTTTGAGGTTCGCCGATGACATTGTAATTCTGTCAGAGACAGCAAAGGACTTGGAAGAGCAGTTGAACGGAATGGACAGTGTCTTGAAAAGAGGATATAAGATGAACATCAACAAAAGCAAAACGAGGATAATGGAATGTAGTCGAATTAAATCGGGTGATGCTGCGTAAATTAGATTAGGAAATGAGACACTTAAAGTAGTATTGATTGGCGACTCCATGTTGTCCTGTGCACCACGACCAGATAACAGGTTTACTTGAAAAAAAGAGACAGCATTGGTCGTATATTTTTTAGTATTGCAAAATCGATTTTCTGTCACTGAGTGACCATCTTCAGTGCTAGAAGTTAAAAAATTTTACACATTACGATCAGAGAGTACAACATAGAAAATCACAATTACATCTGCATATGAACATAACACTTGTTAGAAACAAACCTATATTGTATAACTTAAATTGGGATGCACTGTTGTCACTAAGCTTACGGCGATCACATAGACTGAGGTCGCTGTTTACCTGCACTTGTTCAGCAGACCTCGGTGTGACGGGGCTTGACACGCCCTCTATGTGACATGTGTCACGTGAAGACATAGTATTATTGGTTTTGCGAATTATTAACACTAAATAACTCTTGTACTTTTGTGAATGGTGTAGTAATTCAAATTTAAAATGTACGTACAACACATAGCAGACGTAGGAAAATATCTAAAATACATTGGCATATTGTTTTTATAAACTATAAAAACATAAAATAGATCGATGATAAGTTGTTAGAGTGCAGAACATGTAAAAAGCAAAAGATAATGCCAAAGAATAAAAAATGAACAACATAAAAAGAGGCGCAACACAGGTCTTACTTAAAAAAAAAAAACGTAACACCCACTATCTGGCGTGGGAAGTCAAAAGTACAACGTTCATAATTTATGTAACAAACGTTAATACCAAGGAGTCAATATATAAAAAAAAATATAATAACGTTAATACCAAGGAGTCAAATATATAAAAAATAATCACAGTACGAAACTGCCGTTACTTAATAATTAAAATGCCGTGCAAATGTAAGGTGCGAACAAGTAGTATACATCAATCATCGAGAAACCAACATGAGGAAGGACAAGTAACAGTGTCACTTATACCAAAATGTACATCGTACTTTAGAGAAATTAAACATAGACAATGCACGATAACCAGCACTTATTCAAATGGCAATAGAATTGTTGACCTACATTAAACATAATTACGTAAAGTGATAACCGGTTTGTATTACTTTGTGTCAACGCCTACGAGATGTCGACTGTCGTAAAATTATGTTCAGTAGGCGTCCATAAGTTCTGTAAATTACAGAACAAAAAAGAAAGAAGCATCTTTTAAAAAGCGAAATTAGTAATGTTATTAAAACAAACTGAAAACATGTGCGTCAATGTGTTGAGATAGTTGAAATAGCGGCCATTATACGTGTTCTCGTAGCGACTATGACTGGCCGCTATTTCAACTATCTCAACACATTGACGCACATGTTTTCAGTTTGTTTTAATAACATTACTAATTTCGCTTTTTAAAAGATGCTTCTTTCTTTTTTGTTCTGTAATTTACAGAACTTATGGACGCCTACTGAACATAATTTTACGACAGTCGACATCTCGTAGGCGTTGACACAAAGTAATACAAACCGGTTATCACTTTACGTAATTATGTTTAATGTAGGTCAACAATTCTATTGCCATTTGAATAAGTGCTGGTTATCGTGCATTGTCTATGTTTAATTTCTCTAAAGTACGATGTACATTTTGGTATAAGTGACACTGTTACTTGTCCTTCCTCATGTTGGTTTCTCGATGGTTGATGTATACTACTTGTTCGCACCTTACATTTGCACGGCATTTTAATTATTAAGTAACGGCAGTTTCGTACTGTGATTATTTTTTATATATTTGACTCCTTGGTATTAACGTTATTACATTTTTTTTATATATTGACTCCTTGGTATTAACGTTTGTTACATAAATTATGAACGTTGTACTTTTGACTTCCCACGCCAGATAGTGGGTGTTACGTTTTTTTTTTAAGTAAGACCTGTGTTGCGCCTCTTTTTATGTTGTTCATTTTTTATTCTTTGGCATTATCTTTTGCTTTTTACATGTTCTGCACTCTAACAACTTATCATCGATCTATTTTATGTTTTTATAGTTTATAAAAACAATATGCCAATGTATTTTAGATATTTTCCTACGTCTGCTATGTGTTGTACGTACATTTTAAATTTGAATTACTACACCATTCACAAAAGTACAAGAGTTATTTAGTGTTAATAATTCGCAAAACCAATAATACTATGTCTTCACGTGACACATGTCACATAGAGGGCGTGTCAAGCCCCGTCACACCGAGGTCTGCTGAACAAGTGCAGGTAAACAGCGACCTCAGTCTATGTGATCGCCGTAAGCTTAGTGACAACAGTGCATCCCAATTTAAGTTATACAATATAGGTTTGTTTCTAACAAGTGTTATGTTCATATGCAGATGTAATTGTGATTTTCTATGTTGTACTCTCTGATCGTAATGTGTAAAATTTTTTAACTTCTAGCACTGAAGATGGTCACTCAGTGACAGAAAATCGATTTTGCAATACTAAAAAATATACGACCAATGCTGTCTCTTTTTTTCAAGTAAACTTAAAGTAGTAGATGAGTTTTGCTATCTGGGGAGCAAAATAACTGATGATGGTCGAAGTAGAGAGGATATAAAATGTAGACTGGCAATGGCAAGGAAAGCGTTTCTGAAGAAGAGAAATTTGTTGACATTGGGTATAGATTTAAGTGTCAGGAAGTCGTTTCTGAAAGTATTTGTATGGAGCGTAGCCATGTATCGAAGTGGAACATGGACGATAAATAGTTTGGACAAGAAGAGAATAGAAGCTTTCGAAATGTGGTGCTACAGAAGAATGCTAAAGATTAGATGGGTAGATTACGTAACTAATGAGGGGGTATTGAGTAGAATTGGGGAGAAGAAGAGTTTGTGGCACAACTTGACTAGAAGAAGGGATCGGTTGGTAGGACATGTTTTGAGGCATCAAGGAATCAAGGAATCACAAATTTAGTATTGGAGGGCAGCGTGGAGGGTAAAAGTCGTAGAGGGAGACCAAGAGATGAATACACTAAACAGATTCAGAAGGATGTAGGTTGCAGTAGGTACTGGGAGATGAAAAAGCTTGCACAGGATAGAGTAGCATGGAGAGCTGCATCAAACCAGTCTCTGGACTGAAGACAACAACAACAACTGCCTTTCTTTGAACTGTTTCGATGTATTCCGTCAGTCCTGTCTGGTAAGGATCCCACACCGCACAGCAGCATTCTACAAGAGCACGGACAAGCATAGTGTAGGCAGTCTCCTTAGTAGGTCTGTTACATTTTCTAAGTGTTCTGCCAATAAAACGCAGTCTTTGGTTAGCCTAACAAACAACATTTTCCATGTGTTCCTTCTAATTTAAGTTGTTCATGTTTGTAATACCTAGATATACAGTTCAACGTAGGTTGCAGCGTTGCTTCAAGCCTTAATATCGCTGGCTGTCCACAGCTGGATTCGGTTATTTTGTGGCCCCTCTCTTTGTTTGTAACAGTCATCTCGTGGTCACTTGAGCCCCCTGATTTTGTAAAGATGCCGGTGGGAAGTCGAGCAATGGAATGGGATACTCCCGAAGAGGCAGCTGCCTTACAAGACCCGCTCGAAGCTATCAATACTAGAATGAATCAATTATTCATCCAAAATCAAGGGTTATTCGAACAAATCCGCGTCTTGAAACAGACCCTGGAAGGCAGCGTGCGAACTTCTGTAGCTGTGGCTGACTCCATACCCGTAACAACTGTACAACCCATGACAGGTAATACTAATTCTGTCATTAATAAAATTACCAATATCGCAGCTAATATAACAAGTGTAAGCAATTTTCCTGCAGCTTCTTTCATTTCCACCTTTTCTGGAAAGTTCCATGAAAATGTGGTTATGTTCGTACAGAATATTCGTGATATGGGTCGTACTTGCACCTGGCTGGGTGATCTATTGGTCAATGTAGCCAGATTGAAGTTGACAGGGGAAGCAAGAATGTTCATAGAGAAAGTGGACGAACTGCATGATGGGCATGATTTTGAAGTTTTGGCCTACAGATTGATTACGCGTTATTCCGACACCAGAGGTATCGGATACTATCGATATCAGTTATCAACTCTTAGGCAGAAGCCTAAGGAGGATTTTGATGCTTTTGCAGATCGCCTACGAGCCCTATTTTATCGTACCTAAAAGCTCGGCGAAAACGCCAGTGAGGATAGGATTTTGTACCCGGAAGCAGAAGCTTGTGCTATTGATATATTTATTCGAGGTATTCACCCCCGAATTGGTGGAGAAGTTAAAGCGGCCTCCTCAGCCTCTCTGTCTGAAGCTGTTCGTTTGGCAGTAGTACGTGAAGATATATTGCATATCTGCGCAGCCGCTCCGCTTCCGCCGGAGCCATTACCACTATCAGAACGGGAAGTAAGCTGTCGGCGGTGTGGGAGATCTAATCACACAGCCTTAGTACCAGCAGATGTTGTCGGACATATCCCTTTGAGTCCACAGAAGAATCCATACATATTGTCAATTATACATCATTTTTCCAGATTCCTAATTCTTGTCCCCGCACCGGACAAGTCAGCAGAAACTGTAGCTCGAGCATTTGTCACCCACTTGGTGTTACCATGTGGAACTCCTGAAGCTGTACTTACAGATCAAGCATTATTTACAGAAGTTTGTCGACTATTGCGAATCAACAAGTGGAGAACGACCTCGTTTCATCCTAAGGCTAGCGGACGGTTAGAGCGAGTCCAACATACCATTACGCGTATGCTTTCTTATTATGTCAATAAAAATCATTCTGATTGGGACAGGTACGTCCAGTACATCACGTCAGCATATAATAGCCATGTTCATGAGGCCACTGGATACTCCCCCTATGAGGCCTTATGTGGCTGACCCATGAATTCACCTTTTGAAATTGACAAACTGCCCCCAGGGATTAGATCCAAGGACGTGAAAGGTTTGGCACGATGTTTGAAAGCTATTTGGAAGAAAGTAAAAAGAAACAGTGCAATAGCTAGAGCTCAGCAGCTAAGAAGGGATAATGAGAGAGCAAAAATGCCCAAGTACGAGGTAGGAGATTTAGTGATATTACACAATCTAGTAGCTAAGAAGGGAAGGACGAAAAACTTTACTCCTATGTATGAAGGTCCATACCCCATATTGCGGCTTACTTCGGCGGCCACCCGCCTCTTCCACGGTGGAGTCAGCTCCGACGCTACACTTCTGCACTTTCCACAATATGGTTGCAAAATAACCAACAGACCTTAAGAAGAAAGTGAAAGGTGGCTACACTGAGTCACAGCGCCAGAGATTGCGCCAAAGAGTATATATATGAAGGTATATATATGAAGGTAAAAAACGTTTTCTTATTTTTTTTTAAATTTCCTAACTTAACAATGCCTCTTGGTCACAGGTTCAGTCAACAAAGCATCTGGCTTGTGTTCATGTATTAGACTGTAATTCGGGTTTCTATGTGCAATTATAGTATTTCAGTTTTATTTAATTAATTCACTGTAAATGGAATTTAAAATATCTTGTCTTATTGAGGAAGAACCGTGCCAGATGTGTACGTTGAATCACACTTCCACACACAGAACAGTTACACTTGTGCTTTGTTGTTCTGTAGTTTTTGTTTCATAGCTTTTATAGTTACTGGGGACTTAATTAATTAATTGTGGTAACGGAAATTTCCTTTCATTATTTGTTGTTATTCTATGCAGTCAGATTGCGGAGTAATACTAGTCAGGGCCAACTGGTACGAGACTTCGTAGCCGGACATACAGCGACTAAAATTTAAAAATATTTGCATTCTATTTAATTAAGCCCCCATGCACGTGGCGACCTCTGCTTCGGATCGTCCCTTGGAATTCTTTTGATAGTAAAAATAGCAGACAGTAGTATTGTTGTAGTAATTTGTAGTTTAGTAATTGTAGTCTATATTGCATGTGTAGATTTGGTAATGAACATTTGTAGTTGTCTTCTCATTCTTCTAATGGTATTTTTGCAGAATTTAATTTTTGATGTCTTGTACATGCGTTTGACAATTTTGTGCAATTATAAAGATATCAATTGTTCGTTAATCGTGTTTGAGGGAAGCATTTCGTATGAATGTTATTGTTGGTGATAAAGTGTCATATTGTGTGTAATTTTCGTATAGTGACGAGTTTTGTATGTTTTGTAAATAATTACGCGATCGATGAAAAAGGCAAAAATGATGGATAGTGAGAATGACGAAATTGTTAACATGGCGAACTCGCCAACACAGGAGAACAGTATGATGAATAATGAAGTAGAAAACAATTTAATAAGCAGGGAAAATAGTCCAGAACCAGTTCAAAACTTTTCACAATTAAAGAATTTTCAGAATACGAGATTAACGACAGAAGATTCTGGAATTGTATCGAACACAGATAGCTTTACAGCTATGACGAAGGAAGCTGGTTTTGCGGGAAATGTTAGAGGCAAAAAGAATTTCGAACCAGTTAATATGGAGCAGTTGATGGGTGCTATATTAAATTTGGGATCACGGATGGGAACAATGGAAACACAGTTAAGATCTGAATTAAAAACAGTGGGATCACAAATAGGAACAATTAGAACTGAGATGGGAACAATGGAAACACGGTCAGACTCACAAATAGGAACAATTAAAACAGAGATGGAAACAATGGAAACACGGTTAGACTCACGAATAGGGACATGGTTCAAAAACATGAAAGATGAATTAAAGAAAGAAATTAGTGAAGAAGTACAACCGATTTTGAACTCTCACAATAATAGAATAATTTCAATAGAAATTAGACAAAAGGAACATGATAGAGAACAGGAAGAAAGAGATCGCGTGCTAGTACAAAAATTTTCAGAGTTAAATTTACAATGTGCACACGATAAGGAAGAAATATTTGAAAGAATCGAGGAATCCATACCAAATGACAGAATAAATAACGTAACACAACAGTATGAACAGTTAACTACTAAATGTGTCAATACTGAAACCCGAGTCGCGACACTTACGGAAGGCGTAAATAAACAGAAAGAAAAAATAGGTGACTTATCGGAAAGAGTTGAGGAGATTTCAGATAAATTGACAAATCTTAGTTTACATGGGGACAGAGATTCAGATGATACAGCTCCATTGTCATTTGTAGAAACAGAAGAGTACCAGAGCATAAATAAACATGTTGAAAATCAGGGAAAATTTAATGAACGCGTTAAAAGGGAATTTGAGGCATTGCGAAAGCAAGTCAAACAAATTGAAGGCGAAATCGTAGGAAAAGACGGTAGAAGAAATTTAGAATCACAAATAGCAGAGGGCTTTGAAGAAAATAATTTATTTCATTTACGAGATGCAAGAAGAGAGCGTCAGGCGCGCGAACTTGACAATAATCGACATTCGGACTGGGACAGACGCGGTAGGTCTTTGTCGCCACGAGGCGAAAACTTTCACTATAAACACTTTTTAACTGTTCGGAAATTTAAGATCTTTCGCAATTCTAAGAATGACATACATCCATGTTCATGGTTAGATCAATTTACGTACGCACTTCCGCCAAATTTGACACTGTCACAAACTGGAATTTATGTGTGGCTATTTAAGTCCTCAGGGGTTTCGCTAGACTAAGTGAATATGTGCCGTAGCGTGCACAGGGCCCCGAGCTGTAGTGGTGCTATTTCCCTTTTAGTTTTCTGCACCGCTGCCTACTCTTTTACTATTCTTTGTATCTATCAAAACAACTCTTCAACTATCAATCTATCTAGAGAGTCGGTAAAGAATAACCGGATATGACTATTTTACCCAAAAGTGATTTCGGAAATTACCGTTTGGACTTACTGTATCTTCAGCAGCATTCATTCGTAGTTTAAACGAAATTTTACCTGTTTATCTTCATAACAATATTACTTCATATGTTGACGATATTCTTATTGCTAAACGTTCTTGGAGTGAGCATAACAAAATTTTGGATTCATTATTACGTATTTTTGCAAGAGTTGGCATTACAGTGAACTTGGAAAAATCTGAATTTGATCGTTCTCAGGTGAAATTTCTTGGTCATATTATTTCTACAGAAGGTATTCTTCCTGATCCAGAGAAACTAGACGCTATTCGTAATTATGCTGTTCCTACTACAAAACGTGAGGTTCGTAGTTTCCTAGGTGTCTGTAATTTTCTTAGACACTTTGTTAGATTGGACGATTTGGCCACACCTCGTTTATGTGAACTATCTGGAAACAATTCTAATTGGTGTTGGGATGAGGAAGCTCAATCAGAATTTGAACAACTTCGTGATGCTTTAGTTGCTGCTCCACTTCTTTCACATCCGGATTTATCTAAAGATTTTTGTTTGGCGACGGACTCATCATACAAAGGCCTAGGTGCACATTTATTTCAAGAAATAGAAGAAAACAGCGTTATAGTACAGAAAACTATTGCATTTGGAAGTCGTGTTCCCTCTAAATCAGAAAAGAATTATTCGATTACGGAACTTGAAGCCTTGGTTGTTGTATGGACTTTCACAAAATTTCGCATATTTTGTATGGCAGACATACTAAGGTTTACACCGATCATCGAACTCTGGAATTTCTTATGTCAACAAAATTAACACATGGAAGATTGTCACGATGGGCGCTGTATCTACAGGCATTTGATTTTAGTATTGTTTACATACAGGGTTCTTCAAATATTATTGCTGATGCTTTATCACGTGCACCTATGGGTTTCAAACAAAGTGCTGAGGAGGACTGCAAGGAAAACAATTATTGTTTATATGTATATTCAAGGTGTTGCGTTTGAAAATTTTATTTCGTCTTCGCTCCAGGACATCGCTAAGGAGCAAAATAAGGATCCAATCTGGAAGTACATTAAGGAGAAGTGGAGGAGAAAGGAAAGCGTAGCGATTAGACAGTATTATTTAGTTCGCAATGATATTCTTTTTAAACGAAAATCGGTCGACAACTCTGTTTGGTTAATTTGCATTCCTGATGAGTGGGTTAATAAATTGATTTGGTATACACATTTCAGTTACGCACACTTTGGCCCCAGAAAATGCTTTCATAAATTACGAGAAAATTGCTACTTCAGTAATATGGAAAAACGTATTCGATCTGTTCTTGCCAAATACAAATTATGTCAAAAGGCTAAGCCGCCAACTATTTCTCACAGAGCACCGTTGTTTCCTATCATTCCAGCGAAATTAAAGGAGATGGCTGCAGTCGATTTGTTCGGTCCAGTGGTTTGTTCTACTAATGGTTTTGCGTACATTTTGGTAGCAGTGGAATTGACATCAAAATATGTGTGTTTTACACCTTTACGTAAAGCAACAGCTCGTTCAGTATCTAATGCTTTCATCAAACATTTTCTTAAAGAAGTGGGTCATGTTGATAAGGTTATATCAGATAATGGATCACAATTTCGCTCTAAAATTTGGCTTCGTACTCTACGGCGTCGTAAGATTAAACCAATTTTCATTTCACTTTTTCACCCTCAATCTAACGCTTCAGGGAGATGGATGAAGGAAAGCAATAAATTGTGTCGACTTTATTGTCATCAGAATCACAGAACTTGGGATCAGTATCTTCATATTTTTCAAAACATTCTGAATGAACTCCCTAATGATTCAACTTCTTTACCGCATATATTGATATTAAAAAACAAAGCACCGACAAATCGCATTTCTGAAATCGTTCCTTTTCCGCCTTCACGGAAACTGCGGCATTCTGAAGTTGTCAACCTGGCTCTACAAAATATTGAATCTGCGGCTGCTAGAAGAGAGAAATCAGCTAAACGTCCTGGTCGTTTAAAAACCTTGTCAGTTGGTCAAAAGGTGTTAATTAAGTCTCACCGTTTGTCTCACAAAGGAAAAGGCTCATGTCGCAAATTTTTTCTGCTTTATAACGGTCCATATAGAGTTCGCAAAATTATTCATGATTACACTGTCGAAGTAGAAACTCTTAAATCTCAACGCTCTAAGGGAATACATCATATATCAAACGTTAAAATTTTTGTGGAATGACATACTTTTGAGAAACAGTTATACGTAAACATGCAGAGAATATAAGGATACCGCGCCGTGTTCTGGCGGCGGCATATACTCAAAGCAACAGTCAAGTCTGCGCGCCGCACAAGGCAGTCGTTGACCGCAAACAATTAGTTCCTACGTCACGCGTACCTACAGCTGATCGAGCGCTCAGTGCGAATGTACTGACAGCCGTAAACAAATACACAGTCTAATTTCTTCGAATAAATTCAGTATAAAGCTATAGTGACTTGATAAATTATGTTATTAACGTTCAATATTTTTCAGGATACAGTTGTATAAAATATTTAAGACCTTCAGGTAAATTCTGTGCGTGTACGACGTTAAGAGGACTTGCTATCGAGAAAATTTCAGGAAGAATGTAATTTCGAAGAAGAAATTAATAAACTAAAAAGCTAACTGTTAATTGAGTTTATTTTTCAGGTAACATATTTCCACTTAGGTGCGTACTTTAGACGTAATTTGCTGCTCGCGATTACGTGATTCATACTTTGTGCTAAATTTCATGTTCTATGAATTTACTTGTGAAGCGACGTGCGTGCGTACATTAACTGATTTTGACAATGATTGATTAATGAACAGGGTTGTTACTTGTGTATATTATGCATCGCTTGGCTGCACTGCTTTTTCACTGATGTCACATTTTTTTTAATTATGTGCCTGCTGTGCTTAATTTATTTAAATTATAATTGTAACCTGATTGGTTGTGCTGATGTGGTTGTGTATGTAGGTTGTACTTTGTGATGTGTCTGCTTGCGCCTTCATGTTTACTTATTAAAATTATGTATGAACATTTATTTGCTTATGTTGATATGATGCTAATGTACTGTTTATTATGTAAGATACATATTTGCTGCTTTGCGTATGGATTGCATATTTATACATTTCTGTTTGTTGTTATAACTACTCTTTAATTTGGTATATAGAAATGCTGATATGCGGTGTACGAACATGGAGTTTAGGTCACACTATGGTATTAATTATAGATTGTTCGCTTGGCAGAGCCTCGTTGTAGGGATTGTGCTGCATCCACTTGTTGACATTCTGTTCTCTACTGGTATATTTACTCGCTATTGCATGTTTCACTTACGCTCAGTGCCTTATATTTTAAGATAAGAAAATGAACTACTATAATGCTAATAGGAAGGAAGCTAACGACATGACATACCAACACTAGGTTTAGACCATTGACAGTTATTACACTGCATTCTTCGTGAGCAATTGAAATAGCAAGTGACAGTTGACACAAGAAATACTCCACATGTTTGCTTATGTTTTGCCATGATTCTTAAAGTGGTGTACACACTGTGAAATATTACGATCATTCACACTCCGTACTCGTACTTACTTACTGAAAGTTATTCGAACTAAAGACTGTTAGAGGTCATGTATGCATTTCTTTTATTTAATGATGGACAAGGTAACCAAAATGTATTTTGTAATTCATAATGAGTAGAAGATTTGGGTCAGATGGATTACACAGAGGTTGTGTGGGGACATTGTGTCTTCGGATTGTATGGGATAATGAATTGAAGTTTGCACTAGGATTTTATCTGTACTTGTTCGAGGAGACTGAATAGAGGAAAGAGTTGTTATGGAGGTGAAATGATATTGGTGATAAGGTTTATATGTGTCGACGTAATGAAGAGGTATTATTGAGGTATTGAGATTGTGTGAGTTGATGATTATTGGAGTTTTGGTGGACAAGAGGTAAGGTAAATGATATTGATGATAAGGTTTATATGTATCGACGTAAGAGGTATTATTGAAGTATTAAGAATATGTGATGCTGATGATTATTGGAGTTTTGGTGGATAAGAGGTAAAGTAAGTGAGGAGCATATTTTTTTGTTGGTTTATATGGAACAAGGAGGATGAAGATGGCAGACTAGAACACTCAAGTAGAAGGAAGATTGTCTACACACACACTTTGTTAAATCGCTAAGCAGTATATACTTTTTTTTGGAGACAGGAAGTATTTGCATATATTGGCACACTGACAGTTGTTCAGCAACCGTACATTTGATTTGGCTTGGCAAACATTGGTCTTGACATGATGACTATGACGTTGACTAACTATTATTGACAGTTATACAGTGCTGCCACTACTACTTGATACACATGTCGAACATCAAATCTTTGACAGAATTGCATTTACACAGTTAACAGTATTCAATTACACAGTAGTACTTAATGTGGATGAAAGATGAGTGAGTGTGTTTTGTGTGTTTTCCTTTCCTAATCCTAAATAATTGGTACTGACCTATCTCCTAAATATTATTTTACTTGTTTGTCGTGGCTTGCACTGACCTCCATAAATATTATAGGTTTACTGATATTTGTGTATTTGTAATATTTAATATGACAATTATCTGATATCATTTGTGTGTTTATTATAATTTGTACGTTTAGTGTAAGAGCATTGCCGGCCGGAGTGGCCGAGCGGTTCTACCACATCACGCAGGTTCGAATCCTGCCTCGGGCATGGATGTGTGTGATGTCCTTAGGTTAGTTAGGTTTAACTAGTTCTAAGTTCTAGGGGACTAATGACCTCAGAAGTTGAGTCCCATAGTGCTCAGAGCCATTTTTTTGTAAGAGCATTGATAATAATTTTGTAAAAGCAATTGTGTGTGCCTTCAAACTGTTGTTTGTGCTTGCACCTGTTCAACATTGCTGTGTGCCACTTAGAAATGTTTAATTTATGCTAATGAACTCTGATGAACTGTCTGATTAGTGATAGTGAATATTATGGACTGTTACCTGCACTTGTTCAACATGATGGGTGCCACTAGGAGATGTTTAATTTCTGCTGATAAACTCTGACAAACTGTCTGATTAGTGATAGTGAATAGTATGGACTGTTACCTGCACCTGTCAACATTACTGGGTGCCACTGATAGAACTGCTTCTACTGAAATAATGTCACTTGTTGGTGTCTGCACCTGTTCAACATTGCTGGGTGCAACTGATGGAACTGCTTCTACTGACATAATGTCACTTGTTGGTGTCTGCACCTGTTCAACATTACTGGGTGCCACTAATGGAACTGCTTCTACTGAAATGATGTCACTTGTTGCTCTGCACCTGCTCAACATTGCTGGGTGTCACTAATGGAACTGCTTCTACTGAAATGATGTCACTTGCTGGTGTCTGCACCTGTTCAACATTACTGGGTGCCACTGATGGAACTGCTTCTACTGAAATGATGTCACTTGTTGGTGTCTGCGCCTGCTCGCCATTTCTGGGTGCCACTGTTGGAGCTGTTTAAATACTACTGATGAAATGTTATGAGACTGCTATTTGCACCTGTTGACCATTGCTGGGTGCTACTGTTGGAATTGTGAACTACTCTGAGGAGTGCTACTTGTTTATTGAACTATTGACAAGATCTTATGTGAATATTTGTATAAACTGATTTTTTGTGTATTTACTGCTTATGAAATGTTATGAGACTCTTACCTGCACCTATTCGTCATTGCTGACGCTATTGATTGAATTGTTTAACCACATGATAGTTGTGTAAACTATTATGTAAAATCACATGTATGAAAGCATTTGTATTCCTTACTGTATTTTATATATTAGGTTATTGAAGGGTCAGTGCAAAGCCAAAATTTATTTAGTTATGCGATATTCACTTATTAATATTACTTTTTAATTTTTGTCTGTATTTTCACCACAAATGCTGGCAAAAATACCATCAAATTCTAGCCCGTGGAGGAGGGGCATATGAAAGGTGGCTACACTGAGTCACAGCGCCAGAGATTGCGCCAAAGAGTTTTATTCCTCCGCCTCCACTGGCAGTGCTTGTTCAGAAGTTGTGGTGGTTAGTGCTTGCTGAGAGGATGTTGATAGCTGTACTATTTGAGGCCATGTCGTGTGCAGTTGTTTTGATGGGCTAGACAGCAGATGTTGTTCGAATGGGGATGTTGTAATGATTAGAGTGTATTTTTAGTCAATATATATGAAGGTAAAAAACATTTTCTTATTTTTTTTTTAAATTTCCTAACTTAACAATGCCTCTTGGTCACAGGTTCAGTCAACAAAGCATCTGGCTTGTGTTCATGTATTAGACTGTAATTCGGGTTTCTATGTGTAATTATAGTATTTCAGTTTTATTTAATTAATTCACTGTAAATGGAATTTAAAATATCTTGTCTTATTGAGGAAGAACCGTGCCAGATGTGTACGTTGAATCACACTTCCACACACAGAACAGTTACACTTGTGCTTTATTGTTCTGTAGTTTTTGTTTCATAGCTTTTATAGTTGCTGGGGACTTAATTAATTAATTGTGGTAACGGAAATTTCCTTTCATTATTTGTTGTTATTCTATGCAGTCAGATTGCGGAGTAATACTAGTCAGGGCCAACCGGTACGAGACTTCGTAGCCGGACATACAGTGACTAAAATTTAAAAATATTTGCATTCTATTTAATTAAGCCTCCATGCAATAGTTATAAAAATAAACTCACCAGCCTATTATTGCCTTACAACGTCTAAACATCCGAAAATGATGCAGTGCACAAACACGCATTGAATGTAAAAACGCTTTTGAACTATTGTCAACTGCAACATATCATCGAACTCTTCCCTACAGAGGCCCAAGGTATGCATGCTGGGGAGCGCACTCATACCTGTCCCATATGCGAGACAGCTCTGGGCCGCGCACACGTGCTCACCACTGCTGGTGCGATGCCTCTCCACCTGCGGTCCAGCGCTGAGAGAGATATTTGCAAAGCATGTCACTCTCTCAGACCCAGTTAAAGGGTCTCAATGTTATACTGACGTCACAGATCGCAATATAGAAATCTGTTGCAATGCTTCCCAGAATAGCACAGGGTGCATTGCTCCTAGCGATCCTAATGAGACATGTGAGCAACGTCCAGCAGTGCACGGGTTTACCTGCTCAGCGTGGCTGATGCATTGCCGTGAAATGTTTTCTTAGTGACTGAACCATCAAAGGGGCATCTAAAGGTTCTCACTGTTATACTGATGTCACATGGCTATATAAATAAGTGCCTAGTCTTCCTCTCGAAAATTTTAATGCGTTGCAGAAATAGTTAATGGTTACTTTTGTAGGAGCTTTCATGATGTTTGAGCTTGTCCGCATAGAAATTCTTGTCCTAATCTGTTCACGAGAATAGCCCATAATAACACCAAATGCATTCCTTCTGATGGTCCTAACGTGACACCCCATCCATCACGTCTTACCATTCCTGGAAATCGTTAAGTCCTGCTTTCAACAAACATCTCTGAAACGCAAAACGTTCTCACTGCTATGTAGAGGCCCCTATGTCGCAGCAAAAAGGACGTCTTATGAATGAATTGAGCATTTTGATTGGCTCTTACTGAATTTACCCGATAAATTACTGATGTTGCCAGTGTGGAAGCACTGACCGCCTTTTTCTTTCTGCTGACTAGACTTTCAGCGGCGAAACTATTTTGGACAGATCGCAAAATATCATTGACAGTTAAACCCTGCAAAAGTGGCCTACAGATCGTCAGATATGGAAAGACACTTGTTCAATTACACTGCTCTGTCACTGAGCACGGCAGCTTGAATTTTTGAGCGAGAAATCGATCTCCAAACCGGCAATATATCACCACTTACTATGACGAAGTATTAAACATACAATTCGTATCCTGCGCCATACAGAATCGCTCCTTTTGCATCATGCCTAAAGCTGTCGACTGTCAGACACTTGAACATGTAGTATGAAGACAGACAGCATAATCTAGTGCACTGTAGGTATACTCCTCGCAGCACTAGATTATTCCCATGAGGTCGGACGGTCATCCACTGCAGCTGACATTCTCAAGTAATCTCCCCCAACATGCGACTAGACCACCCTCAGCAGACCGAAGTTACTCTCCGAACTGTTGTACAAACTCGGGGTCAATTCCCTCGCCACAAAGGTGTTACTGTTTCTGGTCCTGACCTGCTTGCTTCCTTGCTTTCTACACCCATCTCCAGACTCTTGGGTTTCAAGAACATATGTAATTTCAAATGGTTTGCCAGAGTATCATACCATGGTTGCAATACTTCTCGATATCAAGCACCTAGCAATGTCGCTTGCTTAGCAGTATCACTTGCGCAGTATAATTTATAAGATATAGACCGGAAATTATTTCTCTAGAAACACGAAACTTTAGCGAGGAGGAGCGTGCTGTAGACCACTGAGTAACTAGAAACTGGTGTCGTCTGTGAAGACATTTACATGAAACCTGGAAGAAAATAGAGGAAACTGATATTTTGACTCGCGAATACCAATTTTGGTGTTATAATCCAAGTCATCCTTATAATTTACAAAGTCAACTAAGGTGTTTCTCACGTTGAGAGAACCAGCAAACTGGTCTTCCACCTGCCAGATGCACACATCACAATTGATGTTCTCTCAATCAAATAAAGACAGGAAATGTGCAGAAGCAGTCAACCTGACAATTTACATAGGAGGGAATAATGGTCCAGCGCAAACACGCACCCATATTGAATCTCCTCAAATTTCTACGTTATTATGAAGACTGTTCAACACGCTGAGTATTAGCTCGCTATTCATATAGGTAAGAAAATGGGGTCGCAATGGTTTCGGCTACCTAGTTTCAACTACTTTTCAAGGTCACTTCCACACCAAAAATACAGGCACATAGATCGATATATGACAACATCCAGCTCGCCACACGTAGATAGAATGGTACGATTCTTTTTAAGCTGATCCAAACTGTAATAGAGCTTAAGAAACACATTTTTCGTGTATCCTGTAATGTAGTAAACGTTCTCGATCCCACTGTTTTTTCCCAGTACTTCAAAATGTGATCAGTTTTAGTGGCTGTTCACTGTAAATGTTAATATTTTGTATTTCCCCTTCGTAGTCAGATTTTTCCATACAGAATGTTTAAATCCGTATGTAACCCTGGCCTGTATATTGGCAATAGCTTCTTCCTTTTCGAATTGCAGCTTCTGTCCTTCCTTTATGGCAGTTGTCTTCTCCATGTATTCCAGTTTCCTTTTCTTTACTTCGAGGTTCTCCATTTAAAGTTTTCGTTTCCATACACGTAATACATTAACTGCACTTAAAGGCGTAACTTCTTTAATGGGTAATTGTTTAAATCTGTTTGATACATTGGTCCCTTTTTCTTAAGACTTTGGGTACAACATTATTTGTAGTAACCAGTCCCAATTCGCCGATATCTATATCGGACGGTATTGTGGAGAATAGGGTTCTAGATTGAAAAAAAAAATACACTTATCCTACTCTAAGGATACAGGGTACTTCTCAGGCTCAATATTATGTAAAAACCAACACCTATCTCTTTCAGGCACTGTTTATAATGTATATGTTTTACAGATTTTTAGTTGATATCAGGTAATGCAGCACACTTTCTAGACAAATTTGAAGTATTTTTGAATATTTTTGAACCTGCTTACGGTTATTGATGCAAATTTTTCCCTAAAATGCTACCTCAGATTGAAGCATCATTTAATCCAATGTTATACGTTTTTACCACATATGCATGAGATGATGGCTGAAGTACTAGACCTATTTAATTCCAACTGTTATGTATATTACAATTCTTGGAACGTTCACTGATACTATATTGCTTTTTTTTCAATGTCCAGTACACCTTTTTCCTGTTTTCATGCTTGATCTGTGTTCAGTTTTTTACGGGCGCATTTTAGCACTAAATCTGAGGAGGGTGCGATGGGGAGTTTCCCTTTTTAGCACCCAACCCACTCCAAGCCGTTCCTAAAACATTTAATTCGCGTAGCCGTAACGGTTTTATATATATGTCTTGCAAGCATTGACAATAATAGTACGTTCATATCTTACTGCGGTATGTGTAATGAATCGTCATATGTGTGACCTACAATACCACGTTTGTCTTATGACGCGGAAAATACGATTCGTCCAGAAAAAAGCACTCTGTCGGAAGAGATTTCTGTATGCGTAGTGCGCCGTATGAACACTATGATCTTCCGTAGCAGAGTCCAGACGTCGAAGGCCGCGCCGCAGAACAACCGCTGGCCGTCCGTATCGGTGACATATGGGCGCATCCACCAAATGATTAGTGTAGTTCTTGTCATTCGTCGGGTACTTGCGGTTCACAACTACGTACCGCTCCGACCTAACTGATGTAGGTAGGTGTGGTGGTGAACCGTGTGCCACACAACTCTAGAGTTAACCTTGTTCCGGGCAATCTGTCGAAGAAACAGATTGTCCATGTTCTTCGATGTCGGTGATCGGGACGTCAGTGAACGCGCCAGAAGGTAGCTATATTAAATTATTAACGTCTACACGTACCTTAATGGGGGCTATATGTGTCAGAAACTGACTGGGGGGAAGCTGCGATGTCGGTGCAATGATAATCGCCCCCGAAAGGGAGTGATTTCTGTTTCGCCACCGTTTGTGCACCGTATTAATGTTTGTGGCCCGCGTTTTCTCATCGATGTTGACTAAACCAATACCCCTTCTCGCGCTAAAAGGCTAAGTGTGTCACACTGCAGCTTGAGGAGCTGTCCCAACCTGGCATAGCATCAAAAAGCAGCCTGGGTCCCCACAACCATCATGAGGCGAAAATGTGTCGGGTGGAACATCGTGGGAGCGAGATAAACACTCCCTACACTCGCTGTAGCATATCCATCGACTGTAGGGTGTTTAATCACACAGACGTGCGAACTCTGCTCAACAACCGTCGGTAGTCGCCCGCAGCCGTTCCCGCCGTGTCCTTATGAAAGGTGATACCCAAACGTCGCAGGATTTGCACCACACATGAAGGTCTTTCCGTTCCTAGTTCGAGTTCACGCTCCACATAGATGTATCGTGATTTTCCGAAGTTGACCATGCTGCCAGCTGTCATCCCACGCATCTGTAGCCAATCCAGTATGGAGTGGGTTTCCCCTTCAGCCTGGACGAAAATTACATCATCTGCATGTGCTCTACGCCCAATGCTGTACGGATACTACTTGTTCTGCCAAGACACATCTGATCTGAATGTATACTGTCCACCAACGATGTGCTGATGCGACTGCCCAGTACCTGCATAAAAGTCTTACAGCAGTCACTATTAACCCTAGGACGCGCAAGCCTTTTTTTCTAACTTGGATGCCTAAGGGGGGGGGGAGGGGGGGGGGTTGGAAGGCGAGCCCACAAGTATTAAATAAGTTTACTGACGAAAAATTACAACTTTCAAAATGGTTTATGTATTTTAACTAAGGCATCAGTTTATAAATGTTGTTAACTGTTATGAATATTGGATTGAGTGAATAAAAATTGACATATTACAATACAAAATACAGATTTGTTCATATACAATAGACTACTCTGAGTCCTCAACTTCAAGGCAAGAGACACACTTCACAATTTTTTCTGAATGTGTGTTACACACATGTTTATGGCACTGTTCACAGTACTGTTTTGGTTTACTTTGATTGTTGTACTTATGCTTCTTTGTTTTATCTTCTCTTACACAAATATGGCACCGACATTTCCCTCCAGGAGGCTGACGTACTTCTGTAGTCACTTCTTTGATTTTCTTTTGTAGAATAGTCTCCACTGATTGAACAATTTGGTTAGATAACCCTCTTGCATTGGCACTTCTTTCTTCTACCTGCAATTTCACTAGTTCCATCCCAGCTTGCAGAAGATAAAGTTTCCGTTTGTTGTGTTTCTTTTCATTGCATCTTGGATGTTGCTGCATGGGTATGGCGGTTGAATTGATAGCACAAATATCGATGAGAGAGTAAAATGCAGATAGAGGCCATCTCTTTGTTCCCCTCTTGCAGGTGTACATACGCGCCATTTGATCAATGGTATCAATTCTACCTTTAGTGGAATTATAATACACATTTATCTCGGTTTTATTCTTCTCTCCTCCAACAGTGCCTTTTGCCTTGGTGCATTGTTGACAACATCAGTAAGTTTTTACTTGGTTTCGTTTTTGCTATGTAGGACACCAAAGTTACTGGAGGGATACCTGTTGATGGGTCTGTGAACAAGAACACTGATGAATATAGCTCTCGATTTGACGTGTTCTTCATTATGTCCTGTTTGACTGGAGAGTTCCTACTGTAGTAACTTTGTAGTCTTCGTATAACTCTTCTGGAAAATCCACCGATGTGTAGTATCGGTCTGTAGTAATATTTCGACCTGTATTTTTCAAAGGTGCTACCAGACGTTTGACGACAGCTGCTGAACCCCGTTCTTCTTTCGTCAAATTCTGAACATTAACTGAATAGCGTCCCATATTCAAGACGTATCTGTCAACTGCATCGGACATCATGCGTATAAGGATGCCATACTTGCCTGGTTTATCCTTCATAAATACTTTGAAGGGACAGCGCCCTCTAAACAAGCTGAGCATATCATCAAGGGTTAGGTGAACCCCTGGTTTATACAGTAGTGGAAACCTATCATTCACTTTGTTGAAAACGTCACGGATTGCTGTGAACTTGTCTGCTTCCCTTCTTAGCTGGTGGGTACTTTTGTCATCAAACCTTATGATTGCAATAAGTTCCTTGAAACGTTCTCTTGCCATAATACCCTTGTAAACTGGCCGACCCATTAGGTCTGACCAAAGATCGTGTACACTGACAGAATTGTCCTTATTTGCCCCCATAAGTATCAGGATTCCTATAAAGGCATACAATTGTTTCTCGTTATTCAAAGTAACATTTCACCTAACTGCCTCTTCATTTGAATGTTTTACTGTAACATCCGTGATGTCAGGCGTAAGAAGTAACTTGAAGGCTTCTCCAGGTGAATGGCAAACACCAGCTGGAGTTACTCCTGCCTGCTCTCTTACTATAACACCAGCTGGAGTTAATCCTGCCAGCTCTCTTACTATATTAGGAACAGACCTCCGAGGAATTCTAGGCTGTGTGGTTACGTACCTTCTTCCAGACTTGGCCACAATAACATCCTGATGGTCACTGCCTGAAGCTGGGCTATTTTCATCTTCTCTAAGATCGACATCACTTTACGGATCTGAATCATACTCCATAGCACCATCCTCATATTCACTTTCACTCCCCGAATCAGAATCTTCATCTAAGATTTCATTCAGAACTGTTTCTAAAGACGAGTCACGTATTATTTTAGTCATTTCTAAGTCTGGGTGTGAACAGTAGGGAACTGCACTAACTCACTACGAGTTTACAAGATAAATAACAGCTGACTGACATCAAACAATCACTTCCTCTGAAAGTAAACCGATTGTTGTGAATACCAAGAATACCAACCAACAAGAAACCAACTTTCATTGTTGTAGAGATGAGAAATACGAAATCCTACTAAGGGAAATTTTCTATAGCAAGGAAGCCTAAGGGGGGGTGGGGGTTTCTTGGACCTATAATAATTTTATTTATTTTTTCTTGCAAATTATGAATTTTCTATAAAATATATTGACACTAATGTTTCATAAAATAGCCAGCAAACAATAACTCAAAGGGAATATGTGGTATGAAAGTTACTTGGGCAAAAGCAGGGGACATAAAAAAATTGTGGGTTCAACGAATCCCACCCCCCTCCCTTAGGCGTCCTAGGGTTAAGGAAGCGTGAAGAGGCGTTAATCGTATGGTCATTTGCTGCCACGCGTCTGGTTGTCGGAATCACTGTCCCCTTCACGCACTTTGAGTTCCTGGCTCATTAAACGTGCATAACAACATCGATTGCATAATGGTCACAAAGCCACTGTAAAATTCCCCATCAGGGGCTGGGGCCTTGTCACAGATACCTCTTGTAATAGCTTCCTCCAGTCCTCAATCGTAATATTTCAGGTAAGAGGACTGACTTCCGGTTCGTACACATAGCATCCGAAGTGTCATCCAGATGGTTCCGAGCTCCTTCTAGCCCTCCTTGTCAGTCCCATAGAATCTGCTAAAATGATCCGTGAACGCCTGTGCTACGTGTTGTGAAGCGACGGCCATAGCAGAGATCGAGTTCATGAATTAACGCTATGCGTCTTTGTCATCTTTCATGTACCACATAATGCATCGAGCGTAGTTTGTTGGGCAGGGAGCGTTGAGAACCCGCTCATATCATATCACTGTATCCTCCATCCTTAGCGTCACAAGTTGTAGCAGCTTTGCCCCGACTCGGTGAATTTCTGTGAAGGCGGCTGAGTGAACATTTCCCAGATGGCAGTAAAGTAGAAACAAGAGGTTGTGCACTGTCATTGAGAAGCCCCCTTCCCACAACCCTCAATATACACTCCTGGAAATTGAAATAAGAACACCGTGAATTCATTGTCCCAGGAAGGGGAAACTTTATTGACACATTCCTGGGGTCAGATACATCACATGATCACACTGACAGAACCACAGGCACATAGACACAGGCAACAGATGATGCACAATGTCGGCACTAGTACAGTGTACATCCACCTTTAGCAGCAATGCAGGCTGCTATTCTCCCATGGAGACGATCGTAGAGATGCCGGATGTAGTCCTGTGGAACGGCTTGCCATGCCATTTCCACCTGGCGCCTCAGTTGGACCAGCGTTCGTGCTGGACGTGCAGACCGCGTGAGACGACGCTTCATCCAGTCCCAAACATGCTCAATGGGGGACAGATCCGGAGATCTTGCTGGCCAGGGTAGTTGACTTACACCTTCTAGAGCACGTTGGGTGGCACGGGATACATGCGGACGTGCATTGTCCTGTTGGAACAGCAAGTTCCCTTGCCGGTCTAGGAATGGTAGAACGATGGGTTCGATGACGGTTTGGATGTACCGTGCACTATTCAGTGTCCCCTCGACGATCACCAGTGGTGTACGGCCAGTGGAGGAGATCGCTCCCCACACCATGATGCCGGGTGTTGGCCCTGTGTGCCTCGGTCGTATGCAGTCCTGATTGTGGCGCTCACCTGCACGGCGCCAAACACGCATACGACCATCATTGGCACCAAGGCAGAAGCGACTCTCATCGCTGAAGACGACACGTCTCCATTCGTCCCTCCATTCACGCCTGTCGCGACACCACTGGAGGCGGGCTGCACGATGTTGGGGCGTGAGCGGAAGACGGCCTAACGGTGTGCGGGACCGTAGCCCAGCTTCATGGAGACGGTTGCGAATGGTCCTCGCCGATACCCCAGGAGCAACAGTGTCCCTAATTTGCTGGGAAGTGGCGGTGCGGTCCCCTACGGCACTGCGTAGGATCCTACGGTCTTGGCGTGCATCCGTGCGTCGCTGCGGTCCGGTCCCGGGTCGACGGGCACGTGCACCTTCCGCCGACCACTGGCGACAACATCGATGTACTGTGGAGACCTCACGCCCCACGTGTTGAGCAATTCGGCGGTACGTCCACCCGGCCTCCCGCATGCCCACTATACGCCCTCGCTCAAAGTCCGTCAACTGCACATACGGTTCACGTCCACGCTGTCGCGGCATGCTACCAGTGTTAAAGACTGCGATGGAGCTCCGTATGCCACGGCAAAATGGCTGACACTGACGGCGGCGGTGCACAAATGCTGCGCAGCTAGCGCCATTCGACGGCCAACACCGCGGTTCCTGGTGTGTCCGCTGTGCCGTGCGTGTGATCACTGCTTGTACAGCCCTCTCGCAGTGTCCGGAGCAAGTATGGTGGGTCTGACACACCGGTGTCAATGTGTTCTTTTTTCCATTTCCAGGAGTGTATTAGCGTCCTCCTTAAAGCTGGCTTCGCACAATCAATTCACCGCTGTAGGACGGAGCCATAAGCATTTCTTCGACGGAGACAGCCGTGCCACGTGGCCCCCACCACTCGGGGGAAGCCCGCATGAGGCACACCGGAGTCGTTCGCCTTCCAATTGCCCTCCGCCTCCATACCTGCTGTCTGGGAAGGACAGCCGTACAAATATATGCCTCACGGTCTGCGGACGCCGTAGGGTAGATTTCTGACTCCACCATCGACATTGAAAACTACCTTGAAACATAGATCTGATCCCAATGGCTCGCGTAGTAGCTCGTGAAAAATGTGTATCCCGACTGCTTGCGACGCGTCAAGTCCCACGTATCAATTAACTACATGCCGCTGACCAGCTCCCGATGTTCGTCCTTCTGATCTATCAAACAATTAAATTCTCCTCTGATTATGTAAGCACCATATCGTCACTGGAAGAATGGTGTAACCTCGTGGGCATAAAATTCTGCACGTTTCCTTCTGTTACCAGAACTTGATCGCCCGTAAATATCGATAAAACGTACGCCGCCTACAGTAACATCCGTACCACGGGCAGAACGCAAATACTCCACTTCGACTCCATCTAACCGTCCTTCAGTATAGTATCGCCGTACGAATGCTTCTCTCATCACGCGGGGAACAGTAACTATCATAACTGTAACAATCTGAGAGGAGGAGTGTCCTAACTTCCTGTAGCTACGCTATGTCCATGCCTGCAGCGCTTAACATGTCACTAAGTATCTTGTTCTTCACTGGTGTCCCAGTGGTCCAGTGGTTAGCGTTGCTGCCTCTGGATCACGGGGTCCCAAGTTCGATTCCCGGCCGGGTTGGTGATTTTCTCTGCCTGGGGACTGGGTGTTTCTGTTGTCCTGATCATTTCATCATCATCCTCATCATTCGTGACAGTGGCTCGATTGGACTGTGCAATAAATTGGACTGTGTAAAAATTGGGACTTTGTACGGGCGCTGATGACTGCACAGTTGAGCGCCCCACAAAGCAAACATCATCATTATCACAGGTGTCCCAATGCTATTTATGTTAACGAACTCTATCCAGTACGCATGTTGTACGGATCTCATCTTGGATATGGCACCTTACGGTGGCTAATACCGCCGTACACAGACTGAACTCTTTCTACAGGCCCCTGCTGTCCCCTCTTGTGGTCTGCCATTACTCAGTACACCCTTCCAGTCTTACAACGGGAGAGTGTATGGTTGCAACCTCTCTAGTTTCATCTGGTTCCCACTGGGCCAGGTCTTCTGACCAGCGTCCCATCGTTGTCATACTTTGCAGGGACCATAGTCTCCCCTGTTGCCATCGGTGGTATTCGTCCGCTGCCTCTGAGGCGTCGTTGCAACAATCACATGTCACCGTCTGTCGTCCCGCTGCGACCCTCCCCCCGGCATTCACGTGGCGGAGATCTTCTGACTACGATCAGCTGATCTGTACATGGAAACATCTCTGCACTCCTTTCTGGATCTTGTTGGTCGTTCTTCACCATACGCGAAGCTTCTTCCAACATTTAGATGATCGCTGTTTCCATTGACAAGCCTCGAAATTATTGAACCACGCTTCATCGACTTGTCAACTTCCATAACTGTCGTATCCGAGGGGGGTCGTGAATGGCACCGAAGAGAGGATGTCCTACAACCGCCGTGGGCGGTTCGGCATAATGTCATCCTTGCATGATTCGTCGTGTTCTGCCATTGTCCATACGTTCCTGTATGGTTCTCTTGCATGTTCTACGTCACAGCGTAATGCTACCATATAGTTCATGGAGAGCACTATCGGATGTGGAATGTGGGGGTCACCACTCGGCAGCTGTAACAACCTTCTCTGGGTACACTAAGAATGTACGTGTACCTAGTGCATGTTTGTGGTTGTCTATCATAAACGACAATAGCCATACAACCAGCGATGTGCGGATAGAACGGGACATGTTTTCTTAGTTCAATCTGTATTTGTCAGACGCCATTTAGGACAGGATATGTTATGAAACTCGCCCATTTTTGAGCCAATTGGGTTAGAACGATTCCATAACGACGCAATAAGTCGATCACTAATTCTTTTGGCACTTCGAAAAGGAGCTCAAAGTCTTGCATCGTTTGTTGTCCCATGCTGGCAAGTTCAACTGTAGTCACACCTACATTCCGATCCGAATTACAGAAACGAAGTCCTTGTCGGTGGTAGAGTATTAGTTCATCACTTGTCATCTCATCAATGAGCTTGACATATACCACGCTACTGTCTATTGATAAATTACTTCGCACTAGAATGTTACATACGTTTATCACCTTATCCTGTAAATAACATTCTATATTGTGAGCCTTTGGTCGAGCATATACGTTAGCAAAACTAAATTTCAGTGTCGATTTGCTGAATGACAAGACCGTGATTCATTCTATGCACTAATGTGGTGCACCGTTACACAATTAGTGTAAGCACCTTGCGCATAACACGTGCAATGGGAATATAAACACGGTCGAAACCACTATGCTGCTGAAGGCAGACTGCATTCCTGGAAGAAGGGAGTGCTTGTCCCACATGTTTCTCAGAACTTCTACGAAGTTGGGAAGGTAGGAGACGAGGCACTGGCGAAAGTAAAGCTGTAAAGAAGGGTTATCAGGCTTACATGAGTGGTACGTATGTCATTTTCGTTTCGTGACAAACCGAGACTCAGTGAACGGCTTCGTGGTAAATCTGGTGCTGATAAAAAAAAAGTGGTTCAGTAAGTAGAGCACTTGATTGGGAAAGGCACAGGTCCTGAGTTCGAGTCTCAGGCTGGTACACAATTTTAATCTGCCAGGAATTTACAATTTCATTCCTTTTACATTTCTAATTTGATAGTTGGTAACATCCACGTATGGAATGCTGAATTAATGAAGCAGATGTTATAAAAAGCAGAAATGTAATTCTTCGTTGTGAGATCGACCATCATTGCAAAAGTTGGTAATTGCCTATGTGTTCTGGGAAACTTCTAACGTTTCCATATTTTATTTTTTCTTTAGAGCAAGTTTGTTTTGTAGATCATAATTATGATACAGTCATACATTACCTGCCGTAATATGCATCTGTAGCATAACTAAGTTGATGTGATTCCATTTTCACCAGCTACTGGGAACAGCATTTCAAGATCCAAAAATAGAAAAATCAGACTCGGCTTTATACTAAGCTAGACATTTTCCCTCAAAGCCGCACTACCTAATTGAATTAGAAAATAGTCAGTTTGGTATTTTCAGGTGTTAATAAATAATTAGTCACTTTTTTGCGACAACAGAAAATAAGTACTCGGCCTTGTTATTGTGCAGTCCCCCTTCTAAGATAATCTTACGTTAAAATAAACAAAAAGTTCTTCATTAAATAAAATAGCCGAGTATATATTCTTCTGGGACGGAAAACGAAAACATATTCAATTAATTCTGTGATCTGAATTAGTCTTGTAAAAAAATAACAATAATCTTTAGTGAGCTATTAATATTTCCATTTGAACCTAATAAATCAAGAACATTACTTTTCTTGGAACTCATTTCGTGAAACTACTTGTTGCTTTGCTTTGTCCATTTGGCGTTTATGAAAGTGAACACACTTCAGAAATGGCCTGGAATCGCAAAGTAATATTTTGCCAAATAAAATTCTTCAATATAGTGGGAACTGAAATTTACATGTCTGTTTCCACTTGCGTGTCTCAATGCGGGTGGGAGCGACACGCGAGCGAGCGAGTCTCGTTGGCATCGGCTGGTCGGCACATTGTACGGTGGAGGTTGATTCAAACGTCCGTCAGCTCATTCACTGAATACTGTAGGTTGTTGTTGTTGTTGTTGTGGTCTTCAGTCCTGAGACTGGTTTGATGCAGCTTTCCATGCTACTCTATCCTGTGCAAGCTTCTTCATCTCCCAGTACCTACTGCAACCTACATCCTTCTGAATCTGCTTAGTGTATTCATCTCTTGGTCTCCCTCTACGATTTTTACCCTCCACGCTGCCCTCCAATGCTAAATTTGTGATCCCTTGATGCCTCAAAACATGTCCTACCAACCGATCCCTTCTTCTAGTCAAGTTGTGCCACAAACTTCTCTTCTCCCCAATCCTATTCAATACCTCCTCATTAGTTACGTGATCTACCCACCTTATCTTCAGCATTCTTCTGTAGCACCACATTTCGAAAGCTTCTATTCTCTTCTTGTCCAAACTGGTTATCGTCCATGTTTCACTTCCATACATGGCTACACTCCATACAAATACTTTCAGAAACGACTTCCTGACACTTAAATCTATACTCGATGTTAACAAATTTCTCTTCTTCAGAAACGCTTTCCTTGCCATTGCCAGTCTACATTTTATATCCTCTCTACTTCGACCATCATCAGTTATTTTACTCCCTAAATAGCAAAGCTCCTTTACTACTTTAAGTGTCTCATTTCCTAATCTAATCCCCTCAGCATCACCCGATTTAATTTGACTACATTCCATTATCCTCGTTTTGCTTTTGTTGATGCTCATCTTATATCCTCCTTTCAAGACACTGTCCATTCCGTTCAACTGCTCTTCCAAGTCCTTTGCTGTCTCTGACAGAATTACAATGTCATCGGTAAACCTCAAAGTTTTTACTTCTTCTCCATGAATTTTAATACCTACTCCGAATTTTTCTTTTGTTTCCTTTACTGATTGCTCAATATACAGATTGAATAACATCGGGGATAGGCTACAACCCTGTCTCACTCCTTTCCCAACCACTGCTTCCCTTTCATGCCCCTCGACTCTTATAACTGCCATCTGGTTTCTGTACAAATTGTAAATAGCCTTTCGCTCTCTGTATTTTACCCCTGCCACCTTCAGAATTTGAAAGAGAGTATTCCAGTTAACGTTGTCAAAAGCTTTCTCTAAGTCTACAAATGCTAGAAACGTAGGTTTGCCTTTTCTTAATCTTTCTTCTAAGATAAGTCGTAAGGTTAGTATTGCCTCACGTGTTCCAACATTTCTACGGAATCCAAACTGATCTTCCCCGAGGTCCGCTTCTACCAGTTTTTCCATTCGTCTGTAAAGAATTCGCGTTAGTATTTTGCAGCTGTCACTTATTAAACTGATAGTTCGGTAATTCTCACATCTGTCAACACCTGCTTTCTTTGGGATTGGAATTATTATATTCTTCTTGAAGTCTGTGGGTATTTCGCCTGTCTCATACATCTTGCTTACCAGATGGTAGAGTTTTGTCATGACTGGCTCTCCCAAGGCCATCAGTAATTCTAATGGAATGTTGTCTACTCCCGGGGCCTTGTTTCGACTCAGGTCTTTCAGTGCTCTGTCAAACTCTTCACGCAGTATCTTATCTCCCATTTCATCTTCATCTACATCCCCTTCCATTTCCATAATACTGTCCTCAAGTACATCGCCCTTGTATAAACCCTCTATATACTCCTTCCACCTTTCTGCCTTCCATTCTTTGCTTAGAACTGGGTTGCCATCTGAGCTCTTGATATTCATACAAGTGGTTCTCTTCTCTCCAAAGGTCTCTTTAATTTTCCTGTAGGCAGTATCTATCTTACCCCTAGTGAGACAAGCCTCTACATCCTTACATTTGTCCTCTAGCCATCCCTGCTTAGCCATTTTGCACTTCCTGTCGATCTCATTTTTGAGACGTTTGTATTCCCTTTTGCCTGCTTCATTTACTGCATTTTTATATTTTCTCCTTTCATCAATTAAATTCAATATATCTTCTGTTACCCAAGGATTTCTATTAGCCCTCGTCTTTTTACCTACTTGATCCTCTGCTGCCTTCACTACTTCATCCCTCAGAGCTACCCATTCTTCTTCTACTGTATTTCTTTCCCCCATTCCTGTCAATTGTTCCCTTATGCTCTCCCTGAAACTCTGTACAACCTCTGGTTCTTTCAGTTTATCCAGGTCCCATCTCCTTAAATTCCCACCTTTTTGCAGTTTCTTCAGTTTCAATCTGCAGCTCATAACCAATAGATTGTGGTCAGAATCCACATCTGCCCCTGGAAATGTCTTACAATTTAAAACCTGATTCCTAAATCTCTGTCTTACCATTATATAATCTATCTGATACCTATTAGTATCTCCAGGATTCTTCCAGGTATACAACCTTCTTTTATGATTCTTAAACCAAGTGTTAGCTATGATTAAGTTATGCTCTGTGCAAAATTCTACAAGGCGGCTTCCTCTTTCATTTCTTCCCCCCAATCCATATTCACCTACTATGTTTCCTTCTCTCCCTTTTCCTACTGACGAATTCCAGTCACCCATGACTATTAAATTTTCGTCTCCCTTCACTACCTGAATAATTTCTTTTATCTCGTCATACATTTCATCAATTTCTTCATCATCTGCAGAGCTAGTTGGCATATAAACTTGTACTACTGTAGTAGGCATGGGCTTTGTGTCTATCTTGGCGACAATAATGCGTTCACTATGCTGTTTGTAGTAGCTAACCCGCACTCCTATTTGTTTATTCATTATTAAACCTACTCCTGCATTACCCCTGTTTGATTTTGTATTTATAACCCTGTAATCACCTGACCAAAAGTCTTGTTCCTCCTGCCACCGAACTTCACTAATTCCCACTATATCTAACTTTAACCTATCCATTTCCCTTTTTAAATTTTCTAACCTACCTGCCCGATTAAGGGATCTGACATTCCACGCTCCGATCCGTAGAATGCCAGTTTTCTTTCTCCTGATAACGACGTCCTCTTGAGTAGTCCCCACCCGGAGATCCGAATGGGGGACTATTTTACCTCCGGAATATTTTACCCAAGAGGACGCCATCATCATTTAATCATACAGTAAAGCTGCATGTCCTCGGGAGAAATTACGGCTGTAGTTTCCCCTTGCTTTCAGCCGTTCGCAGTACCAGCACAGCAAGGCCGTTTTGGTCAACGTTACAAGGCCAGATCAGTCAATCATCCAGACTGTTGCCCCTGCAACTACTGAAAAGGCTGCTGCCCCTCTTCAGGAACCACATGTTTGTCTGGCCTCTCAACAGATACCCCTCCGTTGTGGTTGCACCTACGGTACGGCCATCTGTATCGCTGAGGCACGCAAGCCTCCCCACCAACGGCAAGGTCCATGGTTCATGGGGGAAGATACTGTAGGTAGGGAGCTAAAAATTGACACACATGCCTGAAATGACATGGGGTTCTATTGAAACCAAAAGCGAGTACAAAACTGACCAACAGATGATGCTGGACGCAACACGTCAGTGACACCACCTGACATTCGCGTATAAATGACCTGTAATCAGAGAGGGAGTCCGCCTTCTACAACGTAATCCTTGCCACCAGCTTCTACGCCGACCTGCGGAAGATCTCCCGCATCCTGATGTTCCCCAAAACTAGCAAGTCTTTATCTGATGCCTCCTCCCAACGCCCTATATGTCTCACCTAGGTGTTCAGCAAGGTCTTGGAATCCATCCTTAACCAGTGCATCCATCACCACCTCCACTGCCACCACCTCATCCCCAGGACACAATGTGGCTTTCGAGCTTCCTTCCCTGCCGACGACCAACTCCTACGCCTCCCTCATCTCATCTCCCTCCAGCTTAACTCCTGTCGCTCCGCCATTTTTGTCTTCCTAGACCTTGGAAAGACCTATGACCGCATATGGCACCCCGGTGTCCTGTTTAAACTCCAGACCTACGCCCTTCCTATTAACTATGTCTGTCCATTTGCCTCCTTCCTCTCCCACCGCCCCTCCTATGTTACCATCGATAACACCGATTCCTGCATCTTCTACCTCTCCACAGGTGTGCCCCAGGGCTCTGTCCGCTTCCTTCTCCTCTACCTCCTGTACACTGCAGATATGCTCCACCCCCACCCCCCTCCTCCAGTCCACCTCCTGCACTATGCCAATGACAGCTCATTACTTGCCTTTGCTCCTACCCTTCAATGGTCCCAACGCCTTCTCCAGAATCACCTTGACCTTTTTGCCACATCGTGTAACAAGCAGCTCCTGAAAATCAATCCTCCCAAGACCAGGCAATCATCATAGATCGTATCACTCGCTCCTTCCTTGATTTCTCTCTTACCATCTGCGCCTGTCCTATCTGCCTCTCCCCCACCCTCATCTACCTTGGACTCACCATTCACCATCACCTCACCTGGATCCCTCATCTCCACTCTATCCAACCCAAAGCCCACAACCACCCCCATCTACTTAAACTCCTCTCTGGCTGGACATGGGGGTCGAAACCCTCTACCATCCTCCACACCTACAAATCATTAATCCATCCCATTCTCTGTTATGCCAGTCCTGCCTGGATATCCACTCCCCCCCCCCCCCAAATTCTATAAGTCTGTCCAGATCCTCAAGCGCCATGCACTCTGCCTCACCTTCATTACGCTTACCATAACCCACGTGAATCCTCTGTGACCTGATTCCTTTTCCCAACTGTGCCTTTTCCTTGAACATATCTGAGTCCTCTACACCTCCCACTGACTTGACTCCCCCATCCCTTTGTTCCTCCTCTCCTCTGCAACCCCCACCCACTGCCACACTTTCACCATTGTGCCCCCCTTACCCTCCACCTCTACATCCCTCCTTTCCCAAGGTGACTTCCGTCAACTCCCCCTCCCAGATAATGCGCTCTCTGCCTCAATTTATCCCTCCTCCCACTCCATCCCTCTGTCCTTTTCCCAGGTTCCCTCTCCCCCCTTCCATCCTATTTCATCTTTCCCTGCCTGCCCTCTCTTTGCCTCCTTTCTCTCTCCCGAGTCCTTTTGCTTTCCCCTCCAATGCGTTCCCCACTCCTTCTCGCGTCTGCCCTGTCCTCCACTTTTTCTGTGTCCTCTCCCTCCAATGGTTCCCCCCTTTTTGCTTTTCCTCCCCCCTTTTCCCCTCATCTGTCCACCCCCCCCCCCCCCACATCTGCCTTAGGCTGTGGTGTGTTATCTTCGTATCTAATCTTTGGTGCAGTGTTTAAGTGAGTGTTCAGTGTTGCGAACAGAAGCCATACTGTCGCTAGGTGTGTTTTTTATCCCTTGCGAACAGAAACCAGACTGTAATTGTGTTTTTTAATTGTGCCTGTTTACTTACTGTGTGTCCTTGTTAGCATCGTCAGTCCAGTGTTTTTCTCTTTTAACTTCCACAACTTTCCGCCATTTTACAGTTTTTAAAAAAGTCACCACCTTTTTTATATTGTTTGTTATCTTCTCATTATGTTTTTTTAACTCTTCTGTAGGCTATAGAGCGGCGTATTAAGCTGCTGTCAATCCGCCAGAAATAAATTCAATAAAGAAAAAGTATAAGTACAGATAGTTTTCTATGCGGTACCTGAATATATACACACATCAGTGTGGTGGTTGTTTTTCTCTGCGTCAAACAGTCTTCCCACAAACACGTCACAAACTTTATGGCCTGACGTAATTATGAATTATTGCCATAACTGCACCACTAAGTGTACTACACCTGCCAGTATAGATTCACTGTCTTACATCCATGCCTCCATGTTTAAACACCTGACTTGCTGCCAAAGGGAAAATAACCACATGTACTTGGAGCTACTAACCAACCTAAAACCATATGACAGTGGTATGCAACCTGCCGCAGCCAACATGGATTTTCAGTTGCCCAATAATGCATGTTATGCAAATTAAAATTTCCTTGGTTTTTGAATGTACCCTCGTCAGTAAATAAATAACAGACCTAATGTTTCTTGCAGGAATGTGGTGTACTTCCTACCATTAAGATTTCCTTCGATGAAATTCTGTCCTCAAGAATCCCACACCATGTATTCACCTACCACGGTTTTTGGTATGCAACTTGCCGCAGCCAACATGGATTTTCAGTTGCCCAACAATGCATGTTATGCAAATTAAAATTTGAACCCATCGGCAGAATTCAATGCGACGCATACCATTCGCACCAGTTAATTGTTGGTGGAAAGTGATATGGTAAGGACGATATTATGACGATGCAGAACACGAACAACACTTCTCTGTTTCAATCCAGATTCCCTTGTGATTTGACGCGAACTAGCACAAGGATTTCGAACCACGGTGGCAAGTACCAAATTCTGTTTCCTCGTTAGTAACTTTTCTTTGCTGGATATGTTTCCGATGCGTTAAAGATCCAGTTGTTCTCAATTTATGATACAGATATTTAAATGTGCGACGTGTAGGGTGAGTACGTTGAGGATATCTTTCAGCGTTTAAGTCTCTAGCTCTCACTCAATTTCGTTCGCATTCTCCGTAAATGAGAAGCATATCGAATTGTTCATCGAAGGAATACACCATTCACATTCCCCTGATTCTAGTCTTACCGTTCCTATTAGTGTTGTATTGAGAAACCGTCGAATGGTGTTTAAATGTCAATTCCATGTTAGATGGATACGCCGTATTCGTCGAATATTTGCTATTTGCACGATATACGAGAGAGAATTGTCAGAGCGTGTGCCTCGATAAGTGGCGATGTGATAAGGAATACCACTCAATCCATGATAAGAAGATCGCAGCACTGCATTGATACCAATGGTCATCACTTCGAACACCTTCTGTAAATGGACGATCATGCCACATTTTCACCTTCGTTGACCTTCAAAGACCTTATGGTACACATCACTGGATTCGTCTCGATAGGCGCTATCAGAAAATAAGTACCAAACTACAGCATCCCATTTAGAAAAAACAAAGCTGCTCTTCATATCTCTGACGCGGCCCCACCTAGCAACAAAAAAACAATGTCATATTAGGGCCCCCGTTGTCTCACAAACTTTTCAGCTCCTATCATACTTTCGGAGTTATTCTAGGTGGCAATAGTTAGTGACTGACCCTGTATTGCGTCATCAGTCTTCTGACTGGTTTGATTCAGCGCACCACGAATCCTTCTCCTGTGCCTGCATTTTCATCTCATATTAGCATTAGGCTATTTTCCTATGTTAATAACGTGGTTCATATTGCTGTTATTCTGACTGATAATAACATTCTGACTGCATTTACGGGAAATATGCTCATAAGATATTTGTCATTTTTATGTAATTAAAGCTTAAAAATAATAAGAATAAGATATCAAGATTGAAGCAAGCAATCAAAAACGCTCTGTTACTGACTGAAGCTCTGGTGAAGTCACAGACTAGGAAGAAATTTAGCTATTTAGTAATGGAAGACGTAACTACAACTTTTAATTAAGACTAGAAGGGAATTTTGTGAGTGTTGTGGAAGCCTTGTGAAAGTTGATGCTTTTATGCTCCACCCGTTTAGAGCGACGATACGTGCAACGATAGATATTCTTTACCCTGCTCCCAGGAACATCATTAAACTCGCTCAAAGGTAGGGAACTGTAGAATTTTTGCAAATGGGTCTGTATATAATAACTACATTGTCAACTATAGGCCATGAGCTACGATCCAAAGCACAATAAATATATTCTTGGAAAATAGTGCTGATTTCCTGTACGAAAGAAATTCAGCAGATATATTACGCCGAGCAGGTGCTTAGGAAGTAAACCCTTCGGAGAGCTTTGTCATCAGAAATTGCATATAGAGCCTACAGAAAATACTTGAAGGGTCATTACCAGTTTCTAGGAATGGAACCAGATGACACAATGGAACTGAAGAGACTACTCTGTAGGAATCAGCATGGGTTTCGAAAAAGACGGTCGTGTGAAACCCAGCTCGCGCTATTCGTCCACGAGTCGCAGAGGGCCATAGACACGGATTCACAGGTAGATGCCGTGTTTCTTGACTTCCGCAAGGCATTCGATACAGTTCCCCACCGTCGTTTAATGAACAAAGTAAGAGAATATGGACTATCAGATCAATTGTGTAATTGGATTGAGGAGTTCCTAGATAACAGAACGCAGCATGTCATTCTCAATGGAGAGAAGTCTTCCGAAGTAAGAGTGATTTAAGGTGTGCCACAGGGGAGTGTCATGGGACCGTTGCTGTTCACAATATACATAAATGACCTGGTGGATGACATCGGAAGTTAAATTGAGGCTTTTTGCAGATGATGCTGTGGTATATCGAGAGGTTGTAACAATGGAAAATTGTACTGAAATGCAGGAGGATCTGCAGCGAATTGACGCATGGTGCAGGGAATGGCAATTGAATCTCAATGTAGACAAGTGTAATGTGCTGCGAATACATAGAAAGATAGATCCCTTATCATTTAGCTACAAAATAGCAGGTCAGCAACTGGAAGCAGTTAATTCCATAAATTATCTGGGAGTACGCATTAGGAGTGATTTAAAATGGAAAGATCATATAAAGTTGATCGTCGGTAAAGCAGATGCCAGACTGAGATTCATTGGAAGAATCCTAAGGAGATGCAGTCCGAAAACAAAGGAACTAGGATACAGTACGCTTGTTCGCCCGCTGCTTGAATACTGCTCAGCAGTGTGGGATCCGTACCAGATAGGGTTGATAGAAGAGATAGAGAAGATCCAACGGAGAGCAGCGCGCTTCGTTACGGGATCATTTAGTAGTCGCGAAAGCGTTACGGAGATGATAGATAAACTCCAGTGGAAGACTCTGCAGGAGAGACGCTCAGTAGCTCGGTACGGGCTTCTGTTAAAGTTTCGAGAAGATACCTTCACCGAAGAGTCCAGCAGTATATTGCTCCCTCCTACGTATATCTCGCGAAGAGACGATGAGGATGAAATCAGAGAGATTAGAGCCCACACAGAAGCATACAGACAATCCTTCTTTCCACGAACAATACGAGACTGGAATAGAAGGGAGAACCGATAGAGGTACTCAGGGTACCCTCCGCCACACACTGTCAGGTGGCTTGCGGAGTATGGGTGTAGATGTAGATGTAGGAGATATAGAACAGGGAAATTCAGAACCATAAATAAGGTTTGTGATTAAGAGTGAAAGAGACAGAGAATTGTAAGAAATATAACAACAAAAGTCTAGTATTAGGTAGTATTTGTAACAAAAATATTGACTAACATTATGTTTTCAAATCTGTAACAAAATTTTGATGTAATTGCTAAATAAAAATAGTACTTTTTAAAAAAGGAGTAAGTTTGACCAACGGATAACACCTCTGGTTGCGGATCAAGACGTCACATGTTCCAATACTAGAAGGGTTACATATTTTTGAAAGTTTTACACGAAACACGAAAATAGCGTTAGGAAGAACTAATTGTAGCAGATATTTCGATGGTGGGATGTATCGCATATAGCTGCACATAAATGCTAGTCTGAGAAGTGGACAACAAAGAATAAATACATCTACTTTGTGAACATGCATCGCTAGTGGTGAAGATATCACCATATGCCCACAGTAGAACGAGGTGTAGGGCGATGAGTTTTTCTATATGGAGAGATATAATACATGTACAACATGCAGGTAACACAAACGTTAGGACTATGATGTTTCTGAGTGTCAGTTAATGGTTGTGTCTGGTGCAGACTTACTTCAGCTTTATGTGAAATGATGAAATTTCAAAAGTTTTAACAGTAAGGATGCTAGTTGGACAGTACGAAGAAAAAGCATTGTTTCTAATAATGTAAAAGTGTGTGATCACATTAACTAGAAGCTTTTTGAGCGTGACGTGTGAACAGCGATTGCAAAATGTAAGTGCATGTAAATAGTGAGAAAAACACAATAATTGGTATGGTGAAGCTTTGTAACTGTGATTTGGTATTCATATGAGGGGACTGTGGAGTCGTTTAACACATAATTTAAAGTGTTCTATCGTCGTGAATTCTAACCAGCGAGCTATGGACATCATCTTATAAAATTCGACGATCTTCCGCTGTAGCATCTAAGCTACCACATAATTTACGCACACATGGATAAAACGACAATTTTCACTCAGAGTTTTAATTTCATTGAATGACACTATCCTTACTTGTCAGAGTCCAAATTAATGTTTACTTCACAATACAATACATTTTAATTAAATCAGTGAATGCCATAGTGGTATTTTGCCAGTACAGTGCAACCACTTTTATCGCGTCTTCTCATTCTCTGGAATACTCAGAAACAAGTTTTCAGGAGTTTTGTAGCTGTATTTGTACAGTATGGTACTACGAGGGTTATTCGGAAAGTAAGGAACGATCAGTCATGAAATGGAAATCACAGTGAGAATCCATTGTATTTTTGCACAGGTATGTTGGGCAGTGTCTCTAGTACGCCCGTCGATCGCGTCACGTCGTTCTTTTTAGTTCTGAGCACACAGGGAGCACATAAGGATACCTAGAACAACAGTGTCCCCCGCCAAGTACGAGGGCGTGGTGAGAAATTTCGCCTGAAGCTATGCAGCCAACATTACATAACTGCCGTGCGTTTTCTTCTTCAAGACAATTCTCAGTCGCATTCTGCTGCAAGCTGTAGGCCGGCGTAGAGAATGGGCGGAAAGCACTGCCGGCTGCTTTCTATAACGAGGGTGTTGGAAAGTTGCACAACGCTACGACAAACGTCTAAGTCGTATCGGCGACTATAGAGATAAGTAGCTAACTGTTGCAAGTAAAACAATTTTGAGTTTCACTGTGTTTTCCATTTCGCGACCTATCGTTCAAAAAAAAAAAAAATGTTCAAATTTGTGTGAAATCTTATGGGACCTAACTGTTAAGCTTACACACTACTTAACCTAAATTATCCTAAGGACAAACGCACACACTCAGGCCGGAGGGAGGACTCGAACCTTCGCCGGGATCAGCCGCACAGTCCATGACTGCTGCTCCTAAGTCCGCTCGGCTAATCCCGCGCGGCCCTATCGTTCCCTACTTTCCGAATAGCCCTCGTATACTCCATTTGTAAACCATTTTCCGAAACAAATTCCAAAACAAGACTTCACTGTGAATAAACAGTATGACAGTAGCAGCAGCGAACTAGCCAGCGACGTCCCAGGCATCACATTATTCGAATGGAACTCTTTAGCTGGTTTTCAAATTATTTGAATTTCATTTCCATTTTTATAAAAGAATACTAAAATTCAAGAGGAAAGAAAGAATGTTCAGAGTATAAAATTCCACAATTAATCATTTAAGACAATATCCAGAAAGCAGTGAAATACCCTATTGCAACTTACGTCTTCAATTACTTGCTGGGTCTATTCCGATCTCTGTCTTCCTCTACAGTTTTTACCCTGTACAGCTTCCTCTAGTGCCACGGAAGTCATTCCCTGATGTCTTAGCAGATGCGCTATCATCCTGCTCCTTCTTCTTACCAGTGTTTTCCATAAGTCACTTTCCTCGCAGATTCTCCAGGGAACCTCTTCATTCCCTATCTTACCAGTCCACCTGATTTTAAACATTCTCTCGTAGCATTTCACTTGCTTCTATTCTCTTCTGTTCTGGTTTTCATACAGTGCGTCTTTCACTACCATACAATGCTGTGCTCCAAACCTTCATTTTCAGAAATTTCTTCCTCAAATTAAATGATTCAAATGGCTCTGAACACTATGGGACTCAACTTCTGAGGTCATTAGTCCGCGAGAACTTAGAACTAGTTAAACCTAACTAACCTAAGGACATAACACACATCCATGCCCGAGGCAGGATTCGAACCTGCGACCGTAGGGGTCTCGCGGTTCCAGACTGCAGCGCCTAGAACCGCACGCCCATCCTCAAATTAAGACCCATGTTTGATACTAGTAGACTTCTCTTGGCCAGTAGTGCCCTTTCTGCCAGTGCTAGTCTGCATTTGATGTCCTCCTTGGTCCGCCTGTCGTTGGTTATTTTGCTGCCTAGGTAGCAGAATTCCTTAACTTCATCTACTTCGTGACCATCAATCCTGATGTCAAGTTCCTCGCTGTTTTCATTTCTGCTACTTCTCATTACTTTCGTCTTCCTTTGATTTACTTTCAATCCATACTCTGTACTCATTAGACTGTTCATTCCATTCAGCAGATCATGAAATTCTTCTTCACTTTCACTCAGGATAGCAATCTCAGCATCGCATCGTATCACTGATATCCTTTCACCTTGAATTTTAATTCCACTTCTGAACCTTTCTTTTATTTCAATCAATGCATCTTCGATGTACAGATTGAACAGGAGGGGCGAAAGACTACAGCCCTGTCTAACACCTTTTTTAATCCGAGCACTTCGTTCTTGTCGTCCAATCTTATTATTTCTTCTTGGTCCTTATGAATATTGTATATTACTCCTTTTTCCCTACAGCTTTCCCCTACTTTCCTCAGAATTTCGAACATCATGTACCTCTTTACATTGTCGAACGCTTTCTGCAGGTCGATAAATTCGGTAAACGTGTCTTGAATTCCAATCAGTCTTGCTTGCACTATCCACTACAATGTCAGAACTCCTTCTCTGATGCCTTTACCTTCCCTACAGTCAAACTGATCGTCATCGAAAGCTTTTTTGAGTCAATAAACAGAGCCTCAATTTTCTACTCCATCCTTCTGTCAGCAACTTGGAAGCGTGAGCTGTTAAGATGATATGCGATAACTCTCGCCCTTGTCGGCTCTTGCGATCTTCGGAATTGTGTGGATAATAATCTTCCGGAAGTCTCGTGATATGTCGCCATTCTCATACATTCTACTCGCCAGCGTGAATAGTCGTTTTGTTGCCTTTCCTCCAATAATTGTAGAAACTCCGATGGAATGTTATCACTTCTTTCTGTCTTATTTGATCTAATCGCATCCAAAGCTCTTTAAAATTCTGATTCTAGTACTGAATTCATTATCTCTTCTGTACCGACTGTTTCTTCTTCAATCACATTGGACAAGTCTTCTCCCTCGTAGAGGTCTTCACTGTTCTCTTTCCACCTACCCACTCTGTTATCTGCATTTAACAGTGGAATTCCCATTACGCTCTTAATGTTACCACCATTACTTTTAATTTAACAGAAGGTTATTTTGACTTTTCTGTATACAGAGTCCGTCCTTCCAGAAATCTTTCTTTTTCGATTTATTCACATATTTTATGCAGCCTTTTGCCTTAGCTTCCCTGCACTTCCTATTTATTTCATTCCTAAGTGACTTATATTTCTGTATTCCTGAATATCTGTGAACATTTTTGTACTTCCTTCTTTCTTCGATCAGCTGAAGTATTTCTTCTGTTATCCATGGTTTCTTCGCAGCTACCTTCTTTGTACCTACGGTTTTCTTTCCAACTTCTCCGGTTACCCTGTTTAGAGATGCTGAAAGCCATAAGGGAAAATCGTTCTGGTACTTCTACAGTTTACCCTTCTACTGCAACCTCTTTGCTTTCCATATTTTGGGAGGAGGCAGTACGGACCAAAACGAGAAAAGTGTCCAGCAGACATGAGCTACAAAAGTGTATAACTTAATAGCTATGAACACGTTTCATCTCCGCTACTGTCAAACACATCTTTTATAAAGAAGAACTGTTCGTAGATGTTAAGGTATGCATTGTAAAGCCCATATTTACTTGACAATTTTTGTCTGAGTTTGGTCCATACTACCTCCTCCCAAAATACTGAAAGGAAAGAGCTTGCAGCAGAAGAGGTTCACTGCCAGAGGTAGCAGAACGATTATCGCTTATAACTTCTGACTCGGTCATTTCGAGATCAGGGTTCCTTACCTCAAATGGATATATTTATCTTTTTCCGTCATTCCCGAAAATTTATGATGTCAAAAATGGTTCAAATGGCTCTGAGCACTATGGGACTTAACGTCTGAGGTCATCAGTCCCCTAGAACTTAGAACTACTTAAACCTAACTAACCTAAGGACATCACACACATCCATGCCCGAGCAGGATTCGAACCTGCGACCGTAGCGGTCGCGCGGTTCTAGACTGCAGCGTCTAGAACCGCTCGGCCTCTCCGGCCGGCTTATGACGTCATCATGGTATCATCAAGTACATTAAAATGCATACCCTTCATTCAGTCAGTTGCCTTCAACTGAAGGTCCCTGTGAATACGATCTACACCAATGAAGAGAAGGTAGAAATCCTACTCATCTGTGACGAAACTAAGTTAGCATAAGAGTGACTGCAGTAACGTTTTGGAATGTTTACGTCTCTTGCCGTACTTGTACTACGTGTGTGTCGACTAGGGTTCAGCAGTCGTTTGTGCAACCTGCCTGCCACACTCAATAATTCAACACACAAAAATGACCAAACAAGTCATTCTACCCTCGTAACAATCCAACAGATCCGTACAACTGTTACATTAATAATTATACGCGCTGCTAAATCTTCAAGCAGGTGAAGTATCATTATACACAAAATAAGATTTAATTCGATTCATATATAAAAAAGGACCTAGATAATTTTACAGATCAAAAGAAAAGAATGTGTTTCTCATACCACCACTTAAGTTACATTGGATACCCTGTCACAGTGAGACTGCAATTCAGTGAGCCGGAACCTTCTGAGATACTTATTTTTAATAGAAAATGTCGCTTCATCAGAAAGTTGTGGGAGGAAATGATGAAGAGAGGAAAAGTTATTTTAAAATACTAATTTATTTGCTCTCGGTCAATATTGTTCAAGTCAGAGGTGGATTGATTAACAATTAGTTTCATAAAAACTATGTAAGTAGCAATATGTGTGTAATGGTAAGATTTTCCTGAATCACCAGCATGATAAAATCCAGATTTATAAATATAACAACTGTGCAGAAGCCACCTGAATGCTCTGTGAGAGACTGTAAACTGAGATGTAAATCACCTTCCAAACTCTGACCACCTCAGAAAAGGGATATATAATGGATAGCATCTACTTTTGGTCCCAGTATGATAGAGAACTAACAGTAAAAAGAAGTTGCAAGTTGCAAAACAGACTCGCAAATTGTTAACTATGCAATGAAAAGGGAATGTAACACTAAAGGCGCCGCATGGTCCAAAACAGCTAAAGGAGCGCCAAGCTGAAGCAGGGCAGCGGACAGCCGACTTTCCAATGACGAGACATGAAACGCCGCCGTGTGTTCGCCCCAGAATCTCACACACTTCTCACTATTATTGAGTAAGTAGAGGAAATCGCAAGGTTTGCCGCAGTGACAACTGAAAATTTTCCGCTCTCTACCTGCATGCAGGGAAAGCTTGCAGAATTTTCTTCTCCAGCACTTGTTGTATTCGAAAGACATTTTTGAAGTACTCTGGCTTAAGAGATATACAAAGTGGCTTGCTTGCATGACCACAGCCCAAGGAAGTTCCAGGTGGGAAGTAAGTATCGTCATGGTTTTCTCAATTACAATGCAGGTATATGTAGTACAACACAACCCGAGGTACCTGCTCTGTCAGCTGGAGACTGAGAGTAAATTATTTGTTTACATTTTTAATTACATCATGTTTACATGAGTTGTACTCTGTGATTTTTGAACTGTTATTGAGGAGAGGAAATGTATTACTCAATAAAAGATACAGGGTGCTGTTCAAAAAAGGCATACTGCTGTTCATGTCTTAAAACTTGCACCGCAAATTTTGTGAAAATGGAAAGTTCTATGTATGTGTGGTTTCCAGAAAATGGATTGGTATTCAGGGCATCGTACTGTCAGCCAATAAACAGATTGTAATAATACTTAGAAAGTGTATTTTTTGTTTGACTATTGACATTAACAAACTAAAAGTTGGGTAAATTAGAATGCTTAGTGGTGTTTGTTGCAGGATTCTATTGTGAGTCGTTTACGAAATATCGTATTTTGAAAAGTTACCACACCGACACTTGTGGAACACTTGTGGCAGTACACGTTAAAGAACGACTCAAGTGCAGTCACTAGTAACGTGGATTCAGACCAGTAACTAGACAACTGACCATCTCAGGTTGTGTTCAAAATGACCACTATCAGCGGCAGTATACACTTCCAATCTAATATGGAACGACTGCTGCACACGTGCTAGCATTTCAGGGGAGATGTCCGAGCAGGCTGCGGTAATACATCATTGCGTATCGTTGTATGTTGTTGGTATGTCCTTGTAAACAGGGTCCTTCGGTTTTCCCCACAGAAAAAAAATCGATAGGCGTCTAATCCTGGGAATGGGCTGGCCAAGGTACAAGTCCTCTGCATCCAACCCAATAGCTTGGAAAAAATTTGTGAAGACATGCTGTGGTACTTCATGTACTAAGGGCTGGACAGCCATCATGCTGGTACCCCAGGATCGTCCTAGTCTGCAGAGGAGGGTCTTCTAGCATCTGTGGGAGGTGGACTGTTAGGAGGCTGTGATACTTGTACACATTTAGTGTTCCATCTATGACACATGGGCCTATGAGCTGATGGTTTGCTATCCCACACCACACGTTCACGCTCCTTGGGTCCTGGCCAATGGCGATCCTTAACAGAGCAATAGAGCGTATTTTGGTGGTTTACTTGGCCATGCTTGGTAAATGTGGCTTCATCACTAAAGCAAGATACGTGATACGTCTGGAGTATCCTGGGTTAATGCCCATGTACAGAAGTTAACACGATTCTCATAATCATTTCCATGCAGTTCTTGATTGAGAGAGATGTGATAGGGATGGAACCTATGTCGATGGAGAATGCGTAGGACACTTTCCTGACTCATGGCTCTCGCTCATGTGACTCTGTGGGAGCCATCGTGCGAGACAAGTGCAACAGCAGCACGAACATTAATTTCTCACACTTCTGTCATCACGTATTTCCTTCTCTTACGTCGTCTAGGTGTTACACTACCACTTTCACGTAACTGGTTGAAGAGGTTTATAAACAACTGTTGAGATGGTTAACATCTGTTTGGGATATCTTGCCACTTATACTGTACAAGACTGAACTGCATTCTTCCCACACTCTCCATACCCCATGAACATGTTGGTTTTTTCTGCATTGGTAAATCCCATCGTCCAGTCACGACGTATTGCTTGGACTGTCACACACTAATGAGCAAGTCGTAATGCACGCAAGGAACACACAAGCACACTGCAACCAAACATAACAACATTGCACACACAGGATGAATAGCACAAACGTCAGTGTAACTTTTCAAAATACAATATCTCATAAGTGACCTACATTAGAATCCTACAAAAAACACCACTGACATTCTAATTTCCCTTAGTTTTAGTCTGCTAATGTCAATAGGCATAGTTCCACTTAAAAAGTGTATGTTTCCGCAAAAAATACATTTTCTAAGTATTATTACAGTCTGTTTATTGGCCAACAGTAAAAGCCCCTGTCTATCAATACATTCTGTCAAATCCGACCATCAATAGCACTTTCCATTTCCAAAATATTTGTGGTGCTGTGGTGGAAATCAACAGGTGTTCACCAACTGCAAAGGTAGTCAGCGACCAGAACCACCATACCGCTTACCCAGCCGGACCTATGGAATGCCTTCTGGATTATACCTGTACAGCAGACAGCTTCGCCACTAGGGATGCAGAGGGGAGCGCAGTGCTGCCAATACAGCGTGGGACTAGTCACCAGGGACATCATCATGGGCCTCACAGGTGGACATGACATGATATGCAGACGAACGGATTGGCATTAAACAACTTCTGGGGACCCCCTCGGTTAAAAAATAGCCACAGGGCGAAGCCCCAGGAGCACTGAAAAGGGTTAGAACAATCATTCGTTGTCCCATCTATGCCCCTCAAAGAAGCTGTTACTATGCAGGTATCTGTGTCTGGTCACACCGAGGAGGATGTCTGGACGGTAGTGGAAATCGCAGGGCATCAGCACTTGCACCTTACTGTTTTTTAGCACATTGAAAATATACACAGCAATAGAGGTAAACGTAATGTTCGATGTATTTTGCTTTCGTAATGCAGTTCATTTTGAAGATGGGACTGTGCTAGATTTTTATTTATCTTTTTATTTACTTATTTATTTATTTTTACTTTTCATACTTCGGGTTGAGCAGAGTGTTCGACTGATGTCCCTTGACAGAACCAGTGACTTCCAGCCACATACCATGCATGATAGCTGGTTGGTAGGGCCAGAGGAAGGCCCTATTGGCAATACAATCACTGAAGAAACAGTCTATAACGTAGTAGTTATTTTATTAAAATGACCAGTTTCGGCCTAATCTTAGGCCATCTTCAGACAGCACCATCAGCTGAAGTTGGTGATATGTAGAACAGTCAATTGACCTCAGTCAATCTGTAGTTTCAGCAATTGAGGTCGACTCAATTCTACACATCGTCAACTTCAGCTGATGGTGCTGTCTGAAGATTGCCTAGGACTACACCGAGACCGGTAATTTTAATAAAATAAATCACGATCTAGATTATTTTACCACTGATTTTATACAGCTTAACAGATCGCTATTTCCCAAAAACGTTACCTGTTTGAAATATTTTGAATATACCTGATACTAATCGGCAAGATAATGACAAAACAAACAGTATAGCTTATGGAACACATTCAGTTATAATATTATCCCACATCACGTATGACACGTTATCTGTGGTGTCGCATTATCATGTCATATTTTCAGTCGTTTGGGAATTCGCGAACATTCAGATCCATAGTGTTATTTCACGAATAAGGTTATTATTACAGCAGCTGAAAGCCACAATGAAAGCTTGGGAAGCCAACTGTCAGCAGCTGGTAGCAGGCGTACAGCCCAAGCCAAGCGTCGCGCCTGTAGTTTGAGGTAGCTCGCTATTAGTGACTGCCCTAATGGTGCGCGCTGCCGCCGCCAGAGGTCAGGCGTGCAGCTGTAATGGCGGCTCCGGGCGCCCTGTGATCGCGGCGCAGATTACGGCATTTTGACGCTCGCAGCGCCCTTATTCCGACCTAACAATGGGCAACGGCAAAAAGCGGTAATTGCCCCCGGAGTCGATTTTTATTAACACGTTTTATTTTCGGTGCCCGAGTAATGGACGAGCACTTTAAGAGCGCGAGCAGACGCTTTATCTCGCAGCCCCGCAGTCGTGAGAGCGCCGTTCCGTATTGAAATATCTACGGCCGACCTGGGGCGCGCAATTAATCACAATTCCCGATTAATAACAGTAATAGGACGCTGGATCACAAGCGGTCGCGTTCGTTTACCGAGGGGCCGGCGCGCTGCCTCTGGGCCCAGGTGTGGCTTCGGAATGTCGCCAGTCTAATTCCTTCTCCGCTGCTCTGTGATTACCGGCCCACCCTATACTCACACCGTAATGAGCCACTTCAGCATCCTGGCTGACATTCATTGTGTATTCATTTACAGCATCCCACATTCCTCCTAACGGTCCATTTGGACTACTCACTTCTGTTCACTCAGCTTGTCCACCTTCTGTGTGGACTGTAAGTGTATTAGCTTACCTCAAACCAAGGGAACTAGACATTGGATCACGTCTGTCACCATAGAACATGAAAGTAACAAATAAAAAATGAATAAATGGGGAAATACACAAAATAAAACATCAGTAGGGTTGGATTGGATCGGCATCTGAGTTAGAAATGGCCGGAAGAAAGAGAATGCTGAGAGAACAGTTCTAGAATTGTCTCGAAGTGATCTGGGTGATTGAAAGCAAAACAAGCGTAACAGCTTCTTTCCTTGAAACATCTATAAACTAGCCTTTTTATTTTTTACGTAGATCAACAGCCGTTTTAGCCCTTTTACAGCATAAAATTAAGAAATAATTAATTATGACTCGGTTCACTAACAACCAAACTTCTAGATGTCAGACACTCAGATTGGTACCAAACGTTGTATGTAGATAGAGCGACCAAAACGCCGATTTAGTTCATACTGTGAGCTGTCGTGCATTAGAGCACGTTTAACCCTAGTGCATATTGCTGTGTATCTTTGCCATGTACTAAAAAACAGTAATGTATAAGGGCTGACGTCCTGTGATTTCCACTACCATCCGGGTATCCCCCTCAGTGTGACCAGACACTAACTCATCCTGTACACTCGCATAGTAACAGCTTCTTTGAGGGGCACAGATGGGACTGCACCTGAGGGTCTCGCCCTGTGGCTATTTTTTACCGAGGGGGTCCCCAGCAGTTCGGCTGTATAACATGTCATATGAGGCATTTTTGAGAAGCGGTGCCCCAATGGTGTTGTCACCACACTATGTTGGCAGCACTGCGCTCCCCTCTGTGTCCCCAGTGGCCATGCTGCCTGCTGTACAGGCATAATCAAGAACTAACACCAGAACTAAGGAACACAGGAAAGGCATATCTGTGAGTGATTAGTTTCGTAGATCTTGCCTGCGTGAGTAGGTCGTCGTGCCAAACTGATGAAACTTCGTTTTAACTGTTTACGCGCGAAACTCTTATATGGGAGAGCATTTTCCTAACATGTAAAGAAACTTTGCGGAGTTTGTAGCCATGCTCTTTTGGCAGTCTGCTTTCACTTCGTTAGTTGAAAGTTGCAGACCTATAGAGTACATTTGTATAGACATCTGTGGTGTTCCATCGGACATGTGGAACAGAACAGACACCATTCGTGATGAAGCAGCTAGTTCATTTGTAGTTTCACAGAATAAACATAAACAGTCGAAGCAGCAGAATCAAGAAACAATTGCACCACACCTGCTGATGTATTAATAGTCTCATATAACACCTTCAAGTATAATAGTAAAAAAAAGTTTCGTCATGGGGTATGAACCCTGGACCCTTGGTACGATGATCTAACGCTCTACCAATTTCCCCATGGGAGCTATACATATTGGTTACTCACAGTAACGCTTTTCGATGTCTTCCCTAGTTCTGAATTTACTTTTATTTAACGTTTACGCAAGTTCTGCAGGATGAGAGGACACAGTACGAAATGAATGGGAGATACTCTATGGGCATATAGCGTTTGGTACCGATCTGAGTGTCTCACATCTGGAGGTTCAAGTGTGAGATACTTTAATCTAGGCTCTGAACAACAAGACACAAAAAATCGTTTAACACGCTGTATTAGAAAACTTCCAAAGTAGAATTTAACATTTATGACGATTGATCTGCATATTTATCCTTCTGCTTTACGATATAAAAATTGTTCGCAAGGGAATCAATAGAAAATGTGTCAAAAATGGAGGCAAAAAAACGAGTGACTGTTCAGCTCAAGCAGACGATCTTAGTATTTATTAGATTCTGTTGGCGCAGTCGCTGAAAGGATCAACCAACTTCTTATGGAAACAGCTTCCAGATTTCACATCAGTACAATGAATATCAAATCTAGTCTGAAAAACACTGAGAAGTGCATCGCAAAGGATACTTAGCGTATTATGGTTTATCTCTGATACATTCATTTATGGAAAGCGGGATAAGTGATTTCTTAAACTTCTCTATGGTTTTCGCTGTCACTGGGAGCGCTGTGCTATATTCCTCACTTAATACTGGTTGTACACACTTTGTACGTGGACTTGACGCTTCAAGTGTCCATTACTTCACAATTTTCAGCAGCTCCTACGATCCATTCATATTGCTCTTCGTTGTATACTTCATTATATTTTGTTGTTCCATTTGACATTCGTCCCATACACTTGAAGAATATTGCCTTGTGAGCAATCTCTTTTGCAGACTGCATTTACCCAATATCGTACCAATGAACAGAAATCTATCCCATACTATACATACGACTGAGCCAACCAATATGATCATTCCACTTAATATCCCTATAAGCTGTGGTACCCAAGTATTTGATTGATTGAGTCCAACTGTGACTCATTTATATTGAAGGCGAGGTGACTACCGCTACATTTAGGAGAACAAAATAGAAAAGTGGGTATGACACAAAGTTTGCGAGAAAGTAACGATGAAATGAAATTTCACTTTGCTAGAGCTGTTTATAGCACACATTTGGTGTATACTGTAAGTGCCCTGTTTGGTATTGCATTTCGAGTACATGTAAGAATTTCTGTAGCAAATTACCCTAAGTAAAATGCCTTCTTACAATCTGTGAATTCTGACTTAATTTTAAGAACAAGTGAAAACAGCGATTACTTACTTTGCACAGTAGTTAATCTGTGGACTGAAATGAACATAAAAATCTTCTTGATTGTTCCAGTTTCCCACCATCAAATTCGTCAGCTGACACAAAATTTGTAAATGCCCAATCTTGTGGACGAAACATTTGCAATGAGCATTCGTGTGCTACGCAAGGACTGAAGAAATTGAATAATAGAATAAACACTGTACGGATACTGAAATACGTAATCTGCCACTACAATCTGGATTTAAACGTACTTTCAAAGTCCAGAAACATTCATTCCAAAAACTGCTAACAAGCTTATTTTTGAATAAATGAGTAGCGACTGTGGAAGCAACTCTCTGTGAATAAATACATTTCCTGAAGGCAAATGATGGTGGTAAAATCCGTGAGATAGCTCAGTTTGTAAAATCCATAAGAACATGACATTTTAAATAGCAGCACGAAAGTTCAGCTGGCAATTTAACAGTGGCCAAGTACGTAAATTCAGAGAGACCGTTTTCAATCTACCAGTTACTTCAACGTAGAACACTGTTCATAGTACATGGAAGGAGACAGTTTCTTCGGCTTGAATTAGGTGGAGCTCTGTACCATTGCATAACAAAGAATTTATCCACAAAGTATTCAAGTGACATCCGACAATATCAAGAACCGTTAAAAGAATGAGAAAGAAATTAATATACACTACTGGCCATTAAAATTGCTACACCAAGAAGAAATGCATATGATAAACGGGTAGTCATTGGACAAATATATTATACTAGAACTGACAAGTGATTACATTTTCACGCAATTTGGGTGCATAGATCCTGAGAAATCAGTACCCAGAACAACCACCTCTGGCCGTAATAACGACCTTGATACGCCTGGGCATTGAGTCAAACAGAACTTGGATGGCGTGTACAGGTACAGCTGCCCATGCAGCTTCAACACGATACCACAGTTCATCAAGAGTAGTGATTGGCGTATTGTGACGAGCCAGTTGCTCGGGTACCATTGACCAGACGTTTTCAATTGGTGAGAGATCGGGAGAATGTGGTGGCCGGGGCAGCAGTCGAACATTTTCTGTATACAGAAAGGCCCGTACAGGACCTGCAACATGCGGTCGTGCATTTTCCTGCTGAAAAGTAGGGTTTCACAGGGATCGAATCAAGGGTAGAGCCACGGATCGTATCTGAAATGTAGCGTCCACTGTTCAAAGTGCTGTCAAAGCGAACAAGAGGTGACCGAGACGTGTAACCAATGGCACCCCATACCATCACGCTGGGTGATACGCCAGTATGGCGATGACGAATACACGTTTCCAATGTGCGTTCACTGCGATGTCGCCAAACACGGATGCGACCATCATGATGCTGTAAACAGAACCTGGATTCATCCGAAAAAATGACGTTTTGCCATTCGTGCACCCAGGTTCGTCATTGAGTACACCATCGCAGGCCCTCCTGTCTGTGATGCAGCGTCAAGGGTAACCGCAGCCATGGTCTCCGAGCTGATAGTCCATACTGTTGCAAATGTCGTCGAACTGTTCGTGCAGATGGTTGTTGTCTTGCAAACGTCCACATCTGTTGAGTCGGGGATCGAGACGTGGCTGCACGATCCGTTACAGCCATGCGGATAAGATGCCTGTCATCTTGACTGCTAGTGATACGAGGCCGTTGGGATCAAGCACGGCGTTCCGTATTACCCTCCTGAACCCACCGATTACATATTCTGTTAACGGACATTGGATCTCGGCCAACGCGATCAGCAATGTCGCGATACGATAAACCGCAATCGCGATAGGCTGCAATCCGACCTTTCTCAAAGTCGGAAACGTGATGGTACGCATTTCTCCTCTTTACACGAGGCATCACAACAACGTTTCACAAAGCAACGCCGGTCAACTGCTGTTTGTGTATGAGAATTCGGTTGGAAACTTTCTTCATGTCAGCACGTTGTAGGTGTCGGCACCGGCGGCAACCTTGTGTGAATGTTCTGAAAAGCTAATCATTTGCATATCACAGCATCTTCTTTCTGTCGGTTACATTTCGCGTCTGTAGCACGTCATCTTCATGGTGTAGCAATTTTAATGGCCAGTAATGTAGTAGGCCTGTGATTTCGAATTGTGGACGACATTAACCGAGACTGGACACCACATAGTATAAGGCATGTTGAATCCTATCATTCGTTGTGCCTTAGTACAGACGTGAATTCTTTGGACGGAAATAAAACGCTAAGCTGTACTACATCGTGTGTTACGTCATAACTCGTAGCTTATAACCAGAGAATGCAGGAAGCAAATCTCATTCAAAGTTTTTATGTCTGCATACACCAGACCAGATACACACCAAGAACAAGACAAGACCCTTAGCTCAAATTCGAACGCTGGCCACACAGCATCGGCCCAGAGCCCTCTGATCCCACTGCTCATCTACGAACGTCGCTCCAACCACTCGAGCGAGGACTTTCTTCATCTCAGATGTCGACAAATGGGTACAGACTACCTCAGCAAAAGAGTTAGCAGACGAATAGGAAAGCGAAAGCTGAAGGTTGACGTACATGACAAGCAACTTTCAATATATTTAAATGTAACAGCTAAGTCATACACTACTGTACAGACAATCGACAAGAAGATCCACAAGCGGTAGATTGTCTGACACTAAAACGGGAAGTTCTGAGGGAAAATCTAGAAAATGAAAATTTGGAGAGAGAAATTTGTTTGGACAAAGAAACTGAGCGGTACAGTAAAGAACACAAGCGTTAGCTTGAATGCTGTCACTGCTATTGAAACTGAGAGTTCATATTAGGTTATGCATCTGATTTCTGCTCTGAAGGATACCACAAGACACAGAACAAGACTCATTAATAACGCAGTCTGACTACAAATATTAAGTCCAGGAGATGGCACACTTATGGAAAGCGCGACCCAAAGGGGGGAGAGGGGGAGTTACTGGAAAATAACGTAGCTGAGAGTTGAAAGTTAATTAGAACACTGACTATAAACACCATAGCATATAGCCTCAAAGTGTAATAAATTGATCTTCATAGGCTCAGTTTGTGCAGGACAGAAGTGTTTGTTATTTGTGGCCTATAGTACCAAATAACCTTAAAAACTGAGAGCTTTTGTGATGGAAAGAGCAAGTTTAGTTTGGAGAAGTCTCTGTCATGACGTGTCTCGAAGTACCATATTGTTCAAAACTTCTTACGGAACATAACTGCAAGTGATACGTATGTATACGTCGTTGCTTCTGAGCGGAACTGTGAATGAAGCTCATTCTATGTAGCAAATTCGAAACACTCACGTACGAAATATAGGGCAATGATGGATACCCGAACAAAGGAAGAGGTACAATATAATCAATCCGCAAAGACCAAACGCATATTAAATTCAATATAATGTTTGAAAAAGCAGCATGGACTAGCTTTCTAGTCATGGATAAGTACAAATATCGGATTAAACCATTTTAACACCACAGCATAAGAACACTTTAAAAATAAATCTACAAACTTCAGAAACATGACTTTACGAGCGAGAGAAACTGTTTTTAAGTCACTTAAATCTACAGCTGGTTAACTCAGAACCAATCTCTACGTCTTCTGGTGAGGTCAAAAACGAGAAAAGAGGCGTGATATTTCACATGGCAACTTTAAATGCAATGCAAAGAGGACACAGTTCTATGTAACCAAAATGTACACGTGATTCCCAGTGCCGTGTATAGAACGCGAGTGCTCGATCTAGCTGCAAAATCACCATAGCGCTGAAAGTTCGAACGTGCCATCTCAAATGCACAAGACAAGTGTCTGAATCACTTCTGCTTTAAGTGTCTAAATCACTCTATTTGATGTGCTTCCAGGAAAAAGATTGCTTTACGATTAAACTGGGTGAGGCTTCCAAGTGAGAAACGGGGCCTAGCCCTGCGATTGAGTGGCATCGATCAGCAGCGCCAGCAGACAGGGTCGCTCAGCCACGGCTCGTTTTTGTGTTGACAAGCTACTTGCACGCGGCGTGCGAGTGCATGACCGTGAAAGATGCTCGAGCTGATGCATGCAATCTTTCAAGCTACATTGCTGTGGAGAAATACAGCACACACCATTCAAGAATACTTGAGTCCACAGTCACACCATACGAATGATATCATAGAGATTCCCCAGAAGATTCTAACAGAGGAAACAGACTCACAAGAACTCTTCATAACATATGATTGCATCTCTAACCATGACCTCTAAACAAAAAAAAAACCTAATGTACTAAGACGTTTCCCGCCAGATCTAGAATCGACCGCCTACAGAAGCTGGTTGACGAAGGCTGGCGCCATACTGTGCTGATGGTGATGCTAGGGCGAAAAACAGCTGTCTAAATAATTCTCTTGACTGTGGGTACAAGTAACCTGGCATGTGCTCTATGTCAGAAGGTATTACTACGAGGGCTTTTCGGAAAGTAAGGTCCGATCCGTCGGGAAATGAAAATCACAGTGAAAATGAAAATTTTTTTATTCGCAACAGTCAGCCATACCTTCCACCTACCTCTCTAAATAGTCGCCACTCCAACTTAGACATTTGTCGTGGCGTTGTTCAAACTCTCCAGTACTCTCGTCACAGAAAGCCCGCTACCTGTGCTCTCCGCCAATTCTCTACGCTGGTCTGCCTTTTGTTGTTTGTACCAAAATGTTGTCTTTGTAGCCAGCGGTTCACGTGAACAGAGATGAACAACGGATGGGGCCAATTAAGGGCTGTATTGTGAGTGATCAAACACTTTCCATCGACAAAGCAGCAGGAGCGTCTTCATTAGCCCTGCAGAATGCGGCTGGAAATTGTCTTGAAGAAAGAAACGCATGACATTTATGTTCGTGGGCTGCATAGTTTCAGGCGAAATTTCTCACCAGATCCACATACACTACGTGATCAAAAGTATACGGACACCTGGCTGAAAATGACTTACAAGTTCGTGGCGTCCTCCATCGGTAATGTTGGAATTCAATATGGTGTTGGCCACCCTTAGCCTTGATGATAGCTTCAGTTCTCGCAGGCATACGTTCAATTAGGTGCTGGAAGGTTTCTTGGGGAATGGCAGCCCATTCTTCACGGAGTGCTGCGCTGAGGAGAGGTATGGAGTCGGTCCGTGAGGCCTGGCACGACGTCGGCGTTCCAAAACATCCCAAAGGTGTTCTACAGGATTCAGGACAGGACTCTGTGCAGGCCAGTCCATTACAGGGATGTTATTGTCGTGTAACCACTCCACCACAGGCTGTGCATTATGGACAGGTGCTCGAACGTGTTGAAAGTTGGAATCGCCATCCCCGAATTGCTTTTCAACAGTGGGAAGCAAGAAGGTGCTTAAAACATCACATGTAGGCCTGTACTGTGATACTACCACGCAAAGCAGCAAGGGGTGCAAGCCCCCTCCATGAAAAATACAACACCACCGCCTCCGAATTTTACTGTTGGCACTACAGACGCTGGCAGATGACGTTCACCGGGCATTCGTCATACCCACACCCTGCCATCGGATCGCCACATTGTGTACCGTGATCCGTCACTCCACTGTTCAATCGTCCTATGCTTATGCTCCTTACACCAAGCGAAGCCTCGTTTAGCATTTACCGCACTGATGTGTGGCTTATGACTAGCCGCACAAGAATGAACTCCAAGTTTTCTCACCTCCCCTATAACTGTCATAGTACTTGCAGTGGATCCTGATGCAGTTTGGAATTCCTGTGTGATGGTCTGGATTGATGTCTGCCTATTACACATTACAGCCCTCTTCAACAGTCGTTGGTGTGCGGCTGGTCCTGGCGGAGTTCGAGCCCTCCCTCGGGCATGTGTGTGTGTGTTTGTCCTAAGGATTATTTAGGTTAGGTAGAGTGTAAACTTAGGGACTGATGACCTTAGCAGTTAAGTCCCGTAAGATTTCACACACATTTGAACATTTTGAACAGTCGTTGGTCTCTGTTAGTCAACAGACGAGGTCGGCCTGTACGCTTTTGTGCTGTACGTGTCCCTTCACGGTTGCGGACATGACGGTGAAGTGAGGCGGTGCACCGTCATATTGTATCCGCTTCCTCTCACGAACGGCCAAGGGTACGTTCTCCAACAACTCAGGTACAACTCTGAACATGTACCTCAAGTACAGATGGCCATTCAGATAGCCAGGTAGAAGATATGGCTCGTCCTCCTTGTTTCCTTGCTAGAAATAAAGAATGCACATGTGAATAAACAGCACAGTACGAGTGAACTTGTACGCATGTTAGTTGTAAATAAGCTGGAAGACAGTAATACTAGACAAAGCGGTAGACAAGTTTACTTCGTATCTCCTTAAGCTGGCTTCTCACACCCCAGGTTCCCTAACTCGAATTATTCAGTGGAGCATCCTATATGTGCTGTTAAATTTTTGCGCGCATTTATGGTAACACTCTGTATAAAGACAAAAACCCATTTAAGGTTATGTGACTTCCTACACATGGGACGTCAGTCGACTGGCAATGGTGACAGCACGAGCGCTCACTGGAATGACCCTATCGTGAATCTAACTTCCTGTATCCTGCGCTTAATGTCGAGGGAGGTTCTGCAGATGGGCTGCAGAATGCCTTTCAAACTTCTGCGTAACCTCAACAGAGTTAATTGCATTGAAAACAAAGAAGGAAAAGAAGACGGGTGTGTGTAGGGGGAGGGGGGGGGGAGGGGAGGGGCTGGGGGAATAATTATCGTTGACAATTAGGTCACTTGATGTTCGGAAAAAGGTCGTCTTGGACTGGAATGTGGCAAAAACTCGGTCATGGCCTTCTGAAACAATGAGCCCACCATTCTCATTAAGTAATTTGGGAAAACAATGGGATCTCTAACAATGGAGGGGATTTTGAATTCCGATTCTTGCCAGTTCGAGTCCAGTGCACATAATGTTTCCCTGGGGAGGAAGGTATGTTAGTGACTCTACTGAACTTCTGCCTGTCAATATTTCTACGACACAGAACCACCCCTTCAGTGACACTACAGTGAAAATTTTGCGCAAATGATTTTAACTGCAACTGACAAGGCCTTGTGCAGTGAAACTGAAGGTGAAAAACTCTATTTTTATTCCAAGACTGCTTCTATTATTTCCCATTTGGATAACTAATTTTAATGAAGGTGTTCAAGAGTTCTTGTCTACTTGAATGACAGATAGGATTCAATATCACGATACATTTACTTCTAAAAGACATTAAATAAAGGGCACAGGTCAACACAACGCACTCATTATATTGTTCCTAATCTTCATAAAGTGAAGTGCTCTGATAGTTGACAACGGCGAACAAAGGGTGGTAACTTGACTCTAATTATGATTTTAAAAAAATGGATAACGCGATCTAACTGTGATTAAATACGAATGATAGTGATTGTGAATTGTAACCTGAGAGAAACAACCGCAATGCGCTTAAACTGGGCAGCGACTGCGGCTGCTATGAGCGCGCGATGAACTAAGAGAAATTCACTAAGGATCCCTTGTGCTGGTGGTGCAAAATGCTCACCATGCAGATGTGGAAGCGTAGCGATGCGGTCATCGGGCCAAACGGCGGACCTCTGCCTCCTCCTCTCGCTCGCGATCCACCTGCGTCCCAGGCTCTTGAGTCCGAAACCAAATCTCTTCTCCAAGACCGAATCGACTAATCTCCTGCGCAATTTGCAGTCGAATCACCCCAGCTGCCTCACAGTACATCCAAGCCTGTCAAAACGCTGAACCACCACTTGAAAACTGGTAAAGCACTCCGATGCCAATCGTATACCGTAACACGGGAAAAGCTGTCTCTCTTATCCTAATACATTTCGAGGCATCCAACAGGCGTTCAGTGTTACATTTTCTGATGTCACAGTCTGGGCCCCAATCAACACACTGTTGCTCGTGTGTGATACAGTGCGGCTCATGCATCTACGTGGCCTATAAAGCTCGCAACTTTCCCGGCAACGCTCTATCCGGCCTCCTGCACTGTCACTCTATTTCGTCCGTTCAGACGAAATGTTTTCATTGGCCTAGCTGATACCGATCTTACAGGAAGGTTCCCAGGAAACTAATGAGTACCCGTACCGAAGCTGGGTAATGCGTCTCCCCTCCACAGGTAGAGTAGCCACTCCGTCACAACTCGGAGAAAGTAGTGGTAAAAAGCTTTGCCTCTGGCCTCAGGGACAATCTATTCCGCGCTCTCCACGGCCTGGGACCGTGCCAAGCCTTTAGGCTGAGTCCTCTGCAACGTATCCCACTCTACGAAGATGCCGGCCTGGATCTCCCTTCCCTCTCTCTATACCTGCGACTTGCCGTATTCTCAGAACTGCCACCATTAAGCCCCACATGCCACAGGTGTGGACGTCCGTCAAAACATGGGCTCGGCTCTCCGCCTCTGATGACTTCATGCATCCAGCTACCATTAAATTCAGCATCACAACGACTATAAAACCTCTCAAATGGTTTCATTGACCATAGGGCCCGTAACTGTTCGATCAAATAAATATGTGGAAGAAAGGTGGGTCATAAGTACCTGCTGTGTTCCAAAGTCTTTGACCAGCGACCCGTCTCATGTCATGAACCTTGTTCCTAACTGACAAATCCATAGCTGGGACCATCCTTAGTTATGTTCTGTTCTGTTAATGAATTATCTTGCAATGCCTGAATAAAGACTGACGTTTGTCAATTTGACAAGAGCTTAAGTTGTCCTCAAAAGTTGTAATTTTTTAATTTCACTGATAAATTGATTTCTCACTCTACATCCATTTCCATTCTCTAGAAACTGCTATGAATTCCATGGCAGAGAGTACTTCCCACTGTACCAGTCATTTGGGTTTCATCCCATTACATTCTCGTATGGAGTGGGGGAAGAATGACTGTTGTGAGGCCTCTGTGCAGACTGTAATTACTCTAACATTGTCATTCCTATGTAGAGGGCTCTAGTATATTCCTAGACACATCGCTTAATACTGGTTCTTTAAACTTGGAGTAGGCTTTAATGGGATTGTTTGTGTCTATCTTCAGCTGTTTGTCAGTTAAGTTTTCACATCATTTTGACGATGCTAATCCATATGTCAAACAAACATGTGACCATTTGTCCTGCCCTTTTCGTATAGGTTCAGTATCCCTTACTGGTCGTATTTGGTACGGATCCCCCACACATGAGCAGTGGTAATCCCAAGCATTTGCTTGAGTCGACCGATGCCAGCTGTCATGGTGCAAATGGCTCTGAGCACTATGGGACTTAACATATGCAGTCAATGTCCGCAGCTCGTGGTCGTGCGGTAGCGTTCTCGCTTCCCACGCCCGGGTTCCCGGGTTCGATTCCCGGCGGGGTCAGGGATTTTCTCTGCCTCGTGATGGCTGGGTGTTGTGTGCTGTCCTTAGGTTAGTTAGGTTTAAGTAGTTCTAAGTTCTAGGGGACTTATGACCACAGCAGTTGAGTCCCATAGTGCTCAGAGCCATTTGAACCAATTAAACTGCCACGTGAACGTCTTAACTACACAACGTGTCTGTTAAAAGCTTCGTCCCCGGTGCAGACATGTCTAATGGATAATCTAGCAGTATGGAAGATCTGTATTCACAATTATGTTGGCTATAGGTCATATCATCCGTCTCTGTAACTTAGTGTTGAGCGTAGATGCGAAGAACCTGGGTTCGATTAACTGGTACTGCCAACGAGCTACTGGGAAGATGCGGCCCCAGTGACTGGAAAGGCGACAAAATGGCCTGGAGAGCGGTGTGCCATACCCCTCCGTACAGTATATGCATGACGCTGCAATGTAGACGATGAGACAGCGACTGGTTGACATCCCTTGGGTCCTCGAGTACTGGAAGAGGAGCTCTTTCCTCGTTTCGTAGGCCGTTTAATGAGAAATTATACACAGCTGTGTGGGATGCTGTTCTAGTTCAAGTAACGACACGTCTTTTGCATTCTTATGGTTATGGACACGATCTAAGTCCCAAACACAGGACGTCATGAAGCAAGAATATGTCGAAGTCCGCGTTGCACATTTTTTTAAGTTTTCCATCTGGGTTTTGCATCGTTGAGCTATCTTCATTCGAATTAACAGAACCTTATTGAGTAACTTTTTTCTCAAATTTGAAAACACAAATTACTTGCTACAGGGCTATTATGATGCTTTTGGAAGGTTAGATACCGGCATGTAGAAGAGAGAGAGAATTTCAGTCACACATAAACTTCCTGTGGCGTCTGTTATGGCGAATGCCGGAATGATTCCTTTCACAAATGCATGCTCTATTTCTTACCCCACTCTATTCTTATGAGCCAGTTGTAGATAGGACTTTTTAACATTCTTTTCCTTTTCTTGTGGCTCTCCTTTATTTTCCTCACATTTTTGTATCTCTTTTACTTTCCACTCTTCCTCTTTTCTCTCCTCAGGGTATCATGTCAAATACGGCTCGAATCAATGAGTGGCTAAAGTTACTTTAGCGTATTAGTATGTTAGGGTTGCCATCAATGCGTGTTGAAATTTGAAAGTGACAAAAAGGAGATGATGAAAGCCGGCATCAGGGTGCAACATACACTACAACAAACGTATTCGCATTTGCGAATAAAGCCAACCTCCAGCAGTAGAATGGAATGACGACATTGAAAATTAGTGCCTCATGGACTGTGCCGCCTGTCCCAGCGGAGGTTCGAGTCCTCCCTCGGGCATGGGTGTGTGTTTGTCCTTAGGGTAATTTAGGTTAAGTAGTGTGTAAGCTTAGGGACTAATGACCTTGTCAGTTAAGTCCCATAAGATTTCACACACATTTTTTTTGAAAATTAGTGCCAGATCGAGACTCGAACTCGTATTTCCCGCTTGTCGCGAGTGCTCACCTTAACAGTTTCTGCAATCAATGGACGCTTCACTACCAGACCCAAACTTCACCATTTCGTCGTCCATGTGCCTTTAATTTGCAATTGTACACTTCCTGTGATGTCAATACAGGGAGACATTTAATCGAAAGTCGCTCGCCTGGTATGGGCAGATAATACGAAATTGCAGGACCTGTGTGTGTAAGACGTACGATGCAATGTTCCTTCGGGTATGCATGCATATCGGAAGGAACGGGCACTGTGGTGACTACAGCCGCTTAGAATACAAGAGACGTATTCGCTGTTGCGAATATGGGCTATCTTCAACTGTAGAATGGAATGACGATATTGTAAATTTGCAGGGCGGGGACTCGAACGAAGTTTTCCTGCTTGTCGTGAGTGGTCGCCTTAACCATTCTTTTTCCTTTTTTGCTACCCTAATAACGTAGAGCGGTCAGCTTCCGACTGGAGGAGAGAGGACGGGCAGGTATCGAAATCCAGGGCCTGGCCACGATGCCTTCCCCATTTTGTTCCTGAACAGCCCACGTTTTTGGAAGGTAGTTTATTATAAACAATCTTTATTCGTACAATTGTGCCCTCGTAGGAGTAAATGAAGTGTCTAAATAGCAAAAACAAAGTTAAATCATAATTACAGCAGAACCAGCATTAGACAGTACATCCGCGGCTGCTAGCGACAAGTTCACACATTCTTCTAACCTGCCATTGGGGCTGTGCACATCTTCATGAGAAACGGGTCTGTACGGTTCTGTCAGTTGATCTGGTCTGTAAAACTGACACGCACGTAAGGTTAATTTCTCATACCCAGCACACCCAAACTGCGGGGAGGGTCCGAGAAGAAATTACCCAGATAATTAGCAAAACACCGGCGGTAGCGCATGTGGCATCGGAGACGAGTGAATAGCTCCTTTAGGAAGGCCCAGCAATCGAAAAAGTGTTTCCCACTATCTCAGTAATGATACGGTATGGTCAAACCCATGATCCACATCACTGTATGTATCATACTACTTGGATAAAACGTCATATCAAGGAGGAGAAAGGAGATCAGAGTCACTGCTCTTTGGGTTGTGCACAATGATGGCCGACTTCAGCCTCGTCAACTTCCACGCTCACATGGTAGATCCACATTCCAGATGTTCATTTCTATCATGTAGTTGGCACTGGAGACTTAATGGAGAGTAACAAAGATCGTCAGTAGACTATGCATTACCATCTTCATGATGGGAGGACTGTAGCCAGATGAAGCATTGTGGACACCACATAGATGTTGAAATAAGCCATTCACTGGGCAGTGATAATAGGCTGCAGTAGTCTGCTGTGGACATCCTTATATGTACCTTATAGGAGACGAGTACTGGTAGGGTGCGTCATCTGTCAGCTGTCACACATAAAGACGACCTCCAAAAATTTGATCGTATGATGAAGTGGGTATGGGGCCCAGCACCTTCCTGGGAGACCGTTGCCGATGAACATTGCCCCAAAAGTCTCCAAGTTCATGCAGCTACTGGCTGTGGTTTCATACTGGGCAACCCAGTTCAGTGATCTCTGGAATTCATCTGGTGTATGCACTAAAAATACCAGATCATTCACATACACATGGTAGACAAATGAATGGTCTCTCAAGTCCGTGCAGCCAGCATCATAGTCTGCGTAAAGTGACTCCATAGCAATGGCACATGTATTGGAACCAAACGCAGCAAACTTGCCTCACAGAGTGGATGACAGTGATGCCCATTGATCACCATTTATCGACTGTGAAGTCGCGCCATCCAGATTGCATATGACAGTGTTAATGAAGGACTGGGGGACGTCCAGCCACTGCAGCATTTTCTGAAGATAGTTGTGACACAGCCTATTGAAAGTGTGTTCAAAGTCCACTAATACCAGTCCTCCACACATAATACATCTCCATCAGTGAGATTATATTGTGGTAATCACTGAGAGTCATATGGATGTTGTTCTTATCACCAATATACGTCTGGTCCATAGAGACGACTTGAGGCAGGCCACTCTGAATACAAGCAGCCAAAATCTTCATAAAGGTCTCGAAAGCGCTGTTGAGTAGTGTAAGACGCCAGTAATGGTCAACTTCCCTACAGGCAGACGACTTAGGGACCGATAATATGAAGCTGTCAGCAAAGCGAGGTGGCAACTACACTGCAGAGGTCGTCAGTTCTTGATGCATAATAACCCTTTGGGTCATTATGTCGTCGTGGAACATGCGATAAAACGCTATTGGGAACCATCTGGGCCTGGAGATTTGTTAGTTGTCCTTTGCGGTGGGCGTCGGTGTCGTTCTCCATCGTTATGGGGTCTGTGAGAGGTCGCTGTCGCGTCTCTGTTGATGTTTTGAGGCAGCAAGCAGAGGGCTTCATGTGCCTCCAGAGCGTTGGTAATGATCCAAGTAGGTTTCAGTGATATCCTATTGGGCTGTCAGGTACCTGCTAACTGCCATATCCAGCACAGGGATCAATGCTCTCTGAAATATACGATGTTCAGATAATGTGATGCATGGCTGGCAGTTCACCCCCTGCCCCCAATCTGTTCCAGACTATGCATGCACACCAATGTGCTCTAGAGATGGCGTCTTGTAAGCATAGTAATCTTCTTTTGCAATCGAACATCTACCTCACGATCTGGCGATGGAGGTAAGGTGGAAATTTCCCACAGTAGCATAGAATGATATTCCATCATGTGCCATTGTGGACACATTGCCATTCGACCAGAGTGCATCATCTCTCGCCACAGAGCACGTTTTCCAAAATCCCAACACCACTAGATCCTGAAATAAACGTTAGATGCTGCCTCTCGCAGGTCCTCCATGTCTCCACTATCTTCTGCCAACATCTACATCCCAAAGGAACGCTTCACCTTCCACAATCTCCCACTCCACTAAAACTTGTCTTCAAAGAGAAATGGCACATGGTAAGCATCGTGATTGGTAAAGGCTGTCTGCCATACCTCAGCATAAAGTATCCCAGATGGAAGATGTAGACTCAGTCAAGGCGACTCACTGAATGACCAGTTCCATATATGTATCCATGTCTGGAGCTTTTAATACTCCACCAGGTTTCGACGTGGCGATGGTCTTGCACCAGCAGTTGCTGTTCTCAGAAAGAGCTAAAATGTGGCATTTGATTGTGTGGCAGGCCTCTACAATGATATGATAGTAGCGTCCCTCGAATGATGGCATGACCTCCTCTTCATAAAACTTCGAACTGTCTCTCTTCTCATCACTCTCATACTGAAAGGGGCACACACTCTCACGATCCTCTCATCCCCATAAGTGGTAGTAACTACACGTGTCTTCTCGGATGAGAATGGCCACACCACTGCCATGTCTGTGCATGGCGCCAGGTAAATGTTGTGTCCATAAATAGATGGGAACTGGTCGAGGTACACATCCTGTAGGAGTGCTAAGTCGAGATCTGCTGCTGCCCACAACATAGTACGAAATAGGTGAAGCTTGACCCTTGAAGTGGTGGTATTGAGGTTAACGGTGCAAATCTAGTAGGCCTGGTATCACTGGCACTCATTGGGAGGGGTGGGCTGTGGAGACCAGAACAAGACCCAACTGTTGACAGTGGATCCCCTAGAGTATACAGTGGCATTTAACTGCAATGATGTGATGCAACTGCAACCAGTTTAGCTACACCAGCAGACGCCACATCCTTGACATCTTCGGCCCTCTCAGTTGGGTTTGTGCAGTGATGCACCCTGCAGAAGTTCGAGGGTAGCTGAAGGTTGCAGCGCATCTATATTGGGGGGGGGAGGGACCAAATCTGTTCAAATGGCTCTGAGCACTATGGGACTTAACATCTAGAACTTAGAACTACTTAAACCTAACTAACCTGAGGACACCACACACATCCATGCTTGAGGCACGATTCGAACCCACAACCGTAGTAGTCACACGGTTCTGGACTGAAGCACCTAGAACCGCCCAGCCACAGCGGCCGGCACCGAATCTGTCTTCCATCCATCAAACAAAAGCATGGCGCTGTGATGTCTCCTGCAAGTGCTGCCAGTCAAGTTCTATCAGGGGAACCAACCATCACATTTTCCTGCTGGGAGTGGTCGCCACTCTCAGGATCCTCTGTGGACATCACCTGGCAGGTATCAGACAGAGCCAGTCACTGTTTATTCTGTCTTCTGTCGCTTTGGAGCCCTTTGTTTTCAGACATGAGCATCTGTATTCAAGATCGACTGGTGGCCATTGCCATTGGCAACAAAAACAGTGGTCTTCACCGCCAAGTCTGCAACAGCCAATCCTTCTTCTGGGACCATTCCCATATTGTGTTGCAAGACCAGCGCTGGGGAATGTTCAATAGTGTGAACTGTCCATCCTTAGTAAACTGCAGCCTCATTGGAGGCTGCTCACAGTGCATTGCAGATGATCCTTCTGCCAACAGATTATGGTTAGATGATACAGACTGAAGGGACTCAATACACAGTCAACTGGAGCACAGTCAGATGGGGTGACATCTTCTCTCCCCCCCCTCCCCTCCCCCCCCCCCCCTCACACACACACACTCTCCACCGGGAGCAGTTGCGTGATGTGACTTTGCATACAGTCTGACCTGGGGTGTTCCTCTTGTCTGCAACCCAAACACGTCTCCAGCTGACTGTCGTAATTTACGATGACATGGCATCCACTTATCTTCAGATATGATGCGATATGTTTAGTAAGGTCTATGCACATCTGGCCCACTCTGATCAGAACTTGTTACATGGTAAGTGGTGCCCATTATTCCGCCATATGGATTTTCGTAAAGCCATAGGGTCTCAACAATGTGATCGCCATCTCTGCTGGCACCTCAGATGGCAGTACAAACACAAGGGCCGAGGCCTGCATGTTCCACTTTCACAGGGCCACTCTATCCATCTGAATGTCTGAACTGTAGGTGGCTCATCGTACTGGGGATTCTTTCACAAGCAGTGTCATCCACAATTTTCACATAGCCCACCTTACTAACGCTGGAAAGCGGAATCCGTATTGACATAATAATCGAAGCGAACGTCATCCCTGTGGTATCGATAGCAACGCATAGTTTCAAAGGTTGGCACTACCACGAGACCAGCTTTTCTACAGCAGCAGTAGTTTTTACATTATGACGCGGTACTAAACCCAGAAAACTTTTATGTCGACTGACTCTGGCCGCGGAAGCTACGCAATTATATTAGGTGAATACCTGTCGCTGTTTCTTTATGTGGGTGATAGGGTGTGCGAATGACAAGCGTTGTTGTTATTATCAGCGAAATACATACATCCAGATTACCAGAGTGGAAGTAAACGACTAACAGGAATAACTGAGACAAAAGATTACCTACTATCTTCTCGGAATACCCATGAAAATAAAATTTTGACAGAAAATTTTTGCCAGATCGCTACACTACTTAGGTTGCGGTCACAGTGGCACCGAGATTGGTGGATTCCGCCGACGACAGTCACCGTCCGAGGATGGCCAATCTGTTCGATGACAATGTAGCCTCTCTCATCGCCCGGAAGTACAGATTTCGGACAACAGTGGGTCAAATTCAAATCAGTTTTTTTTTCGGCCATAATGGCCGACAGGAGACGAAACGTGGACTGTGAGAAATTGATACTTTTAGTCAAAGGAACGATTTGCGGCATCCAGAGGATGAAAAATATCATAGGCAGAATATATTTATTTTATTTATTTATTTATTTATTTATGCATTTATTTTACCTGGCAAGATTAGGGCCTTCAGGCCCTCTCTTACACCTAACCAGGCATACTCAGATTCAACAAACTTCAGTTTCTACAGAACATTAAGGACATATAACATGTTATACAGTATTAATGTTAAAGAAAAAAATAGAGATTATAAACGTAGTACCATGATAATTATAACAATCAAAAAATAATTATAACAATCAAGAATAATAGTAATAATAATAGTAATGACTATGTATATGAAAGTAAACATATTTTTCTTTTATGAATGTCAGTCCTATTGCTAGTTTGGAATTTTCTCGTTATATTCTTGCAGCTTGTGAGTTATTCTCATCAAGCAGAGACATAAGACGATAGAATGGTGTGAAAGAGATATAGAAGAGGTAGATAGGTTAGAGGAAGAGAAATAGAATGGTAAAATTCGAAGCTATGATGGAGAGGAGAAGGAAAGAGATGAGAGGGGCACAACAATGGTGGCTATACCGTCCCTAATATGTTAGTCTTGAGTTCCCTCTTGAACGTTGAGTGGTTCTGGATAAGACGCAGATCACAGGGGAGCGCGTTCCATAGTCGTATGGCTGAGATGGAGAATGACACGGAGAAAGATTTTGTGTTATGTAAAGGTACAGCCAAGATGCTAGACGTATCCGATCTGGTATTGCGGTTGTGGAATGATGATAGGTGTTTAATGTGAGAAGATAAGTATTGGGGGCACCAGTGGCTAAGAAATCGATGAAGTAAGCACATCGTGTGGAGATCGCGTGCCTTATGTGGGCGTATCCAACCTAGCTGGGAGTATGAAGGACTGATATGATCATACAACCGTATATTGCATACGTATCTAACGCACGCATTCATCACTAGCTCGAGGCATCTCACTATTTGTGCCGTGTTGAACTACATCACAGTAGTAAAGATTAGGCAAGACTAGTGTTTGGACTAATTTTTGTTTAACATGGGTTGGAAATATTTTTCTAAATTTTTGAATTGCAGGTAGGGAGGAGAGCGATTTCCGGCAAGCTGTGACTGTTTGTTCTTCCCAGTTTAGGTGTTCATCCAAGATTATTCCAAGGTCTTTTACTGTTTTTTGGTATGGTAGTTCGGTACCATTGAGGAGTATTTGAGGGACTGTTTCGCGAAAGTACCGACTGATTAACTTTGGATGAGATATAAGTATGACCTGGGATTTCTTGGGGTTTAGTTTCAGACCTAGGTTCTGTGCCCATCGAGAAACAAAGCAAAGATCTGCGTTCATACTCGCTACTGCGTCAGCAATATTCTTGGGGCTTGCACTTATGCACAGTTGGATGTCGTCGGCATATAGATGGTAGTTGCAGGAGTGAATCACTGAAGAAATATCATTAATGTACAGTGAGAAGAGTAATGGACCAAGGACGGAGCCTTGGGGAACTCCAGAGCGCACGTTTTTCCATTGTAACCTCCCCACAGAAAAATTAATGAATGAAAATTGATCATGAACCATGAACGAAGCGTAAACTCCCCACAAAATTAATAATTAAATGAATTTTTCTAATATTGTAACCTCTGAACAAAATTGGCTCGCATTTTATAATCTGTGTGCAGAAATGCATTCACATTTAATGTAACCTCAAAATTCAATTCATAAATCCGTAAATAATAATAAAAAAATTAGTAACCTGGTAAATTTTATAAGGACAGCAGCGCTGCTCTTCGGCCCTGTATTCTGAATATAAAAAAAAAACTTACCTTAATAAAAAACTGCAAATATTCCTGCTCTTATGTAGATATTTTTTGACACAGTTTCGTGCAATGCTGGCGTATATTTTTTTTTTTGATTCTTGGAAGGAATGCATAGGAAATATTCTTTAAATTGAAATGAATGTTTTTCTTTAAAAAAGTTACTTTATATTGTAAAAATTATTATTGGGGCTTTTTTTGGAACAAATTAAATGACAATTAACGTACATAATTAGATATGCACAAGGCTGCTTCTTTACCTTCTACAACAATATCCATCCTGCAGAGTCCTAACCAGAGTCCCGAGCAGAGCGGACACCCGACACGCGCCGACTCCCGCCGACTCACGCAGACTACTCAAGACTACTGCTTACTAGCACGGACAGAAGACTAAAGCCGACTGTCGACTCGCGCAGACAAGCGCAGACTAGCGACAAGCAACAACTAACGACATACTACTCTCTGGTCAGAGACTGTCATGCCTCGCCCATCGCCGGCAAAGCATACGTCTTACACCATGATGACTTTTCCGACCCACAAATGACTTGTTAACACTTGGTTCAAGAATCATAAAAGAAGGTTGTATACCTGGAAGAATCCTGGAGATACTAATAGGTATCAGATAGATTATATAATGGTAAGACAGAGATTTAGGAACCAGGTTTTAAATTGTAAGACATTTCCAGGGGCAGATGTGGATTCTGACCACAATCTATTGGTTATGAACTGCAGATTGAAACTGAAGAAACTGCATAAAGGTGGGAATTTAAGGAGATGTGACCTGGATAAACTGAAAGAACCAGAGGTTGTAGAGAGTTTCAGGGAGAGCACAAGGGAACAATTGACAGGAATGGGGGAAAGAAATACAGTAGAAGAAGAATGGGTAGCTCTGAGGGATGAAGTAGAGAAGGCAGCAGAGGATCAAGTAGGTAAAAAGACGAGGGCTAATAGAAATCCTTGGGTAACAGAAGAAATATTGAATTTAATTGATGAAAGGAGAAAATATAAAAATGCAGTAAATGAAGCAGGCAAAAAGGAATACAAACGACTCAAAAATGAGATCGACAGGAAGTGCAAAATGGCTAAGCAGGGATGGCTAGAGGACAAATGTAAGGATGTAGAGGCTTGTCTCACTAGGGTTAAGATAGATACTGCCTACAGGAAAATTAAAGAGACCTTTGGAGAGAAGAGAACCACTTGTATGAATATCAAGAGCTCAGATGGCAACCCAGTTCTAAGCAAAGAAGGGAAGGCAGAAAGGTGGAAGGAGTATATAGAGGGTTTATACAAGGGCGATCTACTTGAGGACAATATTGTGGAAATGGAAGAGGATGTAGATGAAGATGAAATGGGAGATAAGATACTGCGTGAAGAGTTTGACAGAGCACTGAAAGAAATGAGTCGAAACAAGGCCCCGGGAGTAGACAACATTCCATTAGAACTACTGATGGCCTTGGGAGAGCCAGTCATGACAAAACTCTACCATCTGGTGAGCAAGATGTATGAGACAGGCGAAATACCCACAGACTTCAAGAAGAATATAATAATTCCAATACCAAAGAAAGCAGGTGTTGACAGATGTGAAAATTACCGAACTATCAGTTTAATAAGTCACAGCTGCAAAATACTAACGCGAATTCTTTACAGACGAATGGAAAAACTGGTAGAAGCGGACCTCGGGGAAGATCAGTTTGGATTCCGTAGAAATGTTGGAACACGTGAGGCAATTCTAACCTTACGACTTATCTTAGAAGAAAGATTAAGAAAAGGCAAACCTACGTTTCTGGCATTTGTAGACTTAGAGAAAGCTTTTGACAACGTTAACTGGAATACTCTCTTTCAAATTCTGAAGGTGGCAGGGGTAAAATACAGGGAGCGAAAGGCTATTTACAATTTGTACAGAAACCAGATGGCAGTTATAAGAGTCGTGGGGCATGAAAGGGAAGCAGTGGTTGGGAAAGGAGTGAGACAGGGTTGTAGCCTCTCCCCGATGTTATTCAATCTGTATATTGAGCAAGCAGTAAAGGAAACAAAAGAAAAATTCGGAGTAGGTATTAAAATTCATGGAAAAGAAGTAAAAACTTTGAGGTTCGCCGATGACATTGCAATTCTGTCAGAGACAGCAAAGGACTTGGAAGAGCAGTTGAACGGAATGGACCGTGTCTTGAAAGGAGGATATAAGATGAACATCAACAAAAGCAAAACGAGGATAATGGAATGTAGTCAGATTAAATCGGGTGATGCTGAGGGGATTAGATTAGGAAATGAGACACTTAAAGTAGTAAAGGAGTTTTGCTATTTAGGGAGTAAAATAACTGATGATGGTCGAAGTAGAGAGGATATAAAATGTAGACTGGCAATGGCAAGGAAATCGTTTCTGAAGAAGATAAATTTGTTAACATCGAGTATAGATTTAAGTGTCAGGAAATCGTTTCTGAAAGTATTTGTATGGAGTGTAGCCATATATGGAAGTGAAACATGGACGATAACCAGTTTGGACAAGAAGAGAATAGAAGCTTTCGAAATGTGGTGCTACAGAAGAATGCTGAAGATAAGGTGGGTAGATCACGTAACTAATGAGGAGGTATTGAATAGGATTGGGGAGAAGAGAAGTTTGTGGCACAACTTGACTATAAGAAGGGATCGGTTGGTAGGACATGTTTTGAGGCATCAAGGGATCACAAATTTAGCATTGGAGGGCAGCGTGGAGGGTAAAAATCGTAGAGGGAGACCAAGAGATCAATACACTAAGCAGATTCAGAAGGATGTAGGTTGCAGTAGGTACTGGAAGATGAAGAAGCTTGCACAGGATAGAGTAGCATGGAGAGCTGCATCAAACCAGTCTCAGGACTGAAGACCACAACAACAACAAATGACTTGTTGAGTTCTGTTTTTGAGGTAGCTGTCGAACCAGTGTATTGCACTGTTTGAGAAATTCAGCTGCTTCATTTTAATTAGTAATATATCAAAGTCAACTGTATCAAAAGCCTTAATAAAGTCAAGCAGTGTTAAGATGGTAGCTTCACGTCTGTCCATAGCATGTTTAATGTCATCAGTTACTTTGATTAATGCAGTTGCTGTACTATGATGCTTTCGAAAGCCTGACTGATATTTGTCGTGGATGTTATGAGTTTTGAGGTAATCCGTCAGCTGTTCATGGAGCATGTATTCTAGGGCTTTAGATATTGCAGGAAGTATGCTGATCGGCCTGTAGTCACCTGGCGACTTAGGGTTGTCAGTCTTGGGTATAGGTTGAATTAAACTTTGCTTCCACTCAGTGGGATATGTACTACTGACAAGAGACAGGTTGAAGATGTCTGTGATAACTGGAGTAATAGTTCTTAATCATGCCAGTGCTCACTCCATCATTTCCTACTGCCTCGGAAGAGATTCTCATAATTGCCTTGTGTACTGTGCCGGTAGTGACATGTTTTAGGAAAAACTTGTCTCTCGAGAGATTGATATCTTGGGGCTGGTAATTTGTCGTTGCGTGGCAGTTTACAGCTGTTGAGAAGAAATCGTTTAATTCTTCTGCAGACGCTTGATAAACAGCGTCAGATCTTCGCTTCCCTATACCGAAACTGCGAAGCTTTTTCCACAGTGCAGCAGGTTTTCATATGCCGCATACGACAGAGCGGGCATGTCTGATTTTGGCATTCCTCACGCTTTGCTTGGTTCTATTTCGGAGTTTCCTATAAACTTCGTACGCCTCGGGAGTTGGGTTACGCTTGAAGGCCCTATGTGCAGCATCACGTTTATTCATTAACTGGCGTAATGCAGTGGTGAGCCACGGAGCGGGACCGCTCTTTACCTTGACAGTGCGTTGAGGAGCATGTTTATCATACATATTTCGGAATCTATGATTAGAACTGAAATCGCAGGTTTATTGGAAACCACAAGTAGGAAAAATGATTGTCGTAAATTTTAGGTGTGGCTTATAACCTTGAAAAATAATTTGTTCAACTGACAAGGATGGTGCACCTTTTGGTTAACGTTACTGTGGCTGATCTTTTTGTGTTTTGGAAGGTGGACATTAGCTGTCTAGCAATTATTGTTCCTGCTTATTGATGTTTTTATGTTAGTAGGCTGGTTATTCTGTTACGTGAAGTTGTTTGTAAATGTGGTGTACGTATGTTTTCCACTTTACAGTGCTTTACGTGTAAGAGTATCTTACTCCACACTTTGTGTTTGTCTTTCACACATATGCTGAATGACAGTCACTGAAGATTAACTGACGTATGTCTGCACAATCTCAAATAAATTCAGCAAAACAGATTTGGAGTGCTTGCCTAGAAATATGATCTGAGCTCTATTACAAAATCCGATACTCATATAAAAGATGCAGTTCTGGCTCAAGTAAAACTAGAAGTGACACTTTGATATTTGACATATGATGATTACATCTTTCAAATAATTAGGCCTATAACGCGTTCTATAATGTGATTTTCTTTATTAGATGCTACACTGAATCTTAAATATTACTGCCACCAGAAAACTCGTTACGTCGTTTCTCAAATCTACTGTGCAGATGTTCAACAAGCAGCGAAGTTTCCAATACTAGAATTTGATTATCTGCATATATCTACTGCCAGCATTGCATTAGTATTCACCTGTTTTAGAATAAAGTGAGCTGCTGTAAAACCACAAATATAGTTATCATTATTTATTATTTACTCACTCACAAATTTTGTCCATTCATCGTATAATGCAAGCATCTACTTTCACCATGTAAATTAACCCCTATGTGGTCATAACCTCATTGGTAAAACACCAAAGTCGCCACTGCATCACAATAAACCATACTCTGAATAAATTGTTTTGGAAAGATCCTTAGAGCAGCGTATCATTGAAACTACCGGGACATGGGTATTTCGCAAAACTTGTCCGGCAGTTCCAGTAACTGAAGACTGAGTGTACAGTACTCGAAACTTTCTTTTCGAGACAGATACAGCTCAGTGGGCAACATTTTAACTGCAAACGCCGCATTGCAGCACTCGTCTCCAAGACGTCATCGAATCCGTCCCAGCCTTGGAGGTTAAAATCTACCCTAATTCATACACAGAATAGATTCTAACCAACCTCCTCGAGTCCGCCAAAAACTGACGAATGAAATCAGACGCACTGTGACAAAGCTGTCGCCCGATGTGATCCAGCGATCCCAGGCGAAGGCGTCTGACGACAGTTATCGGTGCCACTGCGAACGTAACCAACACGTAATAAGCCTGATCGGAGTATAAGCGCGGAGTAACTAAACAGGTGATTCTGGCAGGTTTAGTGAAGTTAATCAGGAAACAAGTTTTGACAATGACAGGAACAGTTACAGAAATAGCGATGACAAGATTATTTGTTTGAACGAGGAAGGAGAAGAAACGGGCAGATCACACAAATTATATGAAAGAACAACGATTCCCAATTCATATAAAAATTTCTTACTTACTACTTTACGATCTCCTGCGTGAGAAACTGGAGCATATGAATTAAATATGAGACCATTTCAAAAAAATAAATAATAAATAAATTAAATTAAATTAAAAAAATAAAAAATCTTGTTACTTGTAATAGGCCAAAGGGCTTTTGATACTGGTATTTCGTGAATTCTATTCTGTCGTGTTATTTATGTAAATGAGGTAGATAAAAATGACCATTTGTACCAAAACAATCTCGCTTCATTGGTGTTTGCTACAATTTTTGCAATATTAGAAGGACCTATTTCGTTTCTTTAGCAGACAGTGGCAAAGTAGTCCTAATCAAAACGAGCAACCACACAATCTTGGCTACTATTAACAGCTTTTTAGCTTTTTAAGTATTAGACAACGACATTTTGATTTTTCATGTAGCAAAACGTTTGACGAACTTTCACGAGGTAATAGATTCTTTCGTAGAAAGGAAAGCACGCCGTGTAAAGCTGCCCTAGCAAGTTTTGAGAGAAATGAATGCTAGGACCTAAGGACTGAAGAAATGTATACTGCCTTGTTCGTCTCCTGTCTCTACTGGTTTTATATTTCCTATATTTAATTTAATGTCACACAAATGAGAAAGTTATTAGCTAATAGGCAATAAAGAGTACAAATTTTCTGCAGAGTTCTAATTCTGACGGTCACAAATAATCCCACCTAGTATTAATTATCAGCTTTCATTTATTTATTTATTTTAAAGGGCGATAGGATATCAAACCGGCCGATTGGGTGTAGGAGAGGCACCACAGGACATTTTAATTTCCACTGTCCTAGGGTCATCGGATTTCAGAATACCAAAAGATAACATTTTCCATATCGTAGGATCAAACAAAGAGGGCATTTTTTATGTCTTAAATTACACAAGAAACAAAAATAAAAACATTACACACATTTCACACACCTGCAGCACTTTGGAACGCATGTATTTTTCATTTGAATCAGTCTTTTTTAAAAATTCTTTTTCTTGACACAAATATTTAAAAAAGTTCTTGCAATCCAAATTTCTAAAATTAAATTTCACCATCTCAATCCATTTTGTAGTGTTAATAGTGAGTATATTTCTCTCCTTTGTCCACTGTGCCTGTATTACAGAGAACATCCTCTCAAAAACAAGCATTATCGACTGGAAACATGAGGAAATACTGCTAAGTTTTAATTAACTCCCTCAACTGTTCGTCACTACTGCGTAACTCAATTACTTCCACGACGTGTTATGGGCCAGTCCTGATTTCCCATCATTTGTAGCTATAAATATTTTTTAATTTGAAAATTGATCAAATCATTTTTCATTGTCAATTTTAATATTTTATTGAACAAAAAATTGATTGATTCTTCCACTTAAGTCCACGATATATCAGAAAAACCAAGCCCGTTACATAAAAATTCACAAAATGATTCCATCCACATATACAGGTACTTCAAATATCCTTCATAGAGGGTACCAACATGGCATTTAAAACCCTTCACCTTCGAAGCATAATCATCATTTTCCATTTGAAATAATCTTTCTTTCACACTGAAAGATATGAATTTTCATCTTTTATGTGTTGAAGAAGACAACAAAATGAATAGTGGCAGAACAGATGGAAAGTCAAATAATAGAAACTGATTAATAATTGCTGCTTGAATTATTAAAAAAGTTAATTGGAAATAATAATTGAAAGAAATTGGAAGGCACACATATTGTAGGTAAACTTTAACTGATACTAATATCAACGGACCTTCAATGTCTATACATTAAAGATCAACTTATATTATTTATAGTTACATACTTCTTCTCATTGGTTCCATTGTGCGTTCAGCTGATTATGACAATGCTGCTACCGGATCGCCCCTCCACTGCTCACGCAAAACACTCTTGTCTGCTTCGAACCTCCTGATGCAGGATTCTTAGAGTGGGGAAAATTATGAACAGACAGATGTAATTGGCGTTAATATATACATGAATAAACTAGCCTTCCTAATAACTTTTGAAACACCTTTTAAGGTACGGTTGGAATACACATTTTTAAACAATACTGCTGGAGATAGTCATAAGTCTGCCGGCTATCACTTATAGAAACAAACAGGTGAAGATACAGAAATTAATCAACTGAAGGACGCATCTCCACTCTTTCTTTTTGTATCGCAACATTATCGTTGGCACAAAATAATTTGTTACTTTACCTTTGGTTATATCTGGCTTACATGTATAAAAAGAAAAGAACGAAGAAAGAAAAAATAATGTGATCAATTACAGAAGGGAATCCAGTACGTTTATGACATTACAAGGGAGTTTTCTTCCTTTTCTAAGGTACCAATGTCATTATGAAAAATTCCAACTAAATATTGGGTATGCCCTGGATATATATCACTGACAGACCATAAAAACTTTTAAGGACTGTTGGAGGTTTGTTTTTCAACAGAAGGAAAATTTTCAGAGCGGGAAACACCGCTAAGTCTCTGAGCAGCTGGGAATAGTGACGGCCATCAAGTCTTGCTATGGCTGATCAATTGCTGGTACTCTGTTTCGACAAAATCACAAAATTTCTTTAGAGACTCAACACAGACAGTATATATTGAAAAGTAGTTATATATTTGCATTATTAATCCTTCTAAGCCAATTTCAAAGAGGTAATTTCCGTGTTGAATGCAGTTATTGAGGACATAAGTAGGGCATCCCACTCCAACCAATACGTTGATAAGTACCCTCTGTAGGTTAACAAATACGTTATTTCCATCGCCTGTTTTAATACCATCCAACACTGTGTTGCAATTTTCTGCACCAAACGCCACACACTTATATTCAATTTTAAACTTGTGAGTGATATATGTTAAAATAGTTTCTGAGTTTCATTTGGTCAACTTTCTATAGTAAGAAGTTTAATTTGCAGTCATCTATTCCTATCATCAAAGTAATGAACTGGAATGGGGATCATTTTAATATTCCCATGGTTGCTAGCATCTGTCGAGACACCAACAATAGGAATGCATTCCAGATCTTTCACGATGCATTCTACTGAATGAGGTGCTAGAACTGAATTCACTGTTGCTTCAGTTTTGGTACGTCCACACGAGCTTTTTGATGATATGGATAAATCATGGAATATTTCTCTCAGCAGTCCACTGGTACAGTCCATAGATTTATAATTCTGTGGTGAGACACAGTATGGTAAGCAAGAGTTCCTTCAGCAACACTTACTTTTGTGTCCAGTTCAACACTGGGTTTTTTAAAAACCTGACGAACTTGCATCTCCAACACACTTCATATGTTTTTCTGTTTTCATGTGCACTTCCAGGTCGCTGGTGCCATGATTTAGTATAGATACATAGGTGGGGAACAAACCATACATTCTGCTTCCCATTGAGCTCTTACAGGACGAAAGCTCAGATATTTTTCTCGGAGTTTATGCGTAAATGAACGCTTACACTTTGGGATGATAAGAAATTATATGAAACAAAAGTTAAAAACGTGTTGTTCAGTTACCGCGTGAAAAGGTCTTTATTTGCAAACATGAACTATATTTCCGTGCCATAAACTATATTTTGAAAATCACGAAACTTACCCAATAACATGAATACGAAATACAGAAAGTAGAGATTCAACCTGGATGATCAACCAGTTCGCTATAAACAGGTGTATCACACAAAAACAAAGAGCAGGTAGACATCACAGTTGTCCTTTCAGCATAGACACTACCTATGGTCGAAGCAACTATCTCGAATATAAAAAGACAGAAACATAGTTCATACGCAATATAAATCGATGTTTTCGGTTTTCTGAGCGTAACAGCTCGATTTTAAGCTAATAACTAAATGATGTAATACAATGACCGAAATAAAAAGTACATAAGCTGTTGACGATGCGAGATGAAAACAAAAATCAAAAGATCTTTATTCTGAAAATTAGAAAACGCAGACATTAGCAGAAATCGCTAAAATGTATGCCCGGTGGCCAAGCGGTTCTAGGCACTTCAGTCCGGAACCGCGCGACTGCTACGGTCGCAGGTTCGAATCCTGCCTAGGGCATGGATGTGTGTGATGTCCTTAGGTTAGTTAGGTTTAAGTAGTTCTAAGTTCTAGGGGACTGATGACCTTGGATGTTAAGTCCCATAGTGCTCAGAGCCATTTGAACCAAATGTATGCTGTCACTACATCAGACGTGGAAAATGAGGTCCTTTCCGGGTAAATGCGGACGTCTGGTAACCTTACACTGTCCTGAATATAGGTTTGATGGCCTCCATTACAAAATGTTGACATTTGAATTCCACAGAGCGAAAACAATGACGTGCGATCGAAGAAGAGGCGTGACAATGCACTTTGGCACACTAGAAGATCAGATAAAATGTCTCACATTTCCTCGAACATATATGTTTTGTATATCAAACTCTTCCGAAAAACGTTCTCTACCAAATGAATGTATTTTTGAAAAATCGTTTTTCTTTTTTTATTTCGGGTCTAAGATGCTCAAGTGGGAGCACTATTAAGTCTTTGCCTCGGTTCGGAAATATCGCTACCAAGTGCTACAGCCAAGCGTTTAGAAAAATGTTGCGTTTTTTGGCGCAGGTTGGGCGAGGCGTGGAACATCTATGTTAGCATAATTTCCGAGCAGCTGGTGGCGCCGTGGAAAGACTACAGAACATTAATCCGACGATCCTAGAGTCGAGTCACTATGCGCAAACGTTTTTTGTTTCATTTTCAGTTTTTACGTTACTTACATTGCAAATAAACCGAAATAATGCTCATTGAACCGTATTTATCAATATTTTCACACAAAGGAATGAAAAGGAAAGGCAAAGGAAAATTTAATTTGCAGATAAATTTCCAAAACAGGTTTGTACTTAACAGCGTGCACGAGAACTCTTCCGAATGACTTTGCAATAAGGGATTGAAATTCAAGCGCCCGATAAATAGGTAAGTCGATAGTTTTCATTCATCGACATTAATCGAAATACTCATTTTAATTATGAGCTTTCATTTATTTATTTATTTTAAAGGGCGATAGGATATCAAACCGGCCGACTGGGTGTATGAGAGGCACCACAGGACATTTTAATTTCCACTGTCCTAGGGTCATCGGATTTCAGAATGCCAAAAGATAACATTTTCCATATCGTAGGATCAAAAAAAGAGGGCACTTTCTATGTCTTATACACAAGAAACAAAAATAAAAACATTACACACATTACACACACCTGCAGCACTTTGGAACGCATCCAACAACTATATTAATCAATTTCATGTCGAATAACTGTTGCGTAAGGGCCAAAGGAGCTTCAACGCGTTATTGACTTGTTGAGATTGTGAAGTCTTGTCTCCAAAATACATTATCCCATTTTTTTGAAACTATAATCGTTTGTTTGTCTATACATGTATCTTACATCTATCGATTTTCGTCCCATTCGTATAATTCATTCGTGGTGTGTCTTTCTTTTGTCTTAGATTGTATTACTTTAGTTTGTCGTCTTATCGGCTTGCCACTGCAAGGGCGGGTCGCTGACCGGCAGAGTTACCCTTCTGCCTGCAGTGGGCAACGCGAGCCACTGGCGTGGCGATTCAGTTTGGGATTGTTTTCATACGGCAACGAGTTCAATTTGAATATATGAAAATTGAAGCTACTGAAATTTACGCCCTTACAGAAATTTGTGAAATTTTCGCACATTATTCCCGCAAACTACCTGTCCATCTCAGGTATGTCATTGTCAACAAACCCCTGCGTCACACAGGGTCCATTGTCATGTTAATAAAAATAATTAGCGTCCCCGACCTGTACCTCTACTGTACACAATAGTACTGTTGATATTTTTAATAATATCGGGAATCCGATAATCGATTTAAATATCGTATCCCGACATGAAGAGTCGAGGTATCGATATATCGCCGAAAATGTTATCGACGTACCTGCCTCTACTAATATGGACTGCACATTGTAAATATACGCCGATTTTTAGGTTGTATATTTAGACATTGATTTGTCATTACATATTCTGTACATCAACAAGATAGCAGCCTGCCTATCCCCCGTAGAAAAAAAAAATTTGAGAGGAAAACGATGCACGTTCATGCTTGGCGACAACCAATTTACTAACAAGGTTGTTCTGTTTCGTCATATATCGGATTTGTTCGGAACGCTTCATGTCGGCATCACTTTTTTTTTTTTCTTTTACAACACCAGCGACCTAGTAACGTCAAAACTGCGTGGTGAAACTAAGCGTTGCAGTTTCTGATGGTAGAGCCGAGCGCCGATTGCGTCTGCGTTTCCCCTGCCACGTCTCCGCCCACAGTAACGACCATATGTCTCACTTAGATTTTTTAACACATCTGGTGTGCTGTTTCTTCACATCGGAAATCTTGTTATTCCATTCACACTGCCACCCCCGAGTGCAGTCGAGCTTCTTTTGTGCCGTATATAATTGCTTCACACTGTCAAAGAGGAAGACTGGACATGATGGGAGCTCAAAAAGTAGTACGACTCCTTCACACAGTGAATTATGTTCTACTACAATTTCAAAAGAACAGCTTCAAATATTTACCGAAAACTGTGCGAAAAATATAATATAAAAAATATCAACACCCGATTTGCCATTTTAAAATCGATATATGATATATTGGGGAAATATTATCGCTATACATATCGAAATTTTTTGGAAAAGATATCGATATATCGGAACAGATCTAGTACACAATGCCGTAAATCCTTCTGCATTTAGTATTTTCTTAGACGCAATAAACGACTCACAAGCTAATCACCAAAAACATCCTCATATCGTAACGCCATCTCCCCTTTACTGTTGGCACTAGACATGATGGCGAGTAACTTTCTTCACACATTCGCCAAACACAAAGGCTCATACTGGATTGCCGCTTGGAATAGCGTATTTCATCACTCCAGTTCACTCACCTCCAGCCGTCCACCGTCAAGTGGTGTGTCGTCCTTTACACCCATTCAAGTGTCGCTCAACATTGACTAGAGAAATGCGTGGCTCGTGAGGAGCTGCCCGAGCATTGGACTCCTTGCGCATAGCCATTGTCCTGTCTGGATACTGCTGGTGGCGTCTCCACTTCTGTCACGTCACCTACAGTCTACTTGGGCAGCTTTGGAGCCTTGGAATGACCTTGATGCATGTGTTACTCGGATAACATCAAATGTCGTCCACGTATGATGTCAATTAGCTCTACTGACCGAATCACTCCTATGTTACTGCTTGTCTACTGCCAGTACGACTCTCCAGTTGTAAAAATTGGTGCGTTGCACTTCTCGCTCTAACATCTCCAGCCTTCTTCCTCACTAGTTGCTACAAAGTTAAACACCCCATACAGTCCTCGGCTCTTATATATGCAAGGCAAGTTGAAGAGTTCGGGCAGGTGGATTTGCGGAGCTTTCCTCGAACGTTTCTGGTCGCAAATTTCACTGGTCGCAGTTTACAGGATAAGTTACTACTAAACACTTGCAACTTCAGCTCTAACCGTAGGTACCAGTACAGTCACGATGGCTGCTCATTAATATTGAGAAAAGGTGACTATTCGTTAATATGCAGAAGAGAAAAATCTGTTTAAGAAAGAGAACCCACTCAAACAAAATGAAATAGTTCTGAACACTATGGGACTTAACATCTTAGGTCATCAGTCCCCTAGACTTAGAACTACTTACACCTAACTAATCTAAGGACATCACACACATCCATGCCCGAGGCAGGATTCGAACCTGCGACCGTAGCAGCAGCGCAGTTCCGGACTGGAGCGCCTAGAACCGCTCGGCCATCCCAGCCGGCCCCACTCAAACACCACCAGCACAGTTATACTCACAATTTGATGGGTTAGAAAAAGAATATTTTATTTGTAATGCCTACATTAGTTATGACGTTCAGTGATAAAAGTAGAGAGTAACGAACAGTTCCTCTTTTTCTTTTTTTCAGTAATTCCAATCTTACACCAACTTCTTCATATCATAGTAGCACTTGCACCCTACGTCCTCAATTACTTGTTCGATATGTTCCAGTTTCTGTCTTCTCCTACTGTGTTTAACTGTTACAGCTCCTTCAAAGAGCATGGGTAATTATTTCCTGATATGTTAACACATGTCCCACCGTCCTGACCCATCTTTTTGTCAGTGTTTTCCGTATGTTCGTTTCTTGGTTGAGAATATCATTGTTTATTTCGTCAGTCCATCTAATTTTCAGTATCGTACCACATCTCGTACGCTCCGGTTCTCTTCCTTTAAGGCGTTCACACATTTAATGACTGACGACTAAACGGTGATGTGGTCCAAAGGTACTTTTCAGAAATTTATTCCTCAAACTAAGGCGTACATTTGATACTAGTAGACTTCTTATGGCCAGAAAGGCCCTCTTTGCCTATTATAGTATGCTTTTTATGTCCTCCTTGCCCCGACAATCATGTTATTCTACTTCCAAGGTAACAGAATACCGTAAGTCTATCGCTAATTTCATTTCTGCTACTCCCCTACTTTTGTCTTTTTTGTTTACTCTCAACCCATACTCTGTATTCATAAGGCTGTTCATTCCACTGAACAGGTCCTGTAACTCTTCTTGTCTCTCACAGAGGATGGGAATGTTCTCAGTGAATCTTATCACCCGTAATTCACCCGTAATTACACTACTGGCCATTAAAATTGCTACACCACGAAGATAACGTGCTACGGACGCGAAATTTAACCGACAGGAAGAAGATGCTGTGATATGCAAATGATTAGCTTTTCAGAACATACACACAAGATTGGCACTGGTGGCGACACCTACAACATGCTGACATGAGGAAAGTTTCCTACCGATTTCTCATACACAAACAGCAGTTGACCGGCGTTGCCTGGTGAAACGTTGTTGTGATGCCTCGTGTAAGGAGGAGGAATGCGTACCATCACGTTTACGACTTTGATAAAGGTCGGATTGTAGCCTATCGCGATTGCGGATTATCGTATGGCGACGTTGCTGCTCGTGTTGGCCGGCAGCGGTGGTCTAGCGGTTTTGGCGCTGCAGTCCGGAACCGCGGGACTGCTACGGTCGCAGGTTCGAATCCTGCTTCGGGCATGGGGACTTATGACCTAAGATGTTGAGTCCCATAGTGCTCAGAGCCATTTGAACCATTTTTGCTCGTGTTGGACGAGATCCAATGACTGTTAGCAGAATATGGAATCGGTGGGTACAGGAGGGTAATACGGAACGCCGTGCCGGATCCCAACTGCCTCGTATCACTAGCAGTCGAGATGACAGGCATCTTATCCGCATGTCTGTATGCAACCACGGCTCGATCCCTGAGACAACAGATGGGGACGTTTGCAAGACAGTAACCATCTGCAAGAACAGTTGGACGACGTTTGCAACAGCATGGACTATCAGCTCGGAGACCATGGCTGCGGTTTCCCTTGACGTTGCATCACAGACAGGAGCGCCTGCGATGGTGTACTCAACGACGACCCTGGGTGCACGAATGGCAAAACGTCATTTTTTCGGATGAATCCAGGTTCTGTTTACAGGATGATGATGGTCGCATCCGTGTTTGGCGACATCGCGGTGAACGCACATTGGAAGCGTGTACTCGTCATCGCCATACTGGCGTATTACCCGGCGTGATGGTATGATGGTGATGATGATTGGTTACACGTCTCGGTCACCTCTTGTTCGCACTGACGGTGCTTTGAACAGTGGACGTTACATTTAAGATGTGTTACGACCCGTGGCTCTACCCTTCATTCGATCCCTGCCAAACCCTACATTTCAGTGGGATAATGCACTACCGCATGTCGCAGGTCCTGTACAGGCCTTTCTGGATACAGAAAATGTTCGACTGTTGCCCTGGCCAGCACATTCTCCAGATCTCTCACCAATTGAAAACGTTAGGCCAATGGTGGCCGTCACAATACGCCAGTCACTACTCTTGATGAACTGTGGTATCGTGTTGAAGCTGCACGGGCAGCTGTACCTGTACACGACATCCAATCTCTGTTTGACTCAATGCCCAGACGTATCAAGATCGTTATTACGGCCAGAGGTTCTGGGTACTGATTTCTCAGGATCTACGCACCCAAATGCGTGAAAACGTGATCACATGTCAGTTCTAGTATAATATATTTGTCCAATGAATACCCGTTTATCATCTGCATTTCTTCTTGGTATAGCAATTTTAATTGCCAGTAGTGTATAACCTCATTCTTGAAACTTTCTCTTATTTTTGTCATTGCTTGTTCGATGCATGGAGTATGGGCGAAAGAATCGACGTCTGTCTTACATCCTTTTTAATCCTAGCACTTCGTTCCTGGTCTTCTATTCCAATTATTCCCTCTTGCTTCTTTTCCATTTTGTATATTACTTTGCTTACACCTATTTTTCTCGTAATTTCGAAAATTTTGCAGAATTTTACAGGTCGAACACTTTTTCTTGGTGGAGAAATCTAATGAAGGTATTTTTACTTTTCTCAAACTGCGCTTCCATAATCGAGAGCGACATCAGAACTGTCTCTCTGGTGCCTTTACCTTACGTATACTCAAACTGATGGTTATTCAATACCGGCACTTGCTCGATTTTCATTTCCGTTTTTCTGTGTATTATTCATGTCCAAGGCCGGTTTAAAAGGCCCAAGCGACACAAGTCAAGGCTTGGAGCAAGAAGTTGAGTGGCAAAAGAAAAAAAAAAGATGGCTCTAAGCACTATGGGACTTAACATCTGAGGTCATCAGTCCCCTAGACTTAAAACTACTTAAATCTAACTAACCTAAGGACATCACACACATCCATACCCGAGGCAGGATTCGAACCTGCGACCGTAGCAGCAGCAGCACGGTTCCGGACTGAAGCGCCTAGAACCTCTCGGCCAGAGTGGGGCGACAGAGGTGCCGCTACTGTTAAGATTTCTATACATGACGTATCACAATTAACAGCGGCTGCTTGGGACGCGAACCCGAGAGAACTACCAACTGCAAAATTAGTGTATAATCCGTATCAAAATCACTAGAGATAGCTGACATGGGTGAAAGTGTATGAGAGAAAAGGGCGGAGTGGGATGAGGTGGAGCGCAGGTGACTCGAGTATATGATGGTGATAAAGTCCCACACTCCTTGAGGGAGCGTAGGGAAACGATGCGGGAGACCCCTACCGCCGTACTAGGCAAGGTCCTAGTGGAAATGGTTTGCCATTGCCTTCTTCCGACCGTAATGGGGCTGAATGATGATGATGAAGACGACCCAACAACACCCAGCCATCTCGAGGCAGGTGAAAATTCCTGACCCCGCTGGGAATCGAACCCGGGACCCCATGCTCGGCAAGCGAGAACGCTACCGCGAGACCGCAAGCTGCGTACACTCGAGTATATAAGAAAGTTAAAAGAACGGAGCCGCAAAATTAGAGACCAATATCCCCAAATTCTGTTTCCTGCAGAATCCTTGAACATATTTTCAGTTCGAATACAATAAACATTCTCGAGACTGAGAAGCTTATGTGCACGAATCAGCATGGTTTTACAAAGCATCGCTCGTGCGAAACTCAGCTTGCCTTTTTCTCACATGATATATTGTGAACTATGGACGAAGGGCTACAGGCAGATTCCATATGTCTAAATTTCCGGAAAGCTTGTGACACGGTGCCCCATTGCAGGCTGTTAACAAAGGTACCATCATATGGAGTAAGTTGACAGATATGTGAGTGGCTCGAAGACTTCTTAAATAATAGAACCCAGTATGTTGTCCTCGACGGCGCGAGTTCATCGGAGACAACGGTATCGTCACGAGTGCCCCAGGGATCTGTGATAGGACCGCTGTTGTTCTCCGTATACATAAGTGATTTGGCGGACAGGGAGAGCAGCAATGTGCAGCTGTCTGCTGATGATGCCGTCTTGCACAGTAAGCTATCGAAGTCGAGTGACTGCAGGAACCAGGAACATACAAGATGACTTAGAAAAAATTTTCAGTGGGTGTAATGAGTGGCAGCTAGCCCTAAACGTGGAAAAGTGTAACTTAATGCAGTTGAGTCCCATAGTGCTCAGAGCCATTTTTGTAACTTAATGCGGATGAGTAAGAAGAAGAAACCCTTAATGTTCGGATACAATATTACTGGTGTCCTGCTTGATACTGTCAAGTCGTTTAAATATCTGAGACGAGGCGCTGACCGTGTGATAGTTCTCGCACTTTGCTGTCCTTGCTACCTTCGGGATTGTGTGTCCGGTAATGTTCCCAAAGTATGGTGCCATGTGTCCGTCCCACAGACTGTACAAACGCCGAATGCGTGTGGTAGTAAAAGCAGTAGTTAGTTTCAGAGCCGTGGCAGGGAGTTTGGTGGGGTGGAGTGGGGTTGGAGGGGTGCGAGGCGGCAGTAGGGACCAGACACGCCGACATCGGGGAACGCACGTCCAGCTGACGGCGCAGGGACATCAAAGCGACGGCGGGCGGCGGCGGGTATGTAGATTCCGGAATGCGGCCGCCTCGCTCAAAGCGGCAACGGCGGGGCATAAAGTGGACGGAGGTATGGCCGCGTCGTCTGCCGTGGACACACGACACACCGCACAGAGCGCAGGGCACAGGGCACTCACCTCTGCTGCGGGAGTGCGGGAGGCCTAGCGGGCAGTGGCGTCAGCGTAACTCAACAATATCTTCATCTGTGCCTGTCCTCACCAGCGTTCAACCACAAGGAATATCGTCCAATTCACTACGTATTTTTTCCCCTTCAATTACTTCAATTCTCCATGAAGGGAAAGGGTGGCAGCGGCCAAAATAGAGCTCTTCAGCCAAAGGTCACACAAACTTGAACCTGTTTTAAAATTCATGGACAAGAGTGGAGAATAACTTATGTTTCATAATACACATTGGTGGGCAATATTTACGGTATGATTTTTAAAACTTGTGAATGTTTTTATATGACAGTTAAAAATAATCGCTTATAATAATGTTAATGATGCCACGTTCTGCCGGCTGCTGTGGCCGAGCGGTTCTAGGCGCTTCAGTCATATTGGCTGTACTGGTACTTATGGTTACATCTGAAGTTGCCACCGGCTGTGGCCGAGCGGTTCTAAGCGCTTCAGTCCGGAAACGCGCTGCTGTTACGGTCGCAGGTTCGAATCCTGACTCGGGCAAGGATGTGTGTGATGTCCTTAGGTTAGTTAGGTTTAAGTAGTTCTAAGTTCTAGGGGACTGATGACCTCAAATGTTAAGTCCCAAGGTGCTCAGAACCATATGAACCATTTTTTTTCGAATCCTGCCTCGGGCATGGATGTGTGTGATGTCCTTAGGTTAGTTAGGTTTAGCTAAGTCTACGGGACTGATGACCTCAGATCTGAAGTCCCATAGTGCTTAGGGCCATTTGAACCATTTTTCAACCACGTTGTTATGGTGTAACCTCCAAACTATGTTTGTTTCTATCTGAAATTTAGCTCCACTTTACCTCCCATTTAATGACATCCACGTATTTCCAAAACTACTTTTATACAAGCTGTTATCCATCTTAAACTTGTACGATAAACTTTGACTATACAAACATAATATGAACTGAACTGTAACTGGTCTGTCTTTGTCTTTGTATTAAATGCGCGAATGAACTATAACAATTATCTGGCCCTAATCAAAATTTCCACTTACCTTGCGTCAAAATGGTTGCAGATTTCTTCAAAGCACAACAGCAAACAGCAAGCAGGCAGTGGCTAAGCTAGATTTCTGTTTCTAAATACATACTCAAACTGCTGCATGTGGTAATGTGTAATGACAGCATGGTGGGGAAACTATTCGTATGAAATTATATGCCAAGAAAACGGTTTTAGAATGAAAAATATATTTAAAAGACAGAGTAAAAACTTCTCGTGATCCTCACACATAACATTGATCTGAACAATACTATTGTAAGTAGGCTATTCAAGTTTTTATGTTGGTAACGCCACGTAGCGTTCTGTATGAAAATCACTTACTGTGCTGTCTGCAGTTTTTGGCTGGTTTGCAGTGTTGGAATTTTTGCTATTATAGTGTTGGGCAGTTGGATGTGAACAGAGCGTAGCGTTCTGCAGTTGGGCGTGAGCCACTAGCAGTGGTGGAGGTGGGGAGAGAGATGTCAGAATTTCGAGAGCGGACGATCTGGACGTGTGTCCATCAGAAAGAGTAAATTTGTAATACTGTATATCATGAACTTATATATACCTTGTTACAAAAAGGTACGGCCAAACTTTCAGGAAACATTCCTCACACACAAATAAAGAAAAGATGTTGTGTGGACATGTGTCCGGAAACGCTTAATTTCCATGTTAGAGCTCATTTTAGATTCGTCAGTATGTTCTTCCACCTACGCTCAGTGGAGCACATTATCATCATTTCATACGGGATACTCTACCTGTGCTGCTAGAACATGTGTCTTTACAAGTACGACACAATATGTGGTTGATGCACGATGGAGCTCCTGCACATTTCAGTCGAAGTGTTCGTACGCTTCTCAATAACGGATTCGGTGACCGATGGATTGGTAGAGGCGGACCAATTCCATGGCCTCCACGCTCTCCTGACCTCAACCCTCTTGACTTGCATTTATGGGGGCATTTGAAAGCTCTTGTCTACGCAACACCGGTACCAAATGTAGAGACTCTTCATGCTCGTATTGTGGACGGCTGTGATACAATACGCAATTCTCCAGGGCTGCATCAGCGCATCAGGGATTCCATGCGACGGAGGGTGGATGCATGTATCCTCGCTAACGGAGGACATTTTGAACATTTCCTGTAACAAAGTGTTTGAAGTCACGCTGGTACGTTCTGTTGCTGTGTGTTTCCATTCCATGATTATTGTGATTTGAAGAGAAGTAAAGAAGTAATAAAATGTGCTCTAACATGGAAAGTAAGCGTTTCCGGACATATGTCCACATAACATATTTTCTTTCTTTGTGTGTGAGGAATGTTTCCTGAAAGTTTGGCCGTACCTTTTTGTAACACTATATATATATATATATATATATATATATATATATATATATATATATATATATATATATATATATAATAGAGGGAAACATTCCACGTAGGAAAAATATATCTAAAAACAAAGATGATGTGACTTACCAAATGAAAGTGCTGGCAGGTCGACAGACACACAAACGAACACAAACATACACACAAAATTCAAGCTTTCGCAACAAACTGTTGCCTCATCAGGAAAGAGGGAAGGAGAGGGAAAGACGAAAGGATGTGGGTTTTAAGGGAGAGGGTAAGGAGTCATTCCAATCCCGGGAGCGGAAAGACTTACCTTAGGGCGAAAAAAGGACAGGTATACACTCGCACACACACACATATCCATCCACACATATATGTGTGGCATAGGAAATCCTTATCTAATGGTGGCTTGCAATAGATTTCCCGTCTTGTTGAACAAAACACACTGAGCGCACCCTCCTCAGATTTAATGGTAAAATGGCCAAGCGGATAGTAAAAAACTGAACATAGACCAAGCATGGAAACAGGAAGAAGGTGTATTGAACTGTGAAAAAAGAAGAAAAAGAGGAACAATGAACGTTCCAATCGTGCAACATCGGGGGCAGTGCAAGAACCGCGTTGACGTGTTGTGCGGTTACGATGTTGGACTGCAAAGCAGGAGTTCAGTGTTCAAATCTCCTCGGTGCCGTTTTTTTCTCTATGAAATTATGAACTTCCCTTCCGGTCACTGAAGTGTCTGTTCTCCTTATGTAATCTTGGCAATTGTCATACTGTACATTGCTTATAGAATATGACTCACGTGGTAACAATATCTTACAGTCCCAAGTAAATGTGATGAATAGTGAGAGCAAGCGAAATACCACATAAATCTCTCACAGAAATGAAAACAACAACTAAATGGTTGTGAACAACGTTAGAACAAAGGAATTCAAGAGTCAAAACGTCCACAACGGAACGGGAGAGTCACACATAACATGTGATACTTGTGTAGAATAAATAGGAGGTACGTTCGTCTGGAGGTTCCTTCGATACACCCCGCTACTGGAAACAGACGTTACGCCACGACACAGAGACAAGTTCGAATACAGCGAACAGACACGTCAATGACGGGACGGGCAGTTCACAATTTTGTGCAAAGAAAAGAAGAAGACGGACCAGGAGGAAGATTTGAACAGGGATCTCCTGCTTTGCAGTCCAACACCGCGATCACACAACGATGGCGCCGGCGTTCTTTCACCTCCCTCAATGTTGCACATCTTGAGCCTGGACTGTTCACTGTTCCCATTTTGCTTTTGTTTCAACAGTTCAGTACAGCTTCTTTCTGTTTTCATGCTTGATCTGTGTTCAGTTTTTGACGGGCCCTTCTTACCACTAAGTCAGAGATGAGTGCGATGGGAAGTTACGTTGTAAGCTCGCCATGAACCAGTTAGTGACTTGGCGCCGGCGCTGCCAAGGGGTGGGAGCTAGGTGGTCTCCTCGAACACATATCTGTAACGAACAGGTTTCTAACATTAACTTGGCACAGACTGAAAAACATCCCATTTCATACAATTATTGTAAGTTCCCAGACTACTGCAGCAGGGATTTGAAACAGGAAGCCTGGTACGAAGTGGGAAAAGAAGTTAAAATGGCATGTATGCAGTAGACCGTAAATGCATTGTTAGAAAAGAAAATTACTTTAAAGGGGTCAACTTCACAAGACAAAGTCCGTCATACGAATTGTATTCCTTTTTGCTCGTGTGTTTCTGTAAAAATGCATTATGTGTGGCTCAAATGGTTCAAATGGCTCTGAGCACTATGGGACTCAACTGCTGAGGTCATTAGTCCCCTAGAACTTAGAACTAGTTAAACCTAACTAACCTAAGGACATCACAAACATCCATGCCCGAGGCAGGATTCGAACCTGCGACCGTAGCGGTCTTGCGGTTCCAGGCTGCAGCGCCTTTAACCGCACGGCCACTTCGGCCGGCCATTATGTGTGCAAACGAACACTGAGAACAGCGAGAAGACGACAGAGAAGCCACAAATCTCCGGCAGGTGTGAAGACAATCGCGTTCACTTACAAATGGCTGTATAAAAAAAAAAAAAACAATGCATTTCTGAGCCGTGGCGGGACTGGTGTCAGAGCTATCTTTGGTTAGGCACTATCGGTTCCGTCTGGCAGAAATTTGTCTTTGGAGCCTGGGCCGGCTCAGGATATAGCGGGAAGTACTGACAAGGGAACCTCCCCATCGCACCCCCCTCAGATTTGGTTATAAGCTGGCACAGTGGATAGGCCTTGAAAAACTGAACACAGATCAATCGAGAAAACAGGAAGAAGTTGTGTGGAACTATGAAAAAAATAAGCAAAATATACATACTGAGTAGTCCATGGCAAGATAGGCAACTTCAACGACAGTCTGAGCTCAGGAGCGCCGTGGTCCCGTGGTTAGCGTGAGCAGCTGCGGAGCGAGAGGTCCTTGGTTCAAGTCTTCCCTCGAGAGAAAAGTTTAATTTTTTATTTTCAGACAATTATTATCTGACAAACTCTTATGTTTTCATCACTTTTTGGGAGTGATTATCACATACACAAGAAAACCTAAATCAGGCAAGGTAGAAGAATCTTTTTACCCATTCGCCAAGTGTACAAGTTAGGTGGGTCGACAACATATTCCTGTTACGTGACGCACATGCCGTCACCAGTGTCGTATAGAATATATCAGACGTGTTTTCCTGTGGAGGAATCGGTTGACCTATGACCTCGCGATCAAATGTTTTCGGTTCCCATTGGAGAGGCACGTCCTTTCGTCTACTAATCGCACGGTTTTGCGATGCGGTCGCAAAACACAGACACTAAACTTATTACAGTGAACAGAGAAGTCAATGAACGAACGGACAGATCACAACTTAGGGAAAATAAAAAAATTAAAATTTTCACTCGAGGGAAGACTTGAACCAAGCACCCCTCGTTCCGCAGCTGCTCACTCTAACCACGGGACCACGGCGCTCCTATGCTCACACGGTCCTCAATGTTACCTATCATGCTCATGGACTACTCAGTTTGTATATTTTGCATATTTTGTTCATAGTACCACACAACTTCTTCCTGTTTTCTCGATTGATCTGTGTTCAGTTTTTCAAGGCCTATCCACTGTGCCAGCTTATAACCAAATCTGAGGGGGGTGCGATGGGGAGGTTCCCTTGTGAGTGGAAAGGGGGAACAACGTCGGGCACGGCACGCGGAAGTGCGCGTATTGGCGAGACGTTGTAGAGACGACAGCGAGCACGGTGTGCCAGAGTACGGGCGGCAGTCAGCGCCTGATCGTACTGGGGTCAGTAACAGCGGACCGGCGCTCTGACCTCGTGTTGCTATGCGTGTGCTCGCTTCCGTGAAGGAACACGCTGTTACTATCGGACTAAGCAACGTATGGCGTCTTCGCCACATCGATCCAGCAGCTGACATCAAAATAAGTAATTCAAGTCCTACCAACGATTAGTGAAATATAATGATGATTGTTCTCGAGGCAATAATGCGTTGCAAGGAGTGTGATGTGGTATTTCATGCCTCTTATTAGGTGTGTGCTTCGCTCCTTAATAGTATTGTTCTTACTTCAGCTGGCAAGTGTCTAAAACATTGATACGAGTGCGCAGCCTTACCGAACGATCTATATTCTATGTCTAAAGTGATGTGTCGGCAGAAGTGCCAACACCGTGTTGTTTGAGGAAGCCGAAATGCACGCTATAAGCTCACGCAGGATGGCCTGAGGTCTGAAACAGGATACTTAATGAATGCTATAAAGAAAAGTACGTAGCTGCTGGAATACTTAACTTTAATCCACAATTGGTGAACATTGGTCTTGTTACTGTGCATGCTTCATTAGATACATAGCAAAGGATAAATGGCGCCTTGCTAGGTCGTAGCAATTGACTAAGCTGAAGGCTATGCTAACCATCGTCTCGGCTAATGAGAGCGTAATTCTCAGTGAACCTTTCCTAGCAACGTCGGCTGTACAACTGGGGCGAGTGCTAGTAAGTCTCTCGAGACCTGCCGTGTGGTGGCGCTCGGTCTGCGATCACTGACAGTGGCGACACGCGGGTCCGACATGTACTAATGGACCGCGGCCAATTTAAAGCTACCACCTAGCAAGTGTGGTGTCTGGCGGTGACACCACATAAAGATTGCCGTGTGGTACCTTACAGGCCCACATAAGGTGAAGGGAGGGTTGTTTGGTTCCCTGTTGTCGCTTCTGGTGTATGTTTCAGAGATCGGAAGCAGTGGGCCACCGAAGTGCAGAGCCTCCCCTTTTAAACTACTGGCGGGCGTACGGGCGGTGGACTTCGCCTGAGCTCGCGTGTGCTGTTTAGTTCCGATTTCGGTGTCCTGAACGGGGTCGAAGTACAAACGGAGTCCACATCTTAATTCGAAGATAAGTACTCAGTCGCCTCCACCGTTCGTGGCAAAGTCGAGAACTCACAATCTCGGGCCTCAGTTATTGTACAAGCTGCAGTGTTCTAAAACTTGTGGTGGCTGTGCAAGGTTGCCCGGGTTAAATGTTTTTAATATTTGTCTTAAGAATTTTGAGGGATTTCTAGAAGAATGTGTCTTAATTGAAACCGTTTTCTAAAATTGTGGTGCAATTCAGCCTTAGTGCCTCATGTCAATTTTGATGGGGAGATAACTGGGTTATTATTGATCAAACTGTCTGTCTATAACCTTGTAAAGTTGTTTCGTAATATCTCGCCCGGGAGGGGCGGTTTTCAGTCTATGTGGAAATAATAATTGCTTTCCCGGTTATTTGACGTAAAGTTTATTTTAAATCATTTACTTGGACCGAGTGCCGGTTTTTTTATCTTTGCAAAGAGATTAATTCGCTTGTAGTTTCATATAATAAGTAGTTTGTAAAATTGGCCTGAGTGGCGGGTTTTTAAATGTTTTTAAAGAGATAAATTCATGTGTGGTTTTATACAACAAGCAGTTTGTAAAGTTTGCCCGAATGGCGTTTCTTAAAGAAATTATTATCTGATTTATGATTCTGATTCTCTTAATGATTTATCGATGATGCAAATAAATGTGTTGGAATGAAATGGTCTCTGTATGGGTCAAGTCCTTCAACTCCCTTTATAGTAAAGGTTAAGGAAATTGCATTTCAAAATAGAAATAACGTAGCAATTTCGAATCTGCCTCTTGCAGCTCCTTGGCTCTTAGAAACAGCAGGCACTTTGTTTCCCTGTGTTACGGATGGCGCCAAGAGTTTCTTCGCTTTCTCATTCGTGTGTAATAATAACTGAGCACCGAATGAAACAACAAACTTACTGTTACCAGACACTGTTTATTTATCTCCACGATGCGTTTCAAAGGATTTGTATTGTATCACGATTATTTTTACAAAATATAACATTATACATATGATGTGTTACGACACTGAAAGGAATTGTTACCACTGGAGACAGTGTAACAAGTTGCTCAAAATAAAAAAATCGTAACACAACACACACATACGCCATAGTAACAAATGTATATCCACGTGATGATGGAGGTTCAAGGCTTTGAAACGCGTCGTGGAGAAAAATAAACGGTGGACCGGTAACAGTAAACTTGTTGTTTCATTCGATGTCAATAACAGTCACGGTAAAGCCTTACGTAAAGTGTTCGGGTTTAGAAATAATTGAGCACGACATTTACTCCTGATCTCGAATTTGTACTCTAAATGCGAAGTATAACAATAAAACTGTCGTGTGAAACAGACGGTACTCCCTCCCACACACGGTCGCACACGGCGGCTGCCGTTCGTCATTTCAGAGTTGCACCCTGTGTGGAACAGCTTCGTCAGCAAGTCGGCAGCCAGTCAGCGACTCAGATCATCGTTCCTTTGCAGTCGCCCCGTGTGTGAACAGCCTTATACACAGCGGTTGTCTAGACAGGTACTTATTATAGCTGATAACGCTTGTCGGACATAGTAGTCATCAGAGCAAATTTCCTGAACATTGCAGTAATCGATGCCAGGCTCTCGCGTTTTTCACTATAAATTCCGCAAAGTTGTAGGGGACATAACATTGCATCTGATATTGCTTTTATTTTGATATTATCACAGCTACGCACGAGAAGCGTCCTAAGGATTAGTAAATAAAGACTGTACGAGCTCTACAAACTGTGTATGTATTAGGACTGCTGATATTTTTAAAAGTATCGGGAATCCGATATATCGATATTTTATAAATATTTCCGTAGGGTACGATATATCGGAAAACATAATCAATATATCGACGGAAAAATATCGACATACCGGCGTAGATAATATCGGCTGCACATTGTAAATATACTGTCGGTTTTAGTGCAGTGTATTTAAGTATTGATTTACTATTATATCTCCTGTACATCGACAAGCTAGCAGCCTGCTAGTCCCTGTTAAGGCAAGAATTGAAGGGAAAACGATGTTCGTCCACGCTTGGTGATAAAACCTTTGCTAACATTGGCAACTCCATGTAAGTGGCACAAGAAAAGGTGTCCGATGGGTCTGTAGTTCGCTTTCGTCACATATCGGATTTGTCAGGAACACATCACGTCGACTTCCCTGTTTTCTCATTTTTGCCAGCGCCAGCGACGCAGAAGTTGCAGTTTCCAAAGTGCATGGTGAAGCTAAGTCGCAGTTTCTGTAGGCAGCATTTCCCGCCACACGCAAAAGCCAATCTCGTGATTTAGATTTTTGTTCATTATTTTCAACAACTATTTTTGAGGAATGCCGATGTCAAGAAAAAGAACACTTAAAAATTGGTTTTTAACGGAGCAGGTGTGCTATTTCTTGAAATCCGAAATTTCATTATTCCATTCACACCGCCATCCATCAGTGCAGTCGGACTTCTTCGTTTGCACTACATATATCTTGCTTCACACAGTCTAAGAGAAAGACTGGATGTGATGAAAGCTCAAAAAGTGGTGAGACTCCTTCACACAGTCAAAGTAAAATTATGTTCTACAATTACAAAAGAACACTTTCAAATATTTACCGAAAATTGTGAAAAAAATATGATGTAAAATAAAAATATCGGCAGTCGATAATGCTATTTTGATATCGATATACCGATATACCGCGTGGGAAAAACTCGCCTTCGTGTCTTGACATATTCTGGTTAAAATATAGTTATATCGATATTTCACAAAGAGCTCAAGAATGTATCATCTCATTGTCTTGAACAGTTCTCTGCAGAAACTCGAGAGAATTTGTAAAAGATACAGCTAACTTATTTTCACCCACACACGTCTCAACAGTTTGTGTCCTATCCACACCGGTTTTGCTATTTTTATTATTAATCCTCGAATAGTGTCATCTTCAACATACACCGATGTGTCAAAATATTACGACCACTGCCCTCCCCGAGAATGAATGGCACCTGTGGCGTTGTCGTCACCTGAGGCGATAGACAAAGGATGTAAATGGAGCTAAACCAATGGACAACTACTGTAGCGACGAGAGGGGATATCTACTGACGTGAGTGACTTTGACGGGGGGGGGGGGGGGGGGGCATTCACCTGGGTACCTGTGGCAGTAATCGGAGGCACCATGGCAGATGCTGTCGACGTGAACATTACTGCGGATGACGCGCATTCCCACACGCTCGATACCTTCCCTGATGGCAACTGCGTCTTCCAGCAGGGTCCTGTCCCTCTCACAGCTCTAGAATCGTGCTACAGTTTTGTCAGTTAGCGAACTGACTTTGGTGTCTTGGCAACTAAATTCGCCGCATCTGATCTGGGTGGAGTACACATGGTACGTTATCGGGCGTCAGTACCCGCCCACAAATCACAATAATCACCGACAAGTAAATTAAAGGAATTGCTTGATCTATGTGTAGACACTAGGTGCTACATGCCTGTAGAAACCTATAAAGGGCGCGAGGAACCCATGCCGCGAAAAATCGCTGCTGTGTTACGTTTTAAAGGCGGACCTACGAGCTATTAAGGAAGTGGTCATAATGAAACTTCCTGACAGATTAAAACTGCGTGCCGGACCGAGACTCGAACTGGGGACCTTTGCCTTTCGCGGGCAAGTGCTCTACCAACTGAGCTACCCAAGCACGACTCACGCTCCGTCCTCACAACTTTACTTCTGCCAGTACGAGTTCGAGTCTCGGTCCGGCACACAGTTTTAATTTGCCAGGAAGTGTCATATCAGCGCACACTCCGCTGCAGAGTGAAAATCTCATTCTGAAGTGGTCATAATGTTTTCGCTCATGATTGTACATGCAGAGATAAATTCTGACTCGTTCAATATGAATTATCTTATCTTGCTCTTCGTGCACGTTGGATAAGTTGCAGCTAAGTTATAATGACATGCTGCGATACACTAAGAGGGCGCGCTGAAAAGTAATGCCTTTGAATTTTTTGTGTGAAAACTCTTAAAGCATTTTAAATAAAACAAACTTCATTAATATTCTGCATCTTTTTTCTTCATGTCAACATAGTTGTAGTCAAGTTTTCGAAAGAAGCACTTGAGAGTTCACGACATCCGTAAACAGATGGCCCCAGTATTCCAATATCGATAATTTTTAAGAGGTGCACATGGGGCCTGAAAATGGCGTATTAAGTTCCCGAAACCGGTAGTGAAAAGAAAATAACTTCTCAAACGGCTGTTCGGCGAATGTTGACCACCTCCGCTGTCCGACGTCCACAATCGGTCAACAGAGACTTTCTTTTGTAGTTTGGGGGAGTAAATCTGTTATCTATCTTATTAGCTTGAAAGTCAACATCAGTTACCTGACAAAGGCCCCTTTCTACAAGAGTTTGTACTATGCCATCAGTTATTTTATGTGGTCATTGTCCGCAGTCAGCCGATAAGTGAACAATGTGTGACTTACTTGACTTGACTTAATTCCTTTGGCCTCTGTGGGGGCATAGGGCATCCAGGAGAACTCGCCATCCGTCTCTGTCTTTGGCCATTTGCCTCAATTCTGCCCAGGTCTTGCCAACTCTTTTTGCTTCCCCTTCCACTGTCCTCTTCCATGTGCCCCTTGGTCTTCCTCTCTTCCTTGTTCCCTGGGGATTCCATTCCAATGCTTTTTTCTCGATGGCTCCATCTGGTTTTCTTAAGGTGTGCCCCAACCAGCCCCACTTTCTCTCTCGAATCTGGTCTTCTATAGGTATCTGGTTTGTTATTCGCCAGAGCTCCTCATTACATATTTTTTCTGGCCACCAGATATTCATGATGCGTCGAAAACATCTATTTATGAAGCTTTGTAACTGGGATGTTATCTTTTTATCCATTTTCCAGATTTCACTGGCATACAGAAGGACAGCCTTCACATTTGTATTAAAAATACGGATTTTTGTTTTGTACGTGATATTTCTATTTTTCCATATTGGATACAATTGTATGAAGGCAGGCAGCATTTGCCTTTTTAATGCGGTTTTTCACGGCATCTCCAGCTCCACCATCTTCCGCCACTATACTACCCAGATACAGGAATGAGTTGACAGTCTCCACCCGCTGCTCACCTATTAACAATGGCACCTCCATGTTCCCTGAATTTACTCTCATTTCCTTTGTTTTGCCTATATTTATCTTGAGGCCAGCAGTCTCTGCTTCTTCTTTCAGCAAGTTTAATTTAGCTTGCGTATCAGTCAGCCTTGGAGCTAGTAAAACTATGTCGTCTGCAAAATCCAAATCCTCCAGACGCCCGTGGATCCCCCACTGGATTCCTCGTCTCCTGCCTGTTGTGACTCTTCTCATAACAGAGTCTAGAACGAGTAGAAAAAGTGACGGTGACAAAATGCAACCCTGACGGACTCCAGTCGTTACTTTTATGGGCTCTGTCATATTTCCCTTGTGGAGTACGCAGCATTTGTAGCCATCATATAGATCTTTTTAAGATCTTCTGTGGTATGCCATACTTCCGCAATACCTGCCAGAGCACTTTATGTTTCACGGAATCGAAGGTCTTTTGAAAATCAATGAATGCCAAGTACATGGTTGCTTGGAAATCTTTGCTTTGCTCTAAAATGATCCTAAGTGTGTTAATAAGATCAACACAACTGCGTTGTGCCCTAAAACCGGCCTGTTCTTTACGCAGTCGCTTTTCAAGGGATTCTTTAAATCTGTTTAAAATAATTCTGGTGAGGACGTTACTGGGCACTGACAACAATGTAATACCACGCCAGTTGTTACAGTCTGACAAATTTCCCTTTTTTGGGAGCTTTACCACCTAACCATTTTTCCACTCCTTTGGAGATTTCTCTTCAAGCCAAATATGCTTCAGCAAAGGATGGAGCATTTTAACAGTACTTTCAATATCAGCTTTTAAGAGCTCCGGTGCTATGTTGTCTGGGCCTGGAGCCTTTGTATTTTTTAATGTTTTCAAGGCAATCCTAATTTTGTCCATTGTGGGGCACTGCAAATTTATATCTTGATCTTCTTCGACTTCCTCTGGAACATCTCTTACTTGTTCCTCTTGGTTGTCTTCGCAGTTTAACAGTTCCTTGAAGTGCTCCTCCCATCTCTGTAGCTGTGCCTGTTGAGTTGTAAGCATCACCCCATCCTTGTTCTTAACTTGTCCATCATGTCTGACGTTCTTCATTGACAACCGTTTGGTAATATTGTAGAGCTCTTTCATATTTCCTTGCCTTGCTGCCTCTTCTGCTAATTTTGCTTGCTCATCTATCCATTCCCTTTTATCTCGACGGACAATGTGTCAGGCAGGTAATTATTCCTGCTATGTAAAGAGCAGTTTGAAATAAACTGATAAGCTGCTCATATCCCTATCAAACAGGTGAAAAATTAATATTAAACGCAAAACTCAGAAGCGTGTGAACAAGAAAATCAAGAAAACGATGGATGAAAAATTTGTGGTAGGATCTTATGGGACCAAACTGCTTAGATCATCGGTCCCTAGGCTTACACACTACTTAATCTGACTTAAACTAACTTACTTACGCTATGGACTACACACACACACACACACACACACACACACACACACACACACACACACACGCACACACGCCTGAGGGAGGACCAACCTCCGACGGGGGAAGCCGCGCGGACCGTGCACGACGCCTCAGGCCGCGCGGCTACCCCGCGCGGCTCTACGGATGCCCCACATAGTATGTAAAGGAATAGATTTTCCTATAAATGTGACTTTTTACTCAGTACGAGGTCGAAATAATTCCAACAAGTCATTAAACGTTTGTTTGTGCTTTCAAAGAACGCTAATATACCCACAGTATGAAGAGAATGGTTCTGTCAGTGAAGTAAAGTTCGGCAAACTCATATTGTAGTCCTGCAAGTTATTTATAAAAACCCTGAACGAGTAACAGAATTATTGACCGACAAAACTGATGGCATGCAGGGAACATCTTGTCGGTTGCTCCAGCAGTTTTCCGTATGGCGTGTGCACTCATGAGTACAACGTGTAAACTTTTAGATGGCAGACCTCTCCCTAGTCATGAATCGGTAGAAGTCGGTAAACGTCGGGAGGCTTCGGTAGGCACACAGTTTCGACTGCTGCCAACATTACGTTGGTTGGTTGGTTGGTTGTTTGGGGAAGGAGACCAGACAGCGTGGTCATCGGTCTCCAACATTACGTAGGTGATTGTGTTGTACAAGGTAGCCATTGTCGTCTGCTTCGTCATTGTTTTGCGCTGTACTGTTCTGCGTGTTTTTATTGTGCAGTTGTGCTAAACATTATCAAAATGAGTGAAGAGGCAGTTGCTGGCCCATCTCGGTAGTAGCCAACAACCCCTACCGGTAGGCCTACAGTTAGAAGGAAACCAGGATTACATAGCGATGCTCGCAAAATTATATTGCGTGTGATTGAAAAGGTGAGTTTCCATTTCAGATATTTTGTTCGCGATTACTTTGAAGGAGCCCCCTATTTCGTCCGACTTACCTTTCATTTTTCCTTGCTACCGTATTGCTTTGTATGGAAACACCACTGGTTACTGTATTATATCGAAACACATTCATGCTACAGTACTTTGCAATCGGATGAATGGTTTGTTAGCGCATAGTAGACAAACATGTACATGACGATTTCAGTTTCGTTTACGAACAACATTTAAAGCGAGTTTTACTTCCAAGCCTTTCGTCTGCTTTCGTGTGAGCATGACGCGCAATTTGTAGTGCCAGCACTGCAACTGGTAGGCGTGTCTTGCCCCCCTCCCCCTCCTCCCACCGGCTCCTCACCCCTCGCCAGCCAATGCTTGCTTCCTCCTCTCCCCGCACTCCCCTCACAACCCAGCCGTCTTACAGTTAACACACTGTACCTAGGGCTCGTGCCTGGAGACAGGGACGATTCGTCCTCGCATCTCGACCGGAACCAAGAAGTCGAGAAGCACTTCCTATTTATACTGCAGAATGACGGCAACGTAAATGACAACTCACACAAGTCCGATGCCCTTTTCATTGGTGGGGATTTTCCTTTCTCTGATACGTATTGGCTTCTGCATAGCAGTGTGCATCACAGAACTCTCCACAACGAACAGGAGACTTCAAGTTTTGAGAAGGAAAACAAGAGTTAAGGTGCAAGAAGTTCGTAATCTTATATGAATTTCGTATGTGAAGGCGCGCGGAGTGGCTGCGAGATTAGAGGTGCAATGTCACGGATTGCGCGGCCCTCCCGCCGAAGATTCGGGTCCTCTTTTGGGCGTGTGTGTGTGTGTGTGTGTGTGTGTTGTTCTTAGCATACGTTAGTAGCTTAAGTAGTGTGTAAGTCTAGGAGCCGATGACCTCAGCAGTTTGGTCCGTTAGGAATTCACACGTTTCATGTGTGAAATGACAGTCTTTTAATATAACTCTTTGGTTTTGCTTCTATTAACTTATTTACTCCAGTTCTTTATTTGTTAACGCACATAGGAGTCATTTGCTGCTCCTCTCAAATGACCAACCTGAAACTGGAACCTGACAATAGTGTGCCGTCTACGTGGTGCCTCTTGACATGTGAGACACCAGATCGCAGTTTAGTCAACAGCCTAATAATACGATGCTGTAGTTTGAGTCACGAAAGATGGCGGTCGAGTTTAGGCTTGTTCAGCGCATTAGTACAAACAAATGTGCTTGAGTGATAAATGAATGTTTCCTTTCGAATTCTCCGACAACCAATGACCGTTCTGCAGTGTTCTGAGCCCTCTGCTGTGAATGTCGTTGCCAATGCGAGCGATAAACTTGATTGTAGCGAGTTGTTTAGGAAATTTCTATTCCATTTGTTGTGAGTTGTCATCGCTGATGTTTGTGGTAATTGATAAATTGTGCAGGAGCAAGCGATAGACAATTTGCAGAATATGCACTTTCTTCAAGCGGAAAGCACACGCCTCCGCGTATCGCAACGGTCGGTTTCAATCGTCAACAATGCAGTCCTAGTCCGTGCCTCGACATGAGCGAACCGCCATCGTTCTTGGTTCGGTCTACAGCACATTTGTTCTGTCAGAGCAATCTGAACCAATTTTTCGCGTAATGAGGATATAATCTCTCAGAACAGTGTACTATATAGGGATTAGCCTTGTCAAGACCAAAGGAAGGTTTTAATGGTTTCCTGTGAACAATATGTGCCCGTTGCGTGACGTAGCGATATCGCTCACGAACTGTAAGCGTTACGGCCGATATGACTACATCGCTGATCCAGAGTGCTCCCTGGACAAGCCTGCTGCATTATTTCAAATACGATGTCTGGTGAAAGGTCACCGGGCGACCACACGGACAAAAATTATTTATTGGCAACTAACTTTGTCAGCATAGCACCATTAACTTTTCTTTGGTATTGATAAATACTACATGTGCGAACATTTCTGTGTGATCCGAAAACTAATACATATTTGATAACAGACGATATATTGTTATGAGATACGCCGCAACTGCAGTTTTTCAAAAATAATTATTGCAACTGAGACAGTTACAATAAATATTTTTTCAAAAAACTAACATTTTATGTCAACTATAAAGGCTGAAAGAACTGGATGTCACCAAAAGTGTTAAATAAAAAGGAGAGGGATGGTAACATATGACGGAAAGTGCATTACCTGGGTATTAATGGGCAATCGACATTTTTATCGGCATGTGAACGATCTGCAATAACATCGCGAAAGGGCATGCTGGATAACTTGAAGTTCACATTGGCTAAAATTTTGTAATTGGTCTCTATCCGGACCATATGTATCAGTAAAAACATATCCTAACTTAGATAAAAACATTCAGGATTCCAGAAATGACAGACACGCGAGCAAAAAACATGTTCTAAGATTCTACAGCAGATCGATGTCAGAGATATAGGCCTATAGTTTTGCGCATCTGCTCGACGACTCTTCTTGAAAACTGGAACTACCTGTGCTCTTTCCCAATCATTTGGAACCTTCCGTTCCTCTAGAGACTTGCGGTACACGGCTGTTAGAAGGGGGCAAGTTCTTTCGCGTACTCTGTGTAGAATCGAATTGGTATCCCGTCAGGTCCAGTGGACTTTCCTCTGTTGAGTGATTTCAGTTGCTGTTCTATTCCTTGGACACTTATTTCGATGTCAGCCATTTTTTCGTTCGTGCGAGGATTTAGAGAAGGAACTGCAGTGCGGTCTTCCTCTGTTAAACAGATTTGGAAAAAGGTGTTTAGTATTTCACCTTTACGCGTGTCATCCTCTGTTTCAATGCCATTATCATCCCAGAGTGTCTGGATATGCTGTTTTGATCCACTTACTGATTTAACGTAAGACCAGAACTTCCTAGGATTTTCTGTCAAGTCGGTACATAGAATTTTACTTTCGAATTCACTGAACGCTTCACGCATAGCCCTCCTTACGGTAACTTTGACATCGTTTAGCTTCCGTTTGTCTGAGAGGTTTTGGCTGCGTTTAAATTTGCAGTGAAGCTCTTTTTGCTTTCGCAGTAGTTTCCTAACTTTGTTGTTGAACCACGGTGGATTTTTCCCTTCCCCTACAGTTTTACTCGGCACGTACCTGTCTAAAACGCATTTTACGATTGCCTTGAACTTTTTGCATAAACACTCAACATTGTCAGTGTCGGAACAGAAATTTTCGTTTTGATCTGTTAGGAAGTCTGAAATCTGCCTTCTATTACTCTTGCTCAACAGATAAACCTTCCTCCCTTTTCTTATGTTCCTATTAACTTCCATATTCAGGGATGCTGCAACGGCCTTATGATCACTAATTCCCTGTTCTGCGCTTACAGAGTCGAAAAGTTCGGGTCTGTTTGTTATCAGTAGGTCCAAGACGTTATCTCCTAGAGTCGGTTCTCTGTTTAATTGCTCGAGGTAATTTTCGGATAGTGCTCTCAGTATAATGTCACTCGATGCTCTGTCCCTACCACCAGTCCTAAACATCTGAATGTCCCAGTCTATATCTGGTAAATTGAAATCTCCACCTAAGACTATAGCATGCTGAGGAAATTTATGTGAAATGTATTGCAGATTTTCTCTCAGTTGTTCTACCACTAATGCTGCTGAGTCGGGAGGTCGGTAAAAGGAACTCATTATTAACCTAGCTCGGTTGTTGAGTATAACCTCTTGTGATGCATCAGTTCTGTTCTGTACGTACAGAATGCGGGGTTCTTTTCTGTTTTGGGATAATGTAAACACGTAACGTTTATGTATGCTTGAGTGATAAATGGGTGTTTCCATTCGAATTGTAACATAATTATTGTACCACATCACGCAGGTTCGAATCCTGCCTTGGGTATGGACTTGTGTGATGTCCTTAGGTTAGTTAGGTTTAAGTAGTTCTAAGTTCTAGGGGACTGATGACCTCAGTAGTTAAGTCCCATAGTGCTCAGAGCCATTTGAACCATCAGAGTGGATGAGTTAAACATTTGGACTGAAATCATATTAGAACGGAAACAGTACATTTCTGGAGACAAGTTCCTATTCAAAATATTATGTATCCACTCCTCTCTACAAGTTCTAGAAGTTTGTATCGGGAACTTCCGAACACCCTGTGATACCACAGTTTGTGGATGCCACAGTATGGGCCATGCAGTGTGGACGGAGAGGAGGGAGGCGCCGCAGCTGGCTGGGGAGCGTGCTTCCAGTCTATGGAGAGCGTATTTCTAAATCACTAAGCACTGGAAAAGCGCTCTGAATTTTTATGTGAAGAGATGTGGCAATACGTTAGTCAAACCACCCAGAGGTCAGTAATATCCAGTCGCAACCATTTTACTTTTGTCACAAATATAATACACAGAAGATCCAATACATGATGACATGTATGGTGTTTACAAAGGTAAGTATTACATTTTTATGCCACGCAAAATTCATTTTGCACTCAGCCTGAAGCCCCAAGCTGCCGTTTCTGTCGCTTGTGTCTTAAACCGGCCCTATACTATTACGTCAGCAAGCTACTGTGGCGAAGGCAAATAAAACTCTAGAAAAAACAATTTATATGAACTGAAGCTTTTAGCTGTTGCTTCAGTTGATATTACAAATTAATTCATTAGAAGTGTTATTTCTGTTTTGTAATGCCAGAAAAGTTATAATGGTTCTTAGGTAAAATTTTAAATCTCGGAAAGTATTGAAGATATTGCCCAAATATTTTTTACAGTGCACTTGCATTATTAATACAAGTCTGTAAATAGAATATGAGACAGGTTCGAAATGGCTCTGAGCACTATGGGACTTAGAACTACTTAAACCTAACTAACCTAAGGACATCACACACATCCATGCCCGAGGCAGGATTCGAACCTGCGACAGTAGTAGTCGCGCGGTTCCAGTCTGTAGCGCCTAGAACCGCTCGGCCACTTCGGCCGGCTCTCCGTCTACACGACAAGATATTATTAAGATATACAGACTCGGAATAATTTACTGCGTTACAAATGTCGAAATTCTCTAAGAGATGTAGCGCTTCTTCATAAGAACATGTTCGAAAACGTCTTACACAATATTGCGTGAATGACACGATGCAAACTGTGGCAGACCGGATTGTCCACGTACCAAGATGCAACAATGAGTAGCATCAGCTCTGCCTGGCTCCTGACATTTGCCACATCGTTGTTGGATTACCTGCATATATTCACAAAACAAATTACAGCTGTGTCCAATTTACTCCGTTCCAGGAGTCTCGAATGAAATGTCGAAGAAAATAAATATATTTTGTAAATTCTAACACATCGTAGTAAGTAAGAGAAAAAAGAAAAGTCATACTTGATGAACGATTAAAAAATTGGATCTGACATTGAAGGAAAAAGTGTGACGGAGGTTATGTTGACCCCGTCTGGCGTTCTGGTATTAAAAGATTGCATGTATACACGTGTACAACTTTTTTTAAATTAATACTATCAGATACGCAGATTTTATTTACTCTAACACTAATAAAACATAGAAGAAACTACATACAACGTTTCCTATTTAACTGTTAGTTTCTCATTTTCTCTACATACTGTTTGCACTCTTTTTGTACAATATTCAATTTTCTTTTCTATGTACAATTTGATTGTATTATACAATATATACACAGTGTTTAACGAGGTTAGAAAACGGGTTTCAAAATCTATTAGGCAAGCAAAAAGGAAGTACACAAAGGCACAACTGGATGCCATAGAAGAAAATTTCCAAAACTATAATACAAGAGACTTCTACAGAACTTTTGCAGATAAAATACGAGGATATATCTCTCAAAATTTATGTTTCAGAAAACCAGATGGTAAATTAGCCCTAACAAACCAGGAAAACTGTCAAGTATTGGCTCAATATTTTTCTAACCTACTAAATTGCCCAGAACCTAGTTTAAGGTTTCCCAAAGAAATCTGTGCCAACGCTCAACCGGATTCATTACCACCAACACAGGAAGAAATCAAATGTCACATTAAAAACTTAAAAAATAATAGAACATCTGGTGAAGATGGCATTGTTGCAGAGCTATTAAAAAACCTAGGACCAAAGACGTTGGAAGAGCTCACAAAAATAATAACAAAAATATGGGAAACAGAAAAATTACCAGAGGAGTGGAAATGTGCCCTTATTCACCCGTTACATAAAAAAGGAGACAGAACAAATGTCAATAACTACAAGGGAATCTCACTTTTACAAGTCACCTACAAAATTCTCTCAACATGCCTGCTGAAAAGAACACAAGAGCAGCTGGAATGCCAAATTGGTGATTATCAAGCAGGCTTCCGCCCCGGTCGCTCATGCATAGAACAAATATTTAATTTAAAGACAATATTAAAACACAAAGCAATTAGAAATGCCCCCATAATTTGTACATTTGTAGATTTTAAGAAAGCCTATGACTCAATTGACCGGCAATCTTTGTTTAACATTTTAGAGGAACTTGGACTTGACTCCAAAACACTAAGGCTTATCAAAGAATCACTGACAGACACTGTATCTAAAGTTAAATTCAGGGGAGAAATCTCTGAACCTTTTCTCATAAAAACTGGAGTACGTCAAGGTGACGGGCTATCTCCACTTTTGTTTAATATAGTCCTGGATAAAGTCATTAAGGAATGGGAAAAAGAATTAAAAAATCAATCCTACTGGAAACCAATCCATCTTGGTAGAACCAAAGACAACGTGGAGATATCTTGTTTAGCATTCGCGGACGACTTGGCCATACTTGCAGATGATGAAGAAATCGCCACCAAACAAATAGAGATCCTTAAGGAATGCGCGGATAAAGTAGGTTTACAAATTTCCTTTCAAAAGACAGAATTTTTCTGTACAAAATTCCATATACACAGTTTGAACACAAAATATCGAAAAATAAATAGAGTAAAACATTTTAAATACCTAGGTGAAATTTTAGAGCCAACCGGAGGAGAGAAAGTTGCACAGAAGATCAGACAACAGAAAATGAAGAGAGCATATGGTATGACACATGAAATATACAATAAAAAATGCATCTCCTCTAACACAAAAATCGGACACTACTGCGCAGTAATTAAGCCAGCAGCACTATATGCTAGTGAAACGCTCACACTCCACACAAAATGTGATTTAGAAAAAATACTAAATGAAGAACGAAAAATTATGAGAAAGATTTTAGGTCCAAAATTAACAGAAGAAGGATACCGGATACAATCAAGAAGAACCACAGAAACTATATCAAACCTGGCAGCAGACATAAGAAGGCGAAGATTAAAATTTTATGGACATGTCACTAGACTTCCCCCCACACGACTCACCAACAGAATTCTCACTTACACAGAAAAAGTCAAATCAACAACACCATGGATTAGCCAAGTAAAATTAGATTTACAAAAAGCAAATATTGAACTTAAAGATGTCAAAGATAGAAAAACTTTTATAAATAAGGTGCAAAAGTGGAATGTATTGTCGGAGAAGGAAGCACTAAAGAGACCAGGAACAAAATGGACAGAAGAAAGAAAAAGAAAACATAGAGAACGAATGAAAGAAGTATGGAAGAAACGACGTCAGAAAGCTTTGCGTGATCCTTCTGGGTCCATTCGCGATAAGTAAGTATATATATATATATATATATATATATATATATATATATATATATATATATATATATATATACTATGGAATGTCCAGCCTAATGTGTCAGGTGGTCAAGCTGGGTAACAAAACAACCATATTGACCGGAGTTATATAAATTCGCTCTTCTCATCCCAGCCATAACATTCAAAACACCTTTTTTATACCAAATCCTGATTTTGTTAACATTTCCTGACTTCTTACGTAATATATGCTAGCTGTAAATGTTAGTCGTGTACCTGCAGCAAGAATTATTACGGGAGACATAAAACAATCTGCATTGTAAAGCATGAATGTTTGCTTAAACACAACCAGGGCTAAAAAAGAAGACAAGGTTTTAAAAAGGAAGGAAGATTAAGGTTTAACGTCCCGTCCATATCGAGGTCATTGGAGAGGGAGCGCAACCTCGAATTGTTTCAAGGACGGGGAAGGAAATCGACCGTGCCCTCTCAAAGGAACCACCCCGGTATTTTCCTAAAACGATTTAGAGAAATCACTGAAAATTCAGGTCAGCATGGCAGAACGGGAGTTTGAACCGTCACCCTCCCGAATGCGAGTCCAGTGCGTCACCTCTCTCACTCCTTGAGGTTTCTTTTTTATTTAGAAAAAAGTCTTCAATAGACGACTGTTCTTCGACAGACGACTGTTTGCCTCCTTTAGCCCTCTTCCGAGGTGCAATATCTACCCGCTTACGCAAACACATGATGTAAGGTGGCATTGCATCCTCTTGCTCAAGAATGTACTACTGCGCTGCCTCAGTCGTCTTGTTGAACCCTTCCGAATGTGGAATGAAATTTTTCCTGCCATCTAAGTTTACCTTCTCCTCTTGTTTGACATCCACCTGCGTCACCGTTTCCGCAATATCGTTTTCAGTTACTTCATGGACATCATCATTTGCAATATGTGACGTCCTCTACATCGACACCCTAACAACCTGGTACATTTATGAACAACGAAACGATATCATCTTTTCCGTCTCTGACTTCGGTTTCGCACTTATATTCAAGGTTAAAATGTCCCATTTGATGGTCTAAAAGAATATTCCAAGACCTTTGAAGTGATACGTTTGGAATCACTTCTCACGTTTTCGCCAACCACCCTCATGAGTTCTACCAAGTCAATTCTCTTCAGAATGGTATTAAATTTGCATGATTACGAATCGCAGATATCAACGAACTCAGGAAACGGCGGGTATACCCCTTGTTTAGCATTTCAAGGATGCCCTGGCCCATCGGCTGGCTAAGAGCAGTCAGATTTGGTGGTAAAACTGCTTTGATACCTCTATCTGTGAGTTCGTCACTAGCACTATGCGAAGGCATGTTATCAAGAAGAAACAGAACTTTACTCGATAAACTGGTCTATATCTAGTGTTTCAAAATGAATATCAGGGTTTTAAGGCTACTAGCACTAGTTAACGGAAGACACGGGAAATGACAAGTGCGCATGCATTAATCGTACCACCCCTGCGTTTCACAAGCTGTTCCGACGACATCGTCAATTACAACTGCAGTGGGCATGTGATCATCATGATTCGACCTTCGATCAAAAGAATCTTCGTGTGAATTTCTTCGTGTAAATTATGCTACACTAGGTCAATGGTCGTCTCCACAAACGCCGTCATCGACGTGAACGGCGGTTCGAAACGAAACGTGCAGTTGCCACGGACGCAGGCTGGTGGGAGCAGTATTATGCTATGGGAGACATTCTCCTGCTCTTGCTTGGGACCTGTGGTAGTAATCGAAGACACGCTTACTGCTGCGAACCACCTGCATCCCTTTATGCTTGATGTCTTTCACGACTACGACGTCATCTCTCAGCGTTACAATTGTTCGTGTCTCGTAGCCAGAACTGTGCTACAGTCGTTTGAGGAGCATTATAGCGAACTCACGTGGACGTCTCGGCGACCAGCTTTGGCTGATGTAAATTCTATGGAACCCATTTGGTTCGCTACTGGGCGCCATTGCCGCGCACGCAAATCAGCGAAATGTTATTTACGTGAATTATATGACCAGTGCGTAGACATGTAATGCCACATACCTCCATAAACCTACCAACAAACTCTCGGATCCCTGATACGCAGAATCAGTGATGTATTTCGTTCCAATGATGGACAAACAAGCCATAACGCAGGTGGCCATAATGTTTTGGCTCATCAGTGTTGTTGTTGTTGTTGTGGTCTTCAGTCCTGAGACTGGTTTGATGCAGCTCTCCATGCCAGTCTATCCTGTGCAAGCTTCTTCATCTCCCAATACCTACTGCAACCTACATCCTTCTGAATCTGCTTAGTGTATTCATCTCTTGGTCTCCCTCTACGATTTTTACCCTCCACGCTGCCCTCCAATACTAAATTGGTGATCCCTTGATGCCTCAAAACATGTCCTACCAACCGATCCCTTCTTCTGGTCAAGTTGTGCCACAAACTCCTCTTCTCCCCAATCCTATTCAGTACCTCCTCATTAGTTATGTGATCTACCCATCTAATCTTCAGCATTCTTCTGTAGCACCACATTTCGAAAACTTCTATTCTCTTCTTGTCCAAACTATTTACCGTCCATGTTTCACTTCCATACATGGCTACACTCCATACAAATACTTTCAGAAATGACTTCCTGACACTTAAATCTATACTCGATGTTAACAAATTTTTCTTCTTCTGAAACGCTTTCTTTGCCATTGCCAGTCTACATTTTATATCCTCTCTACTTCGACCATCATCAGTTATTTTGCTCCCCAAGTAGCAAAACTCCTTTACTACTTTAAGTGTCTCATTTCCTAATCTAATACCCTCAACATCACCCGACTTAATTCGACTAAATTCCATTATCCTCGTTTTGCTTTTGTTGATGTTCATCTTATATCCTCCCTTCAAGACACTGTCCATTCCGTTCAACTGTCCTTCCAAGTCCTTTGCTGTCTCTGACAGAATTACAATGTCATCGGCGAACCTCAAAGTTTTTATTTCTTCTCCATGGATTTTAATACCTACTCCGAATTTTTCTTTTGTTTCCTTTACTGCTTGCTCAATATACAGATTGAATAACATCGGGGAGAGGTACAACCCTGTCTTACTCCCTTCCCAACCACTGCTTCCCTTTCATGTCCCTCGACTCTTATAACTGCCATCTGGTTTCTGTACAAATTGTAAATAGCCTTTCGCTCCCTGTATTTTACCCCTGCCACCTTTAGAATTTGAAAGAGAGTGTGTATGTCAGTGAAATAAGTGTATTTGTTAATTTATGATGTAACATACACATATAAAAAAAGTTTTGTATCTCCACGGTTCCGATAGTCCCGGAACCTGTACAGAAAATTGGAATAGAGATCAACATAAACATCATTTCCGCCCTTTTTAATGCTCATGAAAACCACACATTGCGTGTTGTACCGCCATACAGCGAGACCTTCAGAGGTGGTCCAGATTGTCCCACTCTCAACAGCGATTCAGCGTAGACCTCTGAGAGTGGTTGGTGGGTCACATCGTACATAAACAGCCCTTTTCAGTCTATCCCAGGCATGTTCGATAGGGTTCATGTCTGGAGAACATGCTGGCCCCTCTAGTCGAGCGATGTCGTTATCCTGAAGGAAGTCGTTCACAAGATGTGCACGATGTGGGTGCGAATGTCGTCCATGAAGAATGCCTCGCCAATTATGCTGCCGATGTGGTTGCACTGTCGGTCGGAGGATGGCATTCACGCATCGTACAGCCGTTACAACGCCAACCATGGCCACCAGCGGCGTACGTCAGCCCCACATAATGCCACCCCAAAACAACAGGGAATCTCCACCTTGCTACACTCGCTGGACAGTGTGTCTAAGGCGTTCAGCCTGACCGCGTTGCCTCCAAACGCGTCTCTGACGATTGTCTGGTTGAAGGCATACGTGACACTCATTTGTGAAGAGAACATGATGCTAATCCTCAGCGGTTCATTTGGCATGTTGTTGGGTCCATCTGTGCTGTGCTGCATGGTGTCGTGGCTGTAAAGATGGACCTCGCGATGGACGACACGAGTGAAGTTGCGCATATGCAGCCTATTGCACACAGTTTGAGTCGTAACGACGTCCTGTGGCTGCACGAAAAGTATTATTCAACATGGTGGCGTTGCTGTCAGCGACCAAATAATAATATATGTGAACGATTTAGTAAGATGATTGTGTCTATGCTAATACTTAGTACGTGTTGGACAGCTTTCGTGATCGACTGGAAATTTGAGAAGATGCAATATGGGCGTGTGTTTGCGCTGGGTCATTGTTCCCTCCCACGTAAACTGTTCGGTTGACTGCTTCTTCACATTTCGAGTCTTTATTTAGTTGTGGTGTGTGCGTCTAGCAGGTGGAGGACACATTTGCTGGTTCTCTAGACATGAGAAACACCTTATTTGACTTTGTAAATTATATGGATGATTTGGAATCTGTTACATCACCGACAACGGTATTCGCATGTGGAAATATCAGTTTACTTTATTTTTTTCGAGTTTCCACGTCTATCTTCAGGAGTTTTGGGAACTGGGGTGATGTAAAACATTTTTTGTTGTGTACAGTATGTGTTATGTGAATCAAACACAAAATGAGGTAAAGTGACGTCAGTTGTCACAGATAACGAACACAACCGAATGAATAAACACTGAATAGTGATTTGTTGATTGGTCTCGTCAAATTAGAGGTAAAAAATTGTAATAAAGCGCTTTAAAAATCACCCCACAGCTTCTCAATCCCAAAGATTCATGAATTTTATGTGAGTGTGGCCTCTGATTGAATTGCATTCGTTTTTTGTTAAAAGAACAAATGCTGGTGCCTCGGCATCGACTCCTGATAGGATGGGTTGTGTAGTTTGTCTCATTTTATTATTTAATACTTGATTTAATTTGCAATTTTCTGAGTAATTACTTTTATCATTTATTACTTCGTACATTCACTGTCCTAATCTGATTTTAAATGCCATTTCAGCAAATTACTCAGAGCATTTGTGCTACGTCGGCCGTCTTAGTACGATGTTGTAACTGATCGGCTGTCACTGTCGCAGCTTTAAACCCATATCGCACGATCAATGCTTGGACTTATCTTCACTCAGTTTTATCACAGTGCCCGATTCCATTTTTAAAGCATCATTTAATTACGAGGTCAATACCAGCGCAAAATTTCTGATTATCTTTTCACGGTCACACATCATCGTTTAAAGATTGACCGTCAATTCAGGCTTCGCCGATTTTGATTGCTCTTGTCGCCAATAGAATGCTCTTTCTTTTTTTTACTTATCTTATTTCTTAGAGCGAGCGTTTACAAAATTACCGTGCAGAGGAAGGATGGTTACAAATGAAAGTAAGGAACACAATGTCGAAAGGTAAGCATAAAGAAGTTGACGAAGCTTTATTTGTGTGCCATGAGCGTGTAAGAGGAAAAGGCTTGCCATTTACTGAATCGATATCGCAGGAAAAAGCATTGCAATTTCAGTAGCAATTAGAAAGTGAAGATTCAGAATTTTCTGCGAGTGATGGGTGGCTGGACCGGTGGACAAACAGATTCGGCATTACTATTGGTGGAGAGGCTTTATCCTCTGACAAAGAGGTTGTGCAATTTTTTAACGATTATCTATCGAAATTATTGACAAGGAGGGAATTCCCAGCAAACAGTTGTAAAATTGCGATGAGAGGGGTTTAAATTACAAGATGCTCCCCTACGAAAACGAAAAGTAAGGAAATATATTGGCTTGAAGTAGTGCAACTGGCGTCCGCATATTTAGACTTCCATTTATAGGGAAATCACAGAAACCTGGAGCTTCCAAAAACCTGTAAAATTAGGAATAACTGTCCCTACAACACACTCCTCAAAGAAAACATGGGTGAAATCAGAAATCTTTCAAACCTGGTTCCATAATGAATTCATACTAGCTGTAGAGAAATACCTGGCATCGCAAAATAAACATCGGGGTTTTAAAGCTTTGTAGCATTTATTACATACAACTTAAAATTATAAATAAAATATCAAATAAAGAGCAACTCAAACAGTCTTGTTTGCGAACATGTGGGTATGGGCATGTTCCGTGTCCCGTGTCTTCCGTTACTTGTGCATCCACGAACACTGTGCTCTTTCGGCAGAGATGCCACACATCACCATCTACACTACTGGCCATTAAAACTGCTACACCACGAAGATGACGTGCTAAAGGCGCGAAATTTAACCGACAGGAAGCAGATGCTGTGATATGCAAATGATTAGCTTTTCAGAGCATTCACACAAGATTGGCGCCGGTGGCGACACCTACAACGTGCTGACATGGGGAAAGTTTCGAACCGATTTCTCATACACAAACAGCAGTTGACCGGCGTTGCCTGGTGCAACGTTGTTGTGATGCCTCGCGTAAGGAGGAGAAATGCGTACCATCACGTTTCCGACTTTGATAAAGGTCAGATTGTAGCCTATCGCGATTGCGGTTTATCGTATCGCCACATTGTTGCTGTTAGCAGAATATGGAATCGGTGGGTTCAGAAGGGTAATACGGAACGCCGTGATGGATTTCAACGGCCTCGTATCACTAGCAGTCGAAATGACAGGAATCTTATCCGCATGGCTGTAACGGATCGTGCAGCCATGTCTCGATCCCTGAGTCTACAGATGGGGACGTTTCCAAGAAAACAACCATCTGCACGAACAGTTCGACGACGTTTGCAGCAGCATGGACTATCAGCTCGGAGACCATGGCTGCGGTTACCCTTCACGCTGCATCACAGACAGGAGCGCCTGCGATGGTGTACTCAACGACGAACCTGGGTGCACGAATGGAAAAACGTCATTTTTTCGGGTGAACCAGGTTCTGTTTACAGCATCATGATGGTCGCATCCGTGTTTGGCGACATCGCGGTGAACGGACATTGAAAGCGTGTATTCGTCATTGCCATACTGGCGTATCACCCGGCGTGATGGTATGGGGTGTTATTGGTTACACGTCTCGGGATCTCTTGTTCGCATTGACGGCACTTTGAACAGTGGACGTTAGATTTCAGATGTGGTCCGATCCGTGGAACTACCCTTCATTCCATACCTGCGAAACCCTACATTTCAGCAGGATATTGCACGACCGTATGTTGCAGGTCCTGTACGGGCCTTTCTGGATACAGAAAATATTCGACTGCTGCCCTGTCCAGCACATTCTCCAGATCTCTCACCATTGGGTACGTCTGGTCAATGGTGGCCGGGCAACTGGCTCGTCACAATACGCCAGTCACTACTATTGATGAGGCCGGCCGAAGTGGCCGTGCGGTTAAAGGCGCTGCAGTCTGGAACCGCGAGACCGCTACGGTCGCAGGTTCGAATCCTGCCTCGGGCATGGATGTTTGTGATGTCCTTAGGTTAGTTAGGTTTAACTAGTTCTAAGTTCTAGGGGACTAATGACCTCTGCAGTTGAGTCCCATAGTGCTCAGAGCCACTACTATTGATGAACTGTGGTATCGTGTTGAAGCTGCATGGGCAGCTGTACCTGTACACGCCATCCGGCTCTGTTTAACTCAATGCCCATACGTATCGAGGCCGTTATTATGGCCAGAGGTGGTTGTTCTGGGTACTGATTTCTCAGGATCTATGCACCCAAATTGCATGAAAATGTAATCAGATGTCGTTTATCATTTCTTCTTGGTGTAGCAATTTTAATGGCCAGTAGTGTATCTTACTTTACTGAGCAGACAAGCCTATCAGCCCACTTTCTGTGAGGAGTCATGGACGTTCAACCATTTAGCGCCAAGTGGTAGTTTCACTGTCCTATCTTTTTCGGTTGATGCTCACGAATGTAGCAAGTCAGCATTCGACCAGCTTCGCCGTTTTCGAGATACTCGTTCACAGGCTCTGCGTGATAATGGAACTGTGCTCACGTGCATATGGGTTGCGTTTGTGTATGTGTATGTGTGTGTGTGTGTGTGTGTGTGTGTGTGTGTGTGTGTGTGTGTGTGTTTCGTGTCCAATTCCGATGAGGGCCTTTTTTGGCCAAAAGCTCACTTGTTTGACTAACTCTTGTTGTGCCTATCTGCAACTCAGCATCTCCGCTATATCATGAATAGCAACTATCCTTTTCATTATATTGTCGTAGAAGACACACAATGTAAAATAATTATAATTCCAGTCGCAATCTCGGCATTTATAATCGCCCTACACTTTTTTAGCGATAGCTGTACGGAATACGATAAGTGAAAGAGAGAAAGTGCAATTATATTGGTGACCGAAAGCGGTCCATCTTTAACACGATGATGTGTGACCGTGAAAATATAATTAGAAATTTTGCGTTGGTATTGACCTTGTAATTAAACCATGCTTTAAGAAAGGGAATGGGTCTTCGTCATAATACTTCTGGGATAAGATAGGTTCGAGCACTGGTCGTGAAACATGCATTTAAAGCTGCGACGATGTCGACCCATCAATTACATAATCGTACTAAGACGAACGAAGTAATACAGTAATCCTGAGTAATTTTCTGAAATAGCATTAAAAATTCAGATTAAGACAAAGAATGTATCAAAAAATAATTACAGTAATTACAAACAAAAATGTTATTTAGGTCAAGGCAGCATTTGCAATCATGGTCCAGGGATAGCTACTTTGGTTGGTAATAAAAACGTCCTCGGTTCCGGGTTCATAATCCGCCACCGCTTAAATTTTGAACAAGATATCATCAGCTTTGGCGGCAGAAGATTTCCGGAGTAATGTGACCCTCATTCTGCCAACGGCCTAAAGGCGGGAGAATCAGCAATGATCAGCGGCATGAGGATGCAGAAGGCAATGGAAACCACTGCAACGAAGCCACATAATGTGTAACCATAGGAGATATGGCCCATAATTGGAAAAGTGTCATTGTGATCTCTCCATTGGCAAAAGATTTCGCCGTGCGGTCTGAGCGTCTTGTCACGGTTCGCGCCGCTCCCCCCGTCGGAGGTTCGAGTCCTCCCTCGCGCATGGGTGTGTTCGTTGTTGTTAGCGTAAGTTAGTTTAAGTTAGATTAAGTAGTGTGTAAGCTTAGGGACCGATGACCTCAGCAGTTTGCTCCCTTAAGACCTTACCACAAATTTCCAATTTTTCCGAAATATTTCGGAATAGTCCGCCATTCACATCTCTGGGAGGGGACTGCCAACGGGGAGGAGCCCATGAGGAAGAGATTGAATAACCAACGAAAGGGTAACGTTCTACGAATCGGAGTGTGGAACGTCAGAAGTCTGAACTTGTTAGAGAGGGTTAAAAGAGAAATGCAAAGCCTCTAGTTATAGAGGGGGTGAGTCAAGTGAAATAGAAAGAAGATAAGGATTTCTGGTCGGATGAGTTTAGAGTAACATTAACAGCAGTTGAAAATGGTATAACTGGATAAGAATTCGTTATGAATAGGAAGGTAGGGCAGAGAGTGTGTTACTGTGAACAGTTCAGTGATAGGTTTATTCTCATCAGAATTTTTGCAAAACAGCACTGACAACGATAATTCAGGTATACATACCGACGTCGCGAGCTCAGTATGAATGTAGAGACATAGTGTATGAGGATATTGAATGGGTAGTTCAAGACGTAAAGGGAGATGAAAATCTAATTGTCATGGGGGACAGGAATGTGGTGGAGGATAAGAAGGGTTAAAGGAGAATATGGGCTTGGTACTATGAATGAGAGAGAAGAAAAACAGATTGAGTTCTATAATAAATTTTAGTTACTGATAATGTATCCTCTGTTCAAGAATCACAAGAGGAAGTATACAGGGAAAACGGCAGGGGATGCGACAAAATTTCAGTTAGATTACATCATGGTCAGGCAGAGATTCCGAAATTACGTACTGGACTTAAGGAATACCCAGGGGCAGATATAGTGTCAGATAACAATTTAGTAATGAGGAACAGTAGGTTCAAGTTTAAGAGACTAGTCAGGAAGAGTCATAGGTCAAAGAAGTGGGATACAGAAGCACTAAAGGAATGAAGCGGTGCACATGAGGTTCTCCAAGACTACACGTACTGCGATAGAGGGTAGCTCAGTAGACAGTACACTTGAAGAGGATTGGACATCTCTATAAAGGACGATCACAGAAATTGGAAAGAAAAACTTAGGTACAAGAAGGTAACTTCGTAGACACCACAGATAGCAGATGAAAAACTTCAGTTGATAGACGAAAGAAGGAAGTACAAAATTGCTCAGGGAAAATCAGCAATACAGAAATAGAGCCGGACGAAGTGGCCGAGCGGGTCTAGGCGCTACAGTCTGGAACCGCGCGACTGCTACGGTCGCAGGTTCGAATCCTGCCTCGGGCATGGCTGTGTGTGATATCCTTGGGTTAGTTAAGTTTAAGTAGTTCTAGGAGACTGATGACCTCAGAAGTTAAATCCCATAGTGCTCAGAGCCATTTGAACCAGAGAAATAGAAGTTGCTTAGGAAGTATAGGGACGGGAAGGCGAGAAAGCTGCATGAAAAATGTGAAGCAATCAAAAGAGAAGTGACTATCAGAAGGGCTTACTCAGGACTGAAATGGGAATTCCACTGTTAAATGTAATGGGAAGGGTGAGTAGGTGAAAAGAGTGCACTGAAGGCCTCTATGAGACGCAAGATTTGCGTGATGACGTTATTGAGAAAGAAACAGTAGTCGATAGGAAAAGATAGGGGAATCAGAATTTAAAAGAACTTTGGAAGACTTAAGATCAAATAGGGCAGAAGGGATGTATAACATTTCATCAGAATTTCTAAAATCATTGGGACAAGTGGGAACAAAACGATTATTCACGATGGTGTGTAGAATGTATGAATCTGGCAATATACCATCTGACTTCCAGAGAAATATCATCTATACAATTCCGAAGACTGCAAGAACTGAGCCGGCCGAAGTGGCCGTGCGGTTAAAGGCGCTGCAGTCTGGAACCGCGAGACCGCTACGGTCGCAGGTTCGAATCCTGCCTCGGGCATGGATGTTTGTGATGTCCTTAGGTTAGTTAGGTTTAACTAGTTCTAAGTTCTAGGGGACTAATGACCTCAGCAGTTGAGTCCCATAGTGCTCAGAGCCATTTGAACCATTTTTTGAACTGCAAGAACTGACAAGTGCAAGAATTATCCCACAAACACCTTAACTGATCAAGCATCGAAGTTGCTGGCAACAGCAAGAAAACTGCAGGTGTGTTAGACGATGATCAGTTTGCCTTTAGAAAAGGCAAAGGCACCAGAGAGGAGTATGAGTGTAGTGGGGGCGTGGCTGAAATTTTGGTACCAAATCGATATGGAAATTAATTAAATTGATCAATTAATTTCCTCCCCTGACCACAACCATCCCCACCCCTCACCACACCTACCCCCACCACCAGCTGACGTCATGTGTTTTTCTCAGCTTGCACATGAGCCCCAGCCCCCTTCCCTTCTCCACCCTCCCCCTTCCCTCCCACATGTACCCTATTGACGAGAATTTCGATTTTTGGTAGGAATTTCTTTATCTCAGGACTGTGCTGCCGTCCGCCCTCCCCCCCCCCCCAAACTCTGAAGTTGGCGGGAAATTAAAAATGAAAAATGGCGGTACTCTTTCTGGGACTCGAAACCAGGTCCTCCTGACAGAAAGCTCAAGTGAACCCCTGTAAGACAATTTTACCAACAGATGTGCTTGGAATTGACAGGAAATTAAATATATCAGTGCCCTTTCCAAGACTCGAATCCTGGTTCTACTGGATGGAAAGCTCAAGTGCACTCCGCCACACATCGAAACTGTCCAGATGCAGGAGAGGAAGGTTAGATTAGTGTACTTTACTTATTTTGGTCAGGAAAATGAAGTAAAGTTAGCTCCTAATTACATAATTAAAGATTTGGCCTAATTCCACAACTATATGTGTAGCACTACACAAAGATGGCCTAATTATCGCAATGCAGCTCTAAAACTGACGGTAACATACAACTGGTGTTATCCTGCTGGGAAAAAATCTCGCAATACCTGTCGAAACTAGTGACAGACACATTCAAACTCTAACCTTGATCTACAAGCTGCTAGGTAAAGGGCAGGGGTGTAAGGTACTATCTTTATTCTTTTTGACTGGAAATATATTCAAGTGACGAGATGCTGGTGTTGGACAGAGAGGAGTTTAAAAAGTGTATTACCTGTAAGCATACAGCTGAGAACAATATCTCTTGTTGCGACTTCTCAGATTTTCGCGGCGTATTTTTTCTTCTAATAATTTCCGGGTATGCAGCCGGGTCCCGTCATCTGACAAGAACTGTCCATGAACGATGTACAGAACTTGAAAGATACACCCGTGTGCGGCAACCGTGAAAATCGGCAGTAGCAGAGCACTTATTTCTTTGGGACATTCAATGGAATACAATGGAACAAAAATTTTAGCTCCGGTTTCCGGATTTTGTGATTCTGTAATCAAGGAATCAGTGGAAATACGTCTTACCGATAATCTTATAAATCGTGACAACGGCTTTCAGCTGGATAAAAACTGGAATCCTGTTATTAAAACTATACAGTCACAGCGGGATCGACGGCGTCATTCGATACTCAATGACTAGATGATCTTTTACTTTCACCACTGAGGGCAGCACGTACAACTATGTTATGCCGCTCATGTCAACACCTGACGCATGCGCTGTAGGATGCCAGTACATTTCGCATGTGCGAGATTCGACATAAATACCGCGACTGCACCTGGGCTCTAACCCCTCCCGGATGATGAGCTTCGCCCTGACATCTACCCTTCCTACCAACTCTAACCCCATCTTCCTGCCTCCTCCTCAGGGCTCCCCCTCCCTCCTCCTGAGCGGCTTCCCCCTCCTACTCCCCCTCCATCTCTTGTGCCTCCTTTCAGTGTCTCTGCGCTCCCTCCTGCCCTGCCTTCCCACTCCACGTGTCTCCTGCCTCTTCGTGAACCCACTGATGCCCCTCCTCTCTTCATCCCGCCGCTTCCCCATGCTCTCGTTTTCTATCCTCTCTGCCCTTTCCCTCGGCAGGTCCCGCCTGGCAGTTTTATTCTTCGTCGTGTGTGCTTCAAGTGGGTTTTAAGTGTGTTGTTCCGGAGTGTTTTTACTACTGTAGCCGACTTTTAACGTGTGCATGTCCATTCAATGTCTTCTCTGAGTTTCGAAGACTTGCCAACTGTGTTTTTTAACTTTCTGGTGACTTTTAACTGTCCTCCATGAACGTCTCCGTGTTAGTCTATTTTTTACCTCAATTTTCTCACATTATTCTGTTTTAAGTTCCCCTTTCTCGCCTTATGTATGTAACATTTTATTCTTATTTTGTTATGTCACTCGGCTGAAGAGCGGCGGATTGTGCCGCTGACAGCCCTCCCCTGCCCATATGGTGCAGGGGAATGAAATCACAATAAAGAAAAAAAAACTGGGCTCTTCAGTAGTTGTGTACTCACCTGATGATAGCCAGGTGTCTCTGGGCCGAAATATCGTGGCAGAATGTCGACGGGAACCGGCTGCATACCCGGAAATTATTAGAAAAAAAATCTAATTTTGTTTGACATCAGAGTTCACTACTGACGCCTGCTCAAAAACCGCCCTGCATCCCAGGTAACCGAAGCCAATGCACGCTACTACAGTTGATGGAAAAAATGTATGGCAGTTCTAATTACACTTCGAAAAATCACGAAAATAGCAGCACACATAATGAATGGGTCATAATGCAACACATGTACTGGGGAAAATCGTTGTCCCAAAAGAATACAGAGGGGGCAGTAGTTGAATGTGCATTCTGCTCTAGAGGCGCTCACAAACTGCCGAAAATGACGGCCCTCTTACCTCCCCTCATCTCTCCCCTCCCTCGTTCCCTCCACACAGCCACTTACGGGGAGGACACAGACTTTTTCATATGGCCATCTGCTCTTTTGTGCTTTGCGCTGTACCAGTCTTCTGCCTTCGCTGCGGCCACTAACCGCCTTGAAGTGACGCTCCTTTGCCTACAGCATAGCTTGTACAGCAAACTAAACAATATTAGATAAAAGGACGGCTGCCCCAAGTGCAATTTGTTTGTCCACACACTGCCCCCTGGTCAGTGCGCGGCTGTGTTCGGCGACCACCCACAGTATACACAATCCCCACACCCGTCGCCCCCAGCAGCCCGCCGTTCTGCGATGGAGAACAATTGTATTGGACATCAATGCATCTCCTATAATCAAGCATGTATTAGGAAAAGGAAAACACGATTGCGACGATAGTAAATGTCCTCTTTCCACAAAAATAGGCGCAGTCCATTTTCTTTTTAGTTTTATGAGCAAAATCGGTATAGTTTTGACGTTCAATTGCAAGATGCAATTCGCATCTCATTATTGGGCGACATCCAGTGACGTGTACCGCCGCCGATTACAGTTGATTAGCAGAGACAAGTCCACCCTGCGTAAAATTAGCGGAAAAAATCCTCAATTACTTTGCTGCGAAAACTACCGATCATCGCAGAATGTCCTCGTTATTTCAATATCGTCACCAAAGTCAAGAAAAAGTGAGAATTTAAACTGCGAAGAAACAACATCTGTATTAAGCAATTTGTTTTAGCTTGATGGACAAATTACATGATCTGAGAGTGTCTTTGTTGTTCAGTATCAGTAAATAAGCTGTCATGCACATGAGTATTACAAACATTTCAGACACGTGAGATAACATTAGAGAATACAAGCTCTCCCACCACTGGCTCACATGTTAGAGAAACGCAATCATTTTATTTTCGACAACGACAAGCTATAAGTCAGAAGGATGTAGCTGTTTTGTACACTTTGTCAGGTCCCCTTTTACCAATGCAATGCTACACTTACGAAACAAATCATGAGAGCCTGTTTCGCCCTGTGTAGGTGGGAGACTGAAATTTCGTTAAAAGTATCATCGCAACCAAAAAAAGAAATACCTGTCAAGAATCATTCCCTGGTGCCCTAGCCATCTCTTCCACCCAGCAGGCGGCACGTGATTTTTAACAAATTGATGGGCTAATTAATTAAATTGATCATGAGAGTCACTTTGCACGGCGAGTAATTTTTTTATCAACAGTTGGATAACACTTACCAGGTAAGTGAAATGGGAATCCATGGAGAGAAGACGATGTTCTTTTCTAGGAACAGTATTGAGAAACGATATTTAAAGCTAACCACAGAGGGATTCCATAGCCCACAACATACATTTCACGTAAGGACAGCACTATTAAAAACATGATCATAACGACTATGTTACCGTCATCTTGCATAAAAAGCGGTCTTGAGCCTACAGCGACACATAAGCTACTGATAGTGTTACGCTTTCTGGTAGAAATTCTGTCCGAGATTTGGAATCAAGTCCATCCATTCAACCACATACTTGCATTGGATCCTGTAAAGCCTTTTTAAACGATTACAGCACTGGTGAATCATACCCGTGCCACTCTCATATCTAGAAATGAGTCACCTTTTTCGAACCTATCTTCAAAGGATCTCATACAGATAAAACTCCAGCACTGCTTTTTAGACAGTCCCTCTGGATCTTGTAGCTGCTTCTCAGTCTCTACCCTACCCTCCGTGCACCTTCGTCCATATGCTCGTCGCAATTTGTCAGACCTGACCGGAAGTCAGAGAGCACTATATATAAGACCTTCTGCAGGTGAGTTAATGCGACAGGACCGCGTTTTGACCTTCCCGTGGAAAGGGAAGCATGTTGGTTTTGCTCTGCCACCCGTGTACAGAGTGCAATGCCAGCGCCAAACGAAGGTTTCCCCTGAATCACCAGGTAGTAGAAATAATAACACGAACAGTTACGGCAGTGTTTCTTGTTGGGAAAATTAAGATTCCACATCATACAGGGCATGGGAGAAGGATGACGATTTTGCTTATGCATTGTGATACATCTACAAACTACATGCAGATACTGCAGTCCAAAGGAGATCTGTGTCTCTCAGAGAGCATTCATGTCTATCACCCAAACATTGTCTCCGACCATGGTATTTTGTACCATCCAACAGAGAAAACCTATGAACTATAAAAGCTCTGCTAACATCATCCGTCAGAGAACTCAATTAGATATTACTTCATCCCTGTCTCCTGATACATCTGAAACAAATATAGTCTGCTTTCCAGCATTGGCCATATGTGGCGATCCTCCTAGATATACAGGTATTGGTTCATTGGAACAGGTGACTCGTGATCGAAGCCGCTTCCACAGACCGGTTTAAAGTTTCGTCCCCAATACTGTAGGAGGACCATATCCAACAGACCATCAATCACAGGAGAGGGTTCTTGCATTGTTCCTTCATAAACAATTTAATAGATTGTTTTTTTGTTGTTGTAACACATCCAATCAGTGTACACCGCCATACACTTTGTTTTTGTACCATGACTTAGAGGTCTGTGACAGCTGCTGTTAAACTGACACTAACACGTCTCGATTATTTGTCTCTCACAGAAAGCTGAACTTCGCATGGTGTAAACTGTACAGCTACCACAATAAAGAGGCTGGTAGAAATAAAACACAGAGACGATGTTTGTCATTGACAAAAATTTGGAAGACATTGCAACATTTGGAAACTGGAAGAGTTTCTGGTATTGTAGAGCGCTTCCAACAGCTATTCGAAGGTGACGACCTATACAGTTAATCACATCTCCCCCATCGACAGCGTAGCGAGTGTCTCAGTGTTCCGCTTCGAAAACCATTGTTCCTTCATTTTGCAGTCATTACACGATTACTATTCCGGTGTTGACCATCGCCAGAATGTGCAGTTCAGAACATGCGCGAGGTAGTACAAATAAAAAGAGGTACTGTTATCTTATTGGTGAAAAAAATAAAATAATAACAATAAAAAGATGTGAAGGGCGTCGCAGCGTATGGAAATAGGACGAGTCTGCAGCAGTGAGGAAGTCTGCCCTAAGTCACCCAGTGCTCCCACTGGTGAATGCACCTTTGATCCCTTGATCCCTATCCCAGATGTACAGCATTGTAGAGCACGGTGTAGGGATTATTGGAGCCATCCACAACACATGCATACTCACAGCTATACAGAAAATGTAGAACATTTGATAGTGACTGACTAGGTGCAGTCAAGTATAGCGCTATACTGTCGAACTAATGTGTCGTTCTGTATCGTACACAACAATAATACCCATGAAGGATTGTTGTCCTCCATCTGATGGATATCTAGCGCACAGAATTGCGGAATGTGCAACGATTGGAATACAGTGGGAATGTATTCACATCTGTTGGACGAATGTTATGAAAACAAACACTCCAAACCGACATTTCACGTAAGTCACATCCAATGAAAATCTGTAACGCAACCATCTGTGTGTGGTGTGCTTATAATTATGTGTATTTATATGTTAGGACAATTAATCTGTACAAAACGCACCACATGTTGAAAGCAAAGCATGTAAACCGTCTGAAGCTGAATCATAACGATTCGAAACCGGCAACGGTACCCTTTGAATAAAGGAACTGAAACTAAATTTGTGGCTTCAAATAACAGCCACGGTCTCCAACCATGTCATCATATGACAAAACTGCAATACATGGACTTGTTTCCAGACCACGAGTTTCCAACATGCACCACTCGTTGCGTATCATCTAGGTACGAGGCGAGTGTTACTATACTTTTTATGATATCCCTATTCAAAATGGATGCATGTAGGTCATGGGGAAGAGAGGAACTCTTAGGATTTTATAACAGTCTGGTGTACAGGACACGCAAATATCTTCGTCTAAAATCAAACAACGCATGAGTATGCCAGCAATATGAACATATACGTAAGGAAAAATATCAAACAATATGAAAAAATGACCTAAAGTCGATAAAAATCCTGGTATAGTTACGACAAACTGATGGGAAATACGTAACGTTGACGGAAATACGACGAAATATGTAAAAACGAGAAAAAAAGCTTGCAAAGTTACGTAAATTGAGTAAGAATACATAAAGTACCTCGAAATGCGGGGCATTGAGGTGGGTACCCGGACACTGAAGATCGAGAGAAGCCTAAAAATTATACTCTGGCAGCATTCAGTTTTAACTCCCCCCCCCCCCCCGCTCTCCCCCCTGTAAACTGCGTGGGTTTTTGTTAACACATAACTCCAACAAAGGCGACCTAAGTACTATACAGAGGCGCTATATTAGTATGCAAAACATTTGTATCCCAATCCATACCTGTGTTCTCACACATGCTATCGAATATAGATATTACCGAATTACGGCCGGTTCACACAAACAATGTTCTCCTTAAGTATTAAGAATAAGAATCAATGCGTTTATCAGACTTAAGCCATTCCCTAGAGGGTTCTGTAGGAGATGGATCGATGTCACATGTATCACAACATTGATTGTGGTGTACTTGACAATTGTGGTGTTAGGACGAAACTGCTGTATTATCCCACACATGAGAGAAAGTACCGAACAGCAGACCAGGACTTCTTTGTGGAAGAGGAATACTACCAGAGCTGTGGTGATCCTACTGTAAACAACTGTAAGACTATTACATCTCCTTTAGCTACTGATCGTGCTGCTTCTTCGTGCGCATTTTCGTGCAGCAGTGTGCAGGTCGTACCTCAACGTATCAGCTGTTGAAAATATTTACGTTTGTTATTCCTCACTATTTCCCAGTGAGACATAGCCGTTCCTCAAGAACCGATACTACTACTAATTATAAGCACGACTGCTGCGAGAGGAGTGATAATCGATTTTATAGGTCTTTTTAAGTTGGAAATATATGTACGCTCAAACTCCTAAAAGACAGCAGTCTCCAGGCATAATTCTAGTTGGTTTTTAAGCAGCTCAAGCGGTGGATGTACACTGACGATAAATAAATGTCGTGTTACTAGGGCTTCCCGTCGGATAGAACGTTCGCCGAGTGCAAGTCTTTCGATTTGACGCCACTTCGGCGACTTGCGCGTCGATGGGGATGAAATGATGATTAGGACAACACAACACCCAGTCCCTGAGCAGAGAAAATCTCCGACTCAGCCGGGAATCTAGCCAAGGCCCTTAGGATTGACATTCTGTCGCGCTGACCACTCAGCTACCAGGGGCGGACAAATGTCGTGGGGCTAGGGCCTCCCGTCGGGAAGACCGTTCGCCTGGTGCAAGTTTTTTGAGTTGACGCCACTTCGGACACTGACAATGGCAACCTAGGACACCAGTATAGTGTGGAAGCAAGTAGTTTGATCATTTTAAAGTTTGTCACGATAGTGACTGGGTAAGGAAACATACGAAGTGGTTGTGTGTCTGATGTTGGACGAATATATCCCTCATTGGAGTGTTAAGGGTGGTACATTCTGCTTGACTAATACTTCAGAATCCATATGGCACTAACAATATAACATTTTTTAGGTGCAGAACCGCATAACCATAAGAGTGTATGTTTATGCTCTACGATCATTTCTCTCGTGTTGGCACCTTCCTGATAGTGTCTCCAGACAGTGGAATAATGCTTCAGAATTGATAGCACGGTTGATTTACGTGAATTGTTTCAAACCCCATCCGTCTGGAGCTCCATCATATATGCACGACATGTTTCTTCTTAACTGTCTGTTATATCGCCGCAACACTCCCACCGATGAGCGGTGCTGCCCTCCTCGACACGCACGCACCTGGCGAGATCTCGTGCTTTTGGATGGGTGTGGAGGGTAGGATTAGTGTTGTAGGGAGGATTGGTCAAGGACAATGTGGGAGGGGTCTGCCAGTCTCTGACTGGATATTACGAATGCATGAATACTCCGAGACGCCAATCCACACAGGGAAAGATGGCCAGCGTAATCGTCAATTCCAAACCATGATCGATGCGCTGGAAATTTGCAGATAACCTGATTGCATCAGTATAGAACGCTGTCTGGTACACTTTGGTCGAATGGATGTATTGCACAGTCACATAGCTGTATTAGAAATCTAGTACATGGTACTTGCAAAGTAGTGGAGGGGTAATTTAGCGATGGTGCAGAATTTGGGAAGCATTCTGCTGTGTCATCAGCTGGCGTTGAAATTACGGAACAACTGGTAAAATTGTTAAATCTGCAGTGTGTATTACAGTGCATCACCCCATGTCAACAGTGTCTTTCCCATCCCGACCATCCACTGGTATGCTGACATCACTTGGTTGAGATGGAGGGAGACTTTGAGTGATACTGAATATCTGCTACTTGTCAGTGTGGAGGGTGGGATTAAATGTGGAGGTCATAACCTTCAGATAGTTGTTTGGAAGCGTTCCAATGATGCAGAGCCGTCCCATTTGCGTAAGCTGCGGTGCCCTCCATATGTTTTTTTCTTTTTTTTTTTCGAGAGTAAGATTACAACACCTCTTTTTATTTGAACTACCTGGCACGTGTTCTGAACGGTATCTTCTGGCGGTGGTCGACACCGGAACAATAATCATGTACGTGACTGCTTGTCGAAATGGAACACCGAGATGATCTGTATAGGTCATCACCTTCGGATAGCTGTTGGAAACGCTCTACAGTGCCGCAAACTCTTCCAGTTTCCATATGTTGCGATGTCTTCCACATTTCTGTGAATATGTTTTATTTCTGTCCATCTGTGTGTTGTGGGAACTGCACAGTTTACAGCAGGCCATGTTTAGCTTTCTGTGAGAGCCAAAGGATCGAAACGTGTTATGGTAGAAAAAACAACCTGTGTGGCGGTGTAGAAAACCATAATCGTACCCTGCTAGGATGCGTTACGGCGGAAAACACAATGAACTACACTGCTTATGAAGGACCACTACAGGAACCCTCTGTTGTGAGTGATAGTCTGCTGGATGTGGTCTTCCTCCAGTCCAGTCGACAAAACTTTACAGAGATCTGTGCAAGCGACTTCCAGCACTCGCCACATGCTCCAGTGCTGCGATACGTGTATATGTCATGTCAATACCCAGACGGTCTTTGTTTTTTATTTATATTGGAAGAGAGAGACGTGGTAAAATTTTATAGGATGCTTTATTGTACATGGTTAAAGTCTGGATGCAGATAGTTCCCTCAAAAATACACCGATTTTACTCATAAAAGTAATAGAAATTGGATATATACCCTCCTGGAAATGGAAAAAAGAACACATTGACACCGGTGTGTCAGACCCACCATACTTGCTCCGGACACTGCGAGAGGGCTGTACAAGCAATGATCACACGCACGGCACAGCGGACACACCAGGAACCGCGGTGTTGGCCGTCGAATGGCGCTAGCTGCACAGCATTTGTGCACCGCCGCCGTCAGTGTCAGCCAGTTTTCCGTGGCATACGGAGCTCCATCGCAGTCTTTAACACTGGTAGCATGCCGCGACAGCGTGGACGTGAACCGTATGTGCAGTTGACGGACTTTGAGCGAGGGCGTATAGTGGGCATGCGGGAGGCCGGGTGGACGTACCGCCGAATTGCTCAACACGTGGGGCGTGAGGTCTCCACAGTACATCGATGTTGTCGCCAGTGGTCGGCGGAAGGTGCACGTGCCCGTCGACCTAGGACCGGACCCCAGCGACGCACGGATGCACGCCAAGACCGTAGGATCCTACGCAGTGCCGTAGGGGACCGCACCGCCACTTCCCAGCAAATTAGGGACACTGTTGCTCCTGGGGTATCGGCGAGGACCATTCGCAACCGTCTCCATGAAGCTGGGCTACGGTCCCGCACACCGTTAGGCCGTCTTCCGCTCACGCCCCACCATCGTGCAGCCCGCCTCCAGTGGTGTCGCGACAGGCGTGAATGGAGGGACGAATGGAGACGTGTCGTCTTCAGCGATGAGAGTCGCTTCTGCCTTGGTGCCAATGATGGTCGTATGCGTGTTTGGCGCCGTGCAGGTGAGCGCAACAATCAGGACTGCATACGACCGAGGCACACAGGGCCAACTCCCGGCATCATGGAGTGGGGAGCGATCTCCTACACTGGCCGTACACCACTGGTGATCGTCGAGGGGACACTGAATAGTGCACGGTACATCCAAACCGTCATCGAACCCATCGTTCTACCATTCCTAGACCGGCAAGGGAACTTGCTGTTCCAACAGGACAATGCACGTCCGCATGTATCCCGTGCCACCCAACGTGCTCTAGAAGGTGTAAGTCAACTACCCTGGCCAGCAAGATCTCCGGATCTGTCCCCCATTGAGCATGTTTGGGACTGGATGAAGCGTCGTCTCACGCGGTCTGCACGTCCAGCACGAACGCTGGTCCAACTGAGGCGCCAGGTGGAAATGGCATGGCAATCCGTTCCACAGGACTACATCCAGCATCTCTACGATCGTCTCCATGGGAGAATAGCAGCCTGCATTGCTGCGAAAGGTGGATATACACTGTACTAGTGCCGACATTGTGCATGCTCTGTTGCCTGTGTCTATGTGCCTGTGGTTCTGTCAGTGTGATCATGTGATGTATCTGACCCCAGGAATGTGTCAATAAAGTTTCCCCTTCCTGGGACAATGAATTCACGGTGTTCTTATTTCAATTTCCAGGAGTGTATTTTCTCTTGGGTCCATGACTGTTTTTACTAGTATGATCAGGATTGCGTGTTTAAAAAAATAGAAAAACAAGCATCCACTGTGTAATAGAAGGTTTTCAGACATGTCGGTTGATGAGAGTTATGGAGCGAAAATGTCAAGTGTAAGCTCGCAGACAATAATTGGTTTGTATTTAAGGGAAGAGAGCTAGAGATGCGGTAAGATCTTGTAGGGGGTTCTATTACAAGACAGGCTCTCATGATCTGTTTCGTAAACGTCAGTGTGATATAGTGTCACTTTGGTAAAACGGGACTTGCCAAAATGTACAAAACACCACCACCTTCTTGAATTATAACATGTTGTTGTCGAAAATGAAAATGATTATGTTTTTTTCCGACATGTGAGCTAATGGTGTGAAAGATTGTATTCTCTATTGTTATTTCACATGTTTGAAATGCTTCAAGGACACACGAACAAGATAGTTTATTTACAGACACTGATTTGAATGCGAGAGACGCTCTCAGGTTATGTCACTTGTCCATCAAGCTGAAAGAAATCGCTTAACATAGATGTTTAACTTCTCGCTTTTTCTTTACTCCGATGACAGTTTCGAAATAACAAGGACATTCTGCGGTGATCGGTAATCATCGCAGAAAAATAGTGTCCTTTTTTCCACAATCTTATGCAGGTTGGACGTGTATAGGCCTCTGATCATTTGTAATCCGTGGTGGTGGACTTCGTTGGATGTCACAAAATAATGAGATGCGCGTTGTATCCTGCATTCGAACGTAAAAACTATACCGATTTTGCTCATAAACTAAAGGAAAAAGGGATTGTTCCTATTTTATTGGAAAAAGGACATTTATTATCGTCGCTATTGTATTTTCCTTTTTACAAGATGCTTGATTATAAGAGTTGCTTTGATGTTAATTAATAGTGTTCTCCATCACAGAGCGACAGGCCTATTGGAGGCATTGGGGGTGTGCCTATGCTGAGTGAGGTCGCCGAGCCTGTGGCTCCTCCTGGCCAGGGTGGCGGCATGTGGGGGAGAGGGCTGTGTCGCTATATTTCAGATGAACAAGTTGCACTTGGGGTGGCCATCCATCTATCTCCTATTGTTTAGCTGACTAAACATGCTTTTGTGTTGGCGAAGGACCGTAGGCTCAGGGTGGTCAGCGACCATGGCGAACTTGTATCACACCGAAAGGGCGGTAGACCGCAAATCAGGGAACATTCTCCGGAATTTCGTTGTTGTTCCAAAGGCATGCAGTATTTCCAAGAAATACGTTTAACAGATAGCAAGAAGCATTCTCTTCTTACCTTTTGTCTATCTGTGACTGATTTCCACAGACTGGAGAAGTACATCAAGGCCACCAGGAGGATCTTTATAGCGGCAGCCGCCGAGCCGAGAGGACGCGCAGCAGCAGCAGCACTTGTCTGATAGACAGTAAATTAATTTAGTCTTTGTTTTTATTTCCCGTTGCTTCTGCAAAGAAGTGAACTATATGTGTGTTCAAAATGGTTCAAATGGCTCTGAGCACTATGGGACTTAACGTCTAAGGTCATCAGTCCCCTAGAACTTAGAACTACTTAAGCCTAACTAACCTAAGGACATCACACACATCCATGCCCGAGGCAGGATTCGAACCTGCGACCGTAGCGGTCGCGCGGCTCCAGACTGTAGCGCCTAGAACCGCTCGGCCACTACGGCCGGCTATATGTATGTATTTTACTGTGGAGACTAACGGTTAGAAAATTAATCGTAGTTTTTGTTTTTGCTAAGTCTTGTGGAATATCCTTCTACAGATCGGCTTCCTACTGTAAATTTTCCCATCGCCAGAAACTTCGTGACGCCAGAAAGTTTTAATTTGTGCTGGTAGATAGCACACAGTTTAGATCAGTGCATCCTAGTTTGAATATTTATAGGGTGCAGTAACTTTTCCGTAAACAGGTTTTCTAGTGACAGGTCTCTATAAATAAATGAACTTCAGTGGAGAAATTTATTTCTGTTTCATAGCTTGCGGTCTCAGATTACAGTGGTAAATCTGCACAGCAGTGTTACTTTATTCTGCTTTGGTATATTTTGTATACATTTGAAACTCAGTAGCGCCATTTGAGACCTTATACCTATTTTATACACAGTACGATGAGGCTAGGAAGTGTTCTCCTTGTGAGCGGACCATGGAGGGTGGACTGCTGTCCGTAAACAGCTGGAAGCTGCGTTGGCTACCGTCTACAAGCTTCTAGCTAATGCTCGAAGTTGCGGTGACGTCGGGGGGGGGGGGGGGGGGAGGGAAGGGGGGGGGGGCAGTGACGAGACCTGCGACACATTTGGTGCCGCTGGAATCCCTCGGTGACCCAGACATCGCTGCGGCTTCTGACACGCAACATCTGGCAGACTGTGGTGGGTTCGTGTGGTACTGGGTGGAAGGCGAAAGAGGCAGTAGGCCTTGCAGGCTGGCTCCGTAAGCATCAGCAACAGATACTGCAATGAGTAAAGCTGTTGAAGGCAAACACGACGGTGCTCTGCAATTCCCCACTAGTGTTATTACGCTGTCTGCAAATTTTAAAATTGAGAAAAGACGTACTCTGAAAACAGTAGTACTTCCAGCAACAACCACACCAGTTAACAATGAGAATTATGAATGAAAATGTTCTATTGTGCAGCCTTTCACAGGCTGCCCTTGTAACGTCCCAACAGTTTAATTAATTATTCACATTTAGTGTAACCTCCCAACAGTTTATTTCCGTAACCTCGGAATAATAGTGGGTGAGGCTTTTCTCTGCCTCGTGATGACTGGGTGTTATGTGATGTTCTTAGGGTAGTTAGGTTTAAGTAGTTCTAAGTTCTAGGGGACTGATGACCATAGATGTAAAGTCCCATAGTGCTCAGAGCCAATAATGTGTGACTAACCTCTCAATAAAATTGTGACTCATATATAAACTTTCAATAATTAACTGACTGTGAATCTAAACTGGTAAATATGGACGTCAGCAGTGCTGCGTAATGGCCCTGAAAAGTCATTCTAAATAAACTGAAAATTCTTACCTCAATGAAATATCCGGATAAGGCATATATATATATGCTCTTATAAGACATTTTTCTGGCACAGCCCAGTGCAATGCTGGCCACTAAATTTGTTATGTATAAAAAGAAAGAACTGATTTTTCTTTACGATTATCTGGATGACCATGGATAGGAGAAATTAGTAAAATCTAAATTCAGATCAATGATTGTCAAAAGTTAATTTTATAAGAAAGATATTATTAAAAATTTTTTATACATTTACATGGGACTTGATGTAACAATAGTACAAAATCAATTGTTACAAATTACATATGCTCGCAGCTATAAGTAGTAATCTTCGGTTTTACCTTATACTACATTCCTCAGGCACCGCCATCGCTCTCCACGACCGGCCTACCCTATCGACAGCGAGCTACCACTACTACTGCTGCCGACAGTGCTCTCTGGTCTGCGATTCTATTGTAGCTTACATGTCGCAGGCAGCGCGTGAGCAATCCATCGAAGTTACATCCGCTCGAGTGCACTAGCAATAAATTCCTTAGTCATGGACCCCTTACACCCTGAAAAATCTTTTCAGCGTGGTCCGACCAAATAGTCCAGTTGTAAGACAACTCTGCGACTTATTTCTGTGTCACAGTACTTCCGTTTCAGCTGCCGTGCAATGAAACTGTCACATTTCTCATTTCCTAAACATAAAAATCTATGTTGTTTTTGAAAAATGAAGAGACAGTAAAAGCATCAAATTTCGGAAGGTTTCCATTATCAAGCTTCAAAAAATTTGATTCCTTTGTTGTCAATGCCTTTTCCATCGCTGAATAACTAAACTCGACGCATAAAACACACATATTTTGTGAGAATATTGACCGAAAATGCTATTTGAATTTTATAATCATTCAAAATAACACCAATTCGAACCATTTTAACATAGGAAAACAGCCTATTGGCAGGTATGTAAATAATTGGAATTGCAACTGTCTGCGTCAAGCAGAACGACTACCAGAATGCATTAGTGTTGTTCGTCTTTGATTTTGTTACAGGAACTGGTATGGTATTCCATATTTCTAAATTTTCGGAAGGCATTTGACGAGATGCCCCATTGCAGGCTGTTAACGATGGTACTGGCACATGAAATAAGTTCACAGACATCTGACTGGCTCGAAGACTTCTTAAATAATAGAACCCAGTAAGTTGTTCTCTATGGCGAGTGTTCTCAGTGACGAGCATATCGTCAGGTGTGACCTAGGGAAGTGTGATAGGACCGCTGTTCTCTGTGTAAACAAATGATTTGACGAACAGCGTGGGCAGCGATCTGTGGTTGTTTGTGGATGATGCCGTGGTGTACGATAAGGTGTAGAAGTTGACTGACTGTAGGAAGATACAAGACGTGTGGTGAATGGCGGCTAGCCTTAAGTGTGGAAAAATGTAAATCAATGCAGATGAGTAGGAAGATCAGACCTATAATATTCGGATACAATACGAGTGTCCTGCTTAACACAATCAAGTCGTTTAAATATCTGGGCGTATCACTGAAAAGCCATATGGGGTGGAGCGAGCGTGTGAGAACTGTGCTGGGGAAGCCGAGTGGTCGACTTTGGTTCATTGGGAGAATTTTAGGAAAGAGCCAGCACGGGATGCCTCTCCTGTTCGGCCAGCGGTCGATTTTCCTGCTCAATTCGGATATGTACAGAGGGTGGCTAAGCTTGTCATTTGGAGCTCTAGTGGTGGCTCTAGATGGTGATGGAGCCACTCAGGGAGATAGCAATCAAGGCGGGAAAGAATTCCAGTGTGCATTCGGTATATTTGCCGGGAGGTCTCATCCGTGATGTGGAGGAGGCCCTGCCGGCAGCTATCGAGCGCACTGGGTGCTACCGGCTGCATGTAGCGGCACATGTCAGCATGCATGACGCCTGCCGCTTAGGTTCTGAGGCCATCCTCGGCTCCTTTCGGCGGCTGGATGATTTGGTGAAGGCAAATAGCAACGCTTGTGGGGTGTAGACTAAGGTTTCTAGGAAGCTAATTTCTCGACTTCCGCTATCGGGTGCAAAATTGTAGAGCTCCCCTCAATAGATCAGGCGTGCACTACAAGCTGGAAGAGGCTACTAGGTTAGCCGAGTACGTGTGGCGTGCACCTGCGGCTTTTTTAGGTTACAGAACCCTTCGCTTGGGATCAAAGACGATTTGCCTTTTAAATCAGCCACAGTGACCTCAGAGAATTTTGACCCTCACAGATCAGAGATAGAAAAGATTAATATGACTTCAGTAAACTGCAGGGGCATCCAAGGAATGGTCCCAAAATTAGTATCACTTATTGAACGTTATAATCCACAGATAATATTAGGAACAGAAAGCTGGTTGAAACCAGACGTCAGTGACAATGAAATCCTAAGTTCAGATTGGAATGTTTATCATAAGGATAGGTTAGTCCCAATGATGGCGGCGTGTTTATTGCAGTAGAAAATTCGATAAAATCTAGCGAGGTTTCCACGGATTCTGAATGTGAATTCATATGGGTGAATCTGAGTACCAAGCAACGGTAAAAATGGTGTTCGGATGCTTTTATAGACCACCTGTGTCATGATCGGTAGTTATAGAGCGCTTCAGACAGAACTTGCAGAATATAATCAGTAATTTTCCTGATCATGCCATTGTAATAGGGGGTGACTTCAACTTGCCAGGTATAGACTGAGAGTGTTACACCATCAAAACTGGTGCCAGGGATTCGTGTGGCGTTCTTCTGGATATCTTGTCCGAAAATTACCTTGAGCAGATAGTCTGAGAACCAACTTTAACGTCATAGATCTCCTGGCAACAAACAGACCTGAACTTATCGAATCAGTTAACATAGAGGAAGGTATCAGTGATCATAAGGCTGTGACAGCATCTATTACGATGGGTCCTAGAAGAAATGTTAAGAAAGGTAGGAAGATATATTTGCTCAGCTAGGGTGACAGGATATAAATTTCACAATACCTCAGCAGTTAGCATCAAATATTCGGTGATGAGGACTAAGATGTGGAGAACAAACGGAAAAAAAATCAAAGGCATCATTGAATATGCCCTAGACAAGTCTGTTCCGAGTAAGGTTTTAATGGATGGGAATGATGTACCGTGGTTTAATAGCCTTGTTAGAAAACCAAAGAGCTCCTTAAACAAAGAGCACTTCAACTCAGATTCAAGAGAAGTAAAAACCTAGCTGGCAAACAAAAGCTGAACGAAGCGAAAATGAGCGTAAGGAGAGCAATGAGAGAGACGTTCTATGATTTCGATAGTAAGACCAAGAAATTTTGGTCCTATGTACAATCAGAAAGGGGGTCAAAATTATCTATTCATTCTCTCAGCAACCACTCCGGCACCGAAAAGGAAGATAACAGAGAGAAGGCCGAAATACTGAATTCGTTCTTCCGAAGTTGTTTCACAGCGGAAGATCATAACACTGCCCCTCTTTCAGTCGTCGCACGAACATCGAAATGGCAGATACTGAGATAACCGATCGCGGAATTGGAAAGCAGCTACAATCGCTTTGTAGTGAAAAGGCGCCAGGACCAGATGAGATACCTGTAAGATTCTATAAAGTTTATGTGAAAGAACTTGCACCCCTACTAGTAGTAATTTATGGTACATCGTTTGAGTAACGAAAGGTACCTAACGACTCGAAAAAAGCGCAGGTCATTCCCGTTTTTAAGAAAGGCCGTAAGACAGATCTACACCATTATAGACCTATATCGTTGACGTCAACCTGTTGTAGAATTACGGAACATGTTTTATGCTCAAGAATTATAATGTTTTTGGAAAATGAACATCTCTATAAAAATCAACATCCATTCCGCAAACAGAGATCCTGCGAAACTCAGCTCGCTCTGTTCCTCCATGAGATCCACAGCGCAGTGGACAACGGCGTTCAGGCTGATGCCGTGTTCGTTGATTTCAGTAAGGCATTTGACACCGTCCCGCTATGCCGTTTAATGAAAAAAATACGAGCTTACGGAGTATCGGAGCAGACTTGCTATTGGATTCAAGACTTTCTTGCAGATAAAACTCAACACGTCGCTCTTAACGGAACTAAATCGACAGATGTAAAGGTAATATCCGGAGTACCACGCGGAAGTGTGATAGGACCGTTGCTGTTTACAGTATATATAAATGATCCAGTAGAAAGCGTCGGATGCAGTTGTCTATACGAAAGTAACAACGCTAAAAGATAGTAAGCATTTGCAGAACGACCTCCAGAGGATTGGTAAATGGTGCAGGCTCTGGCAGTTGATCCTGAATGTATATAAATGTAACATATTCCGCATATATAGGGAAAAAAATCCACTGCTCTACAGTTACACTATTGATGACAAACAGCTGGAGACAGCGCCTGCCGTGAAATATCTAGGCCTAACTATCCAGAGTGACCTTAAGTGGAATGTCCACATAAAACAGAAAATGGGAAAAGCAAACACCAGACTCAGATTCATCGGAAGAATCTTAAGGAAATGTAACACATCCATGAAAGAAGTGCCTTATAAGGCACTTGTCCGCCCGATTCTTGAGTATTATTCATCTATCTGGGATCCCTATCAGGTAGAACTGATACATAAGGTAGAGAACATCGAACGAAGAGCGGCTCGTTTCGTCACGGGACCGTTTAGCTGGCGAGAGAGCGTAACGGAAATACTAAACAAACTCCACTGGCAGACATTACCAGAGAGGCATTGTGCGTCACATAGAGATTTTTTATTGAAATTTCGCAACAGCATTTTTCAGGAGGAGTCGAACACACATTAGTTCCCCTCCCCCTGCCCCCACCCCACCCCCCAACCACACACACACTCACACACACACATACATATCGCGTATTGACCACGAGGAGGAAATTCGAGAAATTAGAGCCAATACAGAGACTTACCGACAATCATTCTTCCCACGCACTATCCGCGAGTGGAACAGGGTTGGAGGGATCAGATAGTGGTACCGAAAGTACATTCCGCCACACACCATTAGGTGGCTTGCGGAGTGTGACGTAGATGTAGACATAGATCTGTATGTGGATGTGGGCCACCAGTGGCCAGATAGGACAGGCCCATATCCCTACCTACGGTGAGGAGACGGAGGGAAGGAAGGATGAGGTGTGGAAGGGGGTTTAAGACTGAATCCAAGTTGGTTATTTCGTGAGCACCCATCGACGAGAACGCACGTTCAACTACCGCCATTCTGCAGTCTTTTGGGACGACGATTTTCCCCAGTGTATGTGTCGCATTATGATCTACCCAATACGAGTGCCGGTCTTTTCATGACAATTTCGAAGTTAATTAGAACAGTGATGCAATTTTCCATCAGTTGTGGTAGCATGTATTGGCTTCGATTACCTAGGCTGCAGGATGATTGTCGAACAGGCGTCTGCCGTGAATACAGTGAACTCTTGACGTCAAACAGCAGTAGATACTGTCCTCAGCTGAATGCTTACAGGTAATACACATATTAAACTCTTCTCTGTCCAACACCATCATCTCGTCAGTTGAATATATGTTCCACCAAAAAGTATTTAAATAAATAAATAAATATAGTATCGTAAAACCCAGCCGATTCCCGCCAGCTTGTAAGTAAAAGGTAGAGTTTGAGTGCATCTGCCACTAGTTTCGAGAGGTATTGTGAAATTATTTTGCAGAACGATAACACAAGTTGTATGGCATCGGCTATTTTTAAGCTGTTTTGCGATTTGAGGCAGTCCTTCTGTAGCGCTATGCATATAGTTGTGCAATTACGACCGATCTGTATGATTAATTACGTAATTAGGACGATACTTACTTCAGATTCCCAAGCAAGATAAATATACTAACCCAACCTTCCTCTCCTGCATTTGGGCAGTTTCCATGTGTTGGTGCACTTGGGCTTTCCATCCAGAAGGACCAGGATTCGAGTCCCAGAAAGGACAACGTCAACTCCTCGCCAATTCCAAGCTAGGGGGTGTGCTAGGGGGTGCACTTTAGCATCCGTCCAGGCGTGCCAGGGATCGAGTCCCGGAAAGGGCATCGTCAGTTTCAATTTTCCGCCAATTCACGGATGGAGGGGTTGAGATGGGACGCCAGCACATTCCTGTGACAGTTAAATATACGCCAAAATTCGAAATTCCACCCGAAATTCGGAATTGCCGCCAAAATTCGAAATTCGCGCCAGGTTTCGTAATTCCCACCAATAAGTTAGATGGGCGAGGGGGTGGGGGAGGGTGCTTGGACCCACGTGCAGGGTGATGAGAACGCAGGACGCCATCTGTGGGTTGGGGTGGGCGTGGTCTGTGGTAATTAATTGACCAATTTAATGAATTTGCATATCAATGTGATATTAATTTGACATCAATAGTGGACTCGCGCCACCAGTACCCTACTGCTTGCGAGGCCTGGTAACATCACTAAACACGAACAACACTAGTGTATTCTGGTGGCCATTCTACAAAGCACAGAAAATTCCAACCCTAAATTATTTACGTGCAAGTCCAACGTTACGTTGATATCTGATCATGTCTTCTGGGTGGATCCTGTGGTGTCACCGCTAGACACCACACTTGCTAGGTGGTAACTTAAATCGGCCGCGGTCCTGTAGTACATGTCGGACCCGCGTGTCGCCACTGTGTAATCGCAATCCTAGCGCCACCACATGGCAGGTCACAAGACACGGACATGACCTCGCCCCAGTTGTACGGACGACATAGCTTGCGACCAGACCTACCAAGTCTTCCTCTCATTTGCCGAGAGACTGATAGAATAGCCTTCAGCTTATTCCATAGCTACTACCTAGCAAGGCGCCATTTGTATCAGTGCTTATAGCTTACTACTATTCAAGAGATGTATTCCAACAAGAGAATAAAGTTAAGTATATTATTCCAGCTACGTACTTTTCTTCTTATTCATTAATAAGTCTCATGTTCCAGTACTTCCCGCCCGTCTGCGTTAGTTTAGCGTGCACTTTCAGCCACTTCGATCTACAAGGTGTTGGCCCCGCTGTCGACACATCACATGGCGACGAGAGAAAGTGTTTTTTCTGCTTTGGACTGATTTGTTCTTTTTCCCTTTTTGTGCTCTGATTTGCTTGTGTCATGGCTTCGCCACAATCTCCAGATGTACTGTCCGAATTTTTTCGCTTGCAGAATCAGCAGACGCAGGCGTTATTGGAAGCCCTAGGACAGCTCGTCCAGGGTCAACGTGCGCTGCAAACCGATGCGGCAGCCGCCGCTTCATCGCTACCGCAGCCACACAACGCTGTCGCACCGCCATTTAGGCCCTTTGCGGCCACGTGCGAAACCTGGACTGAGTGGGCCAGCCAGTTCCAGTTTCATCTCGCAGCATACAGAATTCAAGGTAAAGAGCGGCAGCCGTTTTTGCTTTCTTGTGTCGGTGTGTCTACCTACCGTGTGATAGTGAAATTGTTTCCCCGACGCGACGTAGCAACTCTGACCTACGAGGAAATTTTGTCGGCTTTAGATGCCTATTTCAAAGAAACAGTAAATGTAGTTGCAAAACGGTATACGTTCTTTCGTACAAAACGTACGGCCGGTCAGACTAATAGGGAGTGGGTTGCAACTTTGCAAGGCCTTACTAGAGACTGCGCGTTTGCCTGTGAATGTGGCCTCCCATATTCCGATACAATGGTGCGTGATGCAATAGCACAGAACGTTTCTGATGTTCGCATACGGGAACAGATTTTGAAACTCGTAAATCCCTCCCTTCAACAAGTGATAGACATATTGGATAGGCAAGACACACTTGACTTTGCTCAGGACTCATTTGAAACTTCGCCAGCAGTGTGTCACATTAATCGGCCCGCCGGGCCCGCTGCACGGGACGCTAAGCGGCCCTCGCGCCCGTCGCAGCCTCGCTCGCAAACACGTGCGCCGCGTAAGCAAGCAACTGCAGTGAAATCATGCCCGCGGTGTGCAACTAGACATTCGCGTGAAAATTGCCCGTCACGCCAAGCTATTTGCTTTTACTGTCAAAAGAAAGGACATGTACAAAGTGTTTGCCAGAAAAAGCTTAGATCGGACAATCACAATAATTCCAGGCCCTTTGCTTTGCGCCGGAATCGAACCCAGGACAATCAGGCTCGTGGACCTTCACCCGTGGACATTCATGTAGTTCATTCCCACCCGTCCAGTGACACTTTAGCTAACAGTGACTGTGTTCGTCCCACCAAAAGTGTGCGTCGACGTCGCCGGAAATCCCGTAAAGTCGCAAGTGCTTCTGTACCTGTATCAGTTCAAATTGCACGTGACAGTCGCTCTTGTCGTCAGCAGGACAATAAACTTTTTGTGGACTTAGACTTTGCAGGCAAAGTGATACCATTCCAGCTCGATACCGGAGCTGCTGTTTCATTGCTCAATCACGACACGTACAAACAACTGGGCGCACCGCCATTGCGTGCCGCAAATGTTGAGTTAACTAGTTACTCAGGACAGCCGATCCCTGTGTTAGGACAGTGCAGCCTTCTTGCCACATACAAGGGACAAACGAAACTTGTGTCATTTTACGTTCTTCGTTCTTCTACTGCAGTGAACTTGTTTGGTTTAGATTTGTTTCAATTGTTTAATTTGTGTATAGTAAATCAGGTCCTATCAGTGAATCAGACTGTGCCTTCCGCCAGTGTTTCTAGTCTTTGTGAAGAATTTGCAGACATTTTTGCACCGGGCCTCGGTTGCGCTAAGAACTATGCTGCACATTTGGAATTGAAAGACAACGCGCAACCGAAATTTTTCAGAGCGCGCAATGTCCCCCACGCATTGCGTGATGAGGTCGCAAGAACATTGGCCGATTTAGAATCTCAAGGTGTAATTGAACGTGTGCAGGCTTCTCTCTGGGCCTCACCCTTAGTAATTTTGCCAAAACCTTCCGGAAAATTGAGACTTTGTGTGGACTTCAAGGCAACTGTGAATCCACAACTTGTGACTGCTACTTTTCCTTTGCCCCGCCCGGAAGATCTTTTTGACAAACTGTGCCCGGGAAAATATTTTTCAAAATTGGACCTAGCAGATGCGTACTTGCAGATACCTGTGGACGAAGACTCCCAGCGCGTCTTGGTGGTAAACACGCATCTTGGCTTGTATCGCTTCAAAAGACTGCCGTTCGGGTGTGCATCCGCCCCTGCATTGTTTCAGCAATATTTACAACCTATTTGTGCGTCGGTCCCTACTGCTGCGAACTATCTGGACGATATTGTGATCTCAGGACAGACAGAAGCCGAACATTTGCAAAATCTCCGAACATTATTTCAGGTATTGCGTCAGAATGGTCTTCGCTTGAGAAAGGACAAATGTGTGTTCTTTGCTCGGGACTTACCCTACCTGGGGCATGTCATAAATGCCCAAGGTATACATCCGAGTCCAGAGCACCTCCGTGCCATACAGGACTTACCTGCTCCGCAGAACTTAACACAGCTACAGAGTGTGCTGGGTAAAATTACTTATTATTCAAAGTTTGTGCGCAATGCTTCTTCCATTTCAGCTCCGCTTCATCGCTTACGCCGTAAAGGTGTTCCGTTCGTCTGGACGACGGAATGCGAACGCGCCTTTCGCCGGTTGAAATCGGCGTTACTTTCAAATACTTGCCTTACGCCATTCGATCCCCGAAAACCCCTTTTGTTGATGGTTGATGCATCGGATTTCGGGATCGGTGCTGTGCTTGCGCACAAAGATGGCTCGCATGATCGCCCTATTGCCTTTGCGTCCAAATTGCTCTCATCTGCGCAAAGAAATTATTCACAGATAGAGAAGGAAGCTTTAGCTCTCGTGTTTGGTGTTACCAAGTTCCATGACTTCTTGTATGGTCGTCACTTTACCATCATCACGGACCACAAACCGTTGACATCGCTTTTTCATCCGAACAAGCCTGTACCTCCGCGTACAGCGCAGAAATTCATTCGCTGGTCTCTTTTCCTCTCGCAGTACCGCTACGATATCTTGTATCGGTCCACTGCTAAGCACGGAAACGCTGATGCGTTGTCCCGTTTGCCTGTTGCTGAGGATAAAGCATTCGATTCTTCCGAACTTGCTTGCATGTTCATTGATTCGGAAGCCGATGACGTGGTCGCATCGTTTCCGATTGATTTTCGTCGTGTAGCTACAGCCACAGCTGCTGACCCTGTCCTTGCTACTGTTTTGCGTTTTGTTGCTACGCAATGGCCCTTGTCAAAGTCACGGATCGAGGATCCTTTGGTTCGCCGTTTTTTTGCTCACAAGGAGAGACTTTTTGTACGACGTGGTGTTTTGTTGTTGCGTTCCGATAATGATCAGTCCAGAGTCGTGGTCCCACGTTCGTTGCAGTCCTCTGTCTTAAAGCTTCTTCACCAAGGACATTGGGGTATAGTGCGTCCGAAACAACTTGCTCGTCAGCACTGTACTTGGTTCGGAATCGATGCTGCGATTACAAATATGTGCTCCTCTTGCGTGGCGTGTGCCGAACAACACTCCGCACCGCCGCGGAAATTCTTTGCATGGCCGACAGCCACTTCCCCTTGGCAACGCTTGCACATCGATTTTGCTGGTCCATTCTGGAATGCTCGATGGTTGGTTGTGGTCGATGCTTTCAGTAATTTTCCTTTTGTTGTCCGGATGTCTTCCACGACGTCTTCTGCCACAATCCAAGCCTTGTCGGCTATCTTTTGCATTGAAGGTCTTCCGCAGACTCTTGTTTCCGACAATGGCCCACAATTCATGTCCGCAGACTTTCAGTCATTCTGCAAGGCCAATGGTATTCAACATCTGACATCCGCGCCGTTTTCGCCTCAGTCCAACGGTGCCGCGGAACGATTGGTCCGGACTTTCAAGTCACAGATGTTGAAATTGAAAGAATCGCATTCTCGGGAGGACGCTTTGTTACTCTTTTTGTCATCGTATCGCTCTCAGCCCCGCGATGGTCGCTCGCCGGCTGAATTGCTCCATGGTCGATCTCATCGCACCCTGATGTCTTTGCTGCATCCGCCACATCAGGTTCCTGTGCAGCGGCAGACTCCTGCTTTTGCTCCTGGCGACGTTGTCTATTATCGCAACTATCGCGGTTCACAGCGTTGGCTCGCAGGGCGCATTCTTCGCTGCCTCGGCCGCGCGATGTATGTGGTTTTGGGGGCCTCTGGTGAGGTGCGTCGGCATCTCAATCAGCTGCGCCTCTGTCGTCGCCTGGGTTCTGCCGCTCCCCGTCTGCTTTCAGCGACGGAGCCGTCAGGTCAGCGCCTTGGGGACCCATCTACTGGCTCGCCTCATCCCCAGGTGTTGCCGACGCTGCCTTCCATTTTGCCCCATGGCGTCGCGCCGCCGCCGCAGCCGCCGCCGGCGCCGCCCGCAGTGGACGCTTCGCTGCAGCCGCCTGGCGCCTCCCTGGGTCACGCGCCGCCGCTCGCTTCCCGTGACCAGCCGTCATCCGCCATGGACCTCTTGCCCGCTCCGGACCAGATGTCGTCATCGCGCGTCGGATTCCCCGACGCAATGGAGGTCGACCCTTCGGCCCCTCCGGTGTCATTACGTGCGCATACACCGCATGTTGACGTGCACCCTGGACTAGGTTTTCAGGCGTTTCCTGGCTCCCCTCGGACAGAATGGCCGGGTGCGGGTGGCACAGCCTCGCCTGTTGTTAGGCTCCCCACCTCATCGCATACGTCAACATGGGGTCCTCCCCACGGCGGGCGGAAGCCTTATTTCACGACCGTTCGCCGATTTGCGGGGGAGGAATGTGGTGTCACCGCTAGACACCACACTTGCTAGGTGGTAACTTAAATCGGCCGCGGTCCTGTGTAATCGCAATCCTAGCGCCACCACATGGCAGGTCACAAGACACGGACATGACCTCGCCCCAGTTGTACGGACGACATAGCTTGCGACCAGACCTACCAAGTCTTCCTCTCATTTGCCGAGAGACTGATAGAATAGCCTTCAGCTTATTCCATAGCTACTACCTAGCAAGGCGCCATTTGTATCAGTGCTTATAGCTTACTACTATTCAAGAGATGTATTCCAACAAGAGAATAAAGTTAAGTATATTATTCCAGCTACGTACTTTTCTTCTTATTCATTAATAAGTCTCATGTTCCAGTACTTCCCGCCCGTCTGCGTTAGTTTAGCGTGCACTTTCAGCCACTTCGATCTACAAGGTGTTGGCCCCGCTGTCGACACATCAGATCCCTTTTTTATCAGGGAGTGTATTGCGAGATTAGAATCATATCAAGTGCAATATTATGTACTCCACGACAGATAATCCAGACAAACACGAGAAAGAGTATATCATTAGTAATAAAAGTGTGACGTTTGTATCATCGTATAAATACCCAGCCATGTTAACAGTAACATAGCGTACATGTGAAGGCGAACAGAAGGCTACGGTTTGTTGACGTAATTACAATGAAGAACAGCGAATTCTCAAAAAAATTATGTACTCTTGGGCGACCTATTCTGAGGTACTGTTGCGGTGTTTGCAGTTGTTGTCTAACATCTACCAATATACGTCGGAGGAACTTGACATGCAAAAGAAACCAAGGAACCTGTAAAGACAATTTATGGAAAAAAAGGGGATGTTGTTATTACGAGACTCTGTTGGATACAATTAGGGAACTAGTATTCGTGGTAAACTGGGAAGGAGTGCTAGCGCTTCAGTTGCATATCTGCAATAGGGATCTTGAGAATGAGATAACAGAGAAGCATGCAAAGGAGCAGCGGCAACACACTGCTGCCGCTCCACTATAAGGGGGAATGCTTGTACAAAGAGACCTTCACATTCTACTGGATGCACCTGGCGAAATATTTGACTCGGGGAATTTTAGAGTTTTGCAGTGTGAGGTTTTTATCTGTGTAAGTGGCTGAATTTCTAAGAATGTATCATCAGCTGGCGTTGAAATTACGGAACAACTGGTAAAATTGTTAAATGTGCAGTGTGTATTACAGTGCATCACCCCATGTCAACAGTGTCTTTCCCATCCCGACCATCCACTGGTATGCTGACATCACTTGGTTGAGATGGAGGGAGACTGAGTGATACTGAATATCTGCTACTTGTCAGTGTGGAGGGTGGGATTAAATGTGGAGGTCATAACCTTCAGATAGTTGTTTGGAAGCGTTCCAATGATGCAGAGCCGTCCCATTTCCGCAAGCTGCGGTGCCCTCCATATGTTTTTTTCTTTTTTTTCGAGAGTAAGATTACAACACCTCTTTTTATTTGAACTACCTGGCACGTGTTCTGAACGGTATCTTCTGGCGGTGGTCGACACCGGAACAATAATCATGTACGTGACTGCTTGTCGAAATGGAACACCGAGATGATCTGTATAGGTCATCACCTTCGGATAGCTGTTGGAAACGCTCTACAGTGCCGCAAACTCTTCCAGTTTCCATATGTTGCGATGTCTTCCACATTTTTGTGAATATGTTTTATTTCTATCCATCTGTGTGTTGTGGGAACTGCACAGTTTACACCAGGCCATGTTTAGCTTTCTGTGAGAGCCAAAGGATCGAAACATGTTATGGTAGAAAAAACAACCTGTGTGGCGGTGTAGAAAACCATAATCGTACCCTGCTAGGATGTGTTACGGCCGAAAAAACAATGAATTACACTGCTTATGAAGGACCACTACAGGAACCCTCTGTTGTGAGTGATAGTCTGCTGGATATGGTCTGTGTAAGTGGCTGAATTTCTAAGAATAGATAAATGTTATGTAGGCTGCTTATCTAATCACTTCAGTCTTATCACTAGAAAGATAAGTACTGACGAGACAACTCGTGAACGTCTACGCAGAATCTATTATATATCTTAAGTGGCGGTGGTGGAGGGGATGGTAAGGAAACGTGCTAGAGGCGTTCAGTACGAAATGCAACACACTTTTTTTTAGAAAGCATGATTGTTTAATTTAGGATTCTAATACACCGTATTATTTTGACTGTTTTGGTCACAAAACCGTACTTTTCAACATAATCTCTGTTCAATGCGATAGCATTATGCCACTGCCCGCATGGGACCACTCTACTGGTCGTCAGCGGGGTCGGTGCCTCGCTGCTTCCCCATCGTTTGCGTATTGCTTCCCATCGAGTGCATCCTTCACTAGGCCAAACAGCTGTAAGTCGCAAGGTGCTAAATCCGACTGTAGGGTGGATGAAGAAGAACAGTCAAATGAAGAGTTGTGAGAGATCTTGCATTGCCACGGAAGAGGAGGAGTTCGTTTGCATTTTTGTGGCGACGAACATCCTGAAGTCATTTCTTCAGTCTCCTGACAGTAGCACAATTAACTTCCGAATTGATCGTTGCGCCAAGAGGGAGGTCGTCAAACCGAATAACCCCTTCGGAGTCTCAGAGAACTGTCGCTGTGACTTCACTGGCTGACGGAGTGGCTTTTAACTTCTTCTTCGAAGGAGAGATAGTGTTTCGCCACTGCATAAAATGCCGTTTTGCTTTCGTCTGTGACGTCGTTCGACAAAAAATTATCACGAATAGCCTCGTAACGCGCACGCAATTAGGCACAGATGATCCTTCGTTGCTCTTCATGGTCTTGTTTTAAGAGGCGAGGAACCAGTGGGCACACACTTACGAGTACCCCAGCTGGGGGCAAGTGTGTCAGTACTACCAACAGACACGTCCAGTTGCACAGCGAGGTTTCTGACCGCGATCACCTCGAATGAGAGTGTGCGCACGTTCCAGCATTGTAGCAGTCAGCACTGGTGTGGCCAGACTGCACGCGGGAGATCGAACAGGTTTGCCTGACCTCGGTGCGATGATGACAGGCGCCTTGCCCAACGACTCACTGTGCTTTTGTTCACAGCCGGGGCACCATAGGAATTCTGCAAGCGTCTATTAATACATGCTATGCTCTGGTTTTCCTCCAAAAGAAGTTGAGTGACAGCTCTCTAGTTGGAACGAACCGCAGTTACAGACGCCATTTTGAAAGTTACGTATAGGGCTGCCACCTATTGGAACTTCAAGAAACTATAAAAGTTGAAGCGGAGGTCTTCCACGATGTCCCACATTAAGTACCGCGTCTTTTCAGTCGAAATTTGCCAAAAACAAATAGTTTTGCAATACTTATGAAGCCCTGCGTAATTTTCCTATCTACATCTACATCCATACTCCGCAAGCCACCTGACGGTGTGTGGCGGAGGGTACCCTGAGTACCTCTATCGGTTCTCCCTTCTATTCCAGTCTCGTATTGTTCGTGGAAACAAGGATTGTCGGTATGCTTCTGTGTGGGCTCTAATCTCTATGATTTTATCCTCATGGTCTCTTCGCGAGATATACGTAGGAGGGAGCAATATATTGCTTGACTCTTCGGTGAAGGTATATTCTCGAAACTAACAAAAGCCCGTACCGAGCTACTGAGCGTCTCTCCTGCAGAGTCTTCCACTGGAGTCTATCTATCATCCCCGCAACGCTTTCGCGATTACTAAATGATCCCGTAACGAAGCGCGCTGCTCTCCGTTGGATCTTCTCTATCTCTTCTATCAACCCTATCTGGTACGGATCCCACACTGCTGTGGCCGAGCGGTTCTGGCGCTCCAGTCTGGAACCGCGCGACCGCCTCGGGCATGGATGTGTGTGTTGTCCTTAGGTTAGTTAGGTTTAAGTAGTTCTAAGTTCTAGGGGACTTATGACCTCAGCAGTTGAGTCCCATAGTGCTCAGAGCCATTTGAACCTTTTGAACCCACACTGCTGAGCAGTATTCAAGCAGTGGGCGAACAAGCGTACTGTAACCTACTTCCTTTGTTTTCGGATTGCATTTCCTTAGGATTCTTCCAATGCATTTCAGTCTGGCATCTATTTGTGTAACACCAGCAGCTCTCTCACTCAGGTTTCTTCAAAAAACCACAATTATTTCGACTTTATTAGTTTCGGAGTATTCGCCAATACACCAGTGAAAAAATTTAGAAAATGTTTGAAATTATGTTTTAAATTAAGGGGGCTCGCTATGTGCTCTCATTATCAAAGACTGGATGAGTACAATCTGGGTAAATTGTGTTCCATTTTAAGAAAATATAGTTTTTCACTTATCTCACTGTTTTCTATTAATGAGTAGATTACGACACCATTTAAATTTCAGATATTGAATATGAAATTTTTGTTGCCCCTGAAAGACAGCAAGCTGCTGTTGCGATGGGTCTCAGCTTCAGCTACGGAACAGAGACATTGTCCGATAGGAAAAATCATAGGCAATGATGGATGGCACGAAACACAGCATATAGATAGTAGAGATGAAATGGTATATGTATAATGCTAAATAGTACAGATTTGACTACACTGCAAAGCAAGAAAACAGGCATAGATAACTTACATGTTTGGCACAGGCAAGACTACCAACATGTGGTTCGCTATCAGACTCTCATTAAGGAATATGCCCTCCTCTGTCATTAGTACACATTTTGCACCTGTTATTCACGCTGGCTACCAAACTGGTGAGGAATCCTTCATGGATATTGTCCCAATCCTCTCTCAAGCGCTGTTTTCAGTTCTTGAAGCGGTATTCGTTGAGAAATACGTCCGCCAAGAGCACCCCAGGCACACTGTAGGGTTTAGGTCCGGGGAGTACACAGTCCATTCCATACATTAAATATCTTCGCCTTGCAGTGTGTCCGACACGTCAGCGGTCCTGCATGGGCGAGAATTGTCATCCATAAACGGAAAGTCGAGATCTACCGCACTCCTAAGCAGAGGTATATGATACACAATAATCTGCCTGCAATACTGCTGTGTTGTAACGTTAGCTGGCGCAAAGACGAACAGCGGTGTTAGGCCATTACGCGTAATGCCTGCCAAGACCATAACGCCTAGACCATACAGATGGCATTCATTAACATTATATGGTGTGTAACGTAGTCCCCTCTCTCTCCAAACTAACTGGTGACCAGGATCACTTCCCACAATTATCATCGGAGAACAGCATTCTGGACCACTGTTGCTGACCCAGCCAACATGCTCCGTACGTCAACGAACTCTTTGTCAGCGCTGGCGTGTTTGAAGTGGGACGCGTTTAACAGGTCTCTGAGCATACAAACCAGCCTGATGTAATCACCATGAAGTGGTTCTCTCATAGATCTGTCAGCGGTCTGCCTGAGAGTGAGATGTGTGTTCTTTTTCGTCATTAGGCCTATCTATCCATACTCCTGCAGTGTGGTGGTATGTCTGTGGCCTCTGGCATGCTTTCATACAGCAGGTCCACCTCCAGCGGCCTTTTTTTCAATTAAGAGTTGACACTTTTGGTTACACTCGTTATTGTGACACAGTAGTGGCACTTTGACCGGCTTCAAGCCGTCCAAATGCTCGTCCACGATCGTAAGCAGTCAAATGATGTCTTAAGTTGTTGCATCGCAGGGAATACCACTCTAATCGGTTCCGTGACAACCTTCGTCAAAAGCCGTACTGCGTTAACAATCGAATGCATACAGAGCGTTCGTGCAACGGCTTCTCTCCAGATAACATGTCCCACCCACTACATTTCCGTTTACTATCGTCAGTCGGGTGTTCTGTGGCAATTCTCACTTGTTCCATAGCAGTAAGCAGTTGTTCCATAGCAAGTGCCAGTTGTTCCTTAACAAATGTCAAGCAGTGTAGGTTACGTTAGGCAAGAGTCGCCTTTAGAGTTCGGCTACAAGAATTTAATTGCAAGCACTTCAAGCACGGTATATTTTCCTGCAGGGCTTTCTACGCAAAGGTGAAGGTTGGTTTGTATATCTTAATTCAAGATGGACATTCATTTCTGAAAATTACTGTGTAGTGCATGACAGAGATCATTTCTCATTGTACCACACATTGAGCATCCTTCCAGTTCCATTGTGTATGGTGTGTGGGAAGATTCACTGTTTAAATGCTACTGTGCGGGCCGCAGTTAATCTAACCATGTCGTTACGGATGCTGCGGGCGCAATACCTAGGGGGCTGAAGAGTATCTCCATATTCTCCACTTAATACCGGGTCTTGAAAAACGTAAGAATGCTTTTGTGGGAAAATTGGTGCCTATCTCCACCATCTGCCAATGCAGGCCTCTAGGCAACCATAACGCTCTGCCATGAGTGAAATTAAACTGTGAAGCTCTCGTGTCGAATGAACTATCCCGCGACGAAATACACCGGTCTTTGTAGATCTCTTGTCTCTTCTATCAGACCTCCCTGGCATGGATCGAAGACTGACGATCAATAATACTCGTAGAATCGATAGAACCAGTGCTCTGAAGCCACATCTTTAGTGGATGAATTACGTTTACTTAAGATACTTCCAAGGAATTTTAGTCTAGCATCTGCTTTTTCTACTAATTGTCTTATGTGATCATTCACTTAAGGTTGATCTGGATACTTACTCCTAGATATTTTACAGTAGATATTGTTTCCAGCAATTTGTCATCAGTAATGTGCTTGTACAGAAGTGAATTTATTTTGCTATATATGCGGAATATGTTACATTTATTTAACTGCCAGAGCCTGCACCCATTCATCAATCCTCTGCAGGTCGTTCTGCAAATCGATACCGTCTTCTGGCGTTGCTGCTTTATTACGGACAATCGCACCATCTGGAAACAGTCTTAAAGTGGAAGGTGTTGATTTCTGTCTACAGTGAAGTCTTCAGGCCAGTAACACATCTGGTCCGATACTCGATAAGCTCGGTTTTCTATCACTAGACCGCAGCGCGGATCCGTGCCAAATGCCTGTCTGAAATCGAGGAACACAGCATCGACCCGAACCTCGTTGTGTACCGCGCTAAGGACCTCATGAAGGTACAGAACAAGCTGAGTTTCCCAAGATGTCTGTTTGCGGAAGCCATGTCGATTTTTATAGACATTTTCGCTCTCCGAAAACGTCATAATTCTTAAGCATAAAAAAATGTCCCATAATTCTACAACTGGCTGACGTCAACGATGTAGACCCACAATTACGTGCATCTGCCAACGAACCTTCTTCAATACGGGAATAACTTGCGTTTTTTTCCATTCGCTTGGTACCCTTTGCTGCTGCAGTGATAGACTATAAAATGTTGCTATAAGGGGAAAAAACTCTTTCTCGTAACCTTTGTGGGATCGCAGAGATATCTCAGATGGTACTGATGCCTTTCCACTACTAAGCGATGACAGTGCTTTTCTATTTCGCGACTGGTTATCTGAATACGTACCATTTCGACGTTCGTGTGAGGATTCAAATGAGGCATCATGTTACGATCATCCGCGGGAAACAATTTTGGAAGGTAGAATTCAGTATTTCGACTTTCTCTCTGTTATGTTACGTTTCGGTACCAGTGTGGGGTCCAGAGGAATGACCAGGTAATGGATAGAGGATTTCGACCTGCTTACTGATTTTACGTAAAAGAGTTTTTACTCAGATCTGTTGACAATGGTTTTCTTTCAAAGTCATTGAACGCTTATTTCATTACTCTCATTAAGCTCATATTGACTTCTCTTGAATATGTGATGAAGCTCTCTTTGTTTTCATAGAAACACGGCTATTAAACCACGATAGGTCCCCGTCTCTTAAGACGTTCCGCGGAACTTTCTTGTGCAAGGCATACTATACTATGCTTTTGAATGTTTTCCATTTGTGCTCCACATCTCCGCCTTCAACACTGAATATTTGATGCTGACTACTCAGATACTATACAGTTTGTATCCTGGCAAAAGTATTTGCCTACGTGCCTTGAAAACCCATATTTGCTATCACAGCCCTATGAACATTGAAGCCTCTCTCTACGTTAAATGATTCGATATGTTCAGGCCTGTAGCTAGCAAGTATAAGACGTCACCTTCACGAGTTGGTTCTCTAACTATCTACTCAAACTAATTTTCCTTGGTACCAGTTTTGATAGCATGACTCTCCCAATATATACCTAGCAAGTTGAATTCACCCCCTTATTACAACGGCATGGACAGGAAAATTGTTAACTATATTCTGCAAATTCTTTTGAATTGCTGTACCTCTACAGCTCCTGACCCAGGCTGTCTGTAAAAGCATCCGATTACCATTTTTGACCGTGCTTAGATGCTTAACTTTACCCAGATTAATTCATCTTCGGAATCCGTGATAAACTCGCTAGATGTTATCGAGTTCTTTAATACAATAAATACACCACCACCTCTGGCGACTAACCTACCTTTACGATAAATATTCCAGTCTGAATTTAAAATTTCCAGTTTGAAAAATTATCCAGATATGATTGAAATTTTATTTATATGTTTGTTCATTCATGCTTCATAGCTACAACCAGTTATCTGGAAAACTAACGTACGCCATGCAGTTCATTCTTTTGTGTAAAATACAAAGTGCAAAGAATAATTCATTATACCTGTAATCGGAAACATTACGAAAAAATTCTAGTACTACAATAGTACTACAAAAATCTAACTATGCTAGATAGAAACGAAAACATAAAAATCTTTGTACCACAACGAAAAACCTGACCTAATATTTGTATAACTATTTTAGACGAATCTTCATTATACACAACTATATCTTCTGCAAAAAGACAGGTTACTATTATTATTGTCAGTAGGTCATTAACATGCAGCATCAAAAGCAAGGATCCCAAAACCCGGAGCACGCCTGAATTTACCCCTATATAGTCTATGACTCTCCATCCAAGACAAGAAGCTGCACTCTCCCTACAAATAAATCCTCGGCAGAGTCATAAATTTCATTCGATATGTAATATGATCGTATTTTCGTTAACAAGCCTTGACGTGGTACTGAAGCAAAGGGTTTTCGCAAGACGACAGGTACTGCACCTGCTTGATTTCCTTGATCCACGGCTTGGAAGATGACACGAGACAGAAGTGAGATTTGGGTTTCGCATAACCGACGTTTGAGGAATCCGTGATGGCTGGTACTCTAATCGAGCTAACTCATTACGCTTGAGCTCACAATATTCTTTTCAGATTCCACAAGTGGTTCAAATGGCTCTGAGCACTATGGGATTTAACATCTGAGGTTCAAAATGGTTCAAATGGCTCTGAGCACTATGGGACTCAACTGCTGTGGTCATAAGTCCCCTAGAACTTAGAACTACTTAAACCTAACTAACCTAAGGACATCACACACAACCATGCCCGAGGCAGGATTCGAACCTGCGACCATAGCGGTCGTGCGGTTCCAGACTGTAGCGCCTTTAACCGCTCGGCCACTCCGGCCGGCAACATCTGAGGCCATCAGTCCCCTAGAACTTAGAACTACTTAAACCTAACTAACCTAAGGGCATCACACACATCCATGCCCGAGGCAGGATTCGAACCTGCGACCGTAGCGGTCGCGCGGTTCCAGACTGAAGCGCCTAGAACCGCTCGGCCACACCGGCCGGCACTCCACAACAGGTGACTGTCAGTGCAAACGGCTTTTCCCACTGTTCTTGTGGAAGAGTGTAACCTGTGCTTCCTTACAAGTACTATGTACAGTTTTTTGTTCGAGGGATCTACATATTGTGATTAAGGGAAGGGTTAACTCAGTTGCAAAATCTATATAGAATCTGAGAAGTATTTTGTCGCTAGCCAAAAATGACACATGTCGTGTGGAAAACGGAAGTAGTTATAGGATTCATTGATATGTATAGATTGTTTTACTGTTGCATTCATTATCACTTGAAACACGTCGCAAACGAAAATGTTAAATCGGCCGCTGAGGTACACACAACGCGCTCTGGACGGAACGTTCCAGTACGGTTTATCGGTTGTCAACGCCGTCCAAGTCTTTATCATTTTATTTCCACCTTCTCTGTAAGTAACGTGTGTAGGCACGCTTTTGTAGCGCTTTACTTATCTGTGGAATTCCGAGGTTTCCCCGTCTCCGGGTGCCGACAAGAGCGACATCATAAGAGGTGAGCTCTCTCGTTATCTTTTTACTTCTATTTCTGTGGCTGCCACTCACTGCTGAAGATACCAAGTGTCCCTAAGAGCTCAGCTCACTCGATAATCTCGGTAAACGTCGTGGGTCACACTTTGGTCTTCCTTTCCACAGGAACAGTGTCATAGCGTGACAAGTCTTACGAAATCCCTTTTTAACAACGCTCAGTCTCTCTCTACAGTTTTATCCTTCCTTTCAGTAAAATCTCGTCAGCAGTAGTCCGATCTTATTGCCACATAACCAAGTGTAGACTTTTGTTGAAGTATATGCAATATTCGTATGAGCTAGCGAGATTTTTTACGGTTTTACACGCACATTCGACATATTTTCCGTACAAATAAATTATACTTTTCCAGGTCTACTATGCTTGGGATCAATCCCGTCCATTACTATTTTGACAAAATTTCACTTCTTGTTAGCTGCAGTCGAAGTGTACGTCGCGTAATTGGAACGAAAAATCATGAAAGAACCTGTGGGTTAGGGAAACAAATTATATACTTTTCTGCATTCTACGTTAAAGCATGTCTAGAATTTGTTGAAGAATTATGGACCAGAGATATAAACAGCATGCTGACTTGTTTTTTGGGCCATCGTATCCCTAATAAGCTTGGCGTCGACGGAGAGTTATGCAGTAATGTTCTTTTTTTCTGATTCAGTAATGCACGGACATGACTATTTGCCTCAAATGTGTATTAAAATAGTAAGATATCTATGCTGTTTTGCTCTGTTGCTTATCCCACAGGCAATTCCACGAGGATTTTTCATGGTGGGGAACGTTTCAAGATTTATGATTCACATATACAGGGAGTTACAAAAAGGTACGGCCAAACTTTCAGGAAACATTCCTCACACACAAATAAAGAAAAGATGTTATGTGGGCATGTGTCCGGAAACGCATAATTTCCATGTTAGAGCTCATTTTAGTTTCGTCAGTATGTACTGTACTTCCTCGATTCACCGCCAGTTGGCCCAATTGAAGGAAGGTAATGCTGACTTCGGTGCTTGTGTTGACATGCGACTCATTGCTCTACAGTACTAGCATCAAGCACATCAGTACGTAGCATCAACAGGTTAGTGTTCATCACGAACGTGGTTTTGCAGTCAGTGCAATGTTTACAAATGCGGAGTTGGCAGATGCCCATTTGATGTATGGATTAGTACGGGGCAATAGCCGTGGCGCGGTACGTTTGTATCGAGACAGATTTCCAGAACGAAGGTGTCCAGACAGGAAGACGTTCGAAGCAATTGATCGGCGTCTTAGGGAGCACGGAACATTCCAGCCTATAACTCGCGACTAGGGAAGACCTAGAATGACGAGGACACCTGCAATAGACGAGGCAATTCTTCGTGCAGTTGACGATAACCCTAATGTCAGCGTCAGAGAAGTTGCTGCTGTACAAGGTAACGTTGACCACGTCACTGTATGAAGAGTGCTACGGGAGAACCAGTTGTTTCCGTACCATGTACGGCCGGCCGCGGTGGCCGTGCGGTTCTAGGCGCTACACTCTGGAACCGCGAGACCGCTACCGTCGCAGGTTCGAATCCTGCCTCGGGCATGGATGTGTGTGATATCCTTAGGTTAGGTTTAAGTAGTTCTAAGTTCTAGGGGATTGGTGACCTCAGAAGTTGAGTCCCATAGTGCTCAGAGCCATTTCTGAACGTACCATGTACGGCGTGTGCAGGCACTATCAGCAGCTGATTGGCCTCCACGGGTACACTTCTGCGAATGGTTCATCCAACAATGTGTCAATCCTCAATTCAGTGCAAATGTTCTCTTTACGCATGAGGCTTCATTCCAACATGATCAAATTGTAAATTTTCACAATCAACATGTGTGGGCTGACGAAATCCGCACGCAATTGTGCAATCATGTCATCAACGCAGATTTTCTGTGAACGTTTGGGCAGGCATTGTTGGTGATGTCTTGAAATGGTTGAAATGGTTCTGAGCACTATGGGACTTAACAGCTATGGTCATCAGTCCCCTAGAACTTAGAACTACTTAAACCTAACTAACCTAAGGACATCACACAACATGTCTTGATTGGGCTCCATGTTCTTCCACCTACGCTCAATGGAGCACGTTATCATGATTTCATAGGGGAGACTCTACCTGCGCTGCCAGAACATGTGCCTTTACAAGTACGACACAACATGTGGTTCATGCACGATGGAGCTCCTGCACATTTCAGTCGAAGTGTTCGTACGCTTCTCAACAACAGATTCGGTGACCGATGGATTGGTAGAGGCGGACCAATTCCATGGCCTCCACGCTCTCCTGACCTCTTGATTTTCATTTATGGGGGCATTTGAAAGCTCTTGTCTACGCAACCCCGGTACCAAATGTAGAGACTCTTCGTGCTCGTATTGTGGACGGCTGTGATACAATACGCCATTCTCCAGGGCTGCATCAGCGCATCAGGGATTCCATGCGACGGAGGGTGGATGCATGTATCCTCGCGAACGGCGGACATTTTGAACATTTCCTGTAACAATGTGTTTGAAGTCACGCTGGTACGTTCTGTTGCTGTGTGTTTCCATTCCATGATTAATGTGATTTGAAGAGAAGATGCTACAAATCCAACACAGCAGATATACCTCAAAAAGCTTGTATGGTCACACGCTGACCCTTTACATATTGACATTAAGCCAATATACGTTATTTGTATCGAATGAAAAGGGTTGTCCGTCTACTATTATAATAATATAGTTTTTAATTTATTTATGTTTGCTGCAGTAGCCATCATAATTATTAGAGTAATAATCAATTATTGTTATAGGAGCATATTTTTGCGCTATACTATGGCTTAATAAACTGAAGGTAAGCGACATTTCTTCCGAATTTTTTTTCGTGAAAGGTGCTCTTGTTTCCTGATTGTGGTTGATCGCTGGCAGTAACTTTACAAAAAGAAATTCTGTAGTACCAGGGTAAAAGGATGTGTCAGTTTTGATCTTATGGATACAAGTTTCATAACCTCATTTGCGGAAAGCTGGTTTGCCTCACTGTAACGCCGGCCCGTGTGGCCGAGCGGTTCTAGGCGCTCCAATCTGGAACCGCGCGACCGCTACGGTCGCAGATTCGAATCCTGCCTCGGGCATGGATGTGTGTGATGTCCTTAGGTTGGTTAGGTTTAAGTAGTTCTAAGTTCTAGGGGACTGGTGACCTCAGAAGTTAAGTCCCATAGTGCTCAGAGCCATTTGAACCATTTGAACCTCAGTGTAACGTACACAGAAGAGTCAAAACATTTTTGGCGCCTGCTGAAAATCGTGTGGGTCAATCTTTGGAAGACAATACTCGTACAGCAGCGATTCTCTGTGACAAGGATTTGGAAAGTCCTTGCTAGTTTTCTGGAGGTACGTGGCACCACATGTCTCCGTCCAGACGGTTCAAATGGCTCTGAGCTCTGTGGCACTTAACATATGAGGTCATCAGTCCCCTAGAACTTAGAACTACTTAAACCTGACTAACCTAAGGACATCACAGGCATCTATGTCCGAGGCAATATTCGAACCTGCGACCGTAGCGGTCGCGCGGTTTCAGACTGAAGAGCATATAACCGCTCGGCCACAGTGACCGGCTGGCTCGGTTCAGGTCACGCAATTACCGTAAATTACAGTTCGGCGGCTTGCGAGAGTGGAGCTGGTTTCCAGTACCGTACCAGATCTGTTCCATCGTGTTCAGATCGGACGAATTTGGTGGTCACGACATCCACGTGAGTTTACTTTTAGTCTCGTCAAACCAGTGTAGGTTGAATCTGTCCTGATGACACTGCCAATTATCCTGCTGGAAGATTCCATCGTTGGTGAGCAAGACATCAAACATGAAGTGGTCCTCAGTAATACTCGTAGTCCACAGCTGTCATCCTACCTTCTAATACTACGACAGGCCCATGAAATCCGTGGTGAATGTACAATACTTGTCCCACCGGCCTGTGTGGATATTTTGAGCAGTCGTTCATCTAGATGACGGCGTATCCTATCATGATCAACGACCTGGTATAGGAAGACAGTTGGCCACGCTGCCAGGCGTGACGTTTCCACTGATCCGTCATCTGTCGTCGATGATGCCACGTCCACTACATTCGTAAATGACGACGTCCTTGGATAAACGTTGGGAACGTGTAGGGGTCGTCTACTGTAGAAGCTCATGTTCAGCTATGTGTGTTGAATGGCGCGCTCTGAAACACTTGCGCCTGCAGCAGCGTAGTCCCTGTCGTCAGATCTGCCGCAGATATCCTCCTATTCTGTATTAAAAAGCGGGGAAAGATTCAGATCTGCACGAAGTGTGCTGAGGCGTGCGCGTCACACCTGTTGTCGCTTGCTGGTTTCAAGGCTCTTAAGCCACTTTGCAGTAGTTAAATAGCAGACCGTCTTCACCTTTTCCAAGATGCTCCTTCCCAAGCGGTGGGCGATTACAGACTGCTCTTTGTCAAAGTCGTTTAGGTCAGAGGATTTCTCCATTTTATGTACGTATCGTCTGTGCTTCGTTTGTATATTACTTTCATTACCAACTCACGCGCCCACACCACCACCTGGTAGAGCTCCATCTCGCGGTGGGTAGCGGCCATAGTGTTTTTGCCCACCAATGTGTACTGTTCCACACCCGGAAACACAACATCCTCCTATCTATCATTACTCTTATGAGGCCGACTCTTTTCAGCACCTAGTGGTGCATTTAATTGCATTTTAGATATTTATATACGTACATCCATAGTTGTCTGGAAAATTACGAGGGAAAGACGAAAGGTCTGGTTCTGGAATAGATGAGGTGTTTTTTTTTTGTTTTAATTAATTGACTGTGTTACAACGTATAGCTCATTCTTATATAAACTAGACAGGTATTCGCAGAGCATTACTGTTACTCTCTTATGTATTTGTTAGTTTGTTTACACACACACTCTCTCTCTCTCCAACACACACACACACACACACACACACACACACACACACATAATGCAGACTACTTATTTGCAGATATGCCAATACAATATAATCATTGTAGTTTCCTATATTGAAGAACACTTCTGTACAGTCCAATGTCTTTGATGTCTGTGAATGTCTGTGACACCTACATCAACAGAAAACTGTGCATCGCGTTGAAAACTCTGTGATCCTGTACCGCCAACAAAGACGTCACGTAGTTTAGCAACGAATGACGAAGCGTCACGAGTTCTCGTAGAATGATTGTAGTGCTTCCAGGCAGTGCTGCGTTCCCATAAAAGAGCCGAGTTGCGAGCTCTTCTTCCCCACAAGGGCGGAAAGATGCTCCTTCGACGTAGCAGCCAGTAAGATGTTTACGGTTTCGTTCGTGGCTGAATCAGAGTCTGGCTGTTAGAGAGGTGAGGTGCCTTGACGTCGAATGTGTGCGAGATTTTGTGGAATAGGGGATCAACTGGTCGATTACTGCTTACTTCTAGCCTCTGTATCTTGTTCTTTGCTCCCTCTCTCGTTGACAGTGTTCTATGACGTACAGTCTTAGACAATAAAACTGACCGCCGGCCGGCCGCCACAGAGACTAAGTCCGAGTCATTCACTTAAGGTGGCCAATAAAACTGACCGCCCCTGACAACTCTAAGTCCGGCAATCTGCACAATCTGGCAACACTGTAAGATGCGGAAGTGTCAGGAGGAAGTGTTATCTACTTTCGAGACGTTGTTGGACGATGTGAGCCCGTGGTCTAGTGGCAAGCGTCGTGCGTTCTAAACTTATAGTCGCCTGTTCGCGTCCAACTGTATTTTTTTTTTTTTTTACCACAGTCGGTCTAAAGTTATGAGTCTGACTGAACATCGAAGATAATTCGCTTAACATTCTACCCACCAGCAATAACAAGTATTCCAGAAACAATTCCGCAGGACAGCTCGTGGCTGCGCCGCGATCATAATAGCTTACGCTCGAGAGTTTCCTCGCGCTGCAGCGGCTACCGGCCACCGGCCAGACGCCACCCGCCGCCTGAAATCCGGTGCCGCCCAGGTGAACGCGTCGCGACGCTATCAGCGTGTGTCTCAACTGTCATTTTCGAATTTGAAGTTCTAGTTATTATCTGGCAGTTAAGGAATGGATTTTGCAAACTTGAAAATCATGAACTACAGTTAAGCATTGTAAAATTGAGTCGCAAGTGGAAATAGGTGTAACATTTGCAACACAACGTTTACTTTTGGTATAACAGAGGGGTGAATGCAGAGGAGGCAGCTAGAAAGATTTGAATTGTGTGTGGAGCGAGTGCTTTTGGGAAAAATACGCCAGAAAAAGATAATCTTGTTTCAACAAAGATCGTTTTCCACATTAAGGAAGTCTCGACTACTGATATATGTGATAGATTACCATTTTACCATCATGCAACATTTGCATTCAACAGGCAAAGTTCAGAAGTCTGGTGTAGGAGTACTGCATGCTCTAATTCGAAACAACAAAAATCAACGGAGTGACTATTATTGAACGTCATCAGGTCGCTCACTGAGCATTCGTATGCAGTACTGTTCTGGTGACGTGTTATGATGCCTTTATCGTTAACTTCCTAAAAAGAAATGAAAGGCTGAGCCCCTCCAAAAGACATAAACTCGAGGAAAGAGTAGTGTGAACATAATATTTTACATCTGATAGCTCCAAAAGTGTGTTTTGGGCTACCAATTCTGCCCCAAGGGCTGTGTGCAACACAGCTGGAATTTGTTGCCAACAACTGAGACACCTTTCGGTCGCAGCGTAAGAAAATCGAGCAACATCACATGTGCTACTGCATGATAACGCACTTCTTGATTTGAGAAACAAAACTATCCAGGAGATTGAAATTAAAGACGTCTCTTAGGCACTTGTATTGATAGAGAAGTCCTCTCTCAAGCACTTGTCCCTCTCGTCATATATTCGTAAAGTTTTATCTTTCCCGCTCTTGATCGATCAACCGTCAACGCAATTCATTTCTAGACGAAAATACTCTTAAAACTTCTCTGGTATAATGATATCGTGGGAACCAGTAGGTTTCTACTGGCGTAGAATTTGTAAACAACTTTAGCATTGTCAGATCGTTTTAGATATCGTGAAAGAAAATTCTTTTGCTGATTAATTTCTCTTTGATGATTACTGTTGCGTTTAATAAACTAATGGAAAATCCAATTAAAATATTCACTCTACTAATACAAATTAAATTCGGCTTACTACAGAAACATCACGACGGCAGACTATCTTAATAAAGCATTAAGTATCTGTAAGACGATTGAGCCTATTTTAACACGAATTAGTAGGACATTACCGACTTTTGACTTCGAAAAGATCTGTATTTACTTCATTTCCTGTATCATTCGCAATTATTATGAAAATGTGGCATTTCACAGATAAAATTATGTATTCACAACAACAAAAAATATGTCGTCATTATGAATTTGGCAGTACCGTAAGGTTTTCGCTCTGACACTAAGGGTTACTGAAAGTAGCAAGGCGCATTTTGCTCGAGCGTTGTCTTACGATTCCCTTATTGCGTTTGTATCTGCCTGCTTGTAGCTCTGCTACAAAAGAATTAAAAATCTGGCTTTCAGCGAGTCTCGAAAGGCGAACGAAAGCAGCTTGCATCTGGTAGCCAAACATGTTTCTTGGGAACAGGCTACTTCCCAAAGTGGGAAGACATTCTTTTGTGGTTGAATTGTTGGCAAATGTCAGTCAGACGTGTGCCGTTGGTCTAAGCGTTTCGGTGTGTTGAATTTGTACCAATGATTTTTCTACAGGTTTTTTCTGTCCCAAACAGAGAGTTGAAGTCTCCCATTAGTATTTTCACGTCATCTTGGTGAATTTTGCTCATAGTATTTTCGAGTGTATATCTTTTATAGGGGCTCTGAATGAGCATAGTCATAAGTCGATTGTTGATGGATGGCCGGCCGCGGTGGTCTCGCGGTTCTAGGCGCGCAGTCCGGAACCGTGCAACTGCTACGGTCGCAGGTTCGAATCCTGCCTCGGGCATGGCTGTGTGTGATGTCCTTAGGTTAGTTAGGTTTAAGTAGTTCTAAGTTCTAGGGGACTGATGACCACAGCAGTTGAGTCCCATAGTGCTCAGAGCCATTTGAACCATTTTTTTTTGTTGATGGATGCGATTTCTTTGACAGAGTTGATGATAGATCTGTGTTCGAGAAATGCAGTGCCGAAGATTGGTACGCCTTTCGCTACCTTTTGTTGTATTTTGCTCTTGAAGATGGCATGGTTTCCGTAATGCAAGTTTTAATTGTCAATTAATCGTGGTTCTTGAAGAGCAAGGACGAGAATTTTTTGGCGGACGATTTCTTTCGTGAGATTATTGAGGTTTCTTGTTTGCATCAATGTATCGATATTTAGTTTTTAAATGAATGTTTTCTGTTTGTAGAGAAATTTACCAGAGATCGATATTCTCTGCCGTGCTAACCTGGACTCCACAGAGTGCGAAAATCCAACTGCCGCCTATCGGTGGCCAAGTTGTGTACCACCTGGGGTAAAGTTACCTTTGCTTGCATAGTTCATGTTTTCTTGTGTTTCATTGGTTTGGCCTGGGTGATACCAGGACCGGACAGGACCAGAGGGTGTTGAAGCCTTTGGAAGCAAATATTTTCAGCCAAGCTCATTGAGCCAACAGACGGTGACCAGAGTAGCGGTGATTTTCACTCAGATGTGTCTGGATTTTGGGTTCAACGGATTGAGTAGCCGTTCAGGATTGTGTTAGTATTTGGTTAACCCCAAGTATTTGATTTCCTCGGTACCACCCACATGGGGGAGGGTTTCCCCTATTGGCCACACGGGATTTATTATTACGTCATCAGAAAATCTGATATGGAGTATCTTCCCTCCACTGAAATAGATGTGTATTGTTCGATTCAATATTTCCATCAGATAAATATGGGTTATAATTACGTTACATTGCTGCTAGTCGACATATTTCTCACGTTTTCTTAGACAGTTGCTAGCTGTTACTCCATCATAGGAATTTATGTGCGCAGCATTGTTGCAATACAGACGTTCAAATTATCAGATTTCTGTAATTTCATTTCGATACAAGATCGTCCTAATGGGATTCAGCCAGTCAGTCTTAATGTGGATATCCGACTACGACTCTCATCATATGATAGACTGGGTGAACCACATTCTTAATCGGACTGTTGAATTCAGATCACTTATCTATGACAGGGAATGAATTCTTAAACTCTGTGGAAAATACACTCCTGGAAATTGAAATAAGAACACCGTGAATTCATTGTCCCAGGAAGGGGAAACTTTATTGACACATTCATGGGGTCAGATACATCACATGATCACACTGACAGAACCACAGGCACATAGACACAGGCAACAGAGCATACACAATGTCGGCACTAGTACAGTGTATATCCACCTTTCGCAGCAATGCAGGCTGCTATTCTCCCATGGAGACGATCGTAGAGATGCTGGATGTAGTCCTGTGGAACGGCTTGCCATGCCATTTCCACCTGGCGCCTCAGTTGGACCAGCGTTCGTGCCGGACGTGCAGACCGCGTGAGACGACGCTTCATCCAGTCCCAAACATGCTCAATGGGGGACAGATCCGGAGATCTTGCTGGCCAGGGTAGTTGACTTACACCTTCTAGAGCACGTTGGGTGGCACGGGATACATGCGGACGTGCATTGTCCTGTTGGAACAGCAAGTTCCCTTGCCGGTCTAGGAATGGTAAAACAATGGGTTCGATGACGGTTTGGATGTACCGTGCACTATTCAGTGTCCCCTCGACGATCACCAGTGGTGTACGGCCAGTGTAGGAGATCGCTCCCCACACCATGATGCCGGGTGTTGGCCCTGTGTGCCTCGGTCGTGTGCAGTCCTGATTGTGGCGCTCACCTGCACGGCGCCAAACACGCATACGACCATCATTGGCACCAAGGCAGAAGCGACTCTCATAGCTGAAGACGACACGTCTCCATTCGTCCCTCCATTCACGCCTGTCGCGACACCACTGGAGGCGGGCTGCACGATGTTGGGGCGTGAGCGGAAGACGGCCTAACGGTGTGCGGGACCGTATCCCAGCTTCATGGAGACGGTTGCGAATGGTCCTCGCCGATACCCCAGGAGCAACAGTGTCCCTAATTTGCTGGTAAGTGGCGGTGCGGTCCCCTACGGCACTGCGTAGGATCCTACGGTCTTGGCGTGCATCAGTGCGTCGCTGCGGTCCGGTCCCAGGTCGACGGGCACGTGCACCTTCCGCCGACCACTGGCGACAACATCGATGTACTGTGGAGACCTCACGCCCCACGTGTTGAGCAATTCGGCGGTACGTCCACCCGGCCTCCCGCATGCCCACTATACGCCCTCGCTCAAAGTCCGTCAACTGCACATACGGTTCACGTCCACGCTGTCGCGGCATGCTACCAGTGTTAAAGACTGCGATGGAGCTCCGTATGCCACGGCAAACTGGCTGACACTGACGGCGGCGGTGCACAAATGCTGCGCAGCTAGCGCCATTCGACGGCCAACACCGCGGTTCCTGGTGTGTCCGCTGTGCCGTGCGTGTGATCATTGCTTGTACAGCCCTCTCGCAGTGTCCGGAGCAAGTATGGTGTGTCTGACACACCGGTGTCAATGTGTTCTTTTTTCCATTTCCAGGAGTGTAATAATCCAATGTGCTTATTACAAATACGTTATTTAAATACAAATATATGAACTAACGAGATAACAGTTTATTTACAGGAGCAGAGACCCATCCATCATAGCAGGGCAGTGCGAGATTGGTTTCAGGGCCAAGAGAGAATAAAGCTGTTGCCGTTTGTTCCACGATCACCGAACATCAACCAGATAGAGAATATGTGGGCAGAGGTAACAAGGTCATTGCCATGTGTCCCTACAAATGCAAGCGACCTTTGGACGAATATAGAAAACGTATGGTGGGAAGTAAACCATCACGCTACACTGTCGACGACTTAATGAAATCAATTTCCCTACGCCCTCGAGAAATCTTACGTAATGATCGTGGGTGGGTTGGTTACTAAAAGTATACTCGTCCACAAAGCCCATGTGGACAATTATCTGATAATCGGTCAAGCTTTGCTTTGTCGCAGCTCTTTAGCATACAACAAGTCCATTTACTTTCAGTCCCCTCCCTACAATTCTTGCAATGCAAGGTAGTTGAAAAATCTCATCCACTCGATGCCAACTGAGGAACTGACTGGTGCATGTGTTGTTCAACACACGGTAGTTGTCACCCTCACTGGAATCAATGACTGTTTGCGTGTGTGTGTGTGTGTGTGTGTGTGTGTGTGTGTGTGTGTGTGTGTGTGTGTGTTTTCGTGTTTTCGCACAATCTGAATCAATAGTATTAACATTAGAGAGACAACCAACAATAAATAGTGCATCAAATATGACTAAAGTCAAATACCGATAACTGAAGCTTTACAACCCGACTGGAAATGTTACCCGTCCGCAAAGAATAACAGTTATTCGTGGCTTCTGGGACAGTTTGTGTTTTACATCATAACAAACAAAACTTAGTAGAGTACATGTTCTATATTGCAGTAGAACATTTTAAGCTGAAGAAGAATAACAAATATAAGGAATGGTTTTAAATTTTATCTCTATTGCTTTATGTGGGCTACAAAGAGGTGGGCAGTTTTATTCATTAGAAGAGGAATACAGTTCTTTCACTTTTTTTATTCCTGGAATATTCTTTTACGTTGGATCTAAAATCAGAAATGTTCTAATTTGGCAAAACCCCACCGGCTCCAAAATTTCTTTTATTTGTTGAAAAATATATGGCTTCCTTACAGACCTCATCTGCATCCAGTGCATAATAAATTAAAATGTGAATACATTTCTGCATGAATGTTTGTTATGTATTTTTCCGTCACCCTTTCCATTGTTATAAGTTATGTTCTACAAGGAACGCACGCCATTGGAGGCGGTAATCTGTAATTTATTTTACCTAAATTACTACTTCAGTTTTGTTCTACAATTTACAAGAATATACGTGTGCAAACATGGAATACATGGGAATAATGCAGCTGAACAGTGCCAGGTATGGGAGAGGCATTGTGGCCAGGCCCCGGATCTTCGACCCCTGCCCTCTTTTCCTCCGCCTACCTGGTGCTGAAAGTCTTCTCAAACATTAAAAAAAAAAAAAAATGTAGTCCAGTGATCAGAACGTCTGTCTAGTAAGCAGGAGGTCTGGGTTCGAAGCCCAGTCGGTCACAAATTTTCATCTGCCGTCGTCGCTGTATTTCAACGCGCTGTGACAGTGTGGTCGTCGGTCCTTCGATATTTAAGATGCAATTGTTTTTTGAGGCAATAGAGGTGATTTGCGAACATTTGTCTTGCCATAAATGTAACAGGACTTCAACGGCATCCAACCATTAGTCATACCTTTGTGCCGGCGCTAACCCATGTCATATACATGCGAATTAGATTGTAGTTCATATTTAGTCAAATAACGAATGGTCAGTATACAAGTATGCAGGCCTGGTTGGCCGAGCGGTTCCAGGCGCTACAGTCGGGAACCGCGCGACCGCTACGGTCGCAGGTTCGAATCCTGTCTCGGACATGGATGTGTCTGAGGTCCTTAGGTTAGTGTGGGGAGCGATCTCCTACACTGGCCGTACACCACTGGTGATCGTCGAGGGGACACTGAATAGTGCACGGTACATCCAAACCGTCATCGAACCCATCGTTCTACCATTCCTAGACCGGCAAGGGAACTTGCTGTTCCAACAGGACAATGCACGTCCGCATGTATCCCGTGCCACCCAACGTGCTCTAGAAGGTGTAAGTCAACTACCCTGGCCAGCAAGATCTCCGGATCTGTCCCCCATTGAGCATGTTTGGGACTGGATGAAGCGTCGTCTCACGCGGTCTGCACGTCCAGCACGAACGCTGGTCCAACTGAGGCGCCAGGTGGAAATGGCATGGCAAGCCGTTGCACAGGACTACATCCAGCATCTCTACGATCGTCTCCATGGGAGAATAGCAGCCTGCATTGCTGCGAAAGGTGGATATACACTGTACTAGTGCCGACATTGTGCATGCTCTGTTGCCTGTGTCTATGTGCCTGTGGTTCTGTCAGTGTGATCATGTGATGTATCTGACCCCAGGAATGTGTCAATAAAGTTTCCCCTTCCTGGGACAATGAATTCACGGTGTTCTTATTTCAATTTCCAGGAGTGTATATCAGTAGTCGAGACTTCCTTAATGTGGAAAACGATCTTTGTTGAAACAAGATTATCTTTTTCTGGCGTATTTTTCCCAAAAGCACTCGCTCCACACACAATTCAAATCTTTCTAGCTGCCTCCTCTGCATTCACCCCTCTGTTATACCAAAAGTAAACGTTGTGTTGCAAATGTTACACCTATTTCCACTTGCGACTCAATTTTACAATGCTTAACTGTAGTTCATGATTTTCAAGTTTGCAAAATCCATTCCTTAACTGCCAGATAATAACTAGAACTTCAAATTCGAAAATGACAGTTGAGACACACGCTGATAGCGTCGCGACGCGTTCACCTGGGCGGCACCGGATTTCAGGCGGCGGGTGGCGTCTGGCCGGTGGCCGGTAGCCGCTGCAGCGCGAGGAAACTCTCGAGCGTAAGCTATTATGATCGCGGCGCAGCCACGAGCTGTCCTGCGGAATTGTTTCTGGAATACTTGTTATTGCTGGTGGGTAGAATGTTAAGCGAATTATCTTCGATGTTCAGTCAGACTCATAACTTTAGACCGACTGTGGTAAAAAAAAAAAAAAAAATACAGTTGGACGCGAACAGGCGACTATAAGTTTAGAACGCACGACGCTTGCCACTAGACCACGGGCTCACATCGTCCAACAACGTCTCGAAAGTAGATAACACTTCCTCCTGACACTTCCGCATCTTACAGTGTTGCCAGATTGTGCAGATTGCCGGACTTACAGTTGTCAGGGGCGGTCAGTTTTATTGGCCACCTTAAGTGAATGACTCGGACTTAGTCTCTGTGGCGGCCGGCCGGCGGTCAGTTTTACTGTCTAAGACTGTACTTGTGTGGCACATACTGCAATCTGTATTGGGTACTGCAGGCAGGGTGGTATGATCTGTCACAACAGGTTCTTTAGCTGAGCCGTCGGCTGCCTTGCTGCCAATGCTCCCACAGGGTGATATCATCCAAGCGAAATTAACAGAATGGCCTTATTGAAGTATGGATTGCAGCGCTTTGATAATCCTCTTCAGTTAAACATGTCCTTGAATATTTAAGTGCTGTTAGAGCAGGCAGAGAGTCATTGAGTAGGGAATGTAGACATAGTGTCACTTAGGTGCAGAAAAGTTGTGCTTCTAGTATAGCAACATGTTCTGTGGTCGCGATAACACACTGTCCAGTCACATTAATCTGACCACCTCCGTCATCGATGAATAGTAGCCAGCATGAGTGCATGAATTAGGCGCCCGTTGTGGAGGCAAAGTTTGCAGGACGGACGTTGACGACACACTGCTGGTAGCCCCTTGCTTCGTCTGGGCAGACAGCTACTCAACAGTCGCACATCTGTTTGCCAGTATACGTCTCCACAGCCGTTATTCATCCCTAACATCAAAGTACCGTCGAGCACCATAGTTGCTTGTCGTCGGTTTTGGAGAGCGCTGTTTTGCTATTAACGGTACATGGGCTACTTGAAGCACCGTGGCACGGGAACAGTTCACGAAGTTAGCCGTTTCTGAAATGCTTCCGCCCTTGACCTGAAAACCAATGGTCACGCTCTTTTCGACATCAGGTATACCGTCCACTGCTAGGGTCTGTAAGTGGCTATTGCACGTTAACGTCTAACTTAGGCAGCGGTCATGCTAATCTGACTGAACCGTGTAGCTTCCTTTGGTGTTTTGAACAGTGCAGACTTCCGCTTACATGGAATGTAGGTTACGCTTCCAGAAAGTCTGTTTTGGAGCTGTCGCTGTAGACACAGACCGCCGTCTTAAAAACTGCGCCACAGGCGGCTTGAGCTGCTTCCATGCCAGAGTCTAAGGATCATCAGATATGCTTTTTTCTCATGTAGACGTCATGGCAAATAGCCCTTTGAAACGTCTTTGCTTGCTATTTTGGAGTCGGCAGGTGAGGCAAGTTAAATTAGTTTAAGAAACGTGATGTCTGCATTATGTATGAACTTGCTGCTATGGACTTCGTGCAAAAATTGTCGATCCACTAACGGCGTCAGTTATGCGGCATATTTATCGGAGCAATATTAACCACCTCAAGCAAAAGACACACTTCGTCGTGCTCCATCACTGATTTTAGTGGAATAAAGTGGCATTACAGCGTCCATCTTTGACAAGATGGTATAGAAGGTATCGTGAAACCAGAGAAATGTGAAATTCACGCATTTTACACGTTTATTAACAATTTGAGGTGCCTGTCGTTTAAATTAATCTCATTTGATATAGAAATTCTTGTATAAAATTGTTCTTTTGTCTCTATGAATGTTGACACATAGAAAAACCAACACGCCACCAACCTCCTACTTCGCGCAACGGTTAAGTTGGGCAGAAGAAATGTGTAATTCACTTTAATGATTCGCTTACAGACAAAACATGTGCATTGAACATGCTTATCTCTTAATTATGATTGAAAACACTTTTCCACAAGGCACCTGAAAGTATTTAATATTCGGAAACTACTGGATGGAACATGCTGTAAGATATGCTGGCCGGCCGCTGTGGCCGAGCGGTTCTAGGCGCTTCAGTCTGGAACTACACTGCTGCAACGGTCGAAGGCTAGAATCCTGCCTCGTGCATGGATGTGTGTGATATCCTTAGGTTAGTTAGGTTTAAGTAGTTCTAAGTCTAGGGGACTGATGACCTCAGATGTTAAGTCCCATAGTACTCAGAGCCATTTGAACCATTTGAGCCAAGGATATGCTGCTCCGAACATTCCGACAGAAACGTATCTTCTGGAACCTCTCACAATCTCACTAAAGCTACTGTGAGCAGTCTTACGTTGATACGTTGACAGAATGAATACACCACATGAAATCCAATTCTTATTGAATAAATAATAGCGGTCATTGCAAATGAACACAGTAGGATTCCCATCATCGAATTATTTCTAAGACAATTGTTGCCGGGCTTCTTAAAGAAATCTTACTCTACAATGAAGCGCCTGGCAAATGGTTCATAGGACCATATTTAAGCTAATTCTCTAAAATTGTTCCACTCTTGAGCAGCTCGCGTGAAAAACGAACACTCAAATCTTTCCGTGCGAGGTCACATTTCTCTGATTTTATTATGATGATAATTCCTCCCCATGTAGGTGGGCGCCAACAAAATATTTTCAGACTCTAGGAGAAAGTTGGTGATTGGATTTCATGAGAAGGTACTGCCACAGTGGAAAACACCTATGTTTTAATGATTGCTACCCCAATTTGTGTATCATATCTGTGGTTTCCTCTCCCATATTTCGCGACAAATACAAAATGAGTTGCCCTTCTTTGAACTTTTTCGATATCAACTAGCAGTCCTATCTGATGAAGATCCCACACAGCACAGCAGTACTCCAGAAGAGGGTGGGCAAGCGTAGTGTAACCAGTCACTTTAGTAGACCTGTTACATTTTCTAAGCATTCTGCCAATAAATCGCAGTCTTTAGTTTGTTTTCCTGACAACATTATCTCGCTGATCGTTCCAGATTATTCATAATTGTAATCCCTAAGTATTTAGTTGAGTTTACAGCCTTTAGACTTGTGTGATTCATCGTGTAACAAATTCAGCTGATTCTTATTGGTGCTCATGTGGATGACTTCACATTTTTCGTTATTTAGAGTCAATTATCACTTTTCGCACCACACAGATATCTTGTCTAAATCATTTTGCAATTCGTTTTGATAATCTGACGATTTTAAATGACGGTAAACGACAGCGTCATCTGAAAACACTCTAAGAGGGCTGCTCAGATTGTCTCCTAAATCGTTTCTGCAGATCGGGAACAACAGACGGCCTGTAGTACTTTATCGGGGAAAGCCAGATATTGCTTCTATTTTACTCGATGACTTTACGTCAATTGTTACGAACTGTGACCTTTCTGACAGGAAATCACGAATCTACTCACACAGCTAAGACGATACTCCATAGGCACACAATTTACTTAGGAGTCGCTTGTGGGGAACGGTGCCAAAAGCCTTCTCAAAATCTAAAATATAGGATCAATATGACGCCTCCTGTCGATAGCAGTCACTACTTCGTGAGAATAAAGAGGTAGGTGAATTCCACAAGAACGATGTTTTCTGGATCCGTGTTGGCTATTTGTCAATAAATCGTTTTCTTCGAGGTGATTCATAATGTTCGAACGGAGTATATGCTCCAAAACAATAATGCAAATTTACGTTAGTGCTGTGGGTCTGGAATTCAGCGGATTACTTTTATTTCCTTTCTTGGGTTTTGGTGTCACTTGTGTAACTCTCCATTCTTGGGTACAGATCTTTCTACGAACGAGCGGTTGTATACGATTGCTAACTATGGAGCTGTTATATCAGCACACTCTGAAAGGAACCTGACTGTTATACGGTCTGGACCAGAAGCCTTGCCTTTCTTAAGATTTTTAAGCTGTTTCGCTATACCGAGGATATCTACTTCTAAGTTACTCATTTCGGAAGTTGTTCTTTATTCGAATTCTGGAATATTTTCTTCGTCTTCGTTGGTTCAAATGGTTCAAATGACTCTGAGCACTATGGGACTCAACATCTTAGGTCATAAGTCCCCTAGAACTTAGAACTACTTAAACCTAACTAACCTAAGAACATCACACACACCCATGCCAGAGGCAGGATTCGAACCTGCGACCGTAGCAGTCCCGCGGCTCCGGACTGCAGCGCCAGAACCGCACGGCCACCGCGGCCGGCGTCTTCGTTGGTGAAGGAATTTCTGAAAATCGTAAACACCTATATAAGGTTAAAGACGAAAAGTTATGTGAATACATGTGGAAAGATTTTGTATCAGTTAGTAATTATTGGAACAAAAAAATACAGTCACATGGTGGCTACATCACGACAAGACAAAGACTAGCCGGCCGTTGTGGCCGAGCGGTTCCAGGCGCTTCAGTCCGGAACCACGCTGCTGCTATGGTCGCAGGTTCGAATCCTCCCTCGGGCAGGTAAGTTAGGTTTAAGTAGTCCAAGGTCTAGGGGACTGATGACCTCAGATGTTAAGTCCCATAGTGCTCAGAGCCATTTTTGAAGACTTCACTCACAAAATATTCATGAAACAAATGAAAATGGGAAGAATCATTAGGTCAATGAAGAACAGATAAACAAAGCTTAGTTATGAATGAAATGCACTGCTTATAGAAAACGGATTCTGTCCCATACTAAACCAAACTACATGTTCCACCGCAATACTCATAGTTACTTGCATCAATATGGCACAGCAAAAAATGCATGTGCAACAACTATTACCTTCTGTTCTGTCGCTCGTGCGTAGAGAAATACAGGTGGCAAATCTCACTATATGTTTTCATATAGAAACCCAGGTTGCAATCACCAACAACTCTCTTCTCTCTCTATATATCGCCGAGCAGTCATGCTTCCTTCCTACCAACCACACCACAGCACAGACAAGGACGAAATAAATACAAATCAGCCGCGCTTGTTCTCGTTTCAAAAACACAGACTGTGCTTTCTCATTGGTTTAGCCTAGCTAACGGAAGCGAAAAATATGAGAAACTGGAACTTGAAATTTCAATATATTCAAGCTAATTTCACGTATTTCCTTTTTGTACAAGTGCTGTTACGTGTGATACGATGTTCTCATCGAAAACTGGCAATTAGGTTATACATACAATTTAATCGTGCCACTCACGCTGTTTCCCCGCTACACTGAGGTGATAGAAGTCATGGGATACCTACTAAAGTTGTGTCGGACCTCCTTTTGGCCGACGTACCGCAGGAACACGACGTGGCATGGACACAACAAGTATATGGAAGTCCCCTGCAAAACTAACTATTAAGCCAAGATGCCTCTGCATAACTGCGAAATAGTTGCTGGTGCAGGATTTTGTGCAGCAACGCACCTCTCGACTACGTTCCATAAACGTCCGGTGGTATTTGTGCCGAGGGATGGGCATAGACAAATCTTTATAGCGAATTGTACAGAACGTTCTTCAAACCAATCGCGAACAATTGTGCCTTGGTGACATGGCTCATTGACATTCATAAAAATTAGGTCGTTGTTTGGGAACACGAACCACATGAAAGACTGTGAATGGTCTACAAGAAGCGAAAAATAACCATTCCCTATCAATGACCCAGTTCATTACATGTTAACACATTCGACACCATTGTACAGGGTGGTCCATTGATCGTGACCGGGCCAAATATCATACGAAATAAGCGTCAAACGAAAAAACTACAAAGAACGAAACTTGTCTAGCTTGAAGGGGGAAACCAGATGGCAATATGGTTGACCCGCTAGATGGCGCTGCCATAGGTCAAACGGATATCAACTGCGTTTTTTTAAAATAGGAACCCCCATTTTGTATTACATATTCGTGTAGTACGTAAAGAAATATGAATGTTTTACTTGGATCATTTTTTTCGCTTTGTGGTCGGAAATTTCAATCTTCGGTTTTTCGGTAATCTCTCTTCTGCTACTTCTCATTACTTTCATCTTTCTTCAGTTGACTCTCAATATACACTTAGTACTCGTTAAACTGTTTATTCCAGCCAACAGTTCCTACAGTTCCCTCTGAATGTCACTCAGAATAACAAACTCATCTGCAACTCTCATTACTGACGTTCTTTCACCCTGAATTCTAATCGAATAACGAATGAGATCATCCTACAAGAAACAGGAGAAACGAAACGACTCCAAAAAGTACTAGACCAACACAAACCAAAACTCAAGGACACTTACTTTGAGAGGTGGCATGAGCCCCCTCTCATATTTCTATCTTACGATTCTCCTCTCTAATTGCATGCGGTGGGAAGTTGCTATTCCTTCACACGCGGACTTCCCACGCAGCGTCTCTCGTCACCCGGGTGGTCCGGTGACAGGCGGGTTAAGCCGACATGTGTGAGGCAGTCGAGTGAATGCTTTGCAGACGCCGACATTGTCAAGAGACACGCCCGCTGGGGTGTGAAGTAGCGGCTGGGCTAGAGGTTCCGTTACTTCGGAGAAACTTAGCGAAAACACTTTCTGGCGGGCTACCAGCGAGGCGTGGGAATGACTTGTGTACCCAGGCAGTTGTGGCGGGAAAATTCCCGCACTTTCTGCAAAATAGTAACGGTGATTGGTTTGCTCAGGGCATAGCGCCGTGACGTAGCAAAATCAGCACAGAAATTGGCGCCAAGAATCTCCATTGGTGGAATGGTAGTGCTCCGGCAGTGGAGTGGAATTTCCGCCGGTTTTCGAGTTGCTGATTGGAACGTTTAACCATGGCCACTGTCGTGGGGGCGGGAATGTTCTGTGTTCGGCCTGTACGGGTGCTCTTGTGGAGAGTCGGCAGTCGCCTTTCGGTCGAGGACGTAGAAGCAACCAGCCAACGCCTCCGGTACGCCAGATCGTGTTCTGGCAGTCAAGAAGACAGTTTTGGTAACGTATGTCCGCAGCACCGGTAGATAGGGATTTTCCTAGGTGATAATCAGAGCTCAGCAGAGGGCGCCTGTTCGTCTTTTTCTAACTTTGTTCTGTCTTGAGTAGCAGCAATTACTGTTGGGTTAGCGGTGTGTCTCTCTTGAGATTTGAGTGGCAAGGAATTGGCTCCACATACCACTTCGTCTTAAACCTCACGATCTAGTTTAGGGACAACTTCACCTTTACAGTGTTTGTATGAGTCTCCAATTCGAGCCAATTTAATGTATCATAAATTATAATTCATGTGTTTTTGTTTATTAATTTGTGTTTAGTCTTAATAAATCATATTGTTATTTTGGACAGAACTTTCATTCTGTTAATCGATAGAGCAACCCTATCACTCCTCACTATGCTAATGAAACCTTTGTTTATTTAACTTATTTATCAAATTAAATTATTGCAGGTGCCAAACTCTCTTCTACTCCACTGGCAGGGTTGATTAGAGTCAGTTCGCGTATTTTTTTATCCTTGTGCAACAGCAAAAGTCGGAGTTAGAATAGGGGGTGCTTAGAGCATGATTTACATATGTGGATTCTAGTAGAATTTAGTGATAAATACACTGCTAGCCCCGGCACCTCGCAACTTAATTAGACATGTCACTTTCCTACACAACATTTTTGAGGAAAATCATTAAAGAAGAAAATGAGGGGACGACTGTGTATATCAAACGTAAATGTTCTTCACACATTTGAAGAGGACTGCTGAAGAGAGGCAGTTGTGGCTGCAGAAACCCGGTTTTCGCCTTTTGAAACAACAGGAATTTTAATTCCACTCTTGAAACTTACTTTTATTTACGTCCTTGTTTGTTCAATATATAGTTTCAACACTAGGAGTAAAAAACTGTATCCATGTCATACATCCGTTTTAATCCTAGCACTTCGTTCATGATCTTCCATTCTTCCTTGGCGGTCTTCCTCGAGATATCCAAATGTGAGACTAATCCAGAATGGGGATCCTATTTTTATTTCCAGTGAGAACTCAACTGTTTTCTTTTGCCACATAACCTGTGCATCATTATCGATAGAATAGCCTTGATAAATCACAGCTGCGTACCAACGCAGAATCACATAGGCTTTCTAAGTCAGGATACGTCACTTACTTAGCCTCACAGGTATGGAATTTTTTTTGTAATCTCTTGCAGGCGCTCCGCAACGAGACGGGCGTGGACTCCTTCATGTTCGACTTCGACGAGACCAGCTACCTGCCGCAGCCGCCACAGCTCACACCGCTGGAGAGGACGCCCGTGGTCTACACCGACGCGTACGCCAAGGCAGTGGCCCAGTTCGGCCCCATGGCGAGGCTGCGCTCCGGCGTCGAGTGCCAGCGCCTGCCCAACTTCTTCCACATGGACGCGGTGGACACGGCGTGGAGCACTCAGAACGGCCTGAAGACGCTGCTGCCCAAGCTGCTGGAGATGAGCCTGCAGGGATACCCCTTCGTGATGCCGGAGAGGGTGGGCGGCAGCACCAAGACGGGCGTCATCGCCACTCGCGAGCTGTACATCCGCTGGTTGGAGGCCAGCGCCTTCATGCCCGCCGTCCACTTCCGCACCGTGCTGTGGGACTACGACAATGAGGTGCGTCCCGTGCTCGTGTGTCTGTAAAAGCTACTTCTAAAGTAAACATCGCTTCGCAGCGTTGATACAATGTGTGACGTACACAGAATCGACAGATTAAGCCAATATATACACTCCTGGAAATGGAAAAAAGAACACATTGACACCGGTGTGTCAGACCCACCATACTTGCTCCGGACACTGCGAGAGGGCTGTACAAGCAATGATCACACGCACGGCACAGCGGGCACACCAGGAACCGCGGTGGTGGCCGTCGAATGGCGCTAGCTGCGCAGCATTTGTGCACCGCCGCCGTCAGTGTCAGCCAGTTTGCCGTGGCATACGGAGCTCCATCGCAGTCTTTAACACTGGTAGCATGCCGCGACAGCGTGGACGTGAACCGTATGTGCAGTTGACGGACTTTGAGCGAGGGCGTATAGTGGGCATGCGGGAGGCCAGGTGGACGTACCGCCGAATTGCTCAACACGTGGGGCGTGAGGTCTCCACAGTACATCGATGTTGTCGCCAGTGGTCGGCGGAAGGTGCACGTGCCCGTCGACCTGGGACCGGACCGCAACGACGCACGGATGCACGCCAAGACCGTAGGATCCTACGCAGTGCCGTAGGGGACCGCACCGCCACTTCCCAGCAAATTAGGGACACTGTTGCTCCTGGAGTATCGGCGAGGACCATTCGCAACCGTCTCCATGAAGCTGGGCTACGGTCCCGCACACCGTTAGGCCGTCTTCCGCTCACGCCCCAACATCGTGCAGCCCGCCTCCAGTGGTGTCGCGACAGGCGTGAATGGAGGGACGAATGGAGACGTGTCGTCTTCAGCGATGAGAGTCGCTTCTGCCTTGGTGCCAATGATGGTCGTATGCGTGTTTGGCGCCGTGCAGGTGAGCGCCACAATCAGGACTGCATACGACCGAGGCACACAGGGCCAACTCCCGGCATCATGGTGTGGGGAGCGATCTCCCACACAGGCCGTACACCACTGGTGATCGTCGAGGGGACACTGAATAGTGCACGGTACATCCAAACCGTCATTGAACCCATCGTTCTACCATTCCTAGACCGGCAAGGGAACTTGCTGTTCCAACAGGACAATGCACGTCCGCATGTATCCCGTGCCACCCAACGTGCTCTAGAAGGTGTAAGTCAACTACCCTGGCCAGCAAGATCTCCGGATCTGTCCCCCATTGAGCATGTTTGGGACTGGATGAAGCGTCGTCTCACGCGGTCTGCACGTCCAGCACGAACGCTGGTCCAACTGAGGCGCCAGGTGGAAATGGCATGGCAAGCCGTTCCACAGGACTACATCCAGCATCTCTACGATCGTCTCCATGGGAGAATAGCAGCCTGCATTGCTGCGAAAGGTGGATATACACTGTACTAGTGCCGACATTGTGCATGCTCTGTTGCCTGTGTCTATGTGCCTGTGGTTCTGTCAGTGTGATCATGTGATGTATCTGACCCCAGGAATGTGTCAATAAAGTTTTACCCTTCCTGGGACAATGAATTCACGGTGTTCTTATTTCAATTTCCAGGAGTGTATATAGTAACACTGTAAGGTATGCTGTACTGAAAACTTGTATGAGTTCAGTCTCAGCAGGGCGGCTCACGGCTGTGACTTGTGACTACTTTTACAGACGGTGGAGCTCGCACGCAACCTGACGACTTTGCGCGCTCAGTACGGTCCGAAGATCGTCGAGCTGATGAAGCAGGCAGTGGAGGACGGCACTCCGGTCAACCGGCCCATCTGGTGGCTCGACCCGACGGACTCCACCGCTCTCAAGATCAGCGACGGTATGACCAACAGCTTTCTCTCACGCGACCTATCTTTAGAATTATTCCATTCTAGTTCGAATCTTTCAGTTACGATTTCTCTGACGACTAACATTCGACGTATGCTACTTTCATTAACTAACATGTTACTGAGGCAATCTCACACTTGAAATTGTGTGGTCTAAAGTTATGTTAAATGTTCTCAGAGGCGCCAGTGCCTGTGTCTGTGGCTGCACTGCTGTTCATCATTTCTCATTTTTATTGTGTCCAAAGGAATATGCATACAAAATCCACCCAGGTCCTGATGACTTTGTTTGGGGAGACTTCCCAGTATAATTTCAAACCTACACAAACACTAAGCATGCATTACAACTCCACAGACCATTACTCACATTCTCGTGAGGTAAAATGTCTCTTGCGCAGACGTCGCATTTCGTGATCCACTTGGAAATTACTCTTTCCACTCAGTTTCTTCAAGAGAGACTTTGCTTTCAAAGCCTGAAGCCATATATGAGCAGCTATTTGGTAGTAGTCTTTCTTACATTTACATTAATAATGTCCTTAGAAACTGGAAATCAGGTAATTATTGAGGAATTAAATTAGACAAATACACTAATCTAAGGGGGTCTGTTTTGGCCTACTTGTCGAATCACGAAGTATTGAGATTTTTGGAGTATTTGGAAGTGGATCATGTCCAGGCTTGAACTGCATGGTAACGTGATGGGAAGCACACTCGTTCTCATGGTTCTGCTAATCACCCCTCCCATCTGAAAACATGTAATTCTGGATTATCATGCACCATTTCTCGGAGACTAGTAGCAACTGGAGTAGGAAATTTCCATACCACGGATAAGCTGCTGTCAAAACCAAGTCACAAACGGCTGCCTTTGGACTGTGGCTACGACTGAGAAGCGTGGACTGCTGATGAATAATCGTCACGCACTTTGCTCAGTGTTGAATCACGGTTCAGCTCTATCCCAGATCCAGATCACTTCCATTCGTCATGAATGAGGGCAAAGGCGGGGGGGATATCCCATTCTCCCAGTATTTTCCGGAAAGGCACAGCAGTGTTACTCCTGGAGTGCAGAAAGGCACCCAGATTTGGTCTCAATAGAACATGTGTGCAACGAAGTCGAAAGTCAACTTTGTCCCTGTGTCAATATTCAGGATGTGAAGGCCCAGTTGCAACAGATGTGATCCAGTTTGTCTCAGGAGAACCAACTGAATCGGTGAGTGCATTTGTGCCACCCAGGGTGCAATGTCATACTGACTAGTGGGATGACACTGCCAGTTCTTTGCAAATTTTAGTGACTTTTCTAATCACTAAAATAACATCACATATGCTCTTAAACCATGATGTTGCACGTGTTTCACTTTTGTTCTCGGGCTATGTATAGAATTAAAACTTAAAATTTGATTACTTAAGAATAAATTTATGACATGGTGGGTGCTACTTTTTTTTCTTGTTCTTGTTTGGCAGTGTGTCAACAGAATACAGTTTTAAAATTTCAGTACATAAGAATAAAGTTATGACCTTCCACTGTAAATATTCACAACTGTTGAAAACAGCAATTAACAACAAAGTAATTAAACAGGTGCCATATTTTAAATATGTGTGGTGTGAGACACAGGTTACGTTTTTGACAATCATATAGATGAAAATTTGCAGAAATTCAGTGCAAAATTTGGAACACTGAACAAAATATTAAAATATAAAATCCCCTAAAAAATACAAGAATTACACTTGATACGACTATGGCGATCTCGTTAATGTTGTACTGAAGTGAGAGTTGGATAAAGAAGAACAAAGATGACAGTAAAGTACAAGAAGCAGAGATGTGCTCCCTGAGGGGAGTAGAGGGGAGCGCAAGAAGAGACCTAACACGGAATGAACCTGTCAGACGACTGGGGCGTGCCATGTGCTGACGCTGTGTTTTCCTCCCGTGCAGAGTACCTGCTGGGCGACGACCTGCTGGTGGCGCCGGTGACGTATCGCACGGCCACGAGGCGCGACATCTACCTGCCCAAGGGCTACTGGCGGGACGAGGTGGACCCCGAGCACCCCACCATACGGGGCCCCACCTGGCTCTACGCCTACCCAGCGCCGCTCAACACTCTGCCCTACTTCACCAGGGTCAGCTCCTAGCTTGCACTGGCTGAAAGCGAGCGCAGTTTCTATGAAGGCTGGCATGACCTTAATATCAATATATCAGTGACACCATGTTTACAAGAAGATGTAAGCTTCTGAAAATTAAAAAATTCAGTTAACGTGACTTGTTCCTTCTGTATTGTAGAAGATTTCTGTTTTTGTAATGCGTGAAACGTGGTGCATGCGAATTACTAATTCACATCTGTTTTAAAAAATTGTTAAAAAAAGTTAAATTGAAAACTAAAAAAGAAAGCCATGTTTACACACGAATGTGTAATGTGAATGTAAAATGACTCGTTCAACATTATTACGATTAATCGTACAAAAGATCCATGGTACATGAAACTAATTAACTAACTATACAAGATACCAGTGTAACCTAGTTCAGGCTTCCACTTGTTCTATGCTGGTGGTACTTTGAATTCATTGGATAATACTCTTGCAGAAAATTGCTGTTCTGCGAACTACAATTCATGCACAAAGGTCCCGATAGAGATCATTTACAAATGACAATATACTTTCATGTTTGTGTAAGGTAGGGTGAATAACAGAGCCAAAACCGGCTATTTCTATTGTGTTAGTGTAATATTTCTGCCTTTAGCAGCCATCATATTTTGGTCTAACACCTTATCCTCAGAGCAGGACCACACATTTATATTAGAAAAGGAACACATTTATATCAAAACATGACCTTAGCTCCACAATTGAGGACAGGTATCAGCTATTGAATTAAAAGGGCTTGATAACAATAAGAAATCAATCATTGTGTTTATATCGATCATTGATAGTATGGACACTTTTTTCAATAAACTACCAGACTTTCTAGGGGAAACCTGAACTACAAAAGACAATATTACCTCATGTGGAGGCGTAAATATAAACACAAATATGGTAGACGAAACTAATAGGACACCTATAAATAACCTTCAGACTTTTGGCATGTCCCTTTTGGTTAAAAGAGCAACAATGGTTGCTACAAAGGCTTCATCATTAATCGCCTATGTGTCCACAAATGTGAACAGGGAAAACTGTGACATAGCTGTAAATGATCATCGCCTTTCATACAATTTGTGTTAAATAATAACAAAATTGGATATGAAAAGAAAATACCTGAAGTACAGACCTACAAAAGGCATCTATCTATTGAAATAAAAGACTTTTCAAGAGAACTAGCAAACCAAAGTTAGGATGAAACATACAAAGAAACTAACGTAAATGCGAAATTCCTTATGTCCTCAACATTATCTAAATCGGGCTTTGATAAGACATTTCGAAAATTAATATCAATGTGTCATAAAAACAACTGGACGAAGTTCTCCTAAATATTTATGTATCGCACCACCAAGACAAAGAGTCATAATGGATCAGTGTCCCTAAATTTCTACCATAGGTACAAAAAGATTTATAACAAGTCACTTTGTGGCGTTATTGTCTGTGTCAATTTTCCCATGATTTGCGTCAATCATGGCAGAAAAAAAAAACTTTTAAACGCGGTCTTGACAGTCCTACGGTTTATCCAAGGTTAAACAACCCACAAACAACAATTATAACCTGTTGTACGCCCTATTTGTTGTTACTGTGGCAGTGCTTTTGCTGTCTACAGCGCACAAACTCAACAATCAACTATACAAGGTAGACATTAATAAAAGTGATAGATTCCAGGGATGGATTCCTAACTGGAAATGGAGGAAAGAAGGGTCTGTGAACATGTGTCCAGAAATGTGTGATGTGCGTGCAATGACAACAAATCGTCCCAGAACACAGTACAGAGCTGCATCCCATTCATATCAAAAGAGATGTCTAAAGTGGCCTCCATGGGATGGAATGCACACATCCACAGGTCGCATGGTTGATTTCTGCACTCTTTCACACGTTCCAGCATCTCTCTCAATAGTGTCACAGGTGTCGTGAACACGTTGTTGAAGTGTCTACACACCAGGGACTGGCTCAGTGTACTTCAGATGGCCCCAGGGGTGAAAATCAAGGGGGTGACACAGCAGGCCATGCAACAGGGCCTCCACATCCTATCCAACGTCGGAGAAGATGATGTTGAGGTGTTGGCAAACTGTAACGTCGAAGTTGGGTGAGCTCTGTCCTGCGAAAGAGCACATAACCTGCCGTACTGCCAAAGGCACCTTCTCAACCAACCCAAAATAATTATTCTGCAGGAAGTCCAGGTATGTTCCTCTGTTGCAGCATTGTGGAACAATAACAGGTCCAAGTATATGGTCGCCAAAAATCCTAGCCCATAATAAATGCTGAACTGATGCTGATGATACGCCTCAGCCATTCCCCAATGATTGTCTGTAGCCTGCAGGTGACGATTATGCAGATTGGTGGTGCCAGTTCTAGTAAAGGCTGCTTCGTCAAGAAAGACGACTGTTGAAATAAATACCATAATTTCGATGGTCTAGTGCAAAAACCATAGACAAAATCCTTCCTGCAGAGGAAAATACGCTGCAGATCATCCTTGCACTTGTAGCAGGTGGTAGGGATAGTAGCGATGATACACACAATCGTACTTTGGCATACGCCATGTAGGAGTGCCACTTGCCTGAAGCTTGTGCTTGTGTGATGGCATTGGTGTCCATGAGCGTACCTGTTTCGGTATAGCCGTGATACCTTTCGATCATTTCCACCTGTTTGGCCATACGCAAAAACATTTTCGGCTTGTTCCCGACGTGATTACTGGACCATTCTGCTGCTTACAGTACGCTGCGTCAGTCACACAGCCTGTAACACACAAGGAACACACAGCATGTCATTTGTCAATGCCATCTACTGTGGCAATGATGCATTTCTGGACACATAGCCATAGGGCCCTTTTTCCTCCATTTCCGTCGCTGCACTTTGCGGTTTGATAAATGTTCACCCTACATTAGGAGTTCAGTGAAAAGAACAAGCCTTGCACTCGTTTGTCTTGTATGGTGACAGATTATTTTTATTATGAGCATTGCACTGGTGCTCTTTGTGTCAGACCTGGGATGCACCAGGCACAACTATCGAATTATTACTAGAAAAAAGCCATTATTAACTAAATAGCATACAATGCAGAGGATAAAATCAAAGAACTCTGGGATGTCACTAAACAGGAAACAGTGAGAGACAAACTGACACATAATAACACACTGATAAGTGAGAGGAATAAAGTAATAAATGATCCATACAACTTAGAAAACTATGTAAATGTATATTTTTCAAATCTTTTGGCGAAATTTCAACCAAAATTCTCTAAAAAAATGGCTCTGAGCACTATGGGACTCAACTGCTGTGGTCATTAGTCCCCTAGAACTTAGAACTACTTAAACCTAACTAACCTAAGGACAACACACACATCCATGCCCGAGGCAGGATTCGAACCTGCGACCGTAGCAGTCGCACGGTTCCGGACTGCGCGCCTAGAACCGCGAGACCACCGCAGCCGGCAAAATTCTCTAAAACAAATATAAGCCATTTAAATAATTAATCACTAAGTAGAATGGTGCTACTGCCAACCATAAGGTATGAAGTTTGTAAAACTTCCCAAAACTGAACAAAAACAGCCTATCAAATAAAGTACCATTGTGTGTGTTGAAACAAAACAGGGAGTGCCTATTGGCCTCTGACTCGGGTTCTTCGGCCGACGTTCATCTAATGATTTTTCTGACATTTCGTCAGCACGAGTGGCTGGCATTGTCAAAGCTTCACCCTCCATTGCCGGTGGTGAACTGGAGCCGAACTCGCGGGCGCAGACTATATGTACCTGGCGCGCCAACGTCCGAGGGCTCCTCCGCGGTCATTTCTGGTGCGGTTCTCCTCTTGCTACCTGCGACGGTCGTTCGCTGCAGTACGGGAAGCCAGGATCCGTTTACCTTAAGGCTTTCCTCTTTCTTGTTCAAACTGTTCGCGTGTTGTTGTATTTCTACAGCTTCTCTGAACAAGCGCGTGTGATAGTGCTTCTCTACAGCCAGAACTTCCGTGTCGGCGAATTTTATTACGTGGTCGGTCTCATTCAGTGCGTGCTCTGCCACGGCCGATTTCTCCACCTGCCCCAACCTGCAATGTCGCTTATGCTCTTTGATCCTGGTGTTGATGGATCGTCCAGTCATTCCGACATAAACTTTTCCGCATGTGCGTGGTATACGGTATATTCCCGACATTGCAAGTGGGTCTCTTTTCTCCTTCGCCGATATAAGACACTCTTTGATCTTCCTTGTCGGTTTGAAAATCGTCTTTACGCCATATTTGAGCAATATACGGCCGATTCTGTCCGTCACTCTTGGAATGTATGGCAGAAAAATCATTAGATGAACGTTGGCCGAAGAACCCGAGACATAAGCCAATAGGCAGTTTGTCAACAAGTGGCCACGAAAGCCTTAACAGTTTTGTAAAACATAGAGTATACAAACCCCCTTAACAAACATAATAAATCAAACACTCAAACCAGGAAACTTCTCGGAGTATTTAAAATATCAAAAATGTGTGCCTCTGTTAAAGTAAGGTAATGCATAAGTCATTGAAAACTACTGACCCTCTTCCTTCCCATCATCAGTCTCAAAAATATTGAAATCAATAACAGAAGATATATTAATGAACTACATCAATAAATATAACCTCCAAAGTGACTCACAGCCTGTTTTCTGAAGTGGTATAAGTACAGAATCAGCCAAAGCAGAAGTCACAAATATGGTACCTGATGTCTTGACAAAAATGAGTGTGTCATAGGCATATTTTTATATCTTTCAAAGGCGTTTGATACTCCTGACTACTAAACAAGCCACAATCATAAGGAATGAGAGGCATATCTAATGACTGGTTGTGATCTTATCTGGCAGATAAGGAACAAAGAGCAGAGATGACATAGATCTCAAACACTTATCATAACCAAAATAAATTATTATACTGATTCCCCAGGGGAGCTTATTAGGACCAATACTGTTTCTGATATACATCAGTGACTTTCCCAGTAGCGATAGTCATGAAACAATATTATTTTTGATGACGACAGCAACAGTACAGTCTCAAAGAAAACAAGAAAACTTCCTTGAGAGAAAGCAAATGAAACCATCGAGGAAGTATACAATTGGTCAATATTCAAAAAAATAACACTGAACATGAAAACAAATACCACAAATATCTGTCTGAAGTAGGAAAAGGAGGCTGTCAAAATCAGTGTACGTCTCATGTCTCAAATTTCAATTCTTAGTTGAAGCGTTGTACACACACAAAGATAGCTGCAAACAAAGTATTATCAGCAAGTTATGCCTTAGAATTCTGTCATCAATGTCCAACAGGTTTTGTCTTTTTGCTTCATATTATTTGTATGTACATTCAGTTTCAGCAGTAGAATTATTTTAAGGGAAATAAACGCACAAAATACGAAAACAAAGGTGAAACTGCAGAAAACATCCACAAGAATAATAACCGAAAATAGTAGTCAAGCTAATTATAACCATCTGAAGAAAACGCTGGGACCTTAGCTTCAGCATGTAAATACGCCTACCAATCAGTGGAACAAAAAAAAATGTTGATGATTAATTACTGCAGAAACTGCTCTGTCCATGGCAATGGAACAAGATCTAGACTGAACATACAGTTGCCAAGAAAGAATCAACATAATTTCTACCAAGGAATAAAACCCTTCGACAAATCCCCAAAAGAGTTGATTAAAACAAACTTTTTCGAAATGTCTGTTGAGAAGTAGTAGTTAAGCGTTGTATAAATACTTGATAACATAGAGTAGGAATTTGATAAAAAAATAACCACAAAGAAACAGTAATATCGGCAGTAAAATATCCATCATTTTACAATGTACTGTCAAAGGTTTCTATTTTCTTTTATTCTTTTCTAGAAAATGATGCTCCCAAAGAGGTGCAATGCATAAAGCTAGTTTTTTGTTTTGAAGGATAGCACATCACCCATTATAAAGCGATACTGACTCATCTTTTCACACTAACAATTCAGAAGAAATGGTAGAGAAAATGGAAACCAAATGTCATGACTAAGGTCCTGACATCAGCTGATAGTGTATTTAGTATTACATTATGAAGCAATATGTGTATTGTGTTTGTGTGGAGTGCCTGCAGTGACTGGGAATAAGAATGAGAGAACAGTGGATCGTTAGCCATACAATAATGCATACTAGGTATAAACTGAACGAGTACATTTTCCATGGCTTCCCTAAATAACTTCAGGCCAATAGTGTGATGGTTCCTACTTTAAGGTCATGGCTAAGTACAAGTTCTATGCTTGTTGAAGTAGAGCGTTTGTAGTTCAGTTATGTTTTTTGGATACTCTTAAATTGTAGTACCATGACTTCTACAATATCCAGGTGAAAGTATTCTAAGGATGAATAAAACAATAACAACTACTACTACTACTACTACTACTACTATCCCCTCTTCCAGCTGGCTGCGATGGCACCTTCCAGTAGTATAACTGTCTACATCCAGAGTCTAGAACCATGCTACAGTGGCTGGGAGAGCATGACAGTGAGTGCACATTGATGTACTGGCCACCTACTTCGCCTGCTCTGAACCTGATGGAATACATCCAGGAGCTATAGGGCGTACCCGCGCCCACAATCTGCCATGCCGTAATTTATAAGAATTGCAAGACTAGTGTGGTGTCACATACATGTGTAAACCTACCAAAGAATCGACATATACCACTCAGAATCTCTGCTGTATCGCATTCCTAAAGTGAACAGACATGCTACTCAGTGGGTAATCATTGTATTTTGGTGGATCAGAGTATGTTAAAGATACAAGGACAACCGACAAATTCCTGCATGATTGTAACCATGTGTCATGTCTATTACATAAGAAATAAAATGAGTCATGCAAAGGCAGGTACTCCATAAAGACCAAACTACAGCCTTTATTTGTTTAGAATAGCAGAACGAAAATATACGTTGCTGCCCAACTATATTCACAGCACATTCGAATGTGTTGTGACTTACTAGCTAGTGAAATCACATGGCAGGCTGTTCCAGGGTGAGTGTCTGCCCACAGGTGGCTGGGCACCCAATGGCAGCCGTTGGCAGATGTGGTCAAACAGGGATGTGCGGGCAGCCAGGCAGCTGGTCTCCACGTATGTGACCTATTCCCAGCGGAGACTGCTCATCGTGTGCTAATGTGCTACAGCACAGAACTAAAATTAGGCCATTCTGCCTCGTATGCGAGCTTCCAATTGCACTAAAATTACGCCATTTTTCTTGACGTGCATGTTGTTATGCAAATGCAATGGACGAAAACGTGTTTTGTGGTGCTCGCTCCATGACAACTAGAAACCACTATCGAGTGCTGAAATGATTGTAAGCCGCACATCCGCACCTCGAGCAGATCAGGGAATGGATGCAGCTGTCTGTCTTCAACTGCGTTTGCTCTCCAGAGACGTGATAACTTCTAGCACTACGGGTGCTATGTTGCTGACAGCACCAGGTCAGTATTTTCCTTTGAACTTGCGTATAGCGGGTTGTGCAAGAACAGAGTCTGAAGTATTTTTAAGGGGCTGTTGTCGTAATGGCACAGAGGCTCAGTGGTCTCATGCCAATGTGGCAACACATGCCCTGGGTTCGATTTCCCCTGACACATTTCTTCTTTTCATTAAATTTTATTCCTCGCAATATTAATCTACCGATTATAAAATTTAAATATATTTAAGGAGTTAAATTTTTATATGTAAAATTAACATATTCAGTTTAGTTACGATTACTACTCTTGTAATTCAAAAGGCTGTAGGCTAGATGGTGATAAAACAAAGGGAGTATACGAGGAAATTCTGTATGAAAGTGTTTCCTATAGATGCTCTGTAGATGAATTGCTACACAGGTTCTTTTCAAGTAGACTTTTGGAGTTAAAAGTGCAATTTAAAGAATTAGACAGATATGCCTTAAATGCAGATCTCACAACAGAGAGGCAAGGGATGAGGATCACTGATTTGGCTTACTGGCTTACGTAATACTGAAATTTTCGAAATACTTGTAAATTAATTTAATCAACTTCTTAATTGTCAGGAACCAATCCATAACGTCGAAAACTCAAATACTATGAAAATGTAGAAGAAGATTTACTCCCAACTATCAACAAAATTGAAGAAGTTATTAAAACCGTGCAAAGTTGGTAGAGGAGACTCTGTTACAATAGATTGCTTTGATATGGTCTTCACAAAAATAAAAATTAACTAAATTTAATCTTTGAGAAAACTTGGAAAACATAATAACTTCCAGGAGAATGAAAAATGGAGTTCATGCATACACTACATAAGAAAGCCAATAACCAAGATGTTAACAACTACAGAGGAATTTCTTTGCACACGTTGCACATCACGTACTTTCCAAGATTGTACTAAGCAGAGTAGAAACAACAATAGAGGGGAATTTAGGTAAACATCAACTAGGTTGTAGGAAGGGCAGATCATGCTCTGAAGAAACATTTAATCGGAAGTGAACATATGGACCAGATAACTGAATTCAAAATAAGTTTGTTGATTCCCAAAAGGCCACTGACAGCATTTGCAGGAACTGTAGATAAAATAAAACTATGTGAGTAGAAGGCAACCGTTGCCCTACAATATTCGGCCTGAGTGGTACGTAGGAAAAGGTAAAGCGCTCTCTGAAGATTTACGTGTAGAGTATGAGGAATTTTTGAAGAGTGTGGATTAAGGCACAGACTTACATAATGTAGACACAGATCTCTTCCAACTACTAATAACATTTTTTCCTTACATTTTATTCCTTACAAAATACTATTGGATGTAAACTTTAAATAACGAGTGGTTATAATTAAACTTTCCGTATTTAACACGTTGTAACATGGAAACTAATTACCATATGAGGACCAAAGTTGGTAGCATTTATGTCAAGGACATGAGGAAGAGAAATAACCTGGAAGCAATACAACTGAAACACTTTTAATATCCTCCCACTGTACACCATACCATTACATAACAGTACCATTATTACAACAATAGAGGCTCAATATGGCGCCCATCATTCTCCAGAAGAGTCTGAAAGCGCAGGATTGCATTCTGCACAATAGAACGAAGCATGTCTGTAAGTAAGCTGGCTACCTCTCTAGATATGCTGCACTTCAGATGAGCAGATGTGCGAATGTTCCCCTGGTAAACCCTGTCCTTCAGGTAGCCCCACAACCAGAAGTCATAAGGAGTGAGATCTGGTGATCATGCTGGCCAGGCATTCGGAAACGATCAGCTGATAATTCGATCGTTTCCAAATGTGTTTTTGAGAAGCAGGTGAACTTCACGATCGATGTGCGGTGGGGCGCTATCTTGCATAAAAACTGTCGATTTCAATGCGACTCTCTTCTGCAGGGTGGGCATGACATGCTGGCGAAGCATATCACAGTAGCATTCGCCAGCCTCACTGCACGTCTTCGGTCCTTGAGTGCCAAACTGTTCAAAAAAGAATGGGGCTAATGATGAACGTAACTGTGAAGCCACACCAAAGAGTGCCATATTCACCATACAGAGGAACTTCAAGCACAGTGACTGGAGGTGAAGATACCCACACTTGGCAATTATATGTGTTCACCTCACCCATCAGAGAAGAATGAGCTTCGTCTGTCCATAGGATGGTCCAGGGACAGCCATTGTCAACATCAAGTCGTTGTGCGTCCTGTGGTGCAAGTTGCTGTACAAGATAGATCTTGTAGGGATATAATTTGAGATTGGTACCTCCGTACAGTGCACTACGTCACGTTCAACTGTCGTGACACAGCAGACGCTCTGCCTGACGATCGGGAACCGCGCATAACGTTGTCTGCCGCACCAACAGAGATTTCATCTACCACCTGTGGTGCAACCGGTCGTCGGCCTCTTGGCAGAGCGACGCTCAGTTCTCTAGTTGATTCGAATTTCTTCATCATGCTCTGCACAGCAGGGGGAGAAAGAGAACCCTTCCATAATCCTTTCTGCCGGCGATATTCACGAAGTGCAGCTGCAGACTTACTGTTCTTTTGATAATAGAGCTTCATCACTAATGCCCTGTTCCTCTTGTCCAAGCTCATGTTCACACGGCAACAAGTGCGCTGCGACTGGTCAGGTGTGTGAGACAATGAATTACGGTGACTGATGATGGGCATCTAGTGGTCAGAGCTGGAGCTGGACGGTGGACCTGTGATGCATGGAAATCATGCACCCCTTACTCTGGAGATTAATGCTATCAAGTTTGGTGCACATGCGATAGGTCGATCGTTTCCAAATGTGTTTCAGAGAAGCAGGTGAATTTCACGAGCGGTGTTCAGTGGGGCCCCATTTTATATAGTGAAAGTTTAGTTGTAACTAGCCGGAATATCTTAACAGTTCAGTTTATATACGTGAAATTAATATATTCAGTTTAGTTGCGTTTACTAACCTTGTAAGTCATTAGCATACAGGCCACAATAGTGTAGCACATTGGTACAATTTTTCGCAAGCTGCAACTATGCACTGTACTGCCGTGGCCTTGCGTCCTCTAGCACGGGTGGCCAAGTGGTTCAGCCATGCACAGAACTGAGTAACAAGTCTTCGTGACCAGTCCATACAGGCTGTGCATGCCAGCCAGCTGGAGGAATTCCCCACCGATGGAACAGCCTAATGCTGTTTGGTGCACATGCGATAGGTCGATCGTTTCCAAATGTGTTTCAGAGAAGCAGGTGAATTTGCTGAATGAACTATAATATTTTGATCTTGCAAATAATATTTTTATTTAATGGCGGTCTCGTACCCTCGAAGCTTCTAGGCTAAGAAACCGTTCGTTAAATAAATGAATTATTTACAAGAGCAGCCAAGCAGTTATTACTCAATATGTCTACCTATAGCTGCAGGTGTTCCACATACAAGAGAGGGGCAACATTGTATGGTTTTCTCTGTGAACAAGCCCATAAACGAATTAAATTTTGTAGACGTCCTGAGGTATCTTCCTTTGTCATAAAAAAGTAGTGGGGGTTAAATCACAGATGCAGAAAAGTCAGAGGTTCTTCGGGATAGCTTTCACCAATTGCATCTACCTTTTATTTCTGGGTGCACAGCATGAGCTATAGAAGTGTGACAATACATGAGTAAACTCTGTATGATAGAATGCAAAAAAGTATTAGAAACAATTCCATGTCTGCTTCAGATGCTGCTATTTTGACTCAGTACATGTGATGGTGTCCACAACATAACTGTGAAAGTAACGGTGAAAGAATTGCCAGTGAAGTATAATATTGCAAGAATGAAATAACAATGAGATCCAGACCATTTCCTGCTTACAGGCGTTGTCTGAAAGAACAGACACCATCTGCATATAATATTACAAGAGGTTGCAGAAGTGACAACTGAAAGATTGTTGCGTGGCTCCTTCAGGTGGGCGGTATTTAATTATCTTTCTGGAAATACGCTGACTGTTACTTTCTATACGTTTATCTAATGTTATTTGCTGAAACTTCTTTAGTAAACAGACTTACTTCTATGCTCATACTAATCTCGATCACATCCTTATGTTAATTTGGGCAAAAGAAAGACCGGAGAACATCAGTTGCTTGAAATATCTGATAAAGGTAGGTGATATATAAATTAACTCTAGTGATAGTAGCAGATATCAGTCATTCCTTGTAGGTAACAAGCAGCAAATGCAGAGAGCCATAATTACGTCGTTAGGGCGAGGCTGAAGAGCTCATCATCATTACGACAAAGAACTGAGTTTGACAGGTTGATAAAACTGTGATTTTAAATGGTAACTCCAGTTCAGTAAATCACTTTCGGTGGTAGATTATTATGTGTGAGAAGACTTTTAAATGTCACATTTATCAAATATTTCAAAATCTGATCGTATCTTTACACAGTTACTGCTTATCTTTGATAGGAGTCGTCAAGTATAAAGATGCTACTGCTATCAAGAAAATTTATTTATTTATTGTTCCGTGGGACCAAATTAAGGAGAAGTCTCCATGGTCATGGAACGAGTCAATACATGAAATTATAACACGGTAGTAGAAACGTATTCAGGCGACAATTCGTAAGTTTAAATAAAGAAAATCAACAATGTAACACTGGAATTTGCTTAATTTTTCAGCTCTTCCAGGAGCTCCACGACAGAATGGAAGGAGTGAGCCATGAGGAAACTCTTCAGTTTCGACTTAAAAGCGTTTGGGCTACTGCTAAGATTTTTGAGTTCTTGTGGTAGCTTATTGAAAATGCATGCAACAGAATTGTGCACTCCTTTCTGCACAAGAGTCAAGGAAGTGCATACCACATGCAGATTTGATTTCTGCCTAGTATTGAGTGAAAGCTGCTAACTCTTGGGATTAAGCTAATATTGCTAACAACAAACGACATTAAAGAAAATATATACTGTGAGGGCAATGTCAGAATTCCCAGACTATTGACTAGGCGTCGACAAGAGGTTCTCGAACTTACACCACATATAGCTCGAACAGCCCATTTTTGATCCAAAAATACCGTTTTTGAATCAGAAGAATTACCCCAAAAAATAATACCATATGACATAAGCGTATGAAAATATGCGAAGTGGACTACTTTTCGTATTGAACTGTCACTTATTTCAGATACTGTTCTAATGGTAAATAAAGCAGCATTTAGTTTCTGAACAAGATCCTGAACATGGACTTTCCACAACAGCTTACTATCTATCCGAACGCCTAGGAACTTGAGCTGTTCCTTGTCGCTTATAATATGCCCATTCTGTCTGATCCAAATATCAGTTCTTATTGAATTGTGAGTTAGAAACTGTAAAAAATGAGTCTTACTGTGATTTAGCATCAAATTATTTTCCACAAGCCAGGAACTTATTTCATGAACTACATTATTTGATAATGTTTCAATATTACACACAAGATCCTTCACTACCAAGCTGGTGTCATCACCAAACAGAAATATTTTTGAATCACCTATAATACTAGAAGGCATATCATTTATATAAATAAGAAACAGTGGTGGCCCCAGCACCGACCCTTGTGGAACGCCCCACTTAACAGTGCCCCATTGGGACTGAACATCACTACCACTCTCAATATTACGGAGAATTACCTTCTGCCCTCTGTTCTTAAAGTAAGAGGCGAATCAATTCTAAGCTACTCCCCTTACTCCATAATGGTCCAACTTCTGCAGTAATATCTTGTGGTCAACTCAGTCAAAAGCCTTCGTTAAATCAAAGAAAACAACTGGCGTTCGCAACCTTTTATTTATCCGTCCAAAACCTCACAGAGAAAAGGAATATAGCATTTTCAGTTATTAAACCATTTCTAAAACCAAACTGTACATTTGACAGCAAATCATGTGAATTTAAATGCTCCAGTAACATTGTATATACAACCTTCTCGATAACTTTAGCAAACACCGATGGCATAGAAATAGGTCTATAATTGTCAACATTATCCCTGTCTCACTTTTTATAAAGTGGCTTCACTACCGAGTACTTTAATCGGTCAGGAAACCGACCACTCCTAAAGGAAAAGTTACAGATATGGGTAAGTACTGGGCTAACATACATAGAACAATACTTCAGTATTCTGCTAGATACCCCGTCGTATCCATGAGAGTTCTTGGTCTTTAGTGATTCAATTATTAACTCAATCTCCCTCTTGTCAGTATCATGAAGCAGCATTTCAGGTAACACTCTCAGATAACTTTTTTCTACGAGTGCTATATGATTCCCTGTTGGGAATAGGTTTCTATTTAGTTCACCTGCTATATTCAGAAAGTGATTATTAAATACTGTTCATACATGTGATTTATCAGTAACACAGACGTTCCCACTACGCACTGATTCTATATCCTCGACCTGTTTCTGCAGACCAGCCACTTCCTTTACGAGTGACCAAATGGTTTTAATTTTATCCTGAGACTTAGCTATTCTATCTGCATACCACATACTTTTTGCCTTCCTAATAACTTTTTTAAGCACCTTACAATACTGTTTGTAATGGGCTGTTGCATTTAGATTTTGACTGTTTCTGACGTTTTGATATAATTGCCACTATGTTCTACAGGATATTCTTATCCCTCTAGTCAGCCACCCAGGCTCCCTGTTTGTGCTAGTACCGCGTTTTGAACGTTCTAACGGAAAGCAACTTTCAAAGAGCACGAGAAAAGTTTTGAGGAAAGCATTATATTTGTCGTCTTCTGTATCAGCACTATAAACATCTTGCCACTCTTGTTCCTTGATAAGGTTTACAAAGGTCTCTACAGCAACTGGATCAGCTTTCCTAAAAAGTTGATAACTATATTTAACATGTGTTGCAGCACAAAAATCTTTTAGAGTTAAAACTTGTGCATCATGATCTGAAAGGCCATTCACTTTCTTGCTAACAGAATGCCCTTCTAGTAATGAGGAATGAACAAAAATGTTGTCCATGGTTGTTCTACTGTTCCCTTGCACTCTCGTTGGAAAGAATACGATTTGCATAACATTATATGTATTAAGAAGGTCTACCAGAATCCTTTTCCTTGCACAATCACTTACACAATTAATATTGAAGTCACCACATATAACTAACTTTTTGTGTTTCCTATAAAGTGAACCAAGAACCTCCTCTAGCTTTAGCAAAAATGTTGTGGAATCAGAGTCTGGGAATCTACAAATAACAACAGTTAGGAGTTTAACTCCACTGAATTAACCACACCTGCACAACATTCAAACACCTTTGCAGTGCAGTACTTTGAAACATCAATTGACACAAATGGGATACCGTTTTTCACATATATGGCTACTCCCCCACACCGCAAAGAGCTCGTAGAAAAGCTGCCAGCCAACCTGTATCCTGGTAAAGGAAGCCTCTGAATTATCTCCTTAAATAATTTTCAGAGTCAACATCTATAAGCAGTTCAACCTAACTTTATCTCTTATACCTTGTATATTATGATGAAATATACTAATTCCCTCATTACTCGGATACCTAAGCTTTGTCGAAAGTGGTTTCTTTGTTACAGAGACTTCCCTTAAGCAGTAATACCTATCAGCTGACTTCAATCTAAAAAAGGTGCAGTTCTAACACCCACTAGTACAGGAATTTTCCCATGAGTGATCCCACCACCCCCACCTATGCTGTCACCTATAAGCTTTGCCAACCTCCCATTTCCATACCTGTTGAGGTGCAGGCCATGTCTAGTGAAACCCGTCCTGCTGATAGACTCCACCGACACCACTGAAATGTGACTCATGCCTTCTGTCATCAGCGCACCCCCAAGTCTCATGTTATTACGCTTGACGCCTGTATTAAGATGAGGCCGAAGGTGACGCTGAAACAGTTCCACGAAATGCACATTCGTGGTGCCAGTCTAAGTGGCAGGTTTCTAGGTCACCATCTATGTCATACTCCCCATCCCTATCAATACTATTACCAGCCCCATCCACAATCACTACCAGATCATCTTTAGTAAAATCCCTACATAGCCCCCCTATGTTAACAGTAACCTGAGCCAATCCTGCATTAGGCTTCACAATCTGGTGACCTGGAACTCACTCCCCAATACTTCCTGCAACCCCTGGCCCTCACCTCTAACATGAGAACTACCTAACAGCAGAACCTTCTTCTCTCTCTTATCCTTTGCAACTGTCCTAGCCACCGTAACTGCTGAGGTCTGCTGTATACTTCCTACATCTACAGCTACTAGAGATTCCTCTCCACTAGACTCTGACAGTTGGTCATATCTATTACAAACACCAATAGTAAAACTATCTGAAAATCTCCTTCTCCTAGCAGATCTCTTGCCAACAGCCAGCTCCCATTCCCCAACCCCCTTCTTCCTGCTCATCCTATCTTGCTCCTCCTGTGCGTTTTTCAACTGCACCTGAAGGGCACAGATCTTACGCTCCTGTTCCTCTATCAACTTACTCTTGCTACATAACCTGCAGTTCCAGGAGAGGATCTCACCAGATTGCCCACTGGCTTCCCCATTGCATTCCCCCCAGTGAAAATACTTCGAACAAGTCTCACACCGCAATCCACTACTCACGAACCTACGGCAAAGTCCACACTTCTCACTCATGGTAAAAATTTACAGTTATTGAAAAAAGAAAACTACTTTATCTAAGTTCCGCTAGTACAATAAGAAGATGTGAAAAACTGACTACAATAATCACAAGCTTACTCTACGAGGGAAGTTACTACTATTATTAACAATATTAATCAACAGCAAATGAGAATATAACAAAAGACTAACACAGAAAGAAAATCAAACGTCTAATGATACAGTAACGAAACTGAAAACAGTTTCCAAAAATTTCTTCTAATTTATTTCATCAGAAAACACCAAGAACACCGGTTGAAGACTAATAAAGTTCCTAAATAAACCACTATACACAAACAATCAATTAGTACTTAGCTTTCGAGGCGCCGCTACACCTGCAACTGGTCAGCGCGGAATGTAAACACAGGTAAGAGGTCAAGTTGCTCGATACGAAATACTCACAAATATCAGGTCACAACACAAGAAAGGCGGAGGTGAATGAAGAAACCACTGATAAGTCACTTATATAGTAAATATTATCACAAAAACCGTTAAAATATGTATCTGAAACCTAAAAATACATGAAAACTTAGAGAGCGATCTCACACGCAGTCACGCGCTTATGGCTTCACTCCAAAGACCATCAACAACATTATATATATATATATATATATATATATATATATATATATATATAAGCAGACTTCGCTTCACTCAATATGATTGGCAACCCGGACCATTCAAATATATATATATATATATATATATATATATATATATATATATATATATATATATATATATATATATATATATATATATATATACAGGGTCAGCCACCTAACATTACCGCTGGATATATTTCGTAAACCATATCAAACACTGACGTATCGATTCCACAGACCGAACGTGAGGAGAGGGGCTAGTGTAATTGGTTAATACAAACCATAAAAAAATGCACGGAAGTATGTTTTTTAACACAAACCTACGTTTTTTTTACATGGAACCCCGTTAGTTTTGTTAACACATCTGAACATATAAACAAATACGTAATCATTGCCGCTTGTTGCATTGTAAAATGTTAATTACATCCGGAGATATTGTAACCTAAAGTTGACGCTTGAGTACCACTCCTCCGCTGTTCGATTGTGTGCATCGGAGAGCACCGAACTACGTAGTGATCCAAAGGGAACGGTGATGGACCTTAGGTACAGAAGAGACTGGAACAGCACATTACGTGCACATGCTAACACCTTTTTATTGGTCTTTTTCACTGACGCACATGTACATTACCATGAGGGTTGAGGTACACGTACACACGCGGTTTCCGTTTTCAATTACGGAGTGGAATAGAGTGTGTCCCGACATGTCAGGCCAATAGATGTTCAATGTGGTGGCCATCATTTGCTGCACACAATTGCAACCTCTGGCGTAATGAATGTCGTACACGCCGCAGTACATCTGGTGTAATGTCGCCGCAGGCTGCCACGATACGTTGTTTCATATCCTCTGGGGTTGTAGGCACATCACGGAACACATTCTCCTTTAACGTACCCCACAGAAAGAAGTCCAGAGGTGTAAGATCAGGAGAACGGGCTGGCCAATTTATCCGTCGTCCACGTCCTATGAAACGCCCGTCGAACATCCTGTCAAGGGTCAGCCTAGTGTTAATTGCGGAATGTGCAGGTGCACCATCATGCTGATACCACATACGTCGACGCGTTTCCAGCGGGACATTTTCGAGCAACGTTGGCAGATCATTCTGTAGAAACGCGATGTATGTTGCAGCTGTTTGGGCCCCTGCAATGAAGTGAGGACCAATGAGGTGGTCGCCAATGATCCCGCACCATACATTTACAGTCCACGGTCGCTGTCGCTCTACCTGTCTGAGCCAGCGAGGATTGCCCACGGACCAGTAATGCATGTTCCGTAGATTCACTGCCCCGTGGTTTGTGAAACCCGCTTCATCGGTAAAAAGGTAGAACTGCAACGCATTCCCTGTTAATGCCCATTGACAGAATTGCACTCGATGATTAAAGCCATCACCATGTAATTGCTGATGTAGTGACACATGAAACGGGTGAAAGTGGTGACGATGCAGTATGCTGCTCGCCGACCGTGGCCCGTGTTTGTTACAACACGCAACTGAACGTCGGAGGTTTCAAGCGTCAACTCTAGGTTGCAATATCTCCGGATGTAATTAACATTTTACAATGCAACGAACGGCACTGATTACGTATTTGTTTATATGTTCAGATGTGCTAACAAAACTAACGGGGTTCCATTTAAAAAAATGTAGGTTTGTGTTAAAAAACATACTTCCGTGCATTTTTGTATGGTTTGTATTAAACAATTACACTAGCCCCTCTCCTCACGTTCGGTCTGTGGAATCGGTTCGTCAGTATTTGATGTGGTTTACGAAATATATCCAGCGGTAACGTTAGGTGACTCACCCTGTATATACAGCGTTGTTTTACAAAAGGCACTTAACCCAAGCGACTGCCTACGACTGTGCAAAAGTGGTGAAGTTGAACGTCTTCTGTGAGGAAATATTGACGATTAAGCAAACCATAACATAACAGTATCTTAGTTTACCGTCACCTGCAACTTTTAAGAAAAGGGCTTATGTTTATTAGAAGTTTTTTCTTCAGAAACACCACTAGTATCATCCCTCAAAGCATGTACCTTTCCTCCTTACTCACCCTACATATATACATCTAGACATAGATCATAGTAGCACCAGAGGTATAAAACCCAGAGGGACTGATATTGGATCATCAGTAACATGGAAAGGTGATACCAAATTAATATTGGGGTGGCAATTTTTCTTTCATGTTTTATTCCTCTTTTATACATGGAGAAGGATGGGCAGCAGAAATGTATACATTTTGCCCTTATGAGACACCTAATTTTTTTGATCGTGTCTGTTACAACAATGGCATGAGATGGTGGGTGCATAAGCAGACTTCGCTTCACTCAATATGATTGGCAACCCAGACAATTCAAATATGCCTTTCCATTACCACACAACTCTCAACCTACTGACAACAGTCAGTAGGTCTGCCAATGCAGAGGAACAAAATAATACATCCTGCATTGCATCAGTATGCTTTTAATTGTGTATTGCAGAAGTCAGCATAATATGTGTCAGTACATTTGAAAGAGCCTTAAAAACTTAAACACTATCCAGTTACACTCTACTCGGTACAGCACTCTACTTGAAAATGGTTATGACCTTTACCAAAATAATGTAATTGTGATTAAAATTTACACCCATGAATTCTGGAAACAAAAGTGCATTATGATGAGGGTTTAATGGAAACCCAGGAAAAATAAAGCACTTACATCGGTAGAACATTACGTTGGAAATCAGCATACATTGCACCATTTAGATTGCCATCGATAAAATGGGCGCCAATTATCCTTCCTCCCATAATGCCGCACCATACATTAACCCGCCAAGGTCGCTGATGTTCCACTTGTCGCAGCCATCGTGGATTTCCCGTTGCCCAATAGTGCATATTATGCCGGTTTACGTTACCGCTGTTGGTGAATGACGCTTCGTCGCTAAATAGAACGCGTGCAAAAAATCTATCATCGTCCCGTAATTTCTCTTGTGCCCAGTGGCAGAACCGTATGCGACGTTCAAAGTCGTCGTCATGCAATTCCTGGTGCGTAGAAATATGGTACGGGTGCAGTCGATGTTGATGTAGCATTCTCAACACCGACGTTTCTGAGATTCCCGATTCTCGCTCAATTTGTCTGCTACCGATGTGCGGATTAGCCGCGACAGCAGCTAAAACACCTACTTGGGCATCATCATTTGTTGCAGATCGTGGTTGACGTTTCACATGTGGCTGAACACTTACTGTTGCCTTAAATAACATAAGTATCCGACGAATGGTCCGGACACTTGGATGATACCGAGCAGCATACATACCGCACGCCCGTTGGGCATTTTGATCACAATAGCCATACATTAACACGATATCGACCTTTCCCGCAATTGGTAAACGGTTCATTTTAACACGGGCAATGTATCACGAAGCAAATACCGTCCGCACTGGCGGAATGTTACGTGATACCACGTACTTATACATTTGTGACTATTACAGCGCCGCCTATCACAAAACGAAAAAAGTGGTCCATTTGAAACATTCATATCTCTTTACGCACTACACGAATATGTAATAAAAATGGGGCTTCCTACTTAAATAACGCAGTTGATATCCGATTGACCTATGGCAGCGCCATCTAGCTGGCCATACATAGCGCCATCTGGTTTCCCCCTTCAAGCTAGAGAAATTTCCTTCTTTGTAGTTTTTTCGTTTGACGCTTATTTCGTGAGATATTTTGCCCGGTCACGATCAATGGACCACCCTGTATAGTCACTGGCAGCTTGCACAGTGCCTTGTTGATAATCTGGGTCCACGACTTCGTCGGCTATGCACTACACTGGAATGCTACTATCAGATGTTACCAATTGAAATTGGGACTCATCTGACCGCGCCCCGGTTTTCCAGTCGTCCAGGATCCAACCGACTTGTTCACGAGGCCCGGAGACGCGCTTCAGGCGATGTCGTGCTATTAGGAAGGGTACTTGCTTCGGTCGTATGCTGCCGTAGCACATTATCGCCCAATTTCGCCGCCCTGTCCTAACAAATACGTCCCACATTAATTTCTGCGATTGTCTCACACAACGCTGCTTGTCTGTTAGCACTCATAACTCTATGCGAGCTCCACTGCTCTCGGTCATTGAGTGAAGGCCGTCAGCCACTGCGTTGTTCGTAGTGATACGTAATACCTGAAATATAGTACTCTCGGCACACTCTTGGTACAGTGGAACTCGGAGTACTGAATTCCCATGCGTCTATGTCCAACTACCACTCCACATTCAAAGTTTGTTAATTCACGTCGTGCGGCCACAATCACGTCGGAAACCTTTTCACGTGAATCATCTCAGTACACACGACAGCTCCGCCAATGCACCGCACTTGTATACCTTGTGTGCCCTATACTACCGCCACCTGTGTTTGTACACACCGCCATCCCATTACTTCTGCGACCTCAGTGTGTATGCCTTTGTTACCCGAAACCAGTCGAGATAATCGGAAAACGTTTGTCGGATGCGAACGTTTTCAGAAATGAGAAAAGATTGCCAGAGAATACTCTAGAAAGAGTAAAGTCGATTGTTCTGCCACCTTATCGTGTTCGAGGTGTACATCTTTCTCCCCAAAGTCTGTATTACTTGTAAATGGGGTTTTTTGACGAACTGCTCACTGTAAAACACATCGGCCGCTGTCTGCCTCCGGTCCACGCCAGCCCTGAAAAATATAAATGATCGTTGTTGCCGGCTTCAACCGAGTGACGTCTACTGGACCAGCCTCCTTCCGAGTCTGAATGTCTGGACATGACAGGAGCGTTACCTTGTTAAATAAAAGTAATGCACTGAACTAATTCACCAAGCTTCCTCACACAGGCTACACTTCTTCCAGCACTATGAAATGGCGTGACACATTCATGGAAGTCCTCAGCTTGCTCTTGATGAAGAAGACAAAGCTGTTGTGAAAGCGACTGTTAACGCATATTTCGTGATGAACACAACAAAGATGCTGTGAAAGCGATTGTCATGGCAAAGCTCACGATGAAGACAACAAAGCTGCTGTGAATGCGTTTGTTGAGGCATAGAAGCAGTGCAAACGGTACCGCACGTGGCGTTCCGTGAACGCTGCAAGATGCCGCCTCAAACTATGTACTTTCAGTCGTGTTTGTGACCTGCACCGGCTGAATATATTGAGTGGCGGATCGTTCAACATGAACCCAACTGCTTAAAGAAAAATGTCACGCAGCAGATTGCATGAGACAGAAAGAACAGTCCATGCAAGTGAGCTACCGATGGTGGCTCTTATATAAATCACTAATATTTCATCATGGGAGAAGATAGTCTAACTACTGAAGCGATAGACATGGTGCACATTAGCAGCAGTTTTATAACTATTGTTGAACAAACACGGAAAAAGACGATCATCAATGCGAACAAGTTAACTACTAGCGAAACACGAGAAATTACTGATCCCATGCACTGACATCATCTAGCTGAAACTGAATTAGGTGGACAAGCCTCTAGGAGAGGATGAGGCCGCAATAGCAAATGTCTGACCAAGTTACACCACTGGGACATAGAAACCGTTGAGCATTTAATGATTGTTTCAAGCGTTCGTGTCAAGTAAGAAATGGTTTCATATGCCAAATCTGCCTGCTCTTGGAAATGAGTGAACCCATGTACACAAACTCTAACATCAGGGAACATTAGCTATTCCAACAAATGAACCAGTTCGAAAGTTTCTAATCACCTTCATCTTAGGATACACCGACTTGTGAACAATTCTTATCGCCATTAAGGGAGCACCTAAGGAAAACCTGCACTTGCAACAGCCTGTTGAGAACTGACACCCATCAGTCAGAGGATGACGAGCAGGTTCTCCAGGTGGAAGACCGTTAAGTGTGCTGTCGCCTCAGCTCTGCCATCCAACTTGCTCTCCATCTAACTTCTCTGACCACTCCTGAGTACTATTGTTTGTACAGATGCCCCTCTGCATTTGTTTCCAGAAGGATTGTTGGCAATCGCACCACCAAAAGTTCGATGGATAGCAGCTTGCACAAAAATTTACTCCACATTTACCGGAGGCAACGTATTACCTCCCCTGAATGTATTTGGAAACTCTTCGCCAGCGGGCCAGTAGAAGTTCTGCGTTCAATAGCCTGAAATGTCACATGCCAGTTGTGCCTCTCCTGACTATACAGAGTCAGCTAGGAAGACTACTTGCAACAGAGTCCAGGACAGAGACCAATGTGGTGTCTCTGCCTAGTCCACATTGACGAGACGTAACTCATTGTTCCCACCTGGCTTGTTTGGAAAGCTGCCACTGGCACAAGCTAACCACCCAGTCTGCTTATGCTGAGCTCACTCAAATGCACCAATGTTCCAGTTCTTGGTGTTTCTCCTTAGGCAGCCAAGAGTATTGTTGTTGAGTTAACAACAGCGAGTGTTGTTTATCAGCACCGTACCCAGGGCAGGAAGGGCACCAGTGACCGTTTTTACAGTGATCAGGTACTCGGCCAGTCAATAAGGAAACAACTTCAAGACTGATAGAGTCCTACTAGACGTGGTAGATCATGCTAAGGTTAGTTATTCTCAGAGGAGAAAACTGCAGATGGTACTATTCAACTTAATGCACTTAAATAGAGGAGAGATAGACGTGAAACTACATAAGATGTTTGTCAGAAAATTGATCCTTGCAATCATTAACATTCCCATGATGTCAGGACTCGGATCTCTATTAATAAAATGGCCCCGTTATACACAGACCTCCATCGACCGTGGAGACAAGGTGCTTATAGTCGAAAGAATCCTACTGTGGCCTCATTCGATTGGAAGATGTTACATGCTGCACATCCCCACACTTGCACAATGCAGAAGAAAATTCCTCTACACAGTTCACTTGCAGACTACCATATCCTGCATCACTCGGTCACCTGTCAGAGAGCCACACACAACTATGTGCCCACTGTGACCTCTCGCCAGGGATCTTCTCCTTGAAAACACCATAATCATATGCCAGAGCCTCACTCGTCCCGTTCTGTCTTTGATTAACCCACTACTGTCTTCGCATGAATGGGCGGAGCAATTGCTCCTAGGGGTTTCTGCTGTCAGTACTGGACACATATCACTTCACGTACATTTCTCATTTCCTATTCGATTACTTCGTGGTTACTAACCGACAGTTGATCTGTGGCCTCACAAACGTGTTTTCAACCTTTTTTGACATCTTATTTATGTGTTCTCGTACCTCATTTATTTTCTTTTACATGGCCTCAACATTGCTTCCTTGTTCTCCTTGCTGACTTTCTACCCGACTGATCTGCTGCTGCATTATGGGAATCTGCTCCAGTTGGAACCTAATTTCCATTAACTGCTCTTCTTTCCTAGCCAACATCCCTTCTGTCTCTTTACCCTGCTCTCTTACATCTTGGCTCAGTTTCGTAATAAGATCAAGCAAAATAACAGCTGGTTTTGCTGATGAGACATGGAATGGTTCAATTGAGCATCGTAAGGGGTTGCAAGATCTGACCTAGCCTGTCATTGGAGATTTCGTGAGTCTTGCCCAAATCTCCATCCTGCTGAGACCTTGCATTCTCATATCTTCGCTGTTGCTATCCTCCGCTGTTCCCCCTTTACTTTGTAGTCCAGGAACACCCCCTTGCTCACTCACATCTACACTCCCTACTCATCCAAAACTGGTCTTTTGGCTTCCAATGGTTCCATCACCATTCAGAACCCACTCCCTTTGACCACTGATCCAATCGACTACCTCACTACACTACTATCTTTCTCACTGCCTACACAGCGCAAAACATCCGAATCACAGAGTGCGAACATCACTTTTCACCTCTCTGATTTTCAATAGTCTTCATTTCGTTATAACGATTAAGACGACCGAGAAAAATTAATCTTCCTTAGAATGTGGCACTGAATCATACAAATTTAGTATTCAGAGGTCAGCTAACTGGTAATAACAAAGAAATAATCCTGTGCTGTGGCACTAAAACCTCTATTCTGTAACACGAAATGAACCATGTGGCAAATAGTGAAGCACCACTCCGGATCTCTCTCAGATTTACCTTAGCTTGCCCCATTACATATTGCCTGTTAGTGTTTTCAAAACCAAAAAAACTGAAATAATACCCGAAAGTTATATTAAAAATCGTTTGCAATACTTAATCCGAGATACACTCTATACATACTCAATAAACTCAGTTGCCCTTACAACTTCATCAAAATCTGCTACTGCTGTCCGACGTCCTCTTTGGTCATCATGTGTGTCTAACTACGATGACCAGAAAAAACTTGTTACTGCTGTCTCATGTCCTCTTTAGTCGTTAGGTGTGTCTACTTCTTGCATCCCATTGCTAGCCCTATAGAATCTCCACAGTCACTAGCAAGGTGTCTGAACCCTCCATGTGTCGAACAAAACCCATTGCTTTATTGGGTACATTTGGCACGAGGTTGAACAGATTGCACTGCATACATCCTTTTATCTGTTCGTTCTTGGAAAGAAAATAGTAAGTACAAGGAAAGCAACTGTGAAAAAACCATGAATAACAGATGAAATACTTCGCCTTATCGACGAAAGGAGTAATTACAAAAATGTGCAGGGAAATTCATGAGCCGGCCGGTGTGGCCGAACGGTTCTAGGCGCGTCAGTCTGGAACCGTGCGACTGCTACGGTCGCAGGTTCGAATCCTGCCGCGGGCATGGATGTGTGTGATGTCCTTAGGTTAGTTAGGTTTAAGTAGTTCTAAGTTCTAGGGGACTGATGACCTCAGATGTTAAGTCCAACAGTGCTCAGAGCCATTTTAGAAATTCATTAATATAGAAATACATGTCGCTCAGGAACGAAATAAAGGCGAACTCCAGGAAAGCAAAGGCGGAATTGTGCATGAAAAACGTGAAGAAATCGAAAAAGGAATGATTTCAGGAGGATTGACTCAGCACACAGAAAAGTGAAAACCACCTTTCGTGACATTAAAAGCAAGGGCAGTAACATGAAGAGTGCAGTGGGAATTCCACTGTTAAATGGAGAAAGAGTGGAATGTCTCTAAGAAGGGGGGGGGGGGACTTGTGATGGAAGAAGAAACAGGAGTCGACACAGAAGAGATAGGAAGTCCAGTAACAAAATTTAAAAGACATTTAGAGGAAAAGATAAAATAAGGAATCAGGGATAGAGCGGAATTTCGAAAATCACTGGGGGAAGTGGTAACAAAACGACTGTTCACGTCGGTGTGTAGAATGCACGAGTCTGGCGATATACCATCTGATTTTCGGAAAAACATCATCCACCCAATTTCGAAGAGTGCAAGAGCCAACAAATGCGAGAATTATCGCACAGTCAGTTTAGCAGCTCATGCATCCAAGTTGCTGACAAGAATAACAAACTGCATGCTGCATTTGATAATGGGAGCAAGACTAAAGCAAAATAGAGGAACGTTCATTGGATTTGTCGACATGGAAAAAGCGTTCGTCAATGTAAAATGGTGCAAATGTTGGAGAGAAAAATAGGAGTAAGTCGTAGGGAAAGACGGGTGAGGAGATCTATAAACAAGAACCGAGGGGGAGAAATAAGGCTGGAAGACCAAGTACGAAATGTTAGGACTAAAAAGGGTGTAAGGCAGGGATGTAATCTTTTACCCTTACTGTTGAATCTGTACTTCAAAGATGCAATGGCGGAAATAAAGAGAAGGCTCAAGAGAGGGGCTTAAATCAAGGGTGAAATGATATCTGAGACGGTTTCTATCGATTTCAGAGAGGTTACAGCTGTCGCTGGTGTTTTGATTCTGTGTTACGTGGCGGGAGAAGCTGGGCGAAACATTCAAGGAGCGTCAGAAGAGACCGTCTCATGGCAGTCGGCTTTCGGCTCGCGGTTGTGTGGCTGCGGGAACTGCGTCGGTAGCCACCTCTTTGACTGTCGTCTCTGTGCTCCTCGCAGTACGGCAGAGCTGTGCCTTGACACGAAGTGTGCGTCAGAACTTGTGCAAAGAGTGGAAGTAGACATTAGACTCCAGCCGGGTGGGTACGCCTTGGTGAAGTGTTGTTCTGTACTGTCTGAACCACAAGATCGCCGCAGCACGGAAGAAGGTGCTGGTCCTCTACTCGAAACTTCCACCTGACTTCGCGGTGGATAGAAATCTATGTGAGAACCAAAGTCAAGAAGTTCTTACGTAACTCGATTTTATAGTGAGTCTCCGGTCTTGTACTCTCACGAGAAGGTAACGTCTGTTTACTGGTAACTCTCAGTGGATCCTGTAGCTCAACCTGGTTTAATAGAGAGAACTGAGTTTTGTAATCTGAGTGAATTTCTTAAGGGAGCGTTGTCTTTGTTCTCGTAAACTGCTTAAGAGAAAAAGCACTGTAATGTTCAGCTATGAAATTTCAGATCTGTTATTCAATAATTAAGGTATTGAGGAAAATTTTACTGTGTGCCCATCCTCAATAGCACAGACGTTCCTTTTGGACTTTATTTTAGTTAAGTACTATTACATTTCAATTAACACTGACCAAGGTGGTTTCCCCCGTTTTTTTTAAATTTTTGCGTCACCTGAAAAATAGAATAATAGAAAAATAGTCATAAAGTTCGGTCAAACGTTAACCCCATTCAAATAACTGATGCTCTGTAAATGTTTTGTACAGGCGAGAGTGTAAATAGTACCTTGTTTTTGTTTTAGAGTAATTGCTTTTCTAAGGTTGTTCCATTGCTACCTGCCCAAAGGGCGGCCGCTATCGGCGCCATGTTTATGAGGCTTATGGTAACCTCTTGTGATTAATCTGAGAACTGGTTTGAATAGTAGAATATTTTGATCGTTTGTTGCAAAACTTTAATTATAATAAAATGTCAATTGTAAAACTTATGGCCACCGGGAATCAGTTAACTTCTAAACTTGAACTTTAATTGTTCTTCCTACTCTCCTCGTATTATTTCGCTTTTTTTAAATGAATGCTAGTGATGCTTAAATACTGCTACCTGTCATTTGCTTATGAGGGTTTAACTTCTAAGATTCGCACTAGTAGTGTAGGAGTGTTCAGTATCAAGTGAAGATGAATCACAGGCTGTGTTGAATAGAATGAACAGTCTAATGAATCAAGAATATGGATTGAGAATTAATCGAAGAACGACGAAACTAATGAGAAGCAGCAGCAATGTGAACATCGAGAAACTTAACAGGAGAATTGGAGACCACGAATTAGACAAAGAACTCTGCTACCTAGGCAACAAAATAACCCACGACGGATGGAGCAAGATGGACATAAAAAGCAGACTAGCACTCTCTAAAAGGGCATTCCTAGCCAAGAAAAGTCTGCTGGTATGTAACATAGACCTTAATTAGAGGAAGAGGTTTCTAAGAATGTACGTTCGGAGCATAGCAGTGTATGGTAGTAAAACATGGACTGTCAGAAAACCGGAACTGAAGAGAATCGAAGCATTTGAGATGTGGTGGTACTGATAAGGTAAGGAATGAGCAGGTTCTCTGCAGAATCGACGCGGAAAGAAATATACAGGAACACTAAAAAGAAGAGGGAACAGGATGACAGTATATCTGTTACGACATCAGGGAATAACTTCCATGGTAATGGAGGGAGCTGTAAAGGCCAAAAACAGTAGAGGAAGACAGAGATTGAAATACATACCGCAAACAGTTGAGGATGTAGTTTGCAAGTGCTACTCTAAGATAAAGAACATGGCACAGCAGAGGAATTCGTGATGGGCCCCATCTAACCAATCAGAAGACTAATGACTCAAATAAAAAAATAAGAGAAAGATATAGAAACGGGCATGTGCCCTCTTAATTCTTTAGAGTTAGCGACTGAACGCCTTCTTTTTGTTCCCAGTCATAAGTCTTCTGAAGGGTTTGATGCTACCAGCCACCAGTTCCTTCTCTGTGCCATCCTTTTCATCTCAGATTAGCGGTTGAAACCTACATTATCAGTAATTTGCTCGATGTATTCCAGTCTCTGTCTTCCCATTTTTTTCCCTGTACAGCTCCCTCTGGTACCGTGGAATTTATTCCCTAATGTCTCAACAACTGTTCTACCATCCTGTCCCTCCTCCCTGTCAGTGTTTTTCCTACATTCCTTTCATCTCCGATTCTGCTCAGAACCTCCTCATTCCTTACCTTATCAGTCTACCTAATTTACAACATATATCTGTATGTCTGTATGTCTGCAGCAGTGCCATTCCAGAACACTTATACTGGAGAGTCATCACAAGTGCATGTGTGCGACTTGAAGAAGTTGTAAACCAAAACGGCAGTCATATTGAACATGTGATTCATTAGGTTGTATTTCCAATCTGTATTCTTTACTACTTCATCAATAAATTACAAATCTTGTCAACAACAAGTGCGTTATTCATGAAACAAATCAGGGGACTTACTGTGCTCTACCCTGTACTTGCCGAATGCGCGAGGTATAGCACTCACGGTTTGTGCGGTTCGCCTTGTTAACAAGTAAGCAACCTCTTATTCTTTACACCGCGGTGACAGGCACGCTGGAGCAAGAGGCCCCACTTTTTCAGGGAAACATGAACCATGACACAGTGGGCGGCGATTTTAACAGTGTACTGCAGCCCGAGGGCCAGACACCACATCACGTCCCACGCCCCACACTCCAAACACTAGAACGCCACCTGGCACTCCACGACACATGGCTCTTACACTGGGGGTACCAGCAATGACATCAGCCACTCTTTCACTCAACTACCAGACACTCTGTCAGATATATGTGTCGCGCGGCCTCTGTACAGTGACCAGTGTTGCAAAAATCTAGCCAACGGCATTTACAGATCATCTGAGATATATCTGCACTGTCACCCTACTGCTTCATCTCACCCGACGCAGTAGAGTCTCACACATGCTAAACATCACCCTCCTTCGCTAGGAAGCATGTTGGCGAGCGGTTGCTGACACCTGACGTTGTTGTCTCTGGCACCTGCCCACGTACGCTTCCACGTTAGAGTGGTGGATAGGATGTGTCAGAGCTGAAAGTACCTGATGGCATAGAGATATGATAAATCAATCTGGCAAAGGGCAACATCGGAGTTTTAATAGACAGCGTTATGTGAGCTCGCAACGAAACCGGCGTCATTCGAACGTCAGTTGGCTGTGCATCTCACCAAGCCCATCTACTCCACATCACAGTGGAGCAGTTAGAAGGCGTCCTCATTTCCGCGAGAGTGCAGGACGACGTCCCCATCAAAATGGCGTCAGTCTATAACATTGTGCGAGAAGCACCACTACACACGTCAACTCATCACGTCGATCAACATGGAGGTGGGCGGACACGCCTTGACACAAAGAGAGCCGGCCGCGGTGGCCGTGCGGTTCTGGCGCTGCAGTCCGGAACCGCGGGACTGCTACGGTCGCAGGTTCGAATCCTGCCTCGGCCATGGATGTGTGTGATGTCCTTAGGTTAGTTAGGTTTAAGTAGTTCTAAGTTCGAGGGGACTGATGACCTAAGATGTTAAGTCCCATAGTGCTCAGAGCCAGCCACTTAAAGAGATGTGGTTTACACATTTTCCCGGTACTTTCCTACTTTGTCCCCGGTCCCGGGTTCGAAACCCGTCACTGCTTCCATTTTGATTAATAATCAACATTGGCAGCCGAAGATTTCCGGCATAAAAAGTCACCCTCATTCTGCCAACGGCCTTGTCAAAAAAGGGCAGAGGAACGAATAGAGGTTCAGGGCACTCTCTTGCCCTTGGAATGGGAATCTGCCCCTAAAGGCGAAAGAATCAACAATGATCAATGCCATTAAGATGCAGAAGACATTGGAAACAACTGAATAAAGACGCATAACGTGTATCCACAGGACATGTGGCCTGTAATAGAAAAAGTGTCATGATGGTCTCTCCATTGGCAAAAGATTGCGAAATAGTCGCCCATTCGGATCTCCAGGTGGGAACTGCCAACGGGGAGGTGACCATGATAAAATAATTGATTAACCGACCAAAGTTCTACGAGTCGAGGTGTGGAATGTCCGAAGCTTGAACGTGGTAGAGAAGTTAGAAAATCTGAAAAGGGAAATGCAAAGGTTGATTCTAAATATAGTAGGGGTCAGGGAAATGAAATGGAAAGAAAACAAGGATTTCTGGTCAGATGAGTATAGGGTAATAGCAACAGCAGAAGAAAATGGAATAATAGGTGTAGGATTGGTTATGAATAGGAAGGTAGGGCAGATAGCGTGTTACTGTGAACAGTTCAGTGATAGGGTTGTCCTTATCAGAATCGACAGTAAACCAGCACTGACAACGATAGTCGAGGTATACATGACGAAGTCGCAAGCTGATTATGAAGAGACAGAGAAAGTATATGAAGATACTGAAAGAGTAATACAGTATGAAATTGCTGAAGTGCAAGAAACTAGTCAGGAAGAATCAATACGCAAAGAAGTGGGATACGGAAACACTAAGGGATGAAGATTGAAGTTCTCTAAGACTATGGATACAGTAATAAGGAATAGCTCAGTAGACAGTATGGTTGAAGAGGAATGGAGATCTCTAAAAAAGGGCAGTCGTAGAAGTAGGAAGGAAAAACATAGGTACAAAGACGGTAACTGCGAAAAAACAATGTGTAACAGAAGCAACACTTCAGTTGATCGATGAAAGAAGGAAGTTAAATAATGTTCAGGGAAATTCAGGAATACAGTAATACAAGTCGCTGAGGAATGAAATAAATAGAAAGTGCAGGGGAGCTAAGACGAAATGGCTACATAAAAAATGTGAAGAAATCGAAATAGAAATGATTGTCGGAAGGACGGACTCAACACATGGAAAAGTTAAAATAAGCTTACCTCAAATTGAAAGCAAGGTGGCAACATTAAGAGTGCAACAGGAATTCCACAGAGGAGATAGCGAATACGTGGAAGGAGTATATTGAAGGCCTCTATGAGGGGGAAGAAACATGAGACGACTTAGAAGAGACGGGGGATACAGAATTAGAATCAGAATTTATGAGAGCTTTGGAGGACTTAAGATCAAATATGGCATAAGGGATCGATAACACTCCATCAGAAATTGTAAAATCATTATTGGAATTGGCAACAAAACGACTATTCATGTTGGTGTGTAGAATGTATGAGACTAGCAATATAGCGCCTGACTTTCGGAAAAATATCGTCCACACAGTTCCGAAGACTGCAGGAGATGACAAGTGCGACAGTTATCGCAGAATCAGCTTAACAGCTCATGTAACCAAGTTGCTGACAACAGTAACGTACAGAAAAATGTAAAAGAAAATGGAGGATGTGTTAGATGACGATCAGTTTGGCTTTAGGAAAGATATAGGCACCGGAGAGTCAATTCTAACGTTGCGGTTGACAGTGGAAGCAAGGCTAACGAAAAATCAAGACACGTTCATAGGATTTGTCGATCTAGAAAAAAAGTTCGACAATGTAAAAGATGTTCGAAATTCTTGGAAAAATGGGGGTAAGCTATGGGGAGAGACGCGTAAAATACAATTTGGACAAGAACCAAGAGGGAATAATAGGAGTGGACGAACAATAACGAAATGCTCGGATTAATAAAGGTGTAAGACACAGATGTAGTCTTCCGCCCTTACTGTTCAACCGGAATATCGAAGAAGCAATGATGGAAATGAAAGAAAGGTTCAGACGTGCAATTAAAATATGAGGTGAGAGGATATCAGTGATATGATTCGCTGATGACATTGCTATCCTGAGTGAAGGTAAAGAAGAATTACATGATCCGCTGAATGGAATGGACAGTATGATAAGTACAGAAGATGAATTGAGAGTAAATCAAAGGAAGACGAAAGTAATGAGACGTAGCAGAAATGAGAACAGCGAGAAACGTAAAATCAGGGTTGATGGTCACGAAGTAGATGAAGTTAAGGAATTCTGATACCTATAGGCGACAAAATAATCAAAGACGGACGGAGCATAGAGGTCAACAAAAGCAGGCTAGCACTGGAAAAAAGGACATTCCTGGCCAACGGAAGTCTACTTGTATCAAACATAGGCCTTAATTTTGAGGAAGAAATTTCTAATAATGTACGTTTGGACCATAGCATTGTATGGCAGTGAAACATGGACTGTGGGAATACCAGAACGGAAGAGAATAGAGACATTTGTGATGTGATGCTACAAACGTATGTTGAAAATTAGGTGGACTTATAAGGTAAGGAATGACGATGTTCTGCACAGAATCGGAGAAGAAAGGAATATATGGAAAACACTGACAAGGAGAAAGGAGAGGATGATAGGACTATTAAGACATCAGGGACTGACTTCCATGGCGCTAGAGGAAGCTATAGAAGGCAAAAACTGTAGAGGAAGACAGAAAACGGAATACAGCCAGCAAATAATTGAGGACGTAGGTTGCAGGTGCACGGGCCGCAGCATCAAACCAGTCAGAGGACTGATATCTTTAAAAAAAATTAAATTGGGACTGCCTTCCAATTCCTGTCTGAAATTCCTTCCTCATGTCAACAATCTCTGAAAATGTCATTTTTTTTTATGTCTATACCCAGTCCCCGTAGTAAATTGCCCTTTACAAATTTAGTATAAGTGAATCTACTACCTCAGATTACATTTCACATTAGTATGCTACCCGATTTAAATTAGCAACTAAGGATAGTAAACCGTTTGTTAGTAATCCAGGTTTTAAATTTCGTGATATGAATTGTGCAATCATGTTGCACCACATATTATTGAAAATTTACTACTCTGCTATTTCTGAAAGGCTACGATGTTTATTCATTATGATTATTTAAAATGAAAGCTCTACTTCAGAGCTATCCAAAATACCGTTAACAATATTTTATTCCAGGTGATTTATTTATAATGAACTAAAACGAAATTTAAACTTTAACTCATTGAAAACTCGTTGAAATTACGCATGAAGTTAAGTAATTTTTTCCTAATTGAATATCAGAACACGTAGGGCAATATGTGGCCCATTTTTTGATGTAATTAAGGAAAGTCTAATAAATTTTAATTGTTATTTTGTAAATCTTACATTTAACGATGTATTCGATTGTTTATTTTTATATAGAAGGAAGTGGCACATGAGCCACAGGAGGCAGTTCGTCGAAGAAAGAGTGACGGTCAGAGGAAGAGAGAGAGAATCTGTGGTGTCACCGCCAGACACCACACTTGCTAGGTGGTAGCCTTTAAATCGGCCGCGGTCCCTTAGTATACGTCGGACCCGCGTGTCGCCACTATCAGTGATTGCAGACCGAGCGCCGCCACACGGCAGGTCTAGAGCGACTTCCTAGCATTCGCCCGAGTTGTACAGCCGACTTTGCTAGCGATGGTTCACTTACAAATTACGCTCTCATTTGCCGAGACGATAGTTAGCATAGCCTTCAGCTACGTCATTTGCTACGACCTAGCAAAGCGCCATTACCAGTTACTATTGATGCTGTAAAACATGTACCGTCAAGAGCGATGTTCACCATTTACGGATTAAAGTTAAGTATTCCAAGAGCTACGTCCTTTTTTGCTAAAGTCTAACTTCCTTGTCCTGTTCCATACCTCACGCCAGCCTGCGTGAGCTAAAACGCGTGCCTTTCGGCTTCCTCTCATACTGGGTTGGCTCTCTTGCCAATCCACAACAGAATCAGTTTAAAAAAAATTGTTCAAAAGGCTCTGAGCGCTACTTAACGTCTGAGGTCATCAGTCCCCTAGAACTTAGAACTACTTAAACCTAACTAACCCAAGGACATCACACACATCCATGCCCGAGGCAGGATTCGAAAATGCGACCGTAGCAGTCGCGCGGTTCCGGACTGAAGCGCCTAGAGCCGCTCGGCCACCACGGCCGGCTACTTATTACTTACTTTTATTCGTTTGTGACTAAGATTTTGTTTCCTGGCAGTGTAAGTTGTGCATTAACACTGGTACAGAGCAGTACCAACGACAGGTATAGTGATGAAGAACTGGTCGATACGCAGCTCGTGTATTTGTTCACTGCATACAATGCAAGAGCGTCACGACGATGCATGTCGGATTGTTCCCGCACAGACGGCAGCCACACACGATACCTTTGCAACTACACTCAGCCGCCTTCGAGAAACTGGGTCGTTTCTTGTTAGAATGTAGCATACTGGCGGTGTGAGGTACGAAGGGGTACCCAAAAAAAAACCTTAACTATTTATTGAAAGCTATTAATTTTTAAATTACGTACAAAACAGTCTTATCCCCTTCAAAATACTCTCAATCACAACTAATATATTTGTCCCACCGGTGCTTGCACTGATGGAAAATTTTTTTGTGGACATGTTTAGGAATGGCTGACAGCTCCTCCCTCGTTTCTTTGCTTTTTCTTTCTTTACTTCTTCAGTGTAGTCAAATCGTTGTCCTTCCAGGCCCCTTTCCATGCGTGGAAATAACAAAAAGTGGCACGGTGCCAGGAGGTTGCATGGGGCAACGGAATCGTGCCATTTTTATCCAAAAACTGTCTGAAGCAACGTTTTCCTAGTAGCGAGAATTTGTCGCAGCGTGCCGCGGAACTCGCTTGCGTCTTCCGCTGTGCGATGCGGGTCGCACAGCGCTGGTGTGTGAAACGTTTTCCTAGGCGCGGAGCGGTGCGCGTCATAATCCAAAAAATGATTTTTTTTTTAGAATTTGGCAACTGCCCCTGATATAGTGATAAGAGAACTACCTCCTGATACCTTTTTTTAACCTCAATGAGAATTTTGTGCTATTGAAATATATAAATTTTTAAGATTTTAAGAAAAGTTGATTTTTCGCGCTACTCGATATTTATCAAGCCATATCTCCTAAACCAAGTGTCGTACAACAACATATACTACTTCAACATATACTACTTCAGTAGCATATTTCGATACCGTCTGCAAAAGTTCTGCCCAGTAGAGTCGGTAATAGTGAAGTAATAAATTATTTGTACCGTCTAACGCGGAACTGTTACCAAACCAACGTAAGATATCTAGTAAGCGGCAATCTTTATCCCGTTACGTTTTTTATGGAAGGTGGAAGAGAGAAAAAGTTTCGGAAAGGCTTCACATAATTTTTATGGTTTGTTGGAAGTCGGTGGGTGCTTTAGTTTCTCCCAGACGAGAGCAGTTTCGTGCGGTACATTGGCTCGACGCTGTTTCCTACGCACTGCTACGCCCGGGGCATTTCAGGGCGACAGCAGCAGCGGAGACAGAGAAGGCCAAGCATGCAGCGCAGTGCTCGAGCTAAAAAAAAAAAAAAAAAAAACTGTTAGTTTTGGCATTCCGGTAGTACATGGAAAAGGCAAGAGGAGGAGGACTGTATGTTATTGGAAAGAGCGCTCAAGAAGTGCAAAGGAGTGAGACAAATGTTCTTGCATCGTGAATAGGAAGGAGTATATAAAATTTTAGTTACAAAACATTTGCTCGACGATACGGAAAAGTTTAAGGCATTTTTCAGATTCACACCCAACCAACTTCATTATCTTCTTTCGTTAGTTGGAGACAAACTGAGAAGTAATTTCTGCAACCGAGTGGCAAACCGATTACACGAGCAGAAGAACTCACAGTTACGTGATGTAGTAATGACTGCGCCATTGCTTCAGTAATATCGATTGTTATTATACTCTTTGGACTACTTTGCCATTGTTCCAGTAGAATAAATGCTGATTTTGCGGAAGTTCTGTTACGTACGTACGTGTGGTTTATTCTGTTTCCGACGGCCGCAAATGGGCGTGACAATGGGGCAAAAATATTGACTGTAGTTTGAAGAAAATTTATTGCAGCAGAAAGATAAAAAATATAAACTACACAGCGTAATATAGAAAGCATGTTCCACTTATTATAGGTATCAAAGTTTGCAGCAGTGATATTATTATCGTAGTTTGTAGGGCCTTGCTCACTGTCAACACTTCGGATGGAAGCAGGAAGGCTGCTGTTTGCGTACTGAAACGTGGAGTTGCCGTATTATTGATCTCTCTGGCGTATGGTTTCTATGTCCATCACAATATTGCAAGTCTGTTTTTTGGCTTCGCATGTAAGGTCAGCTCTAGATTGTTTTACTGTTGCTGCCATCGATTTGAAGAACAAATCAGCTTCGTCCTGAGTTTCAGTCTCCATTATCCTGTCGACAAATTTAGAAAAAAGTCTGCCGATCTTCACGTCTTTCTTTAACGAGTTCCTGTAGCACACTGTTACTCACGAGTTTTTTTTCTTTGCTTCGGGTCTATGAACAAGTGGAGCTGTTGGGTTCTTGAATGGTTCTTTCAGCATTGCCAAATGAAGCTCGGGTGTCTGGCTGGTGGCTGTGATCATCGACTGTTGCCTACCTCTCTTCATCGGACTCCATATATTCCGTGTTGACGTTGGACAACGTTTTCCTTTCATTCTCCACGCTATTAAGGAATCGAAGTCTGTCCCAGTACACGGCTCTGAAGTACGTGGCTACTGATCCAGTTGTCGTAGACATTTCTAGTTTCCTGTCTCCTAAAATGATGTCGGAGGTTTCTCCATTGCCCTTTGCACTGCACACCTGAAATCACAACCGCTAAAAATCTTGTAACAATAGTTAAACTACGTCTAAAAACGTTCTATTTATAAAGTTAGCATTGTTATTCAATTTTAGAAATGTTGTTATGCATTGAATTTTGTGTTAGTTTCAAATTCAAGTGCTTACTTTTCATCCAAAGTAATTTACTCCCATATTTTTTCAGGTATCTTGCAACTGGTGAATCTTTCCTCACTATATAATTCTCACATCGCATTTCAGTGTTTGCGATAAGTACATTTGTGCCCCATATTCTCGAGGCACTTGAACAAGCAGTTACCTCCTCATGACCAGATAGACTGGGGAAGGAAGGCAGGAGAATTCTGGGGCCGTTGGAAGTATCCTAATGCTGTTGCTGGACTTGAAGATAAGCACATTAGGACTGTAGCACCTGACAAAATGGGAAGTCTATATTACAACTACAAAGGCTACTTTTCAGTAGTTCTCCTTGCCATGGTGGACGGAGACGCCGGAATATTCAGTAAATCGGAAATTGGGAGACTAGTAAAAAATGAATCAATTTTCCCGCCGCCACAGGTATTGCCACAATCAAACCTGCTGTTGCCTTATGTCATACTGAAACGTCCCCTTAGAAAAATTCTGAATTACTGTGCTGGTAAACTTCTACGTTTGTTTAATTTCATCTCAACAGTGAAACTAATTGACCCGAATAAGCGAGCCGTAGTGGCCGAGCGGTTCTCGGCGCTACAGTCTGGAACCACGCGACCGTTACGGTCGCAGGTTCGAATCCTGCCTCGGGCTTGGATGTGTGTGATATCCTTAGGTTAGTTAGATTTAAGTAGTCCTGTTCTATGGGACTGATGACCTCATAAGTTAAGTCCCATAGTGCTCAGAGGCATTTGAACCATTTGACCCGAATAAACAAAGAAAAGTCACACCGAAAGTCTGCCTTTCTCAAACTCATTACAAATTACGTGTGAGCAAACAGTTCAGTGGCGACATTACCTGAATACATTCACACTTCTAAAATCGATTTTTACAAAACCATATTTCGAACCTTCGTGGCGTAACATATCGACTATTAAAGACGTCTCTCTGGGAAACATCAAATGTGTAAACATGAAGTATGATTCAACGAATAAAAAAAGAGCTCGCCGTCACTCTTACCGACTACCAATAGTAAGCTAGAGACCTTAATCACCTTGCAGCTATCACCTTTAACTTGTACTTTAAGCCATTTCTAATGACCTCGCTGTGGACAGGAAGTTAAACTATGAACTACTCCTGCTCTTGTCCTCTAAGGCAAGTTGTGTGGATAGTATTGATGCACGTGTTCCTGCATTTCTCGAGGATCCAAACTGATCAGCCCCGATGTCAGGTTCCACCAATTTTTTCATCCTCTTACAAATATTTTATGTCATTATTTTGCAACTACACTTCCCAGAAGTTCTGCAACGGTGTGGGACTAGAACTCTGCAAACTAAGGGTATTTCCAAAGCATTGGTTTATGCACAGCCCAGGACACTATTTTGAAAATGAATTTGCGCTCTAGAATGGAGAGTGTGCCGATTTCAAACTTTCTGGAAGATTAGAACTATCTGCCGGACCGGGACACGAATTGGCACCTTTGACTTTGAAGGTCAGGTGCTCTATTGACTGAGAATTTTAGAAGGTAGGAGATGAGGTTCTGTCGGATTTGAAGCTGTTAGGGTGGGTCGTAATTAGTGCTTGAATAGTGAAGAGACAACATTTTTGTTTGTGAATTATTTTACATGGACAGTTGTAATGGATTGCTCAAAATCATATCTTGTTTTATGATACGGCGGAGACTCACATTAATACACTTGTATGGTTCACATAATACATGAACTTGAAGTACTGATGACGCTGAGTTGAAACCTGTGCAAGGAAATATCTTTCTCAGACATTATTGTTTTCTATCTTTCTCCCTTGGCTTGTTATTTCCTTACCTGTTCTCCTTCTTCCTAGCGATTACGACTATCTCATTGAAATAATTACCAATGACGGTAATTATATAGAGTTTGCATGGTATATTACGTACGAGCTCCGATTCACTAGATTCATGCACTTGAAGTATTTAATACGTACACACACAAGATAATTGACCAAGCGAACTTCTTCCAAACCGCATAAAGAAAATTGCACAAATACGTATTGTCATCTGCAAGTCGGGTATGACATGCTGGCAAAGCATGTCACACTAACGTTGGCCAGTCTCACTGCACGTCTTTGGTACTTGAGCGCCAACCTGTTCAAAGAAGATGTGCCAATGATGAACGTAGCTGTGACAGTGACACATTCACCATACAGAGGAACTTAACGACAAGTGACTGGAGGTGAAGATCCCCACACTCGGCAATTCTGTGTGTCCACGTCAGAGAAAAATGAGCTTCGTCTGTCCAGAGGATGGTCCAGGGGCAGCCCTCGTCAACTTCAATCCTCGTCAGAAAGTGGAGAGCGAAGTCAGCACGTCGTTGTGTGTCCTGTGGTGCAAGCTGCTGTACGACATGAATCTTGTATGGACACCATTTGAGAATGGTTCGAAACACCTACGAACAGTAGACCACTGCATGTTCAAATGTCGTGCCACAGCAGACGGATTGCCTGACGATCGGGAATGCCATAGTTACAGCGATTTTATCAGTCACCTGTGGTGCAACTGGTCGTCGGCCTCTCCCCAGAGCAACGCCCAATTTTCCAGTTGATTCGAACTTCTTCATCATGCTCAGCAGGTGAAGAAAGAGGACCTTTCCGTAATCCTTTTCAGCCAGCGAATCTCTCGAAGGGCAGCTGCAGCATTACTGTTGTTTCGATAACAGAGCTTTACCAATAATGCCCTCCTCTTTTTGTCTAAGCTCATGTTGACACTTCGACAAGTGCACTGCGACTGGTCAGATGTATGAGACAATGAATAACGATGACTGACCATGGCACTTGGTGGCCATAGTTGGAACTGGACGGTGGCGCTGTGACGCAAGAAAATTATGCACTCCGTACTCTGGACGTTAATGCTACCAAGTTTGGTACTCATATGGTAATTAGTTTCCACGTCATCAAGTGTTAAATAGGGAAAGTTGAACTATAACCACCCTGTATATCGTAACAGTTCAGTTTATACATACGTGAAATCAATATATTCAGTTTGGTTGCGATTACTAACCTTGTAAGCCACAAGGACACAGCCCGCAACATTGTAGCACATTGGTACAATTTTTCGCAAGCAGCAACTGTGCACTGTACTGCCGTTGCCTCGCGTCCTCTAGGAAGGGTGGTCAAGTGGTTCAGCCATGCACAGAACGGAGCAACAGGTCTTCGTGACTAGTCTATACAGACTGTGCATGCCAGATAGCTGGCTGAACTCCCCACGGATGGAACAGCCTGATCTGAAGTAGTATTTTTCTGTCGTAAATAATTTATTTATTTAATGTCCGGTATCGTAACCTCCAATCTTCTAGGCTAGGAAACCGGTCGTTAAATAAATAAATTATTTACAAGAGCAGCCAAGAAGGTATAATTCAAGATGTCTACATACGGCTGCAGTTGTTCCTCATACAAGGCAGTATGCAATATTTTGTTGTTTTCTTTGTGAACATGCCCATACACGAATAACATTTTGTAGATGTCTTCAGATATCTTTCTTAGTCATAAGAAAATAGTCAAAGTTAAATCACAGACGCAGAAAGTCACAATCTCTTGCAGGACTGCTTTCACCAACTGCATCTACCTTGTATTTCCGGGTTCACAACTATAGAACAGGGACGATACACGAGTAAACTTTGTATGATAGGATGCGAAAAGAGCATGAGAAACGATTCCATGTCTGCTTCAGATGCTGCCACTTTGACTCAGTACATGTGATGATGTCCACAACACAACTGTGAAAGTAGCGTTGAAAGAATTGCCAGGTTCCAAAAGAGACAACTGAAAGATTTCGTCGCTCCTTCAGGAAGGCGGTATTTACTTATCTTTCTGGAAATATTCTGACTGTTACTTTCTATACGTTTATTTAATGTTATCTGCTGAATCATTTTTAGCAAACAAAGGGCTCATACCAAAGTCGTTAACATCCATGTGTTAATTCGGGAAAAAGAAAGACCTCAGAACATCAGTTGCTTGGAATATCTGATAAATGAAGGTGATATATAAATTAACTCGCGTGATAGTATCAGATATCAGCGTTTCCAATTCATTGCTTGTAGGTAACAAGCGGCAAATGCAGAGAGCCATAATTACGTTGTTAGGACGAGGTTGACGATCTCATCATCACTACGACAAAGAACTGAGTTTGACAGTTTGATAAAACTGTAATTTTAAGCGATATCTCCAGTTCAGTGAATCCCCATTCACTGATAGATTATTGAGTGAGAAATACTTTTAAATGTCCCGTTTATCAAATATTTCAAAATCTGATTTTATCTTTACACAGTTACTGTTTATCTTTAATAGGCGTCGTCAAGTATAAAGTTAACATATGGCCTTGTTTTACGACAGGCACTTAACCCAAAACGACTGCCTACAACTGTGCAAAAATGGTGACGCAAACTGCTATGTACTATGAGCTTCTCATATTTGCTCTGGGATAAGGAAACGAGGAAGCAAGCAATCATGTAATTCCGCTTTCGCTCGTAGCCACGATGCATGCGAGTGCGACTGTTTGGGTGTTTTTCAAATTTTAGCGAGACGATGATATTAAACTCTGCAACGGCTAGATCCTGAAAGTATCGGTTGATACATAGTGACGAAATGCAGTTCCCATTCAGTATGCACAAAATCTGCTTATGAATTGACCTGAAATCTATAGCTTTCAGCAGAACATTTAAAGAATACGAGAGTGATTGGCAAGGGGAAGCCTTTAACAGGAAACTTTGATTAAGACTGTAAATTTCTTGCAGTGATTAATAACCTACTTGGAATACCTGACCTGACATTAGATTAACAATATAATTTAATAGTCCATCATCTTTGGAAGTCAGCTTAAATGAAGTTTAACGGAGCACCAACCCAAATGATCTAAAAGGCAATGAAATAAAAATTCAGTAGGCATGAAGACAGGGAAAACAACCATGCAGATATTAAAACAGACACACGCAACATTGTAATAGGGAGGAATAAAGCTCCCTCCTCGACTACTGAATTACACTGGGACAAGAGGACGTGCTACAGAGGGGATAAAGTGGAATTCAAAGCTCTCTCACCAAATTTCTTAAATTCCATAATTTCGGTGATATTTGAAACTTGTTGTATTAATTGGGGTTCATTCTTCTTGGAATATGTATCCCACTGATTAGTAATTGAAATTTCGAAACATGCGTCTAAGTTCAAGATTGCGAGATAATCGCTGGAGGCTATGATTTTCTCCGAATGGATGCAAACTTTAGCTTGGTTTTATAGGAGTCTAGTTACTCGAAACCATAATCCTGGTTATACCAAGGAATCACACATCAGCACCGTTACGCCTGCGAATTTACAACAGCACTACAATGAAACAGATTCTAAAGTGAATGAACACCAGAGCTGCTTGCATGTGGACCACATTAACATGAAGAAAATGAGAAATTTAAGCACCACTACCGGAAATTAATGAAAATCAGCTCCATGATTCGAAATGGAAAACATGCCCAACGCTTAATGAAATGAATGGAGCATTTCTCTAACCAAAACGAATATATAACCTCACTAACACAAACACAAACGTGTACCAAAACATGACCCGAAGAACACCCTGCTTACACCACTGTGTCTGGACCAGGACTGAAGATTCTGAGGTGTCAGCCCGCTGTTTCTTTAAGAGGGGGATGGGATGAATAGCTACTGGTTCCTGGAGACAGAAGAGCAGGAAACACTCTGATTTACAGGCAATCAAACCTTGTCAGCCACTCAGAAAGACCAAAATAATGGCGTTTGCTGCAAAGGCCAGTAATTGTATTAGAAGGAATGATTGTGGTTCATATTGCCAATGTTTTAGAGAGAAACCAGAGGAAATGCTTTGACTAGAAAACATGCATTTTGTTAGACCTCTCTGGGAAAGCTTAATATGGTTGGTACTACACAACAGACAACACAGAAGAGAAAAGGATGTTGGTTATTACACAAAATAAATATTGTCACACTATACATATTCTCTTCCCAACTGACTACAGCACACTGAACAACCATATACTCGAGCCTGCCAGACAAAAATCTACAAAATTGAACGTTGGCTGGTCATCCAACTTTCATTACCTGGTCATTTCTGAAGACAATTTCGCAGACATATGAAATAAGGAAGATCAGGAATTTTCTCTCTTTTTCGTTACGCAACAGGTGACATTTACTCCCAATGAACACTTCTACAAAAGTGCTTATCTCCACACTGAGACTGATAAAGGAGAAACTTATCCACATGGAGACTCACAATAAAATGACTATATACATAAGCATACGTCGAACAGCAACAACACAGCTATGAATCATTATGGACATCATTTCCAAAAAATAAATCCCCATTAAGCAAGGATAAAACAATTTACTGACTGTTGACCATGTCTTTTTGCAAATGATTAAGAAGTACACAAAGAAAATGGAATGCAGTTATGTTTTTTTATAGAAAACTAATATTACGTAGCTGTAATGGAACGATTTAATAATGACTTACTTTTATATACAAGGTGTACAACTTTGCTTCCGCCGTTTGCCGATAGGTCGCGACAGCGTTAAGTATCGGTCGAAAGAAACAGGTCGCAGACATTAGGCAGTTAGCTTGGACCTCGCTCAACATAACCTCATGCAAACATTAGTCGATTTGTGTTGTTGTTGATTGAAAATGTCAGTTTACGAGCCTAATTCTCGTCATTTGCGGGAGGTGTTACTGTTTTGTTTGACTATGAAGAAAACAGCGGCTGAGTCTCATCGAATGCTCTCAACTACGTATTGTGAAAGCACGTGTCCTGAGAGGTTTCAACGCTTCAAGAACGGTGATTTTAACGTCGTAGACCGGCATACTGGTGGAAGAGGGAATGTTTTCGAATATGCAGAATTGGAGCCATTGCTGAGTGAAGACTCGCGTCAAACTCAAGAAGAATTGGCACGATTAGTGGGAGTGACACAGTCAGCCATTTCAAAACGTCTCAGGTCTATGGGCAATGATTCAGAAACAAGGAACTTGGGGTCCCGTGTGAGCTGAAACCAAGAGACGTTGAACAGCGTTTGTGTGTTCGTGAGCCGGCCGGGGTGGCCTAGTGGTTCTAGGCGCTACAGTCTGAAACCGCGAGACCGCTATGGTCGCATGTTCGAATCCTGCCTCGGGCATGGATGTATGTGATGTCCTTACGTTAGTTTGGTTTAAGTAGTTCTAAGTTCTAGGGGACTGATGACCACAGATGTTAAGTCCCATAGTGCTCAGAGCCATTTGTACCATTTTTTTGTGTTTGTGAACAGTTGATTCAGGGGCAAAAATGGAAGGGATTTCTGTATCGCATTGTGACCGGGGACGAAAAATGGGTTCATTACGATGATCCTAAATGCAAAAAATCATGGGGATATCCCGGCCATGCTTCCACATCGACGAACAAACCGAATATTCATGGCTCCAAGATCATGCTCTGCATTTGTTGGGACCAGCTCGGCCTCGTGTACCATGAGGTGTTAAAACCAAGTGAAACAATCACAGGTGCTCGTTATCGAATGCAATTAATGCGTTTGAGCAGAGCATTAAAAGACAAACGGCCGAAATACAGCCAGAGGCATGATAAAGTGATTTTGCAGCACGAAAACGCTCGACCCCACATTGCAAAAGAGGTCAAAACGTACTTGGAAGCATTTAAGTGGGAAGTCCTACCTCACCAGCCTTATTCTCCAGACATTGCTTTCTTTGACTATCACCTGTTTAGATGAATGGCGCATGGCCTGGATGACCAATACTTCCGACCTCATGAAGAAGTCATAAATTGGATCAATTCGTGGATCGCTTCGAAAGATGAATAATTTTTTCGACGCGGGATTCGTGCACTGCCCGAAAGATGGGAGAAAGTAGTGGCCAGTGATGGAAAATACTTTGAATCATACATGTGTAACCAATTTGTTTCATTAAAACCTCAAATGTTGGGGAAAAACGGCGGAAGCAAAGTTGTACACCTACGGGGTGTTCAAAAAATCTCTCCGCATTTTCGTATGATAGTTAGCCGCACGTGTCGTATGCCGCAGTGAATATACCGAAAACTCAGTGAAGTACAAGTTATTAATTTATCGAATATTCATTTTTACTTACAAATTTTCACATTAAATTTTGTAAGTGCCCCTCCTGTTGTTGAATACACAATCCAATTCGTCTAATCATAAGGCACGCGCGGCCAACAATCATACGGCACTGCGGAGAGACTTTTTGAACGCCCCGTATAAGGAAGTAATTGTATATATATACACTCCTGGAAATGGAAAAAAGAACACATTGACACCGGTGTGTCAGACCCACCATACTTGCTCCGGACACTGCGAGAGGGCTGTACAAGCAATGATCACACGCACGGCACAGCGGACACACCAGGAACCGCGGTGTTGGCCGTCGAATGGCGCTAGCTGCGCAGCATTTGTGCACCGCCGCCGTCAGTGTCAGCCAGTTTGCCGTGGCATACGGAGCTCCAGCGCAGTCTTTAACACTGGTAGCATGCCGCGACAGCGTGGACGTGAACCGTATGTGCAGTTGACGGACTTTGAGCGAGGGCGTATAGTGGGCATGCGGGAGGCCGGGTGGACGTACCGCCAAATTGCTCAACACGTGGGGCGTGAGGTCTCCACAGTACATCGATGTTGTCGCCAGTGGTCGGCGGAAGGTGCACGTGCCCGTCGACCTGGGACCGGACCGCAGCGACGCACGGATGCACGCCAAGACCGTAGGATCCTACGCAGTGCCGTAGGGGACCGCACCGCCACTTCCCAGCAAATTAGGGACACTGTTGCTCCTGGGGTATCGGCGAGGACCATTCGCAACCGTCTCCATGAAGCTGGGCTACGGTCCCGCACATCGTTAGGCCGTCTTCCGCTCACGCCCCAACATCGTGCAGCCCGCCTCCAGTGGTGTCGCGACAGGCGTGAATGGAGGGACGAATGGAGACGTGTCGTCTTCAGCGATGAGAGTCGCTTCTGCCTTGGTGCCAATGATGGTCGTATGCGTGTTTGGCGCCGTGCAGGTGAGCGCCACAATCAGGACTGCATACGACCGAGGCACACAGGGCCAACACCCGGCATCATGGTGTGGGGAGCGATCTCCTACACTGGCCGTACACCACTGGTGATCGTCGAGGGGACACTGAATAGTGCACGGTACATCCAAACCGTCATCGAACCCATCGTTCTACCATTCCTAGACCGGCAAGGGAACTTGCTGTTCCAACAGGACAATGCACGTCCGCATGTATCCCGTGCCACCCAACGTGCTCTAGAAGGTGTAAGTCAACTACCCTGGCCGGCAAGATCTCCGGATCTGTCCCCCATTGAGCATGTTTGGGACTGGATGAAGCGTCGTCTCACGCGGTCTGCACGTCCAGCACGAACGCTGGTCCAACTGAGGCGCCAGGTGGAAATGGCATGGCAAGCCGTTCCACAGGACTACATCCAGCATCTCTACGATCGTCTCCATGGGCGAATAGCAGCCTGCATTGCTGCGAAAGGTGGATATACACTGTACTAGTGCCGACATTGTGCATGCTCTGTTGCCTGTGTCTATTTGCCTGTGGTTCTGTCAGTGTGATCATGTGATGTATCTGACCCCAGGAATGTGTCAATAAAGTTTCCCCTTCCTGGGACAATGAATTCACGGTGTTCTTATTTCAATTTCCAGGAGTGTATATTTACATCTATATATACATATTCTTCTAGGGAAATATGAGTCAGGAAATAGATGACAGTGTCACAAGAGATATAAAACCCAGTGGGACTACTGATGTTGGATGATCAATAACATGGAAGAATGATAATAAATTAACACTGGGGTAGCACCAATAATTTTTCTTTCGTATATGATTTCTCTTTTGTACATGGAGAAGGATGGGCAGTAGAAATGTATGTTCGCTACATACATTTTTGGCGTAATTCACACGTGCCATTAGGAGACACTTTCTATTTTTTGATCGTGTCTGTTACAACAGTGACATGAGATGATGGCCGCCTAAGCAGACTTCGCTTCACTCGGTATTATTGGCAACCTGTACAATTGAAATATGGCTTCCCACGATCTTAGATATTTCAAAATTAACTGTCGGTAGGTCCGTCAATGCCGAGAAACATAACAGTACATTTTGCATTCCCCAGTACAATTAAGCTCAGTATGCCTGTAATTGTACAGTACAAGTGGGTGAAATATGTACCGATAAGTTTGAAAGAGATTTGGCAACTTGAATTCCACCCAGCTACACTGTGACTCGGTACAGTATTCAGTGTTTTAAACTGGTTACTATCTTTTTGCAAAATAAAGTAATTGTGACTAAAATTAGCAGCCGTGAATTTTGCAAACAAAGGTGGGTTATTATCAGGGTTTAACTGAAAGCCAGAAAAAATAAGGCACTAAATACGTTACTGAATTCCATATGCAACCTTATGAACAGTTTATTCCAGAGTGAGATTTTCACTCTGCAGCGGAGTGTGCGCTGATATGAAACCTCCTGGCAGATTAAAACTGTGTGCCCGACCGAGACTCGAACTCGGGACCTTTGCCTTTCGCGGGCAAGTGCTCTACCATCTGAGATACCGAAGCACGACTCACACCCTGTACTCACAGCTTTACTTCTGCCAGTATCTCGTCTCCTACCTTCCAGACTTTACAGAAGCTCTCATTCTGGAAACATCCCCCAGGCTGTGGCTAAGCCAAGTCTCCGCTATATCCTTTCTTTCAGGAGTGCTAGTTCTGCAAGGTTCGCAGGAGAGCTTCTGTAAAGTTTGGAAGGTAGGAGACGAGATACTGGCAGAAGTAAATCTGTGAGATACCGGGCGTCAGTCGTGCTTCGGTAGCTCAGATGGTAGAGCACTTGCCCGCGAAATGCAAAAGGTCCCGAGTTCAAGTCTCGGTCGGGCACACAGTTTTAATCTGCCAGGAAGTTTCATATCAGCGCACACTTCGCTGCAGAGTGAAAATCTCATTCTGGAAACATCCCCCAGGCTGTGACTAAGCCATGTCTCCGCTATATCCTATCTTTCAGGAGTGCTAGTTCTGCAAGTTTCGCGGGAGAGCTTCTGTAAAGTTTGCAAGGTAGGAGACGAGATACTGGCAGAACTAAAGCTGTGAGTACCGGGTGTGAGTCGTGCTTCGGTAACACAGTCTGCCTTCGGCAGGGCAACAGAGCGGACGCGTACGTGTTGACTTCGTGCGGCGCGCGAGCTCGCCTTATTTACTTTCTGACGGCCGTTGCTTAAGTGCCGGCTTACCTTGTACGATCCATGGCGAACCGTTACCGTAAATCAACACTCCGATTTACTTTCTGCAACGATTATGCCCGACCCAAAGCACTTGAGGTGGAGCGTTTTCTGCGAGAGGAAGTGAAGATCCCGGCGACCGATATTATCGGCATACATTTGTCCATCGTGAGCAGCACGGTCTATGTGAAAATCATTAACGACGCGGCGTGCGAACGCATACTACGTGAGACCAAACAGGGGCTCCGCTTCTGTCACGCTGATGGCAATGTGGGGGAGGTCACCGTCGACCACGCAGGCTTAGGTATGCGAACGATACGCATTTTCGAATTGCCATTCGAACTTCCAGCTGAGGAAGTCGTCGCTGCACTACGCCCATACGGCACAGTCCACGGCCACACTGCGGAGAAGTGGACACAGTTTCGGACGTATCCTGTCCTAAACGGGGTCCGACAGGTCACCATAGATCTCCGAAGCCACGTCCCGTCCTACTTACAGATCGGCGGATGCCGTGCCATAATTATATACGATGGCCAGCCTCGGACCTGTTCCGGGTGCGGCAAAGAAGGCCACCTTAGATCCGAATGCCTACAACGGCGTATTACGCAACTTCCAGCTGCCGAAAAATCACCCACGTCGCAACCTACAGTGCTACCGGTGACCTATGCCGCTGCTCTGGCTTCTCCTACCACTTTGCAACGTCGCCCGGTCACCACAAACGACGCCACCAACGAGCCCGACCAGACACCGACGGCGAGCGCCTCGGACGACCCGCCGCCTCGGCCGGCTATTGACGCCGCTCCGAAGATGCCGACGCAACCAGACGCTGACCCTGATCTCGGAAACACGATGGAGATCGACTCGCTCATCGTTCCTACAGCGGCCTTTCTGCCAGAACGACGCGACTCCCTTCCGTCGTCGGACACGGAGGGTCGCATAAGGAAACAACGTTCCCCGAAACGTCGCAAGCGAAGACATCGCACCGTTTCCGGCCAAGAGGAGACGTTACAAGTCGAGGAGGACGTACCCGTCGACCAGCACGAGGCCTCAGAACCCGCTACTGCTGACGAAGACGTAATGAGCGCGGAGACATCTATCGGTGTGCCTGCGACCCGTGCTGACGCTGAACTAAATCGTGAACGTCTCACAGGCGACACTACACCACGCACAATTACAACATCTTCTGAAGACAACATGGACGATACACCAGTTTCCGCTTCCACGGCGTGGCACGAGGAGGAGGTCACGGAGCAGGAGCCGTTACGGGACCCTGCGCCGTCACAGCCGCACCACTAATCATACTCTCCCCAGACTCCCCTGCGGCCCAGCGGGATAACGTTCCGCTGCGACGCCCACACCCTTGCGCGGATGGCGGAGTGGACCAGCCTCCAGCAATCCGACACCAGGCCTACCGACAACATCCGTTCCAGGGTGAAAATCCGCCTTATGCAGGAGATGTTCTGGGCTTCGGATATTGATTTCGCCCTTCTGCAGGAAGTTCACTTGGCTAGTCTCCCGGATATTAATGGCTATACTGCCCACGCCTCCGCGAGTGATCCTATGGGCCGCGGGGTGGCCATCTACGTCCAACACGGGATTTCTGTGAACGATGTCGCCTTCCTTCCATCAGCTCGGGGCATGGCACTCACTGCCATGGGGACACGCATCATTAATGTCTACGCTCCCTCAGGCACCGACCGACGGCATGAAAGAGCCCAGTTTTATTCCGAGGAAATCGCTCCCCTGTTTTTAGGGCGTTATGACCATTGCCTACTAGGAGGTGACTTTAACTGCGTTCTGCATCCTAAAGATCAGATTCCCCACTATACTACATGCCAGGAGCTACGTATAGTGGTGCGAGACCTCCTGCTTCACGATACCTGGGAAGTACAACACGGCGACCTTTCTGGCCATACCTTTCTTACAAGTCATTCCGCAAGCCGACTAGACAGGATATATGTCTCACGAACTCTTAGATCTGCGATACGGGGCGCCGAACGCTGGCCGCTGGCCTTTTCCGACCATTGCGCTTACATCTGTACGGTCCTCCTTCCGCCGCAATCAGTATGGCGCAGCCGTGCGCCATGGAAACTCAATACCTCACACTTGCATGACCTGGCGTGTCGCCAACAAGTCACTGAAACGTGGACAGCCTGCGAACGACGCCTTCCCCGCTACCACTCGACATTGACATGGTGGTTGGACTGCGCCAAGCCGGCGATCCGGAGGACATTGATGAGATACGGGAAGGACATGGGCGACTGGCATCGCACCACTGTTGACTTCTATTACGCGATTCTCCGAGATCTGGATGCTCAACCGCCAACCCCGGACAACCAGTTGGAACGGCAAAGAACTAAGGCGAAGATAATTGCGCTGGCACGCCGGAAATTGCAAGGGGTCGTGATACGGACGCGGCGCCACGATCACGCGGATTTAGAAGTTCCATCCATGCATGATATAGTGTCCGACAAACGAAGGCGTCGTCGGCAGATCATCAGCACTCTGACCACGCCTCATGGAACGCAGGTGACCACTCAGAACGACATCGTCCGCGCATTTGTCGAGCACTACCGTCGTACTTATAGTGATGACGACGCTGAAACTGCAGAAGACGACTCCATTTTGAATTACGTCACGCGCACCCTCCCCCACACGGAGGCGGATGCTTTGACAGTGGCGGTCACGCTAGACGAAGTCAACAACGCAATCGCCAAGGGTGCAGTCAACAGATCGCCCGGCATTGACGGCTTACCGATTGAGTTTTACCGTACCTTTCGGGACCTCATGGCCCCACGGTGGACGACTATGTATCAAGAACTGATAACATCCGACCAAGCAATCCCACCCGCCTTTGCTGAGGGCATCATTATACCAGTCCACAAACCAGCCCGTGGTTCGATGGTCACGAGTTACAGACCGCTCACCCTCCTCAATGCCGATTACAAGATTTTCGCGCGCTTACTGGCAATGCGGCTCCGAACTACACTCCCTCATATCCTCTCGCCAGAACAAACGACGCCTGGCGGACAGATTAACATACAGACTGCCACAGGGGAATGCAGCGACTTAATTGCGATAGCGGCGGCCTGCAGGCTCCGGGCAGCGGTCGTCGCTATAGACTTCGACAGCGCCTTCGATAAAGTGCGTCATCGTTTCCCGTTTTCGGTGGCAGCCAGAATGGGCATCCCCCCTCCGTTTCTCGACGTCATCCGGCGTCTTTACGACAGTGCCAGTTCACGTGTCCAAGTCAATGGACGTATAGCAGGGCCGGTACCTATCTGCCGTTCGATACGGCAGGGGTGCCCCCTCTCTACCCTCCTGTATGCTATTGCCCTTGAGCCCCTTATTGGGGGCTTGAGGACCAATCTCTCTGGCCTCACCCTACGCCAACACACTTTTCGCTGTCGGGCATATGCTGATGACCTCCTCCTCCTCATTCGCTCCGGCTCTGAGATTCGGGATGTCCTCGAATTGATTACCCGTTATGGGGCTGCCGCTGGCAGTGCCATGAATGTCACCAAATCATCTGCAATGCACATTGGACGAGGCCTCCAGGAGGGTGAAGTGGCACCACTGCCGCTTGTGCGGACTTTCCGGTACCTGGGCATTACCTTTACCCCCACGGTCACACGCACGGCGGCAACGAATTTCCGTCGCCTGTTACACGTCATCCGCAACGACGTCCGCCAGAACCTCTTGCGCCGCCAGGACACACTTCAACGGGTTACGTTTATTAATCTTTATGTGGCATCAAAATTGGTTCACATCGCGCAAGTTCTCCCTCTGCCAACTGCAATTGGGCGCAACCTTCAGGCGGCTTTTGGCTATTATCTCACGGCTGGTTCAATGTTTAAAGTCCTTTATGAGACACTTACCCTGCCCTCACGGTATGGTGGCGTCGGGCTCGTCAATGTCCGTATGCGAGCTGCAGCCTTGTACATGAGTACCATGAGAAAACAGTGGATGGGCCAGGGTACATCTCTAACACGCAGCTTGCTTGAGGTCCTCCTACCTGCTTCCACCTCACCACCAGTGTGTGTCGGCCATATCGTGCCTCATTTGTCCCATATTTCGACCTTTTTCGTCGACTACAGTTACATACATACCAGTCTCCCAGATACACGCCCACCTAGGACTAAGGATTTTTACAACCTGTTGCTGCGCTGAGTTCCCCGGAATGTGATGGAGACCAAACACCCCTCCATCCAGTGGCCCATAGTGTGGACTACCGTCCACCAGCCCTTCCTCCCTACGAACGTCCGGGCACTGTGGTATCACATAGTCAACAGGAAATTTGCCACGAAGCAGCGCCTGCACAACATTGGCTTGTCAGAATCCCCTCTTTGTCTCCTTTGCCAGCAACTGGACACTGATGAACACCGTCTGACATGCACCTCATCGCAAGATGTATGGCGCTTCGTGCAGCAAATCATTGCCTGCTATCTCCGGGTGCCACCAGACACAATCGAGCCTCGAATGTTTCTATACCCGGAGGACCGACATTTTCCCGCCGCCAAATGTCATGCTATTACGTGGGTCAAAGGGTGGGCGGTCGCTTATCTCTTTAATGAGGGACCTAAATCCCGCCTCGACTACTGGACCTATTTACGAACAGCCCATGCAGCTCTCGAAAACACGCCACGTTACCGAACATTATTTGCTAACTATCTTCGAGCGGTCTTTGTTAGACCTCCACTGAGTTGGGGGGTGCCTGGCACAGAGGGCACCCACCCCTCCTCCCCCGGCGGTGTCTGAGTTTCAACCGCCTACGATCTATTCTACTTCTGACCTCCGCGGACGGGAGAGCGCGTCGGAGATTGCGCGGATTTTATTTCTTTTTGCTTTTCCTTTTTCATTTCTTTTTCTTTACCTAGAATTTATATTTCTTTTCTCTTTCGCATATGTGTTCCCATAATTTCATGCTATTAGTGAATATTACAAAAACACATGCAAATAAATAAATAACAACGCCTTCCACTACTGTTGATTCCTGTTTCTCCCACTTCCCTAAGCACCACAGGCTCGGTTTCGACCCCTGCCCACTTTGCCCCCCGAGCCCCCACCGGTCAAAAAAAAAAAAAAAAAAAAAAAAAATGGTAGAGCACTTGCCCGCGAAAGGCAAAGGTCCCGAGTTCGAGTCTCAGTCAGGCACACAGTTTTAATCTGCCAGGAAGTTTCAGAACAGTTTATTGTTTGGAGTATGGCTTGGTGCCCGCATCTCGTGGTCGTGCGGTAGCGTTCTCGCTTCCCACGCCTGGGTTCCCGGGTTCGATTCCCGGCGGGGTCAGGGATTTTCTCTGCCTCGTGATGGCTGGGTGTTGTGTGCTGTCCTTAGGTTAGTTAGGTTTAAGTAGTTCTAAGTTCTAGGGGACTGATGACCATAGCTGTTAAGTCCCATAGTGCTCAGAGCCATTTGAACCATTTTGAACCAGTATGGCTTGGTAAACAAGGCATCAGTATGTTATTCAGTTAATATATACTAAGTAACAGGCGACGGAAATATTTATTGATTTATTGCGCTAGGTAACCATAATAAACGTTACACTGTCTACGGATCTAAGAACATAGTTTATTGTGTTATTATCCAAATAGTTACAGCAAAAAGATACAAGTTCTTAAATGGAACAATAGTTGTTTCTATCGTGTAATGGAATCAGTAAAACCAGCTGTGTTTACATCAATTTCAATTACATTCATATCGCTTTTAGTTTGGGAGCTACAACCCTTCAAAATTTAAGTTGCAGATAACCACACACGCTGTGCATACCGCAATGCGACTTCTAAATGTGGTGCGGCCGATTTGTAACGTCGCCGGTGTCACAGAGGGAGAAGCTTCCTCGATGCGCTGTTAGACTGCTGACTGTCGCTGCACAAGGCCGTATACCCGACAGTTCGAGCCACACAAACAAACGGGGCTCAATATACCACAGTTACTGACATCGGATGAAGATGGCATACACAAACAACAAGTACGTTGACACGTTGCTGATGCTCGGAGAGTGCCGACACGATGCCACTGAAATAGCCATGACGTACGCCGTGAGAAATCCTAGGCGAAGAGTTCCGGCAGCCATTACGTTCTTACGTGCCGAACGACGACTTCGGGAAGTAGGCAGCTCGGTAATGTGCCGCTGTAACAGACGACGAACTGCAAGAAGTGAAGAGACGGAGGTTTTTGTTTTAGCTGCAGTACACCACGATCCTCACGTCAGCTTAGAGCCGTTGCTGCAGTCGCTGGTGTCAGTCTCACATCTGTGTGTCGTATAGTACACGGCCACAGGTTTCACCCGTACTGACCGTCACTGACCCAGGAGCTGCATGGGAACGATTTCCGTGCGAGAGTTACATTCTGTGAACGGGCCACGCGTAATTTCACGCTGGAGTCTTTACAAGGTGTTATGTTTCCTCATGAGTCCACGTTCACAAATTATGGTGCAATGAATCTCCATAACGTTCACTACTGGGCCGCAGACAATCCTCGGTGGGTACGACCAGTCGACCGTCAACGTAGGTGGTCTATTAATATATGGTGTGGAATCTTTGGGGATGAAATCATCGGTCCACACTACTTCCCAGGTACACTGACAGGTGAGTTATATCGCGTGTTTATAGTCGATCGACAGTTTGGGTGGTGTCCTTCAACATGTGTGTCTACACACGAGAATCTGTATGTGGATGCAGCACCCAGCCCATTCTGCGTGTGCTGTTGTGGAAGAACTAAACAACAGGTTTGCAGGAAGGTGGTTGGGGCGCCATGGTCCTCATTCATGGCCCGCAAGGTCACCCGATTTAACACCGTTACATATTTTTGTGGGGATATCTAAAAGATGGTGTTTATGTCACTGAGCCCACATCCCCAGATGATCTAAAACGGACTATCGAGGACGCATGTTGCTCCGTGACACCGGCGATGTTACATCTCGTCCGCAGATCCTTTAGAAGGAGCACTGCATTGTGCATTCAGGAACATTGACACACATTTGAACAGCTCATTTAAATCAACTTCCCACCGCCAGAACATTCATCACCCACCACACAGCCTTGTATTATGTACAGCGTGTGGTATCTGCCCATGAAACTTTGAAGGGCTGTGGCTCCCAAAGTAAAAGTGATAGGAATGTAATTTAAATTGATGTATGCACAGCTGGTGTTACTGATTCCAGTGCTTGATAGAAACACCTATTGTTCTGTTTAAAAAATTGTATCTTTTTGCTGTAACTCTTTGGATAATAACACAATAAACTATGTTCATAGCTCCGCAGACAGTGCAACGTTTCTTATGGTGACCTACCGCAATAAATATTCCCGTCGCCTGTTACTTCGTAACTTACAGAGGCAAACACATTTAGTGAAATGGCCAGTCTTACGTACTGAGGGAACTATCAGCAGTGGGCGATGTTCTGAGTCCGAATGCAGTGCAGCACGTGACTGTAAGTATGTGAACAGGAAGAGCTACAAACACACCCACTACGATTAAATCGCCTTAAGTGCACTAATATAAACTTACTACATACTCCTTTCCTTCGTTAGTGGTTGAAAGGGTTTTTCGCGGTTCGTCAGCGTCCTGCAAGAAACTCAATAGATCATATGCAATCCATTTTCCTCATTCTTTATGTGATTAACCACTTTCTTTGTTGTTCACAGTTTTGTACATTTGCTATGGAATGATATCTGAAATTCTTGATTTAGTTTTTCGCTTACACAATACCATAATGATATGTTTTGGCGAGCTGGTCCAACTTACCGTTTCTTAATGTATTGTCATTATAATCAATACCTTTAATGTCCCACAACTCATGTGCGTTATGATAATCTTCAATAAATGAAGTTGATTTCGCAGTCGTCCACTCCATGTGTCGCGCAACAAGCCGCATGATCCATTGACTGTTGCACAGCTGGCGACAAGGGGCAACACGTCGTTTCTTGTCGACAGGTGGCATACTGTATGTGGCTGGCAACAAGCTGCTTGGTGTGGCATGCTGCAATGCAGCATGCGTCGTGTTGCCATGCGTCGCTTTGGCCGAAATGATCCTCACAGCATGCGCCATAGCCACATGCCACATGTTGCCTGAGTGATGCCTTGGTGGAATTGCGCCTTAAGTATGCAGGGCAAAGAACTTGGCTTTGTCTGGACCCGTATTGCGGAGTGAGGCTTTGAAAGTCGCTAAAGAGTTTGGAAATATGGTGTTCATGGCATCAACAAGATAGCTAGACACTTTCATATACAGATACAACATAGTTTGGAATGAAGTGGTGGGGAAAATGTAGCATCAGAATGGAAGACAATACTATACAACCTAATTGTGCCTTACGACCTGAAAAACGGAACTATTTTATTGCACACTGCCTTCAAAATGTCTAGCACTTCGAGATGAAAAGTGTACCTGACGGAAACATGCCCAAGGAAACTGCACAGCTGTGTGGAAACATGTGAGGTAAAATGGACAGGCCACTATTGTGGCCAGCACGAAAGTAGAGTCCTCAAGGTCACGGCCGCTGCCAGCCGCCAGCAGGGGCTGTGGGCTGTGATTCACCTTCCTCTCGGCTTTGTTGCGATGTAGGTACAGTTAGCGGTGCGGTAGGTCAGGGCAGCTGAAAGCTCAGTGTTACCGTGCTATATTGAGTGTTCACATCTCAGTGTCTTACTGTCTTTACAAAGGCGCTTTGACGTGTGTTCGGCGGTGAACAACAATGCAGGAGCAACGGCCTACTTGTAGTACTCCTCCAATCGGCGTGCGTAAAGGGCAGAAAGACATTCTTAAACAATCGAAAATTATCATATAGAATGTACCAACTTTTTTACTCATCTGGCAGACAATGAAGAAACGAGGAGTAAGTTAAATTTTGCGCATATTCATAAACTTACTGCTAAGGCCTGTGGTGTATCCAAGTCAACTGAAGGCTGTATTAGCAAATCTGTGTCATTGGCAGAATCTCCAAGAAAGGGATACGAACATGAACGGAAATCTACCGACTTTGAAGATTTTAACAATCGTACATAGAACTCTACTTGGATGTTACGACAGAGGAGAGTATCCAACGGCTAAAAAAATACAGGCTGACCTCCGTGAAAAAATTAATTACTCGGGCTTAGAGACCTCCGTTCTTCGTCTTCTCTGCTCCCTTGGTTTCCGATTCAAGAAGTGTAATGATGGACTGAAATTCTTAATGAAACGCAGCGACATTGCAACAGCAAGGGGGAAGTTTTTGTATACAATGCACTTCTTGCATGCTGAAGACACCAGGCCTGTCGTGAACTTGGATGAAACTTAGGTTTCACAGAACCACACCAATAAGTATATATGGCACGGCTCCAAAGGAAACGGACGTTGGAATGTTCCTACTGGTAGAGGGGGCCGATTAATCATCATCCACGCTGGTTCATTAACCACAGGCTTCCTACCAGAGGCCAACCTTGTTTTTCGTCCTGGGAAAAGTTCTTGCCAATCCGATTACCATTCAGAAACGAATGGAGAAGTTTTTAACAACTGTTTTATTCGATTGTTGTCTGCGCTGGAAGAAGGGTCACGTATCTTGATGGATAACGCCAGCTACCACTCGATTGAGATAGAAAACCTGCCGCATTCAAATTGGCTCAAGGCAGATATCATGGAGTGATTAAAGAGAAAGAATGTTTCATTTTCAGACGATGAAACGAAGGCAGAACCCCTGTCTAAGGAAGAAATCGTAGGTGCCAAAAGACTTACGAATTGGATCAACTGGCAAACGAAATGCGACACCAAGCGGTACATCTACCACCATATCACTGCCAGTATAATCCCACTGAATTGATATTGACCCAAGTAAAGCGAGAAGTAGCGAAAAGAAATACTACTTTCAAACTTGCTGACGTCGAGAAGCTAACACACGAAGCTCTTGACAATGTTTCTCAGCAGGAGTGGGGGAGGTGCGTAAGACTGCAGAAGCATTGCAAGAAACTGATTTCTTGAACCAGGGTTTGAGAGACGCCATAATGGAATCTGTGATGATACACCTGGCTGAAACAAGCAACAATGAATTTGAAGACACGGAGCCAGAAGATCCTTCAGTTTAGGTAAGTGCCGTCTGTGTAAAAAGCTAACTTCATCTAAATCTTTCTCTATTCTTTTCAGCTGTAGAGGACATACTGCGAATGTCTTTCCCTTACAGTAGAGGTATGATAAATTTATCACAAGTGATGGCGATTAGTTTACTCGACAGTAACTGTCAATTAAAATAAGATTGCCAATGCTGCATTAATTAACAACAGTTTTTCCTAAAACCCTGTACCGAATGTCTTTACTTTCGGATATAATCTTACTGCATTCGGTTTTGCACATTCGAAATTTAACACCTTTTCTTCATAAAAGGATCTACTGGCTGTTCCATAGTAAGGGTAATGCAGTTCATAAAATGACAAAACGTTGTGGTGCTTCTGTATCGACTGTGTATACAAACAGTGCAGCAACATCAGAACAATCCCAACACCTATTCTGATTCTCCGAGAAGAGCATTGAAATCTATGATATTTGAAGACTTTTACAAAAAGCTAGAACGTTTCATTGCATTACTTTACTATGACACAGGATAGTATCCGATGGCTAGAGAAAGACAGGGTAATATCCGTGACAAAATTGATTATTCTGGCCGGTCACTTCATTGTACTGTCATCTCCGCCCACTTGGCTTTTAATTCAGGAACTGTAATGATGGACGAAATTTGTAACACAAGACAGGGACATTGCAGTAGTAAGAACAAGGTTTTTGTGTATCAATCACGTATTGCGTGCAGACAATAATGGGCTTACAGCAAATTTAGATAAAACTTGGGTTTCACAAAACCTTTCAACAAATATTTTGCTCGACTTCAGTGAAAATATTGGCTTCAAAAAAAGTACAATTACTTTTGCGTGGCACATATTGAGTTTTGAGTGATGGATGCAATGACGAAGGATATATTAGCACCCAGTAAAATATTTTCGGGAAGTAGGGAATATTCTCGGTCACATTAAAGCAAGCCGCCCTAACAAAACTCTTGGCGACGGCCTACAACGACTCCGCTGCTGCGCGCGGAATATCGCGGAAGTAATTTTTCTCTGTACGTGATACCATACAGTAAGGAAGTCTGATATGTTACCAAAAATAATTTGATAGTTTTCTTAACAACTTTCTCGCGGTAGGTTTCTTCGCTGTCCTACAGAACGAAAATTCATCAGCGACTCCATTTTTCGCTACGAAGTCTGCACAGTTTCACACCTCTTATAATATTTTATTTTTTATCTCAGAACACTTTTATGTTTCCGAAATAAAAGACACAGCATATGCATCTGTAAACTTTGAGGATGTTCATATATTTTTTTCCGGCCAATTACATTAGTAATTCTGTTACTACCACAGGTTGGAGTAAAAAATTATTTTCCTTCAAAATTTTTTGAAACGTTAGTTTTTTTTTCCTAGCAGCTAGTGAGAATTTTCTCTTGGAAAGTACTCCATCATATTCTAGACTAAAATAGAGCTACGTAATATTTGATTTTTGAATTTTTACGAACGTTTCAAATTATTTTATTTATTTATTATTACAGCATTAATCAATACAATGATTAATTAATAAGAACATCTTGTTGTATTCCTGTTATCCTCCACCAGGCCTCTTTATCCAGCGCATCTTCCTTGTCGATGCTGCGATGTTGCATTACTCCATTCATGTGGACTGTCCAAGAACGTCGCGGTCTTCCACGCATACGTCTGCCGGGTGGTTTCCATTCACAAACCTTCTTTCGCCACCAATGATCTGGCATTCCATCATATGTCTGTGCCATTTTAATGATTTTCTTTCAATTCTATCAATCACTGAATCATTGCCTTCATTCTAGCTCTTACTTCCTCAATAGTTTTTCTTTCTATGAGATACGCATTTAATATCCATAGCATAGCACTGATTCAACCATTATCTTACCTACACTTTTTTTATTGCTGTTGGAGATATTATTCACCTGCCAAAAAGAATCCATATACCAAACACTTTCCTGCTTTGCTGTATATATATTTTACTTCTTCCATTTTTATTAATATGCGCCCCGAGATATTTAAATTTCTCTACCTGTCTCATAACTGTTTTGTCATTGGTGTGTACTTGAAATTTAGCATTACTAATCACCACCATATACTCTGCCTTTGTTAGACTCACTTGTAGTCCCCATCTGTTGTATTCCTGATATAAACGTCGCATCATGAAGTCAAGGTCATAATCATCGTGTGCTATAATAGCTTGATCGTCAGCAAAACTTAATGAAAATATCTGTACATCGTTGACAGTGAATCCAGTTCCTCTGCAGCTGTCTTCCAATTCCGAAGAGCCACTTCTACACATAAATTGATCAAGATGGGCGACATACTGCAACCTTGTCGCAAACCTTTAGTGAAATTAATAGGTTCTGACAACTTTGAAACTCGTTTAATCTGTACCACATTATCTCTGTACATTTCAATAATAATTTGTAAAAGGTGATCATCCACGCCTATATCCTCCATAGCTTCCTGCAGCTTAGATCTAGGGACTGCACTGTAAGCTTTTGCTAAATCCACGAAGGCAATGTGTAGCTCCTTCCCCACTGCTATAAATTTCTCCATTAGCTGTTGTAAAATATATGGGTTATCTGTAAATGATCTGTTCTGCCTAAACTCGCTCTGGTCTTCCCCAATATGGCGGACAACATTTTGTCTAATTTTTATAAACATCATCTTGCCCAATAAGCGGCTCATAGCACAGTTGACGCTAATGCCTCTATAGCAGTTAGTGGCTCTTCTGTTCCCTCTCTTGAAGATAGAAACCATATATGACTTTTTCCATTCTGAGAGAATTTCAATCCCTTTACAACAGTTGTTCATCAGGCAGGATATTCGCTTCTTAAAAAAAAAAATGGTTCAAATGGCTCTGAGCACTATGGGACTCAACTTCTGAGGTCATTAGTCCCCTAGAACTTAGAACTAGTTAAACCTAACTAACCTAATGACACCACAAACATCCATGCCCGAGGCAGGATTCGAACCTGCGTCCGTAGCGGTCTCGCGGTTCCAGACTGCAGCGCCTTTAACCGCACGGCCACTTCGGCCGGCATTCGTTTCTTCAGATATCTTCCTCCAGCCTTCAATAATTCAACAGGAATCTTTCCTGGACCAGTGATGGCCATTCTTCATCTAATTTATGCACAATTCACTTCCTCTATTATAATTTTTATATTTAGATCAGTTACTTCCATCATCTCTTCATTCCCTTGCGTGTAATATGGCCTATCTTCAGTTAAAACGTCTGCATAATGCTTTTTTCCATTCCTTCAAGGGAATTAGGTTGTCTACTGCTTCGTTTACTTGTGTTTTCTTCATACTAGTAATTGTCCTACACACTTCTGTTGCTTCTGATCCACCTATTAGACTATCGATTTCAATACATTTCTGTTCCCATATCTTATTATTTTCTAATTTAATTCTGTTTCTTAATTCGTAATTTGTTGTAGGGTAGTTTTGCCTGTCCTGTAGTGATTTAGTTGATAACCATTTTTTGTAGAGATTTTTCTTTTCCCTAATCAACATTTTCAGGTCATCAGATATCCATGAAGGATCCCGTTTACCTAGACTCTTACTCACAATCCCTAGTACCTGTAGAGAAATTTTTGTAGGTGCTTTTTTAATATTTTCATATTCTACTTCAAAATTGTCATCTTCTGGAATCACTTTTAGATCATTTTCTAGTCTACTTTGAAATAAATCCTCGGTGTTGAACTGCTTCATGAGAAAGAGTGTATACCTTACCTGGTCTAACTGCTCATGATTGCTGTGATCAGATACTTGTCCAGTTGTTGATGGTTTTCTCCTAAATGGGTGTGTCAACTCTGCTAGTGGTCAGGCTCACAGTTGGCTCCCCACATGACTCTACAGCCTTGAACTACCATTTTTGGCCATTGCTTCGTAATGTTGTAATCAATTACTGATGTCAGCTGTATTGATGGTCTCTTCCATATATATCTGTGGATATCTTTATGTGAATAGTGTGTGCTCAGAATTTTCAAGTCATATTGGTTACAGAGTTCTACAAGATTTTCTCCAGAACTTTTAATGACATTTTCTCTGTATCTTCCTATTACTGCATCATTTACTTCTGAGTGAACACTCGCATTAAAATCTCCTGGTATTTTTACTTCTTGGTGCTTTTTGACTTGGGTGAGTAGATGGTCTAGTTTCTGATAGAAATGGTCTTTGGTTTGCTGTGCTGCATCGTCGTTTGGTGCATACACCCCTATAGTAACTGTTTCAATGCCATATAACTTGATGGTAATAGTGACAATTCTTTTGCATGTAAATGCATAGTATTTGATGTAAGCGCTCAGTGCTTTGTTAATTAGAATGGAAACGCCTGCTTTTGCTCGTTTATGTTTGTCAACTCCAGACCAAAAATGGATGAAATTTCCAAATTTCCCATTCTCTCGTCCCTTCTTTTTCGTTTCTGACAGAATAATCATGTCTACCTTCAGTCGACTAATTTCATTCTCCATTTCGGTTTGTTTATTTGTCAGGCTTTGAACGTTCCATGTCCCAAATCTCAATGTCCTTTTCCTTGCCTATAATTGTCGTAAAGAGTTTCTATCCGATTTCCGAGGTTTTGCTTTAGATTCTCGAGCTTGTAGAAGTTTCTTATGGATAATGGTGTGCTGGCCCATTAACCCAATCCCCATCTTGGAGGTCCAGAATTTTATAACAGGGTTTACTCCCACAGGATGGTGGACTTCACCACTCCTGTAGAGACCCCCCTTCCCTAGGTGGGACACATTTCATCTCCACCATTGAGGCCTGTGTGGCTTGGGTGACCCTGCCAGTAGCTATGCTAACGCCAGCAAAGCCCTCAACTTCGCTGGAGCACGAAAACCCTCCCGCCGGTACTGACGGTACCGTTGATAAGGCAGTGTGCCCTGATAGGGACATTTGAAATTATCACTATAAATCACTTTTTATAGTTTACATTTGGAATTATCACTATAAAGAAACTGGCAATGCTGGAAGATGGTGAGATGACCTTGAAGCCCTATTTTCATGCCGGCCACTATGGTGTGGCTTGGGTGACCCTGCCAGTAGCTATGCTAACGCCGGCATAGCCCTCAACTTCGCTGGAGCACGAAAACCCTCCCGCCGGTACTGAAGGTACCGTTGATAAGGCAGTGTGCCCTGATAGGGACATTTGAAATTATCGCTATAAATCACTTTTTATAGTTTACATTTGGAATTATCACTATAAAGAAACTGGCAATGCTGGAAGATTGTGAGATGACCTTGAAGCCCTATTTTCATGCCGGCCACTATGGTGTTTGTACAAGCAACAAAACCCAACTTTTTCAAAAACATAGAGGTGAGTAAGCTTCCAGTGACATGGGGAAGCAATAGAAAGGCGTGGATTGTGAGTGGTCTTATGGAAGAATGACAGTGCTCTTTCAGTGCCAAAATAAAAAAAGGAAATCACCAAGTTCCGCTTTTCCTAGACAAGGCAACCTGCCACTCGAAGCCAGGCAATCCAAAATGAAATTGGCTTTGTTCTCACCAGCTACAACCAGCTTCATACACCCCATGGACCAGGATCTATTTACACATTCAAGTCCCAACAAAGGCGAATACTGATACAATTGAAAGAAAACAGCCCTCGGTTACTATTTTTAACAAATTAACCTGGTTTCAACACTGCTAGGAGTGTCTTCTTCCGAATTTTAATCAAAGAATGGTCTATATTCTATAACATGGTCACAGAATTAGACTATTAGATATAAAGAAAACTGTGATGGCGAGCCACTAAGGGCTGCTCGTTATTTGCGTGGTGCAGGTTGCAAAACGGACAGTCCGTTTTGCAACCTGCATCACTCAAGTAACGAGCAGTCCTTAGTGGCTCGCCATCACAGTTTTCTTTATCTTAAATATCTTTGTGACTAATGCCCTTTTGGCATATTTATTATTTTATAATATGACATATAAGTACTGCCAGTCTTTTACGGTGATTCCGTACTTATACCCTATCATACGTTTTTAGTCTAATTCTGTGACCATGTTATAGAATATAGACCTTTCTTTGACTAAAAGTCTGAAGAAGACACTCCTAGCAGTGTTGAAACCAGGTTAATTTCTTAAAAATAGTAACCGAGGGCTGTTTTTCTTTCAGTTGTAACTATTCACAGTCTCTGAACGTGCAGCCATGTACAAAATTTTGCAATACTGATACAGTCTCTTATTCTTAATGTGGAAGAAGTGGAAAGTACGTTTGCTTTTGCATGGTCAGTTCATGTTCTGGATGCTGTAAATTGCTTCAACAAAGGCCTTAAAAATTACGTTCTTTCATCGAAAAAGTCAGTAGTTGGTAGAGTAGCACGGTAGTTAATTATGTATTGCATAACAACTATACGGAAAAATACTCCTTGCATGCTATCATTTTATAAAATCTCATTTCGACTGGCTTAATTAAAATCTCATTTCGACTGGCTTAATCACTGGTACGGCGCGATGCCAAACGGTGTGCTACATCAGTTCAATTCCCTTGCGATAGGTGACAGATAGAGACCTCCATCCAAATCTAAAGAAAAATTCAGTATGTTAACTAAATTTCATATGCACCATGATATTAAGTAATATGCACCAAAAGCGAAATCATAGACACCTCTATTTTTCAGATGTTTTCGAATTTTACGCAGTGCTTACTTCCATGTAAATACCACAAAACTAAGACCATTAACGAAATGATGGGCACGTCATCATGAACCTAACATATAAAGCTATAAGTAAATAAAAAATTCAACTTTTTACCGAATAGTTTCTGTAAAAACATTTGAGAAAAATTGCTAGGCGTGCATCTCGATTCTGACATCACCTATCGGTCGAAAGTTGGGAAACGAATGAACTCGCCTAGCGCTTTGGACGCAATCTGCTCGCTGTTCACCAGCCACCGTATCCTGTGTGGACTCTAACCATTAACATCCTTATATACTGCCTTGTGTGGAACATATTATTTTTCAGTTTCAAATCTAATCCAGCACGGGAGTCTCTTTTTGCAGTTTAGCCACTGTGTTGGTGCATTTCGAGGTAGTCGGTTCGTGGTGGTGACGCCATTGATGTACCCCCAACTGATGATAGCCTCACTCATCGATTCAACCACCAGAACCTCTGTGTCTTTGCAGATTGTTGCCAGTAAATTGAAATGAGGTGTTATATTCAGTGTACTTTGCTTATCACTTGTTGACACTCCATCATTACAAAACCACCTGTCAATTTCTGGTATAGTGTTTGAATTGGCCTAACAATCCGCTGTATACCTCTTATCGAGCTGAGGTTAATCTTTCGTTACTGAAGGAAGAAGAAGTAGCATTACGACAAATTACAAAACAAAAGCATTGCCAGTTATGTTGTGTAACACTCATGGGACCCAGGTACATGTCATCACTCTCCACTCCACCATTCAACTAGGACTACGACAAAAGCTCAGACGTCACCTATTGTCTGTTGGGTGTTTCTTACGTATCGAAATTAACATTTCGTTCCACCTGTCGGCATCCACGACAATGATTCATCTCATCCGGGAATCTATTGTACTCAACTATTATTATGCCACTAAGATACATTTGTCTCAATTTTTGGGCACTTTAAATCTACAAATCTTTTTAGCAGTCCTTGTGCTAGTTATGAGTTTGATTGTTACCATCTCCACACATTTCCTGTAGACTGTAATTCTTGTCCAATGTTCTGAAAGTCTTCCTCTCTCACTAAGGTATCCACAACCTAACTGGGCAGATTTGAGGTAGTCAGGCCCACTTTAGCTTTGCAGCCAAACATGCTACCATGTGGTGACTGCTGAAGGCGATGGCTTCTCATGAATTGAATACAGCGGTAACTGTCTGCCCAATCTGTTGGGTCCTTCGTCTGCATCAATGCCATTATCATATTCTAAACATCTTGACTGGTGCTTTCCATGGATCCTTGGTTTTGGCTACGTCTAGGTTCTCCACTTGTCCAGTTCAGTGCAGGCCACATGTTCTTTAGTTCATTTATAGCTTGGTTCAAAAGTTCTCTTCCTTATATGACTGAAGCACAGTTGGAGCAGCTATAGTGGTGGACATATCAAGTAGCTGGTACGCAACTTTTCAGGGGTCGCAATAACACAAACTTCGTTAAATGATCCTGGTAATTAAGTAAAAATTTGTACTCAGCGTCAGGGTTACTTTGCAGGTCTATCAGATCTACCTCGCATCTTTAGTTAAATTCTTTAAACGTCAGACGCTTGGAAATAAACCTTTCTTAGAATTAGACAAAAGTCCAACAAGGTTTTCATAAGTGGAGATACAATGTAGTTACTTCTTTGGTCAATATAATGTCTTCTGTGGTGACATTTTTGTATTTACTTTGTAGTTTTTTTCCGTCTGTGTGTGACTTCTGTGTCCAATTTTCGAGTGAGTGTCGAATAATTCTTCCGTATGCACATAGTAGAAAATAGAACTATTGTCTTCGCATACTGGTACAATAAGTTTCTCTATCACGTCAACTTCAATAATGTATTTTCATAGCTGTCAATAGTTAACACTTTTCTGTGCTTTGCCTTAGCTTCTTTAAAGTCTTCTGTAACACAGCAGTATCTGGATCTGGCTATTATTTACTTTTTCTTGTGGCAGAGTATTCACAGTGTCCGACAACGTTCTTTTCACATCAGATGGTCGTTCCATATTTGCATGTACGCCAACTTCGTCCTTGTGATTACCCATGTAAAGCAGCCACGGGACGGCCTAAGCAAGAATAATACCAATAGCTGCAACCAATGTACCGTTATATGGGTTAGACTTACAGACCAAACCATGATATTCGATTGCTGGTACACCCCATTTGAAAGGAAAACGTCAGGAAGCATATCCACTGATCACCCAGAAAATTGTGACCACCGACCTACTGTCGATATAAAGCTGACCAGCCGACAGCAGCGTCACTAGGCGAGGAGTGGTTGTTAGACGCACGCACGGTGCTCGTGGTATCTGCGAGTGAGCTGTCCGTGTGTAGAATGGGGAATGCGCACGATCTGTCTGAGTTTGACCGAGTTCAGATCGTGATGAACCGGAGGCTCGGCGCGAGCATTTTGGAAACTGCACGACTTTTCGAGTGTTCGAAGAGTGCAGCTGTGGTGATTGTCATCAACACGTGGCGAAACAAAAGTGAAATCGCGTCCAGACGTCATGAGGCTAGGCAGTCACACCTTATTACCGATGTCGGAAGTCGTAGGCTCGGCAGATTGGTTCAACAGGACGGACGATGAACTGTGGCGGAACTAACATCAGACCTTAATGTGTCCGAACATACAGTGCAACAAACACTCCTAAAGATGGGGCTTTGCAGCCGGCGACCCATACATGTGACAGTGTTAACACCACGACATCGACAACTACGAATGAAACGGGCATTGTCGCTGGACGTTGGTGTAGTGGCAGAACTTTGCATAGTTTGATGAATCCCGATACCTCCTTCAGCATGCCGATGGAAGAGTACGAATCCATCGTCTTCTTTGTCATCAGTACCGCTGGACGGGGAGAAACTAGCGACGACTCCATGATGCGATGGGGAACATTCATGTCGACATGCATGGGTCCAGTGGAGCTCATGCAAGGCACCATGACGGTCAAGGACTATTGTACACTGGTTGCAGACCACGTACACCCCTTCATGATGATCGTGTTTCCCGACAGCTGTGGTATTTTTCAACAAGATAATGCGGCATGTCTCAAGGCCAGGCGTGTGATGGAGTTGTTTGAGGAACACAGTGACGAGTTCCAATTGATGCGCTGATCCCCCAAGTAGCCAGATCTCAACCAGATCACACACATCTGGGTTGTGATTGAACATGGCGTCAGAGCTCATGGCCTCCCTGCCCGTCATTTACGGGAAACAGGGGACTTGCTTGTAGATGTGGTGCCAGGTTTCTCCAGTGACCTACCAAGGCCTCATTGCTTCATGCCATAATGCATCAACACTGTTATCCTTGCCAAAGGTGGAGATACAGGCTATTGGGTAGGTGGTCACAATGTTCTGACAGTCCAGTGTAAATATCACAAATAAAAACACAGTCATCCTGGTCATCCGACTTTCGCTAATCCAACCGACCATTTAATCCAAACAGGGTGGTAGGAATCAAGGAAACTAGGAAATCATACAATTAATGTATTTTGTCAGTTTTAACGGTAGCATTTCACACTATCCGCGTCATCCAACATTCCAGCTCATTCGACCAAGCCACAACGACTTCATGTGCGACGAAAGGGGTTCTACTTCATGGTCTAGTATACCAGGAATCACCACAGTACTCACAATGACACCGATTTGCTAAATAAGTACAAGCCGCAGAGGAAGTACGAATAGCAGGAATTACTAAAGTAACCACAATGAAACCGATTTGTGAAAAAATAACAAGTCGCAGCCACAGAGGTGAGACCTTCTCCGAAAAGAAACAGAGGCCATGTACATGGCACGCTTACCACTGAAACCCACAGAAGTGTTGCCTACAGCACATTGTTACATCATCACGTCGAGCATTGCCCATTCCAATCAATGCGCAAAATGGGCAGCCAAAGCAGCGTATACGCCGTTACTTTTGAGTAATTGGATCTTGGCCAAAATTCTCAGCGAGGGTCGGAATGGCCGGTCAATCCGCGAACTGGTTGCACTTCGGGCTTTGGCCGTAACGCACTCCTCACAAACTGGGCGCTGCTTGTGCTGAAATCCTTGCTGCTCCAAGAACGCAACATGGCAGTCGAACTTTCTTAATCTTTTCTATATTTATGATACGTGAAGTCCAGAATTCAAACATATGTCTCCCAAAGCAGTTTGATGCTACTCTCAAAATTCTCGAAACAGTCGACCTTCAAGGTCTAGAACTACCCTTAAGATGCCAAAATAAGATGTATATTTTCCGATTAACAGTTTATCTCTCTCGTAGAACGTTCGCACGCTTTGTGGGGGCCTGTGTTGGATTCCAGGTGAAATTTTTAAACAAAGCTGCACGCACTATGAGCATTGCCCTGAAGTGCAGAATACATAAACCGCACCAGACGCGTAATCGTCAGATCGAGTCTCGTTTCGGTCATTAGCTTTTTTTTTTGTCGAGTTCGGATACCTACAGCATTTAAACCTAAAATTCATGAAATAGACACTCAACAGCCAGAACATTATGACCTTCTTAACAGCTTGTTAGTCCGTCTTTGGAATGAAATACATCACTGATTCTAGGTACCAGAAATCGGACACGTTGTTGGTAGGTGGATATACATCAGGCGAAATTGGTCACCGGGACATCAACGTAAGTTCACTATAATGCTCCTCAAACGACTGGTGCACGTTTCTGGTTCCGAGACACGAACACTTATGCTGCTGAGAGACGACATCGCTGGCCATGAAGACATCAGACATGAAAGGATGCAGGTGGTTCACAGCTGACAGGTGTCTTCGATGATTGCTACCACAGGTGCCAACCAAGTGCAGGAGAATGTCTCCTACTGATCCAAACAGCCCGCGTCCGTGGCGCGCTGCACGTTTCGTGTTGCCGTTCACCTCGATGAAGTCGCCTGGGAACTACCGTCGACCTAGCGAAGCAAACATGTGGTTCACCCGAAGAGCCGACACATTTCCATTAATCGACAGTCGAATTCCGATGGTCCCGTGCCCAGTGCAATCGTAAGTGGCAATGTCGTTGGGTAAATGTGTAAACACGTAGAAGAGGTCTGCTGCAGAGCTTCATGTTCAACAATATACAGTGAACGGTGTGCTCCGAAACACTTGTGCTTGCACCAGCATTGTGTTCTTTCGGCAGAGAGCTACAGATCACCATCTGTTCTAGCTAGAGAGCAGACAGGCTTCTGAACCCCAGGAGTCGTAAAGGTGATCCCCCGTCCCTGTGTGCTCCGCTTACATACCTTGATTACCTGTTAGGTGCCTGCAAAGCCACCAGGCGGCATCCAGCTTCGCGGTTGGTAGTGCTAATAATGTTTTGGCTGATCAATGGATGATAATTAACACGTGTCATTTTCATGAAAAATGCAGGTCTCTTATTTCTAATTACATATCGCACTCCAAAATTCAGCTTTCATTTCAAACAAAAATTCTTAATTACGCATTTTCTAAAACATTTTTAATAAATATTGTGTAACTAAAAATGGTAAATTAAACTTTTTCTATCTCTTCGTGTTTTACGCTTCCCATATATGCTTACTGAACATGCACCTATGTTCAAAAATTTCACTCTGCCAAGTTACGAACGCAGCCCCCTCCCCACTTGTCAGACGAACACAGCACGACATAGCCACAGAGCTTGCTGAAAGACCACGACCTTCGTTTAGCACATTAAAAATGATTGGAAGATTTCAAACTTCATTTCCTCGATTATTTTTGAGAGTTGCATCGTACTTCTTCGGGAGAGGTGCATTTGAGTTCGCAGCTTAACGTACCATAAATATAAAAATTTACAAATGTCCCATTCCCGCGTGGTCCTCGTTAGAGTGGCGTTTTGCTTTGAAAACTCAACAGTAACTATCGGCGGGAGCGCATTCACGTCGGACAAACCGGCAAAAACAATTTTCGTAACAAATTTTCCTCTGTAATGCTTCGACTGTTGAATTTGGAAAATTGTTTCTAAAATATGACAATATTAAGACGTATGGTAGGAAACGATGTCTTGCAGTTCATGATCATCGTATGTCCTATTTTTGAGTGCATTAAGCAACGAAAACTTACCTGATTCGTAATGCATTCGCTATCGACTGTGGCACAGAGACCACAAAATAGGCCCAACTGGAAAGCTATTCTTCAGCTGTCTTCTATACCCTACGCTTTACATTTTCTTCCGAGACTATCTTTTCCGCTTGACGACTTATGTATGCACTATTTCTACATGTATTAAGAGCTTATGCCGACTGTTTGTGAAGTTATTGTTAAAAAATGTTCCCTAACATGTTTAGACCCATCTAAATAACTTTACAGAACAAAATTCAGTTACCGACAATGATGGACACTTCAAAACATCAAAAACTGAGACATCTGAGTATTGTGTCGATATGAATACTGTTGAAAACTTCACAGTATAGGTAGTGAACAATTTTAAGCAGCAAATACTGTTTCAACGGCACTGTAAAAATAGAAATGATTCTTATGTACTGTTAAATTGAATTTTGTTCTGCTGGAATAAAACTCATTTCTCTAGCGACAGATAAAGCAGTTCGTGCTTTATATCGCCTGATCCAGATGATATCTCGAGTGTAACAATTATGATCAGCTTCGATTACTTTGACGTGAATAATGAGCTTATCATACTATTAACAGATAATAACTGCATCGTTGACGTCCTACTCGTATATCTCAGTAATTATTAAAAGAAGTTAATAGATTAGTTTTACCTATATATACGCCGCTAAGGCACCACAAAAGTCACGTCAGCTGCTCTGCATTGCACGGCGACCGAGAGAGTGCTTAGAGGTGAGCCATTACCTGTTATGTGTGACACGTACGTTAATTAGTGTAGTTCGCAACTGCTTAAGCTTTTCTGTTATGGCATAGTGAGCATCTACTGTGGCCAGTAACTGTGAAAATGACGACTGTTCTTTAGTTTTTTATCTATAACGATGTAGGAAACGAAAAAAATCATAATATTAAACGCGATGGATACTAATAAAGCAGTGGATCACAAGGAAAACTTATTGGAGAAATGGAAGACGGTGGCTACTGCTAGATGTAACTTCTTTCCTCTCTCGTATTTCAAATTATTATAGTGGGTTGTATCGAGTATCGACAATGGTAGTATAGAAGCAGTGAATGCAAATCCCAAAACTAGGCTTATAAGTGTTGACTACGCGCAGAGAGTAGTACACACACAGCATGCCATTTAATTTGGGTGGAAGTTAAGTGTTAAAGGTGAAACAAACATGGTCACCGAATGCTTTTTATAGATCCCCTGCCTCACCACCACTAGAAGCGAAACACATAAGGGATCACTCGGAGAATATTTCGGGGAAATTTTATGTTGTGTTTTACTATTGGGTTGTGATTTCAGATTACCACGTATAGAATGACTGACTCGAGTGGGTAATAGGGACAGGGAATCATGTGAAACTTTTCTATATGCTTTATCCGAGAATTACGTTGACCGGTTAATGAGAGGACCGACTCATGAAGGCAAGGTGTAAGGTCTCCTAGCCACCAGCAGGACCCAACTTTTCGACTGAGTAAGCACACAGCAGGCAATCAGTGATCAAAAGGTCCTTACAGTATCATTAAATATGGCTACAAATAGGAAGATAGTGAATGGTATGACGATATTTATCCTTAGCATGAGCGACAAGTAGCAGATATGAGATAATCTGAGCGGTCAACACGAAAATGTCACCTTCAGCATTGACAATGTTGCGTATCAATGGAGAAAGTTGAAGAGTATTGCACAATATGCTTTAGACAGGTATGTGCTGAGCAAAATTATGACGGATTGAAAAGACCCGCGGTGGTTTGACTTCTGCTACGAAAGCAAAGAGAGCTTCACTGCAAATTTAAACAGTGACAGAAAAAGGAGTAGTGAGAGCCGTACGTAAAGCGTTCAATGTACTCTAAAGTGAAGCGGTATCAACCGAGTTGGCAGAAAACCGTAAGTTTTGGTCTTTTGTTAAATCAGCAAATGGATCGAAGACACCTGTACAGACACTCTGAGGCGTCTAAACGGAGGATGAGACACAGTTCGATTGTACACAGATTGTTCCTCGTTTAGCATCAGTGTACCGTAGGCCAATGGAGGATTGAACCGTCCCTAATGATTACGGTCTGTTACATAGTTTTGGAACATGTTTTAGGCTCGCTTATTATGACATTTTTAGTGAAAGTAAGTGAAGACCTTTGCCTGTGGTTAGCAGGGAAACGTCATTTCAGACAGAGATCAAAGTAGAAAACGTGTCTTCCCAATCTGTTGAATTAGCTCCGTTCAGTAACTGTGTAGAATCCTGCACCAAATACGATCCCAGCTGTTCTAGGGTCGATGCTCATTCTCAAGCAACGCTGACCTGCTCACTGGAAGCGTCTTCCCATAAGTAAAGCCGGCCGTGGTGGTCTCGCGGTTCTAGGCGCGCAGTCCGGAACCGTGGGACTGCTACTGTCGCACGTTCGAATCCTGCCTCGGGCATGGATGTGTGGGATGTCCTTAGGTTAGTTAGGTTTAAGTAGTTCTAAGTTCTAGGGGACTGATAACCACAGCAGTTGAGTCCCATAGTGCTCAGAGCCATTTTGAACCAAAAGTAAAAAAGAGCGTACGCGCCGACATCGTGCTCTTTGCGAGTAACAGCATTAAGTTGCCGTTACCTAAACAGTTAGAATACGATTGTGTCATCACCGGAAAAGTAAACCTTGTGAGACGCTGGATGTCGGTCATTGAGAAGCAGTGAGAAACAGTGAATATCTGAAATAACTTCGTAATATATATATATATATATATATATATATATATATATATATATATATATATATGTGTGTGTGTGTGTGTGTGTGTGTGTGTGTGTGTATACAAAAAGTGTCGATTATTCATGAAATGATCGTTTCAATGACGAGATCCCACATTAAAAAAATTGTTTGGGACCGTTAGAATCAGAAGAAATTGCTGGAACATTGTAGGTAAAAGCTATCTTCCTGGAAAAGAGATGTCCTCGATGCTGTTTCTTACTGGTAGTTATGAAGGCCAAAATAAATCAAGACAATATAAGTAGGTTTACTTATCTCTATTATTGCATAATCGTTCGTTATAAAATTTTTAGGAGAAGCAATCAATCCAGTTTATATGCTGAATGTTAGATTACTCCATTCGTGCATCAAGTCTTAAATGCAGAATCCCAAGAGATTATGTACAGTTAGTTACTTTGAAGTAGGCAATTATAAAACAATATAGGTCATGAACGATGTCTAATTTCACAGCTCCCAAAAACCTGTAAACATTAGACAGGCCACTGAAATCATTGTTCGTCATCAGTTAACAGCATCTGACCTTTTTTTTCTGAAATTGGAGGGTTAACATCTTATTTATGAAATTATGAAATAAAAAAAATCCTGTAGTAATTAGCAAATGCTATTAGCCATATTCGAGTAACAAATCCCATACAGTAGTCAACTGATTACTGAAGAATTTGATGAGAAATACCTTTCTCGATTACTGGTTATTTCGAGGAATCCTGATAGTTTTGCAGGTTTTAGCACATAATGTGTTCTCATTAAAGTTTATTTTCTTCTTGATGCGTGTCTTGGTGAAGTGTTCCAAAGTATTGCAAAAATTAAAGACAGTATACTGTTTCTACTACTATTATTATATAGCACTGCTAATTTGTAAGGTATTTAATAGGTCTATATAAATGAATTACCCTAAAATTACACAAGAATTTATTTTGGAAAAGAACTAAAGAGGTTAATCCACGCTCCTGACGATACGAATTGCCGCCATTTATGATAAAAGTAATCCTGTGTTATGGTGTGTGCTTCATCGCCGGATGCCATGTGCTGAAGGCCTGCAGCACCAGCTAAGTTATTTTGTGCGCGTCACTTAAAGTGTCGAGCGTCTACAAGTCGACTGATTTTCTCGCTCGCCTGTCTGTCGCAGCCATGTGGACGCCCACGACGCTGCTGCTGCTGGGTGCCCTGGTGGCGTCTGCCTCAGCCGGGCTCAGCACCCGCTACGACCAGACCAGCGGCCGCATCCTGCTGCTGTCCGACAGGGGTGAGTGTGGGCAGAGGGCACTGCGTGCGGGGGCTGTCCAGAGCGGGCAGCCTGCTGGCTCTGCGCTGCTGCAGGCTGCCACAGTTTCTACACTACACCTTCATTTCACCCTGTCCGTGTCTGAAACCCACCACTACACTAACTGACCAAAAGCATACTGACACGTGTTAGCCTACATTAATATAGAGTGTATTCACCCTTGACCCTTTTGATGGTTTAAACTCTGATGAGGATACTTTCAGTTAGGTGTCTGAATGTCTGTCGAGGATGATAGCCCATTCTTCCTCTAATCAGAGAAAGTACTAATGTTAGACCCTGCTCTCTGGTGCAGAGTCGACATTCTAAGTCATGTCAAAGGTCAGGTCAGGACTCCTGGCAGGCCAATCCATTTCAGAAATGGTATTATCTACAAACCATTCCCTCGCAAATGCTGCTTTACGATAGGGAGCATTCTCATGCTGATAAAAGCAATCACCATCTCCAAAATGATCCTCTACTGTACACTGTACACAATTCTGTAAAAATTGTTCATATCCTTTGCAATAAGCATTCTACACCTTCGCCATGAAAAACACCCCATAGCTTAACAATACCGCCTTCGTACTTTACTACTGACACTACAGAAGATAGCATGTAATGTTCTATTCACATATGTAAAACCCAAATCCTTCCATCAAGTTGCTGCAGGGTACAGCATGGTCGATCACTCCAAATCACTAACAGCTTCCAGGGGCAATAAAAATTTAACTGTAAATATTTTGCATACTTACTGACTGAATTTAGAAATTAGATTGGTATCATAATTAACTCATTAAGACATATACTCTTACGTTAAAAGGTTAATACAATAAGACAGGTACTACATTTAGGAAGCACATGTTTTTCTTGAGGCACTGTGACGGATGCCATGCAAATATACAAATTTCATTCATCCAGTATTTTAAAATGAAAGCACTTATCGACTTGCAACACACTTTGCACATAATTTAGCCTTTACCAAAACTTTTTTTCGCTAGACTCTCTTCTCCCCCCGTCCCCATACACACAGACATAAAGTGATGAATAAAAAATAGTTTATCTCTTACTACATTTTCACTGGCCACATAGTAAAACTTCAGTATGAGACATGTCGTTTTAATATATTACTTCTTTACTACCAATCGTGTTCACAACACAGTTTGTATACAGTACGTATATATACCATTGAATGTACCTGCAAAATTACTTCATTGTAGAGCTTATAGTTCAGGAGATAAAATGTCATAGACCGTTAGCTGTGCGAAAACCTAGCTTCCGATTAAAATGGGACAAAGTAAAACTTCAACAGGCATGTTGTTTTAATTTATTTTATCTTTGTCACCTAATCTATTCCCAGCACGATTTGCAGACTGTATTCGCATACGTCACTGAATATACTGGCAAAAACTGCATCATCATATGACATATAGTTCAGGAGACGTGACGTCGAAAACATTGAGGTGCATAAATAAATTTGATTTTTGCTTAAAAAGCGGCGCCTATTATCCAGACTATATTCCTCCAGTGTTTCACAAATGACAACTGTTAAGGACTTGCCACAAGTTTCAAGCATAATTTCAAAACTTTTCCATGCTTATTCTCACTTACGTGCTTACTCTCAAAAACTTATCACATTAACTCATTTGTGTGGTAATCTGAGGTTTGGATCTGTTTTATACACAGGAGTTCCACTATTCCAGTAATCGCGGTTTACTGGTTCTTTCCGGCTCTCTGTGCGTGGTCGTTGGGCTAGCTGGACTGCTGGCAGCACTTTCGAACTCACCAGTAATTCATCCCTCTGACGCGATTTTCTTACAGTCGCCCACTGTAGCACGGTTCTGATTCCTAGACACGGACAGTTGTACTGCTGAAAGATGACGTCGCCGTTGGGGAAGGCATCAGGCATGAAGGGAAGCTGGTGCTTCGCAACTGTGAGAGTATCTTAGATCACGATTTGTGAGTTCATGTGCAGATTACCACACTTATAGATTCTTAAAATCAGACACCAATCTACGAGAAAGAAAAATGTATGAAATACAATGACTTTATGTTATTATGTTGGACATTCAAACTTCTGCCGTTAGCCAATAGGAATGCAGGAAGTTCAGTTGATGCCAAAGTACTGCTCTTTGAGCAAAAGGTACAAAGGTGCAAACTGAAGTGACTCAAATCTTATGCACTTAACTGTGCATTCAATTTGTATTCGACACTGTCTACATATACATCACTAACATCTGCTGTAATGGGTAACGGTTATGTACTAGACACCAAGGAACCATCATTGAAATTCATATCCATGATTTGGAATGGTTGCTTGACCGTGACCGGTACATGGTAAATGAATACACATTGCAGCGCCTGCTGGTGGTTTCACGATGCCGTTCTTCAAAATATATGTATTTAAAAAACCAGATGATAATTCGCTAGACGACCTTCTAAGACATAGTCTTTATTCCTTCCATGCTATGCAAGTAAGAACCAAATGTAGCTCACATTCAAAGAAGTAGTCTTGACGGCAACTGAGAGTTTTACACAATACTTCTCGGGACACGTTCGCAAAAACAGGGATAATCTCATGCAAGATTTAAAAGAACGCAAAATACCGAAGCCTAGCGACAGTTTACAGATGACCGAAACTTTACACGGAGTTCAGAGTCAGATCGTTTAATAGTTTCCACAGCAAAACTAGCTCTCGAAACCTGGAAGAAACTCCAAAGAGGTTCTGCTCCTGTGTAAACTGTGCCAGTAACAAAAAACAATCAACACTCTCAGGGCACGATTTCAAAGATAATATTATCGTTGTCAACGCCACCAAACGAGACTTACTAAAAGTTCGGAAATTCATTCACCAAAGAAAGTTCAGTAACCAGAATTAAGAAAAGGCGGCAACATAAATATTTCCGAACTAGATCCTCTCGAAGTAGTGAAGCAATGTAACTCAATTAGGGAAGTTTTCCTGTCCAGATTCTAAACCAATTACATTCCTTTTGGAGTATGCTAATGAGACAGCAGGAATATACAGCCAGTCGTTCAGCGAAAGATTCCTACCTAAGGACTGAAAAGTAGCACAGGTCACACCAGTACACAAGAAAGTAAACAGAACTTACTGGAGTTGTTCTCCAACAATAGGGCTACTGCTGCTAAAACAAAGAATATACCTAATTTACGCTAACATTAAATAAGATACGAAGTATAATTTAAATTCAGAATTCATCTGTAGACTATTCAAATTCATATTGTCTTATAAGTTACGATCTTAATATTAATAAGAATCGACTGAATCTTAAATTTCTTTTATATAGATGATATTTTTTCTTTGCCGAAAGTATCTGTATTTATATTAGGTATTTAATGCCTCTGAAATGTGGCTCGACGACCCTGAGAACTGTTAACTCCGTGGACAAGCATATATTTCCTCTCGCGAAATTACTTCGTTCGTCATCCCATTCTGAATTACCACGTTGTCCATGTGCATTACTCACGACATGCAATTACAAAGAGACAGTCTCTGTGCTCTTACTTACGTTACATCATATTATAGTGTTCGTTCATGAGTACCATTGTCGATAAGAAAGCATAGGGATAAATATCCTGCGTTGTCGAAATAACAGCTACACGCTGCTTGTTAGAGAGCGGAAATGGCTGGTCAAACACTAGTGTAAAAATGGTATAAAGGAAATCCAGCCTAGTTCATTGTAGTCGATTCACGTACCTGTTACAAGTAAGATGATAGTAGATTTATAAGTTTATGTGATGCAGAATACCAGATGATTTCCATGTTTGGATATTGAAGACTATGTACGGTCTGTGTGCTCTATTAAATTATTATAAAATTGTGTGCCAACGTATTTTACTATTTTACGATTGTTATTTCATGCACTACTGACTGTCATACATTCACTCACAGCAACTATGTGCTTGCACGTTGCAGGTGGAGACGAGGTAGAAGTGGGATACATCGAAGCCTCCGGCAACCAGCGGTCTGCAGTTCCACGCCACGAGACTCGTGGAAACGAGGAGTCCTTCGACTTTGGCGCCTCGAGAGTTCTCGTCCGGCACCAAGACAGGTCGGGCGAATGTCTCTGGATCCGGCACACCAAAGACAATCCGAGTGAGATAATCACAATGTGTCAGCGGCACCTGAGGAGCCACATCTACGGTGGTGTCGAATCGACCTACCGCACCTGGCCCATCGAGAACAACGTGTACAAGCACTACGCATACGTCGCCGAACATAGAGACCACGCCACCATCGCTACGCGCTACTGGGTCTTCTCCGACGGAAGACTCGTTCACGTTCACACGAACGTTCCTCTCTTCGTCGACCAAAACGGCAATCAGACGAGTAATAAACTGTGCTTCAGTGCCGAGAACGCGTCTCCCTACCCAGAGGACCGAAGCGACAACGTGCTGGAATACGAGCTGTGTACGTACGGTGATGCGAAGGAGGCGCACTTGGTCGGTATCCAGAAGTACCTGGGCAAGCCTACGGCGATTCCAGACGAACGCTTGGGTGTTCAGCCCTACTGGGAAGTGGAGCCACCCGAACAGAACGTGAGAGAGCGCGCCGCAGGCATAATCGAGCACGGGTTCGGCTACAGCCTTCTCGAAATAGTCAACTTCTGGGAGAGCTGCCGCGGAAGCTTCACCCCGGACACCACCAAGTTCCCCGACATGAAGGCGCTCGTGGACGACCTCCACGCACTGGGATTCCCTGTCGCGTTGTGGATACACCCATTTATAAACAGTGACTGCGAACCCTTCTTCTCTGAGGCACAGTCCAAAGGCTACTTTGTGCGCAATAACAATGGCAGCATCTCTACTCGCTGGTGGGGTGGATGGGCCGGCATTGTCGACTTCACCAATCCTGATGCGGTAGCTTGGTGGACTGATCGAGTTGCGGTGAGTACATTTGCTGCAAATTCATGTATCTATGGCTTAGAAATTAGTTACAGAGTACGACTCTATGTAAATTCTATAATACCAATCGCTTGGAGATATTCTGATTAAAGAAAAATACTCACTTCAGGTTATTCAAATAATTTTAGACATACATTCTGCAAAAAATATAGCTTACAAACGGATGTCTACTGAGACTATTTCCTTTACATGTGTCTAGGCAGCCCATAGAGATAGTTCATATGACGAGCAATTGGAATATTAGGCATTTAGCACACAGAGCAGAGATGTAGTAATTTCATCTGTAGCTCACCAGTCCATAACCTTAAGCACACACGAGCGTGATAATATAAAAGAACAAAGGTTAGATCATTTATGAATCGAGAATTGGTTAGTAAGCTTTTTATTTACTTACTTAGAACTATTTGCCGTCGATTCATTAAAATTAAAATGAATCCATATACGTATTACTGTATGCAGCGACCGGCATAGAAGAAATCAACAGGGAGCATCACATTCAATCTTATTTTGAAACTAACTGCTGCTGTTTGTCTATTAGTGTACTATAGTTTTCGGATTGGCTTATGCTTTTGCTTTTCGACATTCCAAATACAGCTATCGAATGACGTCATTAGGAAGACCTCGGTGAGTCGTTCACAGCACTGAGCGAACGAAGTATGTGGTGTACGAAGAAGAAATACTATAAGTGAGCACTTAAAGATTGCTTGTATGTGCTCTGTTAAAAGATACATATGCCTTATGGAAATAGATGATGATTTTTTTGTAATCGTCAGTCTTCCAACATGTTTGAAGCAGGAGTATAGTGTGCAGTTCAGCCAATGTCTACGTTTACAATACTTCCCTCTAATGCTTCCACTACTGCCATGAAAATCTCTCATTTTATTTATTTTGTTTACTTAAATGTCTGCTTCCACGGGATTAAATTGAGGAGCAAATCTCTATCGTCATGGAACGAGTTAATACATCAGAAAAGTAATAACAAATGTAACAAAATGTTCACGAACCTGTTCTACCATCCCGTCCCTTCTCCATCTTCCTGTTATCGTCTTCCACATGTTCCTTTCTTCGCTGATTCTGCAGACAACCTCCTCATTCTCTGTCTCAGCCTAATTTTCGACATTCTTTTAGAACACCACATCACAGACGCTCCGATTCTGTCGTTCTGCAGTTTTTCACATACTCTATGATTCAATGCCATACAATGCTGTTCACTGAAGTTACACTCTCACGATACTTTTCCCGAAATTGTGGCTATATTTGATACCAGTATAATCCTTTAGCTGAGGAGTACCCTCTTTTCCCGCAGCAGTCTGCTTTGTGTGATGACTTCCTTACTCAATCCATTTCGAAAGTAGTTGAAATCTTTTACTCCGCCTCCTTCGTGGTCGGAAATTTTGATGTTCAGTTTTTCTCTAATCTCTTCTGTTACTTCTCATTACTTTCATCTTTCTTCGGTTGACTATCAATCCACACTTTGTACTTGTTAAATTGTTTATTCCAGCAAACAGTTCCTACAGTTCCCTTTGACTTTCACTCAGAATAACGAACTCATCTTCAACTCTCATTACTGATGTTCTTTCACTCAGAATTCTAATCGAATAACGAATGAGATGGTCCTACAAGAAACAAGAGCGAAGAAACGACTCCCGAAAGTTCTAGACCAACGCAAAGCAAAACTCATCGATACTTAGACATGACACTTTCCTGGAAAACATTTTCCAGGAAAATCATTATGGAAGAAAATGAGGGGACGACCGCCAACATCAGAGTTCGTATTTAAACAATTTGGTCAGTGAGATTGGATGTTCTTCACACATGCAGATGAAGAGGAGTGCTAAAGAGAGGGGGTTGTGGCTGCAGAGACCAGGTTTTCGCGTTTTGAAACAATAAGAATATGAATCACGTTCTTGAAACTTACTTTTATTTCCGTCTGAGCATGTTCAATATATAGATTCAACAATAGGAGTACAAAACTACATCCATGTCTTACATCAATTTTAATCTCAGCACTTCGTCATGATCTTCCCCCCTGGCGGTCTCCCTCCAGATATCCAAATGGGAGACTAATCCAGATTGTGGATTCTGTTTTTATTTCCAGGGAGAACTCAACTTTTTTTTTTTTTTTTTTTCACACAGGCTGTGCCTCATATCGACAGAATAGCCTTGTTACTTCACGGCTGCATACCAACTCAGAATCAGACAGTGTTTCCAAGTCAGGATGCTTCACTTACTTTGCCTCACAGGTACGGAATTTTATTTGTGATCTCTTTGCAGGCGCTCCGCAACAAGACTGGGGTGGACTCCTTCAGGTTCGATTTCGGCGAGACCAGCTACCTGCCGCAGTCGCCACAGCTCACACCGCTCGAGAGGGCGCCCGTGGTCTACACCGACGCGTACGCCAAGGCAGTGGCCCAGTTCGGGCCCATGGCGAGGCTGCGCTCCGGCGTCGAGAGCCAGCGCCTGCCCAACTTCTTCCACATGGACGCGGTGGACACGGCGTGGAGCACGCAGAACGGCCTGAAGACGCTGCTGCCCAAGGTGCTGGAGATGAGCCTGCAGGGCTACCCCTTCGTGATGCCGGAGAAGGTGGGCGGCAGCACCAAGACGGGCGTCATCGCCACTCGCGAACTGTACATCCGCTGGTTGGAGGCCAGCGCCTTCATGCCCGCCGTCCACTTCGGCACCGTGCCCTGGGACTACGACAACGAGGTGCGTCCCGTGCTCGTGTGTCTGTAAAAGCCACTTCTAAAGTAAATATCGCTTCGCAGCGTTGATGCAATGCGTGACGTAAAAGGAATAGACAGATTAATCCAGTCTATATGTAGTAAGACGGTAAGGTATGCTGTACTGAAAACTTGTATGAGTTCAGTCTCAGCAGGGCGGCTCACGGCTGTGACTTGTGACTACTTTTACAGACGGTGGAGCTCGCACGCAACCTGACGGCTTTGCGCGCTCAGTACGGTCCGAAGATCGTCGAGCTGATGAAGCAGGCAGTGGAGGACGGCACTCCGGTCAACCGGCCCATCTGGTGGCTCGACCCGACAGACTCCACCGCTCTCAAGATCAGCGACGGTATGGCCAACATCTTTCTCTCACGGCTCCTATCTTTAGATTTATTCTGGACACGGTTTCGTATTTTATCATTCTATTTTCGAATCTCTCAGTTACGATTTCTCTGACAACTAGCCTTAGACGTATGCTTCCTCCATGTACTAACATGTTACTCAGGCAATGCCACACTTCAACAGATACCCCGCGACATTCTCATCACAGTGGTCTACAGTGAACACACAAGATATGTTAAACGGCCTCAGAGACGCCAATGTCTGTATCTGTGGCTGCACTGCTGTTGTTGAAGTCTCGGATCATTTCTCATTTTTATTGTCTCCAAAGGAATGTCTATATAAAGACTACCCAAGTACTGACGGCTTTGTTTGAGGAGACTTCCCAGCACAATTTCAAGCCTCCACAAAGATTGCATTACAACTCCACAGACCATCCATCACTCACATTGTCGTGAGGTGACAAGTTTCTCATGCAGACGTCGCATTTCGTGATACACTTAGAGATTACTCTTTACGTTCAGTTTCTTCAAGAGAGACTTTGCATTAAAAGCATGAAAGCGTGTATGAACAGCTACTTGGTGGCAGTCTTTTTTTACATTTACATTAACAACGTCCTCAAAAATTGTATATCAGCTAATTTTCGAGGAATTAATTTAGACAAATACACTAATCTAAGAACATGACCTTTCACACATGATAAAACAACAATACATGAAAGTGAAGACGACCTGCAGTTAGCAGTATGGCTGAACCGAGTACACTGCCTGACAAAAAAAGTGACGAACCCAGAAGACATGCTCGAATGTCAAATTAACTTCATAAACATACAAATCTTTGGTGAGTTCGTAAATGATTCTCTGTGATTTTTTAGTGTCCTTAAAACGCATGGTACGTTGCATGATTCGTGTGAAGAGTATCAGATGACGAGTGATCAATGTGAAAAACATGGAAGTATGTGTACTTGGGTGAGACACCTATCACATCACATGACTGAATATGAAAGAGGCCTCAATTTGGGTCTCTTTTTGTCGGCTTGTCGAATCATGCAATACCAGATTTTTGGAGCATTCAGATGTGGGTTTGGTCGAGTATTGCACTGTATGGGAACGTGAGGGCAGGCATAACTAATTGTGAGCATTCTGCTTCATCACACCTGGTCACCAGAAGGCAGGATCGCCGCCCTGTGTACAAAGCACATCACAACGCCTTCACATCTGCCCCTCCTGTTCGAAAACAAGTAAATCTCTGTCATCCTGCACCCAATGCTCGGAGACTATCAGCAGCCAGTGTAGGAAATTACCATACCATGCATAAGCTGCTGTCAAAACCAAATCACAGACAGCTGCCTTTGGAGTGGTGATACGACCGAGAAGCAGGGACCGCTGGTAAATCGTGACGCAATGTGCTCAGTGTTGACACACCACGGTTCAGCTCTGTCTCACATCACCTTCCTTCGTCGATATTGAGAGCGAAGTGGGGAGATGTCCCATTCTCCCAATATTTTTTGGAAAGGCACAGCAGTGTTACTCCTTGAGTCACGATGTGGGGAATCATCGTGTATGACTTCACGTTACTGTGGTAGTGTCAGTGTGAACCCTGATGGCACAGCCGTTTGTTACGGAAATCCTGCATCCTTACGTATTACCTCTCAAGGTAACATTTTTCAACAGGGCAAAGCACGTCCAGCGATGAAATGTGACCCTACGGGCTGCGTGCATGTTGCTGAACTACTGCTGTGGTCAGAAAGACATCTAGATTTGGTCTTGATAGAACATATCTGGAACGAGCTCCAAAGTCAAGTTTGTCCCAGTGTCAGTGCTCAGGATATGAAGGCCCAACAGACATGAGCAAAATTGGGTCAGGAGAGCAAAATCAGGGCATGCATTCAATCCATATGGGGTGCAACGTCATACTGATTAGTGGGCTCATAATGCGAGGTCCTTGTAAATTTGAGTGACTTTTGTAATCACTAAAATAACATTATGTATTTTCTTAATGCATAATGTTTCATTTCATTCTCTATTCACCTTCTGGATGTTTCAGTTTCTTTGTCAGGCAGTGTATGAATAAAATACAAACTTAAAATTTCATTGTATAAGAATGAATTTATGACCTTCTGGGTGCTACTTCTTTCCTTTGTTAGGCAGAGTGTGAACAGAATACACTTACAAAATTTCAGTACATAAGAATTAAGTTACGAGCTTCCATTGTAAATATTCAACACATTTGAAAATAGTAATTAACAAGAAATTAATGAAATAGGTGGCATATTTTAAATATGTATGGTGTGACACAAGCTACATTTCTGATAATTATATTGATGAAAATCTGCAGAAATTCAATACAACATTTGGAAAAATGAACAAAACATTTCAATACATAACGCCCAAAAATTAAATTTTATGACCTTGGCGATGCCATTAATGTTGTACTGAAGTGATAGTTGGATACAGAAGAAGAAAGGTGACAGCGAAGTACAAGCAGCAGAAATTAGACCCCTGAGGGGAGTGAGTATAGTGTAGCACAAGAATAGATGGTTCAAATGGCTCTGAGCACTATGGGACTTAACATCTATGGTCATGAGTCCCCTAGAACTTAGAACTACTTAAACCTAACTAACCTAAGGACATCACAAGAATAGACCTAACACGGTATGAATCTGTCAGATGACTGGGGTATGCCATGTGCTGACGCTTTGTTTCCCTCCCGTGCAGAGTACCTGCTGGGCGACGACCTGCTGGTGGCGCCGGTGACGTATCGCACGGCCACGAGGCGCGACATCTACCTGCCCAAGGGCTACTGGCGGGACGAGGTGGACCCCGAGCACCCCACCATACGGGGCCCCACCTGGCTCTACGCCTACCCTGCGCCGCTAAACACTCTGCCCTTCTTCACCAGGGTCAGCTCCTAGCTCTCACTGGCTGAAAGCGAACGCAGTTTTCACGAAGGCTGGCACGACCTTATATCAACGTATCGGCGACACTGTGTTAACAAGAACATGTAAGACAGCTTATGGAAATAAAAAAAATTAGTTTACGTGACTTGTTCCTTCTGTATTGTAGAAGATTTCTGTATTTGTTGTGTGTAAGACGTGGTGCATAGGAATTACTAATTCGCAACTGTATTAAAAAAATAATAAAAAAATTAAATTGAAAAGTAGAAAAGAAAGCCGTGTTTACATATTCTTGCAATTAATTGCACAAATGATCCATTGTACATTAAACTAATTAACTATCTGAACACAATACCATCGTAACCCAGTTCAAGCGTCCACTTCCTCCATGCTGGCGGTAGTTTGTATTGACTGGATGTTGTTCTTGCTGAGAATTGTTGTTCTGTGAACTACAATTCACCCACAAAAGTCGAGATAGAAATCATTTACAGCCAGATGACAATATACTTCCACGTTTGTGTAAGGTAGAGTGAAAAACAGAGCCAGAAACTGATATTTCTGCTGTGTTAGTGCAATATTTCTGCCTTTAGTAGCCATCATATTCACGTCCAATACTTTATTCAAAATGGTTCAAATGGCTCTTTGCACTATGGGACTTAACATCTGAGGTCATCAGTCCCCTAGACTTAGAACTACTTACACCTAACTAACCTAAGGACAGCACAAACATCCATGCCGACTGAAGCGCCTAGAATCGCTCGGCTACAATGGCCGGCAAGACTTTATTGTCAGAGCAGTTGATATTGCAGTATTAAGAAGTAGTGCTACATGCCAGTAGAAGATGGTGTGACCAGTACCTCTTTCGTGGGAAACACCACCCGAATCGTAATTCATCACCGTGATTGGCTGTTGTGTTCAGAGACAGCGCGCCAAAACGCTAGTCTTCTATCATTAGTATTATAAAAACTGTGCGTTAAATTTCCTTGATATTCAGATCTAGGCATCTCCAAATGGCAGCCTATCGCACACTTATGTCAAAATTCATAATAATAGGCAAAACTAAGAACTAAAGTTACACGAAAAGGCAGACAAAGCAATTCGGTTATTTTCGGGTCCCACTTAAACTGCGTGCCAGAGCGAAGTCGTTTGTGCCCCCTCACTCCAGAACGAGCACTCACGAGGTTCAGACGCGTTGGCTGGTGCGATCCAGCCCAGTCCAGGCCTCCATACCATCACCACCGAACAGATTCCCTTTTGAACGACACAATAATAAGCATCCATGGCGTAGGGAAACAACTGAGAGAATTTAAAAAAAGGCCACCTGGTCTGACTGGAATGACAGTTCTGTTTTTCAAACAACATTCTATGGCATTGGCCCCCTACTTAGCTCGCATTAGTCGCAAATCTCTCGCCCAGCGCAAAGACCCAGACGACTGGAGAAAGTGCTAGTGACATCTGTGTATAAGGAGCGCAAAAGAATGCACCCACTAAATTATAGACGAATGCCTGTAACAGCAGTTTACCATATAATCCTGGAACATATTCTCAGCTCGAATATAATTCATTTTCTTGAGAGTGACAAGATTATGTCCTCGAATAAGCACAGTTTTAGAAACCATCGCTCGTACGGAACTCGGCCTGCCCTTTTCTCACGTTATATACTGCGAACTATGGGTGAGGTGTGTAATATTACCCTCCCACACATCACTTCTCTGTCTCTGCACAAGTTTTGAAAGCTTCTTGAGGCGTAAGATAAAAGAAAAACCTTTTTTAATTTTCTCTTGTTGTTGGCTCCAGTTCTTGCGTCTAGCGGTACATTCTTGGGGCTGACATTTTGATCTAACGTTGTGGGTTCCTCATGACTAAACAACTGATGAAGTATTCTCTGTTACTATGATTTCCTTTTATTTTATCCCATTCTTCTAAATCTCACCGACTTAACAATTTCCACTTAAGATTCCAAATTACATTGTTAGTGTCGGTCATAAAAAAATACGTGTGTCCATCAGAGGCATACCCACTAATACTACTAACATTTTGCGAAACGCACAGTATTCCAAAGAGTTTAGAAAGCAGTAGAGTTTACATACTTTCTTGACAAAAGAAGTATCTCTACAACGTTATATCATTATTTTATAAATGAGTCCAGAAATAAATATAATATTTAGCGTTAGATTGTGCAATTAATAATATGAATTTTAAGAGTGCCAGATATTTCGTAATTTCAAATATTTCTACAAAAAGAATGATTTTAGTTCTACCGATTGTGACAACTTAATTTCTTTTTACACATTTTAGCCTGTAATATCATAGATCGTATACAAAATCAAACGAAATTCTTTCCGTGAAACACTCGAGAATCTTCACCTATGCAAGATTTAAAATACCTTTTGGTATCGCGTATTTCTATAAAAAAGGCAATGCTAGAGGAGGGTGTCCCATTACAAGGGCAACAAGCAGAATCCATACTTCTAGATTTCCGGAAAGTGTTTGACATGGTGCAGCATTGCAACTGTTAAAGAAGCAGCGAGCATATGGAATAGGTTCACAGATATGTGAGTGGCTCGAAGACCTGAGTTGTAGAAGCCAGTATGTTGTACTCGATGGCGTGGGTTCATTAGAGACAAGGGTGTCGTCAAGAGTGCCCCAGAGAAGTGTGATAGGGCCGCTACTATTCTCCGTATACATAAATGATATGACAGGTAGAGTGGGCAGCAATCTGCGGATTTTGCTGATGATGCTGTGGTGTACCCTAAACTGTCAAAGTTGAGTGACTGCAGGAGGATACAAGATGGCATAGACAAAATTTCTACTTGGTGTGATGAATGGCAGGTAGATCTAAACGTAGAAAAAGTATGTTAATTCCAATGAGTAGCAAAAACAAACCTGTGATGTTCGGATACAGCATTAGTAGCGTCCTGCTTGACGCAGTTTCGTCGTTTAAAGATCTGGGCATAGCGTTGCAAAGCGATATGAAATGGATCGAGTATGTGATAGGAAAGGTGAATGGTCGACATTAGATTATTGGGAGAAATTCACGAAAGTGTGGTTCATCTTTAAAGGAGGCCACTTATAGTACGCTAGCGCAACCTATTCTTGAGTACTGCTTGTGTATTTGGGATCTGTACCTGATCATATTAAAAGAAGACATCGACGCAATTCAGAGGTGAGCTGCTAGATTTGTTACTGGCAGGCTCGAACAGCACGCAAGTGTTACAGAGATGTTTCGGGAATTCAAATGGATATCCCTGGAAGGAAGGCGATTACTGTTGGGAAAACATAGAGAACTGGCATTTGAAGCTGAATGCTGAACGGTTCTGTTGTCTCCAAAATACATTTCGAGTAATGACCACGTATGTAAGATACGAGAGATAACGTCTCATACGAAGCAATACAGACAGTCGTTTTTCCCTAGTTTTGTTTGCGAGTGGAACAGGAAAAGATATGACTAATTAGTGGTGCGACGTACCCTCCGCCAAGCTCCATAATGTGGATTCTGGAGTATCTATGTAGATGTATATCTCGATGTACATAGGTACTATATCGATTCTATAAAGTAATGTTAAATATTGAGCAGTTAACAGAATAATTAAACGTGTTATTTAAATAGTAACATTTCCTCGCTAACAGTTCACTGCAGCCTCAAGATATGTTGCGCATGTTTTCTGCTCAGGCTTCTGACTGGTTTGACGCAACCCATCACGAATTACTCTCCTGTGCCAACCTCTTCATCTCAGAGTAGCACTTGCTATTTGCTGGACGTATTCCAATCTCTGTCTTGCTTTACAGTTTACCCTCTACAGCTCCCTCCAGCGCGATGGCAGTTATTCCCTGGTGCCTAAACAGATGTCCAATCACCTTGTCCCTTCTTCTTGTCAGTGTTTTCCATATATTCCTTTCCTCGCCGATTTTGTGGAGAACCTTCTCATTCCTTACCTTACCACTCCACATAATATTCAACATTCTTCTGCTGCACCACATCTCAAATGCTTCTATTCTCTTCTGTTCCGGTTTTTCCACAGTCCTTGTCTTACTGCCATACGATGCTGTGCTCAGAACATACACTTTCAGATGTTTCTTCCTCAAATGAGGATCTGTGTTTGGTACTTCTCTTGTCCAGGAATGCCCTTTTTCCCAGTGCCACTTCGCAATTTATATCCTCCTTGCTGCCTAGGAAGGAGAGTCCCTTGTCGTCATCTACTTCGTGTTCAGCGATTCTGATGTCAAATTGCTCACTGTTTTCATTCCTGCAACTTCTCATTACTTTCGTCTTTCATCTGTTTACTCTCAGTTCATATTCTGTAGTCAACAGACTCTTCATTCCATTCAACAGATCGGGTTATACTTCTTCACTTTCAAAGGATAGAAATGCCATCTGCAAATCATACATTGCTATCCTTTCACCTTGAATTTTAATCCCATTCTTGAATCTTTCTTTTGCTTCTTCGATGTATACATTGAACGAAAGGGGTGAAAGACTACGTTCTTGTCCCACACTCTTTTTTAACCGTGTAATTCGTTCTTGGTCTTCCATTCTCATTGTTCCCTCTTGGTTCCTGTGCATATTGTATATTACCCGTCTGTCCCAATAGCTTACATCTATTTCTCTCAGTAGTTCGAACATTTTGCGCCATTCTACGCTGTCGACCTTTTTTTCCAAGTCGACTAATCCTATGTATGTGTCTTGATCTTCTTCAGTCTAGCGTCCATAGTCAACTGCATTGTGAGAACTGTCTTTCTGGTGCCTTTACTTTTCCTGAAGACAAACTGATCGTCAACTGCAAGATCCTAAGATTCTCAATTTTTTTCATTCATCTGTATATTATTCTTTTCAGCAACTTGGATGCAGGAGCAGTTAAGCTGATCGAGCGATAATTGTCTCACTTGTCAGCTCTTGCAATCTTTGGAATTGTGTGGATGATGTTCTTCTGAAAGTTGTTGCCCTTTCTCCAACTGATTTTAGAAAATCTGATGGAATGTTATATATTCCTTTTGCCTTATTTGACTGAAGCCTTTCAAAGCTATTACAAATTCTGATTTTGATATTGGATCTCCTATCTCTTCCTTATCAACTCCTATTTTTTACTTCTCCCACATCATCAAGTTACGTTCTCCCACTCACAGAGACCCTCAGTCTACTCTTTCCACTTCCTCGCTCTCTCCACTGCATTTCTCAGTGGAATTCCACTTGCACCCTTAACGTTACGGCCCTTATATTTCTGTATTTCTGAATTTCCCTAAACATTTTTGCACTTTCTTTCGTTGATTGACTAAAATATTTCTTCCATTAGCTTTGGTTTCTCCACAGTTACCTTCCTTCTACCTTCGCTTTTCTCTTAAACTTCTATGACTGCTCTTTTTAGAGATTTCCATTTCTGATCAACTAAACTGTTACTGAACTATTTGTTGTCGCAGTATCTACGTCCTCAGAGAATTTCAAGCATATCTCTTCATTCATTAGTACTTCTTTGCGCATTGATTCTTCCTAGCTAGCCTCTTAAACTTCAGCCTACTCCTCATCTTTACCAGCTTGTGATCTGAGTCTCCTGGCTACGTCTTACGATTCAATATCGAGTCTGTGCCCGAAATATAACTGTAATTCTGCTGTATTTCCTGGACTTTTCCAAGTATACCTCCTATAACCCTTTAATTTCGCACTGAATTACTTCTTCACTATCCTCATATACTTTTTCTGCTTGCGTCGTCTTCTTGTATCCCTTCTTGTCTGTGTTGGTTTCCTGTTAATATTACCTTACACACTTATGACCAGAAATCCTTCTCTTGTTTCCACTTCACTTCACTGACCCCTACAATATCTGGACTGAGCCTTAGTATTTAGCTTTTTACATTTTCTAGCTTCCCTTCTACGTTCAAAATTCTGACGTTCCATGCCCTATATCGTAGAATGTTACTCTTTCATGGGTTGTTCAGTGTTTCTCTCACGCTCACCTCCCCCACCGCAGTCCCCTCCCAGAGATCCGAATGGGAGCTAATATGGAATCTTTTGCAAATGCAGGGATCAACAGCACACTTCTTCAGTCATAGGCCACATGTGCTGTCGGTAGACATTATGTGTCTCTAATGCAGTGGATTCGATTACTTCCACATCCTCTTGCCTTTGATCACTGCTGATTTCTCCTCCTTCTCAGGGCAGTTTCCTCCCCCAAGGACAAGAGAATGCCCTAAACCTGTGTCTGCTCCTCCGCCCTCTTTGACAAGGCGGTTGGCAGAACAAGGGCAGCTTCTTATGCCGGAAGTCTGGCCGCCATTGTTGATGATTTTTATTCACTTTGATGGGCACAGATCTCTAAAAGACTGCAGTTTGCTGAACTTTACCAGCAGTTGCCACTACTCTGGTGGTTTGACAGCAGCTTCCATTCCCTGGAAGACCAGTTTGCCCCATTTCTGTCTCTCCTTTACGGAAACCTCTAGTGCTGTTACTGTTGGCAGAATTCTTAGCAGTTATTTGGTTTGATGTCTGCTTGCCTTTGTGGGATTCTCTCTTGTTGTGATTACCCATTCATGTGCTCGTGTATTTCCTGCACATAATTTTACATAAATTGAACAAAATACTGATTTAGTAGAGTAACCAAAAATATTTATACTGGCAAATTGGGCTGATCGCTGGTCAAGTAGCCTTACCAGTCAATAAAATACCGCCGTATGTGACCCCATTGTCAATATATAAGCTCTTCGACGTTTTGGCCACTGTAGCACAAGGTCTTCCGAGGGTGTTTCGATGACTGCTGCATGAGAAAAACTGTAGTTCGTGTATGCTGGCGAAAAAGCTGTTTTCGTAATATAACTGGGTATTAAGTATGAGGCGAAGGGGTGTTGTATGTCATTTATTGGTGTTTGCTTCATTCCTTGTCATTGGTGGAAACAGACGCCCTTGCTTGGTGTTTGCCTTTCTTCTTGCCATTGGTGGAAACACATGAATGAGAGACTTGTGGTAGTCGTTGTGTGGCGCTGCTTGCTTGTTATCTAATACCGGCTGAGTTGTGCCAGCACTCTGTGTACGTACAGCCACTGTGTTCTCCTTAGTGTTTTTGTGGGTTGGTTTGAGAGAACTGTCATACCGCAACGCTGCTATTGCTCACAGCCGAGGCAAGGTAAGAGACTGTTGCACCAGTACACAACTTCTTGTAATACTATATATATTCTGCACTCATCCTGGTGTTATATATATATATATATATATATATATATATATATATATATATATATATATATATACGAGGGCTATTCCGAAAGTAAGGTCCGATAGGTCGCGAAATGGAAACCACGGTAAAAATCAAAAATGTTTTATTTGCAACAGTTAGATACACCTTGCAGCTACTTATCTCCATAGTCGCCGACCCGACTTAGACGTGTATCGTAGCGTTGTACCAACTTTCCCTTACCCTCGCTATAGAAGGCAGCCGCCAGTGCTCTCCGCCAATTCTCTACGCTGGCCTACGGCTCGTTGTCTTGTGCCGAAATGTTGTCTTCATAACCAGCGGTTCATGTGACCTGAGCTGAAACTCAGAGGGAGACAATTACGGGCTGTATTGTGGGTAATCTCACATTTCCATTTGAAAATGATGCAGGAGCATCTTCATTGCCCCTGCAGAATGCGGCTGAGAATTGTCTTGAAGACGAAACAGCACGACAGTTATGTAATGTTAGCTGCATAGCTTCAGGGGAAATTTCTCACCAGGCCCCCGTACTTGGCGGCAGACACTATTTTCTAGACATCTTTACGCACTCACTGCGAGCTCAGAAATGAGAAGAGCGACGTGATGCTAACTGGGGTTATACTAGAGACACTACCCAACACATCTGTGCAAAGCTTTATCGGATTTTCATAGTCGTTTCCATTTCGTGACCGATCGGACCTTACTTTCGGAATAGCCCTCGTATATATATATATATATATATATATATATATATATATATATATATATATATATATATATATATATATATATATAGGGTGAGTCACCCAACATTACCGCTTTGAGACACTTGTATCTTATTTCTCTGATAACGCCTGGTTTTCATCAAGCCAAGAGCACCGCGGTACATGAGCTCTTACCGCACGCAAAATTACTGTTGGAATATTGCACACCATAGCAGAAAACTTGTGAGTTATTACAACTCACGGAACCTCTCAGTAAATCTGTTACCTACTTCTTTGACACAGATTACATTCTTTCTGTTATGCATGTAGCCACGAGCCCCACCATTGTAGTGAATTATTATAACTCACGCAGCATTTTATTAAACCTTTTATCTACTACTTTGGCACAGATGTATGTTCCTTCTCTGATAACGCCTGCCTTGCATCTAGCCACGATTGCCACCGTACAATATCTGTTACTGCACGCAAAAATACTCTTCGAACACAAGCGTACAAAAATTGTGAGCTATGTCAACTCAAACAGCATTTCCGTAAACCTGTTACCTGCTAATTTGGCATGGATCTACATTCCTTCTCCGATAACGCGGTCTTCTAGCCACGAGTCCCATCATACAGCACCAGTTACCATACTTAAAACTAATGTTGTAATTCAGACGTAGAAAAGACGTAGGTTATTACATTTACCACATACTTTCAGTATATCTATTACCATATACTTTGACTCAGGTGTACATTTGTTCTCTGACAATTCCAGCCTCGCGTGTAACCACGACCGCCGCCATACACTACTTCTTACCGCACGTAATACTACTGTTGAAACGTAGATGAAACTTAGAAAACTTGTGACCGATTACAAGTCATGCAGCATTTCAGTAAATCTGTAACCTGGTATTTTGACACAGATGTTCATTCCTTCTCTGATAATGCTTGCCTTGCGTCCAGCCATGAGAGCTGCCATACAGTACCTCTTCTTACCTCACTGAATACTACTGTTGGAATACTGTAGATCAATCTTAGAAAATTTGCGTCTTATGATGGTTTACGTGGCCTTTAAATAAATCTGTTACCTATTATTTTGATACCGCTGTACTGCTTACCATATGCACTGTATATCTCTGCCTCTTGTTATATCGGGTGGAGACCGTACTATTTTCGTTCTTTAACGTAAGTGCGAGGGAAAGTTCAACAGAACACCCACACCGCCAAGATTACACCCCCCACCCCCCCACCCCCACCCCACCCCCGCCACCAACCACTCCATGCATCGCCGCGCGGGATTAGCCGAGCTGTCTCAGGCGCTGCAGTCATGGACTCTGCGGCTGGTCCCGGCGGAGGTTCGAGTCCTCCCTCGAGCATGGTTGTGTGTGTTTGTCCTTAGGATAATTTAGGTTAAGTAGTGTGTAAGCTTAGGCACTGATGACCTTAGCAGTTAAGTCCCATAAGATTTCACACACTCTCCATGCATCGGGCTCTCGAAGCGCTCCAGAGCCGGCTGCTGTGGCCGAGCGGTTCTAGCAGCTTCAGTCCGGAACCCCACTGCTGCTACGGTCGCAGGTTCGAATCCTGCCTCGGGCATGGATGTGTGTGATGTCCTTAGGTTAGTTAGGTTTAAGTAGTTCTAAGTCTAGGGGGCTGATGACCTCAGATGTTAAGTCATTTGAACCATCTGAAGCGCTCAAGGAAACGACAATAACTTTACATTTAAACCTGGACGCATTGCTTGTATTTGCTATTGCATAAGTTGCTGTTTTCACTTGAAACCATTGACAGTAATATAACATTGCGACTCATCCTTCGAATATATACTAATCGCAGTACGTGTTGGTTACAACCAGACAATATCAGTTACAAATGTTCTGTCTTTATTAATGATTGTTATTTCACTGACAATTTTTCTCCTCGCTTCCCGTTTTGGACACCAATCGAGGTGGCTCAGTGTTTAGCACACTGGTGTCACATTCGGGAGGAGGACGGTTCAAATTCGCGTTCAGCCATACTGATTTGGGTTTTCCGTGATTTTCCTAAATTGGCAACCGGAATAAAATAATAATTGGATCCTTTTACCGACCTCCCAATTCAGATGATACAGTTGCTTAGAGGTTCAAAGAAAACGAGTTTGATTTCAAACACGTACCCGACTCATACGATTATAGTTTGTTGTGACTTTAATTTATCCTAGATATGTTGGCGAAAATACATATTCAATTCCGGAGGTACGCATAAAACATCATCCGAAATTCTAAACGCATTCTCTGAAAACTATTTCGAGCAGTTAGTTCATGAGCCCACGTGAATAGTAAACGGTTGTGAAAACACCCTTCACCTCTTAGCAACAAATAATCCTGAGTTAATAACGAGCATCAAAACGGATACAGGGATTAGTGAACACAGGGTTGTCGTAGCGGGACTGAATATTGTAACCCTCAAATCCTTAAAAAATAAAGGAAAAATGTAACTATTCAAGAAAAAAAAATTTAAAAATTCACTTGACGCCTTCCTGAGAGACAATCTCCACTCCTTCCAAATTAATAACATAAGTGTAGACCAGATGTGGCTTGAATTCAAAGAAATAATATCGGCGGCAATTGATAGATTTATACCAAATAAATTAACAAACGACGGAGCTGATCCTCCTTGGTACACAAAACGGGTCAGAACACTGTCGCAGAAACAACGAAACAAACATGCCAAATTTAAACAGACGCAAAATCCCCAAGATTGGCGATCTTTTACAGAAGCTCGAAATTTAGCGCGGACTTCAGTGCGAGATGCTTATAACAGTTTCCGCAACGAAACTTTGTCTCGAAACCCGGCTGAAAATCCAAAGAGATTCTGGTCGTATGTGAAGTTGTTAGCGGCAAGAAACATCGATGCCTTCTCTGCCCGATAGCAATGGAGATACTATCGACGACAGTGCTGCCAAAGCAGAGTTACTAAACACAGCCTTCCGAAATGCCTTTACAAAATAAGACGAAGTATATATTCCAGAATTCGAGTCTTCCGGGGTGGCCGAGCGGTTCTAGGCGCTACAGTCTGGAACCGCGCGACCGCTACGGTCGCAGGTTCGAATCCTGCCACGGGGATGGATGTGTGTGATGTCCTTAGGCTAGTTAGGTTTAAGTAGTTCTAAGTTCTAGGGGACTGATGACATCAGAAGTTAAGTCTCATAGTGCTCAGAGCCAGCCAGAATTCGAAACAGGAACAGCTGCCAACATGAGTAACGTAGAAATAAATACACTCCTGGAAATGGAAAAAAGAACACATTGACACCGGTGTGTCAGACCCACCATACTTGCTCCGGACACTGCGAGAGGGCTGTACAAGCAATGATCACACGCACGGCACAGCGGACACACCAGGAACCGCGGTGTTGGCCGTCGAATGGCGCTAGCCGCGCAGCATTTGTGCACCGCCGCCGTCAGTGTCAGCCAGTTTGCCGTGGCATACGGAGCTCCAGCGCAGTCTTTAACACTGGTAGCATGCCGCGACAGCGTGGACGTGAACCGTATGTGCAGTTGACGGACTTTGAGCGAGGGCGTATAGTGGGCATGCGGGAGGCCGGGTGGACGTACCGCCGAATTGCTCAACACGTGGAGCGTGAGGTCTCCACAGAACATCGATGTTGTCGCCAGTGGTCGGCGGAAGGTGCACGTGCCCGTCGACCTGGGACCGGACCGCAGCGACGCACGGATGCACGCCAAGACCGTATGATCCTACGCAGTGCCGTAGGGGACCGCACCGCCACTTCCCAGCAAATTAGGGACACTGTTGCTCCTGGGGTATCGGCGAGGACCATTCGCAACCGTCTCCATGAAGCTGGGCTACGGTCACGCACACCGTTAGGCCGTCTTCCGCTCACGCCCCAACATCGTGCACCCCGCCTCCAGTGGTGTCGCGACAGGCGTGAATGGAGGGACGAATGGAGACGTGTCGTCTTCAGCGATGAGATTCGCTTCTGCCTTGGTGCCAATGATGGTCGTATGCGTGTTTGGCGCCGTGCAGGTGAGCTCCACAATCAGGACTGCATACGACCGAGGCACACAAGGCCAACACCCGGCATCATGGTGTGGGGAGCGATCTCCTACACTGGCCGTACACCACTGGTGATCGTCGAGGGGACACTGAATAGTGCACGGTACATCCAAACGGTCATCGAACCCATCGTTCTACCATTCCTAGACCGGCAAGGGAACTTGCTGTTCCAACAGGACAATGCACGTCCGCATGTATCCCGTGCCACCCAACGTGCTCTAGAAGGTGTAAGTCAACTACCCTGGCCAGCAAGATCTCCGGATCTGTCCCCCATTGAGCATGTTTGGGACTGGATGAAGCGTCGTCTCACGCGGTCTGCACGTCCAGCACGAACGCTGGTCCAACTGAGGCGCCAGGTGGAAATGGCATGGCAAGCCGTTCCACAGGACTACATCCAGCATCTCTACGATCGTCTCCATGGGAGAATAGCAGCCTGCATTGCTGCGAAATGTGGATACACACTGTACTAGTGCCGACATTGTGCATGCTCTGTTGCCTGTGTCTATGTGCCTGTGGTTCTGTCAGTGTGATCATGTGATGTATCTGACCCCAGGAATGTGTCAATAAAGTTTCCCCTTCCTGGGACAATGAATTCACGGTGTTCTTATTTCAATTTCCAGGAGTGTATCCTCGGAATAGTGAAGGAACGTAAATCACTTAACAAAAGCAAGTCTTCTGGTCTAGACTGTATACCAATTATGCAGAGTATGCTGATGCATTAGCTCAATACACAACAATCATAAACAACCGTTTGCTCTTAGGAAGATCCGTACCTACAGACTGGAAAGTTGCACAGGTCACACCAAATTTTCAAGAAAGGTAGTAGGAGTAATCCACTTAATTACATGCCCATATCATTAATGTCGATATGCAGCAGGATTCTGGAACATATATTGTGTTCGAACACTATGAATTACTTCGAAGAAAACGGTATACTGACACAGAGTCAAAATGGCTTTAGAAAACATCGTTCCTGTGAAACACAACTAGCTCCTTATTCGCATGAAGTGTTGAGTGCTATTGACAAGGGATTTCATATAGATTCCAAATTTCTGGATTTCCGGAAGGCTTTTGACACTGTCCATACAAGCAGCTTGTTGTGGAACTACGTGCTTATGGAATATCGTCTCAGTTATGTGACTTGATTTGTGACTTCCTTTCAGAGGGGTCACAGTTCATAGTAATTGACGTAAAGCCATCGAGTAAAACAGAAGTGATTTCTGGCGTTCTCCAACGCAGTGTTATAGACCCTTTCCTGTTCCTTATCTATACAGACGATTTGGGAGACAATCTGAACAGCCGTCTTATGTTGTTTGCAGATGGCGCTGTCTTTTATCGACTAATAAAGTTATCAGAAGATCAGAACAAATTGCAAAACGATTTATAAAAGGTATCTGAATGGTGCGAAAAGTGGCAGTTGACCCTAAATAACGAAAAGTGTGAGGTCATCCACATGAGTGCTAAAAGGAACTCGTTAAAATTCGGTTACACGATAAATCAGTCAAATCTAAAGGCCGTAAATTCAACTAAGTACCTAGGAATTACAGTTATGCACAACTTAAATTGGAAGGTACACATAGAAAATGTTGTGGGGAAGGCTAACCAAAGACTGCGTTTTATTGGCAGGACGCTTAGAAAATGTAACAGACAGAGACTGCTTAACTACGCCTGTCCGTCCTCTTTTAGAATACTGCTGCATGGTGTCGGATACTTACCAGGTAGGACTGACGGAGTACATCGAAAAAGTTCAAAGAAGGGCAGCAAGTTTTGTATTATCGCAAAATATGGGAGAGAGTTTCACTGAAATGATACAGGATTTGGGCTGGACATTATTAAAAGGGAGGCGTTTTTCCTTGCGACGGAATCTTCTCACGAAATTCCTATCACCACCTTTCTCCTCCAAATGTGAAAATATTTTGCTGACACCGACCTACATAGGCAGAAACTATCACACGATAAAATAAGGGAAATCAGAGCTCGTACGGTAATATATAGGTGTTCATTCTTTCCGCGATATACGGAATTGGAATAATAGAAAATTGGAAGGTGGTTCCAAGAACCTTCTGCCAGGTACTTAAATGTGATTTGCAGAGTATCCAAATAGATGTAGATGTAGATGTGCAATTGTATCACTGTGCCAAGAGCACAGAGAATAAAGTGACACCTCAAGTCTGCTCTGTCCGACCTCATCCATGACAGTTGTGGAGAGCAGCGAGCTATCTTGGGTTGACCTTTTTGAAGTACTACACACCCTTCCGATAACTTAACTGAACTGCAAGGGAAAGGTTTTCCAGCGATGAAGTCCAGTATTTTCTGAGACAGGTAAAAGCGACGTCGTCATCACAGGAGATCTTAACTGCATTTTAACGGTAATAGATTCAAAAGGCACAACACGCTTCTGTGGTACCCTGCAAAATATCATTGGAGGTCTGAACATAAAAAGATGTAGTTGAACGGTTTGCCATTACACTAGCACTAGCAGCATCAAGGCTTGACATCGCAACGGGTGTAACTGTTCAAGATTACTACGTAATCGATGTCAGATTTTCCGACCTTCACACTGTACAAGTAATTATTAAAGCAATACGTCTACCTCGATCAGAAGTAATTGATACATGATTTTGGAAGTTAAACTGTAACCTTCTCTACAAAACATGAGTAAATATGGAGTTCCCTACTAGTTACAAATCGTGGGTTAAACGTTTCTTCGGTAACGTGACTGAATGGTGGGAGAACCTCGTAGAATTACACTACTGGCCATTAAAATTGCTACACCAAGAAAAAATGCAGATGATAAATGGGTATTCATTGGACAAATATATTATACTAGAACTGACATGTGATTCCATTTTCACGCAATTTCGGTGCATAGATCCGGAGAAATCAGTACCCAGAACAACCACCTCTGGCCGTAATAACGGCCTCGATACGCTTGGGCATTGTGTCAAACAGAGCTTGAATGGCGTGTACAGGTACAGCTGCCCATGCAGCTTCAACACGATACCACAGTTCATCAAAAGTAGTGACTGGCGTATTGTGACGAGCCAGTTGCTCGGCCACCATTGATCAGATGTTTTCAATTGGTGAGAGATCTGGAGAATGTGCTGGCCAGGGCAGCAGTCGAACATTTTCTGTATCCAGAAAGCCCCGTACAGGACCTTCAACATGCGATTGTGCATTATCCTGCTGAAATGTAGGGTTTCGGAGGGATCGAATGATGGTTAGAGCCACGGGTCGTAACACATCTGAAATGTAACGTCCACTGTTCAAAGTGCAGTCAATGCGAACAAGAGGTGACCGAGACGTGTAACCAATGGCACCCCATACCATCACGTCGGGTGATACGCCAGTATGGCGATGATGAATACACGCTTCCAATGTGCGTTCACCGCGATGTCGCCAAACACGGATGCGTCCATCATGGTGCTGTAGACAGAAGCTGGATTCATCCGAAAAAAATGACGTTTTGCCATTCGTGCACCCAGGTTCGTCGTTGAGTACACCATCGCAGGCGCTCGTGTCTGTGATGCAGCATCAAGGGTACCCGCAGCCATGGTCTCCGAGCTGATAGTCAATGCTGCTGCAAACGTCGTCGAACTGTTCGTGCAGATGGTTGTGGTCTTGCAAACGTCCACATCTGTTGAGTCAGGAATCGAGACGTGGCTGCACGATCCATTACAGCCATGCGAATAAGATGCCTGTCATCTCGGCTGCTAGTGATACGAGGCCGTTGGGATCCAGCACGGCGTTCCGTATTACCCTCCTGAACCCACCGATTCCATATTCTGCAAACAGTCGTTGGATCTCGACCAACGCGAGCAGCAATGTCGCGATACGACAAAACCGCAATCGCGATAGGCTCCAATCCGACCTTTATCAAAGTCGGAAACGTGATGGTAGACATTTCTCCTCCTTACACGAGGCATCATCAAACAACGTTTCACCAGGCAACGTTGGTCAACTGTTTGTGTATGAGAAATCGGTTGGAAACTTTCCTCATGTCAGCACGTTGTAGGTGTCGCCACCGGCGCCAACCTTGCGTGAATGCTCTGAAAAGCTAATCATTTGCATATCACAGCATCTTCTTCCTGTCGGTTAAATTTAGCGACTGAAGCAGGTCATCTTCGTGGTGTAGCAATTTTAATGGCCAGTAGTGTATTTCCAATTTTCGCCTACAGAGTTAATGAAACCGGGAGAAATAACATCAAGTATTAGTATCGCATCACTCGTGAACTGCAAACAAAAATGAACAATGAGGAAGACCGAGCAAGCGATTTAAAAAAAATTAAATAGAAAATTTAGGGACTACAGGAAAGTGAACTAGAAGGGAAAATTATGACATGCAAGGATTATGGGAATGTTCCACGTGAGAAGTGGAGTATTTATCACCTAACCAGAGAATGAAAAAGGTGCAAACATGTGTTAGTAGTATACTGTCTACAGATGGGAATGGATATATTAGTCTGGAAGGGATCAAAGAACCTTTCCAAGGACTGTATAGAGCATAACCATCTGATCCTCTAAAAACAGCACAGCTACAACAAAACTGGACGTCACATCTAACAAACGAAAATATCACTACGTTGTCAGAACCAATATCTGAGGAAGAAATTCAAGATGTTGTCAAATGGAGTCCATGAGAAGATGGTTTTCCCTAAGATTTTTATAAACTTTTCTTGTTAGTTATTAAAAAATAATTCGTGGAAATTGGGGAAGAGAAACAGGAATTCAGATACCTGTACTCCGAAAAAGAACCCGGAATTATCGTCATTGTTCGTAACAAAAGGATCCCACAAAAAATAAGGGATTTCAGTTCGATAATGTTGTTGTGTGCACACTCGAAAATATGATTGCTGCTGCCATAGCGACAAGATTAGAGAAACCCCTTCCAAACATCACCGGGTCGGACAGACGTGTAGAGTACCTACCAAAAGTATTGTAGATGGAATTCGCTCCTTAAGAGATACGAGCTTCTATTCGACGAAGCATCAGGAACAACCTCTATGGCTATTTAACATCGATTTAGACAAAGTCTTCGATAAAGTCAGTTATCAGTACCTAAGGGGTGTGCTACAGCATTTCAGATTTCCACAAGCAACAATAGATTTACTGTTACCCAACCAATACCATATGTTTTCAAAGGTGCAAATCGACAGATATTTCATAGAGCCATTCCCAGGCCAACGTTCTATTTGCTATTATTGTCCCTTTTCTGGTTCAACTGGCTCTGAGCACTATAGGACTTAACATCTGTGGTCATCAGTCCCCTAGAACTTAGAACTACTTAAACCTAACTAACCGAAGGACAGCACACAACACCCAGGAGCTCTTTCCTCAATCCATTTAGAAAGTGGTTGGATTCCTTTACTTCGTCTTCTTTGTGGTTGGAAATTTCAATGTTCGGTTTTTCGGTAATCTCTCTTCTGCTACTTCTCATTACTTTCATCTTTCTTCGGTTGACTCTCAATATACACTTAGTACTCGTTCAACTGTTTATTCCAGCCAACAGTTCCTACAGTTCCCTCTGAATGTCACTCAGAATAACGAACTCATCTGCAACTGCGCCGGCCGAAGTGGCCGTGCGGTTAAAGGCGCTGCAGTCTGGAACCGCAAGACCACTACGGTCGCAGGTTCGAATCCTGCCTCGGGCATGGATGTTTGTGATGTCCTTAGGTTAGTTAGGTTTAACTAGTTCTAAGTTCTAGGGGACTAATGACCTCAGCAGTTGAGTCCCATAGTGCTCAGAGCCATCTGCAACTCTCATTACTGACGTTCTTTCACCCTGAATTCTAATCGAATAACGAATGAGATCGTCCTACAAGAAACAGGAGAGAAGAAACGACTCCAAAAAGTACTAGACCAACACAAACCAAAACTCAAGGACACTTACTTAATTAGACATGACAATTTTTACAAAATATTTTCGAGGAAAATCATTAAGGAATAAAATGAGGGGACGACTGTGTATATGTAAATGTTCTTCACACATACATTTGAAGAGGACTGCTGAAGAGAGGGAGTTGTGGCTGCAGAGACCAGGTTTTCGCCTTTTGAAGCAACAAGAATTTTAATTCAACTCTTGAAACTTATTTTTATTTCCGTCCTTGCTTGTTCAATAAATAGTTTCAACACAAGGAGTAAAAAACTGTATCTATGTCTTACATCCGTTTTAATCCGAGCACTTCGTTCTTGATCTTCCATTCTTCCCTGGCGGTATTCCTCGAGATATCCAGATGTGAGACTAATCCAGAATGTGGATCCTGTTTTTATTTCCAGTGAGAACTCAACTGTTTTCTTTTGCCACGTAACCTGTGCATCATTATCGATAGAATAGCCTTGATAAATCACAGCTGCGTACCAACGCAGAATCACATAGGCTTTCTAAGTCAGGATACGTCACTTACTTAGCCTCACAGGTATGGAATTTTTTTTGTAATCTCTTGCAGGCGCTCCGCAACCAGACGTGCGTGGACTCCATGTTCAACTTCGACGAGGCCAGCTACCTGCCGCAGCCGCCACAGCTCACACTGCTGGAGAGGACGCCCGTGGTCTACACCGACGCGTACGCCAAGGCAGTGGCCCAGTTCGGGCCCATGGCGAGGCTGCGGTCCGGCGTCGAGAGCCAGCGCCTGCCCAACTTCTTCCACATGGACGCGGTGGACGCGGCGTGGAGCACGCAGAACGGCCTGAAGACGCTGCTGCCCAAGCTGCTGGAGATGAGCCTGCAGGGATACCCCTTCGTGATGCCGGAGAGGGTGGGCGGCAGCACCAAGACGGGCGTCATCGCCACTCGCGAGCTGTACATCCGCTGGCTGGAGGCCAGCGCCTTCATGCCCGCCGTCCACTTCCGCACCGTGCCGTGGGACTACGACAATGAGGTGCGTCCCGTGCTCGTGTGTCTGTAAAAGCTACTTCTAAAGTAAACATCGCTTCGCAGCGTTGATACAATGCGTGACGTACACAGAATCGACAGATTAAGCCAATATATATATATAGTAACACTGTAAGGTATGCTGTACTGAAAACTTGTATGAGTTCAGTCTCAGCAGGGCGGCTCACGGCTGTGACTTGTGACTACTTTTACAGACGGTGGAGCTCGCACGCAACCTGACGGCTTTGCGCGCTCAGTACGGTCCGAAGATCGTCGAGCTGATGAAGCAGGCAGTGGAGGACGGCACTCCGGTCAACCGGCCCATCTGGTGGCTCGACCCGACAGACTCCACCGCTCTCAAGATCAGCGACGGTATGACCAACAGCTTTCTCTCACGCGATCTATCTTTAGAATTATTCCATTCTAGTTCGAATCTTTCGGTTACGATTTCTCTGACGACTAACATTCGACGTATGCTTCTTTCATTAACTAAAATGTTACTGAGGCAATCTCACAGTTGAAATTGTGTGGTCTAAAGTTATGTTAAATGTCCTCAGAGGCGCCAGTGCCTGTGTCTGTGGCTGCACTGCTGTTCATCATTTCTCATTTTTATTGTGTCCAAAGGAATATGCATACAAAGTCCACCCAGGTCCTGATGACTTTGTTTGGGGAGACTTCCCAGTATAATTTCAAACCTACACAAACACTAAGCATGCATTACAACTCCACAGACCATTACTCACATTCTCGTGAGGTCACATATCTCTTGCGCAGACGTCGCATTTCGTGATCCACTTGGAAATTACTCTTTCCACTCAGTTTCTTCAGGAGAGACTTTCCTTTCAAAGCCTGAAGCCATATATGAGCAGCTATTTGGTGGTAGTCTTTCTTACATTTACATTAATAATGTCCTTAGAAACTGGAAATCAGGTAATTATTGAGGAATTAAATTAGATAAATACACTAATCTAAGGGGGTCTGTTTTGACCTACTTGTCGAATCACGCAGTATTGAGATTTTTGGAGTATTTGGAAGTGGATCATGTCCAGGCTTGAACTGCATGGTAACGTGATGGCAAGCACACTCCTTCTCATGATTCTGCTTATCACCTCTCCCATCTGAAAACATGTAATTCTGGGTTATCATGCACCATTCCTCGGAGCCTAGCAGCAACTGGAGTAGGAAATTTCCATACCACGGATAAGCTGCTGTCAAAACAAAGTCACAAGCGGCTGCCTTTGGACTGTGGCTGCGACTGAGAAGCGTGGACTGCTGATGAATAATCGTCACGCACCTTGCTCAGTGTTGAATCACGGTTCAGCTCTATCCCAGATCCAGGTCACTTCCATTCGTCATGTATGAGGGCAAAGGGGGGGGGGGGATATCCCATTCTCCCGGTATTTTCCGGAAAGGCACAGCAGTGTTACTCCTGGAGTGCAGAAAGGCACCCAGATATGGTCTCAATAGAACATGTGTGCAACGAAGTCGAAAGTCAACTTTGTCCCTGTGTCAATATTCAGGATGTGCATGCTCAGTTTCAACATATGTGATCCAGTTTGTCTCAGGAGAACCAACTGAATCGGTGAATGCATTTGTGCCACCCAGGGTGCAATGTCATACTGATTAGTGGGATGACACTGCCAGTTCTTTGCAAATTTTAGTGACTTTTCTAATCACTAAAATAACATCACATATGCTCTTAAACCATGATGTTGCACGTGTTTCACTTTTTTTCTCAGGCTGTCTATGTATACAATTAAAACTTAAAATTTGATTACTTAAGAATAAATTTATGACATGGTGGGTGCTACTTTTTTTTCTTCTTGTTGTTTGGCAGTGTGTCAACAGAATACAGTTTTAAAATTTCAGTACATAAGAATAAAGTTATGACCTTCCACTGTAAATATTCGCAACTGTTGAAAACAGTAATTAACAACAAAGTAATTAAACAGGTGCCATATTTTAAATATGTGTGGTGTGAGACACAGGTTACGTTTTTGGCAATCTTATAGATGAAAATTTGCAGAAATTCAGTGCAAAATTTGGAACACTGAACAAAATATTTAAATATAAAATCCCCTAAAAAATACAAGAATTACACTTGATACGACTATGGCGATCTCGTTAATGTTGCACTGAAGTGAGAGCTGGATAAAGAAGAACAAAGATGACAGTAAAGTACAAGAAGCAGAGATGTGCTCCCAGAGGGGAGTAGAGGGGAGCGCAAGAAGAGACCTAACACGGAATGAACCTGTCAGACGACTGGGGCGTGCCATGTGCTGACGCTTTGTTTCCCTCCCGTGCAGAGTACCTGCTGGGCGACGACCTGCTGGTGGCGCCGGTGACGTATCGCACGGCCACGAGGCGCGACATCTACCTGCCCAAGGGCTACTGGCGGGACGAGGTGGACCCCGAGCACCCCACCATACGGGGCCCCACCTGGCTCTACGCCTACCCTGCGCCACTCAGCACTCTGCCCTACTTCACCAGGGTCAGCTCCTAGCTTGCACTGACTGAAATCTAGCGCAGTTTCTATGAAGGCTGGCACGACCTTATATGAATTAACCAGTGACACCGTGTTTACAAGAACATGTAAGACAGCTTCTGGATATAAAAAAATTCATTTAACGTGACTTGTTCCTTCTGTATTGTAGAAGAATTCTGTTTTTGTAATGCGTGAAAGGTGGTGCATGCGAATTACTAATTCACATGTGTTTTAAAAAATTGATAAAAAAAATTAAATTCAAAACTAAAAAACAAAGCCATGTTTACATACGAATGTGTAATGTGAATGTAAAATGACTCGTTCAACATTATTACGATTAATCGTACAAAAGATCCATGGTACATGAAACTAATTAACTAACTGTACAAGATACCAGTGTAACCTAGTTCAGGCTTCCACTTGTTCTATGTTGGTGGTACTTTGAATAAATTGGATAATACTCTTGCAGAGAATTGCTGTTCTGCGAACTACAATTCATGCACAAACGTCGCGATAGAGATCATTTACAAATGACAATATACTTTCATGTTTGCGTAAGGTAGGGTGAATAACAGAGCCAAATGCGGCTATTTCTGTTGTGTTAGTGTAACATTTCTGCCTTTAGCAGCCATCATATTTAGGTCCAACACCTTATCCTCAGAGCAGGACCATGCATTTACATCAGGAAAGGAACACATTTATATCAAAACATGACCTTAGCTCCCCAATTGAGGACAGGTATCAGCTATTGAATTAAAAGGGCTTGATAACAATAAGAAATCAATCATTGTGTTTATATCGATCATTGATAGTATGGACACTTTTTTCAATAAACTACCAGAATTTCTAGGGGAAACCTGAACTACAAAAGACAATATTACCTCATGTGGAGGCGTAAATATAAACACAAATATGGTAGACGAAACTAATAGGACACTTATAAATAACCTTCGGACTTTTGGCATGCCCCTTTTCGTTAATAGAGCAGCCGTGGTTGCTACAAACGCTTCATCAGTAATCGACCATGTGTCCACAAATGTGAACAGGGAAAACTGTGACATAGCTGTAAATGATCATGGCCTTTCATACAATTTGTGTTAAATAACAACAAAATTGGATATGAAAAGAAAATATCTGAAGTACAGACCTACAAAAGGCATCTATCACAAATTGAAAAAAAAAAGAGACTTTTCAAGAGAAGTAGCAAACCAAAGATAGGATGAAATATATAAAGTAACTAACGTAAATGCGAAATTCCTTATGTCCTCAACATTATTTAAATCGGACTTTTATAAGAAATTTCCAAAATTCGTATCAACGTGCCACAAAAACAACTGGACAACAGCTGGAATTAGGAAGTTCTCCTGAATACATCTCCAAGACAATGAGTCATAATGAACCAGTGTCACTAAATTTCTACCATAGGTTTTAAAATATTTATAACAAGTCACTTTATGACGTTATTGTCTGTGTTAATTTTCCTATGATTTTTGTCAATCATTACAGCAAAAACAAAAAAAAAACACTTTTAATTTCGGTCTTGACGGACCTACAGTTTATCCAAGGTTAAACAACCCACAAAGAACAATTACAGCCTGTTGTACCCCCTATTTTTGTTGTTACTGCGGAAGTGCTTTTCCTGCCTACAGCGGACAAACTCAACAATCAATTATAAAAGGTAAACACAAATAAAAGCGATAGATTCCAGGGATGGATTCCTAACTGGAAATTGACGAAAGAAGGGTCTATGAACATGTGTCTGGAAATGTGTGGTGTGCATGCAATGACAACAAATCGTCCCAGTACATTGTACAGAGCTGCATCCCATTCATATCAAAAGAGATGTCTAAAGTGGCTTCCATGGGATGGAATGCACGCATCTCCATGTCTCATGGTTGATTTCTGCACTCTTTCACACGTTCCAGCCTCTCTCTCAATAGTGTCACAGGTGTCGTGAACACGTTGTTGAAGTGTCTACACACCAGGGACTGGCTCAGTGTATTTCCGATGGCCCCATGTGTGAAAATCAATGGGGTGACACAGCAGGCCATGCAACAGGGCCTCCACATGCTATCCAAGGTCGGAGAAGATGATGTTGAGGTGTTGGCAAACTGTAACGTGGAAGTTGGGTGAGCTCTGTCCTGCGAAAGACCACATAACCTGTCGTACTGCCAAAGGCACCTTCTCAAGCAACCCAGAATAAGTATTCTGCAGGAAGTCCAGGTATGTTCCTCTGTTGCAGCATTGTGGAACAATAACAGGTCCAAGTACATGGTCTCCAAAAATCCTAGCCCATAATAAATGCTGAACTGATGCTGATGATACGCCTCAGCCATTCCCCAAGGATTGTCTGTAGGCTGCAGGTGACGATTATGCAGATTGATGATGCCAGTTCTAGTAAAGGCTGCTTCGTCAAGAAAGATGACTGTTGAAATAAATACCATAATTTTGATGGTTTAGTGCAAAAATCATAGACAAAATCCTTCCTGAAGAGAAAAATACGCTGCAGATAATCCTTGCACTTGTAGCAGGTGGTAGGGATAGTAGCGATGATACACATAATCGTACTTTGGCGCACGCCATGTAGGAGTACCACTTGCCTGAAGCTTGTGCTTGTGTGATGTCATTGGTGTCCGTGAGCGTACTTGTTTCGGCATAGCCGTGATACCTTTCGATCGTTTACACCTGCTTGGCCATACGCAAAAACATTTTCGGCTTGTTCCCGACGTGGATATTGGACCATTCTGCTGCTTACAGTACGCTGCGTCAGTCACGCAGCCAGTAACACTCAAGAAACACACGGCATGTGTCATTTGTCAATGCCATCTACTCTGGCAATAATGCATCTCTGGATACATCGCCATAGGGCCTTTTTTCCTCCACTTCCAGCCGGGAATCCGTCGCTGCACTTTGCAGTTTCATAAATGTTCACCCCACATTAGGAATTCAGTGAAAAGAACAAGCCTTGCACTCGTTTGTCTTGTATGGTGACAATTTTTTTTTTTTTTTTTACGAGCATTACTTTGGCGCTCTTTAATCAGACCGGGGATGCGCCGGACACGACTTTCAACTTATTACTAGAAAAAAGCCATTTATTAAATAAATAGTATACAATACAGAGGATAAAATCAAAGAACTCTGGGATGTCACTAAACAGGAAACAGTGAGAGACAGACAGACACATAATAATACACTGATAAGGGAGAGGACAAAAGTAACAATTGATTCATATCACCTAGAAAACTGTGTGAACGAATATTTTTCAAATTGTTTGGCGAAATTTCAACCAAATTTGTCTAAAACAAATATAACCCCTTTAAATAATTAATCAGTAAGTAGAATGGTGCAACTGCCAACCATAAGGCACGAAGTTTGTAAAACTTCCCGAAACAAAACAAAGCAGGCGCACTGCCTGGCGATCGGGAACCACGCATAACGTTGTCTGCCACACCAACAGCGCTTTCACCAACCACCTGTGGTGCAACCGGTCGTCGGCCTCTTCCCAGAGCGACGCCCAGTTCTCCAGCTGATTCGAACTTCTTCATCATGCTCTGCACAGCAGGTGGAGAAAGAGGACCCTCCAATACTCCTTTCTGCCGGCGATATTCTCGAAGTGCAGCTGCAGAATTACTGTTTCTTTGATAACAGAGCTTCACCACTAATGCCCTGCTCCTTTTGTCCAAGCTCATGTTGACACGACAACAAGTGCACTGCGACTGGTCAGGTGTGTGAGACAATGAATTACGGTGACTGATCATGCCACCTGGGGTCATAATTGGAACTGGACGGTGGCACTGTGATGCACGCAAATCATACATCCCTTACTTTGGAGATTAATGCTATCAAGTTTGGTACACATATTGTAGTTCGAAGGTTTCCAAATGTGTTTCAGAGAAGCAGGTGAACCTCACGAGCGATGTGCGTTGGGGCCTCATTTTAAATAGGGACAGTCTGAATATACCCATCCGGTATATCTTAACAGTTCAGTTTATATACGTGAAATTAATATATTCAGTTTAGTTGCGATTACTAACCTTGTAAGTCATGGGACTACAGGCCACACTATTGTAGCACATTGGTACAATTTTTCGCAAGCTGCAACTATGCGCTGTACTGCTGTGGCCTTGCGTCCTCCAGCACGGGTGGCTAAGTGGTTCAGCCGTGCACAGAACTGAGTAACAGGTCTTCGTGACCAGTCCATACAGGCTGTGCATGCCAGCGAGCTGGAGGAATTCCGCACCGATGGAACAGCCTAATCTGAACTAATATTATGATCTTGCAAATAATTTTTTTATTTAATGGCGGTCTCGTACCCTCGAAGCTTCTAGGCTAAGAAACCGTTCGTTAAATAATTAAATTATTTACAAGAACAACCAAGCAATTATTACTCAAGATGTCTACCTATTGTTGCAGGTGTTCCACATACAAGACAGGGGCAACATTGTGTTGTTTTCTCTGTGAACAAGCCCATAAACGAATTAAATTTTGTAGACGTCCTGAGGTATCTTTCTTTGTCATAAAAAAGTAGTGGGGGTTAAATCACAGATGCAGAAACGTCAGAGGTTCTTCGGGATAGCTTTCACCAATTGCTTCTACCTTTTATTTTTGGGTGCATAGCATGAGCTATAGAATTGTGACAATACATAAGTAAACTCTGTATGATAGAATGCAAAAAAATATTAGAAACAATTCCATGTCTGCTTCAGATACTGCCATTTTGACTCAGTACATGTGATGGTGTCCACAACATAAATGTGAAAGTAACGGTGAAAGAATTGCCTGTGAAGTATAATATTGCAAGAATGAAATAACAACGAGATCCAGACCATTACCTGCTTACAGGCGTTGTCTGAAAGAACAGACACCATCTGCATATAATATTACAAGAGCTGGCAAAAGTGACAACTGAAAGATTGTTGCGTGGCTCCTTCAGGTGGGCGGTATTTATTTATCTTTCTGGAAATACGCTGACTGTTACTTTCTATACGTTTATCTAATGTTATTTGCTGAAACTTCTTTAGTAAACAGACTTACTTCTATGCTCATACTAATCTCGATCACATCCTTATGTTAATTTGGGCAAAAGAAAGACCGGAGAACATCAGTTGCTTGAAATATCTGATAAAAGTAGGTGATATATAAATTAACTCTAGTGATAGTAGCAGATATCAGTCATTGCTTGTAGGTAACAAGCAGAAAATGCAGAGAGCCATAATTACGTTGTTAGAGCGAGGCTGAAGAGCTCATCATCATTACGACAAAGAACTGAGTTTGACAGGTTGATAAAACTGTGATTTTTAAATGATATCTCCAGTTCAGAACATTCATTTTGGTGATAGGTTATTGCATCAGAAATACTTTCAAATGTCTCATTTATCAAATATTTCAAAATCTGATCTTATAGTTACACAGTTACTGCTTATCTTTGATAGGAGTCGTCAAGTATAAAAATACTACTGTTATCAAGAAAATTTATTTATTTATTGTTCCGTGGGACCAAATTAAGGAGAAGTCTCCATGGTCATGGAACGAGTCAATACATGAAATTATAACACGATAGTAGAAACGTATTTAGGCGACAATTCGTAAGTTTAACTAAAGAAAATCAACAATGTAGCACTGGAATTTGCTTAATTTTTCAGCTCTTCCAGGAGCTCCACGACAGAATGGAGGGAGTGAGCCAGGAGAAAACTCTTCAGTTTAGACTTAAAAGCGTTTGGGCTACTGCTAAGATTTTTGAGTTCTTGTGGTAGCTTATTGAAAATGGATGCAACAGAATTGTGCACTCCTTTCTGCACAAGAGTCAGGGAAGTGCATTCCACATGCAGATTTGATTTCTGCCTAGTATTGAGTGAAAGCTGCTAACTCTTGGGAATAAGCTAATATTGCTAACAACAAACGACATTAAAGAAAATATATACTGTGAGGGCAATGTCAGAATTCCCAGACTATTGAATAGGGGTCGACAAGAGGTTCTCGAACTTACACCACATATAGCTCGAACAGCCCGTTTTTGAACCAAAAATACCGTATTTGAATCAGAAGAATTACCCCAAAAAATAATACCATATGACATAAGCGTATGAAAATATGCAAAGTAGACTACTTTTCGTGTTGAACTGTCACTTATTTCAGATACTGTTCTAATGGTAAATAAAGCAGCATTTAGTTTCTGAACAAGATCCTGAACATGGACTTTCCACAACAGCTTACTATCTATCCGAACGCCTAGGGACTTGAACTGTTCCGTCGCGCTTATAATATGCCCATTCTGTCTTATCAAAATATGTTCTTGTTGAATTGTGAGTTAGAAACTGTAAAAACTGAGTCTTACTGTGATTTAGCATCAAATTATTTTCCACAAGCCACGAACTTATTTCATGAACTACATTATTTGATGATGTTTCAATATTACACACAAGATCTTTCACTACCAAGCTGGTGTCATCAGCAAACAGAAATATTTTTGAATAACATATAATACTAGAAGGCATATCATTTATATAAATAAGAAACAGCGGTGGCCCCAGCACCAACCCTTGGGGAACGCCCCACTTAACAGTGCCCCATTGGGACTGAACATCATTACCACTCTCATTATTGCGGAGAATTACCTTCTGCTTTCTGTTCTTAAAGTAAGAGGCGAACCAATTCTAAGCTACTCCCCTTACTCCATAATGGTCCAACTTCTGCAGTAATATCTTGTGGTCAACTCAGTCAAAAGCCTTCGTTAAATCAAAGAAAACACCTGGCGTTTGCAACCTCTTATTTATCCGTCCAAAACCTCACAGAGAAAAGAGAATATAGCATTTTCAGTTGTTAAACCATTTCTAAAACCAAACTGTAGATTTGACAGCAAATCATGTGAATTTAAATGCTCCAATAACCTTGTATATACAAACTTCTCGATAACTTTAGCAAACACCGATGGCAAAGAAATAGGTCTATAATTGTCAACATTATCCCTGTCTCCCTTTTTATAAAGTGGCTCCATTACCGAGTACTTTAATCGGTCAGGAAACCGACCACTCCTAAAGGAAAAGTTACAGATATTGGTAAGTACTGGGCTAACATACATAAAACAATACTTCAGTATTCTGCTGGATACCCCGTCGTATCCGTGAGAGTTCTTGGTCTTTAGTGATTTAATTATTAACTCAATCTCCCTCTTGTCAGTATCATGGAGGAGCATTTCAGGTAACAGTCTCGGAAAACTTTTTTCTACGAGCGCTATGTGATTCCCTGTTGGGACTAGGTTTCTATTTAGTTCACCTGCTATATTCAGAAAGTGACTATTAAATACTGTTCATATATGCGATTTATCAGTAACACGGACGTTCCCACTATGCACTGATTCTATATCCTCGACCTGTTTCTGCAGACCAGCCACTTCCTTTACGACTGACCATATGGTTTTAATTTTATCCTGAGACTTAGCTATTCTATCTGCGTACCACATACTTTTTGCCTTCCTAATAACTTTTTTAAGCACCTTACAATACTGTTTGTAATGGGCTGCTGCATTTAGATTTTGACTGTTTCTAACGTTTTGATATAATTGCCACTTTGTTCTACAGGCTATTCTTATCGCCCAGGCTCCCTGTTTGTGCTAGTACCGCGTTTTGAACGATCTAACGGAACGGAACTTTCAAAGAGCACGAGAAAAGTTTTGAGGAAAGCATTATATTTATCGCCTACTGTATGAGCACTATAAACATCTTGCCATTCTTGTTCCTTGATAAGGTTTACAAAGGCCTCTACAGCAACTGGATCAGCTTTCCTAAAAAGTTGATAACTATATTTAACATGTGTTGCAGCACAAAAATCTTTTAGAGTTAAGACTTGTGCATCATTATCTGAAAGGCCATTCACTTTTTTGCTAACAGAATGCACTTCTAGTAATGAGGAATGAACAAAAATGTTGTCCATGGTTGTTCCACTGTTCCCTTGCACTCTCGTTGGAAAGAAACGGTTTGCATAATATTATATGAATTAAGGAGGTCTACCAGCATCCTTTTCCTTGCACAATCACTTATACAATTAATATTGAAGTCACCGCATATAATTAACTTTTTGTGTTTCCTATAAAGTGAACCAAGAACCTCCTCTAGCTTTAGCAAAAATGTTGTGGAAACGGAGTCTGGGGATCTACATATAACAACAGTTAGAAGTTTAACTCCACTGAATTAACCACACCTGCACAACATTCAAACACCTTTTCAGTGCAGTACTTTGAAACTTAGACTTAGAGAAAGCTTTTGACAACGTTAACTGGAATACTCTCTTTCAAAGTCTGAAGGTGGCAGGGGTAATATACAGGGAGCGAAAGGCTATTTACAATTTGTACAGAAACGAGATGGCAGTTATAAGAGTCGAGGGACATGAAAGGGAAGCAGTGGTTGGGAAAGGAGGGTTGTAGCCTCTCCCCGATGTTATTCAATCTGTATATTGAGCAAGCAGTAAAGGAAACAAAAGAAAACTTCGGAGTAGGTATTAGTAGGTATTAAAATTCATGGAGAAGAAGTAAAAACTTTGAGGTTCGCCGATGACATTGTAATTCTGTCAGAGACAGCAAAGGACTTGGAAGAGCAGTTGAACGGAATGGACAGTGTCTTGAAAGGAGGATATAAGATGAACATCAACAAAAGCAAAACGAGGATAATGGAATGTAGTCGAATTAAATCGGGTGATGCTGGGGGAATTAGATTAGGAAATGAGACACTTAAAGTAGTAAAGGAGTTCTGCTATTTAGGGAGTAAAATAACTGATGATGGTCCCCCCCCCCCATGAACCATGGACCTTGCCGTTGGTGGGGAGGCTTGCGTGCCTCAGCGATACAGGTAGCCGTACCATAGGTACAACCACAACGGAGGGGTATCTGTTGAGAGGCCAGACAAACGTGTGGTTCCTGAAGAAGGGCAGCAGCCTTTTGAGTAGTTGCAAGGACAACAGTCTGGATGATTGACTGATCTGGCCTTGTAACAATAACCAAAGCGGCCTTGCTGTGCTGGTACTGCGAATGGCTGAAAGCAAGGGGAAACTATGGCCATAATTTTTCCCTAGGGCATGCAGCTTTACTGTATGATAGCATGGAGAGCTGCATCAAACCAGTCTCAGGACTGAAGACCACAACAACACGGTCGAAGTAGAGAGGATATAAAATGTAGACTGGCAATGGCAAGGAAATCGTTTCTCAAGAAGAGAAATTTTGTTAACATCGAGTATAGATTTAAGTGTCAGGAAGTCGTTTCTGAAAGTATTTGTATGGAGTGTAGCCATGTACGGAAGTGAAACATGGACGATAACTAGTTTGGACAAGAAGGGATAGAAACTTTCGAAATGTGCTGCTACAGAAGAATGCTGAAGATAAGGTGGGTAGATCACGTAACTAATGAGGAGGTATTGAATAGGATTGGGGAGAAGAGAAGTTTGTGGCACAACTTGACTAGAAGAAGGGATCGGTTGGTAGGACATGTTTTGAGGCATCAAGGGATCACAAATTTAGCATTGGAGGGCAGCGTGGAGGGTAAAAATCGTAGAGGGAGACCAAGAGATGAATACACTAAGCAGATTCAGAAGGATGTAGGTTGCAGTAGGTACTGGGAGATGAAGAAGCTTGCACAGGATAGAGTAGCATGGAGAGCTGCATCAAACCAGTCTCAGGACTGAGGACCACAACAACATATATATATATATATATATATATATATATATATATATATATATATATATATATATATATATATATATATATAGCGTTGTTTTACAAAAGGGCACTTAACCCAAGCGACTGCCTACGACTGTGTAAAAGTGGTGAAGTTGAACATTTTCTGTGAGGAAATATAGACGATTAAGCAAACCATAACATAACAGTATCTTAGTTTACCGTCACATGCACCTTTTAAGAAAAGGGCTTATGTTCATTAGAAGTTTTTTCTTCAGAAACACCACTAGTATCATCCCTCAAAGCATGTACCTTTCCTCCTTACTCACCCTACATATATACATCTAGACAAATATGAGACATGAAATAGATGATAGTAGCACCAGAGATATAAAACCCAGAGGGACTGATATTGGAATATCAGTAACATGGAAAAGTGATACCAAATTAATATTCGGGTGGCAATTTTTCTTTCATGTTTTATTTCTCTTTTATACATGGAGAAGGATGGGCAGCAGAAATGTATACATTTTTGGAGTAACTCATTCATGCCCTTATGAGACACCTATTTTTTTTTTATCGTGTCTGTTATAACAATGGCTTGAGATGGTGGGTGCATAAGCAGACTTCGCTTCACTCAATATGATTGGCAACCCAGACAATTCAAATATGCCTTTCCATTACCACACAACTCTCAACCTACTGACAACAGTCAGTAGGTCCGCCAATGCAGAGGAACAAAATAATACATCCTGCATTGCATCAGTATGCTTTCTATCGTGTATTGTAGAAGTCAGCATAATATGTGTCAGTACATTTGAAAGAGCCTTAAAAACTTAAACACTATCCAGTTACACTCTTACTCGGTACAGAACTCTACTTGAAAATGGTTATGACCTTTTCCAAAATAATGTAATTGTGATTAAAATTTACACCCATGAATTCTGGAAACAAAAGTGCATTATGATGAGGGTTTAACGGAAACCCAGGAAAAATAAAGCACTAACATCGGTAGAACATTACCTAGGAAATCAGCATACATTGCACCATTTAGATTGCCATTGATAAAATGGGCGCCAATTATCCTTCCTCCCATAATGCCGCACCATACATTAACCCGCCAAGGTCGCTGATGTTCCACTTGTCGCAGCCATCGTGGATTTCCCGTTGCCCAATAGCGCATATTATGCCGGTTTACGCTACCGCTGTTGGTGGATGACGCTTCGTCGCTAAATAGAACGCGTGCAAAAAATCTGTTATCGTCCCGTAATTTCTCTTGTGCCCAGTGGCAGAACCGTACGCGACGTTCAAAGTCGTCGTCATGCAATTCCTGGTGCATAGAAATATGGTACGCGTGCAATCGATGTCGGTGTAGCATTTTCAACACCGACGTATCTGAGATTCCCGATTCTCGCTCAGTTTGTCTGCTACTGACGTGCGGATTAGCCGCGACAGCAGCTAAAACACCTACTTGGGCATCATCATTTGTTGCAGGTCGTGATTGACGTTCCACATGTGGCTGAACACTTCCTGTTTCCTTAAATAACACAAGTATCCGGCGAATTGTCCGGACACTTGAATGATACCGAGCAGCATACATAGCACACGCCCGTTGGGCATTTTGATCACAATAGCCATACATTAACACGATATCGACCTTTCCCGCAATTGTTTTTTTTTTCCTTTATTGAATTTCAATTCCCCCCGAAGGGGGCGTGCTGGCAGCAGCTTAGTATGCCGCTCTTCAGCCTAGAGACTTTGTTAGAAAGATGAAGAGAATAAATAATAAAAACAGGCGATAAAATCGGAGACTTAAAGAGTAACATGGCGAAAAGAAATCGTGGAACTTAAAACAAAGAAGAGATGGATGATGACGCTAAGAAAATACATAGAAAGCAGACAGGTAAAACAATAGACAGACAATTAAAAAAAAAACTACGACAGTCTGGTTTCTGTTCGCAAAAGACATAAAATTCACACCCAGCGACAGCATGGTTTCTGTTCGCAACACGAGAAAGACGAACAACACTGAACAGTCACTGGAACACTGCACTAAAAAGTTGGCAAATGTGACATACCACAGCCGAGAGCAGGTGGGGGGAAACTGGACAGATGATGGGAAATTAAAAAAAGGGGGGGAGCTGGGAAAGGAGCTGATGGAGGATGAGGACCCATAAGAGGCGTGGGGGGCGCTGGGCAGACGCGACGGAGTGGGGTAGGCAGAGGAGGGGAATACAAAAGGACTCGGGGGGGGGGGAGAAGGGAGGTAGGGAGAGGTTTAGTGGGGAGAAAACAGGACGAAAGGTGGGAAGAGGAAGCCCAGGGAAAGGACAGAGGAAAGGAGGGGGAGTGAAGATCAGAGTTGATAGGAGGGATAAATGGAGGGAGAGAGGGCATCATCCGGGAGGGGGAGTTGATGGAGCCACCTTGGGAAAGGAGATGTAGGGTGTAGAGATGGCGGGTAGGGGGGACACAACGGTGAAGACGTGGCAGGGGGCGGGGATGGGAGAGGAGAGGAGCAACCTGGGGGTGAGGGGTTCAAGACGGCGGGAGGTGTATAGGATGTGGATATGTTCGAGGAATAGGAGCAGATGAGGGAAAGGAATGAGATCATAGAGGATCCGTGTGGGAGACGGGAGGCGGAGGCGGAGTGCTTGACGCTCAAGGATCTGGAGGGACTTATAGAATTTGGGGGGGGGGCAGATATCCAGGCAGGACTGGCATAACAGAGGATGGGACAGATTAAGGATTTGTAGGTGTGGAGGATGGTAGAGGGGTGCAACCCCCATGTCCGGCCAGAGAGGAGTTTGAGGAGTCGGAGGCGGTTGTGGGCTTTGGATTGGATGGAGCGGAGATGAGGGATCCAGGTGTGACGGTCAATAGTGAGGCCAAGGTAGGTGAGAGGCGGACAGGACGGGCGCAGACAGTAAGAGAGAAATCCAGGAGCTGGAAGGAGTGAGTGGTACGACCTATGATGATTGCCTGGGTCTTGGAAGGGTTGAGTTTCAGGAGCCACTGGTTACACCATGCAGCAAAAAGGTCAAGGTGATTCTGGAGAAGGCCTTGGGACCGTTGGAGGGTAGGAGCGAGGGCGAGGAATGCGGTGTCATCAGCATATTGCAAGAGGTGTACTGGAGGGGGGGGGGGGTTGGGGCATATCTGCCGTTTACAGGAGGTAGAGGAGAGGGGAGAGGACAGAGCCCTGGGGCACACCTGCAGAGGGGTAGAAGGTGTGGGAATTGGCATTATGGATGGTAACATAGGAGGGGCGGTGGGAGAGGAAGGAGGCCAGCAGATGGATGTAGTTGATAGGAAGGGCGTAGGTTTGGAGTTTAAACAGGAGACCGGGATGCCAGACACGGTCGTAGGCCTTTTTGAGGTCAAGGGAGACAAAAATGGTGGAGCGACGGGAGTTAAGCTGGAGGGAGAGGAGATGAGTGAGGCGGAGGAGTTGGTCATCAGCAGAGAAGGAAGGTCGAAAACCACATTGGGTGTTTGGGAGGAGGTGGTTTTGGCAGAGGTGGTGATGGATGCGCCGGGAAAGGATGGATTCCAAGAGCTTGCTGATCACCGATGTGAGACAGATAGTAAGATAGGAAGAGGCATCAGATGGAGGCTTGTTGGGTTTGGAGAACATCAGGATACGGGAGGTTTTCCACAGGTCAGGATAGAAGCCAGTGGCAAGGATGACATTGTAGAGGGTGGCAAGGATTGAAAGGAAGGAGGGAGAGCAGTGTTTGAGGTGGCGGTAGGTAACGCAGTCATGGCCGGGAGCAGTGCGGAGTGTGAGGCTAATGTCCTGTGTAGTGATGGGAGTGTTAAGTTCAGATGGTGGTGTGTGGCCCAAGTACTGGAAGCTAGGAGCAAGGGGAGGAACATAGGTATTCATACGGTCCATGACGTCAGGGAAGAGGGAATAATCCAAGTGGGGATCATCTGGGATGGAAAAAACAATGGAGAGGTGAGAGGCAAAGTGGTTGGCCTTACTGAGGAAAGGGACAGTCATTAAGGAGGATAGGGTACTGGGGGGTGGAGTGGTTCCCAGTAAGGCGGTGGAAAGCTGATCAATACTTGGAAGAGTTTATGGGGAGCGTGGTGTTGAGTTGTGAACATGTCTGGCGCCAGACACGGCGTTTCTTCGCACTAAGCAGGTTGCGGATGTGTCGTTGTAATTGCCGGTGGCGGGTAAGTGTATCCCCGTCACGAGTGCGGAGAAAAGAGCGGTAGAGGCGGCGGGACTCTCGAAGGAGGACGGCCTGTGGAGGCAGGGCGGGGCGGTGAGGGTGGATGGCTTTGGTGGGGATATGGGTGGCAACGGCGTCAGACAAGGTCTGGTGCAGGAAGGCAGCAGTGCGAGAGATATCAGGAGATTGGAGGGTAATGGTGTGGCCGTGAACCTGGGTGTGAATGGAGTCCCGGTAGGCATACCAGTTGGCATGGGAGTAATCATGGACAAGTTTAGGAGGGACGTCAGGGCGAGGGGCGTTGCGGGGATGGCGACCATTAGAGATAGTGAGGAGAACAGGAGCATGGTCACTGCCAATGAGTTCAAGGACTTCTGCGGTGATGCGCCCGAGGATGTTGGGAGAGGCAAGGACCACATCAGGAGTGGTGTTGGATTCAGGTCGGGTGTGCTGAGGCAGGAGAACCAGGTCTCCCTGCAGAGTGATGAGAAACTCATGCCACCGTTGGAGGTCGGCAGGATCACGGCTGTGGATATTGAGGTCGGTGGCAATCACATAGGTGGAGAAGGTGCGGTCAATGTGGGCCAGGAAATCGTACGGGATGGGGGTGCGAGGGCGGACATAAATGGTGGCACAGGCGATGGTAAGGGTGGGGAAGAAGAGGCTGAGGGTGAGATACTCGGCAGGATTGTTAAGGAGAGGTTGGGGCCGGACAGGGAGGTGCTTGAGGTGGCCTATAGCAACTCCGCCACGCGCCAGAGGGTACGGGTTATCGGTGCGGTGTAGGGTGTAAGGAGACAGAGATACGGGGTTGAAGGAAGGTTTCATTTAGGATGAAGGCATCCACACGGTGCTGACGGAGGGTGTGGAGGAAGAGGAGTTTGTGGGTGGGCAGGGAGCGAATGTTGTGGTACAGGAGACGGTAGGGTTCGTGTACCAAGGGAGGGGAGAGTTAGACGAGGGTGGTGAGGGGGGTGAAGGTGAAGTGGGCCTGGTTGTGGGAGTATGTGGCATAGGTGGTAAGATGGAAGATGGAATGGGCAGCGAGGGCGATTTGGGAAAGAGTGTGTGAGTGCTGGAAGGGGTGGATGTTTTGGAGCCGCAATTGGTACACGGTCCATTTTAACACGGGTAATGTATCACGAAGCACATACCGTCCGCACTGGCGGAATGTTACGTGATACCACGTACTTATACGTTTGTGACTATTACAGCGCCATCTATCACAAAACGCAAAAAGTGGTCCATCTGAAACATTCATATTTCTTTATGCACTACACGAATATGTAATAAAAATGGGGCTTCCTACTTAAATAACGCAGTTGATGTACGTTTGACCTATGGCAGCGCCATCTAGCTGGCCATCCATAGCGCCATCTGGTTTCCCCCTTCAAGCTAGAGAAATTTCCTTCATTGTAGTTTTTTCGTTTGACGCTTATTTCGCGAGATATTTTGCCCGGTCACGATCAATGGACCACCCTGTATAGTCACTGGCAGCTTGCACAGTGCCTTGTTGATAATCTGGGTCCACGACTTCGTCGGCTATGCACTACACTCGAATGCTACTATCAGATCTTACCAATTGAAATTGGTACTCATCTGACCGCGCCCCGGTTTTCCAGTCGTCCAGGGTCCAACCTACTTGTTCACGAGGCCTGGAGACGCGCTTGAGGCTGTTAGCAAGACCACTTGCTTCGTTCGTGTGCAGCCGTAGCACATTATCGCCGCCCTGTCCTAACAAATATGTCCCACGTTAATTTCTGCGGTAGTCTCACACAACGCTGTTTGTCTGTTAGCAGTCATAACACTATGCGAGCTCCACTGCTCTCCGTCGTTGAGTGAAGGCCGTCAGCCACTTCGTTGTCCGTAATACCTGAAATATAGTACTCTCGGCACACTCTTGGCACAGTGGAACTCGGAGTACTGAATTCCCATGCGTCTATGTCCAACTACCACTCCACACTCAAAGTTTGTTAATTCACGTCGTGCGGCCACAATCACGTCGGAAACCTTTTCACATGAATCACATGAGTCAAACGACAGCTCCACCAATGCACCGCACTTGTATACCCTGTGTGCTCTATACTACCGCCACCTGTGTCTGTGCACACCGCCATCCCATTACTTCTGCGACCTCAGTGTGTATGCCTTTGTTACCCGAAACCAGTCGAGATAATCGGAAAACGTTTGTCGGAAGCGAACGTTTTTAGAAATGAGAAAAGATTGCCAGAGAATACTCTAGAAAGAGTAAAGCCGATTGCTCTGCCACCTTATCGTATTCGAGATGTACGAGGTGCATTCAAGTTCTAAGGCCTCCGCTTTTTTTTCTAATTAACTACTCACCCGAAATCGATGAATCTGGCGTTACTTCTCGACGTAATCGCCCTGCAGACGTACACATTTTTCACAACGCTGACGCCATGATTCCATGGCAGCGACGAAGGCTTCTTTAGGAGTCTGTTTTGACCACTGGAAAATCGCTGAGGCAATAGCAGCATAGCTGGTGAATGTGCGGCCACGGAGAGTGTCTTTAATTGTTGGAAAAAGCCAAAAGTCCCCAGGAGCCAGGTCAGGTGAGTAAGGAACATGAGGAATCACTTCAAAGTTGTTATCACGAAGAAACTGTTGCGTAACGTTAGCTCGATGTGCGCGTGCGTTGTCTTGGTGAAACAGCACACGCGCAGATCTTCCCGGACGTTTTTGTTGCAGTGCAGGAAGGAATTTGTTCTTCAAAACATTGTCGTAGGATGCACCTGTTACCATAGTGCCCTTTGGAACGCAATGGGTAAGGATTACGCCCTCGCTGTCCCAGAACATGGACACCATCATTTTTTCAGCACTGGTGGTTACCCGAAATTTTTTTGGTGGCGGTGAATCTGTGTGCTTCCATTGAGATGACTGGCGCTTTGTTTCTGGATTGACAATTGGCATCCACGTCTCATACATTGTCACAACCGACGAAAAGAAAGTCCCATTCGTGCTGTCGTTGCGCGTCAACATTGCTTGGCAACATGCAACACGGGCAGCCGTGTGGTAGTCCGTCAGCATTCGAGGCACCCACCTGGATGACACTTCTCGCATTTTCAGGTCGTCACGCAGGATTGTGTGCACAGAACCCACAGAAATGCCAACTCTGGAGGCGATCTGTTCAACAGTCATTCGGCGATCCCCCAAAACAATTCTCTCCACTTTCTCGATCATGTCGTCAGACCGGCTTGTGCGAGCCCGAGGTTGTTTCGGTTTGTCGTCACACGATGTTCTGCCTTCATTAAACTGTCACACCCACGAACGCACTTTCGACACGTCCATAACTCCTTCACCAAATGTCTCTTTCAACTGTTGATGAATTTCAATTGGTTTCACACCACGCAAATTCAGAAAACGAATGATTGCACACTGTTCAAGTAAGGAAAACGTCGCCATTTTAAGTATTTCAAACAGTTCTCATTCTCGCCGCTGGCGGTAAAATTCCATCTGCCGTACGGTGCTGCCATCTCTGGGACGTATTGACAATGAACGCGGCCTCATTTTAAAACAATGCGCATGTTTCTATCTCTTTCCAGTCCGGAGAAAAAAAAGTCGGAGGCCTTAGAACTTGAATGCACCTCGTACATCCTTCTCACCAAAGTCTGTATTACTTGTAAATGGGGTTTCACACTGTAAAACACATCGGCCGCTGGCCGGTCCACGCCAGCCCTGAAAAATATAAATGATCGTTGTTGCTGGCTTCAACCGAGTGACGTCTACTGGACCAGCCTCCTTCCGAGTCTGAATGTCTGGACATGACAGGAGCGTTACCTTGTTAAATAAAGGTAATGCACTGAACTAATTCACCAAGCTTCCTCACACAGGCTACACTTCTTCCAGCACTATGAAATGGCGTGACACATTCATGGAAGTCCTCAGCTTGCTCTTGATGAAGAAGACAAAGCTGTTGTGAAAGCGACTGTTAACGCATATCTCGTGATGAACACACAAAGACGCTGTGAAAGCGATTGTCATGGCAAAGCTCACGATGAAGACAACAAAGCTGCTGTGAATGCGTTTGTTGAGGCATAGAAGCAGTGCAAACGGTACCGTACGTGGCGTTTCGTGAATGCTGCAAGATGCCGCCTCAAACTATGTACTTTCAGTCGTGTTTGTGACCTGCACCGGCTGAATACATTGAGTGGCGGATCGTTCAACATGAACCCAGCTGCTTAAAGAAAAATGTCACGCAGCAGATTGCATGAGACAGAAAGAACAGTCCATGCAAGTGAGCTACGGATGGTGGCCCTTATATAAATCACTAATGTTTCATCATGGGAGAAGATAGTCTAACTACTGAAGCGATAGACATGGTGCACATTAGCAGCAGTTTTATAACTATTGTTGAACAAACACGGAAAAAGACGATCATCAATGCGAACAAGTTAACTACTAGCGAAACACGAGAAATTACTGATCCCATGCACTGACATCATCTAGCTGAAACTGAATTAGGTGGACAAGCCTCTAGGAGAGGATGAGGCCGCAATAGCAAATGTCTGACCAAGTTACACCACTGGGACATAGAAACCGTTGAGCATTTAATGATTGTTCCAAGCATTCGTGTCAAGTAAGAAATGGTTTCATATGCAAAATCTGCCTGCTCTTGGAAGTGAGTGAACCCATGTACACAAACTCTAACATCAGGGAGCATTAGCTATTCCAACAAATGAACCAGTTCGAAAGTTTCTAATCACCTTCATCTTAGGATACACCGACTTGTGAACAATTCTTATCGCCGTTAAGGGAGCACCTAAGCAAAACCTGCACTTGCAACAGCCTGTTGAGAACTGACACCCATCAGTCAGAGGATGACGAGCAGGTTCTCCAGGTGGAAGACCGTTACGTGTGCTGTCGCCTCAGCTCTGCCATCCAACTTGCTCTCCATCTAACTTCTCTGACCACTCCTGAGTACTATTGTTTGTACAGATGCCCCTCTGCATTTGTTTCCAGAAGGACTGTTGGCAATCGCACCACCAAAATTTCGATGGATAGCAGCTTGCACAAAAATGTACTCCACATTTACTGGAGGCAACGTATTACCTCCCCTGAATGTATTTGGAAACTCTTCGCCAGCGGGCCAGTAGAAGTTCTGCGTTCAATAGCCTGAAATGTCACATGCCAGTTGTGCCTCTCCTGACGATACAGAGTCAGCTAGGAAGACTACTTGCAACAGAGTCCAGGACAGAGACCATTGTGGTGTCTCTGCCTAGTCCACATTGACGAGACGTAACTCATTGTTCCCACCTGGCTTGTTTGGAAAGCTGTCACTGGCACAAGCTAACCACCCAGTCTGCGTATGCTGAGCTCACTCAAATGCACCAATGTTCCAGTTCTTGGTGTTTCTCCTTAGGCAGCCAAGAGTATTGTTGTTGAGTTAACAATAGCGAGTGTTGTTTATCAGCATCGTACCCAGGGCAGGAAGGGCACCAGTGACCGTTTTTACAGTGATCAGGTACTCGACCAGTCAATAAGGAAACAACTTCAAGACTGATAGAGTCCTACTAGACGTCGTAGATCATGCTAGGGTTAGTTATTCTCAGAGGAGAAAACTGCAGATGGTACTATTCAACTTAATACACTTAAATAGAGGAGAGATAGACATGAAACTACATAAGATGTTTGTCAGAAAATTGATCCTTGCAATCATTAACATTCCCATGATGTCAGGACTCGGATCTCTATTAATAAAATGGCCCCATTATACACAGACCTCCATCGATCGTGTAAAAGAAATGAAATATGGAATATGTCACTCCAGCACTAGGCTAACGCCTTTCATTACCTCGAACCTGAATCAAAAGTTGTGACCGTAATGTGACATCACCAAGCACTGTTTTTCCTTAAACCCCACCACAAGGGAAAGTGATAGTATGGAAATCGATTATAGAGCTCTTGTCAAACCGTCATTCACTGACAAAGTTTCACTCACTTAGCTGTGAAACCACCCGTACACATTCATGCCCTGTGTTTGTACCTGTAATGACTTCATTCTGCTTACAAAAATAATATAGAACACAGTTTGTGCGCCGCTGTCACTAATTTGACGGAATGTACGGAAGTATTTATTTTAAGCTCATAGACACACTTGAAAGCTTATTCTTTTCTATAGTCTTGTATATTGTTCCACAGTCACTACTTGACATACACTCATGATGGCCCCATTGATTTCCTCATTCATACCAGATACTAAAACAATTAAAAAATTATTATTTGTACAGGGTGAATTCCTTGTGAACTAGTTACATTCACACTAGCATTTAAAAATTTGATTCTCATTATACCTAACACGATATGGACAGTTGTAATATACCGAACCAAAACACAAAACAAGCAAAAAGAGAACAAAGTAATACATAACGGAAGTCACGAGTAAGTAAAACACACAGAAGTAGTCTAGCGAACATCAGGTTTCATATTCTGTGCAACAACATTAATCTCCTGCGCCTGATCTCCAGGAGACCTTTTTTAGTGCGAAAGTACATTTGCGCGTCACTGTACAGAAAGACAATACAAAAAGGAAAACATGGAAATCTCCCCCGTGTGTTATTGTGCAGTAAAGTTGTGGACAATACAGCTAGTATTAGACTGACAATACATAAATCCTAATTAAGTCTGTCACATGTGTCTCACTGCATGTTGAAATGCATAAGAAACAGATAGATGTACATATATACGTCATACAAATTCTTACCTTCATAATTAACATTATCCACATGAAAAGATCACAGAAATAACATATAATTAAATTTTCCTTGAATCTCGTAGGTCTCAAGGAAAATTTAATTATATAAGATCTATGGACCACCTGAGTCTGTGTTAAGGCGGGATTCCCCCATTACATAACAAGCTGCAGTGCTATTCCAATCCAGAGAGCCTCAGAGGTACTGAAAATTTAGGGAGGGGAAAATAAGCCAAAGGCATGTACTTAAGTCTGTGTTAGGGAGGGCTCTGGACTAGGGTAGCCCGTGCAATAGTGCTGCCTATACTGCTGCGATGGCGTAATGGCGAACACATCCGCCTAGCCAGCAGGAGGCCCGGGTTCAATTCCTGGCTGTGGAACAAAATTTAATTCATGTGTTCAACTTCTATCATTATCGTGCACACACACTGCTCATTGTCCTGCCGAGATTCGACAACTTTTATAATTTGCAAGCACAGGGCTGTGGTGGACTTCCAGCTCAAAGGACTTAACGATGTGTTTTCATCTTGCTGCGTCTGTTTCTATATCGACAGGAGACCAGTACCAATGTTAGAGTGTGTGTCTCCGCACCAGCCCCAGATAGTGTGGCATTCAGTTGGCCGAGCGTTGTTGTTGGAAGTGAAAGTCTAGCCCGCAGACTGTGGTCAGGACAGTTTCCATTTCGTAGATTGTCGTTGGCAACGGTGTGGTGCCCTGCAGCAGAGGCCTACATGTATTGTTTATGTCTATCTCATGTGTCTTTCAGCTTATTTTTGCTTCCCATGTAAAATTTCACTTCCCATGCTTGTCTGCGCACGCGTCTCTCAGTCTTCAGAAATTTGCACAAAACTTTCAAACATCATAAACAATACTGACAAACGATATACATCACATAGTTACACGGAACTTCAATAAAGTAAGCCTAACCAGCACACAATTTATACATCATGGCCTTTTTATCAAAAGCCTGCTTTCAATATTTTCATCATAAAAGCAAAAATAATCTTCTAAGCACTAAACCTGGTGCTTTGCCAAGCCATTCTTATTGAACACACGTTAACGAAAATATTTATCATAATAGTGATATGTCTGATCGCCTAATGAGCTTTACAAGTCACACCATGACATGATCATTTACCTGAATATTAAAAAAAAGAAGAAAAACCAGAACTCTAGTACTACTTTTCTGCAAATCATTCAATGAACCAACTAAATTAGTTGGTTAGTGACGTGGGTCATCTAACAACAGTCTCTACAAATCATGCCTCCTTATCATACATTCATATACATATATGTAAAAATATCTGTGTTATATCCAACTGAAAACTAACGTAGAAAGAGCGAAAGCAAACTACTATGCATAGTACACTCAAACACTACTCTAGTCGCATGCAGTATTTCCATTCAGCTTCCTCCTTCTGCTCTTCTTTCTTGTCTGTTTCTCTCCACTTCCGATCCTCGTTATCTCTTGATACTTCGTTTCTGGTTCTACCCATTACTTGTTCCTTCTTCTACACTCCATTTCTTTCTCTTTCAGCGTCCCCCATTATATCAGAATGGCGGCGTCACATTATATCTGTAAGGACAACGTTAACACTCAGTTCTCTGTTACCAAATTTATCTGATAAACACAACATTAATTACTCTTTGTGCACACATACTAGACAAACACAAAGGCATAAAACATACTCGCTTCCCACGCCCGGGTTCCTGGGTTCGATTCCCTGCGGGGTCAGGGATTTTCTCTGCCTCGTGATGACTGGGTGTTGTGTGCTGTCCTTAGGTTAGTTAGGTTTAAATAGTTCTAAGTTCTAGGGGACTGATGACCATAGATGTTAAGTCCCATAGTGCTCAGAGCCATTTGAACCATAAAACATACCTTATGTTACATACTTCGCAATACTCAACTGACCTTTTTGTGACTCACTTTCTTACTTCAGATACTTCCTTGATTCCTTTATTTCGCTTCGGTATTTAGTTACGTACATGCTTTGTTCCTCAGTCGACATACTTATCACTGTTAAACCCCCACAGGGAATTTGGGGCCTTCTGTAGTGTCCTTACCCTTCCTTACACAGCCCAGCTAGAACCTGTTTGTAATTCGCAGGTAACTTCATGCAGCACAACTTCTTTAGTTCTGCAGAGGTGAAAGGTGCGTCGAGAACGGTTTTTCCTCAACACTGCTTCGAAAAGCTTTTCCGGTCTTCGCACATTGCATCAGCTTAGATTCTGACTCATCATTATTTCTTGTTTTAACCTGACGAGTAATTGGCTAGAATATCATCCTTAAACTCCTTGTGTGACATGCACTGCAATGCAATGGGATGGATCCTAGTTGCAGAGTCTCCTGCAAGAGAGCCACCGGGAAAATTTAACGACATTTCAGTGGCCCGCTAGGCAGTAAAGAGTGGTGAAACTGCCTTATCTAAGCCTTAGGGTGTAATGAACTCCCCTTATCCGTAGAGTCTTGAAACTTTCACATGGAGACAAGGTGCTTATAGTCGAAAGAATCCTACTGTGGCCTCATTCGATTGGAAGATGTTATGTGCTGCACATCCCCACACTTGCACAATGCAGAAGAAAATTCCTCTACACAGTTCACTTGCAGACTACCATATCCTGCATCACTCAGCCACCCGTCAGAGAGCCACACACAGCTATGTGCCCACTGTGACCTCTCGCCAGGGATCTTCTCCTTGAAAACACCATAATCATATGCCAGAGCCTCACTCGTCCCGTTCTGTCTTTGATTAACCCACTATTGTCTTCGCATAAATGGGCAGAGCAATTGCTCCTAGGGGTTTCTGCTGTCAGTACTGGACACATGTCACTTCACGTACATTTCTCATTTCCTATTCGATTACTTCGTGGTTACTAACCGACAGTTGATCTGTGGCCTCACAAACGTGTTTTCAACCTCTTTCGACATTTTATTTATGTGTTCCCGTACCTCATTTATTTTCTTTTACATGGCCTCAACATTGCTTCCTTGTTCTCCTTGCTGACTTTCTACCCGACTGATCTGCTGCTGCATTATGCGAATCTGCTCCAGTTGGAACCTAATTTCCATTAACTGCTCTTCTTTCCTAGCCAACATCCCTTCTGTCTCTTTACCCTGCTCTCTTACATCTTGGCTCAGCTTCGTAATAAGATCAAGCAAAATAACAGCTGGTTTTGCTGATGAGACATGGAATGGTTCAATTGAGCATCGTAAGGGGTTGCGAGATCTGACCTAGCCTGTCATTGGAGATTTCGTGAGTCTTGCCCACATCTCCATCCTGCTGAGACCTTGCATTCTCATATCTTCGCTGTTGCTATCCTCCGCTGTTCCCCCTTTACTTTGTAGTCCAGGAACACCCCCGTGCTCACTCACATCTACACTCCCTACTCATCCAAAACTGGTCTTTTGGCTTCCAATGGTTCCATCACCATTCAGAACCCACTCTCTTTGACCACTGATCCAATCGACTACCTCACTACACTACTATCTTTCTCACTGCCTACACAGCGCAAAACATCCGAATCACAGAGTGCGAACATCAGTTTTCACCTCTCTGATTTTCAATAGTCTTCATTTCGTTATAACGATTAAGACGACCGAGAAAAATTAATCTTCCTTAGAATGTGGCACTGTATCATACAAATTTAGTATTCAGAGGTCAGCTAACTGGTAATAACAAAGAAATAATCCTGTGCTGTGGCACTAAAACCTCTATTCTGTAACACGAAATGAACCATGTGGCAAATAGTGAAGCACCATTCCGGATCTCTCTCAGATTTACCTTAGCTTGCCCCATTACATATTGCCTGTTAGTGTTTTCAAAACCAAAAAACTGAAATAATACCCGAAAGTTATATTAAAAATCGTTTGCAATACTTAATCCGAGATACACTCTATACATACTCAATAAACTCAGTTGCCCTTACAACTTCATCAAAATCTGCTACTGCTGTCCGACGTCCTCTTTGGTCATCATGTGTGTCTAACTACGATGACCAGTCAAAACTTGTTACTGCTGTCTCATGTCCTCTTTAGTCGTTAGGTGTGTCTCATCCCATTGCTAGCCCTATAGAATCTCCACAGTCACTAGCAAGGTGTCTGAACCCTCCATGTGTCGAACAAAACCCATTGCTTTATTGGGTACATTTGGCACGAGGTTGAACAGATTGCACTGCATACATCCTTTTATCTGTTCGTTCTTGTAAAGAAAATAGTAAGTACAAGGAAAGCAACTGTGAAAAAACCATGAATAACAGATGAAATACTTCGCCTTATCGACGAAAGGAGTAATTACAAAAATGTGCAGGAAAATTCATGAGCCGGCCGGTGTGGCCGAACGGTTGTAGGCGCGTCAGTCTGGAACCGTGCGACTGCTACGGTCGCAGGTTCGAATCCTGCCGCGGGCATGGATGTGTGTGATGTCCTTAGGTTAGTTAGGTTTAAGTAGTTCTAAGTTCTAGGGGACTGATGACCTCAGATGTTAAGTCCAACAGTGCTCAGAGCCATTTTAGAAATTCATTAATATAGAAATACATGTCGCTCAGGAACGAAATAAAGGCGAACTCCAGGAAAGCAAAGGCGGAATTGTGCATGAAAAACGTGAAGAAATCGAAAAAGGATTGATTTCAGGAGGATTGACTCAGCACACAGAAAAGTCAAAACCACCTTTCGTGACATTAAAAGCAAGGGCAGTAACATGAAGAGTGCAGTGGGAATTCCACTGTTAAATGGAGAAAGAGTGGATAGGTGGAAAAAGTAAATTGAATGTGTCTACGAAGGTGGGGGGGACTTGTCTTGTGATGGAAGAAGAAACAGGAGTCGACACAGAAGAGATAGGAAGTCCAGTAACAAAATTTAAAAGACATTTAGAGGAAAAGATAAAATAAGGAATCAGGGATAGAGCGGAATTTCGAAAATCACTGGGAGAAGTGGTAACAAAACGACTGTTCACATCGGTGTGTAGAATGCACGAGTCTGGCGATATACCATCTGATTTTCGGAAAAACATCATCCACCCAATTTCGAAGATTGCAAGAGCCAACAAATGCGAGAATTATCGCACAGTCAGTTTAGCAGCTCATGCATCCAAGTAGCTGACAAGAATAACAAACTGAAGAACGGAAAAGAATATTGAGGATCTGTTGGGTGACGATCAGTTTGGATTTAGGAAGGGAAAGGGCATCAGAGTGGCAGCTCTGATGCTGCATTTGATAATGGGAGCAAGACTAAAGCAAAATGGAGGAACGTTCATAGGATTTGTCGACATGGGAAAAGCGTTCGTCAATGTGAAATGGTGCAAATGTTGGAGAGCAAAATAGGAGTAAGTCGTAGGGAAAGACGGGTGAGGAGATCTATAAACAAGAACCGAGGGGGAGAAATAAGGCTGGAAGACCAAGTACGAAGGGTTAGGACTAAAAAGGGTGTAAGGCAGGGATGTAGTCTTTTACCCTTACTGTTGAATCTGTACTTCAAAGATGCAATGGCGGAAATGAAGAAAAGGCTCAAGAGAGGGGCTTAAATTAAGGGTGAAATGATATCTGAGACGGTTTCTATCGATTTCAGAGAGGTTACAGCTGTCGCTGGTGTTTTGATTGTGTGTTACGTGGCGGGAGAAGCTGGGAGAAACATTCAAGGAGCGTCAGAAGAGACCGTCTCATGGCAGTCGGCTTTCGGCTCGCGGTTGTGAGACTGCGGGAACTGCGTCGGTAGCCATCTCTTTGACTGTCATCTCCCCTCTGTGCTCCTCGCAGTACGGCAGAGCTGTGCCTTGACACGAAGTGTGCGTCAGAACTTGTGCAAAGAGTGGAAGTAGACATTAGACTCCAGCCGGGTGGGTACGCCTTGGTGAAGTGTTGTTCTGTACTGTCTGAACCACAAGATCCCCGCAGCACGGAAGAAGGTGCTGGTCCTCTACTCGAAACTTCCACCTGACTTCGCGGTGGATAGAAATCTATGTGGGAACCAAAGTCAAGAAGTTCTTACGTAATTCGATTTTATAGTGAGTCTCCGGTCTTGTACTCTCACGAGAAGGTGACGTCTGTTTACTGGTAACTCTCAGTGGATCCTGTAGCTCCACCTGGTTTAATAGAGAGAACTGAGTTTTGTAATTTGAGTGAATTTCTTAAGGGAGCGTTGTCTTTGTTCTCGTAAACTGCTTAAGAGAAAAAGCACTGTAATGTTCAGCTATGAAATTTCAGATCTGTTATTCAATAATTAAGGTATTGAGGAAAATTTCACTGTGTGCCCATCCTCAATAGCACAGAAGTTCCTTTTGGACTTTATTTTAGTTAAGTATTATTACATTTCAATTAACACTGACCAAGGTGGTTTCCCCCGTTTTTTTTTAATTTTTGCGTCACCTGAAAAATAGAATAATAGAAAAATAGTCATAAAGTTCGGTCAAGCGTTAACCCCATTCAAATAACTGATGCTCTGTAAATGTTTTGTACAGGCGAGAGTGTAAATAGTACCTTGTTTTTGTTTTAGAGTAATTGCTTTTCTAAGGTTGTTCCATTGCTACCTGCCCAAAGGGCGGCCGCTATCGGCGCCATGTTTATGAGGCTTATGGTAACCTCTTGTGATTAATCTGAGAACTGGTTTGAATAGTAGAATATTTTGATCGTTTGTTGCAAAACTTTAATTATAATAAAATGTCAATTGTAAAACTTATGGCCACCGGGAATCAGTTAACTTCTAAACTTGAACTTTAATTGTTCTTCCTACTCTCCTCGTATTATTTCGCTTTTTTTAAATGAATGCTAGTGATGCTTAAATACTGCTACCTGTCATCTGTTTATGAGGGTTTAACTTCTAAGATTCGCACTAGTAGTGTAGCAGTGTTCAGTATCATGTGAAGATGAATCACAGGCTATGTTGAATAGAATGAACAGTCTAATGAATCAAGAATATGGATTGAGAATTAATCGAAGAACGACGAAACTAATGAGAAGCAGCAGCAATGTGAACATCGAGAAACTTAATAGGAGAATTGGGGACCACGAATTAGACAAAGAACTCTGCTACCTAGGCAACAAAATAACCCACGACGGATGGAGCAAGATGGACATAAAAAGCAGACTAGCACTCTCGAAAAGGGCATTCCTAGCCAAGAAAAGTCTGCTGGTATGTAACATAGACCTTAATTAGAGGAAGAGGTTTCTAAGAATGTACGTTCGTAGCATAGCAGTGTATGGTAGTAAAACATGGACTGTCAGAAAACCGGAACTGAAGAGAATCGAAGCATTTCAGAAAAAATTGGCTCTGAGCACTATGGGACTCAACTGCTGTGGTCATAAGTCCCCTAGAACTTAGAACTACTTAAACCTAACTAACCTAAGGACAGCACACAACACCCAGCCATCACGAGGCAGAGAAAATCCCTGACCCCGCCGGGAATCGAACCCGGGAACCCGGGCGTGGGAAGCGAGAACGCTACCGCACGACCACGAGATGCGGGCGAAGCGTTTGAGATGTGGTGGTACTGATAAGGTAAGGAATGAGCAGGTTCTCTGCAGAATCGGCGCGGAAAGAAATATACAGGAACACTAAAAAGAAGAGGGAACCGGATGACAGTATATCTGTTACGACATCAGGGAATAACTTCCATGGTAATGGAGGGAGCTGTAAAGGCCAAAAACAGTAGAGGAAGACAGAGATGAAATACATACCGCAAACAGTTGAGGATGTAGTTTGCAAGTGCTACTCTAAGATAAAGAACATGGCACAGCAGAGGAATTCGTGATGGGCCCCATCTAACCAATCAGAAGGCTAATGACTCAAATAAAAAAAATAAGAGAAAGATATAAAAACGGGCATGTGCCCTCTTAATTCTTTAGAGTTAGCGACTGAACGCCTTATTTTTGTTCCCAGTCATAAGTCTTCTGAAGGGTTTGATGCTACCAGCCACCAGTTCCTCCTCTGTGCCACCCTTTTCATCTCAGATTAGCTGTTGAAACCTACATTATCAGTAATTTGCTCGATGTATTCCAGTCTCTGTCTTCCCATTTTTTTTTCCTGTACAGCTCCCTCTGGTACCGTGGAATTTATTCCCTAATGTCTCAACAGCTGTTCTACCATCCTGTCCCTCCTCCTTGTCAGTGTTTTTCCTACATTCCTTTCATCTGCGATTCTGCACAGAACCTCCTCATTCCTTACCTTATCAGTCTACCTAATTTACAACATATATCTGTATGTCTGTATGTCTGCAGCCGTGCCATTCCAGAACACTTATACTGGAGAGTCATCACAAGTGCATGTGTGCGACTTGAAGAAGTTGTAAACCAAAACGGCAGTCATATTGAACATGTGATTCATTAGGTTGTATTTCCAATCTGTATTCTTTACTACTACATCAATAAATTACAAATCTTGTCAACAACAAGTGCTTTATTCATGAAACAAATCAGGGGACTTACTGTGCTCTACCATGTACTTGCCGAATGCGCGAGGTATAGCACTCACGGTTTGTGCGGTTCGCCTTGTTAACAAGTAAGCAACCTCTTATTCTTTACACCGCGGTGACAGGCACGCTGGAGCAAGAGGCCCCACTTTTTCAGGGAAACATGAACCACGACACAGTGGGCGGCGATTTTAACAGTGTACTGCAGCCCGAGGGCCAGACACCACGTCACGTCCCACGCCCCGCACTCCAGACACTAGAACGCCACCTGGCACTGCACGACACATGGCTCTTACACTGGGGGTACCAGCACTGACATCAGCCACTCTGTCACTCAACTACCAGGCACTCTGTCAGATATATGCGTCGCGCGGCCTCTGTACAGTGACCAGTGTTGCAAAAATCTAGCCAACGGCATTTACAGATCATCTGAGATATATCTGCACTGTCACCCTACTGCTTCAACTCACCCGACGCAGTAGAGTCTCACACATGCTAAACATCACCCTCCTTCGCTAGGAAGCATGTTGGCGAGCGGCTGCTGACACCTGACGTTGTTGTCTCTGGCACCTGCCCATGTACGCTTCCACGTTAGAGTGGTGGATAGGATGTGTCAGAGCTGAAAGTACCTGATGGCATAGAGGTATGATAAATCAATCTGGCAAAGGGCAACATCGGAGTTTTAATAGACAGCGTTATGTGAGCTCGCAACGAAACCGTTGTCATTCGAACGTCAGTTGGCTGTGCATCTCACTAAGCCCATCTACTCCACATCACAGTGGAGCAGTTAGAAGGCGTCCTCATTTCCGCGAGAGTGCAGGACGACGTCTCCATCAAAATGGCGTCAGTCTATAACATTGTGCGAGAGGCGCCACTGCACACGTCAACTCATCACGACGATCAACATGGAGGTGGGCGGACACGCCTTGACACAAAGAGAGCCGGCCGCGGTGGCCGTGCGGTTCTGGCGCTGCAGTCCGGAACCGCGGGACTGCTACGGTCGCAGGTTCGAATCCTGCCTCGGCCATGGATGTGTGTGATGTCCTTAGGTTAGTTAGGTTTAAGTAGTTCTAAGTTCGAGGGGACTGATGACCTAAGATGTTAAGTCCCATAGTGCTCAGAGCCAGCCACTTAAAGAGATGTGGTTTACACATTTTCCCGGTACTTTCCTACTTTGTCCCCGGTCCCGGGTTCGAAACCCATCACTGCTTCCATTTTGATTAATAATCAACATTGGCAGCCGAAGATTTCCGGCATAAAAAGTCACCCTCATTCTGCCAACGGCCTTGTCAAAAAAGGGCAGAGGAACGAATAGAGGTTCAGGGCACTCTCTTGCCCTTGGAATGGGAATCTGCCCCTAAAGGCGAAAGAATCAACAATGATCAATGCCATGAAGATGCAGAAGACATTGGAAACCACTGAATAAAGACGCATAACGTGTATCCACAGGACATGTGCCCTGTAATAGAAAAAGTGTCATGATGGTCTCTCCATTGGCAAAAGATTGCGAAATAGTCGCCCATTCGGATCTCCAGGTGGGAACTGCCAACGGGGAGGTGACCATGATAAAATAATTGAATAACCGACCAAAGTTCTACGAGTCGAGGTGTGGAATGTCCGAAGCTTGAACGTGGTAGAGAAGTTAGAAAATCTGAAAAGGGAAATGCAAAGGTTGATTCTAAATATAGTAGGGGTCAGGGAAATGAAATGGAAGGAAAACAAGGATTTCTGGTCAGATGAGTATAGGGTAATATCAACAGCAGAAGAAAATGGAATAATAGGTGTAGGACTGGTTATGAATAGGAAGGTAGGGCAGATAGCGTGTTACCGTGAACAGTTCAGTGATAGGGTTGTCCTTATCAGAATCGACCGTAAACCAGCACTGACAACGATAGTCGAGGTATACATGTCGAAGTCGCAAGCTGAATATGAAGAGACAGAGAAACTATATGAAGATACTGAAAGAGTGATACAGTATGAAATTGCTGAAGTGCAAGAAACTAGTCAGGAACAATCAATACGCAAAGAAGTGGGATACGGAAACACTAAGGGATGAAGAGATAAGATTGAAGTTCTCTAAGACTATGGATACAGTAATAAGGAATAGCTCAGTAGACAGTATGGTTGAAGAGGAATGGAGATCTCTAAAAAAGGGCAGTCGTAGAAGTAGGAAGAAAAAACATAGGTACAAAGACGGTAACTGCGAAAAAACAATGTGTAACAGAAGCAACACTTCAGTTGATCGATGAAAGAAGGAAGTTAAATAATGTTCTGGGAAATTCAGGAATACAGTAATACAAGTCACTGAGGAATGAAATAAATAGAAAGTGCAGGGGAGCTAAGACGAAATGGCTACATAAAAAATGTGAAGAAATCGAAATAGAAATGATTGTCGGAAGGACGGACTCAGCACATGGAAAAGTTAAAATAAGCTTACCTCAAATTGAAAGCAAGGTGGCAACATTAAGAGTGCAACAGGAATTCCACAGAGGAGATAGCGAATACGTGGAAGGAGTATATTGAAGGCCTCTATGAGGGGGAAGAAACATGAGACGACTTAGAAGAGACGGGGGATACAGAATTAGAATCAGAATTTATGAGAGCTTTGGAGGACTTAAGATCAAATATGGCATAAGGGATCGATAACACTCCATCAGAAATTTTAAAATCATTATTGGAATTGGCAACAAAACGACTATTCATGTTGGCGTGTAGAATGTATGAGACTAGCAATATAGCGCCAGACTTTCGGAAAAATATCGTCCACACAGTTCCGAAGACTGCAGGGGCTGACAAGTGCGAGAGTTATCGCAGAATCAGCTTAACAGCTCATGTAACCAAGTTGCTGACAAGAGTAACGTACAGAAGAATGTAAAAGAAAATGGAGGATGTGTTAGATGACGATCAGTTTGGCTTTAGGAAAGATATAGGCACCGGAGAGTCAATTCTAACGTTGCGGTTGACAGTGGAAGCAAGGCTAACGAAAAATCAAGACACGTTCATAGGATTTGTCGATCTAGAAAAAAAGTTCGACAATGTAAAAGATGTTCGAAATTCTGGGAAAAATGGGGGTAAGCTATGGGGAGAGACGCGTAAAATACAATTTGGACAAGAACCAAGAGGGAATAATAGGAGTGGACGAACAATAACGAAATGCTCGGATTAATAAAGGTGTAAGACACAGATGTAGTCTTCCGCCCTTACTGTTCAACCGGAATATCGAAGAAGCAAGGATGGAAATGAAAGAAAGGTTCAGACGTGCAATTAAAATATAAGGTGAGAGGATATCAGTGATATGATTCGCTGATGACATTGCTATCCTGAGTGAAGGTAAAGAAGAATTACATGATCCGCTGAATGGAATGGACAGTATGATAAGTACAGAAGATGAATTGAGAGTAAATCAAAGGAAGACGAAAGTAATGAGACGTAACAGAAATGAGAACAGCGAGAAACGTAAAATCAGGATTGATGGTCACGAAGTAGATGAAGTTAAGGAATTCTGATACCTATAGGCGACAAAATAACCAAAGACGGACGGAGCAAAGAGGTCAACAAAAGCAGGCTAGCACTGGAAAAAAGGACATACCTGGCCATTGGAAGTCTACTTGTATCAAACATAGGCCTTAATTTTGAGGAAGAAATTTCTAATAATGTACGTTTGGACCATAGCATTGTATGGCAGTGAAACATGGATTGTGGGAATACCAGAACGGAAGAGAATAGAGACATTTGTGATGTGATGCTACAAACGTATGTTGAAAATTAGGTGGACTTATAAGGTAAGGAATGACGATGTTCTGCACAGAATCGGAGAAGAAAGGAATATATGGAAAACACTGACAAGGAGAAAGGGGAGGATGATAGGACTATTAAGACATCAGGGACTGACTTCCATGGTACTAGAGGAAGCTATAGAAGGAAAAAACTGTAGAGGAAGACAGAAAATGGAATACAGCCAGCAAATAATTGAGGACGTAGGTTGCAGGTGCACGGGCCGCAGCATCAAACCAGTCAGAGGACTGATATCTTAAAAAAAAAAAATTGAATTGGGACTGCCTTCCAATTCCTATCTGAAATTCCTTCCTCATGTCAACAATCTCTGAAAATGTCATTTTTTTATGTCTATACCCAGTCCCCGTAGTAAATTGCCCTTTACAAATTTAGTATAAGTGAATCTACTACCGCAGATTACATTTCACATTAGTGTGCTACCCGATTTAAATTAGCAACTAAGGATAGTAAACCGTTTGTTAGTAATCCAGGTTTGAAATTTCGTGATATCAATTGTGCAATCATGTTGCACCACATATTATTGAAAATTTATTACTCTCCTATTTCTGAAAGGCTACGATGTTTATTCATTATGATTATTTAAAATGAAAGCTGTACTTCAGAGCTATCCAAAATACCGTTAACAATATTTTATTCCAGGTGATTTATTTATAATTAACTAAAACGAAATTGAAACTGTAACTCATTGAAAACTCGTTGAAATTACGCATGAAGTTAAGTAATTTTTTCCTAATTGAATATCAGAAGACGTAGGGCAATATGTGGCCCATTTTTTTGATGTAATTAAGGAAAGTCTAATAAATTTTAATTGTTATTTTGTAAATCTTACATTTAACGATGTATTCGATTGTTTATTTTTATATAGAAGGAAGTGGCACATGAGCCACAGGAGGCAGTTCGTCGAAGAAAGAGAGACGGTCAGAGGAAGAGAGAGAGAATCTGTGGTGTCACCGCCAGACACCACACTTGCTAGGTAGTAGCCTTTAAATCGGCCGCGGTCCCTTAGTATACGTCGGTCCCGCGTGTCGCCACTATCAGTGATTGCAGACCGAGCGCCGCCACACGGCAGGTCTAGAGCGACTTCCTAGCACTCGCCCGAGTTGTACAGCCGACTTTGCTAGCGATGGTTCACTGACAAATTACGCTCTCATTTGCCGAGACGATAGTTAGCATAACCTTCAGCTACGTCATTTGCTACGACCTAGCAAAGCGCCATTACCAGTTACTATTGATGCTGTAAAACATGTATCGTCAAGAGCGATGTTCACCATTTACGGATTAAAGTTAAGTATTCCAACAGCTACGTCCTTTTTCGCTAAAGTCTAACTTCCTTGTCCTGTTCCAGACCTCACGCCAGCCTGCGTGAGCTAAAACGCGTGCCTTTCGGCTTCCTCTCATGCTGGGTTGGCTCTCTTGCCAATCCACAACAGAATCAGTTTAAAAAAAATGGTTCAAATGGCTCTGAGCACTATGGGACTTAACGTCTGAGGTCATCAGTCCCCTAGAACTTAGAACTACTTAAACCTAACTAACCCAAGGACATCACACACATCCATGCCCGAGGCATGGTTCGAACCTGCGACCGTAACAGCAGCGGGGTTCTGGACTGACGCGCCTAGAACCGCTCGGCCACAACAACTTGCAGAGTCAGTCAGTGAGTCTGCATTACTGTTTTTCGGAAGCTGTTTGTGTGAGATTCATTCGGAGGCTGTCAGACAAGAAATGTATATATCATCAATGTACATCCAAATCGATCACAATACAAGAAATGTGATATATTCTGTTTTATTTAAAAATTAGTGCTTCGGAAACGTCGAACACTAGGACATTCTGAAGCAACAACCCCCGAGGTTATCAAAGTTGAATATCTCATCATATGGAACAGCTAACTTATTATCTGAACATTTATTAACTGTGATTAAAATTTTCTAGTTTTCACTTGTCATCGTACTTGTGAGCAGTGGAGGCCCAAACTATTAACTAACTCCGATAGTATGGTTGACAATTCACTATTACCGCTGTCCAATTGTAGATAGAACTACAGAAACTATATATTTTATTCCCACTCAGCGTCACTAGTAATTGCTTCCCTCCTATCACATGGCGCAGTGGTTAGACACTGGACTCGCATTCGGGAGGACGACGGTTCAATCCCGCTTCCGGCCATCCTGATTTAGGTTTTCCGTGATTTCTCTAAATCACTCCCGGCAAATGCCGGGATGATTCCTCTGAAAGGGCACGGCCGACTTCCTTCCTCATCCTTCCCTAATCCGATGGGACCGATGACCATGCTGTCTGGTCTCCTTCCCCAAAACCAACCAACCAACCCTCCTATCACACATTTAAGGATGGCATTTTCATTTCTAGTTTATTTCTGGTATCCAAGGAATTGATGTGAGCACTATATACTCAGTCGATGTGTCATGCATCGTATTTGTATGCTGGATTTTTTCAAACATCAGTCTTCAATAGTATACATGCTACGCCACAGAGGTTGTGAGTTCAAGCCCTGTGAGCTTTGCTTGCCAGAAGCACTGTCGTTGGTGTAGCATTGTGTGCATGAGAGGTAAGTGAGTGAGTTGGGTGTTGCTCACACTACTGAGCGCTCTGGAAATAGCTTACAGAGCGCAGAGATAAGGATACACAGGATATGAATTCTGAGAATATGATTTGATTTTCACACTAATGAGCAGTCTGGCAGTAGCTTACAGAGAACGCAGATAAGGATATACAGCGGACTGATGACCTCAGAAGTTAAGTCCCATAGTGCTCAGAGCCATTTTGATGTACAGGATGCTGAATATTGAGAATATGATTTGCTGGTGACAGCAATGAAAGGTCTGGAAATAGCTTACAGAGCACAGAGATGTTGAATTTTGAGAATGTGATTCACTAAAGCTTAATTTGAGAAGTGAAATATTTTATGGTAATGTTATTGATGCATTGCTTGCCTGGGTGTACATTATGATGTATTTGAAAAAACGGAAGGTTTTAGTAGGATTTTTCGATTATTCAGATGTGATTAAGTGAAATTATCTGTCTACAAGGGTTGCAATCAGAAACAACACACTTACAATTTGTGTACCATTTCAATAATTAATTTCATGACAGTGTCGTATTAGTAACAAGAAGTGAGTTGTTTTAGAGATGGTTGCAATTGTTACCGATGGTACCAGTACTTAAGTTTGGTTTTTGAATGCTAGTGTCTTTAAATTATTCATAAAATGCAATATCCTCCAATGCCTTCTCACTAATTTTATTTTTCGATTGTATGTGTCTCCTCATTTCACTGAGCGGAACACGGTTATCTAAAAGTAAAGCTGAAGCTTTATGTGCTTAGTTAGCATAGTTGCATGTACTCGCACTGCAATGCACAAAATTTTCCTTTATTTAGCTAATTTTCTGCTGCGCTGTATTTTTTATGTTCACCACTTTCGAGGAGTACCGAGTTTCTATTGCCACAGGCAAGCCATGAAATTTTCTGAGGGCCAGGTTAACATTACATCAAGTTACTAAGATTATTCATAGTTAGGTGTTGCATTTCAGATTCATTATCAGGTTCACTATAGGTAAACCGAGCGAGGTGGCGCAGTGGTTAGCACACTGGACTCGCATTCGGGAGGACGACGGTTCAATCCCGTCTCCGGCCATCCTGATTTAGGTTTTCCGTGATTTCCCTAAATCGCTTCAGGCAAATGCCGGGATGGTTCCTTTGAAAGGGCACGGCCGATTTCCTTCCTCATCCTTCCCTCACCCGAGCTTGCGCTCCGTCTCTAATGACCTCGTTGTCGACGGGACGTTAAACACTAATCTCCTCCTCCTCACTTTAGGTATAGTAAGCTCAGATTACATTTCCTTATGTAGACAATCTAATCCACGCAGTTTTTATTTAGTCAATTTGCATCTGTAAATTTATACGGCATCTTTGTAGAAACATTGTGATCGTTCATTCCTTCAAAATTCGATTTTTAATTTTATGGAAAATTTTTATTCTGTTAGTTTTGCGTGTTGAAACTGCAAGTCACATGATGGACGTCACACATTGTAGCACTGTCCACTGCAGTGCACAATACAGAATTTCAAAGAACAGTTTCTTCAGTTTAGAGATTTATGTTTTATAATTATTTTGACAAAAGATAATACAGTTACGCAGTTTGGCGACACCTTTTATCAGAGAGCGATTGTGCAATTACACTACCTCCATCGTTTAGCATTATAATACAGGCATACACATGAAGTTACAGAGCAGGAAACAAATTCAGTCCAGCACAGTTATAGTGCACAATATTAGACTTATTATTTATGGCTGGGTTCAAATAGTTCTGAGCACTATGGGACTTAATATCTGAGGTCATCAGTCCCCTAGAACTTAGAACTACTTAAACCTAAATAACCTAAGGACATCACACACATCCATGCCCGAGGCAGGATTCGAAAATGCGACCGTAGCAGTCGCGCGGTTCCGGACTGAAGCGCCTAGAGCCGCTCGGCCATCGCGGCCGGCTACTTATTACTTATTTTTATTCGTTTGTGTCTAGGATTTTGTTTCCTGGCAGTGTAAGTTGTGCATTAACACTGGTACAGAGCAGTACCAACGACAGGGATAGTGATGAAGAACTGGTCGATACGCAGCTCGTGTATCTGTTCACTGCATACAATGCAAGAGCGTCACGACGATGCATGTCGGATTGTTCCCGCACAGACGGCAGCCACATCACGATACCTTTGCAACTACACTCAGCCGCCTTCGAGAAACTGGGTCGTTTCTTGTTAGAATGTAGCATACTGGCGGTGTGAGGTACGAAGGGGTACCCAAAAAAAACCTTAACTACTTATTGAAAGCTATTAATTTTTAAATTACGTACAAAACAGTCTTATCCCCTTCAAAATACTCTCAATCACAACTAATATATTTGTCCCACCGGTGCTTGCACTGATGGAAATTTTTTTTGTGGACATGTTTAGAAATGGCTGACAGCTCCTCCCTCGTTTCTTTGCTTTTTCTTTCTTTACTTCTTCAGTGTAGTCAAATCGTTGTCCTCCCAGTCCCCTTTCCATGCGTGGAAATAACAAAAAGTGGCACGGTGCCAGGAGGTTGCATGGGGCAGCGGAATCGTGCCATTTTTATCCAAAAACTGTCTAAAGCTACGTTTTCCTAGTAGCGAGAATTTGTCGCAGCGTGCCGCGGAACTCGCTTGCGTCTTCCGCTCTGCGGAAGAATTTGGCAACTGCCCCTGATATAGTGATAAGAGAACTACCTCCTGATACCTTTTTTTAACCTCAATGAGAATTTTGTGCTATTGAAATACATAAATTTTTAAGATTTTAAGAAAAGTTGATTTTTCGCGCTACTCGATATTTATCAAGCCATATCACCTAAACCAAGTGTCGTACAACAACATATACTACTTCAACATATACTACTTCAGTAGCATATTTCGATACCGTCTGCAAAAGTTGTGCCCAGTAGAGTCGGTAATAGTGAAGTAATAAATTATTTGTACCGTCTAACGCGGAACTGTTACCAAACCAACGTAAAATATCTAGTAAGCGGCAATCTTTATCCCGTTACGTTTTTTATGGAAGGTGGAAGAGAGAAAAAGTTTCGGAAAGGTTTCACATAATTTTTATGGTTTGTTGGAAGTCGGTGGGTGCTTTAGTTTCTCCCAGACGAGAGCAGTTTCGTGCGGTACATTGGCTCGACGCTATTTCCTACGCACTGCTACGCCCGGGGCATTTCAGGGCGACAGTAGCAGCGGAGACAGAGAAGGCCAAGCATGCAGCGCAGTGCTCGAGCTAAAAAAAAAAAAAAAAAAAACTGTTAGTGTGGTGTCACCGCTAGACACCACACTTGCTAGGTGGTAACTTAAATCGGCCGCGGTCCTGTAGTACATGTCGGACCCGCGTGTCGCCACTATGTAATCGCAAACCTAGCGCCACCACAGGGCAGGTCACAAGACACGGACTTGACCTCGCCCCAGTTGTACGGACGACATAGCTTGCGACCACACGTATCACGTCTTCCTCTCATTTGCCGAGAGACAGATTAAATAGCCTTCAGCTAGTCCATCGCTACTACCTAGCAAGGCGCCATGTGTATCATTGCTAATTGCTTACTACTATGCAAGAGATGTATTTCAACAAGAACAAGACTACATTAAAGTTAAGTATATTAAAATCCCTCTTCTTTTCTTTATAGTTTTCATCCAGTCTCCTGTTTCAGAATTTACGCCCGTCTGCGTTAGTTTCGCGTGCACCTAGCCACTCATTGTGTCGAGACCTTAGGGAATCGACACAACAATATTTTGGCGACGAGGTGTGGTGCCACGCCCACGTTGCAGTCTTTGTGTTATACTTGCTCTAATTTGCTTGTGTCATGGCTTCGCCGCATTCTCCAGATGTACTGTCCGAATTTTTTCGCTTGCAGAATCAGCAGACGCAGGCGTTATTGGAAGCCCTTGGACAGCTCGTCCAGGGTCAACGTGCGCTGCAAACCGATGCGGCGGCAGCCGCTTCTTCGCTACCGCAGCCACACAACGCTGTCGCACCGCCATTTAGGCCCTTTGAGGCCACAACCGAAAGCTGGACGGAGTGGGCCGATCAGTTCAACTTCCACCTCACTGCTTATGGAATTCAAGGTAAAGAGCGGCAGCCGTTTTTGCTTTCTTGTGTCGGTGTGTCTACCTACCGTGTGATAGTGAAATTGTTTCCCCGACGCGACGTAGCAACTCTGTCCTACGAAGAAATTTTGTCTGCTTTGGATGCCTATTTCAAAGAAACAGTTAATGTAGTTGCCAAACGGTATACGTTTTTTCGTACAAAACGTACGGCCGGTCAGACTAACAGGGAGTGGGTAGCAACTTTGCAAGGACTTACTAGAGACTGCGCGTTTGCCTGTGAATGTGGCCTCCCATATTCAGATACTATGGTGCGTGATGCAATTGCACAGAACGTTTCTGATGTTCGCATAAGGGAACAGATTTTGAAACTAGTTAATCCCTCCCTGCAACAAGTGATAGACATATTGGATAGGCAAGACACACTTGACTTTGCTCAGGACTCATTTGAAACTTCGCCAGCAGTGTGTCACATTAATCGGCCCGCCGGGCCCGCTGCACGGGACGCTAAGCGGCCCTCGCGCCCGACTTCGCTGCGGCCGCCTCGCTTGCAACCACGTGCGCCGCGTAAGCAAGCAAATGCAGTGGAATCATGCCCGCGGTGTGCAACTAGACATTCGCGTGAAAATTGCCCGTCACGCCAAGCTATTTGCTTTTACTGTCACAAGAAAGGACATGTACAAAGTGTTTGCCAGAAAAAGTTACGATCAGACAATCACACAAATTCCAGGCCCTTTGCTTCGCGCCGGAATCGAACCCAGGACAATCAGGCTCGTGGACCTTCGCCCATGGACATTCATGTGGTTCATTCCCACCCGTCCAGTGACACTTTAGCTAACAGTGACTGTGTTCGTCCCACCCAAAGTGTGCGTCGACGTCGCCGGAAAGCCCGTAAAGTTGCAAGTGCTTCTGGACCTGTATCAGTTCAAATTGCACGAGACAGTCGCTCTTGTCGTCAACACGACAATAAACTTTTTGTGGACTTAGACTTTGCAGGAAAAGTGATACCATTCCAGCTCGATACCGGAGCTGCAGTTTCCTTGCTCAATCACGACACGTACAAACAACTGGGCGCCCCGCCATTGCGTGCCGCAAATGTTACGTTAACTAGTTACTCAGGACAGCATATACCTGTGTTAGGACAGTGCAGCCTTCTTGCAACATACAAGGGACAAACAAAACTTGTATCATTTTACGTTCTTCGTTCTTCTAGTGCAGTGAACTTGTTTGGTTTAGATTTGTTTCAATTGTTTAATTTGTCTATAGTGAATCAGGTCCTATCAGTGAATCAGACTGTGCCTTCCGCCAGCGTTTCTAGTCTTTGTGAAGAATTTGCAGACATTTTTGCACCGGGCCTTGGTTGCGCTAAGAACTATGAAGCGCATTTGGAACTGAAAGACAACGCGCAACCAAAATTTTTCAGAGCGCGCAATGTTCCCCACGCATTGCGTGATGAGGTCGCACGAACATTGCACGATTTAGAATCTCAAGGTGTAATTGAACGTGTGCAGGCTTCTCTCTGGGCCTCACCCTTAGTAATTTTGCCAAAACCTTCCGGAAAATTGAGACTTTGCGTGGACTTCAAGGCAACTGTGAATCCACAACTTGTGACTGCTACTTTTCCTTTGCCCCGCCCGGAAGATCTTTTTGACAAACTGTGCCCGGGAAAATATTTTTCAAAATTGGACCTAGCAGATGCGTACTTGCAAGTACCTGTGGACGAAGAATCCCAGCGCGTCTTAGTGGTAAACACGCATCTTGGCTTGTATCGCTTCAAAAGACTGCCATTCGGGTGTGCATCCGCCCCTGCTTTGTTTCAGCAATATTTACAAACTATTTGTGCGTCGGTCCCTACTGCTGCGAACTATCTGGACGATATTGTGATCTCCGGAAAGACAGAAGCTGAACATTTGCAGAATCTCCGAACATTATTTCAGGTCTTGCGTCAGAATGGTCTTCGCTTGAGGAAGGACAAATGTGTGTTTTTTGCTCGTGACTTACCGTACCTGGGCCATGTCCTTAACGCCCAAGGTATACATCCGAGTCCAGAGCACCTTCGTGCCATTCAGGACTTGCCGTCACCGCAGAACTTAAAACAGCTACAGAGTGTGCTGGGTAAGGTAAATTATTATCATCGATTTGTGTGCAATGCTTCTTCCATTTCAGCTCCGCTTCATCGCTTACGCCGTAAAGGTGTTCCGTTCGTCTGGACGACGGAATGCGAACGCGCCTTTCGCCAGTTGAAATCGGCGTTACTTTCCAATACTTGCCTTACGCCATTCGATCCCCGAAAACCCCTTTTGTTGATGGTAGATGCATCGGATTTCGGGATCGGTGCTGTGCTTGCGCACAAGGATGGCTCGCATGATCGCCCTATTGCCTTTGCGTCAAAATTGCTCTCATCTGCGCAAAGAAATTATTCACAAATAGAGAAAGAAGCTTTAGCTCTCGTGTTTGGTGTTACCAAGTTCCATGACTTCTTGTATGGTCGTCACTTTACAATCATCACGGACCACAAACCGTTGACATCACTTTTTCATCCGAACAAGCCTGTACCTCCACGTACAGCGCAGAAATTCATTCGATGGTCACTTTTTCTCTCGCAGTACCGCTACGATATCTTGTATCGGTCCACTGCTAAGCACGGAAACGCTGATGCGTTGTCCCGTTTGCCTGTTGCTGAGGATAAAGCATTCGATTCTTCCGAACTTGCTTGCATGTTCATTGATTCGGAAGCCGATGACGTGGTCGCATCGTTTCCGATTGATTTTCGTCGTGTAGCTACAGCCACAGCTGCTGACCCTGTCCTTGCTCCCGTTTTGCGTTTTGTTGCTACGCACTGGCCCTTGTCAAAGTCACGGATCGAGGATCCTTTGGTTCGCCGTTTTTTTGCTCACAAGGAGAGACTTTTTGTACGACGTGGTGTTTTGTTGTTGCGTTCCGATAATGATCAATCCCGAGTCGTAGTCCCACGTTCGTTACAGTCCTCTGTCTTACGGCTTCTTCACCAAGGACATTGGGGTATAGTGCGTACGAAACAACTTGCTCGTCAGCACTGTACTTGGTTCGGAATCGATGCGGCGATTACGAATATGTGCTCCTCTTGCGTGGCGTGTGCCGAACAACAATCCGCACCGCCGCGGAAATTCTTTGCATGGCCGAAGGCCACTTCCCCTTGGCAACGCTTGCACATCGATTTTGCTGGTCCATTCTGGAATGCTCGATGGTTGGTTGTGGTCGATGCTTTCAGTAATTTTCCTTTTGTTGTCCGGATGTCTTCCACGACGTCTTCTGCCACCATCCAAGCCTTGTCTGCTATCTTTTGCATTGAAGGTCTTCCGCAGACTATTGTTTCCGACAATGGCCCACAATTCATGTCCGCAGAATTTCAGTCGTTCTGCAAGGCCAATGGTATTCAACATCTGACGTCCGCGCCGTTTTCGCCTCAGTCAAACGGTGCCGCTGGACGCTTGGTCCGGACTTTCAAGTCACAGATGTTGAAGTTGAAAGAGTCGCATTCTCGGGAGGACGCTTTGTTGCTCTTTTTGTCTTCCTATCGCTCTCAGCCCCGCGATGGTCGCTCGCCGGCTGAGTTGCTCCATGGTCGTCCTCATCGAACTCTGATGTCTTTGCTGCATCCGCCACATCAGGTTCCTGTGCAGCGGCAGTCTCCTGCTTTTGCTCCTGGCGACGTTGTCTATTATCGCAACTATCGCGGTTCACAGCGTTGGCTCGCAGGGCGCATTCTTCGCTGCCTCGGCCGCGCGATGTATTTGGTTTTGGGGGCCTCTGGTGAGGTGCGTCGGCATCTCACTCAGCTGCGCCTCTGTCGTCGCCTGGGTTCTGCCGCTCCCCGTCTGCTTTCAGCGACGGAGCCGTCCGGTCAGCGCCTTGGGGACCCATCTACTGGCTCGCCTCATCCCCAGGTGTTACCGACGATGCCTTCCATTTTGCCTCATGGCGTCGCGCCGCCGCAGCCGCCGCCGGCGCCGCCAGCAGCGGACGCTTCGCTGCAGCCGCCTCGCGCCTCCCTGGGTCACGCGCCGCCGCTTGCTTCCCGTGACCAGCCGTCCTCCGCCATGGACCTCTTGCCCGCTCCGGACCAGATGTCGTCTTCGCCCGTCGGGTGCTCCGACCACATGGAGGTCGACCCTTCTGTCTCATTACGTGCGCATACACCTCATGTTGACGTGCACCCTGGACTAGGTTTGCAGGCGTTTCCTAGCTCCCCTCGGACCGAATGGCCGGGTGCGGGTGGCACAGCCTCGCCTGTTGTTAGGCTCCCCACCTCATCGCATACGTCAACATGGGGTCCTCCCCACGGCGGGCGGAAGCCTTATCTCACGACCGTTCGCCGATTTGCGGGGGAGGAATGTGGTGTCACCGCTAGACACCACACTTGCTAGGTGGTAACTTAAATCGGCCGCGGTCCTGTAGTACATGTCGGACCCGCGTGTCGCCACTATGTAATCGCAAACCTAGCGCCACCACAGGGCAGGTCACAAGACACGGACTTGACCTCGCCCCAGTTGTACGGACGACATAGCTTGCGACCACACGTATCACGTCTTCCTCTCATTTGCCGAGAGACAGATTAAATAGCCTTCAGCTAGTCCATCGCTACTACCTAGCAAGGCGCCATGTGTATCATTGCTAATTGCTTACTACTATGCAAGAGATGTATTTCAACAAGAACAAGACTACATTAAAGTTAAGTATATTAAAATCCCTCTTCTTTTCTTTATAGTTTTCATCCAGTCTCCTGTTTCAGAATTTACGCCCGTCTGCGTTAGTTTCGCGTGCACCTAGCCACTCATTGTGTCGAGACCTTAGGGAATCGACACAACAGTTAGTTTTGGCATTCCGGAAGTACATGGAAGTTAGGCAAGAGGAGGAGGACTGTATGTTATTGGAAAGAGCGCTCAAGAAGTGCAAAGGAGTGAGACAAATGTTCTTGCATCGTGAATAGGAAGGAGTATATAAAATTTTAGTTACAAAACATTTGCTCGACGATACGGAAAAGTTTAAGGCATTTTTCAGATTCACACCCAACCAACTTCATTATCTTCTTTCGTTAGTTGGAGACAAACTGAGAAGTAATTTCTGCAACCGAGTGGCAAACCGATTACACGAGCAGAAAAACTCGCAGTTACGTGATGTAGTAATGACTGCGCCATTGCTTCAGTAATATCGATTGTTATTATACTCTTTGGACTACTTTGCCATTGTTCCAGTAGAATAAATGCTGATTTTGCGGAAGTTCTGTTACGTACGTACGTGTGGTTTATTCTGTTTCCGACGGCCGCAAATGGACGTGACAATGGGGCAAAAATATTGACTGTAGTTTGAAGAAAATTTATTGCAGCAGAAAGATAAAAAATATAAACTACAAAGCGTAATATAGAAAGCGTGTTCCACTTATTATAGGTATCAAAGTTTGTAGCAGTGATATTATTATCGTAGTTTGTAGGGCCTTGCTCACTGTCAACACTTCGGATGGAAGCAGGAAGGCTGCTGTTTGCGTACTGAAACGTGGAGTTGCCGTATTATTGATCTCTCTGGCGTATGGTTTCTATGTCCATCACAATATTGCAAGTCTGTTTTTTGGCTTCGCATGTAAGGTCAGCTCTAGATTGTTTTACTGTTGCTGCCATCGATTTGAAGAACAAATCAGCTTCGTCCTGAGTTTCAGTCTCCATTATCCTGTCGACAAATTTAGAAAAAAGTCTGCCGATCTTCACGTCTTTCTTTAACGAGTTCCTGTAGCACACTGTTACTCACGAGTTTTTTTTCTTTGCTTCGGGTCTATGAACAAGTGGAGCTGTTGGGTTCTTGAATGGTTCTTTCAGCATTGCCAAATGAAGCTCGGGTGTCTGGCTGGTGGCTGTGATCATCGACTGTTGCCTACCTCTCTTCATCGGACTCCATATATTCCGTGTTGACGTTGGACAACGTTTTCCTTTCATTCTCCACGCTATTAAGGAATCGAAGTCTGTCCCAGTACACGGCTCTGAAGTACGTGGCTACTGATCCAGTTGTCGTAGACATTTCTAGTTTCCTGTCTCCTAAAATGATGTCGGAGGTTTCTCCATTGCCCTTTGCACTGCACACCTGAAATCACAACCGCTAAAAATCTTGTAACAATAGTTAAACTACGTCTAAAAACGTTCTATTTATAAAGTTAGCATTGTTATTCAATTTTAGAAATGTTGTTATGCATTGAATTTTGTGTTAGTTTCAAATTCAAGTGCTTACTTTTCATCCAAAGTAATTTACTCCCATATTTTTTCAGGTATCTTGCAACTGGTGAATCTTTCCTCACTATATAATTCTCACATCGCATTTCAGCGTTTGCGATAAGTACATTTGTGCCCCATATTCTCGAGGCACTTGAACAAGCAGTTACCTCCTCATGACCAGATAGACTGGGGAAGGAAGGCAGGAGAATTCTGGGGCCGTTGGAAGTATCCTAATGCTGTTGCTGGACTTGAAGATAAGCACATTAGGACTGTAGCACCTGACAAAATGGGAAGTCTATATTACAACTACAAAGGCTACTTTTCATTAGTTCTCCTTGCCATGGTGGACGGAGACGCCGGAATATTCAGTAAATCGGAAATTGGGAGACTAGTAAAAAATGAATCAATTTTCCCGCCGCCACAGGTATTGCCACAATCAAACCTGCTGTTGCCTTATGTCATACTGAAACGTCCCCTTAGAAAAATTCTGAATTACTGTGCTGGTAAACTTCTACGTTTGTTTAATTTCATCTCAACAGTGAAACTAATTGACCCGAATAAGCGAGCCGTAGTGGCCGAGCGGTTCTCGGCGCTACAGTCGGGAACCACGCAACCGTTACGGTCGCAGGTTCTAATCCTGCCTCGGGTTTGGATGTGTGTGATATCCTTAGGTTAGTTAGATTTAAGTAGTCCTGTTCTATGGGACTGATGACCTCATAAGTTAAGTCCCATAGTGCTCAGAGGCATTTGAACCATTTGACCCGAATAAACAAAGAAAAGTCACACCGAAAGTCTGCCTTTCTCAAACTCATTACAAATTACGTGTGAGCAAACAGTTCAGTGGCGACATTACCTGAATACATTCACACTTCTAAAATCGATTTTTACAAAACCATATTTCGAACCTTCGTGGCGTAACATATCGACTATTAAAGACGTCTCTCTGGGAAACATCAAATGTGTAAACATGAAGTATGATTCAACGAATAAAAAAAGAGCTCGCCGTCACTCTTACCGACTACCAATAGTAAGCTAGAGACCTTAATCACCTTGCAGCTATCACCTTTAACTTGTACTTTAAGCCATTTCTAATGACCTCGCTGTGGACAGGAAGTTAAACTATGAACTACTCCTGCTCTTGTCCTCTAAGGCAAGTTGTGTGGATAGTATTGATGCACGTGTTCCTGCATTTCTCGAGGATCCAAACTGATCAGCCCCGATGTCAGGTTCCACCAATTTTTTCATCCTCTTACAAATATTTTATGTCATTATTTTGCAACTACACTTCCCAGAAGTTCTGCAACGGTGTGGGACTAGAACTCTGCAAACTAAGGGTATTTCCAAAGCATTGGTTTATGCACAGCCCAGGACACTATTTTGAAAATGAATTTGCGCTCTAGAATGGAGAGTGTGCCGATTTCAAACTTTCTGGAAGATTAGAACTATCTGCCGGACCGGGACACGAATTGGCACCTTTGACTTTGAAGGTCAGGTGCTCTATTGACTGAGAATTTTAGAAGGTAGGAGATGAGGTTCTGTCGGATTTGAAGCTGTTAGGGTGGGTCGTAATTAGTGCTTGAATAGTGAAGAGACAACATTTTTGTTTGTGAATTATTTTACATGGACAGTTGTAATGGATTGCTCAAAATCATATCTTCTTTTATGATACGGCGGAGACTCACATTAATACACTTGTATGGTTCACATAATACATGAACTTGAAGTACTGATGACGCTGAGTTGAAACCTGTGCAAGGAAATATCTCCCTCAGACATTATTGTTTTCTATCTTTCTTCCTTGGCTTGTTATTTCCTTACCTGTTCTCCTTCTAGCCTAGCGATTACGACTATCTCATTGAAATAATTACCAATGACGGTAATTATATAGAGTTTGCATGGTATATTACGTACGAGCTCCGATTCACTAGATTCATGCACTTGAAGTATTTAATACGTACACACACAAGATAATTAACCAAGCGAACGTCTTCCAAACCGCATAAAGAAAATTGCACAAATACGTATTGTCATCTGCAAGTCGGGTATGACATGCTGGCAAAGCATGTCACACTAACGTTGGCCAGTCTCACTGCACGTCTTTGGTACTTGAGCGACAACCTGTTCAAAGAAGATGTGCCAATGATGAACGTAGCTGTGACAGTGACACATTCACCATACAGAGGAACTTAACGACAAGTGACTGGAGGTGAAGATCCCCACAATCGGCAATTCTGTGTGTCCACGTCAGAGAAAAATGAGCTTCGTCTGTCCAGAGGATGGTCCAGGGGCAGCCCTCGTCAACTTCAATCCTCGTCAGCAAGTGGAGAGCGAAGTCAGCACGTCGTTGTGTGTCCTGTGGTGCAAGCTGCTGTACGACATGAATCTTGTATGGACACCATTTGAGAATGGTTCGAAACACCTACGAACAGTAGACCACTGCATGTTCAAATGTCGTGCCACAGCAGACGGATTGCCTGACGATCGGGAATGCCATAGTTACAGCGATTTTATCAATCACCTGTGGTGCAACTGGTCGTCGGCCTCTCCCCAGAGCAACGCCCAATTTTCCAGTTGATTCGAACTTCTTCATCATGCTCAGCAGGTGAAGAAAGAGGACCTTTCCGTAATCCTTTACAGCCAGCGAATCTCTCGAAGTGCAGCTGCAGCATTACTGTTGTTTCGATAACAGAGCTTTACCAATAATGCCCTCCTCTTTTTGTCTAAGCTCATGTTGACACTTCGACAAGTGCACTGCGACTGGTCAGATGTATGAGACAATGAATAACGATGACTGACCATGGCACTTGGTGGCCATAGTTGGAACTGGACGGTGGCGCTGTGACGCAAGAAAATTATGCACTCCGTACTCTGGACGTTAATGCTACCAAGTTTGGTACTCATATGGTAATTAGTTTCCACGTCATCAAGTGTTAAATAGGGAAAGTTGAACTATAACCACCCTGTATATCGTAACAGTTCAGTTTATACATACGTGAAATCAATATATTCAGTTTGGTTGCGATTACTAACCTTGTAAGCCACAAGGATACAGCCCGCAACATTGTAGCACATTGGTACAATTTTTCGCAAGCAGCAAATATGCACTGTACTGCCGTGGCCTCGCGTCCTCTAGGAAGGGTGGTCGAGTGGTTCAGCCATGCACAGAACGGAGCAACAGGTCTTCGTGACTAGTCTATACAGACTGTGCATGCCAGATAGCTGGCTGTACTCCCCACGGATGGAACAGCCTGATTTGCAGTAGTATTTTGCTGTCGTAAATAATTTATTTATTTAATGTCCGGTATCGTAACATCCAATCTTCTAGGCTAGGAAACCGGTCGTTAAATAAATAAATTATTTACAAGAGCAGCCAAGAAGGTATAATTCAAGATGTCTACATACGGCTGCAGTTGTTCCTCATACAAGGCAGTGTGCAATATTTTGTTGTTTTCTTTGTGAACATGCCCATAAACGAATAACATTTTGTAGACGTCTTCAGATATCTTTCTTGGTCATAAGAAAATAGTCAAAGTTAAATCACAGACGCAGAAAGTCACAATCTCTTGCAGGAATGCTTTCACCAACTGCATCTACCTTGTATTTCCGGGTTCACAACTATAGAACAGGGACGATACACGAGTAAACTTTGTATGATAGGTTGCGAAAAAAGCATGAGAAACGATTCCATGTCTCCTTCAGATGCTGCCATTTTGACTCAGTACATGTGATGATGTCCACAACACAACTGTGAAAGTAGCGTTGAAAGAATTGCCAGGTTCCAAAAGAGACAACTGAAAGATTTCGTCGCTCCTTCAGGAAGGCGGTATTTACTTATCTTTCTGGAAATATTCTGACTGTTACTTTCTATACGTTTATTTAATGTTATCTGCTGAAACATTTTTAGCAAACAGAGGGCTCATACCAAAGTCGTTAACATCCATGTGTTAATTCGGGAAAAAGAAAGACCTCAGAACATCAGTTGCTTGGAATATCTGATAAATGAAGGTGATATATAAATTAACTCGCGTGATAGTATCAGATATCAGCGTTTCCAATTGCTTGTAGGTAACAAGCGCCAAATGCAGAGAGCCATAATTACATTGTTAGGACGAGGTTGACGATCTCATCATCACTACGACAAAGAACTGAGTTTGACAGTTTGATAAAACTGTAATTTTAAGCGATATCTCCAGTTCAGTAAATCCCCATTCACTGATAGATTATTGAGTGAGAAATAAATGTCCCGTTTATCAAATATTTCAAAATCTGATTTTATCTTTACACAGTTACTGTTTATCTTTAATAGGCGTCGTCAAGTATAAAGTTAACATATGGCCTTGTTTTACGAGAGGCACTTAACCCAAAACGACTGCCTACGACTGTGCAAAAATGGTGACGCAAACTGCTATGTACTATGAACTTCTCATATTTGCTCTGGGATAAGGAAACGAGGAAGCAAGCAATTCATGTAATTCCGCTTTCGCTCGTAGCCACGATGCATGCGAGTGCGACTGTTTGGGTGTTTTTCAAATTTTAGCGAGACGATGATATTAAACTCTGCAACGGCTAGATCCTGAAAGTATCGTTTGATACATAGTGACGAAATGCAGTTCCCATTCACTATGCATATAATCTGATTATGAATTGACCTGAAATCTATAGCTTTCAGCAGAACATTTAAAGAATACGAGAGTGCTTGGCAAGGGGAAGCCTTTAACAGGAAACTTTGATTAAGACTGTAAATTTCTTGCAGTGATTAATAACCTACTTGGAATACCTGACCTGACATTAGATTAACAATATAATTTAATAGTCCATCATCTTTGGAAGTCAGCTTAAATGAAGTTTAACGGAGCACCAACCCAAATGATCTAAAAGGCAATGAAATAAAAATTCAGTAGGCATGAAGACAGGGAAAACAACCATGCAGATATTAAAACAGACACACGCAACATTGTAATAGGCAGGAATAAAGCTCCCTCCACGACTACTGAATTACACTGGGACAAGAGGACGTGCTACAGAGGGGATAGTGGAATTCAAAGCTCTCTCACCAAATTTCATAAATTCCATAATTTCGGTGATATTTAAAACTTGTTGTATTAATTGGGGTTCATTCTTCTTGGAGTATGTATCCCACTGATTAGTAATTCAAATTTCGAAACATGCGTCTAAGTTCAAGATTGCGAGATAATCGCTGGAGGATATGATTTTCTCCGAATGGATGCAAACTTTAGCTTGGTTTTATAGGAGTCTAGTTACTCGAAACCATAATCCTAGTTATACCAAGGAATCACACATCAGCACCGTTACGCCTGCGAATTTACAACAGCACTACAATGAAACAGATTCTAAAGTGAGTGAACACCAGAGCTGCTTGCATGTGGCCCACATTAACATGAAGAAAATGAGAAATTTAAGCACCACTACTGGAAATTAATGAAAATCAGCTCCATGATTTGAAATGGAAAACATGCCCAACGCTTAATGAAATGAATGGAGCATTTCTCTAACCAAAACGAATATATAACCTCACTAACACAAACACAAACGTGTACCAAAACATGACCCGAAGAACACCCTGCTTACACCACTGTGTCTGGACCAGGACTGAAGATTCTGAGGTGTCAGCCCGCTGTTTCTTTAAGAGGGGGATGGGATGAATAGCTACTGGTTCCTGGAGACAGAAGAGCAGGAAACGCTCTGATTTACAGGCAATCAAACCTTGTCAGCCACTCAGAAAGACCAAAATAATGGCGTTTGCTGCAAAGGCCAGTAATTGTATTAGAAGCAATGATTGTGGTTCATATTGCCAATGTTTCAGAGAGAAACCAGAGGAAATGCTTTTACTAGAAAACATGCATTTTGTTACACCTCTCTGGGGAAGCTTAATAAGGTTGGCACTACGCAACAGACAACACAGAAGAGAAAAGGATGTTGGTTATTACACAAAATAAATATTGTCACACTATACATATTCTCTTCCCAACTGACTACAGCACACTGAACAGCCATATGCTCGAGCCTGCCAGACAAAAATCTACAAAATTGAACGTTGGCTGGTCATCCTCCTTTCATTACCAGGTCATTTCTGAAGACAATTTCGCAGACATATGAAATAAGGAAGATCAGGAATTTTCTCTCTTTTTCGTTACGCAACAGGTGACATTTACTCCCAATGAACACTTCTACAAAAGTGCTTATCTCCACACTGAGACTGATAAAGGAGAAACAAATAAATGCTTAGATATATACCTCCACTGTCAACAATAACACAAATGAAAGTTATGCTGTGAGTGTTGGCCAGCAAAAAAAATTTTATCCACATGGAGACTCACAATAAAATGACTATATACATAAGCATACGTCGAACAGCAACAACACAGCTAAGAATCATTACGGACATCATTGCCAAAAAATAAATCCTCATTTAAGCAAGGATAAAACAATTTACTGACTGTTGACCATGTCTTTTTGCAAATGATTAAGAAGTACACAAAGAAAATGGAATGCAGTTATGTTTTTTTATAGAACACTAATATTACGTAGCTGTAATGGAACGATTTAATAATGACTTACTTTTATATAAAAGGTGTACAACTTTGCTTCCGGCGTTTGCCGATAGGTCGCGACAGCGTTAAGTATCGGTCGAAAGAAACAGGTCGCAGACATTAGGCAGTTAGCTTGGACCTCGCTCAACATAACCTCATGCAAACATTAGTCGATTTGTGTTGTTCTTGATTGAAAATGTCAGTTTACGAGCCTAATTCTCGTCATTTGCGGGAGGTGTTACTGTTTCTTTTGAGTATGATGAAAACAGCGGCTGAGTCTCATCGAATGCTCTCAAGTACGTATGGTAAGGACGCTATTAGTGAAAGAACGTGTCGTGACTGGTTTCAACGCTTCAAGAAAGGTGATTTTAACATCGTAGACCGGCATACTGGTGGAAGAGGGAATGTTTTCGAATATGCAGAATTGGAGCCATTGCCGAGTGAAGACTCGCGTCAAACTCAAGAAGAATTGGCACGATTAGTGGGAGTGACACAGTCAGCCATTTCAAAACGTCTCAGGGCTATGGGCAATGATTCAGAAACAAGGAACTTGGGTCCCGTGTGAGCTGAAACCAAGAGACGTTGAACAGCGTTTGTGTGTTCGTGAGCCGGCCGGTAGGCCTAGTGGTTCTAGGCGCTACAGTCTGAAACCGCGAGACCGCTATGGTCGCATGTTCGAACCCTGCCTCGGGCATGGATGTATGTGATGTCCTTACGTTGGTTTGGTTTAAGTAGTTCTAAGTTCTAGGGGACTGATGACCACAGATGTTAAGTCCCATAGTGCTCAGAGCCATTTGTACCATTTTTTTGTGTTTGTGAACAGTTGATTCAGGGGCAAAAATGGAAGGGATTTCTGTATCGCATTGTGACCGGGGACGAAAAATGGGTTCATTACGATGATCCTAAATGCAAAAAATCATGGGGATATCCCGGCCATGCTTCCACATCGACGAACAAACCGAATATTCATGGCTCCAAGATCATGCTCTGCATTTGTTGGGACCAGCTCGGCGTCGTGTACCATGAGGTGTTAAAACCAAGTGAAACAATCACAGGTGCTCGTTATCGAATGCAATTAATGCGTTTGAGCAGAGCATTAAAAGACAAACGACCGCAATACAGCCAGAGGCATGATAAAGTGATTTTGCAGCACGAAAACGCTCGACCCCACGTTGCAAAAGAGGTCAAAACGTACTTGGAAACGTTTAAGTGGGAAGTCCTACCTCACCCGCCGTATTCTCCAGACATTGCTTCTTCTGACTATCACCTGTTTAGATGAATAGCGCATGGCCTGGATGACCAATACTTCCGACCTCATGAAGAAGTCATAAATTGGATCAATTCGTGGATCGCTTCGAAAGATGAATAACTTTTTCGACGCGGGATTCGTGCACTGCCCGAAAGATGGGAGAAAGTAGTGGCCAGTGATGGAAAATACTTTTAATCATACATGTGTAACCAATTTGTTTCATTAAAACCTCAAATGTTGGAGAAAAACGGCGGAAGCAAAGTTGTACACCTACGGGGTGTTCAAAAAGTCTCTCCGCATTTTCGTATGATAGTTAGCCGCACGTGTCGTATGCCGCAGTGAATATACCGAAATGAAACTCAGTGAAGTACAAGTTATTAATTTATCGAATATTCATTTTTACTTACAAATTTTCACATTAAATTTTTTAAGTGCCCCTCCTGTTGTTGAATACACAATCCAATTCGTCTAATCATAAGGCACGCGCGGCCAACAATCATACGGCACTGCGGAGAGATTTTTTGAACGCCCCGTATAAGGAAGTAATTGTATGTATATATTTACATCTATATATACATATTCTTCTAGGGATATATCAGTCAGGAAATAGATGACAGTGCCACAAGAGATATAAAACCCAGTGGGACTACTGATGTTGGATGATCAATAACATGGAAGAATGATAATAAATTAACACTGGGGTGGCACCAATATTTTTTCTTTCGTAAATGATTTCTCTTTTGTACATGGAGAAGGATGGGCAGTAGAAATGTATGTTCGCTACATACATTTTTGATGTAATTCACACGTGCCATTAAGAGACACTTTCTATTTTTTGATCGTGTCTGTTACAACAGTGACATGAGATGATGGCTGCCTAAGCAGACTTCGCTTCACTCGGTATTATTGGCAACCTGTACAATTGAAATATGGCTTCCCATGATCTTAGATATTTCAAAATTAACTGTCGGTAGGTCCGTCAATGCCGAGAAACATAACAGTACATTTTGCATTCCCCAGTACAATTAAGCTCAGTATGCCTGTAATTGTACAGTACAAGTGGGTGGAATATGTACCGATAAGTTTGAAAGAGATTTGGCAACTTGAATTCCACCCAACTACACTCTGACTTGGTACAATATTCAGTGTTTTAAACTGGTTACTATCTTTTTGCAAAATAAAGTAATTGTGACTAAAATTAGCACCCATGAATTTTGCAAACAAAAGTGGGTTATTATCAGGGTTTAACTGAAAGCCAGAAAAAATAAGGCACTAGAAACGTTACTGAATTCCATGTGCAACCTTATGAACAGTTTATTCCAGAATGAGATTTTCACTCTGCAGCGGAGTGTGCGCAGATATGAAACTTCCTGGCAGATTAAAACTGTGTGCCCGACAGAGACTCGAACTCGGGACCTTTGCCTTTCGCGGGCAAGTGCTCTACCAACTGAGCTACCGAAGCACGACTCACGCACGGTACTCACAGCTTTACTTCTGCCAGTATCTCGTCTCCTACCTTCCAAACTTTACAGAAGCTCTCCTGCGAACCATGCAGAACTAGCACTCCTGAAAGAAAGGATATAGCGGAGACATGGCTTAGCCAGAGCCTGGGGGATGTTTCCAGAACGAGATTTTCACTCTGCAGCGGAGTGTGCGCTGATATGAAACTTCCTGGCAGATTAAAACTGTGTGCCCGAACGAGACTCGAACTCAGGACCTTTGCCTTTCGCGGGCAAGTGTTCTACCATCTGAGATACCGAAGCACGACTCACACCCGGTACTCACAGCTTTACTTCTGCCAGTATCTCGTCTCCTACCTTCCAAACTTTACAGAAGCTCTCATTCTGGAAACATCCCCCAGGCTGTGGCTAAGCCATGTCTCCGCTATATCCTTTCTTTCAGGAGTGCTAGTTCTGCAAGGTTCGCAGGAGAGCTTCTGTAAAGTTTGGAAGGTAGGAGACGAGATACTGGCAGAAGTAAATCTGTGAGTACCGGGCGTCAGTCGTGCTTCGGTAGCTTAGATGGTAGAGCACTTGCCCGCGAAATGCAAAAGGTCCCGAGTTCGAGTCTCGGTCGGGCACACAGTTTTAATCTGCCAGGAAGTTTCATATCAGCGGACACTTCGCTGCAGAGTGAAAATCTCATTCTGGAAACATCCCCCAGGCTGTGGCTAAGCCATGTCTCCGCTATATCCTATCTTTCAGGAGTGCTAGTTCTGCAAGGTTCGCAGGAGAGCTTCTGTAAAGTTTGGAAGGTAGGAGACGAGATACTGGCAGAAGTAAAGCTGTGAGTACCGCGCGTGAGTCGTGCTTCGGTAGCTCAGATGGTAGAGCACTTGCCCGCGAAAGGCAAAGGTCCCGAGTTCGAGTCTCGTTCGGGCACACAGTTTTAATCTGCCAGGAAGTTTCAGAACAGTTTATTGTTTGGAGTATGGCTTGGTAAACAAGGCATCAGTATGTTATTCAGTTAATATATACTAAGTAACTGGCGACGGAAATATTTATTGATTTATTGCGCTAGGTAACCATAATAAACGTTACACTGTCTACGGATCTAAGAACATAGTTTATTGTGTTATTATCCAAATAGTTACAGCAAAAAGATACAATTTCTTAAATGGAACAATAGTTGTTTCTATCATGTAATGGAATCAGTAAAACCAGCTGTGTTTACATCAGTTTCAATTACATTCATATCGCTTTTAGTTTGGGAGCTACAACCCTTCAAAATTTAAGTTGCAGATACCACACACGCTGCGCATACCGCAATGCGCCTTCTAAATGTGGTGCGGCCGATTTGTAACGTCGCCGGCGTCACAGAGGGAGAAGCTTCCTCGATGCGCTGTTAGACTGCCGACTGTCGCTGCACAAGGCCGTATACCCGACAGTTCGAGCCACACAAACAAACGGGGCTCAATATACCACAGTTACTGACATCGGATGAAGATGGCATACACAAACAACAAGTACGTTGACACGTTGCTGATGCTCGGCGAGTGCCGACACGATGCCACTGAAGTAGCCATGACGTACGCCGTGAGAAATCCTAGGCGAAGAGTTCCGGCAGCCATTACGTTCTTACGTGCCGAACGAAGACTTCGGGAAGCAGGCAGCTTGGTAATGCGCCGCTGTAACAGACGAAGAACTGCAAGAAGTGAGGAGACGGAGGTGTTTGTTTTAGCTGCAGTACACCACGATCCTCACGTCACCTTAGAGCCGTTGCTGCAGTCGCTGGTGTCAGTCTCACATCTGTGTGTCGTTTAGTACACGGCCACAGGTTTCACCCGTACTGACCGTCACTGACCCAGGAGCTGCATGGGAACAATTTCGTGCGAGAGTTACATTCTGTGAACGGGCCACGCGTAATTTCACGCTGGAGGCTTTACAAGGTGTTATGTATCCTGATCAGTCCACGTTCACAAATTATGGTGCAATGAATCTCCATAACGTTCAATACTGGGCGGCAGACAATCTTCGGTGGGCACGACCTGTTGACCGTCAACGTAGGTGGTCTATTAATGTATGGTGTGGAATCTTTGGGGATGAAATCATCGGTCCACACTACTTCCCAGGTACACTGACAGGTGAGTTATATCGCGTGTTTATAGTCGATCGACAGTTTGGGTGGTGTCCTTCAACATGTGTGTCTACACACGAGAATCTGTATGTGGATGCAGCACCCAGCCCATTCTGCGTGTGCTGTTGTGGAGGAACTAAACAACAGGTTTGCAGGAAGGTGGTTGCGGCGCCATGGTCCTCATTCATGGCCCGCAAGGTCACCCGATTTAACACCGTTACATATTTTTGTGGGGATATCTAAAATATGGTGTTTATGTCACTGAGCCCACATTCCCAGATGATCTAAAACGGACTATCGAGGACGCATGTTGCTCCGTGACACCGGCGATATTACATCTCGTCCACAGATCCTTTAGAAGGAGCACTGCATTGTGCATTCAGGAACATTGACACACATTTGAACAGCTCATTTAAATCAACTTCCCACCGCCAGATCATCCATCACCCACCACACTGCCTTGTATTATGTACAGCGTGTGGTGTCTGCCCCTGAAACTTTGAAGGGCTGTGGCTCCAAAAGTAAAAGTGATAGGAATGTAATTTAAATTGATGTATGCACAGCTGGTGTTACTGATTCCAGTGCTTGATAGAAACACCTATTGTTCTGTTTAAAAAATTGTATCTTTCTGCTGTAACTCTTTGGATAATAACACAATAAACTATGTTCATAGCTCCGCAGACAAAGTAACGTTTCTTATGGTGACCTACCGCAATAAATATACTGTAAGTATGTGAACAGTTGCATTATTTCAAATAGCCAAAGACAGCGAACAACAAAACATAAACGACGAGATCCTCATGTACCAAATGGCAAGAAACATCAACAGTAACGAAGCAGCGTGGCGGATTTTCGGTTTTCCCATACAGGAACGCAAACCAACGGTCCAGCATCTAGTAGTACAATTGGAGAATGGACAGAGAGTATAGTTCGAAAAGGACACCACCAGAAGAACTGCTAGCGAACCATCTCAGAAAACAAAACTAACAGCTTTTTAGCAACTGTGTCAGATGGATCCATTCGCGTAAATATTACTATATGCCGACGTCCCTACCTATTGTACCTGGAACACAACCAGAAAAATCTTCCAACGACGAAAACAAGGAAATCCATTAGAAGATAATCCAGGAACCATGAAAACTGGTGCACTAGCCTGGGTGTGCTCCGTACCTCTGAACAACGCGGAATGTTTCTATCTCTGGAAGTTTCACAGATCTCAAGACTGTTGATGGTTACTTATGCCAGACTTAAAGAGAAGCATGCCAATGCTTAGGAGTAATGGAAAACAACCACTGGGAATCAACACTATAAGAAGCCTCAGTCACAGCCTCGGCTGAACAAATGAGAGACTTATTCGCCATAATCCTAACAACATGTAACCCATCGAATCCAAAACAGCTATGGGACTCCTGCAAAGAGAGTATGAGTGATGACATACTGCACCAAACCCGACAGGCTCATCGTGAACTGACCATCGAATTCAACGATGACATCTTCAGTGAAACACTCATTCGCCTAGAAGATAAATCTTTTATTAATAAACAACTAGACCTTAATACAACTTGGAATGCAAGCACCACAAAAAGACGGTGTATGTATGCTAAACTTCGAAACTACGAAAAGCTACAACATCAGCGAATTACTTCAGTACATTGCTCAGAACAAACAAATTAATGACAATCAATAGAAAATTTACAAAATCATCTTGGACTGGATCGACAACAACGCTGGCGGAATTATTTACTTGGACGCACCAGGCGGCACCAGGAAAACGTTTCAAATAAATGTATTTCTAGCGGCAATACGTGCTAAACAACCCACCGCACTTGCGTTGCATCATCTGGCATTGCAGCCACACTTATGAAAGGAGGACGAACTGCCATTCCTCCCTACAGCTACCGCTTAATGTAGCCATAGAGTAATTCCCCGTATGTAAAATCTCAATAGCATCTGGAAGGGGTGAGTTTCTGAAGCAAGCTAAAATTATCTTCTGGGAGGAATGCAAAACGGCACATACAAAATCACTCAAGCCCATGGACAGAACATTACAAGACTTGCGAGGGAACTACTCATACTCTCATGAGATTTTCGATAAAGACTTCTAGTTAGCCCCAAGTCAATACCAACAGGCGAAATAAATGCATACTTTAAAAAACTCACACTTCTGGCCACACATACAAATACTGCAACTAACAAAAAGTATGAAGGTTGAGCTACCAAAGACGAAACAACAGCATATTTTGCTGAACAATTTCATAAATAGGCGAAGGCATATAATAATCCTCCTAACGAGACGACTGGCCTCATTAAACTCCACAGCGATTTTTGCAACAGCCACTGCAGAAAACGAACTCATCGACCAAATTTATCCAAACATTGTTTACAACTATACCAATGTGAATTAGCTATTTGAAAAAGCAATTTTGGCAATTGAAAATAATATCGCCGATGAGATCAACTTTAATAATAATAAAAAGTTCCCTGTAAAGAGAGAACGTACAAATCGATGGACAAGATGGTAAATGTTGAAGGAAGTGTGAACTTCCCTACAGAATTTCTAAACTCTTTACAATTACCTGGAATGTGATTATACTGTCTTCGACCTAAAACTGGATCTCCGATCATACTACTCAGATGGTCATCTCACCAAAACTATGTAATGGAATTGGGATGATAGTCAAACAGCTGTCGAATAACATAATCGAATCAAATTTATGACTGGAAAGTACAAAGGACACACACTATTTATCCCCAGAATACCATTAATCTCTACTGAACTGCCATTCAAATTTAAAAGACTGCAATTTCCAATCAAATTAGCCTACAGTTATAGAGTTAACAAAGTGCAGGAACAAACTATAAAATTTTTCGCACTGTCACAGCTTGCTCTCGTCTAGGAAATTCAAAAATTTGTACATACATACCCTGAATAAAGAAATGAAAAATCTTGTTAATAAACAAATACTGTAAATAGAATATGTTTTCAATAATTTTTCTTACCTCTATACTTTAAAGTTTATACTTTTATTCCAACAATCACACAATCTCATCTTAATTGCCCAGCTAGTTCAGCATTAAATCTGACGGCACAGGAAGAGCTACAAACACACCCACTACGATTAAATCGCCTTAAGTGCACTAATATAAACTTACTACATAATCCTTTCCTTCGTTAGTGGTTGAAAGGGTTTTTCTCGGTTCGTCAGCGTCTTGCAAGAAACTCAATAGATCATATGCAAACCATTTTCCTCATTACTTATGTGGTTAACCACTTTCTTTGTTGTTCACAATTTTGTACGTTTGCTATGGAATGATATCTGAAATTCTTGATTTAGTTTTTCGCTTACACAATACCATAATGATATGTTTTGGCGAGCTGGTCCAACTTACCGTTTCTTAATGTATTGTCATTATAATCAATACCTTTAATGTCCCACAACTCATGTGCATTATGTAATCTTCAATAAATGAAGTTGATTTCGCAGTCGTCCACTCCATGTGTCGCGCAACAAGCCGCATGATCCATTGACTGTTGCACAGCTGGCGACAAGGGGCAACACGTCGTTTCTTGTCAGCATGTGGCATACTGTATGTGGCTGGCAACAAGCTGCCTGGTGTGGCATGCTGCAATGCAGCATGCGTCGTGTTGCCATGCGTCGCTTTGGCCGAAATGATCCTCACAGCATGCGCCATAGCCGCATGCCACATGTTGCCTGAATGATGCCTTGGTGGAATTGCGCCTTAAGTATGCGGGGCAAAGAACTTGGCTTTGTCTGGACCCGTATTGCGGAGTGAGGCTTTGAAAGTCGCTAAAGAGCTTGGAAATACGGTGTTCATGGCATCAACAAGATAGCTAGACACTTTCATATACAGATACAACATAGTGTGGAATGAAGTGGTGGGGAAAATGTAGCATCAGAATGGAAGACAATACTATACAACCTAATTGTGCCTTACGACCTGAAAACGGAACTATTTTATTGCACACTGCCTTCAAAATGTCTAGCACTTCGAGGTGAAAAGTGTACCTGACGGAAACAGTCCCAAGGAAACTGCACAGCTGTGTGGAAACATGTGAGGTAAAATGGACAGGCCACTATTGTGGCCAGCACGAAAGTAGAGTCCTGAGGGTCACGGCCGCTGCCAGCCGCCAGCAGGGGCTGTGGGCTGTGATTCACCTTCCTCTCGGCTTTGTTGCCATGTAGGTACAGTTAGCGGTGCGGTAGGTCAGGGCAGCTGGAAGCTCAGTGTTACCGTGCTATATTGAGTGTTCACATCTCAGTGTCTTACTGTCTTCACAAAGGCGCTTTGACGTGTGTTCGGTGGTGAACAACAATGCAGGAGCAACGGCCTACTTGTAGTACTCCTCCAATCGGCGTGCGTAAAGGGCAGAAAGACATTCGTAAACAATCGAAAATTATCATATAGAATGTACCAACTTTTTTACTCATCTGGCAGACAATGAAGAAACGAGGAATAACTTAAATTTTGCGCATATTCATAAACTTACTGCTAAGGCGTGTGGTGTATCCAAGTCAACTGAAGGCTGTATTAGCAAATCTGTGTCATTGGCAGAATCTCCAGACATGAATGAGTGTTTCGATTCTCCAAGAAAGGGATACGAACATGAACGGAAATCTACCGACTTTGAGGATTTTAACAATCGTACATAGAACTCTACTTGGATGTTACAACAGAGGAGAGTATCCAACGGCTAAAAAAAATACAGGCTGACCTCCGTGAAAAAATTAATTACTCGGGCTTAGAGACCTCCGTTCTTCGTCTTCTCTGCTTCCTTGGTTTCCGATTCAAGAAGTGTAATGATGGACTGAAATTCTTAATGAAACGCAGCGATATTGCAACAGCAAGGGGGAAGTTTTTGTATACAATGCACTTCTTGCGTGCTGAAGACACCAGGTCTGTCGTGAACTTGGATGAAACTTTGGTTTCACAGAACCACACCAATAAGTATATATGGCACGGCTCTAAAGGAAACGGACGTTTGAATGTTCCTACTGGTAGAGGGGGCCGATTAATCATCATCCACGCTGGTTCATTAACCACAGGCTTCCTACCAGAGGCCAACCTTGTTTCTCGCCCTGGGAAAAGTTCTTGCCAATCCGATTACCATTCAGAAACGAATGGAGAAGTTTTTAACAACTGTTTTATTCGATTGTTGTCTGCGCTGGAAGAAGGGTCACTTATCTTGATGGATAACGCCAGCTACCACTCGATTGAGATAGAAAACCTGCCGCGCTCAAATTGACGCAAGGCAGATATCATGGAGTGATTAAAGAGAAAGAATGTTTCATTTTCAGTCGATGAAACGAAGGCAGAACCCCTGTCTAAGGAAGAAATCGTAGGTGCCAAAAGACTTACGAATTGGATCAACTGGCAAACGAAATGCGACACCAAGCGGTACGTCTACCACCATATCACTGCCAGTATAATCCCACTGAATTGATATTGACCCAAGTAAAGCGAGAAGTAGCGAAAAGAAATACTACTTTCAAACTTGCTGACGTCGAGAAGCTAACACACGAAGCTCTTGACAATGTTTCTCAGCAGGAGTGGGGGAGGTGCGTAAGACTGCAGAAGCATTGCAAGAAACTGATTTCTTGAACCAGGGTTTGAGAGACGCCATAATGGAATCTGTGATGATACACCTGGCTGAAACAAGCAACAATGAATTTTAAGACACGGAGCCAGAAGATCCTTCAGTTTAGGTAAGTGCCGTTTGTGTAAATAGCTTACTTCATCTAAATCTTTCTCTATTATTTTCAGCTGTAGAGGACATACTGCGAATGTCTTTCCCTTACAGTAGAGGTATGATAAATTTATCACAAGTGATGGCGATTAGTTTACTCGACAGTAACTGTCAATTAAAATAAGATTGCCAATGCTGCATTAATTAACAACACTTTTTCCTAAAACCCTGTACCGAATGTCTTTACTTTCGGATATAATCTTACTGCATTCGGTTTTGCACATTCGAAATTTAACACCTTTTCTTCATAAAAGGATCTACTGGCTGTTCCATAGTAAGGGTAATGCAGTTCATAAAATGACAAAACGTTGTGGTGCTTCTGTATCGACTGTGTATACAAACAGTGCAGCAACATCAGAACAATCCCAACACCTATTCTGATTCTCCGAGAAGAGCATAGAAATCTATTATATTTGAAGACTTTTACAAAAAGCTAGAACGTTTAATTGCATTACTTTACTATGACACAGGATAGTATCCGATGGCTAGAGAAAGACAGGGTAATATCCGTGACAAAATTGATTATTCTGGCCGGTCACTTCATTGTACTGTCTTCTCCGCCCACTTGGCTTTTAATTCAGGAACTGTAATGATGGACGAAATTTGTAACACAAGACAGGGACATTGCAGTAGTAAGAACGAGGTTTTTGTGTATCAATCACGTATTGCGTGCCGACAATAATGGGCTTACAGCAAATTTAGATAAAACTTGGGTTTCACAAAACCTTTCAACAAATATTTTGCTCGACTTCAGTGAAAATATTGGCTTCAAAAAAAGTACAATTACTTTTGCGTGGCACATATTGAGTTTTGAGTGATGGATGCAATGACGAAGGATATATTAGCACCCAGTAAAATATTTTCGGGAAGTAGGGAATATTCTCGGTCACATTAAAGCAAGCCGCCCTAACAAAACTCTTGGCGACGGCCTACAACGACTCCGCTGCTGCGCGCGGAATATCGTGGAAGTAATTTTTCTCTGTACGTGATACCATACAGTAAGGAAGTCTGATATGTTACCAAAAATAATTTGATAGTTTTCTTAACAACTTTCTCGCGGTAGGTTTCTTCGCTGTCCTACAGAACGAAAATTCATCAGCGACTCCATTTTTCGCCACGAAGTCTGCACAGTTTCACACCTCTTATAATATTTTATTTTTTATCTCAGAACACTTTTATGTTTCCGAAATAAAAGACACAGCATATGCATCTGTAAACTTTGAGGATGTTCATATATTTTTTTCCGGCCAATTACATTAGTAATTCTGTTACTACCACAGGTTGGAGTAAAAAATTATTCTCCTTCAAAATTTTTTGAAACGTTAGTTTTAATTTTTTTCCTAGCAGCTAGTGAGAATTTTCTCTTGGAAAGTACTCCATCATATTCTAGACTAAAATAGAGCTACGTAATATTTGATTTTTGAATTTTTACGAACGTTTCAAATTATTTTATTTATTTATTATTACAGCATTAATCAATACAATGATTAATTAATAACAACATCTTGTTGTATTCCTGTTATCCTCCACCAGGCCTCTTTATCCAGCGCATCTTCCTTGTCGATGCTGCGATGTTGCATTACTCCATTCATGTGGACTGTCCAAGAACGTCGCGGTCTTCCACGCATACGTCTGCCGGGTGGTTTCCATTCACAAACCTTCTTTTGCCACCAATGATCTGGCATTCCATCATATATCTGTACCATTTTAATGATTTTCCTTCAGTTCTATCAATCACTGAATCTTTGCCTTCATTCTAGCTCTTACTTCCTCATTAGTTTTTCTTTCTATTAGATACGCATTTAATATCCATAGCATAGCACTGATTCAACCATTATCTTACCTACACTTTTTTTATTGCTGTTGGAGATATTATTCACCCGCCAAAAAGAATCCATATACCAAACACTTTCCTGCTTTGCTGTATATATATTTTACTTCTTCCATTTTTATTAATATGTGCCCCGAGATATTTAAATTTCTCTACCTGTCTCATAACTGTTTTGTCATTGGTGTGTACTTGAAATTTAGCATTACTAATCACCACCATATACTCTGCCTTTGTTAGACTCACTTGTAGTCCTCATCTGTTGTATTCCTGATATAAACGTCGCATCATGAAGTCAAGGTCATAATCATCGTGTGCTTGATCGTCAGCAAAACTTAATGAAAATATCTGTACATCGTTGACAGTGAATCCAGTTCCTCTGCAGCTGTCTTCCAATTCCGAAGAGCCACTTCTACACATAAATTGATCAAGATGGGCGACATATTGCAACCTTGTCGCAAACCTTTAGTGAAATTAATAGGTTCTGACAACTTTGAAACTCGTTTAATCTGTACCACATTATCTCTGTACATTTCAATAATAATTTGTAAAAGGTGATCATCCACGCCTATATCCTTCATAGCTTCCTGCAGCTTAGATCTAGGGTCTGCACTGTAAGCTTTTGCTAAATCCACGAAGGCAATGTGTAGCTCCTTCCCCACTGCTATAAATTTCTCCATTAGCTGTTGTAAAATATATGAGTTATCTGTAAATGATCTGTTCTGCCTAAACTCGCTCTGCTCTTCCCCAATATGGCGGACAACATTTTGTCTAATTTTTATAAACATCATCTTGCCCAATAAGCGGCTCATTGCACAGTTGACGCTAATGCCTCTATAGCAGTTAGTGGCTTTTCTGTTCCCTCTCTTGAAGATAGAAACCATATATGACTTTTTCCATTCTGAGAGAATTTCAATCCTTTCACAACAGTTGTTCATCAGGCAGGTTATTCGCTTCTTAAAAAAAAAATGGTTCAAATGGCTCTGAGCACTATGGGACTCAACTTCTGAGGTCATTAGTCCCCTAGAACTTAGAACTAGTTAAACCTAACTAACCTAATGACACCACAAACATCCATGCCCGAGGCAGGATTCGAACCTGCGACCGTAGCGGTCTCGCGGTTCCAGACTGCAGCGCCTTTAACCGCACGGCCACTTCGGCCGGCATTCGTTTCTTCAGATATCTTCCTCCAGCCTTCAATAATTCAACAGGAATCTTTCCTGGACCAGTGATGGCCATTCTTCATCTAATTTATGCACAATTCACTTCCTCTATTATAATTTTTATATTTAGATCAGTTACTTCCAGCATCTCTTCATTCCTTTGCGTGTAATATGGCCTATCTTCAGTTAAAACGTCTGCATAATGCTTTTTTCCATTCCTTCAAGGGAATTAGGTTGTCTACTGCTTCGTTTACTTGTGTTTTCATCATACTAGTAATTGTTCTACAAACTTCTGTTGCTTCTGATCCACCTATTAGACTATCGATTTCAATACATTTCTGTTCCCATATCTTGTTATTTTCTAATTTAATTCTGTTTCTTAATTCGTAATTTGTTGTAGGGTAGTTTTGCCTGTCCTGTAGTGATTTAGTTGATAACCATTTTTTGTAGAGATTTTTCTTTTCCCTAATCAACATTTTCAGGTCATCAGATATCCATGAAGGATCCCGTTTACCTAGACTCTTACTCTCAATCCCTAGTACCTGTAGAGAAATTTTTGTAGGTGCTTTTTTAATATTTTCATATTCTACTTCAAAATTGTCATCTTCTGGAATCACTTTTAGTTCATTTTCTAGTCTACTTTGAAATAAATCCTCGGTGTTGAACTGCTTCATGAGAAAGAGTGTATACCTTACCTGGTCTAACTGCTCATGATTGCTGTGATCAGATACTTGTCCAGTTGTTGATGGTTTTCTCCTAAATGGGTGTGTCAACTCTGCTAGTGGTCAGGCCCACAGTTGGCTCCCCACATGACTCTACAGCCTTGAACTACCATTTTTGGCCATTGCTTCGTAATGTTGTAATCAATTACTGATGTCAGCTGTATTGATGGTCTCTTCCATATATATCTGTGGATATCTTTATGTGAATAGTGTATGCTCAGAATTTTCAAGTCATATTGGTTACAGAGTTCTACAAGATTTTCTCCAGAACTTTTAATGACATTTTCTCTGTATCTTCCTATTACTGCATCATTTACTTCTGAGTGAACACTCGCATTAAAATCTCCTGGTATTTTTACTTCTTGGTGCTTTTTGACTTGGGTGAGTAGATGGTCTAGTTTCTGGTAGAAATGGTCTTTGGTTTGCTGTGCTGCATCGTCGTTTGGTGCATACACCCCTATAGTAACTGTTTCAATGCCATACAACTTGATGGTAATAGTGACAATTCTTTTGCATGTAAATGCATAGTATTTGATGTAAGCGCTCAGTGCTTTGTTAATTAGAATGGAAACGCCTGCTTTTGCTCGTTTATGTTTGTCAACTCCAGACCAAAAATGGATGAAATTTCCAAATTTCCCATTCTCTCGTCCCTTCTTTTTCGTTTCTGACAGAATAATTATGTCCACCTTCAGTCGAATAATTTCATTCTCCATTTCGGTGTGTTTATTTGTCAGGCTTTGAACGTTCCATGTCCCAAATCTCAATGTCCTTTTCCTTGCCTATAATTGTCGTAAAGAGTTTCTATCCGATTTCCGAGGTTTTGCTTTAGATTCTCGAGCTTGTAGAAGTTTCTTATGGATAATGGTGTGCTGGCCCATTAACCCAATCCCCCATCTTGGAGGTCCAGAATTTTATAACAGGGTTTACTCCCACAGGATGGTGGGCCTCACCACTCCTGTAGAGACCCCCCTTCCCTAGGTGGGACACTTTTCATCTCCACCATTGAGGCCTGTGTGGCTTGGGTGACCCTGCCAGTAGCTATGCTAACGCCGGCATAGCCCTCAACTTCGCTGGAGCACGAAAACCTCCCGCCAGTACTGAAGGTACCGTTGATAAGGCAGTGTGCCCTGATAGGGACATTTGAAATTATCACTATAAATCACTTTTTATAGTTTACATTTGGAATTATCACTATAAAGAAACTGGCAATGCTGGAAGATGGTGAGATGACCTTGAAGCCCTATTTTCATGCCGGCCACTATGGTGTTTGTACAAGCAACAAAACCCAACTTTTTCAAAAACATAGAGGTGAGTAAGCTTCCAGTGACATGGGGAAGCAATAGAAAGGCGTGGATTGTGAGTGGTCTTATGGAAGAATGACAGTGCTCTTTCAGTGCCAAAATAAAAAAAGGAAATCACCAAGTTCCGCTTTTCCTAGACAAGGCAACCTGCCACTCGAAGCCAGGCAATCCAAAATGAAATTGGCTTTGTTCTCACCAGCTACAACCAGCTTCATGCACCCCATGGACCAGGATCTATTTACACATTCAAGTCCCAACAAAGGCGAATACTGATACAATTGAAAGAAAACAGCCCTCGGTTACTATTTTTAACAAATTAACCTGGTTTCAACACTGCTAGGAGTGTCTTCTTCCGAATTTTAATCAAAGAATGGTCTATATTCTATAACATGGTCACAGAATTAGACTATTAGATATAAAGAAAACTGTGATGGCGAGCCACTAAGGGCTGCTCGTTACTTGCGTGGTGCAGGTTGCAAAACGGACAGTCCGTTTTGCAACCTGCATCACTCAAGTAACGAGCAGTCCTTAGTGGCTCGCCATCACAGTTTTCTTTATCTTAAATATCTTTGTGACTAATGCCCTTTTGGCATATTTATTATTTTATAATATGACATATAAGTACTGCCAGTCTTTTACAGTGATTCCGTACTTATACCCTATCATACGTTTTTAGTCTAATTCTGTGACCATGTTATAGAATATAGACCTTTCTTTGACTAAAAGTCAGAAGAAGACACTCCTAGCAGTGTTGAAACCAGGTTAATTTCTTAAAAATAGTAACCGAGGGCTGTTTATCTTTCAATTGTAACTATTCACAGTCTCTGAACGTGCAGCCATGTACAAAATTTTGCAATACTGATACAGTCTCTTATTCTTAATGTGGAAGAAGTGGAAAGTACGTTTGCTTTTGCATGGTCAGTTCATGTTCTGGATGCTGTAAATTGCTTCAACAAAGGCCTTAAAAATTACGTTCTTTCATCGAAAAAGTCAGTAGTTGGTAGAGTAGCACGGTAGTTAATTATGTATTGCATAACAACTATACGGAAAAATACTCCTTGCATGCTATCATTTTATAAAATCTCATTTCGACTGGCTTAATTAAAATCTCATTTCGACTGGCTTAATCACTGGTACGGCGCGATGCCAAACGGTGTGCTACATCAGTTCAATTCCCTTGCGATAGGTGACAGATAGAGACCTCCATCCAAATCTAAAGAAAAATTCAGTATGTTAACTAAATTTCATATGCACCATGATATTAAGTAATATGCACCAAAAGCGAAATCATAGACACCTCTATTTTTCAGATGTTTTCGAATTTTGCGCAGTGCTTACTTCCATGTAAATACCACAAAACTAAGACCATTAACGAAATGATGGGCACGTCATCATGAACCTAACATATAAAGCTATAAGTAAATCAAAAATTCAACTTTTTACCGAATAGTTTCTGTAAAAACATTTGAGAAAAATTGCTAGGCGTGCATCTCGATTCTGACATCACCTATCGGTCGAAAGTTGGGAAACGAATGAACTCGCCTAGCGCTTTGGACGCAATCTGCTCGCTGTTCACCAGCCACCGTATCCTGTGTGGACTCTGACCATTAACATCCTTATATACTGCCTTGTGTGGAACATATTATTTTTCAGTTTCAAATCTAATCCAGCACGGGAGTCTCTTTTTGCAGTTTAGCCACTGTGTTGGTGCATTTCGAGGTAGTCGGTTCGTGATGGTGACGCCATTGATGCACCCCCAACTGATGATAGCCTCACTCATCGATTCAACCACCAGAACCTCTGTGTCTTTGCAGATTGTTGCCAGTAAATTGAAATGAGGTGTTATATTCAGTGTACTTTGCTTATCACTTGTTGACACTCCATCATTCCAAAACCACCTGTCAATTTCTGGTATAGTGTTTGAATTGACCTAACAATCCGCTGTATACCTCTTATCGAGTTGAGGTTAATCTTTCGTTACTGAAGGAAGAAGAAGTAGCATTACGACAAATTACAAAACAAAAGCATTGCCAGTTCTGTTGTGTAAGACTCATGGGACCCAGGTACATGTCATCACTCTCCACTCCACCATTCAACTAGGACTACGACAAAAGCTCAGACGTCATCTATTGTCTGTTGGGTGTTTCTTACGTATCGAAATTAACATTTCGTTCCACCTGTCGGCACCCACGACAATGATTCATCTCATCCGGGAATCTATTGTACTCAACTATTATTATGCCACTAAGATACACTTGTCTCAATTTTTGGCCACTTTAAATCTACAAATCTTTTTACCAGTCCTTGTACTAGTTATGAGTTTGATTGTTACCATCTCCACACATTTCCTGTAGACTGTAATTCTTGTCCAATGTTCTGAAAGTCTTCCTCTCTCACTAAGGTATCCACAACCTAACTGGGCAGATTTGAGGTACTCAGGCCCACTTTAGCTTTGCAGCCAAACATGCTACCATGTGGTGACTGCTGAAGGCGATGGATTCTCATGAATTGAATACAGCGGTAACTGTCTGCCCAATCTGTTGGGTCCTTCGTCTGCATCAATGCCATTATCATATTCTAAACATCTTGACTGGTGCTTTCCATGGGTCCTTGGTTTTGGCTATGTCTAGGTTCTCCACTTTTCCAGTTCAGTGCAGGCCACATGTTCTTTAGTTCATGTATAGCTTGGTTCAAAAGTTCTCTTCCTTATATGATTGAAGCACAGTTGGAGCAGCTATAGTGGTGGACATATCAAGTAGCTGGTACGCAACTTTTCAGGGGTCGCAATAACATAAACTTCGTTAAATGATCCTGGTAATTAAGTAAAAATTTGTACTCAGCGTCAGGGTTACTTTGCAGGTCTATCAGATCTACCTGGCATCTTTAGTTAAAATCTTTAAACGTCAGACGCTTGGAAATAAACCTTTCTTAGAATTAGACAAAAGTCCAACAAGGTTTTCATAAGTGGAGATACAGTGTAGTTACTTCTTTGGTTAATATAATGACTTCTGTGGTGACATTTTTGTATTTACTTTGTAGTTTTTTTCCGTGTGTGACTTCTGTGTCCAATTTTCGAATGAGTGTCGAATAATTCCTCCGTATGCACATAGTAGAAAATAGAACTATTGTCTTCGCATACTGGTACAATAAGTTTCTCTATCACGTCAACTTCAATAATGTCGTATTTTCATAGCTGTCAATAGTTAACACTTTTCTGTGCTTTGCCTTAGCTTCTTTAAAGTCTTCTGTAACACAGCAGTATCTGGATTTGGCTATTATTTGCTTTTTCTTGTGGCAGAGTATTCACAGTGTCCGACAACGTTCTTTTCACATCAGATGGTCGTTCCATATTTGCATGTACGCCAACTTCGTCCTTGTGATTACCCATGTAAAGCAGCCACGGGACGGCCTAAGGAAGAATAATACCAATAGCTGCAACCAATGTACCGTTATACGGGTTTGACTTACAGACCAAACCATGATATTCGATTGCTGGTATACCCCATTTAAAGGAAAACGTCAGGAAGCATATACACTGATCACCCAGAAAATTGTAACCACCGATCTACTATCGATATAAAGCTGACCAGCCGACAGCAGCGTCACTAGGCGAGGAGTGGTTGTTAGACGCACGCACGGTGCTTGTGGTATCTGCGAGTGAACTGTCCGTGTGTAGAATGGGGAATGCGCACGATCTGTCTGAGTTTGACCGAGTTCAGATCGTGATGAACCGGAGGCTCGGCGCGAGCATTTTGGAAACTGCACGACTTTTCGAGTGTTCGAAGAGTGCAGCTGTGGTGATTGTCATCAACACGTGGCGAAACAAAAGTGAAATCGCGTCCAGACGTCATGAGGCTAGGCAGTCACACCTTATTACCGATGTCGGACGTCGTAGGCTCGGCAGATTGGTTAAACAGGACGGACGATGAACTGTGGCGGAACTAACATCAGACCTTAATGTGTCCGAACATACAGTGCAACAAACACTCCTAAAGATGGGGCTTTGCAGCCGGCGACCCATACATGTGACAGGGTTAACACCACGACATCGACAACTACGAATGAAACGGGCATTGTCGCTGGACGTTGGTGTAGTGGCAGAACTTTGCATAGTTTGATGAATCCCGATACCTCCTTCATCATGCCGATGGAAGAGTACGAATCCATCGTCTTCTTTGTCATCAGTACCGCTGGACGGGGAGAAACTAGCGACGGCTCCATGATGCGATGGGGAACATCCATGTCGACATCCATGGGTCCAGTGGAGCTCATGCAAGGCACCATGACGGTCAAGGACTATTGTACACTGGTTGCAGACCACGTACACCCCTTCATGATGATCGTGTTTCCCGACAGCTGTGGTATTTTTCAACAAGATAATGCGGCATGTCTCTAGGCCAGGCGTGTGATGGAGTTGTTTGAGGAACACAGTGACGAGTTCCAATTGATGCGCTGATCCCCCAAGTAGCCAGATCTCAACCAGATCAGACACATCTGGGTTGTGATTGAACATGGCGTCAGAGCTCATGGCCTCCCTCCCCGTAATTTACGGGAAACAGGGGACTTGCTTGTAGATGTGGTGCCAGCTTTCTCCAGTGACCCACCAAGGCCTCATTGCTTCATACCATAATGCATCAACACTGTTATCCTTGCCAAAGGTGGACATACAGGCTATTGGGTAGGTGGTCACAATGTTCTGACTGTCCAGTGTAAATATCACAAATAAAAACACAGTCATCCTGGTCATCCGACTTTCGCTAATCCAACCGACCATTTAATCCAAACAGGGTGGTAGGAATCAAGGAAACTAGGAAATCATACAATTAATGTATTTTGTCAGTTTTAACGGTAGCATTTCACACTATCCGCGTCATCCAACATTCCAGTTCATTCGACCAAGCCACAACGACTTCATGTGCGACGAAAGGGGTTCTACTTCATGGTCTGGTATACCAGGAATCACCACAGTACTCACAATGACACCGATTTGCTAAATAAGTACAAGCCGCAGAGGAAGTACAAATATCAGGAATTACTACAGTAACCACAATGAAACCGATTTGTGAAAAAATAACAAGTCGCAGCCACAGAGGTGAGACCTTCTCCGAAAAGAAACAGAGGCCATGTACATGGCACGCTTACCACTGAAACCCATAGAAGTGTTGCCTACAGCACATTGTTACATCATCACGTCGAGCATTGCCCATTCCAATCAATGCGCAAAATGGGCAACCAAAGCAGCGTATACGCCGTTACTTTTGAGTAATTGGATCTTGGCCGAAATTCTCAGCGAGGGTCGGAATGGCCGGTCAATCCGCGAACTGGTTGCACTTCGGGCTTTGGCCGTAACGCACTCCTCACAAACTGGGCGCTGCTTGTGCTGAAATCCTTGCTGCTCCAAGAACGCAACATGGCAGTCGAACTTTGCTAATGTTTCTATATTTATGATACGTGAAGTCCAGAATTCAAACATATGTCTCCCAAAGCAGTTTGATGCTACTCTCAAAATTCTCGAAAAAGTCGACCTTCAAGGTCTAGAACTACCCTTAAGATGCCAAAATAAGATGTATATTTTCCGATTAACAGTTTATCTCTCTCGTAGAACGTTCGCACGCTTTGTGGGGGCCTGTGTTGGATTCCAGGTGAAATTAAGTTTTTAAACAAAGCTGCACGTACTATGAGCATTGCCGTGAAGTGCAGAATACATAAACCGCACCAGACGCGTAATCGTCAGATCGAGTCTCGTTTCGGTCATTAGCTTTTTTCTTTTTGTCGAGTTCGGATACCTACAGCATTTAAACCTAAAATTCATGAAATAGACACTCAACAGCCAGAACATTATGACCTTCTTAACAGCTTGTTAGTCCGTCTTTGGAATGAAATACATCACTGATTCTAGGTACCAGAAATCGGACACGTTGTTGGTAGGTGGATATACATCAGGCGAAATTGGTCACCGGGACATCAACGTAAGTTCACTATAATGCTCCTCAAACGACTGGTGCACGTTTCTGGTTCCGAGACACGGACAGTTATGCTGCTGAGAGACGACATCGCTGGCCATGAAGACATCAGACATGAAAGGATGCAGGTGGTTCACAGCTGACAGGTGTCTTCGATGATTGCTACCACAGGTGCCAACCAAGTGCAGGAGAATGTCTCCTACTGATCCAAACAGCCCGCGTCCGTGGCGCGCTGCACGTTTCGTGTTGCCGTTCACCTCGATGAAGTCGCCTGGGAACTACCGTCGACCTAGTGAAGCAAACATGTGGTTCACCCGAAGAGCCGACACATTTCCATTAATCGACAGTCGAATTCCGATGGTCCCGTGCCCAGTGCAATCGTAAGTGGCAATGTCGTTGGGTAAATGTGTAAACACGTAGAAGAGGTCTGCTGCAGAGCTTCATGTTCAACAATGTGCAGTGAACGGTGTGCTCCGAAACACTTGTGCTTGCACCAGCATTGTGTTCTTTCGGCAGAGAGCTACAGATCACCATCTGTTCTAGGTAGAGAGCAGACAGGCTTCTGAACCCCAGGAGTCGTAAAGGTGATCCCCCGTCCCTGTGTGCTCCGCTTACATACCTTGATTACCTGTTAGGTGCCTGCAAAGCCACCAGGCGGCATCCAGCTTCGCGGTTGGTAGTGCTTATAATGTTTTGGCTGATCAATGGATGATAATTAACACGTGTCATTTTCATGAAAAATGCAGGTCTCTTATTTCTAATTACATATCGCACTCCAAAATTCAGCTTTCATTTCAAACAAAAATTCTTAATTACCCACATTTTTAATAAATATTGTGTAACTAAAAATGGTAAATTAAACTTTTTCTATCTCTTCGTGTTTTACGCTTCCCATATATGCTTACTGAACATGCACCTATGTTCAAAAATTTCACTCTGCCAAGTTACGAACGGAGCCCCTCCCCACTTGTCAGACGAACACAGCACGACATAGCCACAGAGCTTGGTGAAAGACCACGACCTTCGTTTAGCACATTAAAAATGATTGGAAGATTTCAAACTTCATTTCCTCGATTATTTTTGAGAGTTGCATCGTACTTCTTCGGGAGAGGTGCATTTGAGTTCGCAGCTTAACGTACCATAAATATAAAAATTTACAAATGTCCTATTCCCGCGTGGTCCTCGTTAGAGTGGCGTTTTGCTTTGAAAACTCAACAGTAACTATCGGCGGGAGCGCATTCACGTCGGACAAACCGGCAAAAACAATTTTCGTAACAAATTTTCCTCTGTAATGCTTCGACTGTTGAATTTGGAAAATTGTTTCTAAAATATGACAATATTAAGACGTATGGTAGGAAACGATGTCTTGCAGTTCATCATCTTCGTATGTCCTATTTTTGAGTGCATTAAGCAACGAAAACTTACCTGATTCGTAATGCATTCGCTATCGACTGTGGCACAGAGACCACAAAATAGGCCCAACTCGAAAGCTATTCTTCAGCTGTCTTCTATACCCTACGCTTTACGTTTTCTTCCGAGACTATCTTTTCCGCTTGACGACTTATGTATGCACTATTTCTACATGTATTAAGAGCTTATGCCGACTGTTTGTGAAGTTATTGTTAAAAAATGTTCCCTAACATGTTTAGACCCATCTAAATAACTTTACAGAACAAAATTCAGTCACCGACAATGATGGACACTTCAAAACATCAAAAACTCAGACATCTGAGTATTGTATCGATATGAATACTGTTGAAAACTTCACAGTATAGGTAGTGAACAGTTTTAAGCAGCAAATACTGTTTCAACGGCACTGTAAAAATAGAAATGATTCTTATGTACTGTTAAATTGAATTTTGTTCTGCTGGAATAAAACTCATTTCTCTAGCGACAGATAAAGCAGTTCGTGCTATATATCGCCTGATCCAGATGATATCTCGAGTGTAACAATTATGATCAGCTTCGATTACTTTGACGTGAATAATGAGCTTATCATACTATTAACAGATAATAACTGCATCGTTGACGTCCTACTCGTATATGTCAGTAATTATTAAAAGAAGTTAATAGATTAGTTTTACCTATATATACGCCGCTAAGGCACCACAAAAGTCACGTCAGCTGCTCTGCATTGCACGGCGACCGAGAGAGTGCTTAGAGGTGAGCCATTACCTGTTATGTGTGACACGTACGTTAATTAGTGTAATTCGCAACTGCTTAAGCTTTTCTGTTATGGCATAGTGAGCATCTACTGTGGCCAGTAACTGTGAAAATGACGACTGTTCTTTAGTTTTTTATCTATAACGATGTAGGAAACGAAAAAAATCATAATATTAAACGCGATGGATACTAATAAAGCAGTGGATCACAAGGAAAACTTATTGGAGAAATGGAAGACGGTGGCTACTGCTAGATGTAACTTCTTTCCTCTCTCGTATTTCAAATTATTATAGTGGGTTGTATCGAGTATCGACAATGGTAGTATAGAAGCAGTGAATGCAAATCCCAAAACTAGGCTTATAAGTGTTGACTACGCGCAGAGAGTAGTACACACACAGCATGCCATTTAATTTGGGTGGAAGTTAAGTGTTAAAGGTGAAACAAACATGGTCATCGAATGCTTTTTATAAATCCCCTACCTCACCACCAGTAGAAGCGAAACACATGAGGGATCACTCGGAGAATATTTCGGGGAAATTTTATGTTGTGTTTTACTATTGGGTTGTGATTTCAGCTTACCACGTATAGAATGACTGACTCGAGTGGGTAATAGGGACAGGGAATCATGTGAAACTTTTCTATATGCTTTGACCGGTTAATGAGAGGACCGACTCATGAAGGCAATGTATAAGGTCTCCTAGCCACCAGCAGGACCCAACTTTTCGACTGAGTAAGCACACAGCAGGCAATCAGTGATCAAAAGGTCCTTACAGTATCATTAAATATGGCTACAAATAGGAAGATAGTGAATGGTATGACGATATTTATCCTTAGCATGAGCGACAAGTAGCAGATATGAGATAATCTGAGCGGTCAACACGAAAATGTCACCTTCAGCATTGACAATGTTGCGTATCAATAGAGAAAGTTGAAGAGTATTGCACAATATGCTTTAGACAGATATGTGCTGAGCAAAATTATGACGGATTGAAAAGACCCGCGGTGGTTTGACTTCTGCTACGAAAGCAAAGAGAGCTTCACTGCAAATTTAAACAGTGACAGAAAAAGGCGTAGGGAGAGCCGTACGTAAAGCGTTCAATGTACTCTAAAGTGAAGCGGTATCAATCGAGTTGGCAGAAAACCCTAAGTTTTGGTCTTTTGTTAAATCAGCAAATGGATCGAAGACACCTGTACAGACACTCTGAGGCGTCTAAACGGAGGATGAGACACAGTTCGATTGTACACAGATTGTTCCTCGTTTAGCATCAGTGTACCGTAGGCCAATGGAGGATTGAACCGTCCCTAATGATTACGGTCTGTTACATAGTTTTGGAACACGTTTTAGGCTCGATTATTATATGACATTTTTAGTGAAAGTAAGTGAAGACCTTTGCCTGTGGTTAGCAGGGAAACGTCATTTCAGACAGAGATCAAAATAGAAAACGTGTCTTCCCAATCTATTGAATTAGCTCCGTTCAGTAACTGTGTAGAAACCTGCACAAAATACGATCCCAGCTGTTCTAGGGTCGATGCTCATTCTCAAGCAACGCTGACCTGCTCACTGGAAGCGTCTTCCCAAAAGTAAAAAAGAGCGTACGCGCCGACATCGTGCTCTTTGCGAGTAACAGCAATAAGTTGCCGTTACCTAAACAATTCGAATACGATTGTGTCATCACCGGAAAAGTAAACCTTGTGAGACGTTGGATGTCGGTCATTGAGAAGCAGTGAGAAACAGTGAATATCTGAAATAACTTCGTAATATATATATATATATATATATATATATATATATATATATATATATATATATATATATATATGTGTGTGTGTGTGTGTGTGTGTGTGTGTGTGTGTGCATACAAAAAGTGTCGATTATTCATGAAATGATCGTTTCATTGACAAGATGCCACATTAAAAAAATTGTTTGGGACCGTTAGAATCAGAAGAAATTGCTGGCATGTTGTAGGTAAAAGCTATCTTCCTGGAAAAGAGATGTCCTCGATGCTGTTTCTTACTGGTAGTTATGAAGGCCAAAATAAATCAAGACAATATAAGTAAGTAAGTTTACTTATCTCTATTATTGCATAATCGTTCGTTATAAAATTTTTAGGAGAAGCAATCAGTCCAGTTTATATGCTGAATGTTAGATTACTTCATTCGTGCATCAAGTCTTAAATGCAGAATCCCAAGAGATTATGTACAGTTAGTTACTTTGAAGTAGGCAATTATGAAACAATATAGGTCATGAACGTCTAATATCACAGCTCCTAAAACCTGTAAACATTAGACAGGCCACTGAAATCATTGTTCGTCATCAGTTAACAGCATCTGAACTTTTTTTCTGAAATTGGAGGGTTAACATCTTATTTATGAAACTATGAAATATAAAAAAAATCCTGTAGTAATTAGCAAATGCTATTAGCCATATTCGCGTAACAAATCCCATACAGTAGTCAACCGATTACTGAAGAATTTGATGAGAAATACCTTTCTCGATTACTGGTTATTTCGAGGAATCCTGATAGTTTTGCAGGTTTTAGCACATAATGTGTTCTCATTAAAGTTTATTTTCTTCTTGATGCGTGTCTTGGTGAAGTGTTCCAAAGTATTGCAAAAATTAAAGACAGTATACTGTTTCTACTACTATTATTAAATAGTACTGCTAATTTGTAAGGTATTTAATAGGTCTATATAAATGAATTACCCTAAAATTACACAAGAATTTATTTTGGAAAAGAACTAAAGAGGTTAATCCACGCTCCTGACGATACGAATTGCCGCCATTTATGTATGATAAAAGTAATCCTGTGTTATGGTGTGTGCTTCATCGCCGGATGCCATGTGCTGAAGGCCTGCAGCACCAGCTAAGTTATTTTGTGCGCGTCACTTAAAGTGTCGAGCGTCTACAAGTCGACTGATTTTCTCTCTCGCCTGTCTGTCGCAGCCATGTGGACGCCCACGACGCTGCTGCTGCTGGGTGCCCTGGTGGCGTCTGCCTCAGCCGGGCTCAGCACCCGCTACGACCAGACCAGCGGCCGCATCCTGCTGCTGTCCGACAGGGGTGAGTGTGGGCAGAGGGCACTGCGTGCGGGGGCTGTCCAGAGCGGGCAGCCTGCTGGCTCTGCGCTGCTGCAAGCTGCCACAGTTTCTACACAACACCTTCATTTCACCCTGTCCGTGTCTGGAACCCACCACTACACTAACTGACCAAAAGCATACTGACACGTGTTAGCCTACATTAATATAGAGTGTATTCACCCTTGACCTTTTTGATGGTTTAAACTCTGATGAGGATACTTTCAGTTAGGTGTCTGAATGTCTGTCGAGGATGATAGCCCATTCTTCCTCTAATCAGAGAAAGTACTAATGTTAGACCCTGCTCTCTGGTGCAGAGTCGACATTCTAAGTCATGTCAAAGGTCAGGTCAGGACTCCCGGCAGGCCAATCCATTTCAGAAATGGTATTATCTACAAAACATTCCTTCACAAATGCTGCTTTACGATAGGGAGCATTCTCATGCTGATAAAAGCAATCACCATCTCCAAAATGATCCTCTACTGTACACTGTACACAATTCTGTAAAAATTGTTCATATCCTTTGCAATAAGCATTCTACACCTTCGCCATGAAAAACACCCCATAGCTTAACAATACCGCCTTCGTACTTTACTACTGACACTACAGGAGATAGCATGTAATGTTCTATTCACATATGTAAAACCCAAATCCTTCCATCAAGTTGCTGCAGGGTACAGCATGGTCGATCACTCCAAATCACTAACAGCTTCCAGGGGCAATAAAAATTTAACTGTAAATATTTTGCATACTTACTGACTGAATTTAGAAATTAGATTGGTATCATAATTAACTCATTAAGACATATACTCTTACGTTAAAAGGTTAATACAATAAGACAGGTACTACATTTAGGAAGCACATGTTTTTCTTGAGGCACTGTGACGGAAGCCATGCAAATATACAAATATCATTCATCCAGTATTTTCAAATGAAAGCACTTATCGACTTGAAACACACTTTGCACATAATTTTAAGCCTTTACCAAAACTTTTTTTCGCTAGACCCTCTTCTCCCCCCGTCCCTATACACACAGACATAAAGTGATGAATAAAAAATAGTTTATCTCTTACTACATTTTCACTGGCCACATAGTAAAACTTCAGTATGAGACATGTCGTTTTAATTTATTACTTCTTTACTACCAATCGTGTTCACAACACAGTTTGTATACAGTACGTATATATACCATTGAATGTACCTGCAAAATTACTTCATTGTAGAGCTTATAGTTCAGGAGATAAAATGTCATAGACCGTTAGCTGTGCGAAAACCTAGCTTCCGATTAAAATGGGACAAAGTAAAACTTCAACAGGCATGTTGTTTTAATTTATTTTATCTTTGTCACCTAATCTATTCCCAGCACGATTTGCAGACTGTATTCGCATACGTCACTGAATATACTGGCAAAAAATACATCATCATATGACATATAGTTCAGGAGACATGACGTCGAAAACATTGAGGTGCATAAATAAATTTGATTTTTGCTTAAAAAGCGGCGCCTATTATCCAGACTATATTCCTCCAGTGTTTCACAAATGACAACTGTTAAGGACTTTCCACATGTTTCAAGCATAATTTCAAAACTTTTCCATGCTTATTCTCACTTACGTGCTTACTCTCAAAAACTTATCACATTAACTCATTTGTGTGGTAATCGGAGGTTTGGATCTGTTTTATACACAGGAGGTCGACTATTCCAGTAATCGCGGTTTACTGGTTCTTTCCGGCTCTCTGTGCGTGGTCGTTGGGCTAGCTGGACTGCTGGCAGCACTTTCGAACTCACCAGTAATTCATCCCTCTGACGCGATTTTCTTACAGTCGCCCACTGTAGCACGGTTCTGATTCCTAGACACGGACAGTTGTACTGCTGAAAGATGACGTCGCCGTTGGGGAAGGCATCAGGCATGAAGGGAAGCTGGTGCTTCGCAACTGTGAGAGTATCTTAGATCACGATTTGTGAGTTCATGTGCAGATTACCACACTTATAGATTCTTAAAATCAGACACCAATCTACGAGAAAGAAAAATGTACGAAATACAATGACTTTATGTTATTATGTTGGACATTCAAACTTCTGCCGTTAGCCAATAGGAATGCAGGAAGTTCAGTTGATGCCAAAGTACTGCTCTTTGAGCAAAAAGTACAAAGGTGCAAACTGAAGTGACTCAAATCTTATGCACTTAACTGTGCATTCAATTTGTATTCGACACTGTCTACATATACACCACTAACATCTGCAGTAATGGATAACGGTTATGTACTAGACACCAAGGAACCATCATTGAAATTCATATCCATGATTTGGAATGGTTGCTTGACCGTGACCGGTACATGGTAAATGAATACACATTGCAGCGCCTGCTGGTGGTTTCACGATGCCGTTCTTCAAAATATATGTATTTAAAAAACCAGATGATAATTCGCTAGACGACCTTCTAAGACATAGTCTTTATTCCTTCCATGCTATGCAAGTAAGAACCAAATGTAGCTCACATTCAAAGAAGTAGTCTTGACGGCAACTGAGAGTTTTACACAATACTTCTCGGGACACGTTCGCAAAAACACGGATAATCTCATGCAAGATTTAAAAGAACGCAAAATACCCAAGCCTAGCGACAGTTTACAGATGACCGAAACTTTACACGGAGTTCAGAGTCAGATCGTTTAACAGTTTCCACAGCAAAACTAGCTCTCGAAACCTGGAAGAAACTCCAAAGAGGTTCTGCTCGTGTGTAAACTGTGCCAGTGACAAAAAACAATCAACACTCTCAGGGCACGATTTCAAAGATAATATTATCGTTGTCAACGCCACCAAACGAGACTTACTAAGAGTTCGGAAATTCATTCACCAAACAAAGTTCAGTAACCAGAATTAAGAAAAGGCGGCAACATAAATATTTCCGAACTAGATCCTCTCGAAGTAGTGAAGCAATGTAACTCAATTAGCGAAGTTTTCTTGTCCAGATTCTAAACCAATTACATTCCTTTTGGAGTATGCTAATGAGACAGCAGGAATATACAGCCAGTCGTTCAGCGAAAGATTCCTACCTAAGGACTGAAAAGTAGCACAGGTCACACCAGTACACAAGAAAGTAAACAGAACTTACTGGAGTTGTTCTCCAACAATAGGGCTACTGCTGCTAAAACTAAGAATATACCTAATTTACGCTAACATTAACTAAGATACGAAGTATAATTTAAATTCAGAATTGATCTGTAGACTATTCAAATTCATATTGTCTTATAAGTTACGATCTTTTATTAATATTAACGTTGAACCTTAGAATCGACTGAATCTTAAATTTCTTTTATATAGAGGATATTTTTTCTTTGCCGAAAGTATCTGTATTTATATTAGGTATTTAATGCCTCCGAAATGTGGCTCGACGACCCTGAGACCTGTTAACTCCGTGGACAAGCATATATTTCCTCTCGCGAAAATACTTCGTTCGTCATCCCATTCTGAATTACCACGTTGTCCATGTGCAGTACTCACGACATGCAAATACAAAGAGACAGTCTCTGTGCTCTTACTTACGTTACGTCATATTATAGTGTTCGTTCATGAGTACCATTGTCGACAAGAAAGCGTAGGGATAAATATCCTGCGTTGTCGAAATAACAGTTACACGCACCTTGTTAGAGAGCGGAAATGGCTGGTCAAACACTAGTGTAAAAATGGTATAAAGGAAGTCCAGCCTAGTTCATTGTAGTCGATTCACGTACCTGTTACAAGTAAGATGATAGTAGATTTATAAGTTTATGTGATGCAGAATGCCAGATGATTTCCATGTCTGGATATTGAAGACTATGTACGGTCTGTGTGCTCTATTAAATTATTATAAAATTGTGTGCCAACGTATTTTACTATTTTACGATTGTTATTTCATGCACTACTGACTGTCATACATTCACTCACAGCAACTATGTGCTTGCACGTTGCAGGTGGAGACGAGGTAGAAGTGGGATACATCGAAGCCTCCGGCAACCAGCGGTCTGCAGTTCCACGCCACGAGACTCGTGGAAACGAGGAGTCCTTCGACTTTGGCGCCTCGAGAGTTCTCGTCCGGCACCAAGACAGGTCGGGCGAATGTCTCTGGATCCGGCACACCAAAGACAATCCGAGTGAGATAATCACAATGTGTCAGCGGCACCTGAGGAGCCACATCTACGGTGGTGTCGAATCGACCTACCGCACCTGGCCCATCGAGAACAACGTGTACAAGCACTACGCATACGTCGCCGAACATAGAGACCACGCCACCATCGCTACGCGCTACTGGGTCTTCTCCGACGGAAGACTCGTCCACGTTCACACGAACGTTCCTCTCTTCGTCGACCAAAACGGCAATCAGACGAGTAATAAACTGTGCTTTAGTGCCGAGAACGCGTCTCCCTACCCAGAGGACCGAAGCGACAACGTGCTGGAATATGAGCTGTGTACATATGGTGATGCGAAGGAGGCGCACTTGGTCGGTATCCAGAAGTACTTGGGCAAGCCTACGGCGATTCCAGACGAACGCTTGGGTGTTCAGCCCTACTGGGAAGTGGGGCCACCCGAACAGAACGTGAGAGAGCGCGCCGCAGGCATAATCGAGCACGGGTTCGGCTACAGCCTTCTCGAAATAGTCAACTTCTGGGAGAGCTGCCGCGGAAGCTTCACCCCGGACACCACCAAGTTCCCCGACATGAAGGCGCTCGTGGACGACCTCCACGCACTGGGATTCCCCGTCGCGTTGTGGATACACCCATTTATAAACAGTGACTGCGAACCCTTCTTCTCTGAGGCAAAGTCCAAAGGCTACATTGTGCGCAATAACAATGGCAGCATCTCTACTCGCTGGTGGGGTGGATGGGCCGGCATTGTCGACTTCACCAATCCTGATGCGGTAGCTTGGTGGACTGATCGAGTTGCGGTGAGTACATTTGCTGCAAATTCATGTATCTATGGCTTAGAAATTAGTTACAGAGTACTACTCTATGTAAATTCTATAATACCAATCGCTTGGAGGTATTCTGATTAAAGAAAAATACTCACTTCAGTTTATTCAAATAGTTTTAGACATACATTCTGCAAAAAATATAGCTTACAAACGGATCTCTACTGAGACTATATCCTTTACATGTGTCTAGGCAGCCCATAGAGAGAGTTCATATGACGAGCAATTGGAATATTTGGCATTTAGCACACAGAGCAGAGATGTAGTAATTTCATCTGTAGCTCACCAGTCCATAACCTTAAGCACACACGAGCGTGATAATATAAAAGAACAAAGGTTAGATCATTTATGAATCGAGAATTGGTTAGTAAGCTTTTTATTTACTTACTTAGAACTATTTGCCGTCGATTCATTAAATTTAAAATGAATCCATATACGTATGACTGTATGCAGCGCCTGGCATAGAAGAAATCAACAGGGAGCATCACATTCAATCTTATTTTGAAACTAACTGCTGCTGTTTGTCTATTAGTGTACTATAGTTTTCGGATTGGCTTATGCTTTTGCTTTTCGACATTCCAAATACAGCTATCGAATGACGTCATTAGGAAGACCTCGGTGAGTCGTTCACAGCACTGAGCGAACGAAGTATGTGGTGTACCAAGAAGAAATACTATAAGTGAGCACTTAAAGATTGCTTGCATGTGCACTGTTAAAAGATACATATGCCTTATGGAAATAGATGATGATTTTTTTGTAATCGTCAGTCTTCCAACATGTTTGAAGCAGGAGTATAGTGTGCAGTTCAGCCAATGTCTACGTTTACAGTACTTCCCTCTAATGCTCCCACTACTGTCATGAAAATCGCTCATTTTATTTCTTTTGTTTACTTAACATGTCTGCTTCCACGGGATTAAATTGTGGAGCAAATCTCTATGGCCTTGGAACGAGTTAATACATCAGAAAAGTAATAACAAATGTAACAAAATGTTCACGAACCTGTTCTACCATCCCGTCCCTTCTCCATCTTCCTGTTATCGTCTTCCACATGTTCCTTTCTTCGCTGATTCTGCAGACAACCTCCTCATTCTCTGTCTCAGCCTAATTTTCGACATTCTTTTAGAACACCACATCACAGACGCTCCGATTCTGTCCTTCTCCAGTTTTTCACATACTCTATGATTCAATACCATACAATGCTGTGCACTGAAGTTACACTCTCACGATACTTTTCCCGAAATTGTGGCTATATTTGATACCAGTATAATCCTTTAGCTGAGGAGTACCCTCTTTTCCTGCAGCAGTCTGCTTTGTGTGATGACTTCCTTACTCAATCCATTTCGAAAGTAGTTGAAATCTTTTACTCCGCCTCCTTTGTGGTCGGAAATTTTGATGTTCGGTTTTTCTCTAATCTCTTCTGTTACTTCTCATTACTTTCATCTTTCTTCGGTTGACTATCAATCCACACTTCGTACTTGTTAAATTGTTTATTCCAGCAAACAGTTCCTACAGTTCCCTTTGACTTTCACTCAGAATAACGCACTCATCTTCAACTCTCATTACTGATGTTCTTCCACTCAGAATTCTAATCGACTAACGAATGAGATGGTCCTACAAGAAACAGGAGCGAAGAAACGACTCCCGAAAGTTCTAGACCAACACAAAGCAAAACTCATCGATACTTAGACATGACACTTTCCTGGAAAACATTTACCAGGAAAATCATTAAGGAAGAAAATGAGGGGACGACCGCCAACATCAGAGTTCGTATTTAAACAATTTGGTCAGTGAGATGGGATGTTCTTCACACATGCAGATGAAGAGGAGTGCTAAAGAGAGGGGGTTGTGGCTGCAGAGACCAGGTTTTCGCGTTTTGAAACAATAAGAATATGAATCACGTTCTTGAAACTTACTTTTATTTCCGTCCGAGCATGTTCAGTATATAGATTCAACAATAGGAGTACAAAACTACACCCATGTCTTACATCAATTTTAATCTCAGCACGGCATGATCTTCCCCCCTGGCGGTCTCCCTCCAGATATCCAAATGGGAGACTAATCCAGATTGTGGATTCTGTTGTTATTTCCAGGGAGAACTCAACTTTTTTTTTTTTTTTTTCCACACAGGCTGTGCCTCATATCGACAGAATAGCCTTGTTACTTCACGGCTGCGTACCAACTGAGAATCAGACAGTGTTTCCAAGTCAGGATGCTTCACTTACTTTGCCTCACAGGTACGGAATTTTATTTGTGATCTCTTTGCAGGCGCTCCGCAACAAGACTGGGGTGGACTCCTTCAGGTTCGATTTCGGCGAGACCAGCTACCTGCCGCAGCCGCCACAGCTCACACCGCTCGAGAGGGCGCCCGTGATCTACACCGACGCGTACGCCAAGGCAGTGGCCCAGTTCGGGCCCATGGCGAGGCTGCGCTCCGGCGTCGAGAGCCAGCGCCTGCCCAACTTCTTCCACATGGACGCGGTGGACACGGCGTGGAGCACGCAGAACGGCCTGAAGACGCTGCTGCCCAAGGTGCTGGAGATGAGCCTGCAGGGCTACCCCTTCGTGATGCCGGAGAAGGTGGGCGGCAGCACCAAGACGGGCGTCATCGCCACTCGTGAGCTGTACATCCGCTGGTTGGAGGCCAGCGCCTTCATGCCCGCCGTCCACTTCGGCACCGTGCCCTGGGACTACGACAACGAGGTGCGTCCCATGCTCGTGCTACCTGTCTGTAAAAGCCACTCCTAAAGTAAATATCGCTTTGCAGCGTTAATGCAATGCGTGACGTACAAAGAATCTACAGATTAGGCCAATCTATATGTAATAACACTGTAAGGTATGCCGTACTGAAAACTTGTATGAGTTCAGTCTTAGCAGGGCGACTCACGGCTGTGACTTGTGACTACTTTTACAGACGGTGGAGCTCGCGCGTAACCTGACGGCTTTGCGCGCTCAGTACGGTCCGAAGATCGTCGAGCTGATGAAGCAGGCAGTGGAGGACGGCACTCCGGTCAACCGGCCCATCTGGTGGCTCGACCCGACAGACTCCACCGCTCTCAAGATCAGCGACGGTATGGCCAACATCTTTCTCTCACGTCTTCTATCTTTCGATTTATTCTGGACACGGTTTCGTATTTTATCATTCTATTTTCGAATCTCTCAGTTACGATTTCTCTGACAACTAGCCTTAGACGTATGCTTCCTCCATGTACTAACATGTTACTCAGGCAATGCCACACTTCAACAGATACCCCGCGACATTCTCATCACAGTGGTCTACAGTGAACACACAAGATATGTTAAACGTCCTCAGAGACGCCAATGTCTGTATCTGTGGCTGCACTGCTGTTGTTGAAGTCTCGGATCATTTCTCATTTTTATTGTCACCAAAGGAATGTCTATATAAAGACTACCCAAGTACTGACGGCTTTGTTTGAGGAGACTTCCCAGCACAATTTCAAGCCTCCACAAAGATTGCATTACAACTCCACAGACCATCCATCACTCACATTGCCGTGAGGTGACATGTTTCTCATGCAGACGTCGCATTTCGTGATACACTTAGAGATTACTCTTTACGTTCAGTTTCTTCAAGAGAGACTTTGCATTAAAAGCATGAAAGCGTGTATGAACAGCTACTTGGTGGCAGCCTTTTTTTATACATTTACATTAACAACGTCCTCAAAAATTGTAAATCAGCTAATTTTCGAGGAATTAATTTAGACAAATACACTAATCTAAGAACATGACCTTTCACACATGATAAAACAACAACACACGAAAGTGAAGACGACCTGCAGTTAGCAATATGGCTGAACCGAGTACACTGCCTGATAAAAAAAGTGACGAACCCAGAAGACATGCTCGAATGTCAAATTAACTTCATAAACATACAAATCTTTGGTGAGTTCGTAAATGATTCTCTGTGATTTTTTAGTGTCCTTAAAACGCATGGTACGTTGCATGATTCGTGTGAAGAGTATCAGATGACGAGTGATCAATGTGAAAAACATGGAAGTGTGTGTACTTGGGTGAGACACCAATCACATCACATGACTGAATATGAAAGAGGCCTCAATTTGGGTCTCTTTTTGTCGGCTTGTCGAATCATGCAATACCAGATTTTTGGAGCATTCGGATGTGGGTTTGGTCGAGTATTGCACTGTATGGGAACGTGAGGGCAGGCATAACTAATTGTGAGCATTCTGCTTCATCACACCTGGTCACCAGAAGGCAGGATCGCCGCCCTGTGTACAAAGCACATCACAACACCTTCACATCTGCCCCTCCTGTTCGAAAACAAGTAAATCTCTGTCATCCTGCACCCAATGCTCGGAGACTAGCAGCAGCCAGTGTAGGAAATTACCATACCATGCATAAGCTGCTGTCAAAACCAAATCACAGACAACTGCCTTTGGAGTGGTGATACGACCGAGAAGCAGGGACCGCTGGTAAATCGTGACGCAATGTGCTCAGTGTTGACACACCACGGTTCAGCTCTGTCTCACATCACCTTCCTTCGTCGAGATTGAGAGCGAAGTGGGGAGATGTCCCATTCTCCGAGTATTTTTTGGAAAGGCACAGCAGTGTTACTCCTTGAGTCACGATGTGGGGAATCATCGTGTATGACTTCACGTTACTGTGGTAGTGTCAGTGTGAACCCTGATGGCACAGCCGTTTGTTACGGAAATCCTGCATCCTTACGTATTACCTCTCAAGGTAACATTTTTCAACAGGACAAAGCACGTCCAGCGATGAAATGTGACCCTACGGGTTGCGTGCATGTTGCTGAACTACTGCTGTGGTCAGAAAGACATCTAGATTTGGTCTCGATAGAACATATCTGGAACGAGCTCCAAAGTCAAGTTTGTCCCAGTGTCAGTGCTCAGGATATGAAGGCCCAACAGACATGAGCAAAATTGGTTCAGGAGAGCAAAATCAGGACATGCATTCAATCCATATGGGGTGCATCGTCATACTGATTAGTGGGCTCATAATGCGAGGTCCTTGTAAATTTGAGTGACTTTTGTAATCACTAAAATAACATTATGTATTTTCTTAATGCATAATGTTTCATTTCATTCTCTATTCACCTTCTGGATGTTTCAGTTTCTTTGTCAGGCGCTGTGTGAATAAAATACAAACTTAAAATTTCATTGTATAAGAATGAATTTATGACCTTCTGGGTGCTACTTCTTTCCTTTGTTAGGCAGAGTGTGAACAGAATACACTTACAAAATTTCAGTACATAAGAATTAAGTTACGAGCTTCCATTGTAAATATTCAAAACATTTGAAAATAGTAATTAACAAGAAATTAATGAAATAGGTGGCATATTTTAAATATGTATGGTGTGACACAAGCTACATTTCTGATAATTATATTGATGAAAATCTGCAGAAATTCAATACAACATTTGGAAAAATGTACAAAACATTTCAATACATAACGCCCAAAAATTAAATTTTGTGACCTTGGCGATGCCATTAATGTTGTACTGAAGTGATAGTTGGATACAGAAGAAGAAAGGTGACAGCGAAGTACAAGCAGCAGAAATTAGACCCCTGAGGGGAGTGAGTATAGGGTAGCACAAGAAGAGACCAAACACGGAATGAACCTATCAGACGACTGGGGCGTGCCATGTGCTGACGCTGTGTTTTCCTCCCGTGCAGAGTACCTGCTGGGCAACGACCTGCTGGTGGCGCCGGTGACGTATCGCACGGCCACGAGGCGCGACATCTACCTGCCCAAGGGCTACTGGCGGGACGAGGTGGACCCCGAGCACCCCACCATACGGGGCCCCACCTGGCTCTACGCCTACCCTGCGCCGCTCAACACTCTGCCCTACTTCACCAGGGTCAGCTCCTAGCTCTCACTGGCTGAAAGCGAACGCAGTTTTCACGATGGCTGGCACGACCTTATATCAACGTATCGGCGACACTGTGTTAACAAGAACATGTAAGACAGCTTATGGAAATAAAAAAAAAATTGTTTACGTGACTTGTTCCTTCTGTATTGTAGAAGATTTCTGTTTTTGTTGTGTGTAAGACGTGGTGCATAGGAATTACTAATACGCAACTGTATTAAAAAAATAATAAAAAAATTAAATTGAAAAGTAGAAAAGAAAGCTGTGTTTACATATTCTTGCAATTAATTATACAAATGATCCATTGTACATTAAACTAATTAACTATCTGAACACAATACCATTGTAACCCATTTCAAGCGTCCATTTGCTCCTTGCTGGCGGTAGTTTGTATTGACCGGATGTTGTTCTTGCTGAGAATTGTTGTTCTGTGAACTACAATTCACCCACAAAAGTCGCGATAGAAATCATTTACAGCCAGATGACAATATACTTCCACGTTTGTGTAAGGTAGAGTGAAAAACAGAGCCAAAAACTGATATTTCTACTGCGTTAGTGCAATATTTCTGCCTTTAACAGCCATCATATTCACGTCCAATACTTTATTCAAAATGGTTCAAATGGCTCTGAGCACTATGGGACTTAACATCTGAGGTCATCAGTCCCCTAGACTTAGAACTACTTACACCTAACTAACCTAAGGACAGCACAAACATCCATGCCCGAGGCAGCAGCGCGGTTCTCGACTGAAGCGCCTAGACTCGCTCGGCTACAATGGCCGGCAAGACTTTATTGTCAGAGCGGTTGAGATTGCAGTATTAAGAAGTAGTGCTACATGCCAGTAGCAGATGGTGTGACCAGTACCTCTTTCGTGGGAAACACCACCCGAATCGTAATTCATCACCGTGATTGGCTGTTGTGTTCAGAGACAGCGCGCCAAAACGCTAGTCTTCTATCATTAGTATTATAAAAACTGTGCGTTAAATTTCCTTGATATTCAAATATAGGCATGTCCAAATAGCAGCCTATCGCACACTTATGTCAAAATTCATAATAATAGGCAAAACTAAGAACTAAAGTTACACGAAAAGGCAGACAAAGCACTTCGGTTATTTTCGGGTCCCACTTAAACTGCGCGCCAGAGCGAAGTCGTTTGTGCCCCCTCACTCCAGAACGAGCACTCACGAGGTTCAGACGCGTTGGCTGGTGCGGTCAAGCCCAGTCCGGGCCTCCATACCATCACCACCGAACAGATTCCCTTTTGAACGACACAATAATAAGCATCCATGGCATAGGGAAACAATTGAGAGAATTTAAAAAAAAGCCACCTGGTCTGACTGGAATGACAGTTCTGTTTTTCAAACAACATTCTATGGCATTGGCCCCCTACTTAGCTTGCATTAGTCGCAAATCTCTCGCCCAGCGCAAAGACCCAGACGACTGGAGAAAGTGCTAGTGACATCTGTGTATAAGGAGCGCAAAAGAATGCACCCACTAAATAATAGACGAATGCCTGTAACAGCAGTTTACCATATAATCCTGGAACATATTCTCAGCTCGAATATAATTCATTTTCTTGAGAGCGACAAGACTATGTCCTCGAATAAGCACAGTTGTAGAAACCATCGCTCGTACGGAACTCGGCCTGCCCTTTTCTCACGTTATATACTGCGAACGATGGGTGAGGTGTGTAATATTACCCTCCCAGACATCACTTCTCTGTCTCTTCACAAGTTTTGAAAGCTTCTTGAGGCGTAAGATAAACAAAAGAAAAACTTATTTAATTTTCTCTTGTTGTTGGCTCCAGTTCTTGCGTCTAGCGGTACATTCTTGGGGCTGACATTTTGATCTAACGTTGTGGGTTCCTCATGACTAAACAACTGATGAAGTATTCTCTGTTACTATGATTTCCTTTTATTTTATCCCATTCTTCTAAATCTCACCGACTTAACAATTCCCACTTAAGATTCCAAATTACATTGTTAGTGTCGGTCATAAAAAAATACATGTGTCCATCAGAGGCATACCCACTAATACTACTAACATTTTGCGAAACGCACAGTATTCCAAAGAGTTTAGAAAGCAGTAGAGTTTACATACTTTCTTGAGAAAAGAAGTATCTCTACAACGTTATATCATTATTTTATAAATGAGTCCAGAAATAAATATAATATTTAGCGTTAGATTGTGCAATTAATAATATGAATTTTAAGAGTGCCAGATATTTCGTAATTTCAAATATTTCTACAAAAAGAATGATTTTAGTTCTGCCGATTGTGACAACTTAATTTCTTTTTACACATTTTAGCCTGTAATATCATAGATCGTATACAAAATCAAACGAAATTCTTTCCGTGAAACACTCGAGAATCTTCACCTATGCAAGATTTAAAATACCTTTTGGTATCGCTTATTTCTATAAAAAAGGCAATGCTAGAGGAGGGTGTCTCATTACAAGGGCAACAAGCAGAAACCATACTTATAGATTTCCGGAAAGTGTTTGACATGGTGCAGCATTGCAACTGTTAAAGAAGCAGCGAGCATATGGAATAGGTTGACAGATATGTGAGTGGCTCGAAGACCTGAGTTGTAGAAGCCAGTATGTTGTACTCGATGGCGTGGGTTCATCAGAGACAAGGGTGTCGTCAAGAGTGCCCCAGAGAAGTGTGATAGGGCCGCTACTATTCTCCATATACATAAATGATATGACAGATAGAGTGGGCAGCAATCTGCGGATTTTGCTGATGATACTGTGGTGTACCCTAAACTGTCAAAGTTGAGTGACTGCAGGAGGATACAAGATGGCATAGACAAAATTTCTACTTGGTGTGATGAATAGCAGGTAGATCTAACGTAGAAAAAAGTATGTTAATTCCAATGAGTAGCAAAAACAAACCTGTGATGTTCGGATACAGCATTAGTAGCGTCCTGCTTGACGCAGTTTCGTCGTTTAAAGATCTGGGCATAGCGTTGCAAAGCGATATGAAGTGGATCGAGTATGTGATACGAAAGGTGAATGGTCGACATTAGATTATTGGGAGAAATTCACGAAAGTGTGGTTCATCTTTAAAGGAGGCCACTTATAGTACGCTAGCGCAACCTATTCTTGAGTACTGCTTGTGTATTTGGGATCTGTACCTGATCATATTAAAAGAAGACATCGACGCAATTCAGAGGTGAGCTGCTAGATTTGTTACTGGCAGGCTCGAACAGCACGCAAGTGTTACAGAGATGTTTCGGGAATTCAAATGGATATCCCTGGAAGGAAGGCGATTACTGTTGGGAAAACATAGAGAACTGGCATTTGAAGCTGAATGCTGAACGGTTCTGTTGTCTCCAAAATACATTTCGAGTAATGACCACGTATATAAGATACGAGAGATAACGTCTCATACGAAGCAATACAGACAGTCGTTTTTCCCTAGTTTTGTTTGCGAGTGGAACAGGAAAAGATATGACAAATTAGTGGTGCGAGGTACCCTCCGCCAAGCTCCATAACGTGGATTCCAGAGTATCTATGTAGATGTATATCTCGATGTACATAGGTACTATATCGATTCTATAAAGTAATGTTAAATATTGAGCAGTTAACAGAATAATTAAACGTGTTATTTAAGTAGTAACATTTCCTCGCTAACAGTTCACTGCAGCCTCAAGATATGTTGCGCATTTTTTCTGCTCAGGCTTCTGACTGGTTTGACGCGGCCCATCACGAATTACTCTCCTGTGCCAACCTCTTCATCTCAGAGTAGCACTTGCTATTTGCTGGATGTATTCCAATCTCTGTCTTGCTTTACAGTTTACCCTCTACAGCTCCCTCCAGCGCGATGGCAGTTATTCCCTGGTGCCTAAACAGATGTCCAATCACCTTGTCCCTTCTTCTTGTCAGTGTTTTCCATATATTCCTTTCCTCGCCGATTTTGTGGAGAACCTTCTCATTCCTTACCTTACCACTCCACATAATATTCAACATTCTTCTGCTGCACCACATCTCAAATGCTTCTATTCTCTTCTGTTCCGGTTTTCCCACAGTCCTTGTCTTACTGCCATACGATGCTGTGCTCAGAACGTACACTTTCAGATGTTTCTTCCTCAAATGAGGATCTGTGTTTGGTACTTCTCTTGTCCAGGAATGCCCTTTTTCCCAGTGCCATTTCGCAATTTATATCCTCCTTGCTGCCTAGGTAGGAGAGTCCCTTGTCTTCATCTACTTCGTGTTCAGCAGTTCTGATGTCAAACTGCTCACTGTTTTCATTTCTGCAACTTCTCATTACTTTCGTCTTTCATCTGTTTACTCTCAGTTCATATTCTGTACTCAACAGACTCTTCATTCCATTCAACAGATCGGGTTATACTTCTTCACTTTCAAAGGATAGAAATGCCATCTGCAAATCATACATTGCTATCCTTTCACCTTGAATTTTAATCCCATTCTTGAATCTTTCTTTTGCTTCTTCGATGTATACGTTGAACAAAAGGGGTGAAAGACTACATTTTTGTCCCACACTCTTTTTTAACCGTGTAATTCGTTCTTGGTCTTCCATTCTCATTGTTCCCTCTTGGTTCTTGTGCATATTGTATATTACCCGTCTGTCCCAATAGCTTACATCTATTTCTCTCAGTAGTTCGAACATTTTGCGCCATTCTACGCTGTCGACCTTTTTTTCCAAGTCGACTAATCCTATGTATGTGTCTTGATCTTCTTCAGTCTAGCTTCCATAGTCAACTGCATTGTGAGAACTGTCTCTCTGGTGCCTTTACTTTTCCTGAAGACAAACTGATCGTCAGCTACAAGATCCTAAGGTTCTCAATTTCTTTCAGTCTTCTGTATATTATTATTTTCAGCAACTTGGATGCAGGAGCAGTTAAGCTGATCGAGCGATAATTGTCTCACTTGTCAGCTCTTGCAATCTTTGGAATTGTGTGGATGATGTTCTTCTGAAAGTCTGATGGCATATCGCCAGTTTCACACATATTCCCAGCAACTTGAAAACTCCTTTTGTTGCCCTTTCTCCAACTGATTTTAGAAAATCTGATGGAATGTTATATATTCCTTTTGCCTTATTTGACTGAAGCCTTTCAAAGCTATTACAAATTCTGGTTTTGGTATTGGATCTCCTATCTCTTCCTTATCAACTCCTATTTTTTACTTCTCCCACATCATCAAGTTACGTTCTCCCACTCACAGAGACCCTCAGTCTACTCTTTCCACTTACTCGCTCTCTCCACTGCATTTATCAGTGGAATTCCACTTGCACCCTTAACGTTACGGCTCTTGCTTTTCATTTCACCGAAGGTTGTTTCGATCTTTCTATACGCTTAATCAGTCCATCTGACAATCATTTCTTCTCCGATTCCTTCACATTTTTCATCCAGCTCATTCGCCTATTTTCCCTGCACTTCCTATTTATTTCATTCGTAAGTGCCTTGTATTTCTGTAGTCCTGAATTTCCCTAAACATTTTTGCACTTTCTTTCGTTGATCGGCTAAAATATTTCTTCTATTAGCTTTGGTTTCTCCACAGTCACCTTCCTTCTACCTTCGCTTTTCTCTTAAACTTCTATGACTGCTCTTTTTAGAGATTTCCATTTCTCATCAACTGAACTGTTACTGAACTATTTGCTGTCGCAGTATCTACGGCCTCAGAGAACTTCAAGCATATCTCTTCATTCATTAGCACTTCTCTGTCCCACTTCTTTGCGCATTGATTCTTCCTAGCTAGCCTCTTAAACTTCAGGCTACTCCTCATCTTTACCAGCTTGTGATCTGAGTCTATGTCTGCTCCTGGCTACGTCTTACGATTCAATATCGAGTCTGTGCCCTAAATATAACTGTAATTCTGCTGTATTTCCTGGACTTTTCCAAGTATACCTCCTATAACCCTTTAATTTCGCAATGAATTACTTCTTCACTATCCTCATATACTTCGTCGTCTTCTCGTATCCCTTCTTGTCTGTGTTGGTTTCCTGTTAATATTACCTTACACACTTATGACCAGAAATCCTTCTCTTGTTTCCACTTCATTTCACTGACCCCTACAATATCTGGACTGAGCTTTAGTATTTAGCTTTTTACATTTTCTAGCTTGCATTCTACGTTCAAAATTCTGACGTTCCATGCCCTATATCGTAGAATGTTACTCTTTTATGGGTTGTTCAGTGTTTCTCTCACGCTCACCTCCCCCACCGCAGTCCCCTCCCAGAGATCCGAATGGGAGCTAATATGGAATCTATTGCAAATGCAGGGATCAACAGCACACTTCTTCAGTCATAGGCCACATGTGCTGTCGGTAGACATTATGTGTCTTTAATGCAGTGGATTCGATTACTTCCGCATCCTCTTGCCTTTGATCACTGCTGATTTCTCCTCCTTCTCAGGGCAGTTTCCTCCCCCAAGGACAAGAGAATGCCCTAAACCTGTGTCTGCTCCTCCGCCCTCTTTGACAAGGCGGTTGGCAGAACAAGGGCAGCTTCTTATGCCTGAAGTCTGGCCCCCATTGTTGATGATTTTTATTCACTTTGATGGGCACAGATCTCTAAAAGACTGCAGTTTGCTGAACTTTACCAGCAGTTGCCACTACTCTAGTGGTTTGACAGCAGCTTCCATTCCCTGGAAGACCAGTTTGCCCCATTTCTGTCTCTCCTTTACGGAAACCTCAAGTGCTGTTACTGTTGGCAGAATTCTTAGCAGTTATTTGGTTTGATGTCTGCTTGCCTTTGTGGGATTCTCTATTGTTGTGATTACCCATTCATGTGATCGTGTATTTCCTGCACATAATTTTACATAAATTGAACAAAATACTGATTTAGTAGAGTAACCAAAAATACACTGCTGGCCACCGTAAATGCAACACCAAGTATCAAATGATTACGTTTACAGACGCCTGTGACATGTGGTTCCTGCCAGAATCAGTAGCCAGAGTAGCCTCCATTGCTGGAGATCACCGCTGCCACACGTCTCGGCATTGAAACAAAGAGACGTTGGATGTGTTCCTGGGGTACAGCAGCCCAAGCAGCTTCCACACGTTGGCAAAGATCATCTGGTGTGGCAGCTGGGGATGTAATCTGGGTCACTCGTTGAGCAACCATGGACCACATGTTTTCTATCGGCGAAAGATCCGGAGAGCGAGCCGGCCAGGGAAGCAATTCAATCTAGTTATTGACGAAGAACCTTTGGACAATGCGTGCCACGTGTGGTCGCGCATTATCCTGTTGAAATATGGCTGTGGCTGAGCCCTGAAGGTAAGGAAGGACAACTGGCTCCAGTACCTCGGATATGTAGCTCCGGCTATTTAAAGTACCGGCAATGCGTACTAGAGGCGTGCGAGAGTAATATCCAATACCGCCCCATACAATAATACCCGGTGCAAGACCAGTGTGGCGGTGCATAATGCAGCTGTCCAGCATCCTCTCTCCACGGTGTCTCCACACTCGAATCCGACCATCGTGGTGCTGCAGACAGAAGCGTGCCTCGTCAGTAAAGACAACGTCATTCCATTCTGCCGTCCACATCCGTCTGTCATCACACCATTGGCGACGGAGACGTCTGTGGTTCTTCGTCAATGGTAGACGAAGCAATGGACGTCTTGCGGACAGACCACTCTGCTGTAAACGGCGTCGAATGGTACGCGCAGACACTGGATGATGCGTTACAGACGCAATGTGCTGTACTATGGTTCGGGATGTCACTGAGCGATCCGTCACTGCCATGCGCAAAATTTGCCTATCAGCACGTGCAGTGGTGCACCGAGGTGAATGCGATCGACCACGTCGGTCCGTCGTACCCTTCTGCATCCAACGGTCACATATCCGCATTACAGTTGTTTGGTTTCGTCCAACACGACTAGCGATTTCTCTGTATGATAATCCACAATCTCGGTAAGCCACTATCGTTCCTCTGTCGAACTCGGATACTTGATCAAAAGATGTTCGCTGTTGTCTACGAGGCACAACTGATCGTCTTGTGAAACAACCACAAGGTAAACACACGTGCCGAACGTACACTCGTCGAAATCGCCAAGCCTTAAATGGCGCTATGAGGTGGCGCCACAGGCGCGCGTGATGTGCGTCTGCGCTGAAATTCTGATCAGTTGCATATCTCATCGCTGCAAACCCATGGTGTAAATTTCACTTGATTCGGATGCTTCCTTCAGGGTGTTGCATTTACGGTGGCCAGCAGTGTATTTATACTGGCAAATTGGGCTGATCGCTGGTCAAGTAGTCTTACCAGTCAATAAAATACCGCCGTATGTGACCCCATTGCCAATATATAAGTTCTTCGACGTTTTGGCCACTGTAGCACAAGGTCTTCCGAGGGTGTTTCGATGACTGCTGCATGAGAAAAATTGTAGTTCGTGTATGCTGGTGAAAAAGCTGTTTTCGTAATATAACTGGGTATTAAGTATGAGGCGAAGGGGCGTTGTATGTCATTTATTGGTGTTTGCTTCATTCCTTGTCATTGGTGGAAACAGACGCCCTTGCTTGGTGTTTGCCTTTCTTCTTGCCATTGGTGGAAACACATGAATGAGAGGCTTGTGGTAGTCGTTGTGTGGCGCTGCTTGCTTGTTATCTAATACCGGCTGAGTTGTGCCAGCACTCTGTGTACGTACAGCCACTGTGTTCTCCTTAGTGTTTTTGTGGGTTGGTTTGAGAGAACTGCCATACCGCAACGCTGCTATTGCTCACAGCCGAGGCAAGGTAAGAGACTGTTTCACCAGTACACAACTTCTTGTAATACTATATATATTCTGCACTCATCCTGGTGTTATATATATATATATATATATATATATATATATATATATATATATATATATACAGGGTGAGTCACCTAACATTACCGCTGGATATATTTCGTAAACCACATCAAATACTGACGAATCGATTCCACAGACCGAACGTGAGAAGAGGACCTAGTGTAATTGGTTAATACGTACAAACCATACAAAAATGCACGGAAGTATGTTTTTTAACACAAACCTACGTTTTTTTTTAAATGGAACCCCGTTAGTTTTGTTAGAACATCTGAATATATAAACAAATACGTAATCAGTGCCGTTTGTTGCATTGTAAAATGTTAATTACATCCGGAGATATTATAACCTAAAGTTGACGCTTGAGTACCACTCCTCCGCTGTTCGATCGTGTGTATCGGAGAGCACCGAATTACGTAGGGATCCAAAGGGAACGGTGATGGACCTTAGGTACAGAAGAGACTGGAACAACACATTACGTCCACATGCTAACACCTTTCTATTTGTCTTTTTCACTGACGCACATGTACATTACAATGAGGGGTGAGGTACACGTACACACGTGGTTTCCGTTTTCAATTACGGAGTGGAATAGAGTGTGTCCCGACATGTCAGGCCAATAGATGTTCAATATGGCGGCCATCATTTGCTGCACACAATTGCAATCTCTGGCGTAATGAATGTCGTACACGCCGCAGTACATCTGGTGTAATGTCACCGCAGGCTGCCACAATACCTTGTTTCATATCCCCTTTAACGTACCCCACAGAAAGAAGTCAAGAGGTGTAAGATCAGGAGAACGGGCTGGCCAATTTATGCGTCCTCCACGTCCTATGAAACGCCCGTCGAACATCCTGTCAAGGTTCAGCCTGGTGTTAATTGCGGAATGTGCAGATGCACCATCATGCTGATACCACATACGTCGACGCGTTTCCAGTGGGACAGTAATGCTGTTATATTGCGGATCCATGCAAGGAAATTAAGGTGCACAAAACCTAGTTTGTCCTAAAGTTGTGCATTTGAATAACGCCATATTATCTGGAAATTTCTCCATTTCATCTTTGTACACATTGTCGGTCTCAATCATATGTAGAAATATGTTTGGGAAACTATGAGAGTCTATGAGGTCTGATACTATATTTTCAACACTGGATTTGCGTACATTTCTTAGTTTAAATGTTTTACAGCATTGATATTGCTGCAAAATCGGTCAACTCTATTAATAGCACTTATTGGTTTTTAATTTATATTATTGATCTCTTAACTTATATTAATTGATATTTGGTTGGTGTTTGCCGTATCTTCTGCGGTCTGTTTGTGTTCCGGTTTTCTGCGCGTTTGGGTGTGTGGGAGCGGCGCCACTTTCCGCTGCAGTGCACAGAAGCTGTGACGTGCCGTCTAATGGGAAGTGACTCCCGGTTGGGCCCCGGCGTTTAGGTGTTATTTGGACGGCTGGTCTGCTGATTCCGGCATTTTAAGTTAAGTCACCCTTTGCCCAGGTCACCCTGGCGTCACTGCTCATTTCATAAACTCGCATGTATAATCTAAAAAAAAAAGTATTTTTAAATTTGCTTGCCAATGAATTGTATTAACTGTAACGTCTTACTTGTGTCGTAGTGAGGAGTGTTTGTTGAGATGAGCTAGTAGGCAGTGCTTGCTGAGATGTGATACTGAAAAGTTCTTGTTGAGATGTGATAGTAGCGAGTCGGTGTGGAGAGATTGTAATGTCTAGAGTGCTTTTCATCAATATAAATTAAGGTAACGAACTACTTTTCTTTTCTTTCTCATTATTTCAATGTCCTGAATAATGCGTCATTACAGGTTCAGTCAACAAAGCATCTGGCTTGTGTTCTTGTATTAGAGTGTAATTCTGGTTTTCTTGAGTAATTATGATATTTCTATTTTCTTTAATTAATTCAGTATAAATGATATTTAAAATTTCTTGTGTTGTTGAAGAAGAACCGTGCCAGATGCGTACGTTGAGTCATACTTCCACACACAGAACAGTTACACTTGTGCTTTGGTTTCGTAGGTTTTATAGTTGCTGGGGACTTAATTAATTAATTGTGTTAATGAAAATTTCCATTTCATTCTTTGTTGTTGTTCTATGCAGTCAGATTGCGTAATAATACTAGTCAGGGCCAACCGTTACGAGACTTCGTAACCGAACAGACAGCTACTGAAGCAAAAAATTAAAATTATTTGCATTTTTTTTAATTGAGCCCCCATGCAATATATATATATATATATATATATATATATATATATATATATATATATATATATATATATATTTGGTGCCACATTCCACATTTCTTTAAATGACTTCGGATGTAATTTACTGTTTGTTAAGTAATTGTAATTTACTGTTTGCCATGTTGGATGTGTGAAAGCTATTTGATCAATGTGGCCTAAAATAAATTGTTAACTTATTTCTTGAATTGCTAGTCGTTGTGTTTAAGGTGTGACATTATAGAGGCCTTGACCTTCCATGTTAAGTGTACCCTTCATCCCCACTTCCTAAGTCACACAATCTTTCTCTGATAACTCCTGTCTTGTATCTAGCCACTTGCGCCACTGAACAGTACCTCTTGCTGCTAATAAAACTACTCTTGAAGAAATGTAGATCATTCATAGAAAACTAGTGAGTTATTACAATTCATGTAACCTGTCAATAATCGTGTTGCCTACTACTTTAACACAAAATCACATACTTTCTCTGATAAAGCCTGGTTTCCGTCAAGTCCCGATCACCAAAATACAGCACCTCTTACCATACGTGAAACTACTGTTGGAATACCGTAGATCATACATAGAAAACAAGACAGTTATTACAACTCATATGGAATTCCAGTAACTCTACCTACTAATTTGACACACTTGTATCTTATTTCTCTGATAACGCCTGGTTTTCATCAAGCCAAGAGCACCGCGGTACATGAGCTCTTACCGCAAGTAAAACTACTGTTGGAATATTGTACACCATAGCAGAAAACTTGTGAGTTATTACAACTCACGCAACCTCTCAGTAAATCTGTTACCCACTTCTTTGACACAGATTACATTCTTTCTGTTATGCATGTAGCCACGAGCCTCACCATTGTAGTGAATTATTATAACTCACGCAGCATTTTATTAAACCTGTTATCTACTACTTTGGCACAGATGTATGTTCCTTGTCTGATAACGCCTGCCTTGCATCTAGCCACGATTGCCACCGTACAATATCTGTTACTGCACGCAAAAATACTCTTCGAACACAAGCGTACAAAAGTTGTGAGCTATGTCAACTCAAGCAGCATTTCCGTAAACCTGTTACCTGCTAATTTGGCATGGATCTACATTCCTTCTCCGATAACGCTGTCTTCTAGCCACGAGTCCCATCATACAGCACCAGTTACCATACTTAAAACTAATGTTGTAATTCAAACGTAGAAAAGACGTAGGTTATTACAATTACCACATACTTTCAGTAAATCTATTACCATATACTTTGACACAGGTGTACATTGGTTCTCTGACAATTCCAGCCTCGCGTGTAACCACGAGCGCCGCCATGCACTACTTCTTACCGCACGTAATACTACTGTTGAAATATAGATGAAACTTAGAAAACTTGTGACCGATTACAAGTCATGCAGCATTTCAGTAAATCTGTAACCTGGTATTTTGACACAGATGTACATTCCTTCTCTGATAATGTTTGCCTTGCGTCCAGCCATGAGAGCTGCCATACAGTACCTCCTCTTACCTCACTGAATGCTACTGTTGGAATATTGTAGATCAATCTTAGAAAATTTGCGTCTTATGATGGTTTACGTGGCCTTTAAATATATCTGTTGCCTATTATTTTGATACCGCTGTACTGCTTACCATATGCACTGTATATCTCTCCCTCATGTTGTATATCGGGTGGAGGCCGTACTATTTTCGTTATTTAACGTAAGTGCGAGGGAAAGCTCACCAGAACACCCTCACGCACCGCGAAGATTACACCCCCCCCCCCTCCACCAACCACTCCATGCATCGCCGCGCGGGATTAGCCGAGCTGTCTCAGGCGCTGCAGTCATGGACTGTGGGGCTGGTCCCGGCGGAGGTTCGAGTCCTCCCTCGGGCATGGGTGTGTGTGTTTGTCCTTAGGATAATTTAGGTTAAGTAGTGTGTAAGTTTAGGGACTGATAACCTTAGCAGTTAAGTCCCATAAGATTTCACACACATTTGATCACACTCTCCATGCATTGCGCTCTCGAAGCGCTCCAGAGCCAGCTGCTGTGGCCGAGCGGTTCTAGCAGCTTCAGTCCGGAACCCCACTGCTGCTACGGTCGCAGATTCGAATCCTGCCTCGGGCATGGATGTGTGTGATGTCCTTAGGTTAGTTAGGTTTAAGTAGTTCTAAGTCTAGGGGGCTGATGACCTCAGATGTTAAGTCATTTGAACCATCTGAAGCGCTCAAGGAAACGACAATAACTTTACATTTGAACTTGGACGCATTGCTTGTATTTGCTATTGCATAAGTTGCTGTTTTAACTTGAAACCATTGACAGTAATATAACATTGCGACTCATCCTTCGAATATATACTAATCGCAGTATGTGTTGGTTACAACAAGACAATATCAGTTACAAATGTTCTGTCTTTATTAATGATTGTTATTTCACTGACAATTTTTCCCCTGGCTTCCCGTTTTGGACACCAATCGAGGTGGCTCAGTGTTTAGCACACTGGTGTCACATTCGGGAGGAGGACGGTTCAAATTCGCGTTCAGCCATACTGATTTGGGTTTTCCGTGATTTTCCTAAATTGGCAACCGGAATAAAATAATAATTGGATCCTTTTACCGACCTCCCAATTCAGATGATACAGTTGCTTAGAGGTTCAAAGAAAACGAGTTTGATTTCAAACACGTACCCGACTCATACGATTATAGTTTGTTGTGACTTTAATTTATCCTAGATATGTTGGCGAAAATACATATTCAATTCCGGAGGTACGCATAAAACATCATCCGAAATTGTGCTAAACGCATTCTCAGAAAATTATTTCGAGCAGTTAGTTCATGAGCCCACGTGAATAGTAAACGGTTGTGAAAACACCCTTCACCCCTTAGCAACAAATAATCCTGAGTTAATAACGAGCATCAAAACGGATACAGGGATTAGTGAACACAGGGTTGTCGTAGCGGGACTGAATATTGTAACCCTCAAATCCTTAAAAAATAAAGGAAAAATGTAACTATTCAAGGAAAAAAAAACATAAAAATTCACTTGACGCCTTCCTGAGAGACAATCTCCACTCCTTCCAAATTAATAACATAAGTGTAGACCAGATGTGGCTTGAATTCAAAGAAATAATATCGGCGGCAATTGATAGATTTATACCAAATAAATTAACAAACGACGGAGCTGATCCTCCTCGGTACACAAAACGGGTCAGAACACTGTCGCAGAAACAACGAAACAAACATGGCAAATTTGAAACAGACGCAAAATCCCCAAGATTGGCGATCTTTTACAGAAGCTCGAAATTTAGCGCGGACTTCAGTGCGAGATGCTTATAACAGTTTCCGCAACGAAACTTTGTCTCGAAACCCGGCTGAAAATCCAAAGAGATTCTGGTCGTATGTGAAGTTGTTAGCGGCAAGAAACATCAATGCCTTCTCTGCCCGATAGCAATGGAGATACTATCGACGACAGTGCTGCCAAAGCAGAGTAACTAAACACAGCCTTCCGAAATGCCTTTACAAAATAAGACGATGTATATATTCCAGAATTCGAGTCTTCCAGGGTGGCCGAGTGGTTCTAGGCGCTACAGTCTGGAACCGCGCGACCGCTACGGTCGCAGGTTCGAATCCTGCCTCGGGCATGGATGTGTGTGATGTCCTTAGGCTAGTTAGGTTTAAGTAGTTCTAAGTTCTAGGGGACTGATGACATCAGAAGTTAAGTCTCATAGTGCTCAGAGCCAGCCAGAATTCGAAACAGGAACAGCTGCCAACATGAGTAACGTAGAAATAAATATCCTCGGAATAGTGAAGGAACGTAAATCACTTAACAAAAGCAAGTCTTCTGGTCTAGACTGTATACCAATTATGCAGAGTATGCTGATGCGTTAGCTCAATACATAACAATCATAAACAACCGTTTGCTCTTCGAAAGATCCGTACCTACAGACTGGAAAGTTGCACAGGTCACACCAAATTTTCAAGAAAGGTAGTAGGAGTAATCCACTTAATTACATGCCCATATCATTAATGTCGATATGCAGCAGGATTCTGGAACATATATTGTGTTCGAACACTATGAATTACTTCGAAGAAAACGGTATACTGACACAGAGTCAAAATGGCTTTAGAAAACATCGTTCCTGTGAAACACAACTAGCTCTTTATTCGCATGAAGTGTTGAGTGCTATTGACAAGGGATTTCAGATAGATTCCAAATTTCTGGATTTCCGGAAGGCTTTTGACACTGTCCATACAAGCAGCTTGTTGTGGAACTGCGTGCTTATGGAATATCGTCTCAGTTATGTGACTTGATTTGTGACTTCCTTTCAGAGGGGTCACAGTTCATAGTAATTGACGTAAAGCCATCGAGTAAAACAGAAGTGATTTCTGGCGTTCTCCAACGTAGTGTTACAGACCCTTTCCTGTTCCTTATCTATACAGACGATTTGGGAGACAATCTGAACAGCCGTCTTATGTTGTTTGCAGATGGCGCTACCTTTTATCGACTAATAAAGTTATCAGAAGATCAGAACAAATTGCAAAATGCTTTAGAAAAGGTATCTGAATGGTGCGAAAAGTGGCAGTTGACCCTAAATAACGAAAAATGTGAGGTCATCCACATGAGTGCTAAAAGGAACTCGTTAAAATTCGGTTACACGATAAATCAGTGAAATCTAAGGGCCGTAAATTCAACTAAGTACCTAGGAATTACAGTTATGCACAACTTAAATTGGAAGGTACACATAGAAAATGTTGTGGGAAAGGCTAACCAAAGAATGCGTTTTATTGGCAGGACGCTTAGAAAATGTAACAGACAGAGACTGCCTAACTACGCCTGTCCGTCCTCTTCTAGAATACTGCTGCATGGTGTCGGATCCTTACCAGGTAGGACTGACGGAGTACATCGAAAAAGTTCAATGAAGGGCAGCACGTTTTGTATTATCGCAAAATATGGGAGAGAGTTTCACTGAAATGATACAGGATGTGGGCTGGACATTATTAAAAGGGAGGCGTTTTTCCTTGCGACGGAATCTTCTCACGAAATTCCTATCACCACCTTTCTCCTCCAAATGTGAAAATATTTTGCTGACACCGACCTACATAGGCAGAAACTATCACACGATAAAATAAGGGAAATCAGAGTTCGTACGGAAATATATAGGTGTTCACTCTTTCAGCGATATACGGAATTGGAATAATAGAAAATTGGAAAGTGGTTCCAAGAACCTTCTGCCAGGTACTTAAATGTGATTTGCAGAGTATCCAAATAGATGTAGATGTAGATGTGCAATTGTATCACTGTGCCAAGAGCACAGAGAATAAAGTGACACCTCAAGTCTGCTCTGTCCGATCTCATCCACGACAGTTGTGGAGAGCAGCGAGCTATCTTGGGTTGACCTTTTTGAAGTACTACACACCCTTCCCATCACTTAACTGAACTGCAAGGGAAAAGTTTTTCAGCGATGAAGTCCAATATTTTCTGAGACAGGTAAAAGCGACGTCGTCATCACAGGAGATCTTAACTGCATTTTAACGGTAATAGATTCAAAAGGCACAACACGCTTCTGTGGTACCCTGCAAAATATGATTGGAGGTCTGGACATAAAAAGATGTAGTTGAACGGTTTGCCATTACACGTATTCAGTACACGTATGTCTCAGCACTAACAGCATCAAGGCTTAACATCGCAGCGGGTGTAGCTGTTCAAGATTACTACATCTACATCTACATCTACATCTATACTCCGCGAGCCACCTTACGGTGTGTGGCGGAGGGTACTTATTGTACCACTATCTGATCCCCCCTTCCCTGTTCCATTCACGAATTGTGCGTGGGAAGAACGACTGCTTGTAAGTCTCCGTATTTGCTCTAATTTCTCGGATCTTTTCGTTGTGATCATTACGCGAGATATATGTGGGCGGTAGTAATATGTTGCCCATCTCTTCCCGGAATGTGCTCTCTCGTAATTTCGATAATAAACCTCTCCGTATTGCGTAACGCCTTTCTTGAAGTGTCTGCCACTGGAGCTTGTTCAGCATCTCCGTAACGCTCTCGCGCTGACTAAATGTCCCCATGACGAATCGCGCTGCTTTTCGCTGGATCATGTCTATCTCTTCTATTAATCCAACCTGGTAAGGGTCCCATACTGATGAGCAATACTCAAGAATCGGACGAACAAGCGTTTTGTAAGCTACTTCTTTCGTCGATGAGTCACATTTTCTTAGAATTCTTCCTATGAATCTCAACCTGGCGCCTGCTTTTCCCACTATTTGTTTTATGTGATCATTCCACTTCAGATCGCTCCGGATAGTAACTCCTAAGTATTTTACGGTCGTTACCGCTTCCAATGATTTACCACCTATGGCATAATCGTACTGGAATGGATTTCTGCCCCTATGTATGCGCATTATATTACATTTATCTACATTTAGGGAAAGCTGCCAGCTGTCGCACCATTCATTAATCCTCTGCAGGTCTTCCTGGAGTACGTACGAGTCTTCTGATGTTGCTACTTTCTTGTAGACAACCGTGTCATCTGCAAATAGCCTCACGGAGCTACCGATGTTGTCAACTAAGTCATTTATGTATATTGTAAACAATAAAGGTCCTATCACGCTTCCTTGCGGTACTCCCGAAATTACCTCTACATCTGCAGATTTTGAACCGTTAAGAATGACATGTTGTGTTCTTTCTTCTAGGAAATCCTGAATCCAATCACAAACCTGGTCCGATATTCCGTAAGCACGTATTTTTTTCACTAAACGTAAGTGCGGAACCGTATCAAATGCCTTCCTGAAGTCCAGGAATACGGCATCAATCTGCTCGCCAGTGTCTACGGCACTGTGAATTTCTTGGGCAAATAGGGCGAGCTGGGTTTCACATGATCTCTGTTTGCGGAATCCATGTTGGTTATGATGAAGGAGATTTGTATTATCTAAGAACGTCATAATACGAGAACACAAAACATGTTCCATTATTCTACAACAGATTGACGTAAGTGAAATAGGCCTATAATTATTCGCATCTGATTTATGACCCTTCTTGAAAATGGGAACGACCTGTGCTTTCTTCCAGTCGCTAGGTACTTTACGTTCTTCCAGAGATCTACGATAAATTGCTGATAGAAAGGGGGCAAGTTCTTTAGCATAATCACTGTAGAATCTTAAGGGTATCTCGTCTGGTCCGGATGCTTTTCCGCTACTAAGTGATAGCAGCTGTTTTTCAATTCCGATATCGTTTATTTCAATATTTTCCATTTTGGCGTCCGTGCGACGGCTGAAGTCAGGGACCGTGTTACGATTTTCCGCAGTGAAACAGTTTCGGAACACTGAATTCAGTATTTCTGCCTTTCTTCGGTCGTCCTCTGTTTCGGTGCCATCGTGGTCAACGAGTGACTGAATAGGGGATTTAGATCCGCTTACCGATTTTACATATGACCAAAACTTTTTAGGGTTCTTGTTTAGATTGTTTGCCAATGTTTTATGTTCGAATTCGTTGAATGCTTCTCTCATTGCTCTCTTTACGCTCTTTTTCGCTTCGTTCAGCTTTTCCTTATCAGCTATGATTCGACTACTCTTAAACCTATGGTGAAGCTTTCTTTGTTTCCGTAGTACCTTTCGTACATGATTGTTATACCACGGTGGATCTTTCCCCTCGCTTTGGACCTTAGTCGGTACGAACTTATCTAAGGCGTACTGGACGATGTTTCTGAATTTTTTCCATTTTTGTTCCACATCCTCTTCCTCAGAAATGAACGTTTGATGGTGGTCACTCAGATATTCTGCGATTTGTGCCCTATCACTCTTGTTAAGCAAATAGATTTTCCTTCCTTTCTTGGCATTTCTTATTACACTTGTAGTCATTGATGCAACCACTGACTTATGATCACTGATACCCTCTTCTACATTCACGGAGTCGAAAAGTTCCGGTCTATTTGTTGCTATGAGGTCTAAAACGTTAGCTTCACGAGTTGGTTCTCTAACTATCTGCTCGAAGTAATTCTCGGACAAGGCAGTCAGGATAATGTCACAAGAGTCTCTGTCCCTGGCTCCAGTTCTGATTGTGTGACTATCCCATTCTATACCTGGTAGATTGAAGTCTCCCCCTATTACAATAGTATGATCACGAAACTTCTTCACGACGTTCTGCAGGTTCTCTCTGAGGCGCTCAACTACTACGGTTGCTGATGCAGGTGGCCTATAGAAGCATCCGACTATCATATCTGACCCACCTTTGATACTTAACTTAACCCAGATTATTTCACATTCGCATTCGCTAATAACTTCACTGGATATTATTGAATTCTTTACTGCTATAAATACTCCTCCACCATTGGCGTTTATCCTATCCTTGCGGTATATATTCCATTCTGTGTCTAGGATTTCGTTACTGTTCACTTCCGGTTTTAACCAACTTTCCGTTCCTAATACTATATGCGCACTATTTCCTTCAATAAGAGATACTAATTCAGGAACCTTGCCCTGGATACTCCTGCAGTTTACCAATATTACGTTAACTTTTCCTGTTTTTGGTCTCTGAGGACGGACGTTCTTTATCAACGATGATAATGTTCTCTCTGGTAAGCCGTCAGGTATTTTATCGTTTCGCCCAAGGGGGGGGTCCCTCTAACCTAAAAAACCCCCGTGTGCACGCCACACGTACTCTGCTACCCTAGTAGCTGCTTCCGGTGTGTAGTGCACGCCTGACCTGTCTAGGGGGGCCCTACAGTTCTCCACCCAATAACGGAGGTCGATGAATTTGCAACCATTATAGTCGCAGAGTCGTCTGAGCCTCTGGTTTAGACCCTCCACACGGCTCCAAACCAGAGGACCGCGATCGACTCTGGGCACTATGCTGCAGATATTAAGCTCAGCTTGCACTCCGCGTGCGATGCTGGTTGTCTTCACCAAATCAGCCAGCCGCCGGAAGGAACCAAGGATGGCCTCAGAACCCAAGCGGCAGGCGTCATTCGTTCCGACATGTGCTACTATCTGCAGCCGGTCACACCCAGTGCGTTCAATAGCTGCCGGAAGGGCCTCCTCCACATTACGGACGAGACCCCCCGGCAAGCACACCGAGTGCACACTGGCATTCTTCCCCGACCTACCCGCTATTTTCCTGAGGGGCTCCATAACCCGCCTAACGTTGGAGCTCCCTATAACTAATAGGCCCGCCCTCTGTGACTGTCGGGACCTTGCCGGAGAATCGGCCACTGGCCCAACAGGCGAGGCATCCTGTGGTGGCTCGGAAACGATGTCATCACCACTAGGAAGCACCCCGTACCTGTTGGAAAGGGGTAAGGCAGCCGCCACGCGGCCAGATCCCACCTTCGCCTTTCGGCCAGGCACGCGCGAGCCCACCACTGTCCGCCATTCACCCTGGAGTGATGGCTGACCGGTAAGATGCTCACTGCCGGAAGACGCAGCGACATCAGGGGTTCCATGTGATTCCAAGGCCACCGAAGTAGGCATAGGTCTCACCACAGTTGCCCCAACGCCACTACGAGCCGACGCCTGCGCCTCGAGCTCGATGAGCCTAACAGACAAAGCCTCCACCTGTCCCCGAAGAGTGGCCAATTCTCCTTGCGTCCGCTCACAACAACCACAGTCCCTACACATGACTATGTTTACCCTACTCTATACGGTGACAAATTCCCAAGATAATCTTCTGATGAGCTACTCTGATAATCAAGAAACACTCACTGAAATACGAGACGCGAAAACTACGCTAGGTTTTCCCAGAAAAACTATTTAAAAGCTAAGCGCAGCAAATAAGTACAAAAACACTGTTATTGAAATAAAAGGTTCTACCTAGTAAGCACTCGAACACGCAAGAAATTACAAAAATAAACTAGTAATTACACAGATAACTGAAAATAAGTCGCTGCTGTTTGTAAAATATGTAAGAAGCAAACGGTGTACTCGCCTTAGTAGTAGCAGGAGCTAGCGATGCGCTCTCGCTGACGGTCTAACTGACACTGCGTAGTCGATGTCAGATTTTCCGACCTTCACACTGTATAAGTAATTATTAAAGCAATACGTCTACCTCGATCAGAAGTAATTGATACATGATTTTGGAAGTTAAACTGTAACCTTCTCTACAAAACATGAGTAAATATAGAGTTCCCTACTAGTTACAAATCGTGGGTTAAACGTTTCTTCGGTAACGTGACTGAATGGTGGGAGAACCTCGTAGAATTACACTACTGGCCATTAAAATTGCTACACCAAGAAAAAATGCAGATGATAAATGGGTATTCATTGGACAAATATATTATACTAGAACTGACATGTGATTCCATTTTCACGCAATTTCGGTGCATATATCCTGAGAAATCAGTACCCAGAACAACCACCTCTGGCCGTAATAACGGCCTCGATACGCTTGGGCATTGAGTTAAACAGAGCTTGAATGGCGTGTAGAGGTACAGCTGCCCAACAGTTTCAACACGATACCACATTTCATCAAGAGTAGTGACTGGCGTATTGTGACGAGCCAGTTGCTCGGCCACCATTGATCAGACGTTTTCAATTGGTGAGAGATCTGGAGAATGTGCTGGCCAGGGTAGCAGTCGAACATTTTCTGTATCCAGAAAGCCCCGTACAGGATCTTCAACATGCGATTGTGCATTATCCTGCTGAAATGTAGGGTTTCGGAGGGATCGAATGAAGGGTAGAGCCACGGGTCGTAACACATCTGAAATGTAACGTCCACTGTTCAAAGTGCCGTCAATGCGAACAAGAGGTGACCGAGACGTGTAACCAATGGCACCCCATACCATCACGTCGGGTGATACGCCAGTATGGCGATGACGAATACACGCTTCCAATGTGCGTTCACCGCGATGTCGCCAAACACGGATGTGTCCATCATGATGCTGTAGACAGAAGCTGGATTCATCCGAAAAAATGACGTTTTGCCATTCGTGCACCCAGGTTCGTCGTTGAGTACACCGTCGCAGGCGCTCCTGTCTGTGATGCAGCATCAAGGGTACCCGCAGCCATGGTCTCCGAGCTGATAGTCAATGCTGCTGCAAACGTCGTCGAAGTGTTCGTGCAGATGGTTGTGGTCTTGCAAACGTCCCCATCTGTTGACTCAGGAATCAAGACGTGGCTGCACGATCCATTACAGCCATGCGAATAAGATGCCTGTCATCTCGGCTGCTAGTGATACGAGGCCGTTGGGATCCAGCACGGCGTTCCGTATTACCCTCCTGATCCCACCGATTCCATATTCTGCTAACAGTCGTTGGATCTCGACCAACGCGAGCAGCAATTTCGCGATACGACAAAACCGCAATCTCGATAGGCTACAATCCGACCTTTATCAAAGTCGGAAACGTGATGGTAGACATTTCTCCTCCTTACACGAGGCATCATCAAACAACGTTTCACCAGGCAACGTTGGTCAACTGTTTGTGTATGAGAAATCGGTTGGAAACTTTCCTCATGTCAGCACGTTGTAGGTGTCGCCACCGGCGCCGACCTTGCGTGAATGCTCTGAAAAGCTAATCATTTGCATATCACAGCATCTTCTTCCTGTCGGTTAAATTTAGCGCCTGTAGCAGGTCATCTTCGTGGTGTAACAATTTTAATGGCCAGTAGTGTATTTACAAATTTCGCCTACAGAGTTAATGAAACCAGGAGAAATAACATCAAGTATTAGTATCGCATCACTCGTGAACTGCAAACAAAAATGGACAATGAGGAAGACCGAGCAAGCGATTTAAAAAAAAAATTAAAAAGAAAATTTAGGGACTACAGGAAAGTGAACTAGAAGGGAAAATTATGACATTCAAGGGTTATGGGAATGTTCCACATGAGAAGTGGAGTATTTATCAGCTAACCAGAGAATGAAAAAGGTGCAAACATGTGTTAGTAGCATACTGTCTACAGATGGGAATGGATATATTAGTCTGGAAGGGATCAAAGAACCTTTCCAAGGACTGTATAGAGCATAACCATCTGATCCTCTAAAAACAGCACAGCTACAACAAAACTGGAGGTCACATCTAACAAACGAAAATATCACTACGTTGTCAGAACCAATATCTGAGGAAGAAAGTCAAGATGTGTCAAATGGAGTCCATGAGAAGATGGTTTTCCCTAAGATTTTTATAAACTTTTCTTGTTAGTTATTAAAAAATAATTCGTGGAAATTGGGGAAGAGAAACAGGAATTCAGATACCTGTACTCCGAAAAGGAACCCGGAATTATCGTCATTGTTCGTAACAGAAGGATCCCACAAAAAATAACGGATTTCAGTTCGATAATGTTGTTGTGTGCACACTCGAAAATATGATTGCTGCTGCCATAGCGACAAGATTAGAGAAACCCCTTCCAAACATCACCGGGCCGGACAGACGTGTAGAGTACCTACCAAAAGTATTATAGATGGAATTCGCTCCTTAAGAGATACGAGCTTCTATTCGACGAAGCATCAGGAACAACCTCTCTGGCTATTTAACATCGATTTAGACAAAGTCTTCGATAGAGTCAGTTATCAGTACCTAAGGGGTGTGCTACAGCATTTCAGATTTCCACAAGCAACAATAGATATACCGTTACCCAACCAATACCATATGTTTTCAGAGGTGCAAATCGACAGATATTTCATAGAGCCATTTCCAGGCCAACGTTCTATTTGCTATTATTGTCCATTTTCTGGTTCAACTGGCTCTGAGCACTATAGGATTTAACATCTGTGGTCATCAGTACCCTAGAACTTAGAACTACTTAAACCTAACTAACCGAAGGACAGCACACAACACCCAGGAGCTCTTTCCTCAATCCATTTAGAAAGTGGTTGGATTCCTTTACTTCGTCTTCTTTGTGGTTGGAAATTTCAATGTTCGGTTTTTCGGTAATCTCTCTTCTGCTACTTCTCATTACTTTCATCTTTCTTCGGTTGACTCTCAATATACACTTAGTACTCGTTCAACTGTTTATTCCAGCCAACAGTTCCTACAGTTCCCTCTGAATGTCACTCAGAATAACGAACTCATCTGCAACTCTCATTACTGACGTTCTTTCACCCCGAATTCTAATCGAATAACGAATGAGATCGTCCTACAAGAAACAGGAGAGAAGAAACGACTCCAAAAAATACTAGACCAACACAAATCAAAACTCAAGGACTCTTACTTAATTATACATGACAATTTTTACAAAATAATTTCGAGGAAAATCATTAAGGAATAAAATGAGGGGACGACTGTGTATATGTAAATGTTCTTCACACATACATTTCAAGAGGACTGCTGAAGAGAGGGAGTTGTGGCTGCAGAGACCAGGTTTTCGCCTTTTGAAGCAACAAGAATTTTAATTCAACTCTTGAAACTTATTTTTATTTCCGTCCTTGCTTGTTCAATAAATAGTTTCAACACAAGGAGTAAAAATCTGTGTCCATGTCTTACATCCGTTTTAATCCGAGCACTTCGTTCTTGATCTTCCATTCTTCCCTGGCGGTATTCCTCGAGATATCCAGATGTGAGACTAATCCAGAATGTGGATCCTGCTTTATTTCCAGTGAGAACTCAACTGTTTTCTTTTGCCACATAACCTGTGCATCATTATCGATAGAATAGCCTTGATAAATCACAGCTGCGTACCAACGCAGAATCACATAGGCTTTCTAAGTCAGGATACGTCACTTACTTAGCCTCACAGGTATGGATTTTTTTTTGTAATCTCTTGCAGGCGCTCCGCAACGAGACGTGCGTGGACTCCATGTTCGACTTCGACGAGACCAGCTACCTGCCGCAGCCGCCACAGCTCACACCGCTGGAGAGGACGCCCGTGGTCTACACCGACGCGTACGCCAAGGCAGTGGCCCAGTTCGGGCCCATGGCGAGGCTGCGCTCCGGCGTCGAGAGCCAGCGCCTGCCCAACTTCTTCCAGATGGACGCGGTGGACACGGCGTGGAGCACGCAGAACGGCCTGAAGACGCTGCTGCCCAAGGTGCTGGAGATGAGCCTGCAGGGCTACCCCTTCGTGATGCCGGAGAGGGTGGGCGGCAGCACCAAGACGGGCGTCATCGCCACTCGCGAGCTCTACATCCGCTGGCTGGAGGCCAGCGCCTTCATGCCCGCCGTCCACTTCCGCACCGTGCCCTGGGACTACGACAACGAGGTGCGTCCCGTGCTCGTGTGTCTGTAAAAGCTACTTCTAAAGTAAACATCGCTTCGCAGCGTTGATACAATGCGTGACGTACACAGAATCGACAGATTAAGCCAATCTATATATAGTAACACTGTAAGGTATGCTGTAGTGAAAACTTGTATGAGTTCAGTTTCAGCAGGGCGGCTCACGGCTGTGACTTGTGACTACTTTTACAGACGGTGGAGCTCGCACGCAACCTGACGGCTTTGCGCGCTCAGTACGGTCCGAGGATCGTCGAGCTGATGAAGCAGGCAGTGGAGGACGGCACTCCGGTCAACCGGCCCATCTGGTGGCTCGACCCGACAGACTCCACCGCTCTCAAGATCGGCGACGGTATGTCAAACAGCTTTCTCTCACGCGATCTATCTTTAGAGTTATTCCATTCTAGTTCGAATCTTTCGGTTACGATTTCTCTGACGACTAACATTCGACGTATGCTTCTTTCGTTAACTAACATGTTACTGAGGCAATCTCACACTTGAAATTGTGTGGTCTAAAGTTATGTTAAATGTCCTCAGAGGCGCCAGTGCCTGTGTCTGTGGCTGCACTGCTGTTCATCATTTCTCATTTTTATTGTGTCCAAAGGAATATGCATACAAAGTCCACCCAGGTCCTGATGACTTTGTTTGGGGAGACTTCCCAGTATACTTTCAAAACTACACAAACACTAAGCATTCATTACAACTCCACAGACCATTACTCACATTCTCGTGAGGTCACATGTGTCTTGCGCAGACGTCGCATTTCGTGATCCACTTGGAAATTACTCTTTCCACTCAGTTTCTTCAAGAGAGACTTTGCTTTCAAAGCCTGAAGCCATATATGAGCAGCTATTTGGTGGTAGTCTTTCTTACATTTACATTAATAATGTCCTTAGAAACTGGAAATCAGGTAATTATTGAGGAATTAAATTAGACCAATACACTAATCTAAGGGGGTCTGTTTCGGCTTACTTGTCGAATCACGAAGTATTGAGATTTTTGGAGTATTTGGAAGTGGATCAAGTCCAGGCTTGAACTGCATGGTAACGTGATGGCAAGCACACTCGTTCTCATGGTTCTGCTTATCACCTCTCCCATCTGAAAATATGTAATTCTGGGTTATTATGCACCATTTCTCGGAGACTAATAGCAACTGGAGTAGGAAATTTCCATACCACGGATAAGCTGCTGTCAAAACCAAGTCACAAACGGCTGCCTTTGGACTGTGGCTGCGACTGAGAAGCGTGGACTGCTGATGAATAATCGTCACGCACTTTGCTCAGTGTTGAATCACGGTTCAGCTCTATCCAAGATCCAGATCACTTCCATTCGTCATGAATGAGGGCAAAGGGGTGTGGGGGGATATCCCATTCTCCCAGTATTTTCCGGAAAGGCACAGCAGTGTTACTCCTGGAGTTCAGAAAGGCACCCAGATTTGGTCTCAATAGAACATGTGTGCAACGAAGTCGAAAGTCAACTTTGTCCCTGTGTCAATATTCGGATATGAAGGCCCAGTTGCAACAGATGTGAGCCAGTTTGTCTCAGGAGAACCAACTGAATCAGTGAATGCATTTGTGCCACCCAGGGTGCAATGTCATACTGACTAGTAGGATGACACTGCCAGTTCTTTGCAAATTTTAGTGACTTTTCTAATCACTAAAATAACATCACATATGCTCTTAAACCATGATGTTGCACGTGTTTCACTTTTTTTCTCAGGCTGTCTATGTATACAATTAAAACTTAAAATTTGATGACTTAAGAATAAATTTATGACATGGTGGGTGCTACTTTTTTTTCTTCTTCTTGTTTGGCAGTGTGTCAACAGAATACAGTTTTAAAATTTCAGTACATAAGAATAAAGTTATGACCTTCCACTGTAAATATTCACAACTGTTGAAAACAGTAATTAACAACAAAGTAATTAAACAGGTGCCATATTTTAAATATGTGTGGTGTGAGACACAGGTTACGTTTTTGACAATCATATAGATGAAAATTTGCAGAAATTCAGTGCAAAATTTGGAACACTGAACAAAATATTTAAATATAAAATCCCCTAAAAAATACAAAAATTACACTTGATACGACTATGGCGATCTCGTTAATGTTGTACTGAAGTGAGAGTTGGATAAAGAAGAACAAAGATGACAGTAAAGTACAAGAAGCAGAGATGTGCTCCCTGAGGGGAGTAGAGGGGAGCACAAGAAGAGACCTAACACGGAATGAACCTATCAGACGACTGGGGCGTGCCATGTGCTGACGCTGTGTTTTCCTCCCGTGCAGAGTACCTGCTGGGCGACGACCTGCTGGCGGCGCCGGTGACGTATCGTACGGCCACGAGGCGCGACATCTACCTGCCCAAGGGCTACTGGCGGGACGAGGTGGGCCCCGAGCACCCCACCATACGAGGCCCCACCTGGCTCTACGCCTACCCTGCGCCGCTCAACACTCTGCCCTACTTCACCAGGGTCAGCTCCTAGCTTGCACTGGCTGAAAGCGAGCGCAGTTTCTATGAAGGCTGGCATGACCTTAATATCAATTTATCAGTGACACCGTGTTTACAAGAAGATGTAAGCTTCTGGAAATTAAAAAATTCAGTTAACGTGACTTGTTCATTCTGTATTGTAGAAGATTTCTGTTTTTGTAATGCGTGAAACGTGGTGCATGCGAATTACTAATTCACATCTGTTTTAAAAAATTGTTAAAAAAAGTTAAATTGAAAACTAAAAAAGAAAGCCATGTTTACACACGAATGTGTAATGTGAATGTAAAATGACTCGTTCAACATTATTACGATTAATCGTACAAAAGATCCATGGTACATGAAACTAATTAACTAACTATACAAGATACAGTCCAACCTAGTTCAGGCTTCCACTTGTTCTATGCTGGTGGTACTTTGAATTCATTGGATAATACTCTTGCAGAGAATTGCAGTTCTGCGAACTACAATTCATGCACAAAGGTCCCGATAGAGATCATTTACAAATGACAATATACTTTCATGTTTGTGTAAGGTAGGGTGAATAACAGAGCCAAATTCGGCTATTTCTATTGTGTTAGTGTAATATTTCTGCCTTTAGCAGCCATCATATTTTGGTCTAACACCTTATCCTCAGAGCAGGACCATGCATTTATATCAGAAAAGGAACACATTTATATCAAAACATGACCTTAGCTCCACAATTGATGACAGGTATCAGCTATTGAATTAAAAGGGCTTGATAACAATAAGAAATCAGTCATTGTGTTTATATCGATCATTGATGGTATGGACACTTTTTTCAATAAACTACCAGAATTTCTGGGGGAAACCTGAACTACAAAAGACAATATTACCTCATGTGGAGGCGTAAATATAAACACAAATATAGTAGACGAAACTAATAGGACACCTATAAATAACCTTCAGACTTTTCGCATGTCCCATTTGGTTAAAAGAGCGACAATGGTTGCTACAAAGGCTTCATCATTAATCGCCCATGTGTCCACAAATGTGAACAAGGAAAACTGCGACATAGCTGTAAATGATCATGGCCTTTCATACAATTTGTGTTAAATAATAACAAAATTGGATATGAAAAGAAAATACCTGAAGTGCAGACCTACAAAAGGCATCTATCTATTGAAATAAAAGACTTTTCAAGAGAACTAGCAAACCAAAGTTAGGATGAAACATACAAAGAAACTAACGTATATGCGAAATTCCTTATGTCCTCAACATTATCTTAATCGGACTTTGATAAGACATTCCGAAAATTAATATCAATGTGTCACAAAAACAACTGGACGAAGTTCTCCTAAATATTTATGTATCTCACCACCAAGACAAAGAGTCATAATGGATCAGTGTCCCTAAATTTCTACCATAGGTACAAAAAGATTTATAACAAGTCACTTTGTGGCGTTATTGTCTGTGTCAATTTTCCCATGATTTGCGTCAATCATGGCAGAAAAAAAACCTTTTAAACTCTGTCTTGACAGTCCTATAGTTTGTCCAAGGTTAAACAACCCACAAACAACAATTATAACCTGTTTTACGCCCTATTTGTTGTTACTGTGGCAGTGCTTTTGCTGTCTACAGCGCACAAACTCAACAATCAACTATACAAGGTAGACATTAATAAAAGCGATAGATTCCAGGGATGGATTCCTAACTGGAAATGGAGGAAAGAAGGGTCTGTGAACATGTGTCCAGAAATGTGTGATGTGCGTGCAATGACAACAAATCGTCCCAGAACACAATACAGAGCTGCATCCCATTCATATCAAAAGAGATGTCTAAAGTGGCCTCCATGGGATGGAATGCACACATCCACAGGTCGCATGGTTGATTTCTGCACTCTTTCACATGTTCCAGCATCTCTCTCAATAGTGTCACAGGTGTCGTGAACACGTTGTTGAAGTGTCTACACACCAGGGACTGGCTCAGTGTACTTCAGATGGCCCCAGGGGTGAAAATCAAGGGGGTGACACAGCAGGCCATGCAACAGGGCCTCCACATCCTATCCAACGTCGGAGAGGATGATGTTGAGGTGTTGGCAAACTGTAACGTGGAAGTTGGGTGAACTATGTCCTGCGAAAGACCACATAACTTGCCGTACTGCCAAAGGCACTTCCTCAACCAACCCAGAATAGTTATTCTGCAGGAAGTCCAGGTATGTTCCTCCGTTGGGGCATTGTGGAACAATAACAGGTCCAAGTACATGGTTGCCAAGAATCCTAGCCCATAATAAATGCTGCACTGATGCTGATGATACGCCTCAGCCATCCCCCAATGATTGTCTGTAGCCTGCAAGTGACGATTATGCAGATTGGTGGTGCCAGTTCTAGTAAAGGCTGCTTCGTCAAGAAAGACGACTGTTGAAATAAATACCATAATTTCGATGGTCTAGTGCAAAAATCATAGATAAAATCCTTCCTGCAGAGGAAAATACGCTGCTAATAATCCTTGCACTTGTAGCAGGTGATAGGGATAGTCGTGGTGATACACACAATCGTACTTTGGCACACGCCATGTAGGAGTGCCTGAAGCTTGTGCTTGTGTGATGTGATTGGTGTCCGTGAGCGTACCTGTTTCGGTATAGCCGTGATACCTTTCGATCATTTCCACCTGTTTGGCCATACGCAAAAACATTTTCGGCTTGTTCCCGACGTGATTACTGGACCATTCTGCTGCTTACAGTACGCTGCGTCAGTCACACAGCCTGTAACACACAAGGAACACACAGCATGTCATTTGTCAATGCCATCTACTGTGGCAATGATGCATTTCTGGACACATAGCCATAGGGCCCTTTTTCCTCCATTTCCGTCGCTGCACTTTGCGGTTTGATAAATGTTCACCCTACATTAGGAGTTCAGTGAAAAGAACAAGCCTTGCACTCGTTTGTCTTGTATGGTGACAGATTATTTTTATTATGAGCATTGCACTGGTGCTCTTTGTGTCAGACCTGGGATGCACCAGGCACAACTATCGAATTATTACTAGAAAAAAGCCATTATTAACTAAATAGCATACAATGCAGAGGATAAAATCAAAGAACTCTGGGATGTCACTAAACAGGAAACAGTGAGAGACAAACAGACACATAATAACACACTGATAAGTGAGAGGAATAAAGTAAAAATGATCCATACCACTTAGAAAACTATGTAAATGTATATTTTTCAAATCTTTTGGCGAAATTTCAACCAAAATTCTCTAAAACAAATATAAGACATTTAAATAATTAATCACTAAGTGGAATGGTGCTACTGCCAACCATAAGGTATGAAGTTTGTAAAACTTCCCAAAACTGAACAAAAACAGCCTATCAAAGAAAGTACCATTGTGTGTGTTGAAACAAAACAGGGAGTGCCTATTGGCCTCTGACTCGGGTTCTTCGGCCGACGTTCATCTAATGATTTTTCTGACATTTCGTCAGCACGAGTGGCTGGCATTGTCAAAGCTTCACCCTCCATTGCCGGTGGTGAACTGGAGCCGAGCTCGCGGGCGCAGACTATATGTACCTGGCGCGTCAACGTCCGAGGGCTTCTCCGCGGTCATTTCTGGTGCGGTTCTCCTCTTGCTACCTGCGACGGTCGTTCGCTGCAGTACGGGAAGCCAGGATCCGTTTACCTTAAGGCTTTCCTCTTTCTTGTTCAAACTGTTCGCGTGTTGTATTTCTACAGCTTCTCTGAACAAGCGCGTGTGATAGTGCTTCTCTACAGCCAGAACTTCCGTGTCGGCGAATTTTATTACGTGGTCGGTCTCATTCAGTGCGTGCTTTGCCACGGCCGATTTCTCCACCTGCCCCAACCTGCAATGTCGCTTATGCTCTTTGATCCTGGTGTTGATGGATCGTCCAGTCATTCCGACATAAACTTTTCCGCATGTGCGTGGTATACGGTATATTCCCGACATTGCAAGTGGGTCTCTTTTCTCCTTCGCCGATATAAGACACTCTTTGATCTTCCTTGTCGGTTTGAAAATCGTCTTTACGCCATATTTGCGCAATATACGGCCGATTCTGTCCGTCACTCTTGGAATGTATGGCAGAAAAATCATTAGATGAACGTCGGCCGAAGAACCCGAGACATAAGCCAATAGGCAGTTTGTCAACAAGTGGCCACGAAAGCCTTAACAGTTTTGTAAAACATAGAGTATACAAATCCCCTTAACAAACATAATAAATCAAACACTCAAACCAGGAAACTTCTCGGAGTATTTAAAATATCAAAAACGTGTGCCTCTGTTAAAGTAAAGTAATGCATAAGTCATTGAAAACTACTGACCCCCTTCCTTCCCATCATCAGTCTCAAAAATATTGAAATCAATAACAGAAGATATATTAATGAACTACATCAATAAATATAACCTCCAAAGTGACCCACAGCCTGTTTTCTGAAGTGGTAGAAGTACAGAATCAGCCAAAGCAGAATTCACAAATATGGTACCTGATGTCTTGACAAAAACGAGTGTGTCATAGGCATATTTTTATATCTTTCAAAGGCGTTTGATACTCCTGACTACTAAATAAGCTACAATCATAAGGAATGAGAGGCATATCTAATGACTGGTTGTGATCTTATCTGGCAGATAAGGTACAAAGAGCAGAGATGACATAGATCTCAAACACTTACCATAACCAAAATAAATTATTATACTGATTCCCCAGGGGAGCTTATTAGGACCAATACTGTTTCTGATATACATCAGTGACTTTCCCAGTAGCGATAGTCATGAAACAATATTATTTTTGATGACGACAGCAACAGTACAGTCTCAAAGAAAACAAGAAAACTTCCGTGAGGGAAAGCAAATGAAACCATCGAGGAAGTATACAAAAAATAACACTGAACATGAAAAAAAATACCACAAATATCTGTCTGAAGTAGGAAAAGGACGCTGTGAAAATCAGTGTACGTGTCATGTCTCAAATTTCAATTCTTAGTTGAAGCGTTGTACACACACAAAGATAGCTGCAAACAAAGTATTATCAGCAAGTTATGCCTTAGAATTCTGTCATCAATGTCCAACAGGTTTTGTCTTTTTGCTTCATATTATTTGTATGTACATTCAGTTTCAGCAGTAGAATTATTTTAAGGGAAATAAACGCACAAAATACGAAAACAAAGGTGAAACTGCAGAAAACATCCACAAGAATAATAACCGAAAATAGTAGTCAAGCTAATTATAAGCATCTGAAGAAAACGCTGGGACCTTAGCTTCAGCATGTAAATACGCCTACCAATCAGTGGAACAAAAAAAAAATAATGTTGATGATTAATTACTGCAGAAACTGCTCTGTCCATGGCAATGGAACAAGATCTAGACTGAACATAGAGTTGCCAAGAAAGAATCAACATAATTTCTACCAAGGAATAAAACCCTTCGACAAATCCCCAAAAGAGTTGATTAAAACAAACTTTTTCGAAATGTCTGTTGAGAAGTAGTGGTTAAGCGTTCTATAAATACTTGATAACATAGAGTAGGAATTTGATAAAAAATTAACTACAAAGAAACAGTAATATCGGCAGTAAAATATCCATCATTTTGCAATGTACTGTCAAAGGTTTCTATTTTCTTTTATTCTTTTCTAGAAAATGATGCTCCCAAAGAGGTGCAATGCATAAAGCTAGTTTTTTGTTTTGAAGGATAGCACATCACCCATTATAAAGCGATACTGACTCATCTCTTCACACTAACAATTCAGAAGAAATGGTAGAGAAAATGGAAACCAAATGTCATGACTAAGGTCCTGACATCAACTGATAGTGTATTTAGTATTACATTATGAAGCAATATGTGTATTGTGTTTGTGTGGAGTGTCTGCAGTGACTGGGAATAAGAATGAGAGAACAGTGGATCGTTAGCCATACAATAATGCATACTAGGTATAAACTGAACGAGTACATTTTCCATGGCTTCCCTAAATAACTTCAGGCCAATAGTGTGATGGTTCCTACTTTAAGGTCATGGGTAAGTACAAGTTCTATGCTTGTTGAAGTAGAGCGTTTGTAGTTCAGTTATGTTTTTGGATACTCTTAAATTGTAGTACCATGACTTCTACAATATCCAGGTGAAAGTATTCTAAGGATGAATAAAACAATAACAACAACAACAACTACTACTACTACTACTACTATCCCCTCTTCCAGCTTGATTTTTTCTCTGGCGGCGATGGCACCTTCCAGTAGTATAAATGTCTACATCCAGAGTCTAGAACCAAGCTGGAGTGGCTGGGAGAGCGTGACAGTGAATGCACATTGATGTACTGGCCACCTACTTCGCCTGCTCTGAACCTGATGGAATACATCCAGGAGCTATAGGGCGTATCCGCGCCCACAATCTGCCATGCCGTAATTTATAAGAATTGCAAGACTAGTGTGGTGTCACATACATGTGTAAACCTACCAAAGAATCGACATATACCACTCAGAATCTCTGCTGTATCGTATTCCTAAAGTGAACAGACACGCTATTCAGTGGGTAATCATTGTATTTTGGTTGATCAGAGTATGTTAAAGATACAAGGACAACCGACAAATTCCTGCATGATTGTAACCATGTGTCATTTCTGTTACATAAGAAATAAAATGAGTCATGCAAAGGCAGGTACTCCATAAAGACCGAACTACAGCCTTTATTTGTTTAGAATAGCAGAACGAAAATATACGTTGCTGCCCAACTATATTCACAGCAAATTCGAATGTGTTGTGACTTACTAGCTAGTGAAATCACATGGCAGGCTGTTCCAGGGTGAGTGTCTGCCCACAGGTGGCTGGGCACCCAAGGGCAGCCGTTGGCAGATGTGGCCAAACAGGGATGTGCGGGCAGCCAGGCAGCTGGTCTCCACGTATGTGACCTACTCCCAGCGGAGACTGCTCATCGTGTGCTAATGTGCTGCAGCACAGAACTAAAATTAGGCCATTCTGCCTCGTATGCGAGCTTCCAATTGCACTAAAATTACGCCATTTTTCTTGACGTGCATGTTGTTATGCAAATGCAATGGACGAAAACGTGTTTTGTGGTGCTCGCTCCATTACAACCAGAAACCACTATCGAGTGCTGAAATGATTGTAAGCCGCACATCCGCACCTCGAGCAGATCAGGGAATGGATGCAGCTGTCTGTCTTCAACTGCGTTTGCTCTCAAGAGACGTGATAACTTCTAGCACTACGGGTGCTATGTTGCTGACAGCACCAGGTCAGTATTTTCCTTTGAACTTGCGTGTAGCGGGTTGTGCAAGAACAGAGTCTGACGTATTTTTAAGGAGCTGTTGTCGTAATGGCACAGAGGCTCAGTGGTATCATGCCAATGTGGCAGCACATGCCCTGGGTTCGATTTCCCCTGACACTTTTCTTCTTTTCATTAAATTTTATTCCTCGCAATATTAATCTACCGATTATAAAATTTAAATATATTTAAGGAGTTAAATTTTTATATGTAAAATTAACATATTCAGTTTAGTTACGATTACTACTCTTGTAAGTCAAAAGGCTGTAGGCTAGATGGTGATAAAACAAAGGGAGTATACGAGGAAATTCTGTATGAAAGTGTTTCCTATAGATGCTCTGTAGATGAATTGCTACACAGGTTCTTTTCAAGTAGACTTTTGGAGTTAAAAGTGAAATTTAAAGAATTAGACAGATATGCCTTAAATGCAGATCTCACAACAGAGAGGCAAGGGATGAGGATCACTGATTTGGCTTACTGGCTTACGTAATACTGAAAATTTCGAAATACTTGTAAATTAATTTAATCAACTTCTTAATTGTCAGGAACCAATCCATAACGTCGAAAACTCAAATACTATGAAAATGTAGAAGAATATTTACTCCCAACTATCAACAAAATTGAAGAAGTTATTAAAACCGTGCAAAGTTGGTAGAGGAGACTCTGTTACAATAGATTGCTTTGATATGGTCTTCACAAAAATAAAAATTAACTAAATTTAATATTTGAGAAAACTTGGAAAACATAAAAACTTCCAGGAGAATGAGAAATGGAATTCGTGCATACACTACATAAGAAAGCCAATACACAAGATGTTAACAACTACAGAGGAATTTCTTTGCACACGTTGCACATCACATACTTTCCAAGATTGTACTAAGCAGAGTAGAAACAACAATAGAGAGGAATTTAGGTAAACATCAACTAGGTTGTAGGAAGGGCAGATCATGCTCTGAAGAAACATTTAATCTGAAGTGAACATATGGACCAGATAACTGAATTCAAAATAAGTTTGTTGATTCCCAAAAGGCCACTGACAGCATTTGCAGGAACTGTAGATAAAATAAAACTATGTGAGTAGAAGGCAACTGATGCCCTGCAATATTCGGCCTGAGTGGTACGTAGGAATAGGTAAAGCGCTCTCTGAAGATTTACGTGTAGAGTATGAGGAATTTTTGAAGAGTGTGGATTAGGGCACAGACTTACATAATGTAGACACAGATCTCTTCCAACTACTAATAACATTTTTTCCTTAAATTTGTTCCTTACAAAATACTATTGGATGTAAACTTTAAATAACGAGTGGTTATAATTAAACTTTCCGTATTTAACACGTTGTAACATGGAAACTAATTACCATATGAGGACCAAAGTTGGTAGCATTTATGTCAAGGACATGAGGAAGAGAAATAACCTGGAAGCAATACAACTGAAACACTTTTAATATCCTGCCACTGTACACCATATCATTACATAACAGTACCATTATTACAACAAAAGAGGCTCAATATGGCGCCCATCAGTCTCCAGAAGAGTCTGAAAGCGCAGGATTGCATTCTGCACAATAGAACGAAGCATGTCTGTAAGTAAGCTGGCTACCTCTCTAGATATGCTGCACTTCAGATGACCAGATGTGCGAATGTTCCCCTGGTAAACCCTGTCCTTCAGGTAGCCCCACAACCAGAAGTCATAAGGAGTGAGATCTGGTGATCATGCTGGCCAGGCATTCGGAAACGATCAGCTGATAATTCGATCGTTTCCAAATGTGTTTTTGAGAAGCAGGTGAACTTCACGATCGATGTGCGGTGAGGCGCTATCTTGCATAAAAACTGTCGATTTCAATGCGACTCTCTTCTGCAGGGTGGGCATGACATGCTGGCGAAGCATATCACAGTAGCATTCGCCAGCCTCACGGCACGTCTTCGGTCCTTGAGTGCCAAACTGTTCAAAAAAGAAAGGGGCTAATGATGAACGAGTGCCATAATGATGAAAGAGTGCCATATTCACCATACAGAGGAACTTCAAGCACAGTGACTGGAGGTGAAGATACCCACACTTGGCAATTATATGTGTTCACCTCACCCATCAGAGAAGAATGAGCTTTGTCTGTCCATAGGATGGTCCAGGGACAGCCATTGTCAACATCAAGTCGTTGTGCGTCCTGTGGTGCAAGTTGCTGTACAAGATAGATCTTGTAGGGATATAATTTGAGATTGGTTTGAAACACCTCCGTACAGTGCATGTTCAACTGTCGTGACATAGCAGACGCTCTGCCTGACGATCGGGAACCGCGCATAACGTTGTCTGCCACACCAACAGAGATTTCATCAACCACCTGTGGTGCAACCGGTCGTCGGCCTCTTTCCAGAGCGACGCTCAGTTCTCTAGTTGATTCGAATTTCTTCATCATGCTCTGCACAGCAGGGGGAGAAAGAGAAGCCTTCCATAATCCTTTCTGCCGGCGATATTCACGAAGTGCAGCTGCAGACTTACTGTTGTTTTGATAATAGAGCTTCATCACTAATGCCCTGTTCCTCTTGTCCAAGCTCATGTTCACACGGCAACAAGTGCGCTACGACTGGTCAGGTGTGTGAGACAATGAATTACGGTGACTGATGATGGGCATCTAGTGGTCAGAGTTGGAGCTGGACGGTGGACCTGTGATGCATGGAAATCATGCACCCCTTACTCTGGAGATTAATGCTATCAAGTTTGGTGCACATGCGATAGGTCGATCGTTTCCAAATGTGTTTCAGAGAAGCAGGTGAATTTCACGAGCAGTGTTCAGTGGGGCCCCATTTTATATAGTGAAAGTTTAATTGTAACTAGCCGGTATATCTTAACAGTTCAGTTTATATACGTGAAATTAATATATTCAGTTTAGTTGCGTTTACTAACCTCGTAAGTCATGAGCATACAGGCCACAATAGTGTAGAACATTGGTACAATTTTTCGCAAGCTGCAACTATGCACTGTACTGTCGTGGCCTTGCGTCCTCTAGCAAGGGTGGCCAAGTGGTTCAGCCATGCACAGAACTGAGTAACAAGTCTTCGTGACCAGTCCATACAGGCTGTGCATGCCAGCGAGCTGGAGGAATTCCCCACCGATGGAACAGCCTAATCTGAACCAATATTTTGATCTTGCAAATAATATTTTTATTTAATGGCGGTCTCGTACCCTCGAAGCTTCTAGGCTAAGAAACCGTTCGTTAAATAAATAAATTATTTACAAGAGCTACCAAGCAGTTATTACTCAATATGTCTACCTATGGCTGCAGGTGTTCCACATACAAGAGAGGGGCAACATTGTGTTGTTTTCTCTGTGAACAAGCCCATAAACGAATTAAAATTTTGTAGACGTCGTGAGGTATCTTTCTTTGTCATAAAAAAGTAGTGGAGGTTAAATCACAGATGAAGAAAAGTCAGAGGTTCTTCGGAATAGCTTTCACCAATTGCATCTACCTTTTATTTCTGGGTGCACAGCATGAGCTATAGAAGTGTGACAATACATGAGTAAACTCTGTATGATAGAATGCAAAAAAGTATTAGAAACAGTTCCATGTCTGCTTCAGATGCTGCTATTTTGACTCAGTACATGTGATGGTGTTCACAACATAACTGTGAAAGTAACGGTGAAAGAATTGCCAGTGAAGTATAATATTGCAAGAATGAAATAACAATGAGATCCAGACCATTACCCGCTTACAGGCGTTGTCTGAAAGAACAGACACCATCTGCATATAATATTACAAGAGGTTGCAAAAGTGACAACTGAAAGATTGTTGCGTGGCTCCTTCAGGTGGGCGATATTTATTTATCTTTCTGGAAATACGCTGACTGTTACTTTCTATACGTTTATCTAATGTTATTTGCTGAAACGTCTTTAGTAAACAGACTTACTTCTATGCTCATACTAATCTCGATCACATCCTTATGTTAATTTGGGCAAAAGAAAGACCTGAGAACATCAGTTGCTAGAAATATCTGATAAAAGTAGGTGATATATAAATTAACTCTAGTGATAGTAGCAGATATCAGTCATTCCTTGTAGGTAACAAGCAGCAAATGCAGAGAGCCATAATTACGTTGTTAGGGCGAGGCTGAAGAGCTCATCATCATTACGACAAAGAACTGAGTTTGACAGGTTGATAAAACTGTGATTTTAAATGATAACTCCAGTTCAGTAAATCCCTTCGGTGGTAGATTATTGTGTGAGAAAGACTTTTAAATGTCACATTTATCAAATATTTCAAAATCTGATCGTATCTTTACACAGTTACTGCTTATCTTTGATAGGAGTCGTCAAGTATAAAGATGCTACTGCTATCAAGAAAATTTATTTATTTATTGTTCCGTGGGACCAAATTAGGGAGAAGTCTCCATGGTCATGGAACGAGTCAATACATGAAATTATAACACGGTAGTAGAAACGTATTCAGGCGACAATTCGTAAGTTTAAATAAAGAAAATCAACAATGTAACACTGGAATTTGCTTAATTTTTCAGCTCTTCCAGGAGCTCCACGACAGAATGGAAGGAGTGAGCCATGAGGAAACTCTTCAGTTTCGACTTAAAAGCGTTTGGGCTACTGCTAAGATTTTTGAGTTCTTGTGGTAGCTTATTGAAAATGCATGCAACAGAATTGTGCACTCCTTTCTGCACAAGAGTCAAGGAAGTGCATACCACATGCAGATTTGATTTCTGCCTAGTATTGAGTGAAAGCTGCTAAGTCTTGGGATTAAGCTAATATTGCTAACAACAAACGACATTAAAGAAAATATATACTGTGAGGGCAATGTCAGAATTCCCAGACTATTGAATAGGCGTCGACAAGAGGTTCTCGAACTTACACCACATATAGCTCGAACAGCCCATTTTTCATCCAAAAATACCGTTTTTGAATCAGAAGAATTACCCCAAAAAATAATACCATATGACATAAGCGTATGAAAATATGCGAAGTGGACTACTTTTCGTGTTGTACTGTCACTTATTTCAGATACTGTTCTAATGGTAAATAAAGCAGCATTTAGGTTCTGAACAAGATCCTGAACATGGACTTTCCACAACAGCTTACTATCTATCCGAACGCCTAGGAACTTGAGCTGTTGCGTCTCGCTTATAATATGCCCATTCTGTCTGATCCAAATATCAGTTCTTGTTGAATTGTGAGTTAGAAACTGTAAAAAATGAGTCTTACTGTGATTTAGCATCAAATTATTTTCCACAAGCCATGAACTTATTTCATGAACTACATTATTTGATAATGTTTCAATATTACACACAAGATCCTTCACTACCAAGCTGGTGTCATCACCAAACAGAAATATTTTTGAATCACCTATAATACTAGAAGGCATATCATTTATATAAATAAGAAACAGCGATTGCCCCAGAACCGACCCTTGTGGAACGCCCCACTTAACGGTGCCCCATTGGTACTGAACATCACTACCACTCTCAATATTATGGAGAATTACCTTCTGCCCTCTGTTCTTAAAGTAAGAGGCGAATCAATTCTAAGCTACTCCCCTTACTCCATAATGGTCCAACTTCTGCAGTAATATCTTGTGGTCAACTCAGTCAAAAGCCTTCGTTAAATCAAAGAAAACAACTGGCGTTCGCAACCTTTTATTTATCCATCCAAAACCTCACAGAGAAAAGAGAATATAGCATTTTCACTTGTTAAGCCATTTCTAAAACCAAACTGTACATTTGACAGCAAATTATGTGAATTTAAATGCTCCAGTAACATTGTATATACAACCTTCTCGATAACTTTAGCAAACACCGATGGCATAGAAATAGGTCTATAATTGTCAACATTATCCCTGTCTCCCCTTTTATAAAGTGGCTTCACTACCGAGTACTTTAATCGGTCAGGAAACCGACCACTCCTAAAGGAAAAGTTACAGATATGGGTAAGTACTGGGCTAATATACATAGAACAATACTTCAGTATTCTGCTAGATACCCCGTCGTATCCATGAGAGTTCTTGGTCTTTAGTGATTCAATTATTAACTCAATCTCCCTCTTGTCAGTATCATGGAGTAGCATTTCAGGTAACACTCTCAGATAACTTTTTTCTACGAGTGCTGTATGATTCCCTGTTGGGACTAGGTTTCTATTTAGTTCACGTGCTATATTCAGAAAGTGATTATTAAATACTGTTCATATATGCGATTTATCAGTAACACGGACGTTCCCACTACGCACTGATTCTATATCCTCGACCTGTTTCTGCAGACCAGCCACTTCCTTTACGACTGACCATATGGTTTTAATTTTATCCTGAGACTTAGCTATTCTATCTGCATACCACATACTTTTTGCCTTCCTAATAACTTTGTTAAGCACCTTACAATACTGTTTGTAATGGGCTGTTGCATTTAGATTTTGACTGTTTCTGACGTTTTGATATAATTGCCACTTTGTTCTACAGGATATTCTTATCCCTCTAGTCAGCCACCCAGGCTCCCTGTTTGTGCTAGTACCGCGTTTTGAACGTTCTAACGGAAAGCAACTTTCAAAGAGCACGAGAAAAGTTTTGAGGAAAGCATTATATTTGTCGTCTACTGTATCAGCACTATAAACATCTTGCCACCCTTGTTCCTTGATAAGGTTTACAAAGGTCTCTACAGCAACTGGATCACCTTTCCTAAAAAGTTGATAACTATATTTAACATGTGTTGCAGCACAAAAGTCTTTTAGAGTTAAAACTTGTGCATCATGATCTGAAAGGCCATTCACTTTTTTGCTAACAGAATGCCCTTCTAGTAATGAGGAATGAACAAAAATGTTGTCCATGGTTGTTCTACTGTTCCCTTGCACTCTCATTGGAAAGAATACGATTTGCATAACATTATATGTATTAAGGAGGTCTACCAGAATCCTTTTCCTTGCACAATCACTTATACAATTAATATTGAAGTCACCACATATAACTAACTTTTTGTGTTTCCTATAAAGTGAACCAAGAACCTCCTCTAGCTTTAGCAAAAATGTTGTGGAATCGGAGTCTGGGAATCTACAAATAACAACAGTTAGAAGTTTATCTCCACTGAATTAACCACACCTGCACAACATTCAAACACCTTTTCAGTGCAGTACTTTGAAACATCAATTGACACAAATGGGATACCGTTTTTCACATATATGGCTACTCCCCCACTCCGCAAAGAGCTCGTAGAAAAGCTGCCAGCCAACCTGTATCCTGGTAAAGGAAGCCTCTGAATTATCTCCTTAAATAATTTTCAGAGTCAACATCTATAAGCAGTTCAACCTAACTTTATCTCTTATACCTTGTATATTATGATGAAATATACTAATTCCCTCATTACTCAGATACCTAAGCTTTGTCGAAAGTGGTTTCTTTGTTACAGAGACTTCCCTTAAGCAGTAATACCTATCAGCTGACTTCAATCTAAAAAAGGTGCAGCTCTAACACCCACTAGTACAGGAATTTTCCCATGAGTGATCCCACCACCCCCACCTATGCTGTCACCTATAAGCTTTGCCAACCTCCCATTTCCATACCTGTTGAGGTGCAGGCCATGTCTAGTGAAACCCGTCCTGCTGATAGACTCCACCGACACCACTGAAGTGTGACTCATGCCTTCTGTCATCAGCGCACCCCCAAGTCTCATGTTATTACGCTTGACGCCTGTATTAAGATGAGGCCGAACGTGACGCTGAAACAGTTCCACGAAATGCACATTCGTGGTGCCAGTCTAAGTGGCAGGTTTCCAGGTCACCATCAATGTCATACTCCCCATCCCTATCAATACTATTACCAGCCCCATCCACAATCACTACCTGATCCTCTTTAGTAAAATCCCTACATAGCCCCCCTATGTTAACAGTAACCTGAGCCAATCCTGCATTAGGCTTCACAATCTGGTGACCTGGTACTCACTCCCCAATACTTCCAGCAACTGCTGGCCCTCACCTCTACCATGAGAACTACATAACAGCAGAACCTTCTTCTTTCTCTTATCCTTTGCAACTGTCCTAGGCACCGTAACTGCTGAGGTCTGCTGCATACTTCCTACATCTACAGCTACTAGAGATTCCTCTCCACTAGACTCTGACAGTTGGTCATATCTATTGCAAACACCAATAGTAAAACTATCTGAAAATCTCCTTCTCCTAGCAGATCTCTTGCCAACAGCCAGCTCCCATTCCCCAACCCCCTTCTCCCTGCTCATCCTATCTAGCTCCTCCTGTGAGTTTTTCAACTGCACCTGAAGGGCACAGATCTTACGCTCCTGTTCCTCTATCAACTTACTCTTGCTACATAACCTGCAGTTCCAGGAGAGGATCTCACCAGAATGCCCACTGGCTTCCCCATTGCATTTCCCCCAGTGAAAATACTTCGAACAAGTCTCACACCGCAATCCACTACTCATGAACCTACGGCAAAGTCAACACTTCTCACTCATGGTAAAAATTTACAGTTATTGAAAAAAGAAAACTACTTTATCTAAGTTCCGCTAGTACAATAAGAAGATGTGAAAAACTGACTACAATAATCACAAACTTACTCTACAATAGAAGTTACTAGTATTATTAACAAAATTAATCAACAGCAAATGAGAATATAACAAAAGACTAACACAGAAAGAAAATCAAACGTCTAATGATACAGTAACGAAACTGAAAACAGTTTCCAAAAATTTCTTCTAAAATTATTTCATCAGAAAACACCAAGAACACCGGTTGAAGACTAATAAAGTTCCTAAATAATCCACTATACACAAACAATTAGGGCGGCCGAAGTGGCCGCGCGGTTCTGGCACTGCAGTCTGGAACCGCGAGACCGCTACGGTCGCAGGTTCGAATCCTGCCTCGGGCATGGATGTGTGATGTCCTTAGGCTAGTTAGGTTTAACTAGTTCTAAGTTCTAGGGGACTAATGACCTCAGCAGTTGAGTCCCATAGTGCTCAGAGCCATTTGAACGATTTTGAACAAACAATTAATTAGTACTTAGCTTTCGAGGCGCCGCTACAGCTGCAACTGGTCAGCGCGGAATGTAAACACAGTTAAGAGGTCAAGTTACTCGATACGAAATACTCACAAATATCAGGTCACAACACAAGAAAGGCGGAGGTGAATGAAGAAACCACTGACAAGTCACTTATATAGTAAATATTATCACAAAAACCGTTAAAATATGTATCTGAAACCTAAAAATATATGTAAACTTAGAGAGCGATCTCACACGCAGTCACGCGCTTATGGTGTCACTCCAAAGACCATCAACAACATTATATATATATATATATAAGCAGACTTCGCTTCACTCAATATGATTGGCAACCCGGACCATTCATATATATATATATATATATATATATATATATATATATATATATATATATATATATATATATATATAGGGTGAGTCACCTAACATTACCGCTGGATATATTTCGTAAACCATATCAAATACTGACGAATCGATTCCACAGACCGAACGTGAGGAGAGGGGCTAGTGTAATTGGTTAATACAAACCATACAAAAATGCACGGAAGTATGTTTTTTAACACAAACCTACTTTTTTTTAAATGGAACCCCGTTAGTTTTGTTAACACATCTGAACATATAAACAAATACGTAATCATTGCCGCTTGTTGCATTGTAAAATGGTAATTACATCCGGAGATATTGTAACCTAAAGTTGACGCTTGAGTACCACTCCTCCGCTGTTCGATCGTGTGTATCGGAGAGCACCGAATTACGTAGTGATCCAAAGGGAACGGTGATGGACCTTAGGTACAGAAGAGACTGGAACAGCACATTACGTGCACATGCTAACACCTTTTTATTGGTCTTTTTCACTGACGCACATGTACATTACCATGAGGGTTGAGGTACACGTACACACGCGGTTTCCGTTTTCAATTACGGAGTGGAATAGAGTGTGTCCCGACATGTCAGGCCAATAGATGTTCAATGTGGTGGCCATCATTTGCTGCACACAATTGCAACCTCTGGCGTAATGAATGTCGTACACGCCGCAGTACATCTGGTGTAATGTCGCCGCAGGCTGCAACGATACGTTGTTTCATATCCTCTGGGGTTGTAGGCACATCACGGAACACATTCTCCTTTAACGTACCCCACAGAAAGGAGTCCAGAGGTGTAAGATCAGGAGAACGGGCTGGCCAATTTATGCGTCCTTCACGTTCTATGAAACGCCCGTCGAACATCCTGTCAAGGGTCAGCCTAGTGTTAATTGCGGAATGTGCAGGTGCACCATCATGCTGATACCACATACGTCAACGCGTTTCCAGCGGGACATTTTCGAGCAACGTTGGCAGATCATTCTGTAGAAAGGCGATGTATGTTGCAGCTGTTTGGGCCCCTGCAATGAAGTGAGGACCAATGAGGTGGTCGCCAATGATTCCGCACCATACATTTACAGTCCACGGTCGCTGTCGCTCTACCTGTCTGAGCCAGCGAGGATTGCCCACGGACCAGTAATGCATGTTCCGTAGATTCACTGCCCCGTGGTTTGTGAAACCCGCTTCATCGGTAAAAAGGTAGAACTGCAACGCATTTCCTGTTAATGCCCATTGACAGAATTGCACTCGATGATTAAAGTCATCACCATGTAATTGCTGATGTAGTGACACATGAAACGGGTGAAAGTGGTGACGATGCAGTATGCTGCTCGCCGACCGTGGCCCGTGTTTGTTACAACACGCAACTGAACGTCGGAGGTTTCAAGCGTCAACTTTAGGTTGCAATATCTCCGGATGTAATTAACATTTTACAATGCAACAAACGGCACTGATTACGTATTTGTTTATATGTTCAGATGTGCTAACAAAACTAACGTGATTCCATTTTAAAAAAAGTAGGTTTGTGTTAAAAAACATACTTCCGTGCATTTTTGTATGGTTTGTATTAAACAATTACACTAGCCCCTCTCCTCACGTTCGGTCTGTGGAATCGGTTCGTCAGTATTTGATGTGGTTTACGAAATATATCCAGCGGTAACGTTAGGTGACTCACCCTGTATATACAGCGTTGTTTTACAAAAGGCACTTAACCCAAGCGACTGCCTACGACTGTGCAAAAGTGGTGAAGCTGAACATCTTCTGTGAGGAAATATTGACGATTAAGCAAACCATAACATAACAGTATCTTAGTTTACCGTCACCTGCACCTTTTAAGAAAAGGGCTTATGTTTATTAGAAGTTTTTTCTTCAGAAACACCACTAGTATCATCCCTCAAAGCATGTACCTTTCCTCCTTACTCACCCTACATATATACATCTAGACATAGATCATAGTAGCACCAGAGATATAAAACCCAGAGGGACTGATATTGGATCATCAGTAACATGGAAAAGTGATACCAAATTAATATTGGGGTGGCAATTTTTCTTTCATGTTTTATTTCTCTTTTATACATGGAGAAGGATGGGCAGCAGAAATGTATACATTTTTGGAGTAACTCATTCATGCCCTTATGAGACACCTATTTTTTTTTATCGTGTCTGTTACAACAATGGCTTGAGATGGTGGGTGCATAAGCAGACTTCGCTTCACTCAATATGATTGGCAACCCAGACAATTCAAATATGCCTTTCCATTACCACACAACTCTCAACCTTCTGACAACAGTCAGTAGGTCTGCCAATGCAGAGGAACAAAATAATACATCCTGCATTGCCCAGTAAAATTAATCTCAGTATGCTTTTAATTGTGTATGGCAGAAGTCAGCATAATATGTGTCAGTACATTTGAAAGAGCCTTAAAAACTTAAACACTATCCAGTTACACTCTTACTCGGTACAGCACTCTACTTGAAAATGGTTATGACCTTTTCCAAAATAATGTAATTGTGATTAAAATTTACACCCATGAATTCTGGAAACAAAAGTGCATTATGATTAGGGTTTAATGGAAACCCAGAAAAAATAAAGCACTAACATCGGTAGAACATTACGTAGGAAATCAGCATACATTGCACCATTTAGATTGCTATCGAAAAAATGGGAGCCAATTATCCTTCCTCCCATAATGCCGCACCATACATTAACCCGCCAAGGTCGCTGATGTTCCACTTGTCGCAGCCATCGTGGATTTCCCGTTGCCCAATAGTGCATATTATGCCGGTTTACGTTACCGCTGTTGGTGAATGACGCTTCGTCGCTAAATAGAACGCGTGCAAAAAATCTATCATCGTCCCGTAATTTCTCTTGTGCCCAGTGGCAGAACCGTACGCGACGTTCAAAGTCGTCGTCATGCAATTCCTGGTGCGTAGAAATATGGTACGGGTGCAATCGATGTTGATGTAGCATTCTCAACACCGACGTTTCTGAGATTCCCGATTCTCGCTCAATTTGTCTGCTACCGATGTGCGGATTAGCCGCGACAGCAGCTAAAACACCTACTTGGGCATCATCATTAGTTGCAGGTCGTGGTTGACGTTTCACATGTGGCCGAACACTTCCTGTTTCCTTAAGTAACATAAGTATCCGACGAATGGTCCGGACACTTGGATGATACCGAGCAGCATACATAGCACACGCCCGTTGGGCATTTTGATCACAATAGCCATACATTAACACGATATCGACCTTTCCCGCAATTGGTAAACGGTCCATTTTAACACGGGCAATGTATCACGAAGCAAATACCGTCCGCACTGGCGGAATGTTATATGATACCACGTACTTATACATTTGTGACTATTACAGCGCCATCTATCACAAAACGAAAAAAGTGGTCCATCTGAAACATTGATATTTCTTTACGCACTACACGAATATGTAATAAAAATGGGGCTTCCTACTTAAATAACGCAGTTGATATCCGATTGACCTATGGCAGCGCCATCTAGCTGGCCATACATAGCGCCATCTGGTTTCCCCCTTCAAGCTAGAGAAATTTCCTTCTTTGTAGTTTTTTCGTTTGACGCTTATTTCGTGAGATATTTTGCCCGGTCACGATCAATGGACCACCCTGTATAGTCACTGGCAGCTTGCACAGTGCCTTGTTGATGATCTGGGTCCACGACTTCGTCGGCTATGCACTACACTGGAATGCTACTATCAGATGTTACCAATTCAAATTGGGACTCATCTGACCGCACCCCGGTTTTCCAGTCGTCCAGGGTCCAACCGACTTGTTCACGAGGCCCGGAGACGCGCTTCAGGCGATGTCGTGCTATTAGGAAGGGTACTCTCTTCCGTCGTATGCTGCCGTAGCACATTATCGCCCAATTTCGCCGCCCTGTCCTAACAAATACGTCCCACATTAATTTCTGCGATTGTCTCACACAACGCTGCTTGTCTGTTAGCACTCATAACTCTATGCGAGCTCCACTGCTCTCCGTCATTGAGTGAAGGCCGTCAGCCACTGCGTTGTCCGTAGTGAGACGTAATACCTGAAATATAGTACTCTCGGCACACTCTTGGCACAGTGAAACTCGGAGTACTGAATTCCCATGCGTCTACGTCCAATTACCACTCCACATTCAAAGTTTGTTAATTCACGTCGTGCGGCCACAATCACGTCGGAAACCTTTTCACGTGAATCATCTCAGTACACACGACAGCTCCGCCAATGCAGCGCACTTGTATACCCTGTGTGCTCTGTACTACCGCCACCTGTGTCTGTGCACACCGCCATCCCATTACTTCTGCGACCTCAGTGTGTATGCGTTTGTTGCCCGAAACCAGTCGAGATAATCGGAAAACGTTTTTCGGATGCGAACGTTTTCAGAAATGAGAAAAGATTGCCAGAGAATACTCTAGAAAGAGTAAAGTCGATTGTTCTGCCACCTTATCGTGTTCGAGGTGTACATCTTTCTCCCCAAAGTCTATATTACTTGTTAATGGGGTTTTTTGACGAACTGCTCACTGTAAAACACATCGGCCGCTGTCTGCCTCCGGTCCACGCCAGCCCTGAAAAATATAAATGATCGTTGTTGCCGGCTTCAACCGAGTGACGTCTACTGGACCAGCCTCCTTCCGAGTCTGAATGTCTGGACATGACAGGAGCGTTACCTTGTTAAATAAAAGTAATGCACTGAACTAATTCACCAAGCTTCCTCACACAGGCTACACTTCTTCCAGCACTATGAAATGGCGTGACACATTCATGGAAGTCCTCAGCTTGCTCTTGATGAAGAAGACAAAGCTGTTGTGAAAGCGACTGTTAACGCATATCTCGTGATGAACACAACAAAGATGCTGTGAAAGCGATTGTCATGGCAAAGCTCACGATGAAGACAACAAAGCTGCTGTGAATGCGTTTGTTGAGGCATAGAAGCAGTGCAAACGGTACCGCACGTGGCGTTCAGTGAACGCTGCAAGATGCCGCCTCAAACTATGTACTTTCAGTCGTGTTTGTGACCTGCACCGGCTGAATACATTGAGTGGCGGATCGTTCAACATGAACCCAACTGCTTGAAGAAAAATGTCACGCAGCAGATTGCATGAGACAGAAAGGTCCATGCAAGTGAGCTACGGATGGTGGCTCTTATATAAATCACTAATATTTCATCATGGGAGAAGATAGTCTAACTACTGAAGCGACAGACATGGTGCACATTAGCAGCAGTTTTATAACTATTGTTGAACAAACACGGAAAAAGACGATCATCAATGCGAACAAGTTAACTACTAGCGAAACACGAGAAATTACTGATCCCATGCACTGACATCATCTAGCTGAAACTGAATTAGGTGGACAAGCCTCTAGGAGAGGATGAGGCCGCAATAGCAAATGTCTGACCAAGTTACACCACTGGGACATAGAAACCGTTGAGCATTTAATGATTGTTCCAAACGTTCGTGTCAAGTAAGAAATGGTTTCATATGCAAAATCTGCCTGCTCTTGGAAATGAGTGAACCCATGTACACAAACTCTAACATCAGGGAGCATTAGCTATTCCATCAAATGAACTAGTTCGAAAGTTTCTAATCACCTTCATCGTAGGATACACCGACTTGTGAACAATTCTTATCGCCATTAAGGGAGCACCTAAGCAAAACCTGCACTTGCAACAGCCTGTTGAGAACTGACACCCATCAGTCAGAGGAAGACGAGCAGGTTCTCGAGGTGGAAGACCGTTAAGTGTGCTGTCGCCTCAGCTCTGCCATCCAACTTGCTCTCCATCTAACTTCTCTGACCCCTCCTGAGTACTATTTTTTGTACAGATACCCCTCTGCATTTGTTTCCAGAAGGACTGTTGGCAATCGCACCACCAAAAGTTCGATGGATAGCAGCTTGCACAAAAATTTACTCCACATTTACTGGAGGCAACGTATTACCTCCCCTGAATGTATTTGGAAACTCTTCGCCAGCGGGCCAGTAGAAGTTCTGCGTTCAATAGCCTGAAATGTCACATGCCAGTTGTGCCCCTCCTGACTATACAGAGTCAGCTAGGAAGACTACTTGCAACAGAGTCCAGGACAGAGACCAATGTGGTGTCTCTGCCTAGTCCACATTGACGAGACGTAACTCATTGTTCCCACCTGGCTTGTTTGGAAAGCTGCCACTGGCACAAGCTAACCACCCAGTCTGCTTATGCTGAGCTCACTCAAATGCACCAATGTTCCAGTTCTTGGTGTTTCTCCTTAGGCAGCCAAGAGTATTGTTGTTGAGTTAACAACAGCGAGTGTTGTTTATCAGCATCGTACCCAGGGCAGGAAGGGCACCAGTGACCGTTTTTACAGTGATCAGGTACTCGGCCAGTCAATAAGGAAACAACTTCAAGACTGATAGAGTCCTACTAGACGTGGTAGATCATGCTAGGGTTAGTTATTCTCAGAGGAGAAAACTGCAGATGGTACTATTCAACTTAATACACTTAAATAGAGGAGAGATAGACGTGAAACTACATAAGATGTTTGTTAGAAAATTGATCCTTGCAATCATTAACATTCCCATGATGTCAGGACTCGGATTTCTATTAATAAAATGGCCCCATTATACACAGACCTCCATCGACCGTGTAAAAGAAATGAAATATGGAATATGTCACCGCAGCATTACCTCGAACCTGAATCAAAAGTTGTGACCGTAATGTGACATCACCAAGCACTGTTTTTCCTTAAACCCCACCACAAGGGAAAGGGATAGTATGGAAATCGATTATAGAGCTCTTGTCAAACCGTCATTCACTGACAAAGTTTCACTCACTTAGCTGTGAAACCACCCGTACACATTCATGCCCTGTGGTTGTACCTGTAATGACTTCATTCTGCTTACAAAAATAATATAGAACCCAGTTTGTGCGCCGCTGTCACTAATTTGACGGAATGTACGGAAGTATTTATTTTAAGCTCATAGACACACTTGAAAGCTTATTCTTTTCTATAGTCTTGTATATTGTTCCACAGTCACTACTTGACATACACTCATGATGGCCCGATTGATTTCCTCATTCATACCAGATACTAAAACAATTAAAAAATTATTATTTGTACAGGGTGAATTCCGTGTGAACTAGTTACATTCACACTAGCATTTAAAAATTTGATTCTCATTATACCTAACACGATATGGACAGTTGTAATATACCGAACCAAAACACAAAACAAGCAAAAATAGAACAAAGTAATACATAACGGAAGTCACGAGTAAGTAAAACACACAGAAGTAGTCTAGCGAACATCAGGTTTCATACTCTGTGCAACAACATTAATCTCCTGCGCCTGATCTCCAGGAGACCTTTATTAGTGCGAAAGTACATTTGCGCGTCACTGTACAGAAAGACAATAAAAAAAGGAAAACATAGAAAGCTCCCCCGTGTGTTATTGTGCAGTAAAGTTGTGGACAATACAGCTAGTATTAGACTGACAATACATAAATCCTAATTAAGTCTGTCACATGTGTCTCACTGCATGTTGAAATGCATAAGAAACAGATAGATGTACATATATACGTCATACAAATTTTCACCTTCATAATTAACATTATCCACATGAAAAGATCACAGAAATAACATATAATTAAATTTTCCTTGAATCTCGTAGGTCTCAAGGAAAATTTAATTATATAAGATCTATGGACCACCTGAGTCTGTGTTAAGGCGGGATTCCCCTATTACATAACAAGCTGCAGTGCTATTCCACCCGGCCGAAGTGGCCGTGCGGTTAAAGGCGCTGCAGTCTCAAACCGCAAGACCGCTACGGTCGCAGGTTCGAATCCTGCCTCTGGCATGGATGTTTGTGATGTCCTTAGGTTAGTTAGGTTTAACTAGTTCTAAGTTCTAGGGGACTAATGACCTCAGCAGTTGAGTCCCGTAGTGCTCAGAGCCATTTTTTTTTTTTTTTTTTTTTTGCTATTCCAATGCAGAGAGCCTCAGAGGTACTGACAATTTAGGGAGGGGAAAATAAGCCAAAGGCATGTACTTAAGTCTGTGTTAGGGAGGGCTCTGGACTAGGGTAGCCCGTGCAATAGTGCTGCCTATACTGCTGCGATGGCGTAATGGCGAACACATCCGCCTAGCCAGCAGGAGGCCCAGGTTCAATTCCTGGCTGTGGAACAAAATTTAATTCATGTGTTCAACTTCTATCATTATCGTGCACACACACTGCTCATTGTCCTGCCGAGATTCGACAACTTTTATAATTTGCAAGCACAGGGCTGTGGTGGACTTCCAGCTCAAAGGACTTAACGATGTGTTTTCATCTTGCTGCGTCTGTTTCTATATCGACAGGAGACCAGTACCAATGTTAGAGTGTGTGTCTCCGCACCAGCCCCAGATAGTGTGGCATTCAGTTGGCAGAGCGTTGTTGTTGGAAGTGAAAGTCTAGCCCGCAGACTGTAGTCAGGACAGTTTCCCTTTCGTAGATTGTCGTTGGCAATGGTGTGGTGCCCTGCAGCAGAGGCCTACATGTATTGTTTATGTCTATCTCATGTGTCTTTCAGCTTATTTTTGCTTCCCATGTAAAATTTCACTTCCCATGCTTGTCTGCGCACGCGTCTCTCAGTCTTCAGAAATTTGCACAAAACTTTCAAACATCATAAACAATACTGACAAACGATATACATCACATAGTTACACGGAACTTCAATAAAGTAAGCCTAACCAGCACACAATTTATACATCATGGCCCTTTTATCAAAAGCCTGCTTTCAATATTTTCATCATAAAAGCAAAAGTAATCTTCTAAGCACTAAACCTGGTGCTTTGCCAAGCCATTCATATTGAACACACGTTAACGAAAATATTTATCATAATAGTGATATGTCTGATCGCCTAATGAGCTTTACAAGTCACACCATGACATGATCATTTACCTGAATATTAAAAAAAAAGAAGAAAAACCAGAACTCTAGTACTACTTTTCTGCAAATCATTCAATGAACCAACTAAATTAGTTGGTTAGTGACATGGGTCATCTAACAACAGTCTCTACAAATCATGCCTCCTTATCATACATTCATATACATATATGCAAAAATATCTGTGTTATATCCAACTGAAAACTAACGTAGAAAGAGCGAAAGCAAACTACTATGCATAGTACACTCAAACACTACTCTAGTCGCATGCAGTATTTCCATTCAGCTTCCTCCTTCTGCTCTTCTTTCTTGTCTGTTTCTCTCCACTTCCGATCCTCGTTATCTCTTGATACTTCGATTCTGGTTCTACCCATTACTTGTTCCTTCTTCTACACTCCATTTCTTTCTCTTTCAGCGTCCCCCATTATATCAGAATGGCCGGCCGAAGTGCCCGTGCGGTTAAAGGCGCTGCAGTCTGGAACCGCAAGACCGCTACGGTCGCAGGTTCGAATCCTGCCTCGGGCATGGATGTTTGTGATGTCCTTAGGTTAGTTAGGTTTATCTAGTTCTAAGTTCTAGGGGACTAATGACCTCAGCAGTTGAGTCCCATAGTGCTCAGAGCCATTTGAACCATATATCAGAATGGCGGCGTCACATTATATCTGTAAGGACAACGTTAACACTCAGTTCTCTGTTACCAAATTTATCTGATAAACACAACATTAATTACTCTTTGTGCACACATACTAGACAAACACAAAGGCATAAAACATACTCGCTTCCCACGCCCGGGTTCCTGGGTTCCATTCCCTGCGGGGTCAGGGATTTTCTCTGCCTCGTGATGACTGGGTGTTGTGTGCTGTCCTTAGGTTAGTTAGGTTTAAATAGTTCTAAGTTCTAGGGGACTGATGACCATAGATGTTAAGTCCCATAGTGCTCAGAGCCATTTGAACCATAAAACATACCTTATGTTACATACTTCGCAATACTCAACTGACCTTTTTGTGACTCACTTTCTTACTTCAGATACTTCCTTAATTCCTTTATTTCGCTTCGGTATTTAGTTACGTACATGCTTTGTTCCTCAGTCGACATACTTATCACTGTTAAACCCCCACAGGGAATTTGGGGCCTTCTATAGTGTCCTTACCCTTCCTTACACAGCCCAGCTAGAACCTGTTTGTAATTCGCAGGTAACTTCATGCAGCACAACTTCTTTAGTTCTGCAGAGGTGAAAGGTGCGTCGAGAACGGTTTTTCCTCAACACTGCTTCGAAAAGCTTTTCCGGTCTTCGCACATTGCATCAGCTTAGATTCTGACTCATCATTATTTCTTGTTTTAACCTGACGAGTAATTGGCTAGAATATCATCCTTAAACTCCTTGTGTGACATGCACTGCAATGCAATGGGATGGATCCTAGTTGCAGAGTCTCCTGCAAGAGAGCCACCGGGAAAATTTAACGACATTTCAGTGGCCCGCTAGGCAGTAAAGAGTGGTGAAACTGCCTTATCTAAGCCTTAGGGTGTAATGAACTCCCCTTATCCGTAGAGACTTGAAATTTTCACATGGAGACAAGGTGCTTATAGTCGAAAGAATCCTACTGTGGCCTCATTCGATTGGAAGATGTTATGTGCTGCACATCCCCACAGTTGCACAATGCAGAAGAAAATTCCTCTACACAGTTCACTTGCAGACTACCATATCCTGCATCACTCAGCCACCTGTCAGAGAGCCACACACAACTATGTGCCCACTGTGACCTCTCGCCAGGGATCTTCTCCTTGAAAACACCATAATCATATGCCAGAGCCTCACTCGTCCCGTTCTGTCTTTGATTAACCCACTATTGTCTTCGCATAAATGGGCAGAGCAATTGCTCCTAGGGGTTTCTGCTGTCAGTACTGGACACATGTCACTTCACGTAAATTTCTCATTTCCTATTCGATTACTTCGTGGTTACTAACCGACAGTTGATCTGTGGCCTCACAAACGTGTTTTCAACATCTTTCGACATTTTATTTATGTGTTCCCGTACCTCATTTATTTTCTTTTACATGGCCTCAACATTGCTTCCTTGTTCTCCTTGCTGACTTTCTACCCGACTGATCTGCTGCTGCATTATGGGAATCTGCTCCAGTTGGAACCTAATTTCCATTAACTGCTCTTCTTTCCTAGCCAACATCCCTTCTGTCTCTTTACCCTGCTCTCTTACATCTTGGCTCAGTTTCGTAATAAGATCAAGCAAAATAACAGCTGGTTTTGCTGATGAGACATGGAATGGTTCAATTGAGCATCGTAAGGGGTTGCAAGATCTGACCTAGCCTGTCATTGGAGATTTCGTGAGTCTTGCCCACATCTCCATCCTGCTGAGACCTTGCATTCTCATATCTTCGCTGTTGCTATCCTCCGCTGTTCCCCCTTTACTTTGTAGTCCAGGAACACCCCCTTGCTCACTCACATCTACACTCCCTACTCATCCAAAACTGGTCTTTTGGCTTCCAATGGTTCCTTCACCATTCAGAACCCACTCTCTTTGACCACTGATCCAATCGACTACCTCACTACACTACTATCTTTCTCACTGCCTACACAGCGCAAAACATTCGAATCACAGAGTGCGAACATCACTTTTCACCTCTCTGATTTTCAATAGTCTTCATTTCGTTATAACGATTAAGACGACCGAGAAAAATTAATCTTCCTTAGAATGTGGCACTGAATCATACAAATTTAGTATTCAGAGGTCAGCTAACTGGTAATAACAAAGAAATAATCCTGTGCTGTGGCACTAAAACCTCTATTCTGTAACACGAAATGAACCATGTGGCAAATAGTGAAGCACCACTCCGGATCTCTCTCAGATTTACCTTAGCTTGCCCCATTACATATTGCCTGTTAGTGTTTTCAAAACCAAAAAAACTGAAATAATACCCGAAAGTTATATTAAAAATCGTTTGCAATACTTAATCCGAGATACACTCTATACATACTCAATAAACTCAGTTGCCCTTACAACTTCATCAAAATCTGCTACTGCTGTCCGACGTCCTCTTTGGTCATCATGTGTGTCTAACTACGATGACCAGTCAAAACTTGTTACTGCTGTCTCATGTCCTCTTTAGTCGTTAGGTGTGTCTCATCCCATTGCTAGCCCTATAGAATCTCCACAGTCACTAGCAAGGTGTCTGAACCCTCCATGTGTCGAACAAAACCCATTGCTTTATTGGGTACATTTGGCACGAGGTTGAACAGATTGCACTGCATACATCCTTTTATCTGTTCGTTCTTGGAAAGAAAATAGTAAGTACAAGGAAATCAACTGTGAAAAAACCATGAATAACAGATGAAATACTTCGCCTTATCGACGAAAGGAGTAATTACAAAAATGTGCAGGGAAATTCATGAGCCGGCCGGTGTGGCCGAACGGTTGTAGGCGCGTCAGTCTGGAACCGTGCGACTGCTACGGTCGCAGGTTCGAATCCTGCCGCGGGCATGGATGTGTGTGATGTCCTTAGGTTAGTTAGGTTTAAGTAGTTCTAAGTTCTAGGGGACTGATGACCTCAGATGTTAAGTCCAACAGTGCTCAGAGCCATTTTAGAAATTCATTAATATAGAAATACATGTCGCTCAGGAACGAAATAAAGGCGAACTCCAGGAAAGCAAAGGCGGAATTGTGCATGAAAAACGTGAAGAAATCGAAAAAGGATTGATTTCAGGAGGATTGACTCAGCACACAGAAAAGTCAAAACCACCTTTCGTGACATTAAAAGCAAGGGCAGTAACATGAAGAGTGCAGTGGGAATTCCACTGTTAAATGGAGAAAGAGTGTATAGGTGGAAAAAGTAAATTGAATGTGTCTACGAAGGTGGGGGGGGACTTGTCTTGTGATGGAAGAAGAAACAGGAGTCGACACAGAAGAGATAGGAAGTCCAGTAACAAAATTTAAAAGACATTTAGAGGAAAAGATAAAATAAGGAATCAGGGATAGAGCGGAATTTCGAAAATCACTGGGGGAAGTGGTAACAAAACGACTGTTCACGTCGGTGTGTAGAATGCACGAGTCTGGCGATATACCATCTGATTTTCGGAAAAACATCATCCACCCAATTTCGAAGATTGCAAGAGCCAACAAATGCGAGAATTATCGCACAGTCAGTTTAGCAGCTCATGCATCCAAGTTGCTGACAAGAATAACAAACTGAAGAACGGAAAAGAATATTGGGGATCTGTTGGATGACGATCAGTTTGGATTTAGGAAGGGAAAGGGCATCAGAGTGGCAGCTCTGATGCTGCATTTGATAATGGGAGAAAGACTAAAGCAAAATGGAGGAACGTTCATTGGATTTGTCGACATGGGAAAAGCGTTCGTCAATGTGAAATGGTGCAAATGTTGGAGAGCAAAATAGGAGTAAGTCGTAGGGAAAGACGGGTGAGGAGATCTATAAACAAGAACCGAGGGGGAGAAATAAGGCTGGAAGACCAAGTACGAAGGGTTAGGACTAAAAAGGGTGCAAGGCAGGGATGTAGTCTTTTACCCTTACTGTTGAATCTGTACTTCAAAGATACAATGGCGGAAATAAAGAAAAGGCTCAAGAGAGGGGCTTAAATTAAGGGTTAAATGATATCTGAGACGGTTTCTATCGATTTCAGAGAGGTTACAGCTGTCGCTGGTGTTTTGATTGTGTGTTACGTGGCGGGAGAAGCTGGGAGAAACATTCAAGGAGCGTCAGAAGAGACCGTCTCATGGCAGTCGGCTTTCGGCTCGCGGTTGTGAGGCTGCGGGAACTGCGTCGGTAGCCATCTCTTTGACTGTCGTCTCCCCTCTGTGCTCCTCGCAGTACGGCAGAGCTGTGCCTTGACACGAAGTGTGCGTCAGAACTTGTGCAAAGAGTGGAAGTAGACATTAGACTCCAGCCGGGTGGGTACGCCTTGGTGAAGTGTTGTTCTGTACTGTCTGAACCACAAGATCCCCGCAGCACGGAAGAAGGTGCTGGTCCTCTACTCGAAACTTCCACCTGACTTCGCGGTGGATAGAAATCTATGTGGGAACCAAAGTCAAGAAGTTCTTACGTAATTCGATTTTATAGTGAGTCTCCGGTCTTGTACTCTCACGAGAAGGTGACGTCTGTTTACTGGTAACTCTCAGTGGATCCTGTAGCTCCACCTGGTTTAATAGAGAGAACTGAGTTTTGTAATTTGAGTGAATTTCTTAAGGGAGCGTTGTCTTTGTTCTCGTAAACTGCTTAAGAGAAAAAGCACTGTAATGTTCAGCTATGAAATTTCAGATCTGTTATTCAATAATTAAGGTATTGAGGAAAATTTTACTGTGTGCCCATCCTCAATAGCACAGACGTTCCTTTTGGACTATATTTTAGTTAAGTACTATTACATTTCAATTAACACTGACCAAGGTGGTTTCCCCCGCTTTTTAAAATTTTTGCGTCACCTGAAAAATAGAATAATAGAAAAATAGTCATAAAGTTCGGTCAAGCGTTAACCCCATTCAAATAACTGATGCTCTGTAAATGTTTTGTACAGGCGAGAGTGTAAATAGTACCTTGTTTTTGTTTTAGAGTAATTGCTTTTCTAAGGTTGTTCCATTGCTACCTGCCCAAAGGGCGGCCGCTATCGGCGCCATGTTTATGAGGCTTATGGTAACCTCTTGTGATTAATCTGAGAACTGGTTTGAATAGTAGAATATTTTGATCGTTTGTTGCAAAACTTTAATTATAACAAAATGTCAATTGTAAAACTTATGGCCACCGGGAATCAGTTAACTTCTAAACTTGAACTTTAATTGTTCTTCCTACTCTCCTCGTATTATTTCGCTTTTTTTAAATGAATGCTAGTGATGCTTAAATACTGCTACCTGTCATCTGCTTATGAGGGTTTAACTTCTAAGATTCGCACTAGTAGTGTAGCAGTGTTCAGTATCATCTGAAGATGAATCACAGGCTGTGTTGAATAGAATGAACAGTCTAATGAATCAAGAATATGGATTGAGAATTAATCGAAGAACGACGAAACTAATGAGAAGCAGCAGCAATGTGAACATGGAGAAACTTAACAGGAGAATTGGGGACCACGAATTAGACAAAGAACTCTGCTACCTAGGCAACAAAATAACCCACGACGGATGGAGCAAGATGGACGTAAAAAGCAGACTAGCACTCTCGAAAAGGGCATTTCTAGCCAAGAAAAGTCTGCTGGTATGTAACATAGACCTTAATTAGAGGAAGAGGTTTCTAAGAATGTACGTTCGGAGCATAGCAGTGTATGGTAGTAAAACATGGACTGTCAGAAAACCGGAACTGAAGAGAATCGAAGCATTTGAGATGTGGTGGTACTGATAAGGTAAGGAATGAGCAGGTTCTCTGCAGAATCGGCGCGGAAAGAAATATACAGCAACACTAAAAAGAAGAGGGAACAGGATGACAGTATATCTGTTACGACATCAGGGAATAACTTCCATGGTAATGGAGGGAGCTGTAAAGGCCAAAAACAGTAGAGGAAGACAGAGATTGAAATATATACCGCAAACAGTTGAGGATGTAGTTTGCAAGTGCTACTCTAAGATAAAGAACATGGAACAGTAGAGGAATTCGTGATGGGCCCCATCTAACCAATCAGAAGACTAATGACTCAAATAAAAAAATAAGAGAAAGATATAAAAACGGGCATGTGCCCTCTTAATTCTTTAGAGTTAGCGACTGAACGCCTTCTTTTTGTTCCCAGTCATAAGTCTTCTGAAGGGTTTGATGCTACCAGCCATCAGTTCCTTCTCTGTGCCACCCTTTTCATCTCAGATTAGCTGTTGAAACCTACATTATCAGTAATTTCTCGATGTATTCCAGTCTCTGTCTTCCCATTTTTTTTTCCTGTAGAGCTCCCTCTGGTACCGTGGAATTTATTCCCTAATGTCTCAACAGCTGTTCTACCATCCTGCCCCTCCTCCTTGTCAGTGTTTTTCCTACATTCCTTTCATCTCCGATTCTGCTCAGAACCTCCTCATTCCTTACCTTATCAGTCTACCTAATTTACAACATATATCTGTATGTATGTCTGCAGCCGTGCCATTCCAGAACACTTATACTGGAGAGTCATCACAAGTGCATGTGTGCGACTTGAAGAAGTTGTAAACCAAAACGGCAGTCATATTGAACATGTGATTCATTAGGTTGTATTTCCAATCTGTATTCTTTACTACTACATCAATAAATTACAAATCTTGTCAACAACAAGTGCTTTATTCATGAAACAAATCAGGGGACTTACTGTGCTCTACCCTGTACTTGCCGAATGCGCGAGGTATAGCACTCACGGTTTGTGCGGTTCGCCTTGTTAACAAGTAAGCAACCTCTTATTCTTTACACCGCGGTGACAGGCACGCTGGAGCAAGAGGCCCCACTTTTTCAGGGAAACATGAACCATGACACAGTGGGCGGCGATTTTAACAGTGTACTGCAGCCCGAGGGCCAGACACCACATCACGTCCCACGCCCCGCACTCCAGACACTGGAACGCCACCTGGCACCCCACGACACATGGCTCTTACACTGGGGGTACCAGCAATGACATCAGCCACTCTTTCACTCAACTACCAGACACTCTGTCAGATATATGTGTCGCGCGGCCTCTGTACAGTGACCAGTGTTGCAAAAATCTAGCCAACGGCATTTACAGATCGTCTGAGATATATCTGCACTGTCACCCTACTGCTTCAACTCACCCGACGCAGTAGAGTCTCACACATGCTAAACATCACCCTCCTTCGCTAGGAAGCATGTTGGCGAGCGGTTGCTGACACCTGACGTTGTTGTCTCTGGCACCTGCCCGTGTACGCTTCCACGTTAGAGTGGTGGATAGGATGTGTCAGAGCTGAAAGTACCTGATGGCATAGAGATATGATAAATCAATCTGGCAAAGGGCAACATCGGAGTTTTAATAGACAGCGTTATGTGAGCTCGCAACGAAACCGGCGTCATTCGAACGTCAGTTGGCTGTGCATCTCACCAAGCCCATCTACTCCACATCACAGTGGAGCAGTTAGAAGGCGTCCTCATTTCCGCGAGAGTGCAGGACGACGTCCCCATCAAAACGGCGTCAGTCTATAACATTGTGCGAGAGGCGCCACTGCACACGTCAACTCATCACGACGATCAACATGGAGGTGGGCGGACACGCCTTGACACAAAGAGAGCCGGCCGCGGTGGCCGTGCGGTTCTGGCGCTGCAGTCCGGAACCGCGGGACTGCTACGGTCGCAGGTTCGAATCCTGCCTCGGCCATGGATGTGTGTGATGTCCTTAGGTTAGTTAGGTTTAAGTAGTTCTAAGTTCGAGGGGACTGATGACCTAAGATGTTAAGTCCCATAGTGCTCAGAGCCAGCCACACAAAGAGATGTGGTTTACACATTTTCCCGGTACTTTCCTACTTTGTCCCCGGTCCCGGGTTCGAAACCCGTCACTGCTTCCATTTTGATTAATAATCAACATTGGCAGCCGAAGATTTCCGGCATAAAAAGTCACCCTCATTCTGCCAACGGCCTTGTCAAAAAAGGGCAGAGGAACGAATAGAGGTTCAGGGCACTCTCTTGCCCTTGGAATGGGAATCTGCCCCTAAAGGCGAAAGAATCAACAATGATCAATGCCATGAAGATGCAGAAGACATTGGAAACCACTGAATAAAGACGCATAACGTGTATCCACAGGACATGTGCCCTGTAATAGAAAAAGTGTCATGATGGTCTCTCCATTGGCAAAAGATTGCGAAATAGTCGCCCATTCGGATCTCCAGGTGGGAACTGCCAACGGGGAGGTGACCATGATAAAATAATTGAATAACCGACCAAAGTTCTACGAGTCGAGGTGTGGAATGTCCGAAGCTTGAACGTGGTAGAGAAGTTAGAAAATCTGAAAAGGGAAATGCAAAGGTTGATTCTAAATATAGTAGGGGTCAGGGAAATGAAATGGAAGGAAAACAAGGATTTCTGGTCAGATGAGTATAGGGTAATATCAACAGCAGAAGAAAATGGAATAATAGGTGTAGGATTGGTTATGAATAGGAAGGTAGGGCAGATAGCGTGTTACTGTGAACAGTTCAGTGATACGGTTGTCCTTATCAGAATCGACAGTAAACCAGCACTGACAACGATAGTCGAGGTATACATGTCGAAGTCGCAAGCTGAATATGAAGAGACAGAGAAAGTATATGAAGATACTGAAAGAGTAATACAGTATGAAATTGCTGAAGTGCAAGAAACTAGTCAGGAAGAATCAATACGCAAAGAAGTGGGATACGGAAACACTAAGGGATGAAGAGATAAGATTGAAGTTCTCTAGGACTATGGATACAGTAATAAGGAATAGCTCAGTAGACAGTATGGTTGAAGAGGAATGGAGATCTCTAAAAAAGGGCAGTCGTAGAAGTAGGAAGGAAAAACATAGGTACAAAGACGGTAACTGTGAAAAAACAATGTGTAACAGAAGCAACACTTCAGTTGATCGATGAAAGAAGGAAGTTAAATAATGTTCATGGAAATTCAGGAATACAGTAATACAAGTCGCTGAGGAATGAAATAAATAGAAAGTGCAGGGGAGCTAAGACGAAATGGCTACATAAAAAATGTGAAGAAATCGAAATAGAAATAATTGTCGGAAGGACGGACTCAGCACATGGAAAAGTTAAAATAAGCTTACCTCAAATTGAAACCAAGGTGGCAACATTAAGAGTGCAACAGGAATTCCGCAGAGGAGATCGTGGAAGAAGTATATTGAAGGCCTCTATGAGGGGGAAGATTTGTCTGATATGATAGAAGAAGAAACATGAGACGACTTAGAAGAGACGGGGGATACAGAATTAGAATCAGAATTTATGAGAGCTTTGGAGGACTTAAGATCAAATATGGCATAAGGGATCGATAACACTCCATCAGAAATTTTAAAATCATTATTGGAATTGGCAAAAAAACTACTATTCATGTTGGTGTGTAGAATGTATGAGACTAGCAATATAGCGCCTGACTTTCGGAAAAATATCGTCCACACAGTTCCGAAGACTGCAGGAGCTGACAAGTGCGAGAGTTATCGCAGAATCAGCTTAACAGCTCATGTAACCAAGTTGCTGACAAGAGTAACGTACAGAAGAATGTAAAAGAAAATGGAGGATGTGTTAGATGACGATCAGTTTGGCTTTAGGAAAGATATAGGCACCGGAGAGTCAATTCTAACGTTGCGGTTGACAGTGGAAGCAAGGCTAACGAAAAATCAAGACACGTTCATAGGATTTGTCGATCTAGAAAAAAAGTTCGACAATGTAAAAGATGTTCGAAATTCTGGGAAATATGGGGGTAAGCTATGGGGAGAGACGCGTAAAATACAATTTGGACAAGAACCAAGAGGGAATAATAGGAGTGGACGAACAATAACGAAATGCTCCGATTAATAAAGGTGTAAGACACAGATGTAGTCTTCCGCCCTTACTGTTCAACCGGAATATCGAAGATGCAGTGATGGAAGTGAAAGAAAGGTTCAGACGTGCAATTAAAATATAAGGTGAGAGGATATCAGTGATATGATTCGCTGATGACATTGCTATCCTGAGTGAAGGTAAAGAAGAAATACATGATCCGCTGAATGGAATGGACAGTATGATAAGTGCAGAAGATGAATTGAGAGTAAATCAAAGGAAGACGAAAGTAATGAGACGTAGCAAAAATGAGAACAGCGAGAAACGTAAAATCAGTATTGATGGTCACGAAGTAGATGAAGTTAAGGAATTCTGATACCTATAGGCGACAAAATAACCAAAGACGGACGGAGCAAAGAGGTCAACAAAAGCAGGCTAGCACTGGAAAAAAGGACATTCCTGGCCAACGGAAGTCTACTTGTATCAAACATAGGCCTTAATTTTGAGGAAGAAATTTCTAATAATGTACGTTTGGACCATAGCATTGTATGGCAGTGAAACATGGACTGTGGGAATACCAGAACGGAAGAGAATAGAGACATTTGTGATGTGATGCTACAAACGTATGTTGAAAATTAGGTGGACTTATAAGGTAAGGAATGACGATGTTCTGCACAGAATCGGAGAAGAAAGGAACATATGGAAAACACTGACAAGGAGAAAGGAGAGTATGATAGGACTATTAAGACATCAGGGACTGACTTCCATGGTACTAGAGGAAGCTATAGAAGGCAAAAACTGTAGAGGAAGACAGAAAATGGAATACAGCCAGCAAATAATTGAGGACGTAGGTTGCAGGTGCACGGGCCGCAGCATCAAACCAGTCAGAGGACTGATAAAAAAAAATTGAATTGGGACTGCCTTCCAATTCCTATCTGAAATTCCTTCCTCATGTCAACAATCTCTGAAAATGTCATTTTTTTATGTCTATACCCAGTCCCCGTAGTAAATTGCCCTTTACAAATTTAGTATAAGTGAATCTACTACCTCAGATTACATTCCACATTAGTATGCTACCCGATTTAAATTAGCAACTAAGGATAGTAAACTGTTTGTTAGTAATCCAGGTTTGAAATTTCGTGATATGAATTGTGCAATCATGTTGCACCACATATTATTGAAAATTTACTACTCTCCTATTTCTGAAAGGCTACGATGTTTATTCATTATGATTATTTAAAATGAAAAGGTGTTACCCAGCATTTCATAAACCTCAGCCTCAGATAAGCAGAAAATTAGAACTTCCCGCAGATGACGAGAATTGGGCTCATAAGTTGACGTATTCCGTCGAGAATAACTTTACGATGCAATCAAAAATCGAATGGTATTTTTATGGCGTTATATTCCCAAATACCTAAGCTTACTGTATGACAATTACGGCGAACAACTTGCACCACTACTTTCCACTACTGCCGTCTATTGAAAAATAGCGGAAGCAAAGTTGTAGACCTAACACATGCGAACGAAAAAAAGTTATTGACAATGATTTATCCTGACCTCTGCAAGGTTTCTGACAATTTGTAGACGCTGTGGAGCAGACTTCTGAATTTAAGGTCATATTAACGAAAGATACTCACTACAGGCAATACTTTTGGATGTGTGTCAAAATATGAAAGAAACAGAAGATACAGATCCCAGATGGAAAAGTGTAAACTTACTTTTTACACAAGAAAACAACAATAAAATACACAACCAGTACAAACTTAATGAAGATGTATTGTTGAATAGAAGAAGTGTTTTTACTGATATGTGATGTGTGTGTATACCTGCAGAGTGTCACGACACCCATATCTGGCATACACATTATGAATGTTGAAAGAATCTTAACTTGTACTGTTACTTGCTGAACATGTTACAGCATGCTCAGCGAATACTATAAACTTGTCTTATTTCCCAAAATTCTAAATCATCAAACCAAACTCTAGTATGGAACAATGTCTAATTACACCCGCAAAACATCTAAACATTGTATGCATTGGCCTAGTGAGGCCTTTGTCCTCTGCTCATAGAGGTGTTAAATATGCAGTAGTCATTTATGACATCTCTTACAACAAAGTTAAATTATCCACAGTGAAGTCAACTATATAGTCAAATGTATAATGAATGACTGTATTCCCATAGTGGGTAAGCCTGGAGCAATATTATTGGACAGTGCTTCAAATTTTACTTGCAAAAAATGGAAAGAATTTTGAAGGATCATCGTATCCAGTAGATATTAATCTCGAACTTTAATCCTTAAGCTAATCAAATAATAAGAATCTTTCAGGAATTTAATGGGTTTATGAGGACGTCTATAGCTGGTAAACAAACCAAAAGTGAAGAATGTTGGGGAGACTTCGAGCAAATAGTAAATAATCTCCCATGTACTCTACACCAGCCGATTTAGTACTTAGGGAAAAGGAATGAATTGCTACATCAAATCTCACATTTACCTCGAACGGCAACTACCTGGGAAGAGAAGGTAAAACAGGTCTTACCCACAATTACAAAGGTGCAAATTTAAGGAAAGCACGCTATGTTCGTAAATTAGGGAGAACGCAAATCTGCTCCTTTTCTGAAAAAGTATTACTCACAACCAGTTATAAATCTTCGTTATTATTAAAGAAAACCAGGAAATGGCAGTTGATGTACAAGAATTGCCAATGAGGGCAGTCACCTAGTAAGAAAGTTATAGCACTATATTCCCACAACGACATCAAAAATAATTTCACTAGTGCTTGTAAGTAATTAATGGAGGTGGAAGATATACTCAAGGCTCAGGAACTGGAATTCCATATTTGATGGTACAGTCAGTTACCACTGAGTACTTTCAGACCATAGCTCAAATAAAATGGAGTAAAAGTAAACAACCATTATTCAACTTTCATCGAATATGTAACTTCCTAATTTGACATCAGAGATGCTGCAGTTCTGTTTTCCTGCATGAATGTTATTATTATTAATAAATAAGTGGAATACCCTAGCAACTAGTTGTTTTGCATCGCTAGGAATGCACTTGTTACGGTGAGTGAATAAACGTTTTACGATCACTATAATATTAAGTGAGGTTTATTTAAATGGAAACGGAGTCAGCTGGTATGAACCTACTATATAGTTAAATGCAATTTGGTTGGGATGATGGAATCTAGGAAGGGATGTATGAATCGACCTTCGACCAGGTAATGAATTTAAATGAAGGAGAAGTAAACAGGTGCATAAAATTTTTTGTGAAGTGTGTCAGCGATAAAATAAATATTGTTATTCTGAGAGATCTGAGTAGATAAGTAATGTTGTGACAAGCTCTCATGAGACCAGAGCTTAACTGTGCTGAATACTTCACATACACAATTATGAACTAAATCTTGAGAATACTGGTTCCAAGAATTTAAAAGAAAGTGCAGATTTACACACACTTGTTACTTAGATTTCTCTTATATATACATATAGTAATTGAATAATATCACATGTGAACAGTTACTGATTTATCATATACTATTTTAATGAATAAGTGAGTAGGTTGTGGCTGCGAAACAACAGCCGGTAATTTTCAGGTGAACTATTGTAATTGATATATTCTGTTTATTTTCTGTGGACAAATAACGATATGAGAGGTAAACGGGTTTTCCCCATTAGATTTGCGTTTGGTTGAGACTAGTATCTATAAGTACTGATGCTTGTAATGTGTTACTTTGCGTATAGAATGTTGTTGAATTGCTCCTTAGTAAATGAATAAGTGGCATTGCTATGTTCTATATGGCTAAAAAGGACACTATATATGCTGAACTCTGTTATGATCCGAATAACATAAAAACACGAAGCTGTACTTCTTACTTAATGGTAACTTCTCACCGCACACTATGAGAAAATTATGAATATTCGAATAACTGTGATTTGATGTAAACACGCTATATGTATTTCTAGTCGATTAGCAGTTAAATTGCTAGTGAGTGCGGCCTGACCGTGTATAGAGTACTGTATATGTAAGGCGAGGAGGAGAATAAAGTTAACTGAACCAGGCTAAGTAATCAACTGTGCCATGTAGGCTCAGAAGTTTTGGTGAATGTGAATAAAAGGTGAAACGGTGGTAGGTAGTGATACGAAATAACTGTGTCGCCTACTGGGAAACTTAGTCGATAATGAAACTGTTTCTTACCAGTGCTGGAATATTGCAGGGAATCATATGGATTGAAGTCACAGAAAGGTTTCGCTCGTTCCTGTGGGTAGCACCAAATGTTGTGAAATTGATGAAATACGCACACGCGTCTGGAACGTTAAGACGGCCAAGACTATAAATGCCCCTACCGGCCGGACCGGTGTGCCAGTGTGACGCAACTTTCACTGTAAGCCGCCAAGTGTGGTAGTTAAAATTAAATTTTTGTCGGCGTTCTGGTGCAAACGTTCGCATTCTTAATATTAAACGAGCAAATAGAGGAAGTGTAAACATTGATAAAATGACACACAGGGACACTGTATGCCCGGTCTCTGATTAGTTATCTGCAGACTGATCATTTAACTAATAAAGACGATTCAAAACTGTCTACTGGTTTCCCGTAAATGGGTTGTGCTAAAGTGACAACTGTCTTGGTCACAAAATGTCATTACGGCTTCAGGTTAAACTCACGAAAATTGCTAATGGATTTCGATGTAAAATGATGCTGATTGGTATCAGTTTTAGAAAATATATTAATTGCATCCTAAAGTGAACTTTTCTTTCTGTAAAATGAACTTTTCGTTCTGGACACACGTGTACCCTGTGTGAGCTGCTATTCGCGTCTATGTAACTTTTTACGTTATTCGCCATATGTGGACACCGTCAAACCTCCTGGCCATCCTCTCCTGAGCGTCATTGAGTTACTGTCGACTGATCCCGAAAACCTACCAATGATGGGTCACGTGTCTTCACGCTGCCATGTCTGCAGTCCTCCGTGACCAGTCAGTTGCTGGCAACATCACCACCAGTCCATTCCAGTTCAAACGTCCATTACAACTGACATAATTGAGAGAACTTATCATTATCATCTAAAACTCTTTTAAAGAAAGAAACTATCATTAAGATCAAATAAATTGTACCCTTTTATTCTTTTTTTTATTTACACGTCTACTTCCGTAGGACCAAATTGAGGAGCTAATGTCTACGGTCATGGAACATGTCAGTACATGAAATTACAACATAAAAGTAATAACAGATAAAATAAAATGTTTATGAACCCAAAAAAGTTAAGATATAAGTTCAAGTAAACGCAACCAACAACATAACACAGGAATCAGCTCAATTTTTCAGTGAACTCCTCGACAGAATAGAAGGAGTGACCCATGAGAAATCTCTTCTGTTTCGATTTGAAAGCGCGTCAATTACTCCTAAGATTTTTGAATTCTTGTGGTAGCTTATTGAAACTTTGTGCACCAGAATACTGCACATTTTTCTGCACAAGAGTCAAGGAAGTGCGATCCAAATGCAGATTGGGTTTCTGCCTAGAATTAACTGAGTGAGCCGGCCGGTGTGGCCGTGCGGTTCTAGGCGCGTCAGTCTGGAACCGCCTTACCGCTACGGTCGCAGGTTCGAATCCTGCCTTGGGCATGGATGTGTGTGATGTCCTCAGGTTAGTTAGGTTTAAGTAGTTCTAAGTTCTAGGGGACTGATGACCACAGTCGTTGAGTCCCATAGTGCTCAGAGCCATTTGAACCATTTAACTGAGTGAAACCTTCTAATTCTTGAGAATAAGCTGAAATTGTCAACAAGAAACGACAGTAAAGAATATACATATTGAGAGGCCAATGTCAGAACACACAGACTAGTGAACAGTGTTCGACAAGAGGTTCGCGAAAGAACATCACTTATTGCTCGAACCACCTGTTTCTGAGCCAAAAATATCCTTTGAGAATGGGAAGAGTTACCCCAAAATATAATACCATACATCATAACGGAATGAAAATAGGCAAAGTAATTTTGCATGTCGAACTATCACTTACTTCAGATACCATTCGAATAGTAAAAATGACAGCATTAAGCCTCTGAACAAGATCCTGAACGTGGGCTTCCCACGACAGTTTACTGTCTATCTGAACACCCAGAAATTTTAACTGTTCCGTTTCACTAATCATATGCCCATTCTGTGAGATTAATACGTCTGGTTTTGTTGAATTGTGTATTATAAACTGTAAAAATTGAGTCTTACTATGATTTAACGTTAGTTTATTTTCTACAAGCCATGAACTTATGTCATGAACTGCGTTATTTGAAACCGAGTCATTGTTGCACACAACATCCTTTACTAACAAGCTAGCGTCATCAGCAGACAGAACTATTTTAGAATTACCTGTAATACTAGAGGGCATATCATTTATGTACACCAGGAACATTAGTGGCCCCAACACTGATCCCTGTGGCACCCCCCATTGGACTGTGCCCCATTCAGACCCCACACCACAGTCAATCTCAGCAATGTGAATAATAACCTTTTGCTGTCTGTTGTTAAAGTGAGAGGTGAACCAATTTTGAGCTACTCATCGTATTATATAATGGTCCAACTTCTGCAGCAATATTTTGTGATCAACACAATCAAATGCCTTAGTTAAATAAAAAAAATATGCCTAGCATTCGAAACATTTTGTTTAATCCATCCAGTACCTCATAGAGAAAAGAGAATGTAACACTTTCAGTTGTTAAAGCACTTCTAAAGCCGAACTATACATTTGGTAGGAAAATTATGTGATATAAAATGATCAATTATCCTTACCTACACAGCCCTTTCAATAACTTCAGCAAACATTAATGACATAGAAACAGGTCTAAAATTGTCTTTATTATCCCTTCCTTCCTTTTTATAAAACAACTTCATTACTGAGTACGTCAATCGTTCGGAAAACTGACCATTCTTAAAGGACAATTTAAAATATGGCTAAGTACAGGGCTAAGATGTGCAGAACAGGCATTGCATCATATCCTTAAGAGTCCTTAGTCTTCAGTGATTTAATTGTTGACTCAATGTGCCCCTCGTCAATATCCAGAAGAGTATTTCAAATATCAGTCTCAGAAAGGCTCTTTCCATGAGTTACATTCCCTGTAGAAACTTTTTATTTAATTCACCTCGCAACACGCAGAATATGATGCTTAGGTACTGTACGTATGTCTGACTTACCAGGAACAGAAATATTTTTACTATGAACTGACTTTACATCGTCGACCTTGTGCAGCTGACCATGCACTTCCTTCACAACTGACCATATGGTTTTACTTTTATTCTGTGAATTAGCTGTTCTATTTGCGTACCACATTTTCTTTGCTTTCCTAATAACATTTTAAGCACCTTGCGATACTGTTTGTAATGGACTACTGTAGCTTGATTGTGCCTGCTTCTAACATTTTGATATAATTCCCGCTCTATTCGTAATGTGTCGTCTAATGAAGGAACATAAAAATTGAACGGCTAACAAAACTCTTACTTGTGGTAGTTATGCGCCTGACATAAATCTCGAAATTTTAAAAACTTTTTATGTAAGTTGTAAGCGAAATATAGCAAAAACTTTATTTTTTTCTATGTACATATGTACAGTGTGTGCGTTTAACAAATGACACAATAAAATACTTGGTTCATCCCACAATGAAACATTTGTAAGAATCCTACAAGGTCTGAAAGTGCCGTAGCACCTTCTATTCGTGGTGTGTTTCTGCTGACTTCACCCGGATGGGGGAACTATAACAAATTAAGCCGCTGAGAGTAGTATGTTGGTTCATACTTTCAGATGGAAGAATTTTAACATCGGTAACGGAGAAAATTTTATCAATCCATTTGTCGTACTAAATATTTGTGATCCATGGACATTTTTATTTAGTGAAACTTATCTACATTTGATTTCACCACGTAAATGTATCCACCTTCGTGCCTCAGTGAAGGAGGCAGTGGAGAGACACAATATACTTTTTTGTGAATATTTTTATAAGGACAGTTCTAATGGTTTGCTCCAACACCACATTTTCTTTTATGGTATGGACTCACATGATATATGAACTTGAAATACTGGTGCTTCTGAGCTGAAAGCTATCCAAAGGAAATATCTGGGACAAACATTCTTTCCTTCATCTCTCTTCCTTATTTCTTCTGGTCCTAGCTTGTATTTTTTCGGACGTATTTTAATGCGTAAAATGTAGGCTCTACAGCAGTGTAACCGCCATTACATAGTTACTGTCGAGATGATCTGTCAGTTATTTCATTTACTGTTCTGAAGTGAATAATGAACAATTTCATGAGATATGTAAGCATATGACTCAATTTTACTGTCGTAGATGCATGGTACAAAGTGTGTGTGTGTAACAGGTGGTGTGTGTGTGTGAAGATTATGATGTTTATACATCCGTTTTCCAACCATCTCAAACATATAGTGTCACACGTTAGTGATGGTTTTTGAAAAAATATTTAATTATCGTAAGCAATCTACAAAATATTTAATTATCGTAAGCAATCTACAAGGTAGTGACGGTAGCAATGCGATAATGCGATATGTCTATTTGATGATAATAATAATTACCATCAAATAGACATATGGCATTATACTTTTCATTTTGTCTTATACTAATGCCATAAATGTACTTTTAACAGATCACCCTTTGGGAGTAACGGCGAGTTTGGTTCATGATGAGAATTACCCGGCTTGGACGTGATCTGTTTGGTCGCCATTATGGCTACCTCGTTGACATAACTACTAAATGTGCTTGCCGTATCACATACAAAGTCCGATCCGCCAGTATGAGCTAGATCAGTGCACTTGAAATACTGAAAATTTGCGGTCGCAGAATAATTAGTCTAGCCAGCTACTTCTAAATCGTAATATTTCGCGCTTCCTATATTTCATCTGAATCGTCAGTGTAGTGCGTGTCATAAAAAACGCGATGCTGTAGACAAGCGGTTAGAGCACTTGCCCGTGAGAGGGAATGGCTCAGATTCGAGTCCGGGGCCCGCACACACATTTAATCTGCTAGCGAGTTTCAGTCAAGCATTCTGTTGCTCCTGCGGCTACTGAACAGGCTAACAAGAATGCAAGGCACACCACATCTGCAAGGTCCGTGACTCAAGAAGAAAACTGTATCGAAAATGTTAGGAAATTCATTACAGAAATGCCACGGGCTTTTTAAGAGATCGTAGTCTGCGTGTACAACTGTGTGTATTGACACGGAGACCTTGTGCACCATCCCACGTACAATCTGCCACTACCTTTGTACCTATGTATTTCTTAACCTCTGTTTTATGGATCACGTATAAATAGAGGAATATGTTACGCATTATTTCCGACTAAATTAGTGTATTTGTACTACGTTTACCCTTTGTTTTCCACAACAGTACGAAATCATTGTGGTAGGCGCCTGTTAACAGGGTGCGTTCTTACGTCGTCGTTCCAAATCTCTTTAAACTTTCAAAGAACCACTTGACCTACAAGCTGCATGCTATGTACGCCAGATGCCAGTACCAAGAAAGAAAAATAAAAACTTTGGTAATAGGTGAAGCAACAATAGTTACTTCTCTCCAGTTTTGTGCATGAGCACCAAAATGTCCAACATTTCATCACATCCATGCTGTTTGTACCTCTTGACACTATTGCTTAGTCCTTGAGCGTAAATTTCTCTACTCTAGCACAGATCTGGAACCAAACTCAGACACATTGAAACAGATTTAATTCCTGAAAGCACTCAGATCAAGAAGTTCAAGCCATACCCTCAGCGTGTGTTCCACCAACTAAGCTTTTTCAAAATAATTTGTGCCGCCCATAAAAAGGAAATTACAATAAACGGGATCAATATGTGTCAGGAAAAAAAAAAAAGGTTAGAGAACCTATATTCACCCGAGGCATCAGACAACCGCCAATGTTAATATCTGTACACATCACCAGTTCACTAACAAGATATTTGACTGTTCCATCCTCAAATGCGGGGTAGTTTCATGATTCATACTCTGTCCAGATGTAAACGCTTCGATTTTCAACCTCAGCTCTATATCGCCAGTCATCATACAACAAATCACATCTCCATTCAGTGAGTTCCCGTCTATGGTGTTCGTTCTCTGTGGACTTTGGCAGTTATACGTTTTACTGTTAATGGGAGGCACACATAACACTGCATCCTCTAACTCGAAAAAATGGTTCAAATGGCTCTGAGCACTATGCGACTCAACTGCTGAGGTCATCAGTCGCCTAGAACTTAGAACTAATTAAACCTAACTAACCTAAGGACATCACACACATCCATGCCCGAGGCAGGATTCGAACCTGCGACCGTAGTGGTCACGCGGTTCCAGACTGAAGCGCCTTTAACCGCACGGCCACACCGGCCGGCCTCTACCTCGATCTATATTCGCTGGTGCCCATCTGTTCTCTAAATAATTCACGATATTACGAAATCTTATACATCAGATTGGTATGACACTGGACCACCTTTGTTCATATAGCGAAAATAGCATCGAGAACAGACGATTTTGGGAGATTCAAAGTGAATAACATTCTCCGTATGTCACGTGTCTAGTTGATACAAACCGTCTCTCCTCTTCCTATAATGATGGCGAGCAGCTGAACCACAGGTTGTCCGAGGCGCACAATTCTCCACAAACTATCAGAAGATAGCAAAATTGTTTTGACTAGTCTACTACGCTTTGCGCCGTAGCCCTTCCCTATATACACTACACAGGCGTGAAGACGTTGCTGTCGCGACTGCTGAAGATAATACTGATGTTACACCCGACTGTTGCTTGGTTAACCGAAATTTTCTTCGGACTACATCTTCAGATATCTGTAACTCTGATAACTTTTTACAGTTTCGCTTTAGCTGACACTAGTTTTCTCTCTGAAACACCAGGTCGTAACCACAGCTTTCGTTTCGAAGTATTCAAGAATGCTCTTCTACACAGTCCTGTGAAACTATCTGAATAGTGTACACAATACGTTTATTGCTACAGTTACCATCAGTCGCAACGGTTGATGCTACTGTGAACTCTCTGTTGTGCTCAGAATTGGCTAAAGTTGCTCTCTGTAGTGTCTGAGAAATGCAAACCGTTTCCTCGAATTCTGATCTCGTCTGTGATATTCGTTTACCAAAGGTGACCAGCTTTCTAATAATGTCATTGAGAGTGCTGTCTACGTCTGATTTGATCCGAAGCTGAAGATGACGAGTGTGTTGGACGGTAACGGAAAGAGAAAGACCTACACCGGCAGGAACTGGATTACACGCAGTACATCGTTCGCATGGCCCGTATATTGAGGAGGCCAATGGATTCTAAAACGGCAGCAACTCAGCTGCACATCAGGCATATTCCAGCGTTTTACAGAGATGATCATCAGGATCCGACGGAATAGGTGAAAGGATTCGACCGAGTCGAACAGGTGGGATGGCAGTCTGCGTTTGGCCAATATCTATATCTACTTGCACAGGAGAGCCCACCAGTGGTTCGAGAATGATGAAGAGCAGCTCAGTAACCGGCATAAACTCCACACCGAACTGAAGGAAACACTAGGTGGCAGCAGGAAGTTCGTATAGCGGAACAATAACTCGAGAACAGAGTCCAGCATCATGGGGAAACGCTGAATATTGTGAATCTATATATGATAAGCTGTGTAAATATCACACTCGATAAAATGAGTCGTAGAAGATGTGTAAGAAGTTCTTCTGGTAAAGCAGTTCATCAAATGGTGATAGTGCATCGATGAATGCAGCAGAAAAAAAAGAGACAGCAGGAAGAGGGATGGTCGACTTGAGAATGTGGACCCTGTGGCAGCTGTGGAAGATCATCAAGACCTCGACTCTCTCACAGTTTATAAGAGATGAGGCACAGCAGTTTATAATAGCTTGAAATGTTTGATCTCGTACTCAAGAGATTTCAGTTATCAGTGTCTACCTCATGCTGCAGGCGGCAACAGACAATCTTGAAGAAGAGGTGTATCGATTTTTAGTAACAACCACCGCCACAAGTCAAGCGCTCTAGGTTGAATGAGCTGACCCAAACCGGATTTAAGTCGGAGCTGCCGGCCGGTGTGGCCGAGCGGTTCTAGGCGCTACAGTCTGGAACCGCGTGAGCGTTACGGTCGCAAGTTCGAATCCTGCCTCGGGCATGGATGTGTGTGATGTCCTTAGGTTAGTTAGGTTTAAGTAGTTCTAAGTTCTAGGGGACTGATGACCTTAGAAGTTGAGCCCCATAGTGCTCAGAGCCATTTTTTTAAGTCGGAGCTGTCAGCGACAACGCAGCATCCAGCTATGCGAGGTACAACAAACTCCTCAACCAAATACCGCCTCAGACGAACAGATATTTGGAGGACAGAGGAGAACACAAGTGTACGATTTCGTTGTGGATGGCCTGTACATGTTCCACTTCACTGCAAAGGAAAAATACGACTTTGCGACGACTACTAGGCTGCAACACGTCAACCTTTCCTACAGTTCTATTAACGCCACCCAACTGCGTACTTTTGTAGCCGACCTGAGGGACGAAGTCGGTTGCTATACCCTGGACGAGGTCGCTCTCCAACACATCAGAGATACCTGCTGCTCGCCTCGGCGACCAACTGAGGAAATCTAAGCGAGGCTACAATCTGTGGAGATGAGAAAAGATTGTCACAGATGGATACCCTCCACAGACAGTCATCAATATATTAGGAAGTCTCGTTGACGTTTCTACGACAGCCAACCTGTCTAGCTGTCAGTCAACTTAGGGACTGTCGTTTCCGTAATGCCGAATACTTATCGTCACCACCTAAAGGAGATTATGTTCTGTGATACTAAAGTGACTGAGCTTAAAGTATAAAATGGGAAATACTTCCACCCAACAGGAACATCTATCGAAGGAATAACGGTCAACGACGGACTCCATCACTCTGAACTTGTCATTTTGTCGGAACACAGTCGTAATGTAGTTCTCAGGTGGGATTTCCTGCAGGGAGCACAAGCAGTCATAAACTGTGGCTGATCAGAGCTCCAGATTGACGAATCTATTCCAGCAAGCACATGTAACATAGATTGCTGTAGCTGGTTGCCCGCCATTGAAAACATTGTTATCCCTCAGTCTTCAACTAGACGAGTTTCAGTCATCAACCAAAATGCTCAGTTAAGCCATGAAACCTTTGTCGATTGCAAAAAACTACTCAGGTGACAAAAGAAATCTTCATGCCAACGACGATCATAAGCATTGTACGTGATCAAGGAGCACATTGAATAACAAATGCTGAGAGCAGCCCACCTCATCCTTAAATGTATAAAAGTAGGGATGGATGAATCAGGAAATGCAGTTCAGTGACATCGATTAATCATCTTGCTCCACTACCACGACAGACAGTGTAGGGGAGGAAGCTAATATCGAACTGCCAATAGGCTCTGGCCTGACCAAGGAACAACATTGGCGAGTGTAAGCAGTTTTGTGCAAATTTTCGCATGCTCTCAGATCCAAAGTGTAGAAACGACAGACCAAACAGCTAATGATAAATATCGCATCAACACCAGGACCATTCAGCGCTCGTATATCAGGTCGCTTGCTGAACACTGGATATCCCAGGAGGAACTGGAAAAGACATTGCAAGATGACAACATTGAACCTTCAGACAGTCCTTCTCTCTTGTGGTTACTGTGAGAAAAAAGAATGGCATATGGCATTTCTTCGTAGGCTACTGACTACTGAACGAAAGAACAAAATGAAATGCACTGATGACCCCGTAAATTACTAGTGAGGAGCAAAGTATTTCTCAAGGTTGGATATGTAGACAGCCTACTGGCAACTTGAGGTTGACAAGGCTGACCTGGAAAAGACTGCCTTCATAACTCTTGATGTCCATGAGTTGACAGTTATGCTGATTCGAACATGTTCTGCTCCAGCCATCTTTGAGTGTGTGATAACCTGCATCGACACCTTACATGGACGTTGTTATGCTTGACTTTGCTGTTTGTTTGATATTGTCATTTCTTGGAACCCATATGAAGAACAACTAAGCCCTCCAACAACAATGCTGAATTCTGTTCAGACTGTACACTTCCACTCAAATTCAAAAAAGCGGCTCTTCGACACCCAAGAAATAAAAATTTTGTGGCACCTAGTGAATGGCGATGGCGTCTGTCCTAGTTCAGAGGCAATAAGACCAGTCGCAGAGTTTTCAGACGCCTTGTCACATTCACAATGTAAGAATTTTTCTCGGAATGTGTTCATACTACTAGAGATTTATCAAAGGTTTCTGTACCAAGACACATCCCTTTCAAAAACTACTGCAGGGATATTCTGAATTTACCTGCAGTAAGATGCAAGAAACTACTTCCCTGATCTTAATGGGTCGCCAACATCTTCTCATGACTTAGAAATGTATGATGAGGATTCCAAGATTAAACTTCACACTGACGCATGGTATAGGTGCACTTCTAGCGCAATTTCAGAAAGGCGCAGGAAAGCTTATGCTTCCAGAGTACTCTCCAAGTGTTAGGTGATCTATTCGACAACAGAGAAAGAGGCTCATTCATTAATTTGGGCTATCAGAAAAATTCAGTCAAGTTTATTTGGCGAATCATTCGCCATGTGACCGACAGAATTTTCTATGCAACGTAACCAGTCTGCAGGAGCCATCAGTATGTGATACCAATTCCACTTGCAGCAGCGCCATTCCACAGGACTGGAATCGACCTCTTGGGAAGATTCCAGAGTTCGAGAATCAGCAATTGATGGACAATTGTCTGCAGTCACTATCTCACCTGCTGGCTGTCAAGAAAGCTGCGAAGACAGTCAAAGGTCTGGGGGTTGCTAAGTTCTTTGTAGAGGATATCATTTTGAAGCACAGAACACTCTGTCTGATGATCTTTGATCGTGAAAAAGTTTTACACTCGAGATTATTACCGAAGGTAACTTCATGTTGTCACAATACCAATAGGATGTCAACTGCCTACTGCTAACAAATGAATAGTGTTACATAACTCTTGAATAAGTCACTGGCAGGTATGCTGTCAATGTACGATGATGTCGAACAGAGAGACAGCGCTACAACACTCCACATCGCGACGTTCGTATACAACGTAACGGACCAAGACACTAAAGGCTTCACACCATTCATTCTGCTTCGTCGTCACAAACCCGTTTTAACGAGACTATACTCAGTATGACTACCTGAAACATCTCTTCACCAGACCCGAGGAAGCAAGACAGCTGGCTTTTATGACCCCTTGTCAAGAAGACAAGAGTGCAGAGACATTGTCCGTGTTGTCTGTATGAAGCCGTTCTACAGTCCTGAGAGGCAGGTCGATGGTGGAGGTTTCCTGGTTAATGGAACGGAAGACTCGATCGTAAAACTTCACAGAGTAGAGGACGTGGGCATGAAAACACGACTAGAGCGTGAGGATACGTCCGCGCTGGCATACGATTGAACAATCTAAAGTACTGTAGTCCGATGAGAACATTCTAAAAAGCAGTCGCTGTTTATCTAGGAGAGGGAGCAATGTAGAGAGTTGTGTTCCTAGCAGTGTGGCGTAGCTGTTACAATCTCTCGGTGGGACCCTGCGGGTCGTCAGTTCAAACTCGACTACCAGCAATTACCTGGTATTTATCATTTCTGGTACGTTCTCGAAATTTACTTCCAAATTTATTATGTTTGTGTGTTTTGGAATATTTAATGTTTTAATAAATAGCTGCACTCTTTGTAAGGCTGTACGTTGCTTTTGCAGTACCCACGCTGTCAGTGATAAATGTTGTACTTCATTGACAAAACTGCTTTTGGATTTGGATTTGATGCTAGTAGCGCTGTCAGAAGAGTACAAATGGTTTTAAAACAAGGCGTCTACTAGTCTCAGTAGTGTCTACTTTCGCCATAAAAGTGCGATTATACTTTACAAATTGTAATTCCGAAAACATTTGATATGAGTAACTCACTGGATAGACGCGATCTAGACCTAAATTTTCTGACCAAACGTAACGCAGATTACCTCAATACAAAGCAATTTCTAATTCATTATTATGTTAGTATGTCGTTAAATGAGTGCAAACACGGTGACAACAGCACAAAACATGTTAATTTAGTTTTTGTTGAAATACAGCCAAACTCATGTCTTTGGCAAAATTAATACATTCTTTTACATAAAGCTTGATTATTTTTCGAAATCTAACATGTGTGAGAAGTGTATAGAAACAAGGAAATATAAGATTTTTAAAGTCCCGTCAATACTGCGGTTCTTGCAGAGCACAAACTCGGATTCACAATGGATGGGGATCGAAATCAGCCATGTTCTGTTCAAAGGAACCATCTCATTATTTCCTTGTAGTGCGTTAGGTAAGTCACAGAGAAACTAAATCTGGATGGCCAGACGTGTATTTGAGCCACTGTCCTCCCAAATGCGTTTCCATTGTGCTGAGCACTGCTGAAACCACTTCCCTCAGTTGAGACATGTGAGAGCTATTATAGAATGGTGATTAGAGGAGAGGGGGATTTGTTACTAATACGCTACAAAATATTTTCATTTGGGGATGGAATGGGGAGAACATTGAGAAAACAGGACAGGAACCGTAGAGTACGCAGCTGGAAACTTTTGAATGAGGACCAGGAAGGGATATTCTGTGCCTTTTAGACACGGTTACAGGAAGAAAGGAAGGAAGTGATCAGGATCAAGATAGCCAAAGGGAGGACAGCTGTTGGGAACACGCTGTTCGTAGAAATGGAGTGAGAAAGAGAACACAATCAACAGTGAGAATATCTCTTTTTATACAACGATAATACAACATAATCGATTTCTGTCACTCCACACCAGTGCTCAGACACAAACTACTGTGCAGTTCAAAGACTGAAATTAAAACCAGACATCTACCACTGCCAGGGTTAAATGGAGAAGACCCTCAGGTATGACTCAGAGCAGGAAATATGCAACACTCTTCAACTGAGGTCAGGAAGCCTAGGATATGCAAAATAATAGAAAAAGAAAATTTTTTACTAGGCAGTAACCAGTCTCGTTAAAACGGGTTTGTGACGACTCTATGTTACAGGAAAGTTCAAGGGCAGCGTACCTGGCCACCAGCATTTTCAAACCAAATGCGGGTCTAAGTCAAATGATAGAGGACGTCTTTATATACGTATTTTTAAAAAGAGCACCGTATACTGATGCAGGTAGAATCAGTCTGCTGAGAGATGGGTCATGTGACATATGACCTGGACAAGATAGCTTCCCTGAGTCATGGCACCATCGTACACTGAGTCGAGCTGTTCCGCCGACATTCTCAGTCATATCTTAATGATGCTGGTTCTAGTCGGAACCATCGATAGGTGCGGTTATACTAGGCGTGGCCTGCACCTAAACAGGAGTGGCGACGGTTGGTATAGCTGATTCATGGAACTTTAGGGTGTGGTTCGTGCTCAAAAATCAGTAGCCACGGGTCGGACAAGTAGATTTTTTTAATGGTAGATCCAGACAACACGCTCCGTTGCCTAAAGACTATCTCCATCAGTTTAAAAAATTCTGTAGTAATCGCTCACAAGACAGATTCCTACACTCCAAATGATACACATATTTCGAGCCATATAGAAAGAGAAACCAATGGAAAACTCGGGAATTTTACAGACGTAACAATACTTAATCAAAACATACAATCAACAGAAAATGAAATGCTCCCCTTTGCAGGTAAGCTCCAGTCTTTGAAATGCATAGTAGTTCGTGTCACTGAGCATTATCATAGCGACACAAATATCTGACATGTAGTATTATCGTTAGAAACGATGTAAGGAGTGTGCCAGAACTCTCCATTACATAGTGTGTGACACTGTCCTCACGTCGGTAAAGCATATCTTACCACACTCAAGGCCTGATTTAAATCAAAACATGAGCTTAGCACAGCAAGTGAGGACAGGTATCAGCTATTGGATAAATAGGCCTTCATAACAATAAGAAATCAATCAATTTGTTTATGTATCGATCATCTAGTGGCAGTATGGTCACATTTTTCAATAAACTATCAGAATTTCTAGAGATAACCTGAACTACAAAAGTCAACACTATCCTATGTGGAGACGTAAATGTAAACACAAATATGATGAATAAAACTAATAGTACATTTAAACTAATAGCAAACTTATAAGTAACCTTAGGACTTTCGGCATGCGCCTGTTGGATAACAGAGCCACAATGGTTGCTACAAAGGCTTCATCAGTAATCGACAGTGTGTCCACAAATGTGAACAGAGAGAAGTGTGACGTAGCTGTAAATGATCATGGTCTCTCATACAATTTGTGCCAGATAACAAAATTGGAGATGAAAAGAAAATGCCTGACGTACAGATCTATGAAAGACATCTATTACAAATAAAAATAAAAGTTTTTTCAAGAGCACTAGCAAACTAAAGTTAGGATGAATCACATCAAGAAACTAATGTAAATGCGAAATTCCTTAGGTCCTCAACATTATGTAAATCAGGGTTTGATAAGACATTTTCAAAATTAGTATCAACGTGTCACAAAAACAATTGGACAACAGCTGGAAATAGGAAGTTCTCCTAAGTCCTTATGTATCTCAGCTTCATGACAAAGAGCCACTGCATCCCCAAATTTCTACCATAGGTACAAAAAATTTATAACAAGTCACTTTGTGACGTTAATGTCTGTGTTATTTTCCCGTGATTTTTGTCAATCATTACAGCAAATAAATAAATGTTAATCTCAGTCTTGACCGTCCTACAGTTTATTCAAGGTTGGACAACCCACCAACAACAATTATAACCTGTTGTACACCTCATTTGTTGTTGTTACTGTGGCGGTGCTTTTGCTGTGTTCTGCGGACAAACTCAACAATCAACTATATAGGGTAAACATTAAAAAAAGCGACAGGTTCCAGGAGTGGATTATTAACTGGAAATTGAGGAAAAAAGGATCTGTGAACATATGTCCAGAAATGTGTGGTGTGCGTGCAATGACAACGAATTTTCCCAGAATATAGTATGGAGCTGCATCCCACTCATATCAAAACAGATGTCCAAAGTGGTCTCCATGGCATGGAATGCCTGTCGCATCGTTGATTTCTGCACTTTCGCACGTTCCAGCTTCTCTCTGAGTAGAGTCACAGGAGTCGTGAACATGTTGAAGTGCCTACACACCAGGTTGAAAAATGGTTCAAATGGCTCTGAGCACTATGGGACTTAACTGCTATGGTCATCAGACCCCTAGAACTTAGAACTACACAAATCTAACTAACCTAAGGACATCACACACATCCATGCCCGAGGCAGGATTCGAACCTGCGGCCATAGCGGTCGCGCGGTTCCAGACTGTAGCGTCTAGAACCGCTCGGCCACATCGGCCGGCCCTACACACTAGGAACTGGCTCAGTGTACTTAACGCTTTTCAGATGGCTCCAGAAGTAAAAGCCAGGGGGTTTAAGTCCACTGATCCAGCAGGCCATGCTACAGCGCCTCCACGTCCTATCCAGCATCGGGGAAGATGTTGTTGATGTGTTGAAAAACTGAAATGTGAAAGTGGGGTGAGCTCTGTCCTGCAAAACACCACATAACCTGTCGTACTGCCAAAGGCACCTTCTCAAGCAGCCCCGAATAAGGATTCTCCGGGAAGTCCAGGTATGTTCCTCCGTGGCACAATTGTGGAACAACAACAGGTCCACGAACATGGTCGCCAAGAATCCTAGCCCACACATTAATGCTGAACTGATGCTGATGAGACGCCTCAGCCGTTCCCCAAGGATTGGTTGATTCGACGGCAAAGAGGAGTGATGACAGAAGTGCCATAATTTTGGTGGTTTCCTGCAGAGGAAAATCCGCTACCAATACTCCTTGCACTCGTAGCAGGTGATAGGGATAGTAGCTATTCTCATGCAGGATACACATAATCGTACTTGCCCGGAGCTTGTGCTAGGATTAGTATCAATATTCTGTAGAATCTGGTCCTCCAAATCTAGTGTAAGCAAAGTCCACCGCCTCCCTGCACATTCGCCTGTCTGCAAGGTCTGATGATCACACAAAGGCCCAAGAAGGGCTTAGCATGTTGTGTGATGTGATTGGTGTCCGTGAGGGTACTTGTTTCGGTATAGCCGTGATACCTTTCGACCGTTTCCACCTGCTTGGCCATACGCAAAAACAATCTCGGGTTCTTCGCGACATAAGTATTGGACCATCCTGCTGCTTACAGTACACTGCGTCAGTCACAAAGCTTTCAACACACAAGGAACACACGGCACGTGGTTAGAGAAACTTTCATTTGTCAATGTCATCTACTGTGGCAATGATGCATCTCTGGACACATGGCCTTTTTTCCTCCACTTCCAGCAAGGAATCCGTCCCTCCAGTTTGTCACTCGCATCAGTGTTCACTCCACATTAGGAATTCAGAGAAAAGAACGAGCCTTGCACTCGTTTGTCTTGTATGGTGACAGATTTGTTTTATTGCGAGCATTGCACTGGCGCTCTTTGAATCAGATCTCGGATGCACCAGACACGACTTTCAACTTATTACTAGAAAAAAGCCATTTATTAAATAAGTGTTATACAAGGCAGAGGATAAAATCAAAAAAACTCTGGGATGTCACTAAACAGGAAACATTGAGAGACAAACAAACAGATAATAACACTCTGATTTGAGAAAGACATTTGTCAATGCCATCTACCGTGTCAATGACGCATTTCTGGACACATGCCCATAGGGTCTATTTTCCTCCATTTCTGATACAGAAAGGAATCAGAAAGGAATAAAGTAATAAATTATCCGTACCACCTAGAAACTTATGTTAACGGATATTTTTCAAATCTTTCGGCAAAATTTCAAACAAAATTCTCTAAAACTAATATAACTCCTTTAAATAATTAATCACTAAGTAGAATGATATTACTGCCAACCATAAGGCATGGAGTTTTTAAAACTTCCCAAAACAAAACAAAAACAGTCAGTCTCTCAAATAAAGTACCACTGTGTGTGTTGAAGCAAAAATAAAGTATACAAAGCCCCTTAACTAACACATTAAATGAAACACTCACACCAGGAAAATTCACAGAGTATTTAAAGTATGAAAAATTTGAGCCTCTGTAATGCAGAAGTCACTGAAAACTATTGGCCTACTTATTTCCAGTCATCAGTCTCAAAAATATTGAAATCAACAACTTAAGATATATTAATGAATTACATGAATAAATATAAGGTCTGAAATGACTCACAGTCTGTTTTCTGAGGCGGTAGAAGTACAGAATCAGCCAAAGCAGAATTCACAAATATGGTACCTGATTCTCTTGACAAAGATGAGTGTCTTAGGCATATTTTTAGATCTTTTGAAGGCGTTTGATACTGCTGACTACTAAATAAGCTAGAATCATAAGGAATGAGAGGCATATCTAATAACTGGTTGTCATCTTATCTGGCTGATAAGGTACAAAGAGCGGAGATGAAATGTACCTCAAATAGTTATCAGAACCTAAATAAATTAATATACAAATTCCTCATGGGAGCTTATTAGGATCAATACTGTTTCTGATATACATCAGTGACCTAGCGTTACTCATGAAAAAATATTATTTTTGATTATGACAGCAACAGTACAGTCTTCAAGAAAACAAGAGGACTCCTGTGAGAGACAGCAGATGAAACCATCAAGGACGTTTACAGCTGGCCAGTACTCAATAAAATAACACTGAACGTGAAAAAAATACCACGAATTTCAGTCTGAAGTAGGAAAATGAAGCTGTTAAAATCAGTGTAGATGTCACGTCTAGAATTTCAATTCTTAGTTGAAGCGTAATACACACACAAAGTTACCTGTAAACAAAGTATCATCAGAATCTTATGCCTTAGAATCCTGTCATCAATGTCCAACAGGCACTGTCTTTTTGCTTCATACTATTCGTATGTACATTCAGTTTCAGCAGTTGGATTCTTTTATGGGAAATAAACGCACAAAATACGAAAACAATGGTGAAACTACAGAAAACAGCCACAATAATAATATCGGAAAACAGTAGTGGAGCTAATTGTAAGGATCTGAAGAAAACGCTGGAACTTTAACTTCAGTACATATGTACACCTACCAACCAGTGGTACAAATAAAAAATAACATTGAGAATTAATTACTGCAGAAACAGCTCTGTCCATGGCAATCGAAGAAGATCTAGGCCGAACATACAATTACCAGGAAAGAACATAAAATTCAAAACAGCAATTTCTACCAAGGAATAAAACCGTTCAATAAATCGCTGAAAGAGATTATTGAAACAAACTTTTCTGAAACGTCTGTTGAGAAGTACTGGTTAAGCATTCTATAAATACTTGTATATCATAGAGTAGGGATTTGATAAAAAATGTACCACAAAAAATAGTAATATCGATAATAAAATATCCATCATTTTACAATGTACTTTCAAATGTTTTTATTTTCGTTCTTTGTTTGTTGTATATTCTTTTATTCTATTATAGAAAACGATACTCCCATGGCTATGCAATGTGTAATGCTAAAATCTTCTCCTATTTTGAAACACAGCACATCGCGCATTATAAAGCGATACTGACAGATTTCAGATAGATTATATAATGGTAAGACAGAGATTTAGGAACCAGGTTTTAAATTGTAAGGCAGATGTGGACTCTGACCACAATCTATTGGTTATGAACTGTAGATTAAAACTGAACAAACTGCAAAAAGGTGGGAAGTTAAGGAGATGGGATCTGGATAAACCGACTAAACCAGAGGTTGTACAGAGTTTCAGGGAGAGCGTAAGGGAACAAATGGCAGGAATGGAGGAAAGAAATACAGTAGAAGAAGAATGGGTAGCTTTGAGGGATGAAGTGGTGAAGGCAGCAGAGGATCAAGTAGATAAAAAGACGAGGGCTAGTAGAAATCCTTGGGTAACAGAAGAAATATTGAATTTAATTGATGAAAGGAGAAAATATGAAAATGCAGTAAATGAAGCAGGCAAAAAGGAATACAAACGTCTCAAAAATGAGATGTGTAAAATGGCTAAGCAGGGATGGCTAGAGGATAAATGTAAGAATCTAGATGCTTATCTCACTAGGGGTAAGATAGATACTGCCTACAGGAAAATTAAAGAGAGCTTTGGAGAAAAGAGAAACACTTGGAGGAATATTAAGAGCTCAGGTGGAAACCCAGTTCTAAGCAAAGAAGGGAAAGCAGAAAGGTGGAAGGAGTATATAGAGGGTCTATAGAAGGGCAATGTACTTAAGGACAATATTATGGAAATGGAAGAGGATGTAGATGAAGATGAAATGGGAGATATGATACTGCGTGTAGAGTTTGACAGAGCACTGAAAGACCTGAGTCGAAAAAAGGCTCCAGGAGTAGACAACATTGCATTAGAACTACTGACGGCCTTGGGAGTGCCAGTCCTGACAAAACTCTACCATCTGATGAGCAAGATGTATGAGACAGGCGAAATACCCTCAGAGTTCGAGAAGAATATAATAATTCCAATCCCAAAGAAAGCAGGTGTTGACAGATGTGAAAATTACTGAACTATCAGTTTGATAAGTCACGGCTGCAAAATACTAACGCGAATTCTTTACAGACGAATGGAAAAACTAGTAGAAGCCGACCTAGGGGAAGATCAGTTTGGATTCTTTAGAAATATTGGAACACGTGAGGCAATACTGACCCTACGACTTATCTTAGAAGCTAGATTAAGGAAAGGCAAACCTACGTTTCTAGCATTTGTAGACTTGGAGAAATCTTTTAACAATGTTAATTGCAATGCTCTCTTTCAAATTCTGAAGGTGGTAGGGGTAAACTACAGGGAGCGAAAGGCTATTTACAATTTGTATAGAAACCAAATGGCGGTTATAAGAGTTGAGGGGCATGAAAGGGAAGCAGTGGTTGGGAAGGGAGTGAGACAGGGTTGTAGCCTATCCCCAGTGTTATTCAATCTGTATATTGAGCAAGCAGTGAAGGAAACAAAAGAAAAATTCGGAGTAGGTATTAAAATCCATGGAGAAGAAATAAAAACTTTGAGGTTCGCCGATGACATTGTAATTCTGTCAGAGACAGCAAAGGACTTGGAGGAGCAGTTGAATGGAATGGATAGTGTCTTGAAAGGAGGATATAAGATGAACATCAACAAAAGCAAAACGAGGATAATGGAATGTAGTCGAATCAAGTCGGGTGATGCTGAGGGTATTAGATTAGGAAATGAGACACTTAAAGTAGTAAAGGAGTTTTGCTATTTGGGGAGCAAAATAACTGATGATGGTCGAAGTAGAGAGGATATAAAATGTAGACTGGCAATGGGAAGCAAAGCGTTTCTGAAGAAGAGAAATTTGTTAACATCGAATATAGATTTAAGTGTCAGGAAGTCGTTTCTGAAAGTATTTGTATGGAGTGTAGCCATGTATGGAAGTGAAACATGGACGATAAATAGTTTAGACAAGAAGAGAATAGAAGCTTTCGAAATGTGGTGCTACAGAAGAATGCTGGAGATTAGATGGGTAGATCACATAACTAATGAGGAGGTGTTGAATAGGATTGGGGAGAAGAGAATTGTGTGGCACAACTTGACTAGAAGAAGGGATCGGTTGGTAGGACATGTTCTGAGGCATCAAGGGATCACAAATTTAGTACTGGAGGGCACCGTGGAGGGTAAAAATCGTAGAGGGAGACCAAGAAATGAATACACCAAGCAGATTCACAAGGATGTATGTTGCAGTAGGTACTGGGAGATGAAGAAGCTTGCACAGGATAGAGTAGCATGGAGAGCTGCATCAAACCAGTCTCAGGACTGAAGACCACAACAACAACAACTGACTTAGTTTCTCAGGCTAAAAATTCGGAAGTAGCGGTAGGCAAAATGAAAAACAAATGTCAGCACTAAGATCCTGACATCAGTTGATAGTATATTTGTAGTTTTACATTATTAAACAAAATGTGTATAGTGTTCGTGTGGAGTGTGTGCCATGACTGGGAATCAGAATGAAAGAACGGTGTATCGTTAGCCATACAGTAATGCCTACTAGGTATAAACTGAATGAGTAGATTTTCCATGCCTTCCCTAAATAACTTCGGGCAAATGCTGTGATGTTCCTACTTTAGGGCCATGGCTAACTACATGTTCCATGCTTGTTAACTAGAGCCTTTGTAGTTCAGTTACGTTTTCTGCATACTCTTAAATTTTAGTACCATGACTTCTCTAATATCCATGTAAAAGTAATCTAAGGATGAATAAAACAACAACAACAACTACTACTACTTCAGGCTTGATTTTTTCTGGGGCGGCGATGGCACGTTCCAGTAGAATAAAAGTCTACATCAAGAGTCTGGAGCCATGCTGGAGTGACTGGGAGAGCGTGATAGTGAAGGCACATTGAGGTAGTGGCCACCTATTTCGCCTGCTCTGAACCTGATGGAATACATCTAGGGGTTACAGGGCGTCTTCTCGCCCACAAACTGCCGCGCCGTAATTTATGTGACTTGCACGACCAGTGTAGTGTCAGATACGTCTGTTAAGCTACCAAGGAATCACCCATACCACTCAAAATCTCTGCTCTAGCGCATTCCAAAACTGGACAGAGATGCTATTGTGTGGGTACTCATTGTATTTTGGTTGATCAGTGTACAACAAAGATACAAGGACAGCTGACAAATTCCTGCATGATTGTAATCATGTGTCATTTCTATTACATATGAAATCAACTGAGTTATACAATGGCCAGTACTCCATAACTACCGAACTGCAGCCTTTATTGGGCTAGAATAGAAGAATGAAAGTGTAAGTTGCTGCCCAATCATGTTCAGAGTAAATTCGAATGTGTAGTGACTTACTCGTTAGTGGGATCACGTGGCTGGGTGCCCAAGGGCAGCAGTTGGCCGATGTGGACAAACAGGGGGCGTGTGGGCAGCGAGGCAACTGGTCTTCACGTATGCGACCTACTGCCTGTGGAGACTGCTAATTATGTGCTAATCTACTACAGCACAGCACTAAAATTATGCCATTCTGTCTGGAATGCGGGCTGCTGATCGCACTAAAATTATGCTATTTTTCTTGGAATGTGTGATGGCAGGCAAATACAATGACCGAAAACATATTTTTAATGTTTTCTCCGTGACAACTAGAAACCAGTGTCGAGTGCTGAAATAACGTTCAGCTGCACATCCGCACCATTATCGACTCAGAGAAGGGATGCAGCTCTCTGTCTTCAACTGCTCTGAAGCTACATGATAACTTACAGCACTATGGGTGCTATGTTGCTCACAGCGCCAGGTCATTTTCTTTGAAACTGCTTGTAGCATAGAGTAAGGAGTTAAACTTATATACGTGAAACTAACATATTCAGTTTCGTTACGATTACTACCCTTTTAAGTCAAAAGGCTATAGGCTAGATGGTGATAAAACAAAAGGGAGTATACGAGGAAATTCTGAATAATGTGTTTTCGAAAGATGCTCTGTAGATTATTTGCCCCTCTGCGGTAAACCATGGGGGGTGAAAGTGAAATTTAAGGAATTAGGTAGATGTGCTTTAAATGTAGATCTCACAACAGAGGGGCATGGGACGAGGCTCACAGATTTGATTTATTTACTACTGAAAATTTCGAAATACTTGACAAATATTTTGATCAGCTTCTTAATTTTCAGGAACAAATCCATATGGTCAAATTCTCAAATATTCATGAAAATCTAGAAGAACATTTACTCCCAAATATCAAAGAAATTGAAGAAGTTATTAAAACTTTATAAAGCTGGTGGAGGAGACTGTTACAGCAGAACTTTTGATATGGTCTGCACCAAAAATTTAAAAAAAATGTTAAATTTAATTTTTTAGAAAATTTGGAAAACATTAAAACTTCCAGGAGAGGGAAAAGTGGGTTTGATACTTCCACTACGTAAGAAAGCCAATATACAAGATGTTAACAACTACAGAGGAATTTCTTTGCAACCAGTTGCACATACCATACTATCAAAGATTTTACTAAGCAGAGTAGAAACAACAATAGAAAGGAATCGATTAAACATCAAATAGGTTTTAGGAAAGGCAACTCATGCTCCGAGGAAGTATTTAATCTGAAGTCAATCATATGCCACCGATAACTGAATTCAAAAAATGTTTGTTGATATCCAAAAGGCCACTGACTGCATTTGTAGGCACTCTACATAAAATAAAACTATATGAGTAGAAGCAGATTGATACGCTACAATCTTTGGCCTCAGTGGTCCACTGGAAAAGGTAAAGCACAAATTGAAGATTTACATGTAGAGTATGATTACCTTATGAAAAGCTGATATCATAACAGCTTTGTAGACATGTGAATTAAGGCACAGACATTATGTACTACTAAAAAAAAAGTGGCTCAATATGGCGCCTCAATATGGTGTCCAGAAGAATCTGAAAGTGCAGGATTGCATTTTGCAAAGCAGAACGAAGCATGTCTGTAGGTGTGCTGCTCTATATGCTGCGCTTCAGATCAGCACATGTGCGAATGTTCTCCTTCAGGTAGCCCCACAACCAGAAATCACAGGGAGTGGGTTCAGGTCATAATGCTGGCCAAGCATTTGAAACGATCAGCTGATAATTCGATCGTTTCCAAATGTGTTTCAGAGAAGCAGGTGAACTTCACGAGCGATGTGTGTTTGGGCCCCATCTTGCATGAAAACTATTGAGTTCAATGCGTCTTTCATCTGCAAGTCGGGTATGACATGCTGGCAAAGCATGTCACACTAACGTTGGCCAGTCTCACTGCACGTCTTTGGTACTTGAGCGCCAACCTGTTCAAAGAAGATGTGCCAATGATGAACGTAGCTGTGACAGTGACACATTCACCATACAGAGGAACTTAACGACAAGTGACTGGAGGTGAAGATCCCCACACTCGGCAATTCTGTGTGTCCACGTCAGAGAAAAATGAGCTTCGTCTGTCCAGAGGATGGTCCAGGGGCAGCCCTCGTCAACTTCAATCCTCGTCAGAAAGGGGAGAGCGAAGTCAGCACGTCGTTGTGTGTCCTGTGGTGCGAGCTGCTGTACGACATGAATCTTGTATGGACACCATTTGAGAATGGTTCGAAACACCTACGAACAGTAGACCACTGCATGTTCAAATGTCGTGCCACAGCAGACGGATTGCCTGACGATCGGGAATGACATAGTTACAGCGATTTTATCAATCACCTGTGGTGCAACTGGTCGTCGGCCTCTCCCCAGAGCAACGCCCAATTTTCCAGTTGATTCGAACTTCTTCATCATGCTCAGCAGGTGAAGAAAGAGGACCTTTCCGTAATGCTTTTCAGCCAGCGAATCTCTCGAAGTGCAGCTGCAGCTTTACTGTTGTTTCGATAACAGAGCTTTACCAATAATGCCCTCCTCTTTTTGTCTAAGCTCATGTTGACACTTCGACAAGTGCACTGCGACTGGTCAGATGTATGAGACAGTGAATAACGATGACTGACCATGGCACTTGGTGGCCATAGTTGGAACTGGACGGTGGCGCTGTGACGCAAGAAAATTATGCACTCCGTACTCTGGACGTTAATGCTACCAAGTTTGGTACTCATATGGTAATTAGTTTCCACGTCATCAAGTGTTAAATAGGGTAAGTTGAACTATAACCACCCTGTATATCGTAACAGTTCAGTTTATACATACGTGAAATCAATATATTCAGTTTGGTTGCGATTACTAACCTTGTAAGCCACAAGGATACAGCCCGCAACATTGTAGCACATTGGTACAATTTTTCGCAAGCAGCAAATATGCACTGTACTGCCGTGGCCTCGCGTCCTCTAGGAAGGGTGGTCGAGTGGTTCAGCCATGCACAGAACGGAGCAACAGGTCTTCGTGACTAGTCTATACAGACTGTGCATGCCAGATAGCTGGCTGAACTCCCCACGGATGGAACAGCCTGATTTGAAGTAGTATTTTGCTGTCGTAAATAATTTATTTATTTAATGTCCGGTATCGTAACCTCCAATCTTCTAGGCTAGGAAACCGGTCGTTAAATAAATAAATTATTTACAAGAGCAGCCAAGAAGGTATAATTCAAGATGTCTACATACGGCTGCAGTTGTTCCTCATACAAGGCAGTGTGCAATATTTTGTTGTTTTCTTTGTGAACATGCCCATAAACGAATAACATTTTGTACATGTCTTCAGATATCTTTCTTAGTCATAAGAAAATAGTCAAAGTTAAATCACAGACGCAGAAAGTCACAATCTCTTGCAGGACTGCTTTCACCAACTGCATCTACCTTGTATTTCCGGGTTCACAACTATAGAACAGGGACGATACACGAGTAAAATTTGTATGATAGGATGCGAAAAGAGCATGAGAAACGATTCCATGTCTGCTTCAGATGCTGCCATTTTGACTCAGTACATGTGATGATGTCCACAACACAACTGTGAAAGTAGCGTTGAAAGAATTGCCAGGTTCCAAAAGAGACAACTGAAAGATTTCGTCGCTCCTTCAGGAAGGCGGTATTTACTTATCTTTCTGGAAATATTCTGACTGTTACTTTCTATACGTTTATTTAATGTTATCTGCTGAAACATTTTTAGCAAACAGAGGGCTCATACCAAAGTAGTTAACATCCATGTGTTAATTCGGGAAAAAGAAAGACCTCAGAACATCAGTTGCTTGGAATATCTGATAAATGAAGGTGATATATAAATTAACTCGCGTGATAGTATCAGATATCAGCGTTTCCAATTCATTGCTTGTAGGTAACAAGCGGCAAATGCAGAGAGCCATAATTACGTTGTTAGGACGAGGTTGACGATCTCATCATCACTACGACAAAGAACTGAGTTTGACAGTTTGATAAAACTGTAATTTTAAGCGATATCTCCAGTTCAGTGAATCCCCATTCACTGATAGATTATTGAGTGAGAAATACTTTTAAATGTCCCGTTTATCAAATATTTCAAAATCTGATTTTATCTTTACACAGTTACTGTTTATCTTTAATAGGCGTCGTCAAGTATAAAGTTAACATATGGCCTTGTTTTACGACAGGCACTTACCCCAAAACGACTGCCTACGACTGTGCAAAAATGGTGACGCAAACTGCTATGTACTATGAGCTTCTCATATTTTCCCTGGGATAAGGAAACGAGGAAGCAAGCAAATCATGTAATTCCGCTTTCGCTCGTAGCCACGATGCATGCGAGTGCGACTGTTTGGGTGTTTTTCAAATTTTAGCGAGACGATGATATTAAACTCTGCAACGGCTAGATCCTGAAAGTATCGGTTGATACATAGTGACGAAATGCAGTTCCCATTCAGTATGCACAAAATCTGCTTATGAATTGACCTGAAATCTATAGCTTTCAGCAGAACATTTAAAGAATACGAGAGTGCTTGGCAAGGGGAAGCCTTTAACAGGAAACTTTGATTGAGACTGTAAATTTCTTGCAGTGATTAATAACCTACTTGGAATACCTGACCTGACATTAGATTAACAATATAATTTAATAGTCCATCATCTTTGGAAGTCAGCTTAAATGAAGTTTAACGGAGCACCAACCCAAATGATCTAAAAGGCAATGAAATAAAAATTCAGTAGGCATGAAGACAGGGAAAACAACCACGCAGATATTAAAACAGACACACACAACATTGTAATAGGGAGGAATAAAGCTCCCTCCACGACTACTGAATTACACTGGGACAAGAGGACGTGCTACAGAGGGGATAAAGTGGAATTCAAAGCTCTCTCACCAAATTTCTTAAATTCCATAATTTCGGTGATATTTGAAACTTGTTGTATTAATTGGGGTTCATTCTTCTTGGAATATGTATCCCACTGATTAGTAATTCAAATTTCTAAACATGCGTCTAAGTTCAAGATTGCGAGATAATCGCTGGAGGCTATGATTTTCTCCGAATGGATGCAAACTTTAGCTTGGTTTTGTAGGAGTCTAGTTACTCGAAACCATAATCCTGGTTATACCAAGGAATCACACATCAGCACCGTTACGCCTGCGAATTTACAACAGCACTACAATGAAACAGATTCTAAAGTGAATGAACACCAGAGCTGCTTGCATGTGGACCACATTAACATGAAGAAAATGAGAAATTTAAGCACCACTACCGGAAATTAATGAAAATCAGCTCCATGATTCGAAATGGAAAACATGCCCAACGCTTAATGAAATGAATGGAGCATTTCTCTAACCAAAACGAATATATAACCTCACTATCACAAACACAAACGTGTACCAAAACATGACCCGAAGAACACCCTGCTTACACCACTGTATCTGGACCAGGACTGAAGATTCTGAGGTGTCAGCCCGCTGTTTCTTTAAGAGGGGGATGGGATGAATAGCTACTGGTTCCTGGAGATAGAAGAGCAGGAAACGCTCTGATTTACAGGCAATCAAACCTTGTCAGCCACTCAGAAAGACCAAAATAATGGCGTTTGCTGCAAAGGCCAGTAATTGTATTAGAAGGAATGATTGTGGTTCATATTGCCAATGTTTCAGAGATAAACCAGAGGAAATGCTTTGACTAGAAAACATGCATTTTGTTAGACCTCTCTGGGAAAGCTTAATAAGGTTGGTACTGCACAACAGACAACACAGAAGAGAAAAGGATGTTGGTTATTACACAAAATAAATATTGTCACACTATACATATTCTCTTCCCAACTGACTACAGCACACTGAACAACCATATACTCGAGCCTGCCACACAAAAATCTACAAAATTGAACGTTGGCTGGTCATCCACCTTTCATTACCTGGTCATTTCTGAAGACAATTTCGCAGACGTATGAAATAAGGAAGATCAGGAATTTTCTCTCTTTTTCGTTACGCAACAGGTGACATTTACTCCCAATGAACACTTCTACAAAAGTGCTTATCTCCACACTGAGACTGACAGAGGAGAAACAAATAAATGCTTAGATATATACCTCCACTGTCAACAATAACACAAATGAAAGTTATGCTGTGAGTCTTGGCCAGCAAAAAAATTTTTATCCACATGGAGACTCACAATAAAATGACTATATACATAAGCATACGTCGAACAGCAACAACACAGCTAAGAATCATTATGGACATCATTTCCAAAAAATAAATCCCCATTAAGCAAGGATAAAACAATTTACTGACTGTTGACCATGTCTTTTTGCAAATGTTTAAGAAGTACACAAAGAAAATGGAATGCAGTTATGTTTTTTTTATAGAAAACTAATATTACGTAGCTGTAATGGAACGATTTAATAATGACTTACTTTTATATAAAAGTTGGACCTCGCTCAACATAACCTCATGCAAACATTAGTCGATTTGTGTTGTTGTTGATTGAAAATGTCATTTGCGGGAGGTGTTACTGTTTTGTTTGACTATGAAGAAAACAGCGGCTGAGTCTCATCGAATGCTCTCAAGTACGTATGGTAAGGACGCTATTTGTGAAAGCACGTGTCCTGAGAGATTTCAACGCTTCAAGAACGGTGATTTTAACGTCGTAGACAGACATACTGGTGGAAGAGGGAATGTTTTGGAATATGCAGAATTGGAGCCATTGCTGAGTGAAGACTCGCGTCAAACTCAAGAATTGTCACGATTAGTGGAAGTGACACAGTCAGCCATTTCAAAACGTCTCAGGGCTATGGGCAATGATTCAGAAAGAAGGAACTTGGGTCCCGTGTGAGCTGAAACCAAGAGACGTTGAACAGCGTTTGTGTGTTTGTGAGCCGGCCGGGGTGGCCGAGCGGTTCTAGGCGCTACAGTCTGAAACCGCGAGACCGCTATGGTCGCATGTTCGAATCCTGCCTCGGGGATGGATGTATGTGATGTCCTTACGTTAGTTTGGTTTAAGTAGTTCTAAGTTCTAGGGGACTGATGACCACAGATGTTAAGTCCCATAGTGCTCAGAGCCATTTGTACCATTTTTTTGTGTTTGTGAACAGTTGATTCAGGGGCAAAAATGGAAGGGATTTCTGTATCGCATTGTGACCGGGGACGAAAAATAGGTTCATTACGATAATCCTAAATGCAAAAAATCATGGGGATATCCCGGCCATGCTTCCACATCGACGAACAAACCGAATATTCATGGCTCCAAGATCATGCTCTGCATTTGTCGGGACCAGCTCGGCGTCGTGTACTATGAGGTGTTAAAACCAAGTGAAACAATCACAGGTGCTCGTTATCGAATGCAATTAATGCGTTTGAGCAGAGCATTAAAAGACAAACGGCCGAAATACAGCCAGAGGCATGATAAAGTGATTTTGCAGCACTAAAACGCTCGACCCCACGTTGCAAAAGAGGTCAAAACGTACTTGGTAGCGTTTAAGTGGGAAGTCCTACCTCACCCGCCGTATTCTCCAGACATTGCTTCCTCTGACTATCACCTGTTTAGATGAATGGCGCATGGCCTGGATGACCAAACTTCCGACATCATGAAGAAGTCATAAATTGGATCAATTCGTGGATCGCTTCGAAAGATGAATAATTTTTTCGACGCGGGATTCGTGCACTGCCCGAAAGATGGGAGAAAGTAGTGGCCAGTGATGGAAAATACTTTAAATCATACATGTGTAACCAATGTGTTTCATTAAAGCCTCAAATGTTGGGGAAAACCGGCGGAAGCAAAGTTGTACACCTACGGGGTGTTCAAAAAGTCTCTCCGCATTTTCGTATGATAGTTAGCCGCACGTGTCGTATGCCGCAGTGAATATACCGAAAACTCAGTGAAGAACAAGTTATTAATTTATCGAATATTCATTATTACTTACAAATTTTCACATTAAATTTTGTAAGTGTCCCTCCTGTTGTTGAATACACAATTCAATTCGTCTAATCATAAGGCACGCACGGCTAACAATCATACGGCACTGCAGAGAGACTTTTTGAACGCCCCGTATAAGGAAGTAATTGTATATATATATTTTCATCTATATATACATATTCTTCTAGGAAAATATGAGTCAGGAAATAGATGACAGTGTCACAAGAGATATAAAACCCAGTGGGACTACTGATGTTGGATGATCAATAACATGGAAGAATGATAATAAATTAACACTGGGGTGGCACCAATAATTTTTCTTTCGTATATGATTTCTCTTTTGTACATGGAGAAGGACGGGCAGTAGAAATGTATGTTCGCTACATACATTTTTGGTGTAATTCACACGTGCCATTAGGAGACACTTTCTATTTTTTGATCGTGTCTGTTACAACAGTGACATGAGATGATGGCTGCCTAAGCAGACTTCGCTTCACTCGGTATTATTGGCAACCTGTACAATTGAAATATGGCTTCCCATGATCTTAGATATTTCAAAATTAACTGTCGGTAGGTCCGTCAATGCCGAGAGACATAACAGTACATTTTGCATTCCCCAGTACAATGAAGCTCAGTATGCCTGTAATTGTACAGTACAAGTGGGTGGAATATGTACCGATAAGTTTGAAAGAGATTTGGCAACTTGATTTCCACCCAGCTACACTCTGACTCGGTACAATATTCAGTGTTTTAAACTGGTTACTATCTTTTTGCAAAATAAAGTAATTGTGACTAAAATTAGCACCCATGAATCTTGCAAACAAAAGTGGGTTATTATCAGGGTTTAACTGAAAGCCAGAAAAAATAAGGCACTAAATACGTTACTGAATTCCATATGCAAACTTATGAACAGTTTATTCCAGAATGAGATTTTCACTCTGCAGCGGAGTGTGCGCTGATATGAAACTTCCTGGCAGATTAAAACTATGAGCCCGCCCCAGACTCGAACTCGGGACCTTTGCCTTTCGCGGGCAAGTGCTCTACCATCTGAGCTACCGAAGCACGACTCACGCCCGGTACTCACAGCTTTACTTCTGCCAGTATCTCGTCTCCTACCTTCCAAACTTTACAGAAGCTCTCCTGCGAACCTTGCAGAACTAGCACTCCTGAAAGAAAGGATGTAGCGGGGACATGGCTTAGCCACAGGCTGGGGGATTTTTCCAAAATGAGATTTTCACTCTGCAACGGACAGCGGATTGTGCGCTGATATGAAACTTCCTGGCAGATTAAAACTGTGTGCCCGACCGAGACTCAAACTCGGGACCTTTGCCTTTCGCGGGCAAGTACTCTACCATCTGAGCCACCGAAGCACGACTCACGCCCGGTACTCACAGCTTTACTTCTGCCAGTATCTCGTCTCCTACCTTCCAAACTTTACAGAAGCTTTCCTGCGAACCTTGCAGAACTAGCACTCCTGAAAGAAAGGATATAGCGGAGACATGGCTTAGCCACAGCCTGGGGGATGTTTCCAGAATGAGATTTTCACTCTGCAGCGGAGTGTGCGCTGATATGAAACTTCCTGGTAGATTAAAACTGTGTGCCCGACCGAGACTCGAACTCAGGACCTTTGCCTTTCGCGGGCAAGTGTTCTACCATCTGAGATACCGAAGCACGACTCACACCCGGTACTCACAGCTTTACTTCTGCCAGTATCTCGTCTCCTACCTTCCAAACTTTACAGAAGCTCTCATTCTGGAAACATCCCCCAGGCTGTGGCTAAGCCATGTCTCCGCTATATCCTTTCTTTCAGGAGTGCTAGTTCTGCAAGGTTCGCAGGAGAGCTTCTGTAAAGTTTGGAAGGTAGGATACGAGATACTGGCAGAAGTAAATCTGTGAGTACCGGGCGTCAGTCGTGCTTCGGTAGCTCAGATGGTAGAGCACTTGCCCGCGAAATGCAAAAGGTCCCGAGTTCGAGTCTCGGTCGGGCACACAGTTTTAATCTGCCAGGAAGTTTCATATCAGCGCACACTCCGCTGCAGAGTGAAAATCTCACTCTGGAAACATCCCCCAGGCTGTTGCTAAGCCATGTCTCCGCTATATCCTATCTTTCAGGAGTGCTAGTTCTGCAAGGTTCGCAGGAGAGCTTCTGTAAAGTTTGGAAGGTAGGAGACGAGATACTGGCAGAAGTAAAGCTGTGAGTACTGGGCGTGAGTCGTGCTTCGGTAGCTCAGTTGGTAGAGCACTTGCCCGCGAAAGGCAAATGTCCCGAGTTCGAGTCTCGGTCGGGCACACAGTTTTAATCTGCCAGGAAGTTTCATATCAGTGCACACTCCGCTGCAGAGTGAAAATCTCATTCTGGAAACATCCCCCAGGCTGTGGCTAAGCCGTGTCTCCGCTATATCCTTTCTTTCAGGAGTGCTAGTTCTGCAAGTTTCGCAGGAGAGATTCTGTAAAGTTTGGAAGGTAGGAGACGAGATACTGGCAGAAGTAAAGCTGTGAGTACCGGGCGTGAGTCGTGCTTCGGTAGCTCAGATGGTAGAGCACTTGCCCGCGAAAGGCAAAGGTCCCGAGTTCGAGTCTCGGTCGGGCACACAGTTTTAATCTGCCAGGAAGTTTTAGAACAGTTTATTGTTTGGAGTATGGCTTGGTAAACAAGGCATCAGTATGTTATTCAGTTAATATATACTAAGTAACAGGCGACGGAAATATTTATTGATTTATTGCGCTAGGTAACCATAATAAACGTTACCCTGTCTACGGATCTAAGAACATAGTTTATTGTGTTATTATCCAAACAGTTACAGCAAAAAGATACAATTTCTTAATTTGAACAATTGTTGTTTCTATCATGTAATGGAATCAGTAAAACCAGCTGTGTTTACATCAGTTTCAATTACATTCATATCGCTTTTAGTTTGGGAGCTACAACCCTTCAAAATTTAAGCTGCAGATACCACACACGCTGCGCATACCGCAATGCGCCTTCTAAATCTGGTGCGGCCGATTTGTAACGTCGCCGGTGTCACAGAGGGAGAAGCTTCCTCGATGCGCTGTTAGACTGCCGACTGTCGCTGCACAAGGCCGTATACCCGACAGTTCGAGCCACACAAACAAACGGGGCTCAATATACCACAGTTACTGACATCGGATGAAGATGGCATACACAAACAACAAGTACGTTGACACGTTGCTGATGCTCGGCGAGTGCCGACACGATGCCACTGACGAAGCCATCACGTACGCCGTGAGAAATCCTAGGCGAAGAGTTCCGGCAGCCATTACGTTCTTACGTGCCGAACGACGACTTCGGGAAGCAGGCAGCTCGGTAACGCGCTGCTGTAACAGACGAAGAACTGCAAGAAGTGAGGAGACGGAGGTGTTTGTTTTAGCTGCAGTACACCACGATCCTCACGTCAGCTTAGAGCCGTTGCTGCAGTCGCTGGTGTCAGTCTCACATCTGTGTGTCATATAGTACACGGCCACAGGTTTCACCCGTACTGACCGTCACTGACCCAGGAGCTGCATGGGAACGATTTCCGTGCGAGAGTTACATTATGTGAACGGGCCACGCGTAATTTCACGCTGGAGTCTTTACAAGGTGTTATGTTTCCTGATGAGTCCACGTTCACAAATTATGGTGCAATGAATCTCCATAACGTGCACTACTGGGCCGCAGACAATCCTCGGTGGGTACGACCTGTCGACCGTCAATGTAGGTGGTCTATTAATGTATGGTGTGGAATCTTTGGGGATGAAATCATCGGTCCACACTACTTCCCAGGTACACTGACAGGTGAGTTATATCGCGTGTTTATAGTCGATCGACAGTTTGGGTGGTCTCCTTCAACATGTGTGTCTACACACGAGAATCTGTATGTGGATGCAGCACCCAGCCCATTCTGCGTGTGCTGTTGTGGAAGAACTAAACAACAGGTTTGCAGGAAGGTGGTTGGGGCGCCATGGTCCTCATTCATGGCCCGCAAGGTCACCCGATTTAACACCGTTACATATTTTTGTGGGGATATCTAAAAGATGGTGTTTATGTCACTGAGCCCACATCCCCAGATGATCTAAAACGGACTATCGAGGACGCATGTTGCTCCGTGACACCGGCGATGTTACATCTCGTCCGCAGATCCTTTAGAAGGAGCACTGCATTGTGCATTCAGGAACATTGACACACATTTGAACAGCTCATTTAAATCAACTTCCCACCGCCAGATCATCCATCACCCATCACACTGCCTTGTATTATGTACAGCGTGTGGTGTCTGCCCCTGAAACTTTGAAGGGCTGTGGCTCCCAAAGTAAAAGTGATAGGAATGTAATTTAAATTGATGTATGCACAGCCGGTGTTACTGATTCCAGTGCTTGATAGAAACACCTATTGTTCTGTTTAAAAAATTGTATCTTTCTGCTGTAACTCTTTGGATAATAACACAATAAACTATGTTCATAGCTCCGCAGGCAGTGTAACGTTTCTTATGGTGACCTACCGCAATAAATAATTCCGTCGCCTGTTACTTCGTAACTTACAGAGGCAAACACATTTAGTGAAATGGCCAGTCTTACGTACTGAGGGAACTATCAGCAGTGGGCGATGTTCTGAGTCCGAATTCAGTGCAGCACGTGACTGTAAGTATGTGAACAGTTGCATTATTTCAAATAGCCAAAGACAGCGAACAACAAAACATAAACGACGAGATCCTCGTGTACCAAATGACAAGAAACATCAACAGTAACGAAGCAGCGTGACGGATTTTCGGTTTTCCCATACAGGAACGCAAACCAACGGTCCAGCATCTAGCAGTACAATTGGAGAATGGACAGAGAGTTTAGTTCGAAAAGGACACCACCAGAAGGACTGCTAGCGAACCATCTCAGAAAATAAAACTAACAGCTTTTTAGCAACTGTGCCAGATGGATCCATTCGCGTAAATGTTACTATATGCCAACGTCCCTACCTATTGTACAACCAGAAAAATCATCCAACGACGAAAACAAGGAAATCCATTAGAAGATCATCCAGGAACCATGAAAACTGGTGTACTAGCCTGGGTGTGCTCCGTACCTCTGAACAACGCGGAATGTTTCTATCTCTGAATGTTTCACAGATCTCAAGACTGTTGATGGTTACTTATGCCAGACTTAAAGAGAAGCATGCCAATGCTTAGGAGTAATGGAAAACAACCACTGGGAATCAACAGTATAAGAAGCCTCAGTCACGGCCTCGGCTGAACAAATGAGAGACTTATTCGCCATAATCCTAACAACATGTAACCCATCGAATCCAAAACAGCTATGGGACTCCTGCAAAGAAAGTATGAGTGATGACATACTGCACCAAACCCGACAGGCTCATCGTGAACTGACCATCGAATTCAACGATGACATCTTCAGTGAAACACTCATTCGCCTAGAAGATAAATCTTTTATTAATAAACAACTAGACCTTAATACAACTTGGAATGCAAGCACCACAAAAAGACGGTGTATGTATGCTGGCATTGCAGCCACACTTATGAAAGGAGGACGAACTGCCATTCCTCCCTACAGCTACCGCTTAATGTAGCCATAGAGTAATTCACCGTATGTAAAATCTCAATAGCATCTGGAAGGGGTGAGTTTCTGAAGCAAGCTAAAATTATCTTCTGGGAGGAATGCAAAACGGCACATACAAAATCACTCAAGCCCATGGACAGAACATTACAAGACTTGCGAGGGAACTACTCGTACTCTCATGAGATTTTCGATAAAGACTTCTAGTTAGCCCCAAGTCAATACCAACAGGCGAAATAAATGCATCCTTTAAAAAACTCACACTTCTGGCCACACATACAAATACTGCAACTAACAAAACGCATGAAGGTTGAGCTACCAAAGACGAAACAACAGCATATTTTGCTGAACAATTTCATAAATAGGCGAAGGCATATAATAATCCTCCTAACGAGACGACTGGCCTCATTAAACTCCACAGCGAGTTCTGCAACAGCCACTGCAGAAAACGAACTCATCGACCAAATTTATCCAAACATTGTTTACAACTATACCAATGTGAATTAGCTATTTGAAAAAGCAATTTTGGCAATTGAAAATTATATCGCCGATGAGATCAACTGTAATAATAAAAAAAAAGTTCCCTGTAAAGATAGAACGTACAAATCGATGGACAAGATGGTAAATGTTGAAGGAAGTGTGAAATTCCCTACAGAATTTCTAAACTCTTTACAATTACCTGGAATGCGATTATACTGTCTTCGACCTAAAACTGAATCTCCGGTCATACTACTCAGATGGTCATCTCACCAAAACTATGTAATGGAATTGGGATGATAGTCAAACAGCTGTCGAATAACATAATCGAATCAAATTTATGACTGGAAAGTACAAAGAACACACGCTATGTATCCCCAGAATACCATTAATCTCTACTGAACTGCCATTCAAATTTAAAAGACTGCAATTTCCAATCAAATTAGCCTACAGTTATAGAGTTAACAAAGTGCAAGAACAAACTTTAAAATTTTTCGCTATCAGCCTCAAAGACTCCTGCTTCTCGCACTGTCACAGCTTGCACTCGTTTAGGAAATTCAAAAATTTGTACATACATACCCTGAATAAAGAAATGAAAAATCTTGTTAATAAACAAATACTGTAAATAGAATATGTTTTCAATAATTTTTCTTACCTTTATACTTTAAAGTTTATACTTTTATTCCAACAATCACACAATCTCATCTTAACTCCCCAGCTAGTTCAGCATTAAATCTGATGGCACAGGAAGAGCTACAAACACACCCACTACGATTAAATCGCCTTAAGTGCACTAATATAAACTTACTACATAATCCTCTCCTTCGTTAGTGGTTGAAAGAGTTTTTCTCGGTTCGTCAGCATCTTGCAAGAAACTCAATAGATCATATGCAAACCATTTTCCTCATTCTTTATGTGATGAACCACTTTCTTTGTTGTTCACAGTTTTGTACGTTTGCTATGGAATTATATCTGTAAATTCTTGATTTAGTTCTTCGCTTACACAATACCATAATGATATGTTTTGGCGAGCTGGTCCAACTTACCGTTTCTTAATGTATTGTCATTATAATCAATATCTTTAATGTCCCACAACTCATGTGCGTTATGATAATCTTCAATAAATGAAGTTGATTTCGCAGTCGTCCACTCCATGTGACGCACAACAAGCCGCATGATCTATTGACTGTTGCACAGCTGGCGACAAAGGCCAACACGTCGTTTCTTGTCGACAGGTGGCATACTGTATGTGGCTGGCAACAAGCTGCCTGGTGTGGCATGCTGCAATGAAAGTCGGTAAGAGCTTGGAAATACGGTGTTCGTGGCATCAACAAGATAGCTAGACACTTTCATATACAGATACAACATAGTGTGGAATGAAGTGGTGGGGAAAATGTAGCATCAGAATGGAAGACAATACTATACAACCTAATTGTGCCTTACGACCTGAAAAACGGAACTATGTTATTGCACACTGCCTTCAAAATGTCTAGCACTTCGAGATGAAAAGTGTACCTGATGGAAACATGCGCAAGGAAACTGCACAGCTGTGTGGAAACATGTGAGGTAAAATGGACAGGCCACTATTGTGGCCAGCACGAAAGTAGAGTCCTCAAGGTCACGGCCGCTGCCAGCCGCCAGCAGGGGCTGTGGGCTGTGATTCACCTTCCTCTCGGCTTTGTTGCCATGTAGGTACAGTTAGCGGTGCGGTAGGTCAGGGCAGCTGAAAGCTCAGTGTTACCGTGCTATATTGAGTGTTCATATCTCAGTGTCTTACTGTCTTTACAAAGGCGCTTTGACGTGTGTTCGGCGGTGAACAACAATGCAGGAGCAACGGCCTACTTGTAGTACTCCTCCAATTGGCGTGCGTAAAGGGCAGAAAGACATTCGTAAACAATCGAAAATTATCATATAGAATGTACCAACTTTTTTACTCATCTGGCAGACAATGAAGAAACGAGGAATAACTTAAATTTTGCGCATATTCATAAACTTACTGCTAAGGCGTGTGGTGTATCCAAGTCAACTGAAGGCTGTATTAGCAAATCTGTGTCATTGGCAGAATCTCCAGACATGAATGAGTGTTTCGATTATCCAAGAAAGGGATACGAACATGAACGGAAATCTACCGACTTTGAAGATTTTAACAATCGTACATAGAACTCTACTTGGATGTTACAACAGAGGAGAGTATCCAACGGCTAAAAAAATACAGGCTGACCTCCGTGAAAAAATTAATTACTCGGGCTTAGAGACCTCCGTTCTTCGTCTTCTCTGCTCACTTGGTTTCCGATTCAAGAAGTGTAATGATGGACTGAAATTCTTAATGAAACGCAGCGATATTGCAACAGCAAGGGGGAAGTTTTTGTATACAATGCACTTCTTGCGTGCTGAAGACACCAGTCCTGTCGTGAACTTGGATGAAACTTTGGTTTCACAGAACCACACCAATAAGTATATATGGCACGGCTCCAAAGGAAACGGACGTTTGAATGTTCCTACTGGTAGAGGGGGCCGATTAATCATCATCCACGCTGGTTCATTAACCGCAGGCTTCCTACCAGAGGCCAACCTTGTTTTTCGCCCTGGGAAAAGTTCTTGCCAATCCGATTAACATTCAGAAACGAATGGAGAAGTTTTTAAGAACTGTTTTATTCGATTGTTGTCTGCGCTGGAAGAAGGGTCACTTATCTTGATGGATAACGCCAGCTACCACTCGATTGAGATAGAAAACCTGCCGCATTCAAATTGACGCAAGGCAGATATCATGGAGTGATTAAAGAGAAAGAATGTTTCATTTTCAGTCGATGAAACGAAGGCAGAACCCCTGTCTAAGGAAGAAATCGTAGGTGCCAAAAGACTTACGAATTGGATCAACTGGCAAACGAAATGCGACACCAAGCGGTATGTCTACCACCATATCACTGCCAGTATAATCCCACTGAATTGATATTGACACAAGTAAAGCGAGAAGTAGCGAAAAGAAATACTACTTTCAAACTTGCTGACGTCGAGAAGCTAACACACGAAGCTCTTGACAATGTTTCTCAGCAGGAGTGGGGGAGGTGCGTAAGACTGCAGAAGCACTGCAAGAAACTAATTTCTTGAACCAGGGTTTGAAAGACGCCATAATGGAATCTGTGATGATACACCTGGCTGAAACAAGCAACAATGAATTTGAAGACACGGGGCCAGAAGATTCAGTTTAGGTAAGTGCCGTCTGTGTAAAAAGCTTACTTCATCTAAATCTTTCTCTATTCTTTTCAGCTGTAGAGGACATACTACGAATGTCTTTCCCTTACAGTAGAGGTATGATAAATTTATCACAAGTGATGGCGATTAGTTTACTCGACAGTAACTGTCAATTAAAATAAGATTGCCAATGCTGCATTAATTAACAACAGTTTTTCCTAAAACCCTGTACCGAATGTCTTTACTTTCGGATATAATCCTACTGCATTCGGTTTTGCACATTCGAAATTTAACACCTTTTCTTCATAAAAGGATCTACTGGCTGTTCAATAGTAAGGGTAATGCAGTTCATAAAATGACAAAACGTTGTGGTGCTTCTGTATCGACTGTGTATACAAACAGTGCAGCAACATCAGAACAATCCCAACACCTATTCTGATTCTCCGAGAAGAGCATAGAAATCTATGATATTTGAAGACTTTTACAAAAAGCTGGAACGTTTAATTGCATTACTTTACTATGACACAGGATAGTATCCGATGGCTAGAGAAAGACGGGGTAATATCCGTGACAAAATTGATTATTCTGGCCGGTCACTTCATTGTACTGTCTTCTCCACCCACTTGGCTTTTAATTCAGGAACTGTAATGATGGACGAAATTTGTAACACAAGACAGGGACATTGCAGTAGTAAGAACGAGGTTTTTGTGTATCAATCACGTATTGCGTGCAGACAATAATGGGCTTACAGCAAATTTAGATAAAACTTGGGTTTCACAAAACCTTCCTACCAATATTTTGCTCGACTTCAGTGAAAATATTGGCTTCAAAATAAGTACAATTACTTTTGCGTGGCACATATTGAGTTTTGAGTGATGGATGCAATGACGAAGGATATACTAGCACCCAGTAAAATATTTTCGGGAAGTAGGGAATATTCTCGGTCACATTAAAGCAAGCCTCCCTAACAAAACTCTTGGCGACGGCCTACAACGACTCGCGCGCTGCTGCGCACGGAATATCGCGGAAGTAATTTTTCTCTGTACGTGATACCATACAGTAATGAAGTCTGATATGTTACCAAAAATAATTTGATAGTTTTCTTAACAACTTTCTCGCGGTAGGTTTCTTCGCTGTCCTACAGAACGAAAATTCATCAGCGACTCCATTTTTCCCCACGCAGTCGGCACAGTTTCACACCTCTTATAATATTTTATTTTTTATCTCAGAACACTTTTATGTTTCCGAAATAAAAGACACAGCATATGCATCTGTAAACTTTGAGGATGTTTATATATTTTTTTACGGCCAATTACATTAGTAATTCTGTTACTACCACAGGTTGGAGTAAAAAATTATTTTCCTTCAAAATTTTTTGAAACGTTAGTTTTAATTTTTTTCCTAGCAGCTAGTGAGAATTTTCTCTTGGAAAGTACTCCATCATATTCTAGACTAAAATAGAGCTACGTAATATTTGATTTTCGAATTTTTACGAACGTTTCAAATTATTTTATTTATTTATTATTACAGCATTAATCAATACAATGATTAATTAATAACAACATCTTGTTGTATTCCTGTTATCCTCCACCAGGCCTCTTTATCCAGTGCATCTTCCTTGTCGATGCTGCGATGTTCCATTACTCCATTCATGTGGACTGTCCAAGAACGTCGCGGTCTTCCACGCATACGTCTGCCGGGTGGTTTCCATTCACAAACCTTCTTTCGCCACCAATGATCTGGCATTCCATCATATGTCTGTACCATTTTAATGATTTTCTTTCAATTCTATCAATCACTGAATCATTGCCTTCATTCTAGCTCTTACTTCCTCATTAGTTTTTCTTTCTATGAGATATGCATTTAATATCCATAGCATAGCACTGATTCAACCATTATCTTACCTACACTTTTTTTATTGCTGTTGGAGATATTATTCACCCGCCAAAAAGAATCCATATACCAAACACTTTCCTGCTTTGCTGGTTCTATATTTTACTTCTCCCATTTTTATTAGTAAGTGCCCCGAGATATTTAAATTTCTCTACCTGTCTCATAACTGTTTTGTCATTGGTGTGTACTTGAAATTTAGCATTACTAATCACCACCATATACTCTGGCTTTGTTAGACTCACTTGTAGTCCCCATCTGTTGTATTCCTGATATAAACGTCGCATCATGAACTCAAGGTCATAATCATTGTGTGCTATAATAGCTTGATCGTCAGCAAAACTTAATGAAAATATCTGTACATCGTTGACAGTGAATCCAGTTCATCTGCAGGTGTCTTACAATTCTGAAGAGCCACTTCTACACACAAATTGATCAAGTTGGGTGACATACTGCAACCTTGTCGCAAACCTTTAGTGAAATCTGTACCACTATCTCTGTACATTTCAATAATAATTTGTAAAAGGTGATCATCCACGCCTATATCCTTCATAGCTTCCTGCAGCTTAGATCTAGGGACTGCACTGTAAGCTTTTGCTAAATCCACGAAGGCAATGTGTAGCTCCTTCCCCACTGCTATAAATTTCTCCATTAGCTGTTGTAAAATATATGGGTTATCTGTAATTGATCTGTTCTGCCTAAACTCGCTCTGGTCTTCCCCAATATGGCGGACAACATTTTGTCTAATTTTTATAAACATGTTCTTGCCCAATAAGTGGCTCATTGCACAGTTGACGCTAATGCCTCTATAGCAGTTTGTGGCTCTTCTGTTCCCTCTCTTGAAGATAGAAACCATATATGACTTTTTCCATTCTGAGAGAATTTCAATCCTTTTACAACAGTTGTTCATCAGGCAGGTTATTCGTTTCTTCAGATATCTTCCCCCAGCCTTCAATAATTCAACATGAATGTTTCCTGGACCAGTGATGGCCATTCTTCATCTAATTTATGCACAATTCACTTCCTCTATTATAATTTTTATATTTAGATCAGTTACTTCCATCATCTCTTCATTCCCTTGCGTGTAATATGGCCTATCTTCAGTTAAAACGTCTGCATAATGCTTTTTTCCATTCCTTCAAGGGAATTAGGTTGTCTACTGCTTCGCTTACTTGTGTTTTCTTCATACTAGTAATTGTCCTACACACTTCTGTTGCTTCTGATCCACCTATTAGACTATCGATTTCAATACATTTCTGTTCCCATATCTTGTTATTTTCTAATTTAATTCTCTTTCTTAATTCGTAATTTGTTATAGGGTAGTTTTGCCTGTCCTGTAGTGATTTAGTTGATAACCATTTTTATAGAGATTTTTCTTTTCCCTAATCAACATTTTCAGGATCCCGTTTACCTAGACTCTTACTCTCAATCCCTAGTACCTGTAGAGAAATTTTTGTAGGTGCTTTTTTAATATTTTCGCCGGCCGAAGTGGCCATGCGGTTAAAGGCGCTGCAGTCTGGAACCGCAAGACCGCTACGGTCGCAGGTTCGAATCCTGCCTCGGGCATGGATGTTTGTGATGTCCTTAGGTTAGTTAGGTTTAACTAGTTCTAAGTTCTAGGGGACTAATGACCTCAGCAGTTGAGTCCCATAGTGCTCAGAGCCATTTGAACCATTTTTTTAATATTTTCATATTCTACTCCAACATTGTCATCTTCTGAAATCACTTTTAGTTCATTTTCTAGTCTACTTTGAAATAAATCCTCGGTGTTGAACTGCTTCATGAGAAAGAGTGTATACCTTACCTGCTCTAATTGCTCATGATTGTTGTGATCAGCTACTTGTCCAGTTGTTGATGGTTTTCTCCTAAATGGGTGTGTCAACTCTGCTAGTGGTCAGGCCCACAGTTGGCTCGCCACATAACTCTACAGCCTTGAACTACCATTTTTGGCCATTGCTTCGTAATGATGTAATCAATTACTGATGTCTGCTGTATTGATGGTCTCTTCCATATATATCTGTGGATATCTTTATGTGAATAGTGTGTGCCCAGAATTTTCAAGTCATATTGGTTACAGAGTTCTACAACGTTTTCTCCAGAACTTTTAATGACATTTTCTCCGTATCTTCCTATTACTGCATCATTTACTTCTGAGTGAACACTCGCATTAAAATCTCCTGGTATTTTTACTTCTTGGCGCTTTTTGACTTGGGTGAGTAGATGGTGACTGTTTCAATGTCATATAACTTGATGGTAATAGTGACAATTCTTTCGCATGTAAATGCATAGTATTTGACGTAAGCGCTCAGTGCTTTGTTAATTAGAATGGAAACGCCTGCTTTTGCTCGTTTATGTTTGTCAACTCCAGACCGAAAATGGATGAAATTTCCAAATTTCCCATTCTCTCGTCCCTTCTTTTTCGTTTGTAACAGAATAATTATGTCCACCTTCAGTCGACTAATTTCATTCTCCATTTCGGTGTGTTTATTTGTCAGGCTTTGAACGTTCCATGTCCCAACTCTCAATGTCCTTTTCCTTGCCTATAATTGTCGTAAAGAGTTTCTATCCCATTTTCGAGGTTTCGCTTTAGATTCTCGAGCTTGTAGAAGTTTCTTATGGATAATGGTGTGCTGGCCCATTAACCCAATCCCCATCTTGGAGGTCCAGAATTTTATAACAGGGTTTACTCCCATAGGACGGTTGGCTTCACCACTCCTGTAGAGACCCCCCTTCCCTAGGTGGGACACATTTCATCTCCACCGTAGAGGCCTGTGTGGCTTGGGTGACCCTGCCAGTAGCTATGCTAACGCCGGTATAGCCCTCAACTTCGCTGGAGCACGAAAACCCTCCCGCCGGTACTGAAGGTACTGTTGATAAGGCAGTGTGCCCTGATAGGGACATTTGAAATTATCACTATAAATCACTTTTTATAGTTTACATTTGGAATTATCACTATAAAGAAACTGGCAATGCTGGAAGATGGTGAGATGACCTTGAAGCCCTATTTTCATGCCGGCCACTATGGTGTGGCTTGGGTGACCCTGCCAGTAGCTATGCTAACGCCGGCATAGCCCTCAACTTCGCTGGAGCACGAAAACCCTCCTGCCGGTACTGAAGGTACCGTTGATAAGGCAGTGTGCCCTGATAGGGACATTTGAAATTATCGGTATAAATCACTTTTTATAGTTTACATTTGGAATTATCACTATAAAGAAACTGGCAATGCTGGAAGATGGTAAGATGACCTTGAAGCCCTATTTTCATGCCGGCCACTATGGTGTTTGTACAAGCAACAAAACCCAACTTTTTCAAAAACATAGAGGTGAGTAAGCTTCCAGTGACATGGGGAAGCAATAGAAAGGCGTGGATTGTGAGTGGTCTTATGGAAGAATGACAGTGCTCTTTCAGTGCCAAAATAAAAAAAGGAAATCACCAAGTTCCGCTTTTCCTAGACAAGGCAACCTGCCACTCGAAGCCAGGCAATCCAAAATGAAATTGGCTTTGTTCTCACCAGCTACAACCAGCTTCATACACCCCATGGACCAGGATATATTTACACATTCAAGTCCCAACAAAGGCGAATACTGATACAATTGAAAGAAAACAGCCCTCAGTTACTATTTTTAACAAATTAACCTGGTTTCAACACTGCTAGGAGTGTCTTCTTCCGAATTTTAATCAAAGAATGGTCTATATTCTATAACATGGTCACAGAATTAGACTATTAGATATAAAGAAAACTGTGATGGCGAGCCACTAAGGGCTGCTCGTTACTTGCGTGGTGCAGGTTGCAAAACGGACAGTCCGTTTTGCAACCTGCATCACTCAAGTAACGAGCAGTCCTTAGTGGCTCGCCATCACAGTTTTCTTTATCTTAAATATCTTTGTGACTAATGCCCTTTTGGCATATTTATTATTTTATAATATGACATATAAGTACTGCCAGTCTTTTACGGTGATTCCGTACTTATACCCTATCATACGTTTTTAGTCTAATTCTGTGACCATGTTATAGAATATAGACCTTTCTTTGACTAAAAGTCTGAAGAAGACACTCCTAGCAGTGTTGAAACCAGGTTAATTTCTTAAAAATAGTAACCGAGGGCTGTTTTTCTTTCAATTGTAACTATTCACAGTCTCTGAACGTGCAGCCATGTACAAAATTTTGCAATACTGATACAGTCTCTTATTCTTAATGTGGAAGAAGTGGAAAGTACGTTTGCTTTTGCATGGTCAGTTCATGTTCTGGATGCTGTAAATTGCTTCAACAAAGGCCTTAAAAATTACGTTCTTTCATCGAAAAAGTCAGTAGTTGGTAGAGTAGCACGGTAGTTAATTATGTATTGCATAACAACTATACGGAAAAATACTCCTTGCATGCTATCATTTTATAAAATCTCATTTCGACTGGCTTAATTAAAATCTCATTTCGACTGGCTTAATCACTGGTACGGCGCGATGCCAAACGGTGTGCTACATCAGTTCAATTCCCTTGCGATAAGTGACAGATAGAGACCTCCATCCAAATCTAAAGAAAAATTCAGTATGTTAACTAAATTTCATATGCACCATGATATTAAGTAATATGCACCAAAAGCGAAATCATACACACCTCTATTTTTCAGATGTTCTCGAATTTTGCGCAGTGCTTACTTCCATGTAAATACCACAAAACTAAGACCATTAACGAAATGATGGGCACGTCATCATGAACCTAACATATAAAGCTATAAGTAAATAAAAAATTCAACTTTTTACCGAATAGTTTCTGTAAAAACATTTGAGAAAAATTGCTAGGCGTGCATCTCGATTCTGACATCACCTATCGGTCTAAAGTTGGGAAACGAATGAACTCGCCTAGCGCTTTGGACGCAATCTGCTCGCTGTTCACCAGCCACCGTATCCTGTGTGGACTCTAACCATTAACATCCTTATATACTGCCTTGTGTGGAACATATTATTTTTCAGTTTCAAATCTAATCCAGCACGGGAGTCTCTTTTTGCAGTTTAGCCACTGTGTTGGTGCATTTCGAGGTAGTCGGTTCGTGGTGGTGACGCCATTGATGTACCCCCAACTGATGATAGCCTCACTCATCGATTCAACCACCAGAACCTCTGTGTCTTTGCAGATTGTAGCCAGTAAACTGAAATGTGGTGTTATATTCAGTGTACTATGCTTATCACTTGTTGACACTCCATAATTACAAAACCACCTGTCAATTTCTGGTATAGTGTTTGAATTGACCTAACAATCCGCTGTATACCTCTTATCGAGTTGAGGTTAATCTTTCGTTACTGAAGGAAGAAGAAGTAGCATTACGACAAATTACAAAACAAAAGCATTGCCAGTTCTGTTGTGTAACACTCATGGGACCCAGGTACATGTCATCACTCTCCACTCCACCATTCAACTAGGACTACGAGAAAAGCTCAGACGTCATCTATTGTCTGTTGGGTGTTTCTTACGTATCGAAATTAACATTTCGTTCCACCTGTCGGCACCCACGACAATGATTCATCTCATCCGGGAATCTATTGTACTCAACTATTATTATGCCACTAAGATACATTTGTCTCAATTTTTGGGCACTTTAAATCTACAAATCTTTTTACCAGTCCTTGTGCTAGTTATGAGTTTGATTGTTACCATCTCCACACATTTCCTGTAGACTGTAATTCTTGTCCAATGTTCTGAAAGTCTTCCTCTCTCACTAAGGTATCCACAACCTAACCTGGCAGATTTGAGGTACTCAGGCCCACTTTAGCTTTGCAGCCAAACATGCTACCATGTGGTGACTGCTGAAGGCGATGGCTTCTCATGAATTGAATACAGCGGTAACTGTCTGCCCAATCTGTTGGGTCCTTCGTCTGCATCAATGCCTTTATCATATTCTAAACATCTTGACTGGTGCTTTCCATGGATCCTTGGTTTTGGCTATGTCTAGGTTCTCCACTTGTCCAGTTCAGTGCGGGCCACATGTTCTTTAGTTCATTTATAGCTTGGTTCAAAAGTTCTCTTCCTTATATGACTGAAGCACAGTTGGAGCAGCTATAGTGGTGGACATATCAAGTAGCTGGTACGCAACTTATCAGGGGTCGCAATAACATAAACTTCGTTAAATGATCCTGGTAATTAAGTAAAAATTTGTACTCAGCGTCAGGGTTACTTTGCAGGTCTATCAGATCTACCTGGCATCTTTAGTTAAATTCTTTAAACGTCAGACGCTTGGAAATAAACCTTTCTTAGAATTAGACAAACGTCCAACAAGGTTTTAACAAGGTTTTCATAAGTGGAGATACAATGTAGTTACTTCTTTGGTTAATATAATGACTTCTGTGGTGACATTTTTGTATTTACTTTGTAGTTTTTTTCCGTCTGTGTGTGACTTCTGTGTCCAATTTTCGAGTGAGTGTCGAATAATTCTTCCGTATGCACATGGTAGAAAACAGAACTATTGTCTTCGCATACTGGTACAGTAAGTTTCTCTATCACGTCAACTTCAATAATGTATTTTCATAGCTGTCAATAGTTAACACTTTTCTGTGCTTTGCCTTAGCTTCTTTAAAGTCTTCTGTAACACAGCAGTATCTGGATTTGGCTATTATTTACTTTTTCTTGTGGCAGAGTATTCACAGCGTCCGACAACGTTCTTTTCACATCAGATGGTCGTTCCATATTTGCATGTACGCCAACTCCGTCCTTGTGATTACCCATGTAAAGCAGCCACGGGACGGCCTAAGGAAGAATAATACCAATAGCTGCAACCAATGTACCGTTATATGGGTTAGACTTACAGACCAAACCATGATATTCGATTGCTGGTATACCCCATTTGAAAGGAAAACGTCAGGAAGCATATCCACTGATCACCCAGAAAATTGTGACCACCGACCTACTGTCGATATAAAGCTGACCAGCCGACAGCAGCGTCACTAGGCGAGGAGTGGTTGTTAGACGCACGCACGGTGCTTGTGGTATCTGCGAGTGAGCTGTCCGTGTGTAGAATGGGGAATGCGCACGATCTGTCTGAGTTTGACAGAGTTCAGATCGTGATGAACCGGAGGCTCGGCGCGAGCATTTTGGAAACTGCACGACTTTTCGAGTGTTCGAAGAGTGCAGCTGTGGTGATTGTCATCAACACGTGGCGAAACAAAAGTGAAATCGCGTCCAGACGTCATGAGGCTAGGCAGTCACACCTTATTACCGATGTCGGACGTCGTAGGCTCGGCAGATTGGTTAAACAGGACGGACGATGAACTGTGGCGGAACTAACATCAGACCTTAATGTGTCCGAACATACAGTGCAACAAACACTCCTAAAGATGGGGCTTTGCAGCCGGCGACCCATACATGTGACAGTGTTAACACCACGACATCGACAACTACGAATGAAACGGGCATTGTCGCTGGACGTTGGTGTAGTGGCAGAACTTTGCATAGTTTGATGAATCCCGATACCTCCTTCATCATGCCGATGGAAGAGTACGAATCCATCGTCTTCTTTGTCATCAGTACCGCTGGACGGGGAGAAACTAGCGACGACTCCATGATGCGATGGGGAACATTCATGTTGACATCCATGGGTCCAGTGGAGCTCATGCAAGGCACCATGACGGTCAAGGACTATTGTACACTGGTTGCAGACCACGTACACCCCTTCATGATGATCGTGTTTCCGGACAGCTGTGGTATTTTTCAACAAGATAATGCGGCATGTCTCAAGGCCAGGCGTGTGATGGAGTTGTTTGAGGAACACAGTGACGAGTTCCAATTGATGCGCTGATCCCCCAAGTAGCCAGATCTCAACCAGATCACACACATCTGGGTTGTGATTGAACATGGCGTCAGAGCTCATGGCCTCCCTGCCCGTCATTTACGGGAAATAGGTGACTTGCTTGTAGATGTGGTGCCAGGTTTCTCCAGTGACCTACCAAGGCCTCATTGCTTCATGCCATAATGCATCAACACTGTTATCCTTGCCAAAGGTGGAGATACAGGCTATTGGGTACGTGGTCACAATGTTCTGACTGTCCAGTGTAAATATCACAAATAAAAACACAGTCATCCTGGTCATCCGACTTTCGCTTATCCAACAGACCATTTAATCCAAACAGGGTGGTAGGAATCAAGGAAACTAGGAAATCATACAATTAATGTATTTTGTCAGTTTTAACGGTAGCATTTCACACTATCCGCGTCATCCAACATTCCAGCTCATTCGACCAAGCCACAACGACTTCATGTGCGACGAAAGGGGTTCTACTTCATGGTCTAGTATACCAGGAATCACCACAGTACTCACAATGACACCGATTTGCTAAATAAGTACAAGCCGCAGAGGAAGTACGAATAGCAGGAATTACTAAAGTAACCACAATGAAACCGATTTGTGAAAAAATAACAAGTCGCAGCCACAGAGGTGAGACCTTCTCCGAAAAGAAACAGAGGCCATGTACATGGCACGCTTACCACTGAAACCCACAGAAGTGTTGCCTACAGCACATTGTTACATCATCACGTCGAGTGCGCAAAATGGGCAGCCAAAGCAGCGTATACGCCGTTACTTTTGAGTAATTGGATCTTGGCCAAAATTCTCAGCGAGGGTCGGAATGGCCGGTCAATCCGCGAACTGGTTGCACTTCGGGCTTTGGCCGTAACGCATTCCTCACAAACTGGGCGCTGCTTGTGCTGAAATCCTTGCTGCTCCAAGAACGCAACATGGCAGTCGAACTTTGCTAATGTTTCTATATTTATGATACGTGAAGTCCAGAATTCAAACATATGTCTCCCAAAGCAGTTTGATGCTACTCTCAAAATTCTCGAAAAAGTCGACCTTCAAGGTCTAGAACTACCCTTAAGATGCCAAAATAAGATGTATATTTTCCGATTAACAGTTTATCTCTCTCGTAGAACGTTCGCACGCTTTGTGGAGGCCTGTGTTGGATTCCAGGTGAAATTAAGTTTTTAAACAAAGCTGCACGTACTATGAGCATTGCCGTGAAGTGCAGAATACATAAACCGCACCAGACGCGTAATCGTCAGATCGAGTCTCGTTTCGGTCATTAGCTTTTTTTTTTTTTGTCGAGTTCGGATACCTACAGCATTTAAACCTAAAATTCATGAAATAGACACTCAACAGCCAGAACATTATGACCTTCTTAACAGCTTGTTAGTCCGTCTTTGGAATGAAATACATCACTGATTCTAGATACCAGAAATCGGACACGTTGTTGGTAGGTGGATATACATCAGTCGAAATTGGTCACCGGGACATCAACGTAAGTTCACTATAATGCTCCTCAAACGACTGGTGCACGTTTCTGGTTCCGAGACACGAACACTTATGCTGCTGAGAGACGACATCGCTGGCCATGAAGACATCAGACATGAAAGGATGAGGGTGGTTCACAGCTGACAGGTGTCTTCGATGATTGCTACCACAGGTGCCAACCAAGTGCAGGAGAATGTCTCCTACTGATCCAAACAGCCCGCGTCCGTGGCGCGCTGCACGTTTCGTGTTGCCGTTCACCTCGATGAAGTCGCCTGGGAACTACCGTCGACCTAGTGAAGCAAACATGTGGTTCACCCGAAGAGCCGACACATTTCCATTAATCGACAGTCGAATTCCGATGGTCCCGTGCCCAGTGCAATCGTAAGTGGCAATGTCGTTGGGTAAATGTGTAAACACGTAGAAGAGGTCTGCTGCAGAGCTTCATGTTCAACAATATACAGTGAACGGTGTGCTCCGAAACACTTGTGCTTGCACCAGCATTGTGTTCTTTCGGCAGAGAGCTACAGATCACCATCTGTTCTAGCTAGAGAGCAGACAGGCTTCTGAACCCCAGGAGTCGTAAAGGTGATCCCCCGTCCCTGTGTGCTCCGCTTACATACCTTGATTACCCGTTAGGTGCCTGCAAAGCCGCCAGGCGGCATCCAGCTACGCGGTTGGTAGTGCTTACAATGTTTTGGCTGATCAATGGATGATAATTAACACGTGTCATTTTCATGAAAATTGCAGGTCTCTTATTTCTAATTACATATCGCACTCCAAAATTCAGCTTTCATTTCAAACAAAAATTCTTAATTACCCATTTTCTAAAACATTTTTAATAAATATTGTGTAACTAAAAATGGTAAATTAAACTTTTTCTATCTCTTCGTGTTTTACGCTTCCCATATATGCTTACTGAACGTGCACCTATGTTCAAAAATTTCACTCTGCCAAGTTACGAACGCAGCCCCCTCCCCACTTGTCAGACGAACACAGCACGACATAGCCACAGAGCTTGGTGAAAGACCACGACCTTCGTTTAGCACATTAAAAATGATTGGAAGATTTCAAACTTCATTTCCTCGATTATTTTTGAGAGTTGCATCGTACTTCTTCGGGAGAGGTGCATTTGAGTTCGCAGCTTAACGTACCATAAATATAAAAATTTACAAATGTCCTATTCCCGCGTGGTCCTCGTTAGAGTGGCGTTTTGCTTTGAAAACTCAACAGTAACTATCGGCGGGAGCGCATTCACGTCAGACAAACCGGCAAAAACAATTTTCGTAACAAATTTTCCTCTGTAATGCTTCGACTGTTGAATTTGGAAAATTGTTTCTAAAATATGACAATATTAAGACGTATGGTAGGAAACGATGTCTTGCAGTTCATCATCTTCGTATGTCCTATTTTTGAGTGCATTAAGCAACGAAAACTTACCTGATTCGTAATGCATTCGCTATCGACTGTGGCACAGAGACCACAAAATAGGCCCAACTGGAAAGCTATTCTTCTGCTGTCTTCTATACCCTACGCTTTACGTTTTCTTCCGAGACTATCTTTTCCGCTTGACGACTTATGTATGCACTATTTCTACATGTATTAAGAGCTTATGCCGACTGTTTGTGAAGTTATTGTTAAAAAATGTTCCCTAACATGTTTAGACCCATCTAAATAACTTTACAGAACAAAATTCAGTTACCGACAATGATGGACACTTCAAAACATCAAAAACTCAGACATCTGAGTATTGTATCGATATGAATACTGTTGAAAACTTCACAGTATAGGTAGTGAACAGTTTTAAGCAGCAAATACCGTTTCAACGGCACTGTAAAAATAGAAATGATTCTTATGTACTGTTAAATTGAATTTTGTTCTGCTGGAATAAAACTCATTTCTCTAGCGACAGATAAAGCAGTTCGTGCTTTATATCGCCTGATCCAGATGATATCTCGAGTGTAACAATTATGATCAGCTTCGATTACTTTGACGTGAATGATGAGCTTATCATACTATTAACAGATAATAACTGCATCGTTGACGTCCTACTCGTATATCTCAGTAATTATTAAAAGAACTTAATAGATTAGTTTTACCTATATATACGCCGCTAAGGCACCACAAAAGTCACGTCAGCTGCTCTGCATTGCACGGCGACCGAGAGAGTGCTTAGAGGTGAGCCATTACCTGTTATGTGTGACACGTACGTTAATTAGTGTAATTCGCAACTGCTTAAGCTTTTCTGTTATGGCATAGTGAGCATCTACTGTGGCCAGTAACTGTGAAAATGACGACTGTTCTTTAGTTTTTTATCTATAACGATGTAGGAAACGAAAAAAATCATAATATTAAACGCGATGGATACTAATAAAGCAGTAGATCACAAGGAAAACTTATTGGAGAAATGGAAGACGGTGGCTACTGCTAGATGTAACTTCTCTCCTCTCTCGTATTTCAAATTATTATAGTGGGTTGTATCGAGTATCGACAATGGTAGTATAGACGCAGTGAATGCAAATCCCAAAACTAGGCTTATAAGTGTTGACTACGCGCAGAGAGTACTACACACACAGCATGCCATTTAATTTGGGTGGAAGTTAAGTGTTAAAGGTGAAACAAACATGGTCACCGAATGCTTTTTATAGATCCCCTGCCTCACCACCACTAGAAGCGAAACACATAAGGGATCACTCGGAGAATATTTCGGGGAAATTTTATGTTGTGTTTTACTATTGGGTTGTGATTTCAGATTACCACGTATAGAATGACTGACTCGAGTGGGTAATAGGGACAGGGAATCATGTGAAACTTTTCTATATGCTTTATCCGAGAATTACGTTGACCGGTTAATGAGAGGACCGACTCATGAAGGCAATGTATAAGGTCTCCTAGCCACCAGCAGGACCCAACTTTTCGACTGAGTAAGCACACAGCAGGCAATCAGTGATCAAAAGGTCCTTACAGTATCATTAAATATGGCTACAAATAGGAAGATAGTGAATGGTATGACGATATTTATCCTTAGCATGAGCGACAAGTAGCAGATATGAGATAATCTGAGCGGTCAACACGAAAATGTCACGTTCAGCATTGACAATGTTGCGTATCAATGGAGAAAGTTGAAGAGTATTGCACAATATGCTTTAGACAGGTATGTGCTGAGCAAAATTATGACGGATTGAAAAGACCCGCGGTGGTTTGACTTCTGCTACGAAAGCAAAGAGAGCTTCACTGCAAATTTAAACAGTGACAGAAAAAGGCGTAGGGAGAGCCGTACGTAAAGCGTTCAATGTACTCTAAAGTGAAGCGGTATCAACCGAGTTGGCAGAAAACCGTAAGTTTTGGTCTTTTGTTAAATCAGCAAATGGATCGAAGACACCTGTACAGTCACTCTGAGGTGTCTAAACGGAGGATGAGACACAGTTCGATTGTACACAGATTTTTCCTCGTTTAGCATCAGTGTACCGCAGGCCAATGGAGGATTGAACCGTCGTCCCTAATGATTACGGTCTGTTACATAGTTTTGGAACATGTTTTAGGCTCGCGTATTATGACATTTTTAGTGAAAGTAAGTGAAGACCTTTGCCTGCGGTTAGCAGGGAAACGTCATTTCAGACAGAGATCAAAGTAGAAAACGTGTCTTCCCAATCTGTTGAATTAGCTCCGTTCAGTAACTGTGTAGAATCCTGCACAAAATACGATCCCAGCTGTTCTAGGGTCGATGCTCATTCTCAAGCAACGCTGACCTGCTCACTGGAAGCGTCTCGCGGTTCTAGGCGCGCAGTCCGGAACCGTGGGACTGCTACTGTCGCACGTTCGAATCCTGCCTCGGGCATGGATGTGTGTGATGTCCTTAGGTTAGTTAGGTTTAAGTAGTTCTAAGTTCTAGGGGACTGATAACCACAGCAGTTGAGTCCCATAGTGCTCAGAGCCATTTTGAACCAAAAGTAAAAAAGAGCGTACGCGCCGACATCGTGCTCTTTGCGAGTAACAGCATTAAGTTGCCGTTACCTAAACAGTTTGAATACGATTGTGTCATCACCGGAAAAGTAAACCTTGTGAGACGTTGGATGTCGGTCATTGAGAAGCAGTGAGAAACAGTGAATATCTGAAATAACTTCGTAATATATATATATATATATATATATATATATATATGTGTGTGTGTGTGTGTGTGTGTGTGTGTGTATACAAAAAGTGTCGATTATTCATGAAATGATCGTTTCAATGACGAGATGCCACATTAAAAAAATTGTTTGGGACCGTTAGAATCAGAAGAAATTGCTGGCACATTGTAGGTAAAAGCTATCTTCCTGGAAAAGAGATGTCCTCGATGCTGTTTCTTACTGGTAGTTATGAAGGCCAAAATAAATCAAGACAATATAAGTAAGTAAGTTTACTTATCTCTATTATTGCATAATCGTTCGTTATAAAATTTTTAGGAGAAGCAATCAATCCAGTTTATATGCTGAATGTTAGATTACTCCATTCGTGCATCAAGTCTTAAATGCAGAATCCCAAGAGATTATGTACAGTTAGTTACTTTGAAGTAGGCAATTATAAAACAATATAGGTCATGAACGATGTCTAATTTCACAGCTCCCAAAAACCTGTAAACATTAGACAGGCCACTGAAATCATTGTTCGTCATCAGTTAACAGCATCTGACCTTTTTTTTCTGAAATTGGAGGGTTAACATCTTATTTATGAAATTATGAAATAAAAAAAAATCCTGTAGTAATTAGCAAATGCTATTAGCCATATTCGAGTAACATATCCCATACAGTAGTCAACTGATTACTGAAGAATTTGATGAGAAATACCTTTCTCGATTACTGGTTATTTCGAGGAATCCTGACAGTTTTGCAGGTTTTAGCACATAATGTGTTCTCATTAAAGTTTATTTTCTTCTTGATGCGTGTCTTGGTGAAGTGTTCCAAAGTATTGCAAAAATTAAAGACAGTATACTGTTTCTACTACTATTATTAAATAGCACTGCTAATTTGTAAGGTATTTAATAGGTCTATATAAATGAATTACCCTAAAATTACACAAGAATTTATTTTGGAAAACAACTAAAGAGGTTAATCCACGCTCCTGACGATACGAATTGCCGCCATTTATGATAAAAGTAATCCTGTGTTATGGTGTGTGCTTCATCGCCGGATGCCATGTGCTGAAGGCCTGCAGCACCAGCTAAGTTATTTTGTGCGCGTCACTTAAAGTGTCGAGCGTCTACAAGTCGACTGATTTTCTCGCTCGCCTGTCTGTCGCAGCCATGTGGACGCCCACTACGCTGCTGCTGCTGGGTGCCCTGGTGGCGTCTGCCTCAGCCGGGCTCGGCACCCGCTACGACCAGACCAGCGGCCGCATCCTGCTGCTGTCCGACAGGGGTGAGTGTGGGCAGAGGGCACTGCGTGCGGGGGCTGTCCAGAGCGGGCAGCCTGCTGGCTCTGCGCTGCTGCAAGCTGCCACAGTTTCTACACAACACCTTCATTTCACCCTGTCCGTGTCTGAAACCCACCACTACACTAACTGACCAAAAGCACACTGACACGTGTTAGCCTACATTAATATAGAGTGTATTCGCCCTTGACCTTTTTGATGGTTTAAACTCTGATGAGGATATTTTCAGTTAGGCGTCTGAATGTCTGTCGAGGATGATAGCCCATTCTTCCTCTAATCAGAGAAAGTACTAATGTTAGACCCTGCTCTCTGGTGCAGAGTCGACATTCTAAGTCATGTCAAAGGTCAGGTCAGGACTCCTGGCAGGCCAATCCATTTCAGAAATGGTATTATCTACAAACCATTCCCTCACAAATGCTGCTTTACGATAGGGAGCATTCTCATGCTGATAAAAGCAATCACCATCTCCAAAATGATCCTCTACTGTACACTGTACACAATTCTGTAAAAATTGTTCATATGCTTTGCAATAAGCATTCTACACCTTCGCCATGAAAAACACCCCATAGCTTAACAATACCCCCTTCGTACTTTACTACTGACACTACAGATGATAGCATGTAATGTTCTCTTCACATATGTAAAACCCAAATCCTTCCATCAAGTTGCTGCAGGGTACAGCACGGTCGATCACTCCAAATCACTAACAGCTTCCAGGGGCAATAAAAATTTAACTGTAAATATTTTGCATACTTACTGACTGAATTTAGAAATTAGATTGGTATCATAATTAACTCATTAAGACATATACTCTTACGTTAAAAGGTTAATACAATAAGACAGGTACTACATTTAGGAAGCACGTGTTTTTCTTGAGGCACTGTGACGGATGCCATGCAAATATACAAATTTCATTCATCCAGTATTTTAAAATGAAAGCACTTATCGACTTGCAACACACTTTGCACATAATTTTAAGCCTTTACCAAAACTTTTTTTCGCTAGACCCTCTTCTCCCCCCGTCCCCATACACACAGACATAAAGTGATGAATAAAAAATAGTTTATCTCTTACTGCATTTTCACTGGCCACATAGTAAAACTTCAGTATGAGACATGTCGTTTTAATTTATTACTTCTTTACTACCAATCGTGTTCACAACACAGTTTGTATACAGTACGTATATATACCATTGAATGTACCTGCAAAATTACTTCATTGTAGAGCTTATAGTTCATGAGATAAAATGTCATAGACCGTTAGCTGTGCGAAAACCTAGCTTCCGATTAAAATGGGACAAAGTAAAACTTCAACAGGCATTATGTTTTAATTTATTTCATCTTTGTCACCTAATCTATTCCCAGCACGATTTGCAGACTGTATTCGCATACGTCACTGAATATACTGGCAAAAAATACATCATCATATGACATATAGTTCAGGAGACATGACGTCGAAAACATTGAGGTGCATAAATGAATTTGATTTTTGCTTAAAAAGCGGCGCCTATTATCCAGACTATATTCCTCCAGTGTTTCACAAATGACAACTGTTAAGGACTTTCCACAAGTTTCAAGCATAATTTCAAAACTTTTCCATGCTTATTCTCACTTATGTGCTTACTCTCAAAAACTTATCACATTAACTCATTTGTGTGGTAATCAGAGGTTTGGATCTGTTTTATACACAGGAGTTCGACTATTCCAGTAATCGCGGTTTACTGGTTCTTTCCGGCTCTCTGTGCGTGGTCGTTGGGCTAGCTGGACTGCTGGCAGCACTTTCGAACTCACCAGTAATTCATCCCTCTGACGCGATTTTCTTACAGTCGCCCACTGCTATCTTCGATGACTCCTATCTGACAGTACATGAGGTCTGCCTGGTATTACTTTAGCTTTGGTTGTTGTTTCACGTTTCCGTTTCATAATCACATCATCAACACTCGATTTCAGTAGCTCTAGAAGGGTTCAAATGTCCGAGATGGATCTGTTTCTCGCTTGACATAAAATGGCTTCTCAGGGATTGAAGAGTCCAAGCTCTCCTGACTGATGCATTCTTCTGATACTGCTTGTCTGCTGACGACACAATACTCCCCACCACATCTCATGCCAGTGAGTCGACATCTCAAGACATCTAGTGGTCAGTTCTGCATTACGCAGGGTTGCCTGGATACTTTTGATTAGATGTTGCAGGAGAGGGGGCGAAACTTGCAACGTATATTTGTGTATCCGTGCTACTTCTTTCATAGAGTTACACTTGTTCCTCAAATGACTGTGGATAAGAATCACCTCTTAATGAATTCTCAATTAAATAACTGCCTGTTGGAGTGGGGCATCTGATTTGACGTGTGAAATGACTCAAATTCTGAAAATAAAGCTTGCCAAACACTAGTGTAAAAATGGTATAAAGGAAATCCAGCCTAGTTCATTGTAGTCGATTCACGTACCTGTTACAAGTAAGATGATAGTAGATTTATAAGTTTATGTGATGCAGTATGCCAGATGATTTCCATGTTTGGATATTGAAGACCATGTACGGTCTGTGTGCTCTATTAAATTATTATAAAATTGTGTGCCAACGTATTTTACTATTTTACGATTGTTATTTCATGCACTACTGACTGTCATACATTCACTCACAGCAACTATGTGCTTGCACGTTGCAGGTGGAGACGAGGTAGAAGTGGGATACATCGAAGCCTCCGGCAACCAGCGGTCTGCAGTTCCACGCCACGAGACTCGTGGAAACGAGGAGTCCTTCGACTTTGGCGCCTCCAGAGTTCTCGTCCGGCACCAAGACAGGTCGGGCGAATGTCTCTGGATCCGGCACACCAAAGACAATCCGAGTGAGATAATCACAATGTGTCAGCGGCACCTGAGGAGCCACATCTACGGTGGTGTCGAATCGACCTACCGCACCTGGCCCATCGAGGACAACGTGTACAAGCACTACGCATACGTTGCCGAACATAGAGACCACGCCACCATCGCTACGCGCTACTGGGTCTTCTCCGACGGAAGACTCGTCCACGTTCACACGAACGTTCCTCTCTTCGTCGACCAAAACGGCAATCAGACGAGTAATAAACTGTGCTTCAGTGCCGAGAACGCGTCTCCCTACCCAGAGGACCGAACCAACAACGTGCTGGAATACGAGCTGTGTACGTACGGTGATGCGAAGGAGGCGCACTTGGTCGGTATCCAGAAGTACCTGGGCAAGCCTACGGCGATTCCAGACGAACGCTTGGGTGTTCAGCCCTACTGGGAAGTGGGGCCACCCGAACAGAACGTGAGAGAGCGCGCCGCAGGCATAATCGAGCACGGGTTCGGCTACAGCCTTCTCGAAATAGTCAACTTCTGGGAGAGCTGCCGCGGAAGCCTCACCCCGGACACCACCAAGTTCCCCGACATGAAGGCGCTCGTGGACGACCTCCACGCACTGGGATTCCCCGTCGCGTTGTGGATACACCCATTTATAAACAGTGACTGCGAACCCTTCTTCTCTGAGGCACAGTCCAAAGGCTACTTTGTGCGCAATAACAATGGCAGCATCTCTACTCGCTGGTGGGGTGGATGGGCCAGCATTGTCGACTTCACCAATCCTGATGCGGTAGCTTGGTGGACTGATCGAGTTGCGGTGAGTACATTGGCTGCAAATTCATGTATCTATGGCTTAGAAATTAGTTACAAAGTACGACTCTATGTAAATTCTATAATTCCAATCGCTTGGAGATATTCTGATTAAAGAAAAATACTCACTTCAGGTTATTCAAATAATTTTAGACATACATTCTGCAAAAAATATAGCTTACAAACGGATGTCTACTGAGACAATATCCTTTACATGTGTCTAGGCAGCCCATAGAGATAGTTCATATGGCGAGCAATTGGAATATTTGGCATTTAGCACACAGAGCAGAGATGTAGTAATTTCATCTGTAGCTCACCAGTCCATAACCTTAAGCACACACGAGCGTGATAATATAAAAGAACAAAGGTTAGATCATTTATGAATCGAGAATTGGTTAGTAAGCTTTTTATTTACTTACTTAGGACTATTTGCCGTCGATTCATTAAATTTAAAATGAATCCATATACGTATGACTGTATGCAGCGACCGGCATAGAAGAAATCAACAGGGAGCATCACATTCAATCTTATTTTGAAACTAACTGCTGCTGTTTGTCTATTAGTGTACTATAGTTTTCGGATTGGCTTATGCTTTTGCTTTTCGACATTCCAAATAGAGCTATCGAATGACGTCATTAGGAAGACCTCGGTGAGTCGTTTACAGCACTGAGCGATCGAAGTATGTGGTGTACCAAGAAGAAATACTATAAATGAGCACTTAAAGATTGCTTGTATGTGCTCTGTTAAAAGATACATATGCCTTATGGAAATAGATGATGATTTTTTTGTAATCGTCAGTCTTCCAACATGTTTGAAGCAGGAGTATAGTGTGCAGTTCAGCCAATGTCTACGTTTACAGTACTTCCCTCTAATGCTCCCACTACTGTCACGAAAATCGCTCATTTTATTTATTTTGTTTGCTTTACATGTCTGCTTCCACGGGATTAAATTGAGGAGCAATTCTCTATCCTCATGGAACGAGTTAATACATCAGAAAAGTAATAACAAATGTAACAAAATGTTCACGAAACTGTTCTACCATCCTGTCCCTTCTCCATCTTCCTGTTATCGTCTTCCACATGTTCCTTTCTTCGCTGATTCTGCAGACAACCTCCTCGTTCTCTGTCTCAGCCTAATTTTCGACATTCTTTTAGAACACCACATCACAGACGCTCCGATTCTGTCGTTCTGCAGTTTTTCACATACTCTATGATTCAATACCATACAATGCTGTGCACTGAAGTTACACTCTCACGATACTTTTCCCGAAATTGTGGCTATATTTGATACCAGTATAATCCTTTAGCTGAGTACCCTCTTTTCCTGCAGCAGTCTGCTTTGTGTGATGACTTCCTTACTCAATCCATTTCGAAAGTAGTTGAAATCTTTTACTCCGCCTCCTTTGTGGTCGGAAATTTTGATGTTCAGTTTTTCTCTAATCTCTTCTGTTACTTCTCATTACTTTCATCTTTCTTCGGTTGACTATCGATCCACACTTCGTATTTGTTAAAATGTTTATTCCAGCAAACAGTTCCTACAGTTCCCTTTGACTTTCACTCAGAATAACGAACTCATCTTCAACTCTCATTACTGATGTTCTTTCACTCAGAATTCTAATCGAATAACGAATGAGATGGTCCTACAAGAAACAGGAGCGAAGAAACGACTCCCGAAAATTCTAGACCAACGCAAAGCAAAACTCATCGATACTTAGACATGACACTTTCCTGGAAAACATTTTCCAGGAAAATCATTAAGGAAGAAAATGAGGGGACGACCGCCAACATCAGAGTTCGTATTTAAACAATTTGGTCAGTGAGATGGGATGTTCTTCACACATGCAGATGAAGAGGAGTGCTAAAGAGAGGGGGTTGTGGCTGCAGAGACCAGATTTTCGCGTTTTGAAACAATAAGAATATGAATCACGTTCTTGAAACTTACTTTTATTTCCGTCCGAGCATGTTCAATATATAGATTCAACAATAGGAGTACAAAACTACATCCATGTCTTACATCGATTTTAATCTCAGCACTTCGTCATGATCTTCCCCCCTGGCGGTCTCCCTCTAGATATCCAAATGGGAGACTAATCCAGATTGTGGATTCTGTTTTTATTTCCAGGGAGAACTCAACTTTTTTTTTTTCACACAGGCTGTGCCTCATATCGACAGAATAGCCTTGTTACTTCACGGCTGCATACCACCTCAGAATCAGACAGTGTTTCCAAGTCAGGATGCTTCACTTACTTTGCCTCACAGGTACGGAATTTTATTTGTGATCTCTTTGCAGGCGCTCCGCAACAAGACTGGGGTGGACTCCTTCAGGTTCGATTTCGGCGAGACCAGCTACCTGCCGCAGCCGCCACAGCTCACACCGCTCGAGAGGGCGCCCGTGGTCTACACCGACGCGTACGCCAAGGCAGTGGCCCAGTTCGGGCCCATGGCGAGGCTGCGCTCCGGCGTCGAGAGCCAGCGCCTGCCCAACTTCTTCCACATGGACGCGGTGGACACGGCGTGGAGCACGCAGAACGGCCTGAAGACGCTGCTGCCCAAGGTGCTGGAGATGAGCCTGCAGGGCTACCCCTTCGTGATGCCGGAGAAGGTGGGCGGCAGCACCAAGACGGGCGTCATCGCCACTCGCGAGCTGTACATCCGCTGGTTGGAGGCCAGCGCCTTCATGCCCGCCGTCCACTTCGGCACCGTGCCCTGGGACTACGACAACGAGGTGCGTCCCGTGCTCGTGTGTCTGTAAAAGCCACTTCTAAAGTAAATATCGCTTCGCAGCGTTGATGCAATGCGTGACGTAAAAAGAATAGACAGATTAATCCAGTCTATATGTAGTAAGACGGTAAGGTATGCTGTACTGAAAACTTGTATGAGTTCAGTTTCAGCAGGGCGGCTCACGGCTGTGACTTGTGACTACTTTTACAGACGGTGGAGCTCGCACGCAACCTGACTGCTTTGCGCGCTCAGTACGGTCCGAAGATCGTCGAGCTGATGAAGCAGGCAGTGGAGGACGGCACTCCGGTCAACCGGCCCATCTGGTGGCTCGACCCGACAGACTCCACCGCTCTCAAGATCAGCGACGGTATGGCCAACATCTTTCTCTCACGGCTCCTATCTTTAGATTTATTCTGGACACGGTTTCGTATTTTATCATTCTATTTTCGAATCTCTCAGTTACGATTTCTCTGACAACTAGCCTTAGACGTATGCTTCCTCCATGTACTAACATGTTACTCAGGCAATGCCACACTTCAACAGATACCCCGCGACATTCTCATCACAGTGGTCTACAGTGAACACACAAGATATGTTAAACGTCCTCAGAGACGCCAATGTCTGTATCTGTGGCTGCACTGCTGTTGTTGAAGTCTCGGATCATTTCTCATTTTTATTGTCTCCAAAGGAATGTCTATATAAAGACTACCCAAGTACTGACGGCTTTGTTTGAGGAGACTTCCCAGCAAAATTTCAAGCCTCCACAAAGATTGCATTACAACTCCACAGACCATCCATCACTCACATTGTCGTGAGGTGACATGTTTCTCATGCAGACGTCGCATTTCGTGATACACTTAGAGATTACTCTTTACGTTCAGTTCCTTCAAGAGAGACTTTGCATTAAAAGCATGAAAGCGTGTATGAACAGCTACTTGGTGGCAGCCTTTTTTTTACATTTACATTAACAACGTCCTCAAAAATTGTAAATCAGCTAATTTTCGAGGAATTAATTTAGACAAATACACTAATCTAAGAACATGACCTTTCACACATGATAAAACAACAATACACGAAAGTGAAGACGACCTGCAGTTAGCAGTATGGCTGAACCGAGTACACTGCCTGATAAAAAAAGTGACGAACCCAGAAGACATGCTCGAATGTCAAATTAACTTCATAAACATACAAATCTTTGGTGAGTTCGTAAATGATTCTCTGTGATTTTTTAGTGTCCTTAAAACGCATGGTACGTTGCATGATTCGTGTGAAGAGTATCAGATGACGAGTGATCAATGTGAAAAACATGGAAGTGTGTGTACTTGGGTGAGACACCAATCACATCACATAACTGAATATGAAAGAGGCCTCAATTTGGGTCTCTTTTTGTCGGCTTTTCGAATCATGCAATACCAGATTTTTGGAGCATTCGGATGTGGGTTTGGTCGAGTATTGCACTATATGGGAACGTGAGGGCAAGCATAACTAATTGTGAGCATTCTGCTTCATCACACCTGGTCACCAGAAGGCAGGATCGCCGCCCTGTGTACAAAGCACATCACCACGCCTTCACATTTGCCCCTCCTGTTCGAAAACAAGTAAATCTCTGTCATCCTGCACCCAATGCTCGGAGACTAGCAGCAGCCAGTGTAGGAAATTACCATACCATGCATAAGCTGCTGTCAAAATCCAATCACAGACAACTGCCTTTGGAGTGGTGATACCACCGAGAAGCAGGGACCGCTGGTAAATCGTGACGCAATGTGCTCAGTGTTGACACACCACGGTTCAGCTCTGTCTCACATCACCTTCCTTCGTCGAGATTGAGAGCGAAGTGGGGAGATGTCCCATTCTCCCAATATTTTTTGGAAAGGCACAGCAGTGTTACTCCTTGAGTCACGATGTGGGGAATCATCGTGTATGACTTCACGTTACTGTGGTAGTGTCAGTGTGAACCCTGATGGCACAGCCGTTTGTTACGGAAATCCTGCATCCTTACGTATTACCTCTCAAGGTAACATTTTTCAACAGGACAAAGCACGTCCAGCGATGAAATGTGGCCCTACGGGTTGCGTGCATGTTGCTGAACTACTGCTGTGGTCAGAAAGACATCTAGATTTGGTCTCGATAGAACATATCTGGAACGAGCTCCAAAGTCACGTTTGTCCCAGTGTCAGTGTTCAGGATATGAAGGCCCAACAGACATGAGCAAAATTGGTTCAGGAGAGCAAAATCAGGGCATGCATTCAATCCATATGGGGTGCATCGTCATACTGATTAGTGGGCTCATAATGCGAGGTCCTTGTAAATTTGAGTGACTTTTGTAATCACTAAAATAACATTATGTATTTTCTTAATGCATAATGTTTCATTTCATTCTCTATTCACCTTCTGGATGTTTCAGTTTCTTTGTCAGGCAGTGTATGAATAAAATACAAACTTAAAATTTCATTGTATAAGAATGAATTTATGACCTTCTGGGTGCTACTTCTTTCCTTTGTTAGGCAGAGTGTGAACAGAATACACTTACAAAATTTCAGTACATAAGAATTAAGTTACGAGCTTCCATTGTAAATATTCAAAACATTTGAAAATAGTAATTAACAACAAAATTAATGAAATAGGTGGCATATTTTAAATATGTATGGTGTGACACAAGCTACATTTCTGATAATTATATTGATGAAAATCTGCAGAAATTCAATACAACATTTGGAAAAATGAACAAAACATTTCAATACATAACGCCCAAAAATTACATTTTATGACCTTGGCGATGCCATTAATGTTGTACTGAAGTGATAGTTGGATACAGAAGAAGAAAGGTGACAGCGAAGTACAAGCAGCAGAAATTAGACCCCTGAGGGGAGTGAGTATAGTGTAGCACAAGAATAGATCTAACACAGTATGAATCTCTCAGATGACTGGGGTATGCTATGTGCTGACGCTTTGTTTCCCTCCCGTGCAGAGTACCTGCTGGGCGACGACCTGCTGGTGGCGCCGGTGACGTATCGCACGGCCACGAGGCGCGACATCTACCTGCCCAAGGGCTACTGGCGGGACGAGGTGGACCCCGAGCACCCCACCATACGGGGCCCCACCTGGCTCTACGCCTACCCTGCGCCGCTAAACACTCTGCCCTTCTTCACCAGGGTCAGCTCCTAGCTCTCACTGGCTGAAAGCGAACGCAGTTTTCACGAAGGCTGGCACGACCTTATATCAACGTATCGGCGACACTGTGTTAACAAGAACATGTAAGACAGCTTATGGAAATAAAAAAAATTTGTTTACGTGACTTGTTCCTTCTGTATTGTAGAAGATTTCTGTATTTGTTGTGTGTAAGACGTGGTGCATAGGAATTACTAATTCGCAACTGTATTAAAAAAATAATAAAAAAAATTAAATTGAAAAGTAGAAAAAAGCCGTGTTTACATATTCTTGCAATTAATTGCACAAATGATCCATTGTACATTAAACTAATTAACTATCTGAACACAATACCATTTTAACCCAGTTCAAGCGTCCACTTGCTCCATGCTGGCGGTAGTTTGTATTGACTGGATGTTGTTCTTGCTGAGAATTGTTGTTCTGTGAACTACAATTCACCCACAAAAGTCGAGATAGAAATCATTTACAGCCAGATGACAATATACTTCCACGTTTGTGTAAGGTAGAGTGAAAAACAGAGCCAGAAACTGATATTTCTACTGTGTTAGTGCAATATTTCTGCCTTTAGTTGCCATCATATTCACGTCCAATACTTTATTCAAAATGGTTCAAATGGCTCTGAGCACTATGGGACTTAACATCTGAGGTCATCAGTCCCCTAGACTTAGAACTACTTACACCTAACTAACCTAAGGACAGCACAAACATCCATGCCCGAGGCAGCAGCGCGGTTCTCGACTGAAGCGCCTAGAATCGCTCGGCTACAATGGCCGGCAAGACTTTATTGTCAGAGCAGTTGATATTGCAGTATTAAGAAGTAGTGCTACATGCCAGTAGCAGATGGTGTGACCAGTACCTCTTTCGTGGGAAACACGACCCGAATCGTAATTCATCACCGTGATTGGCTGTTGTGTTCAGAGACAGCGCGCCAAAACGCTAGTCTTCTATCATTAGTATTATAAAAACTGTGCGTTAAATTTCCTTGATATTCAGATCTGGGCATCTCCAAATAGCAGCCTATCGCACACTTATGTCAAAATTCATAATAATAGGCAAAACTAAGAACTAAAGTTACATGAAAAGGCAGACAAAGCACTTCGGTTATTTTCGGGTCCCACTTAAACTGCGGCCAGAGCGAAGTCGTTTGTGCCCCCTCACTCCAGAACGAGCACTCACGAGGTTCAGACGCGTTGGCTGGTGCGGTCCAGCCCAGTCCAGGCCTCCATACCATCACCACCGAACAGATTCCCTTTTGAACGACACAATAATAAGCATCCATGGCGTAGGGAAACAATTGAGAGAATTTAAAAAAAAGGCCACCTGGTCTGACTGGAATGACAGTTCTGTTTTTCAAACAACATTCTATGGCATTGGCCCCCTACTTAGCTTGCATTAGTCGCAAATCTCTCGCCCAGCGCAAAGACCCAGACGACTGGAGAAAGTGCTAGTGACATCTGTGTATAAGGAGCGCAAAAGAATGCACCCACTAAATTATAGACGAATGCCTGTAACAGCAGTTTACCATATAATCCTGGAACATATTCTCAGCTCGAATACAATTCATTTTCTTGAGAGCGACAAGATTATGTCCTCGAATAAGCACAGTTTTAGAAACCATCGCTCGTACGGAACTCGGCCTGCCCTTTTCTCACGTTATATACTGCGAACGATGGGTGAGGTGTGTAATATTACCCTCCCACACATCACTTCTCTGTCTCTGCACAAGTTTTAAAAGCTTCTTGAGGCGTAAGATAAAAGAAAAACTTTTTTAATTTTCTCTTGTTGTTGGCTCCAGTTCTTGCATCTAGCGGTACATTCTTGGGGCTGACATTTTGATGTAACGTTGTGGGTTCCCGATGACTAAACAACTGATGAAGTATTCTCTGTTACTATGATTTCCTTTTATTTTATCCCATTCTTCTAAATCTCACCGACTTAACAATTTCCACTTAAGATTCCAAATTACATTGTTAGTGTCGGTCATAAAAAAATACATGTGTCCATCAGAGGCATACCCACTAATACTACTAACATTTTGCGAAACGCACAGTATTCCAAAGAGTTTAGAAAGCAGTAGAGTTTACATACTTTCTTGACAAAAGAAGTATCTCTACAACGTTATATCATTATTTTATAAATGAGTCCAGAAATAAATATAATATTTAGCGTTACATTGTGCAATTAATTATATGAATTTTAAGAGTGCCAGATATTTCGTAATTTCAAATATTTCTACAAAAAGAATGATTTTAGTTCTACCGATTGTGACAACTTAATTTCTTTTTACACATTTTAGCCTGTAATATCATAGATAGTATACAAAATCAGACGAAATTCTTTCCGTGAAACACTCGAGAATCTTCACCTATGCCTTTTGGTATCGCGTATTTCTATAAAAAAGGCAATGCTAGAGGAGGGTGTCTCATTACAAGGGCAACAAGCAGAATCCATACTTCTAGATTTCCGGAAAGTGTTTGACATGGTGCAGCATTGCAACTGTTAAAGAAGCAGCGAGCATATGGAATAGGTTCACAGATATGTAAGTGGCTCGAGGGCCTCCTAAGTTGTAGAAGCCAGTATGTTGTACTCGATGGCGTGGGTTCATTAGAGACAAGGGTGTCGTCAAGAGTGCCCCAGAGAAGTGTGATAGGGCCGCTACTATTCTCCATATACATAAATGATATGACAGATAGAGTGGGCAGCAATCTGCGGATTTTGCTGATGATGCTGTGGTGTACCCTAAACTGTCAAAGTTGAGTGACTGCAGGAGGATACAAGATGGCATAGACAAAATTTCTACTTGGTGTGATGAATGGCAGGTAGATCTAACGTAGAAAAAAGTATGTTAATTCCGATGAGTAGCAAAAACAAACCTGTGATGTTCGGATACAGCATCAGTAGCGTCCTGCTTGACGCAGTTTCGTCGTTTAAAGATCTGGGCATAGCGTCGCAAAGCGATATGAAATGGATCGAGTATGTGATAGGAAAGGTGAATGGTCGACATTAGATTATTGGGAGAAAATCACGAAAGTGTGGTTCATCTTTAAAGGAGGCCACTTATAGTACGCTAGCGCAACCTATTCTTGAGTACTGCTTGTGTATTCGAGATCTGTACCTGATCATATTAAAAGAAGACATCGACGCAATTCAGAGGTGAGCTGCTATATTTGTTACTGGCAGGCTCGAACAGCACGCAAGTGTTACAGAGATGTTTCGGGAATTCAAATGGATATCCCTGGAAGGAAGGCGATTACTGTTGGGAAAACATAGAGAACTAGCATTTGAAGCTGAATGCTGAACGGTTCTGTTGTCTCCAAAATACATTTCGAGTAATGACCACGTATATAAGATACGAGAGATAACGTCTCATACGAAGCAATACAGACAGTCGTTTTTCCCTAGTTTTGTTTGCGAGTGGAACAGGAAAAGATATGACTAATTAGTGGTGCGAGGTACCCTCCGCCAAGCTCCATAAGGTGGATTCCGGAGTATCTATGTAGATGTATATCTCGATGTACATAGGTACTATATCGATTCTATAAAGTAATGTTAAATATTGAGCAGTTAACAGAATAATTAAACGTGTTATTTAAGTAGTAACATTTCATCGCTAACAGTTCACTGCAGCCTCAAGACATGTTGCGCATGTTTTCTGCTCAGGCTTCAGACTGGTTTGTCGCGGCCCATCACGAATTCCTCTCCTGTGCCAACCTCTTCATCTCAGAGTAGCACTTGCAACGCACATCCACAGTTATTTGCTGGATGTATTCCAATCTCTGTCTTGCTCTACAGTTTACCCTCTACAGCTCCCTCCAGCCCGATGGCAGTTATTCCCTGGTGCCTAAACAGATGTCCAATCACCTTGTCCCTTCTTCTTGTCAGTGTTTTCCATATATTCCTTTCCTCGCCGATTTTGTGGAGAACCTTCTCATTCCTTACCTTATCACTCCACATAATATTCAACATTCTTCTGCTGCACCACATCTCAAATGCTTCTATTCTCTTCTGTTCCGGTTTTCCCACAGTCCTTGTCTTACTGCCATACGATGCTGTGCTCAGAACGTACACTTTCAGATGTTTCTTCCTCAAATGACGATCTGTGTTTGGTACTTCTCTTGTCCAGGAATGCCCTTTTTCCCAGTGCCACTTCGCATTTTATATCCTCCTTGCTGCCTAGGTAGGAGAGTCCCTTCATCTACTTCGTGTTCAGCAATTCTGATGTCAAATTGCTCACTGTTTTCATTTCTGCAACTTCTCATTACTTTCGTCTTTCATCTGTTTACTCTCAGTTCATATTCTGTACTCAACAGACTCTTCATTCCATTCAACAGATCGGGTTATACTTCTTCACTTTCAAAGGATAGAAATGCCATCTGCAAATCATACATTGCTATCCTTTCACCTTGAATTTTAATCCCATTCTTGAATCTTTCTTTTGCTTCTTCGATGTATACATTGAACGAAAGGGGTGAAAGACTACGTTCTTGTCCCACACTCTTTTTTAACCGTGTAATTCGTTCTTGGTCTTCCATTCTCATAGTTCCCTCTTGGTTCCTGTGCATATTGTATATTACCCATCTGTCCCAATAGCTTACAACTATTTCTCTCAGTAGTTCGAACATTTTGCGCCATTCTACGCTGTCGACCTTTTTTTCCAAGTCGACTAATCCTATGTATGTGTCTTGATCTTCATCAGTCTAGCGTCCATAGTCAACTGCATTGTGAGAACTGTCTTTCTGGTGCCTTTACTTTTCCTGAAGACAAACTGATCGTCAGCTGCAAGATCCTAAGATTCTCAATTTTTCTCATTCTTCTGTATATTATTCTTTTCAGCAACTTGGATGCAGGAGCAGTTAAGCTGATCAAGCGATAATTGTCTCACTTGTCAGCTCTTGCAATCTTTGGAATTGTGTGGATGATGTCCTTCTGAAAGTTGTTGCCCTTTCTCCAACTGATTTTAGAAAATCTGATGGAATGTTATATATTCCTTTTGCCTTATTTGACTGAAGCCTTTCAAAGCTATTCCAAATTCTGATTTGGATATTGGATCTCCTATCTCTTCCTTATCAACTCCTATTTTTTACTTCTCCCACATCATCAAGTTACGTTCTCCCACTCATAGAGAGCCTCAGTCTACTCTTTCCACTTATTCGCTCTCTCCACTGCATTTATCAGTGGAATTCCACTTGGACCCTTAACGTTACGGCCCTTGCTTTTCATTTCACCGAAGGTTGTTTCGATCTTTCTATACGCTTAATCAGTCCATCTGACAATCATTTCTTCTCCGATTCCTTCACATTTTTCATACAGCTCATTCGCCTATTTTCCCTGCACTTCCTATTTATTTCATTCCTAAGTGCCTTGTATTTCTGTATTCCTGAATTTCCTTAAACATTTTTGCACTTTCTTTCGTTGATCGGCTAAAATATTTCTTCTATTAGCTTTGGTTTCTCCACAGTTACCTTCCTTCTACCTTCGCTTTTCTCTTAAACTTCTATGACTGCTCTTTTTAGAGATTTCCATTTCTGATCAACTGAACTGTTACTGAACTATTTGTTGTCGCAGTATCTACGGCCTCAGAGAACTTCAAGCATATCTCTTCATTCATTAGTACTTCTCTGTCCCACTTCTTTGCGCATTGATTCTTCCTAGCTAGCCTCTTAAACTTCAGCCTGCTCCTCATCTTTACCAGCTTGTGATCTGAGTCTATGTCTGCTCCTGGCTACGTCTTACGATTCAATATCGAGTCTGTGCCCGAAATATAACTGTAATTCTGCTGTATTTCCTGGACTTTTCCAAGTATACCTCCTATAACCCTTTAATTTCGCACTGAATTACTTCTTCACTATCCTCATATACTTTTTCTGCTTGCGTCGTCTTCTTGTATCCCTTCTTGTCTGTGTTGGTTTCCTGTTAATATTACCTTACACACTTATGACCAGAAATCCTTCTCTTGTTTCCACTTCACTTCACTGACCCCTACAATATCTGGACTGAGCCTTAGTATTTAGCTTTTTACATTTTCTAGCTTCCCTTCTACGTTCAAAATTCTGACGTTCCATGCCCTATATCGTAGAATGTTACTCTTTCATGGGTTGTTCAGTGTTTCTCTCACGCTCACCTCCCCCACCGCAGTCCCCTCCCAGAGATCCGAATGGGAGCTAATATGGAATCTTTTGCAAATGCAGGGATCAACAGCACACTTCTTCAGTCATAGGCCACATGTGCTGTCGGTAGACATTATGTGTCTTTAATGCAGTGGATTCGATTACTTCCGCATCCTCTTGCCTTTGATCACTGCTGATTTCTCCTCCTTCTCAGGGCAGTTTCCTCCCCCAAGGACAAGAGAATGCCCTAAACCTGTGTCTGCTCCTCCGCCCTCTTTGACAAGGCGGTTGGCAGAACAAGGGCAGCTTCTTATGCCTGAAGTCTGGCCGCCATTGTTGATGATTTTTATTCACTTTGATGGGCACAGATCTCTAAAAGACTGCAGTTTGCTGAACTTTACCAGCAGTTGCCACTACTCTGGTGGTTTGACAGCAGCTTCCATTCCCTGGAAGACCAGTTTGCCCCATTTCTGTCTCTCCTTTACGGAAACCTCTAGTGCTGTTACTGTTGGCAGAATTCTTAGCAGTTATTTGGTTTGATGTCTGCTTGCCTTTGTGGGATTCTCTCTTGTTGTGATTACCCATTCATGTGCTCGTGTATTTCCTGCACATAATTTTACATAAATTGAACAAAATACTGATTTAGTAGAGTAACCAAAAATATTTAAACTGGCAAATTGGGCTGATCGCTAGTCAAGTAACCTTACCAGTCAATAAAATACCGCCGTATGTGACCCCATTGTCAATATATAAGCTCTTCGACGTTTTGGCCACTGTAGCACAACGTCTTCCGAGGGTGTTTCGATGACTGCTGCATGAGAAAAACTGTAGTTCGTGTATGCTGGTGAAAAAGCTGTTTTCGTAATATAACTGGGTATTAAGTATGAGGCGAAGGGGCGTTGTATGTCATTTATTGGTGTTTGCTTCATTCCTTGTCATTGGTGGAAACAGACGCCCTTGCTTGGTGTTTGCCTTTCTTCTTGCCATTGGTGGAAACACATGAATGAGAGACTTGTGGTAGTCGTTGTGTGGCGCTGCTTGCTTGTTATCTAATACCGGCTGAGTTGTGCCAGCACTCTGTGTACGTACAGCCACTGTGTTCTCCTTAGTGTTTTTGTGGGTTGGTTTGAGAGAACTGTCATACCGCAACGCTGCTATTGCTCACAGCCGAGGCAAGGTAAGAGACTGTTTCACCAGTACACAACTTCTTGTAATACTATATATATATTCTGCACTCATCCTGGTGTTATACATATATATATATATATATATATATATATATATATATATATATATATATATATATAGGGTGAGTCACCCAACATTATCGCTGGATATATTTCGTAAACCACATCAAATACTGACGAATCGATTCCACAGACCGAACGTGAGGAGAGGGGCTAGTGTAATTGGTTAATACGAGGGCAGTTCAATAAGTAATGCAACACATTTTTTTTCCGAAACAGGGGTTGTTTTATTCAGCACTGAAATACACCAGGTTATTCCCCAATCTTTTAGCTACACAACACTATTTTTCAACGTAATCTCCATTCAATGCTACGGCCTTACGCCACCTTGAAATGAAGGCCTGTATGCCTGCACGGTACCATTCCACTGGTCTATGTCGGAGCCAACGTCGTACTGCATCAATAACTTCTTCATCATCCGCGTAGTGCCTCCCACGGATTGCGTCCTTCATTGGGCCAAACATATGGAAATCCGACGGTGCGAGATCGGGGCTGTAGGGTGCATGAGGAATAACAGTCCACTGAAGTTTTGTGAGCTCCTCTCGGGTGTGAAGACTTGTGTGAGGTCTTGCGTTGTCATGAAGAAGGAGAAGTTCGTTCAGATTTTTGTGCCTACGAACACGCTGAAGTCGTTTCTTCAATTTCTGAAGGGTAGCACAATACACTTCAGAGTTGATCGTTTGACCATGGGGAAGGACATCGAACAGAATAATCCCTTCAGCGTCCCAGAAGACTGTACCCATGACTTTACCGGCTGAGGGTATGGCTTTAAACTTTTTCTTGGTAGGGGAGTGGGTGTGGCGCCACTCCATTGATTGCCGTTTTGTTTCAGGTTCGAAGTGATGAACCCATGTTTCATCGCCTGTAACAATCTTTGACAAGAAATTGTCACCCACAGCCACATGACGGGCAAGCAATTCCGCACAGATGGTTCTCCTTTGCTCTTTATGGTGTTCGGTTAGACAACGAGGGACCCAGCGGGAACAAACCTTTGAATATCCCAACTGGTGAATAATTGTGACTGCACTACCAACAGAGATGTCAAGTTGAGCACTGAGTTGTTTGATGGTGATCCGTCGATCATCTCGAACGAGTGTGTTCGCACGCTCCGCCATTGCAGGAGTCACAGCTGTGCACGGCCGGCCCGCACGCGGGAGATCAGACAGTCTTGCTTTGCCCAACGACTCACCGTGCTTTTGTCCACTGCCAGATCACCGTAGACATTCTGCAAACGCCTATGAATATCTGAGATGGCCTGGTTTTCCGCCAAAAGAAACTCGATCACTGCCCGTTGTTTGCAACGCACATCCGTTACAGACGCCATTTTAACAGCTCCGTACAGCGCTGCCACCTGTCGGAAGTCAATGAAACTATACGAGACAAAGCGGGAATGTTTGAAAATATTCCACAAGAAATTTCCGGTTTTTTCAACCAAAATTGGTCGAGAAAAAAAATGTGTTGCATTACTTATTGAACTGCCCTCGTACAAACCATACAAAAATGCACAGAAGTATGTTTTTTAACACAAACCTACGTTTTTTTTAAATGGAACCCCGTTAGCTTTCTTAGAACATCTGAACATATAAACAAATACGTAATCAGTGCCGTTTGTTGCATTGTAAAATGTTAATTACATCCGGAGATATTGTAACCTAAAGTTGACGCTTGAGTACCACTCCTCCGCTGTTCGATCGTGTGTATCGGAGAGCACCGAATTACGTAGGGATCCAAAGGGAACGGTGATGGACCTTAGGTACAGAAGAGACTGGAACAACACATTACGTCCACATGCTAACACCTTTCTATTGGTCTTTTTCACTGACGCACATGTACATTACAATGAGAGGTGAGGTACACGTACACACGTGGTTTCCGTTTTCAATTACGGAGTGGAATAGAGTGTGTCCCGACATGTCAGGCCAATAGATGTTCAATGTGGTGGCCATCATTTGCTGCACACAATTGCAATCTCTGGCGTAATGAATGTCGTACACGCCGCAGTACATCTGGTGTAATGTCGCCGCAGGCTGCCACAATACCTTGTTTCATATCCCCTGGGGTTGTAGGCAGATCACGGTACACGGTACACGGTACACCTCACAGAAAGAAGTCCAGAGGTGTAAGATCAGGAGAACGGGCTGGCCAATTTATGCGTCCTCCACGTCCTACGAAAAGCCCGTCGAACATCCTGTCAAGGGTCAGCCTGGTGTTAATTGCGGAATGTGCAGATGCACCATCATGCTGATACCACATACGTCGACGCGTTTCCAGTGGGACAGTAATGCTGTTACATTGCGGACCCATGCAAGGAAATTAAGGTGCACAAAACCTAGTTTGTCCTAAAGTTGTGCATTTGAATAACGCCATATTATCTGGAAATTTCTCCATTTCATCTTTGTACACATTGTCGGTCTCAATCAAATGTGGAAATATGTTTGGGAAACTATGAGAGTCTATGAGGTCTGATACTATATTTTCAACACTGGATTTGTGTACATTTCTTAGTTTAAATGTTTTACAGCATTGATATTGCTGCAAAATCGGTCAACTCTATTAATAGCACTTATTGGTTTTCAATTTATATTATTGATCTCTTAACTTATATTAATTGATATTTGGTTGGTGTTTGCCGTGTCTTCTGCGGTCTGTTTGTGTTCCAGTTCTCTGCGAGTTTGGGTGTGTGGGAGCGGCGCCACTTTCCGCTGCAGTGCACAGAAGCTGTGACGTGCCGTCTAATGGGAAGTGACTCCCGGTTGGGCCCCGGCGTTTAGGTGTTATTTGGACGGCTGGTCTGCTGATTCCGGCATTTTAAGTTAAGTCACCCTTTGCCCAGGTCACCCTGGCGTCACTGCTCATTTCATAAACTCGCATGTATAATCTAAAAAAAAAGTATTTTTAAATTTGCTTGCCAATGAATTGTATTAACTGTAACGTCTTACTTGTGTCGTAGTGAGGAGTGATTGTTGAGATGAGCTAGTAGGCAGTGCTTGCTGAGATGTGATACTGAAAAGTTCTTGTTGAGATGTGATAGTAGCGAGTCGGTGTGGAGAGATTGTAATGTCTAGAGTGCTTTTCATCAATATAAATTAAGGTAACAAACTACTTTTCTTTTCTTTCTCATTATTTCAATGTCCTGAATAATGCGTCATTACAGGTTCAGTCAACAAAGCATCTGGCTTGTGTTCTTGTATTAGAGTGTAATTCTGGTTTTCTTGAGTAATTATGGTATTTCTATTTTCTTTAATTAATTCAGTATAAATGATATTTAAAATTTCATGTGTTGTTGAAGAAGAACCGTGCCAGATGCGTACGTTGAGTCATACTTCCACACACAGAACAGTTACACTTGTGCTTTGGTTTCGTAGGTTTTATAATTGCTGGGGACTTAATTAATTAATTGTGTTAATGAAAATTTCCATTTCATTCTTTGTTGTTGTTCTATGCAGTCAGATTGCGTAATAATACTAGTCAGGGCCAACCGTTACGAGACTTCGTAACCGAACAGACAGCTACTGAAGCAAAAAATTAAAATTATTTGCATTTTTTTTAATTGAGCCCCCATGCAATATATATATATATATATATATATATATATATATATATATATATATATATATATATATATATATTTGGTGCCACATTCCACATTTCTTTAAATGACTTCGGATGTAATTTACTGTTTGTTAAGTAATTGTAATTTGCTGTTTGCCATGTTGGATGTGTGAAAGCTATTTGATCAATGTGGCCTAAACTAATTGTTAACTTATTTCTTGAATTGCTAGTCGTTGTGTTTAAGGTGTGACATTACAGAAGCCTTGACCTTCCATGTTAAGTGTACCCTTCATCCCCACTTCCTAAGTCACACAATCTTTCTCTGATAACTCCTGTCTTGTATCTAGCCACTTGCGCCACTGAACAGTACCTCTTACTGCTAATAAAACTACCCTTGAAGAAATGTAGATCATTCATAGAAAACTAGTGAGTTATTACAATTCATGTAACCTGTCAATAATCGTATTGCCTACTACTTTAACACAAAATCACATACTTGCTCTGATAACGCCTGGTTTCCGTCAAGTCCCGATCACCAAAATACAGCACCTCTTACCATACGTAAAACTACTGTTGGAATACCGTAGATCATACATAGAAAACGAGACAGTTATTACAACTCATGTGGAATTCCAGTAACTCTACCTACTAATTTGACACACTTGTATCTTATTTCTCTGATAACGCCTGGTTTTCATCAAGCCAAGAGCACCGCAGTACATGAGCTCTTACCGCACGTAAAACTACTGTTGGAATATTGTACACCATAGCAGAAAACTTGTGAGTTATTACAACTCACGCAACCTCTCAGTAAATCTGTTACCCACTTCTTTGACACAGATTACATTCTTTCTGTTATGCATGTAGCCACGAGCCTCACCATTGTAGTGAATTATTATAACTCACGCAGCATTTTATTAAACCTGTTATCTACTACTTTGGCACAGATGTATGTTCCTTGTCTGATAACGCCTGCCTTGCATCTAGGCACGATTGCCACCGTACAATATCTGTTACTGCACGCAAAAATACTCTTCGAACACAAGTATACAAAAGTTGTGAGCTATGTCAACTCAAGCAGCATTTCCGTAACCCTGTTACCTGCTAATTTGACATGGATCTACATTCCTTCTCCGATAACGCTGTCCTCTAGCCACGAGTCCCATCATACAGCACCATTTACCATACTAAAAACTAATGTTGTAATTCAAACGTAGAGAAGACGTAGGTTATTACAATTACCACATACTTTCAGTATATCTATTACCATATACTTTGACACAGGTGTACATTTGTTCTCTGACAATTCCAGCCCCGCGTGTAACCACGACCGCCGCCATACACTACTTCTTACCGCACGTAATACTACTGTTGAAACGTAGATGAAACTTAGAAAACTTGTGACCGATTACAAGTCATGCAGCATTTCAGTAAATCTGTAACCTGGTATTTTGACACAGATGTACATTCCTTCTCTGATAATGCTTGCCTTGCGTCCAGCCATGAGAGCTGCCATACAGTACCTCTTCTTACCTCACTGAATACTACTGTTGGAATACTGTAGATCAATCTTAGAAAATTTGCGTCTTATGATGGTTTACGTGGCCTTTAAATAAATCTGTTACCTATTATTTTGATACCGCTGTACTGCTTACCATATGCACTGTATATCTCTCCCTCTTGTTATATCGGGTGGAGACCGTACTATTTTCGTTATTTAACGTAAGTGCGAGGGAAAGTTCAACAGAACACCCACACCGCCAAGATTACACCCCCCACCCCCCCCACCCCCACCCCCACCCCACCACCGCCACCAACCACTCCATGCATCGCCGCGCGTGATTAGCCGAGCTGTCTCAGGCGCTGCAGTCATGGACTCTGCGGCTGGTCCCGGCGGAGGTTCGAGTCCTCCCTCGGGCATGGGTGTGTGTGTTTGTCCTTAGGATAATTTAGGTTAAGTAGTGTGTAAGCTTAGGGACTGATGACCTTAGCAGTTAAGTCCCATAAGATTTCACACACTCTCCATGCATCGGGCTCTCGAAGCGCTCCAGAGCCGGCTGCTGTGGCCGAGCGGTTCTAGCAGCTTCAGTCCGGAACCCCACTGCTGCTACGGTCGCAGGTTCGAATCCTGCCTCGGGCATGGATGTGTGTTATGTCCTTAGGTTAGTTAGGTTTAGGTAGTTCTAAGTCTAGGGGGCTGATGACCTCAGATGTTAAGTCCCATAGTGCTCAGAGCCATATGAACCATCTGAAGCGCTCAAGGAAACGACAATAACTTTACATTTAAACTTGGACGCATTGCTTGTATTTGCTATTGCATAAGTTGCTGTTTTAACTTGAAACCATTGACAGTAATATAGCATTACGACTCAGCCTTCGAATATATACTAATCGCAGTACGTGTTGGTTACAACCAGACAATATCAGTTACAAATGTTCTGTCTTTATTAATGATCGTTATTTCACTGACAATTTTTCTCCTGGCTTCCCGTTTTGGACACCAATCGAGGTGGCTCAGTGTTTAGCAAAATGGTTCAAATGGCTCTGAGCACTATGGGACTCAACTGCTGAGGTCATTAGTCCCCTAGAACTTAGAACTAGTTAAACCTAACTAACCTAGGGACATCACAAACATCCATGCCCGAGGCAGGATTCGAACCTGCGACCGTAGCGGTCTCGCGGTTCCAGACTGCAGCGCCAGAACCGCGCGGCCACTTCGGCCGGCTAGTGTTTAGCACACTGGTGTCACATTCGGGAGGAGGACGGTTCAAATTCGCGTTCAGCCATACTGATTTGGGTTTTCCGTGATTTTCCTAAATTGGCAACCGGAATAAAATAATAATTGGATCCTTTTACCGACCTCCCAATTCAGATGATACAGTTGCTTAGAGGTTCAAAGAAAACGAGTTTGATTTCAAACACGAACCCGACTCATACGATTATAGTTTGTTGTGACTTTAATTTATCCTAGATATGTTGGCGAAAATACATATTCAATTCCGGAGGTACGCATAAAACATCATCCGAAATTGTGCTAAACGCATTCTCTGAAAATTATTTCAAGCAGTTCATGAGCCCACGTGAATAGTAAACGGTTGTGAAAACACCCTTCACCTCTTAGCAACAAATAATCCTGAGTTAATAACGAGCATCAAAACGGATACAGGGATTAGTGAACACAGGGTTGTCGTAGCGGGACTGAATATTGTAACCCTCAAATCCTTAAAAAATAAAGGAAAAATGTAACTATTCAAGAAAAAAAACATAAAAATTCACTTGACGCCTTCCTTAGAGACAATCTCCACTCCTTCCAAATTAATAACATAAGTGTAGACCAGATGTGGCTTGAATTCAAAGAAATAATATCGGCGGCAATTGATAGATTTATACCAAATAAATTAACAAACGACGGAGCTGATCCTCCTTGGTACACAAAACGGGTCAGAACACTGTCGCAGAAACAACGAAACAAACATGCCAAATTTAAACAGACGCAAAATCCCCAAGATTGGCGATCTTTTACAGAAGCTCGAAATTTAGCGCGGACTTCAGTGCGAGATGCTTATAACAGTTTCCGCAACGAAACTTTGTCTCGAAACCCGGCTGAAAATCCAAAGAGATTCTGGTCGTATGTGAAGTTGTTAGCGGCAAGAAACATCAATGCCTTCTCTGCCCGATAGCAATGGAGATACTATCGACGACAGTGCTGCCAAAGCAGAGTTACTAAACACAGCCTTCCGAAATGCCTTTACAAAATAAGACGAAGTATATATTCCAGAATTCGAGTCTTCCGGGGTGGCCGAGCGGTTATAGGCGCTACAGTCTGGAACCGCGCGACCGCTACGGTCGCAGGTTCGAATCCTGCCTCGGGCATGGATGTGTGTGATGTCCTTAGGCTAGTTAGGTTTAAGTAGTTCTAAGTTCTAGGAGACTGATGGCATCAGAAGTTAAGTCTCATAGTGCTCAGAGCCAGCCAGAATTCGAAACAGGAACAGCTGCCAACATGAGTAACGTAGAAATAAATATCCTCGGAATAGTGAAGGAACGTAAATCACTTAACAAAAGCAAGTCTTCTGGTGTAGACTGTATACCAAATATGCAGAGTATGCTGATGCATTAGCTCAATACACAACAATCATAAACAACCGTTTGCTCTTCGAAAGATCCGTACCTACAGACTGGAAAGTTGCACAGGTCACACTAAATTTTCAAGACAGATAGTAGGAGTAATCCACTTAATTACATGCCCATATCATTAATGTCGATATGCAGCAGGATTCTGGAACATATATTGTGTTCGAACACTATGAATTACTTCGAAGAAAACGGTATACTGACACAGAGTCAAAATGGCTTTAGAAAACATCGTTCCTGTGAAACACAACTATCTCTTTATTCGCATGAAGTGTTGAGTGCTATTGACAAGGGATTTCAGATAGATTCCAAATTTCTGGATTTCCGGAAGGCTTTTGACACTGTCCATACAAGCAGCTTGTTGTGGAACTGCGTGCTTATGGAATATCGTCTCAGTTATGTGAGTTGATTTGTGACTTCCTTTCAGAGGGGTCACAGTTCATAGTAATTGACGTAAAGCCATCGAGTAAAACAGAAGTGATTTCTGGCGTTCTCCAACGTAGTGTTATAGACCCTTTCCTGTTCCTTATCTATACAGACGATTTGGGAGAAAATCTGAACAGCCGTCTTATGTTGTTTGCAGATGGCGCTGTCTTTTATCGACTAATAAAGTTATCAGAAGATCAGAACAAATTGCAAAACGATTTAGAAAAGGTATCTGAATGGTGCGAAAAGTGGCAGTTGACCCTAAATAACGAAAAGTGTGAGGTCATCCACATGAGTGTTAAAAGGAACTCGTTAAAATTCGGTTACACGATAAATCAGTCTAATCTAAAGGCCGTAAATTCAACTAAGTACCTAGGAATTACAGTTATGCACAACTTAAATTGGAAGGTGTTGTGTCTATTTCATACAGCCGAGACACAATGAGGTAGCTAGGTGCACGCTAAACTAACGCAGACGGGCGTGAAGTACTGGAACATGAGACTTATTAATGAATAAGAAGAAAAGTACGTAGCTGGAATAATATAGTTATCTTTATTCTCTTGTTGGAATACATCTCTCTTGAATATTAGTACGCTATTAGCACTGATACAATTGGCGCCTTGCTAGGTAGTAGCTATTGACTAAACTGAAGGCTATTCTATCTGTCTCTCGGCAAATGAGAGGAAAGCTTCGTACGTCTGGTCGCAAGCTATGTCGTCCGTACAACTGGGGCGAGGTCATGTCCGTGTCTTGTGACCTGCCATGTGGTGGCGCTAGGTTTGCGATTACACAGTGGCGACACGCGGGTCCGACATGTACTACAGGACCGCGGCCGATTTAAGTTACCACCTAGCAAGTGTGGTGTCTAGCGGTGACACCACATTCCTCCCCCGCAAATCGGCGAACGGTCGTGAGATAAGGCTTCCGCCCGCCGTGGGGAGGACCCCATGTTGACGCATGCGATGAGGCGGGGAGCCTAACAACAGGCGAGGCTGTGCCACCCGCACCCGGCCATTCGGTCCGAGGGGAGCTAGGAAACGCCTGCAAACCTAGTCCAGGGTGCACGTCAACATGGGGTGTATGCGCACGTAATGAGACAGGAGGGGCCGAAGGGTCGACCTCCATGTGGTCGGAGCACCCGACGGGCGAAGACGACATCTGGTCCGGAGCGGGCAAGAGGTCCATGGCGGAGGACGGCTGGTCACTGTTAGCTAAAGTGTCACTGGACGGGTGGGAATGAACTACATGAATGTCCATGGGCGAAGGTCCACGAGCCCGATTGTCCTGGGTTCGATTCCGGCGCGAAGCAAAAGGCCTGGAATTTGTGTGATTGTCTGATCTAAGCTTTTTCTGGCAAACACTTTGAACATGTCCTTTCTTTCGACAGTAAAAGCAAATAGCTTGGCGTGACGGGCAATTCTCACGCGAATGTCTAGTTGCACACCGCGGGCATGATTTCACTACAGTTGCTTGCTTACGCGGCGCACGTGTTTGCAAGGTAGGCTGCCGCTGCTGCGACGGGCACGAGGGCCGCCTAGCGTCCCGTGCAGCGGGCCCGGCGGGCCGGTGAATGTGACACACTGTTGGCGAAGTTTCAAATGATGCCTGAGCAAAGTCAAGTGTTTCTTGCCTATCCAATATGTCTATCACTTGTTGAAGGGAGGGATTTACTAGTTTCAAAATCTGTTCCCGTATTCGAACATCAGAAACGTTCTGTGCTATTGCATCACGCACCATAGTGTCTGAATAAGGAAGTCCACATTCGCATTCAAAGGCACACTCCCTAGTAAGTCCTTGCAATGTTGCAACCCACTCCCTATTAGTCTGACCGGCCGTACGTTTTGTACGAAAGAACGTATACCGTTTTGCAACTACATTTACTGTTTCTTTGAAATAGGCATCTAAAGCAGACAAAATTTCTTCGTAGGACAGAGTTGCTACGTCGCGTCGGGGAAACAATTTCACTATCACACGGTAGGTAGACACACCGACACAAGAAAGCAAAAACGGCTGCCGCTCATTACCTTGAATTCTGTAGGCTGCTAGATGGAAGGCAAATTGTCGGGACCACTCAGTCCACGACTCTTCGGCCGCCACGTATGGCCGAAAGGGAGGTGCAACAGCGTTTTGTGGCAGCGGTAGCGAAGAAACGGCGGCTGCCGCATCGGTTTGCAGCGCACGTTGACCCTGGACGAGCTGTCCAAGGGCTTCCAATAACGCCTGCGTCTGCTGATTCTGCAAGCGAAAAAATTCGGACAGTATATCTGGAGATTGTGGCGAAGCCATGACACAAGCAAATCAGAGCAAAGTACAATCAATTTATGCAACGTGGGCGCGGCACCACTCCTCGGCGCCAAATAATGTTGTGTCTATTTCATACAGCCGAGACACAATGAGGTAGCTAGGTGCACGCTAAACTAACGCAGACGGGCGTGAAGTACTGGAACATGAGACTTATTAATGAATAAGAAGAAAAGTACGTAGCTGGAATAATATAGTTATCTTTATTCTCTTGTTGGAATACATCTCTCTTGAATATTAGTACGCTATTAGCACTGATACAATTGGCGCCTTGCTAGGTAGTAGCTATTGACTAAACTGAAGGCTATTCTATCTGTCTCTCGGCAAATGAGAGGAAAGCTTCGTACGTCTGGTCGCAAGCTATGTCGTCCGTACAACTGGGGCGAGGTCATGTCCGTGTCTTGTGACCTGCCATGTGGTGGCGCTAGGTTTGCGATTACACAGTGGCGACACGCGGGTCCGACATGTACTACAGGACCGCGGCCGATTTAAGTTACCACCTAGCAAGTGTGGTGTCTAGCGGTGACACCACAGAAGGTACACATAGAAAATGTTGTGGGGAAGGCTAACCAAAGACTGCGTTTTATTGGCAGGACGCTTAGAAAATGTAACAGACAGAGACTGCTTAACTACGCCTGTCCGTCCTCTTTTAGAATACTGCTGCATGGTGTCGGATCCTTACCAGGTAGGACTGACGGAGTACATCGAAAAAGTTCAAAGAAGGGCAGCACGTTTTTTATTATCGCAAAATATGGGAGAGAGTTTCACTGAAATGATACAGGATTTGGGCTGGACATTATTAAAAGGGAGGCGTTTTTCCTTGCGAAGGAATCTTCTCACGAAATCCTATCACCACCTTTCTCCTCCAAATGTGAAAATATTTTGCTGACACCGACCTACATAGGCAGAAACTATCACACGATAAAATAAGGGAAATCAGAGTTCGTACGGAAATATATAGGTGTTCACTCTTTCCGCGATATACGGAATTGGAATAATAGAAAATTGGAAGGTGGTTCCAAGAACCTTCTGCCAGGTACTTAAATGTGATTTGCAGAGTATCCAAATAGATGTAGATGTAGATGTGCAATTGTATCACTGTGCCAAGAGCACAGAGAATAAAGTGACACCTCAAGTCTGCTCTGTCCGACCTCATCCATGACAGTTGTGGAGAGCAGCGAGCTATCTTGGGTTGACCTTTTTGAAGTACTACACACCCTTCCGATAACTTAACTGAACTGCAAGGGAAAAGTTTTCCAGCGATGAAGTCCAGTATTTTCTGAGACAGGTAAAAGCGACGTCGTCATCACAGGAGATCTTAACTGCATTTTAACGGTAATAGATTCAAAAGGCACAACACGCTTCTGTGGTACCCTGCAAAATATCATTGGAGGTCTGAACACAAAAAGATGTAGTTGAACGGTTTGCCATTACACGTATTCAGTATACGCATGTCTCAGCACTAGCAGCATCAAGGTTTGACATCGCAACGGGTGTAACTGTTCAAGATTACTACGTAATCGATGTCAGATTTTCCGACCTTCACACTGTATAAGTAATTATTAAAGCAATACGTCTACCTCGATCAGAAGTAAATGATACATGATTTTGGAAGTTAAACTGTAACCTTCTCTACAAAACATGAGTAAATATGGAGTTCCCTACTAGTTACAAATCGTAGGTTAAACGTTTCTTCGGTAACGTGACTGAATGGTGGGAGAACCTCGTAGAATTACACTACTGGCCATTAAAATTGCTACACCAAGAAAAAATGCAGATGATAAATGGGTATTCATTGGACAAATATATTATACTAGAACTAACATGTGATTCCATTTTCACACAATTTCGGTGCATAGATCCTGAGGAATCAGTACCCAGAACAACCACTTCTGGCCATAATAACGGCCTCGATACGCTTGGGCATTGAGTCAAACAGAGCTTGAATGGCGTGTAGAGGTACAGCTGCCCAACAGCTACAACACGATACCACAATTAATCAAGAGTAGTGACTAGCGTATTGTGACGAGCCAGTTGCTCGGCCACCATTGATCAGACGTTTTCAATTGGTGAGAGATCTGGAGAATGTGCTGGCCAGGGCAGCAGTCGAAAATTTTCTGTATCCAGAAAGCCCCGTACAGGACCTTCAACATGCGATTGTGCATTATCCTGCTGAAATGTAGGGTTTCGGAGGGATCGAATGAAGGTTAGGGCCACGGGTCGTAACACATCTGAAATGTAACGTCCACTGTTCAAAGTGCCGTCAATGCGAACAAGAGGTGACCGAGACGTGTAACCAATGGCACCCCATACCGTCACGTCGGGTGATACGCCAGTATGGTGATGATGAATACACGCTTCCAATGTGCGTTCACCGCGATGTCGCCAAACACGGATGCGTGTCTGTGATGCAGCATCAAGGGTACCCGCAGCCATGGTCTCCGAGCTGATAGTCAATGCTGCTGCAAACGTCGTCGAACTGTTCGTGCAGATGGTTGTGGTCTTGCAAACGTCCGCATCTGTTGACTCAGGAATCGAGACGTGGCTGCACGATCCATTACAGCCATGCGAATAAGATGCCTGTCATCTCGGCTGCTAGTGATACGAGGCCGTTGGGATCCAGCACGGCGTTCCGTATTACCCTCCTGAACCCACCGATTCCATATTCTGCTAACAGTCGTTGGATCTCGACCAACGCGAGCAGCAATGTCGCGATACGATAAACCGCAATCGCGATAGGCTCCAATCCGACCTTTACCAAAGTCTGAAACGTGATGGTACACATTTCTCCTCCTTACACGATGCATCATCAAACAACGTTTCACCAGGCAACGTTGGTCAACTGTTTGTGTATGAGAAATCGGTTGGAAACTTTCCTCATGTCAGCACGTTGTAGGTGTCGCCACCGGCGCCGACCTTGCGTGAATGCTCTGAAAAGCTAATCATTTGCATATCACAGCATCTTCTTCCTGTCTGTTAAATTTAGCGCCTGTAGCAGGTCATCTTCGTGGTGTAGCAATTTTAATGGCCAGTAGTGTATTTACAACTTTCGCCTACAGATTTAATGAAACCAGGAGAAATAACATCAAGTATTAGTATCGCATCACTCGTGAACTGCAAACAAAAATGGACAATGAGGAAGACCGAGCAAGCGATTTAAAAAAAAAAGAAAAAAAACATTAAAAAGAAAATTTAGGGACTACAGGAAAGTGAACTAGAAGGGAAAATTATGACATGCAAGGATTATGGGAATGTTCCACATGAGAACTGGAGTATTTATCACCTAACCAGAGAATGAAAAAGGTGCAAACATGTGTTAGTAGCATACTGTCTACAGATGGGAATGGATATATTAGTCTGGAAGGGATCAAAGAACCTTTCCAAGGACTGTATAGAGCATAACCATCTGATCCTCTAAAAACAGCACAGCTACAACAAAACTGGACGTCACATCTAACAAACGAAAATATCACTACGTTGTCAGAACCAATATCTGAGGAAGAAATTCAAGATGTTGTCAAATGGAGTCCATGAGAAGATGGTTTTCCCTAAGATTTTTACAAACTTTTCTTGTTAGTTATTAAAAAATAATTCGTGGAAATTGGGGAAGAGAAACAGGGATTCAGATACCTGTACTCCGAAAAAGAACCCGGAATTATCGTCATTGTTCGTAACAGAAGGATCCCACGAAAAATAAGGGATTTCAGTTCGATAATGTTGTTGTGTGCACACTCGAAAATATGATTGCTGCTGCCATAGCGACAAGATTAGAGAAACCCCTTCCAAACATCACCGGGCCGGACAGACGTGTAGAGTACCTACCAAAAGTATTATAGATGGAATTCGCTCCTTAAGAGATACGAGCTTCTATTCGACGAAGCATCAGGAACAACCTCTAAGGCAATTTATCATCGATTTAGACAATGTCTTCGATAAAGTCAGTTATCAGTACGTAAGGGGTGTGCTACAGCATTTCAGATTTCCACAAGCAACAATAGATTTACTGTTACCCAACCAATACCATATGTTTTCAAAGGTGCAAATCGACAGATATTTCATAGAGCCATTCCCAGGCCAACGTTCTATTTGCTATTATTGTCCCTTTTCTGGTTCAACTGGCTCTGAGCACTATAGGACTTAACATCTGTGGTCATCAGTCCCCTAGAACTTAGAACTACTTAAACCTAACTAACCGAAGGACAGCACACAACACCCAGGACGTCTTTCCTCAATCCATTTAGAAAGTGGTTGGATTCCCTTACTTCGTCTTCTTTGTGGTTCGAAATTTCAATGTTCGGTTTTTCGGTAATCTCTCTTCTGCTACTTCTCATTACTTTCATCTCTCTTCGGTTGACTCTCAATATACACTTAGTACTCGTTAAACTGTTTATCCCAGCCAACAGTTCCTACAGTTCCCTTTGAATGTCACTCAGAATAACGAACTCATCTGCAACTCTCATTACTGACGTTCTTTCACCCTGAATTCTAATCGAATAACGAATGAGATCGTCCTACAAGAAACAGGAGAGAAGAAACGACTCCAAAAAGTACTAGACCAACACAAACCAAAACTCAAGGACACTTACTTAATTAGTAATGACAATTTTTACAAAATATTTTCGAGGAAAATCATTAAGGAATAACATGAGGGGACGACTGTGTATATGTAAATGTTCTTCACACATACATTTGAAGAGGACTGCAGAAGAGAGGGAGTTGTAGCTGCAGAGACCAGGTTTTTGCCTTTTGAAGCAACAAGAATTTTAATTCAACTCTTGAAACTTATTTTTATTTCCGTCCTTGCTTGTTCAATAAATAGTTTCAACACAAGGAGTAAAAAACTATATCCATGTCTTACATCCGTTTTAATCCGAGCACTTCGTTCTTGATCTTCCATTCTTCCCTGGCGGTATTCCTCGAGATATCCAGATGTGAGACTAATCCAGAATGTGGATCCTGTTTTTATTTCCAGTGAGAACTCAACTGTTTTCTTTTCCCACACAACCTGTGCATCATTATCGATAGAATAGCCTTGATACTTCACAGCTGTGTACCACCGCAGAATCACATAGGCTTTCTAAGTCAGGATACGTCACTTACATTGCCACACAGGTACGGATTTTTTTTTTTTTTTTTTTTTTTTTTTTTTTTTTTTTTTTTTTTTTTTTTGTAATCTCTTGCAGGCGCTCCGCAACGAGACGGGCATGGACTCCTTCATGTTCGACTTCGGCGAGACCAGCTACCTGCCGCAGGCGCCACAGCTCTCACCGCTGGAGAGGGCGCCCGTGGTCTACACCGACGCGTACGCCAAGGCAGTGGCCCAGTTCGGTCCCATGGCGAGGCTGCGCTCCGGCGTCGAGAGCCAGCGCCTGCCCAAATTCTTCCACATGGACGCGGTGGACACGGCGTGGAGCGCGCAGAACGGCCTGAAGACGCTGCTGCCCAAGCTGCTGGAGGTGAGCCTGCAGGGCTACCCCTTCGTGATGCCGGAGAGGGTGGGCGGCAGCGCCAAGACGGGCGTCATCGCCACTCGCGAGCTGTACATCCGCTGGCTGGAGGCCAGCGCCTTCATGCCCGCCGTCCACTTCCGCACCGTGCCCTGGGACTACGAGAACGAGGTGCGTCCCGTGCTCGTGTGTCTGTAAAAGCCACTTCTAAAGTAAACATCGCTTCGCAGCGTTGATACAATGCGTGACGTACACAGAATCGACAGATTAAGCCAATCTATATATAGTAACACTGTAAGGTATGCTGTACTGAAAACTTGTATGAGTTCAGTCTCAGCAGGGCGGCTCACGGCTGTGACTTGTGACTACTTTTACAGTCGGTGGAGCTCGCACGCAACCTGACGGCTTTGCGCGCTCAGTACGGTCCGAATATCGTCGAGCTGATGAAGCAGGCAGTGGAGGACGGCACTCCGGTCAACCGGCCCATCTGGTGGCTCGACCCGACAGACTACACCGCTCTCAAGATCAGCAACGGTATGACCACCAGCTTTCTCTCACGTGATCTATTTTTAGAATCATTCCGTTCTAGTTCTAATCTTTCGGTTACGATTTCTCTGACGACTAACATTCGACGTATGCTTCTTTCATTAACTAACATGTTACTGAGGCAATCTCACACTTGAAATTGTGTGGTCTAAAGTTATGTTAAATGTCCTCAGAGGCGCCAGTGCCTGTGTCTGTGGCTACACTGCTGTTCATCATTTCTCATTTTTATTGTGTCCAAAGGAATATGCATACAAAATCCACCCAGGTCCTGATGACTTTGTTTGGGGAAACTTCCCAGTATAATTTCAAATCTACACAAACACTAAGCATGCATTACAACTCCACAGACCATTACTCACATTCTCGTGAGGTCACATGTCTCTTGCGCAGACGTCGCATTTCGTGATCCACTTGGAAATTACTCTTTCCACTCAGTTTCTTCAAGAGAGACTTTGCTTTCAAAGCCTGAAGCCATATATGAGCAGCTATTTGGTGGTAGTCTTTCCTACATTTACATTAATAATGTAATTAGAAACTGGAAATCAGGTAATTATTGAGGAATTAAATTAGATAAATACACTAATCTAAGGGGGTCTGTTTTGACCTACTTGTCGAATCACGCAGTATTGAGTTTTTGGAGCATTTGGAAGTGGATCATGTCCAGGATTGAATTGCATGCTAATGTGATGGCAAGCACACTCGTTCTCATGGTTCTGCTTATCACCTCTCCCATCTGAAATGTAATTCTGGGTTATCATGCACCATTCCTCGGAGCCTAGCAGCAACTGGAGTAGGTAATTTCCATACCACGGATAAGCTGCTGTCAAAACAAAGTCACAAACGGCTGCCTTTGGACTGTGGCTGCGACTGAGAAGCGTGGACTGCTGATGAATAATCGTCACGCACCTTGCTCAGTGTTGAATCACGGTTCAGCTCTATCCCAGATCCAGCTCACTTCCATTCATCATGTATGAGGGCAAAGGGGGGGGGGGGGATATCCCATTCTCCCGGTATTTTCCGGAAAGGCACAGCAGTGTTACTCCTGGAGTGCAGAAAGGCACCCAGATATGGTCTCAATAGAACATGTGTGCAACGAAGTCGAAAGTCAACTTTGTCCCTGTGTCAATATTCAGGATGTGCAGGCTCAGTTGCAACAGATGTGATCCAGTTTGTCTCAGGAGAACCAACTGAATCGGTGAATGCATTTGTGCCACCCAGGGTGCAATGTCATACTGACTAGTGGGATGACACTGCCAGTTCTTTACAAATTTTAGTGACTTTTCTAATCACTAAAATAACATCACATATGCTCTTAAACCATGATGTTGCACGTGATTCACTTTTTTTCTCAGGCTGTCTATGTATACAATTAAAACTTAAAATTTGATTACTTAAGAATAAATTTATGACATGGTGGGTGCTACTTTTTTTTCTTCTTGTTGTTTGGCAGTGTGTCAACAGAATACAGTTTTAAAATTTCAGTACATAAGAATAAAGTTATGACCTTCCACTGTAAATATTCACAACTGTTGAAAACAGTAATTAACAACAAAGTAATTAAACAGGTGCCATATTTTAAATATGTGTGGTGTGAGACACAGGTTACGTTTTTGACAATCATATAGATGAAAATTTGCAGAAATTCAGTGCAAAATTTTGGAACACTGAACAAAATATTTAAATATAAAATCCCCTAAAAAATACAAGAATTACACTTGATACGACTATGGCGATCTCGTTAATGTTGCACTGAAGTGAGAGTTGGAGAAAGAAGAACAAAGATGACAGTAAAGTACAAGAAGCAGAGATGTGCTCCCTGAGGGGAGTAGAGGGGAGCGCAAGAAGAGACCTAACACGGAATGAACCTGTCAGACGACTGGGGCGTGCCATGTGCTGACGCTTTGTTTCCCTCCCGTGCAGAGTACCTGCTGGGCGACGACCTGCTGGTGGTGCCGGTGACGTATCGTACGGCCACGAGGCGCGACATCTACCTGCCCAAGGGCTACTGGCGGGACGAGGTGGACCCCGAGCACCCCACCATACGGGGCCCCACCTGGCTCTACGCCTACCCTGCGCCACTCAGCACTCTGCCCTACTTCACCAGGGTCAGCTCCTAGCTTGCACTGACTGAAATCTAGCGCAGTTTCTATGAAGGCTGGCACGACCTTATATTAATGTACCAGTGACACCGTGTTTACAAGAACATGTAAGACAGCTTCTGGATATAAAAAAAATTCATTTAACGTGACTTGTTCCTTCTGTATTGTAGAAGAATTCTGTTTTTGTAATGCGTGAAAGGTGGTGCATGCGAATTACTAATTCACATCTGTTTTAAAAAAATGGTAAAAAAAATTAAATTGAAAACTAAAAAACAAAGCCATGTTTACATACGAATGTGTAATGTGAATGTAAAATGACTCGTTCAACATTATTACGATTAATCGTACAAAAGATCCATGGTACATGAAACTAATTAACTAACTGTACAAGATACCATTGTAACCTAGTTCAGGCTTCCACTTGTTCTATGCTGGTGGTACTTTGAATAAATTGGATAATACTCTTGCAGAGAATTGCTGTTCTGCGAACTACAATTCATGCACAAAGGTCGCGATAGAGATCATTTACAAACGACAATATACTTTCATGTTTGTGTAAGGTAGGGTGAATAACAGAGCCAAATTCGGCTATATCTATTGTGTTAGTGTAACATTTCTGCCTTTAGCAGCCATCATATTTAGGTCCAACACCTTATCCTCAGAGCAGGACCATGCATTTATATCAGCAAAGGAACACATTTATATCAAAACATGACCTTAGCTCCACAATTGAGGACAGGTATCAGCTATTGAATTAAAAGGGCTTGATAACAATAAGAAATCAGTCATTGTGTTTATATCGATCATTGATAGTATGGACACTTTTTTCAATAAACTACCAGAATTTCTAGGGGAAACCTGAACTACAAAAGACAATATTACCTCATGTGGAGGCGTAAATATAAACACAAATATGGTAGACGAAACTAATAGGACACTTATAAATAACCTTCGGACTTTTGGCATGCCCCTTTTCGTTAATAGAGCAGCCGTGGTTGCTACAAACGCTTCATCAGTAATCGACCATGTGTCCACAAATGTGAACAGGGAAAACTGTGACATAGCTGTAAATGATCATGGCCTTTCGTACAATTTGTGTTAAATAACAACAAAATTGGATATGAAAAGAAAATATCTGAAGTACAGACCTACAAAAGGCATCTATCACAAATTGAAAAAAAAGAGACTTTTCAAGAGAAGTAGCAAACGAAAGATAGGATGAAATATATAAAGAAACTAACGTAAATGCGAAATTCCTCTTGTCCTCAACATTATGTAAATCGGACTTTTATAAGAAATTTCCAAAATTCGTATCAACGTGCCACAAAAACAACTGGACAACAGCTGGAATTAGGAAGTTCTCCTGAATACATCTCCAAGACAATGAGTCATAATGAACCAGTGTCACTAAATTTCTACCATAGGTTTTAAAATATTTATAACAAGTCACTTTATGACGTTATTGTCTGTGTTAATTTTCCTATGATTTTTGTCAATCATTACAGCAAAAACAAAAAAAAAACACTTTTAATTTCGGTCTTGACGGACCTACAGTTTATCCAAGGTTAAACAACCCACAAAGAACAATTACAGCCTGTTGTACCCCCTATTTTTGTTGTTACTGCGGAAGTGCTTTTCCTGTCTACAGCGGACAAACTCAACAATCAATTATACAAGGTAAACACAAATAAAAGCGATAGATTCCACGGATGGATTCCTAACTGGAAATTGACGAAAGAGGGGTCTATGAACATGTGTCTGGAAATGTGTGGTGTGCATGTAATGACAACAAATCGTCCCAGTACATTGTACAGAGCTGCATCCCATTCATATCAAAAGAGATGTCTAAAGTGGCCTCCATGGGATGGAATGCACGCATCTCCATGTCTCATGGTTGATTTCTGCACTGTTTCACACGTTCCAGCCTCTCTCTCAATAGTGTCACAGGTGTCGTGAACACGTTGTTGAAGTGTCTACACACCAGGGACTGGCTCAGTGTACTGCCGATGGCCCCAGGGGTGAAAATCAAGGGGGTGACACAGCAGGCCATGCAACAGGGCCTCCACATGCTATCCAAGGTCGGAGAAGATGATGTTGAGGTGTTGGCAAACTGTAACGTGGAAGTTGGGTGAGCTCTGTCCTGCGAAAGACCACATAACCTGTTGTACTGCCAAAGGCACCTTCTCAAGCAACCCAGAATAAGTATTCTGCAGGAAGTCCAGGTATGTTCCTCTGTTGCAGCATTGTGGAACAGTAACAGGTCCAAGTACATGGCCTCCAAAAATACTAGCCCATAATAAATGCTGAACTGATGCTGATGATACGCCTCAGCCATTCCCCAAGGATTGTCTGTAGCCTGCAGGTGACGATTATGCAGATTGATGATGCCAGTTCTAGTAAAGGCTGCTTCGTCAAGAAAGATGACTGTTGAAATAAATACCATAATTTTGATGGTTTAGTGCAAAAATCATAGACAAAATCCTTCCTGAAGAGGAAAATACGCTGCAGATAATCCTTGCACTTGTAGCAGGTGGTAGGGATAGTAGCGATGATACACACAATCGTACTTTGGCACACGCCATGTAGGAGTGCCACTTGCCTGAAGCTTGTGCTTGTGTGATGTGATTGGTGTCCGTGAGCGTACCTGTTTCGGTATAGCCGTGATACCTTTCGATCATTTACACCTGCTTGGCCATACGCAAAAACATTTTCGGCTTGTTCCCGACGTGGATATTGGACCATTCTGCTGCTTACAGTACGCTGCGTCAGTCACGCAGCCAGTAACACTCAAGAAACACACGGCATGTGTCATTTGTCAATGCCATCTACTCTGGCAATAATGCATCTCTGGATACATCGCCATAGGGCCCTTTTTCCTCCATTTCCGTTGCTGCACCTTGCAGTTTCATAATTGTTCACCCTACATTTGGAATTCAGTGAAAAGAACAAGTCTTGCACTCGTTTGTCTTCTATGGTGACAGATTATTTTTATTATGAGCGTTGCACTGGTGCTGTTTGTGTCAGACCTGGGATGCATCAGACACAACTATCAAATTATTACTACAAAAAAGCCATTATTAACTATACAGTATACAATGCAGAGGATAAAATCAAAGAACTCTGGGATGTCACTAAACAGGGAACAGTGAGAGACAAACAGACACATAATAACACACTGATAAGGGAGAGGACAAAAGTAACAATTGATCCATAACACCTAGAAAACTACGTGAACGAATATTTTTCAAATTTTTCGGCGAAATTTCAACCAAATTTCTCTAAAACATGATGGATATCCAGCACATAGCTCGCGTGCGGTTGAAGCGGTATTGAATAGCATATTTCATGACAGGTGGATTGGTCGTCGAAACCATACCATGGCCCACACGATCACCGGATCTGACGTCCCTGGATTTCTTTCTGTGGGGAAAGTTGAAAGATATTTGCTATCATGATTCACCGACAACACCTGACAACATGCGTCAGCGCATTGTCAATGCACATGCGAGCATTACGGAAGACGAACTACTCGCTGTTGAGAGCAATGTCGTTACTTGTATTGCCAAATGCATTGAGGTTGACGGACATCATTTTGAACATTTATTGCATTAATATGGTATTTACAGGTAATCACGCTCTAACAGCATGCGGTCTCAGAAATGATACATTCACAATGGTACATGTATCACATTGGAACAAACAAAATAAAATGTTCAAACATACCTATGTTCAGTATTTTAATTTAAAAAACCTACCTGTTACCAACTGTTCGTCTAAAATTGTGAGATATATTAGTAGTGGAGCTACAGGGGTGCCACCCCACATTCCAATTTTGCCAAATTTATTCATGATGGCGACGGTGACGTCATCCAAGATGGCGGCATGTAGACTAGGCAACAGCACATGACGTCATCCAGGATGGCGGCTTTATGCGGGATAATAATTCAATTGGGCTATGACCACTAACCTAAGCCTCCAGAAAAAATGGCGGGAAGTTTGAATTTTGGCGGGAAAATAGGTCATTTGGGCTACGTCCACTAACCTAAGCCTCCAGAAGAAATTGGAGACAAATTCTAATTCCAACAAGATAATTCATGCCAAACCCTACTTTTCTTTATTATTGTTCATTATTATTCATTATCATTCATTATCATTCATTATAATTTATTATCATTTATTATTATTAATTATTATTGTTATTATTATTTATTATTATTGGCCTACCTCCACTAGAAAATTCGCTCCAAATTCAAATTCCAGCATGATAATGGTTGCAAAACCGTACTTGTCTTTATTATTATTTATTATTATTCATTATCATTCATCATTTATTATTATTATTATTATTAGCCTACCTCCACTAGAAAATTGCGCCAAATTCAAATTCCAACATGATAATGTGATGATGATTACAGTACACAAACCTGTGTCGGCGATGTCTTCACAGGCCTTAAACACTCTGGTCGGGTATTCATTATTGGGGATATTGACTGAGGCGTGTCGCTGATAAAAGTTGTATAATGACTAGAGAAGATGAGTTTGTATGCTATCGTGAGAGGGTACAGCTTGATGACATAGATAAATAGACTAGATTTTTTAATATGGAAATTTATGCAATCTGTAGATAGTGATATTGGACCGCTAGTGAAAAGAGTTTAGAGCCGAAAAATAGGTCCAAATCGAGCGCTGGCAGAAAGTTGGGGCAATGGTAATAATATTTAATTCATGTTGGAGGTGGTAAATATGGATCAGGCTTTGAATATTGGTGTGAGTGTGGTATGTGCTTGATGGTCCGTATTTCGGGATGTGTGTGTGTGTGTGTGTAAAATTAATTTTACTGCTGAAAGTCCGAGAAAGATGAGTTGATTGGTGTTTAGATAGAGGCTACATTTGTAATTCGAAATGAGGGGATGAGAATGGTAAATTGATTTATGGACATGGTTTGTGGGCTGATATATGAGCGACAAGATAGGGTTGAGGACGTTTGCGTATGTTGATGGTGGGATGGGTCTGATGTTAGGTGCGGTGGGAGGAGTAAATTAGATCTTATTTTAAAAAATGTTGTAAAGTAAGTACACTCCTGGAAATTGAAATAAGAACACCGTGAATTCATTGTCCCAGGAAGGGGAAACTTCATTGACACATTCCTAGGGTCAGATACATCACATGATCACACTGACAGAACCACAGGCACATAGACACAGGCAACAGAGCATGCACAATGTCGGCACTAGTACAGTGTATATCCACCTTTCGCAGCAATGCAGGCTGCTATTCTCCCATGGAGACGATCGTAGAGATGCTGGATGTAGTCCTGTGGAACGGCTTGCCATGCCATTTCCACCTGGCGCCTCAGTTGGACCAGCGTTCGTGCTGGACGTGCAGACCGCGTGAGACGACGCTTCAACCAGTCCCAAACATGCTCAATGGGGGACAGATCCGGAGATCTTGCTGGCCAGGGTAGTTGACTTACACCTTCTAGAGCACGTTGGGTGGCACGGGATACATGCGGACGTGCATTGTCCTGTTGGAACAGCAAGTTCCCTTGCCGGTCTAGGAATGGTAGAACGATGGGTTCGATGACGGTTTGGATGTACCGTGCACTATTCAGTGTCCCCTCGACGATCACCAGTGGTATACGGCCAGTGTAGGAGATCGCTCCCCACACCATGATGCCGGGTGCTGGCCCTGTGTGCCTCGGTCGTATGCAGTCCTGATTGTGGCGCTCACCTGCACGGCGCCAAACACGCATACGACCATCATTGGCACCAAGGCAGAAGCGACTCTCATCGCTGAAGACGACACGTCTCCATTCGTCCCTCCATTCACGCCTGTCGCGACACCACTGGAGGCGGGCTGCACGATGTTGGGGCGCGAGCGGAAGACGGCTTAACGGTGTGCGGGACCGTAGCCCAGCTTCATGGAGACGGTTGCGAATGGTCCTCGCCGATACCCCAGGAGCAACAGTGTCCCTAATTTGCTGGGAAGTGGCGGTGCGGTCCCCTACGGCACTGCGTAGGATCCTACGGTCTTGGCGTGCATCCGTGCGTCGCTGCGGTCTGGTCCCAGGTCGACGGGCACGTGCACCTTCCGCCGACCACTGGCGACAACATCGATGTACTGTGGAGACCTCACGCCCCACGTGTTGAGCAATTCGGCGGTACGTCCACCCGGCCTCCCGCATGCCCACTATACGCCCTCGCTCAAAGTCCGTCAACTGCACATACGGTTCACGTCCACGCTGTCGCGGCATGCTACCAGTGTTAAAGACTGCGATGGAGCTCCGTATGCCACGGCAAACTGGCTGACACTGACGGCGGCGGTGCACAAATGCTGCGCAGCTAGCGCCATTCGACGGCCAACACCGCGGTTCCTGGTGTGTCCGCTGTGCCGTGCGCGTGATCATTGCTTGTACAGCCCTCTCGCAGTGTCCGGAGCAAGTATGGTGGGTCTGACACACCGGTGTCAATGTGTTCTTTTTTCCATTTCCAGGAGTGTATAATATTGAGAAGGTCGTAGATGGCTGGTCACGCGACGAGGAGAGAGCAGGGATCTGTAGTTATGATTAGTTAAAGGGCTGTGTAATGTCATGTCAGGAGCAATGCACAGTGTGTCATAGGCGGTAAAGACATGTGCTGCTGCTATGATGTGTCTAGCGTATGGAGGCTGCGCTTTGGAATTATGCTACGTTGACATAAAGTTGACTTTCATCCGTGTTCGATGGTCGCGGCTCGGGGTTGTGACGGATCGCGGTCCTGGACGGACGTCTATGTGTGCTTTGACAGCTGAAGAGCGCGTCGACCGCGCCAACTCACGCATACGGAAGCCGAGCAGGGGCTGTGGGCGGTCTGTAACCAGACGGATGCTTGACTTCACGATCCTGTGAACAGGGTGCGGTGGGGAGTACCTGCGCACGTCTGCTGAGTTATTTTGCGAGCGTATCTGCAGGCTCTGCTATGCGTTATTTGGAAAGTTTACGAGTACTGAGCGTATCTACACATCAGTGTGAAGAATTGTTTAGTAGCAGTTTGTTATTGTGTGTACTGAAATTATGAGTTGGATGCGTGTCTGTAGGCTGTGCAACATGGCCCAGGGCACATCTGGGTGGTTGTTTTGTGATAGTATGATAGATATACTGTATGGTTAAATAAATTGTTTGAAAAAATAAATAGAGTACTGTCAATCATTACACGCCCCTGCAGCGCAGATCAGAGTGATTGGTCTTCTGTCACCATCTCGGTTGCAGGCAAGTAGTAAGTGTTTTCGCCACGGCGTTAATCGTGTGTGTAAACGAGCTATGGGCTATTCTGACAATAGACGTGAAGGCAGGTCCAGACCTGAGACGCCGGCGGTATGCTGAACTTGGGTGGAGGCTCTGGACCCCCCCCCCCCCCCCCCCGCTCCCGCCGACCGCACGCGCGCGCGGCCTGCCCTTGGAGCGTAATCTAAGGCGCATAGGCGATATCAGTTTCTCCGGTGTTAGGTGCGAATTCGACTGTGTTGAGGTCATGTTTGGGGGAGGCCGAGCAGAGACTTTTGGTCGGTTTGGCAGCTGGTGGTGTTTGGGCGCGTCTGTTGCACTATTTTGCGAGCATGTCTGTGCAATGTGCGGTGCTTTATTTGGAGAGTTTAAGAGTACAGAGCTCGTCTGCTGATATTGTGTACTGCATTATTTAAGAGCTGTTTGCTATTGTGTGGTGAAATTAGGAGTTATTTACGTGTTTGTAGCCTGTGTCAGATGACCACAGTCGGATCAGTGTGGCTGTTTTGTGACAAATATACTTCACGACTAAATAAAAGGGGTTGAAATAAATAGAGTGCAGTCCTTCCTTACTTCCCCGAGCAGCACAGCGCAGTCTGAGCGGTTTTTGCGCAATAACGACAATCTGGTCAGAGTGGGAGTGAGTAGACAAATAACTGGACAAATTTATCTGTAGAGGAGTTACAGGTCTGGAATGGAATGAATATCTTGATGGGTGTGGTTGTGTTGCCAAGTGTAGTGCACTATTGGAGTTCAGAACCTGCCTTAGGTCAGCCTTACATATCGAAACCTATGAGAAGCAAAAGTTTCAAAAAGTTATGTGAAACTATTGACATATTCTGATGTCGGGGGGGGGGGGGGGGGGGGTCCTGTGTACTAAGTCAGCAGGACCGTGGACTGAGTGGCGAATACAGAGGGTTGTGATGCTGTCTATCTCTAGTTGTTTAAATTAAGACAGGTGTATGATTTTGAAAAGTTGATAATTATGGAGCAGGGTATTTTAGATGGATTATTATTTAGAGAAATTAAGAGTTGTTCGGTTCTATGGGCGTGAATGTTTTGAATTATTTATGTGTGCTTCACATGTCTGTAGGCTGTGCAGTGACTCTTTTGATGGTTTACAATTAGCAAGCATGTGTGTAGAGCATTATACATGAGTTATATAAGAGTAGTTTGCAGGTCTGTATGCTATGGGGGAATGTGAGAGAATGTGTTCTGTGATACATATACTCTGTCCCTAAATAAATTGCTCCCAAATAAATACACTCCTTCCTCCTTCCATCAGCCTAGTGCGGGCTGAGTCATTTTACCAACCGCCAGCACGAAGTGGTGGTGGTGGTAGATCTCATCTTCAGCAATTTTCTTACGTTGGTGGCGAAGATGCAAGGGAGCTTTGTTTACTGGCAGATTTCACACTTGGCGCCTGATCCTAGGAAGAAGTGGCGGTCGGGTGGATGAGGTTAGTACAAGTGCCCTTTCTTTACGAGCCATTTTCTTAGGTTGGTAGCGAAAGCGCAAGTGACGTTTCTTTACTGACAGAATTCAAACTCGGCGAGGGTTCCTAGGAAGAGGTGACGGTCTGGTCCTCGAAAAGTAGTTGAAAGTAGTTAGTTGAACACCTTTGCATACGTATATGAAATTGTAAATTGAATTATTCAATATGATTAAAATTGGAATCGAATTAATTACTTAGGTAATTGATGGGTTAGATAGGCGTTGTGGGAATTAGCATAGTTACAGAAGACTATGTCCATAGCATGTATGGAGGGGGCGTTCGGGGGTGTGTGACGTAAGCGGTCGGACATCAGCGGGACGGCGGCACAGCGAGTGTTAGCGAGCGTTCTTGTGGCGACCAAACGTGCTGTTATACAGTCATGGCGGATTCCATTGTCGAGCAAACTTTGGCGCCAAAAGTGTAGCACGGCGTTCTCGGTCGCACAAAGACACGTGGTGGATGGTGAATGGTCGGCATCGACGTGTCCAGCGAACAGCTGTGGCGCCAATTGGTCGGTGGGGGCAGACTCCCCTGTCCACGAAAACATCTTATTGACAAGAGTGCTGGACCGGCCGTGACGTAGGGCGATGCAGCCACTCCCTTATCTGTGGCGCGCGGGCTATGCGGCCGCTCGCTCGGCGACTGTGACGCCTGGGAGACGGGGCCACGTGCGGCGACGATTTCAACTAATTCCGCTGTAGCGTGGGCGTTGTGGCGACTGCACTGGGATCTCAAAGATGTGTACTGATTGTGTTGGCGAACAAGTGATCACCGTACTGCTTGAAATAAAGACATAAGGCCTTTTTTCCCACACAAAGTCAAAGGATGTGAATTAGGTTACTATAAGTGCACTTTATTATTTGACACGATTTTCGTAGCTTAGCAGTGAAAGGATAAATGAGCGCGAAAGTTCGTAGGATATGGGCTATTTCGTACGTGTGATAGATTATGGTGTTGGAATTTGAACTTGTGACAGATTTTTTGTTATGGACGTAACGCAAATGGCTTTCTTCCCACCGAAATCTGACATCTTCAATAAACAATAAATGATAATAATAAATAGAAGTACAGTTTTCGAGACATTATCATGTTGGAATTTGAATTTGGCGCAATTTTCTAGTGGAGGTAGGCCAATAATAATAATAATAATAAATAATAATAAATTATGAATGATAAAGAATAATAATAAATAACAATAAAGACAAGTACGGTTATGCAACCATTATGGTGTTGGAATTTGAATTTGGAGCGAATTTTCTAGTGGAGGTAGACCAATAAAAAATAATAATAATAATAATAAATGATAATGAATGATAAAGAGTAATAATGAATAATAATAAAGAAAAATAGGGTTTTGCATGCATTATCTTGTTGAAATTTGAAGTTGGCGCTAATTTCTTCTGGAGGGTTAAGTTAGTGGACGTAGCCCAATTGGCCTATTTTCCCGCCAAAAGCCGCCATCATGGATGGCGTCATGCGCTGTTGCAAAGTCTACATGCCGCCATCTTGGATGATGTCACCGCCTCTATCTTGAATAGATTTGGCAACAATGGAGTGTGTGGTGCCACCCCTGTAGCCCTACTACTCATATTTTTGTGACTATTATAGCGCCATCTATTACAAAACGAAAAAAGTGGTCCAACTAAAACATTCATATTTCTTTACGTACTACATGAATATGTAATAAAAATGTGGGTTCCCATTTAAAAAAACGCAATTGATGTCCATTTGACCTACGGCAGCACCGAGCAAGGTGGCGCAGTGGCTAGCACACTCGACTCCCATTCGGGAGGACGACATTTCATTCCCGCGTCTGGCCGTCCTGATTTAGATTTTCCGTGATTTCCCTAAATCGCTCCAGGCAAATGCCGGGATGGTTCCTTTGAAAGGGCATGGCCGACTTCGTTCCCTAATCCGAGAAGACCAATGACCTCGCTGTTTGATCTATTCCCCCAAACAACCCAACCCAACCTATGGCAGTGCCATCTAGCGGGCCAACCATAGCGCCCCCTTCAAGTTAGACAAGTTTTGTTGTTTGTAGTTTTTTCGTTTGACGCATATTTCGTGAGATATTTGGCCCAGTCACGATTAATGGACCACCATATATATATATATATATATATATATATATATATATATATATATATATATATATATATATATATAACTATTAAAGTAAAGCTCACTACAACGCCGAAGCCACTTAAGACACTGTCATTATTACTACTATTGTCGATATCATTAGCTGTTCTATTTTGTACAATGAGCCAATTCTGTTTACAAAAATCAGTTAAAATCTGATACTCCCTCTGTACAGTCTCCCTAATAAATGTCACCTACCCATGGGGGCACTTTAGTCAAAGATAGTTATCTTACATCCTTGTTTTGAGCAGAATCTCTGCCCCTGCAGAGGGGAAGGGTTTGTGCAGATAGGCAGGCAGACCACATGGAAAACAGATATATTTCAAGTAAAATCTTTATTCGTCATTGGAAGCAACTAAGTGTTCTTGGAAGTCGTAGCAGGGCTTTGGTTGGTTGGTTGGTACCAGCATCAACCCGCTCCCTGTCACATGCCTGGCAAACACCACGCAGCAACGCTGACGAGGTTATGCTTAGGTTATGCTTAGCCTACACATCGTTGACGAGGTAATAATTCCAGTAAAAGCGTCGGTAGGGGACCTGGTCACAAGATAGCTGGGTGCGGGCTCAGGAACTCGGTGGAGCCTGGAAGTCTGCCTCGACTTGAACACACATTCCATTCCTATCGTTCTGGACGCCATGTCCACGCAGTATGTAGGTGGCCCCCAGGCACTGATGGATCTGTTAATTATTAGGAATAAAGGTGGAGGACCAGCCAGTTTTGTAATGGTAACAGCTGTCTTTCATTTCAAACATTCTCACTAATCGAATTCCACAGTTTCTGACCATCCTACCATGGGCCATCATGTACAATAGCAATATTCCCCTCTCACCTACGTACCCCACGAGGCGGCAGTGTTCTTCTTCTGTTTCCTGCTCTCCCTGAAGTCTGAGCGTAAACTTGGCACGGACAATTTATTGGACTACAACTTTTTGTAGCTATGTAGTATAGAGTATAAAAAGGGGTTTCAACAAAACTTTCTCTTTGAAGAATTAACATATTTCCAAAAATATTATGGAAATTTCACACATCAGTCTTTCTCCTTGCAATAGATGATGGACATCATTAAATTGGCTTGAGGATCTGAAACATAAGTCAGTTACCACTGGTATCACAAATGCATGCAAATAATGGTCCCCACCATGGCAAACTGAATGACGATCTTGTAACACTAATAGCTAAAACAAAGAAATGACTAGCCACGAAATAGTGGAACTAATGGCGCCTCACAAAGGCAGTTAAATTTCAATTTCAATTTTGCAAGACGAACAACTAAAGCACACAGTTGGGTAACTTCTCAATAATAATGTTACTGAGATTCACATGGAGTTATTCAGTACTCGCGAATAAATGCAACCAGAGTGCAGCGACGATACAGGATGAGTCACCAACTATTGCCACCTAGAATAACTCCGAAATTGGGGGACAGAAGTTGCATGGGACAGTATGACGTTGGTCTTTTGTTGCTAGGGGGGGTCGCGTCAGAGATATAAGGTCAACTTTGTTTTTTTTAATGCGATGCTATAAATTGGTACTTATTTTCTGATAGCGGCTGTCGAGACGAATCCAATGATGTGTAACAGGTCAACCAAGGTCACAAAGGTGGAATGAACGTCCGTTTACAGAAGGTGTCCGATGTGATGACCACTGGTATCAGTGCAGTGCTGCAATCTTCTTATTATGAATTGAGTGGTATTCCTTATCACTTCGGCAATTATCGACGCACATGCTCTGACAAGTCTCTCTCGTATATCGTGCAAATAGTAAATATTCGCCGAATACGCCGCATCCATCTAACGTGCCATTGACATGTAAACACCATTCGACGGTTTCGCAATACAACAAAAGCGATTTGAATGATGTATTCCTTCGAAGAACAAGTCGATATGCTTCTCATTTACGGAGAATGCCAACGAAATTCAGTGAGGGCTACAGACTTTTACGCTGAAAGATATCCTCAACGTACTCACCCTACACGTCGTACATTTAAATATATGATAAATTGAGAACAACTGGATCTTTAACGCATCGGAAACATATCCAGCAGAGGTTCGAGATCCTTGTGTAGGCCCGCATCAAATCGCAAGGGAAAATGGCATGAGCCAGAGTAGTGCTGTCAGTGTTCTGCATCGCCATAAATATCGTACTCACCATATCAGTCTCCACTAAGAATTTACTGGTACGGATCGTATGCGTCGCACTGAATTCTGCCGATGGGCTCAACTTCAGATTCAGAGGGATGACACATTTATCAAATTGATTTTATTTACTGACGAGGCTGCATTTACGAACCATGGAAATGTTAATTTGCATATCATGCATTATTGGGCAACTGAAAATCCACGTTGGTTGCGGCAAGTTGCACATCAAAAACCGTGGTCGATGAATGAATGGTGTGGGATTCTGGAGGACAGAATTATAAGCCCCTATTTCATTGAAGGAAATCTTAATGGTAGAAAGTACACCACAGTTCTGAAAGAAGCATTAGGTTTGTTATTGGAAGAAATACCTTTAGGAACAAGGAACAGAATGTGGTATCAACACCATAGGTGTCCGGCACATTTCTCGCTGATGGCTAGAAATGAATTGCAGAGACAATTGGCAAATCGTTGGATTGGATGCGGAGGTGATGTGTCGTGGCCGGCTCGTTCGCCAGACTTGACGCCTCTGCATTATTTTCTTGTGGGGTTCGTAAAAGACATTGTTTATAAAGGCGTTCGTACTACGCCTGAAGATATGTGAGAGATAATTGTCAGAGCATGTGATTCGATAAGTGCACACGTGAAAAGAATTGCCGCTCAATCCATAACAAAATTGCAGCACTGCATTGATAGCAATGGTCATCACATCGAACACCTTCTGTAAATGGACGTTCATTCCACATTTGTGACCTTGGTTGAGCTTCAAAGATCTTACTTTTACACATCATTGGATTCCTCTCGATAGCCGCAATCAGAAAAGAAGCACCAAACTATAGCATCTCATTTAAACCAACAAAGTTGACCTTCATATCTCTGAAGCGACCCCACCTAGCAACAAAAAACCAACGCAATATTATGGACTCCATTGTCCCATGCAACTTTTGTCCCACAAACTTTTCAGCTCCTATCATACTTCCGGAGTTATTCTTGGTGGCAATAGTGACTCACCCTGTATAGTGACGGCTGTACAGAAGTCCATTCGTTGCTTTAACCGCCGATCTCGTTCGGGTAACACCCGTTACTGTACGGCCGAAGCACTCTTGCATGCAAAAGGGGAGTTCCTTTCGAAATAACAGCTTTCGAAACAACGGCTTTCAACTACAACTAGGCCGCGCTATCAAACCAGGTGCGGCAAAGTCGTTTTCCGGGACATACACGGGCTGCTCCCAGCATAGGGCCCCGCTCGCCATCTTCCTCGTGGCGCTGCTAACTCAAGACTCCCGTCGCTGCCCATCACACGCCGCCCCGCAGCCCACATTTACAGTTCAGGCCTTTCTGGCAAGGAGATACGACACAACCAGCGATTCCACAAGAGAGGCACAAAGTCGAAACGTACCAAAAGTTTGCGGAAGGTTTCAACGCAGGGCAGAAACATAGAGTAGCAGTTTGACGAAAAATATACCACAAAGAATTAGTAATATCGATAATAAAATGTCCATGACTTCACGTTGTACTTTCACAGTGTTTTATTTTCTTCTCTTCTGTTTTGGAGAACTATGCTCCCAAAGTTATGCAATATATAATATTAAAACCTAATTCTGAGATCAATACCTCGATTTTTATAAAGCAATGCTGACTCAGTTTTTCAGACTAATAGTTGGGAAGTAGCGGCAGATAAAATGGACCCCAAACGTCATCACTAACGTCCCGACGTCAGCTGATAGTTAGCTTAGTGTTCCATTATGAAATAATATGTGTATTGTACATGTGCAGTGCATGCAGTGACGGGAGTGAGAATGAATGAAAAATGGAGCACTAGCCAAACAGTAATGCATACAAGGGGGTTAAAGTGAATGAAAACATTTTCCGTGGCTTCGTTGAATACGAGGGCTATCCACAAAGTACATCACGTTTTCGTTTGTGTCCATTAGGGGCGGGACTAGCGCGGACATCTTGGTGTCATGGCATTCCGCCGCTCAGTCGGCATCCTGCCGTACTAGTGAGAGGTTCGTGCTGTACTCCGTTGAGTTACTGTGACAGTTTGAAATGTCAGCGTTAATTGAAAATGCCGCGAAGCGTGAAGTGCGTGCTGTAATAAGGTTTCTGACTGCAAAAAACTGTACACCGATAGAATTCCATCGGCAGCTTTGTGAAGTGTGTGGGGACAACATAATCACTGAAGATGGAGTGCGTCAATGAGTCACAAAATTTAAAAATGGCCGAACTAACGTTCACGACGAAGAACGAAGTGGAAGACCCAGCATAGTGACTGCCGAACTTGTCGAAAAAGTCGATGCCGCGGTTCGTGAAAACCGTAATTTCACAATAACGGAACTCTCTATGAGTTTTCCACAAATTTCACGAAGTTTGTTGCACGAAATCATTACCGAAAAGCTTGGTTACCACAAGTTTTGTGCAAGATGGATACCAAAAATCTTGACAGAGATTCACAAAAATCAGCGAATGGCTGCAGTGTTAACGTTTTTGGACGCTTACGAGAAAGATGGCGGCTCATTACTCGATCGCATCGTTACTGGTGACGAAACATGGGTTAAGCATGTGAACTGCGAGACAAAATTGCAGTCAATGCAGTGGGGGCACACAAATTCCCTCCAAAAACCCAAGAAATGCATGCAGACAATGTCGGCAAGGAAGGTGATGGCGACTGTCTTTTGGTACAGAAAAGGTGTGATTTTTGTGTATTTCCTGGAAAGAGGCACTACAATAAACTCTAAAAGGTATTGCCAAACTCTGCAAAACCTCAGAAGAACAATACAAAACAAGCGCAGGGGAAAGTTGGGCTCAAAGATCTTGCTGATTCACGACAACGCCCGGGCCCACACGGCAAACGCCATTTGTGAAGTTCTCGAACCTTTTAACTGGGAGTTGTTTCCTCATCCGCCGTACAGTCCAGACCTGGCACCGAGCGACTTCCACTTATTCCCAGCAATGAAGAAGTGGTTGGCTATGCAGCATTTTGATGACGACGCACAGCTTCAAGAAGAGGTAACTACGTGGTTGAAGGCGCAGGCGGCCGAATTTTACGACGAAGGAATTTCCAAGCTCGTCCATCGCTACGATAAGTGCCTTAATTTAAATGGCAACTATGCAGAAAAATAGTATTTAAGTGTGGCTTTCATCTGTACATAATAAAAAAAATTCCAATACTTTATTTATTTTTAATTCCAAAACGTAATGTACTTTGTGGGGAGCCCTCGTAAATGTGGGTAATAGTGGGATAGTTCCTACTTTAATGTCATGAGAAACTTCATGAGCCTTTCCTTGTAAACCAGAATTGTAGGAATGTAAACGCCTCTTACTTCCTTTTGTTATTTGGATACTCTTAAATTGCAGGCCCCTTGTAAAAGTTATCTAAAGACAATAAAACCCAACTAATACCATCAGCATCCCTTCAAGTTTGATTTCTTCCCAGGCGGCGAAGGCACCTTCCAGAAGCATAAATGTCTATGTTACGAGGCCAGTATCGTGCAACAGTAGCTTGAGAAGCGCGATAGTGAACTCATGTTGATATCTTCGACACCTAATTCTCCTGCTCTGAACCTGCAGGAAGCATTAGGACGTTATCTAGTACCAGCTCTACGCTCAGAAATACCAGGCCGTAATTTAATGGAATTTGAGGATCTGTATGTATGACATTTGGTGCTATGTACAGCTGTAAACATAGCAAGGAATCGACCTATGCCACTCAGGATCACTCCTGTATTCCGTTCCAAAAGCGGACTAACATACTGTTGGCAGGTGGTTATTGTATTGTGGCTGATCAGTGTACACAAGAGATACAAGGACAGCGGTTTGCAGTTCCTGTGTGCCTGTGATGATGAATTATTTCAAATACATAAAAAATCAGCTGAGTTATGCACAGGCCAATACTCCTTAACGTCACATTTACATCTTTTATTAAGGTAGAATACTTCATAAAGAATGAATATGTAAGTTACTGCTAAACACGTTCACAGTAAATTCGAATGTGTAGCTTCTTAATTCTCTAGAACCAATCCATAAGGTCGAATACTCAAACATTCATGAAGATCTAGAAGAAGATTTACTCCCAACTGCCAAAGAAAATGAAGAAGTTATTAAAACCTTACAAAGCTGATGGAGAAAACTGTTACGCCAGAACTTCTGAAATGGTCTGTACCAAAAATAAAATATTAACTAAAATAATCTTTGAGAAAATTTTGAAAACGGAAAAACTCCCATGAGAGTGAAAGTATCTCTGATTCTTCCACTACATAAGAAAGACAGTAAACAAGATGTCATTTCTTTGCAACCAGCTGCAGGTAACATATTTTCCAAAATTATACTAAAGTGAACATAAACAACATTGGAGAGAAATTTAGGTAAATGTAAAGTGGGTTTTAGGAAGGGCAGGTCATGCTCTGAAGAAATATTTAATCTGATGTCAATCATATGCCACGGAGTACTGAATTCCAAAGACGTTTATTGATTTCCAAAAGGCCACTGATTGCATTTACAGGAACTGTAGATAAAATGAAAATATGTAAGTGGAAGCAAGTTGATACCCTAAAATATTTTCCTAAGTGTATAACACTCCCGTCTGCTACTGCTGTACCATAACCTTAAAGTTGTAGGCAGGTCGTGAAATAAAACTATCCTCTTAAAGCAATTATGGTATAAAGCAACAGAACCGTGTTACCCCCTGAAAGGAATTTTGTTATGTTGACCGTGTTGTACCTAACGGAGGTGGCTTATCGGAAGTGAAAATCAGAATTACGTGAATATTTGAACAGTAACAAACAAAATTTTGCCTATCTGCACTGTTTAACGGATAAAGAAAACGGTCGCCAGCCTAACTAGGCAAGAGAATGATTAACATTCTCGTTCAGGAAAATAGTTATTAGTAACTTTAATGGATGACCACAACCTATACTTTGTCACACGCGAGTGCAGTGAACTCTGACACATACATATGTTTACGGTAAGATTGAAACTAACAGTTAGAGCAGCACAAACTATTTGCAAAATTATAACAGATACCGAAACACACTATTACTTTCAGGGCTTACACAAATTGAATAATCTTTATAACGTTATTATTACTATTCACTGCAGAACCATTAATTGGATATAGGTTAAGTCTCTCTCAGTTAAATACTTTACTATTTAAAATGAAAGTTAATAGGAATCCACTAACAGGTTGCTTCTCACTATCATTTGAATAAGGAAATTATGGTTTTCATAATTAGTGGTCTTTCCGTTACTTGTTACCGAGCATTAACACAATAGACAAATTGTGGATCCTGTTGTACTATTAATATGCACATCTAATACACAAGAGAGACAAACACTTAGCAAACATGAGTATATAACGTTTCACAACTGCAGGTTTCCACTTTTACTACAGTGAGAGACAAAATTAACATATATGTAAGATACTGACTCACCTTCTGCGATTTACAACAGGCAGTAATGTGATCATTTACTAAGCAAAACTTTATAAGCCTCAGTCTTAAGAACTTTTAATTTGAAGTTGGCAACAACACATTAATAAGCAGTTTTACTAGGAAAATTATTTTCAGCAAGCATCATTAACTCTTGCCACATTAACTTTAGTTCAAGAGGCATCAGTTAGCAAAACACTTTAATGTTCTTTCAGTAAGGACACTCGGAAATTACTTTAGTTCAAACGGAGAGGAACCTGAGAGGTGTTATGATAAGGAGAAAAATCAAGGTAGGCACATAAATTCAGTTATAAATTACCTTATATTTGAGCACACTAACACATCCATTAAGCTGATCCTTCACTGTACATTACTATAGTGCTCCATTACAGTGATTCCTCAATGAGGTGGCGATTGCATGTTGGTAGGTGGAATTGCAGGTAGATTTGCTGGACTCTGTCATTTCTTGTTGGCGATTATAGATACAAATTCCAGAATAGTTCCAGCTATTTATCCATCCATCCATCCGAGGCACTAGAAAGCGGCAGGAAAAGCCTCTCTCGGAACCAGCACAATATGCAACATTTACATGGCAGTGCACAGTTTGGTAGCTCGTCCCCGACTGACTCTCAATTCCACCTTTTCTACCTAGGCCAACCACAATTTGCGCGCGCTACACAGCTCCGTTCCGGAGGAGAACCACAACAACTTTTACATACAGAATAACTAAGAGCCCTAAGTGAGGATCCGCAGTTTACATAACAGCAAACTAACATTTTAAATAAAACAGAACATTTGCACGTATTAGTATTTCTACAAAAAATTATTCACACAGAAATTAAAATTATATACAGTAAGTTTTGTTCCCTCCAAAAGGGACAAAGAATTTAAATGACAGATATACTACATTGCATAGAATCAAATCATGCTATCAAAGTATTAATAAAGAAAGGAGTATACAGTTTTATGTTATCCATTCAATCAAACAATATTTACAGAAGCTCAACGATGTAACATTAAAAAAAAAAACAAAAGCAAAATAAATCTGTAGAGCATTAGATCTATGGTGTTACAAGTGGACCATACAGAAAGATAAAAAGCTCTGGAAGATTTACTTGTAGAGTATGAGTAATTTTTGATTAGCTGTTGTCGTAACCTTTTCGCAACAGGTCTGTGCCTACTAGCGAGCTGTGGGAACTCCCCGCTGTTGGGGGAGCAAAGCAAAGCGAAATTTTGCTATCGTGAACAATTTATTTATTTAACGGACGATCTGGTAGTCTCGAAGCTTCTAGGTTACGAAACCGGTCATTCAATAAATAAATTGTTTACAAGAACAGCAAAGCAGTTATTATTCAGGATGCCTACTTATGGCTGCAGTTGTTCTTCACACAGGATAGTGTGCAACATTTAGTTGTTTCCTTTGTGAAAATGGAAAAAGATTTTATAGACATCCTCAGATATCTTTCTTAATCAGAAAGAAAGTCATGAAAGCTAAATCAGAGACGCAGAAAATACACGATTTCTGTCTGGACAGCTTTCACCAACCCAATCTACCTTGTATAGAACTGTGTCAGTGCCTTGAATGTCGCATAGAACAGTCACAATACGTGAGTAAACTCTGCATGAAAAACGAGTGTACGCCAGAAGCTCCCTTTTTGACTCAGTTCACGTGATGGTGTCCACAACATCACTGTGACAGTAACGTCGAAAGAAGTGCCATCGAAGCGTACTGCTACAAAAGGTTGCAGAAGTGACAACTCTTTTGACTGACTGTTGCGTGGCTCCTTCAGGTAGGCGGTGTTTCCAAATCTTACTGGAAATATGCCCGCTGTTACTTGCTATTTGTTTATTTATGGTTATTTCCTGAAACGATTTTAGCAAACAGACTTGCTTCTATATTCATACTAACGTCGTTATCATCCATGTGATAAAATGGAGAAAGAGAGACCCGAGAATATCAGTTGCATTATCTGATAAAAAGATTTCCATAAGTGAAACTCACATAGAGATTAACTGCCGTGATAGTATCGGATATCAGCGTTTGCATTTCATTACTTGTAGGTCGCAAGCGATAAATGCAATTATCTTTCTGCAAATAGCCTGCAGTGAAGTAAAACGCATATTATAAGAACCATAATTGTTAGGATGAGGTTGAAGAGCTCATCATCACTACGACAAAGAACTGAGTTGGAGAGTTTGATAAAACTGTAATTTTTAAGTGATATATCCTGTTCAGATAATCCTTTTCGGTGATATGTTATACCGTGAGAAACACTTCTAAATGTGAAGTTTATCAGATACTTCAAAATTTGATTTTATCGTTACAAGGTTCCTGCTAATCTTTGGTAGGAGTCGGCAAGTACAAAACTACTACTCATGTAATCAAAAATTTTATTAATACATGGCTTTGTTTTACAAGAGACATTTAACCTTGGAGGACTGCCTACGACTGTGCAAAATTATTAATGCAAGCTGCATATATTATGGACTACTCATACTTGCGCTGGGATAACCAAATGAGGAAGCAAATAATAACTAATTCCCCTGCCGCTCTTAGCCCCCATGCGTCCAACGTCGACTGTCTAGGATGCTCTCAAAATTTATTAAGGCCATAATAGTAAACTGTCCAACTGTTATATCCTGGAAACATCGTTTGACACATGGTGACGAGATGCACTTCCCAGAAATACTCATTATACATAAAATCTTGTTAAGAACTTGTCTTGAAATATGCAGCTTTCAATAGAACATTTAGAGAAGGTGAGTACTTGAAATTCCTTTAAGAAGCAGCATTGGTTAAGACTGTAAATTTCTTACAATGATACAGAAACCAAGATAGAATATCTGACCTGACGTTAGTTTAACAGTCTAAATTATATAGTGCACCATTTACAGAAGTCAAGCTTAAACGGTGCTACAAGGAAGCACCAGAGTAAATGATCTCAAAGGCAATGAACTGGAAACAGAGTAACCATTAAAATAAGGAGAACAGTAATGCAAAATATTATAACAGGCACACACAACATACTAACAGGAAGGAATAAAACTGCCCCCACCACTACTGAATTAGACCAGGGCAAGAGGTCGTGCTACAGCATTATTTAAGTCCAATTCAATGCTTTCTCATCAAATTTAATAAACAACATAATTCAGTGATAGTTGAAAATCGTTATATAAATTTGGGTTCATTGTTCTTCGAATTATTTATCATATTCATCAAACACCATTATGCATGTAGCTTTTTTGCTTTATGAATAAGCGGAAGTAAAATTGTGCAAAAAAAGAAAAATAAAGGAAGAGAATTCAGATTTGGTGATCGAAACACGCACCTTACTTCAAGACTGGAGGGAAGTCACTGGAGGCTATAACTCTGTTGAAGCAAATGCAAACTTTAACTTGGTCCCACAGGAGTCTTATTTCTCGAAACCATCAACATACTTCTACCAAGTTGTCACACATCAGTATCGTTACACTCGCGAATTTAGAACAACATCATAGTGAAATAGATTCCTAGAGTTTCTCAAGTGAGGGAACACCAGAACAAAAAGAGAAATCTAGTTCAAAAATCACTGACGGGAATTAATTAAAAGCAACTCGATGATTCGAAATGGAAAATATTCCCAACGTTTAGTAAAATGAATGGAGCACTCCTCTAACCAAAAGCAGTTGGAGCGCTTTGACTTTAAAACGAGGATTTTTCTAGACCTCTCTGGCTCTGGAGAAGGTTAATAAGGTTGACACTACACTACCAGACAACATAAGAGAGTCTCTGTTCGCCTCACCAACAGATTCTAACACATACACCGACACATTCATATTTGCAGGGATTGCTCTGGGATATGGATTGAACGAGAAAATGATGCTGGTTATTAGACAAAATCAATATTGTCACACTCTAAATATTCTCTTACCAACTGTCTACAACTCACAGAATAACCGTCTGTGCTACAAATACTCGAGTCTGCCAGACAAATCTTTACCAAAAAAATAAATAAATAAAATAAAATAAAGTTGGCTAGATAGCCATCATGTCACTTGAGAATAGAATTTCGCAGGCCTATAAGATAACGGTGGCCGTTTTCTAATCCTTTTTCTGGTTCCACAGAGGTCGACTCTAACTCCCAATGAACACTCCAAAAAATTACTTAATCCCCACACTGAGACTGATAAAGGAAAAGAAAGTAAAGGATGAACATTACACCTGCACTGTGCAGAAACAACCACAGGTGAAAGTGACATTGTGCACCTTAGAGAGCAAATAATGTTTTTCTCCATATGGAAATTCATAAAAAATGGTTTAAATGGCTCTGAGCACTATGGGACTTAACAGCTATGGTCATCAGTCCCCTAGAACTTAGAACTACTTAAACCTAACTAACCTAAGGACAACACACAACACCCAGTCATCACGGAAATTCATAAATATGACAATAAAATGGCAGTATGCAGGGTGAACATTAATAAAACCGACAAATTGCAGGGACGGATACCAACTGGAAATGGAGGAAAAAAGGTCCTATGGACATGTGTCTGGAAACCATCGTTGTCGAGGCAGATAACACTAACGAACGTAATTACATCTGACCACGTGCCGTGTGTTCCCTGTGTGTTGCAAGCTGTGTTATTGACCCAGCTTACAGTAAATAGTACAATGGTCAGGTGTTCACGTCGGGAACAAGCCGAGATGGTGTTTGTGTACGGCCTAGCAGATGGAAACAGTCGAGTGGCAGCTCAGCTATAACCAAAACAACTTCCCTCACAGACACCAACCGCTTCACACAACATTTCAAGCCCTTATTGGTCGTTTGTGTGATCATGGAACCCTTCTGTCAGACGAACGTGCAGGGAGACAGTGAATTGCGCATATACCATATTTAGAGTAATGTTCTACATTATATTGAGACGAACCCAGGCAAGTGGCCTGTCAGTGTAAGACGTAATACGATTATGTGCATCCTGCATGACGACCGCTACTATGCCATTCACCTGCAACAAGGACTGTCAGCAGTGGAATTCCCCCTACGAGAAGTACTTTTTCCATGGTTTTTGAACCATATAATCACAATTGTGGGGTTTCTGCCATCAATCCTGTTTACCGACGAAACAACCTTTAACAGAACTGACAATCAACCTGGATAATCTGTGTGCTACAGGCTGTTCTCAGGGAATGGTTGAGGCGTCTCGTCAGCATAAATTCAGCGTCAATGTATGGGCTGGGGCTCCTGGCAACCGTATACTTGGACCGGTTATTATTCCACAACTCCTTGACAGAGCAACGTACCTGGACTTCCTGCGGAATACTCTCTCTGAGCTGATTGAGAATGTTCCTTTGGCAATACGACAGGTCATGTGGTTTCTACATGACGGAGAACCGACTTCCACATTACCTTTCGCTGAAACCTCAAGTACAGCTTCACCAGACGCTGGATAGGATGCGGAGCCCCTACAGCATGGCCTGCTAGGTTACCAGACTTTGCACCCCCACAACTTTTACCTCTGGGCGCACCTGAAAAGTGATGTGTTATGTTGAACAAGTTCCTTCAACAGCGTGTTCATAACGCCTGTGATGCTATTCGGACAGAGGCCAGAATGTACGGAAGAGTGCGGCAATCCACCATGCGACGTGTGAAAGCGTGCGTTTCGTCCGAAGGAGGCCGCTTTGAACGTCTGTTATGACGTGGATACGACGCAGCTCTGTACTGTGTTGAGCGACGATTCGTTATCGCTCAACTCACTCCATTTCTGGACACATATTCGTAAGAACTTTTATCCTCCATTTCCAGTCAAGAATCTGTCCCTGCCGTTTGTCGGTTTTATTAATGTTCACCCTATACTGCGTCTGGCTGTGAAATAGCCTGGATAAAGCTGTCGTTCAGACAAGGCCTGGCCACTGTATTAGGATGTTTTTATAGACCACCAGCATCCGCAACAAACGTCGCAGAACGTTTCAGGGAAAGTCTTGAGTACATAGGAAGTAAATACCCAAATTATCCATTAGTTATAGGTGAAGACTTTAATCTAGCATCCACTGACTGTGAAAACTACACGTTTATCACAGGGGGCAGAAGCAAAGATTCGTGTGAAGTTATCCTAGGAACGCTCTCAACATACAACCTTGAGCAATTGGTTAGACAACCATCTCGAGATGGGAACATATTAGATATCTTGGCGACAAACAGACCTGAACTTTTTGAGGAAGTTAACCTAGAAGAAAGCGACCATTATGTAGTTGTGGCTTCTATGTCAGTGGAAGTTGCATAAAAAAAACAGCGCAGTGTTTTCTTGTTTGCGAAAGCAAATAAAAGTGTCATTAATGAATATCTTCATAGTCAACTCCAAGCATTCACCGCGGGACACAAAGATATTGAGAATCTTTGGTCGGAATTTAAAGATATTGTCCACCCGTGTTAGAGAAGTATGTACCTAGCAAAAGTACAGGGGACGGAAAGGATCAAACTTGGTACAACAAACATCTTAGGAAGTTGCTGAGAGAGCAGAGAATTTTGCAGAGTCGTTTTAAACATAGTCACTGCCCCGCTGACAAACAGAAATTATACGACATGAAGGCATATGTCAGAAGGACAATGAGAGACTCTTTTAACGAATTTGAAAGCAATATCTTATCTGCAGATCCTAAAAGTAGCCACAAAAAATGTTGGTCTTACGTAAATCTATGAACGCTACAAATAGTTCAATACCTTCTCTTGCTGACAGTACGGGTAATGTAACTGATGATGATAAACAGAAGGATGAAATTCTAAACCTAGCTTTCAAAAACTCGTTTACGATAGAGGACTGCAGCACCATTCCCCCTTTCAACTATCGAACAAACGAAAGGATGGCTGACATAGTGTTTAGTGTATCTGGGATTTTAAAACAGTTAAGATCCTTAGACGCCAGAAAGGCATCTGGCCCAGACGGTATCCCCGTAAGATTTTATGTTGACTCTGCTACAAATATATGACCATTCTTATCCGTCATTTATCAGAGATCATTGGAACGGCGGAAAGTTCCACGGGACTGGAAGAAGGCTCAGGTCATAGAAATCTATAAAAATGGTAGAAAATCGGATCCACATAATTAACGGCCAATTTCACTGACGTCGATTTGTTGTAGAAACATGGAACATATTTTGTGTTCAGACATAATGACCTTTCTAGGCTCTGAGAAGCTCATCTGCAGAAACCAGCCCGGTTTCAGGAAACAGCGGTCATGCGAGACACAGCTGGCCCTCTTTGTGCATGATATAAAACAGGCTCTAGATACCGGCTCCCAGGTTGATGCCATTTCTCGACTTTCGAAAGGCGTTCGACACAGTTCCGCACTGTCTCTTGCTACAAAAAGTGCGCGCTTACCGTCTATCCAATAACATATGCGCTTGGATAGAAAGTTTTCTAACAGACAGGGAGCAGTATGTCGTCCTGAACGGGGTAACTGCCCCAGGGCAGCGTAATAGGTCCTCTGCTTTTTACGATATACATAAACGATCTGGTTGATGGTATTGACAGCAGCCTTAGACTGTTTGCTGATGATGCTGTAGTCTACAGGAAAGTAGTATCACACGAAAGTTGTGAACAAATCAATGAGAATTTGCAGAAAATAAATGCGTGGTGTAATGACTGGCAGTTATCTCTCAATATTAGTAAGTGTAACCTTTATTGGTAGAATCCTGAAGCGATGCAGTCCTTCAACAAAGGAAATAGCTTACAATACGTTAGTTCGTCCAGTCTTAGAGTATTGTTCGTCTGTATACCCTTACTAGTTGGGTCTGATTCAAGAGATAGAGAAGGTCCAAAGAAGAGCGGCAGGATTCGTGACTTATACATTTAGCCATAGTGAGAGCGTTACAAATCTCAGAAAGTTTGAAGTGGGACACACTTGTAGATAGACGACGCCCTAAACAGAAGGGGCTGCTCACTAAATTCCGAAATCCAGTCTTCACCAACAATGGAACAGAGGGAGGGGGGGGGGGGGGGGAATATGACTTTGGCGAGAATTGTGCCCTCCGCCACACACCGCTTGGTGGCTAGCGGAGTATATATGTAGATGTACACATAGATACACATCGAGTAACAACAACACAAAACAAAAATTGTACTTGGCACCCTTTCTGACAAATAAACGTATATTTGAACAATGGTAGAATTTACTGACCCCGTCTCTTTGTTAATGATTAAGGATTACTCAAACAAAATTGGTCACAAGTGTATATGCATTTGTGTGTTTATAGGAAACCAATATTATCTAGTTGTAATGGAACAGTTAAATAATTACATCTTATTGTTAACAATATCAGCTTACTCCGAAGAATTAGCAGCTTTCACTCAGTTATACTAGGCGAAATCCCATCTGCATTTGAATCGCACCTTCCTGACCCTTGTGTAGAAAGGCGTGCAGTGTTCTGCTGCGTCCAGTTTCAATAAACCACCACAAGAACACAAAAATTTTAGCAGGAATCCATACTCTTTCAAATCGAAACTGTTTCCTCATGAGTCACTTCTATTCTGTCAAGGAGTTCCTTGAACAATTAGGCTAATTCCTGTATTACATTCTTGATCGCGTTTACATATACTTATACCTTGTCTTTTTAGGATGCAGAAAACTTTTATTTTATCTGTTATTACTTTTCTGTTGTAATGTCATGTACTGATACGTTCCATGACCACAGAGATTTGCTCCTCAGTTTGGTCCTAGAGAAATAGACGTATAAAATGGGAACTCTAGGTAAATATGAGTCGAGCTGTGAAGCTACGTATATTCCATGATGACAATGACACAAGAGATAAAAATCTCAGTGGGACTGATGTTACATCATCAGTAACGTAGGAAATGATAATAAATATGCACTGGAGTGGAAGTAATAACTTTCCTTTCATATTTTATTTCTCTTTTGTACATGTAGTAGGATGGGCTGCAGACATGGTCAAAAGTATCCGGACAGCCCAAAAACATACGTTTTTGATATTAGGTGCGTTGGGCTGCCGCTTACTGCGAGATACTCCTTATCAGCGACCTCAGTAGTCATTAGACATCATGAGAGAGAAGAATGGGGACTTCGAACGTGGTCAGGTGAATGGGTGTCTCTTGCGTCATACGACTGTATGCGAAATTTCCACACTACTAAACATCCCTAGGTCCACTATTTCCGATGTGATAGTGAAGTGGAAACGTGAAGGGACACGTACAGCACAAAACCGTAAAGGTCGACCTCTTCTGTTGACTGACAGAGACCGCCGACAGTTGAAGAGGGTCGTAACGTGTAATAGGCAGACATCTATCAGGACCATCACACAGGAATTCCAAACTGCATCCGGATCCACTGCAAGTACCACGACAGTTAGGCGGGAGGTGAGGAATCGGATTTAATGTTCGAGCGGCTGCTCATAAGCCACACATAACGCCGGCAAATGCCAAATGATGTCTCGCTTGGTGTAAGGAACACACTGGACGATTGAACAGTGGAAAAACGTTGTGTTGAGTGACGAATCAAGGTATACAATGTGGCGATCCGATGGCAGGGTGTGGGCATGGCGAATGCCAGATGAACGTCATCTGCCAGCGTGTCTAGTGCCAACAGTAAAATTCGAAAGCGGCGGTGTTATGATGTGGTCGTGATTTTCATGGAGGGTGCTTGCATCCCCTTGTTGTTTTGCGTCGCACTATCACAGCACAGGCCTACATTGATGTTTTAAGCAGCTTCTTGCTTCGCACTGTTCAAGAGCAATTCGGGGATGGCGATTGCATCTTTCAAGACGATCGAGCACCTGTTCATAATGCACGGCCTGTGGCGGAGTGGTTACACGACAGTAGCATCCCTGTATGGACTGGCCTGCACAGACTCCTCACCTGAATGCTATAGCACACCTTTGGGATGTTTTGGAACGCCCACTTCGGCCAAGCATCACCACTTCGTGCCAAGCCTCACCGACCGACATCGATACCTCTCCTCAGTGCAGCACTCCGTGAGTAACGGTCTGCCATTCCCCAAGTAACCATCCAGCACCCGATTCAACGTATGTCTGAGAGAGTGGAAGCTGTCATCAAGGCTAAGGGTGTGTCAACACCATACTGAAGTCCAGCATTACCGATGGAGGGCGCCACGAACTTGTAGGCGTTTTCAGCCAGGTGTCCGGATACTTTTGATCACGTAGCGTAAACAACAACAAAAAAATATTTTCCTCTCCCTTCCTTATGTTACATATCCTCGTCCATATTTATATTTTTATTTACCTTCAACACTTATACATAAACATATCGATACGGCACGTTACATATACATAAACGTAATGGTATGTATTACAGCTCCTAAGAAAGACGAGAACGAATAATGGTATTAAGGTATTTCTGAGAAACTATGCTATCTTCGAAAGCTGTTTCCACTACTATTTCTGTTATTTTATAACTTGCTATTTATGGTCGTCTAAATGTTGTATCACACGTCCCAACAGCATTTCTAACTATAACTCAGAATGTTCCTCTTTTCGTTATTTGTAATACAGCAGTCAGTCTCCAAGTTTAAAGCTGACTGTATGTCTTCACTAGTCACATTAATTCTTATTCTTTGTTTGGACTGTATGAACAACCTTGTTCCATACCCCTATTATTTTCCATAAAATGTTAGTTTCCCTGTACCTTTGACCAGTAGATGCCCTTGTGGGGCAAACTGAGGAGCTACCTGATTGAGAAGTAGCGGCTCTAGTCTCGCAAGCTGACATACGGCCTGGAGAGCGGTGTGCTGACCACATGCCCCTCCACATCCGCATCCAGTGACAGCTGTGGACTGAGTATGACACAGCGTCCGTTCGGTATAGTTGGGCTTTCATGGCCGGTTCGGGAGGAGTTCAGCTTTTTTTACCAGTACGCCTGTTGGGTTGTTGTCATTGCATAAAATTGTCGAGCGGTCCTTTTTTGAAGCAACGAATAACCATTGATCATGAATCAGTGGAGTTCAAATATTACCATTTAGTTTCACAAATTTCTTGATACTTTTTTTGTAATTTTCTCATATGGCTGCAACAGCCTCTCTTCACATGTTTCTTGATCATATGCGGACATTAAAATAAGCTTTTGTTTGCAAATTTTGCAAACGCGATCTATCTCATACTCAACAGTTGTTCGTCACTTAGTTCTATGTTGTGCTGTTTGGATTGATCAAATAACAAATGATCTCTTTCTGGTCGTATGTACATAAATAAACCTTGATTTTCATCAACTTCCTAAGGCTGGGGCATAATTCGTTGTACAGATTAAACAGTTCGTTTTCTACTAATAGCACAGTCAATACATAGCATAAAATATGGGCGGAATGCAGTTGTTACTTGTTCTTTGGTAAACTTAAACATTTTTTCTGTTCATTTTCAATTACATAAGTATTTAATTCGAAATAGGAGGCATCCTATTCATCTAATGTCGCAAACAATATTTTACTGATTTCACCCATGTAATTTACGAACCGGCCGGTGTGGCCGAACGGTTCTCGGCGCTTCAATCTCGAACCGCGAAACCGCTACGGTCGCAGCTAGGAATCCTGCCTCGGGCATGGATGTGTGTGATGTCCTTAGGTTAGTTAGGTTTAAGTAGTTCTAAGTTCTTGGGGACTGATAACCTCAGATGTTAAGTCCCATAGTGCTCAGAGCCATTTGAACCATAATTTCAGACACCTCTTTCCCTAAGTGCCTCGTGTTTGGTTAATTGTCCGCTTAGACCTTGAGAATTCCGGATCTTTCTGACATGCCACTCTAAGACTTGTTCTTCAGTGGTACATTCTTGATCGCTTGTTCCCAAACTTGTGAACTTCCGTTTACAATATTCTACCCATAAATATTGCCAATCTCTCTGTCTCATCGACTCTTCCATGAATTTCTCCCAGATTAATATAACTGACCATTTTCCACGTCACATCGTAGATTTGTACCTTGCCGATATGTCATACTCTTGCTGATGAAGGAAACTTCCCAACGCTAAACTCTTGAAACTGTTCAAGTGTGTTCACTGCAACAATACATCACACAAGGTGCAATACTCCCGGCAGTTTCCTCATCTGAAATTCAAGAAAAAGTCCTATTTCAGTAGAACGCCTTTAATCTATTGGCACGCATCGTTAAAAAGTTGTATCTCTTTAAACGAATGACCACGTTTTGGTCCTTTGCTCTCAGTACAGTGTAGAGGACCACGCAACTGCGTATCTAGCTCACGGCTTCCGCCCCTTCTAACGCTTTTATCGTACAATAAGACTTGATCACATATTTTAAAACGTTTCAGTTTCTGGTCTCAATCATAGTAGTCTTTGTTTCTCTCCTTACACTGTTTATTACACTATTGCCCATTAAAATTGCTACACCACGAAGATGACGTGCTACAGACGCGAAATTTAACTGACAGGAAGAAGATGCTGTGATATGCAAACGATTAGCTTTTCAGAGCATTCACACGAGGTTGACGCCGGTGGCGACACCTACAACGTGCTGACATGAGGAAAGTTTCCAACCGATTCTCATACACAAACAGCAGTTGACCGGCGTTGCTCGTGCAACGTTGTTGTGATGCCTCGTGTAAGGAGGAGAAATGCGTACCATCACGTTTCTGACTTTGATAAAGGTCGGATTGTAGCCTATCGCGATTGCGGTTTACCGTATCGCGACATTGCTGCTCGCGTTGGTCGAGATCCAATGACTGTTAGCAGAATATTGAATCGGTAGGTTCAGGAGGGTAATACGGAACGCCATGCTGGATCCCAACAACCTCGTATCACTACCAGTCGAGATGACAGGCATCTTATCCGCATGGCTGTAACGGATCGTGCAGTCACGTCTCGATCCCTGAGTCAACAGATGGAGACCTTTGCAAAACAAGAACCATGTGCACGAACATTTCGACGACGTTTACAGCAGCATGGACTATCAGCTCGGAGACCGTGGCTGCGGTTACCCTTGACGCTGCATCACAGACAGGAGCGCCTGCGATGGTGTACTCGACGACGAACCTGGCTGCACGAATGGCAAAACGTCATTTTTTCGGATGAATTCAGGTTCTGTTTACAGCATCATGATGGTCGCATCCGTGTTTGGCGACATCGCGGTGAACGCACATTGGAAGCGTGTATTCGTCATCGCCATACTGGCTTATCACCTGGCGTGATGGTATGGGCTGTTCTGGATACAGAAAATGTTCGACTGCTGCGATGGCCAGCACATTCCTCAGATCTCTCACCAATTGAAAACGTCTGGTCAATGGTGGCCGAGCAACTGGCTCGTCACAAAACGCCAGTCACTACTCTTGATGAACTGTGGTATCGTGTTGAAGCTGCTTGGGCAGCAGTACCTGTACACGCCATCCAGTCTCTGTTTGACTCAATGCTCAGGCGTATCAAGGCCGTTATTACGGCCAAAAAAATGGTTCAAATGGCCCAACGGTACCGACCGGCCGCCGTATCATCCTTACCCTTTAGGCGTCGATGGATGTGGATAAGTAACGGCATGTAGTCATCACACTGCCCTACTAGTGCTGTCAGTTTTCGTGACGTGTGCTGCTACGTCTCAATCAAGCAGCTCCTCAATTGGTCTCACAAGGGCCGAGCGCATGCTGATTGTCAGCAGCACTCGAGAGACCTGGACGGTGACCCTTCCAAGTGCTAGCCAAACCCGACAGCACTTTACTTTGACGATCTGACGGGAACCGGTGTTACCACTGCGAGAAGGCTGCTGGCATTTATTTATATGTTAAAAATGTGTATCTCACGTCTGCTCAAACGTTTATTAGGGTATCATGTAAAAATCTACAGTAAATGGGTGAAAAACTTTTCGACGTTTTTTGCAACAACGTTAAACCTGTCTTTATATAGTAGTATAGAGATGTTATTTTATGCAAAAGTTGCCATGTGTTCTGTTTGCTATTTCTGTCGTTTTACTGATTGTGTTCAACATGTGTACATCTACATCTAAATCTACATAGATATTTCACCAGCCACCGTACGGTGCATAGCGGAGGGTACCCGGTACCACTACCAGTCATTTCCCTTCCTGTCCCACTCGCAAACACAGCGAGAGAAAATCAGTTGTCTATATGCCTCCATATCAGCCCTAATTTCTCATGTCTTATCTTGGTGGTCGTTCGCGCTATGTATGTTGGCGGCAGTAGAACATTTTTGCATTTGTTCTCAATTGTTGGTCCCCTAAATAATCTCAATACTCCCTCGCAGAAAGAACGTCGCCTTTTCTCCTGGGATTCCCATTTGAGTTCCCGAAGCATCTCTCTAACACTTACGAATTGTTCGAACATACCAGTAACAAATCTAGCAGCCCACCTCAGAGGTGCTTTGATGTCTTCCTTCAAGCTAACCAGGTCTGGATCGCAAACACTCGAGCAGTACTCAAGAATAGGTTGTTCTAGAAGCCTATACTTGGTCTCTTTTACAGACGAACCACTTTTCCTAAAATTCTCCCAATAAACCGAAGTGGACCATTCGTCTTCCCTATCACATTTCACATCGCTATGCAACGTTGCGCCCAGATATTTAAACGACTTGACTATGTCAAGCAGGACATTAGTAATACTGCATCCAAACATTACATGTTTGTTCTTCGAACTCTTCCTCATTCAATTACACCTTTCCACATTTAGAGCTAGCTGCCATTCGTCACAACAATAAAAATATTGTCTGAGTCGTTTTGTATCTTGCTACAGACACTCAACTTCAACACCTTACCATATACCACAGTACCAATAGCGAACAATCGCAGATTCCAGGCCACGCTGTCCGCCAAATGATTTATGTATAGAGAGAACAACAGCGGTCCTGTCACTCGCCCCTGGGGCGCCTTGATTTTACCGCCTCCAGTTGTTTCCTGTACCTGGACTCCTGGGCTGAGGCATATTGTTTGGCAAACGAAGGAAATCTTGACTGTTAGCAAAGATCGCAGATCCCATCCTTTTACGTGGCATACTAACCTTGAAACTTCCCCTTTGAAAATTAAGAATCACAGTGTTGGAAAAACTCTTACGTTATTTGATTTTCAAACAGCTGAGCAAAACCGAACGTACTCAGGCATTTCTCCCTTTACTCATTCTGGTCATCACTAAACTGACAAACAATATTTTTAGTGCAACGCAATCTGACTTTCAATAATCCCTACAAAAGAATGGCCCTGGGTAACAGTAACCTATACCTTTCATGAATCACTTACCTCACGAAAATCTTTGTTACTCGAAGTACAGCAATACAGCGAGCGCCAATACTGCCAGCTAAATAGAAGATTCTAACTACTGAAGGCACTGATAGGTATAGTAAGCAATTGAAAGATTTTGATAGAGAACAAACATTGCCCCCCCCCCCCCACATCCACCACTGCTGGCTGCTCACCTCCAACTGCCCAACGCTACGCGCTATTCACATCCAACAGCCCAACATTACACTAGCGAATATTCCAACAATGAGTCCAGCTACGCACAGACTGCACACAGCGCTGTCATCGAATTTCATACATAGCACTACTTGGCATTACAAACATAAAAACCTAAAGAGCCTACTTACATAGCTCCCATGCTCCCCACATAAAATTTTACAAATTGTTTTGGGCAGTGGCCAATACCTATTTGCAATTTTTTTTTACTAACGCTAATAAATATATCAGAAGCACAAAGTTATTGATACACTGTTGGTCAAAAGCAAAAAGTGTCCTCACAGTCCATAAAGGAAGTCATGATCATTCGCCACAGTAGGAATTGCAGTTTTTTTTGCACAAAGTCTGAGCGGTAAAAGAAGATGCACACGGATGTAGTGGATTTCCATGCAGTCTTCAAGAAGTAGTGTTGTCCTTCCAACAGAAAGGCAGTGCTGACTCTTGACATGCAGGCAGGTAAAGGGCCATAACAGAGCAAACTCACAGCAGGGTCAGTCGAAGTTTTGAAGAACATTGGTAGGTAGGTCATCACAGATCAAACCCACGGTATTTCTTGTAGAGATAATGGTACTGACGGGCCACCAAAGGTGCAGACCCACTGTAGTCCTTGTAGAGATAATGGTACTGGTGGACTACCAAAGGTGCAGACGCACGGTAGTCCTTGTAGAATCGGCTAGCAGCCATCTGTTGCGATTCTGAGAGTGCACAATCATCATTGAAGGCTCTTGCGGATAATATAGCAAGTCTATAAACCACCACTTGAGCACTCACAAACTTTTTGGAACGTCCTTAGAACCAGCAGTACTGTTAACCAGTCCCTTGCTGAATTATCAACACATGTGTGAGCACTAACAATTCCTTTTTTTAACTTCTCTTTTAACTTCTCACATATTGTGCATATACTATGACCAACAGGAACATGTGCAGTGATATGAAACCCTAATATATACTTAGTTTGAAGAACTGGTGTCTGTACAATTACAAATTCATGGCATAAGAATACAATTATAACGGTACAGAAAATATCATTAAAGAACATAATAATACAGACAACATTTGTAGTAATACAGGCTTTACAAAAGAATAGAAATAAACACATACATCAGTGTTACAGGAAGTATTGCATAAGTAAATAAATGAGAATATTCAAATATTAATTTGACATATGATAATTAAAGGAAAACATAACAGAGTCAATAATAGCTAAACATTTATCCAAAGTATTTGAGGATAACAGTACTCCTCATCATAGTAAATGCAGCTTAGTATTAGAAAAATTCTACAACATAACTCTTATCAGATAAGCAGATAAGGCAGGAAGAACATGGACACACAAGGGTATATATAAACACATAGTCGAATAACAGAAAAGGAAAGGACAGGATTTGTTTTCAGTATAGCATTTGGTACTGCAGTATTTATCGTATTTGACTTGCAAACAAAACATTCTTTGCTTCTCAGATCATCTCCCTTAGTTCTTCATTCTTCCCAAAAAGTTATATCTATGCCTGTTTCCTGTATTGTATTCATATCCCCTTTCAAAATAATTATTCTTCATTGTACACACATTTTTTGACCAAACTTCTTCATATAGCTACTCAATGCATTTCTTCCAATTCATCGTCATATAGTCTACCCCCTCTTAAGCTAACTTAAATGTTGAGCTCAGATGCATAAACTAAGGGATGAGGCAATACAGCAACACAAAAATTAACACAAACGAAAACGAGAAAAAATGCAAAGTGGAAAAGCAAGCAGCAATAAATATAAATTAGCAAACTAAATGCAACATTACAACTAATATGAGCCAATGTGCAGCAACAAGAAAAATAAATCAGTACTAAAACTGGCTTAGCAGAGAAATACAAAGTGAAATTCAGTAGGATAATGCCTGACAAACAGCAGCAGCAAAAGCAATAACTTATACCTAAACATGACAAAGCTCAAGCAGAAAAAATATTACAGTAAAGACAGGAAATGTTTAATACCTATGTCACATCTTAACACTAGAGTGATGCATCACAATAACTTACCAAACAAGTTACCAAATCGTTGAAAACATTATGTATGCAATTTTTGTGAGGGGAAATGTGTATTTGTGGTCCCTTTTTCTTAAGAAAGTAGATCATAAAATTATTACTTAATAGATCTGAAGACAGAAAATATTTACATTAGTACATCTACTAAATTTTATTTTAACCAACGCTGCATCGCAGCTAGAAAATAGATATTAAACAAAATGAGCAAATATATACATAAAGCAAAACATGAAACATCATTCACTAGTCCTATGGCATTTCATAAGGCAGTAAAAAAATTCTCTCAACTAAAATGACAGTAGTCGTAATCAGGTGCATAGACGTAAAATATTTCTCATCACTTCACTAGACATTTTAGTAAATATCAGAAAATATGACCTCCAAACTGTAATCAGATGGTTTCAAGTATGAACCTGTCGTATTTGCGATGCTTTCTGCAAAGAAATGTCAATAGTAAGGTTAATGTTCTCTTTTTTTCTCCACCTGTGCCTCTGAAATGCACACACTAATGGTTTTTTTCCAGGCGACTGTTGCACAGCTGGGTGCACACAGTACATTAAATCAAGGTCACCTACCTTCCTTACCGAAATATTTATGACAGCAGTTTTCACTACAGTGGCAGTCTCATATGTATGAAAAAATTTCGCAGGTTGAAAATTTATGTTCAAAATGTGTAGAAACAAAATCCTACAAATATAACAGTGTCCAAAAATTACTGTCAGCGTAGTGGTACTCAAATTCACACATGTACACATATTTCATAGCTCTTAAAGTACGATTCTTGGTTTCCAACATCCTTTTTCACAAACCAGAGTCCCTAATCCCTACTCATTATTCATATACATATACACATGTAATCACATTTATCATATAGCATCATCTTATTGATCATAAACATATCTCATCATCATAATACACATCGTCATCGTAACAATATCATCATAGCAGATCAATCAAATCTCAAAATCCTCTTAGCTTCCTTCAATAATCTCAAAACCTTTAAAAAAATGCTCTCTGTTCGTTTCAATAGAGTCATCTACCTAAAATGTACTTCAAAAATCATGATCCCTTACCAAATACATCATTCAAAGCTCTCATAGTATCACAATGGTTCCAAAGAATTATGAACAGTCCACAAAGTACAGACAAATTACAATTTTGTATGTGTGAATTAACTGATATAGTAAACAAATGTTTGCCTCTCTGTTAAATAATTAGTTGTGTAATTCTGTGTTAGAGAAATATGGTACTGATGTGTAAAACTGAATAAGAAAATACCATATTAGCTAGGGCTCTTTGCGCTTGCCACACGCATAGTACACAAAGTAAACGTGTACCCCCCTGATGGTCAATGTAATTATACCCTCAGGTGTTACAGATTATAGCAATGGAATGAAATGTATCACCGAAAACCTTCTTTGTATCTTTGTAATTCAAAAATCTTTCGAAAAAATGTTTTAATTACAAAATTTAATCAGTCCAATGCGTGTCCTGTAGCGCTAAACTGTGTGTCTTGCTGCAAAATAATTTCTGTCATTACTTAACGGTAAAACTGTGCCAAGTGTCGTAATTATCGTCGTCTGTAAGCAAAGTTCTGTAGAAGTCAATGTACTTACCTCGTCATAAACAAAAGTGAAATGCTGTGCGTATAGATATCGTAGTTATTACGCTCATTGCCGAGATCAAGAAAGTACTGTACTGTAACATATTGTTGTGCTATGGAAAAGGCTGTCTCAGTGTAGCTATACCACAAAAGTTACTACTAAAACATGTTTTACTTTCGAGAAGAATGTAGAAAAACTGTGTAGATATAAAACGTATACAGTGTAAAAGCAACAATGTAAATTGTGTCACCCATTAGTAGCATCGTGATATAATCGTGGAGCTGTCTAACAAACCAAATACTAAGTCATATTTAATCTCTCAGAAAGTACTTTAAATAAAGAATGTCTTCTCAAGTAAACCAAAATGATGCATTAAAGTCTGATTAGCAGTGTATCTTTTAAGTATGTAAGCCTTATAGTCGTTATGTAATCGTGCAACGAACAAGCAAGAACGTACACAGAATAACACTGTCATCTGCTCACTACAAAAATGCATTCGTAATTACTGTTTAAATAAGTTCCCTAGGTTCTTGATTGGATAGTTAACTTCAAAACGTTGTCGTATGTTAACAGTTTCTAAGTGTGACAAAGCGTACTGGTAACGTGAAGCGAAAAATTTTATGGCAAAGACTAAGCTAAAAAGCAGATTATCTCTCAATAAATGGTTTTACATGTCAGATGTGGTGTAATTCTTTACTCTTCCTAGTATGCAGAGTTTCAACATCAAAGCAATTATCATGTGATATACATTGGATGCTGTAAGGTCCGTTGTAAATCAGAAAGAATTTGTGACTCAAGTGTTTCTTCTTATGTGACAATGAATGAGCTTTAATGAGAACTTTATGACCAATATGCTGTTTCTTTGCATTTGCTTTACCATGTAGTTTTCTCCTTTTGTCTGCAGCAGAATTTATGTTTTTAATAGTCAAATCAATTATAATTTTGTGTCGAAGTTTACGTGTATTCTGAAAAGTTACAAGGTCTCTGATTCTGTTTGGTGGTTCTGCATTCTTCAGTACAAGAATAGGTGGTAAAGCAGTGGAGGCATGATGCATTTCATTGAGCATGTTTTGAAATATCTCTAAATATCTGTCGCAATATTGATGCTTTCTGTGACAATAAAGTCTGCAAAGGTTATTCATATCTTTCATAATCCGTACAGATGTGGTGAGTACAATGAAATAAAAAGATGTTTAAATTTACGACTCCGAAGCATGCGTGACCAAACAGCAGATCAGAATTGCAGTCCATTATCTGAAATGACTTTAGCAACGTGTCCAACTTTACGTAAGAAATATTTAACACAGGCGTTGGATACATACCGTCCAGTGGCTTTATGTAACAATGTAAAAGAAACAAAGTTTGAAGTAAGTTCAACAGCGACTAGAACGTACGAAAATCCATTCTATGTTCTGATAAGGAGTCCCAAGGGATCAACAGCAGCAAATTCTTTTGATTTAGAAGGAATGATAGGAAACAACAGAGCACGATGTGAGATGATAGATGGTTTAGCCTTTTGACAAAGCTTGGAAATAGACAAGACTCTCTTTTCCATATTGTCAAAATAACAAGTCGTTCGAAGAATATGATAACATTTTCGTGGACCAAAATGTGCGTAGCTGAAATGAATGTACCGAATGAGCTTATTGACAAAATCGTCAGGAATGCAAAGTACCCATAGCTTGTCATCGACAGTGCAACGTTTGAAGAGTATTTTGTTTCTAACCAGATAATAACGACGAATCTGCGGGTGTGTCTTTTCATGCCATTTACTTTTGATGTCTTTCAAAATCGGATCCTCATCTTGTTCATGAGCAATGTCCTTTAAAGATGTGGTGATTAAGTTTTCGAAGGCGACTTTCTGAATGTAAAGAATACTGAAATTTTTCTCGAGGTTGCCTTCTGTGTTACTTTTCTCAAGCCCAGCCGGTGCGCGTGACAGTGCGTCCGCAACAATGTTCTCCCTGCCGGGAAAGTAGATTATTGTGAAGTGGAATTCTTGGAGAAACAATGCCCAACGTTTTAACCTTTCATGATTTAATTTTGAAGACATAAGAAATTGTAATGCATGATGATCACTGTGTGCTTTTACGTGTTTACCAGACAGAAAGAAACGGAATTTGTTAAATGCCCAAACGATAGCTAAAGCTTCTAATTCAGTGACGGAATAATTCTTTCCAGATTTTGTTAGCATGCGGCTAGCAAAAGCAATCGTTTTCTGAACAGTAAAGTCATTTTCTTTGGCTTCTTGAAATAAGTGGGCACCAAGACCGACTTTAGAAGAATCCGTGCTAAGGCAGAAATCTTGTGACAGATCTGGATGAGCTAGTATTGGCGCCTTAAGTAGCGCTTTTTTCAGAGAATTGAATTCCAACTGTGCCTGTTCGTCCCAGTTCCAAATAGTATTTTTTTCCAGTGAGAGAACAAAGTTTTGGTGTAACTAGAATTTGCATATTCAGAAAACGACGGTAAAAATTTACGAGACCTAGAAAACTGCCGACTTGTTTTTTTTGTGGATGGAACTGGAACGGCTCTGATTACTTCTAACTTTTCAGGATACGGCTGAATGCCTTCAGAAGAAATAATGTGTCCCAAAAACTTCACCATTGTCCTACCGAATTTAGACTTTTCCAAGTTAACTGTAATTCCAGATTCTGCAAAAATTCGTGACGCACTGTTGAGGATGCGATTATGTTGTTCCCATGAGGCTTCTGCTATTAGAATATCGTCCACATATAAGGCGATATGACGTTTTAAGAGCTCAGGTAATTTGGAATTTAGCCCATGAATGAATGCTGCCGAAGAAATGTTCAAACCAAAAGGAAGTTTCTGAAATTGATAACAAACGCCGAAATAAAGAAAGGCAGTGTATTTTCTACATTCTGGATGAAGTTCAATCTGATAAAAGCTGGATCTGAGATCAATAGAAGACAACACTTTTACACCATGAAAATTTTGAAGAAGTTCTTCTAACGTTTGCGGTCTGTCTGTTTTAGGAATGATGATAGTATTTATTTGTCTCGAATCTAAGACAATCCTGATCGATCCATTTTTCTTCGCAACAACATGTAATGGATTGTTGGATGAGCTTACTGCAGGCTCAATAATGTCCTCATCAAGCATAGATTGTACTTCTGTTCTAAACCGGTCCCTATAATGTGCCGGAATTACGTGTGATCTAATATAAAATTTACTACGCTCACTAACACGATACTGGTATTGAAATCCCTTGATTGTTCCTGTTTTGTGAGTAAAAACTGTAGAATGTGCTTGTAAAATGTTAAAAAGGTCCTGCCTATTAGTGTCATTACAGTTCTCAACTGTTTGAATTTTATTCTGAATTAAGTCATTAGTATCAAGTACGTCGTCGATAACATCCCTGTCAATACTTGCAGACTGGTTGTTAGTGTTAAGTTCCGTCGAAAGTTCCGAACTGTTGTCTAACAAGAGGTAAAGCCGATTAATATCTACGTCATGGTTCGAGAGCGAATCTTCAAATTTCAAAGCTATTGACTTATCGTCTTTGTCTAAACTTATTTCAGCATCGTGGAAGTTTAAGATTGCTTTGTATTCATTCAAAAAGTCTACTCCCAATATAATTTCCGTCGACAACAAAGTTCATAGAGAATCTGTGACTTCGACAAAAGAATTCTGTTTGCTGGCGTACATCTACACTTTTTCCAAAAATTCCACCTTTAATTTAATCTTACGTAAAGGAAGTGTAGGGAAATCTTTCGATTTGTTGCATTTGCTAAAAGCTGTTCACTAATTAGTGAAATGAAACTGCCAGAGTCAAGTACTGCCGCAAATTTTACGTCATTTACTGTAATGTGAATTACCGATATACAATGTTCTTCTGTTTTACATCGTGTTCCTGGAGTAAGATGTCCCTAATGTCTTCCATTTTTACGCAATTAATAGCCACACTGTCTATTGTCTCTCTGTTGTCGAGCGTTGTTATTGGGATTTGGAGATCTAACCTCTACAATTTCGACTTGTCGGACCCTGCCGATATTGATTGAATTCTTGTCTATTGTTAAGATTATATCGTATGTTGTCTTGTCGGTAGTTTCTCATAATTTCTTTCTTGTCGGTCACGTGGTGGAGAATTTCTCCCAGAATCGTAACTGCGCGGTGGACCACTGCGTCTGAAGTTATTCTGTCTCCCTTGGTAAGAATTATTTTGGCTCCCATATTGCCTGTTTCTCTGATTGTCTCTGTCATAGACATTACTGCGGAGAGGTGGTCTTTCCTTGTAATTATTATTACTCTGCCAACGGTTGTCATACGGGTGGTGTCTGTTTTGGTCACGATTTGCGTTGTAAGAACAGCCTTGCCGTGCCCAGTTATTATTTTTGTTGTCACGGAATTGTGACAGATGTGACCTGTAATTGTTGTTTTCCTGGTTTCTGGTTTCGAGTCCCGCAGTTGTCAGTGACAATTTACAATTCTTGTACCAGACCCTGAAAAGCTTCGATGTCGTCTTTGCAACGTCCTGCCAAAATAATATGTCTAAAATGTTCAGGCAATTTGATTAAGCAAATGCGGATGAGTTCTGAGGGGCTGTTTGGGTTTGACAGGTACTGATTCTTGTGCAATATGTCTTCAAAGTATTTGACGAGACTGGAAAATTCAGATTGTTCAAAGTGTTTCATCATTATGATGCTATGTTTTACTCGGTCTTGAGTAACTTGAGACCAATATGCTGAGAGGAAGGCATGATAAAATTCTCCTTCACAGTGGCAATCGCGAATGATCGAACGCATTCTTACAGCAGGTTCATTTTCCAAATAGCCACACATAAATTCCAATCTGTTCTCTAATGGCCAGTTGGGAGGAAAACAATGAGAGAATTGATGAAGCCACGCTTGTGGATGAATTTCGTTGCCAGAATTCTTAAATGTTTTGAATTTACGTGTAGTAATAAACAGCTTATAGTCAAAATCATCGCGTAGGCGAGTCGCATATCGGTCATTGTTACGTCGTGTCGGCGGTTCCATCTCAAAATTCGGTGCACCTTGCCAATTTCATCCATAATTTGCGAAATGCCCTATGTTAGTTGGGTTGGGTTGTTGTGGGGAAGAAGACCAGACAGCGAGGTCAACGGTCTCATCGGATTAGGGAAGGACGGGGAAGGAAGTCGGCCGTGCCCTTTTGAAAGGAACCATCCCGGCATTTGCCTGGAGCGATTTAGGGAAATCACGGAAAACCTAAATCAGGATGGCCGGACGCGGGATTGAACCGTCGTCCTCCCGAATGCGAGTCCAGTGTCTAACCACTGCGCCACCTCGCTCGGTCCCCTATGTTAGTATTTTGTGGCTTTTCCGTATTCCTAAGTCCCTCTCCCCATATTGGAGCGCGAGTGTCCTCTGAAATATGTAATTCTCGTATTACATGTGCCAACTGATCTTGTACTTCCCTCATTTCTCTTTTGTGTTGCGTAATAATTTGATTCTAATTTTGTTTGAATTCTCTAATTTGTTCGTACTCTTCTGTGTCAGTAAATCCTGCTGATCTTGTGTCATTCAGATCATCATCTACCTTTGTAGATAAGTTAGTGAACTGATCCGAAAGTTCGGCTACTTTCTCCGATAATGAACTGATTTCCTCAGTGCGTTTTTCTGAACCAAGTTTCAGAGTGTCCATTTGTGTTGAAAGCGTATCTGCTATGTCCTTTAAGTTTCATTGAGTTTTTTAAAGTTGCGTAACCGAATCGGCAGATGCAACTGAGGCAATTTTAGCTTGGAAGGTGTCGTGATTTTCATGAAAAATAGTTTGCAGTTCTTTTATGGCTACTTCGTGATTCTGTAGTGCATTTTCATAATGCGAAAAAATAGGATGAAAATGCTCACAAATTTGTGTTTTTACGTCAGATTCGATTTTAAGTAACTCTGCAGTTAAATCTTCAAGTATTTGTTCAAGCGTTTGTTCCATTGAGTCTAACTGTTGAAGCTGTTGCTGTGTTTGTCTCTGATTATGTTCCATTGTGTCTAACTTTTGAAGCTATTATAACATTTGTTGCATTAATTGTAATAACAATGCACTGGTGTCTGAAACATGTTCCTCTGTGCTTTCCGGCAGTGCATATTTCTGAAAAGCAGAAAATGTATCTTGAGTTAATTGAGGAAAGGGTAATGACGCAAAACCTGAATCTACAGTATTTGCAAGACAGTGTCCTGTCATTTCGGATTCCTGAGGCGAGCTGTTGCCGACCGATCGATCGACAATACCATCCTGTTCACTAACTGTTTCACTGTCTACACCATTATTTATTGCCTGGTAGATTTCCCTACGCACAATTACCAAATCACTATTCTGAATATTTCTTAATTCATTACACGGTGGCGCTTACACATGACTCTCGTCTTAACTGTCATTTTTCATTTTACTTTGCAGCCTAGTGTTACGTTTTTCACACGCCATAATTGTCAAAATATTTCACACGATAACACAGAAAAGCACAATTTGAAGAGGAAAATAAGAAAACACATTAAAATAGCACTGAAAATTATATCCAGTTAATTGCAAGCGCGGCTGCTAAATGCTTGGTGCAAATCTACACGCATGCCACAACTGTTTTACTGTACAAAAATGAAAAACTACAACTACAAAAGAGATTCTCTCTACAATCACACGCAAGCAATAAACAATAACTACATTCATCACACAAAAATCAGAAGATTTCAGTGAGGTATCCTCGGCAAAGGGTCGCTGTACGAAACTTCTCCTTTGAAAATTAAGAATGACATAGCTGGAAAAACTCTTACGTTATTTGGTTTTCAGGCAGCTGAGGAAAAATGAACGTACTCAGACATTTCTCACTGTATTCATTCTGATCATCACTAAACTGACACACAATATTTTTAGCGCAACACTGTCTGACTTTCAATAATCCCTACAAAATAATGGCTCTGACTAACAATAACTCATACCTTTCATGAATCACTTATAAAGCACTCCGTCTTCAGGCCACGAGTGGCTTACCGGAACCATCTGACCGCCGTGTCATCCTCAGTGGAGGATGTGGATAGGAGGGACGTGGGGTCGGCACACCACTCTCTCGGTCGTTATGATGGTATTCTTGAACGAAGACGCTACTATTCGGTAGAGTAGCTCTTCTATTGGCATCACGAGGCTGAGTGCACCCCGAAAAATGGCAACAGCGCATGGCAGCTTGGATGGACACCCATCCAAGTGCCGACCACGCCTGACAGCACTTAACTTCGGTGATCTCAGGGGAACCGGCGTATCCGCTGCGGCAAGGCCGTTGATTTCATGAATCACTTACCTCACAAAAATCTTCGTTACTCGAACTGCTGCAATACACCGAGCGCAAATACTGCCAGCTAAATAAAAGATTCTAACTACTTCAAATGGTTCAAATGGCTCTGAGCACTATGGGACTTAACATCTGAGGTCATCAGTCCCCTAGAACTTAGAACTACTTAAACCTAACTAACCTAAAGACATCACACACATCCATGCCTTAGAGAGGATTTCAACCTGCGTGCGGTTCCGGACTGAACCGCTCGGCCACCGTGGCAGGCTTCTAACTACTGAAGGCACTAACTATTTATAGGCATAGTTAACAAATGAAAGATATTGATAGAAAACAAACAATGTATTTACCTTAATAGTGTTCAAAAGTCATTATATATACTGTATAAGTTCATGACATCCAGTCTTACACATTTTTTCTTTTTCTGTCGGAGACATGTCCAGATCGTCCGCTCTCAAAACTCTGGCATCTCTCTCCCCACATCCACCACTGCTGGCGGATCACCTCCAACTGCACAATGCTACGTGCTGTTCACATCCAACAGCCTAACACAACACTATCGAATATTCCAACAGTGAGTCCAACCAGCCACAGACTGCACACAGTGCAGTCAGCGATTTTCATACACAGCACTACTTGGCATTACAAACATAAAAACCTAAACAGCCTATTTACAACCTTCAGTTTTTTATTCACATAAACTATTAATAACAGTCCCAGGTGTGACTTAACTGCACCCTCTGTTAGATTATCAGCTCACTTAACATATGTGCAGGCCGCAGTGGATACACCGGTTCCCGTGAGATCACCGAAGTTAAGCGCTGTCGGGCGTGGCCGGCACTTGGATGGGTGACCATCCAGCCACCATGCGCTGTTGCCATTTTTCGGGGTGCACTCAGCCTCGTGATGCCAATTGAGGAGCTACTCGACCGAATAGTAGCGGCTCCGGTCAAAGAAAAGCATCATAACGACCGGGAGAGTGGTGTGCTGACCACACGCCCCTCCTATCCGCATCCTCAACCGAGGATGACACGGCGGTCGGATGGTCTCGGTGGGCCACTTGTGGCTTGAAGACGGAGTGCTAACATACGTGCAGAGTACAAGTATAAAGTCTATTGTATTTACCTGAGTTCCCTGTTGTACAGCCACAGCCCGACAACTGTCCAAAGCTACCTATTCGTTCAGATGACCTTCTGCTCCAGTCCATCAGTGAGCTCATAAACAATGAACGGTGGGCAAATCACAGTTGACCGTGTTATCACACAGTTTGCAGAATGGCATATGAGAGGGTGCACAAACAGTGTAATGTAACCAAGTAGCCTCGTCAGGAAAGACTAAGGGACAAAATTGTTTAGTCGCAAATCTTTGTACAGTGCTACGAAGGAGTGTGTTGAAAAACATACTACAAATCATGAGTCATGGGGTGTCAGCGTTGGGACGAGGGGTAGTGGGGTGCGGTTGGAGGGAGGGGGGCGCTAACTGTCACTGTTTTATGTCTCTCTCGAATAAATCGAGAACTGCGGCTCGTATCGAAAATGTTTCCCAGTACAAAATTAAACTTCATTAAATTTCCTACAGAAAGGTCCTATTAATTTTTCCTGTACAACCAACGGTTTTCACGTTGCCGGGGATAAAAAGAACTGAGGATTACTGAAAACACTATTTCAACGGGAGCTAAAAATCTTTTTAACTTGTATCGTGAGCTTTTCCTACAGCAGTAGAGAAAGCACTGGAACACTGCGATGCTAGATATCAACTGATCCAGATAATATCTCGAGTGTGACAATTATGATAAGCTTTGATTACTCTGGCGTGATCAAGCCGCTCATCATACTATTAACAGATACTAATTGCTTCGCTGACGCACTAAACACGTATCTCACTAATGATTAAAGTTTTTAACTGATTAGTTATTTAACTGATTAGTTTTACCTATATATACGACCGCTAAGGCACCATAGCTGTCACGTCAGCTGCTCTGCATTTCACAGCGACTGCCAGAGTGCCTAGAGGTGAGCTGTTACCTGTTATGTGTGATACATAGCGTAATTAGTGTGATTCGCTACTGCTTAAGTTTGTCTGGCATGGCATAGTGAGCATCTATTGTGGCCAGTAACTGTGAAAGTAACGATTATTGTCTAGTACTGTTCTTTAGTCTCCTAACAATAGCATTGGAGGATGAGATAGAGATTATAATATTAAACAAAAAGAACAAATAAGCACAAAACTATAGGTTAATAAGTCTCACGATGGTCTGTTACATAGTTTTGGCATACGTTTTACGCTCGCGTATTATGAAATTTTTAGGGAAACCTAAGTGAAGATCTTTGGCCATGGCTAGCAGGGAAACGTCATACCAGAGAGAAATGAAGGTACAAAAAAGTTTCATAACAGTGTACCGACGTAGCTCCATTAAATAACTATGTTGATAGTTCTAGTATTGACGATCATTCTCAAGAAACGTTCATTTGCTCACTGGAAGGTCTTAGCAACTAGCCCTCTCTCCTACCTTGAGCGCTCCAGTCGTCGATGTATTCCCAAACGTAAAAAACAGCCTACACGCTGACATCATTCTCGTTCATGGTAAGAGCATTTAGCTTCCATTATCCAAACCATGTGAAGACATCTGTGTCATCACCAGAAGAGGAAAACTTGTCAGACTTTGGATGTCGGTCATTGAGAAGCAGTGGGACTACACTGAAAAGCTGAAGAAACGTACTGTGAAATCAATAACTTCGTATATAAACTTAAAGTGTACACTGTTGCTAAAATGACCGTTTCAATGAGGAGACGTCGCATTAAAAAATTATTTGGAAATGGTAGAATAGGCTGAAACTGCTAACATTTTGTAATTGAACACAATCTTTCTGGAGAACAGATGGCTTCGATGCTGTTTCTTACTGGTAGCTAAGAAGTCCAAAATTAATCAAGACAATATAAATAAGTAAGGTTATTTATCTGAATCGTCGCATAAAAGCTTGCTACAAATTTTTCAGAGAAGCAGTCAATCCAATTTAGATGCTGAATATTAGAAGATTACTCCATTCCTGCACAGGTGATCGGTAAATTAATATAAAGTTTTTGGGTACGTAACCATCTAGTCTTAGGCGCTTGAACTCGACAGATTATTTACAACTAGTGACTTTGAAGTAGGTGATTATGAAATCGTATAGGTCACGAATCTGACTGCATTGATTAGCTGCAACAATCTGTTGCCTGTGATGTATACCATAGCTTCCAAATCCTGTAAACATTAGAAAGGTCACTGAAATCATTGTTCATCGTCAGTGAACAGCATCCGAACGTGATTGTCTGCAGTTGTAGAGATCACTTCTTATTTATGAAATTAGTTGGCATTGCACATTTGTAAGGTATTTAGTGGGTCTACATAAATGGATTAACATAAAATTACACAAGAATTTATTTTGGAAACGAATTAAAGAGGTTAATCCACGCATCTTACTATGCGAATTGCCCCCATTTATGATAAAGGTAATCCGGTGTAATGGTGTGTGCTTTTTACACTGGACGCCATGTGCTGTAGGCCTGCACCACCAGCTTACCCTTTTATGCCTGTCGCTTAAAGTGTCTCGTCGATACAAGTTGACTGATTTGCGCGCTCATCTGTCTGTCGCAGCCATGTGGACGCCTGCGACGCTGATGCTGCTGGGCGCCCTGGTGGCGTCTGCCGCAGCCGGGCTCAGCACCCGCTACGACCAGGCCAGCGGCCGCATCCTGCTGCTGTCCGACAGGGGTGAGTGTGGCCCGAGGGCGCTGCGTGCGGGGGCTGTCCAGGACAGGCAGCCTGCTGGCTCTGCGCTCCTGCAAGCTGCCACAGTTTCTACACAACACCTTCACAACACCCTGTCACAGTTTGAAACCCACCACTACACTAACTGATCAAAAGCATACAGACACCTGTTAGCCAACGTTAATATAGGGTGTATCCACACTTGACCTTTCTGATGGCTTAAACTCTGATGAGAAGATTTTCAGTTAGGTGTTTCAATGTCTGTCGAGGATGACAGCCCATTCTGCCTCAAACAAGAAAAAGTACTGATGTGAGACGCTGCACACTGGTGCAAAGTCGACATTCTACATCACGTCAAAAGTGTTCCATTGGATTCTGGTCAGGACACTGGGCAGGCCAATCTTCAAAAATGGTAGTATCTACAAACCATTCTCCCAAAGATGCTAATTACAGAAGAGTGCATTCTCATACTGGTACAAGCAATAGCCATCTCCAAAATATTCCTCTACTTACACCGTACACAATTCTGTAAAAATTGTTCACATCCTTTGCAATAAGCAGACTACGCCTTGGACATGAAAAACACCCCATAGCTTAACAATACCCCCTTCCTACTTTACTATTGACACTACAAATGATACCATATAATGTTCTCTTCACATATGTAAGACCCAAACCCTCCCGTCAGATTGTTACAGGGTACAGCATGGTCCATCACCCCAGAACACTTATGGCTTCCAGGGGCAATAAAAATGTAACTTTAAGTATTTTGCACAACTACTGACTCAGTTTAAAAACTAAAATGCTATCAGAATTAACTCATTAAGATGTATACTCTTATGTTAAAAGCTTAACACAATAAGACAGGTACTACAGTAGAATTGTGTGTTTGTCTTGTGCCAGTGTATTGGATCGCATACAAATATAGGGATTTCATTTATACATTATTTCAAAATGAGAGCACTTATCAACTTCCAACACACTTTGCACATAATTTCAAACCTTTACCAAAACTTTTTCATGGTAGACACAGTTCTAAACCTGTCCGCATGCACACAGACATAAAGTGATGAATGAAAAATAATTTATTGCTTACTACATTTTCACTGGCTACATAGTAAAACTTATTATTTCTTTACTACCAATACTATTCACAACACAGTTTGTATATAGTATGTATATATACCATTGAATGTACCTGCAAAATTACTTCATTGTAGGGCTTATGGTTCAGGAGATAAAATGTCATAGACATTTAGATGTACGAAAACCTAGCTTCCGATTCAAATGGAACAAAGTAAAACTTCAAAAGGCATGTTGTTTTAATTTATTATATTTTTATCACCTAATCTATTCCCAGTACAATTTGCAGGCTGTGTTCATATACGTCGCTGAATATACTTGCAAAAATACATCATCATATGACACATAGTTCAGAAGAGATGACGTCAAAAACATTGAGGTGCATAAATAAATTCACCTTTTGCTTAAAATGCGGCGCATATTATGCAGACTATATTCACCCAGTGTTTCACAGATGACAACTTTTAATGACTTCCGACAAAGTTTAAGCATAATTTCGAAACTTTCCCATAGTTATTCGCGCTTACATGCTTACTGTCAATTATTTATCACATTAACTCATTTGTGTAGTAACAAACATTTCGATCTGTTTTATACACTAGAGTTCGACTATTCAAGGAATCACGCTGTACTGGTTCTTTCCGGCTCTCTGCGTGCAGTCGTTGGGCTAGTTAGACTTCTGGTGGCACTTTGGACTCACCAGTAATTCCTCCCTCTGATTCCACGCGGCTTTCGTACAGTCACTCTCTGCAATCTTCGACGATCCCTATCTGACAGTACATAAGGTCTGCTTTGTCTTGCTTTAGGTGTCGTTGTTGTTTCACGATTCTGTTTCATAATCACATCATCAACAGTCGACTTCAAAGGCTTTAGAAGGGTCCAAATGTCTGAGATGGATTTGTTTCTTGGGTGACATTATACGACTTCTCAGTGTTTAAAGTGTCAGGCTCTCCTGACTGGTCCATTCTTCTGTTACTGCTCCTCCACTGACAACACAATACTAAACACCACATCTCACACAAGCAGGTGCACTCCTCAAGCTATCTAATGGTCAGTTCTGCATTACACAGGTGTGTACAGATCCTTTTGATTAGGTAGTGTAGAAGGAGAGTCGAAAGTTGCAGTGTATCAGCGCTACTTTTTTCATACAATTACATTTGATCCTCGAATTACAGTAGATAAGAATCAACGTTGAATGGACTCTCAATTAAATAACTGTCTGTTGGAGTGGCCCATCTGATTTGACTTCTGAAACGACTCAAATTCAGAACGTAAAATTTTCCAATATAATTAGTTTCAAACTAATTGCTTAAGCAAATTTTAATAAGAACACATACACTGATGAGGCAGAAATTATGAGCACCTGCTTAACAGCTTGTTTTTCCGCCTTTGTGACGAGATACATCACTGAAGATGCGTATCAGGGATCTGACAGTTTGTTGGTAGGTTTGAGCAGTTATGTGGCACTAGATGTCTACACAAAGATCACAAAATTCATTCACCAAAGAGGACTCAGTAAATATTCCAGAATCAGAATCAGGAAAAGGCGCCAACATAAAAAAAAAAATGGTTCAAATGGCTCGGAGCACTATGGGACTCAACTGCTGAGGTCATTAGTCCCCTAGAACTTAGAACTAGTTAAACCTAACTAACCTAAGGACATCACAAACATCCATGCCCGAGGCAGGATTCGAACCTGCGACCGTAGCGGTCTTGCGGTTCCAGACTGCAGCGCCTTTAACCGCACGGCCACTTCGGCCGGCCAACATAAATAATTCCGAGTTATATCCCCTTGGAGTCAATTAGGGATCTCTTCCGATCCAGATTGTAAACTAATTACATTCCTTTCGGAGTATGCTAATGAGACAGCAGTTATATACATCCAGTCCTTCAGCGAAAGATTCCTACCTAAGGACTGAAAAGTAGCACAGGTCACACCAGTACACAAGAAACGAAACAGAACTTACTGGACTTGTTCTCCAACAACAGGGCTACTGCTGCTAAAACAAAGAATATAACTAATTTACACTTACATTAAATAACGTAAGAAGTGTAATTTGAATTAATAACTCACCTATAGACTACTCAAATTTACATTGTCTTATAAGTTACAATCTTTTATCAATATTATCGTTGAACCTTAGAATTAAAAAGTAGAACATCGACTAAATCTTAAAAGAAATTTTCATTTCCTTTATACAGAGGATACTTTTCCATTGTCAAAAATATCTGTATTTATGTAAGGTATTTAGCGACTCTTGAATGTGGGTCGACGACCCTGAGAACCATTAACTCCGTGCACAAACAGATATTTCCTGTCGCGAAGTTATTTCGATCGTCGTCCCATCTTGAGTTAGCTCGTTGTCCCTGTGCATTACTCACGACATGCAACTAAAAATAATAATCCCTTACAGTGTCTGTGCTCTTACTTACTTTACTTCATATTATAGTGTTCATTCGTCAGTGCCATTGTCGGTAATAAAGCACAGGGATACATATCCTGCATTGTCGAAATAATACTTACACACTCCTTGTTTGAGAGCGGAAATGGTTGATCGAACACTACTCTAACAATGGTATAAAGGAAATCATGCCGATTCAGGTATCTGTTACAAGTAAGATGAAAGCAAATTTATGACAGTTTATGCGATGTAGAAAGCTACATGATTCCATGTTTGAATATTGAAGACTATGTATGTTCTATCTACTCTTTTACATAATTAAAAAATTGTTTCCCAGTGTATTTGATTATTTTATGATAGTTGTTTCATGTATTACTGACTGTCGTACATTCACTCACAGCAACTATGTGCCTGCACGTTGCAGGTGGAGGCGAGGTAGAAGTGGGATACATCGAAGCCTCCGGCAACCAGCGGTCTGCAGTTCCACGCCACGAGACTCGTGGAAACGAGGAGTCCTTCGACTTTGGCGCCTCCAGAGTTCTCGTCCGGCACCAAGACAGGTCGGGTGAATGTCTCTGGATCCGGCACACCAAAGACAATCCGAGTGAGATAATCACAATGTGTCAGCGGCACCTGAGGAGCCACATCTACGGTGGTGTCGAATCGACCTACCGCACCTGGCCCATCGAGGACAACGTGTACAAGCACTACGCATACGTCGCTGAACATAGAGACCATGCCACCATCGCTACGCGCTACTGGGTCTTCTCCGACGGAAGACTCGTTCACGTTCACACGAACGTTCCTCTCTTCGTCGACCAGAACAGCAATCAGACGAGTAATAAACTGTGCTTCAGTGCCGAGAACGCGTCTCCCTACCCAGAGGACCGAAGCGACAATGTGCTGGAATACGAGCTGTGTACGTACGGTGATGCGAAGGAGGCGCACTTGGTCGGTATCCAGAAGTACCTGGGCAAGCCTACGGCGATTCCAGACGAACGCTTGGGTGTTCAGCCCTTCTGGGAAGTGGGGCCACCCGAACAGAACGTGAGAGAGCGCGCCGCAGGCATAATCGAGCACGGGTTCGGCTACAGCCTTCTTGAAATAGCCAACTTCTGGGAGAGCTGCCGTGGAAGCTTCACCCCGGACACCACCAAGTTCCCCGACATGAAGGCGCTCGTGGACGACCTCCACGCACTGGGATTCCCTGTCGCGTTGTGGATACACCCATTTATAAACAGTGACTGCGAACCCTTCTTCTCTGAGGCACAGTCCAAAGGCTACTTTGTGCGCAATAACAATGGCAGCATCACTACTCGCTGGTGGGGTGGATGGGCCGGCATTGTCGACTTCACCAATCCTGATGCGGTAGCTTGGTGGACTGATCGAGTTGCGGTGAGTACATCCGCTGCAAATTCTAGTGCATATGGCATTGAAATTAGTTACTGAGTACGACTCCATGTAAATAATGTAGGACCAATCGCTTGGAGAAATTACTATGATTAATTCTGAAAAAAGATAAAAATACTCACTTTTGGTTGTTCAAATGGTTTTAGACATACATTCTGCAAAAAATACAGGTAGCTTACAAGCGGATTTCTAGTGAGAATATATCCTCTTCATGTGTCTATGCAGCCCAAAGGGTTAGTTCATATGACAATAATAGGAATATTTGACATTTAACATACAGAGCAGGGGTTCAGTAATTTGATCTTTAGTTGACTAGTCCACAACTTAAGCACACAAGAGTGTTATATAAAAGGAGAAAGGTTAGATCATTTACGAATCGAGAATTGGTTAATATGTTTATTATTTACTTACTTAGGAGTATTTGCCATCGGTTCATTAAATTTAGAATGAATCCATATACATATGACTGTACGCAGTGACTGACATAGAAGAAATCATCAGAGAGCGTCACATTCCATGTAACTTTGAAACTAACTGCTGCTGTTTGTCTATTAGTGTACTTTAACTTTCGTGTTAACTTATACTTTTGCTTTTCCACATTCCAAATACACTTTTTTAGGTTCCCCTTGGTGTGTCGTTTACATCACTGAGCGAGTAATGTATGTGGTATGCCCAGAAGAAATGCTATATATGAGCACTTAAAGATTCCCTGTATGTGTTCTGATAAAAGATACATATGCCTTATGGAAATAGATGATCATTTTTTTTAATCATCAGTCTTCTAAAACCTTAAATGTATCGAACTGCGAACTTCTCTGTTGCGCCAGTTGGCAGACCAATACTTCGAACCTTACGTCATATGTTATTTATTGTATGCAGACCAGTCTCTGTCTTCACCTACAGTGTTTTCCTCTAAAATTCCCACTAGTGTCATGCAAGTTGCTCATTTTATTTCTGTTCTTTACTTTACATGTCTACATCCACGGCGTTAAAGTGAGGAGTAAATCCCTATGGCCATGGAACGAGTCAGTACCTCAGGAAAGTAATAACAAAAATAACAAAATGTACTCGATTCGTTTGTACACACATGTCCTACCATCCAGTCCCTTCTCCTTTTCCTGTCATCCTCTTCCACATGTTCCTTTTTTCGTACCGATTCTGTCCTCCAGTGTTTCATATAGTCCATGATTCACTACCATAGAGTGCTGTTCACTAAACGTACATTCTCACGTTACTTTTCCCGAAATTGTAGCTATATTTGATACCAGTACAATACTTTTGCTCAGTATCCTCTTTCCCTGCAGCAGTCTGCTTTCTGTGATGACCTCCTTACTCAATCCATCCCGAAAGTAGTTGAATTCCTTTATTTCGTCTCATTTGTGGTCTGAAATATCGATGTTCAGTTTTTCGCTAATCTCTTTTCTGCTAGTTCTCATTACTTTCTTCTTCCCTTGACTCCCAAACCGCACTTTGTGCTCGATAAACAGTTTATTCCATCCAACAGTTCCTGCAGTTCCTTCTGAATTTCACACAGAACAACAAACTTATCTGAAACTCTCATTACTGACGTTCATTCACCCTGCATTCTTATCGGATAACGAATGAAATGGTCCTACAAGAAACAGGAGACAAGAAACGATTACTGAAAGTTCTATACCAACGCAAAACAAAACTGATCGACACTTAGTTAGACATGACTACAAAATATTTTCGAGGTAAATCATTGAGGAAGAAAATGAGGGGACGACCGCGAACATCAAACTTTGTATTTAAACAATATGATCAGTGAGATGGGATGTTCTTCACACATGCACATCAAGAAGAGTGCCAAACAGAGGGGGTTGTGTCTGCAGAGACCACGTTTTCGCCTTTTGGAACAATAAGAATTTTAGTCCGACTCTTGAAACTATCTTTTATTTCCGTCCTTGCTTGTTCAGTATATACATTCAATAGCAAGAGTAGGAAACTGTATGTATGTCTTACATCTGTTTTAATCCGAGCACTTCGTTCTTGATCTTCCATTCCTCCTTGGTAGTCTTGCTCCAGATATCCAAATGAGAGACTACTCCCGAATGTGACTCGTGTTTTTATTTCCAATGAGAACGTAAGTGTTTCTTTCTCACACAGCCTGTGCTTCATTATCGATAGAATAGCCTTGTTACTTCACGGCTGCGTACAAACAAGAATCACATAGACTCTCTAAGTCAGGATGCGTCACTTACTTTGCCTCAAAGGTATGGAATTTTATTTGTAATCTCTTTGCAGGCGCTCCGCAACGAGACGGGCGTGGACTCCTTCATGTTCGACTTCGGCGAGACCAGCTACCTGCCGCAGCCGCCACAGCTCACGCCGCTCGAGAGGACGCCCGTGGTCTACACCGACGCGTACGCCAAGGCAGTGGCCCAGTTCGGGCCCATGGCGAGGCTGCGCTCCGGCGTCGAGAGCCAGCGCCTGCCCAACTTCTTCCAGATGGACGCGGTGGACACGGCGTGGAGCGCGCAGAACGGCCTGAAGACGCTGCTGCCCAAGCTGCTGGAGATAAGCCTGCAGGGCTACCCCTTCGTGATGCCGGAGAGGGTGGGCGGCAGCACCAAGACGGGCGTCATCGCCACTCGCGAGCTGTACATCCGCTGGCTGGAGGCCAGCGCCTTCATGCCCGCCGTCCACTTCCGCACCGTGCCCTGGGACTACGACAACGAGGTGCGTCCCGTGCTCGTCCTACCTGTTACACTCCGTGTTTGTAAAAGGCACTTCTAAAGTAAATATCGCTTCGCAGCGTTGATACAGTGCGTGACGTACAAAGAATCGACAGATTAAGCCAATCTCTATGTATTAACACCGTAAGGTATGCTCGTATGAGTTTAGTTTCAGCATGGCGGCTCACGGCTGTGACATGTGACTACTTTTACAGACGGTGGAGCTCGCACGTAATCTGACTGCTTTGCGCGCTCAGTACGGCCCGAAGATCGTCGAGCTGATGAAGCAGGCAGTGGAGGACGGCACTCCGGTCAACCGGCCCATCTGGTGGCTCGACCCGACGGACTCCACCGCTCTCAAGATCAGCGACGGTATGGCCAACAGCTTTCTCTCACTGCTTCTACCTTTAGAATTATTCCAGAGACGGTTTCGTATTTTATCATTTTAGTTTCGAATCTCTCGATTACGATTTCTGTGACAACTACTCATCGACGTACCCTTCAATCATGAACTAACATGTTACTGCGGCAATCTCACACTTGAACTTGTTTCGTTTACAGAGAACACAATGGATATCTTAAATGTCCTCAGAGGCGCTATTGACTGTATCCGTTGCTGCACTGTTGTTATTGAAGTCTAGTATCATTTCTCGTTTTATTGTGTTCAAGGTAAAATGCATACAAAGTCCACCCAGTTCCTGACGACTTTTTTGGGAAGACGTCCAAGCTTAATTTAAACCTTCACAAACACAAAGCATGCATTACAACTCCACAGAGCATCACTGACATTCTCGTGAGGTAACATGTTTCTCGCGCATACGTCGAATTTCGTGATCCAGATTTTAGAGATCAGTCTTTCCTCTCAGATTCTTAAGGAGAGACATTGCTTTAAAGGCTAGAACCATATATGAACAGTTGCTTAATGGCAAACCTTTTCTTACATTTACACTAACAGTGTCCTCAAAAACTGGAAATAAGCTAATTATTGGGGAACTAAATTAGACAAATACACTAAACTTAGAGCATTGCTATGCATGCATGATAAAGTAATAATCTATGAAAGTGAAGACGATCTGCAGTTAGCAGTATGGCTAAACTAGGTACACTTTCTGACAAAAAAGTTATGAACCGAGAACACATGGTCGAATCCCAATGTAACTTCATAAACGTACACACCATTGGTGATTTGTAAATGTTTAAGAGTTGGAATTCTCCGTGACAGTTTAGTGTTCTTACAAAGGCCTGGTAGGGAATATGATTGGCGTGAAAAGTGTCAGATGATGAGTGGTCACTGTGAAGAACATGAATGTGTGCATAGTTGGGTGAGACACCATTATCAGCACGTGACACAATCTGAAACAGGCTTCACTGTTGGTATCTTTTGGCCTACTTGTCGAATCATACAATATTGAGATTTTTATACCTTTTGGATGTAGATCTGGTCTAGAGTTGAACGGCAGGGTAACGTCATGGCAGGCACACCTGTTCTCACGGTTCTTCTTATCACCTCTCCCATCCGAAAGCATGTAATTCTGCGTCATCCTGCACCAAGAATCAGAGACCAGCAGCAGCCAGAGTAGGAAATTTCCGTACTGCACATAAGCTGCTGTCAAAACCAAGGCACAAACTGCTGCCTTTGGAGTGGTGCCGTGACTGAGAAATGTGGACTGCTGATGAATCGTGAAGCACTGTGCTCAGGGTTGAATCACGATTCAGCACTATCCCAGATATCCAGATTACTTCCGTTCGTAGATAATTAAGGCGACGCGGGGGAGGGGGGGTGACATCCCATTCAAAAGTATTTTTCAGAAGGGCACAGCAGTGTTACTCCTGGAGTCATGATTTGGGGGGACCATCTTGTATGAGTTCAAGTTACAGTGCTAATGTCAGAGTGAAATCTGATGGAACAGCAGTATATCACACACATCCTGCATCCTCATGTATTACCTCTCATGTGACCATATTGTGGTACTACTTTTCAACAGGAAAATGCACATCCACACATGGCAGTTGACTTTATAAGTCGTCTGCGTGTTGAAGTACTGCTGTGCAGAAAGGCACCTAGATTTGGTTTCGATGGAACATGTATGCAACGAGATCGAAACTCAACTTTGTCCCTGTTTCAGTATTCAGGATATGAGTCCGAGCTGCAACAGATGTGAGCCAGCTTGGCTCAGAAGAACCAGCTGAATCAGTGAACGCACTCGTGCCACCCGGGCTGCAACGTCATACTGATTAGTGGGATCACATTGCCAGTTCTTTGCATATTTTAGTGACTTTTGTAATCACTAAAATAACATCACATATCCTCTTAAACCATGATGTTGCATGTGTTTCACTTTTTTTCTCAGGCTGTCTATATGTAGAATTAAACCTTAAAATTTGATTACTGGAGGATAAATTTATGACGTGGTGGGTGCTTCTTATTTTTCTTGTTTTTGTTAGGCAGTGTGTCAACAGAATACAGTTTTAAAATTTCAGTACATAAGAATAAAGTTATGACCATCCACTGTAAATATTCACAACAGTTGAAAACAGTAATTAACCACAGATTAATTAAACAGGTGCCATATTTTAAATATTTAAATAAGATGAAAAGCTGCAGAAATTCAGTGCAACATTTGGAACATTGAACAAAATATTTACAGAATATCCTAAAAAATACAAAAATTACACTTTGTTGATGTCGTTGATGTTGTACTGAAGTGAGAGTTGGATAAAGAAGAACAAAGATGACAGTAAAGTATAAGCAGCAGAGATGTGATCCCTGAGGGGAGTATAGTACAAGAAGAGATCTAACACAGAGTGAACCTGTCAGACGACTGGGGTATGCTATGTGGTGACTCTTTGTTTTCCTTGTGTGCAGAGTACCTGCTGGGCGACGACCTGCTGGTGGCGCCGGTGACGTATCGCATGGCCACGAGGCGCGACATCTACCTGCCCAAGGGCTACTGGCGGGACGAGGTGGACCCCGAGCACCCCACCATACGGGGCCCCACCTGGCTCTACGCCTACCCTGCGCCGCTCAACACTCTGCCCTACTTCACCAGGGTCAGCTCCTAGCTTTCACTGGCTGGAAACGAGCTCAGATTCTATGAAGGCTGGCACGACCTTATATCTATGTATCAGTGACACCGTGTTTACAAGAACATGTAAGACAGCTTCTGGAAATAAAAAAATTCAGTTAACGTGACTTCTTTCTTCTGTATTGTAGAAGATTTCTGTTTTTGTAATGTGTAAAATTTGGTGCATGTGAATTACTAATTCACATCTGTATTTAAAAAAATAAAATAAAAATTAAGTTGAAAACAAAAAAAGGAAGCCATGTCTATACACGAATGACTTGTTCAACATTATTACGATTAATCGTACAGAAGATCCATGGTACATGAAACTAATTAACTAACTGTACAAGATACCATTGTAACCTATTCAGGCTTCCACTTGTTCCATGCTGGTGGTAATTTGAATTCATTGGATAATACTCTTGCAGAGAATTGCTGTTCTGCGAACTACAACTCACGCACAAACGTCGCGATAGAAATCATTTACAAATGACAATATATTTTCATGTTTGTGTAAGGTAGGGTGAATAACAGAGCCAAATGCGGCTATTTCTATTGTGGTAGTGTAATATTTCTGCCTTTAGTATACATCATATTTAGATCCAAGACCTTATCCTCAGAGCAGGATCATGCACTTATACCAGAAAAGGAACACACTGAAATCTAAACATGACCTTAGCACAGTAATTGTGAACAGCTATCAGCTATTGAATTAATAGGGCTTGATAACAATAATAAGAAATCAATCAATGTGTTTATGTATCGATCATCGAGTGGTAGTATGGACACTTATTCAATAAACTACCAAATGTCTGGGGGAAACCTGAAGAACAAAAGTTATAATTATCTCATATGGAGAAGTAAATATAAACACAAATATGGTAAATAAAAGTAATAGCACACTTATAAATATTCTTCAGACTTTTGGCATGTCCCTGTTGGTTAATAGAACCACAATGGTTGCTAAAAGGACTTCATCAGTAATCGACCATGTGTCCATGAATATGAACAGGGAAAAGTGTGACACAGCTGTAAATGATCATGATCTCTCATACATTTTGTGCCAAATAACAACAAAATTGGAAATGTAAAGAAAATAACTGAAGTACAGAGCTACGAAAGGCTCTATCACAAATCAAAATAAAAGGTTTTTCAAGAGAACTAACAAACCAATGTTAGGTTGAAACATATAAAGAAATTGATGTAAATGCAAAATTCCTTACGTCCTCAACATTGTGCAATAGTGTCATAAAAACAGCTGGACAACAGCTGGTATTAGGAAGTTCTCCTAAATCCTTGTGTACCTCAGCTCGATGAGAAAGGGTCATAATAGACCAGAGTCCTTAAATTTCTAACATAGGTACAAAAAGGCTTATAACAAGTCACTTTGTGACGTTATTGTCTGTATTAATTTTCCCGTAATTTATGTCAATCATTACAGCAGATAAATAACCTTTAATCTCAGTCTTGACTGTCCTACTTTTTATCCAAAGTTAAACAATCCACTAACAACAATTATAACCTTTTGTACCCCCTATTTTTGTTGTTACTGTGGCAGTGCTTTTCCTGTCTACAGCAGACAAACTCAACAATCAATTATACAAGGTAAACACAAATAAAAGCGATAGATTCCAGGGATGGATTCCTAACTGGAAATTGAGGAAAGAAAGGTCTATGAACATGTGGTCCAGAAATATGTGGTGTGCATGCAATGACAAAAATCGTCCCAGAACATTGTACAGAGCTGCATCCCATTCATATCAAAAGAGATGTCTAAAGTGGCCTCCATGGGATGGAATGCGCGCATCCACACGTCGCATGGTTGATTTCTGCACTCTTTCACACGTTCCAGCCTCTCTCTGAATAGTGTCACTGGTGTCATGAACACGTTGTTAGAGTTTCTACACACCAGGAACTGGACAGTGTACTTCATTCAGATGGCCCCAGAGGCGAAAACCCAGGGGGTGACACAGCAGGCCATGCTACAGGGCCTCCACGTCCTATCCAGAGTCGGGGAAGATGATGTTGAGGTGTTGGCAAACTGTAATGTGGAAGTTGGGTGAGCTCTGTCCTGCAAAAAACCACATAACCTGTTGTACTGCCAAGGGCACCTTCTCAAGCAACCCAGAATAAGTATTCTGCAGGAAGTCCAAGTATGTTCCTCCGTTGCAGCATTGTGGAACAATAACAGGTCCAAGTGCATGGTCACCAAGAATCCTAACCCACACATTAATGCTGAACTCATGCTGATCAGACACCTCTGCTGATAATCCTTGCTCTCATAGCAAGTGATAGGGACAGCAACGATTGTCACGCAGGATACACATAATAGTACTTTGGCATATACCATGTAGGAAGGCCACTTGCCAGGAGCTTGTGCTAGGGTTCGTCTCAATATTCTGTAGAATCTGGTCATCCAAATCTAGTGAATGCCGCCTCCCTGCACATTGGTCTGTCTGAAAGGACCCATGAGCACACAAACACCCAAGAAGGGCTTAGAAGGTTGAGTGATGTGATTGGTGTTGGTACTCGTTTCGGAATAGCCGTGATACCTTTCGATCGTTTACACCTGCTTGGCCATACGCAACAACAATTTCAGCTTGTTCTCGACGTGAATATCGGACCACTCTTCTGCTTGCAGCATGCTGCGTCACTCACGCAGGAACACATGGCATGGCATTTGTCAATGCCATCTACTGTGCCAACTATGCATTTCTGGACACAAAGCCATAGTGCCCTTTTTCCTCCATTTCCACCGCTGCAGTTTGCGGTTTGATAAATGTTCACCCTACATTAGGAGTTCAGTGAAAAGAACAAGCCTTGCAGTCGTTTGTCTTGTATGGTGACAGATTATTTTTATTACGACTATTGCACTGGTGCTCTTTGTGTCAGACCTGGGATGCACCAGGCACAACTATCGAATTATTACTAGAAAAAAGTCATTATTAACTAAATAGCATACAATGCAGAGGATGAAATCAAAGAACTCTGGGATGTCACTAAACAGGAAACAGTGAGAGACAAACAGACACATAATAACACACTGATAAGTGAGAGGAATAAAGTAATAAATGATCCATACCACTTAGAAAACTATGTAAATGTATATTTTTCAAATCTTTTGGCGAAATTTCAACCACAATTCTCTAAAACAAATATAAGCCATTTAAATAATTAATCACTAAGTAGAATGGTGCTACTGCCAACCATAAGGTATGAAGTTTGTAAAACTTCCCAAAACTGAACAAAAACAGCCTATCAAATAAAGTACCATTGTGTGTGTTGAAACAAAACAGGGAGTGCCTATTGGCCTCTGACTCGGGTTCTTCGGCCGACGTTCATCTAATGATTTTTCTGACATTTCGTCAGCACGAGTGGCTGGCATTGTCAAAGCTTCACCCTCCATTGCCGGTGGTGAACTGGAGCCGAGCTCGCGGGCGCAGACTATATGTACCTGGCGCGCCAACGTCCGAGGGCTTCTCCGCGGTCATTTCTGGTGCGGTTCTCCTCTTGCTACCTGCGACGGTTGTTCGCTGCAGTACGGGAAGCCAGGATCCGTTTACCTTAAGGCTTTCCTCTTTCTTGTTCAAACTGTTCGCGTGTTGTTGTATTTCTACAGCTTCTCTGAACAAGCGCGTGTGATAGTGCTTCTCTACAGCCAGAACTTCCGTGTCGGCGAATTTTATTACGTGGTCGGTCTCATTCAGTGCGTGCTCTGCCACGGCCGATTTCTCCACCTGCCCCAACCTGCAATGTCGCTTATGCTCTTTGATCCTGGTGTTGATGGATCGTCCAGTCATTCCGACATAAACTTTTCCGCATGTGCGTGGTATTCGGTATATTCCCGACATTGCAAGTGGGTCTCTTTTCTCCTTCGCCGATATAAGACACTCTTTCATCTTCCTTGTCGGTTTGAAAATCGTCTTTACGCCATGTCTGCGCTATATACGGCCGATTCTGTCCGTCACTCTTGGAATGTATGGCAGAAAAATCATTAGATGAACGTCAGCCGAAGAACCCGAGACATAAGCCAATAGGCAGTTTGTCAACAAGTGGCCACGAAAGCCTTAACAGTTTTGTAAAACATAGAGTATACAAACCCCCTTAACAAACATAATAAATCAAACACTCAAACCAGGAAACTTCTCGGAGTATTTAAAATATCAAAAATGTGTGCCTCTGTTAAAGTAAGGTAATGCATAAGTCATTGAAAACTACTGACCCCCTTCCTTCCCATCATCAGTCTCAAAAATATTGAAATCAATAACAGAAGATACGTATATTAATGAACTACATCAATAAATATAACCTCCAAAGTGACTCACAGCCTGTTTTCTGAAGTGGTATAAGTACAGAATCAGCCAAAGCAGAATTCACAAATATGGTACCTGATGTCTTGACAAAAATGAGTGTGTCATCGGCATATTTTTATGTCTTTCAAAGGCGTTTGATACTCCTGACTACTAAACAAGCTACAATCATAAGGAATGAGAGGCATATCTAATGACTGGTTGTGATCTTATCTGGCAGATAAGGAACAAAGAGCAGAGATGACATAGATCTCAAACACTTATCATAACCAAAATAAATTATTATACTGATTCCCCAGGGGAGCTTATTAGGACCAATACTGTTTCTGATATACATCAGTGAATTTCCCAGTAGCGATAGTCATGAAACAATATTATTTTTGATGACGACAGCAACAGTACAGTCTCAAAGAAAACAAGAAAACTTCCGTGAGAGAAAGCAAATGAAACCATCGAGGAAGTATACAATTGGTCAATATTCAAAAAAATAACACTGAACATGAAAACCAATACCACAAATATCTGTCTGAAGTAGGAAAAGGAGGCTGTCAAAATCAGTGTACGTGTCATGTCTCAAATTTCAATTCTTAGTTGAAGCGTTGTACACACACAAAGATAGCTGCAGACAAAGTATTATCAGCAAGTTATGCCTTAGAATTCTGTCATCAATGTCCAACAGGTTTTGTCTTTTTGCTTCATATTATTTGTATGTACATTCAGTTTCAGCAGTAGAATTATTTTAAGGGAAATAAACGCACAAAATACGAAAACAAAGGTGAAACTGCAGAAAACATCCACAAGAATAATAACCGAAAATAGTAGTCAAGCTAATTATAAGCATCTGAAGAAAACGCTGGGACCTTAGCTTCAGCATGTAAATACGCCTACCAATCAGTGGAACAAAAAAAAATAATGTTGATGATTAATTACTGCAGAAACTGTTCTGTCCATGGCAATGGAACAAGATCTAGACTGTACAGTTGCCAAGAAAGAATCAACATAATTTCTACCAAGGAATAAAACCCTTCGACAAATCCCCAAAAGAGTTAATTAAAACAAACTTTTTCGAAATGTCTGTTGAGAAGTAGTGGTTAAGCGTTCTATAAATACTTGATAACATAGAGTAGGAATTTGATAAAAAATTAACCACAAAGAAACAGTAATATCGGCAGTAAAATATCCATCATTTTACAATGTACTGTCAAAGGTTTCTATTTTCTTTTATTCTTTTCTAGAAAATGATGCTCCCAAAGAGGTGCAATGCATAAAGCTAGTTTTTTATTTTGAAGGATAGCACATCACCCATTATAAAGCGATACTGACTCATCTTTTCACACTAACAATTCAGAAGAAATGGTAGAGAAAATGGAAACCAAATGTCATGACTAAGGTCCTGACACCAGCTGATAGTGTATTTAGTATTACATTATGAAGCAATATGTGTACTGTGTTTGTGTGGAGTGTCTGCAATGACTGGGAATAAGAATGAGAGAACAGTGGATCGTTAGCCATACAATAATACATACTAGGTATAAACTGAACGAGTACATTTTCCATGGCTTCCCTAAATAACTTCAGGCCAATAGTGTGATGGTTCCTACTTTACGGTCATGGCTAAGTACAAGTTCTATGCTTGTTGAAGTAGAGCGTTTGTAGTTCAGTTATGTTTTTTGGATACTCTTAAATTGTAGTACCATGACTTCTACAATATCCAGGTGAAAGTATTCTAAGGATGAATAAAACAATAACAACAACAACTACTACTACTACTACTACTATCCCCTCTTCCAGCTTGTTTTTTTCTCTGGCGGCGATGGCACCTTCCAGTAGTATAACTGTCTACATCCAGAGTCTAGAACCATGCTACAGTGGCTGGGAGAGCATGACAGTGAATGCACATTGATGTACTGGCCACCTACTTCGCCTGCTCTGAACCTGATGGAATACATCCAGGAGCTATAGGGCGTACCCGCGCCCACAATCTGCCATGCCGTAATTTATAAGAATTGCAAGACTAGTGTGGTGTCACATACATGTGTAAACCTACCAAAGAATCGACATATACCACTCAGAATCTCTGCTGTATCGCATTCCTAAAGTGAACAGACATGCTACTCAGTGGGTAATCATTGTATTTTGGTTGATCAGAGTATGTTAAAGATACAAGGACAACCGACAAATTCCTGCATGATTGTAACCATGTGTCATTTCTATTACATAAGAAATAAAATGAGTCATGCAAAGGCAGGTACTCCATAAAGACCGAACTACAGCCTTTATTTGTTTAGAATAGCAGAACGAAAATATACGTTGCTGCCCAACTATATTCACAGCAAATTCGAATGTGTTGTGACTTACTAGCTAGTGAAATCACATGGCAGGCTGTTCCAGGGTGAGTGTCTGCCCACAGGTGGCTGGGCACCCAAGGGCAGCCGTTGGCAGATGTGGCCAAACAGGGATGTGCGGGCAGCCAGGCAGCTGGTCTCCACGTATGTGACCTACTCCCAGTGGAGACTGCTCATCGTGTGCTAATGTGCTACAGCACAGAACTAAAATTAGGCCATTCTGCCTCGTATGCGAGCTTCCAATTGCACTAAAATTACGCCATTTTTCTTGACGTGCATGTTGTTATGCAAATGCAATGGACGAAAACGTGTTTTGTGGTGCTCGCTCCATGACAACTAGAAACCACTATCGAGTGCTGAAATGATTGTAAGCCGCACATCCGCACCTCGAGCAGATCAGGGAATGGATGCAGCTGTCTGTCTTCAACTGCGTTTGCTCTCAAGAGACGTGATAACTTCCAGCACTACGGGTGCTATGTTGCTGACAGCACCAGGTCAGCATTTTCCTTTGAACTTGCGTGTAGCGGGTTGTGCAAGAACAGAGTCTGACGTATTTTTAAGGAGCTGTTGTCGTAATGGCACAGAGGCTCAGTGGTCTCATGCCAATGTGGCAACACATGCCCTGGGTTCGATTTCCCCTGACACAATTCTTCTTTTCATTAAATTTTATTCCTCGCAATATTAATCTACCGATTATAAAATTTAAATATATTTAAGGAGTTAAATTTTTATATGTAAAATTAACATATTCAGTTTGGTTACGATTACTACTCTTGTAAGTTAAAAGGCTGCAGGATAGATGGTGATAAAACAAAGGGAGTATACGAGGAAATTCTGTATGAAAGTGTTTCCTATAGATGCTCTGTAGATGAATTGCTACACAGGTTCTTTTCAAGTAGACTTTTGGAGTTAAAAGTGAAATTTAAAGAATTAGACAGATATGCTTTAAATGCAGATCTCACAACAGAGAGGCAAGGGATGAGGATCACTGATTTGGCTTACTGGCTTACGTAATACTGAAAATTTCAAATACTTGTAAATTAATTTAATCAACTTCTTAATTCTCAGGAACCAATCCATAACGTCGAAAACTCAAATACTATGAAAATGTAGAAGAAGATTTACTCCCAACTATCAACAAAATTGAAGAAGTTATTAAAACCGTGCAAAGTTGGTAGAGGAGACTCTGTTACAATAGATTGCTTTGATATGGTCTTCACAAAAGTTAAAATTAACTAAATTTAATCTTTGAGAAAACTTGGAAAACATAAAAACTTCCAGGAGAATGAAAAATGGAATTCATGCATACACTACATAAGAAAGCCAATAAACAAGATGTTAACAACTACAGAGGAATTTCTTTGCACACGTTGCACATCACGTACTTTCCAAGATTGTACTAAGCAGAGTAGAAACAACAATAGAGAGGAATTTAGGTAAACATCAACTAGGTTGTAGGAAGGGCAGATCATGCTCTGAAGAAACATTTAATCTGAAGTGAACATATGGACCAGATAACTGAAATCAAAATAAGTTTGTTGATTCCCAAAAGGCCACTGACAGCATTTGCAAGAACTGTAGATAAAATAAAACTATGTGAGTAGAAGGCAACTGATGCCCTGCAATATTCGGCCTGAGTGGTACGTAGGAAAAGGTAAAGCGCTCTCTGAAGATTTACGTGTAGAGTATGAGGAATTTTTGAAGAGTGTGGATTAAGGCACAGACTTACATAATGTAGACACAGATCTCTTCCAACTACTAATAACATTTTTTCCTTACATTTTATTCCTTACAAAATACTATTGGATGTAAACTTTAAATAACGAGTGGTTATAATTAAACTTTCCGTATTTAACACGTTGTAACATGGAAACTAATTACCATATGAGGACCAAAGTTGGTAGCATTTATGTCAAGGACATGAGGAAGAGAAATAACCTGGAAGAAATACAACTGAAACACTTTTAATATCCTGCCACTGTACACCTTACCATTACATAACAGTACCATTATTAGAACAAAAGAGGCTCAATATGGCGCCCATCAGTCTCCAGAAGAGTCTGAAAGCGCAGGATTGCATTCTGCACAATAGAACGAAGCATGTCTGTAAGTAAGCTGGCTACCTCTCTAGATATGCTGCACTTCAGATGAGCAGATGTGCGAATGTTCCCCTGGTAAACCCTGTCCTTCAGGTAGCCCCACAACCAGAAGTCATAAGGAGTGAGATCTGGTGATCATGCTGGCCAGGCATTCGGAAACGATCAGCTGATAATTCGATCGTTTCCAAATGTGTTTGTGAGAAGCAGGTGAACTTCACGATCGATGTGCGGTGGGGCGCTATCTTGCATAAAAACTGTCGATTTCAATGCGACTCTCTTCTGCAGGGTGGGCATGACATGCTGGCGAAGCATATCACAGTAGCATTCGCCAGCCTCACTGCACGTCTTCGGTCCTTGAGTGCCAAACTGTTCAAAAAAGAAAGGGGCTAATGATGAACGTAACTGTGAAGCCACACCAAAGAGTGCCATATTCACCATACAGAGGAACTTCAAGCACAGTGACTGGAGGTGAAGATACCCACACTTGGCAATTATATGTGTTCACCTCACCCATCAGAGAAGAATGAGCTTCGTCTGTCCATAGGATGGTCCAGGGACAGCCATTGTCAACATCAAGTCGTTGTGCGTCCTGTGGTGCAAGTTGCTGGACAAGATAGATCTTGTGGGGATATAATTTGAGATTGGTTTGAAACACCTCCGTACAGTGCACTACGTCATGTTCAACTGTCGTGACACAGCAGACGCTCTGCCTGACGATCGGGAACCGCGCATAACGTTGTCTGCCACACCAACAGAGATTTCATCAACCACCTGTGGTGCAACCGGTCGTCGGCCTCTTTCCAGAGCGACGCTCAGTTCTCTAGTTGATTCGAATTTCTTCATCATGCTCTGCACAGCAGGGGGAGAAAGAGAACCCTTCCATAATCCTTTCTGCCGGCGATATTCACGAAGTGCAGCTGCAGACTTACTATTGTTTTGATAATAGAGCTTCACCACTAATGGCCTGCCCCTCTTGTCCAAGCTCATGTTCACACGGCAACAAGTGCGCTGCGACTGGTCAGGTGTGTGAGACAATGAATTACGGTGACTGATCATGGGCACCTAGTGGTCAGAGTTGGAGCTGGACGGTGGACCTGTGATGCATGGAAATCATGTACCCCTTACTCTGGAGATTAATGCTATGAAGTTCGGTTCACATGCGATAGGTCGATCGTTTCCAAATGTGTTTCAGAGAAGCAGGTGAATTTTTCGAGCGGTGTGCAGTGGGGCCCCATTTTATATAGGGAAAGTTTAATTGTAACTAGCCGGTATATCTTAACAGTTCAGTTTATATACGTGAAATTAATATATTCAGTTTAGTTGCGTTTACTAACCTTATAAGTCATGAGCATACAGGCCACAATAGTGTAGCACATTGGTACAATTTTTCGCAAGCTGCAACTATGCACTGTACTGTCGTGGCCTTGCGTCCTCTAGCAAGGGTGGCCAAGTGGTTCAGCCATGCACAGAACAGAGTAACAGGTCTTCATGACCAGTCCATACAGGCTGTGCATGCCAGCGAGCTGGAGGAATTCCCCACCGAAGGAACAGCCTAATCTGAACCAATATTTTGATCTTGCAAATAATATTTTTATTTAATGGCGGTATCGTACCCTCGAAGCTTCTAGGCTAAGAAACCGTTAGTTAAATAAATAAATTATTTACAAGAGCTACCAAGCAGTTATTACTCAATATGTCTACCTATGGCTGCAGGTGTTCCACATACAAGAGAGGGGCAACATTGTGTTGTTTTCTCTGTGAACAAGCCCATAAACGAATTAAATTTTGTAGACGTCCTGAGGTATCTTTCTTTGTCATAAAAAAGTTGTGGGGGTTAAATCACAGATGCAGAAACGTCAGAGGTTCTTCGGGATAGCTTTCACCAAATGCTTCTACCTTTTATTTTTGGGTGCACAGCATGAGCTATAGAATTGTGACAATACATGAGTAAACTCTGTATGATAGAATGCAAAAAAATATTAGAAACAATTCCATGTTTGCTTCAGATGCTGCCATTTTGACTCAGCACATGTGATGGTGTCCACAACATAACTGTGAAAGTAACGGTGAAAGAATTGCCAGTGAAGTATAATATTGCAAGAATGAAATAACAATGAGATCCAGACCATTACCCGCTTACAGGCGTTGTCTGAAAGAACAGACACCATCTGCATATAATATTACAAGAGGTTGCAAAAGTGACAACTGAAAGATTGTTGCGTGGCTCCTTCAGGTGGGCGATATTTATTTATCTTTCTGGAAATACGCTGACTGTTACTTTCTATACGTTTATCTAATGTTATTTGCTGAAACGTCTTTAGTAAACAGACTTACTTCTATGATCATACTAATCTCGATCACATCCTTATGTTAATTTGGGCAAAAGAAAGACCTGACAACATCAGTTGCTAGAAATATCTGATAAAAGTAGGTGATATATAAATTAACTCTAGTGATAGTAGCAGATATCAGTCATTCCTTGTAGGTAACAAGCAGCAAATGCAGAGAGCCATAATTACGTTGTTAGGGCGAGGCTGAAGAGCTCATCATCATTACGACAAAGAACTGAGTTTGACAGGTTGATAAAACTGTGAATTTAAATGGTAACTCCAGTTCAGTAAATCCCTTTCGGTGGTAGATTATTGTGTGAGAAAGACTTTTAAATGTCACATTTATCAAATATTTCAAAATCTGATCGTATCTTTACACAGTTACTGCTCATCTTTGATAGGAGTCGTCAAGTATAAAGATGCTACTGCTATCAAGAAAATTTATTTATTTATTTATTTATTTATTTATTGTTCCGTGGGACCAAATTAAGGAGAAGTCTCCATGGTCATGGAACGAGTCAATACATGAAATTATAACACGGTAGTAGAAACGTATTCAGGCGACAATTCGTAAGTTTAAATAAAGAAAATCAACAATGTAACACTGGAATTTGCTTAATTTTTCAGCTCTTCCAGGAGCTCCACGACAGAATGGAAGGAGTGAACCATGAGGAAACTCTTCAGTTTCGACTTAAAAGCGTTTGGACTACTGCTAAGATTTTTGAGTTCTTGTGGTAGCTTATTGAATATGCATGCAACAGAATTGTGCACTCCTTTCTGCACAAGAGTCAAGGAAGTGCATACCACATGCAGATTTGATTTCTGCCTAGTATTGAGTGAAAGCTGCTAACTCTTGGGAATAAGCTAATATTGCTAACAACAAACGACATTAAAGAAAATATATACTGTGAGGGCAATGTCAGAATTCCCAGACTATTGAATAGGCGTCGACAAGAGGTTCTCGAACTTACACCACATATAGCTCGAACAACCCATTTTTGATCCAAAAATACCGTTTTTGAATCAGAAGAATTACCCCAAAAAATAATACCATATGACATAAGCGTATGAAAATATGCGAAGTGGACTACTTTTCCTGTTGAACTGTCACTTATTTCAGATACTGTTCTAATGGTAAATAAAGCAGCATTTAGTTTCTGAACAAGATCCTGAACATGGACTTTCCACAACAGCTTACTATCTATCCGAACGCCTAGGAACTTGAGCTGTTCCGTCTCGCTTATAATATGCCCATTCTGTCTGATCCAAATATCAGTTCTTGTTGAATTGTGAGTTAGAAACTGTAAAAAATGAGTCTTACTGTGATTTAGCATCAAATTATTTTCCACAAGCCACAAACTTATTTCATGAACTACATTATTTGATAATGTTTCAATATTACACACAAGATCCTTCACTACCAAGCTGGTGTCATCACCAAACAGAAATATTTTTGAATCACCTATAATACTAGAAGGCATATCATTTATATAAATAAGAAACAGCGGTGGCCCCAGCACCGACCCTTGTGGAACGCCCCACTTAACAGTGCCCCATTGGGACTGAACATCACTACCACTCTCAATATTACGGAGAATTACCTTCTTCCCTCTGTCCTTAAAGTAAGAGGCGAATCAATTCTAAGCTACTCCCCTTACTCCATAATGGTCCAACTTCTGCAGTAATATCTTGTGGTCAACTCAGTCAAAAGCCTTCGTTAAATTAAAGAAAACAACTGGCGTTCGCAACCTTTTATTTATCCGTCCAAAACCTCACAGAGAAAAGAGAATATAGCATTTTCAGTTATTAAACCATTTCTAAAACCAAACTGTACATTTGACAGCAAATCATGTGAATTTAAATGCTCCAGTAACATTGTATATACAACCTTCTCGATAACTTTAGCAAACACCGATGGCATAGAAATAGGTCTATAATTGTCAAAATTATCCCTGTCTCCCTTTTTATAAAGTGGCTTCACTACCGAGTACTTTAATTGGTCAGGAAACCGACCACTCCTAAAGGAAAAGTTACAGATATGGGTAAGTACTGAGCTAACATACATACAACAATACTTCAGTATTCTGCTAGATACCCCGTCGTATCCATGAGAGTTCTTGGTCTTTAGTGATTCAATTATTAACTCAATCTCCCTCTTGTCAGTATCATGGAGTAGCATTTCAGGTAACACTCTCAGATAACTTTTTTCTACGAGTGCTATATGATTCCCTGTTGGGTCTAGGTTTCTATTTAGTTCACCTGCTATATTCAGAAAGTGATTATTAAATACTGTTCATATATGCGATTTATCAGTAACACGGATGTTCCCACTACGCACTAATTCTATATCCTCGACCTGTTTCTGCAGACCAGCCACTTCCTTTACGACTGACCATATGGTTTTAATTTTATCCTGAGACTTAGCTATTCTATCTGCATACCACATACTTTTTGCCTTCCTAATTACTTTTTTAAGCACCTTACAATACTGTTTGTAATGGGCTGTTGCGTTTAGATTTTGACTGTTTCTGACGTTTTGATATAATTGCCACTTTGTTCTACAGGATATTCTTGTCCCTCTAGTCAGCCACCCAGGCTCCCTGATTGTGCTAGTACCGCGTTTTGAACGTTCTAACGGAAAGCAACTTTCAAAGAGCACGAGAAAAGTTTTGAGGAAAGCATTATATTTGTCGTCTACTGTATCAGCACTATAAACATCTTGCCACTCTTGTTCCTTGATAAGGTTTGCAAAGGTCTCTACAGCAACTGGATCAGCTTTCCTAAAAAGTTGATAACTGTATTTAACATGTGTTGCAGCACAAAAATCTTTTAGAGTTAAAACTTGTGCATCATGATCTGAAAGGCCATTCACTTTTTTGCTAACAGAATGCCCTTCTAGTAATGAGGAATGAACAAAAATGTTGTCCATGGTTGTTCTACTGTTCCCTCGCACTCTCGTTGGAAAGAATACGATTTGCATAACATTATATGTATTAAGGAGGTCTACCAGAATCCTTTTCCTTGCACAATCATTTATACAATTAATACTGAAGTCACCACATATAACTAACTTTTTGTGTTTCCTATAAAGTGAACCAAGAACCTCCTCTAGCTTTAGCAAAAATGTTGTGGACTCGGAGTCTGGGAATCTACAAATAACAACAGTTAGAAGTTTAACTCCACTGAATTAACCACACCTGCACAACATTCAAACACCTTTTCAGTGCAGTACTTTGAAACATCAATTGATACAAATGGGATACCGTTTTTCACATATATGGCTACTCCCCCACACCGCAAAGAGCTCGTAGAAAAGCTGCCAGTCAACCTGTATCCTGGTAAAGGAAGCCTCTGAATTATCTCCTTAAATAATTTTCAGAATCAACATCTATAAGCAGTTCAACCTAACTTTATCTCTTATACCTTGTATATTATGATGAAATATACTAATTCCCTCATTACTCGGATACCTAAGCTTTGTCGAAAGTGGTTTCTTTGTTACAGAGACTTCCCTTAAGCAGTAATACCTATCAGCTGACTTCAATCTAAAAAAGGTGCAGCTCTAACACCCACTAGTACAGGAATTTTCCCATGAGTGATCCCACCACCCCCACCTATGCTGTCACCTATAAGCTTGCCAACCTCCCATTTCCATACCTGTTGAGGTGCAGGCCATGTCTAATGAAACCCGTCCTGCTGATAGACTCCACCGACACCACTGAAATGTGACTCATGCCTTCTGTCATCAGCGCACCCCCAAGTCTCATGTTATTACGCTTGACGCCTGTATTAAGATGAGGCCGAACGTGACGCTGAAACAGTTCCACGAAATGCACATTCGTGGTGCCAGTCTAAGTGGCAGGTTTCCAGGTCACCATCTATGTCATACTCCCCATCCCTATCAATACTATTACCAGCCCCATCCACAATCACTACCTGATCCTCTTTAGTAAAATCCCTACATGGCCCCCCTATGTTAACAGTAACCTGAGCCAATCCTGCATTAGGCTTCACAATCTGGTGACCTGGTACTCACTCCCCAGTACTTCCTGCAACTGCTGGCCCTCACCTCTACCATGAGAACTACCTAACAGCAGAACCTTCTTCTCTCTCTTATCCTTTGCAACTGCCCTAGCCACCGTAACTGCTGAGGTCTGCTGCATACTTCCTACATCTACAGCTACTAGACATTCCTCTCCACTAGACTCTGACAGTTGGTCATATCTATTGCAAACACCAATAGTAAAACTATCTGAAAATTTCCTTCTCCTAGCAGATCTCTTGCCAACAGCCAGCTCCCATTCCCCAACCCCCTTCTCCCTGCTCATCCTATCTAGCTCCTCCTGAGCGTTTTTCAACTGCACCTGAAGGGCACAGATCTTACGCTCCTGTTCCTCTATCAACTTACTCTTGCTACATAACCTGCAGTTACAGGAGAGGATCTCACCAGAATGCCCACTGGCTTCCCCATTGCATTCCCCCCAGTGAAAATACTTCGAACAAGTCTCACACCGCAATCCACTACTCACGAACCTACGGCAAAGTCCACACTTCTCACTCATGGTAAAAATTTACAGTTATTGAAAAAAGAAAACTACTTTATCTAAGTTCCGCTAGTACAATAAGAAGATGTGAAAAACTGACTACAATAATCACAAACTTACTCTACGAGGGAAGTTACTACTATTATTAACAATATTAATCAACAGCAAATGAGAATATAACAAAAGACTAACACAGAAAGAAAATCAAACGTCTAATGATACAGTAACGAAACTGAAAACAGTTTCCAAAAATTTCTTCTAAATTATTTCATCAGAAAACACCAAGAACACCGGTTGAAGACTAATAAAGTTCCTAAATAAACGACTATACACAAACAATTAATTAGTACTTAGCTTTCGAGGCGCCGCTACAGCTGCAACTGGTCAGCGCGGAATGTAAACACAGGTAAGAGGTCAAGTTGCTCGATACGAAATACTCACAAATATCAGGTCACAACACAAGAAAGGCGGAGGTGAATGAAGAAACCACTGATAAGTCACTTATATAGTAAATATTATCACAAAAACCGTTAAAATATGTATCTGAAACCTAAAAATATATGAAAACTTAGAGAGCGATCTCACACGCAGTCACGCGCTTATGGCTTCACTCCAAAGACCATCAACAACATTATATATATATATATATATATATATATATATATATATATATATATATATATATATATATAAGCAGACTTCGCTTCACTCAATATGATTGGCAACCCGGACCATTCAAATATATATATATATATATATATATATATATATATATATATATATATATATATATATATATACAGGGTGAGTCACCTAACATTACCGCTGGATATATTTCGTAAACCATATCAAATACTGACGTATCGATTCCACAGACCGAACGTGAGGAGAGGGGCTAGTGTAATTGGTTAATACAAACCATAAAAAAATGCACGGAAGTATGTTTTTTAACACAAACCTACGTTTTTTTTTTTAAAATGGAACCCCGTTAGTTTTGTTAACACATCTGAACATATAAACAAATACGTAATCATTGCCGCTTGTTGCATTGTAAAATGTTAATTACATCCGGAGATATTGTAACCTTAAGTTGACGCTTGGGTACCACTCCTCCGCTGTTCGATTGTGTGCATCGGAGAGCACCGAATTACGTAGTGATCCAAAGGGAACGGTGATGGACCTTAGGTACAGAAGAGACTGGAACAGCACATTACGTGCACATGCTAACACCTTTTTATTGGTCTTTTTCACTGACGCACATGTACATTACCATGAGGGTTGAGGTACACGTACACACGCGGTTTCCGTTTTCAATTACGGAGTGGAATAGAGTGTGTCCCGACATGTCAGGCCAATAGATGTTCAATGTGGTGGCCATCATTTGCTGCACACAATTGCAACCTCTGGCGTAATGAATGTCGTACACGCCGCAGTACATCTGGTGTAATGTCGCCGCAGGCTGCCACGATACGTTGTTTCATATCCTCTGGGGTTGTAGGCACATCACGGAACACATTCTCCTTTAACGTACCCCACAGAAAGGAGTCCAGAGGTGTAAGATCAGGAGAACGGGCTGGCCAATTTATCCGTCCTCCACGTCCTATGAAACGCCCGTCGAACATCCTGTCAAGGGTGAGCCTAGTGTTAATTGCGGAATGTGCAGGTGCACCATCATGCTGATACCACATACGTCGACGCGTTTCCAGCGGGACATTTTCGAGCAACGTTGGCAGATCATTCTGTAGAAACGCGATGTATGTTGCAGCTGTTTGGGCCCCTGCAATGAAGTGAGGACCAATGAGGTGGTCGCCAATGATTCCGCACCATACATTGACAGTCCACGGTCGCTGTCGCTCTACCTGTCTGAGCCAGCGAGGATTGCCCACGGACCAGTAATGCATGTTCCGTAGATTCACTGCCCCGTGGTTTGTGAAACCCGCTTCATCGGTAAAAAGGTAGAACTGCAACGCTTTCCCTGTTAATGCCCATTGACAGAATTGCACTCGATGATTAAAGTCATCACCATGTAATTGCTGATGTAGTGACACATGAAACGGGTGAAAGTGGTGACGATGCAGTATGCTGCTCGCCGACCGTGGCCCGTGTTTGTTACAACACGCAACTGAACGTCGGAGGTTTCAAGCGTCAACTTTAGGTTGCAATATCTCCGGATGTAATTAACATTTTACAATGCAACAAACGGCACTGATTACGTATTTGTTTATATGTTCAGATGTGCTAACAAAACTAACGGGGTTCCATTTAAAAAAATGTAGGTTTGTGTTAAAAAACATACTTCCGTGCATTTTTGTATGTTTTGTATTAAACAATTACACTAGTCCCTCTCCTCACGTTCGGTCTGTGGAATCGGTTCGTCAGTATTTGATGTGGTTTACGAAATATATCCAGCGGTAACGTTAGGTGACTCACCCTGTATATACAGCGTTGTTTTACAAAAGGCAGTTAACCCAAGCGACTGCCTACGACTGTGCAAAAGTGGTGAAGTTGAACATCTTCTGTGAGGAAATATTGACGATTAAGCAAACCATAACATAACAGTATCTTAGTTTACCGTCACCTGCACCTTTTAAGAAAAGGGCTTATGTTTATTAGAAGTTTTTTCTTCAGAAACACCACTAGTATCATCCCTCAAAGCATGTACCTTTCCTCCTTACTCACCCTACATATATACATCTTGACATAGATCATAGTAGCACCAGAGGTATAAAACCCAGAGGGACTGATATTGGATCATCAGTAACATGGAAAGGTGATACCAAATTAATATTGGGGTGGCACTTTTTCTTTCATGTTTTATTCCTCTTTTATACATGGAGAAGGATGGGCAGCAGAAATGTATACATTTTGCCCTTATGAGACACCTATTTTTTTTGATCGTGTCTGTTACAACAATGCCATGAGATGGTGGGTGCATAAGCAGACTTCGCTTCACTCAATATGATTGGCAACCCAGACAATTCAAATATGCCTTTCCATTACCACACAACTCTCAACCTACTGACAACAGTCAGTAGGTCTGCCAATGCAGAGGAACAAAATAATACATCCTGCATTGCATCAGTATGCTTTTAATCGTGTATTGCAGAACTCAGCATAATATGTGTCAGTACATTTGAAAGAGCCTTAAAAACTTAAACACTATCCAGTTACACTCTACTCGGTACAGCACTCTACTTGAAAATGGTTATGACCTTTACCAAAATAATGTAATTGTGATTAAAATTTACACCCATGAATTCTGGAAACAAAAGTGCATTATGATGAGGGTTTAATGGAAACCCAGGAAAAATAAAGCACTTACATCGGTAGAACATTACGTAGGAAATCAGCATACATTGCACCATTTAGATTGCCATCGATAAAATGGGCGCCAATTATCCTTCCACCCATAATGCCGCACCATACATTAACCCGCCAAGGTCGCTGATGTTCCACTTGTCGCAGCCATCGTGGATTTCCCGTTGCCCAATAGTGCATATTATGCCGGTTTACGTTACCGCTGCTGGTGAATGACGCTTCGTCGCTAAATAGAAGGCGTGCAAAAAATCTATCATCGTCCCGTAATTTCTCTTGTGCCCAGTGGCTGAACCGTACGCGACGTTCAAAGTCGTCGTCATGCAATTCCTGGTGCGTAGAAATATGGTACGGGTGCAATCGATGTTGATGTAGCATTCTCAACACCGACGTTTCTGAGATTCCCGATTCTCGCTCAATTTGTCTGCTACCGATGTGCGGATTAGCCGCGACAGCAGCTAAAACACCTACTTGGGCATCATCATTTGTTGCAGATCGTGGTTGACGTTTCACATGTGGCTGAACACTTACTGTTGCCTTAAATAACATAAGTATCCGACGAATGGTCCGGACACTTGGATGATACCGAGCAGCATACATACCGCACGCCCGTTGGGCATTTTGATCACAATAGCCATACATTAACACGAATCGACCTTTCCCGCAATTGGTAAACGGTTCATTTTACCACGGGCAATGTATCACGAAGCAAATACCGTCCGCACTGGCGGAATGTTACGTGATACCACGTACTTATACATTTGTGACTATTACAGCGCCATCTATCACAAAACGAAAAAAGTGGTCCATCTGAAACATTCATATTTCTTTACGCACTACACGAATATGTAATAAAAATGGGACTTCCTACTTAAATAACGCAGTTGATATCCGATTGACCTATGGCAGCGCCATCTAGCTGGCCATACATAGCGCCATCTGGTTTCCCCCTTCAAGCTAGAGAAATTTCCTTCTTTGTAGTTTTTTCGTTTGACGCTTATTTCGTGAGATATTTTGCCCGGTCACGATCAATGGACCACCGTGTATAGTCACTGGCAGCTTGCACAGTGCCTTGTTGATAATCAGGGTCCACGACTTCGTCGGCTATGCACTACACTGGAATGCTACTATCAGATGTTACCAATTGAAATTGGGACTCATCTGACCGCGCCCCGGTTTTCCAGTCGTCCAGGATCCAACCGACTTGTTCACGAGGCCCGGAGACGCGCTTCAGGCGATGTCGAGCTATTAGGAAGGGTACTTGCTTCGGTCGTATGCTGTCGTAGCACATTATCGCCCAATTTCGCCGCCCTGTCCTAACAAATACGTCCCACATTAATTTCTGCGATTGTCTCACACAACGCTGCTTGTCTGTTAGCACTCATAACTCTATGCGAGCTCCACTGCTCTCGGTCATTGAGTGAAGGCCGTCAGCCACTGCGTTGTTCGTAGTGATACGTAATACCTAAAATATAGTACTCTCGGCACACTCTTGGCACAGTGGAACTCGCAGTACTGAATTCCCATGCGTCTATGTCCAACTACCACTCCACATTCAAAGTCTGTTAATTCACGTCGTGCGGCCACAATCACGTCGTAAACCTTTTCACGTGAATCACCTGAGTCAAACGACAGCTCCGCCAGTGCAGCGCACTTGTATACCCTGTGTGCTCTATACTACCACCACCTGTGTCTGTGCACACCGCCATCCCATTAATTCTGCGACCTCAGTGTGTATGCCTTTGTTACCCGAAACCAGTCGAGATAATCGGAAAACGTTTGTCGGATGCGAACGTTTTCAGAAATGAGAAAAGATTGCCAGAGAATACTCTAGAAAGAGTAAAGCCGATTGTTCTGCCACCTTATCGTGTTCGAGGTGTACATCCTTCTCCCCAAAGTCTGTATTACTTGTAAATGGGGTTTTCTGACGAACTGCTCACTGTAAAACACATCGGCCGCTGTCTGCCTCCGGTCCACGCCAGCCCTGAAAAATATAAATGATCGTTGTTTCCGGCTTCAACCGAGTGACGTCTACTGGACTAGCCTCGTTCCGAGTCTGAATGTCTGGACATGACAGGAGCGTTACCTTGTTAAATGAAAGTAATGCACTGAACTAATTCACCAAGCTTCCTCACACAGGCTACACTTCTTCCAGCACTATGAAATGGCGTGACACACTCTTGGAAGTCCTCAGCTTGCTCTTGATGAAGAAGACAAAGCTGTTGTGAAAGAGACAGTTAACGCGTATGTCGTGATGAAAACAACAAAGATGCTGTGAAAGCGTTTGTTAAGGGATAGCGCAGTGCAAACAGTACCGCACGTGGCGTTCCTTGAACGCTGCGAGATGCCGCCTCAAGCTATGTACTTTCAGTCGTGTTTGTGACCCTCATCGGCTGAATCCACTGAGTGACGGATCGTTCACCATGAACCCAACTGCTTAAAGGAAGATGTCACGCAACAGATTGCACGAGACAGAAAGAACAGCCCACGGGTTGTGGCTCTTAGATAAATCAATAATAATTCATCATGGGGGAAGATAATCTAACTACTGAAGTGACAGTCATGGTCCATACTAACCGCAGTTTTATAACTCTTTCTGGACAAACACGGAAAAAGACGATCATCAATGCGAAGACGTTAACAACAAACGAAACACGAGAACTTACTGATCCCATGCATTGATATCATCTAGCTGAAAATGTATTAGGTGGACAGGAATCTAGAAGAGGATCAGGCCGGAACAGCAAATATCTGACCAAGTCACTCCACTGAGACATAGAAACCGATGAGCACCTAATGATTGTTCCAAGCATGCGTGTCAAGTAAGAAATGGTTTAATATGCAAACTCTGCCTGCTCTCGGAAATGAGTGAGCCCATGTACACATACTCTAACATCAGGAAGCATTAACTATTCCAACTAATGAACCCGTTCGAAAGTTTCTAATCACCTTCATCTTAGGATATACCGACCTGTGAACAATTCTTATCGCCATTAAGAGAGCACCTACGCAAAACCTGCACTTGCAACAGCCTGTTGAGAACTGACACCCGTCAGTCAGAGGATGACGTGCAGGTTCTCGAGGTGGAACTTCGTTACGGGTGCTGGCGCCTCAGCTCTGCCATCCAACTTCCTCTGCATCTTACTTCTCTGACCACTCCTGCGCACTATTTTTTGTACAGATGCCCCTCTGCATTTGTTTCCAGAGGGACTGTCGGCAATCGCACCACCAAAAGTTCGATGGATAGCAGCTTGCACAAAAATTTACTCCACATTTACTGGAGGCAACGTATTATCTCCCCTGAATGTATTTGGAAACTCTTCGCCAGCGGGCCAGTAGAAGTTCTGCGTTCAATAGCCTGAAATGTCACATGCCAGTTGTGCCTCTCCTGACTGTACAGAGTCAGCTGGGAAGACTACTTCCAGCAGAGTCCAGGACAGAGACCAATGTGGTGTCTGTGCATAGTCCACATTGACCAGACGTAACTAATTGTTCCCACCTGGCTTGTTTGGAAAGCTGTCACTGGCACAAACTAACTACCCAGTCTGCTTATGCTGAGCTCACTCAAATGTACCAATGTTCCAGTTCTTGGTATTTCACCTTGAAGACAGGCAAGCAAGAGCATTGTTGTTAACAACAGCGACTGTTATTTATCGGCGCCCTGCCCAGGGCAGGAAGGGCACCAGTGACAGCTTTTACAGTGATCAGGTACTTGGCACACTCAATAAGGAAACAACTGCAAGTACTATTCAGCTTAATAGAGGAGAGATAGACACTAAACTACATAAGATATTTGTCAGCATCTTGATCCTTGCAATCATTAACATTCCCATGATGTTAGGACTCAGATCTCTATTAATGAAATAAACTAAAACTAAACTAAAACTTCCTGGCCGATTAAAACTGTGTGCCCGACCGAGACTCGAACTCGGGACCTTTGCCAATCGCGGGCAAGTGCTCTACCATCTGAGCTACCGAAGCACGGCTCACGCCCGGTCCTCACAGCTTTACTTCTGTCAGTATCTCGTCTCCTACCTTCCAAACTTTACAGAAGCTCTTCTGCGAACCTTGCAGAACTAGCACTCCTGCAAGAAAGGATACTGCAGAGACATGGCTTAGCCACAGTCTGGGGGATGTTTCCAATATGAGATTTTCACTCTGCGGCGGAGTGTGCGCTGATATGAAACTTCCTGGCAGATTGAAACTGTGTGCTCGACCGAGACTCGAACTCGGGACCTTTGCCCTTCGGGGGCAAGTGCTCTACCGTCTGAGCTACCGAAGCACGACTCACGCCCGGTCCTCACAGCTTTACTTCTGCCAGTATCTCGTCTCCTACCTTCCAAACTTTACAGAAGCTCTTCTGCGAACCTTTCATAGCAGCGCACAATCCGCTGCAGAGTGAAAATCTCATTCTGGATACATCCCCCAGGCTGTGGCTAAGCCATGTCTCCGCAGTATCCTTTCTTTCAGGAGTGCTAGTTCTGCAAGGTTCGCAGAAGAGCTTCTGTAAAGTTTGGAAAGTAGGAGACGAGATACTGACAGAAGTAAAGCTGTGAGGACCGGGCGTGAGTCGTGCTTCGGTAGCTCAAATGGTAGAGCACTTGCCCGCGAAAGGCAAAGGTCCCGAGTTCGAGTCTCTGTCGGGCACACAGTTTTAATCTGCCAGGAAGTTTCATATCAGCGCACACTCCGCTGCAGAGTGAAAATCTCATTCTTAAAACTAAACTCCTCCCGAACAGGCCATGAAGGCCCAAAGGTACCGACTGGTCGCCATGTCATCCTCAGCCCTCAGGCGTCACTGGATGCGGATATGGAGGGTCATGTGGTCATCACACCGCTCTCCCGGCCGTATGTCCGTTTCCGAGACTGAAGCCACTACTTCTCAATCAGTAGCTCCTCAGTTTGCCTCACAAGGGCTAAGTGCACCCCGCTTGCCAACAGCGTGCGGCAGACTGGATGGTCATCCATCCAATTGCTAGCCCAGCCTGACAGCGTTTAACTTCGGTGGTCTGACGGGAACCTATTTTTGAAATGATCCAATTAATACACAGATCTCCATCAATGGTGTAAAAGAAATGAAATATGGAACATGTCACCGCAGCACTAGGCTAACGCCTTTCATTATCTCGAACCTGAATCAAAAGTTGTGATCATAGTGTGACCACCAAGCACTGTTTTTCCTTAAATCCCCACCATAAGGGAAGGGGATAGTATGTAAATCGATTATAGAGCTCTTGCAAAACCGCCATTCACCTGACAAAGTTTCACTCACTTCGTAAGGTGCAATATTTCTGTCTTACTTATTCTAAAATTGAAGACAACTGTGTAAGTTGAAATGACTGTTAAATGTCGCAATATTAGCACAAAAATACACGTTTTTACACAGTATTCAATGTGACAACAAAAAACAGTTATCAGGATAACTCATCTCGTCAACATCAAAAAGTGAAATAATCCGAAACACAACAAAAATAAATATTAACTATCAGAAGGTCAAATTTTCCTAAACACGAGAATATTAAAGTTTAACTAGAAGTTTCTTTACAAAATTGTTCCTACACTTACGTTATGATGTTGGTCAGTACTACGAAAATCGTCCGATTCCGGTTCAAAGTTCGGTACCATTTTTAGGATGACAATTAAGTCTAGAGTGGATGGTTTGTTATGTGAAAAATTGAGCAAAAGATTACCCAAGGTCGCTCGAGTTTACAGTGGACGCAAGCTGGTGAACCAACAAGTTTATGCCTCTGCACGTGGTATTTACCTTAAGCTGCGATGAGCTTTCGTCTGCTAGGCCTCTCGCTTCCGCTGAAATTCCTATAAAACTAATCACACCTTTGCTGAACATTCCAGCAGAAACTTTCTGTATGCTTCTCGTTAGGCGAGAGAACATGTACTCATCCAAGTCTTAGAATGTGGCGATATACACGCGTATGGTTGCAGCAACATGCATACTATAATGCCCTCTGAGTTCTCGCAAGAACACTTAACTAATTGACTGGTTCGTTTCTGCACAGTTGTAGTTAAACGATGCTACAGCTAATTTCCAGCTGGATATCAGCCGCTATGAACGCAGTGTTCACACAAATTACTCCTCTGTGTTGTACAGACCATTATGCACTCCGTTCTGCACTTGACGCCAGTTCAGAGAAGAGTCCACGAAAATTTCCGTCTTGTCTTACTCATAGCCGAACTGTCTCCCCAACATGGGTTCTTTCGTTCTGCACATCACGGCTTTTCTCGACCAATAGAAGCATTCCTTTTATTTTGTGGAAACACTCTCTACGAATCGCAAGGTCCCTACCATTAAATTGCTTCGAAACTTTTGCTCTTTTCTCCTTCCTAGCAAGTTTCCGCCAATCGGACGTTTTGTGCCCGTTCCAGACGCCTAAATGCGAACATTGACTCTCCCACATGTGTACCACTCACTGGACACATGATCGAAAATGGGTCGCTGATCTTGTTTCGTATCCATCTGGAATTCCAAAATGCAGTTTTCTAAAAGCTTTCTTTCCTGTCCTCGCTCAGATGGGCTGGTACACTTACTCTCCCCGTATGAGTCACCTGTTCAGTCGTTGACTTTCTGCCTCGGACACCTCTTTAAGTGGTTTCCATGGTACCACCTGTAGCGTGGCCTTGCCTCTGCATCATCCCTCTGAATTTCAAACTAAAACGCCTCTCACTGCTTGTTTCACCTTCCGCTAAAACATGCATTATAGGAACGGTGTGTTGATTACTGTCGATAGAATGTCATCCCTTTTTGCATTACATACTGCTAGGCAAATTTGCTCATTACCGCCGAATTAAGTTAGATGCCATATTCACCTTCCCATTGCGATGTATAAAGCTCTCGTGTAAGGTGCAAATCTGACCTTCATTTATTCTACCACCTTACAACTTAGCTGTGAAGCCACCAGTACACATTCATGCCCTGTGTTTGTACCCATATGGACTTCATTCTGCTTACAAAAATAACATAGAACCCAGTTTGTGCGCCGCTGACACTAATTCGACGGAATGTACGAAAGTAGTTATTTTATGCTCACAGACACACTTGAAAGCTCTTTCTTTTCTACAGTCTTCTATATTGTTCTACAGTCACTTCTCGACATACACTCATGATGGCCCCATTGATTTCCTCATTCCTACCAGATACTAAAACAATTAAAAAAGATTCCATTGATTGTTTGTAGAGGGTGAATTCCTTGTGAAATAGTTACATTCCCACTAGCATTTAAAAACTGTTTCTCATTATACCGAACACGGTATAAGCAGTTGTACTATACCAAACCAAAACACAAAACAGGCAAAAAGAGAACAAACTACATATATGAAACAGGAAAAAAAAAAACATTTTTGAGTCATAATTATTGTAGATCAAGTAAACGACACATAGATAACAGAAGTCATGAGTAAGTAAAACACATAGAAGTATCCTAGCGAACGTCACGTTTCGTGCTGTTTTGAAGAGCGCGCCGCAGCGCATAGTGTGAAGCAGTCGCCCTCCGTTTCTGGCGATGGCGCTGCTGTGGCAGTCGCAGCTTTGGTGTCTCCCTCTGGTGGGAAAGGGGAAAGGTTGCCTGTTCACGCGCATTTAAGGTACGCTATGAGCTCGCCAGTCGGTCAGTCTGGGTCAGTCTCTCGTCCCCAGCTTGCTAGTCTGTCTCTCATCCGCATTTGTTAGGCAGTTAGTGTCTGTCTGTCGTTCGGAGTGCTAGTATGTCTGCCATTCGCATCAACCTTTAAAGCTGACAAAATGAGAGTCTTTCCACTCTGCCAGTAAGAGAACTCAGCGAGTAGTCACCAGCCCGGTCGGGGCTTATGTACGAGTGTCTGGTAATCACCAGCTGTATGCGGGATGCAGAAGTGATGGTTTCGTATAGCGCAGGATACGGTGTTCACTATATCGATATGGTATGTGGTGATAGAGCCCGGTTGGAGATCGGTTTCACACTGAAAAATTCAAGCTTCCCTCAACAATAGCAGGTAAGTGTAATTGAGGAAGTCTCTGACCATAGTTTCCGTATTTCATTATCTGTAGACCACTTTTGCAGGGTCTAACTGTCAGTGCAATATGGCAGGTGTATGTTTTTTTTCGATCTGTACAAAATAGTTTTGGCACTGATAGTCTCGTAATTTGTCTGTCTGCAGAAAATGGCGGATAGTGCTACCACATTGGCAGCAGCAGCAGCACTTTGGCTGGTAAATTCAACAAGAACCAATCAGAATGCACCATTCAACCTTTAAAGCTGACAAAATGAAAGTCTTTCCACTCTGCCAGTTTTAAAGTTTTGAAGTGTTACAAGACATCAGAGAGTCACTAGACATCCTTTGTGCAGGACATAGGAGCCTCTACAGACTGGTTCGAACAAGATGGGGACAAGGTATCTATGGAAAGTTCTGTGACGTGCTAGAGTCACATGATGTCTTCTTTGCCCCAGTGTTCAGAGACAAGTCCAAGAAGACCATCCTCCTCTGGTTCAGTCAGGCAGGATGATTCCACCGCCATTGTGGCCTTGGAGCACCATCAGATCAGCAGTTGTAGGACATCAATTCACCGAAAATTTCACAATTTTTCTTGTCTGTAGGACAGTGCTTCTAATTCTGTTTTGAAATTATTCTGATTTTCCTGTCTGTGCTTGGACACCAATGTGTGCTTCAAGAAGTGACGAAAATAACGCCCCTGACTCCAGCAGCAAAAAATATAATCTAAGCTCACTCACAATTTCAGGAAGGTGATGGACACCACAGCAGCTGTAGGACTCAGAAATTTTTCTCTCTCTGGGAGTTCCTCTCTCTCTGTCTGTCTCTCTCTCTCTCTCTCTCTCTGCACATCGCTTGAACACCAGATGTAATAACTCCTGAAGCAGTTCGTGTTCAATGACAAAGGATAATTGTGTGCCAGGGATGGAAAGGAGGAACGCTGCGAATATTTCCAATGTGACAGGAAGTACGTGGCTGCCTCTGTGGCTACAGCATGGTGGTGTCATGAGCCAGCGCATGGCCTCTGCGGGAAGGGAGTGTGCGCACACTGCAGTGAATATCTTGCCTCTTGCACTTGGAACTCTGACTGGACTTTTATCGAATAATCTACAGTCACACCACACTCATTTATCAGCACGAGTTTTGATGTGTAATTTAGCCACATACTGCTCCACCACCATTATTTGATTATGCATATGGCTCTTCATCAAATATCGCTGCTACCGGGACAGTACTCAGCAGTATGATTACAGCTAACACACCTGTTGAACTTCTCCTTCTCCAGTACAGACGTCTCATTCACTGAACACAGTAAATAATTACGACCGTCCACCCAGTCCAGTAGCTAGACACAGACTGAGTCCTTTTCCCGCCATTTTTCCACAGACTGCCAAAATGGATTACATCATGGAGGGGGTAGGGGGGGGCCGACAGGGTTGTGAACTAGGTCAGGTGGACTTCAGACCTCATGGCAAACACAGTGGATTGTGTCATCGTCTATGACAACTCTAATTGTTTAAATAAACCATGCATACAAAATAAAGATTTATGTCCATCCTATCCAGCAGCTCAGCACAGAGTGAGTCCTTGTCCTGTCAATTTCCAGTTGGGGTGGGGAGAAGAGCAATGCATAAAATAAAGACTTGCATCTCTCCTACCCAGCAGCTCACCATAGACTGACTCCTTTTCCCACTAGCTTCCAGAGGGTGAGCGAAGGGGAGGTCGAAGAGGAGGGGAGGGGGAGGGGAGGTAGGTTAGGTTAGTGGAGGTAGCGCACTTGACCTATTTTCCCACCGAAATTTAAACTTCCCACCAGAATGCCACCTTGGATCCGACATCTTGAATAAATTTGCCAAAAGTGCAGAGTGGGGTGACACCATTGTTGTCACACTACTACTGTTTTACTTGTTTTGATTTTGTATAAAGGTCTCCTATTCTTAATTTTCGTGTGTTTGAATATTGTAATGTGAGTGTTCTTTCAAGTAAACAATGCAGGTGGTATCCTCACCTTAATGCTATAACATGAAATGAGATGCCAAATCCATCTGAAATTCTGCAACTATACTTCAATTAACAAAACTGTGTCCCACAAGCTCTCATGTGAATCTCTATATTTCGCAGTGCAGTGAACAGTGCTACATTGTGTGGTGTCACAGTATGTATCTGACAATTCTAACACACAAAAGTAATACATCCTGCATAAAATTACAAACTGTAATTTGAATGAATAAATTTCCTGCACATTTACATGCCTAAACTAAGTAAAATTTCGAACATTCATACACACAATAACATGCAACACAGCATTGTAAGAGTGTCTGACAGAAGAAACGTGATCTGAACTTGACTTTAACTGAACTATCTGATGGTAATTTGTAATGCGGTGACCCTTAGTAGTGGGAAGGTGAAAGAAATTGAACCGACTGAATGAGATAGAAGAGACTAGCACTTAAAAAAACAATATTAGGAAACTGACTTTTAAAGATTACAACAATCTTTACAAAATTCACTTATTACATAAAATATATCTCTGCCATGTAAATCCGCAATGAAATGAAAAAGGAGTGGTGACTCTACAAGTCCAGGTCATGTGAGCAGATAATTTTGTTTAATTTCATCTCGACAGTCAAGCTAACTGACCCGAATAAACAAAGAAAAGTCACACCGAAAATCTGCCTTTCTCAAACTCATTATAAATTACGTCTGAGCAAGCAGTGCAGTGGCGACATTACCTGAATACATTCACGCTTCTAAAATCGATTTTTACAAAACCATATTTCGAAAAACCAACACTCTCTGCGGCTACATATCCGTGTTCCGCTAGTTATTTTCTCCAACTGCTCAGCAGCGTCACCGACACCAGATTATGTCACTTAATATTCACGAATAGTACGCAACGACAAACCATTGGCAACCAAAGATCATAGTGCCTGTATTCAGAGCCTTCGTGGCGTAACATATCGACTATTAAAGACATCTCTCTGGGAAACATCAAATGTGTAAACATGAAGTATGATTCAACGAATAAAAAAGAGAGCTCACCATCACTCTTACCGACTACCAATAATAAGCTAGAGACCTTAATCACCTTGCAGCTATCACCTTTAACTCGTCCTCTAAGCCATTTCTAATGACCTCGGCTGGCCGGGGTGGCCGAACGGTTCTAGGCGCTACAGTCTGGAGTCACGCGACAGCTACGATCGCAGGTTCTAATCCAGCCTCGGGCATGGATGTGGGTGGTGTCCTTAGGTTAGTTAGGTTCAAGTAGTTCTAAGTTGTAGGGGACTGATGACCTCAGAAGTTAAGTCCCATAGTATTCAGAGCCATTTTAATGACCTCGATGTGAACAGGAAGTTAAACTATAAACTCCTCCTGCTCTTGTCCTCTAAGGTAAGTTGTGTGGATAGTATTGCTGCACGTGTTTCTGCGTTTCTCCAGGATCCAAACTGATCAGCCCCGATGTCAGGTTCCACCAATTTTTTCATCCTCTTATAAATATTTTGTGTCATTATTTTGCAACCACACTTCCCAGAAGTTCTGCAACGGTGTGGGACTAGAGCTCCGCAAACTAAGGGTATTGCAAAGCATTGGTTTATCCACAGCCCAGGACACTATTTCGAAAATTAATTTTCGCTCTAGAATGGAGAGTGTGCCGATTTCAAACTTTCTAGGTGATTAGAAGTATCTGCCGGACCGGGAATCGAATCTGACACCTTTGACTTTTATGGGCAGGTGCTCTATTGACTAAAAAGTTTAGAAGGTAGGAGATGAGGTTCTGTCGGATTTGAAGCTGTTAGGGCGGGTCGTAATTAGTGCTTGGATAGTGAAGAGACAACATTTTTGTTTGTGAATTATTTTACATGGACAGTTGTAATGGATTATTAAAAATAATATCTTCTTTTATGATAAGGGGAAACTCACATTAATACACTTATATGATTCACATAATACATGAACGTGAAGTATTGATGACGCTGAGTTGCAAGGGAATATCTCTGTCACACATTATTTCTTCTGTCTTTCTTCTTTGTCTTGTTATTTCCTTACCTGTTCTCCTTCTAGCCTAGCCATTATGGCTATCTCATTGGGATAACTACCAATGATAGTAATTATATAGAGCCTGCGTGCTATATTACGTACGAGCTCCGAGTCACTAGATTCATGCACTTAAAGTATTTAATACACACACACTTACAAGATAATTAACCAAGCGAACTGCTTACAAACCGCATAAATAAAATTGCGCAAATACATATTGTCATCTGCAACAGCACAAGTTAAGCAATTGTTACACTCATTCAATATTAAGTGGCAATGTAGCACCCTGTAGCATTATAACTGTTTATTTGTGTATCCTCCTAGATAGAGATTTTGGTAAATGCAAAATTAGGCATTATCATATTTCATAAGAAAGACACAAGATGGCGGACATTCATAATTAACTGCGCTCTCTTTGTAGTAGCAATGTGCTGTTCTTTCCAAAAAAGTATTTTTCATCACAATCGTTGTATTGTGTACGAATTTTTACATTCATAACTTTATTTTGTATAAATATTGTAAAAGCTAGACAGCAAATTACTGTAAGAGATTCGTTAAATACAGACCAGATCAAGTGCCAAAGGCGAATTCGCCAGCGAAAATGTCGATAACTTTCCCGATTCAGCAAGCGAGGCCGGCCGTTGTGGACGAGCGGTTCTAGGCGCTTCAGTCTGGAACCGCGCGACCGCTACGGTCGCAGGTTCGAATCCTGCCTCGGGCATGGATGTGTGTGATGTCCTTAGGTTAGTTAGGTTTTAGTAATTATAAGTTCTATGGAGATGATGACCTCCGATGTTAAGTCCCATAGTACTCAGAGCCATTTGAACCATCAGTCAGCAAGACAGGTAACATCACCTGCTGTGAACGAAGCTATGTCTGAGACTATTATTAAGACACCAGATTCCATTAGGCAAGTTCTCTAAAGATTATAAACTATGATTGGTGGTCTGACGAGTGAAATAGGTGATTTGGTGAATGAACAACAAAACACATCAAAACAGATAGACTGTTTGGCTAGTAATCAAGATGATTTCACTATTCTGATTGCGGAGGTCACTGAATAGTTGAAAACAGAAGTTGCCAATCATGTAACTGAGTTGTAATGAGGAGGTCCTGAGCTTGTGACATCCAAAATTTCCTGAAGCTGTAAAAGAATTAATTGAGAAATTTAATACTCTGAATTAGAACTAAATACATTAAAATGAACAGTTCAGCAAATAGTAACGCAATTGGATGCATAAAATCATATCTGTATGAGGCTAGTAAAACCGCTGAAATTGTTTCATTTTATTTGCATAAACACCTGCACCTGGGTTTCAGGCTGGATCTCCCATCTACTTTCGATGCTGAGGTACTATTCCAGAACATGGAAAGCCACGAAAATTTCGTTTGTGTGTAAGGGAGAACTAAAAGTAGGCTGGGGCAGTAGTGAGAATTTGAATCGAGGAGGGAGTCGTGCTAGGGTAATCTGTGCAGTTGGGTAAACTGCTGTGCCAATGTGGCTTAGCGGCTAACGCAGCTGCCTAGAATGCAGATCTCAGTTTGATTCCCGGCCTTGGTACAAATATTCTGTATACGTAAAGTCATATCTGTACGAAATCAGTATTGTCTCTCACATTGTGTCATTTCATTTGCATATAGATTTTTAAATTGCCTCTGAGCCTCTTGTCTGTGCTGCTGGAGTGTCATTTCCAACTATTTGATGACAGAAGCGAAAGTGAAATAAGGATAATCAGCTTGCTAGTGGGACTCTATAAGAGTATGTATGAGAGTATTCAGCTACGGAATTGGAAACCTGGGCCATAATTTGGGCATTCAAGAAGTTCAGATATCTGTTAGGAAGACATGTGAAAATTTATTGGGGCCACCAAGCTTAAAGCTTCATGTTGTTAATTGTCACACAGTGATTAAGCACTTTGGGGTATGTTTTTAGAATCATATCACTTTGAAGTTACACATGTGATGGAAAAAAGGTATTGACAATGCATTATCTTGACCTCTGCAAGGTTTCTCATAATTTGGAGACATTGTGGAGCAAACCTCTGAATTTAAGATCATGTTAACCGAAGACACTCACTATAGGTAATACTTTTGGATATGTGTCAAAATATGAAAGATACAAAATGAAGACGTATTGTTTTATAGAAGAAGTGTTTTTACTGATATGTGAGTGTATGTATATCTGCAGTATGTCACAACACCCATATCTGGTATATGCATTATGAATTAGGATACTATTGTGCAAAGAAATGTTGCCAGCAGTTACTTGCTGAACATGTTACAGTATGCTCGGTGAATACTAAAAACGTAAGTATGGAACTATGTCTAACTACACCCACAAAACATTTAAACACTGTATGCATTCTCCTTGCCAGGACCCTTGTCCTCAGCTCATAGAGGTTTTAAATATGTTGTAGTCATTTATGACATCTTTTACAAGTATGTTAAATTATACACAGTGAAGTCAAACGTATAGTGAATGACTGCATTTCCATAGTGGGTAAGCCTAGAGCATTATTATTGGACAGTGCATCAAATTTTACTTGCAAAAAATGGAAAGAATTTTGAAGGATCATCATATTCAGTAGATATTAATCTCGAACTTCAGTCCTCAAGCTAATCCAATAATAAGGATCTTTCAAGAATTTAATGGGTTTATGATGACATATATAGCTGGCAAACAGACCAAAAGTGTAGAATTTTTGGAAGACTTAGAGCAAATAGTAAATAATCTACCATGTATTCTACACCAGCCAATTTAAAAGGGAAAAGGAAAGAAATGAATGGCTACATCAAATGTCACATTTACCTTGAATGGAAACCACTTGGGAAGAGAAGGCAAAACAGGACTTACCTACCGTTATAGCATGTGCAAATTTAAGGAAAGCATGCTATGATAGTAAATTAGGGAGAACGCAAATCTGCTCCTTTTCTGAAAAAGTATTACTCACAACTAGTTATAAAGCTTCGTTATTATTAAAGAAAACCAGGAAATGGCAGTTGATGCACAAGAACTGCCAATGAGGGCAGTCACCTAGAAAGAAAGTTAAAGGACTATATTCCCACAATGACATCAATAATAATGTCTCTAGTGCTTGTAAGTAATTAATGGAGGTGGAAGATACACTCAAGGCTCAGGAACTGGAATTCCTTACGTGATGATACAGTCAGATACCACTGAGTACTTTCAGACCATAACTCAAATAAAATGAAGTAAAAGCAAACAACTATTATTAAGCTTTCATCGAATATGTAACTTCCTAATTTGACATCAGAGATGCTGCAGTTCTGTTTTCCTTAGTGAATGTTATTATTAATAATAAATAACTAGTTGCTTTGCATCGATAGGAATGCACCTGTTGCAGTGAGTGAATAAACGTTTTACGACCACTATAATATTAGGTGAGGTTTATTAAATGTAAACGGAGTCAGCTGGTACGAACCTAATATGTAGTTAAATGCAATTTAGTTGGGATGATGGTATCTAGGAAGGGACGTATGAATCGACCTTCCACCAGATAATGAATTTAAATGGAAGATAAATAAACAGGTGCATAAAATTTTTTGTGAAGTATGTCAGCGATAAAATAAATATTGTTATTCTGAGAGATCTGCGTAGATAAGTAATGTTGTGACTAGCTCTCATGAGACCAGAGCTTGACTGTGCTGAATACATCACACATACAATTATGAATTAAATCTTGAGAATACTGGTCCAAATAATTTAAAAGAAAGTGTAGATTTAGACACACACTTGTTATTTAGATTTGTCTTATATATACATATAGTAATTGAATAATATCACATGTGAACAGTTACTGATTTATCATATACTTTCTTAGTGAATAAGTGAGTAGGAGTAAAAGGTTGTGGCTTCGACACAGCAGCCGGTAACTGTCAGGTGAAGTATTGTAATTAATATTTTCTATTTATTTTCTGTGGACAAATAACGATATGAGAGATAAATGGGTTTTCCCAATTAGATTTGCCTTTGGTTGAGACTAGTATATATAAGTACTGATGCTTGTACTGTGCTACTTTGCGTATAGAAAGTTGTTGAATTGCTCCTTAGTAAATAAATGAGTGACATTGCAATGTTCTATATAGCTGAAACGGACGCTATATATGCTGAACTGTGTTACGATCCGAATAACATAAAAACATGAAGTAATAATTCTTACTTAATGGTAACTTCTCACCGCGCAAGATGAGAAAAATGTGAATATGCAGATAACTGTGATTTGATGTAACCACTCTATATGTATTTCTAGACGATTAGCGATTAAATTGCTAGTCAGTGCGGCCTGGCTGTGTATCAAGTACTGTATATGTAAGGCGAGGAGGAGAATAAAGTTAATTAAACCAGGCTAAATAATTAACTGTGCCATGTAGGCTCAAAGGTTTCGGTGAATATAAATAAAAGGTGAAACAAAGTTAATTAAACCAGGCTAGATAATTAACTGTGCCATGTAGGCTCACAAGGGAACATCCCCATCGCACCCCCCTCAGATTTAGTTATAAGTTGGCACAGTGGATAGGCCATGAAAAACTGAACACAGATCGATCGAGAAAACAGGAAGAAGTTGTGTGGAACTATGAAAAAATAAGCAAAATATACAAACTGGGTCGCCCATGTGTAATATAGGCAATATTAAGGGCAGTATAAGTCGAGGAGCGCTGTGGTCCTGTGGTAGTGTGAACAGCTGCAGAACGAGAGGTCTTCAGTTCAAATCTTCCCTCGACCGAAAATTTTAACTTTTTATTTTCAGTTTATGTGAAAAACTCTTATGTTTTCATCACTTTTTTTGAAGTGATTATTACATCCACAAGAAAACCTAAATCGGGCGAGGCAGAAGAATCTTTTCACCCATTCGCCAAGTGTACTAGTTAGGTGGGTCGACAACATATTCCTGTCATGTGACGCACATGCTGTCACCAGTGTCGTATACAAAATATCAGACGTGTTTTCCTGTGGAGGAATCGGTTGACCTATGACCTTGCGATCAAATGTTTTCGGTTCCCATTGGAGAGACACGTCCTTTCGTCAACTAATCACACGGTTTTGCGGTGCGGTCGCAAAACACAGACACTAAACTTATTACAGTGAACAGAGACGTCAATGAACGAACGGACAGATCATAACTTTGCGAAAATAAAGAAAGCAAAATTTTCAGTCCAGGGCGGACCTCTCGTTCCGCAGCTGTTCACGCTAACCACGTGACCACGGCGCTCCTCGCCTCACATTGCCCTTAATGTTGCCTGTCTTGCACATGGACGACCCAGTTTGTATATTTTGCTTATTTTTTTATAGTTCCACACAACTTCTTCTTGTTTTCTCGATCGATCTGTGTTCAGTTTTTCAAGGCCTATCCACTGTGCCAACTTATAACTAAATCTGAGGGGGGTGCGATGGGGATGTTCCATTGTCAGAAGTTTCGGTGAATATAAATAAAAGGTGAAACAGTGGTAAGTAGTGATGCGAAATAACTGTGTCACCTACTGGGAAACTCAGTCGATAATTAAACTGTTTCTTACCAGTGCTGGAATATTACATGGATGCATACGGATTGAAATCACAGAAAGGCTTCTCTCGTTCCTGTGGATAGCACCAAATGTTGTGAAATTGCTAATATATGCACACGCGTCTGGAACGTTAAGAAGACCAAAATTATATATGCCCCTACCGGCCGGACCGGTGCGCCAGTGTGACGCAACTTTCACTGTAAGCCGCCAAGTGTGGTAGTTTAAATTAAATTTTTGTCGGCGTTCTGGTGCAAACGTTGGCATTCGTAACATTCAACGAACAAATAGAGGCAGTGTAAACATTGATAAAATGACACACAGTGACACTGTATGCCGCATCTCTGATTAGTTACCTGCAGACTAATCATTTAACTAATAACGAGGATTGAAAACTGTTTACTGGTTTCCCGTAAATGGGTTCAGCTAAAGTTACAACTGTCTTGGTCACAAAATGTCATTACGGCCTCAGGTTAAACTCACGAAAATTGATAATGAATTTCGATGTAAAACGATGCCCTTGGTGTCAATTATAGAAAATATATTATTTGCACCCTAAAGTGAACTTTTCTTTCTGGACACATATGTACCTCGCTGGAGCAGCTATTCACCTCTATGTGGCTTTTCATGTTATTCGCCATATGTGGACACCATCATAACCTCCTGTCGATCCTCTCCTGAGCCGCATCGAGGTACTGTCCACTGATCCCGTAAACCTTCCCATGATGGGTCACAGTCTTCACGCAGCTGTGTCTGCAGTCCTCTGTGACCAGTCAGTCGCTGGCAACGCCATCACCACCAGTCCATTCCAGTTCAAACAACCGACATAATTGAGAGAACTTATCATTATCATCTAAAACTCTTTTAAGGAAAGAAACTATCATTAAGATCAAATAAATTGTACGCTTTTATTCTTTTTTTTATTTAGACGTCTAATTCCGTAGGACCAAATTGAGGAGCAGATGTCTACAGTCATGGAACATGTCAGTACATTAAATTACAACATAAAAGCAATAACAGACAAAATAAAATGCTTATGAACCCAAAAAAAGTTAAGCTATAAGTTTAAGTAAACGCAAGCAACAATACAACACAGGAATCAGCTTAATTTTTCAAGGAAATTCTTGACAGAGTATAATGAGGAATTTCTTCCATTTCGATTTGAAAGCACGCGGATTACTGCTAAGATTTTTGAATTCTTGTGGTATCTTACTGAAAATGGTGCAGCAGAATACAGCACACTTTTCTGCACAAGAGTCAAGTGAGTGCTATCCAAATGTAAATTGGATTTCTGCCTAGAATTAACTGAGTGAAACCTACTAATTCTTGAGAATAAGCTGATATTGTTAACAAGATACGACAGTAAAGAATATACATATTCAGAGGCCAATCTGAGAATACCCAGCCTAGTGGAGAGTGGTCTACAAGAGGTTCGCGAACGTACACCACTTATTGCTTGAACTGCCCATTCCTGAGCCCAAAATATCCTTTGAGAATAGGAAGAGTTACCCAAAAATATAATACCATACATCATAAGCGAATCACAATATAGTAGTGATGAAGAGTAGGCTGAAGTTCAAGACATTAGTCAGGAAGAATTAATACGTAAAGAACTGGGATACAGAACTACTAAGGAATGACGAGATACGTTTGAAGTTCCCTAACGCTATAGATACAGCAATAAGGAATAGCGCAGTAGGCAGTACAGTTGAAGAGGAATGGACATCTCTAAAAAGGGCCATCACAGAAGTTGGGAAGGAAAACATAGGTACAAAGAAGGCAGCTGCGAAGAAACCATGGGTAACAGAAGAAATACTTCAGTTGATTGACGAAAGGAGGAAGTACAAACATGTTCCGGGAAAATCAGGAATACAGAAATACAAGTCGCTGAGGAATGAAATAAATAGGAAGTGCAGGGAAGCTAAGACGAAATGGCTGCAGGAAAAATGTGAAGACATCGAAAAAGATATGATTGTCGGAAGGACAGACTCAGCATACAGCAAAGTCAAAACAACCTTTGGTGACATTAAAAGCAACGGAGGTAACATTAAGAGTGCAGCGGGAATTCCACTGTTAAATGCAGAGGAGAGAGCAGATAGGTGGAAAGAATACATTGAAAGCCTCTATGAGGGTGAAGATTTGTCTGATGTGATAGAAGAAGAAACAGGAGTCGATTTAGAAGAGATAGGGGATCCAGTATTCGAATCTGAATTTAAAAGAGCTTTGGAGGACTTACGGTCAAAAAAGGCAGAAGGGATAGATAACATTTCATCAGAATTTCTAAAATCATTGGGGGAAGTGGCAACAAAACGACTATTCACGTTGGTGTGTAGAATATATGAGTCTGGCGACATACAATCTGACTTTCGGAAAAGCATCATCCACTCAATTCCGAAGACGGCAAGAGCTGACAAGTGCGAGAATTATCGCACAATCGGCTTAACAGCTCATGCATCGAAGCTGCTTACAAGAATAATATGCAGAAGAATGGAAAATAAAATTGGGAATGCGCTAGGTGACGATCAGTTTGGCTTTAGGAAAAGTAAAGGGACGAGAGAGGCAATTCTGACGTTACAGCTAATAATGGAAGCAAGGCTAAAGAAAAATCAAGACACGTTCATAGGATTTGTCGACCTGGAAAAACCGTTCGACAATATAAAATGGTGCAAGCTGTTCAATATTCTGAAAAAAGTAGGGGTAGGCTATAGGGAGAGACGGGTCATATACAATATGTACAAAAACCAAGAGGGAATAATAAGAGTGGACGATCAAGAACGAAGTGCTCGTATTAAGAAGGGTGTAAGAGAAGGCTGTAGCCTTTCGCCCCTACTCTTCAATCTGTACATCGAGGAAGCAATGATGGAAATAAAAGAAAGGTTCAGGAGTGGAATTAAAATACTTGGTGAAAGGATATCAATGATACGATTCGCTGATGACATTGCTATCCTGAGTGAAAGTGAAGAAGAATTAAATGATCTACTGAACGGAATGAACAGTCTAATGAGTACACAGTATGGGTTGAGAGTAAATCGGAGAAAGAAGAAGGTAATGAGAAGTAGAAGAAATTAGAACAGCGAGAAACTTAACATCGGGGTTGATGGTCACGAATGAAGTTAAGGAATTCTGCTACCTAGGCAGTAAAATAACCGATGACGGACGGAGCAAGGAGGACATCAAAAGCAGACTCGCTATGGCAAAAAAGGCATTTCTGGTCGAGAGAAGTCTACTAATATCAAATACCGGCCTTAATTTGAGGAAGAAATTTCTGAGGATGTACGTCTGGAGTACAGTATTGTATGGTAGTGAAACATGGACTGTGGAAAAACCGGAACAGAAGAGAATCGAAGCATTTGAGATGTGATGCTATAGACGAATGTTGAAAATTAAGTGGACTGATAAGGTAAGGAATGAGGAGGTTCTACGCAGAATCGGAGAGGAAAGGAATATGTGGAAAACACTGATAAGAAGGGACAGGATGATAGGACATCTGCTAAGACATGAGGGAATGGCTTCCATGGTACTAGAGGGAGCTGTAAAGGGCAAAAACTGTAGAGGAAGACAGAGATTGGAATACGTCAAGCAAATAATTGAGGACGTAGGTTGCAAGTGCTACTCTGAGATGAAGAGGTTAGCACAGGAAAGGAATTCGTGAAAAAGCGAATGAAAACAGGCAAAGTAGACTGTTTTGCATATCGAACTATCACTTACTTCAGATACCATTCGAATAGTAAAAATGACAGCATTAAGACTTTGAACAAGATCCTGAATGTGGGCTTTCATGACAGTGTACTGTCTATCTGAATACCCACAAATATTTACTGTTCTGTTTCACTAATAATATGCCCATTCTGTGAAGTTAAAACGTCTGGTTTTGTTGAATTGTGTGTTAGAAACTGTAAAAATTTAGTCTTACTATGATTTAATGTTAGTTTATTTTCTACAAGCCATGAACTGCACTATTTGAAACAGAGCCAGTGTTGCACAGAAAATCCTTCACTACCACGCTAGTGTCATCAGCAAACATAAATATATTAGAATTACCTGTAATACTAGGGAGCATATCATTTATATAAATCAGGAACAGGAGTGCCCCAGCACTGATCCTGGGGCACCCCCATTGGACCGTGCCCCATTCAGACCCCACAGCACAGCCATTTTCAACAATGTGAGTAATAACCTTTTGCTGTCTGTTGTTAAAGTGAGAGGTGAACCAATTGTGAACCACTCCCCATATTCCATAATGGTCCAACTTCTGCAGCAATATTTTGTTATCAACACAATCAAACGCCTTAGTTAAATCAAAAAATATGCCTAGCGTTCGAAACCTTTTATTTAGTCCATCCAGTACCTCGCAGAGAAAAGAGAATAAAGCATTTTCAGTTGTTAAACCACTTTTAAAGCCGAAGTGTACATATTATAGCAAATTATGTGATATAAAAATGATCAATTATCCTTACCTACACAGCCTTTTCAATAACATCAGCAAACAATAATGCCATAGAAACAGGTCTAAAATTGTCTATATTATCCCTTTTTCCCTTTTTATAAAACAGCTTCATTACTGAGTACAACAATTGTTCAGGAAACTGACCATTCGTAAAGGAAAATTTAAAATATGGCTAAGTACAGGGCTAAGATGTGCAGCACAGTACTTTAATATTCAGCTAGGCATTGCATCATGTCCATGAGAGTCCTTAGTCTTCAATGATTTAATTGTTGACTCAATCTGCCCCTTGTCAATACCAAGAAGAATATTTCAAACATCAATCTCAGAAAGGCACTTTCCATGTGAGTTATATTCCCTGTAGAAACTTTTTATTTACTTCACCTTGCAATGCTCAGAAAATGATTGTTAAATACTGTACATATGTCTGACTAATCAGTAACAGAAATATTTTTACTACGAACTGACTTTACATCATCGACCTTGTGCTGCTGACCATGCACTTCATTTACATTTTTAATTTTATCCTGTGAATTAGCTGTTCTATTTGCGTACCACATATTCTTTGCTCTCCTAATAACATTTTAAGCAACTTGCGATACTGTTTGTAATGGACTACTGTAGCTTGACTGTGCCTGCTTCTAACATTTTGATATAATTCCCGCTTTATTCGTAATGTGTCGTCTAATGAGAAATCCTAGAAACTGAACGGCTAACAGAACTTTTACTTGTGGTAGTTATGTGTCTGACATAAATCTCGAAATTTTAAAAAGGTGGTGGTGGTGGTGGTGGTGGTTTTTGGGATGTTTAAGGGGGACTAAACAGCTAAGGTCATCAGTCCCCCAATTTTAAAAACTTTTGGTGTAAGTTGTAGGCTAAAATAGCAAAAATTTTGTTTTTTTTTCTGTGTAAATATGCACAGTGTGTGCATTTAACAAGTGACATAGTAAAATACTTGGTTCAGCCAACAATGAAACATTTGTAGGAATCCTACAAGGTCTCACCGCCCCGCAGAAGCTTCTATTCTTGGGGTTTCCCTGCTGACTTCACCTGGATGGGGGAACAATAACAAACTAAGCCGCTGAGAGTAATATGTTGGTTCGTGCTTTCAGATGGAAGAATTTAACATTGGTAATGGAGAAAATTTTTTCAATCCATTTATCCTACTAAATATTTGTGATCCATAGACATTTTAATTTAGTGAAACTTATCTACATGTGATTTCACCACGTAAATGTATCCACCTTCGTGCCTCAGTGAAGGAGGCAGCGGAGAGACACAATACAAATGTTTTGTGAATATTTTTATAAGGACAGTTCTAATGGTTTGCTCCAACAACACATTTTATTTTATGGTATGGACACATGATATATGAAATTGAAATACTTGTGCTTCTGAGTTGAAAGCTATGCAAAGGAAATATCTGTGCCAAATATTCTTTCCTTCGTCTCTCTTCCTTCTCCTGTTACTTCCTTATTTCTTCTTGTCCTTGCTTGTATCCTTACGGACGCATGTAAATGCGTAAATTGTTTATTATAATAATAATTAGCATCAAATAGACTATCGCATTATACTTTTTATTTTGTCTTATACTAATGCGATAAATATACTTTTAACAGATCACCCTTTGGGAGTATCGGTGAGTTTGGTTCATGATGAGAATTACCTGGCTTGAAAGTGTTCTGTTTGGTCGCCATTATGGCTACCTCATTGAGATAACTACTAAATATGCTTGCCGTATCACATACAAAGTCCGATCCGCCAGTATGAGCTAGATTGCCGCACTTGAAATACTCAAAATTCGCGGTCGCAGAATAATTACTCTAGCCAACTACTTCTAAATCGCAATATTTCATGCTTCCTATATTTCATCTGAATCGTCAGTGTAGTGTCTCTCATAAAAAACGCGTTACAGTAGCCAAGCGGTTAGAGCACTTGCCCGTGAGAGAGAGAGAGTGGTTCAGGTTCGAGTCCGGGTCGGACACACACGTTTAACGTGCCAGAGAGTTTCAGTCAACCATTCTGTTGCACCTGAAACTACTGAATAGGCTAATAAGAATGCAAGGTCCATGACTCAAGAAGAAAACTATATCTAAAATATTAGGAAATTTAACTTCTTACAGAAATGTCACGGACTTTTTAAGAGATCGTAGTCTGTGTGTACAATTGTGTGTATTGGCACGGAGACCTTGTGCACCATCCCACGTACAATCTGCTACCTTTGTACCTATGTATTTCTGAACCTCTGTTTTATGGATCACGTATAAATAGAAGAATATGTTACGTATTATTTCAGAATATATTAGTGTATTTGTACTACACTTTACACTCTGTTTTCTGCGACAGTACGAAATCATTGTGTTAGGCGCCTGTTAACAGGGTGCGTTCTTACGATGTCGTTCCAAATCTCTTTAAACTTTCAGAGAACCACTTACGTAATGACCTACAAGCTGCATGCTATGTACGCCAGATGCCAGTACCAAGAAAGAAAAATAAAAGCTTTGGTAATAGGTGAAGCAAAAATAGTTACTTCTCTCCGGTTTTGTGCATGAGCACCGAAATATCCAACATTTCATCACATCCATGTTGTTTGTAACTCTGGACACTATTGCTTAGACCCACAACGTTAGATCAAAATGTCAGCCCCAAGAATGTACCGCTAGACGCAAGAACTGGAGCCAACAACAAGAGAAAATTAAATAAGTTTTTCTTTTGTTTATCTTACGCCACAAGAAGCTTTCAAAAATTGTGCAGAGACACAGAAGTGATGTGTGGGAGGGTAATATTACACACCTCACCCATCGTTCGCAGTATATAACGTGAGAAAAGGGCAGGCCGAGTTCCGTACGAGCGATGGTTTCTAAAACTGTGCTTATTCGAGGACATAATCTTGTCGCTCTCAAGAAAATGAATTATATTCGAGCTGAGAATATGTTCAAGGATTATAAGGTAAACTGCTGTTACAGGCATTCGTCTATAATTTTGTGGGTCCATTCTTTTGCGCTCCTTATACACAGATGTCACTAGTACTTTCTCCAGTCGACTGGGTCTTTGCGCTGGGCGAGAGATTTGCGATTAATGCAAGCTAAGTAGGGGGTCAATGCCATAGAATGTTGTTTGAAAAACAGAACTGTCATTCCAGTCAGACGAGGTGGCATTTTTTTAAAAATTCTCTCAATTGTTTCTCTACGCCATGGATGCTTATTATTGCGTCGTCCAAAAGGGAATCTGTTCGGTGGTGATGGGCTGGAGGCCTGGACTGGGCTGGACCGCACCAACCAACGCGTCTGAACCTCGTGAGTGCTCGTTCTGGAGTGACGGGGCACAAACGACTTCGCTCTGGCGCGCAGTTTAAGTGGGACCCCAAAAAAACCGAAGTGCTTTGTCTGCCTTTTCGTGTAACTTTAGTTCTTAGTTTTGCCTATTATTATGACTTTTGACATAAGTGTGCGATAGGCTGCTATTTGGACATGCCTATATTTGAATATCAAGGAAATTTAACGCACAGTTTTTATAATACTAATGATAGAAGACTAGCGTTTTGGCGCGCTTTCTCTGAACACAACAGCCAATCACGGTGATGAATTACGATTCGGGTGGTGTTTCCCACGAAAGAGGTACTGGTCATACCATCTGCTACTGGTATGTAACACTACTTCTTAATACTGCAATCTCAACTGTTCTGAGAATAAAGTCTTGCCGGTCATTGTAGCCGAGCGATTCTAGGCGCTTCAGTCGAGAACCGCGCTGCTGCCTCGGGCATGGATATGTGTGCTGTTCAAATGGCTCTGAGCACTATGGGACGCAACATCTTAGGTCATAAGTCCCCTAGAACTTAGAACTACTGAAACCTAACTAACCTAAGGACATCACACACACCCATGTCCGAGGCAGGATTCGAACCTGCGACCGTAGGAGTCCCGCGGTTCCGGACTGCAGCGCCAGAACCGCACGGCCACCGCGGCCGGCGATGTGTGTGCTGTCCTTAGGTTAGTTAGGTGTAAGTAGTTCTACGTCTAGGAGACTGATGACCTCAGATGTTAAGTCCCATAGTGTTCAGAACCATTTGAACCATTTTGAATAAAGTATTGAACGTGAATATGATGGCTGCTAAAGGCAGAAATATTGCACTAACACAGTAGAAATATCAGTTTCTGGCTCTGTTCTTCACTCTACCTTACACAAACGTGGAAGTATATTGTCATCTGGCTGTAAATGATTTCTATCGCGACTTTTGTGGGTGAATTGTAGTTCACAGAACAACAATTCTCAGCAAGAACAACATCTAGTCAATACAAACTACCGCCAGCATGGAGCAAGTGGACGCTTGAACTGGGTTACAATGGTATTGTGTTCAGATAGTTAATTAGTTTCATGTACAATGGATCATTTGTACAATTAATTGCAAGAATATGTAAACACGGCTTTCTTTTCTACTTTTCAATTTAATTTTTTTATTATTTTTTTAATACAGTTGCGAATTAGTAATTCCTATGCACCACGTCTTACACACAACAAAAACAGAAATCTTCTACACTACAGAAGGAACAAGTCACGTAAACTAAATTTTTTTATTTCCATAAGCTGTCTTACATGTTCTTGTTAACACAGTGTCGCCGATACGTTGATATAAGGTCGCGCCAGCCTTCGTGAAAACTGCGCTCGTTTCCAGCCAGTGAAAGCTAGGAGCTGACCCTGGTGAAGTAGGGCAGAGTGTTGAGCGGCGCAGGGTAGGCGTAGAGCCAGGTGGGGCCCCGTATGGTGGGGTGCTCGGGGTCCACCTCGTCCCGCCAGTAGCCCTTGGGCAGGTAGATGTCGCGCCTCGTGGCCGTGCGATACGTCACCGGCGCCACCAGCAGGTCGTCGCCCAGCAGGTACTCTGCACGAGAGGGAAACAAAGCGTCAGCACATGGCATACCCCAGTCGTCTGACAGGTTCATTCCGTGTTAGATCTATTCTTGTGCTACCCTATACTCACTCCCCTCAGGGGTCTAATCTCTGCTGCTTGTACTTTGCTGTCACCTTTCTTCTTCTGTATCCAACTATCACTTCAGTACATCATTTTTGGCATCGCCAAGGTCATAAAATGTAATTTTTGGGCGTTATGTATTGAAATGTTTTGTTCATTTTTCCAAATGTTGTATTGAATTTCTGCAGCTTTTCATCAATATAATTGTCAGAAATGTAGCTTGTGTCACACCATACATATTTAAAATATGGCACCTATTTCATTAATTTTGTTGTTAATTACTATTTTCAAATGTTTTGAATATTTACAATGGAAGCTCGTAACTTAATTCTTATGTACTGAAATTTTGTAAGTGTATTCTGTTCACACTCTGCCTAACAAAGGAAAGAAGTAGCACCCAGACGGTCATAAATTCACTCTTACACAATGAAATTTTAAGTTTGTATTTTATTCATACACTGCCTGACAAAGAAACTGAAACATGCAGAAGGTGAATAGAGAATGAAATGAAACATTATGCATTAAGAAGATACATAATGTTATTTTAGTGATTACAAAAGTCACTCAAATTTACAAGGACCTCGCATTATGAGCCCACTAATCAGTATGACGTTGCACCCTATATGGATTGAATGCATGCCCTGATTTTGCTCTCCTGAACCAATTTTGTTCATGTCTGTTGGGCCTTCATATCCTGAATAATGACACTGGGACAAACTTGACTTTGGAGCTCGTTCCAGATATGTTCTATCGAGACCAAATCTAGATGTCTTGCTGACCACAGCAGTAGTTCAGCAACATTCACGCAACCCGTAGGGTCACATGTCATGGCTGGACGTGCTTTGTCCTGTTGAAAAATGTTACCTTGAGAGGTAATACGTAAGGATGCAGGATGTCTGTAACAAACGGCTGTGCCATCAGAGTTCACACTGACACTACCACAGTAACGTGAAGTCATACACGATGATTCCCCACATCGTGACTCAAGGAGTAACACTGCTGTGCCTTTCCAAAAAATACTGGGAGAATGGGACATCTCCCCACTTCGCCCCCAATCTCGACGAAGGAAGGTGATGTGAGACAGAGCTGAACCGTGGTGTGTCAACACTGAGCACATTGCGTCACGATTCACCAGCGGTCCCCGCTTCTCGGTCGTATCACCACTCCAAAGGCAGTTGTCTGTGATTTGGTGTGACAGCAGCTTATGCATGGTATGGTAATTTCCTACCCTGGCTGCTGCTAGTCTAGGAGCATTGGTGCAGGATGATACAGAATTACTTGTTTTCGAATGGGAGGCGCAGACGTGAAGACGTTATGATGTGCTTTGTACACAGGGCGGCGATCCTGCCTTCTGGTGACCAGGTGTGATGAAGCAGAACGCTCACAATTAGTTATGCCTGCCCTCACTTTCCTATACAGTGCAATATTCGACCAAACCCACATCTGAATGCTCCAAAAATCTGGTATTGCATGATTCGACAAGTCGGCCAAAAGAGACCCACAATGAGACCTCTTTCAGATTCAGTAATGTGCTGTTATTGGTGTCTGATCCAGGTAATCACATTTCCATGTTTTTCACAGTCATCTGACACTCTTCATACGAATCATGCAACCTACCATGTCTTGTAATAACACTAAACAGTCACAGAGAATTGCAGCTCTGAATCATTTACAAACTCACCAAAGGTGTCTTCTGGATTCGTCTCTTTTTTTCTCAGGTAGTGTACTTGGTTCAGCCATATTGATCACTGCAGGTCGTCTTCACTTTCATGTGTTGTTGCTTTATCATGTGTGAATGGTAATGTTTTTAGATTAGTGTATTTGTCTAATTTAATTCCTCGAAAATTAACTGATTTACAATTTTTGAGGACGTTCTTAACGTAAATGTAAAACAAAAGGCTGCCACCAAGTAGCTGTTCAAACATACTTTCATCTTTTTAAAGCAAATCTCTCTTGAAGAAACTGAATGGAAAGAATAATCTCTAAGTGGATCACGAAATGCGACGTCTGCAGGAGAAACATGTCACCTCACGAGAATGTGAGTGATGGATGGTCTGTGGAATTGTAATGCAATCTTTATGGAGGCTTTAAATTATACAGGAAAGTCTCCTCAAAGAAAGCCATCAGTACCTGGGTAGACTTTATATGGATATTCCTTTGGACACAATAAAAATGAGATATTATCCGAGACCTCAACAACAGAAGTGCAGCCACAAATACAGACATTGGAGTCTCTGAGGACATTTAACATATCTTGTGTGTTCATTCTAGACCACTGTGATGAGAATGTCGTGGGGTATCTGTTGAAGTGTGACATTGCCTCAGTGACATGCTAGTTCATGGAGGAGGCATACGTCTATGGTTAGTCGTCAGAGAAATCGTAACCGAAAGATTCGAAACTAGAATGGAATAATTAATAAAGATAGATCACGAGAGAGAAAGCTGTTTGCCATACCGTCGCTGATCTTGAGAGCAGTGGAGTCTGTCGGGTCGAGCCACCAGATGGGCCGGTTGACCGGAGTGCCGTCCTCTACTGCCTGCTTCATCAGCTCGACGATCTTCGGACCGTACTGAGCACGCAAAGCTGTCAGGTTGCGTGCGAGCTCCACCGTCTGTAAAAGTAGTCACAAGTCACAGTGGTGAGGCGCCATGCTGAAACTAAACTCATTTAAGCATACCTTACAATGTTACTACATAGAGATTGGCTGAATTTGTCGGTTCTTTGTACGTCAGTGTTTGTATGAACGCTGCGAAGCGATATTTACTTTAGAAGTGGCTTTTACAAACACGGAGTGCCAGGCGTAACACGAGTACGGGACGCACCTCGTTGTCGTAGTCCCAGGGCACGGTGCGGAAGTGGACGGCGGGCATGAAGGCGCTGGCCTCCAGCCAGCGGATGTACAGCTCGCGAGTGGCGATGACGCCCGTCTTGGCGCTGCCGCCCACCCTCTCCGGCATCACGAAGGGGTAGCCCTGCAGGCTCATCTCCAGCAGCTTGGGCAGCAGCGTCTTCAGGCCGTTCTGCGTGCTCCACGACGTGTCCACCGCGTCCATGTGGAAGAAGTTGGGCAGGCGCTGGCTCTCGACGCCGGAGCGCAGCCTCGCCTTGGGCCCGAACTGGGCCACTGCCTTGGCGTACGCGTCGGTGTAGACCACGGGCGTCCTCTCGAGCGGTGTGAGCTGTGGCGGCTGCGGCAGGTAGCTGGTCTCGCCGAAGTCGAACATGAAGGAGTCCACGCCCGTCTCGTTGCGGAGCGCCTGCAGGAGATTACAAAAAAAAATTCCATACCTGTGAGGCTAAGTAAGTGACGTATCCTGACTTAGAAAGCGTATGTGATTCTGCGTTGGTACGCAGCTGTGAAGAACAAGGCTATTCTATCGATAATGATGCACAGGTTGTGTGGGAAAAGAAAACAGTTGAGTTCTCACTGGAAATAAAAACAGGATCCACATTCTCGATTAGTCTCACATTTGGATATCTCGTAGAAGACTGCCAGGGAAGAATGAAAGATCAAGAACGAAGTGCTCGGATTAAAACAGATGTAAGACATTTATACAGCTTTTTACTCCTAGTGTTGAAACTATATATTGAACAAGCAAGGACGGAAATAAAAGTAAGTTTCAAGAATGTGATTAATATTCTCGTTGTTTCAAAAGGCGAAAACCTGGTCTCTGCAGCCACCACCCCTGCTCTTTATATTCTTCTCACTATAAATCTGTTTGTGAGCTACCTGTATTTTTTGCAGAATGTATGTCTAAAACCCTTTGAGCAACCAAAAGTGAGTATTTTTGTTTTTTCAGAATGAATATAACCGTAAGAATTTCTCCAAGCGATTGGTCCTACACTGTTTAGATGGAGTCATACTCTCTAACTAATTTCAATGCCATATACACTAGAATTTGCAGCGAATGTACTCACCGCAACTCGATCAGTCCACCAAGCTACCGCATCAGGATTGGTGAAGTCGATAATGCTGGCCCATCCACCCCACCAGCGAGTAGAGATGCTGCCATTGTTATTGCGCACAAAGTAACCTTTGGACTGTGCCTCAGAGAAGAAGGGTTCGCAGTCACTGTTTATAAATGGGTGTATCCACAACGCGACGGGAAATCCCAGTGCGTGGAGGTCGTCCACGAGCGCCTTCATGTCGGGGAACTTGGTGGTGTCAGGGGTGAAGCTTCCACGGCAGCTCTCCCAGAAGTTAGCTATTTCGAGAAGGCTGTAGCCAAACCCGTGCTCGATTATGCCTGCGGCCCGCTCTCTCACGTTCTGTTCGGGTGGCCCCACTTGCCAGAAAGGCTGAACACCCAAGCGTTCGTCTGGAATCGCCGTAGGCTTGCCCAGGTACTTCTGGATACCGACCAAGTGCGCCTCCTTCGCATCACCGTACGTACACAGCTCGTATTCCAGCACGTTGTCGCTTCGGTCCTCTGGGTAGGGCGACGCGTTCTCGGCACTGAAGCACAGTTTATTACTCGTCTGATTGCTGTTTTGGTCGACGAATAGAGGAACGTTCGTGTGAACGTGGACGAGTCTTCCGTCGGAGAAGACCCAGTAGCGCGTAGCGATGGTGGCGTGGTCCGTATGTTCGGCGACGTATGCGTAGTGCTTGTAGACGTTGTTCTCGATGGGCCAGGTGCGGTAGGTCGATTCGACACCACCGTAGATGTGGCTCCTCAGGTGCCGCTGACACATTGTGATTATCTCACTCGGATTGTCTTTGGTGTGCCGGATCCAGAGACATTCGCCCGACCTGTCTTGGTGCCGGACGAGAACTCTGGAGGCGCCAAAGTCGAAGGACTCCTCGTTTCCACGAGTCTCGTGGCGTGGAACTGCAGACCGCTGTTTGCTGGAGGCTTCGATGTATCCCACTTCTACCTCGTCTCCACCTGAAAAATGCAAACAGATAGTTGCTGTGAGTGAATGTACGACAGTCAGTAGTACATGAAATAAGAATCGTAAAATAGTAAAATACAATGGAACACAATTTTGTTATTATCTAAAAGAGCACACAGAACGTACATAGTGTTCAATATCCAAAAATGGAAATCATGTAGCATTCTGCATCGCATAAAGTTATAAATATACTATCATCTTACTTGTTACAGGTACGTGAATCGACTGCAGTGACCTGGGCTGGATTTCCTTTATACCATTGTTTCTCAGTGTTCGACCAGCCATTTCCGCTCTCAAACAAGGAGTGTGTAACTATTATTTCGACAACGCAGGATATGTATCCCTACACTTTCTTATCGAGAATGGTACTCACGAACGAACACTATAATATGACGTAACGTAAGTAAGAGCACAGAGACTGTGTGGGATTGTCTTTTTTAGTTGCATGTCGTGAGTAATGCACTCGGACAACGAGCTAATTCAGAATGAGACGACGATCGAAATAACTTCGCGAGAGTCGTAGACCCACATTCAAGAGGCGCTGAATACCTTGCATAAATGCAAATACTTTTGACAAAGGAAAAATATCCTCTGTATAAATGAGATGAAAGGTTATTTTAAGATTCAGTCTATTCCAAGGTTCAACGTTAATATTGACAAAATATTGTTACCTGTAAGACAATATAAATTTGATTGGTCTATAGATCGGTTCTGAATTTAAATGTCCTCTGTATAAAAGAAGTGGAAGGTTGTTATAAGATTCTGGCGATGTTCCATGTCTTAAATCCAAGATTCAACGTTAATATTGAGAAAGACTGTAACTTATAAGGCAATATTAATTTGAATAGTCTATATATGGGTTCTGAATTCAGGTTGCACTTTTTATTTTATTTAATGTTAGCGTAAATTAGTTACATTTTTTGCTTTAGCAGCAGTAGCCCTGTTGTTGGAGAACAAGTTCAATAAGTTCTGTTTCCTTTCTTCTGTACTGTTGTGACCTGTGCTACTTTTCAGTCCTTAGGTAGGAATCTTTCGCTGAACGACTGGCTGTATATTACTGCTGTCTCATCAGCATACTCCGAAGAGAACATTATTGGTCAACAGACTGGACCGGAAGTCTGCCCTGATTGACATATATTGATGCACTACTCCAACGGGATCTAGTTCGGAATTATTTATATTGGCGCCTTTTCTTGATTCTGGTTCAGGAATATATACTGAATCCTCTTTCAGAAGTTTTAGTGACTCCTGTTTAGTGGCGCTGACATCGATAATATTACATCTGAAATTAAGCACAGAGAGTGTTTATTGTTTTTTGCCACTGGCACAGTTTACACACGAGCAGAAACTCTTCGAATCTTCTGCCATGTTTCGAGAGCTAGTTTCGTTGTGGGAACTGTTAAATGATCTTGCTCTGAAGTCTGTGTAAAGTTTCGGTCATCTGTAAACCGTCGCAAGGCTTAGGTATTTTGCGTTTTTTTTTTTTTTAATCTTGCATGAGATTAGCCCTGTTTTTGTGAACGTGTCCAGAGAACTTTTGTGTAAAACTCCCAGTTTCCGTCAAGACTACTTCCTTGCTTGCATAGCATGGAAGGAATGAAGATTATGACTTAGGAGGCCGTCAAGCGAATTATCATCTGCTTTTTAAATACATATATTTTGAAGAACGGCATCGTGAGTCCACCAACAGGCGCTGCAATGGCTATTCATTTACCAACTACCGATCTCGGTCAGGCAACCTTTTGAAATCATGGATATGAATTTCAATGACGGTTCCCTGGTGTCGAAAACAGTTATCAAATGCAGCAGATGTCACTGATATATTTGTATCCATTGTCGTATACCAACAGAATGCACAAGTAAGCGCATAAGATCTGAGTCAGTTCAGTTTGTACTTTTGTATTTTTTTCGCAAAGAGCACTACTCTGGCATCTCCTGAACTTCATAAATTCCAATTGGCTAACGGCAGAAGTGTGAGTGACCAACATAATTGATACAACTGAACTCATGGTGTTTCACACATTTGGGTTTCTTGTAATTTGGTGCCTGGTTTTAAAAACTTACAAGCGTGGTAATCTGCACATGAACTCCCAGACACTTACGTTGAAGTATAATTTCCTGAGATGGCTTGTCGGCCGGCCGGAGTGGCCGAGCGGTTCTAGGCGCTACAGTCTGGAACCGCGCGACCGTTACTGTCGCAGGTTCGAATCCTGCCTCGGGCATGGATGTGTGTGATGTCCTTATGTTGGTAAGGTTTAAGTAGTTCTAGGTTCTAGGGGACTGATGACCTGAGAAGCTATGTCCCAAAGTGCTCAGAGCCATTTGAGATGGCTTGTCAGAAATCGGGGAGCTAAGTTTAGTCTCTCTGTTCTAAGCTGCTCATATAAAATTGTGATATGAAAATTTCATATCAACACAAATGTTCAGACTACACCAGTTGCTAGAAGCGCATCAGAATACTGAGTATGTTAGTGAGTGAACATCGTTCGCACTTTGTTCTCCGATACCCAAATCGTAAAATGTCATATAGGCACACCATAATAACGGGAACGTATCTTCAGATATGTTGTTTTAGTGCAAGCTCTCCGAAATGGTTGTACATGCCACGTAGTGAGCGGCATATATTATGATGCGACCGTAATTCTGTATCTGAATACTTTTGTAAAAACATGTACAATTATATATCACAGCCGTCACTGGAAGGGCTGTGTTTCAAATGCCTGTTGTTGTTACCGTCTGTGAAAAAAAATTTGTTCATTTAAAAAGTCCAGTGACAATATTTAACATAAATTATGAAGTGTACAGTCAGAAAAATTCGCAACGACAAAGGATTCTGGTACTCGCAGTGACTTTCCAGTGATGTTCCTGTTGATATTATGACGCAATAAGAATAGACTGGGAGTGAATATAGAACAGTACCTGCTAATAAGAAATTTGTATCGCATGGTAACTGCAAAATTAAAACTGAGTACGATAGTGACGCGTACGCTAATAAGCCAAGACATTACGACTACTGCCCACTGCGACATTGGATGCCAGCTTGTGTGGTTGTGGTCACGTGACGCGGTAACAGAAATAGGTAAGGGCAGCAGGGCGGGAGTGGCCCTATGGACGATAAGGACTGCAGATGGGAAAATCCATTGAGATAAGCCACTTTGACAAAGGGCAGATTATTACTATGCAGAGCCTGTGAACGACTATCTCGAATACGGCGAAGGTGGTGGAATGTTCACAAGCCAATGTCTTGACCATCTATGGAAAGAGGAAGAAGGAGAGTAAAATTACCACTAAGCGTAAATGGTCTGTCGTCTACGACTCTCCACGTAACGTGGCGTTCAGAGGCTTGAGTGCACTGTAAACTGGGATAGATGGTGATCTGTGACATCTCTGACGAAAGAGCACAATCCTGGTGCATCGCACAAGTGTTTTGGAGCACGCCATTCATCGTAGGTTGTTGGAGCTCTGCAGCAGACCACTCCCACGTCTTCAGATGTTGACCCAATGACATCGTCAGTTACGACCGTAGTGAGCTCATGACTATTAGAATCGACTGTTGATGAAGGGGAACGTGTCGGTTCTTCGGGTGAATCACATTTCTGCTACGCTAGGTCGATGATCGTCTCCGCAAAAGCCATCATTGAGGTGAACGGCGACTCAGAACATGCTGTGCACTAGCGACACAGGCGAGTGAGAGCAGTACTGTGCTGTGGGAGACTTTGTCCTGCGCTTGCATGGGACGTGTGGTAGTAATCAAAAATACGCTCACAGCTGCCTACTGCTTGCTGCCCTCCATGCCTTATGCCAGCCCCAACGACGATGTCATCTTTCAGCAGTATAGCTGTCCGTGTCTAGGAACCAGAACTGAGTTACAATGGTTTGAGGAGCATTATAGTGAACTCATGTTGATGTCTGGGTGCCAAAATTCCCTTATGTAAATCCTACGGAATCCATCTCGGTATCGGGCACCGTCACCGCGTACACAAACCAGTGGAATATCATTTACGCTCGTTACGTGGCCTGTGTGTAGACATCTAGTGCCACATAGCTGCTCAAACCTACCAACAAACTGTCGGATCCCTGACACACATGTTCAGTGACGCATCTCGTCCTAAACACGGACAAACAAGCTATTTATCAAGTTATCATAATGTTTTGGCTCATGAGTGTATGTCTTATAAAAATTTGTTTAAGCAATTAGGTTGTAACTAATTGTATTGGCAAGCTATATTTTCTGAATTTGAGTCATTTCAGACGTCAAATCAGATGGTCCACACCAGCACACATTTAATTGAGAATCCATTCAAAGTTGATTCTTATCCACAGTAATTCGAGGAACAAGTGTAACTATATGAAAGAAATAGCGCTGATACACAAATATACATTGCAAGTTTCGCCCCCTCTTCTATATTATCTAATCAAAACTATCCAGGTAACCCTGAGTAACGCAGAACAGACCACTAGATGTCTTGTTGACTCACTGGTATGAGATGTGGTGGGGAGTATTGTGTCGTAAGCAGACCAGCAGTAACAGAAGAACGGATCGGTGAGGAGAGCTTGGACACTTCAATCACTGATAAGCCATTTTATATCAACTGAGAAACAGATCCCTCTCGGACATTTGAACCCTTATAGAGCTACTGAAATCGACTGTTGAAGATGTGATTATGAAACGGAAACATGAAACAACAACCACACCTAAAGCAAGACCAGGCAGACCTCATGTATTGTCAGATGGGGATCATCGAAGCCGGCCGAAGTGCCCGTGCGATTAAAGGCGCTGCAGTCTGGAACCGCAAGACCGCTACGGTCGCAGGTTCGAATCCTGCCTCGGGCATGGATGTTTGTGATGTCCTTAGGTTAGTTAGGTTTAACTAGTTCTAAGTTCTAGGGGACTAATGACCTCAGCAGTTGAGTCCCATAGTGCTCAGAGCCATTTGAACCATTTTTTTGGATCATCGAAGATTGCAGCGGGTGACTGTAATAAAATCGCGTGAAGTCACAGGGAGCAATTACTGGTGAGTTCCAAAGTGCTGCCAGTAGTTCAGCTAGCCCAACAACCACGCACAGAGAGCCGGAAAGAACCAGTAACCCGCCATTCCTGGACTAGTCGAACTCTGGTGTATAACACAGATCAAAACCTCTGATTACCATACAAATGAGTTAATGTGATAAGTTTTTGAGAGTAAGCACTTAAGTGAGAATAAGCATGGCAAAGTTTTGAAATTATGCTTGAAACTTGTGGGAAGTCCTTAACAGTTGTCATTTGTGAAACACTGGGTGAACAAAGTCTGCATAATATGCTCCACATTTTAAGCAAAAAGCAAATTTATTTATGCACCTCAATGTTTTTGACGTCATGTCTTCAGAACAATGTGTCATATGATGATGTATTTTTGTTTGCAAGTATATTCAGCGACATATGTGAATACAGTCTGCAAATTGTGCTGGGAATAGATTAGGAGATACAGATAAAATAAATTAAAACAACATGCCTGTTGAAGTTTTACTTTGTCCCATTTTAATTGGAATCTAGTTTTTCGCACATCTCAATGTCTATGACATTTTATCTTCTCAACTATAAGCTCTACAAGTAATTCTGCAGGTACATTCAATGGTATATAGAAAACTGTATACAAAATGTGTTGTGAATACGATTGGTAGTAAAGAAGTAATAAATTGAAATGTCCTTTGTCATGATGAAGTTTTACTATATGGCCAGTTAAAATGTAGTAAGCGATAAACTATTTTTCATTCATCACTTTATGTCTGTGTGTATGGGGACGGGGCAGAAGGGGGTCCAGCGAGAAAAATTTTTGGTAAAGGCTTCAAATTATGTGTAAAGTGTGTTGGAAGTCGATAAGTGCTCTCATTCTGAAATACTGGGTGAATGAAATTTGTATATTTACATGGCATCCATTACAATGCCTCAAGAAAAACACATACTTCCTAACAGTAGAAATTGTCATATTAACCTTTTGACATAAGAGTATACGTCTTAATGAGTTAATTCTGATAGCATTTTCAAATTCAGTCAGAAATTATGCAAAATATTTACATTTAAATTTTTATTGCCCCTGGAAGCTGTTAGTTATTTGGAGTGATCGACCATGCTGTACCTCATAGCAATTTGGTGGAGGGGTTTGGGTTTTACATATCTGAAGAGAACATTATATGCTATCATCTGTAGTGCCAAATGGTTCAAATGGCTCTGAGCAGTATGGGACTTAACATATGAGGTCATCAGTTCCCTAGAACTTATAACTACTTAAACCTAACCAACCTAAGCACATCACACACATCCATGCCCGAGGCAGGATTCAAACCTGCGACCGCAGCAGTTATGCGGTTCCGGTCTGAAGCGCCTAAAACCTCACGGCCACTGCGGCCAGCTTTGTAGTGTCAGTAGCAAAGTATGAAGGGGGTACTGTTAAGCTATCGTGTGTTTTTCACGGCCAAGGTGTAGTCTGCTTATTGCAAGGATATGAACAATTTTTACAGAATTTTGTACAGTGTACAGTAGAGGATCGTTTTGGAGATGGTGATCGCTTGTACCAGCATGAGAATGCTCCCTGTCGTAAAGCAGCATCTGTGAGGGAATGGTTTGCAGATAATACCATTTCTGGAATGGATTGGCCTGCCGAGAGTCCTGACCTGAGTCTAATGGAACAGCTCTGACATGACTTAGAATGTCGAATTTGCACCAGTCAGCAGTGTAACTTCTCTAGTTTGAGGAGGAATGAGCTGCCATCCTCCACAGACATTCAGACACGTAACTAAAAATGTTCTCATCAGAGTTTAAGCCTTCAAAAAGGTTAAAGGTGGATACACCCTATATTAATATCGACTAACGGGTGTCATGATGGTTTTGATCAGTTAGTGTAGTGGTGGGTTTCAGACACTGATGGGGTGAGGTGAAAGTGTTGTGTAGAAACTGTGGCAGCTTGCAGCAGCGCAGAGCCAGCAGGCTGCCCGCCCTGGACAGCCCCCGCACGCAGCGCCCTCGGGCCACACTCACCCCTGTCGGACAGCAGCAGGATGCGGCCGCTGGCCTGGTCGTAGCGGGTGCTGAGCCTGGCTGCGGCAGACGCCACCAGGGCGCCCAGCAGCAGCAGCGTCGTAGGCGTCCACATGGCTGCGACAGACAGACGAGCGAGCAAATCAATCGACTTGTTGCCGTGCGCCACTCTAGGTGACAAGCAAAAAAGGCTAAGCTGGTGCTGCAGGCCTTCAGTACATGGCATCCGGCAATGAAGCACACACCATAACACTGTATTATCTTTATGATAAATGGGGGCCATTTGGATAATCGGACACTTGGATTAACCTCTTCAGTTCGTTTCCAAAATAAATTCTTGTGTAATTTTATGGTAATCCATTTATGTAGACCCATTTAACACCCTCAAATTAGCAATACCAGTTGATCATAGTAGTAAAAACAGTACGCTGTCTTTAATGTTTGCACAGCACATTGGAACACTTCAGCAAGACACGCATCAAGAAAAAAATAAACTTTAAGGAAAACACATAACGTGTCAAAACCTGCAGGACTATCAGGATTCTGCGAAATAACCAGTAATCGAAAAAGTATTTCTCATCAAATTCTCAGTAGTCAGTTGACTAATGTACGGGATTTGTTACTCGAATATGGTTAATAGCATTTGCTAATTACTACAGGATTTTTTATACTTCATAATTTCATAAATAAGACGTTAACCCTCCAATTTCAGAAAAAAACGTTCAGATGCTGTTAACTGATGACGAACAATGATTTCAGTGGCCTGTCTAATATTTACAGGTTTTGGAAGCTATGGTTTTAGACATGGTTCATGACCTACATGGTTTTATAATCGTCTACTTCAAAGTAACTAGCTGTAAATAATCTCTTGGGATTCTGCATTTAAGACTTGATGCACGAATGAAGTAATCTAACATTCAGCATATAAACTGGATTGAGTGCTTCTCTAAAAAATTTGTAACGAACGATTATGCAATAATAGAGATAAGTAAACTTACTTATTTATATTGTCTTGATTTATTTTGGCCTTCATAACTACCAGTAAGAAACAGCATCGAAGACATCTCTTCTGCAGGAAGATAGCTTTTACCTACAACACGCCAGCAATTTCTACTGATTCTAACGATCCCAAACAATTTTTTTAATGTGGCATCTCCTCATTGAAACGATCATTTAATGAATAATCGACATTTTTTATATATATATATTACGAAGTTATTTCAGATTTTCACTGTTTCTCACTGCTTCTCAATGACCGACATCCAACGTCTCACAAGGTTTACTTTTCCGGTTATGAGACAATCGTCTTCGAATTGTTTGGGTAACGGCAACTTATTGCTGTTATTTGCAAAGAGAACGATGTCGGCGCGTACGCTGTTTTTTACTTTTGGGAAGACGCTTCCAGTGAGCAGGTCAGCGTTACTTGAGAATGAGCATCGATCCTAGAGCAGCTGGGATTGTATTTTGTGTAGATTTCTACACAGTTACTGAACGGAGCTAATTCAACAGATTGGGAAGACACGTTTTCTACTTTGATCTCCGTCTGAAATGAAGTTTCCCTGCTAACCATGGGCAAATATCTTCACTTAGTTTCACTAAAAATGTCATAATACGCGAGCCTAAAACATGTTCCAAACCTATGTAACAGGCCTTAATCATTAGGGACGGTTCACTCCTCCATTGGCCTACGGTACACTGATGCTAAACGAGGAACAATCTGTGTACAATCGAACTGTGTCTCATCCTCCGTTTAGACGCCTCAGAGTGTCTGTACAGGTGTCTTCGATCCATTTGTTGATTTAACACAAGACCAAAACTTATGGTTTTCTGCCAAGTCTGTTGACACCGTTTCACTTTGGAGTACATTGAAAGCTTTACGTACGGCTCTCCCTACGCCTTTTTCTGTCACTGTTTAAATTTGCAGTGAAGCTCTCTTTGCTTTCGTAGCAGAAGTCAAACCACCGCGGGTCTTTTCAATCCGTCATAATTTTGCTCCGCACATACCTGTCTAAAGCATATTGCGCAATACTCTTCAACTTTCTCCATTGATACGCAACATTGTCAATGCTAAGGTGACATTTTCGTGTTGACCGCTCAGATTATTTCATATCTGCTACTTGTCGCTCATGCTATGGAGAAATATCGTCATACCATTCACGATCTTCCTATTTGTAGCCATATTTAATGATACTGTAAGGACCTTTTGATCATTGATTGCCTGCTGTGTGCTTAGTCAGTCGAAAAGTTGGGTCCTGTTGGTGGCTAGGAGACCTTATACATTGCCTTCATGAGTCGGTTCTCTCATTAACCGGTCAACTTAATTCTCGGATAAAGCATATAGAACAGTTTCACATGATTCCCTGTCCCTGTTACCCACTCGAGTCAGTCATTCTATACGTGGTAAGCTGAAATCACAACCTAATAGTAAAACACAACATAAAGTTTCCCCGAAATATTCTCCGAGTGATCCCTCATGTGTTTCGCTTCTACTGGTGGTGAGTTAGGGGATTTATAAAAAGCATTCGATGACCATGTTTGTTTCACCTTTAACACTTAACTTCCACCCAAATTAAATGGCATGCTGTGTGTGTACTACTCTCTGCGTGTAGTCAACACTTATAAGCCTAGTTTTGGGATTTGCATTCACTGCTTCTATACTACCATTGTCGATACTCGATACAATCCACTATAATAATTTGAAATACGAGAGAGGAAAGAAGTTACATCTAGCAGTAGCCACCGTCTTCCATTTCTCCAATAAGTTTTCCTTGTGATCCACTGCTTTATTAGTATCCATCGCGTTTAATATTATGATTTTTTTCGTTTCCTACAACGTTATAGATAAAAAACTAAAGATCAGTCGTCATTTTCACAGTTACTGGCCACAGTAGATGCTCACTATGCCATAACAGAAAAGCTTAAGCAGTTGCGAATTACACTAATTAACGTACGTGTCACACATAACAGGTAATGGCTCACCTCTAAGCACTCTCTCGGTCGCCGTGCAATGCAGAGCAGCTGACGTGACTTTTGTGGTGCCTTAGCGGCGTATATATAGGTAAAACTAATCTATTAACTTCTTTTAATAATTACTGAGATATACGAGTAGGACGTCAACGATGCAGTTATTATCTGTTAATAGTATGATAAGATCATTATTCACGTCAAAGTAATCGAAGCTGATCATAATTGTTACACTCGAGATATCATCTGGATCAGGTGATATAAAGTACGAACTGCTTTATCTGTTGCTAGAGAAAAGTCCACAATACGCGTTAAAAATAATTTTAGCTCCCAAACGAATTTTCGCTATGAGTTCTATTCCAGCAGGACAAAATTCATTCTAACGGTACATAAGAAGCATTTCTATTTTTACAGTGCCGTTGAAACAGTATCTGCTGCTGAAAACTGGTCCCTACTTTCACTACTTATACTGCGAAGTTTTCAACAGTATTCATATCGAACACAATACTCAGATATCTGAGTTTTTGATGTTTTGAAGTGTCCATCATCGTCGGTAACTGAATTTTGTTTGGTAAAGTTGTTTCGATGGATCTAAACATGTTCGGGAGCATTTGTTAACAGTAACTACACAGTCGGCATAAGATATTAATACATAAGTCGTAAAGCGGAAAAGATAGTCTGGAAAGTAAACGTAAATCGTAGGGTATAGAAGACAACTGAAGAATAGCTTTCCAATAGGGCCTATTTTGTGGTCTCTGTGGCAGAACTGATAGCGAATGCATTATGAATCAGATTAAGTTTTCGTTGCTTAATGCACTCGAAAATAGGACATACGAAGATGATGAACTGCAAGACATCGTTTCCTACCGTACGTCTTAATATTGTCATATTTTAGAAACAATTTCCCAAATTCAACAGTCAAAGCGTTACAAAGGAAAATTTGTTACGAAAATTGTTTGCCGCTTTGTCCGACGTGAGTGCGCTCCCGCCGATATTTACTGTTGAGTTGTCAAAGCAGAACGCCAGTCTAACGAGGACTACGCGGGAATATGACATTTGTAAATTTTTATATTTATGGTACGTTAAGCTGTGAACTGAAATATACCTCTCCCGAAGAAGTACGATGCAACTCTCAAAAATAATCGAGGAAATAAAGTTTGAGATTTTCCAACCATTTTTAATGTGCTAAACGAAGGTCGTGGTCTTTCACCAAGCTGTGTGGCTATGTCGTGCTGTGTTCGTCTGACAAGTGGGGTGGCGGCTGCGTTCGTAACCTGGCAGAGTCAAATTTTTGAACATAGGTGCATGTTCAGTGAGCATATATGGGAAGCGTAAAACACGAAGAGATAGAAAAAGTTTAATTTACCATTTTTAGTTACACAATATTTATTAAAATGTTTTAGAAAATGGGTAATTAAGAATTTTTGTTTGAAATGAAAACTGGATATGTAATTAGAAATAAGAGACCTGCATTTTTCATAAAAATGACACGTGTTAATTATCATCCATTGATCAGCCAAAACATTATAAGCACTACCAACCGCGAAGCTGGATGCCGCCTGGTGGCTTTGCGGGCACCTAACAGGTAATCAAGGTATGTAAGCGGAGCACACAGGCACGGGGATCACCCTTACGACTTCTGGGGTTCAGAAGCCTGTCTGCTCTCTAATTAGGATTGATGGTGATCTGTGGCTGTTTGCCGAAAGAGCACAATGCTGGTGCAAGCACAAGTGTTTCGGAGCACACCGTTCACCGTACATTGTAGAACATTAAGTTCTGCAGCTGACCTCTTCTACGTGTTCACACATTTACCGAACGACATTGTCACTTACGATTGCACTGGGCACGAGACCATCGGAATTCGACTGTCGATTAATGGAAATGTGTCGGCTCTTCGGGTGAACCACATGTTTGCTTCACTAGGTCGACGGTAGTCCCCCCCCCCCCCCAGATGACTTCATCGAGGCGAACGGCAACACGAAACGTGCAGCGCGCCACGGGCGCGGGTTGGTCGGATCAGTAGGAGACATTCTCCTGCACTTGGTTGGCACCTGCGGTAGCAATCATCGAAGACATCTGTCAGCTGTGAACCACCTGCATCCTTTCATGTCTGATGTCTTCATGCACAGCGATGTCGTCTCTCAGCAGTATAACTGTTCGTGTCTCGGAACCAGAAACGTGCAACAGTGGTTTGAGGAGCATTATAGTGAACTTACGTTCATGTCTCGGTGACCAATTTCGCCTGATGTATACCCTATGGAACCCATCTGGGTCGCTATCGGGTGCCATCACCGCATACGCAAATAAACGAATAACGCGGCGTGTGCATAGACATTTTGTGCCACATACCTTGAAACACGTATGTTGTGCGGCAGCGATGCTGAGACATTGTAGAATCTCTGACCAGAGCAGTTGCGCTCGACTCGCAGTAGCGAGCAGTCAGTCAGTCTGCAGTAGTCAGTCCTCAGTAGTGCTTGGAGTCGGTTGCTAGCAGTAGCGGAGAGCAGTCGGCGGGCGTCGGCATCGCAATGGTCGAGATTCAGGATGAGGTATAATTTTATTTAAATAAATAATCATGCAGCTTTGCGCTCATCAGATAATGTAACGAACACTCATTGTAATTTAACTTTCAAAAATCGCCCCCAATAATAATTTTGATTTAAAACCAATTTTAGAGACAATCATTCAAATTTCCTTCCATTTCCTTTTAACAAAGATTTTTAAAAGGTACTTCCAATGCTTTTCATGCAAGCGCCAGAGAACAATAAGAGCAGAATTTTGACATGCAGTTTCACTAAGGTAAGAAATTTATTCTCGTTTCGCACAGGGCAAACACCGACTTTTCGGTTGAATTGAGTTTAGGTTATCATTACAGTTTCATTATCATGGGATTAGCGTTCATTATTTAATGGGAACTTGTACTTGAGTCAGATAGCGAGCTTTCATTTAATCGTCCTTGCCATTAATATTCTTGTGGGGAGTTTATACTTAGCTGTGGCACCATTTCTAATAAATATTGTTTGTAAAATTTCTGTGGGAAGGTCACACTTAGCTGTGGCTCCATTACTAATAAATATAGTTTTTTTTAGAATTTGTTGTGGCGAGGTTACACTTAGCTCTAGGTCCATTTGCATTAAGTATTGGCATTCAATTTTCTGTGGGGAGGTTACACTTGGCGACCCTGCCAGGATCGTATTTCGTAGAGAATCTTTTGAAAAACAGTCAGATATCTGCTCTTATTTGCTTAAATATAATTAGTATTTGGCGTAACGCTTTTACTAATCTTGTGACTTTCTTTCTACAGGTCAACGGCAATTTGTTGCTCTGTTGTAATTTTGTTTGTTGCTTTTTGCATTTGTGCTTATTTGTTTTGTGAATATTTGTGATTATTGTTAAAATGCCGCGAAAGACTGTGAATAGTGTATCGCGAGGTATTGTGAATGAAATCACCGATTCGAACAACTCTACCGATAGGACAAGTGACACGCAGTGTAATGATGACAATCCTGCGTTCACTAACAGTCAGTGCGTTCCAACCACTAATGATGACTTTTGTCTTAATGATGAACAAACGAACTCGGTTATGTCTTCTGTTGATTTGACGACAATCAATGACGCGGGAGGCTCTATTGTAATGAGCGCTGCCCAGCCTAACACAACCGGTTTACTAAATTCACGTGACGAACAGACAAATTTGTCTAAAGAAAATGGACAGTGTACTGAAAGTACGACGGATCCATTTAATTCCGAAATAATGACCGACAGTGTAAATTCGAATGGCAAACCTTTTTGTAAATCTCAGAATAACCAAATGGTTACAGAAAGCGAGACAATTCCAGATCCAGCATTAAACAGCACCGAGAATAGCGCCGGCAATTTTGGCTTGGATCAAATTATGGCATTTTTACGACAAATGGAGAAACAACAGAATGAAAAACAAGACAAACTTAGTGAAAAATTAGATAACAATGATGTAAATCTCAAACAACTTAGAGAACAGAACAAACAAGATAACGAAAACCTTAAACAACACTTAAATGAAAAATTAGATAACAATTCCAGACAGTTAAATGAAAAATTAGATAACAATTCCAGACAGTTAAATGAAAAATTAGATAACAATTCCAGACAGTTAAGTGAACAAATTAGAGCCGTTGCCGCGCAGTGCCATGACACTAAGGAACAGTTACGCGAAGAAATTGAGGCTTGTTCACGAAAAAGTAGCGAAGAAATTAGGTCTGTTGCTCAAGAATTAAGGGAAATGCAAACAGCCACAACAGAAACACTCAGAGACGAAATTAGCGGAGTCGCTAAACAATGCTCTGAAAAAACTACACAATTACGCGACGAGTTTAAAGCAATGACGGTAGAACTTTCGCGCAAAATGGATGAAAAGATTGATGCGAAATTCGAGCAACAGAACTCTCAAATTAACGAACGTCTTAGTCTTCACATAGAAAACAGTGATACGCGTTTCCGCAAATTTATTCAGGATCAAAATAAAGTGAAACGACAAGTAATGGAAACAATCACAGCTCAGAGACAAGAAGACAAACGTAAAATGTTTGCAAAAGCAAAAACATACGTAGACAATAATATTGCCACAGTGTCCGAGGAAATTAATTCCATCAAACAGTTGAACGCGGAATTACGTGATGAAATTTCTGATCTTAAATCAAAAACAGATACACACGCAGTAGATATTCAGGCAGTGACAGACAGATTTGAAGAATTAGAAATAACACAGGATTCCGATGTCGTCAAAGTTGACGTTAAAAAACTGAACGAAATTACACGTAAGTTGCAAAAACAGATTAATGCGTCCGATTCTAAAAACGATGATCAGGCAAAAACACTGACTGAAAAATATGATGAATTGGCCAGTCGTATTGATGCTATTGAAAGTACTAATGACAGCAAATCAGACGACATTTCACCGGTTTCATTTAGTCAAACAACTGAATTTCAAAATTTACAGCAAACAATTAATGAAATCGATTCGTCTAATAACACGTTGCGTAGAAAACTGTCAAGTTTACAGCAGGAAGTAACAGAGATGAAAAATATTTCGGTTAATAACGCATCACAGCAGACGCCACTTTGCGAACATTTGTCAGATTCGCGCAACGCGTGCAATTTGGGTAATCTACAAAGAGCACCCGACTTTGATTCCGAACAATCACAGTTCAACAGATTCTCTTACAACCATGAACCTGTTCCATCACACAGAGACGATAATTTCGATTACAAACATTTTCTGTCAGTGAGAAAGTTTAAAGTATTTAAAAACGACAGAGCACAGATTCACCCGCTAGATTGGATACAACAATTTAGCTTTGCTTTTCCACCGACTTGGCCTGTAACACACAAACTTGAATTTATTTGCAGCTTTTTGGAAGGCGAACCGGCAACTCGTATGAGGCCGATCGCGAGACAATGTTATTCAGTAGAGGAATTTCAGAATGCTTTTCTGTCAGCGTACTGGTCGAAGACGACACAGCGCGGAATTAAAGATCAGCTAATTAGTTTGCCAAATTATGAGAACACAAATTTTCCCAGTGTCATGCAATTTTTTGAGCACATGGTGCAACAGAACCAGTATTTAAGTGAGCCTTATAGTGAATCTGCACTTATACAATTATGCATTTCTAAGTTACCACGGTCATTAAGAGTTTCACTTCTAACGGGTCAGCAAAAGGAAAATATTTCAGCATTCAGAGATCTGTTACAACTCTTAGAAGTACAACAATCTGATTATTCTTTTGTAAATAAAAACTTTTCGTATAATAACCAAGGTCAACAAACTTACAGTAATTATGATCAGGGACGTAATTTCAATAGGAAAAATAACAGACGCTTTAGGAACGACAACTACCAGAACTTTAACAGCAGACAAAATTCTCATTATCAACATCATCAAAACTTTCAGCAACAGGAACCACCTTTTAGTAACAATAGACGTTTTCCACCACAACAGCATGAAAGTCAGCCGGTTGGAATACATAACCAACAATGTAATGCACAAGGTCAACCCAACTACAATGTTTCGCCGCGTGCACGTATAGTCCCAGATCCAACAAATAGTGACGCACGGCAGCAAGGAAATAACTACGTACAGAGAAGACAGTATTTCAATTCCTATCGCAATACACCGTATAGGAATGACTATTACGACAGGCGTAAAAATAATGACGAGAATTTTCAGCGTACATCTAACAACAGTCGATCTTACCAACAGCAAAATCATCCGCAAGAACATATTCTCATGAATGAACCCGATAGTAGGTACCATCCAGAGCGTAACACGTCTGGAAGAAGTAATAGAACTGTTCAAATTGTAGAAATGCCACAACATCCTCCTGATAATAATAACACGTCTGATAGAATCTGACTAGATACTGTACGGGACGCATCTTCCAATAACACAAGCACTAGTTTTGACACGCAAAATGTTGTTCACGAGAATGTAATTACGTTTGACGACATCAGAGACACTCTTTTGCAGGAAAAACCAGTTGTTCAGAAAACTATTTCACATCCTGTCATCGAAATTAAAATTGGTTCATCGAAATTTTCAGCGGTAATTGATTCCGGATCACCTATGTCAGTTATTAATGAGGAAACTTTTAACGAGTGCAACAAAGAGAATACTTATCCTACATTACCTTTAGGCAAAACGAAAGTAAAAGGAGCAGTATCGAGTAAAGGAGTAGACGTTAAATTTCAGACGCATTTATCATTTTGTATTGGAGGTCATACTTTTCACTCAAATTTTTGGATTGTTCCCTTGTTGACAACAGACGTAATTTTAGGTACTAATTTTCTCGTACAACACGACGCAGTGGTTGACTTTCAAAATTCTTATTTAATGTTGAAGGACGAAAATGTGCAATTGGCTTTAGAATTTCAGCACTCATTATCATCAGAAGAGGAAACAATTAATTGTACAGAGGTCATTTCAGTATCACGTAACATAGACTGTAATTCCACATTGTTCACGGATACGTACGTACATAATTATAACACTCCAGACGAAGCTGACTACGACGTTATGCAGATGATTTCAGATAAAGTTAAACAAAGCAGTGCAAATACAGACGACGAACGAACGCAATTGCACAAAATTCTTTTACAGCAAGCTCCAGTTTTCGACAACATTCCTGGTACTATGTCCGGATTTATGTATGAATTTCAAGTCAAACAGCACGACACATTTAAAGCTAAGCATTATCCTATTCCGTATATTCATAGAGAACAAGTTAAAAAAGAATTGCAGGATATGCTCGATCAAGGAATTATTGAACCAGCAGTTAGTCCGTACATAAACCCGCTACATATTGTTAAGAAAAAAGATGGCTCACTTCGCCTCGTACTTGATTCACGTCACATTAATGACATTATTATTAATGAAACAGATCGACCACAGACATTAGAAGAACTACTACAGAAATTTCACGGTACAGCTATTTATTCCACATTAGATTTGAAATCGGGATTTTGGCAAATACAACTTCATCCGAATTGCAGAAAGTATACAGCTTTTCTCTGTTTTGGTGACTGTTATCAATTTTGCAAATTACCATTCGGCTTAACTATTTCCTCTGCAGCTTTTATTCGCGGTTTGAACACAATACTTCCGACAGAACTGAAAGACAGAATTACGACGTACGTAGATGACATTCTTATCGCAGAAGCTAACTGGTCTGAACATAATCTGATTTTAGAACGACTATTGCAAACTTTCCATGCACAAGGACTTACAGTGAATCTCAGTAAATCACATTTTGGTAAAACTTCTATAAAATTTCTTGGACACGTAATTTCAGCAGAAGGCATTGCGCCTGATCCAGAAAAACTTCAAGCTCTACGTGACATTACTGTTCCCACAACGAAGAAACAATTACGCAGCTTTTTGGGGTTAATTAACTTTTTTCGTAAATTTATTCATCACTCTGCTTTAGACACGCCTAGATTATGCCAATTAACAGGTAAAAACACTATTTGGTCATGGGATAAGCAAGCACATTCTGAATTCGTGAACCTGAAACATGCTTTGTTGAATGCTCCACTTTTATCGCACCCAGATCTTACTCGAAATTTTTCCATTGCCACCGACAGTTCCAACACAGCTTTAGGCGTACACATTTTTCAGGAAATTGAAGAAGATGGTTCTACAGTAATTAAAAACATCGCATTTGCTAGTCGCATTCTCTCACCTGCTGAACGAAATTATTCCGTTACTGAACTAGAAACATTATGTGTTGTATGGGCTTTTACGAGATTTAGGCACTTTCTTTATGGCAGACATACCACCGTTTACACAGATCACAGAGCTATACAATTTTTACTTTCAGCTAAATTTACTCACGACAGATTAAGCAGATGGAAACTTTATTTACAGGAATTTGATTTTACAATAGTTCACATTCCCGGCACACAAAATGTAATAGCAGACGCATTATCTCGTTCTCTCAGCAACAATCAGCAAGACGTAGCAACCAACTTCTGCAAAGCAAATTTCAGCGTCATGTACATTCAACAAGTTGCATTTGAAAATTTTATTTCATCGTCATTACAGGACATAGCACGAGAGCAAAGTAAAGACAATGTGTGGAAAGAAATTAAACACCTTTGGCAAGATAAGAATAATGTTACGATTAGGAACCACTACACTGTACGCAATGACATTCTGTTTCGCCGCTCTCATCCAGACAGCAACAATTGGTTATTATGCATTCCTGACGAACTTGTTAACAAATTAATCTGGTACACTCATTTAAGTTATGCACATTACGGAGCAAGAAAATGTTTTCTTATACTGAGACAGAACTGTTATTTTTCAAACATGGAAAAACGTATACGACGAGTTTTAGCGTCATGCAAAATTTGCCAGAAAGCTAAGTCTGACACCACTTCACATATTCCTCCATTATACCCCATTGTACCTGTTAAATTAAGACATATGGCCGCAGTAGACATTTTTGGTCCAATTCCGAGAACTAACAGAGGTTTTTGCTACATCTTTGTCGCTGTTGAACTCACTTCAAAATTTGTTACTTTCACTCCGTTACGTAAAGCTACTGCCAAAACTGTTTCGAAAGCATTTGTAAAGCATTTCTTATTTCATGTAGGACATGTGATGAAAGTAATTTCTGACAATGGATCACAATTTCGTTCTACTATATGGACACGCATGTTACGAGTTAGAAACATTTCTCCGATCTATATATCCAAGTACCACGCTTCTTCGAACCCTTGTGAACGATTAATGAAAGAAATTGGTAAACTGTGTAGAATATACTGCCACAAAAGACATGTTAATTGGGACACACACATACACTCATTCCAAGATGTAATTAATTCCATTCCAAATGAATCCACTATGCTACCTCCGTCTGTTATACTGAAAAACGTTGAACCACCAAACAAAATCAAAGAATTAGTAACATTTCCTACATCTCGTCGATTACGACACCACGAAATAATTGACATTGCGCTGAACAACATCAAACGTGCCGCAGAGCGCCGGAGAAGACAGCAAAAACAGGTTTGTAGACACCGAGACTTTCACGTTGGACAGAAGATATTAGTACGTACACACTATTTATCCAGCAAATTAAAAGGTAAGTGCAGTAAATTTGAACTTCTATACGCAGGTCCATATCGGATTCGCAGCATTCCTCACCCCAATGTTGTACACGTCGAAACTCTGAGAACCAGAAAATCGAAAGGCAACCATCATGTGTCAAACATTAAACCCTTTATCGAATGAAACCACTTTACGATGTAACATGCTATGAGGCCGTTTACACATTTTATGACCACTTATGCAATTATATTCACATGACTAATTACTGATGATTATCGTATTTTTTCTTGGCAAGTGCCCGGCAAGGTAAGGTTAGCAGGTCGCTTTTCTTGTCGTTACACATCAGACCGTGCACATTTTTTCAGATGAACTTACACATTTTATGACCACTTATGCAATTATATTGACATTACTAATTACTGATCATTATCGTATTTTTTTCTTGGCAAGTGCCCGGCAAGGTAAGGTTAGCAGGTCGCTCTTCTTGTCGTTACACACTAGACCGTGCATTTTTTCAGATGAACTTACGCATTTTATGAATAATTATGCAATTCTCTATAATGACGCATTAATTTTATCAAATTCTCTCTCCATTGAAGTCTTTAATTATCGCATCTATTAACTACACTACATATAAGCTGAACACAACGAATGTCACATTTTGTCTTTCTTATGTATGTACGATTGTTTTCATGTTTTGTTTGTATGCAATGTGAACTAGTTAAGGTATAACACACACCATTTGACTTTGACATTTTGCCTTGTGATATCTCAACATCGTGACTGTTTTACATTTTCCTTTTTTGCTGCTGCATTACGATATTCTCTGTACACTTTTTGCCTTTAAACACTGTCTGTGCTTTGAGATATTACGTTTTCTGTCATGTTATGTTGTATGCTTAATTGAGTCACCATTAACCAGTCACTATTTAATGGGTATATGATTTAAATGCAAGACATTAATCTTTGTTCATCAATTTCAGAAATAAATGATGCGTACAGGAAATGAATTAAACAGAAGTGGGAATTTCACCTATGGAATAAACGAAAGAAGATGCAATAAGCTAATGAGGACGAGTAAATGGATCAGAATTAACAAGCATTAACCAGAATATATTATACACATCGCAGAATAGCAGTCTTAACTAATTTTTTCTTTCAGAATACAAGGCGATTGATGCAAGCTGTCAGACAGAACTACACATCTTAGTTTTAAGTGATGAAATATGCTAGGGATAAGGAATAGTTGTGTGATGAATAATGATATGATTTTTGCAGATGATAATGAATGCTGATAATGAACAATGATGAAGAATATGGTACTATGAATAATGAAGTTTTTGTTTACAGGTGATGATAATGATGGAGTTATGATGATATGAATAATGAAGTTTTTCTTTACAGATGAGGATAATGTTGAAGTTATGTATTTATGCTATGTAGTTATTTAAGTATTTGTTGCAGTTTACTTTGACAGCAGGTGTTATATTGCGTAGTAGGATGACTGAAGGTTTTGGAAAGGACAGCTATGGAACACATTTTTTATACACATTTCACTACCTGTTAATTCGAAGTTCACTACTTTTCAGCATAGTCTGCGTTTCTTCTTTCAGCTCAATAATCCATTTTGTATTTTTCTTTCAGGAGAAGCTTTTTATGATACTTACTAAACTTGTTACTTATTATACCTGTTCTAGTACTTGCATTTTTCTTACCCACTTGTGTCTATCATTTATAAATGTGATAACCTTGCTACAGCTGACTCATGACGAATGACGTTACACAATCTTTTCATTTATAGGAACAACCTAGAAGCAATTTTTTCTCTTATTTCTTCCTGCTTTCCCTTATAATTACCCAAAGCAATGCATTGCTAGCAGAAAAAACAAAATGTATTAACAGTCCCAGATAATGTCACTAGTTTATGATAATTCTGAATAACACTGATCAGCTCTGAATTGTATGTCACTTGAATAATGACTTCTTAATGATACCTAAACATAATTGCTACTATCTATTGTAATGAGAGTACTTATTATGCCCATGCTTATTAATGCTACTAATGTTTTGTACTATTCAATACTTGCTGGCCACTGAGTGCCCATATTTAATGTAATTACTTATAATGCCCATGCTTATTAATGCTATGATTGTAATTAACAGATTTTTTAATAATGATTTCTTAATTATATGATGTTTTATACTATTCAATACTTGCTGGCCACTGAGTGCCCATAATTAATGTAATTACTTATTATGCCCATGATTATTAATGCTATGACTGTAATTAACTGATTTTTTAATAATGATTTCTTAATGATATGAATAATACTGAATGATGACTAATGTTTTATACTATTCAATACTTGCTGGCCACTGAGTGCCCATAATTAATGTAATTACCTATAATGCCCATGCTTATTAATGCTATGATTGTAATTAACATTTTTCTAATGATGATTTCTTAATGATATGAATAATACTGAATGATGAATAATGTTTTATACTATTCAATACTTGCTGGCCACTGAGTGCCCATAATTAATGTAATTACTTATAATGCCCATGCTTATTAATGCTATGATTGTAATTAACATTTTTCTAATGATGATTTCTTAATGATATGAATAATACTGAATGATGACTAATGTTTTATACTATTCAATACTTGCTGGCCACTGAGTGCCTATAATTAAGACTTTTTATGAACATGTTCTGTAATATTAAAATACATGGTACAGAAATGTTCAATGACTAGAGTATGGATACCGCAAACTACTTATGTAATCACTAATCAAGACTTGTGTGTTAGTTAATGTCCTTCACCTTCTGACCTAACTACCTGAATTACTGTAATATCCATTTGTCATATACATCCTCCTAATCATGGAGCACTATATTTGGTTTTGCACTAATTCTACGTTGGTGTGCCTCTTAAGAGCGTGGTGTTGACACGACATGCTGTCCACCACCGTAAGCGAAGAAGACGTTATTATGGTCCCACTGTTTGGTGTACCTGATGTACTGCCAAATGATAGCATGGAATAATACTACGACGTTTCACTGTCTTGATACGCTGATAAATACTTCTGGGAACGGAACTGCAGATTGTATCACTTAGTTGTGATTCTGTGGAAAGATATGGACTTTCAGTGCAGCTATGTGCAAACTAAAGTGCTACAACCATGATGCAATCCTTCCTTTCCTATCCTAATAGTGAAAATCATTTTTTACTAACACCATTTATGTTCATGGCATATACATTTTTTCTCGATTTGTTGAACTCTAGTGCGAGTACACTTGTGTCACTTGTCGACATGATTTTTGCCATTTGTTGTCAAAATACTAAAGACATTTTCGATTTGTTTTGAAGTGCAGTATGTGTGCACTCTTGTCATCTATATACTTTTTGTGATTTGATGATTTTTTCTACTCTTGCGTTTATTTGTTATAAAAATGTTCAAAAGTTCTCAGTGCATGTGCACTTATGTGAATATGTTTTCAACTGAACTACAGTGCCTGTGCACTCTTCTCAATTTTCGATATGATTTGTGTTCATTCTGTATACCTTTTATGATTTATGTCATTTGTTACTCTTGTATATACATTTCGTCTTTTACTGATATGTTCTCCACTGCAGTGCATGTGCACTCATGACACTTGTCAACATGATTTTTTTTTTTGCCTGTTATGAAACTGCTAAAGAATTTTTTAGTGTGTGTACACTTTGTTATCTGTCAAATAATTTGTATATACATCTTTCCTGATTTGTTTTGTACTTATATTTTGTCTTGTCTGTAATGTTTTGTAATCGGTGCATGCGCACAACATTTAATTCATGTGATACATCTAAATATTTTGTTAATTAAAGGAAAAATTTGTTACGATGGCAAGTCCAAATGACTCACCATCGCTGCCAAATTTTTGCCCCCCCAGTGGAGGGTTATGAAACACGTATGTTGTGCGGCAGCGATGCTGAGACATTGTAGAATCTCTGACCAGAGCAGTTGCGCTCGACTCGCAGTAGCGAGCAGTCAGTCAGTCTGCAGTAGTCAGTCCTCAGTAGTGCTTGGAGTCGGTTGCTAGCAGTAGCGGAGAGCAGTCGGCGGGCGTCGGCATCGCAATGGTCGAGATTCAGGATGAGGTATAATTTTATTTAAATAAATAATCATGCAGCTTTGCGCTCATCAGATAATGTAACGAACACTCATTGTAATTTAACTTTCAAAAATCGCCCCCAATAATAATTTTGATTTAAAACCAATTTTAGAGACAATCATTCAAATTTCCTTCCATTTCCTTTTAACAAAGATTTTTAAAAGGTACTTCCAATGCTTTTCATGCAAGCGCCAGAGAACAATAAGAGCAGAATTTTGACATGCAGTTTCACTAAGGTAAGAAATTTATTCTCGTTTCGCACAGGGCAAACACCGACTTTTCGGTTGAATTGAGTTTAGGTTATCATTACAGTTTCATTATCATGGGATTAGCGTTCATTATTTAATGGGAACTTGTACTTGAGTCAGATAGCGAGCTTTCATTTAATCGTCCTTGCCATTAATATTCTTGTGGGGAGTTTATACTTAGCTGTGGCACCATTTCTAATAAATATTGTTTGTAAAATTTCTGTGGGAAGGTCACACTTAGCTGTGGCTCCATTACTAATAAATATAGTTTTTTTTAGAATTTGTTGTGGCGAGGTTACACTTAGCTCTAGGTCCATTTGCATTAAGTATTGGCATTCAATTTTCTGTGGGGAGGTTACAACCTCCACAAACCTACCAACAACGTGTCCAATTTCTGGTACCTAGAATCAGTGATGTATTTCATTCCAAAGACGGACTAACAAGCTGTTAAGAAGGTGGTCATAATGTTCTGGCTGTTGAGTGTCTATTTCATGAATTTTATGTTTAAATGCTGTAGGTATCCGAACTCGACAAAAAGAAAAAAGCTAATGACCGAAACGAGACTCGATCTGACGATTACGCGTCTGGTGCCATTTATGTATTCTATGCTTCAAGGCAATGCTCATAGAACGTGCAGCTTTGTTTAAAAACTTAGTTTCACCTGGAATCCAACACAGGCCCCCATAAAGCGTGCGAACGTTCTACGAGAGAGATAAACTGTTAATTGGAAAAGATACATCTTATTTTGGCATCTTAAGGGTAGTTGTAGACCTTGAAGGTCGACTTTTTCGAGAATTTTGAGAGTAGCATCAAACTGCTTTGGGAGACATATATTTGAATTCTGGACCTCACGTATCATAAATACAGAAAGATTAGAAAAGTTCGACTGCCATGTTGCGTTCTAGGAGCAGCAAGGATTTCAGTACAAGCAGCCCCCAGTTCGTATGCAGTATGTTACGGCCTAAGCCCTAAGTGCAGCCATTTCGAAAACTGACCGGCCATTCCGACCCTCGCTGAGAATTGTGGCCAAGATCCGATTACTCAAAAGTACCAGCGTATACGCTACTTTGGCTGGCCATTTTGCTCATTAGCTGGAAATGACTGGCCAAAGTTCAACGTGATGATGTAACAATGTGCTGTAGGTAGCACTCCTGTGGCTTTCAGTAGTAAGCGTGCCATGCACATGGCTGCTGTTGCTTTTCGGAGAAGGTCTCGCCTCTGTGGCTGCGACTTGTTCTTTTTTCACAAATAGGTTTCATTGTGGTTACTGTAGTAATTCCTGCTATTTGTTCTTCCTCTGCGGCTTGTACTTACTTTGACAAATCGGTTTCATTGTGAGTACTACGGTGATTCCTGGTATAATGCACTATAAAGTAGAGCCCCTTTCGTAGCACGTGAAGTCGTTATGGCTTGGTCGAATGAGATGGAATGTTGGATGAAGCGGATAGTATGAAATGCCACCATTAAAACTGGCAAAATACATTAATTGTATGATTTCCTACAGTTACCTTGGTTCCTACCACCCTGTTTTCATTATATGGTCGGTTGGATAAGCGAAAGTCGCATGACCAGGATGACTGTGTTTTTATTTGTGATATTTACACTGATCGGCCAGAACATTTTGACCACCTACCTAATAGCCTGTATGTCCACCTTTGGCATTGATAACAGTGTTGATGCATTATGGCATGAAGCAATGAGGCCTTGGTAGATCACTGGAGAAAGCTGGCACCGCATCTACAGACAAGTCACCTATTTCCCGTAAATTCTGGGGAAGGAAGCGATGAGCTCTGACGCCATGTTCGATCACATCCAAGATGTGTTTGGTCGCGTTGAGGTCTGGCGTGTTGGGGAACCAGCACATCAATTGGAACTCGTCACTGTGTTCCTCAAACAACTCCATCACACGCCTGGCCTTTTGACATGCCGCATTATCTTGTTGAAAAATACCACAGCTGTCGGGAAACACGATCATCATGAAGGGGTGTACGTGGTCTGCAACCAGTGTACAATGGTCCTTGGCCGTCATGGTGCCTTGCATGAGCCCGACTGGACCCGTGGATGTCGACACGAATGTTCCCCATCGCATCATGGAGCCGTCGCTAGTTTCTCCCCGTCCAGCGGTACTGATGACAAAGAAGACGATGGCTTCGTACCCTCCCATCGGCACGATGAAGGAGGTATCGGGATTCATCAAACTATGCAAAGTTCTGCCACTACACCAACGTCCAGCGACAATGCCCATTTCATTCGTAGTTGTCGATGTCGTGGTGTTAACACTGTCACATGTATGGGTCGCCGGCTGCAAAGCCCCATCTTTAGGAGTGTTTGTTGCACTGTATGTTCGGACACTGTGTACTCTACCCAACATTAAGGTCTGATGTTAGTTCCGCCACAGTTCATCGTCTGTCCTGTTTAACCAATCTGCCGAGCCTACGACGTTCGACGTCGGTAATAAGGTGTGACTGCCTAGCCTCATGACGTCTGGACGCGATTTCACTTTTGTTTCGCCACGTGTTGATGACACTCACCACAGCTGCACTCTTCGAACACTCGAAAACTCGTGCAGTTTCCAAAATGCTCGCGCCGAGCCTCCGGTTCATCACGATCTGAACTCTGTCAAACTCAGACAGATCGTGCGCATTCCCCATTCTACACACGGACAGCTCACTCGCAGATACCACAAGCACCGTGCGTGCGTCTAACAACCACTCCTCGCCTAGTGACGCTGCTGTCGGCTGGTCAGCTTTATATCGACAGTATATCGGTGGTCACAATGCTCTGGCTGGTCAGTGTACGCTTCCTGACGTTTTCCTTTAAATGGGGTATACCAGCAATCGAATATCATGGTTTGGTCTGTAAGTCTATCCCATATAACGGTACATTGGTTGCATTTATTGGTATTATTCTTCCTTAGGCCGTCCCGTGGCTGCTTTACATGGGTAATCACAAGGACGAAGTTGGCGTACATGCAAATATGGAACCACCATCTGATGTGAAAAGAACGTTGTCGGACACTGTGAATACTCTGCCACAAGAAAAAGCAAATAATAGCCAAATCCATATACTGCTGTGTTACAGAAGACTTTAAAGAAGCCAAGGCAAAGCACACAAAAGTATCAACTATTGACAGCTATGAAAATACGACATTATTGAAGTTGACGTGATAGAGAAACTTATTGTACCAGTATGTGAAGACAATAGTGCTATTTTCTACTATGTGCATGCGGAAGAATTATTCGACACTCACTTGAAAATTGGACACAGAAGTCACACACAGATGGAAAAAAAACTACAAAGTAAATGCAAAAATATCACCACAGAAGTCATTATATTGACCAAAGAAGTAACTACATTGTATCTCCACTTATGCAAACCTTGTTGGATTGTTGTTTAATTCTAATAAAGACTTAATCTCCAAGCCTCTGACGTTTAAAGAATTTAACTAAAGATGTCAGGTAGATCTGATAGACCTGCAAATTAACCCTGATGCTGAGTACAAATTTTTACCTAATTACCAGGATCATTTAACCAAGTTTATGTTATTGTGACCCCTGAAAAGTTGCGTACCAGCTACTTGATATGTTCACCACCATAGCTGCTCCAACTGAGCTTCAGTCAGATAAGGGAGAGAAATTTCGAACCAAGCTATAATTGAACTAAATAGCATGTGGCCTGCACTGAACCGGACACGTGGAGAACCTAGACATAGCCAAAACCAAGGATCCATCGAAAGTACCAGTCAAGATGTCCAGAATATGGTAATGACATTGATGCAGACAAAGGACCCAACAGATTGGGCAGACAGTTACCGCTGTATTCAATTCATGAGAAACCATTGCCTTCAGCAGCCACCACATGGTAGCATGTTTGGCTGCAAAGCTAAAGTGGGCCTGAGTACCTCAAATCTGCCCAGATACGTTGTGGATACCATAGTGAGAGAGGAAGACTTTCAGAACATTGGACAAAAATTTCAGTCTACAGGAAATGTGTGGAGACGGTAACAACCAAACTCATAAGTAGCACAAGGACTGGTAAAAAGATTTGTAGATTTAGTGCCCAAAAATTGAGACAAGTGTATCTTAGTGGCATTATAATAGTTGAGCACAATAGACTTCCGGATGAGATGAATCACTGTCGTGGGTGCCGACTGACGGAACGAATTGTTAATTTAGATACGTAAGAAACACCCAACGGACAATAGATGACGTCTGAGCTTTTGTCGTAGTCCTAGTTGAATGGTGGAGTGGAGAGTGATGACATGTACCTGGGTCCCATGAGTGTTACACAACAGAACTGGCAATGCTTTTGTCAACTCTAAAGTGGATGTTAAGCTGGAAAGTTGGTATTGCTGGATTAAATTCCTAACGTTTTTGTACTACCGTGCTAACTCTGTGGCTACACTGCAGATCTGCTTAGTGATAACCAGGAGGTTATACTAACCATGGCTTACCCTGGACATGTTGACAAACAAGAATGTCATGATTTGCAAGAGCAAAAGACGTAGCCTAATGGATGGTTTTATTCCAGTGATCAGCATCTGAATGGTTGGGAGTACCAAATATTCAGCCCTGTTTCAGCGGCATTGAACCAGGCTGGTTCAGCATGGCAGGATCATATAGGATCGGCAATGCAATACAGTTCCCCTTGAGCATTAGTAGTTATGTAAGTACCATAGAGTATGAAGAGTTCCTCTCTGTCCACATTTTTCCAACATGTTTTCACAAGCTATCAGGTGTTTTGTAATTTGTCATAATGCTACTTCTTCTTCCTTCAGTAAGGAAAGATTGGCCTCAACTATCGCCACAACTCGGTGAGGGGTATACAGCGGATTGTAAAGTCAATTCAAAAACTATACCAGAAATTGGCAGATGGCTTTGGAATGGTGGAGTGTCAACAAGTGATAAGCAAAGTAAACGGAATATAACACCTCATTTCAATTGATGGGCAACAATCTGCAAAGACACAGCGTCTCTGGTGGCTGAATCGATGCGTGAGGCTATCACCAGTTTGGGGTACATCAATGGCGTCACCACCACGAACCGACTACCTCGAAATGCACCAACACAGTGTGCTAAACTGCAAAAGGAGACTCTCGTGCTGGGTTAGATTTGAAACTGAAAAATAATATGTTCCACACAAGGCCGTAAATCAGGATGTTAGTGGTTACAGTCCGAGCAGGATACAGTGGCTGGTGTGAAGCGAGCAAATTTCGTCCAAACCGCTGGGAGAGTTCATTCGTTTGTTCGGAAGGGAAAGCCGTCAGTGTTTGCCACCTTTCGGCCGATTGGTGATGTCAGAATCGAGACACACGCCTGGCGATTTTTCTCAAACGTTTTTGCACAAACTATTGGGTAAAAAGTTGCATTTTTGCGTTACTTATAGCTTTATATGTTAGGTTCATGATGACGTGCCCATAATTTCGTTGATGGTCTTAGTTTACATGGAAGTAAGACACTGCGCAAAATTCGAAACCATCTGAAAAATAGAGGTCTCTATGATTTCGCTTTTGGTGCATATTACTTAATATGTTGCTGCACGTGAAATTTAGTTAACATACTGAATTTTTCTTTCGATTTGGAAGGAGGTCTCTGTCACCAATCGCAAGGGAATTGAACTGATGTAGAACACCCTTTTGGCATCGCACCATGCCAGCGATGAAGCCAGTCGAAATGAGATTTTATAAAATGATAGCATGCAAGGAGTATTTTTCCGTAATGTTGTTATGCAAAACATAACTAACTACCGTGCTAAACTACTGACTTTTTCGATGGAAGAATGTAATTTTTAAGCCTTTGTTGAAGCAATTTGTAACATTTTCGTCCTTTATTTCGCTTATTGTCGAGCCAATCGAATTTACAGCATCCAGAACATGAACTGACCATGCAAGTGCAAATGCACTTTCCACTTCTTCCACACTAAGAATAAGAGACTGTATCAGTATTCGCCTTTATTGAGGCATGAATGTGTAAATAGCTCCTGGTCCATGGGTTGTATGAAGCTGGTCGTAGCTGGTGGGAACAAAGCCAATTTCATTTTTGATAGCTTGGCTTCGAGTGGCAGGTTGCCTTGTCTTGGAAAAGCGGAACTTGGTGATTTCCTTTTTTCATTTTGGCACTGAAAGAGCGCTGTCATTCTTCCATAAGATCACTCACAATCCACGCTTTTCTATTGCTTCCCCATGTCACTGGAACCTTACTGACCTCTATGTTTTTGAAACAGTGAGGTTTTGTTGCTTGTACAAACACCATAGTGGCCGGCACGAAAATAGGGCTTCAAGGTCATCTCGCCATCTTCCAGCATTACCAATTTTTTTTATATTGACAATTTCAAATGTGAACTATAAAAAGTGGTTTATAGTGATAATTTCAAATGTCCCTCCCAAGGCACACTGCCTTATCAAAGGTACCTTCAGTACCAGGTGGGAGGGTTTTCGTGCTCCAGCGAAGTTGAGGGCTATGCCAGCGTTAGCATAGCTGCTGGCAGGGTCACCCAAGCCAGACAGGCCTCAATGGAGGAGCCAGACGAAATGTGTCTCACCTATGAAAGGGGGGGGGGTCTCTACAGGCGTAGTGAAGCCAACCCTCCTTGGGGAGTAAACATTGATATAAAATCCTGGTCCTCCAAGTTGGGGGTTGGGTCAATGAGCCAGCACCCTATTATCCACAAAAAACTTCTACAAGCTCGAGAATCTAAAGCAGGACCTCGGAAATTGGATAAAAACTCTTTATGACAATTATTGTCCAGGAAAAGAATGACGATGGGGCATAGCAAACCAAAGACCATTTCTTCCAGAAATTGGACCATATACTCACCCAAGTCAAAAAACACCAAGAAGTAAGAATATCAGGAGATTTTAATGCGAGGGTTCGCTCACAAGTAAATGATGCAGTAAGAGGAAGATATAGAGAAAATGTCATTAATAGTTCTGGAGAAAATCTTGTAGACCACTGTAACCAATATGACTTGAAAATTCTGAACACACACTATTCACATAAAGATATCCACAGATGTACATGGGATGGACCATCAGTACATCAGACGTCAGTAATTGATTACTTCATTACGAAGCAACGGCCAAAAATGGTAGTTCAAAGCTGTAGAGTCATATGGGGAGCCAACTGTGGGTCTGATCACTAGCAGAGTTGATCTACCCATTTATGAGAAAACCATCAGCAACTTGACAAGTGGCTGATCACAGAAATAATGAGATGATTATGACCTTGAATTCATGATACGACTTTTATATCAGGAATACAACAGATGGGGACTAGAAATGAGTTTAACAAAGGCAGAATATATAGCGATCCTAAATTTGAAGTACACATCAATGGCAAAACAGTTATGAGACAGGTAGAGAAATTTAAATATCTCGGGGCACACATTGATAAAAATGGAAGGAGTAAAATATGGAATACAGCAAAGCAAAAAGTGCTAGGGTGTATGAATGCTTTTTGGTGGGCTACTAATATTTTCAACGGCAATAAAAAAAGAGTAAGTTACATAATGATTGAATCAGTGCTATGTTATGGATCTTAAATGTGTATCTCATAAGAAGACTAATAGGCGTGGAAATCGATTATTAGCATAGGAGTGCCAGAATATCAAGACTAGAAAGAAAAACTAATGAGGAAGTAAGAGCTAGAATAAAGGCAATGATTCAGTGATTGATAGAATTGAAAGAAAATCATTAAAATGTTATGGACATATGATGAGAACTCCAGATCATCGGTGGCGAAAGAAGATTAGTGAATGGAAACGATCCGACAGACGTAGCGTGGGAGACCACGACGTCCTTGGACAGAACACATAAATGGAGTAATGGAACATCGCAGCATCGACCAGGAGGATGCGCCGGATAAAGAGGCTTGCAGGAGGATAACAGGAATACAACAAGATGTGGTTATTAATTAATCTTTGTATTGATTAATCCTGTAATAATAAATACATAAAATAATTTCAGATGTTCGTGAAAATTCAAAAAGCAAATATTGAGCAACTCTATTTTTAGTCGAGAATATGATGGAGTACTTTCCAAAAGAAAATTCTCACTAACTGTTAAGAAAAAAATTTAAAACTAACATTTCAAGAACTTTTGAAGGAAAATAATTTTTTACTTCAACCTGTCGTAGTAATCAGTGATGTAATTGGACTGAAAAAAATATATGAACATCCTCAAAGTTTACAGATGCATATGCTGCATCTTTTATTTCGGGAACATAAAAGTGTTCTGAGATAAAAAAAAAAGATATTATAAGAAGTGTGGAACTGTGCCGACTGTGTGGCGAAAAATGGAGTCGCTGATGAATTTTCATTCTGTAGGACAGCGAAGAAACCTCCCGCGAGAAAGTTGTAAAGAAAACTACAAAATTATTTTTGCTAACATTTCACACATCTTTACTGTATCGTATCACTTACAGAGGCAAATTACTTCCGTGATATTCCGTGTGCAGCAGCGCGCGAGTCGTTGTAGGCTGTCGCCAAGAGTTTTGTTCGGGCGGCTCGCTTTAATATGACAGAGAATATTCCCTGCTTACCGAAAATATTTTACTGGCTGCTAATGCATATCCTTCGTCATTGCATCCATCACTCAAAACTCCAATATGTGTTACGCAAAAGTTATTGTAGTTATTTTGAAGCCAATATTTTCACTGAAGTCGAGCAAAATATATGTTGAAAGGTTTTGTGAAACCCAAGTTTTATCTAAATTTGCTGTAAGCCTATTATTGTCTGCACGCAATACGTGCTTGATACAGAAAAACCTCGTTCTTACTACTGCAATGTCCCTGTTTTGTGTTACAAGTTTCGTCCATCATTACAGTTCCTGAATTAAAAACCAAGTGGGAGGAAAAGACAGTGCATTGAAGTGACCGGCCAGAAAAATCAATTTTATCACGGATATTACCCTGTCTTTCTCTAGCCATCGGATACTATTCTCTGTCATACTAAAGTAATACAATTATACGTTCTAGCTTTTTGTAAAAGTCCTCAAATATCATCGATTTCGATGTTCTTCTCGGAGAATAGGAATTGTTGTTGTGGTCTTCAGTCCTGAGACTGGTTTGATGAAGCTCTCCATGCTACCCCATCCTGTGCAAGCTTCTTCATCTCCCAATACCTACTGCAGCCTACATCCTTCTAAATCTGCTTAGTGTAATCATCTCTTGGTCTCCCTCTACGATTTTTACCCTCCACGCTGCCCTGCAATACCAAATTTGTGATCGCTCGATGTCTCAGAACGTGTCCTATCAACCGATCCCTTCTTCTAGTCAAGCTGTGCCACAAGCTCCTCTTCTTCCCCAATTCTATTCAATACCTCCTCATTAGTTATGTGATCTACCCATCTAATCTTCAGCATACTTCTGTAGCACCATATTTCGAAAGCTTCTATTCTCTTCATGTCTAAACTATTTGTCGTCTACGTTTCACTTCCATACGCGGCTATACTCCGTACAAATACTTTCAGAAACGACTGTCTGACATTTAAATCTGTACTCGATGTTAACAAATTTTTCTTCTTCAGAAACGCTTTCCTTGCCATTGCCAGTCTACATTTTATATCCTCTCTACTTCGACCATCATCAGTTATTTTGCTTCACAAATAGCAAAACTCCTTTACTACTTTAAGTGTCTCATTTCCTAATCTTATTCCCTCAGCATCACCCGACTTAATTCGACTACATTCCATTATCCTCGTTTTGCTTTTGTTGATGTTCATCTTGTACCCTCCTTTCAAGACACTGTCCATTCCGTTCAACTGCTCTTCCAACTCCTTTGCTGTCTCAGACAGAATTACAATGTCATCGGCGAACCTCAAAGTTTTTATTTCTTCTCCATGGATTTTAATATCTACTCCGAACTTTTCTTTTGTTTCCTTTATTGCTTGTTCAATATACAGATTGAATAACATTGGGGATAGGCTACAACCCTGTCTCACTCCCTTCCCAACCACTGCTACCCTTTCATACCCCTCGACTCTTATAACTGCCATCTGCTTTCTGTACAAATTGTAAATAGCCTTTCGCTCCCTGTATTTTACACCCGCCACCTTCAGAATTTGAAAGAGAGTATTCCAGTTAACAGTCAAAAGCTTTCTCTAACTCTACAAATACTAGAAACGTAGGTTTACCTTTTCTTAATCTTTCTTCTAAGATAAGTCGTAAGGTCAGTATTGCCACACGTGTTCCAACATTTCTACGGAATCCAAACTGATCTTCCCCGAGGTCGGCTTCTACCAGTTTTTCCATTCTTCTGTAAATAATTCGCGTTAGTATTTTACAGCTGTGACTTATTAAACTGATAGTTCGGTAATTTTCACATCTGTCAACACCTGCTTTCTTTGGGATTGGAATTATTATATTCTTCTTGAAGTCTGAGGGTATTCCACCTGTCTCATACATCTTGCTCACCAGATGGTAGAGTTTTGTCAGGACTGGCTCACCCAAGGCTGTCAGTAGTTCTAATGGAATGTTGTCTACTCCGGGGGCCTTGTTTCGACTCAGGTCTTTCAGTGCTCTGTCAAACTCTTCACGCAATATCATATCTCCCATTTCATCTTCATCTACATCCTCTTCCATTTCTATAATATTGTCCTCAAATACATCGCCCTTGTATAGGCCCTCTACATACTCCTTCTCCCTTTCTGCTTTCCCTTCTTTGCTTAGAACTGGGTTTCCATCAAAGCTCTTTCTCCAAAGGTCTCTTTAATTTTCCTGTAGGCAGTATCTATCTTACCTCTAGTGAGATAAGCCTCTACATCCTTACATTTGTCCTCTAGCCATCCCTGCTTAGCCATTTTGGACTTCCTGTCGATTCATTTTTGAGACGATTGTATTCCTTTTTGCCTGATTCATTTCTGCGTTTTTATATTTTCTCCTTTCATCAATTAAAATCAGTATTTCTTCTGTTACCCAAGGGTTTCTACTAGCCCTCGTCTTTTTACCTATTTGATCCTCTGCTGCCTTCACTATTTCATCCCTCAAAGCTACCCATTCTTCTTCTACTGTATTTCTTTCCCCCATTCCTGTCAATTGTTCCGTTATGCTCTCCCTGAAACTCCATACAACCTCTGGTTCTTTAAGTTCATCCAGGTCCCATCTCCTTAAATTCCCACCTTTTTGCAGTTTCTTCAGTTTTAATCTACAGTTCATAAACAATAGATTGTGGTCAGAGTTCACATCTGCCCCTGGAAATGTCTTACAATTTAAAACCTGGTTCCTAAATCTCTGTCTTACCATTATATAATCTATCTGATACCTTTTAGTATCTCCAAGGTTCTTCCATGTATACAACCTTCTTTCATGATTCTTGAACCAAGTGTTAGCTATGATTAAGTTATGCTCTGCGTAAAATTCTACGAGGCGGCTTGCTCTTACATTTCTTAGCCCCAATCCATATTCACCTACTATGTTTCCTTCTCTCCCTTTTTCTAGTCTTGAATTCCAGTCACACATGACTATTAAATTTTTGTTTCCCTTCACTACCTGAATAATTTCTTTTACCTCATCATACATTTCATCAATTTCTTCGTCATCTGCAGAGCTAGTTGGCATATAAACTTGTACTACTGTAGCAGGCGTGGGCTTCGTGTCTATCTTGGCCACAATAATGCGTTCACTATGCTGTTTGTAGTAGCTTACCCGTACTCCTATTTTTTTATTCATTATTAAACCTACTCCTGCATTACCCCTATTTGATTTTGTATTTATAACCCTGTATTCACCTGACCAAAAGTCTTGTTCCTCCTGCCACCGAACTTCACTAATTCCCACTATATCTAACTTTAACCTATCCATTTCTCTTTTTAAATTCTCTAACCTACCTGCCCGATTAAGGGATCTGACATTCCACGCTCCGATCTGTAGAACGCCAATTTTCTTTCTTTTTCCTGATAACAACTGATAACAATCAGAATAGGTGGTGGGATTGTTCTGATGTTACTGCACTGTTTGTATACATAGTCGATACAGAAGCACCACAACGTTTTGTCATTTTATGAACTGCATTACCCTTACCATGAAACAGCCAGCAGATTCTTGTGTGAAGAAAAGGAGTTAAATTTCGAGTGTACAAGTAAACTGAATGCAGTAAGATTATATCCGAATGTAAAGACATTCGGTACAGGTTTTTAGGAAAAACTGTTGTTAATTAATACAGCATTGGCAATTTTATTGTAATTGACAGTTACTGTCTAGTAAACTAATCGCCATCACTTGTGATAAATTTATGATACGTCTACTGTGTTGCGGCCACATGTAGTAAGCGTTGCATCACGCAGTGGAGAATGGCAAAACAGAGGCACGCCGGCGACCGAGGCGTTGCGAAGTAGGCACGGATAGCCCTTCTGACAGCAGCAGTCTAGAAACAGGCTGAAGCAAGGACGCACACAGACCGGGCGCTGAGCGAAGCCTGGAGAGTGCTGAGTAAGGGGAAGTGAGGCCAGCACGCTAAGTTACGCTGCAACATACTGCGGGAGTAATAACAAAAAGCTGACACCGGGGCTAAAAACGTCCTCCTGCCGGATATAAATAGTGGAGCGCAGGCACCAACAGACAGAAGGAAGCAGTTCAGATCTGAGGACGGGCGTGGTCCGTGTCCGAATATTCAATCTTCGTCGGTGACGATTCCGGAAGTCTGTTCCAGCTCGCAGGAGTCATCCGTTCGCCGCCAGATGTCAACTTCAGCTCTGGGGGTCGGCCCGAGTTCGTTCGGCACCATGGCTGACTATCTACAGCGAAAACTTCCAGCAGGACCGGCCGCTGCGCGGTCTTGGTCATAGGCGCCGCCGGGGACTGACGCCTGGACTTCACGGTGACCCGGCCCCACGGCGCGTGGTCCGTCCAAAGCGGGACCTCGCGGACATCGCGAATGAGAGCTTCCCAGCCGCCGGTGCAGCAGGCGTCGGCGATGGGTCTCCGTGGGCGTGCCGTACTGGGGCGTAGAGTGGCGACGAGTTCATCTCGACCACAGGGCATCCTGGCTTCAGCGGAGCACTGGTGGCCTGAGGCTCCCGAGTGCGATCAGCGGCCCGCGTTGCGCGCATTGTCGGACAAGCTACACAGCAGCAACCAGGCGGAGGGATCCGCAGGGCTGGGCAGCGACGTGGAGGGAGAAATTGTAAAGAAAGTTCAATAAATAATTGTAAAGCTCCACGCCGTCTCAGACTTTGGCGCAGCCACTGTGTCTGCTGCTAACAAGTGGTGCAGTAATCGTAACAACAGCAAGGGAAAAACATTCGCAGTATGTCGTCTACAGCTGAAATGAATAGAGAAAGATTTAAATAAAGTCAGCTTTTTACACAGACGGCACTTACCTAAACTGAAGGATCTTCTGGCTCCGTGTCTTCAGATTCACTGTTGCTTGTTTCAGCCAGGTGTATCATCACAGATTCCATTATGGCGTCTCTCAAACCGTGGTTCAAGAAATCAGTTTCTTGCAATGCTTCTGCGCGTCTTACGCACCTCCCCCCGCTCCTGCTGAGTAACATTGTCAAGAGCTTCGTGTGTTAGCTTCTCGACGTTTGAAAGTAGTATTTCTTTTCGCTACTTCTCGCTTTACTTGGATCAATATCAATTCAGTGGGATTATACTGGCAGTGATACGGTGGTAGACGTACCACTTGGTGTCGCATTTCGTTTGTCAGTTGATCCAATTCGTAAGTCTTTTGGCACCTACGATTTCTTCCTTAGACAAGGGTTCTGCCTTTCATCGACTGAAATGAAACATTCTTTCTCTTTAATCACTCCATGATATCTGCCTTGCGCCAATTTGAACGCGGCAGGTTTTCTATCTCAGTGGAGTGATAGCTGGTGTTACCCATCACGATAAGTGACCCTTCTTCCAGCGCAGACAACAATCGATTAAAAAATTCTTAAAAAATTCTCCATTCGTTTCTGAATGGTAATCGGATTGGCAATTTTCCCACCACGAAAAACAAGTTAGGCCTGTGGTATGAAGCCTTTGGTTAATGAACCAGCGTGGGCGATGATTAATAGGCCACCTCTACGAGTAGGCACTTTCAAACCTCCGTTTCCTTTGGAGCCATGCCATATATACTTATTGGTGTGGTTCTGTAAAACCCAAGTTTCATCCAAGTTCACTACAGGCCTGGTGTCTTCAGCACGCACGAAGTGCATTGTATGCAAGAACTTCGCTCTTGTTGCTGCAATGTCTCTGCGTTCCATTAAGAATTTCCGTCCGTCATTAGACTTCTTAAATCGGAAGCCAAGGGAGCAGAGAAGACGATGAACGGAGGTCTCTGAGCCCGAGTAGTTAATTTTTTCCCAGAGGTCAGCCTGTATTCTTTTAGCCGTTGGATATTCTCCTATGTCGTAACATCCAAGTACAGTTCCACATACGAGCTCGTTGTTAAAATAGTCAAAGTCGGTAGATTTCCGTTTATGTTCGTACCCCTTTCTTGGAGAATCGAAACACTCATTCATGTCTGGAGATTCTACCAATGACACAGATTTCCAAATACAGCCTTCAGTTGACTTGTAGACACCACATGCTTTAGCAGTATGTTTATGAATTTGCGCGAAATTAAAGTTATTTCTCGCTTCTTCATTGTCGGCCAGATCAGTAAAACACTTGCGTACATGTTATAAGAGAATTTTCGAATGTTTACCAATGTCTTTCCGCCCTTTCCACACACTGACTGGAGGAGTACTACAAGTAGGCCGTTGTTCCTGCATTGTTGTTCACCACCGAACACACATCAAAGTGCCTTTGTGAAGACAGTAAGACACTGAGATCAGACGTGAACACTCAATATAGCATGGTAACACTGAGCTTTCAGCTGCTCTGACCTACCGCACCGCTAACTGTACCTACATGGCAACAAAGCCGAGGGGCGGGTGCATCACAGCCCACAGCCCCTGCTGGTGGCAGGCAGCGGCCATGACCTTGAGGATTCTACTTTCGTGATGGCCACTATAGTGGCCTGTCCATTTCACCTCACATGTTTCCACACAGCAGTGCAGGAGTCGTTCCTTGGATATTTTTCCATCGGGTACGATTTTCACCTCGAATTGCTAGACATTTTGAAGGCAGTGTGTGATAACATAAACTGACATTTCCAACCAAGAACAACACAAATCGACTAATAATTGCATGACGTTATGTTGACCGAGGTCCAAGCTAACTGCCCGATGTCTGCGATCTGTTTCTTTGCACCGTTACTTATCGTTGTCGCCACCTATCGCCAAATGGTGAAAGCAAAGTTGTACACCTCTTACATAAAAGTAAGTCATTATTAAATCGTTCCATTACAGCTACGTAATACACTACTGGGCATTAAAATTGCTACACCACGAAGACGACGTGCTACAGACGCGAAATTTAACCAACAGGAAGAAGATGCTGTGATGTTCAAATGATTAGCTTTTCAGAGCATTCACACAAGGTTGCCGCCGGTGGCGACACCTACAACGTGCTGACATAAGGAAAGTTTCCAACCGATTTCTCATACACAAACAGCAGTTGACCGGCGTTGCCTGGTGAAACATTGTTATGATGCCTCGTGTAAGGAGGAGAAATGCGTCCATCACGTTTCCGACTTTGATTGTCTCGACTAGCAGTCGAGATGACAGGCATCTTAATCGTATGGCTGTAACGGATCGTGCAGCCACGTCTCGATCCCTGAGTCAACAGATGGGGACGTTTGCAAGACAACAACCATCTGCAAGAACAGTTCGACGACATTTGCAGCAGCATGGACTATCAGCTCGGAGACCATGGCAGCGGTTACCCTTGACGCTGCATCAAAGACAGGAGCGCCTGCGATGGTGTACTGGACGACGAACCTGGGTGCACGAATGGCAAAACATCATTTTTTCGGATGAATCTAGGTTCTGTTTACAGCATCATGTTGGTCGTATCCGTGTTTGGCGACATCGCGGTGAACGCACATTGGAAGCGTGTATTCGTCATCGCCATACTGGCGTATCACCCGGCGTGATGGTATGGGGTACCATTGGTCACACGTCTCGGTCACCTCTTGTTCGCATTGACGGCACTTTGAACAGTGGACGTTACATTTCAGATGTGGTACGACCAGTGGCTCTACCGTTCATTCGATCCCTGCAAAACTCTACATTTCAGCAGGATAATACACGTCCGCATGTTGCAGGTCCTGTACGGGCCTTTCCGGATACAGGGGAAATGTTAGACTGCTGCCCTGGACAGCACATTCTCCAGATCTCTGACCAATTGAAAACGTCTGGTCAATGGTGGCCGAGCAACTGGCTCGTCACAATACGCCAGTCACTACTCTTGATGAACTGTGGTATCGTGTTGAAGCTGCATCGGCAGCTGTACCTGTACACGCCATCCAAGCTCTGTTTGACTCAATGCCACATGTCAGTTCTATTATAATATATTTGTGCAATGAATACCCGTTTATCATCTGCATTTCTTCTTGGTGTAGCAATTTTAAAGGCCAGTAGTGTATTAGTTTTCTATAAACAAAACACAACTGCATTCGATTTTGTTTGTGTACTTCTTAATCCTTTGCATAAAGATATTGTCAACAGTCAGTAAATTCTAAGTATTATCCTTGCTTAAATGAGGATTTATTTTTCGGCAATGTTGTCCATAATGATTCTTAGTTGTGTTGTTGCTGTTCGACGTATGCCTATGTATATAGTCATTTTATAGTGACTTTTTTATGAGTCTCCAAGTGGAGAAAAATTTTTTTGCTGGCCAAGACTCACAGCATAACTTTTCAGAATTGGTTCAAATGGGTCTGAGCACTATGGGACTTAACTTCTGAGGTCATCAGTCCCCTAGAACTTAGAACTACTTAAACCTAACTAACCTAAGGACATCACATACATCTATGCCCGAGGCAGGATTCGAACCTGCGACCGTAGCGGTCGCGAGGTTCCAGACTGTAGCGCCTAGAACCGCTCGGCAACCCCGGCCGGATAGCATAACTTTCATTTGTGTAATTGTTGACAGTGGAGGTGTATATCTCAGCATTTATTTGTTTATCCTTTATCGGTCTCAGTGTGGAGATCAAGCAGTTTTGTTGAAAGTTTTAATTGGGAGTAAATGTCACCTGTTGTGTAACGATAAAGAGAATTAGAAAATTCCTGGTCTTCCTTATTTCATATGTCAGCGAAATTGTCTTCACAAATGACTTGGTAATGAAAGGTGGATGACCAACCAACATTCATTTTTTTGTAGATATTTGTCTGGCAGGCTCGAGTATATAGTTGTTCAGTGTGCTGTAGTCAGTTGGGAAGAGAATATGTATAATGTGTCACTATTTATTTTGTGTAATAACCAACATCCTTTTCTCTTCTGTGTTGTCTGTTGTGTAGTACCAACCTTATTAAGCTTCCCCAGAGAGGTCTAACAATATGCATATTTTCTAGTCAAAGCATTTCCACTGGTTTCTCTCTTAAACACTGGCAATATGAACCACAATCACTCCTTCTAATACACTGGTCTTTGTAGCAACCGCCACTGGTTGGTCTTTTTGAATGGCTAACAAGGTTTGATTGCCTGCAGATCAGAGCGTTTCCTGCTCTTCAGTCTCCAGGAACCAGTAGCCATTCATACCACTCCCTCTTAAAGAAACAACAGGCCGACGCCTCAGAATCCTCACTCTTGGTCCAGACACAGTGGTGTAAGCAGGATGTTCTTCGGGTCATGTTTTGGTACACGTTTGTGTTTGTGTTAGTGAGGACATATGTTCGTTTTGGTTAGAGAAATGCTCCATTCATTTCATTAAGCATTGGGCATGTTTTCCGTTTCCAATCAGGAGTTGATTTTCATTAATTTCCCGTAGTGGTGCTTAAATTTCTCATTTTCTTCATGCTAATGTGGACCACATGCAAGCAGCTCTGGTGTTCATTCACTTTAGAAACACTAGGAATCTGTTTCATTGTAGTGCTGTTGTAAATTCGCGAATGTAACGGTGCTGATGTGTGATTCCTTGGTATAAGCAGGATGATGGGCTCGAGGTACTAGCCTCCTATAAAACCAAGCTAAAGTTTGCATCCGTTCAGATAAAATTATAGCCTCCAGCGATTACCTCGTAATCTTGAACTTAGATGCATGTTTCGAAATTTGAATTACTAATCATTGGGATACATAATTCCAAGAAGAATGAGCCCCAATTTATACAACAATTTTCAAATATTACTTAAATTATGGAATTTATGAAATTTGGTGAGAGAGCTTTGAATTCCTCTTTATCCCCTCTGTAGCACGTCCTCTGGTCCCAGTGTGATTCAGTAGTAGTGGAGGGAGCTTTATTCCTGCCTGTTACAATGTGGCTACTGAATTTTCATTTCAATCCCTTTTAGATCATTTGCGTTGGTGCTCCGTTAAACTTCATTTAAGCTGACTTCTACGGATGATGGACCATTAAATTATGCAGTTAATCTAATGTTAGGTCAGGCATTCCAAGTAGGTTATTAATCACTGTAAGAAATTTACAGTCTTAATCAAAGTTTTCTGTTAAAGGTTTCCCTTTGCCAAGTACTCTCGTATTCTTTAAATGTTCTGCTGAAAGCTGTAGATTTCAGGTCAATTCATAAACAGATTTTATGCATAGTGAGTGTGTATGTGTCAAACGAAACTTACAGGATCTAGCCGTTGCAGAGTTTAGTATCATAGTCTCGATAAAATTTGAAAAACAGCCTAGACAGTCGCAGTCGCATGTGTGGTGGCTACGGGCGAAAGGGGAATTGCATGAATTGCTTGCTTCCTTATCCCAGAGCAAATATGAGAAGTTCATAGTACATGGCAGTTTACGTCACCATTTTTGCACAGTCGTAGGCAGTCCTTTGGGGTTAAGTGCCTCTCGTAAAACAAAGCCATATGTTAATAAAAATGTTCTTAATAGCAGTAGTGTCTTTACACTTGACGACGCCTATTAAAGATAAACAGTAACTGTGTAAAGATAAAATCAGATTTTGAAATATTTGATAAACGTGACATTTAAAAGTATTTCTCACACAATAATCTATCAGCGAAAGAGATTTACTGAACTGGAGACATCGCTTAAAATTACAGTTTTATCAAACTGTCAAACTCAGTTCTTTGTCGTAGTGATGATGAGCTCTTCAACCTCGTCCTAACAACGTAATTATGGCTTTCTGCATTTGCCGCTTGTTACCTACAAGCAATGAATTGGAAACGCTGATATCTGATACTATCATGCGAGTTAATTTATATATCACCTTCATTTATCAGATACTCCAAGCAACTGATGTTCTCAGGTCTTTCTTATCCCCTAATTTACACATGGATGTTAAGGGGCTCTGGAAAGGCTCAAAATCATGAAAAGTTCAATTTTTACTTTTTTGCGTTTTCTGAATCTGCAGACTATTACCTTTTAATAGATATATAATTTATTCAATTCCGAAGACTACAACTATTTTTAAATTTTGTTTTGAAATGTGTTCTACTTGGGCGTGACCCACTGTGGCGCTGTTAAACTGCTGTCAAATGGTGTTATTATTAACGTCCGTGTTCATCAGGTAAGTTTTAGTGATGTGAGATAAAGTATGTGTTGTGGCTAACCTGTGATGGTTCAATATATATCGCTGGTGTGATTGTCGATTGTTTCATGTTTATTTACTCTGTCGTTATCTCGTAAATATTCGTAATTAATTCTGTTTCTTGAGTCTCTGTTTTGTTGAAGTATAATAATGAGTAAAAGTAAAGTTATTAGAAATCCTCTGAAGGCTTTTAAGAAAAGGAGAAATGTTGGAAAGCCAAACGCATGTGTTATTACTGTAAACAATAAAGACGATGACCAAGTGAGTGAACCTAACCTCTCAAGTACACCTGCCCATAGCAGTCAAAGTGGGAAAGAAAATACTTCACAGAAGAAGCTTGGTTCAATGAGTGAAAACTATGAATGTTTTATGGGCGAATCGGATGTGAATGAAATATTTGATATGTCGGTTCTCAAAGGAATTTTTTCAAACTGTGTAAGATGTATTCATTGTAGTGAAGTTGGTCTGGAACTCTCCATAATAAAGCACGTAGGACTTGCTAGTGAAATACAACTGAAATGTGATAAGTGTTCATACATGACCACCTTTTGGAACAGTGTTGCAGTTACTGCAACTGAAGAAAATGGTAGCAAAATCTACGAACACAACAATGAGCGATGCTTGCTTTAGACTATGAACGCCTTCGGGCTGCAGACAGGGCTGTAAAGAGTCTAGAAATACAAAAATACAAGCAAGAGTAAACAGGAGGAGGAACAAGAGGTAGCTGGAGGAGCAGTTTGCAGAGGATGAAGATAATCCATCCTATGGACCTGGAATGCACTAAAAAGTTGATCCAATCTTTGTCGCTCGATTCCCAAAACTTTTATTTTCTCATACTAATTACATGTTTTCTAAGGATCTTCCAAACATATTTGTTTCAAACTTTCAGTAAATGTTACACAGTACCTTCTGCATAATTTAACACAGCCTTTTTCCAAAAAACTGTATATTTTTGAATATATAAATAAAAAACTGCAAAAAAATGTTGTGAATTTTCATTACAATTGAAAAAAAAATCATCTTTAATAACTGAACTAAAATTTTGTAAAATCCCTGTGTTAAGTTGTAGCCCATATTCCAAGAAATAATCTGTAAAAAGTTCAACTTCCTACCTCAAATACTTTGTGAGGAAAGATGTAATTTATGAGCGTTATTTTAACATTGCAAGTATAGGGCGTTCCGGAGCCCCTTAACGACTTTGTTATGAGCCCTCTGTTTGCTAAAAGTGTTTCAGCAGATAACATTAAATAAACGTATAGAAAGTAACAGTCAGCATATTTCCAGAAAGATAAGTAAATACCGCCTAACTGAAGGAGTGACGCAATCTTTCAGTTGTCTCTTTTGGAACCTGGCAATTCTTTCAACGTTACTTTCACAGTTGTGTTGTGGACATCATCACATGTACTGAGTCAAAATGGCAGCATCTGAAGCAGACATTGAATCGTTTCTCATGCTTTTTTCGCATCCTATCAGACAGAGTTTACTCGTGTATCGTCACAATTCTATAGTTCATACAAGGCAGATGCAATTAGTGAAAGCTGTCCTGCAAGAAACTGTGACTTTTCTGGGTCTGTAACTGTGACTATTTTCTTATGACAAAGAAAGATATCTGAGGAACTCTAAAAAAATTTATTCCTTTGTGGCCATGTTCACAAAGAAAACAAGAAATTATTGCTCACTGTCTTCTATGAGGAACAACTGCAGCGGTTTGTAGACATCTTGAATAGTAGTTACTTGGCTGCTCTTGTAAGTAAGTAATTTATTTAACGACCGATTTCGTAGCCTAGAAGCTTCGAGGCTACGAGACCGGCGTTAAATAAATATTTACGACAGCAAAATATTACTTCACATTAGGCTGTTCCATCAGTGAGGAGTTCCGCCAGCTCTCTGGCATGCACAGCCTGTATAGACTAGTCACCAAGACCTGTTACTCCGATCTGTGCATAGCTGAACCACTTAGCCACTTTTGCTAGAGGACGCGAGGCCACGGCAGTACAGTACGTATTTGCAGATTGCGAAAAATTGTACCAATGTGCTAAAATGGTGTGGCCTGTATCCTTGTGGCTTACAAGGTTAGTAATCGCAACTAAACTGAATATATTAATTTCACTTATATAAACAGAACTGTTAATATATACAGGGTGGTTATAATTAAACTTTCTCTATTTAACACTTGATGACATAGAAACTAATTACCGTACGAATGCGAAACTTGGTAGCATTAATTCCGTAGTATGGGGTGCATAGTTTTCTTGCGTCACAGCGCCACCGTCCAGTTACAACTATGGCCACCGGTGCCGTGGTCCGTCATCGTGATTCATTGTCTCACCCATCTGACCAGTCGCAGTGCACTTGTCGACGTGTCAACATGAACTTGGACAAAAAGAGGAGGGAATTATTGGTAAAGATCTGTCATCGAAACAACAGTAAGGCTGCAACTGCACTTCGAGAGAATCGCTGGCTGAAAAGGATTACGGAAAGGTCCTCTTTCTCCACCAGTTGTGCAGAGCATGATGATGAACTTCGAATCAACTGGAGAATTGCGCATCGATCTGCGGAGAGGCCGACGACCAGTTGTACCAAAGGTGTTTGATAAAATCACTGTAGCTATGGCATTCCCGATCGTCAGGCAATCCACCTGATATGGCACGACAGTTGAACATCCCATGGTCCACTATTCGGAGGTGTTTCGAACCGTGGTGTCCATATAAGATCCATGTCGTACAGCAGCTTGCACCACAGGATAAACGACGACATGTTGACTTCGCTCTCCACTTTCTCACAAGGATTGAAGTTGACAGCAAAATATCCTACGGACAGACGAAGCTCATTTTTCTCTGACGGGTGAGGTGGACACGCAGAATTGCCGAGTGTGGAGATCTTCACCTCCAGTCACTTGTCATGAAGTTCCTCCGTATGGTGAACGTGTCACTGTATGGTGTGGCTTCACAGATACGTTCATCATTGCCACATCTTTTTTGAACAGGCTGGCGCTCAAGGACCAAAGACGTGCAGTGAGACTGGCCAACGTTACTGCGGCATGCTTCGCCAGCATCTCATACGCGCCGTGCAGGAGAGAGACGCATTGAACTCAACAGTTTTCAAGCAAGATGGGACCCCACCGCTCATCGCTCGTGAAGTTCACCTGCTTCTCTGAAAGTCATTTGGAAACGATCGAATTATCAGCTATCGTTTCAAATGCTTGGCGAGCATGATCACCTCATCTCACTCCCTGTGATTTCTGGTTGTGGGGCTAACTGAAGGAGAACATTCACACATGTGCTGATCTGAAGCGCAGCATATCAAGAGAGGTAGTAGCCAGCTTACTTACTGACATGCTTCGTTCTACTGTTCAGAATGCAATTCTACGCTTTCAGATTCATCTGGACACTAATGAGCGCCATATTGAGCCTCTGTTTTTAGTAGTAATGGTACCAGCATGTGTAACGTCTACTAGCAAAAGACATATTATGTGATAAAGAGAAAACATTGTGTATCATTTTGTGTTATTGTATAAAATTATGTACTTTTTTTATTATTTATTTTAGATAATATCTGTGTCGGCGAGTACTGAAACCGCCACAGACGATAAATATCAAACAAAGATGAGAATGTGTGACTAGTATAAATAATACAGAACGAACATTAATTTCTCTGTCTTCTTCTTGGAGTTACGTGAGTAGGATAGCCTGTGACGTTGTGTTGTACGCTATCGTAGCATTCTTTTGTCAAGATTGAGAGATGTACGCCATTACGTACTCATTTTAAAGGTGTGTAATAATTAACATATTTAAATGTTTTGAATATAGTTATTTAATGAAACCTTGGATTATTATTTGTAATAGCTTGCTTGGCATATTATCCCATCCCTTTAAGACATTGTCAGTTATTTAAATATTATCCGTGGTGCAGAGCTGCGCTACGAACGAACGAGCCGCTGCCGCGGCGCATTCAAACTGCATTAAATGAAATCTATCATACCGCAAAGAAGCAGGAAGGTAATAGTGAAATAAAATTATTTCTTTCAGCTTTCGGACTTGCAGAGCAGAGCAGCAGATTTTATGATGTGTTTTGCAGGTTGACGCGGGCTGCTGATAATAGATTACTAACAAAAAAAGATAATTTACCTTCGTAACATAATAGGAATCTTGCTGTGCTTAGTTCTGGTCTGGCAAACCTTATAATAAAAACGTCTTTTTCTCCGATGATAGTCTCATGTTCTTGTGCTAGTCGTGGTAATTATTGGTGTTTTACTGTTAACAAAAAATCCACTGCAAAATTATGATGTTGAACAATCATTGCGAACTGTAACATCAGTATTCATAACAAAGTAATTTTCATTTTCAATAACTATAAGTAGGGGAGATATGTTGAATTTTATAGTGAGTTAAAGTAACGAAAAATGTTCCTTTAATAGAAAGCCAGATACAGAACAATAAGAACACAATATTTTTCTTTTTGTTGAAAATTAATGATTATACAGAAATTCACAGCACAGCATTACTAAAAGGTATTTCGCGGCTCTTTTCATATATGAGTTGTTACGCGAGTAATAATCATAATAATAAAACAAAACAAACAAACAGAAAATAGATACGAAGCGAAACATGTAATGGTATGATGTACCGTAGCAGCAGATTAGAACTAATTCTGCATAAATTTTCTTTCCCATGTCCTTGACATTAATACTACCAACTTAGGTCCTCATACGGTATTTAGTTTCCATGTTACAACGTGTTAAATAGGGAAAGTTTAATTATAACCACTCTGCATTTAAAGTTTACATCCTATAGTCTATAGCAAAGAATAAAATATAAGGTAAAATGATGGTACTAGTTGGAAGCGACCTGTGTCTACATAATGTCAGTCTGTGCCTTAATCCACATGTCTACAAAGCTGTTATGATAACAGCTTTTCAAAAGGTACTCATACTCTATACGTACATCTTCAATGTGTGCTTTACCTTTTCCAGTGGACCACTGAGGCCAAATCTTGTAAGGTATCAATCTGTTTCTACTCACATAGTTTTATTTTATGTACAGTTCCTACGAATGCAGTTAGTGGCCTTTTGGAAACAACAAACTTTTTTGAATTCAGTTATCTGTGGCAGGTAATTGACTTCAAATTAAATATTTCCTCACAGCTTGATCTGCCTTTCCTAAAACCTACTTTATGTTTACTCGATTCCTGTCTATTGTTGTTTCTACTCAGCTTAGTACTATCTTTGAAATTATGTTATGTGCAACTGGTTGCAAAGAAATTCCTCTGTAGTTGAAACTTCCTGGCAGATTAAAACTGTGTGCCGGACCGAGACTCGAACTCGGGACCTTTGCCTTTCCCGGGCAAGCACTGGCAGTAGTAAAGCTGTGAGGACGGCGCGTGAGTCGTGCTTGGGTATCTCAGTTGGTAGAGCACTTGCCCGCGTAAGCCAAAGGTCCGGAGTTCGAGTCTCGGTCCGGCACACAGTTTTAATCTGCCAGGAAGTTTCATATCAGCGCACACTCCGCTGCAGAGTGAAAATCTCATTCTGGATCCTCTGTAGTTGTTAACATCTTACATACTGGCTTTCTTATGTAGTGGAAGTATCAAACCCACTTTTCACTCTCCTGGAAGTTTTTATGTTTTCCAAGTTTTTTCAAAAATAAAATTTAACAATTTTTTTATTTTTGGTACAGACCATATCAAAAGTTCTGCTGTAAAAGTCTTCTCCTCCAGTTTTATAAGGTTTTAATAACTTCTTCAATTTCTTTGATAGTCGGGAGTAAATCTTCTTCTAGATTTTTACGAATATTTGAGAATTTGACCATATGGATTGGTTCATGAAAATTAAGATGCTGATCAAAATATTTTTGCAAGTATTTTGAAACTTTCAGTAGTAGTGAGCCTCTTTCCATGCCCCTCTGTTGTGAAAGCTATATTCAAAGCATATGTGCCTAATTCCTTAAATTTCACTTTCCTCTCCGTAGGTTTACCGGAAAAGGGCAAATCATCTACAGAGCATCTATAGAAAACACATTCATAGAGAATTTCCTCGTATACTCCCTTTGTTTAATCACCATCTAGCCTATAGCCTTTTGGTTTAAAAGGGTAGTCATCGTAACCAAACTGAATATGTTAATTTTACTTATATAGATTAACTCCTTAAATACATTAAAATTTTATAATCAGTAGATTAATATTATGAGGAATAATATCAAATGAAAAGAAAAAATTGTGTCAGGGAGAATCGAATCCAGGCCCATGAATTGCCACACTGGGCAATTGACCACTCAGCCACTGTATCATTACGACGTAGCCCTCAAAAATAATTCATACTCTGTGCTACACACAGTTTCAAAGAAAAATGCTGACCTGGTGCTGTCAGCAACATAGCACCCATAGTGCTGGAAGTTATTATGTCGCTTCAGAGCAGTTGTAGATAGACATCTGCATCCCTTCTCTGAGTCGATCATGGTGCGGATGTGCAGCTGAACGTTATTTCAGCACTCGACACTGTTTTCCAGTTGTCACGGAGAGAACATTAAAAACATGTTTTCGTCCATTGTATTTTCCAAGAAAAATGGCATAATTTTAGTGCGAGTAGGAGCTCTCATGCGAGGCAGAATGGCCTAATGTTAGTGCTGTGCTTACCACATTAGCACACGATGAGCAGTCGCCACTGGGAGTAGGTCACATACGTGGAGACCAGCTGCCTGGCTGTCCACATGTCCCTGTTTGACCACATCTGCCAACCGCTCCTCTTGGGCACCCAGCTATCTGTGGGCAGGCATTCATTCTGGAACAACCTTTCATGTGATCCCATTAACGACTAAGTCACCACACAATCGAATTTGCTGTGAACATTTTCACTTATTCTATTCTAGCCCAATAAATGCTGCAGTTCGGTCGTTATGGAGTATTGGCCTTTGCATAACTCAGTTGATTTCTTATGTAACAGAAATGACACATGATTAGAATCATGCAGGAATTTGTCAGCAGTCCTTGTATCTTTGGTGCACACTGACCAACCAAAATGCAATGAGAACCCACTGAATAGCATCTCTGTCCACTTTTGGAATGCGCTACAGCAGAGATTTTGAGTGGTATGGCTCGATTCTTTGGTAGCTTTACAGACGTATGTGACGCCACACTAGTCGTGCAAGTCCTATAAATTACGGCATGGCAGTTTGTGGGCGAGGAGATGCCCTATAACTCCTTTATGTATTCCATCACATTCGGAGCTGGCGAGGTAGGTGGCCAGTATATCAAGCCACTCCAGCTTGGTTCTAGACTCTGGATGTAGACATCTATACTACTGGAAGGTGCCATCGCCACCAGAGAAGAAATCAGACTTGAAGAGGGGCTAGTAGTAGTAGTAGTAGTAATAGTAGTAGTAGTTGTTGTTTTATTCATCTTTAGAATACTTTTACGTGGATATTGGAGAATTCATGGTACTAAAATTTAAGATTATCCAGGAATCGTAATTGAACTACAAAGGCTCTAGTTCACAAGTATGGAACATGTAGTTAGCCATGGCCTTAAAGGAGGAACCATTGCAGTAATTGCCCGAAGTTATTTCAGGAAGCCATGGAAAATCTAACGGCGCACCATTCTTTCATTCTGATTCCCAGTCATCGCACACACTCCACACAAACACTATACACATATTGTTTCATAGTGTAACACTACATACACTATCAATTGTTGTCAGGACCTTAGTGCTGACGTTTGTTTTCCATTTTGCCTACCACTAATTCCGAATTGTTAGTCTGAAAAACTAAGTCAGTATCGCTTTATAATGAGCGAAGTGCTGTGCTTTAAGATATGAGAAGATTTTAACATTACACATTGCATAGCCGTAGGAGTATAGTTTTCTATAATAGAATAAAAGAAAATAAAACAAAGAACGAAAATAAAAACCTTTGAAAGTATGTTGTAAAATGATGGATATTTTATTATCGATATTACTATTTCTTTGTGGTGCATTTTTTTTCAAATTCCTACTCTATGTTATGTAAGTATTTATAGTACTTCTTAACATACATTTAAAAAAAAATTGATCAATAATCTCTTTCAGCGATTTATTGAACGGTTTTATTCCTTGGTGGAAATTGCTGCTTTTAATTTTATGTTCTTTCTTGGTAATTGTATGTTCAGTCTACATCTTCTTCCATTGCCCTGGACAGAGCAGTTTTTGCAGTAATTAAATATCAACGCTATTTTTTATTTGTACCACTGATTGGTAGGTGTACTTAAATACTGAAGTTAAGGCCCCAGCGTTTTCTTCAGATCATTATAATTAGCTCGACAACTATATTGGGTTATTATTATTGAGCTTGTTTTCTGTAGTTACACCATTGTTTTCGTATTTTGTGTGTTTATTTCCCATAAAAGACTCCTATTGCTGAAACTGAATGTACATAAGAATAGTATGAACCAAAAATACACTGCCTGTTGGACAGGATTCTAAGGCATGACATGCGGTTAATACTTTGTTTACAGGTAACTTTGTGTGTGTACAACGCTTCAACTCAGAATTGAAATTTTAGACATGACATGTACACTGATATTAACAGCCACGTTTCCTACTTTAGACTGAAATTCGTGGTATTTGTTTTCATATTCAGTGTTATTTTATTGAATAGTGACCAATTGTAAACTTCCTTAATGGTTTCATCTGCTTTCCCACACAGGAGTTTTCTTATTTTCTTTGAGACTGTGCAGTTGCTGTCATCATCAAAAAGAATATTTTTTCATGACTAAAGCTACTGGGAAAGTCATTGATGTATATCAGAAACGGTATTGGTCCCAATAAGCTCCCCTGATGAATCTGTATATTTATTTTTTTGGTTATGATAAGTGTTTGAGGTATATGTCATCTCTGCTCTTTGTACTTTATCTGCCAGATAAGATCACAACCAGTCATTAGATATTCCTATCATTCCTAATGGTTGTAGCTTATTTAGTAGTTAGCAGTGTCAAACGCCTTTGAAAGATCTAAAAATGTGTATAAGACACACTCATCTTTGTCAGGAGCATGAGGTACCATATTTGTTAATTCTGCTTTGGCTGATTCTGTACTTCTACCACTTCACAAAACATACTGTGAGTGACTTTGGAGGTTGTATTTATTCATGTAGTTCATTAATATATCTTCTGTTATTAATTTCAATATATTTGAGACTGATGACGTGAAGGAAGTGGGCTAATAGCGTTCAGTGAGTTCTGCATCAACTTACTTTAACAGAGGCACAATTTTTTGATATTTTAAATACTCTGGGAATTTTCCTGGTGTCAGTTTTTCATTTATTATGTTTGTTAAGGTGGTTTGTATACTCTATGTTTTGTTTCAACACACACAATGGTACTTTATTTGACAGACCGTTTTTGTTTTGGTTTGGGAAGTTTCACAAACTCCATGCCTTATGCTTGGCAGTAACACCATTCTACTTAGTGATTAATTATTTAAAGGGGTTATATTTGCTTTAGAGAATTTTGGTAGAAATTTTGCCGAAAGATTTGAAAAATATCCGTTCACATAGTTTTCTAGGTGGTACAGATCATTTATTATTTTATTCCTCCCCCTTATCAGTGTATCAGAAATCGAGGAAAAAAGGCCCTATGGCCATATGTCCAGAAATGCATTGCGTCTCCCAAATCAGAGTGTTATCATGCGTTTGTTCCACGATGCCGCAACGGAGGCAGATTCTGCAGAATCCTTATTCTGGGCTGCTTGAGAAGGTGAATTTGGCAATACGACAAGTTATGTGGTTTTTGCAGGACAGAGCTCACCCCACTTCCACATTACAGTTTTCCAACACATCACCAACATCTTCCCTGACGTTGGATGGACGTGGAGGCCCTTTAGCATGGCCTGCTGGATCACCGGACTTAAACCCCCTGGTTTTTACCTCTGGGGCCATCTGAAAAGCGGTAAGTACACTGAGCCAGTTACTGGTGTGTAGACACTTCAACAACTTGCTCAACTCGCCTGTGACACTATTCAGAGATAGGCTGGAACGTTTGAAAGTGTGCAGAAATCAACGATGTGACATGCATTCCATCCCATGGAGGCCACTTTGGACATCTGTTTCTATATGAGTGGGATGCAGCTACATACTGTGTTCTGGGGCGATTTGTTGTCATTGCACGCACACCACACATTTCTGGACATATGTTCACAGACCCTTTTATCCTTCATTTCTAATTAGGAATCCATTCCTGGAACCTGTCGCTTTTGTTAATGTTTACCATGTATAGTTGATTGTTGAGTTTATCTGCTGTACACAGCAAAAGCACCGCCACAGTAACAACAAAAAAATAGGGTGTACAACAGGTTATAATTGTTGTTTGCGGGATAAGCTGTAGGACGGTCAAGACTGAGATTAAAATTTATTTATTTGCTGTAATGATTGACAAAAATCATGGGAAAATTAACACGGACATTAACGTCACAAAGTGACTTACCATAAATCTTTTGTGCCTATGGTAGAAATTGAGGGACGCTGGTACATTATGACTCTTTGTCATGAAGCTGAGGTACATAAGGATTTAGAATAACTTCCTAATTCCAGCTGTTGTGCAACTGTTTTTGTGACACTTTGATACTAATTTAGGAAATGTCTTATAAAACCCTGATTTACTTAATGTTGAGGACCTAAGGAATTTCGCATTTACATTAGTTTCTTTATGTGTTTCATCCTAACTTTGGTTCGCTAGTGCTCCTGAAAAATTATTTTTATTTGTAATAGATGCCTTTTGTAGGTCTGTACGTCAGGCATTTTCTTTTCATATCCATTTTTATTGTTGTCTGGCACAAGTTCTATGAGAAACCATGATCATTTACAGCTATGTCACACTTTTCCCTGTTCACATTTGTGGACACACTGTCGATTACTGATGAAGCCTTTGTAGCAACCATTGTGGCTCTGTTAACCAACATGGGCATGCCAAAAGTCCGAAGGTTACTTATAAGTGTGCTATTAGTTTTATTCATCATATTTGTGTTTATATTCACGTCTCCACATAGGATAATGTTGACTTTTGAAGTTGAGGTTATCTCTAGAAATTCTGCTAGTTTATTGAACAAATGACCATACTACCACTCAGTGATCGATACATTAACAAATCGTTATCAAGCCCTTTTAATTTAATAGCTGATACCTGTCCTCAGTTGCTGTGCTAAGCTCATGTTTTGATTTAAATGTGTTCCTGTTTTGATATAAATGAGGGATCCTTGACCCCTTTGAAGTAAACCTACAATAAGACTTTCGTTATAATGCACCTACAACAAATATAGCCTATGTTCGCCTGTAAAAATGGACTCGGTAAGCAACCCGAGCTATCAGTAATCGGAATATAACCTCCATTACACTGTGTGCGTGTTGTTTCACTGTCATTTAAGCCCTCAACGGATCGTTACATGAAAAACTTAAAACTAACATTTGAATGAGCTGTCTGACTGCGTATTTGAATATGAAAAACTATAGGAACAAATGAATCTGTGACAATGAATACCTAAGCTATCTGACTGCGTATAAGTAATACAGGATCTGGCTTGTGCAACGGAATTTACTGGATTAGAGTACATGAGATGTTGTGGTCTGTCAGTGTCTCTGTTTTGGCCCTAAGTTTTGCACTCAACTCTTTAGATGATTGCCTTTACTCAAGTGGTTTACAGCAGTTCGCAGCTGCAGCGGATAAAGCTTATTGTTACTAAGAATGAATTTAATAAAAAGGAGTTTGCTTGGGTCCTGTTAAACTACTAAATAGGTTGTAAGAAAGGAATTCATAAATTAAGTCTATTTAAAAACTTCAGAAATCATAGCAATAGTAGTTTGACAATATTAATAATGGGGAACTGTCTGACAATGACCTTATGATTATCAATTATGGCTGAGTGCAGGATTAACAAATTATTTCAATTTCAAAGTTACATTAACATTTATTAACCGCAGCATATTTATGAATCAGATGTGAAGAATGATTATTATTATTTGCAGGATAAGGAGGCTTCTTTAATGGAAAAGCAAAACATTGGATTGTTGCAAACTCGGACTAACAATCACGAGTCTAACCCTGCTATTGCGCTTTACGATATGCTTGCCAATTTTATCTTGAATTACATAGCATTGAATTACATAGCGTAGTTAAGCCATCTACATCTTTCCTGGCCATATGAGTGAAGTCAAGCCTTGTGTGTGGTAAGCTCTGCCATCACCAACTTGAGGACAGCGTGACACGTCTTCTGTGCAAAGCTATATTGTTTTCGGTACTCAATGTAATATTTAATAAATGTAATGGAGAGTTCTGGCACACTCGTTACATCGTTTCAAACGATAATACTACACGTCAGATATTTGTGTCGCTACGAGAATGCTTAGTGACACAAGCTACTGTGCAGTTTAACGACTGGAGCTTGCCTTCAAAGGGGAGCACTTCATTTTCTGTTGATTGTATGTTTCGATTAAGGATTGTTACGTCTGTAAAATTCCCGTGTTACTTTTTCCATTGGTTTCTTTTTCTATATGGTTCGAAATATGTGTATCATTTGGAGTGTAAGAATCTGTCTTGTGAGCGATTACTACAGCATTTTTTAAACTGACGGAGATAGTCTTTAGGCAACGGAACGTGTTGTCTGGATCTACCATAAAAAAATCTACTTGTCCGACCCGTGGCTACTGATTTTTGAGCAAGAATCACATCCTACAGTTCCATGAATCAGCTATATCAACCTTCTGTCGTCACTCCTGTTTAGGTGCAGGCCATGCCTAGTATAACCGCACCTATCGATGGTTCCGACTAGGACCAGCTCCATTGAGATGTGACTGAGAATGTCGGCGGCACAGCTCGACTGAGTGTACGATGGTGCCATGACTCAGGGAAGCCATCTGGTGCAGGTCATACGTCACATGACCCATCCCTCAGCAAACTGATTTCTACCTGTATCTGTAACACTGTACGGCGCTCTTTTAAAAATCCTTATACGTATAAACACGTCAAGCCCTCTATCACTCGACTTAGACCCGCATTTCGTTTGAAAATGCTGGTGGCCAGGTACGCTGCACTTAAACTTTCCTGTAACTTAGAGCCTACTCCTCACCCATGGTTAGTGCCTAGCAGCAACATTTTCTTTTACTAATATTTTGCATATCCTAGGCTTCCTGACCTCAATTGAAGAGTGTTGCATATTTCCTGTTCTCAGTCTTACCTGAGGGTCTTCTCCATTTAACCCTGGCAGTGGTAGATGTCTGGTTTTAATGCTAAATTTCAGTCTTTCAACTACACAATAGTTTGTGCCGCTGAGCACTGGGGTGGCGTGACGAAAATCCATCGTTGTATAAAAAGAGATATTTTCACTGTTGATTGTGTTCTCTTTCTCACTCCATTCCTACGAACTGTCTGTTCACAACAACTGTCCTCCCTTTGGCTATCTTGATCCTGATCAATTCCTTCCTTTCTTCCTGTAATTGTGCCTGAAAGGCACAGAATTTCCCTTCCTGCTCCTCATTCAAAATTTCCCTGCTGTGTACTCTACAGTTCCTGTAATGTTTTGTCATTGTTCTCCCCATTCCATCCCCCAGCGAAAATATTTTGTAGAGTATTAGTAACAAATCCCTCTCCCTTCTAATCACCATTCTATAACAGCTCTCATAAGCCCCAACCGAGGGAAGTGGTTTTAGCAGTTCTCAGCACAGCGAAAACGCATTTGGGAGGACAGTTGCTCAAATACAGGTCCAGCCATCCAGATTTTGATTCTCTGTGATTTACCTAACGCACTACAAGGAAATAATGAGATGGTTCCTTTGAACAGAACATGGCTGATTTCGATCCCCATCCATTGTGAATCCGAGTTTGTGCTCTGCAAGAACCGCAGTATTGACGGGACTTTAAAAATCTTATATTTCCTTGTTTCTTTACATTTCTCACTCATGTTAGATTTCGAAAGAGTAATCAAGCTTTATGTAAAAGAATGTATTAATTTTGCCAAAGACATGAGTTTGGCTGTATTTAAACAAAACCTAAATTAACATGTTTTGTGCTGTTGTCACTGTGTTTGCACTCATTTAACGACATACTAACATAATAATGAATTAGAAATTGCTTTGTATTGAGGTAATCTGCGTTACGTTTGGTCAGAAAATTTAGGTCTAGATCGCGTCTATCCAGTGAGTTACTCATATCAAATGTTTTCGGAATTACGATTTGTAAAGTATAATTGCACTTTTATGGCGAAAGTAGACACTACTGAGACTAGTAGATGCCTTATTTTAAAAGCATTTGTACTCTTCTGACAGCGCTACTAGCATCAAATCCAAATCCAAAAGCAGTTTTGTCAATGAAGTACAACATTTATCGCTGACAGCGTGAGTACTGCAAAAGCAACGTACAGCCTCACGAAGAGTGCAGCTATTTATTAAATAATAATTGAATATTCCAAAACACACAAACATAATAAATTTGGAAATAAATTTCGAGAACGTACCAGAAATGATAAATACCAGGTAATTGCTGGTAATCGAGCTTGAACTGTCGACCCGCAGGGTCCGACCTAGACATAGTAACAGCTACGCCACCGAGCGAGGTGGCGCAGTGGTTAGACACTGGACTCGCATTCGGGAGGACGACGGTTCAATCCCGCGTCCGGCCATCCTGATTTAGGTTTTCCGTGATTTCCCTAAATCGCTCCAGGCAAATGCCGGGATGGTTCCTTTCAAAGGGCACGGCCGACTTCCTTCCCTGTCCTTCCCTAATCCGATGAGACCGATGACCTCGCTGTCTGGTCTCCTTCCCCAACACAATCAACCAACCAACAGCTACGCCACCCTCTCCTAGATAAACAGCGACTGCTTTTTCGAATGTTCTCATTGGACTGGAGTACTTTGAATCTAGATTGTTCAATGGTCCGCTGTATGCCAGCGCTGACGGATCATCACGCTCTAGTCGTGTTCTCATGCCCACGTCCTCTTCTCTATGACTAGCATCGTAGATAGCCCCTCTCATCCAAGCTTGACGAGCGACTCTTCCATCAAACAGTAAGCCTCCACCATCGACCTGCCTCTCATGAATGTAGAAGGGCTTCACACAGACGACACCACGGACGATGTCTCTGCACTCTTCTTGATAAGTTGTCATAAAAGCCAAGTGTCTTGCTTCTTCGGTTCTGGTGAAGAGATGTTCCAGGTAGTCATACTGAGTATAGTCTCGTTGAAACGGGTTTGTGACGACGAAGCAGAAAGAATGGCGTGAATCCTTTAGTGTCTTGGCCCATTATGTTGTATGCGAACGTCGCGATGTGGAGTATTGTACCGCTGTCTCTCTGTTCGACATCATCGTACATTGACAGCATACCTGCCAGTGACTTATTAAAGAGTTCTGTAACACTATTCATTTGTTAGCAGTAGGCAGTTGACATCCTACTGGTATTGTGACAGCCGGCCGCGGTGGCCATGCGGTTCTAGGCGCTGCAGTCCGGAACCGCGGGATTGCTACGGTCGCAGAGATTTGACTGCAGCGTTCGATGGTACCTGGCATAAACGGGGACACACATCTCTTCATGGTGTAGTATTGCCACCAGTATGTATACAGGGAAAGTTTTAGATGTAGCAGTAATGTCAAAGTATTGTAGATGTCCACAAAAATATAAAGGTACACATGAAAATAATTGCAAAGCTAACTATAGTGGCAGTAGTGGAGGATTGGAAGTGGCTGGTGTTGCCAGTATATTCCAGCGTCCTGAGGCGTGTGATAAAGTGCGATATGTTAATTACCTTGGTGACGGTGATTCTAAAAGTTTCAAACATGTTCAAGGACTGAAGCCCTATGGTGATGATGTTGTAGTGCAGAAATTTGAGTGTATTGGACACGTACAGAATCGAATGGGAACAAGACTTCGGCGACTGAAAGCTTCGTACAAAAAACAAAAACTCACTGATGGTAAAGTGTTGGATGGGAAGGGAAGGTTAACTGACAGTGTAATTGACAAAATACAGAACTATTATGGAATGGCTATTAGGCAAAATACACAAAGTGTCGACGAAATGATGAAGGCTGTTTGGGCTCTTTTTTTTCATACTTCTTCAACCGATGAAAATCCCCAACATAGCTTGTGTCCCAAAGAAGAAGACAGTTGGTGTAAATATAACAAAGGATTGCTAACTGGTGAAGTGTACACTCATAAGCATAGTCTGCCTCATGCAATAATGGAGGTGATAAATCCTATTTTCAGAGACTTAGCAGCACCTGAACTGTTGAAAAAGTGTATTCACGGAAAAACTCAAAACCCCAATGAAAGTGTAAATAGTGTTATATGGTCGAGAATCCCCAAGATTGTATTTGTTGGAATAGAAACACTTCACTTTGGTGTGTATGATGCTGTTGCGACTTTCAATGATGGCAACATTGTAAGGTGCAAGGTATTTAGAAATATGGGAATGAAGATAGGTTCTAACATGGTACGAGCGATGCTTGCTTTAGACAAGGAACGCCTTCGGGCTGCAGACAGGGCTGTAAAGAGTCTAGAAATACAAGCAAGAGTAAACAGGAGGAGGAACAAGAGGAAGCTGGAGGAGGAGTTTGCAGAGGATGAAGATAATCCATCCTATGGACCTGGAATGCACTAAAATGTTAATCCAATCTTTGTCGCTCGATTCCCAAAACTTTTATTTTCTCATACTAATTACATGTTTTCCAAGGATCTTCCAAACATATTTGTTTCAAACTTTCAGTAAATGTTACACAGTACCTTCTGCATAATTTAACACAGCCTTTTTCCAAAAAACTGTATATCTTTGAATATATAAATAAAAAATTGCAAAAAAATGTTGTGAATTTTCATTACAATTGAAAAAAATCATCTTTAATAACTGAACTAAAATTTTGTAAAATCCCTGTGTTAAGTTGTAGCCCATATTCCAATAAATAATCTGCAAAAAGTTCAACTTCCTACCTCAAATACTTTGTGAGGAAAGATGTAATTTATAAGCGTTATTTTAACATTGCAAGTATAGGGCGTTCCGGAGCCCCTTAACGCCAGCCAGTCGACCTGAGGGACGAAGCCGGTTGCTGTACCCTGGATGAGGTCGCTCTCCTACACATCAAGGGTACGTGCTGCTCGCCTCGCCCAATTGAGGAAATCGAACGGAGGGTACAATCTGTGGAAATGAGGCGAGATTGCCACAGACGAATATCCTCCACAGACAAGTCATCAATATATTAGGGAGTCTCGTTGACGTCATTAGCGACTGCCAACCTGTCCAGCTGCCAGTCTACTTAGGGACTGTCACTTCTGTATGTCGAATGCTTATCGTCACCACCTAAAACAGATTATGTTCTGTGATACTAAAGTGACTGTGCTGAAAGTATAAAATGGGAACTACTTCCACCCAACAGGAACATCTATTGAAGGAATAACTGTCGACGACGAACTCCATCCCTCAGAGCCTGTCATTTTGTCGGAATACAGTCGTAATGTAGTTCTCAGGTGGGACTTCATGCAGGCAGCACAAGCAGTCATAAACTGTGGATGATCAGAGCTCCAGACTGACGAATCTATTCCAGCAAGCACATGTAACATAGATTGCTCTAGCTGGTTGTCCGCCATTGAAGACATTGTTATCCCTCAGTCTTCAACTAGACGAGTTCCAGTCGTCAACCAAAGCCGTGAAACTTTTGTCGATCGCAAAAAACTACTCAGGTGACAAAAGAAATCTTCATGCCAACGAGGATCATAAGCATTGTACGTGCTCAAGGAGCACCTTGAATAACAAATGCTGAGAGCAGCCCACCTCATCCTCAAATGTATAAAAGTAGGGATAGATGAACCAGGAAATGCAGTTCAGTGACATCGATTAATCATCTTGCTCCACTACCACGACAGACAGTGTAGGGGAGGAAGCTAATATCGAACTGCCAATAGGCTCTGGCCTGACCAAGGAACAACATCGGCGAGTGTAAGCAGTTTTGTGCAAATTTTCGCATGCTCTCCCATCCAAAGTGTAGAAACGACAGACCAAACAGGTAATGATAATTATCGCATCCACACCAGGACCATTCAGCGCTCGTATATGAGGTTGCTTGCTGAATGCTGGATATCCCAAGAGGAACTGGAAAAGACATTGCAAGATGACAACATTGAACCTTCTGACAGTCTTTCTCTCTTGTGGTTCCTGTGTGAAAAAAGAATGGTATATGTCATTTCTTTGTAGACTACTGACTACTGAACGAAACAACAAAATGCTGTGGAAGTTCAACCAGACCTCGACTCTCTCACATCCCAGTTTATAAGAGAAATATACAGCAGTTTATAAGAGCTTGAAATGTTTGATCTCGTAATCAAGAGATTTCAGTTATCAGTACCTCATGCTGCAGGCGGCAACAGACAATCTTGAAGAAGAGGTGTATCGATTTTTAGCAACAACCACCGCTACCAGTCAAACGCGCTACTTTGAATGAGGTCACCCAACTCGGATTTAAGTCGGAGCTGTCAAATGACAACGCAGCATCCAGCTACGCGAGGTAGCAGTTTTGTGCAAATTTTCACATGCTCTCAGATCCAAAGTGTAGAAACGACAGACCAAACAGCTAATGATAAATATCGCATCAACACCAGGACCATTCAGCGCTCGTATATGAGGTTGCTTGCTGAATGCTGGATATCCCAAGAGGAACTGGAAAAGACATTGCAAGATGACAACATTGAACCTTCAGACAGTCTCTCTCTCTTGAGGTTCCTGTGAGAAAAAAGAATGGTATATGTCATTTCTTTGTAGACTACTGACTACTGAACGAAAGAACAAAATGCTGTGGATGATCAACCAGACCTCGACTCTCTCACATCCCAGTTTATAAGAGAAATATGCAGCAGTTTATAAGAGCATGACTGATGACCCCGTAAATTACTAGTGAGGAGCAAAGTATTTCTCAAGGTTGGATGTGTAGCCAGCCTACTGGAAACTTGAGGTTGACAAGGCTGACCTGGAAAACACTGCCTTCATGACTCTTAATGTCCATGAGTTGGCAGTTATGCTGATTCGAACATGTCCTGCTCCAGCCATCTTTGAGTGTGCGATGACCTCCATCGACGCCTTACATGGACGTTGTTATGCTTGACTTTGCTGTCTGTTTGATACTGTCGTTTCTTGGAACACATATGAAGAACATCTGAGCCCTCCAACAACAATGGTGAATTCTGTTCAGACTGTACACTTCCACTCAAATCCAAAAAAGCGGCTCTTCGACACCCAAGAAATAAAAATTTTGGGGCACCTAGTGAATGGTGATGGCGTCCGTCCTAGTCCAGAGGCAATAAGACCAGTCGCAGATTTTTCAGACGCATTGTCACATGCATAATGTAAGAATTTTTCTCGGAATGTGTTCATACTACTAGAGATTCATAAAAGGTTTCTGTACCAAGACACATCCCTTTCAAAAACTACTGCAGGGAGATCCTGAATTTACCTGCAGTAAGGTGCAAGAAAGCACTTCCTTGATCTTAAAGAGGCGCCAACATCTTCTCATGACCTAGAAATGTATGATGAGGATTCCAAGATCAAACTTCACACTGACACATGGTATAGGTGCACTCCTAGCGCAATTTCAGCGCTTCCAGAGTATTCTCCAAGTCTTAGGTGATCTACCCGACAACAGAGAAAGAGGCTCATTCATTAATTTCGGCTATCAGAAAAATTCAGTCAAGTTCATTTGGCAAATCATTCGCCATATGATCGACAGAATTTTCTATGCAAAGTAACCAGTCTGCAGGAGCCATCAGTATGTGATACCAATTCCACCTGCAGCAGCGCCATTCCACAGGACTGGAATCGACCTCTTGGGAAGATTCCCGAGATCGAGAATCAGCAATTGATGGACAATTGTCTGCAGTGACTATCTCACCTGCTGGCTGTCAAGAAAGCTGCGAAGACTGTCAAAGGTCTGGGGGTTGCTAAGTTCTTTGTAGAAGACATCATTTTGAAGCACAGAACACTCTGTCTGATGATCTTTGATCGTGAAAAAGTTTTTCACTTGAGACTAGTACCGAAGATCATGTTGTCACAATACCAAAAATGGCTCTGAGCACTATGGAACTTAACATCTTATGTCATCAGTCCCCTAGAACTTAGAACTACTTAAACCTAACTAACCTAAGGACATCACACACATCCATGCCCAAGGCAGGATTCGAACCTGCGACCGTAGCAGTCCCGCGGTTCCGGACTGCAGCGCCTAGAACCGCATGGCCACCGCGGCCGGCTGTCACAATACCAGTAGGATGTCAACTGCCTACTGCTAACAAATGAATAGTGTTACAGAACTCTTTAATAAGTCACTGGCAGGTATGCTGTCAATGTACGATGATGTCGAACAGAGAGACAGCGGTACAATACTCCACATCGCGACGTTCGCATACAACATAATGGGCCAAGACACTAAAGGATTCACGCCATTCTTTCTGCTTCGTCGTCACAAACCCGTTTCAACGAGACTATACTCAGTATGACTACCTGGAACATCTCTTCACCAGAACCGAAGAAGCAAGACACTTGGCTTTTATGACAACTTATCAAGAAGAGTGCAGAGACATCGTCCGTGGTGTCGTCTGTGTGAAGCCCTTCTACATTCATGAGAGGCAGGTCGATGGTGGAGGCTTACTGTTTGATGGAAGAGTCGCTCGTCAAGCTTGGATGAGAGGGGCTATCTACGATGCTAGTCATAGAGAAGAGGACGTGGGCATGAGAACACGACTAGAGCGTGATGATCCGTCAGCGCTGGCATACAGCGGACCATTGAACAATCTAGATTCAAAGTACTCCAGTCCAATGAGAACATTCGAAAAAGCAGTCGCTGTTTATCTAGGAGAGGGTGGCGTAGCTGTTGGTTGGTTGATTGTGTTGGGGAAGGAGACCAGACAGCGAGGTCATCGGTCTCATCGGATTAGGGAAGGACAGGGAAGGAAGTCGGCCGTGCCCTTTGAAAGGAACCATCCCGGCATTTGCCTGGAGCGATTTAGGGAAATCACGGAAAACCTAAATCAGGATGGCCGGACGCGGGATTGAACCGTCGTCCTCCCGAATGCGAGTCCAGTGTCTAACCACTGCGCCACCTCGCTCGGTGGCGTAGCTGTTACTATGTCTAGGTCGGACCCTGCGGGTCGACAGTTCAAGCTCGATTACCAGCAATTACCTGGTATTTATCATTTCTGGTACGTTCTCGAAATTTATTTCCAAATTTATTATGTTTGTGTGTTTTGGAATATTCAATTATTATTTAATAAATAGCTGCACTCTTCGTGAGGCTGTACGTTGCTTTTGCAGTACTCACGCTGTCAGCGATAAATGTTGTACTTCATTGACAAAACTGCTTTTGGATTTGGATTTGATGCTAGTAGCGCTGTCAGAAGAGTACAAATGCTTTTAAAATAAGGCATCTACTAGTCTCAGTAGTGTCTACTTTCGCCATAAAAGTGCAATTATACTTTACAAATCGTAATTCCGAAAACATTTGATATGAGTAACTCACTGGATAGACGCGATCTAGACCTAAATTTTCTGACCAAACGTAACGCAGATTACCTCAATACAAAGCAATTTCTAATTCATTATTATGTTAGTATATCGTTAAATGAGTGCAAACACAGTGACAACAGCACAAAACATGTTAATTTAGGTTTTGTTTAAATACAGCCAAACTCATGTCTTTGGCAAAAGTAATACATTATTTTACATAAAGCTTGATTACTCTTTCGAAATCTAACATGAGTGAGAAATGTAAAGAAACAAGGAAATATAAGATTTTTAAAGTCCCGTCAATACTGCGGTTCTTGCAGAGCACAAACTCGGATTCACAATGGATGGGGATCGAAATCAGCCATGTTCTGTTCAAAGGAACCATCTCATTATTTCCTTGTAGTGCGTTAGGTAAATCACAGAGAATCAAAATCTGGATGGCTGGACCTGTATTTGAGCAACTGTCCTCCCAAATGCGTTTTCGCTGTGCTGAGAACTGCTAAAACCACTTCCCTCGGTTGGGGCTTATGAGAGCTGTTATAGAATGGTGATTAGAAGGGAGAGGGATTTGTTACTAATACTCTACAAAATATTTTCGCTGGGGGATGGAATGGGGAGAACAATGACAAAACATTACAGGAACTGTAGAGTACACAGCAGGGAAATTTTGAATGAGGAGCAGGAAGGGAAATTCTGTGCCTTTCAGGCACAATTACAGGAAGAAAGGAAGGAATTGATCAGGATCAAGATAGCCAAAGGGAGGACAGTTGTTGTGAACAGACAGTTCGTAGGAATGGAGTGAGAAAGAGAACACAATCAACAGTGAAAATATCTCTTTTTATACAACGATGGATTTTCGTCACGCCACCCCAGTGCTCAGCGGCACAAACTATTGTGTAGTTGAAAGACTGAAATTTAGCATTAAAACCAGACATCTACCACTGCCAGGGTTAAATGGAGAAGACCCTCAGGTAAGACTGAGAACAGGAAATATGCAACACTCTTCAATTGAGGTCAGGAAGCCTAGGATATGCAAAATATTAGAAAAAGAAAATGTTGCTGCTAGGCACTAACCGTGGGTGAGGAGTAGGCTCTAAGTTACAGGAAAGTTTAAGTGCAGCGTACCTGGCCACCAGCATTTTCAAACGAAATGCGGGTCTAAGTCGAGTGATAGAGGGCTTGACGTGTTTATACGTATAAGGATTTTTAAAAGAGCGCCGTACAGTGTTACAGATACAGGTAGAAACCAGTTTGCTGAGGGATGGGTCATGTGACGTATGACCTGCACCAGATGGCTTCCCTGAGTCATGGCACCATCGTACACTCAGTCGAGCTGTGCCGCCGACATTCTCAGTCACATCTCAATGGAGCTGGTCCTAGTCGGAACCATCGATAGGTGCGGTTATACTAGGCATGGCCTGCACCTAAACAGGAGTGACGACAGAAGGTTGATATAGCTGATTCATGGAACTGTAGGATGTGATTCTTGCTCAAAAATCAGTAGCCACGGGTCGGACAAGTAGATTTTTTTATGGTAGATCCAGACAACACGTTCCGTTGCCTAAAGACTATCTCCGTCAGTTTAAAAAATGCTGTAGTAATCGCTCACAAGACAGATTCTTACACTCCAAATGATACACATATTTCGAACCATATAGAAAAAGAAACCAATGGAAAAAGTAACACGGGAATTTTACAGACGTAACAATCCTTAATCGAAACATACAATCAACAGAAAATGAAGTGCTCCCCTTTGAAGGCAAGCTCCAGTCGTTAAACTGCACAGTAGCTTGTGTCACTAAGCATTCTCGTAGCGACACAAATATCTGACGTGTAGTATTATCGTTTGAAACGATGTAACGAGTGTGCCAGAACTCTCCATTACATTTATTAAATATTACATTGAGTACCGAAAACAATATAGCTTTGCACAGAAGACGTGTCACGCTGTCCTCAAGTTGGTGATGGCAGAGCTTACCACACACAAGGCTTGACTTCACTCATATGGCCAGGAAAGATGTAGATGGCTTAACTACGCTATGTAATTCAATGCTATGTAATTCAAGATAAAATTGGCAAGCATATCGTAAAGCGCAATAGCAGGGTTAGACTCGTGATTGTTAGTCCGAGTTTGCAACAATCCAATGTTTTGCTTTTCCATTAAAGAAGCCTCCTTATCCTGCAAATAATAATAATCATTCTTCACATCTGATTCATAAATATGCTGCGGTTAATAAATGTTAATGTAACTTTGAAATTGAAATAATTTGTTAATCCTGCACTCAGCCATAATTGATAATCATAAGGTCATTGTCAGACAGTTCCCCATTATTAATATTGTCAAACTACTATTGCTATGATTTCTGAAGTTTTTAAATAGACTTAATTTATGAATTCCTTTCTTACAACCTATTTAGTAGTTTAACAGGACCCAAGCAAACTCCTTTTTATTAAATTCATTCTTAGTAACAATAAGCTTTATCCGCTGCAGCTGCGAACTGCTGTAAACCACTTGAGTAAAGGCAATCATCTAAAGAGTTGAGTGCAAAACTTAGGGCCAAAACAGAGACACTGACAGACCACAACATCTCATGTACTCTAATCCAGTAAATTCCGTTGCACAAGCCAGATCCTGTATTACTTATACGCAGTCAGATAGCTTAGGTATTCATTGTCACAGATTCATTTGTTCCTATAGTTTTTCATATTCAAATACGCAGTCAGACAGCTCATTCAAATGTTAGTTTTAAGTTTTTCATGTAACGATCCGTTGAGGGCTTAAATGACAGTGAAACAACACGCACACAGTGTAATGGAGGTTATATTCCGATTACTGATAGCTCGGGTTGCTTACCGAGTCCATTTTTACAGGCGAACATAGGCTATATTTGTTGTAGGTGCATTATAACGAAAGTCTTATTGTAGGTTTACTTCAAAGGGGTCAAGGATCCCTCATTTATATCAAAACAGGAACACATTTAAATCAAAACATGAGCCTAGCACAGCAACTGAGGACAGGTATCAGCTATTAAATTAAAAGGGCTTGATAACGATTTGTTAATGTATCGATCACTGAGTGGTAGTATGGTCATTTGTTCAATAAACTAGCAGAATTTCTAGAGATAACCTCAACTTCAAAAGTCAACATTATCCTATGTGGAGACGTGAATATAAACACAAATATGATGAATAAAACTAATAGCACACTTATAAGTAACCTTCGGACTTTTGGCATGCCCATGTTTGTTACCAGAGCCACAATGGTTGCTACAAAGGCTTCATCAGTAATCGACAGTGTGTCCACAAATGTGAACAGGGAAAAGTGTGACATAGCTGTAAATGATCATGGTTTCTCATAGAACTTGTGCCAGACAACAATAAAATTGGATATGAAAAGAAAATGCCTGACGTACAGACCTACAAAAGGCATCTATTACAAATAAAAATAATTTTTCAGGAGCACTAGCAAACCAAAGTTAGGATGAAACACATAAAGAAACTAATGTAAATGCGAAATTCCTTAGGTCCTCAACATTAAGTAAATCAGGGTTTTATAAGACATTTCCAAAATTAGTATCAAAGTGTCACAAAAACAGTTGCACAACAGCTGGAATTAGGAAGTTATTCTAAATCCTTATGTACCTCAGCTTCATGACAAAGAGTCGTAATGTGCCAGCGTCCCTCAATTTCTACCATAGGCACAAAAGATTTATGGTAAGTCACTTTGTGACGTTAATGTCCGTGTTAATTTTCCCATGATTTTTGTCAATCATTACAGCAAATAAATAAATTTTAATCTCAGTCTTGACCGTCCTACAGCTTATCCCGCAAACAACAATTATAACCTGTTGTACACCCTATTTTTTTGTTGTTACTGTGGCGGTGCTTTTGCTGTGTACAGCAGATAAACTCAACAATCAACTATACATGGTAAACATTAACAAAAGCGACAGGTTCCAGGAATGGATTCCTAATTAGAAATGAAGGATAAAAGGGTCTGTGAACATATGTCCAGAAATGTGTGGTGTGCGTGCAATGACAACAAATCGCCCCAGAACACAGTATGTAGCTGCATCCCACTCATATAGAAACAGATGTCCAAAGTGGCCTCCATGGGATGGAATGCATGTCACATCGTTGATTTCTGCACACTTTCAAACGTTCCAGCCTATCTCTGAATAGTGTCACAGGCGAGTTGAGCAAGTTGTTGAAGTGTCTACACACCAGTAACTGGCTCAGTGTACTTACCGCTTTTCAGATGGCCCCAGAGGTAAAAACCAGGGGGTTTAAGTCCGGTGATCCAGCAGGCCATGCTAAAGGGCCTCCACGTCCATCCAACGTCAGGGAAGATGTTGGTGATGTGTTGGAAAACTGTAATGTGGAAGTGGGGTGAGCTCTGTCCTGCAAAAACCACATAACTTGTCGTATTGCCAAATTCACCTTCTCAAGCAGCCCAGAATAAGGATTCTGCAGAATCTGCCTCCGTTGCGGCATCGTGGAACAAACGCATGATAACACTCTGATTTGGGAGACGCAATGCATTTCTGGACATATGGCCATAGGGCCTTTTTTCCTCGATTTCTGATACACTGATAAGGGGGAGGAATAAAATAATAAATGATCTGTACCACCTAGAAAACTATGTGAACGGATATTTTTCAAATCTTTCGGCAAAATTTCTACCAAAATTCTCTAAAGCAAATATAACCCCTTTAAATAATTAATCACTAAGTAGAATGGTGTTACTGCCAAGCATAAGGCATGGAGTTTGTGAAACTTCCCAAACCAAAACAAAAACGGTCTGTCAAATAAAGTACCATTGTGTGTGTTGAAACAAAACATAGAGTATACAAACCACCTTAACAAACATAATAAATGAAAAACTGACACCAGGAAAATTCCCAGAGTATTTAAAATATCAAAAAATTGTGCCTCTGTTAAAGTAAGTTGATGCAGAACTCACTGAACACTTTTAGCCCACTTCCTTCACGTCATCTGTCTCAAATATATTGAAATTAATAACAGAAGATATATTAATGAACTACATGAATAAATACAACCTCCAAAGTCACTCACAGTATGTTTTGTGAAGTGATAGAAGTACAGAATCAGCCAAAGCAGAATTAACAAATATGGTACCTCATGCTCCTGACAAAGATGAGTGTGTCTTATACACATTTTTAGATCTTTCAAAGGCGTTTGACACTGCTAACTACTAAATAAGCTACAACCATTAGGAATGATAGGAATATCTAATGACTGGTTGTGATCTTATCTGGCAGATAAAGTACAAAGAGCAGAGATGACATATACCTCAAACACTTATCATAACCAAAAAAATAAATATACAGATTCATCAGGGGAGCTTATTGGGACCAATACCGTTTCTGATATACATCAATGACTTTCCCAGTAGCTTTAGTCATGAAAAAATATTCTTTTTGATGATGACAGCAACTGCACAGTCTCAAAGAAAATAAGAAAACTCCTGTGTGGGAAAGCAGATGAAACCATTAAGGAAGTTTACAATTGGTCACTATTCAATAAAATAACACTGAATATGAAAACAAATACCACGAATTTCAGTCTAAAGTAGGAAACGTGGCTGTTAATATCAGTGTACATGTCATGTCTAAAATTTCAATTCTGAGTTGAAGCGTTGTACACACACAAAGTTACCTGTAAACAAAGTATTAACCGCATGTCATGCCTTAGAATCCTGTCCAACAGGCAGTGTATTTTTGGTTCATACTATTCTTATGTACATTCAGTTTCAGCAATAGGAGTCTTTTATGGGAAATAAACACACAAAATACGAAAACAATGGTGTAACTACAGAAAACAAGCTCAATAATAATAACCCAATATAGTTGTCGAGCTAATTATAATGATCTGAAGAAAACGCTGGGGCCTTAACTTCAGTATTTAAGTACACCTACCAATCAGTGGTACAAATAGAAAATAGCGTTGATATTTAATTACTGCAAAAACTGCTCTGTCCAGGGCAATGGAAGAAGATGTAGACTGAACATACAATTACCAAGAAAGAACATAAAATTAAAAGCAGCAATTTCCACCAAGGAATAAAACCGTTCAATAAATCGCTGAAAGAGATTATTGATCAATTTTTTTTAAATGTATGTTAAGAAGTACTATAAATACTTACATAACATAGAGTAGGAATTTGATAAAAAATGCACCACAAAGAAATAGTAATATCGATAATAAAATATCCATCATTTTACAACATACTTTCAAAGGTTTTTATTTTCGTTCTTTGTTTTATTTTCTTTTATTCTATTATAGAAAACTATACTCCTACGGCTATGCAATGTGTAATGTTAAAATCTTCTCATATCTTAAAGCACAGCACTTCGCTCATTATAAAGCGATACTGACTTAGTTTTTCAGACTAACAATTCGGAATTAGTGGTAGGCAAAATGGAAAACAAACGTCAGCACTAAGGTCCTGACAACAATTGATAGTGTATGTAGTGTTACACTATGAAACAATATGTGTATAGTGTTTGTGTGGAGTGTGTGCGATGACTGGGAATCAGAATGAAAGAATGGTACGCCGTTAGATTTTCCATGGCTTCCTGAAATAACTTCGGGCAATTACTGCAATGGTTCCTCCTTTAAGGCCATGGCTAACTACATGTTCCATACTTGTGAACTAGAGCCTTTGTAGTTCAATTACGATTTCTGGATAATCTTAAATTTTAGTACCATGAATTCTCCAATGTCCACGTAAAAGTATTCTAAAGATGAATAAAACAACAATTACTACTTCTATTACAGAGGGGCATGGAAAGAGGCTCACTACTACTGAAAGTTTCAAAATACTTGCAAAAATATTTTGATCAGCATCTTAATTTTCATGAACCAATCCATATGGTCAAATCCTCAAATATTCGTAAAAATCTAGAAGAAGATTTACTCCCGACTATGAAAGAAATTGAAGAAGTTATTAAAACCTTATAAAACTGGAGGAGAAGACTTTTACAGCAGAACTTTTGATATGGTCTGTACCAAAAATAAAAAAATTGTTAAATTTTATTTTTGAAAAAACTTGGAAAACATAAAAACTTCCAGGAGAGTGAAAAGTGGGTTTGATACTTCCACTACATAAGAAAGCCAGTATGTAAGATGTTAACAACTACAGAGGATCCAGAATGAGATTTTCACTCTGCAGCGGAGTGTGCGCTGATATGAAACTTCCTGGCAGATTAAAACTGTGTGCTGGACCGAGACTCGAACTCCGGACCTTTGGCTTACACGGGCAAGTGCTCTACCAACTGAGATACCCAAGCACGACTCACGCGCCGTCCTCACAGCCTTACTACTGCCAGTGCTTGCCCGGGAAAGGCAAAGGTCCCGAGTTCGAGTCTCGGTCCGGCACACAGTTTTAATCTGCCAGGAAGTTTCAACTACAGAGGAATTTCTTTGCAACCAGTTGCACATAACATAATTTCAAAGATAGTACTAAGCTGAGTAGAAACAACAATAGACAGGAATCGAGTAAACATAAAGTAGGTTTTAGGAAAGGCAGATCAAGCTCTGAGGAAATATTTAATTTGAAGTCAATTACCTGCCACAGATAACTGAATTCAAAAAAGTTTGTTGTTTCCAAAAGGCCACTGACTGCATTCGTAGGAACTGTACATAAAATAAAACTATGTGAGTAGAAACAGATTGATACCTTACAATATTTGGCCTCAGTGGTCCACTGGAAAAGGTAAAGCACACATTGAAGATGTACGTATAGAGTATGAGTACCTTTTGAAAAGCTGTTATCATAACAGCTTTGTAGACATGTGGATTAAGGCACAGACTGACATTATGTAGACACAGGTCGCTTCCAACTAGTACCATCATTTTACCTTATATTTTATTCTTTGCTATAGACTATAGGATGTAAACTTTAAATGCTGAGTGGTTATAATTAAACTTTCCCTATTTAACACGTTGTAACATGGAAACTAAATACCGTATGAGGACCTAAGTTGGTAGTATTAATGTCAAGGACATGGGAAAGAAAATTTATGCAGAATTAGTTCACTTTAAACACTTCTAATCTGCTGCTACGGTACATCATACCATTACATGTTTCGCTTCGTATCTCTTTTCTGTTTGTTTGTTTTGTTTTATTATTATGATTATTACTCGCGTAACAACTCATATATGAAAAGAGCCGCGAAATACCTTTTAGTAATGCTGTGCCGTGAATTTCTGTATAATCATTAATTTTCAACAAAAAGAAAAATATTGTGTTCTTATTGTTCTGTATCTGGCTTTCTATTAAAGGAACATTTTTCGTTACTTTAACTCACTATAAAATTCAACATATCTCCCCTACTTATAGTTATTGAAAATGAAAATTACTTTGTTATGAATACTGATGTTACAGTTCGCAATGATTGTTCAACATCATAATTTTGCAGTGGATTTTTTGTTAACAGTAAAACACCAATAATTACCACGACTAGCACAAGAACATGAGACTATCATCGGAGAAAAAGACGTTTTTATTATAAGGTTTGCCAGACCAGAACTAAGCACAGCAAGATTCCTATTATGTTACGAAGGTAAATTATCTTTTTTTGTTAGTAATCTATTATCAGCAGCCCGCGTCAACCTGCAAAACACATCATAAAATCTGCTGCTCTGCTCTGCAAGTCCGAAAGCTGAAAGAAATAATTTTATTTCACTATTACCTTCCTGCTTCTTTGCGGTATGATAGATTTCATTTAATGCAGTTTGAATGCGCCGCGGCAGCGGCTCGTTCGTTCGTAGCGCAGCTCTGCACCACGGATAATATTTAAATAACTGACAATGTCTTAAAGGGATGGGATAATATGCCAAGCAAGCTATTACAAATAATAATCCAAGGTTTCATTAAATAACTATATTCAAAACATTTAAATATGTTAATTATTACACACCTTTAAAATGAGTACGTAATGGCGTACATCTCTCAATCTTGACAAAAGAATGCTACGATAGCGTACAACACAACGTCACAGGCTATCCTACTCACGTAACTCCAAGAAGAAGACAGAGAAATTAATGTTCGTTATGTATTATTTATACTAGTCACACATTCTCATCTTTGTTTGATATTTATCGTCTGTGGCGGTTTCAGTACTCGCTGACACAGATATTATCTAAAATAAATAATAAAAAAAGTACATAATTTTATACAATAACACAAAATGATACACAATGTTTTCTCTTTATCACATAATATGTCTTTTGCTAGTAGACGTTACACATGCTGGTACCATTACTACTAAAAACAGAGGCTCAATATGGCGCTCATTAGTGTCCAGAAGAATCTGAAAGCGTAGAATTGCATTCTGAACAGTAGAACGAAGCATGTCAGTAAGTAAGCTGGCTACTACCTCTCTTGATATGCTGCGCTTCAGATCAGCACATGTATGAATGTTCTCCTTCAGTTAGCCCCACAACCAGAAATCACAGGGAGTGAGATGAGGTGATCATGCTCGCCAAGCATTTGAAACGATAGCTGATAATTCGATCGTTTCCAAATGACTTTCAGAGAAGCAGGTGAACTTCACGAGCGATGAGCGGTGGGGTCCCATCTCGCTTGAAAACTGTTGAGTTCAATGCGTCTCTCTCCTGCACGGCGCGTATGAGATGCTGGCGAAGCATGCCGCAGTAACGTTGGCCAGTCTCACTGCACGTCTTTGGTCCTTGAGCGCCAGCCTGTTCAAAAAAGATGTGGCAATGATGAACGTATCTGTGAAGCCACACCATACAGTGACACGTTCACCATACGGAGGAACTTCATGACAAGTGACTGGAGGTGAAGATCTCCACACTCGGCAATTCTGCGTGTCCACCTCACCCGTCAGAGAAAAATGAGCTTCGTCTGTCCGTAGGATATTTTGCTGTCAACTTCAATCCTTGTGAGAAAGTGGAGAGCGAAGTCAACATGTCGTCGTTTATCCTGTGGTGCAAGCTGCTGTACGACATGGATCTTATATGGACACCACGGTTCGAAACACCTCCGAATAGTGGACCATGGGATGTTCAACTGTCGTGCCATATCAGGTGGATTGCCTGACGATCGGGAATGCCATAGCTACAGTGATTTTATCAAACACCTTTGGTGCAACTGGTCGTCGGCCTCTCCGCAGATCGATGCGCAATTCTCCAGTTGATTCGAAGTTCATCATCATGCTCTGCACAACTGGTGGAGAAAGAGGACCTTTCCGTAATCCTTTTCAGCCAGCGATTCTCTCGAAGTGCAGTTGCAGCCTTACTGTTGTTTCGATGACAGATCTTTACCAATAATTCCCTCCTCTTTTTGTCCAAGTTCATGTTGACACGTCGACAAGTGCACTGCGACTGGTCAGATGGGTGAGACAATGAATCACGATGACGGACCACGGCACCGGTGGCCATAGTTGTAACTGGACGGTGGCGCTGTGACGCAAGAAAACTATGCACCCCATACTACGGAATTAATGCTACCAAGTTTCGCATTCGTACGGTAATTAGTTTCTATGTCATCAAGTGTTAAATAGAGAAAGTTTAATTATAACCACCCTGTATATATTAACAGTTCTGTTTATATAAGTGAAATTAATATATTCAGTTTAGTTGCGATTACTAACCTTGTAAGCCACAAGGATACAGGCCACACCATTTTAGCACATTGGTACAATTTTTCGCAATCTGCAAATACGTACTGTACTGCCGTGGCCTCGCGTCCTCTAACAAAAGTGGCTAAGTGGTTCAGCTATGCACAGATCGGAGTAACAGGTCTTGGTGACTAGTCTATACAGGCTGTGCATGCCAGAGAGCTGGCGGAACTCCTCACTGATGGAACAGCCTAATGTGAAGTAATATTTTGCTGTCGTAAATATTTATTTAACGCCGGTCTCGTAGCCTCGAAGCTTCTAGGCTACGAAATCGGTCGTTAAATAAATTACTTACTTACAAGAGCAGCCAAGTAACTACTATTCAAGATGTCTACAAACCGCTGCAGTTGTTCCTCATAGAAGACAGTGAGCAATAATTTCTTGTTTTCTTTGTGAACATGGCCACAAAGGAATAAATTTTTTTAGAGTTCCTCAGATATCTTTCTTTGTCATAAGAAAATAGTCACAGTTACAGACCCAGAAAAGTCACAGTTTCTTGCAGGACAGCTTTCACTAATTGCATCTGCCTTGTATGAACTATAGAATTGTGACGATACATGAGTAAACTCTGTCTGATAGGATGCGAAAAAAGCATGAGAAACGATTCAATGTCTGCTTCAGATGCTGCCATTTTGACTCAGTACATGTGATGATGTCCACAACACAACTGTGAAAGTAACGTTGAAAGAATTGCCAGGTTCCAAAAGAGACAACTGAAAGATTGCGTCACTCCTTCAGTTAGGCGGTATTTACTTATCTTTCTGGAAATATGCTGACTGTTACTTTCTATACGTTTATTTAATGTTATCTGCTGAAACACTTTTAGCAAACAGAGGGCTCATAACAAAGTCGTTAAGGGGCTCCGGAACGCCCTATACTTGCAATGTTAAAATAACGCTCATAAATTACATCTTTCCTCACAAAGTATTTGAGGTAGGAAGTTGAACTTTTTACAGATTATTTCTTGGAATATGGGCTACAACTTAACACAGGGATTTTACAAAATTTTAGTTCAGTTATTAAAGATGATTTTTTTTTCAATTGTAATGAAAATTCACAACATTTTTTTGCAATTTTTTATTTATATATTCAAAAATATACAGTTTTTTGGAAAAAGGCTGTGTTAAATTATGCAGAAGGTACTGTGTAACATTTACTGAAAGTTTGAAACAAATATGTTTGGAAGATCCTTAGAAAACATGTAATTAGTATGAGAAAATAAAAGTTTTGGGAATCGAGCGACAAAGATTGGATCAACTTTTTAGTGCATTCCAGGTCCATAGGATGGATTATCTTCATCCTCTGCAAACTGCTCCTCCAGCTACCTCTTGTTCCTCCTCCTGTTTACTCTTGCTTGTATTTTTGTATTTCTAGACTCTTTACAGCCCTGTCTGCAGCCCGAAGGCGTTCATAGTCTAAAGCAAGCATCGCTCGTTGTTGTGTTTGTAGATTTTGCTACCATTTTCTTCAGTTGCAGTAACTGCAACACTGTTCCAAAAGGTGGTCATGTATGAACACTTATCACATTTCAGTTGTATTTCACTAGCAAGTCCTACGTGCTTTATTATGGAGAGTTCCAGACCAACTTCACTACAATGAATACATCTTACACAGTTTGAAAAAATTCCTTTGAGAACCGACATATCAAATATTTCATTCACATCCGATTCGCCCATAAAACATTCATAGTTTTCACTCATTGAACCAAGCTTCTTCTGTGAAGTATTTTCTTTCCCACTTTGACTGCTATGGGCAGGTGTACTTGAGAGGTTAGGTTCACTCACTTGGTCATCGTCTTTATTGTTTACAGTAATAACACATGCATTTGGCTTTCCAACATTTCTCCTTTTCTTAAAAGCCTTCAGAGGATTTCTAATAACTTTACTTTTACTCATTATTATACTTCAACAAAACAGAGACTCAAGAAACAGAATTAATTACGAATATTTACGAGATAACGACAGAGTAAATAAACATGAAACAATCGACAATCACACCAGCGATATATATTGAACCATCACAGGTTAGCCACAACACATACTTTATCTCACATCACTAAAACGTACATGATGTACACGGACATTAATAATAACACCATTTGACAGCAGTTTAACAGCGCCACAGTGGGTCACGCCCAAGTAGAACACATTTCAAAACATAATTTAAAAATAGTTGTAGTCTTTGGAATTGAATAAATTATATATCTATTAAAAGGTAATAGTCTGCAGATTCAGAAAACGCAAAAAAGTAAAAATTGAACTTTTCATGATTTTGAGCCTTTCCGGAGCCCCTTAACATCCATGTGTAAATTAGGGGATAAGAAAGACCTGAGAACATCAGTTGCTTGGAGTATCTGATAAATGAAGGTGATATATAAATTAACTCGCACGATAGTATCAGATATCAGTGTTTCCAATTCATTGCTTGTAGGTAACAAGCGGCAAATGCAGAAAGCCATAATTACGTTGTTAGGACGAGGTTGAAGAGCTCATCATCACTACGACAAAGAACTGAGTTTGACAGTTTGATAAAACTGTAATTTTAAGCGATATCTCCAGTTCAGTAAATCTCTTTCGCTGATAGATTATTGTGTGAGAAATACTTTTAAATGTCACGTTTATCAAATATTTCAAAATCTGATTTTATCTTTACACAGTTACTGTTTATCTTTAATAGGCATCGTCAAGTGTAAAGACACTACTGCTATTAAGAACATTTTTATTAACATATGGCTTTGTTTTACGAGAGGCACTTAACCCAAAAGGACTGCCTACGACTGTGCAAAAATGGTGACGTAAACTGCCATGTATTATGAACTTCTCATATTTGCTCTGGGATAAGGAAGCAAGCAATTCATGCAATTCCCCTTTCGCCCGTAGCCACCACACATGCGACTGCGACTGTCTAGGCTGTTTTTCAAATTTTATCGAGACTATGATATTAAACTCTGCAACGGCTAGATCCTGTAAGTTTCGTTTGACACATACACACTCACTATGCATAAAATCTGATTATGAATTGACCTGAAATCTACAGCTTTCAGCAGAACATTTAAAGAATACGAGAGTACTTGGCAAAGGGAAACCTTTAACAGAAAACTTTGATTAAGACTGTAAATTTCTTACAGTGATTAATAACCTACTTGGAATGCCTGACCTAACATTAGATTAACTGCATAATTTAATAGTCCATCATCCGTAGAAGTCAGCTTAAATGAAGTTTAACGGAGCACCAACGCAAATGATCTAAAAGGGATTGAAATGAAAATTCAGTAGCCACATTGTAACAGGCAGGAATAAAGCTCCCTCCACTACTACTGAATCACACTGGGACCAGAGGACGTGCTACAGAGGGGATAAAGAGGAATTCAAAGCTCTCTCACCAAATTTCATAAATTCCATAATTTAAGTAATATTTGAAAATTGTTGTATAAATTGGGGCTCATTCTTCTTGGAATTATGTATCCCACTGATTAGTAATTCAAATTTCGAAACATGCATCTAAGTTCAAGATTACGAGGTAATCGCTGGAGGCTATAATTTTATCCGAACGGATGCAAACTTTAGCTTGGTTTTATAGGAGGCTAGTACCTCGAGCCCATCATCCTGCTTATACCAAGGAATCACACATCAGCACCGTTACATTCGCGAATTTACAACAGCACTACAATGAAACAGATTCCTAGTGTTTCTAAAGTGAATGAACACCAGAGCTGCTTGCATGTGGTCCACATTAGCATGAAGAAAATGAGAAATTTAAGCACCACTACGGGAAATTAATGAAAATCAACTCCTGATTGGAAATGGAAAACATGCCCAATGCTTAATGAAATGAATGGAGCATTTCTCTAAGCAAAACGAACATCTGTCCTCACTAACGCAAACACAAACGTGTACCAAAACATGACCCGAAGAACATCCTGCTTACACCACTGTGTCTGGACCAAGAGTGAGGATTCTGAGGCGTCGGCCTGTTGTTTCTTTAAGAGGGAGTGGTATGAATGGCTACTGGTTCCTGGAGACTGAAGAGCAGGAAACGCTCTGATCTGCAGGCAATCAAACCTTGTTAGCCATTCAAAAAGATCAACCAGTGGCGGTTGCTACAAAGACCAGTGTATTAGAAGGAGTGATTGTGGTTCATATTGCCAGTGTTTAAGAGAGAAACCAGTGGAAATGCTTTGACTAGAAAATATGCATATTGTTAGACCTCTCTGGGGAAGCTTAATAAGGTTGGTACTACACAACAGACAACACAGAAGAGAAAAGGATGTTGGTTATTACACAAAATAAATAGTGACACATTATACATATTCTCTTCCCAACTGACTACAGCACACTGAACAACTATATACTCGAGCCTGCCAGACAAATATCTACAAAAAAATGAATGTTGGTTGGTCATCCACCTTTCATTACCAAGTCATTTGTGAAGACAATTTCGCTGACATATGAAATAAGGAAGACCAGGAATTTTCTAATTCTCTTTATCGTTACACAACAGGTGACATTTACTCCCAATTAAAACTTTCAACAAAACTGCTTGATCTCCACACTGAGACCGATAAAGGATAAACAAATAAATGCTGAGATATACACCTCCACTGTCAACAATTACACAAATGAAAGTTATGCTATCCGGCCGGGGTTGCCGAGCGGTTCTAGGCGCTACAGTCTGGAACCTCGCGACCGCTACGGTCGCAGGTTCGAATCCTGCCTCGGGCATAGATGTATGTGATGTCCTTAGGTTAGTTAGGTTTAAGTAGTTCTAAGTTCTAGGGGACTGATGACCTCAGAAGTTAAGTCCCATAGTGCTCAAACCCATTTGAACCAATTCTGAAAAGTTATGCTGTGAGTCTTGTCCAGCAAAAAAATTTTTCTTCACTTGGAGACTCATAAAGAAGTCACTATAAGATGACTATATACATAGGCATACGTCGAACAGCAACAACACAACTAAGAATCATTATGGACAACATTGCCGAAAAATAAATCCTCATTTAAGCAAGGATAATATTTAGAATTTACTGACTGTTGACAATATCTTTATGCAAAGGATTAAGAAGTACACAAACAAAATCGAATGCAGTTGTGTTTTGTTTATAGAAAACTAATACACTACTGGCCTTTAAAATTGCTACACCAAGAAGAAATGCAGATGATAAACGGGTATTCATTGCACAAATATATTATAATAGAACTGACATGTGGCATTGAGTCAAACAGAGCTTGGATGGCGTGTACAGGTACAGCTGCCGATGCAGCTTCAACACGATACCACAGTTCATCAAGAGTAGTGACTGGCGTATTGTGACGAGCCAGTTGCTCGGCCACCATTGACCAGACGTTTTCAATTGGTCAGAGATCTGGAGAAAGTGCTGTCCAGGGCAGCAGTCTAACATTTCCCCTGTATCCGGAAAGGCCCGTACAGGACCTGCAACATGCGGACGTGTATTATCCTGCTGAAATGTAGAGTTTTGCAGGGATCGAATGAACGGTAGAGCCACTGGTCGTACCACATCTGAAATGTAACGTCCACTGTTCAAAGTGCCGTCAATGCGAACAAGAGGTGACCGAGACGTGTAACCAATGGTACCCCATACCATCACGCCGGGTGATACGCCAGTATGGCGATGACGAATACACGCTTCCAATGTGCGTTCACCGCGATGTCGCCAAACACGGATACGACCAACATGATGCTGTAAACAGAACCTCGATTCATCCGAAAAAATGATGTTTTGCCATTCGTGCACCCAGGTTCGTCGTCCAGTACACCATCGCAGGCGCTCCTGTCTTTGATGCAGCGTCAAGGGTAACCGTAGCCATGGTCTCCGAGCTGATAGTCCATGCTGCTGCAAATGTCGTCGAACTGTTCTTGCAGATGGTTGTTGTCTTGCAAACGTCCCCATCTGTTGACTCAGGGATCGAGACGTGGCTGCACGATCCGTTACAGCCATACGGATAAGATGCCTGTCATCTCGACTGCTAGTCGAGACAATCAAAGTCGGAAACGTGATGGACGCATTTCTCCTCCTTACACGAGGCATCATAACAATGTTTCACCAGGCAACGCCGGTCAACTGCTGTTTGTGTATGAGAAATCGGTTGGAAACTTTCCTTATGTCAGCACGTTGTAGGTGTCGCCACCGGCGGCAACCTTGTGTGAATGCTCTGAAAAGCTAATCATTTGAACATCACAGCATCTTCTTCCTGTTGGTTAAATTTCGCGTCTGTAGCACGTCGTCTTCGTGGTGTAGCAATTTTAATGCCCAGTAGTGTATTACGTAGCTGTAATGGAACGATTTAATAATGACTTACTTTTATGTAAGAGGTGTACAACTTTGCTTTCACCATTTGGCGATAGGTGGCGACAACGATAAGTAATGGTGCAAAGAAACAGATCGCAGACATCGGGCAGTTAGCTTGGACCTCGGTCAACATAACGTCATGCAATTATTAGTCGATTTGTGTTGTTCTTGGTTGGAAATGTCAGTTTATGTTATCACACACTGCCTTCAAAATGTCTAGCAATTCGAGGTGAAAATCGTACCCGACGGAAAAATATCCAAGGAACGACTCCTGCACTGCTGTGTGGAAACATGTGAGGTGAAATGGACAGGCCACTATAGTGGCCATCACGAAAGTAGAATCCTCAAGGTCATGGCCGCTGCCTGCCACCAGCAGGGGCTGTGGGCTGTGATGCACCCGCCCCTCGGCTTTGTTGCCATGTAGGTACAGTTAGCGGTGCGGTAGGTCAGAGCAGCTGAAAGCTCAGTGTTACCGTGCTATATTGAGTGTTCACGTCTGATCTCAGTGTCTTACTGTCTTCACAAAGGCACTTTGATGTGTGTTCGGTGGTGAACAACAATGCAGGAACAACGGCGTACTTGTAGTACTCCTCCAGTCAGTGTGTGGAAAGGGCGGAAAGACATTGGTAAACATTCGAAAATTCTCTTATAACATGTACGCAAGTGTTTTACTGATCTGGCCGACAATGAAGAAGCGAGAAATAACTTTAATTTCGCGCAAATTCATAAACATACTGCTAAAGCATGTGGTGTCTACAAGTCAACTGAAGGCTGTATTTGGAAATCTGTGTCATTGGTAGAATCTCCAGACATGAATGAGTGTTTCGATTCTCCAAGAAAGGGGTACGAACATAAACGGAAATCTACCGACTTTGACTATTTTAACAACGAGCTCGTATGTGGAACTGTACTTGGATGTTACGACATAGGAGAATATCCAACGGCTAAAAGAATACAGGCTGACCTCTGGGAAAAAATTAACTACTCGGGCTCAGAGACCTCCGTTCATCGTCTTCTCTGCTCCCTTGGCTTCCGATTTAAGAAGTCTAATGACGGACGGAAATTCTTAATGGAACGCAGAGACATTGCAGCAACAAGAGCGAAGTTCTTGCATACAATGCACTTCGTGCGTGCTGAAGACACCAGGCCTGTAGTGAACTTGGATGAAACTTGGGTTTTACAGAACCGCACCAATAAGTATATATGGCATGGCTCCAAAGGAAACGGAGGTTTGAAAGTGCCTACTCGTAGAGGTGGCCTATTAATCATCGCCCACGCTGGTTCATTAACCAAAGGCTTCATACCACAGGCCTAACTTGTTTTTCGTGGTGGGAAAATTGCCAATCCGATTACCATTCAGAAACGAATGGAGAATTTTTTAAGAATTTTTTAATCGATTGTTGTCTGCGCTGGAAGAAGGGTCACTTATCGTGATGGGTAACACCAGCTATCACTCCACTGAGATAGAAAACCTGCCGCGTTCAAATTGGCGCAAGGCAGATATCATGGAGTGATTAAAGAGAAAGAATGTTTCATTTCAGTCGATGAAAGGCAGAACCCTTGTCTAAGGAAGAAATCGTAGGTGCCAAAAGACTTACGAATTGGATCAACTGACAAACGAAATGCGACACCAAGTGGTACGTCTACCACCGTATCACTGCCAGTATAATCCCACTGAATTGATATTGATCCAAGTAAAGCGAGAAGTAGCGAAAAGAAATACTACTTTCAAACGTCGAGAAGCTAACACACGAAGCTCTTGACAATGTTACTCAGCAGGAGCGGGGGGAGGTGCGTAAGACGCGCAGAAGCATTGCAAGAAACTGATTTCTTGAACCACGGTTTGAGAGACGCCATAATGGAATCTGTGATGATACACCTGGCTGAAACAAGCAACAGTGAATCTGAAGACACGGAGCCAGAAGATCCTTCAGTTTAGGTAAGTGCCGTCTGTGTAAAAAGCTGACTTTATTTAAATCTTTCTCTATTCATTTCAGCTGTAGACGACATACTGCGAATGTTTTTCCCTTGCTGTTGTTACGATTACTGCACCACTTGTTAGCAGCAGACACAGTGGCTGCGCCAAAGTCTGAGACGGCGTGGAGCTTTACAATTATTTATTGAACTTTCTTTACAATTTCTCCCTCCACGTCGCTGCCCAGCCCTGCGGATCCCTCCGCCTGGCTGCTGCTGTGTAGCTTGTCCGACAATGCGCGCAACGCGGGCCGCTGATCGCACTCGGGAGCCTCAGGCCACCAGTGCTCCGCTGAAGCCAGGATGCCCTGTGGTCGAGATGAACTCGTCGCCACTCGACGCCGCAGTACGGCACGCCCACGGAGCCCCATCGCCGACGCCTGCTGCACCGGCGGCTGGGAAGCTCTCATTCGCGATGTCCGCGAGGTCGCGCCTTGGACGGACCACGCACCGTGGGGCCGGGTCACCGTGAAGTCCAGGCGTCAGTCCCCGGCGGCGCCTATGACCAAGACCGCGCAGCGGCCGGTCCTGCTGGAAGTTTTCGCTGTAGATAGTCAGCCATGGTGCCGAACGAACTCGGGCCGACCCCCAGAGCTGAAGTTGACATCTGGCGGCGAACGGATGACTCCTGCGAGCTGGAACAGACTTCCGGAATCGTCACCGACGAAGATTGAATATTCGGACACGGACCACGCCCGTCCTCAGATCTGAACTGCTTCCTTCTGTCTGTTGGTGCCTGCGCTCCACTATTTATATCCGGCAGGAGGACGTTTTTAGCCCCGGTGTCAGCTTTTTGTTATTACTCCCGCAGTATGTTGCAGCGTAACTTAGCGTGCTGGCCTCACTTCCCCTTACTCAGCACTCTCCAGGCTTCGCTCAGCGCCCGGTCTGTGTGCGTCCTTGCTTCAGCCTGTTTCTAGACTGCTGCTGTCAGAAGGGCTATCCGTGCCTACTTCGCAACGCCTCGGTCGCCGGCGTGCCTCTGTTTTGCCATTCTCCACTGCGTGATGCAACGCTTACTACATGTGGCCGCAACACAGTAGACGTATCATAAATTTATCACAAGTGATGGCGATTAGTTTACTAGACAGTAACTGTCAATTACAATAAAATTGCCAATGCTGTATTAATTAACAACAGTTTTTCCTAAAAACCTGTACCGAATGTCTTTACATTCGGATATAATCTTACTGCATTCAGTTTACTTGTACACTCGAAATTTAACTCCTTTTCTTCACACAAGAATCTACTGGCTGTTTCATGGTAAGGGTAATGCAGTTCATAAAATGACAAAACGTTGTGGTGCTTCTGTATCGACTATGTATACAAACAGTGCAGTAACATCAGAACAATCCCACCACCTATTCTGATTGTTATCAGTTGTTATCAGGAAAAAGAAAGAAAATTGGCGTTCTACGGATCGGAGCGTGGAATGTCAGATCCCTTAATCGGGCAGGTAGGTTAGAGAATTTAAAAAGAGAAATGGATAGGTTAAAGTTAGATATAGTGGGAATTAGTGAAGTTCGGTGGCAGGAGGAACAAGACTTTTGGTCAGGTGAATACAGGGTTATAAATACAAAATCAAATAGGGGTAATGCAGGAGTAGATTTAATAATGAATAAAAAAAATAGGAGTACGGGTAAGCTACTACAAACAGCATAGTGAACGCATTATTGTGGCCAAGATAGACACGAAGCCCACGCCTGCTACAGTAGTACAAGTTTATATGCCAACTAGCTCTGCAGATGACGAAGAAATTGATGAAATGTATGATGAGGTAAAAGAAATTATTCAGGTAGTGAAGGGAAACAAAAATTTAATAGTCATGTGTGACTGGAATTCAAGACTAGGAAAAGGGAGAGAAGGAAACATAGTAGGTGAATATGGATTGGGGCTAAGAAATGTAAGAGCAAGCCGCCTCGTAGAATTTTACGCAGAGCATAACTTAATCATAGCTAACACTTGGTTCAAGAATCATGAAAGAAGGTTGTATACATGGAAGAACCCTGGAGATACTAAATGGTATCAGATAGATTATATAATGGTAAGACAGAGATTTAGGAACCAGGTTTTAAATTGTAAGACATTTCCAGGGGCAGATGTGAACTCTGACCACAATCTATTGTTTATGAACTGTAGATTAAAACTGAAGAAACTGCAAAAAGGTGGGAATTTAAGGAGATGGGACCTGGATGAACTTAAAGAACCAGAGGTTGTATGGAGTTTCAGGGAGAGCATAAGCGAACAATTGACAGGAATGGGGGAAAGAAATACAGTAGAAGAAGAATGGGTAGCTTTGAGGGATGAAATAGTGAAGGCAGCAGAGGATCAAATAGGTAAAAAGACGAGGGCTAGTAGAAACCCTTGGGTAACAGAAGAAATACTGATTTTAATTGATGAAAGGAGAAAATATAAAAACGCAGAAATGAATCAGGCAAAAAGCAATACAATCGTCTCAAAAATGAATCGACAGGAAGTCCAAAATGGCTAAGCAGGGATGGCTAGAGGACAAATGTAAGGATGTAGAGGCTTATCTCACTAGAGGTAAGATAGATACTGCCTACAGGAAAATTAAAGAGACCTTTGGAGAAAGAGCTTTGATGGAAACCCAGTTCTAAGCAAAGAAGGGAAAGCAGAAAGGGAGAAGGAGTATATAGAGGGCCTATACAAGGGCGATGTATTTGAGGACAATATTATAGAAATGGAAGAGGATGTAGATGAAGATGAAATGGGAGATATGATATTGCGTGAAGAGTTTGACAGAGCACTGAAAGACCTGAGTCGAAACAAGGCCCCCGGAGTAGACAACATTCCATTAGAACTACTGACAGCCTTGGGTGAGCCAGTCCTGACAAAACTCTACCATCTGGTGAGCAAGATGTATGAGACGTGTGGAATACCCTCAGACTTCAAGAAGAATATAATAATTCCAATCCCAAAGAAAGCAGGTGTTGACAGATGTGAAAATTACCGAACTATCAGTTTAATAAGTCACAGCTGTAAAATACTAACGCGAATTATTTACAGAAGAATGGAAAAACTGGTAGAAGCCGACCTCGGGGAAGATCAGTTTGGATTCCGTAGAAATGTTGGAACACGTGTGGCAATACTGACCTTACGACTTATCTTAGAAGAAAGATTAAGAAAAGGTAAACCTACGTTTCTAGTATTTGTAGAGTTAGAGAAAGCTTTTGACTGTTAACTGGAATACTCTCTTTCAAATTCTGAAGGTGGCGGGGGTAAAATACAGGGAGCGAAAGGCTATCTACAATTTGTACAGAAAGCAGATGGCAGTTATAAGAGTCGAGGGGTATGAAAGGGTAGCAGTGGTTGGGAAGGGAGTGAGACAGGGTTGTAGCCTATCCCCAATGTTATTCAATCTGTATATTGAACAAGCAATAAAGGAAACAAAAGAAAAGTTCGGAGTAGATATTAAAATCCATGGAGAAGAAATAAAAACTTTGAGGTTCGCCGATGACATTGTGATTCTGTCTGACACAGCAAAGGAGTTGGAAGAGCAGTTGAACGGAATGGACAGTGTCTTGAAAGGAGGGTACAAGATGAACATCAACAAAAGCAAAACGAGGATAATGGAATGTAGTCGAATTAAGTCGGGTGATGCTGAGGGAATAAGATTAGGAAATGAGACACTTAAAGTAGTAAAGGAGTTTTGCTATTTGTGAAGCAAAATAACTGATGATGGTCGAAGTAGAGAGGATATAAAATGTAGACTGGCAATGGCAAGGAAAGCGTTTCTGAAGAAGAAAAATTTGTTAACATCGAGTACAGATTTAAATGTCAGACAGTCGTTTCTGAAAGTATTTGTACGGAGTATAGCCGCGTATGGAAGTGAAACGTAGACGACAAATAGTTTAGACATGAAGAGAATAGAAGCTTTCGAAATGTGGTGCTACAGAAGTATGCTGAAGATTAGATGGGTAGATCACATAACTAATGAGGAGGTATTGAATAGAATTGGGGAAGAAGAGGAGCTTGTGGCACAGCTTGACTAGAAGAAGGGATCGGTTGATAGGACACGTTCTGAGACATCGAGCGATCACAAATTTGGTATTGCAGGGCAGCGTGGAGGGTAAAAATCGTAGAGGGAGACCAAGAGATGATTACACTAAGCAGATTTAGAAGGATGTAGGCTGCAGTAGGTATTGGGAGATGAAGAAGCTTGCACAGGATGGGGTAGCATGGAGAGCTTCATCAAACCAGTCTCAGGACTGAAGACCACAACAACAATTCCTATTCTCCGAGAAGAACATCGAAATCGATGATATTTGAGGACTTTTACAAAAAGCTAGAACGTATAATTGTATTACTTTAGTATGACAGAGAATAGTATCCGATGGCTAGAGAAAGACAGGGTAATATCCGTGATAAAATTGATTTTTCTGGCCGGTCACTTCAATGCACTGTCTTTTCCTCCCACTTGGTTTTTAATTCAGGAACTGTAATGATGGACGAAACTTGTAACACAAAACAGGGACATTGCAGTAGTAAGAACGAGGTTTTTCTGTATCAAGCACGTATTGCGTGCAGACAATAATAGGCTTACAGCAAATTTAGATAAAACTTGGGTTTCACAAAACCTTTCAACATATATTTTGCTCGACTTCAGTGAAAATATTGGCTTCAAAATAACTACAATAACTTTTGCGTAACACATATTGGAGTTTTGAGTGATGGATGCAATGACGAAGGATATGCATTAGCAGCCAGTAAAATATTTTCGGTAAGCAGGGAATATTCTCTGTCATATTAAAGCGAGCCGCCCGAACAAAACTCTTGGCGACAGCCTACAACGACTCGCGCGCTGCTGCACACGGAATATCACGGAAGTAATTTGCCTCTGTAAGTGATACGATACAGTAAAGATGTGTGAAATGTTAGCAAAAATAATTTTGTAGTTTTCTTTACAACTTTCTCGCGGGAGGTTTCTTCGCTGTCCTACAGAATGAAAATTCATCAGCGACTCCATTTTTCGCCACACAGTCGGCACAGTTCCACACTTCTTATAATATCTTTTTTTTTATCTCAGAACACTTTTATGTTCCCGAAATAAAAGATGCAGCATATGCATCTGTAAACTTCGAGGATGTTCATATATTTTTTTCAGTCCAATTACATCACTGATTACTACGACAGGTTGAAGTAAAAAATTATTTTCCTTCAAAAGTTCTTGAAATGTTAGTTTTAAATTTTTTTCTTAACAGTTAGTGAGAATTTTCTTTTGGAAAGTACTCCATCATATTCTCGACTAAAAATAGAGTTGCTCAATATTTGCTTTTTGAATTTTCACGAACATCTGAAATTATTTTATGTATTTATTATTACAGGATTAATCAATACAAAGATTAATTAATAACCACATCTTGTTGTATTCCTGTTATCCTCCTGCAAGCCTCTTTATCCGGCGCATCCTCCTGGTCGATGCTGCGATGTTCCATTACTCCATTTATGTGTTCTGTCCAAGGACGTCGTGGTCTCCCACGCTACGTCTGTCGGATCGTTTCCATTCACTAATCTTCTTTCGCCACCGATGATCTGGAGTTCTCATCATATGTCCATAACATTTTAATGATTTTCTTTCAATTCTATCAATCACTGAATCATTGCCTTTATTCTAGCTCTTACTTCCTCATTAGTTTTTCTTTCTAGTCTTGATATTCTGGCACTCCTATGCTAATAATCGATTTCCACGCCTATTAGTCTTCTTATGAGATACACATTTAAGATCCATAACATAGCACTGATTCAATCATTATGTAACTTACTCTTTTTTTATTGCCGTTGAAAATATTAGTAGCCCACCAAAAAGCATTCATACACCCTAGCACTTTTTGCTTTGCTGTATTCCATATTTTACTCCTTCCATTTTTATCAATGTGTGCCCCGAGATATTTAAATTTCTCTACCTGTCTCATAACTGTTTTGCCATTGATGTGTACTTCAAATTTAGGATCGCTATATATTCTGCCTTTGTTAAACTCATTTCTAGTCCCCATCTGTTGTATTCCTGATATAAAAGTCGTATCATGAATTCAAGGTCATAATCATCTCATTATTTCTGTGATCAGCCACTTGTCAAGTTGCTGATGGTTTTCTCATAAATGGGTAGATCAACTCTGCTAGTGATCAGACCCACAGTTGGCTCCCCATATGACTTTACAGCTTTGAACTACCATTTTTGGCCGTTGCTTCGTAATGAAGTAATCAATTACTGACGTCTGATGTACTGATGGTCCATCCCATGTACATCTGTGGATATCTTTATGTGAATAGTGTGTGTTCAGAATTTTCAAGTCATATTGGTTACAGTGGTCTACAAGATTTTCTCCAGAACTATTAATGACATTTTCTCTATATCTTCCTCTTACTGCATCATTTACTTGTGAGCGAACCCTCGCATTAAAATCTCCTGATATTCTTACTTCTTGGTGTTTTTTGACTTGGGTGAGTATATGGTCCAATTTCTGGAAGAAATGGTCTTTGGTTTGCTATGCCCCATCGTCATTCTTTTCCTGGACAATAATTGTCATAAAGAGTTTTTATCCAATTTCCGAGGTCCTGCTTTAGATTCTCGAGCTTGTAGAAGTTTTTTGTGGATAATAGGGTGCTGGCTCATTGACCCAACCCCCAACTTGGAGGACCAGGATTTTATATCAATGTTTACTCCCCAAGGAGGGTTGGCTTCACTACGCCTGTAGAGACCCCCCCCCCCCCCTTTCATAGGTGAGACACATTTCGTCTGGCTCCTCCATTGAGGCCTGTCTGGCTTGGGTGACCCTGCCAGCAGCTATGCTAACGCTGGCATAGCCCTCAACTTCGCTGGAGCACGAAAACCCTCCCACCTGGTACTGAAGGTACCTTTGATAAGGCAGTGTGCCTTGGGAGGGACATTTGAAATTATCACTATAAACCAATTTTTATAGTTCACATTTGAAATTGTCAATATAAAAAAAAAACGTAATGCTGGAAGATGGCGAGATGACCTTGAAGCCCTATTTTCGTGCCGGCCACTATGGTGTTTGTACAAGCAACAAAACCTCACTGTTTCAAAAACATAGAGGTCAGTAAGGTTCCAGTGACATGGGGAAGCAATAGAAAAGCGTGGATTGTGAGTGATCTTATGGAAGAATGACAGCGCTCTTTCAGTGCCAAAATGAAAAAAGGAAATCACCAAGTTCCGCTTTTCCAAGACAAGGCAACCTGCCACTCGAAGCCAAGCTATCAAAAATGAAATTGGCTTTGTTCCCACCAGCTACGACCAGCTTCATACAACCCATGGACCAGGAGCTATTTACACATTCATGCCTCAATAAAGGCGAATACTGATACAGTCTCTTATTCTTAGTGTGGAAGAAGTGGAAAGTGCATTTGCACTTGCATGGTCAGTTCATGTTCTGGATGCTGTAAATTCGATTGGCTCGACAATAAGCGAAATAAAGGACGAAAATGTTACAAATTGCTTCAACAAAGGCTTAAAAATTACATTCTTCCATCGAAAAAGTCAGTAGTTGGTGTAGTAGCACGGTAGTTAGTTATGTTTTGCATAACAACATTACGGAAAAATACTCCTTGCATGCTATCATTTTATAAAATCTCATTTCGACTGGCTTCATCGCTGGCATGGTGCGATGCCAAAAGGGTGTTCTACATCAGTTCAATTCCCTCGCGATTGGTGACAGAGACCTCCTTCCAAATCGAAAGAAAAATTCAGTATGTTAACTAAATTTCACGTGCAGCAACATATTACGTAATATGCACCAAAAGCGAAATCATAGAGACCTCTATTTTTCAGATGGTTTCGAATTTTGCGCAGTGTCTTACTTCCATGTAAACTAAGACCATCAACGAAATTATGGGCACGTCATCATGAACCTAACATATAAAGCTATAAGTAACGCAAAAATGCAACTTTTTACCCAATAGTTTGTGCAAAAACGTTTGAGAAAAATCGCCAGGCGTGTGTCTCGATTCTGACATCACCAATCGGCCGAAAGGTGGCAAACACTGACGGCTTTCCCTTCCGAACAAACGAATGAACTCTCCCAGCGGTTTGGACGAAATTTGCTCGCTTCACACCAGCCACTGTATCCTGCTCGGACTGTAACCACTAACATCCTGATTTACGGCCTTGTGTGGAACATATTATTTTTCAGTTTCAAATCTAACCCAGCACGAGAGTCTCCTTTTGCAGTTTAGCACACTGTGTTGGTGCATTTCGAGGTAGTCGGTTCGTGGTGGTGACGCCATTGATGTACCCCAAACTGGTGATAGCCTCACGCATCGATTCAGCCACCAGAGACGCTGTGTCTTTGCAGATTGTTGCCCATCAATTGAAATGAGGTGTTATATTCCGTTTACTTTGCTTATCACTTGTTGACACTCCACCATTCCAAAGCCATCTGCCAATTTCTGGTATAGTTTTTGAATTGACTTTACAATCCGCTGTATACCCCTCACCGAGTTGTGGCGATAGTTGAGGCCAATCTTTCCTTACTGAAGGAAGAAGAAGTAGCATTATGACAAATTACAAAACACCTGATAGCTTGTGAAAACATGTTGGAAAAATGTGGACAGAGAGGAACTCTTCATACTCTATGGTACTTACATAACTACTAATGCTCAAGGGGAACTGTATTGCATTGCCGATCCTATATGATCCTGCCATGCTGAACCAGCCTGGTTCAATGCCGCTGAAACAGGGCTGAATATTTGGTACTCCCAACCATTCAGATGCTGATCACTGGAATAAAACCATCCATTAGGCTACGTCTTTTGCTCTTGCAAATCATGACATTCTTGTTTGTCAACATGTCCAGGGTAAGCCATGGTTAGTATAACCTCCTGGTTATCACTAAGCAGATCCGCAGTGTAGCCACAGAGTTAGCACGGTAGTACAAAAACGTTAGGAATTTAATCCAGCAATACCAACTTTCCAGCTTAACATCCACTTTAGAGTTGAGAAAAGCATTGACAGTTCTGTTGTGTAACACTCATGGGACCCAGGTACATGTCATCACTCTCCACTCCACCATTCAACTAGGACTACGACAAAAGCTCAGACGTCATCTATTGTCCGTTGGGTGTTTCTTACGTATCTAAATTAACAATTCGTTCCATCAGTCGGCACCCACGACAGTGATTCATCTCATCCGGGAGTCTATTGTGCTCAACTATTATAATGCCACTAAGATACACTTGTCTCAGTTTTTGGGCACTAAATCTACAAATCTTTTTACCAGTCCTTGTGCTACTTATGAGTTTGGTTGTTACCGTCTCCACACATTTCCTGTAGACTGAAATTTTTGTCCAATGTTCTGAAAGTCTTCCTCTCTCACTATGGTATCCACAACGTATCTGGGCAGATTTGAGGTACTCAGGCCCACTTTAGCTTTGCAGCCAAACATGCTACCATGTGGTGGCTGCTGAAGGCAATGGTTTCTCATGAATTGAATACAGCGGTAACTGTCTGCCCAATCTGTTGGGTCCTTTGTCTGCATCAATGTCATTACCATATTCTGGACATCTTGACTGGTACTTTCGATGGATCCTTGGTTTTGGCTATGTCTAGGTTCTCCACGTGTCCGGTTCAGTGCAGGCCACATGCTATTTAGTTCAATTATAGCTTGGTTCGAAATTTCTCTCCCTTATCTGACTGAAGCTCAGTTGGAGCAGCTATAGTGGTGAACATATCAAGTAGCTGGTACGCAACTTTTCAGGGGTCACAATAACATAAACTTGGTTAAATGATCCTGGTAATTAGGTAAAAATTTGTACTCAGCATCAGGGTTAATTTGCAGGTCTATCAGATCTACCTGACATCTTTAGTTAAATTCTTTAAACGTCAGAGGCTTGGAGATTAAGTCTTTATTAGAATTAAACAACAATCCAACAAGGTTTGCATAAGTGGAGATACAATGTAGTTACTTCTTTGGTCAATATAATGACTTCTGTGGTGACATTTTTGTATTTACTTTGTAGTTTTTTTTTCCATCTGTGTGTGACTTCTGTGTCCAATTTTCAAGTGAGTGTCGAATAATTCTTCCGCATGCACATAGTAGAAAATAGCACTATTGTCTTCACATACTGGTACAATAAGTTTCTCTATCACGTCAACTTCAATAATGTCGTATTTTCATAGCTGTCAATAGTTGATACTTTTGTGTGCTTTGCCTTGGCTTCTTTAAAGTCTTCTGTAACACAGCAGTATATGGATTTGGCTATTATTTGCTTTTTCTTGTGGCAGAGTATTCACAGTGTCCGACAACGTTCTTTTCACATCAGATGGTGGTTCCATATTTGCATGTACGCCAACTTCGTCCTTGTGATTACCCATGTAAAGCAGCCACGGGACGGCCTAAGGAAGAATAATACCAATAAATGCAACCAATGTACCGTTATATGGGATAGACTTACAGACCAAACCATGATATTCGATTGCTGGTATACCCCATTTAAAGGAAAACGTCAGGAAGCGTACACTGACCAGCCAGAGCATTGTGACCACCGATATACTGTCGATATAAAGCTGACCAGCCGACAGCAGCGTCACTAGGCGAGGAGTGGTTGTTAGACGCACGCACGGTGCTTGTGGTATCTGCGAGTGAGCTGTCCGTGTGTAGAATGGGGAATGCGCACGATCTGTCTGAGTTTGACAGAGTTCAGATCGTGATGAACCGGAGGCTCGGCGCGAGCATTTTGGAAACTGCACGAGTTTTCGAGTGTTCGAAGAGTGCAGCTGTGGTGAGTGTCATCAACACGTGGCGAAACAAAAGTGAAATCGCGTCCAGACGTCATGAGGCTAGGCAGTCACACCTTATTACCGACGTCGGACGTCGTAGGCTCGGCAGATTGGTTAAACAGGACAGAGGATGAACTGTGGCGGAACTAACATCAGACCTTAATGTTGGGTAGAGTACACAGTGCAACAAACACTCCTACAGATGGGGCTTTGCAGCCGGCGACCCATACATGTGACAGTGTTAACACCACGACATCGACAACTACGAATGAAATGGGCATTGTCGCTGGACGTTCGTGTAGTGGCAGAACTTTGCATAGTTTGATGAATCCCGATACCTCCTTCATCGTGCCGATGGGAGGGTACGAAGCCATCGTCTTCTTTGTCATCAGTACCGCTGGACGGGGAGAAACTAGCGACGGCTCCATGATGCGATGGGGAACATTCGTGTCGACATCCACGGGTCCAGTCGGGCTCATGCAAGGCACCATGACGGCCAAGGACCATTGTACACTGGTTGCAGACCACGTACACCCCTTCACGATGATCGTGTTTCCCGACAGCTGTGGTATTTTTCAACAAGATAATGCGGCATGTCAAAAGGCCAGGCGTGTGATGGAGTTGTTTGAGGAACACAGTGACGAGTTCCAATTGATGTGCTGGTTCCCCAACACGCCAGACCTCAACGCGATCAAACACATCTTGGATGTGATCGAACATGGCGTCAGAGCTCATCGCTTCCTTCCCCAGAATTTACGGGAAATAGGTGACTTGTCTGTAGATGCGGTGCCAGCTTTCTCCAGTGATCTACCAAGGCCTCATTGCTTCATGCCATAATGCATCAACACTGTTATCCTTGCCAAAGGTGGAGATACAGGCTATTAGGTAGGTGGTCAAAATGTTCTGGCCGATCAGTGTAAATATCACAAATAAAAACACAGTCATCCTGGTCATGCGACTTTCGCTTATCCAACCGACCATATAATGAAAACAGGGTGGTAGGAACCAAGGAAACTGTAGGAAATCATACAATTAATGTATTTTGCCAGTTTTAATGGTGGCATTTCATACTATCCGCTTCATCCAACATTCCATCTCATTCGACCAAGCCATAACGACTTCACGTGCTACGAAAGGGGCTCTACTTTATAGTGCATTATACCAGGAATCACCGTAGTACTCACAATGAAACCGATTTGTCAAAATAAGTACAAGCCGCAGAGGAAGAACAAATAGCAGGAATTACTACAGTAACCACAATGAAACCTATTTGTGAAAAAAGAACAAGTCGCAGCCACAGAGGCGAGACCTTCTCCGAAAAGCAACAGCAGCCATGTGCATGGCACGCTTACCACTGAAAGCCACAGGAGTGCTACCTACAGCACATTGTTACATCATCACGTTGAACTTTGGCCAGTCATTTCCAGCTAATGAGCAAAATGGCCAGCCAAAGTAGCGTATACGCTGGTACTTTTGAGTAATCGGATCTTGGCCACAATTCTCAGCGAGGGTCGGAATGGCCGGTCAGTTTTCGAAATGGCTGCACTTAGGGCTTAGGCCGTAACATACTGCATACGAACTGGGGGCTGCTTGTACTGAAATCCTTGCTGCTCCTAGAACGCAACTTGGCAGTCGAACTTTTCTAATCTTTCTGTATTTATGATACGTGAGGTCCAGAATTCAAATATATGTCTCCCAAAGCAGTTTGATGCTACTCTCAAAATTCTCGAAAAAGTCGACCTTCAAGGTCTACAACTACCCTTAAGATGCCAAAATAAGATGTATCTTTTCCAATTAACAGTTTATCTCTCTCGTAGAACGTTCGCACGCTTTATGGGGGCCTGTGTTGGATTCCAGGTGAAACTAAGTTTTTAAACAAAGCTGCACGTTCTATGAGCATTGCCTTGAAGCATAGAATACATAAATGGCACCAGACGCGTAATCGTCAGATCGAGTCTCGTTTCGGTCATTAGCTTTTTTTTTTTTTTTTTTTTTTTTGGCCGAGTTCGGATACCTACAGCATTTAAACATAAAATTCATGAAATAGACACTCAACAGCCAGAACATTATGACCACCTTCTTAACAGCTTGTTAGTCCGTCTTTGGAATGAAATACATCACTGATTCTAGGTACCAGAAATTGGACACGTTGTTGGTAGGTTTGTGGAGGTATGTGGCACAAAATGTCTATGCACACGCCGCGTTATTCGTTTATCTGCGTATGCGGTGATGGCACCCGATAGCGACCCAGATGGGTTCCATAGGGTATACATCAGGCGAAATTGGTCACCGAGACATGAACGTAAGTTCACTATAATGCTCCTCAAACCACTGTTGCACGTTTCTGGTTCCGAGACACGAACAGTTATACTGCTGAGAGACGACATCGCTGTGCATGAAGACATCAGACATGAAAGGATGCAGGTGGTTCACAGCTGACAGATGTCTTCGATGATTGCTACCACAGGTGCCAACCAAGTGCAGGAGAATGTCTCCTACTGATCCGACCAACCCGCGTCCGTGTGGCGCGCTACACGTTTCGTGTTGCCGTTCGCCTCGATGAAGTCATCTGGGGGGGGGGGGGGGACTACCGTCGACCTAGTGAAGCAAACATGTGGTTCACCCGAAGAGCCGACGCATTTCCATTAATCGACAGTCGAATTCCGATGGTCTCGTGCCCAGTGCAATCGTAAGTGACAATGTCGTTCGGTAAATGTGTGAACACGTAGAAGAGGTCAGCTGCAGAACTTAATGTTCTACAATGTACGGTGAACGGTGTGCTCCGAAACACTTGTGCTTGCACCAGCATTGTGCTCTTTCGGCAGACAGCCACAGATCACTATCAATCCTAATTAGAGAGCAGACAGGCTTCTGAACCCCAGAAGTCGTAAGGGTGATCCCCGTCCCTGTGTGCTCCGCTTACATACCTCGATTACCTGTTAGGTGCCCGCAAAGCCACCAGGCGGCATCCAGCTTCGCGGTTGGTAGTGCTTATAATGTTTTGGCTGATCAATGGATGATAATTAACACGTGTCATTTTTATGAAAAATGCAGGTCTCTTATTTCTAATTACATATCCTACTCCAAAATACAGTTTTCATTTCAAACAAAAATTCTTAATTACCCATTTTCTAAAACATTTTAATAAATATTGTGTAACTAAAAATGGTAAATTAAACTTTTTCTATCTCTTCGTGTTTTACGCTTCCCATATATGCTCACTGAACATGCACCTATGTTCAAAAATTTGACTCTGCCAGGTTACGAACGCAGCCGCCACCCCACTTGTCAGACGAACACAGCACGATATAGCCACACAGCTTGGTGAAAGACCACGACCTTCGTTTAGCACATTAAAAATGGTTGGAAAATCTCAAACTTTATTTCCTCGATTATTTTTGAGAGTTGCATCGTACTTCTTCGGGAGAGGTATATTTCAGTTCACAGCTTAACGTACCATAAATATAAAAATTTACAAATGTCATATTCCCGCGTAGTCCTCGTTAGACTGGCGTTCTGATTTGACAACTCAACAGTAAATATCGGCGGGAGCGCACTCACGTCGGACAAAGCGGCAAACAATTTTCGTAACAAATTTTCCTTTGTAACGCTTTGACTGTTGAATTTGGGAAATTGTTTCTAAAATATGACAATATTAAGACGTACGGTAGGAAACGATGTCTTGCAGTTCATCATCTTCGTATGTCCTATTTTCGAGTGCATTAAGCAACGAAAACTTAATCTGATTCATAATGCATTCGCTATCAGTTCTGCCACAGAGACCACAAAATAGGCCCTATTGGAAAGCTATTCTTCAGTTGTCTTCTATACCCCACGATTTACGTTTACTTTCCAGACTATCTTTTCCGCTTTACGACTTATGTATTAATATCTTATGCCGACTCTGTAGTTACTGTTAACAAATGCTCCCGAACATGTTTAGATCCATCGAAACAACTTTACCAAACAAAATTCAGTTACCGACGATGATGGACACTTCAAAACATCAAAAACTCAGATATCTGAGTATTGTGTTCGATATGAATACTGTTGAAAACTTCGCAGTATAAGTAGTGAAAGTAGGGACCAGTTTTCAGCAGCAGATACTGTTTCAACGGCACTGTAAAAATAGAAATGCTTCTTATGTACCGTTAGAATGAATTTTGTCCTGCTGGAATAGAACTCATAGCGAAAATTCGTTTGGGAGCTAAAATTATTTTTAACGCGTATTGTGGACTTTTCTCTAGCAACAGATAAAGCAGTTCGTACTTTATATCACCTGATCCAGATGATATCTCGAGTGTAACAATTATGATCAGCTTCGATTACTTTGACGTGAATAATGATCTTATCATACTATTAACAGATAATAACTGCATCGTTGACGTCCTACTCGTATATCTCAGTAATTATTAAAAGAAGTTAATAGATTAGTTTTACCTATATATACGCCGCTAAGGCACCACAAAAGTCACGTCAGCTGCTCTGCATTGCACGGCGACCGAGAGAGTGCTTAGAGGTGAGCCATTACCTGTTATGTGTGACACGTACGTTAATTAGTGTAATTCGCAACTGCTTAAGCTTTTCTGTTATGGCATAGTGAGCATCTACTGTGGCCAGTAACTGTGAAAATGACGACTGTTCTTTAGTTTTTTATCTATAACGTTGTAGGAAACGAAAACAATCATAATATTAAACGCGATGGATACTAATAAAGTAGTGGATCACAAGGAAAACTTATTGGAGAAATGGAAGACGGTGGCTACTGCTAGATGTAACTTCTTTCCTCTCTCGTATTTCAAATTATTATAGTGGGTTGTATCGAGTATCGACAATGGTAGTATAGAAGCAGTGAATGCAAATCCCAAAACTAGGCTTATAAGTGTTGACTACGCGCAGAGAGTAGTACACACACAGCATGCCATTTAATTTGGGTGGAAGTTAAGTGTTAAAGGTGAAACAAACATGGTCATCGAATGCTTTTTATAAATCCCCTACCTCACCACCAGTAGAAGCGAAACACATGAGGGATCACTCGGAGAATATTTCGGGGAAACTTTATGTTGTGTTTTACTATTAGGTTGTGATTTCAGCTTACCACGTATAGAATGACTGACTCGAGTGGGTAACAGGGACAGGGAATCATGTGAAACTTTTCTATATGCTTTATCCGAGAATTAAGTTGACCGGTTAATGAGAGAACCGACTCATGAAGGCAATGTATAAGGTCTCCTAGCCACCAACAGGACCCAACTTTTCGACTGACTAAGCACACAGCAGGCAATCAATGATCAAAAGGTCCTTACAGTATCATTAAATATGGCTACAAATAGGAAGATAGTGAATGGTATGACGATATTTCTCCATAGCATGAGCGACAAGTAGCAGATATGAAATAATCTGAGCGGTCAACACGAAAATGTCACCTTTAGCATTGACAATGTTGCGTATCAATGGAGAAAGTTGAAGAGTATTGCGCAATATGCTTTAGACAGGTATGTGCGGAGCAAAATTATGACGGATTGAAAAGACCCGCGGTGGTTTGACTTCTGCTACGAAAGCAAAGAGAGCTTCACTGCAAATTTAAACAGTGACAGAAAAAGGCGTAGGGAGAGCCGTACGTAAAGCTTTCAATGTACTCCAAAGTGAAACGGTGTCAACAGACTTGGCAGAAAACCATAAGTTTTGGTCTTGTGTTAAATCAACAAATGGATCGAAGACACCTGTACAGACACTCTGAGGCGTCTAAACGGAGGATGAGACACAGTTCGATTGTACACAGATTGTTCCTCGTTTAGCATCAGTGTACCGTAGGCCAATGGAGGAGTGAACCGTCCCTAATGATTAAGGCCTGTTACATAGGTTTGGAACATGTTTTAGGCTCGCGTATTATGACATTTTAGTGAAACTAAGTGAAGATATTTGCCCATGGTTAGCAGGGAAACTTCATTTCAGACGGAGATCAAAGTAGAAAACGTGTCTTCCCAATCTGTTGAATTAGCTCCGTTCAGTAACTGTGTAGAAATCTACACAAAATACAATCCCAGCTGCTCTAGGATCGATGCTCATTCTCAAGTAACGCTGACCTGCTCACTGGAAGCGTCTTCCCAAAAGTAAAAAACAGCGTACGCGCCGACATCGTTCTCTTTGCAAGTAACAGCAATAAGTTGCCGTTACCCAAACAATTCGAAGACGATTGTCTCATAACCGGAAAAGTAAACCTTGTGAGACGTTGGATGTCGGTCATTGAGAAGCAGTGAGAAACAGTGAAAATCTGAAATAACTTCGTAATATATATATAAAAAATGTCGATTATTCATTAAATGATCGTTTCAATGAGGAGATGCCACATTAAAAAAATTGTTTGGGATCGTTAGAATCAGTAGAAATTGCTGGCGTGTTGTAGGTAAAAGCTATCTTCCTGCAGAAGAGATGTCTTCGATGCTGTTTCTTACTGGTAGTTATGAAGGCCAAAATAAATCAAGACAATATAAATAAGTAAGTTTACTTATCTCTATTATTGCATAATCGTTCGTTACAAATTTTTTAGAGAAGCACTCAATCCAGTTTATATGCTGAATGTTAGATTACTTCATTCGTGCATCAAGTCTTAAATGCAGAATCCCAAGAGATTATTTACAGCTAGTTACTTTGAAGTAGACGATTATAAAACCATGTAGGTCATGAACCATGTCTAAAACCATAGCTTCCAAAACCTGTAAATATTAGACAGGCCACTGAAATCATTGTTCGTCATCAGTTAACAGCATCTGAACGTTTTTTTCTGAAATTGGAGGGTTAACGTCTTATTTATGAAATTATGAAGTATAAAAAATCCTGTAGTAATTAGCAAATGCTATTAACCATATTCGAGTAACAAATCCCGTACATTAGTCAACTGATTACTGACAATTTGATGAGAAATACTTTTTCGATTACTGGTTATTTCGCAGAATCCTGATAGTCCTGCAGGTTTTGACACGTTATGTGTTTTCCTTAAAGTTTATTTTTTTCTTGATGTGTGTCTTGCTGAAGTGTTCCAATGTGCTGTGCAAACATTAAAGACAGCGTACTGTTTTTACTACTATGATCAACTGGTATTGCTAATTTGAGGGTGTTAAATGGGTCTACATAAATGGATTACCATAAAATTACACAAGAATTTATTTTGGAAACGAACTGAAGAGGTTAATCCAAGTGTCCGATTATCCAAATGGCCCCCATTTATCATAAAGATAATACAGTGTTATGGTGTGTGCTTCATTGCCGGATGCCATGTACTGAAGGCCTGCAGCACCAGCTTAGCCTTTTTTGCTTGTCACCTAGAGTGGCGCACGGCAACAAGTCGATTGATTTGCTCGCTCGTCTGTCTGTCGCAGCCATGTGGACGCCTACGACGCTGCTGCTGCTGGGCGCCCTGGTGGCGTCTGCCGCAGCCGGGCTCAGCACCCGCTACGACCAGGCCAGCGGCCGCATCCTGCTGCTGTCCGACAGGGGTGAGTGTGGCCCGAGGGCGCTGCGTGCGGGGGCTGTCCAGGGCGGGCAGCCTGCTGGCTCTGCGCTGCTGCAAGCTGCCACAGTTTCTACACAACACCTTCACCTCACCCCATCAGTGTCTGAAACCCACCACTACACTAACTGATCAAAACCATCATGACACCCGTTAGTCGATATTAATATAGGGTGTATCCACCTTTAACCTTTTTGAAGGCTTAAACTCTGATGAGAACATTTTTAGTTACGTGTCTGAATGTCTGTGGAGGATGGCAGCTCATTCCTCCTCAAACTAGAGAAGTTACACTGCTGACTGGTGCAAATTCGACATTCTAAGTCATGTCAGAGCTGTTCCATTAGACTCAGGTCAGGACTCTCGGCAGGCCAATCCATTCCAGAAATGGTATTATCTGCAAACCATTCCCTCACAGATGCTGCTTTACGACAGGGAGCATTCTCATGCTGGTACAAGCGATCACCATCTCCAAAACGATCCTCTACTGTACACTGTACAAAATTCTGTAAAAATTGTTCATATCCTTGCAATAAGCAGACTACACCTTGGCCGTGAAAAACACACGATAGCTTAACAGTACCCCCTTCATACTTTGCTACTGACACTACAGAGCTGGCCGCAGTGGCCGTGAGGTTTTAGGCGCTTCAGACCGGAACCGCATAACTGCTGCGGTCGCAGGTTTGAATCCTGCCTCGGGCATGGATGTGTGTGATGTGCTTAGGTTGGTTAGGTTTAAGTAGTTATAAGTTCTAGGGAACTGATGACCTCATATGTTAAGTCCCATACTGCTCAGAGCCATTTGAACCATTTGGCACTACAGATGATAGCATATAATGTTCTCTTCAGATATGTAAAACCCAAACCCCTCCACCAAATTGCTATGAGGTACAGCATGGTCGATCACTCCAAATAACTAACAGCTTCCAGGGGCAATAAAAATTTAAATGTAAATATTTTGCATAATTTCTGACTGAATTTAAAAATGCTATCAGAATTAACTCATTAAGACGTATACTCTTATGTCAAAAGGTTAATATGACAATTTCTACTGTTAGGAAGTATGTGTTTTTCTTGAGGCATTGTAATGGATGCCATGTAAATATACAAATTTCATTCATCCAGTATTTCAGAATGAGAGCACTTATCGACTTCCAACACACTTTACACATAATTTGAAGCCTTTACCAAAAATTTTTCTCGCTGGACCCCCTTCTGCCCCGTCCCCATACACACAGACATAAAGTGATGAATGAAAAATAGTTTATCGCTTACTACATTTTAACTGGCCATATAGTAAAACTTCATCATGACAAAGGACATTTCAATTTATTACTTCTTTACTACCAATCGTATTCACAACACATTTTGTATACAGTTTTCTATATACCATTGAATGTACCTGCAGAATTACTTGTAGAGCTTATAGTTGAGAAGATAAAATGTCATAGACATTGAGATGTGCGAAAACCTAGATTCCGATTAAAATGGGACAAAGTAAAACTTCAACAGGCATGTTGTTTTAATTTATTTTATCTGTATCTCCTAATCTATTCCCAGCACAATTTGCAGACTGTATTCACATATGTCGCTGAATATACTTGCAAACAAAAATACATCATCATATGACACATTGTTCTGAAGACATGACGTCAAAAACATTGAGGTGCATAAATAAATTTGCTTTTTGCTTAAAATGTGGAGCATATTATGCAGACTTTGTTCACCCAGTGTTTCACAAATGACAACTGTTAAGGACTTCCCACAAGTTTCAAGCATAATTTCAAAACTTTGCCATGCTTATTCTCACTTAAGTGCTTACTCTCAAAAACTTATCACATTAACTCATTTGTATGGTAATCAGAGGTTTTGATCTGTGTTATACACCAGAGTTCGACTAGTCCAGGAATGGCGGGTTACTGGTTCTTTCCGGCTCTCTGTGCGTGGTTGTTGGGCTAGCTGAACTACTGGCAGCACTTTGGAACTCACCAGTAATTGCTCCCTGTGACTTCACGCGATTTTATTACAGTCACCCGCTGCAATCTTCGATGATCCAAAAAAATGGTTCAAATGGCTCTGAGCACTATGGGACTCAACTGCTGAGGTCATTAGTCCCCTAGAACTTAGAACTAGTTAAACCTAACTAACCTAAGGACATCACAAACATCCATGCCTGAGGCAGGATTCGAACCTGCGACCGTAGCGGTCTTGCGGTTCCAGACTGCAGCACCTTTAATCGCACGGCCACTTCGGCCGGCTTCGATGATCCCCATCTGACAATACATGAGGTCTGCCTGGTCTTGCTTTAGGTGTGGTTGTTGTCTCACGTTTCCGTTTCATAATCACATCTTCAACAGTCGATTTCAGTAGCTCTATAAGGGTTCAAATGTCCGAGAGGGATCTGTTTCTCAGTTGATATAAAATGGCTTATCAGTGATTGAAGTGTCCAAGCTCTCCTCACCGATCCGTTCTTCTGTTACTGCTGGTCTGCTTACGACACAATACTCCCCACCACATCTCATACCAGTGAGTCAACAAGACATCTAGTGGTCTGTTCTGCGTTACTCAGGGTTACCTGGATAGTTTTGATTAGATAATATAGAAGAGGGGGCGAAACTTGCAATGTATATTTGTGTATCAGCGCTATTTCTTTCATATAGTTACACTTGTTCCTCGAATTACTGTGGATAAGAATCAACTTTGAATGGATTCTCAGTTAAATGTGTGCTGGTGTGGACCATCTGATTTGACGTCTGAAATGACTCAAATTCAGAAAATATAGCTTGCCAATACAATTAGTTACAACCTAATTGCTTAAACAAATTTTTATAAGACATACACTCATGAGCCAAAACATTATGATAACTTGATAAATAGCTTGTTTGTCCGTGTTTAGGACGAGATGCGTCACTGAACATGTGTGTCAGGGATCCGACAGTTTGTTGGTAGGTTTGAGCAGCTATGTGGCACTAGATGTCTACACACAGGCCACGTAACGAGCGTAAATGATATTCCACTGGTTTGTGTACGCGGTGACGGTGCCCGATACCGAGATGGATTCCGTAGGATTTACATAAGGGAATTTTGGCACCCAGACATCAACATGAGTTCACTATAATGCTCCTCAAACCATTGTAACTCAGTTCTGGTTCCTAGACACGGACAGCTATACTGCTGAAAGATGACATCGTCGTTGGGGCTGGCATAAGGCATGGAGGGCAGCAAGCAGTAGGCAGCTGTGAGCGTATTTTTGATTACTACCACACGTCCCATGCAAGCGCAGGACAAAGTCTCCCACAGCACAGTACTGCTCTCACTCGCCTGTGTCGCTAGTGCACAGCATGTTCTGAGTCGCCGTTCACCTCAATGATGGCTTTTGCGGAGACGATCATCGACCTAGCGTAGCAGAAATGTGATTCACCCGAAGAACCGACACGTTCCCCTTCATCAACAGTCGATTCTAATAGTCATGAGCTCACTACGGTCGTAACTGACGATGTCATTGGGTCAACATCTGAAGACGTGGGAGTGGTCTGCTGCAGAGCTCCAACAACCTACGATGAATGGCGTGCTCCAAAACACTTGTGCGATGCACCAGGATTGTGCTCTTTCGTCAGAGATGTCACAGATCACCATCTATCCCAGTTTACAGTGCACTCAAGCCTCTGAACGCCACGTTACGTGGAGAGTCGTAGACGACAGACCATTTACGCTTAGTGGTAATTTTACTGTCCTTCTTCCTCTTTCCATAGATGGTCAAGACATTGGCTTGTGAACATTCCACCACCTTCGCCGTATTCGAGATAGTCGTTCACAGGCTCTGCATAGTAATAATCTGCCATTTGTCAAAGTGGCTTATCTCAATGGATTTTCCCATCTGCAGTCCTTATCGTCCATAGGGCCACTCCCGCCCTGCTGCCCTTACCTATTTCTGTTACCGCGTCACGTGACCACAACCACACAAGCTGGCATCCAATGTCGCAGTGGGCAGTAGTCGTAATGTCTTGGCTTATTAGCGTACGCGTCACTATCGTACTCAGTTTTAATTTTGCAGTTACCATGCGATACAAATTTCTTATTAGCAGGTACTGTTCTATATTCACTCCCAGTCTATTCTTATTGCGTCATAATATCAACAGGAACATCACTGGAAAGTCACTGCGAGTACCAGAATCCTTTGTCGTTGCGAATTTTTCTGACTGTACACTTCATAATTTATGTTAAATATTGTCACTGGACTTTTTAAATGAACAAATTTTTTTTCACAGACGGTAACAACAACAGGCATTTGAAACACAGCCCTTCCAGTGACGGCTGTGATATATAATTGTACATGTTTTTACAAAAGTATTCAGATACAGAATTACGGTCGCATCATAATATATGCCGCTCACTACGTGGCATGTACAACCATTTCGGAGAGCTTGCACTAAAACAACATATCTGAAGATACGTTCCCGTTATTATGGTGTGCCTATATGACATTTTACGATTTGGGTATCGGAGAACAAAGTGCGAACGATGTTCACTCACTAACATACTCAGTATTCTGATGCGCTTCTAGCAACTGGTGTAGTCTGAACATTTGTGTTGCACCGAAATTTTCATATCACAATTTTATATGAGCAGCTTAGAACAGAGAGACTAAACTTAGCACCCCGATTTCTGACAAGCCATCTCAAATGGCTCTGAGCACTTTGGGACATAGCTTCTCAGGTCATCAGTCCCCTAGAACTTAGAACTACTTAAACCTTACCAACCTAAGGACATCACACACATCCATGCCCGAGGCAGGATTCGAACCTGCGACAGTAACGGTCGCGCGGTTCCAGACTGTAGCGCCTAGAACCGCTCGGCCACTCCGGCCGGCCGACAAGCCATCTCAGGAAATTATACTTCAACGTAAGTGTCTGGGAGTTCATGTGCAGATTACCACGCTTGTAAGTTTTTAAAACCAGGCACCAAATTACAAGAAACCCAAATGTGTGAAACACCATGAGTTCAGTTGTATCAATTATGTTGGTCACTCACACTTCTGCCGTTAGCCAATTGGAATTTATGAAGTTCAGGAGATGCCAGAGTAGTGCTCTTTGCGAAAAAAATACAAAAGTACAAACTGAACTGACTCAGATCTTATGCGCTTACTTGTGCATTCTGTTGGTATACCACAATGGATACAAATATATCAGTGACATCTGCTGCATTTGATAACTGTTTTCGACACCAGGGAACCGTCATTGAAATTCATATCCATGATTTCAAAAGGTTGCTTGACCGAGATCGGTAGTTGGTAAATGAATAGCCATTGCAGCGCCTGTTGGTGGACTCACGATGCCGTTCTTCAAAATATATGTATTTAAAAAGCAGATGATAATTCGCTTGACGGCCTCCTAAGTCATAATCTTCATTCCTTCCATGCTATGCAAGCAAGGAAGTAGTCTTGACGGATCTGGGAGTTTTACACAAAAGTTCTCTGGACACGTTCACAAAAACAGGGCTAATCTCATGCAAGATTAAAAAAAAAAAACGCAAAATACCTAAGCCTTGCGACGGTTTACAGATGACCGAAACTTTACACAGACTTCAGAGCAAGATCATTTAACAGTTCCCACAACGAAACTAGCTCTCGAAACATGGCAGAAGATTCGAAGAGTTTCTGCTCGTGTGTAAACTGTGCCAGTGGCAAAAAACAATAAACACTCTCTGTGCTTGATTTCAGATGTAATATTATCGATGTCAGCGCCACTAAACAGGAGTCACTAAAACTTCTGAAAGAGGATTCAGTATATATTCCTGAACCAGAATCAAGAAAAGGCGCCAATATAAATAATTCCGAACTAGATCCCGTTGGAGTAGTGCATCAATATATGTCAATCAGGGCAGACTTCCGGTCCAGTCTGTTGACCAATAATGTTCTCTTCGGAGTATGCTGATGAGACAGCAGTAATATACAGCCAGTCGTTCAGCGAAAGATTCCTACCTAAGGACTGAAAAGTAGCACAGGTCACAACAGTACAGAAGAAAGGAAACAGAACTTATTGAACTTGTTCTCCAACAACAGGGCTACTGCTGCTAAAGCAAAAAATGTAACTAATTTACGCTAACATTAAATAAAATAAAAAGTGCAACCTGAATTCAGAACCCATGTATAGACTATTCAAATTAATATTGCCTTATAAGTTACAGTCTTTCTCAATATTAACGTTGAACCTTGGATTTAAGACATGGAACATCGCCAGAATCTTATAACAACCTTCCACTTCCTTTATACAGAGGACATTTAAATTCAGAACCGATCTATAGACCATTCAAATTTATATTGTCTTACAGGTAACAATATTTTGTCAATATTAACGTTGAACCTTGGAATAGACTGAATCTTAAAATAACCTTTCATCTCATTTATACAGAGGATATTTTTCCTTTGTCAAAAGTATTTGCATTTATGCAAGGTATTCAGCGCCTCTTGAATGTGGGTCTACGACTCTCGCGAAGTTATTTCGATCGTCGTCTCATTCTGAATTAGCTCGTTGTCCGAGTGCATTACTCACGACATGCAACTAAAAAAGACAATCCCACACAGTCTCTGTGCTCTTACTTACGTTACGTCATATTATAGTGTTCGTTCGTGAGTACCATTCTCGATAAGAAAGTGTAGGGATACATATCCTGCGTTGTCGAAATAATAGTTACACACTCCTTGTTTGAGAGCGGAAATGGCTGGTCGAACACTGAGAAACAATGGTATAAAGGAAATCCAGCCCAGGTCACTGCAGTCGATTCACGTACCTGTAACAAGTAAGATGATAGTATATTTATAACTTTATGCGATGCAGAATGCTACATGATTTCCATGTTTGGATATTGAACACTATGTACGTTCTGTGTGCTCTTTTAGATAATTACAAAATTGTGTTCCATTGTATTTTACTATTTTACGATTCTTATTTCATGTACTACTGACTGTCGTACATTCACTCACAGCAACTATCTGTTTGCATTTTTCAGGTGGAGACGAGGTAGAAGTGGGATACATCGAAGCCTCCAGCAAACAGCGGTCTGCAGTTCCACGCCACGAGACTCGTGGAAACGAGGAGTCCTTCGACTTTGGCGCCTCCAGAGTTCTCGTCCGGCACCAAGACAGGTCGGGCGAATGTCTCTGGATCCGGCACACCAAAGACAATCCGAGTGAGATAATCACAATGTGTCAGCGGCACCTCAGGAGCCACATCTACGGTGGTGTCGAATCGACCTACCGCACCTGGCCCATCGAGAACAACGTCTACAAGCACTACGCATACGTCGCCGAACATACGGACCACGCCACCATCGCTACGCGCTACTGGGTCTTCTCCGACGGAAGACTCGTCCACGTTCACACGAACGTTCCTCTATTCGTCGACCAAAACAGCAATCAGACGAGTAATAAACTGTGCTTCAGTGCCGAGAACGCGTCTCCCTACCCAGAGGACCGAAGCGACAACGTGCTGGAATACGAGCTGTGTACGTACGGTCATGCGAAGGAGGCGCACTTGGTCGGTATCCAGAAGTACCTGGGCAAGCCTACGGCGATTCCAGACGAACGCTTGGGTGTTCAACCTTTCTGGCAAGTGGGGCCACCCGAACAGAACGTGAGAGAGCGGGCCGCAGGCATAATCGAGCACGGGTTCGGCTACAGCCTTCTCGAAATAGCTAACTTCTGGGAGAGCTGCCGTGGAAGCTTCACCCCGGACACCACCAAGTTCCCCGACATGAAGGCGCTCGTGGACGACCTCCACGCACTGGGATTTCCCGTCGCGTTGTGGATACACCCATTTATAAACAGTGACTGCGAACCCTTCTTCTCTGAGGCACAGTCCAAAGGTTACTTTGTGCGCAATAACAATGGCAGCATCTCTACTCGCTGGTGGGGTGGATGGGCCAGCATTATCGACTTCACCAATCCTGATGCGGTAGCTTGGTGGACTGATCGAGTTGCGGTGAGTACATTCGCTGCAAATTCTAGTGTATATGGCATTGAAATTAGTTAGAGAGTATGACTCCATCTAAACAGTGTAGGACCAATCGCTTGGAGAAATTCTTACGGTTATATTAATTCTGAAAAAAGAAAAATACTCACTTTTGGTTGCTCAAAGGGTTTTAGACATACATTCTGCAAAAAATACAGGTAGCTCACAAACAGATTTATAGTGAGAAGAATATAAAGAGCAGGGGTGGTGGCTGCAGAGACCACGTTTTCGCCTTTAGAAACAACGAGAATATTAATCACATTCTTGAAACTTACTTTTATTTCCGTCCTTGCTTGTTCAATATATAGTTTCAACACTAGGAGTAAAAAGCTGTATAAATGTCTTACATCTGTTTTAATCCGAGCACTTCGTTCTTGATCTTTCATTCTTCCCTGGCAGTCTTCTACGAGATATCCAAATGTGAGACTAATCGAGAATGTGGATCCTGTTTTTATTTCCAGTGAGAACTCAACTGTTTTCTTTTCCCACACAACCTGTGCATCATTATCGATAGAATAGCCTTGTTCTTCACAGCTGCGTACCAACGCAGAATCACATACGCTTTCTAAGTCAGGATACGTCACTTACTTAGCCTCACAGGTATGGAATTTTTTTTGTAATCTCCTGCAGGCGCTCCGCAACGAGACGGGCGTGGACTCCTTCATGTTCGACTTCGGCGAGACCAGCTACCTGCCGCAGCCGCCACAGCTCACACCGCTCGAGAGGACGCCCGTGGTCTACACCGACGCGTACGCCAAGGCAGTGGCCCAGTTCGGGCCCATGGCGAGGCTGCGGTCCGGCGTCGAGAGCCAGCGTCTGCCCAACTTCTTCCACATGGACGCGGTGGACACGTCGTGGAGCACGCAGAACGGCCTGAAGACGCTGCTGCCCAAGCTGCTGGAGATGAGCCTGCAGGGCTACCCCTTCGTGATGCCGGAGAGGGTGGGCGGCAGCGCCAAGACGGGCGTCATCGCCACTCGCGAGCTGTACATCCGCTGGCTGGAGGCCAGCGCCTTCATGCCCGCCGTCCACTTCCGCACCGTGCCCTGGGACTACGACAACGAGGTGCGTCCCGTACTCGTGTTGCGCCTGGCACTCCGTTTTTGTAAAAGCCACTTCTAAAGTAAATATCGCTTCGCAGCGTTCATACAAACACTGACGTACAAAGAACCGACAAATTCAGCCAATCTCTATGTAGTAACATTGTAAGGTATGCTTAAATGAGTTTAGTTTCAGCATGGCGCCTCACCACTGTGACTTGTGACTACTTTTACAGACGGTGGAGCTCGCACGCAACCTGACGGCTTTGCGTGCTCAGTACGGTCCGAAGATCGTCGAGCTGATGAAGCAGGCAGTAGAGGACGGCACTCCGGTCAACCGGCCCATCTGGTGGCTCGACCCGACAGACTCCACTGCTCTCAAGATCAGCGACGGTATGGCAAACAGCTTTCTCTCTCGTGATCTATCTTTATTAATTATTCCATTCTAGTTTCGAATCTTTCGGTTACGATTTCTCTGACGACTAACCATAGACGTATGCCTCCTCCATGAACTAGCATGTCACTGAGGCAATGTCACACTTCAACAGATACCCCACGACATTCTCATCACAGTGGTCTAGAATGAACACACAAGATATGTTAAATGTCCTCAGAGACTCCAATGTCTGTATTTGTGGCTGCACTTCTGTTGTTGAGGTCTCGGATAATATCTCATTTTTATTGTGTCCAAAGGAATATCCATATAAAGTCTACCCAGGTACTGATGGCTTTCTTTGAGGAGACTTTACTGTATAATTTAAAGCCTCCATAAAGATTGCATTACAATTCCACAGACCATCCATCACTCACATTCTCGTGAGGTGACATGTTTCTCCTGCAGACGTCGCATTTCGTGATCCACTTAGAGATTATTCTTTCCATTCAGTTTCTTCAAGAGAGATTTGCTTTAAAAGGATGAAAGTATGTTTGAACAGCTACTTGGTGGCAGCCTTTTGTTTTACATTTACGTTAAGAACGTCCTCAAAAATTGTAAATCAGCTAATTTTCGAGGAATTAAATTAGACAAATACACTAATCTAAAAACATTACCATTCACACATGATAAAGCAACAACACATGAAAGTGAAGACGACCTGCAGTGATCAATATGGCTGAACCAAGTACACTACCTGAGAAAAAAAGAGACGAATCCATAAGACACCTTTGGTGAGTTTGTAAATGATTCAGAGCTGCAATTCTCTGTGACTGTTTAGTGTTATTACAAGACATGGTAGGTTGCATGATTCGTATGAAGAGTGTCAGATGACTGTGAAAAACATGGAAATGTGATTACCTGGATCAGACACCAATAACAGCACATTACTGAATCTGAAAGAGGTCTCATTGTGGGTGTCTTTTGGCCGACTTGTCGAATCATGCAATACCAGATTTTTGGAGCATTCAGATGTGGGTTTGGTCGAATATTGCACTGTATAGGAAAGTGAGGGCAGGCATAACTAATTGTGAGCGTTCTGCTTCATCACACCTGGTCACCAGAAGGCAGGATCGCCGCCCTGTGTACAAAGCACATCATAACGTCTTCACGTCTGCGCCTCCCGTTCGAAAACAAGTAATTCTGTATCATCCTGCACCAATGCTCCTAGACTAGCAGCAGCCAGGGTAGGAAATTACCATACCATGCATAAGCTGCTGTCACACCAAATCACAGACAACTGCCTTTGGAGTGGTGATACGACCGAGAAGCGGGGACCGCTGGTGAATCGTGACGCAATGTGCTCAGTGTTGACACACCACGGTTCAGCTCTGTCTCACATCACCTTCCTTCGTCGAGATTGGGGGCAAAGTGGGGAGATGTCCCATTATCCCAGTATTTTTTGGAAAGGCACAGCAGTGTTACTCCTTGAGTCACGATGTGGGGAATCATCGTGTATGACTTCACGTTACTGTGGTAGTGTCAGTGTGAACTCTGATGGCACAGCCGTTTGTTACAGACATCCTGCATCCTTACGTATTACCTCTCAAGGTAACATTTTTCAACAGGACAAAGCACGTCCAGCCATGACATGTGACCCTACGGGTTGCGTGAATGTTGCTGAACTACTGCTGTGGTCAGCAAGACATCTAGATTTGGTCTCGATAGAACATATCTGGAACGAGCTCCAAAGTCAAGTTTGTCCCAGTGTCATTATTCAGGATATGAAGGCCCAACAGACATGAACAAAATTGGTTCAGGAGAGCAAAATCAGGGCATGCATTCAATCCATATAGGGTGCAACGTCATACTGATTAGTGGGCTCATAATGCGAGGTCCTTGTAAATTTGAGTGACTTTTGTAATCACTAAAATAACATTATGTATCTTCTTAATGCATAATGTTTCATTTCATTCTCTATTCACCTTCTGCATGTTTCAGTTTCTTTGTCAGGCAGTGTATGAATAAAATACAAACTTAAAATTTCATTGTGTAAGAGTGAATTTATGACCTGCTGGGTGCTACTTCTTTCCTTTGTTAGGCAGAGTGTGAACAGAATACACTTACAAAATTTCAGTACATAAGAATTAAGTTACGAGCTTCCATTGTAAATATTCAAAACATTTGAAAATAGTAATTAACAACAAAATTAATGAAATAGGTGCCATATTTTAAATATGTATGGTGTGACACAAGCTACATTTCTGACAATTATATTGATGAAAAGCTGCAGAAATTCAATACAACATTTGGAAAAATGAACAAAACATTTCAATACATAACGCCCAAAAATTACATTTTATGACCTTGGCGATGCCAAAAATGTTGTACTGAAGTGATAGTTGGATACAGAAGAAGAAAGGTGACAGCAAAGTACAAGCAGCAGAGATTAGACCCCTGAGGGGAGTGAGTATAGGGTAGCACAAGAATAGATCTAACACGGAATGAACCTGTCAGACGACTGGGGTATGCCATGTGCTGACGCTTTGTTTCCCTCTCGTGCAGAGTACCTGCTGGGCGACGACCTGCTGGTGGCGCCGGTGACGTATCGCACGGCCACGAGGCGCGACATCTACCTGCCCAAGGGCTACTGGCGGGACGAGGTGGACCCCGAGCACCCCACCATACGGGGCCCCACCTGGCTCTACGCCTACCCTGCGCCGCTCAACACTCTGCCCTACTTCACCAGGGTCAGCTCCTAGCTTTCACTGGCTGGAAACGAGCGCAGTTTTCACGAAGGCTGGCGCGACCTTATATCAACGTATCGGCGACACTGTGTTAACAAGAACATGTAAGACAGCTTATGGAAATAAAAAAATTTAGTTTACGTGACTTGTTCCTTCTGTAGTGTAGAAGATTTCTGTTTTTGTTGTGTGTAAGACGTGGTGCATAGGAATTACTAATTCGCAACTGTATTAAAAAAATAATAAAAAAATTAAATTGAAAAGTAGAAAAGAAAGCCGTGATTACATATTCTTGCAATTAATTGTACAAATGATCCATTGTACATGAAACTAATTAACTATCTGAACACAATACCATTGCAACCCAGTTCAAGCGTCCACTTGCTCCATGCTGGCGGTAGTTTGTACTGACTGGATGTTGTTCTTGCTGAGAATTGTTGTTCTGTGAACTACAATTCACCCACAAAAGTCGCGATAAAAATCATTTACAGCCAGATGACAATATACTTCCACGTTTGTGTAAGGTAGAGTGAAGAACAGAGCCAGAAACTGATATTTCTACTGTGTTAGTGCAATATTTCTGCCTTTAGCAGCCATCATATTCACGTTCAATACTTTATTCAAAATGGTTCAAATGGTTCTGAACACTATGGGACTTAACATCTGAGGTCATCAGTCCCCTAGACGTAGAACTACTTACACCTAACTAACCTAAGGACAGCACACACATCGCCGGCCGCGGTGGCCGTGCGGTTCTGGCGCTGCAGTCCGGAACCGCGGGACTGCTACGGTCGCAGGTTCGAATCCTGCCTCGGACATGGGTGTGTGTGATGTCCTTAGGTTAGTTAGGTTTCAGTAGTTCTAAGTTCTAGGGGACTTATGACCTAAGATATTGCGTCCCATAGTGCTCAGAGCCATTTGAACAGCACACATATCCATGCCCGAGGCAGCAGCGCGGTTCTCGACTGAAGCGCCTAGAATCGCTCGGCTACAATGACCGGCAAGACTTTATTCTCAGAGCAGTTGAGATTGCAGTATTAAGAAGTAGTGTTACATACCAGTAGCAGATGGTATGACCAGTACCTCTTTCGTGGGAAACACCACCCGAATCGTAATTCATCACCGTGATTGGCTGTTGTGTTCAGAGACAGCGCGCCAAAACGCTAGTCTTCTATCATTAGTATTATAAAAACTGTGCGTTAAATTTCCTTGATATTCAAATATAGGCATGTCCAAATAGCAGCCTATCGCACACTTATGTCAAAAGTCATAATAATAGGCAAAACTAAGAACTAAAGTTACACGAAAAGGCAGACAAAGCACTTCGGTTATTTTCGGGTCCCACTTAAACTGCGCGCCAGAGCGAAGTCGTTTGTGCCCCGTCACTCCAGAACGAGCACTCACGAGGTTCAGACGCGTTGGTTGGTGCGGTCCAGCCCAGTCCAGGCCTCCAGCCCATCACCACCGAACAGATTCCCTTTTGGACGACGCAATAATAAACATCCATGGCGTAGAGAAACAATTGAGAGAATTTTTAAAAAAAATGCCACCTCGTCTGACTGGAATGACAGTTCTGTTTTTCAAACAACATTCTATGGCATTGACCCCCTACTTAGCTTGCATTAATCGCAAATCTCTCGCCCAGCGCAAAGACCCAGTCGACTGGAGAAAGTACTAGTGACATCTGTGTATAAGGAGCGCAAAAGAATGGACCCACAAAATTATAGACGAATGCCTGTAACAGCAGTTTACCTTATAATCCTTGAACATATTCTCAGCTCGAATATAATTCATTTTCTTGAGAGCGACAAGATTATGTCCTCGAATAAGCACAGTTTTAGAAACCATCGCTCGTACGGAACTCGGCCTGCCCTTTTCTCACGTTATATACTGCGAACGATGGGTGAGGTGTGTAATATTACCCTCCCACACATCACTTCTGTGTCTCTGCACAAGTTTTGAAAGCTTCTTGAGGCGTAAGATAAACAAAAGAAAAACTTTTTTAATTTTCTCTTGTTGTTGGCTCCAGTTCTTGCGTCTAGCGGTACATTCTTGGGGCTGACATTTTGATCTAACGTTGTGGGTTCCTGATGACTAAACAACTGGTGAAGTATTCTCTGTTGCTATGATTTCCTTTCATTTTATCCCATTCTTCTAAATCTCACCGACTTAACAATTTCCACTTAAGATTCCAAATTACATTGTTAGCGTCGGTCGTAAAAAAATACATGTGTCCATCAGAGGCATACCCACTACTACTACTAACATTTTGCGAAACGCACAGTATTCCAAAGAGTTTAGAAAACAGTAGAGTTTACATACTTTCTTGACAAAAGAAGTATCTCTACAACGTTATATCATTATTTTATAAATGAGTCCAGAAATAAATTTAATAACTAGCGTTAGATTGTGCAATTAATAATATGAATTTTAAGAGTGCCAGATATTTCGTAATTTCAAATATTTCTACAAAAAGAATGATTTTAGTTCTACCGATTGTGACAACTTAATTTCTTTTTACACATTTTAGCCTGCAATATCATAGATCGTATACAAAATCAAACGAAATTCTTTCCGTGAAACACTCGAGAATCTACACCTATGCAAGATTTAAAATACCTTTTGGTATCGCGTATTTCTATAAAAAAGGCAATGCTAGAGGAGGGTTTCCCATTACAAGGGCAACAAGCAGAATCCATACTTCTAGATTTCCGGAAAGTGTTTGACATGGTGCAACATTGCAACTGTTAAAGAAGCAGCGAGCATATGGAATAGGTTCACAGATATGTGAGTGGCTCGAGGGCCTCCTAAGTTGTAGAAGCCAGTATGTTGTACTCGATGGCGTGGGTTCAGCAGAGACTAGGGTGTCGTCAAGAGTGCCCCAGAGAAGTGTGATAGGGCCGCTACTATTCTCCACATACGTAAATGATATGACAGATAGAGTGGGCAGCAATCTGCGGATTTTGCTGATGATGCTGTGGTGTACGCTAAACCGTCGAAGTTGAGTGACTGTAGGAGGATACAAGATGGCATAGACAAAATTTCTAGTTGGTGTGATGAATGGCAGGTAGATCTAAACGTAGAAAAAAGTATGTTAATTCCAATTAGTAGCAAAAACAAACCTGTAATGTTCGGATACAGCATTAGTAGCGTCCTGCTTGACACAGTTATGTCGTTTAAAGATCTGGGCATAGCGTTGCAAAGTGATATGAAATGGACCGAGTATGTGAGAATTGTGATAGGAAAGGTGAATGGTCGACATTAGATTATTGGGAGAAATTCACGAAAGTGTGGTTCATCTTTAAAGGAGGCCACTTATAGTACGCTAGCGCAACCTATTCTTGAGCACTGCTTGTGTATTTGGGATCTGTACCTGATCGAATTAAAAGAAGACATCGACGCAATTCAGAGGTGAGCTGCTAGATTTGTTACTCGTAGGCTCGAACTGCACGCAAGTGTTACAGAGATGTTTCGGGAATTTAAATGGATATCCCTGGAAGGAAGGCGATTACTACATAGAGAACTGGCATTTGAAGCTGAATGCTGAACGGTTCTGATGTCTCCAAAATACATTTCGAGTAATGACCACGTATATAAGATACGAGAGATAACGTCTCATACGAAGCAGTACAGACAGTCGTTTTTCCCTAGTTTTGTTTGCGAGTGGAACAGGAAAAGATATGACTAATTAGTGGTGCGAGGACCCTCCGCCAAGCTCCATAAGGTGGATTCCGGAGTATCTATGTAGACGTAAATCTCGATGTACATAGGTATTATATCGATTCTATAAAGTAATGTTAAATATTGAGCAGTTAACAGAATAATTAACCGTGTTATTTAAGTAGTAACATTTCCTCGCTAACAGTTCACTGCAGCCTCAAGATATGTTGCGCATGTTTTCTGCTCAGGCTTCTGACTGGTTTGACGCGGCCCATCACGAATTACTCTCCTGTGCCAATCTCTTCATCTCAGAGTAGCACTTGCAACCTATGTCCTCAGTTATTTGCTGGATGTATTCCAATCTCTGTCTTGCTTTACAGTTTACCCTCTACAGCTCCCTCCAGCACGATGGCAGTTATTCCCTGGTACCTTAACAGATGTCCAATCATCTTGTCCCTTCTTCTTGTCAGTGTTTTCCATATATTCCTTTCCTCGCCGATTTTGTGGAGAACCTTCTCATTCCTTACCTTATCACTCCACATAATATTCAACATTCTTCTGCTGCACCACATCTCAAATGCTTCTATTCTCTTCTGTTCCGGTTTTTCCACAGTCCTTGTCTTACTGCCATACGATGCTGTGCTCAGAACGTACACTTTCAGATGTTTCTTCCTCAAATGAAGATCTGTGTTTGGTACTTCTCTTGTCCAGGAATGCCCTTTTTCCCAGTGCCACTTCGCATTTTAAATCCTAATTGCTGCCTAGGTAGGAGAGTCTCTTATCTTCATCTACTTCGTGTTCAGCAATTCTGATGTTAAATTGCTCGCTGTTTTCATTTCTGCAACTTCTCATTACTTTCGTCTTTCATCTGTTTACTCTCAGTTCATATTCTGTACTCAACAGACTCTTCATTCCAGTCAACAGATCGGGTTATACTTCTTCACTTTCAAAGGATAGAAATGCCATCTGCAAATCATACATTGCTATCCTTTCACCTTGAATTTTAATCCCATTCTTGAATCTTTCTTCTGCTTCTTCGATGTATACGTTGAACAAAAGGGGTGAAAGACTACATTTTTGTCCCACACTCTTTTTTAACCGTGTAATTTATTTTTTTTGTTATTTATTTATTTATTGTTCCGTGGGACCAAATTAAGGAGAAATCTCCATGGTCATGGAACGAGTCAATACATGAAATTATAACACGATATTAGAAACAGATAAAATGAAATATAGAAAAAAAAACATATTCAGGTGACAAGTCATAAGTTTAAATGAAGACAATCAACAATGTAACCCTGGAATTTGCTTAATTTTTTAGCTCTTCCAGGAGCTCCTCGACAGAATAGAAGGAGTGAGCCATGAGGAAACTCTTCAGTTTAGACTTAAAAGAGTTTGGGTTACTGCTAAGATTTTTGAGTTCTTGTGGTAGCTTATTGAAAATGGATGCAGCAGAATACTGCACTCCTTTCTGCACAAGAGTCAAGGAACTGCATTCTACATGCAGATTTGATTTCTGCCTAGTATTAACTGAGTGAAAGCTGCTAACTCTTGGGAATAGGCTAATATTGCTAACAACAAACGACAGTAAAGAAAATATATACTGTGAGGGCAATGTCAGAATTCCCAGATTTTTGAATAGGGGTCGACAAGAGGTTCTCGAACTTACACCACATATAGCTCGAACAGCCCGTTTTTGAGCCAAAAATACCCTTTTTGAATCAGAAGAATTACCCCAAAAAATAATACCATACGACATAAGCGTATGAAAATATGCGAAGTAGACTACTTTTCGTGTTGAAGTGTCACTTATTTCAGATACTGTTCTAATGGTAAATAAAGCAGCATTTAGTTTCTGAACAAGATCCTGAACATGGGCTTTCCACAACAGCTTACTATCTATCCGTACGCCTAGGAACTTGAACTGTTCCGTCTCGCTTATAACATGCCCATTCTGTCTAATTAAAATGTCAGTTCTTGTTGAATTGTGAGTTAGAAACTGTAAAAACTGAGTCTTACTGTGATTTAGCATCAAATTATTTTCCACAAGCCACGAACTTATTTCATGAACTAAATTATTTGTTACTGTTTCAATATTACACACAAGATCCTTCACTATCAAGCTGGTGTCATCAGCAAACAGAAATATTTTTGAATCACCTGTAATACTAGAAGGCATATCATTTATATAAATAAGAAACAGCAGTGGCCCCAGCACCGACCCTTGGGGAACGCCCCACTTAACAGTGCCCCATTGGGACTGAACATCACTACCACTCTCAATATTGCGGAGAATTACCCTCTGCTTTCTGTTCTTAAAGTAAGAGGCGAACCAATTGTAAGCTACTCCCCTTACTCCATAATGGTCCAACTTCTGCAGTAATATTTTGTGGTCAACACAGTCAAAAGCCTTCGTTAAATCAAAGAAAACACCTAGCGTTCGCAACCTTTTATTTAATCCGTCGAAAACCTCACAGAGAAAAGAGAATATAGCATTTTCAGTTGTTAAACCATTTCTAAAACCAAACTGAACATTTGACAGCAAATTATGTGAATTTAAATGCTCCAGTAACCTTGTATATACAACCTTCTCGATAACTTTAGCAAACACCGATGGCATAGAAATAGGTCTATAATTGTCAAAATTATCCCTGTCTCCCTTTTTATAAAGTGGCTTCACTACCGAGTATTTTAATCGATCAGGAAACCGACCACTCCTAAAGGAAAAGTTACAGATATGGCTAAGTACTGGGCTAACATACATAGAACAATACTTCAGTATTCTGCTAGATACCCCGTCATATCCATGAGAGTTCTTGGTCTTTAGTGATTTAATTATTAACTCAATCTCCCTCTTGTCAGTATCATGGAGGAGCATTTCAGGTAACAGTCTCGGAACACTTTTTTCTAAGAGCGCTATATGATTCCCTGTTGGAATTAGGTTTCTATTTAGTTCACCTGCTATATTCAGAAAGTGATTATTAAATACTGTACATATATGCGATTTATCAGTAACACGGACATTCCCACTACGCACTGATTCTATATCCTCGACCTGTCTCTGCAGACCAGCAACTTCCTTTACGACTGACCATATGGTTTTAATTTTATCCTGAGACTTAGCTATTCTATCTGCATACCACATACTTTTTGCCTTCCTAATAACATTTTTAAGCACCTTACAATACTGTTTGTAATGGGCTGCTGCATTTAGATTTTGACTGTTTCTAACGTTTTGATATAATTGCCACTTTGTTCTACAAGATATTCTTATCCCTCTAGTCAGCCACCCAGGCTGCCTGTTTGTGCTAGTACCCTGTTTTAAACGTTGTAACGGAAAGCAACTTTCAAAGAGCATGAGAAAGGTCTTTAGAAAAGCATTATATTTATCGTTTACTGTCTCAGCGCTATAAACATCTTGCCACTCTTGTTCCTTTATAAGGTTTACAAAGGTCTCTACAGCAACCGGGTCAGCTTTCCTGAACAGCTGATGACTATATTTAACACGAGTTGCAGCATAAAAATCTTTTAAAGTTAAAATTTGCGCATCATGATCTGAAAGGCCATTCACCTTTTTTCTAACAGAATGCCCTTCTAGTAATGAGGAATGAACAAAAATGTTGTCTATGGTTGTTCTACTGTTCCCTTGCACTCTCGTTGGAAAGAATACGGTTTGCATAAGATTATATGAATTAAAGAGGTCTACCAGCATCCTCTTCCTTGCACAATCACTTATACAATTAATATTGAAGTCACCACATATAACTAACTTTTTGTATTTCCTATAAAGTGAACCAAGAACCTCCTCTAGCTTTAGCAAAAATGCTGTGAAATCGGAGTCTGGGGATCTATAAATAACAACAGTTACAAGTTTAACTCCGTTAAATTTAACCACACCTGCACAACATTCAAACACCTTTTCAGTGCAGTACTTTGAAACATCAATTGACTCAAATGCGATGCCGTTTTTCACATACATGGCTACTCCCCCACACCGCAAAGAGCTCCTCGAAAAGCAGCCAGCCAACCTGTATCCTGGTAAAGGAAGCCTCTGAATTATCTCCTTATTTAAGAAGTGTTCAGATATACCAATAATTTCAGAGTCAACATCTATAAGCAGTTCACTAACTTTATCCCTAATACCTTGTATATTTTGATGAAATATACTAATTCCCTCATTACTCGGATACCTAAGCTTTGTCAAAAGTGATTCCCTTGTTAGAGAGACTTCCCTTAAGCAGGAATACCTATCAGCTGACTTCAATCTAAAAAAGGTGCAGCTCTAACACACACTACTGCAGGAATTTTCCCATGAGTGATCCCACCAACCCCACCTATGCTGTCACCTATAAGCTTTGCCAACCTCCCCTTCCCATACCTGTTGAGGTGCAGGCCGTGTCTAGTGAAACCCGTCCTGCTGGTAGACTCCACCAACACCACTGAAATGTGACCCATGCTTTCTGTCATCAGCGCACCCCCAAGTCTCATGTTATTACGCCTGACGGCTGTATTAAGATGAGGCCGATCGTGACGCTGAAACAGTTCCACAAAATGCACATTCGTGTTGCCAGTCTGAGTGGCTATCTTTTCCAGGTCACCATCTATGTTATACTCCCCATCCCTACCAATACTATTACCAGCCCCACCCACAATCACTACCTGATCCTCTTTAGTAAAATCCCTACATAACCCCCCTATGTTAACAGTCACCTGAGCCAACCCTGCATTAGGCTTCACAATGCTGGTGACCTGGTACTCACTTCCCAGCACTTCCTGCAACTGCTGGCCTACACCTCTGCCATGTGAACTACCTAACAGCAGAACCTTCTTCTTCCTCTTCGACTTTGCAACTGTTCTAGGCACAGTAACTACTGAGGTCTGCAGCATACTTCCTACATCTACAGCTACTAGAGATTCCTCTCCACTAGACTCTGACAGTTGGTCATATCTATTGTAAACACCAATAGTAAAACTATCTGAAAATCTTCTTCTCCTAGCAGATCTCTTGCCAACAGCCAGCTCCCATTCCCCAACCCCCTTCTCCCTCCTCATCCTATCTAGCTCCTCCTGTGCGTTTTTCAACTGCACCTGAAGGGCACAGATCTTATGCTCCTGCTCCTCTATCAGTTTACTCTTGCTACATAACCTGCAGTTCCAGGAGAGGATCTCACCAGAATGCCCACTGGCTTCCCCACTGCATTCCCCCAAGTGAAAATACTTCGAACAAGTGTCACACCGCAATCCACTACTCACGAACCTACGGCAAAGCCCACACTTCTCACTCATGGTAAAATTTTACTTTTTCTAAGTTCCGCTACTACATTAAGAAGATGCTAAAAACCTGACTACAATAATCACAAACTTACTCTACAAGGGAAGTAACTACTATTATTAACAGTATTAATAAACAACAAATGTGAATATAACAAAAGACTAATACAGAAAGAGAATCAAACGTCTAATCACACAGTAACGAGCTGTAAACAATTCCCAAAAGGTTCTTCTGAAATTATTTCACCAGAAAACACCATGAACACCGGTTGAAGACTACTAAAGTTCCTAAATAAATCACTATGCACAAACAATTAATTAGTACTTAGCTTTCGATGCGCCGCTACAGCTGCAACTGGTCAGCGCGGAATGTAAACACAGGCAAGAGGTTAAGTTGCTCGATACGAAACACTCACAAATATCACGTCACAACAGAAGAAAGGCAGAGCTGAATGAAGAAACCACTAATACGTCACTTATAGAGTAAATATTATCACAAAAACCGTTAAAATATGTATCTGGAATCTAAAAATATATGAAAACTTAGAGAGCGATCTCACACGCAGTCACTCGCTTATGACGTCACACCAAAGATCTTCGTTCTTGGTCTTCCATTCTCATTGTTCCCTCTTGGTTCTTGTGCATATTGTATATTACCCGTCTGTCCCAATAGCTTACATCTATTTCTCTCAGTAGTTCGAACATTTTGCGCCATTCTACGCTGTCGACCTTTTTTCCCAAGTCGACTAATCCTATGTATGTGTCTTGATCTTCTTCAGTCTAGCTTCCATAGTCAACTGCATTGTGAGAACTGTCTCTCTGGTGCCTTTACTTTTCCTGAAGACAAACTGATCGTCAGCTACAAGATCCTAAGGTTCTCAATTTCTTTCAGTCTTCTGTATATTATTATTTTCAGCAACTTGGATGCAGGAGCAGTTAAGCTGATCGAGCGATAATTGTCTCACTTGTCAGCTCTTGCAATCTTTGGAATTGTGTGGATGATGTTCTTCTGAAAGTCTGATGGCATATCGCCAGTTTCACACATATTCCCAGCAACTTGAAAACTCCTTTTGTTGCCCTTTCTCCAACTGATTTTAGAAAATCTGATGGAATGTTATATATTCCTTTTGCCTTATTTGACTGAAGCCTTTCAAAGCTATTACAAATTCTGATTTTGATATTGGATCTCCTATCTCTTCCTTATCAACTCCTATTTTTTACTTCTCCCACATCATCAAGTTACGTTCTCCCACTCATAGAGACCCTCAGTCTCCTTTTTCCACTTACTCGCTCTCTCCACTGCATTTATCAGTGGAATTCCACTTGCACCTTTAACGTTACGGCCCTTGCTTTTCATTTCACCGAAGGCTGTTTCGATCTTTCTATACGCTTATTCAGTCCCTCTGACAATCATTTCTTCTCCGATTCCTTCACATTTTTCATACAGCTCATTCGCCTATTTTCCCTGCACTTCCTATTTATTTCATTCGTAAGTGCCTTGTATTTCTGTATTCCTGGATTTCCCTAAACATTTTTGCACTTTCTTTCGTTGATCGGCTAAAATATTTCTTCTATTAGCTTTGGTTGCTCCACAGTTACCTTCCTTCTACCTTCGCTTTTCTCTTAAACTTCTATGACTGCTCTTTTTAGAGATTTCCATTTCTGATCAACTGAACTGTTACTGAACCATTTGTTGTCGCAGTATCTACGGCCTCAGAGAACTTCAAGCATATCTCTTCATTCATTAGTACTTCTCTGTCCCACTTCTTTGCGCATTGATTCTTCCTAGCTAGCCTCTTAAACTTCAGCCTACTCCTCATCTTTACCAGCTTGTGATCTGAGTCTATATCTCCTCCTGGCTACGTCTTACAATTCAATATCTGATTTAGGAGTCTGTGCCCGAAATATAACTCTAATTCTGCTGTATTTCCTGGACTTTTCCAAGTATACCTCCTATAACCCTTTAATTTCGCACTGAATTACCTCTTCACTATCCTCATATACTTTTTCTGCTTGCGTCGTCTTCTTGTATCCCTTCTTGTCTGTGTTGGTTTCCTGTTAATATTACCTTACACACTTTTGACCAGAAATCCTTCTCTTGTTTCCACTTCACTTCACTGACCCCTACAATATCTGGACTAAGCCTTAGTATTTAGCTTTTTACATTTTCTAGCTTCCCTTCTACGTTCAAAATTCTGACGTTCCATGCCCTATATCGTAGAATGTTACTCTTTCATGGGTTGTTCAGTGTTTCTCTCACGCTCACCTCCCCCACCGCAGTCCCCTCCCAGAGATCCGAATGGGAGCTAATATGGAATCTTTTGCAAATGCAGGGATCAACAGCACACTTCTTCAGTCATAGGCCACATGTGCTGTCGGTATACATTATGTGTCTTTAATACAGTGGATTCGATTACTTCCGCATCCTCTTGCCTTTGATCACTGCTGATTTCTCCTCCTTCTCAGGGCAGTTTCCTCCCCCAAGGACAAGAAAATGCCCTAAACCTGTGTCTGCTCCTCCGCCCTCTTTGACAAGGCGGTTGGCAGAACAAGGGCAGCTTCTTATGCCTGAAGTCTGGCCGCCATTGTTGATGATTTTTATTCACTTTGATGGGCACAGATCTCTAAAAGACTGCAGTTTGCTGAACTTTACCAGCAGTTGCCACTACTCTGGTGGTTTGACAGCAGCTTCCATTCCCTGGAAGACCAGTTTGCCCCATTTCTGTCTCTCCTTTACGGAAATCTTTAGTGCTGTCACTGTTGGCAGTATTCTTAGCAGTTATTTGGTTTGATGTCTGCTTGCCTTTGTGGGATTCTCTATTGTTGTGATTAGCCATTCATGTGCTCGTGTATTTCCTGCACATAATTTTACATAAATTGAACAAAATACTGATTTAGTAGAGTAACCAAAAATATTTCTACTGGCAAATTGGGCTGATCGCTGGTCAAGTAGTCTTACCAGTCAATAAAATACCGCGGTATGTGACCCCATTGTCAATATATAAGTTCTTCGACTTTTTGGCCACTGTAGCACAAGGTCTTCCGAGGGTGTTTCGATGACTGCTGCATGAGAAAAACTGTAGTTCGTGTATGCCGGTGAAAAAGTTGTTTTCGTAATATAACTGGGTATTAAGTATGAGGCGAAGGGTGGTTGTATGTCATTTATTGGTGTTTGCTTCATTCCTTGTCATTGGTGGAAACAGACGCCCTTGCTTGGTGTTTGCCTTTCTTCTTGCCATTGGTGGAAATACATGAATAAGAGACTTGTGGTAGTCGTTGTGTGGCGCTGTTTGCTTGTTATCTAATACCGGCTGAGTTGTGCCAGCACTCTGTGTACGTACAGCCACTGTGTTCTCCTTAGTGTTTTTGTGGGTTGGTTTGAGAGAACTGCCATACCGCAATCCTGCTATTGCCCACAGCCGAGGCAAGGTAAGAGACTGTTTCACCAGTCCACACCTTCTTGTAATACTATATATATGCTGCACTCATCCTGGTGTTATATATATATATATATATATATATATATATATATATATATATATATATATATATATATATATATATATATATATATATACTCCTGGAAATGGAAAAAAGAACACATTGACACCGGTGTGTCAGACCCACCATTCTTACTCCGGACACTGCGAGAGGGCTGTACAAGCAATGATCACACGCACGGCACAGCGGACACACCAGGAACCGTGGTGTTGGCCGTCGAATGGCGCTAGCTGCGCAGCATTTGTGCACCGCCGCCGTCAGTGTCAGCCAGTTTGCCGTGGCATACGGAGCTCCATCGCAGTCTTTAACACTGGTAGCATGCCGCGACAGCGTGGACGTGAACCGTATGTGCAGTTGACGGACTTTGAGCGAGGGCCTATAGTGGGCATGCGGGAGGCCGGGTGGACGTACTGCCGAATTGCTCAACACGTGGGGCGTGAGGTCTCCACAGTACATCGATGTTGTCGCCAGTGGTCGGTGGAAGGTGCACGTGCCCGTCGACCTGGGACCGGACCGCAGCGATGCATGGATGCACGCCAGACCATCGGATCCTACGCAGTGCCGTAGGGGACCGCACCGCCACTTCCCAGCAAATTAGGGACACTGTTGCTCCTGGGGTATCGGCGAGGACCATTCGCAACCGTCTCCATGAAGCTGGGCTATGGTCCCGCACACCGTTAGGCCGTCTTCCGCTCACGCCCCAACATCGTGCAGCCCGCCTCCAGTGGTGTCGCGACAGGCTTGAATGGAGGGACGAATGGAGACGTGTCGTCTTCAGCGATGAGAGTCGCTTCTGCCTTGGTGCCAATGATGGTCGTATGCGTGATTGGCGCCGTGCAGGTGAGCGCCACAATCAGGACTGCATACGACCGAGGCATACAGGGCCAACACCCGGCATCGTGGTGTGGGGAGCGATCTCCTACACTGGCCGTACACCACTGGTGATCGTCGAGGGGACACTGAATAGTGCACGGTACATCCAAACCGTCATCGAACCCATCGTTCTACCATTCCTAGACCGGCAAGGGAACTTGCTGTTCCAACAGGACAATGCACGTCCGCATGTATCCCGTGCCACCCAACGTGCTCTAGAAGGTGTAAGTCAACTACCCTGGCCAACAAGATCTCCGGATCTGTCCCCCATTGAGCATGTTTGGGACAGGATGAAGCGTCGTCTCACGCGGTCTGCACGTCCAGCACGAACGCTGGTCCAACTGAGGCGCCAGGTGGAAATGGCATGGCAAGCCGTTCCACAGGACTACATCCAGCATCTCTACGATCGTCTCCATGGGAGAATAGCAGCCTGCATTGCTGCGAAAGGTGGATATACACTGTACTAGTGCTGACATTGTGCATGCTCTGTTGCCAGTGTCTATGTGCCTGTGGTTCTGTCAGTGTGATCATGTGATGTATCTGACCCCAGGAATGTGTCAATAAAGTTTCCCCTTCCTGGGACAATGAATTCACGGTGTTCTTATTTCAATTTCCAGGAGTATATATATATATATATATATATATATATATATATATATATATATAGGGTGAGTCACCTAACATTACCGCTGGATATATTTCGTAAACCACATCAAATACTGACGAATCGATTCCACAGACCGAACGTGAGGAGAGGGGCTAGTGTAATTGGTTAATACAAACCTTAAAAAAATGCACGGAAGCATGTTTTTTAACACAAACCTACGTTTTTTTTTTAAATGGAACCCCGTTAGTTTTGTTAGCACATCTGAACATATAAACAAATACGTAATCAGTGCCGTTTGTTGCATTGTAAACTGTTAATTACATCCGGAAATATTTGTAACCTAAAGTTGACGCTTGAGTACCACTCCTCCGCTGTTCGATCGTGTGTATCGGAGAGCACCGAATTACGTAGGGATCCAAAGGGAACGGTGATGGACCTTAGGTACAGAAGAGACTGGTACAGCACATTACGTCCACATGCTAACACCTTTCTATTGGTCTTTTTCACTGACGCACATGTACATTACCATGAGGGGTGAGGTACACGTACACACGTGATCTCCGTTTTCAATTACGGAGTGGAATAGAGTGTGTCACGACATGTCAGGCCAATAGATGTTCAATGTGGTGGCCATCATTCGCTGCAAACAATTGCAATCTCTGGCGTAATGAATGTCGTACACGCCGCAGTACATCTGGTGTAATGTCGCCGCAGGCTGCCACAATAAGTTATTTCATATCCCCTTGTGTTGTAGGCACATCACGGTACACATTCACCTTTAACGTACCCCACAGAAAGAAGTCCAGAGGTGTAAGATCAGGAGAACGGGCTGGCCAATTTATGCGTCCTCCACGTCCTATGAAACGCCCGTCGAACATCCTGTCAAGGGTCAGCCTGGTGTTAATTGCGGAATGTGCAGGTGCACCATCATGCTGATACCACATACGTCGACGCGTTTCCAGTGGGACATTTTCGAGCAACGTTGGCAGATCATTCTGTAGAAACGCGATGTATGTTGCAGCTACTTGGGCCCCTGCAATGAAGTGAGGACCGATGATGTGGTCGCCAATGATTCCGCACCTTACATTTACAGTCCACGGTCGCTGTCGCTCTACCTGTCTGAGCCAGCGAGGATTGTCCACGGACCAGCAATGCATTCACTGCGCCGTGGTTTGTGAAACCCACTTCATAGGTAAACAGGTAGAACTGCAACGCATTCTCTGTTAATGCCCATTGGCAGAATTGCACTCGATGATTAAAGTCATCGCCATGTAATTGCTGATGTAGCGACACATGAAACGGGTGAAAGCGGTGACGATGCAGTATGCGCATGACACTACTTTGACTCAGTCCACCGGCTCTCGCAATGTCCCGTGTACTCATGTGTGGGTTCATGGCAACAGCAGCCAACACACCAACTGCACCCGCTTCTCCTGTTACGGGCCTGTTACGGACCCGTTTGCGTGCTACGACCATACCTGTTGCATACAGTTGGCGGTAGATGTTTTGCAATGTGCGGCACGTTGGATGCTCTCTGTCGGGGTACCGTTCTGCATACACCCTGCAGGCTTCAGCTGCATTTCGTCGACACTCACCATAGATGAGTATCATCTCCGCCTTTTCAGAGTTCGAATACACCATGGTCACAGTTCCTACAACACTACACTATCACAGACGTCTGGTAACACGGTGTACTAAGTTGGTGCCCGCATCTCGTGGTCGTGCGGTAGCGTTCTCGCTTCCCACGCCCGGGTTCCCGGGTTCGATTCCCGGCGGGGTCAGGGATTTTCTCTGCCTCGTGATGGCTGGGTGTTGTGTGATGTCCTTAGGTTAGTTAGGTTTAAGTAGTTCTAAGTTCTAGGGGACTGATGACCATAGATGTTAAGTCCCATAGTGCTCAGAGCCAACTAAGTTGGTTTGCGTGCGGAGACGAATGCAGAATAACAATAGCAGCAAGCGCTACATGCGGACACTGCAACAGCTAGACCAAACCACAACAGTGCACTACAGCCACACTCGTAAACACGGTCGTCATCGTAAACATGTCCCTGCAGATGCTGCTCGCCGACCGTGGCCCGTGTTTGTTACAACACGCAACTGAACGTCGGAGGTTTCAAGCGTCAACTTTAGTAGGTTACAATATCTCCGGATGTAATTAACATTTTACAATGCAACAAACGGCACTGTTTACGTATTTGTTTATATGTTCAGATGTGCTAACAAAACTAACGTGGTTCCATTTTAAAAAACGTAGGTTTGTGTTAAAAAACATACTTCCGTGCATTTTTGTATGGTTTGTATTAACCAATTACACTAGCCCCTCTCCTCACGTTCGGTCTCTGGAATCGGTTCGTCAGTATTTGATGTGGTTTACGAAACATATCCAGCGGAATATTGGCCAGTATTTATTTACAGCTTATACAAAATAGATACGTATTTCAAAGTTTTACTGACCTTCAGCGTAGTCACCAGCATTGTGTATAACCCATTGCCAGCGATGTGGACGTCGTAGGATACTTTCAGTAGTACCAGTTGTAGTAGCTCTGAAGCGAATGCGGTGAAGTGTTTCCTACAGGTACTTCCTTTTCCTTCTGTACTGTGTACTAGGTCAGTTGGACTCTAGACCCCACGGCGAACACACTTGAAGGTGGTACTGACTCTAATTAACAAAAAATCTTTATTCATCATCTTTATAATATACATATGCAACCCACCACCTTACATTATTAGTGGGTCCTAGGATGTTAAAATGTCATTATTATTAGCAGATACCTACAGTTATTACAAGTAAGCTACAGTACAGTTTAACAATGGGCAATTTTTATTCTATTTGTACTCAACTTAATTCTAATGGCTACTTTAGCCTAAATACCTTTACTGCCTGAAGCGACACAGGTGTGTCAATGAATGTATAAACCTACTGTTCAGCCTTGCTCACTGAGCTAACCCCGATGAGCGTGCCCCTGACACTAGGCAGGCCAGGGATGACTTAAATCGCTGCAGGTTCCTATTTGTATTTCCTATTTCTAAGTCCTACTAACTACGTCAAGCCCGGTTCATGTCCCAATTCGGTTTGATGTACCCTATCCTCGTAGTCCTGCACGTGGCGGATTCCAACTGTAACGCAAATTTCATGATAGTTGGAAATCATCTATTTGATAACCACAAAAGATGACGGTATTCTTGGATATCTCGATTTGACAACAAAAGATATCAAATTGATTACATAATGATACAACAAAGATACCAAAATTGCCTAAACAGTGTCAAAAGTTATCCAGGGGCAGATATTTATTCAGATCATATATTAGTAGTAGAGAGGTTCTAGTTAAATTGAAAATAACCTAAAAAGGACAAAAGAGAGAGCACGTTAACTTTGAAAAACTGAAAGACAAAGGCAACTGTGAAAAATTGGAGAATGCATATTGTGAAATCATGATGCAAGGACAGGAAACGGAATGCACTGAAGAAAGATGGGATCGTTTTAAAAATGGGATCAAAAAGGAAGCTAAGGAAACACCTCGACTCAGGGAGAGGAAAAAAGTACAGAACGAGTGGGTAACACTAGATACGACAACCAAGATGTTGACGGCAGGACATGGAAAACTGTAAACACAGAAGAAGGGAAGCGCAACTACAGGAGGTTAAATAATGAATTAAGAAGGAAGGCAGAAAAAACAAAGGAGAAATGGCTGACAGAAAAGTGCGACAAGATAGAGAAATTAGAGAAAGAAGGAAAATATGAATTGATGTACAAAGAAGCAATGGATTCGATATTCAGGGAAAAGAAAAACGATAAAAGACTAAAGGAAGTAGAGACAGCAGACGGTAAAATGGTGAGTGAACCACAAGAAATAATGAGACGATGGGGAGAATATAAAGAATGGCTATACACGGCAGACAGCTGAGCATGTGGAGAAGAGCTTGGGGTCGAAGAAGTTGCAGATGATGACAAAGGAAATGCAATACTTACTAGTGAGACTGAAGCATCTATGAAGGAGATGAAAAATGGAAAGGCAATGGGAACTGATGAGATTCCTGCGCTACTGTTAAAGTCATTGGAGACAGAAGGGAACAGGGAGTGGACTGAATTGTGTAATCAAATATGTTGTTGTTGTTGTGGTCTTCAGTCCTGAGACTGGTTTGATGCAGCTCTCCATGCTACAGTAAAGCTGCATGTCCTCGGGAAAAATTACGGCTGTAGTTTCCCCTTGCTTTCAGCCGTTCGTAGTACCAGCACAGCAAGGCCGTTTTGGTTAATGTTACAAGGCCAGATCAGTCAATCATCCAGACTGTTGCCCCTGAAACTACTGGAAAGGCTGCTGCCCCTCTTCAGGAACCACATGTTTGTCTGGCTTCTCAGCAGATACCCCTCCATTGTGGTTGCACCTACGGTACGGCCATCTGTATCGCTGAGGCACGCAAGCCTCCCCACCAACGGCAAGGTCCATGGTTCATGACAAGAAAATGCCCAAAGGACTACACAGAAAGATCCTTGCTGAGGGCGCTCAACAGAAGGCTATATGGAAAGCTGAACTGCGTATTGGGAGATGAACAGTTTTTGTTTCAGGCGAGGAGTGGGAACTAGAGATGCGGTTGGGCTACTGAGAGTGGTAGGAGAGAGGTAGAAGGAGAAGAAAAGGAAGGTGTATGCTGTGTTCATTGACCTTGAGAAAGCTTTTGACTGTGTCAGATAGGACAAACTGATGGAAATCCTAAGGAAACATGGAGATGACTGGAGGGATAGACGGCTAATTAGAAATTTATATTGGAACCAGAGAACAAGAGTAAGAATAGGAGGTGTGATGAGTGAAGAAATTGAACTGGGAAGAGGTGTAAGACAAGGTTGTTGTTTATCACCAACACCGTTCAATATCTATCTGGAGGAAACTATTAATGAAAGTTTTGATGGAAAGAGAGGAGTTTGTGTGGGGGTCGATGAGTGGAGTGTATAAGATTTGCAGACGACATGGTTGTGATGTCAGGGTGTGCAAGAGAGATGGAACAAATCTTAGATGATTTAAACATAAAATTATAAAAATATGGAATGAAGGTTAACAAAAAGAAACGAAAAGAATGGTAACTGTCGGAAAGGGGAAAAAATGTCATATGAACATAGAGCGAGAGGAAATAGAGCAAGTGAATAACTTCAGTTACTTGGGAAGTGTAATAATGAATGATATATACTGCTCAACAGAAATAATGAAAAGAATTGCAATGCCAAAAGAAGGATTCAAGAGGAAACAGAAATTACTTTGCGGACCACTCAACGAAGATCTGAGAAAAAGACTTGCCAAATTTTACATCTGGAGCGTTACACTGTATGGTGAGGAGACCTAGACATTGAGGAAGGAAGATGAGAGAAGATTGGAGCCAGTAGAGGTGTGGATATAGAAAAGAATGGAAAAAGTGAAATGGGAAGACCGAGTAAGGAATGAAGAAGTATTAAGATGAGTTGGAGAAGAAAGAAACATACTGAAAATCATCAGAAAGAGAAAACAGAACTGGATTGGAAATTGTTTGAGGAGAGACTGTTTGTTGAAGGAAGAAATAGAAGGAATGGTGGAGGGAAAAAAGGGAAGAGGAAAAAGAAGATATCAAATGCTGGACAATATCAATGGAGACAAATACTCAGAAATGAAAAGACTGGCTATGGACAGACAAAAGTGGAAGAGGCTTAACCCATGACAAGACCTGCTGTAAGGCAGAATACCATACTAATACTACTATAGATGAAGTAGGATGGGCTGCAAACAGATGTGTTCACCACACACATTTTTGTTTTAATTCACACTTGTCATTAGTAGATACTTTCTACTGTATTTTATGGTTGTGTCTGTTACAACAGTGACAATATAGGGTATAACTGGCAACCAGTACCATTAAAATACGGCACTCCACGATTATTTATCTCTGAAAATTAGCTGTTGATATGTACACCAATGCAGAGAAAATAACATCTTCCACTTCCCAGTATTAATTATTTTCGTTTAGTTTTAATTGTACTTTAAGGCCGGCCGAATATGTAACCATATCTTTGAACCTGATTTGGCAACTTGAATTCTACTCACCGACACTCTGACTCGGTGCAATATCCAGTGCTTTTAAATGGTTTTCTGACTCCTTTAAAAATAATATAATTGCGAATTGAACTGCCACCCATGAATTCAGGAAACAAAAGTGAATTATGATTAACTGAAAGCCAGATATATTAAAGCATTAAATGCTTTATGAAATGCCATGTGCAACCTTACGAACAGTTCATTCTTTGGATAATGACTTAGTAAATAACACATTCGTAAACCATATATTAACATTTTCCACTGCTGAGTACACAATGTTTTGCCATTTTACATTGCTGAGCTTCTGACGGTGAAAGTATCTGAACAATTTCTTCTATAAGAACCAAGAAGGCGGAGAATGAAGAAGTGGATCATCTGATGCACGTTTTGATTCTGTATTGACTTTGTTCATGTGGAGCCGTAATATTTTAATAAAGTGGTCCCTTATCTTATTTTCTAAATTAAACTAAGAATTCACGTAAGAGCTAGTTTTACTGTTAAAATGACAGTACAATGGTAAGTATAAAATTTTGTATTCTGCATTTACGTTTCCACACTGGCTTTCTCATGCAAATGATCAATCTTATATGCTGAGGAAGCTATAGGCAGAATGCGACGTTAGGAATTCGAAGGAGGCACGTGTTAAAACGCTCTCAGTTACTGCCGCAAGAATAAACTCCTAGTAATGTTACTCTTTCGTCAGGAATTTAAATTTCGTCGTGATTGTGTACAAATGGATATTAATGAAACAAAGTTTCGTCACCTGGAAGACTAGTTGTTGAAATGGCAGCTGCAGCTATTCTCGTGAGGATTGAATCAATGCTATTGAAGCTGGAAAGTAAAACTGAAGTCATGTAAGTCAAAAACTGTCACCAGCCTAAATAAGCAACGTCATGTCAAGCAAATATATTAATTGCTGTACGTAACTTTACTTGGGACAATAAATTTGATATGGCAACAAACTATCTCCCTCTGACGTACATTGCCTGATCTGAAGCGTGAAACATAATAATCATTATACAGTAATACTTTAAAAGACAGAAGCACAAATAAATTGGGCATGAGGTGGCCTTAATACTCTGTGATTGGAACATAGTAATACAGAAATGTTTATCACAATATTGTGCTAACTAACATCATTGCTTTTTGCTTTCTAGGGGAGCGTATAAGGCTTTCTCCTTTCTGCCTCAGCCAACAGCCAGACGCTATCACGCTTCACCGTAACATGTGCTAGACCTGAAGTGAGATATTTCTGCTGTCGAAATCACCGTTCGCTATATTGGCCATTAAACAACTATTCGATCTGTGTTAGCGTAAGATGAAATTTTCTGAGAATTGTTGGGCTTTGTAATTGATTAGGAGAAAAACCATAGTGTATGACTGTGGGAATAACTAATTATTCCTTCCCATACTTCTGGGCTATCCATTAATCGAATATTCCAACACTAGTTAGTCAGAATGAGATTTTCACTCTGCAGCGGAGTGTGCGCTGATATGAAACTTCCTGGCAGATTAAAACTGTGTGCCGGACCGAGACTCGAACTCGGGACCTTTGCCTTTCGTGGGCAAACATCCCCCAGGCTGTGGCCAAGCCATGTCTCCGCAATATCCTTTCTTTCAGGAGTGCTAGTTCTGCAAGATTCGCAGGAGAGCTTCTGTAAAGTTTGGAAGGTAGGAGACGAGGTACTGGCAGAAGTAAAGCTGTGAGGACGAGGCGTGAGTCGTGCTTGGGTAGCTCAGTTGGTAGAGCACTTGCCCGCGAAAGGCAAAAGTCCCGAGTTCGAGTCTCGGTCCGGCACACAGTTTTAATCTGCCAGGAAGTTTCACTAGTTAGTCAGTTTAAGTGATTAGTTCCTGCGTCTGTGAGTCTGTTCCACTGTAGCCACTTTCCTTTTGATCTGAACTGTTTCACTTCGTCACCCTTAGATTTTCCCGTACGGAACATGACAGGTGTTTGCTCTTTTGATTCGTTCCATATAACTTCCCGTTTCGGCGAGCTGTTCATGCTATCAATAGTAAAAGTCCCAGTGTGCAACCTCTACTGATCCCTCCAATGAATGAGATAAATAAAAGAACATAGCTAACTCTGTACTAACTATATAAATGTTTTGGTAACACTGGACGGTGTTTTCCACTGATTTCCTATTACTATGACAATATTGTCAACTATATCAGGCGAAAAGATTATCCGACAGCTCAATAAAGAGACGAAAATTTCCATTGGCTTAAGATAGCTCTCTCTAACTTAGTAACTGGCCTGTTTGGCGGAGAACTTGTACTAACCTAAGCCTGTTGTTATGGGATGGGATATTGATCAGCGTGTTTACATGTGGAGTGTGACTATTTACGGAATCCCAATGGGAAATCAGGACATTAATTCACTAATAGATTTCAATTTACTAGCAAATCCCAAAATTACAATTCCTTCTCACACTCAAATTTCGTCTCTATCTTTATCCATGGTATTTCATAACTAAACTAATTCCCCACGTACCTGTGGTAGAACTCGGTTACAATTTTTTTTTTAAATGAGAAGATACTTGCATGTAACTGTATTTCAAGTTTGAAAACAGGTTATCATAATTAATTCATGCGCCAAACGTAACTAGAAAATTATATATTATTTAATAACTGAACTTCTAAAAATTCTGGGAAAACTCCAAGAATGTAATTTAGTACTTGGAATCATAGCTATTTTAAGCCACTTCATCTTTTGGTCAAATTCTGCAATACGAGTTACATTAGGCAAATATATGTAGGATCATGGCATTCCCCGGTTCCATAATCAAAATGGTCCAAATGGCTCTAAGCACTATGGGACAACATCGGGGGTCATCAGTCCCCTAGACTTAGAACTAACCTAAGGACATCGCACACATACATGCTCGAGGCAGGATTCGAGCCTGCGACCATAGCAGCAACACGCTTCCGGACTGAAGCGCCTAGAACCTCTCGACCACAGTGGCCGGCGGACCGATAATCCTTGCGCTGTTTGCGAAAGCAGCTTGACAATGTGAATGGAAAGTTTCTATTAATTTTCAGTAATTCTACCGATCTCGACTGTTAACCTTCGATTTTCCTTTGAGAGACTCATTGAATTTGTTTTGAAAGGTTCTTCCTTGGCACTGATTAGTGTAGAGACCATTTACACGTCATACCTGGATGACAGAGCGGTAATATTAAGTCATGCTTTTGTGATTCCTGCATCGTTCTCATGGTTAGTTATGTTATTTTTAATTTTCGAAGGTGAATATAAGCTACAGTCACATGCAACCTGTGGTGTCACCGCTAGACACCACACTTGCTAGGTGGTAACTTAAATCGGCCGCGGTCCTGTAGTACAAGTCGGACCCGCGTGTCGCCACTGTGTAATCGCAAACCTAGCGCCACCACATGGCAGGTCACAAGACACGGACATGACCTCGCCCCAGTTGTACGGACGACATAGCTTGCGACAAGACGTATCACGTCTTCCTCTCATTTGCCGAGAGACAGATTAAATAGCCTTCAGCTAGTCCATCGCTACTACCTAGCAAGGCGCCATGTGTATCATTGCTAATTGCTTACTACTATGCAAGAGATGTATTTCAACAAGAAGAACATCATTAAAAGTTAAGTAGATGACAATCTCTCTTCTTTTCTTTATAGTTTTTCATCCAGTCTCCTGTTTCAGAATTTACGCCCGTCTGCGTTAGTTTCGCGTGCACCTAGCCACTCATTGTGTCGAGACCTTAGGGAATCGACACAACACAACCAACCAGTAGCCTCTGCAACACATAGCTTCCTTGATAATTCTCTTGAAATACTGTCGATGAAACGTACGCGTTACTACTGCTATCGCATACTTTCAGTAAATCTGTTTCCTACTACTTTGGCACAGATGTAAATTTCTTCCCTGTTAACGCCTGCCTTGCGTCTAACCACGAAAGCCACAATGCAGCACCTCTTACCGCACGTAAAACAAAGTTTGGAGTATTATAGACCATACTTACAAACTTCTGCGTTATTACAACTCAGGCAGGATTTCAGTAATTTTGTTACCTACTACTTTCACACAGATGTACATTCTTTTCTCCTAGCACCTGCCCGACATATAACCGCAAACACAACCGTACAGTACCTCTTACCGCACACAAAACTAGTGTTGGAGAACTGTAAATCATACATAGAAAACTAGTGAGTTATTACAGGTAACGCAGCCCTTCATTAAATCCGTTAGCTGCTGCTTCGACACAGAACCACATTCCTTCTCTGATAACACTTGGTTTACGTCAAACCACGAGCACCACTGTACAGCACGTTTTATCGCATGTAAAACTACTGTTGGAGTTTTGTAGGTCATACTTTTAAGAGTTGTGAGTTATTACTACTCACGCTGCCATTCATTGAGTCTGTTACGTACTACTTCAACGCAGAATCACATTCCTTCTTTGTTAATGCCTGATTTCCGTCAATTCACGAACAGTTCCGTACTGCACCTCATACCGCACATTAAAGTACTGCTGGAGTATTGTAGATCATAGAGAAGTTGTGGGTTTTAAAACTCATTCAGCCTCTACTTAAATCTGTTACATACTGCTTACAAAGAACCACACTCCTTCTCTGATAACGCCTCGTTTTCATCAAGCCACGAGTATCACCATACAGCATTTCTTACTCCACGTAAAACTATCATTGGAATACCGTAGATCATACTTAGATAACAAATGAGTTATTACAATGCATACTGATTTGAGTAGGGGGACAACCTTCATGCGGCCGTTATCCAAGATGACATCATCCAATATGGCGGCCATGAACTCAGTTGATGACGTCATCCAAGATGGCGGCCGTGATGTCATCTGATGACGTCATCTAAGATGGCTGCCATGATGTCAGCTGACGATGCAACTACCGTTATCCAAGATGGCGGCTTTTTGTGGGAAGTTTGAATTTTGGTGGGAAGGTAGGTCAACCTAACCCCCTCCTCTCCCCCAGAAAATGGCAGGAAGTTCAGATTCCATCAGGACAATGCAGCACAGTTACCTCCACTAACCTAAGAAAATGATGGGAGAAAAAGGGCACTTGGGCTACCTCCACTAACCTAAGTCATCTGACCACCACCTCTTCCTAGGAACTGGATGGGAAAAGGACTCAGCCTCTATTTTGCATTCAGTCTTTATTTAAACAATTAGCATTAGTACCACCATCAAGTGTGTTCGCCATGGGGTTTGGAGTCCAACTGATCTAGTACACAGTACCACCACCAAAGTGCGCTGTCATCCCTCGTGTGACATAATCCAAGATGGCTGTCTGGTGTGGGTAAAAATGGCGAGAACCAGTAGGAACTCTTACTCCAGTCACATGTTAGACTTCAGGCAGTAAGATGGCGGTATCTCATAACATTGGAGGGGATATAGGGATGACTCAGCAGCTCTGAGACCTCACTCTTGCTCAGTAAGTCAGCAGCAGCAAAAGAAGCATGAAATGTCAGCAGCAGTTGCAATCCAGCACAGTCCTGAAGAACAGGAGGAAACAGAAAAGTAAGTATCCCATATCACATCTTATCTGTGGTTAGCATTATTATTATTATTATTATTATTATTATTATTATTTATTGTTTTCACATCTTGATCCATGTGTAATGCTTCCTCGTCTTCATTCAGCAGTAGCCCTCAACGCATCCAAGCCCGCAGGCTTGAGCACCAACATGCCGATCTCTGCCACGTCCTGACTTGTAGCAACCTCGGCTCCCATCTTGTCGAGACCTGTAGCGACCTCTGGACCTGCGGCAGCAACAACCTCCGGCACTTCAGAACCTGTACTGACCATGTGGGATCCTGTAACATACATAGCCCACTTGCTGTTGCAGGACAAGGAGCTGCTGCTGTCCGTCCCCCTCATCGATTTGTGTGATGAAGACACGCGATCTGCTCCCAACACATCGAACGCTGCTGGTGGTCCTAAACAACAGCAAGATGATGGACAGTACTGTCATCAACATATGACCGATCCCAGCAGAACATCCCTGTGATAGCGCAGCCACAGAGTGCAGATGCTGTGGATAAGAAGGCATCGGGTGTATCCATGCTTTTCAGTTCCACATACAATTTAACTCCCAGTGGAAACAAATGTCTAAATGTTGGTATAGAAGCACATCATGTCTGGGGCTTCTATGAGAGAATGGAAATTGAAAATGCCTCGAAGGGTGTTAAAGTGCCAATTTCCGAGTTCTACTGGCACAAAATATGTCGTGCAGAGCGCTACACCAATCAGCAGGTGACTACAGAATATTATTCAACTCGTTCTCCCCCAGACAGCCTGAAATCTGGGTTTCACAGGATAGAGAGGATCATGTTGTGGAGGGGGCCATAATTTGTTATTGTCAGTTGCACAAAGCACACAAACTTTTATTTTCCTAAGAACCACCTTATTACACATTGCCTTAAAAGGATCAAAACAAAACAATATGGTTGAAGTCCGAGTTAAGAAAACTTGAGATACCTCCTGTCCTGAAGGCCCAAAACCACACCCAAAACAAGAATGGTTGAAGGCCTGAACACAAGTTATAAAAAAATTCCTTTAAAGTATACACGCAGCTGAAGGCCTTACTTTAAAAAATACACTCCTGGAAATTGAAATAATTTATGTGTGTATAATCTCAAACTAGGTTTATGTTTTATTTCATACCTCTCTCATTATAGTCAAAGTATTATGCTTATTAATATTTTTTCAGGGCTGTACCAGTTATTAACTATATATATATACACTCCTGGAAATTGAAATAAGAACACAGTGAATTCATTGTCCCAGGAAGGGGAAACTTTATTGACACATTCCTGGGGTCAGATACATCACATGATCACACTGACAGAACCACAGGCACATAGACACAGGCAACAGAGCATGCACAATGTCGGCACTAGTACAGTGTATATCCACCTTTCGCAGCAATGCAGGCTGCTATTCTCCCATGGAGACGATCGTAGAGATGCTGGATGTAGTCCTGTGGAACGGCTTGCCATGCCATTTCCACCTGGCGACTCAGTTGGACCAGCGTTCGTGCTGGACGTGCAGACCGCGTGAGACGACGCTTCATCCTGTCCCAAACATGCTCAATGGGGGACAGATCCGGAGATCTTGCTGGCCAGGGTAGTTGACTTACACCTTCTAGAGCACGTTGGGTGGCACGGGATACATGCGGACGTGCATTGTCCTGTTGGAACAGCAAGTTCCCTTGCCGGTCTAGGAATGGTAGAACGATGGGTTCGATGACGGTTTGGATGTACCGTGCACTATTCAGTGTCCCCTCGACGATCACCAGTGGTGTACGGCCAGTGTAGGAGATCGCTCCCCACACCATGATGCCGGGTGTTGGCCCTGTGTGCCTCGGTCGTATGCAGTCCTGATTGTGGCGCTCACCTGCACGGCGCCAAACACGCATACGACCATCATTGGCACCAAGGCAGAAGCGACTCTCATCGCTGAAGACGACACGTCTCCATTCGTCCCTCCATTCACGCCTGTCGCGACACCACTGGAGGCGGGCTGCACGATGTTGGGGCGTGAGCGGAAGACGGCCTAACGGTGTGCGGGACCGTAGCCCAGCTTCATGGAGACGGTTGCGAATGGTCCTCGCCGATACCCCAGGAGCAACAGTGTCCCTAATTTGCTGGGAAGTGGCGGTGCGGCCCCCTACGGCACTGCGTAGGATCCTACGGTCTTGGCGTGCATCCGTGCGTCGCTGCGGTCCGGTCCCAGGTCGACGGGCACGTGCACCTTCCGCCGACCACTGGCGACAACATCGATGTACTGTGGAGACCTCACGCCCCACGTGTTGAGCAATTCGGCGGTACGTCCACCCGGCCTCCCGCATGCCCACTATACGCCCTCGCTCAAAGTCCGTCAACTGCACATACGGTTCACGTCCACGCTGTCGCGGCATGCTACCAGTGTTAAAGACTGCGATGGAGCTCCGTATGCCACGGCAAACTGGCTGACACTGACGGCGGCGGTGCACAAATGCTGCGCAGCTAGCGCCATTCGACGGCCAACACCGCGGTTCCTGGTGTGTCCGCTGTGCCGTGCGTGTGATCATTGCTTGTACAGCCCTCTCGCAGTGTCCGGAGCAAGTATGGTGGGTCCGACACACCGGTGTCAATGTGTTCTTGTTTCCATTTCCAGGAGTGTATTTTGTTATCTGCCATCTGAAACTTCACCTCCTTAATAGCACTCATCTTCAGCAAAACTTATGTCATTTGTGACATGCACGGCGTTTTTATGTACACATACATACATAATGCAATAGATGATACGGCTTTTTGTAAATAACAACAAATATGTATGGTGACCAATTTTTTTCTTCGTTTATTCAGTTCACACAAATGCAGTATAGTTATTGAGGTACAACATGATTCTTGAGGTACAATATAGTATTCTTGAGGTACAATATAGGATTCTTGAGGTACAAATTGACTCTGCTATTCCAATGCTTTTAACTTACTCGCTACAACGCTAATACTGGTACGAATTTTTTTCTATAAATCTATGCTAAAAACTAATGTGGAGATACTTTCTTTACTACTACAACTAAAATCCACAGTCCCAGTAGCATAGCTTTTTCAATAATTTTGATAGACTGTGCATGCTTAGAATCTAATTTCAACAGTCCACAACAGCAAAGGTTTTTACAATAACAATTCTGATGGACTGTGAACTACATACACTTAAAAATATTCTGACTTGGATGGCTAGTGGCAGGTGAAAAACTTAAAAGCTATTCTATTTACAACACGCACATGGTGCACAGGTATATATATATTTACAGGCTACACATACGTTGCATATGATCAAATAAATCAATATTTAATTTTTTTTCTAATTTTGCTTTTTTAATATTTTTTGTTAATGCTTTTTCTTTCTTTCACACAGATGGTGTGCATATATAAACGTAACTTTTTTCTTGTTTTTATACTTTCATTCCACACATTATCTCATTCTCTCTGTGCATGTATATACACATGTAAACAATATACAAAATATTTACACGACATACACACACACACACACACACACTATCACCGAGTCCGAGTCCCCCACCCCTTCTCTCGCTACAAGTGAGTAGTGTGAGAATGGCCAAGTTTCAGTGCCATCATCACAAATGACTCTCTTGTCGTCATGAGGCCACAGACCGATTTAACTGCAGCACAGTGTACACCTCGTGTCCTTTCGATTGAATACTGGTCTGCCGTACCACATGTGGTGGTTGCGGTGCAGCTACGTGAACACCACTGCACAGGCACTGCAAATAGTCTTCGATAGAGAGGGCTCTTGATGTCATACGACGCACACCTTTAGCCCGCCTTCGGGTGGCACCTTCCTATGTGTGATACACATATATTCTTGAGGGTACAACTACAAACTTCACAATGGGCAGTCCATTCACCTCGTCCTTTGTAAGACTGATAACCTTCTTTCTGCAGAATAATACCATAAGGATTATCGGCTGTGTATGAGGATGTGTCGAATTGATTACCATGGCACCTAATTACTTCATATGGATCCCAGTTTTTCACCCAATAGATGAAGCTATCTGAATCCATATATAGTAATTTAGGGTCTGTGAAATGAGTTTTCGCAAACTCATAATGAAAGCGGTACATGAAGAGTTTGGATAGGTCTAGTATGCACGTCTCAACATAAATAGGTTTGGTAAACTCTACTGCTGTCTTTGCCATCTCCACAGTAAAGAAGTTCTTATTGAATATGGTGACCCACTTAAAATTTGGTCTGGCAATGTATTTTCTTACGCCATAGCATCCATCCCACTCGGTTCTAATCAAAATTTCACGTCGTTCCCTCAAATTCTCCATTGTCTTGGTGAAAATTAAATTATTCATTAATTTATAAATTCTTTCTCAAAGTCACACGTCACAGAAGCTCTCTGTCTCGTATTCAGATCAATATACTCCTACAACCAGAGGGACTGCTTGAAGGACATAGCCTGGGTGATTCTAACCAGCTCCACACCCAAGCTGAGACACTGCTTGAGATTATGATTAGAATAATGTATCTACACTTACTCTCCAGCGTGGTCATCAGTTTTGGCATGGAGCCTCCTCACGGAACTAGTTGCTCTGAACACAGTGGCAAATCGGCGTATGCATCATGCAAACTAATAGAGTACGTGAGTTCTGCCTCCACCCTACATCAGAATCAGCTGCCATATCCCCCATGATCTTTCCATCTAATCCCTTGCATTCAACTTAGGGCACCCATCGAAACTCACCAACCGGCAGTGATTGCTGCATGGCATGCCCATATAAGTTATTTATGTCCAGGTAAATTACGTACCTCGCATCAAGGGATTCATTGAACCTGTGACCCATCTGCAGGTTATTTGCCTTTGCGTGCCTATGGACAAATTGACAAAGTCACGCACGTGTCGCTCGCTCAAAGTAAAGAAGCATGTCAGCATCAGTCAATAATTCAATGCTGCACCTCGTTTTCTTGAGCATTGTGTCCCAAGACAACCCAGGTGCCATGTAATAAGAGGCAGGATCAAGAGAATATGTCGTCATGCATAGACTCCACAATTTCTGCAAGCAAGTGCACGTCTGTGTCCACGTAAAGCCATCAGTACTCTCCTAAACTGGAAGTCTTGAATTCCCACCATACATTCACGGGATACTCATACCCTGCATCCATTATGGCATCGCCTGTAAGGTTTCTGGAGAATGCAGTTATGTCAGGTAGCCTGGTTTCGTTGAGTTTCGCCACACTATTCACATACTCATATGGGAAAACCCCCTTCCTAGATACAAGATGAAACTTTTACTCGTCGGAAAATGCAGCTCGAGTGATATGCATATCCCCCCGAGGTAGAGTTTCAACGAGTTTCTGGAGTGGCGCCTGCATAAAATGTAGCGTATCAAGTAAACGGAGCATAGTTCTTGGCGTCATTCGTTTGGAGATTGAAATGTATTTCTCGATGCCCTCAGGTAGGACACTGACCTGATCTTTCTCCAAACCGAAGTCAGCCAAGTGCTCAACTCGAAAGTGAGCGTCATACCCGCTTAAATTGTGGAAGTAAATGGGTATATGTGTAGGTAGCCGGTACTTCAAATTACACGCATTGTGAGCTGCGCCACGAAACTTCCCTGTAAGATGACAGTGGTCCCTACGAGGGGTTTCCACTTTTCTATCTAACGGCAGTCCACAAATATGACAATCAACTGCGTTATTATACAAATGTTCATTCTCCTTCGATTTGGTCATGGGAACGTTTCTGCTCTAAAGCTTGTCAACCTCCCATGTAAGTTTTTCGAGCTCAGTGAGCAACCAAACTGCAGGGCTGTCCCTGATGTAACATATGTAGTGGTTAAGACTGGAATCATGTGATGACACAATTTGGTATCTTGCTGCATATGGTATGTGTTTTTCTATAAAGGTGGTATGTAAGGCCGTAGGGTACCTTTACAAAAGGTCACAGGAGCTAGGACGCATTCAAAGTTGGCGTACACAACAAATGGGCATCGCTCCTGGTGGTGAGCATTCTTGAACGTTATGAATTTGTTTTCGTACCAGGTCCTTGGAAGCGCAGTCTACTAGATGTGTTTAGTGATAATTATCACTTTCAGAGAAGTGCACCATGTTTACATGCAGCTCTCGCTCACCGGCAGATTTTGAGAAATGGAGGGCGCTGACGACAATATGCTTGTCTTGTACATCTGACTTGATTTTCTTCTCCAGGCGATAAACATAAACTGATATGTCCGTATTCTGCGTCTCAAATTTAGGTATGTCCTGGATCTTGTCAGGGAACTCTATACCATCATAGTTGTAACATCCACGAATATTATAACCAGCTAGATGGTATGTACTGAGATGCTCAGGATGATCCTTCGATCATACTTTCTTTTGCAAGCCAGGATTGACCATGCAAAACAAGCATGATTATATCTGTTTTCGACATTAATACATGCCTCCTTTTTAGATATATCTTTAGGGAGCTTGATATAGCTACAAACTCCATTTACTGGATCATAGACATGTGTAAGGATGTCCAAGTGTAGAATTCTACTGAGTACTGTAGCTGAGCCTCTCACTTCCATCTCAGAAAACTGGCCCAATATAGCACACAAGGTGGATTTACGAAACCACTCTGTGATTGATGTGCTCCGCGTTTCATGCAGTTTGCCACCGAAGATAATGAAGACTCATCTCTTCAACAGCTGACATAACTTTGGGAGGGTCTGATAATTCGATGCAAAGCACCGCACTGCATTTAATGGGAGGATACCACGGATCATTGACTACCTTGAGGAGCTCCGTTTCCACGACAGGAAGTGACATCCTTAGAAATCTAACAAGGTGTTTCTGCAATCACCAAGTACTCTAACTGCAGTGTGGTGTCAATGACATGATGTCCTCTAGAAGGACGGGAGAGGGAACTGCCACTAACAGTAGAATCTTCTCTATTACTAATACTATAACTACAACTAGTCGATGGAGTTCGCGAGGTGGACAGGGGTGTGTGCTGTACCTCACGTGACCGGTGAGGACATGGCGGCAGAGGAGGAGACGCTTTAGAATCGGACCACTGCGAGCACACTGGTTGCTGCAGCCCTAACAAGCTAGCTTGAGGGAGGGTAGCCCATGAGCGCCAGAGCGATACTGTGGTGGCCACAGCTGGGGCGGAGTCGTGGCCGGGGGCAGCGGCGGCAGTGGTGGCTGCGGCCGCTGCTTCCCAGTGAGAGCAACCCAGCTGGGTGCAGGCGGAGCATAACAGATGGGGAGGATGGATGCGGATCTACAGATGTATCCTCATCGATAAACATGTAGCGCATGAATTCAGCAAAGGAACTTCAGTAAACAAACATGCTCTAAACCATAACTGCACAAGGTAATGCCGTCTCCATCAGATGTCTGTACATATACTCTAAAGTAGGATGTACAAACAGAACCACAATATTACTAGGTAAAGAAATCCTGACTCACGGTTCTGAAGTGAGGAAGACTGCTGTTGCCGTCTCATGTCCTCCTCCGCAAACTTCGGATGCTGAAACAAAAGGAGTGAACATAGTGTAAGAGAGAGAGAGAGAGAGAGAGAGAGAGAAATAAACTTCCACTACATGAATGTACAAGAACTGAAACAACTTTCAGTTCCACGTGCTGAAGATTGATCACACAATAAAAAAAGATAATCATAGCTTACGCTGGGTCTCAGATGAGCAGACGCGATTAACCTCATAGGAACCATGAGCAAGACTGTTTCCACTCCTCTTCATGGTGTAAGAATACAGACACACACACACACACATACACACACACACGAACGAACGCTGAGACAAACTAAAGAGGAGTGAGAAAGACTGTTGGAAACCGATTCCTTATATAGATGTGATGACGCAGCATTACGTGAACCAATAGGTGTTGAGCATCTTGGGGGGGGGGGGGGAGGGGGTTGTGAGTGTGGGTGGGCTCACTAGCAGTCCTATTGACTGAAAGCTGAACTACCCAGGTGCTTCCAGTACTTCGAGGAGACCTGAGTCTGTGATAATTTATGGATTTACAGCAAAACAATCCATACTATGAGACCTAAGTTTCTCCTGGCGTATACAACTTTCAAATAACTTCCGGGAATTCAGCCAGGTAACACTTTTTATTTAATGACCAGTATTTAATGACCAGTATTACGAGCAGACAGATGGAGTTGCGATGGGTAGTCCGTTGTCTCCTGTGATCGCAAATTTGTTTATGCAAGACTTCGAGGAACGTGCATTGGAGTCGGCGCCTTTAAAACCCGCCTGTTTCTTTAGATACGTTGACGATACCTTCGTTGTTTGGCCTCACGGTAGGGAGAGTTTGAATTTCTAGAACATCTGAACTCGATCCACCCGAACATTCGTTTTACAATGGAGGTTGAAGAGGATGGTGGCCTTCCCTTTCTCGACGTGTTGGTTAGGAGGAAGGATGATGGATCATTGGGACATGCAGTCTACAGGAAACGTACACACACCGACTTGTACTTACAAGCTAATAGTTGTCACCATTCGGCTCAGCGTGAAGGGGTACTTCGTACCTTGGTACACAGGGGACATGCCGCTTCTGACGCTGAGACTTTGCCAGCTGAGCTGTTCCATCTTGAAGTTACATTTCGTCAAAATGGTTATAGTGATAAACAGATTGAACGTGCGTTGCGCTATCGACCAACTGTACATCGGGTGATTGATGATAATTCTGAGTCAACACCTAAGTCTACTGCCTTTTTGCCTTACGTAGGAAACACGTCCAATAAGATCGGTCGTATTTTACGGAAATACGATGTGAAATGTGTTTTCCGACCTCCATCTAAAATTAGAGCACTTTTGAGTTCCGTTAAGGATGATCTTGGACTGCGTAAGGCGGGTGTATATCGTATTCCTTGTAGCTGCGGCATGGCATATATTGGTCAAACTATCAGGACCGTGGAGGACAGATGTACTGAGCATAAACGGCACACACGATTACAGCAGCCAAATAGATCTGCTATTGCCGAACATTGCTTGGATACTGGTCACCCCATGTTATATAATAACACCGAGATATTGGCATGCACGTCCAGCTATTGGGACAGTGTCATTAGGGAGGCAGTTGAGATTAAATTAGCGAGCAACCTCGTTAACAGGGATGGAGGTTTCTGTTTAAACTCGGTTTGGAATCCGGCTCTCTCCCTTGTCAAAAAACAGAGGAACAGAGTCAATGTTGCCTCACCTGCGAATTCATAGTCCCACTATCGATAGCTCTGACTTTGGTCATCTTTGGTGGCACTAGTGTTCAGTGTGTGTGTGTGTGTGTTATCTTTCCTGCTTCTGTCCGAGAACCGAGGTATTAAATTTGCATGTACGCCGCCTGTCCGTTGCAGTTGGCCTTGAAAATGGCGGGGTGTTCTCCCGCCGAAATATCGGCGGTCGCTGAAAGTGTTACCTGGCTGAATTCCCGGAAGTTATTTGAATCCATACTATGACTGACGATGCTATTTGCAATAGATGCTGGATGATATCGAATTCAGCCTCTGCATCTGGAGTCATTATGTGTATTATGAGCTCAGCTGAGGAGAATACAATTAGATATATTCTTGATCAAGGAAGGTAGGTATTTTTATTGCATCTCGCTCAAAGTCTGCAAGCTTTGTGATTTTCGAAGGTGAATGTTATACGCAAGTAATTCTAGGTTGCTGGTATTAAGACCAGTGTTTCTTACATTTGCCTTAGCTTCATAAATGCTGAAGCAAATGATTTAGAAAGTCTTCAGATGATAAAACGGAGAATTTTAGTATTTAGGAATGGTGTACAGCGGAAAAGATGAAATTGCGCTATTTTCGTAAACTGCTTCTATTAGGGTAAGTATTTCTATGCAGACAAGCTAAGACATCAAGAAAGCTCCTACTAAAGTGAACGTTAAGTATTTCTGGGACACTATACAATTTCCGGGAGGTCAACTTGGTTCTTATTTATGGGGTGCGTGATTTCTACAGATCACAGCGCCGCCATCCAGTTCCAACTATGGCCACCAGGTGCTGTGGTCAACGTGATTCGTAGCCTCACACAACCATCCAGTCACAATGCTCTTGTTGATGTGTCAACATGAGCGAGGACAAAAGGAGCATTATCAGCGAAGCTGCGTTATCAAAACAACAGTAATGCTGTTACATTGCGGACCCATGCAAGGAAATTAAGGTGCACAAACTTAGTCTGTCCTAAAGTTGTGCATTTGAATAACGCCATATTATCTGGAAATTTCTCCATTTCATCTTTGTACACATTGTCGGTCTCAATCATATGTGGAAATATGTTTGGGAAACTATGAGAGTCTATGAGGTCTGATACTATATTTTCAACACTGGATTTGTGTACATTTCTTAGTTTAAATGTTTTACAGCATTGATATTGCTGCAAAATCGGTCAACTCTATTAATAGTACTTATTGGTTTTTAATTTAAATTATTGATCTTTTAACTTATATTAATTGATATTTGGTTGGTGTTTGCCTCGTCTTCTGCGGTCTGTTTGTGTTCCAGTTTTCTGCGAGTTTGGGTGTGTGGGAGCGGCGCCACTTTCCGCTGCAGTGCACAGAAGCTGTGACGTGCCGTCTAATGGGAAGTGACTCCCGGTTGGGCCCCGGCGTTTAGGTGTTGTTTGGACGGCTGGTCCGCTGATTCCGGCATTTTAAGTTAAGTCACCCTTTGCCCAGGTCAGCCTGGCGTCACTGCCCATTTCCATAAACTCGCATGTATGATCTAAAAAAAAAGTATTTTTAAATTTGCTTGCCAATGAATTGTATTAACTGTAACGTCTTACTTGTGTTATATATATATTTGGTGCCACATTCCACATTTCTTTAAATCACTTCTGATGTAATTTACTGTTTGTTAAGTAATTATAATTTGCTGCTTGCCATGTTGGATGTATGAAAGCTATTTGATTAATGTTGCCTAAAATAAATTGTTAACTTATTTCTTGAATTGGTAGTCGTTGTGCTTAAGGTGTGACATTATAGAGGCCTTGACGTTCCATGTTAAGTGTACCCTTCATCCCCACTTCCTAAGTCACACAATCTTTCTCTGATAACTCCTGTCTTGCATCTAGCCACTAGCGCCACTGAACAGTACCTCTTACTGCTCATAAAACTACTCTTGAAGAATTGTAATTCATTCATAGAAAACTAGTGAGTTATTACAATTCATGTAACCTGTCAATAATCGTGTTGCCTACTACTTTAACACAAAATCACATACTTTCTCTGATAACGCCTGGTTTCCGTCAAGTCCCGATCACCAAAATACAGCACCTCTTACCATACGTAAAACTAATGTTGGAATACCGTAGATCATACATAGAAAACGAGACAGTTATTACAACTCATGTGGAATTTCAGTAATTCTACCTACTACTTTGACACAGTTGTATCTTATTTCTCTGATAACGCCTGGTTTTCATCAAGCCAAGAGCACCGCGGTACATGAGCTCTTACCGCAAGTAAAACTACTGTTGGAATATTGTACACCATAGCAGAAAACTTGTGAGTTATTACAACTCACGCAACCTCTCAGTAAATCTGTTACCTATTTTTTTGACACAGATTACATTCTTTCTGTTATGCATGTAGCCACGAGCCCCACCATTGAATTATTATAACTCACGCAGCATTTTATTAAACCTTTTATCTACTGCTTTGGCACAGATGTATGTTCCTTGTCTGATAACGCCTGCCTTGCATCTAGCCACGATTGCCATCGTACAATATCTGTTACTGCACGCAAAAATACTCTTCGAACACAAACGTACAAAAGTTGTGAGCTATTACAACTCAAGCAGCATTTCCGTAAACCTGTTACCTACCAATTTGGCATGGATCTACATTCCTTCTCCGATAACGCTGTCTTCTAGCCACGAGTCCCATCATACAGCACCAGTTACCATACTTAAAACTAATGTTGTAATTCAAACGTAGAAAAGACGTAGGTTATTACAATTACAACAGACTTTCAGCAAATCTATTACCATATACTTTGACACAGGTGTACATTTGTTCTCTGACAATTACAGCCTCGCGTGTAACCACGACCGCCGCATACACTACTTCTTACCGCACGTAATACTACTGTTGAAATGTAGATGAAACTTAGAAAACTTGTGACCGATTACAAGTCATGCAGCATTTCAGTAAATCTGCAACCTGGTATTTTGACACAGATGTTCATTCCTTCTCTGATAATGCTTGCCTTGCGTCCAGCCATGAGAGCTGCCATACAGTACCTCCTCTTACCTCACTGAATGCTACTGTTGGAATACTGTAGATCAATCTTAGAAAATTTTTGTCTTATGATGGTTTACGTGGCCTTTAAATAAATCTGTTACCTATTATTTTGATACCGCTGTACTGCTTACCATATGCACTGTATATCTCTCCCTCTTATTATATCGGGTGGAGACCGTACTATTTTCGTTATTTAACGTAAGTGCGAGGGAAAGCTCAACAGAACACCCGCACGCACCGCCAAGATTCCACTCCCCCCTCCCCCTCCCCCCCCTCTCCCACACCAACCACTCCATGCATCGCCGCGCGGGATTAGCCGAGCTGTCTCAGGCGCTGCAGTCATGGACTCTGCGGCTGGTCCGGAGGTTCGAGTCCTCCCTCGGGCATGGGTGTGTGTATTTGTCCTTAGGATAATTTAGGTTAAGTAGTGTGTAAGTTTAGGGACTGATGACCTTGGCAGTTAAGTCCCATAATATTTCACACACATTTGAACACACTCTCCATGCATCGGGTTCTTGAAGCACTCCAGAGCCGGCTGCTGTGGCCGAGCGGTTCTAGCAGCTTCAGTCCGGAACCCCACTGCTGCTACGGTCACAGGTTCGAATCCTGCCTCGGGCATGGATGTGTGTGATGTCCTTAGGTTAGTTAGGTTTAAGTAGTTCTTAGTCTAGGGGGCTGATGACCTCAGATGTTAAGTCATTTGAACCATCTGAAGCGCTCAAGGAAACGACAATAACTTTACATTTGAACCTGGACGCATTGCTTGTATTTGCTATTGCATAAGTTGCTGATTTAACTTGAAACCATTGACAGTAATATAACATTGCGACTCATCCTTCGAATATATACTAATCGCAGTACGTGTTGGTTACAACAAGACAATATCAGTTACAAATGTTCTGTCTTTATTAATGATTGTTATTTCACTGACAATTTTTCTCCTGGCTTCCCGTTTTGGACACCAATCGAGGTGGCTCAGTGTTCAGCACACTGGTGTCACATTCGGGAAGAGGACGGTTCAAATTCGCGTTCAGCCATACTGATTTGGGTTTTCCGTGATTTTCCTAAATTGGCAACCGGAATAAAATAATAATGGGATCCTTTTACCGACCTCCCAATTCAGATGATACAGTTGCTTAGAGGTTCAAAGAAAACGAGTTTGATTTCAAACACGTACCCGACACAAACGATTATAGTTTGTTGTGACTTTAATTTATCCTAGATATGTTGGCGAAAATACATATTCAATTCCGGAGGTACGCATAAAACATCATCCGAAATTGTGCTAAACGCATTCTCTGAAAATTATTTCGAGCAGTTAGTTCATGAGCCCACGTGAATAGTAAACGGTTGTTAAAACACCCTTCACCTCTTAGCAACAAATAATCCTGAGTTAATAACGAGCATCAAAACGGATACAGGGATTAGTGAACACAGGGTTGTCGTAGCGGGACTGAATATTGTAACCCTCAAATCCTTAAAAAATAAAGGAAAAATGTAACTATTCAAAAAAATAAACATAAAAATTCACTTGACGCCTTCCTGAGAGACAATCTCCACTCCTTCCAAATTAATAACATAAGTGTAGACCAGATGTGGCTTGAATTCAAAGAAATAATATCGGCGGCAATTGATAGATTTATACCAAATAAATTAACAAACGACGGAGCTGATCCTCCTTGGTACACAAAACGGGTCAGAACACTGTCGCAGAAACAACGAAACAAACATGCCAAATTTAAACAGACGCAAAATCCCCAAGATTGGCGATCTTTTACAGAAGCTCGAAATTTAGCGCGGACTTCAGTGCGAGATGCTTATAACAGTTTCCGCAACGAAACTTTGTCTCGAAACCCGGCTGAAAATCTAAAGAGATTCTGGTCGTATGTGAAGTTGTTAGCGGCAAGAAACAGCCTTCTCTGCCCGATAGCAATGGAGATACTATCGACGACAGTGCTGCCAAAGCAGAGTTACTAAACACAGCCTTCCGAAATGCCTTTACAAAATAAGACGAAGTATATATTCCAGAATTCGAGTCTTCCGGGGTGGCCGAGCGGTTCTAGGCGCTACAGTCTGGAACCGCACGACCGCTACGGTCGCAGGTTCGAATCCTGCCTCGGGCATGGATGTGTGTGATGTCCTTAGGCTAGTGAGGTTTAAGTAGTTCTAAGTTCTAGGGGACTGATGACCTCAGAAGTTAAGTCTCATAGTGCTCAGAGCCAGCCAGAATTCGAAACAGGAACAGCTGCCAACATGAGTAACGTAGAAATAAATATCCTCGGAATAGTGAAGGAACGTAAATCACTTAACAAAAGCAAGTCTTCTGGTCTAGACTGTATACCAATTATGCAGAGGATGCTGATGCATTAGCTCAATACATAACAATCAGAAACAACCGTTTGCTCTTCGAAAGATCCGTACCTACAGACTGGAAAGTTGCACAGGTCACACCAAATTTTCAAGATAGGTAGTAGGAGTAATCCACTTAATTACATGCCCATATCATTAATGTCGCTATGCAGCGCGATTCTGGAACATATATTGTGTTCGAACACTATGAATTACTTCGAAGAAAACGGTCTACTGACACAGAGTCAAAATGGCTTTAGAAAACATCGTTCCTGTGAAACACAACTAGCTCTTTATTCGCGTGAAGTGTTGAGTGCTATTGACAAGGGATTTCAGATAGATTCCAAATTTCTGGATTTCCGGAAGGCTTTTGACATTGTCCATACAAGCAGCTTGTTGTGGAACTGCGTGCTTATGGAATATCGTCTCAGTAATGTGACTTGATTTGTGACTTCCATTCAGCGGGGTCACACTTCGTAGTAATTGACGTAAAGCCATCGAGTAAAACAGAAGTGATTTCTCGCTTTCCCCAACGTAGTGTTATAGACCCTTTCCTGTTCCTTATCTATACAGACGATTTGGGAGACAATCTGAACAGCCGTCTTATGTTGTTTGCAGATGGCGCTGTCTTTTATCGACTAATAAAGTTATCAGAAGATCAGAACAAATTGCAAAACGATTTAGAAAAGGTATCTGAATGGTGCGAAAAGTGGCAGTTGACCCTAAATAACGAAAAGGAATTACAGTTATGCACAACTTAAATTGGAAGGTACACATAGAAAATGTTGTGGGGAAGGCTAACCAAAGACTGCGTTTAATTGGCAGGACACGTAGAAAATGTAACAGACAGAGACTGCCTAACTACGCCTGTCCGTCCTCTTTTAGAATCCTGCTGCATGGTGTCGGATCCTTACCAGGTAGGACTGACGGAGTACATCGAAAAAGTTTAAAGAAGGGCAGCACGTTTTGTATTATCGCAAAATATGGGAGAGAGTTTCACTGAAATGATACAGGATTTGGGCTGGACATAATTAAAAGGGAGGTGTTTTTCCTTGCGACAGAATCTTCTCACGAAATTCCTATCACCACCTTTCTCCTCCAAATGTGAAAATATTTTGCTGACACCGACCTACGTAGGCAGAAACTATCACACGATAAAATAAGGGAAATCAGAGCTCGTACGGAAATATATAGGTGTTCATTCTTTCCGCGATATACGGAATTGGAATAATAGAAAATTGGAAGGTGGTTCCAAGAACCTTCTGCCAGGTACTTAAATGTGATTTGCAGAGTATCCAAATAGATGTAGATGTAGATGTGCAATTGTATCACTGTGCCAAGAGCACAGAGAATAAATTGACACCTCAAGTCTGCTCTGTCCGATCTCATCCATGACAGTTGAGGAGAGCAGCGAGCTATCTTGGGTTGACCTTTTTGAAGTACTACACACCCTTCCGATCACTTAACTGAACTGCAAGGGAAAAGTTTTTCAGCGATGAAGTCCAGTATTTTCTGAGACGGGTAAAAGCGACGTCGTCATCACAGGAGATCTTAACTGCATTTTAACGGTAATAGATTCAAAAGGCACAACACGCTTCTGTGGTACCCTGCAAAATATGATTGGAGGTCTGAACATAAAAAGATGTAGTTGAACGGTTTGCCATTACACGTATTCAGTACACGTATGTCTCAGCACTAGCAGCATCAAGGCTTGACATCGCAGCGGGTGTAGCTGTTCAAGATTACTACGTAGTCGATGTCAGATTTTCCGACCTTCACACTGTATAAGTAATTATTAAAGCAATACGTCTACCTCGATCAGAAGTAATTGATACATGATTTTGGAAGTTAAACTGTAACCTTCTCTACAAAACATGAGTAAATATAGAGTTCCCTACTAGTTACAAATCGTGGGTTAAACGTTTCTTCGGTAACGTGACTGAATGGTGGGAGAACCTCGTAGAATTACACTACTGGCCATTAAAATTGCTACACCAAGAAAAAATGCAGATGATAAATGGGTATTCATTGGACAAATATATTATAGTAGCACTGACATGTGATTCCATTTTCACGCAATTTCGGTGCATAGATCCTGAGAAATCAGTACCCAGAACAACCACCTCTGGCCGTAATAACGGCCTCGATACGCTTGAGCATTGAGTCAAACAGAGCTTGAATGGCGTGTAGAGGTACAGCTGCCCAACAGCTGCAACACGATACCACAGTTCATCTTCATCAAGAGTAGTGACTGGCGTATTGTGACGAGCCAGTTGCTCGGCCACCATTGACCAGACGTTTTCAGTTGGTGAGAGATCTGGAGAATGTGCTGGCCAGGGCAGCAGTCGAACATTTTCTGTATCCAGAAAGCCCCGTACAGGACCTTCAACATGCGATTGTGCATTATCCTGCTGAAATGTAGGGTTTCGCAGGGATCGAATGAAGGGTAGAGCCACGGATCCTAACACATCTGAAATGTAACGTCCACTGTTCAAAGTGCCGTCAATGCGAACAAGAGGTGACCGAGACGTGTAACCAATGGCACCCCATACCATCACGTCGGGTGATACGCCAGTATGGCGATGACGAATACACGCTTCCAATGTGCGTTCACCGCGATGTCGCCAAACACGGATGCGTCCATCATGATGCTGTAGACAGAAGCTGGATTCATCCGAAAAAATGACGTTTTGCCATTCGTGCACCCAGGTTCGTCGTTGAGTACACCATCGCAGGCGCTCGTGTCTGTGATGCAGCATCAAGGGTACCCGCAGCCATGGTCTCCGAGGTGATAGTCAATGCTGCTGCAAACGTCGTCGAACTGTTCGTGCAGATTGTTGTGGTCTTGCAAACGTCCCCATCTGTTGACTCAGGAATCGAGACGTGGCTGCACGATCCATTACAGCCATGCGAATAAGATGCCTGTCATCTCGGCTGCTGGTGATACGAGGCCGTTGGGATTCAGCACGGCGTACCGTATTACCCTCCTGTACCCACCAATTCCATATTCTGCTAACAGTCGTTGGATCTCGACCAACGCGAGCAGCAATGTCGCGATACGGTAAACCGCAATCGCGATAGTCTCCAATCCGACCTTTATCAAAGTCGGAAACGTGATGGTAGACATTTCTCCTCCTTACACGAGGCATCATCAAACAACGTTTCACCAGGCAACGTTGGTCAACTGCTGTTTGTGTATGAGAAATCTGTTGGCAACTTTCCTCATGTCAGCACGTTGTAGGTGTCGCCACCGGCGCCAACCTTGCGTGAATGCTCTGAAAAGCTAATCATTTGCATATCACAGCATCTTCTTCCTGTCGGTTAAATTTAGCGCCTGTAGCAGGTCATCTTCGTGGTGTAGCAATGTTAATGGCCAGTAGTGTATTTACAAATGTCTCCTACAGAGTTAATGAAACCAGGAGAAATAACATCGAGTATTAGTATCGCATCACTCGTGAACTGCAAGCAAAAATGGACAATGAGGAAGACCGAGCAAGCGATTTAAAAAAAAAATTAAAAAGAAAATTTAGGGACTACAGGAAAGTGAACTAGAAGGGAAAATTATGACATTCAAGGGTTATGGGAATGTTCCACATGAGAAGTGTTTATCACCTAACCAGAGAATGAAAAAGGTGCAAACATGTGTTAGTAGCATACTGTCTACAGATGGGAATGGATATATTAGTCTGGAAGGGATCAAAGAACCTTTCCAAGAACTGTATAGAGCATAACCATCTGATCCTCTAAAAACAGCACAGCTACAACAAAACTGGACGTCACATCTAACAAACGAAAATATCACTACGTTGTCAGAACCAATATCTGAGGAAGAAATTCAAGATGTTGTCAAATGGAGTCCATGAGAAGATGGTTTTTCCCTAAGATTTTTATAAACTTTTCTTGTTAGTTATTAAAAAATAAATCGTGGAAATTGGGGAAGAGAAACGGGAATTCAGATACCTGTACTCCGAAAAAGAACCCGGAATTATCGTCATTGTTCGTAACAGAAGGATCCCACAGAAAATATCGGATTTCAGTTCGATAATGTTGTTGTGTGCACACTCGAAAATATGATTTCTGCTGCCATAGCGACAAGATTAGAGAAACCCCTTCCAAACATCACCGGGCCGGACAGACGTGTAGAGTACCTAACAATAGTATTATAGATGGAATTCGCTCCTTAAGAGATACGATGTTCTATTCGACGAAGCATCAGGAACAACCTCTATGGCTATTTAACATCGATTTAGACAAAGTCTTCGATAAAGTCAGTTATCAGTACGTAAGGGGTGTGCTACAGCATTTCAGATTTCCACAAGCAACAATAGATTTACTGTTACCCAACCAATACCATATGTTTTCAAAGGTGCAAATCGACAGATATTTCATAGAGTCATTCGCAGGCCAACGTTCTATTTGCTATTATTGTCCCTTTTCTGGTTCAACTGGCTCTCAGCACGATAGGACTTAACATCCGTGCTCATCAGTCCCCTAGAACTTAGAACTACTTAAACCTAACTAACCGAAGGACAGCACACAACACCCTGTCATCACGAGGCAGAGAAAATCCCTGACCCCGCCGGGAATCGAACCCGGGAACCCGGGCGCGGGAAGCGATAACGCTAGCGCACGACCTCTAGCTGCGGACTGTCCCTTTTCAACGACACTGTTTGTCATCCCTTTATGAGCATTAATACATAAACTCAGCACCTCAGTAGAGAGATTATTTGTTGGTGCACAAAGATTCACTGTAAATGCCTACGCTGATGATGTTACCATTGTAATTACCGAACCTCAAAATACCGTAAAAGTGTCAGAAATAATGGATGATTATAAAGAAGCAGCCAGGGGCAACAATAAATAATGTTAAAACACAGAAAATGTGGCTAAATGAAAGTGATCACCCCATGCCACACTGCTTCACCAAAGGTGTTGAAATGGAAGTGCTGGGAGTCAAGGAAAAACATATATGAGTTAGTTGACGCCGATTCCAAAAGCGTGGCAGAAAACGTTAGGTGCACTGATAGCGAATACTACAAGAGAATTAAACGTTGTTCAAAGGACTGAATCAGTAAACATACTGGCCCTACCGAAAATCAGGTATGTTGCTCAAATCATACACATTTCCAGAAAATGTATTTCATAAACTAGAAAGTACACTGGCTGGTTTATTTGGAAAGGTATGTTGTTTCTGGTAGCCAGGGATCAACTGACGAAACTATTTAACGAAGGTGGCCTAGCCTTAACAGCCTGTGAGGAGAAATGTTCAGCCCTTACAACGAAAACTCTCATACATACCCTCAAATTAGCAGCCAGTCCGTCGGACTTACTAAAGGCTGGCTGGTGTGTCGTGTCGAAAATAGAGATGACAGATGGATGGCAGCAAATATAATTCGTGGCTTGCAAACTGAAACATATGTTTTAGAGAAGACTCCAAATGTAAGATTCTATACGACGAAGAAAATAATCGAAATCATTGGGAAACATGTCTCCCAGAAAACCAGATAAAACACAAAGACTCTGGAAGACGCTCGTCAAATTTAGCATATAAATCCTTAAGCTCAAGGTTGCGCTCAGTAGCTTACATACTGATAAATGATTCGATTCCAACAGCTACGCGTTGCCACAGAAGGAAACTAACAAGTCATCTGTGCAGTCAGTACTGTGGAATAGTTGACACTGCCGTACACCGAACAGTAAGTTGCTCCAGAATTGCAGGACTCTGGAAATGGATCGAGTTTAAATCAGCAAATTTGCTATCAGCCGTTGTTAACCAAATAAATAACAATAATGTATATGGACGAAAATCGTTTCCAACATCCAACTGGTTCGTATATTGTTTTATAAAGTACATCTTCAGCGAGGGAGGGCAGAGTCTATGAATGACCTGAAATAACACTTGAACAATGAAAAACAAGAAATCCTCAACAATAAACGCTGAAGAGAAAAGTTCTTACCATTTATGCATTTAATTTTTATGTTGTATTTAAAGACAATGTCAAAGTTTTGTGATAACTGTTGGGGACTAAATTTATTTACAGAGAGAGAGAGAGATTATGCAATTAACGTTGCTGTTTGACATTCCTGGCTTCATTTCCCGCCTGGGTAAGTTTTTGTTCTATTCTCATCTGGATGTCAGCATTGTCCTCATCATCATTTTAACTCCACCATTTTAACTCCACATAAAAGTCACCGAAGTGGCGTCAAAAAAACAAAACTAAAAAAGTCTTGCACCAACATCCGGAACATCCCAACTGAGATCCCTTGGCCAATAAATCCATATGCACATTTCATTTCATTATATTGATATGCGAGTGCAGCCATGGGTAACAGCTAGAATGCAGTGCTTACACAATCCTCAAAGTGTTCAATCCATGCCAGTCCATACTACCGAACTAATATTATAAATGTGAAAATAACTGTCTGTTACGTTTTCACCTCTTAACAGCTGAATCGATATCCATGAAATTTGGTGTGAGTTAATTTGAAACCTGATGAAGAAGATAGGACAGTTTACAAAGCATATAGCCAGATATTTATTGATATGAAGAATATTACGCAAGTGAAGGAGAAAGAAACCTGGCGTTCTACGGATCGGAGCGTGGAATGTCAGATCCCTTAATCGGGCAGGTAGGTTAGAAAATTTGAAAAGGGAAATGGATAGGTTAAAGTTAGATATAGTGGGAATTAGTGAAGTTTGGTGGCAGGAGGAACAAGACTTCTGGTCAGGTGACTACAGGGTTATAAACACAAAGTCAAATAGGGGTAATGCAGGAGTAGGCTTAATAATGAATAGGAAAATAGGGACGCGGGTAAGCTACTACAAACAGCATAGTGAACGCATTATTGTGGCCAAGATAGATACGAAGCCCACGCCTACTACAGTAGTACAAGTTTATATGCCAACTAGCTCTGCAGATGACGAAGAAATTGAAGAAATGTATGATGAAATAAAAGAAATTATTCAGATAGTGAAGGGAGACGAAAATTTAATAGTCATGGGTGACTGGAATTCGAGTGTAGGAAAAGGAAGAGAAGGAAACGTAGTAGGTGAATATGGATTGGGGCTAAGAAATGAAAGAGGAAGCCGCCTGGTAGAATTTTGCACAGAGCACAAATTAATCATAGCTAACACTTGGTTTAAGAATCATGAAAGAAGGTTGTATACATGGAAGAACCCTGGAGATACTAAAAGGTATCAGATAGATTATATAATGGTAAGACAGAGATTTAGGAACCAGGTTCTAAATTGTAAGACATTTCCAGGGGCAGATGTGGCCTCTGACCACAATCTATTGGTTATGACCTGTAGATTAAAACTGAAGAAACTGCAAAAAGGTGGGAATTTAAGGAGATGGGACCTGGATAAACTGACTAAACCAGAGGTTGTAGAGGGTTTCAGGGAGAGCATAAGGGAACAATTGACAGGAATGGGGGAAAGAAATACAGTAGAAGAAGAATGGGTAGTTTTGAGGGATGTAGTAGTGAAGGCAGCAGAGGATCAAGTAGGTAAAAAGACGAGGGCTAGTAGAAATCCTTGGGTAACAGAAGAAATATTGAATTTAATTGATGAAAGGAGAAAATATAAAAATGCAGTAAATGAAGCAGGCAAAAAGGAATACAAACGTCTCAAAAATGAGATCGACAGAAAGTGCAAAATGGCTAAGCAGGGATGGCTAGAGCACAAATTTAAGGATGTAAAGGCTTATCTCACTAGGGGTAAGATAGATACTGCCTACAGGAAAATTAAAGAGACCTTTGGAGATAAGAGAACCACTTGTATGAACATCAAGAGCTCAGATGGAAACCCAGTTCTAAGCAAAGAAGGGAAAGCAGAAAGGTGGAAGGAGTATATAGAGGGTCTATACAAGGGCGATGTACTTGAGGACAATATTATGGAAATGGAAGAGGATGTAGATGAAGATGAAATGGGAGGTACGATACTGCGTGAAGAGTTTGACAGAGCACTGAAAGACCTGAGTCGAAACAAGGCCCCCGGAGTAGACAACATTCCATTTGAACTACTGACGGCCTTGGGAGAGCCAGTCCTGACAAAACTCTACCATTTGGTGAGCAAGATGTATGAAACAGGCGAAATACCCTCAGACTTCAAGAAGAATATAATAATTCCAATCCCAAAGAAAGCAGGTGTTGACAGATGTGAGAATTACCTAACAATCAGTTTAATAAGCCACAGCTGCAAAATACTAACACGAATTCTTTACAGACGAATGGAAAAACTAGTAGAAGCCGACCTCGGGGAAGATCAGTTTGGATTCCGTAGAAATACTGGAACACGTGAGGCAATACTGACCTTACGACTTATCTTAGAAGGAAGATTAAGGAAAGGCAAACCTACGTTTCTAGCATTTGTAGACTTAGAGAAAGCTTTTGACAATGTTGACTGGAATACTCTCTTTCAAATTCTGAAGGTGGCAGGGGTAAAATACAGGGAGCGAAAGGCTATTTACAATTTGTACAGAAACCAGATGGCAGTTATAAGAGTCGAGGGACATGAAAGGGAAGCAGTGGTTGGGAAGGGAGTAAGACAGGGTTGTAGCCTCTCCCCGATGTTATTCAATCTGTATATTGAGCAAGCAGTAAAGGAAACAAAAGAAAAATTCGGAGTAGGTATTAAAATCCATGGAGAAGAAATAAAAACTTTGAGGTTCGCCGATGACATTGTAATTCTGTCAGAGACAGCAAAGGACTTGGAAGAGCAGTTGAACGGAATGGATGGTGTCTTGAAGGGAGGATATAAGATGAACATCAACAAAAGCAAAACGAGGATAATGGAATGTAGTCAAATTAAATCGGGTGATGCTGAGGGTATTAGATTAGGAAATGAGACACTTAAAGTAGTAAAGGAGTTTTGCTATTTGGGGAGCAAAATAACTGATGATGGTCGAAGTAGAGAGGATATAAAATGTAGACTGGCAATGGCAAGGAAAGCGTTTCTGAAGAAGAGAAATTTGTTAACATCGAGTATAGATTTAAATGTCAGGAAGTCATTTCTGAAAGTATTTGTATGGAGTGTAGCCATGTATGGAAGTGAAACATGGACGGTAAATACTTTGGACAAGAAGAGAATAGAAGCTTTCGAAATGTGGTGCTACAGAAGAATGCTGAAGATTAGATGGGTAGATCATATAACTAATGAGGAGGTACTGAATAGGATTGGGGAGAAGAGGAGTTTGTGGTACAACTTGACCAGAAGAAGGGATCGGTTGGTAGGACATGTTCTGAGGCATCAAGGGATCACCAATTTAGTATTGGAGGGCAGCGTGGAGGGTAAAAATCGTAGGGGGAGACCAAGAGATGAATACACTAAGCAGATTCAGAAGGATGTAGGTTGCAGTAGGTACTGGGAGATGAAGAAGCTTGCACAGGATAGAGTAGCATGGAGAGCTGCATCAAACCAGTCTCAGGACTGAAGACCACAACAACAACAACACAAGGAAAAAGCTATTTATTCTTTCACTTTTGAACTTCATTACATTTGTGAAAATGCTTTTATTGTTGATACGTTCCATGTAACATGATTAAACGTAATCGATACAGTGCTTATTCAATTCTCAACCTGTTTAATCCATACCTCCACACTAATACGAGCATTATGAATTAAACGCACACAACACTGGTTTAATATTCTACAACATTTATTATTTGTACACGAACCGGTTTTCGGCTGTTATGTCATCATCAAGCACAAAGATAAGTATGTGGTGCAGTGAAATTTTGTTGGATCAAAGATTTTAAACTAGTGCATGCACAGAGTACTTCCATTTCCAAAGATGAAAATGTTAATGTTACAATAGGAATAAAACAAGCGAGGCTATTTCAGTGTAAATATAAGATTATTTATTTAACTAAGATAAAATATGCGAACATTAACTAATGAACTACAGACAACTTACAACAGTTGTACATAGAAGAACTTAACTGAACAGTATTGTTAATTGCGAAAGTAGATCTCTCTGTTACGTTTTCACGACTTTACCCCTGAACCGATTCCGATGGTATTTGGTATGGAGATAGCCTAAACTCTGAGGAAGACAACAGGCTACTTTACAAAGTTGTATCTTTTTGAATATTATTTTCATTTTTAAGTATGGTATACGTGAATGACTTGCAGACGACGCTGGTTCGACAGTCAGCGACTTTTAGTGTCTATAGATTATTGTGTGACAGTGCAAATCCAATGCTTTTGTGCGCATGGTTTATGATATTGAGTTGCTGCACCACTTGGCATTGCTGAAGAACTTTGGTGGATTTACAACAATAACATCGGGCAGTAATCCCGAGAACCGTATTTAAAACTATTACTATAAGCCTCGTAAACGTCTGATTTAGCGCGTAGGGAGTTCAAGCTACGATAGTTACTCGAATTCAACAAACCTCAGAGCAGTCTCATGGCCGCCGGAAGACGGATGCAGAACACCAGGCAGCCATAAGAGCTACAGAGACATTAGAACAGTCGCAAGCCTGTCGCATTTTACTCCTGGTGGCGTCTGCCGCAGCCGGGCTCAGCACCCGCTACGACCAGATCAGTGGCCGCATCCTGCTGCTGTCTGACAGGGGTGAGTGTGGGCCGAGGGCGCTGTGTGCGGGGGCTGTCCAGAGCGGGCAGCCTGCTGGCTCTGCGCTGCTGCAAGCTGCCACAGTTTCTACACAACACCTGCACCTCACCCTGTGTTTGTAACCCACGCCTACACTGACTGATCAAAAGCATCCTGACACCTGTTATTCGAAATTAATATAGGGTGTATCCACCTTTTACCTTTTTGATGGCTTGTACTCTGATGAGTATACTTTCAGTTAGGTGCCTGAATTACTGTAGAGCATGAGAGACCATTCTTCACCAAACCAGAGAAGGTTCTAATGTTCGACACTGCTGATTGGTGCAAAGTCGACATCCTAAGTCATGTCGAAGGTGTTCCATTAAATTCAGGTAAGGTCTCTGGGAAGGCCAGCCCTTTCAGATATGGTATTATCTGCAGACCATTACATCACATATGCTGCTTTATGACAGGGTGCTTCCTCATCCTAGTACAAGCAAACACCATCTCTGAATTCTGTAAAAATTTCCATATCCTTTGCAATAAGGAGAGCACATCTTGGCCTTAAAAAACACCCCATACTTCAACACTACTACCACTACTTCATACTTCGCTGTTGGCACTAAAAATGATGCATATGATCTTCTCCTGACATTCGCTGAACCCAAATCTTTCCCTCAGATTGCTACAGGGTACAGCACAGTCCATTACACAAGATCACTAACGGTTTCTAGGGGCAAATAAAATTTAAATTTATTTCGCATAATTATTGGCTGAATTTAAAAATAAAAATACTACCAGAATTAACTCATTTTGACGTATACTCCTATGATAAAAGTTTAACAAAATAATATAGGTACTAACACTTCAAGTATTTTTCTTGAAACAATGTTACTGATGCCATGCAAATATAAATATTTCATTCATACATTATTTCAGAATGAGAGCACTTATCGACTTCTAACACCCTTTACATATAATTTTAATGCTTTACAAAAACTTTTTCTCGCTGGACCCATTCTCCCTCCCTCACCACACACACAAACACAAAGTGATAGTTTATCTCTTACTAAAGTTTCACTGCCCACATAATAAAACTTCAACATCAGACATGTCATTTTAATTTATTACTTCTTTACTACCCATCATATTCAAGATACAGTTTGAATGCAGTATGTACATATACGACTGAATGTACCTGCAAAATTACTTCATTGTTCAGCATGCAATTCAGGAGATAAGATGTCATAGACATTTTCATGTGTGAAAACCTAGCTTCCGATTAAAATGGGACAGAGTGAAACTTCAACATGCAAGTTGTTTCAATTTATTGTATCTTTACTATCTAATCTATTTCCAGCACAATATGGAGACTGTATCCACATATGTCAATGAAAATACTTGCAAAGATGCCTCATCATATATTACATAGTTCAGGTGACATGACGTCATAAACATTGAAATGCATAAAAAAATTTGCTTTTTGCGTGATATTCCGTGCATATTATCCAGACTTATGTTCGTGCAGTGTTTCACAAATGATAACTTTTAACGAATCCCAACAAAGTTTAAGCATAATTTCAAAATTTTTGCATACTTATTCTCACTTACATGCTCATAGTCAATGATTTGTCACATAAACTCAATTGTATGGCGTTCAGACATTTGAAGCTGTATTATATGCTGGAGTCTGACCATTCAACTAGCCGGGATTTACTGGTTTATTCCAGCTCTCTGCACACTGTCGCTGGTCTAGCTGGACTACTGGCAGCACTTTGGTACTCACCAGTAATTCCTCCCTCTGATCTCATGCGATTTTTTTACATTCAGCCTCTGGAATCTTCGACGATCCCTATCCTACGTACATCAGGTCTGATAGGTCTTGCTTTAGCTGTGGTTACTGTTACACGTTTCCATTTCATAATCACATCAGCAACCAGTTGACTTCAGCAGATTCAAAAGGTTCAAATATCCAAGATGGATTTGTTTCTCAGGTGACATTACATGACTGCTCCTCTACTGACAACACAATACTCCCCACCACATCTCATACCAGCGGATCCACCTCTCAAGCCATCTAGCGGTCAGTTCTGCATTACACAGGGGTGGTCAGATTCTTTTGATTCGATGTGATAGAAGAGAAGACGGAAGTTGCCGTGTATATTTATGTATCAGCGCTACTTCTATCACATAATTTCACTTGTTCTTCGAATTACTGTCGATAAGAATCAACGTTAAATGGATTCTCAATTAAATAACTGCCTGTGGGAGAGGCCCATCTGATATGACGTCTGAAATGGCCCAAATTCGGAATATTAAATTTTCCAATAAAATTCGTTACAAACTAAATTTACAAATTTTAGTTAGAAATTAATTTTATTGAGAAGACATACATTGATGAGCCAAAACATTATGAGCACCTTCTTAACAGTTTGTTTGTCAGTCTTTCGGACGAGGTACATCACTGAACTTGTGCATCGGGCATCCGACAGTTTGCTGGTAGGTTTGAGCTGTTATGTGGCACTAGATGTCTACACAAAGATCACGTAATTCGCGTAAATAATAGTCCACTGATTTGCGTACGCTGTCACGGCGACCGATAGCGGCCGAGATGGATTCCATTGGATTTACATCAGGAGAATTTTGTCGCATAGAAATCAAACCACTGTAGCACGGTTCTGATTCGTAGACATGGACAGTTATACTACTGAAAGATGACATCGCGTTGAGGAAGGCATCAGGAATGAAGGGAAATTGCTGCTTTGCAACTGTGAGCGTATCTTCGAGATAACGGTTTGTGAGTTCATGTGCAGATTACCACACTTATAGATTCTTAAAATCAGACACCAAACTACAAGAAAGAAAAATTTATGAAATACATATCCATTATGTTGGTCATTCAAACTTCTGCCATTAGCCAATATGAATGCAGGAAGTTCAGCTGAGGACAGAGTAGTGTTCTTTGCGCAAAAAATACAAATGAGCAAACTGAACTGACTCAAATCTTATACACTTACCTGCGCATTCAGTTTGTGTACGACAATGGATACATATACATCAGTGACAACTGCTGCAATTGATAACAATTACGTACTCCACACCAGGGAAACATCATTGAAATTCATATCCACGCTTTGGAAAGGTTGCCTGACGGTGACCGGTAGATGGTAAATGAATACGATGCCGTTCTTTAAAACATATGTATTTAAAAAGCACATGATAATTCGCTTGACGACCTCCTAAGACATAGTCTTCATTCCTTCCATGGTATGTAAGGTTCTGCTCGGGTGTAAATTGTGCCAGTGGTAAAAACCAATCAACACTCTCAGGGCACGATTTCAATGATAATATTATCGATGTCAACGCCACTAAACGAGAGTGAATTCATTCACCAAAGAGGGTTCAATAATCAGAATCGAGAGAAGGCGCCAACATAAAGAATTCCGAACTAGATCCTCTCGGGGTAGTGAAGTCAATTAGGGAAGTTTTCCTATCCAGATTGTAAACCAATTACACTACTTTCGGAGTATGCTGATGCAGTAATATACACCCAGTCGTTCAGCGAAAAATTCCTACGTAAGGACTGAAAAGTAGCACAGGTCACACCAGTACCCAAGAAAGAAAACAGAACTTACTGAACTTGTTCTCCAACAACAGGGCTACTGCTGCTAATAGAAAGAATATAACTAACATAAGAAGTGCAATTTGAATTCATAACCCATATATAGACTATTCAGATTCATGTCCTCTTATAAGTTACAATCTTTGTCAAGGTTAACGTTGAACCTTGGAACTGAGACATGGAACATCGACTGGATCTTAAAACAACCTTTAACTTCTTTTATACAGAGGACGTTTTTCAAAAGTATCTCTATTTATGTAAGGTATTTAGCGGCTCCTGAATGTAGGTCGACGACCGTGAGAACTGTTAACACCTTGCACAAGCAGACATTTCCTCTCGCGAAGTTACTTCGATCGTCGTCCATTTTGAATTAGCTCGTTGGCCCTGCACATTACTCAAGACATGCAAAATAATAATTCCACACAGTGTCTGTGCAATTACTTACGTTAGGTCCTATCATACTGTTCATTAGTGAGTACCACTGCCGATAAGAAAGCACAGGGATACATATACAGGCTAGTCAAAATAGTAATTACACACTCCTTGTTTGAGAGCGGAAATGGCTGGTCGTACACTAAGACACAGTGGTATAAAGAAAAGGCAGCCAAGGTCACTGCAGTCGACCCATGTACCTGTTACAAGTAAGATGAAAGTAGATTTCTGTGTTGTAGAAAGCTACATGTTTCCCATGTTTAAATATTGAAGACTATGTATGTTCTATATATTCTTTTACATAATTAAAAAATTGTTTCCCAGTGTTTTTTATTATTTTATTATAGTTGTTTTATGTATTACTGACTGTTGTACATTAACTCACAGCAACTATCTTCTTGCATGTAGCAGGTGGAGACGAGGTAGAGGTGGGATACATCGAAGCTTCCAGCAACCAGCGGTCTGCAGTTCCACGCCACGAGACTCGTGGGAAAGAGGAGTCCTTCGACTTTGGCGCCTCCAGAGTTCTCGTCCGGCACCAAGACAGGTCGGGCGAATGTCTCTGGATCCGGCACACCAAAGACAATCCGAGTGAGATAATCACAATGTGTCAGCGGCACCTGAGGAGCCACATCTACGGTGGTGTCGAATCGACTTACCGCACCTGGCCCATCGAGGACAACGTGTACAAGCACTACGCATACGTCGCCGAACATACGGACCACGCCACCATCGCTACACGTTACTGGGTTTTCTCCGACGGAAGACTCGTCCATGTTCACACGAACGTTCCTCTCTTCGTCGACCAAAGCAGCAATCAGACGAGTAATAAACTGTGCTTCAGTGCCGAGAACGCGTCTCTCTACCCAGAGGACCGAAGCGACAACGTGCTGGAATACGAGCTGTGTACATATGGTGATGCGAAGGAGGCGCACTTGGTCGGTATCCAGAAGTACCTGGGCAAACCTACGGCGATTCCAGACGAATACTTTGGTGTTCAGCCTTTCTGGGAAGTGGGGCCACCTGAACAGAACGTGAGAGAGCGCGCCGCAGGCATAATCGAGCACGGGTTCGGCTACAGCCTTCTCGAAATAGCCAACTTCTGGGAGAGCTGCCACGGAAGCTTCACCCCGGACACCACCAAGTTCCCCGACATGAAGGCGCTCGTGGACGACCTCCACGCACTGGGAGTCCCCGTCGCGTTGTGGATACACCCATTTATAAACAGTGACTGCGAACCCTTCTTCTCTGAGGCACAGTCCAAAGGTTACTTTGTGCGCAATAGCAATGGCAGCATCTCTACTCACTGGTAGGGTGGATGGGTTGGCATTATCGACTTCACCAATCCTGATGCGGTAGCTTGGTGGACTGATCGAGTTGCGGTGAGTACATTCGCTACAAATTCTAGTGTCTATGGCATCGAAATCAGTTACAAAGTACGACTCTATGTAACTATTGTAGGACCAATCGCTTGGAGAAATTCTTATGGTCTTTAATTCTGATAAAAGAAAATACTCACTTTTGGTAATTCAAAGGATTTTAGAGATACATTGTGCAATAAATACAGCTTACAAACGGATGGCTATTAAGACTATATCCTATTCATGTGTCTAGGCAGCCCATAGAGATAGTTCATATGACGAGCAATTGGAATATTTAACATTTAACACAGAGAGCAGGGATGCAGTAATTTGACCTGTAGCTCACCAATCCATAACCTTAAGCAGACAAGAGGGTGAAGTAAAAGGAGAAAGGTCTGGTCATTTATGAATCGAGAGTAGGCTAGTAAGCTTTTTATTTACTTAGTTAGGAACATTTGCTATTGGTTCATTAAATTTAAAATGAATCCATACACACATATTTGTCAATATAACTGAATGCAGCGAATGCCATAGAAGAAATCATCAGGGAGCCTCATATTCAATGTAACTTTGAAACTCACTGCTGCTGTTTGTCCATAAGTGTACTTCAATTTTCGGATTAGCTTATGCTTTTGCTTTTCGTCATTCGAACTGCATACTATCAAATGACGAGGTGTTTCGTTTACAGCACTCAGTGAGTGACGTACGTGGTATACTCAGAATAAATGCTATATATGGGTACTTAAAGATTCCTTGTATGTGTTCTGATAAAAGATACATATGCCTTATGGAAATAGATGATAATTTTTTTTAAACGTCAGTCTTCTGAAACGTTTAATGCAGCCGACTGCGAACATCTCCGCTGTGCCAGTTGGCAAACCAACTCTTCGACCATACGTCATATGTTATTTATTGTGTGTCGACCAGTCTCTGTCTTCGCCTACATTGTTTTCCTCTACAATTCCCACTAGTGTCACGTAAGTTGCTCATTTTATTTCTGTTCTTTACTTTACATGTCTACATCCATGGCGTTAAATTGAGGAGCAAATCTCTTTGATCATGGAATTGGTTAATACATCAGGAAAGTAATAGCACATATAATAAAATGTACACGAGTCGTTTATACACACCTGTCCTACCATCCTGCTCCTTTTCCTTCTTGCTGTCATACTTTTCCATATGTTTCTTTATTCGCTGACTCTGGAGCACCACATCACAGACCGTCCGATTCTGTCCTTCTCCAGTTTTTCACATACTAACTGATTCACTGCCATACAATGCTGTGCACTAAACGTACACTCTCAAGGTACTTTTCCCGAAATTGAGGCTCTGTTTGATAAGAGTACAATACTTTTGCTCAGGAGTGCCCAATTTCCCTACAGCGGTCTGCTTTCTGTCATGACCTCTTTCCTCAGTCCATTTAGAAGGTGGTTGTATCCCTTTACTTCGTCTTCTTTGTGGTCGGAAATTTCAATGTTCGGTTTTTCGGTAATCTCTCTTCTGCTACTTCTCATTACTTCCATCTCTCTTCGGTTGACTCTCAATATACACTTAGTACTCGTTAAACTGTTTATTCCAGCCAACAGTTCCTACAGTTCCCTCTGAATGTCACTCAGAATAACGAACTCATCTGCAACTCTCATTACTGACGTTCTTTCACCCTGAATTCTAATCGAATAACGAATGAGGTCGTCCTACAAGAAACAGGAAAGAAGAAAAGACTCCAAAAAGTACTAGACCAACACAAACCAAAACTCAAGAACACTTACTTAATTAGACATGACACTTTTTTACAAAATATTTTCGAGGAAAATCATTAAGGAAGAAAATGAGGGGACGACTGTGTATATCAAATGTAAATGTTCTTCACACATGCATTGGAAGAGGAGTGCTGAAGAGAGGAGATGTGGCTGCAGAGACCAGGTTTTCGCCTTTTGAAACAACAAGAATTTTAATTCCACTCTTGAAATTTATTTTTTTTTCCGTCCTTGTGTAACACCATAGCTCTAATGATCTACTGATTTATTTTGCTTTTATTTATTTAATGTTACTTCTGTAAATGTGTGTGATTGAATGGGTAACACATAACTGTATATTTCTTTATTTGTTAATATGTGCAAATGTTCTGTGTTATCCAATGCGTTTGTTTGTTGTTATGTAAACTGCTGATCCTCACTTAGGAATCTTAGCAATTATTGCATCATAAGGTGTAGTGGTTCCCCACGGGAACGGTATTGCATCAGAATGCGCAAATTGTGTTTGGCCTTGCGGAAAAAGGTGGGACTGGTAGCCACCGGAGACAGACGAAGTGAGTCAGTCGGAAAGCACACGGAGACGGAGTAAGGAAGACGGAAGCAGTCGGAGACGAGCCAGCAGACGGAAAGCCGTCGGAGACGAGCCACCAGACGGACACGAGTTACGAGTCCGTGCTATTCCATGGGAAAGACGCATATTGTGCTGATTTCCGAGAGAGGATTTTCATGCTTCTCTCCAAGGGCTCGAATAGTTGGAAATATTCTGGAATTTGTCCCTATCATCGCCATCAAGAAATCGGCCTGCAATTCCACCTACCTGCATGCAGTTGCCACCACATTGCGCAATCGTTGCATCATAGTGACATTATGATGTACGGTGAAGGATCAGCTTAAAGGATGTGCTAATGTGCTGAAATATAAGGTAATTTATATCTGAATTTGTGTATCTACCTTGACTTTTCTCCTCATCATAACCTCTTAGGATCCTCACCGTTTGGACTATACTGATTACCGAGTGTCCTTACTGAAAGTACATTGGAGCCTAGAGTGATTTTGTTAATTAAAGCCTCTTGAACTGAAAAATAATTTTCCTAGTAAAAACTGCTTATTAATGTGTTGTTGCCAACTTCAAGTAAAAGTTCTTAAGACTGAGGCTTATAATGTTTTTTGCTTAGTAAATGATTACATTACTGCTTATTATTGCAAATCGCAGAAGGTGAGTCAGTGTCTTGCATATATGTTAATTTTGTGTCTCACTGCAGTAAAAGTGGAAAACTGCAATAGTAGGAAATTATATATTCAGGTGTACTCTCTCTCTCTCTCGTGTATTAGAAGTGCATATTAATAATAACGTTATAAAGACAAGTCACTTTGTGTAAAGTAATAGTGTGTTTCGGTAGCTGTTATAATTTTGCAAATTGTTTCTGCTGCTCTAATTGTTGGTTTCAACCTTATCATATGTATATGTATGTATCAGAGTTAATTGCACTCGCTTGTGGTCAAGTATAGGTTGTGTTTATCTGTTAAAATTATTAATTACTATTTTCTTCAATGAGGATGTTGATCATTCTTTTGCCTAGTTAGGCTGGCGGCCGTTTTACTATTATCAGTTTAATTGTGCAGGAAGGCAATTTCTTCGTTTGTCACTGTTTAATTAGTTACGTAATTCTGACTTTCATTTCCGATAAGCCACTTCCGTTAGGTACAACATGGTCAAAGAACAAAATTCCTCTCAGAGGGTAACACTGTTCTGATTGCGTTATACCATAATTACTATAACAAAATAATTCTGTTTTGTAAACTGACTCCTACTTTGGGGTTATGGTGTAATAGTAGCAGAGTGTAGTGTTATACGTGGCTTTTCTTTGACAGGATTACTTGTTCTGTTGGGACATAATAAGTAATAAACCAAACTTGGTATTTGATTACGCAAGCTACGTAAACATTGCGCTCACGCAAAGTCCTAGTAGTGTTATACTTGCTTGTTCAATAAATAGTTTCAACACAAGGAGTAAAAAACTGTATCCACGTCTTACATCCGTTTCAATCCGAGCACTTCGTTCTTGATCTTCCATTCTTCCCTGGCGGTATTCCTCGAGATATCCAGATGTGAGACTAATCCAGAATGTGGATCCTGTTTTTATTTTCAGTGAGAACTCAACTGTTTTCTTTTCCCACACAACCTGTGCATCATTATCGATAGAATAGCCTTGATACTTCACAGCTGCGTACCACCGCAGAATCACATAGGCTTTCTAAGTCAGGATACGTCACTTACTTTGCCTCACAGGTACGGAATTATTTTTGTAATCTCTTGCAGGCGCTCCGCAACGAGACGGGCGTGGACTCCTTCATGTTCGACTTCGGCGAGACCAGCTACCTGCCGCAGCCGCCACAGCTCACACCGCTCGAGAGGACGCCCGTGGTCTACACCGACGCGTACGCCAAGGCAGTGGCCCAGTTCGGGCCCATGGCGAGGCTGCGGTCCGGCGTCGAGAGCCAGCGCCTGCCCAACTTCTTCCACATGGACGCGGTGGACACGTCGTGGAGCACGCAGAACGGCCTGAAGACGCTGCTGCCCAAGCTGCTGGAGATGAGCCTGCAGGGCTACCCCTTCGTGACGCCGGAGAGGGTGGGCGGCAGCGCCAAGACGGGCGTCATCGCCACTCGCGAGCTGTACATCCGCTGGCTGGAGGCCAGCGCCTTCATGCCCGCCGTCCACTTCCGCACCGTGCCCTGGGACTACGACAACGAGATGCGTCCCGTGCTCGTGTGTCTGTAAAAGCTACTTCTAAAGTAAACATCGCTTCGCAGCGTTGATACAATGCGTGACGTACACAGAATCGACAGATTAAGCCATTCTATATATAGTAACACTGTAAGGTATGCTGTACTGAAAACTTGTATGAGTTCAGTTTCAGCAGGGCGGCTCACGTCTGTGACTTGTGACTACTTTTACAGACGGTGGAGCTCGCACGCAACCTGACGGCTTTGCGCGCTCAGTACGGTCCGAGGATCGTCGAGCTGATGAAGCAGGCAGTGGAGGACGGCACTCCGGTCAACCGGCCCATCTGGTGGCTCGACCCGACAGACTCCACCGCTCTCAAGATCAGCAACGGTATGACAAACAGCTTTTTCTCACTTGATCTATCTTTAGAATTATTCCATTCTAGTTCGAATCTTTCGGTTACGATTTCTCTGACTACTAACATTCGACGTATCCTTCTTTCACTAACTAACATGTTACTGAGGCAATCTCACACTTGAAATTGTGTGGTCTAAAGTGAATAGAGACGATATGTTAAATGTCCTCAGAGGCGCCAGTGCCTGTGTCTGTGGCTGCACTGCTGCTGTTGGAGTCTCGTATCATTTCTCATTTTTATTGTGTCCAAAGGAATATGCATACAAAATCCAGCCAGGTCCTGATGACTTTGTTTGGGGAGACCTCCCAGTATAATTTCAAACCTACACAAACACTAAGTATGCATTACAACTCCACAGACCATTACTCACAGACGTCGCATTTCGTGATCCACTTGGAAATTACTCTTTCCACTCAGTTTCTTCAAGAGGGACTTTGCTTTCAAAGCCTGAAGCCATATATGAGCAGCTATTTGGTGGTAGTCTTTCTTACATTTACATTAATAATGTCCTTAGAAACTGGAAATCAGGTAATTATTGAGGAATTAAATTAGACACACTAATCTAAGGGGGTATGTTTTGGCCTACTTGTCGAATCACGCAGTATTGAGATTTTTGGAGCATTTGGAAGTGGATCATGTCCAGGCTTGAACTGCATGGTAACGTGATGGCAAGCACACTCGTTCTCATGGTTCTGCTTATCACCTCTCCCATCTGAAAACATGTAATTCTGGGTTATCATGCACCATTTCTCGGAGACTAGCAGCAACTGGAGTAGGAAATTTCCATACCACGGATAAGCTGCTGTCGAACGGCTGCGTTTGGACTGTGGCTGCGACTGAGAAGCGTGGACTGCTGATGAATAATCGTCACGCACTTTGCTCAGTGTTGAATCACGGTTCAGCTCTGTCCCAGATCCAGATCACTTCCATTCGTCATGAATGAGGGCAAAGGGGGGGATATCCCATTCTCCCAGTATTTTCCGGAAAGGCACAGCAGTGTTACTCCTGGAGTGCAGAAAGGCACCCAGATTTGGTCTCAACAGAACATGTGTGCAACGAAGTCGAAAGTCAACTTTGTCCCTGTGTCAATATTCGGATATGAAGACCCAGTTGCAACAGATCAGGTTGTCTCAGGAGAACCAGCTGAATCAGTGAATGCATTTGTGCCACCCAGGGTGCAATGTCATACTGATTAGTGGGATGACACTGCCAGTTCTTTGCAAATTTTAGTGACTTTTCTAATCACTAAAATAACATCACATATGCTCTTAAACCATGATGTTGCACGCGTTTCACTTTTTTTTCTCAGGCTGTCTATGTATAGAATTAAAACTTAAAATTTGATTACTTAAGAATAAATTTATGACATGGTGGGTGCTACTTTTTTTTCTTCTTCTTGTTTGGCAGTGTGTCAACAGAATACAGTTTTAAAATTTCAGTACATAAGAATAAAGCTATGACCTTCCACTGTAAATATTCACAACTGTTGAAAACAGTAATTAACAACAAAGTAATTAAACAGGTGCCATATTTTAAATATGTGTGGTGTGAGAGACAGGTTACGTTTTTGACAATCATATAGATGAAAATTTGCAGAAATTCAGTGCAAAATTTGGAACACTGAACAAAATATTTAAATATAAAATCCCCTAAAAAATACAAGAATTACACTTGATACGACTATGGCGATCTCGTTAATGTTGTACTGAAGTGAGAGTTGGATAAAGAAGAAGAAAGATGACAGTAAAGTACAAGAAGCAGAGATGTGCTCCCTGAGGGCAGCAGAGGAAGTGCAAGAAGAGAACTAACACGGAATGAACCTGTCAGACGACTGGGGCGTGTCATGTGCTGACGCTTTGTTTCCCTCCCGTGCAGAGTACCTGCTGGGCGACGACCTGCTGGTGGCGCCGGTGACGTATCGCACGGCCTCGAGGCGCGACATCTACCTGCCCAAGGGCTACTGGCGGGACGAGGTGGACCCCGAGCACCCCACCATACGGGGCCCCACCTGGCTCTACGCCTACCCTGCGCCGCTCAACACTCTGCCCTACTTCACCAGGGTCAGCTCCTAGCTTTCACTGGCTTAAAGCGAGCGCAGTTTCTATGAAGGCTGGCATGACCTTAATATCAATTTATCAGTGACACCGTGTTTACAAGAAGATGTAAGCTTCTGGAAATAAAAAAATTCAGTTAACGTGACTTGTTCCTTCTGTATTGTAGAAGATTTCTGTTTTTGTAATGCGTGAAAGGTGGTGAATGCGAATTACTAATTCACATCTGTTTTAAAAAATTGTTAAAAAAAGTTAAATTGAAAACTAAAAAAGAAAGCCATGTTTACACACGAATGTGTAATGTGAATGTAAAATGACTCGTTCAACATTATTACGATTAATCGTACAAAAGATCCATGGTACATGAAACTAATTAACTAACTATACAAGATACCATTGTAACCTAGTTCAGGCTTCCACATGTTCTATGCTGGTGGTTCTTTGAATTCATTGGATTATACTCTTGCAGAGAATTGCTGTTCTGCGAACTACAATTCATGCACAAAGGTCGCGATAGAGATCATTTACAAACGACAATATACTTTCATGTTTGTGTAAGGTAGGGTGAATAACAGAGCCAAATTCGGCTATTTCTATTGTGTTAGTGTAACATTTCTGCCTTTAGCAGCCATCATATTTTGGTCTAACACCTTATCCTCAGAGCAGGACCATCCATTTACATCAGGAAAGGAACACATTTAAATCAAGACATGACCTTAGCTCCACAATTGAGGACAGGTATCAGCTATTGAATTAATAGGGCTTCATAACAATAAGAAATCAATCAATGTGTTTATGTTTCCATCATTGAGTGGTAGGTATAACGGAAACTTTTTTAATAAACTACCAGAACTTCTATGGGAAACCTGAACTACAAAAGACAATATTATCTCATGTGGAGACGTAAATATAAACACAAATATGATAGACGAAACTAATAGCACACTTATAAATAACTTTCAGACTTTTGGCATGTCCCTTTTGGTTAAAAGAGCAACAATGGTTGCTACAAAGGCTTCATCATTAATCGCCCATGTGTCCACAAATGTGAACAGGGAAAACTGTGACATAGCTGTAAATGATCATGGCCTTTCATACAATTTGTGTTAAATAATAACAAAATTGGATATGAAAAGAAAATACCTGAAGTACAGACCTACAAAAGGCATCTATCTATTGAAATAAAAGACTTTTCAAGAGAACTAGCAAACCAAAGTTAGGATGAAACATACAAAGAAACTAATGTAAATGCGAAATTCCTTATGTCCTCAACATTATCTAAATCGGACTTTGATAAGACATTTCGAAAATTAATATCAATGTGTCACAAAAACAACTGGACAAAGTTCTCCTAAATATTTATGTATCTCACCACCAAGACAAAGAGTCATAATGGATGAGTGTCCCTAAATTTCTACCATAGGTACAAAAAGATTTATAACAAGTCACTTTGTGGCGTTATTGTCTGTGTCAATTTTCCCATGATTTGCGTCATTCATGGCAGGAAAAAAAAAACTTTTAAACTCGGTCTTGACGGTCCTACAGTTTATCCAAGGTTAAACAACCCACAAACAACAATTATAACCTGTTGTACGCCCTATTTGTTGTTACTGTGGCAGTGCTTTTGCTGTCTACAGCGCACAAACTCAACAATCAACTATACAAGGTAAACATTAATAAAAGCGATAGATTCCAGGGATGGATTCCTAACTGGAAATGGGGGAAAGAAGGGTCTGTGAACATGTGTCCAGAAATGTGTGATGTGCGTGCAATGACAACAAATCGTCCCAGAACATTGTACAGAGCTGCATCCCATTCATATCAAAAGAGATGTCTAAAGTGGCCTCCATGGGATGGAATGCACACATCCACACGTCGCATGGTTGATTTCTGCACTCTTTCACACGTTCCAGCATCTCTCTCGATAGTGTCACAGGTGTCGTGAAGACGTTGTTGAAGTGTCTACACACCAGGGACTGGCTCAGTGTACTTCAGATGGCCCCAGGGGTGAAAATCAAGGGGGTGACACAGCAGGCCATGCAACAGGGTCTCCACATCCTATCCAACGTCGGAGAAGATGATGTTGAGGTGTTGGAAAACTAATGTGGAAGTTGGATGAGCTCTGTCCTGCAAAAAACCACATAACCTGTTATACTGCCAAAGGCACCATCTCAAGCAACCCAGAATAAGTATTGTGCAGGAAGTCCTGGTATTTTCCTCTGTTGCAGCATTGTGGAACAATAACAGGTCCAAGTGCATGGTCGCCAAGAATCCTAGCCCACACATTAATGCTGAACTGATGCAGATGATATGCCTCAGCCATTCCCCAAGGATTGTCTGTAGCCTGCAGGTGGCGATTATGCAGATTGATGGTGCCAGTTTTAGTAAAGGCTGCTTCGACGGGAAAGAGGACTGTTGAAATAAATACCATATTTTTGATTGTCTAGTGCAAAAACCATAGATAAAATCCTTCCTGCAGAGGAAAATACGCTGCAGATCATCCTTGCACTCGTAGCAGGTGATAGGGATAGTATTGATGATACACACAATCGTACTTTGGCATACGCCATGTATGAGGGCCACTGGCCTGAAACTTGTGCTTGTGTGATGTCATTGGTGTCCGTGAGCGTACTTGTTTCGGTATAGCCGTGATACCTTTCGATCGTTTACACCTGCTTGGCCATACGCAAAAACATTTTCGGCTTGTTTCCGACGTGGATATTGGACCATTCTGCTGCTTACAGTACGCTGCGTCAGTCACGCAGGCAGTAACACTCAAGAAACACACGGCATGTGTCATTTGTCAATGCCATCTACTCTGGCAATAATGCATCTCGGGATACATCGCCATAGGGCCTTTTTTCCTCCACTTCCAGCCGGGAATCCGTCGCTGCAGTTTGCGGTTTCATAAATGTTCACCCCACATTAGGAATTCAGTGAAAAGAACAAGCCTTGCACTCGTTTGTCTTGTATGGTGACAATTTTTTTTCTACGAGCATTACTCTGGCGCCCTTTAATCAGACCGGGGATGCACCAGACACGACTTTCAACTTATTACTAGAAAAAAGCCATTTATTAAATAAATAGTATACAATGCAGAGGATAAAATCAAAGAACTCTGGGATGTCACTAAACAGGAAACAGTGAGAGACAAACAGACACATAATAATACACTGATAAGGGAGAGGACAAAAGTAACAATTGATTCATATCACCTAGAAAAGTATGTGAACGAATATTTTTCAAATTGTTTGGCGAAATTTCAACCAAATTTGTCTAAAACAAATATAACCCCTTTAAATAATTAATCACTAAGTAGAATGGTGTAACTGCCAACCATAAGGCATGATGTTTGTAAAACTTCCCGAAACAAACAAAGCAGGCGCACTGCCTGGCGATCGGGAATCACGCATAACGTTGTCTGCCACACCAACAGCGCTTTCACCATCCACCTGTGGTGCAACCGTCGTCGGCCTCTTCCCAGAGCGACGCCCAGTTCTCCAGTTGATTCGAACTTCTTCATCATGCTCTGCACAGCAGGTGGAGAAAGAGGACCCTCCAATACTCCTTTCCGCCGGCGATATTCTCGAAGTGCAGCTGCAGAATTACTGTTTCTTTGATAATAGAGCTTCACCACTAATGCCCTGCTCCTTTTGTCCAAACTCGTGTTGACACGGCAACAAGTGCACTGCGACTGGTCAGGTGTGTGAGACAATGAATTACGGTGACTGATCATGGGCACCTAGTGGTCAGAGTTGGAGCTGGACGGTGGACCTGTGATGCATGGAAATCATGTACCCCTTACTCTGGAGATTAATGCTATGAAGTTCGGTTCACATGCGATAGGTCGATCGTTTCCAAATGTGTTTCAGAGAAGCAGGTGAATTTCTCGAGCGGTGTGCAGTGGGGCCCCATTTTATATAGGGAAAGTTTAATTGTAACTAGCCGGTATATCTTAACAGTTCAGTTTATATACGTGAAATTAATATATTCAGTTTAGTTGCGATTACTAACCTTGTAAGTCATGACACTACAGGCCACACTACTGTAGCACATTGGTACAATTTTTCACAAGCTGCAACAATGCGCTGTACTGCTGTGGCCTCGCGTCCTCTAGCATGGGTGGCTAAGTGGTTCAGCCGTGCACAGAACTGAGTAACAGGTCTTCGTGACCAGTCCATACAGGCTGTGCATGCCAGCGAGCTGAAGGAATTCCCCACCGATGGAACAGCCTAATCTGAACTAATATTTTGACCTTGCAAATAATTTTTTTATTTAATGGCGGTCTCGTACCCTCGAAGCTTCTAGGCTAAGAAACCGTTCGTTAAATAAATAAATTATTTACAAGAGCTACCAAGCAGTTATTACTCAATATGTCTACCTATGGCTGCAGGTATTCCACATACAAGACAGGGGCAACATTGTGTTGTTTTCTCTGTGAACAAGCCTATAAACGAATTAAATTTTGTTGACGTCCTGAGGTATCTTTCTTTGTCATAAAAAAGCAGTGGGGGTTAAATCACAGATGCAGAAACGTCAGAGGTTCTTCGGGATAGCTTTCGCCAATTGCTTCTACCTTTTATTTCTGGGTGCACAGCATGAGCTATAGAATTGTGACAATACATGAGTAAACTTTGTATGATAGAATGCAAAAAAATATTAGAAACAATTCCATGTCTGCTTCAGATGCTGCCATTTTGACTCAGTACATGTGATGGTGTCCACAACATAACTGTGAAAGTAACGGCGAAAGAATTGCCAGTGAAGTATAATATTGCAAGAATGAAATAACAATGAGATCCAGACCATTACCTGCTTACAGGCATTGTCTGAAAGAACAGACACCATCTGCATATAATATTACAAGAGCTGGCAAAAGTGACAACTGAAAGATTGTTGCGTGGCTCCTTCAGGTGGGCGGTATTTATTTATCTTTCTGGAAATACGCTGACTGTTACTTTCTATACGTTTATCTAATTTTATTTGCTGAAACGTCTTTAGTAAACAGACTTACTTCTATGCTCATACTAATCTCGATCACATCCTTATGTTAATTTGGGCAAAAGAAGGACCTGAGAACATCAGTTGCTTGAAATATCGGATAAAAGTAGGTGATATATAAATTAACTCTAGTGATAGTAGCAGATATCAGTCATTGCTTGTAGGTAACAAGCAGCAAATGCAGAGAGCCATAATTACGTTGTTAGGACGAGGCTGAAGAGCTCATCATCATTACGACAAAGAACTGAGTTTGACAGGTTGATAAAACTGTGATTTTAAATGATATCTCCAGTTCAGTACATTCATTTTGGTGATAGGTTATTTCATCAGAAATACTTTTAAATGTCACATTTATCACATATTTCAAAATCTGATCTTATAGTTACACAGTTACTGCTTATCTTTGATAGGAATCATCAAGTATAAAGATACTACTGTCATCAAGAAAATTTATTTATTTATTGTTCCGTGGGACCAAATTAAGGAGAAGTCTCCATGGTCATGGAACGAGTCAATACATGAAATTATAACACGATAGTAGAAACGTATTTAGGCGACAATTCGTAAGTTTAAATAAAGTAAATCAACAATGTAACACTGGAATTTGCTTAATTTTTCAGCTCTTCCAGGAGCTCCACGACAGAATGGAAGGAGTGAGCCATGAGGAAACTCTTCAGTTTAGACTTAAAAGCGTTTGGGCTACTGCTAAGATTTTTGAGTTCTTGTGGTAGCTTACTGAAAATGGATGCAACAGAATTGTGCACTCCTTTCTGCACAAGAGTCAAGGAAGTGCATTCCACATGCAGATTTGATTTCTGCCTAGTATTGAGTGAAAGCTGCTAACTCTTGGGAATAAGCTAATATTGCTAACAACAAACGACATTAAAGAAAAAATATACTGTGAGGGCAATGTCAGAATTCCCAGACTATTGAATAGGGGTCGACAAGAGGTTCTCGAACTTACACCACATATAGCTCGAACAGCCCGTTATTGAGCCAAAAATACCGTTTTTGAATCAAAAGAATCACCCCAAAAAATAATACCATATGACATAAGCGTATGAAAATATGCGAAGTAGACTACTTTTCGTGTTGAACTGTCACTTATTTCAGATACTATTCTAATGGTAAATAAAGCAGCATTTAGTTTCTGAACAAGATCCTGAACATGGACTTTCCACAACAGCTTGCTATCTATCCGAACGCCTAGGAACTTGAACTGTTCCGTCTCGCTTATAATATGCCCATTCTGTCTGATCAAAATATCAGTTCTTGTTGAATTGTGAGTTAGAAACTGTAAAAACTGAGTCTTACTGTGATTTAGCATCAAATTATTTTCCACAAGCCACGAACTTATTTCATGAACTACATTATTTGATAATGTTTCAATATTACACACAAGATCCTGCACTACCAAGCTGGTGTCATCAGCAAACAGAAATATTTTTGAATTACCCATAATACTAGAAGGCATATCATTTATATAAATAAGAAACAGCGGTGGCCCAAGCACTGACCCTTGGGGAACGCCCCACTTAACAGTGCCCCATTGGGACTGAACATCACTACCACTCTCAATATTGCGGAGAATTACCTTCTCTCAGTTGTAAGCTACTCCCCTTACTCCATAATGGTCCAACTTCTGCAGTAATATCTTGTGTTCAACTCAGTCAAAAGCCTTCCTTAAATCAAAGAAAACACCTGGCGTTCGCAACCTTTTATTTATCCGTCCAAAACCTCACAGAGAAAAGCGAATATAGCATTTTCAGTTGTTAAACCATTTCTAAAACCAAACTGTACATTTGACAGCAAATCATGTGCTCCAGTAACCTTGTATATACAGCCTTCTCGATAACTTTAGCAAACACCGATGGCATAGAAATAGGTCTATAATTGTCAACATTATCCCTGTCTCCCTTTTTATAAAGTGGCTTCACTACCGAGTACTTTAATCGGTCAGGAAACCGACACTCCTAAAGGAAAAGTTATAGATATGGGTAAGTACTGGGCTAACACACATAGAACAATACTTCAGTATTCTGCTAGATACCCCATCGTATCCATGAGAGTTCTTGGTCTTTAGTGATTTAATTATTAACTCAATCTCCCTCTTGTCAGTATCATGGAGTAGCATTTCAGGTAACACTCTCGGATAACATTTTTCTACGAGTGCTATTTGATTCCCTTTGGGACTAGGTTTCTATTTAGTTCACCTGCTATATTCAGAAAGTGATTATTAAATACTGTTCATATATGCGATTTATCAGTGGCTCTGAGCACTATGGGACTCAACATCTTAGGTCATAAGTCCCCTAGAACTTAGAACTACTTAAACCTAACTAACCTAAGGACATCACACACACCCATGCCCGAGGCAGGATTCGAACCTGCGACCGTAGCAGTCCCGCGGTTCCGGACTGCAGCGCCAGAACCGCACGGCCACCACGGCCGGCGATTTATCAGTAACACGGACGTTCCCACTACGCACTGATTCTATATCCTCGACCTGTTTTTGCAGACCAGCCACTTCCTTTACGACTGACCATATGGTTTTAATTTTATCCTGAGACTTAGCTATTCTATCTGCATACCGCATACATTTTGCCTTCCTAATAACTTTTTTAAGCACCTTACAATACTGTTTGTAATGGGCTGCTGCATTTAGATTTTGACTGTTTCTAACGTTTTGATATAATTGCCACTTTGTTCTACAGGATATTCTTACCCCTCTAGTCAGCCACCCAGGCTCCCTGTTTGTGCTAGTACCGCGTTTTGAACGTTCTAACGGAAAGCAACTTTCAAAGAGCACGAGAAAAGTTTTGAGGAAAGCATTATATTTGTCGTCTACTGTATCAGCACTATAAACATCTTGCCACTCTTGTTCCTTGATAAGGTTTACAAAGGTCTCTACAGCAACTGGATCAGCTTTCCTAAAAAGTTGATAACTATATTTAACATGTGTTGCAGCACAAAAATCTTTTAGAGTTAAAACTTGTGCATCATGATCTGAAAGGCCATTCACTTTTTTGCTAACAGAATGCCCTTCTAGTAATGAGGAATGAACAAAAATGTTGTCCATGGTTGTTCTACTGTTCCCTTGCACTCTCGTTGGAAAGAATAACGTTTGCATAATATTATATGAATTAAGGAGGTCTACCAGCATCCTTTTCCTTGCACAATCACTTATACAATTAATATTGAAGTCTCCACATATAATTAACTTTTTGTGTTTCCTATAAAATGAACCAAGAACCTCCTCTAGCTTTAGCAAAAATGTTGTGGAATCGGAGTCTGGGGATCTACAAATAAAAACAGTTAGAAGTTAAACTCCACTGAATTAACCACACCTGCACAACATTCAAACACCTTTTCAGTGCAGTACTTTGAAGCATCAATTGACTCAAATGGGATACCGTTTTTCACATATATGGCTACTCCCCCACACCGCAAAGAGCTCGTAGAAAAGCTGCCAGCCAACCTGTATCCTGGTAAAGGAAGCCTCTGAATTATCTCCTTAAATAATAATTTCAGAGTCAACATCTATAAGCAGTTCACTAACTTTATCTCTTATACCTTGTATATTATGATGAAATATACTAATTTCCACATTACTCGGATACCTAAGCTTTGTCGAAAGTGGTTTCTTTGTTACAGAGACTTCCCTTAAGCAGTAATACCTATCAGCTGACTTCAATCTAAAAAAGGGGCAGCTCTAACACCCACTAGTACAGGAATTTTCCCATGAGTGATCCCACCACCCCCACCTATGCTGTCACCTATAAGCTTTGCCAACCTCCCCTTTCCATACCAGTTGAGGTGCAGGCCATGTCCAGTGAAACCCGTCCTGCTGATAGACTCCACCGACACCACTGAAATGTGACTCATGCCTTCTGTCATCAGCGCACCCCCAAGTCTCATGTTATTACGCTTGACGGCTGTATTAAGATGAGGCCCATCGTGACGCTGAAACAGTTCCACGAAATGCACATTCGTGGTGCCAGTCTGAGTGGCAGGTTTCCAGGTCACCATCTATGTCACACTCCCCATCCCTATCAATACTATTACCAGCCCCACCCACAATCACTGCCTGATCCTCTTTAGTAAAATCCCTACATAACCCCCCTATGTTAACAGTAACCTGAGCCAATCCTGCATTAGGCTTCACAATCTGGTGACCTGGTACTCACTCCCCAATACTTCCTACAACCGCTGGCCCTCACCTCTACCATGAGAACTACCTAACAGCAGAACCTTCTTCTTTCTCTGCAACTGTCCTAGCCACCGTAATGCTGAGGTCTGCTGCATACTTCCTACATCTACAGCTTCTAGAGATTCCTCTCCACTAGACTCTGACAGTTGGTCATGTCTATTGCAAACACCAATAGTAAAACTATCTGAAAATCTCCTTCTCCTAGCAGATCTCTTGCCAACAGCCAGCTCCCATTCCCCAACCCCCTTCTCCCTGCTCATCCTATCTAGCTCCTCCTGTGCGTTTTTCAACTGCACCTGAAGGGCACAGATCTTACGCTCCTGTTCCTCTATCAACTTACTCTTGCTACATAACCTGCAGTTCCAGGAGAGGATCTCACCAGAATGCCAACTGGTTTCCCCACTGCATTCCCCCCAGTGAAAATACATCGAACAAGTCTCACACCGCAATCCACTACTCACGAACCTACGGCAAAGTCCACACTTCTCACTCATGCTAAAAATTTACAGTTATTAAAACAAGAAAACTACTTTATCTAAGTTCCGCTAGTACAATAAGAAGATGTGAAAAACTGACTACAGTAATCACAAACTTAAACTACAAGGGAAGCTACTACTATTATTAACAATATTAATCAACACCAAATGAGAATATAACAAAAGACTAACACAGAAAGAAAATCAAACGTCTAATGATACAGTAACGAAACTGAAAACAGTTTCCAAAAATTTCTTCTAAAATTATTTCATCAGAAAACACCAAGAACACCGGTTGAAGACTAATAAAGTTCCTAAATAAACCACTATACACAAACAATTAATTAGTACTTAGCTTTCGATGCGCCGCTACAGCTGCAACTGGTCAGCGCGGAATGTAAACACAGGTAAGAGGTTAAGTTGCTCGATACGAAATACTCACAAATATCAGGTCACAACACAAGAAAGGCGGAGGTGAATGAAGAAACCACTGATAAGTCACTTATATAGTAAATATTATCACAAAAACCGTTAAAATATGTATCTGAAACCTAAAAATATATGAAAACTTAGAGAGCAATCTCACACGCAGTCACGCGCTTATGACGTCACACCAAAGACCATCAACAACATTATATATATATATATATATATATATATATATATATATATATATATATATATAAGCAGACTTCGCTTCACTCAATATGATTGGCTACCCGGACCATACAATATATATATATAGGGTGAGTCACCTAACATTACCGCTGGATATATTTCGTAAACCACATCAAATACTGACGTATCGATTCCACAGACCGAACGTGAGGAGAGGGGCTAGTGTAATTGGTTAATACAAACCATAGAAAAATGAACGGAAGCATGTTTTTTAACACAAACCTACGTTTTTTTTTAATGGAACCCCGTTAGTTTTGTTAGCACATCCGAACATACAAACAAATACGTAATCAGTGCCGCTTGTTGCATTGTAAAATGTTAATTACATCCGGAGATATTGTAACCTAAAGTTGACGCTTGAGTACCACTCCTCCGCTGTTCGATCGTGTGTATCGGAGAGCACCGGATTACGTAGGGATCCAAAGGGAACGGTGATGGACCTTAGGTACAGAAGAGACTGGTACAGCACATTACGTCCACATGCTAACACCTTTCTATTGGTCTTTTTCACTGACGCACATGTACATTACCATGAGGGGTGAGGTACACGTACACACGCGGTTTCCGTTTTCAATTACGGAGTGGAATAGAGTGTGTCCCGACATGTCAGGCCAATAGATGTTCAATGTGGTGGCCATAATTTGCTGCACACAATTGCAATCTCTGGCGTAATGAATGTCGTACACGCCGCAGTACATCTGGTGTAATGTCGCCGCAGGCGGCCACGATACGTTGTTTCATATCATCTGGGGTTGTAGGCACATCACGGTACGCATTCTCCTTTACCATACCCCACAGAAAGGAGTCCAGAGGTGTAAGATCAGGCCGGCCGGTGTGGCCGTGCGGTTCTAAGCGCTTCAGTCTGGAACCGCGTGACCGCTACGGTCGCAGGTTCGAATCCTGCCTCGGGCATGGATGTGTGTGATGTCCTTAGATTAGTTAGGTTTAAGTAGTTCTAAGTTCTAGGGGACTGATGACAATAGATGTTAAGTCCCATAGTGCTCAGAGCCATTTGAACCATTTTTTTGTAAGATCAGGAGAACGGGCTGGCCAATTTATGCGTCCTCCACGTCCTATGAAACGCCCGTCGAACATCCTGTCAGGGGTCAGCCTAGTGTTAACTGCGGAATGTGCAGGTGCACCATCATGTTGATACCACATACGTCGACGCGTTTCCAGCTGGACATTTTCGAGCAACGTTGGCAGATCATTCTGTAGAAACGCGATGTATGTTGCAGCTGTTTGGGCCCCTGCAATGAAGTGAGGACCAATGAGGTGGTCGCCAATGATTCCGCACCATACAATTACAGTCCACGGTCGCTGTCGCTTTACCTGTCTGAGCCAGCGAGGATTGCCCACGGACCAGTAATGCATGTTCCGTAGATTCACTGCCCCGTGGTTTGTGAAACCCGCTTCATCGGTAAACAGGTAGAACTGCAACGCATTCTCTGTTAATGCCCATTGACAGAATTACACTCGATGATTAAAGTCATCACCATGTAATTGCTGATGTAGTGACACATGAAACGGGTGAAAGCGGTGACGATGCAGTATGCTGCTCGCCGACCGTGGCCCGTGTTTGTTACAACACGCAACTGACGTCGGAGGTTTCAAGCGTCAACTTTAGGTTACAATATCTCTGGATGTAATTAACATTTTACAATCCAACAAACGGCACTGATTACGTATTTGTTTATATGTTCAGATGTACTAACAAAACTAACGTGGTTCCATTTAAAAAAAACGTAGGTTTGTGTTAAAAAACATACTTCCGTGCATTTTTGTATGGTTTGTATTAAACAATTACACTAGCCCCTCTCGGTTCGTCAGTATTTGATGTGGTTTACGAAATATATCCAGCGGTAACGTTAGGTGACTCACCCTGTATATACAGCGTTGTTTTACAAAAGGCACTTAACCCAAGCGACTGCCTACGACTTTGCAAAAGTGGTGAAGTTGAACATCTTCTGTGAGGAAATATAGACGATTAAGCAAACCATAACAGTATCTTAGTTTACCGTCACCTGCACCTTTTAAGAAAAGGGCTTATGTTTATTAGAAGTTATTTCTTCAGAAACACCACTAATATCATCCCTCAAAGCATGTACCTTTCCTCCTTACTCACCCTACATATATACATCTAGACAATTGTGAGACATGAAATAGATGATAGTAGCATCAGAGATATAAAACCCAGAGGGACTGATATCGGGTCATCAGTAACATGGAAAAGTGATACCAAATTAATATTGGGGTGGCAATTTTTCTTTCATGTTTCATTTCTCTTTTATACGTGGAGAAGGATGGGCAGCAGAAATGTATACATTTTTGGAGTAACTCATTCATGCCCTTATGAGACACCTATTTTTTATGATCGTGTCTGTTACAACAATGGCATGAGATTGTGGGTGCATAAGAAGACTTCACTTCACTCAATATGATTGGCAACCCGGACAATTCAAATATACTTTTCCATTACCACACAACTCTGACTGTTGTCAGTAGGTCTGCCAATGCAGAGGAACAAAACAATACATCCTGCATTGCCCAGTATAATTAATCTCAGTATGCTTTTAATTGTGTATTGTAGAAGTCAGCATAATATGTGTCAGTACATTTGAAAGAGCCCTAAAAACTTAAACACTATCCAATTACTCTCTTACTCGGTACAGCACTCTACTTGAAAATGGTTATGACCTTTTCCAAAATAATGTAATTGTGATTAAAATTTACACCCATGAATTCTGGAAACAAAAGTGCATTATGATTAGGGTTTAATGGAAACCCAGAAAAAATAAAGCAGGAACAACGGTAGAACAATAAGTAGGAAATCAGCATACATTGCACCATTTAGATTGCCATCGAAAAAATGGGCGCCAACTATCCTTCCTCCCATAATGCCGCACCATACATTAACCCGCCAAGGTCGCTGATGTTCCACTTGTCGCAGCCATCGTGGATTTCCCGTTGCCCAATAGTGCATATTATGCCGGTTTACGTTACCCCTGTTGGTGAATGACGCTTCGTCGCTAAATAGAACGCGTGCAAAAAATCTATCATCGTCCCGTAATTTCTCTTGTGCCCAGTGGCAGAACCGTACGCGACGTTCAAAGTCGTCGTCATGCAATTCCTGGTGCGTAGAAATATGGTACGGGTGCAATCGATGTCGGTGTAGCATTTTCAACACCGACGTTTCTGAGATTCTCGATTCTCGCTCAATTTGTCTGCTACCGATGTGCGGATTAGCCGCGACAGCAGCTAAAACACCTACTTGGGCATCATCATTAGTTGCAGGTCGTGGTTGACGTTTCACATGTGGCTGAACACTTCCTGTTTCCTTAAGTAACATAAGTATCCGACGAATGGTCCGGACACTTGGATGATACCGAGCAGCATACATAGCACACGCCCGTTGGGCATTTTGATCACAATAGCCATACATTAACACGATATCGACCTTTCCCGCAGTTGGTAAACGGTCCATTTTAACACGGGTAATGTATCACGAAGCAAATACCGTCCGCACTGGCGGAATGTTACGTGATACCACGTACTTATGCGTTTGTGACTATTACAGCGCCATCTACCACAAAACGAAAAAAGTGGTCCATCTGAAACATACATATTTCTTTACGCACTACACGAATATTTAATAAAAATGGGACTTCCTACTTAAATAACGCAGTTGATATCCGATTGACCAATGGCAGCGCCATCTAGCTGGCCATCCATAGCGCCATCTGGTTTCCCCCTTCAAGCTAGAGAAATTTCCTTCTTTGTAGTTTTTTCGTTTGACGCTTATTTCGCGAGATATTTTGCCCGGTCACGATCAATGGACCACCGTGTATAGTCACTGGCAGCTTGCACAGTGCCTTATTGATAATCTGGGTCCACGACTTCGTCCGCTATGCACTACACTGGAATGCTACTATCAGATCTTACCAATTGAAATTGGGACTCATCTGACCGCGCCCCGGTTTTCCAGTCGTCCAGGGTCCAACCGACTTGTTCACGAGGCCCGGAGACGCGCTTGAGGCAGTTAGCAAGGCCACTTGCTTCGGTCGTGTGGTGCCGTAGCACATTATCGCCGCCCTGTCCTACCGAATACGTCCCACGTTAATTTCTGCGGTAGTCTCACACAACGCTGCTTGTCTGTTAGCAGTCATAACTCTATGCGAGCGCCACTGCTCCCCGTCATTGAGTGAAGGCCCTCAGCCACTGCGTTGTCCGTAGTGAGGCGTAATACCTGAAATATACTACTCTTGGCACAGTGGAACTCGGAGTACTGAATTCCCATGCGTCTATGTCCAACTACCACTCCACATTCAAAGTTTGTTAATTGCCGTCGTGGGGCCACAATCACGTCGGAAACCTTTTCACGTGAATCATCTCAGTACACACGACAGCTCCGCCAATGCAGCGCACTTGTATACCATGTGTGCTCTATACTACCGCCACCTGTGTCTGTGCTCACCACCATCCCATTACTTCTGCGACCTCAGTGTGTATGCCTTTGTTGCCCGATACCAGTCGAGATAATCGGAAAACGTTTGTCGGAAGCGAACGTTTTTAGAAATGAGAAAAGATTGCCAGAGAATACTCTAGAAAGAGTAAAGCCGATTGCTCTGCCACCTTATCGTATTCGAGATGTACGAGGTGCATTCAAGTTCTAAGGCCTCCGCTTTTTTTTCTAATTAACTACTAACCCGAAATCGATGAAACTGGCGTTACTTCTCGACGTAATCGCCCTGCATACGTACACATTTTTCACAACGCTGGCGCCATGATTCCATGGCAGCGGCGAAGGCTTCTTTAGCAGTCTGTTTGGACCACTGGAAAATGGCTGAGGCAATAGCAGCACGGCTGGTGAATGTGCGGCCATAGATAGTGTCTTTCATTGTTGGAAAAAGCCAAAAGTCACTAGAAGCCAGGTCAGGTGAGTAGGGAGCATGAGGAATCACTTCAAAGTTGTTATCACGAAGAAACTGTTGCGTAACGTTAGCTCGATGTGCGGGTGCGTTGTCTTGGTGAAACAGCACACGCGCAGATCTTCCCGGACGTTTTTGTTGCAGTGCAGGAAGGAATTTGTTCTTCAAAACATTGTCGTAGGATGCACCTGTTACCGTAGTGCCCTTTGGAATGCAATGCGTAAGGATTATGCCCTCGCTGTCCCAGAACATGGACACCATCATTTTTTCAGCACTGGTGGTTACCCGAAATTTTTTTGGTGGCGGTGAATCTGTGTGCTTCCATTGAGCTGACTGGCGCTTTGTTTCTGGATTGAAAAATGGCATCCACGTCTCATCCATTGTCACAACCGACGAAACAAAAGTCCCATTCCTGCTGTCGTTGCGTTTCAACATTGCTTGGCAACATGCAACACGGGCAGTCATGTGGTCGTCCGTCAGCATTCGTGGCACCCACCTGGATGACACTTCTCGCATTTTCAGGTCGTCATGCAGGATTGTGTGCACAGAACCCACAGAAATGCCAACTCTGGAGGCGATCTGTTCAACAGTCATTCGGCGATCCCCCAAAACAATTCTCTCCACTTTCTAGATCATGTCGTCAGACCGGCTTGTGCGAGCCCGAGGTTGTTTCGGTTTGTCGTCACATGATGTTCTGTCTTCATTAAACTGTTGCACCCACGAACGCACTTTCGACACATCCATAACTCCATCACCAAATGTCTCCTTCAACTGTCGATGAATTTCAATTGGTTTCACACCAGGCAAATTCAGAAAACGAATGATTGCACACTGTTCAAGTAAGAAAACGTCGCCATTTTAAGTATTTCAAACAGTTCTCATTCTCGCCGCTGGCGGTAAAATTCCATCTGCCGTACGGTGCTGCCATCTCTGGGACGTATTGACAATGAACGCGGCCTCATTTTAAAACAATGTGCATGTTTCTATCTCTTTCCAGTCCGGAGAAAAAAAATCGGAGGCCTTAGAACTTGAATGCACCTCGTACATCCTTCTCCCCAAAGCCCTTATTACTTGTAAATGGGGTTTCGCACTGTAAAACACATCGGCCGCTGGCCGGTCCACGCCAGCCCTGAAAAATATAAATGATCGTTGTTTCCGGCTTCAACCGAGTGACGTCTACTGGACTAGCCTCGTTCCGAGTCTGAATGTCTGGACATGACGAGAGCGTTACCTTGTTAAATAAAAGTAATGCACTGAACTAATTCACCAAGCTTCCTCACACAGGCTACACTTCTTCCAGCACTATGAAATGGCTTGACACACTTTTGGAAGTCCTCAGCTTGCTCTTGATGAAGAAGACAAAGCTGTTGTGAAAGCGACAGTTAACGCGTATGTCGTGATGAAAACAACAAAGATGCTGTGAAAGCGTTTGTTAAGGGATAGCGCAGTGCAAACAGTACCGCACGTGGCATTCCTTGAACGCTGCAAGATGCCGCCTCAAGCTATGTACTTTCAGTCGTGTTTGTGACCCTCACCGGCTGAATCCACTGAGTGACGGATCGTTCACCATGAACCCAACTGCTTAAAGGAAGATGTCACGCAACAGATTGCACGAGACAGAAAGAACAGCCCACGGGTTGTGGCTCTTAGATAAATCAATAATAATTCATCATGGGGGAAGATAATCTAACTACTGAAGTGACAGGCATGGTCCATACTAACCGCAGTTTTATAACTCTTTCTGGACAAACGCGGAAAAAGACGATCATCAATGCGAAGACGTTAACAACAAATGAAACACGAGAACTTACTGATCCCATGCATTGATATCATCTAGCTGAAAATGTATTAGGTGGACAGGAATCTAGAAGAGGATCTGGGCGGAATAGCAAATATCTGACCAAGTCACTCCACTGAGACATAGAAACCGTTGAGCACCTAATGATTGTTCCAAGCATGCGTGTCAAGTAAGAAATGGTTTAATATGCAAACTCTGCCTGCTCTCGGAAATGAGTGAGCCCATGTACACATACTCTAACATCAGGGAGCATTAACTATTCCAATTAATGAACCCGTTCGAAAGTTTCTAATCACCTTCATCTTAGGATATACCGACCTGTGAACAATTCTTATCGCCATTAAGGGAGCACCTACGCAACACCTGCACTTGCAACAGCCTGTTGAGAACTGACACCCATCAGTCAGAGGATGACGTGCAGGTTCTCGAGGTGGAAGTTCGTTACGGGTGCTGGCGCCTCAGCTCTGCCATCCAACTTCCTCTGCATCATACTTCTCTGACCACTCCTGCGCACTATTTTTTGTACAGATGCCCCTCTGCATTTGTTTCCAGAGGGACTGTTGGCAATCGCACCACCAAACGTTCGATGGATAGCAGCTTGCACAAAAATTTACTCCACATTTACTGGAGGCAACGTATTATCTCCCCTGAATGTATTTGGAAACTCTTCGCCAGCGGGCCAGTAGAAGTTCTGCGTTCAATAGCCTTAAATGTCACATGCCAGTTGTGCCTCTCCTGACTGTACAGAGTCATCTGGGAAGACTACTTCCAGCAGAGTCCAGGACGGAGACAAATGTGGTGTCTCTGCATAGTCCACATTGACCAGACGTAACTCATTGTTCCCACCTGGCTTGTTTGGAAAGCTGTCACTGGCACAAACTTATGCTGAGCTCACTCAAATGTACCAATGTTCCAGTTCTTGGTATTTCACCTTGAAGACAGGCAAGCAACAGCATTGTTGTTAACAACAGCGACTGTTGTTTATCGGCACCCTGCCCAGGGCAGGAAGGGCACCAGTGACAGCTTTTACAGTGATCAGGTACTTGGGACACTCAATAAGGAAACAACTGCAAGTACTATTCAGCTTAATAGATAGACACTAAACTACATAAGATGTTTGTCAGCATCTTGATCCTTGCAATCATCAACATTCCCATGATGTTAGGACTCAGATCTCTATTAATGAAATAAACTAAAACTAAACTAAAACTTCCTGGCAGATTAAAACTGTGTGCCCGACCGCGACTCGAACTCGGGACCTTTGCCAATCGCGGGCAAGTGCTCTACCATCTGAGCTACCGAAGCACGGCTCACGCCCGGTCCTCACAGCTTTACTTCTGCCAGTATCTCGTCTCCTACCGTCCAAACTTTACAGAAACTCTTCTGTGAACCTTGCAGAACTAGCACTCCTGAAAGAAAGGATACTGCGGAGACATGGCTTAGCCACAGCCTGGGAGATGTTTCCAGAATGAGATTTTCACTCTGCGGCGGAGTGTGCGCTGATATGAAACTTCCTGGCAGATTGAAACTGTGTGCTCGACCGAGACTCGAACTCGGGACCTTTGCCCTTCGGGGGCAAGTGCTCTACCGTGTGAGCTACCGAAGCGCGGCTCACGCTCGGTCCTCACAGCTTTACTTCTGCCAGTATCTCGTCTCCTACCTTCCAAACTTTACAGAAGCTCTTCTGCGAACCTTTCATATCAGCGCACACTCCACTGCAGAGTTGTCAGGATAACTCATCTCGTCAACATCAAAAAGTGAAATAATCCGAAACACAACAATAATAAATATTAACTCTCAGAAGGTTAAATTTTCCTAAACACGACAATATTAAAGTTTAACTAGAAGTTTCTTTACAAAATTGTTCCTACACTTACGTTATGATGTTGGTCAGTACCACGAAAATCGTCCGATTCCGGTTCAAAGTTCGGTACCATTTTTAGGATGACAATTAAGTCTAGAGTGGATGGTTAGTTAGGTGACAAATTGAGCAAAAGATTACCCAAGGTCGCTCGAGTTTACAGTGGACGAAAGCTGGTGAACCAACAAGTTTATGCCTCTGCACGCGGTATTTATCTTAAGCTGCGATGAGCTGTCGTCTGCTAGGCCGCTCTCTACTGCTGAAATTCCTATAAAACTAATCACACCTTTGCTGAATTTTCCAGCAGAAACTTTCCCTATGTTTCTCGTTAGGCGAGAGAACATGTACTCATCAATAGCCTTAGAATGTGGCGATATACACGCGTATGGTTGCAGCAACATGCATACTATAATGCCCTCTGAGTTCTCGCAAGAACCCTTAACTAATTGACTGGTTCGTTTCTGCACAGTTGTAGTTAAACGATGCTACAGCTAATTTCCAGCTGGATATCAGCCGCTATGAACGCAGTGTTCACACAAATTACTCCTCTGTGTTGTACAGAGCATTATGCACTCCGTTCTGCGCCCGCATCTCGTGGTCGTGCGGTAGCGTTCTCGCTTCCCACGCCCGGGTTCCCGGGTTCGATTCCCGGCGGGGTCAGGGATTTTCTCTGCCTCGTGATGGCTGGGTGTTGTGTGCTGTCCTTAGGTTAGTTAGGTTTAAGTAGTTCTAAGTTCTAGGGGACTTATGACCACAGCAGTTGAGTCCCATAGTGCTCAGGGCCATTTGAACTCCGTTCTGCACTTGACGCCAGTTCAGAGAAGAGTCCCCGAAAATTTCCGTCTTGTCTTACTCATGGCCGAACTGTCTCCCCAACATGGGTTCTTTCGTTCTGCACATCACGGCTTTTCTCGACCAATAGAAGCATTCCTTTTATTTTGTGGAAACACTCTCTACGAATCGCAAGGTCCCTACCATTAAATTGCTTCGAAACTTTTGCTCTTTTCTCCTTCCTAGCGCGTTTCCGCCAATCGGACGTTTTGTGCCCGTTCCAGACGCCTAAATGCGTACATTGACTCTCCCACATGTGTACCACTCACTGGACACATGATCGAAAATGGGTCGCTGATCTTGTTTCGTATCCATCTGGAATTCCAAAATGCAGTTTTCTAAAAGCTTTCTTTCCTGTCCTCGCTCAGATGGGCTGGTACACTTACTCTCCCCGTATGAGGCACCTGGTCAGTCGTTGACTTTCTGCCTCGGACACCCCTTTAAGTGGTTTCCATGGTACCACCTGTAGCGTGGCCTTGCCACTGCATCATCCCTCTGAATTTCAAACTAAAACGCCTCTCACTGCTTGTTTCACCTTCCGCTAAAACATGCATTATAGGAACGGTGTGTTGATTACTGTCGATAGAATATTATCCATTTTTGCATTACATACTGCTAGGCAAATTTGCTCATTACCGCCGAATTAAGTTAGATACCATATTCACCTTCCCGTTGCGATGTATAAAGCTCTCATGTAAGGTGCATATCTGACCTTCATTTATTGTGCCACCTTGCAACTTAGCTGTGAAGCCACCAGTACACATTCATGCCCTGTGTTTGTACCCATATGGACTTTCTCGACCAATAGAAGCATTCCTTTTATTTTGTGGAAACACTCTCTACTAATCGCAAGGTCCCTACCATTAAATTGCTTCGAAACTTTTGCTCTTTTCTCCTTCCTAGCGCGTTTCCGCTGACACTAATTTGACGGAATGTACGAAAGTAGTTACGAAAGTAGTTATTTTATGCTCACAGACACACTTGAAAGCTCTTTCTTTTCTACAGTCTTGTATATTGTTCTACAGTCACTTCTCGACATACACTCATGATGGCCCCATTGATTTCCTCATTCCTACCAGATACTAAAACAATTAAAAAAGATTCCATTAATTTTTTGTAGAGGATGAATTCCTTGTGAAATAGTTACAGTCACACTAGCATTTAAAAACTGTTTCTCATTATACCCAACACGGTATAAGCAGTTGTACTATACCAAACCAAAACACAAAACAGGCAAAAAGAGAACAAACGACATATAATGAAACAGGAAAAAAAAACATTTTTGAGTCATAATTATTGTAGATAAAGTAAACGACACATAGACAACAGAAGTAATGAGTAAGTAAAACACATAGAAGTATCCTAGCGAACGTCACGTTTCATGCTGTTTTGAAGAGCGCGCCGCAGCGCATAGTGTGAAGTAGTCGCCCTCCGTTTCTGGCGATGGCGCTGCTGTGGCAATCGCAGCTTTGGTGTCTCCCTCTGGTGGGAAAGGGGAAAGGTTGCCTGTTCACGTGCATTTAAGGTACGCTATGAGCTCGCCAGTCGGTCAGTCTGGGTCAGTCTCTCGTCCCCAGCTTGCTAGTCTGTCTCTCGTCCGCATTTGTTAGGCAGTCAGTGTCTGTCTGTCGTTCGGAGTGCTAGTATGTCTGCCATTCGCATCAACCTTTAAAGCTGACAAAATGAGAGTCTTTCCACTCTGCCAGTAAGAGAACTCAGCGAGTAGTCACCAGCCCGGTCGGGGCTTATGTACGAGTGTCTGGTAATCACCAGCTGTATGCGGGATGCAGAAGTGATGGTTTCGTATAGCGCAGGATACGGTGTTCACTATATCGATATGGTATGTGGTGATAGAGCCCGGTTGGAGATCGGTTTCACACTGAAAAATTCAAGCTTCTCTCAACAATAGCAGGTAAGTGTAATTGAGGAAGTCTCTGACCATAGTTTCCGTATTTCATTATCTGTATACCACTTTTGCAGGGTCTAACTGTCAGTGCAATATGGCAGGTGTATTTTTTTTTCGATCTGTACAAAATAGTTTTGGCACTGATTGATGTGTTGGCAGAAGAGCCAACACTGTGTTGCTAGAGGAGGCCAAAATGCACGCGTTTAATTACACGCAGACTGGCGTGAGGTCTGGAACAGGTCAGAGAAATAAGACTAGCAAAACAGGAGGTGACTGGTATAATACTTAACTTTAATCCACAATTGGTGAACATCGGTCTGACGGTACAGGCATCACAATATATATATAGCAAAGGATTATGGCGCCTTGCTAGGTCGTAGTGGTGGTGGTGGTTAGTGTTTAACGTCCCGTCGACATCGAGGTCATCGGAGCGTAAGCTCGGGTTAGGGAAGGATTGGGAAGGAAATCGGCCGTGCCCTTTCAAAGGAACCATCCCGGCATTTGCCTGAAACGATTTAGGGAAATTACGGAAAACCTAAATCAGGATGGCCGGAGACGGGATTGAACCGTCGTCCTCCCGAATGCGAGTCCAGTGTGCTAACCACTGCGCCACCTCGCTCGGTCTGCTAGGTCGTAGCAAATGACGTAGCTGAAGGCTATGCTAACTATCGTCTCGGCTAATGAGAGCGTAATTGTCAGTAATCCATCTCTGGCAAAGTCGGCTGTACAACTGGGGCGAGTGCCAGGACGTCTCTCTAGACCTGACGTGTGGTGGCGCTCGGTCTGCTATCACTGACAGTGGCGACACGCGGGTCCGACGTATACTAGCGGACCGCGGCCGATTTAAAGGCTACCACCTAGCAAGTGTGGTGTCTGGCGGTGACACCACACTGATAGTCTCGTAATTTGTCTGTCTGCAGAAAATGGCGGATAGTGCTACCACATTGGCAGCAGCAGCAGCACTTTGGCTGGTAAATTCAACAAGAACCAATCAGAATGCACCATTCACCAAGTGTTACAAGACATCAGAGAGTCACTAGACATCCATTGTGCAGGACATAGGGGCCTCTACAGACTGGTTGGAACAAGATGGGGACAAGGTATCTATGGAAAGTTCTGTGACGTACTAGAGTCACATGATGTCTTCTTTGCCACAGTATTCAGAGACAAGTCCAAGAAGACCATCCTCCTCTGGTTCAGTCAGGCAGGATGATTCCACCGCCATTGTGGCCTTGGAGCACCATCAGGTCAGCAGTTGTAGGACATCAATTCACCGAAAATTTCACCATTTTTCTTGTCTGTAGGACAGTGCTTCTAATTCTGTTTTGAAATTATTCTGATTTTCCTGTCTGTGCTTGGACACCAATATGTGCTTCAAGAAGTGACGAAAATAACGCCCCTGACTCCAGCAGCAACAAATATAAACTAAGCTCACTCACAATTTCAGGAAGGTGATGGACACCACAGCAGCTGTAGGACTCAGAAATTTTTCCCTCTCTTGGAGTTCCTCTCTCTCTGTCTGTCTGTCTCTCTCTCTCTCTCTCTTTATGCAGTCGTGCATCCAGTTCCTGTGACATCTTCAAGTTAAGTATGTAACAGTATTCTGCACATTGCTTGGACACCAGATGTAATAACTCCTGAAGCAGTTCGTGTTCAATGACAAAGGATAATTGTGTGCCAGGGATGGAAAGGAGGAACGCTGCGAATATTTCCAATGTAACAGAAAGTACGTGGCTGCCTCTGTGGCTACAGCATGGCGGTGTCATGAGCCAGCGCATGGCCTCTGGGGGAAGGGAGTGTGCGCACACTGCAGTGAATATCTTGCCTCTTGCACTTGGAACTCTGACTGGACTTTTATCGAATAATCTACAGTCACACCACACTCATTTATCAGCATGAGTTTTGAAGTGTAATTTAGCCACATACTGCTCCACCACCATTATTTGATTATGCATATCGCTCTTCATCAAATATCGCTGCTATCGGGACAGTACTCAGCAGTATGATTACAGCTAACACACCTGTTGAACTTCTCCTTCTCCAGTACAGACGTCCCATTCACTGAACACAGTATATAATTACGACCGTCCACCCAGTCCAGTAGCAAAACACAGACTGAGTCCTTTTCCCGCCATTTTTCCACAGACTGCCAAACTGGATTACATCATGGAGGGGGTAGGGGGGGGGGCGACAGGGTTGTGGACTAGGTCAGGTGGACTTCAGACCTCATGGCAAACACAGTGGATTGTGTCATCGTCTATGACAACTCTAATTGTTTAAATAAACCATGCATACAAAATAAAGAGGGTGAGGGAAGGGGAGGTCGAAGGGGAGGGGAGGGGGAGCGGAGGTAGGTTAAGTTAGTGGAGGTAGCGCACTTGACCTATTTTCCCACCGAAATTTAAACTTCCCACCAGAATGCCACCTTGGATCCGACATCTTGAATAAATTTGCCAAAAGTGCAGAGTGGGGTGACGCAATTGTTGTCACACTACTACTGTTTTACTTGTTTTGATTTTGTATAAAGGTCTCCTATTCTTAATTTTCATGTGTTTGTGTATTGTAATGTGAGTGTTCTTTCAAGTAAACAATGCAGGTGGTATCCTCACCTAAATGCTATAACATGAAATGAGATGCCAAATCCATCTGAAATTCTGTAACTATACTTCAATTAACAAAACTGTGTCCTACAAGCTATCACGTGAATCTCTATATTTCGCAGTGCAGTTAACAGTGCTACGTTGTGTGGTGTCACAGTATGTATTCTAACACACAAGAGTAACACATCCTGCATAAAATTACAAACTGTAATTTGAATGAATAAATTTCCTGCACATTTACATACCTAAACTAAGTAAAATTTCGAACATTCATACACACAATAACATGCAACACAGCATTGTAAGAGTGTCTGACAGAAGAAATGTGATCTGAACTTGACTTTAACTGAACTACCTGATGATAATTTGTAATGCGGTGACACTTAGTTCTGGGACGGTGAAAGAAATTGAACCGGCTGAATGAGATAGAAGAGACTAGCACTTAAAAAACAATATTAGGAAACTGACTTTTAAAGATTACAACAATCTTTACAAAATTCACTTATTATAAAAAATATATCTCTGCCATGTAAATCTGCAATGAAATGAAAAAGGAGTGGTGACTCTACAAGTCCAGGTCATGTGAGCAGATAATTTTGTTTAATTTTATCTCGACAGTCAAGCTAACGGACCCGAATAAACAAAGAAAAGTCACACCGAAAATCTGCCTTTCTCAAACTCATTATAAATTACGTGTGAGCAAGCAGTGCAGTGGCGACATTACCTGAATACATTCACGCTTCTAAAATCGATTTTTACTAAACCATATTTCGAAAAACCAACACTCTCTGCGGCTACATATCCGTGTTCCGCTAGTTATTTTCTCCAACTGCTCAGCAGCGTCACCGACACCAGATTATGTCACTTAATATTCACGAATAGTACGCAACGACAAACCATTGGCAACCAAAGATCACGGTGCCTGTATTCAGAGCCTTCGTGGCGTAACATATCGACTATTAAAGACATCTCTCTGGGAAACATCAAATGTGTAAACATGAAGTATGATTCAACGAATGAAAAAAAGAGCTCACCATCATTCTTACCGACTACTAATAATAAGCTAGAGACCTTAATCACCTTGCAGCTATCACCTTTAACTCGTCCTCTAAGCCATTTCTAATGACCTCGGCCGGCCGGGGTGGCCGAACGGTTCTAGGCACTACAGTCTGGAACCACGCGACAGCTACGGTCGCAGGTTCTAATCCAGCCTCGGGCATGGATGTGGGTGGTGTCCTTAGGTTAGTTAGGTTTAAGTAGTTCTAAGTTGTAGGGGACTGATGACCTCCGAAGTTACGTCCTATAGTACTCAGAGCCATTTTAATGACCTCGATGTGGACAGGAAGTTAAACTATAAACTCCTCCTGCTCTTGTCCTCTAAGGTAAGTTGTGTGGGTAGAATTCCTGCACGTGTTTCTGCGTTTCTCCAGGATCCAAACTGATCTTCCCCGATGTCAGGTTCCTCCAATTTCTTCATCCTCTTATAAATATGTTGTGTCATTGTTTTGCAGCCACACTTCCCAGAAGTTCTGCAGCGGTGTGGGACTACAGCTCTGCGAACTAAGGGTTTTGCAAAGCATTGGTTTATCCACAGCCCAGGACACTATTTCGAAAATTAATTTTCGCTCTAGAATGGAGAGTGTTCCGATTTCAAACTTTCAAGGTGATTACAACTATCTGCCGGACCGGGAATCGAATCTGACACCTTTGACTTTTATGGGCAGGTGATCTATTGACTAAAAAGTTTAGAAGGTAGGAGATGAGGTTTTGTCGGATTTGAAGCTGTTAGGGCGGGTCGTAATTAGTGCTTGGATAGTGAAGAGACAACATTTTTGTTTGTGAATTATTTTACATTGACAGTTGTAATGGATTACTAAAACTAATATCTTCTTTTATGATAAGGGGAATCTCACATTAATACACTTATATGAATCACATAATACATGAATGTGAAGTACTGATGACGGTGAGTTGCAAGGGAATATCTATGTCAAACATTATTTCTTCCGTCTTTCTTCCTTGTTATTTCCTTACCTGTTCTCCTTCTAGCCTAGCCATTATGGCTATCTCATTGGGATAATTGCCAATTATAGTAATTATATAGAGCCTGCGTGCTATATTACGTACGAGCTCCGATTCACTAGATTCATGCACTTAAAGTATTTAATACACACATACACAAGATAATTAACCAAGCGAACTTCTTACAAGCCGCATAAATAAAATTGCGCAAATACATATTGTCATCTGCAATAGCACAAGTTAAGCAATTGTTACACTCATTCAATATTAAGTAGCAATGTAGCACCCTGTAGCATTATAACTGTTTATTTGTGTATCCTCCTAGATAGAGATTTTAGTAAATGCAAAATTAGGCATTATCATATTTCATAAGAAAGACACAAGATGGCGGACATTCATAATTAACTGCGCTCTCTTTGTAGTAGCAATGTGCTGTTGTTTCCAAAGAAGTATTTTTCATCACAATCGTTGTATTGTGTACGAATACCGAATACGGTCATTTTTACATTCATAACATTATTTTTGTATAAATATTGTAAAGCTAGACAGCAAATTACTGTAAGAGATTCGTTAAATACAGACCAGATCAAGTGACAAAGGCGAATTCGCCAGCGAAAATGTCGATAACATTCGCGATTCAGCAAGCGAGGCCGGCCGTTGTGGACGAGCGGTTCTAGGCGCTTCAGTCTGGAACCGCGCGACCGCTACGGTCGCAGGTTCGAATCCTGCCTCGGGCATGGATGTGTGTGATGTCTACTACGGGTGTAGAGGGTAGTGTAGCTTAAAACCGGACAAGGGTACATCACGAACCGGGGGCTCAAGGAGGCAACAGCATGTTGCGTCAGGTCTCTGAGCGCTTGACCTTTGACCCCGCCGATAAGGCGGCGCTACGTCAGCTTGGCAGCGCGCCAGCCGCAGACTCGACGCACCAGAGACGCGAGCACCTATCACGCCTAGTGCTCGCGTCCGGGATAACGCGCGGCTGGCACTGTGTATTGCGCTAAGTCCGAATCAAGGTCGCGCGCTATCGCGCGCCTATAAAAGCGAGCGAGCGCCACGCAGTGGCTCATTCGCACTGCTGCTGCTGCACAGGCAACTGCATTGAACGCTGCCAAGATGCCTTACAGAAGATACCGTCGACGTTCTCGTCAAACAGTCTACAAAACAATCGAGAACATTGAAATGACAACATCTGCTGCTGACAAGAAGAAAAATACTGTCAAGAACATATCTGCGACTGAACTAATCGAGGGACCATGTGTGTTTTGTGGATGCAGACTAAACTTCAGCATTGACATCAACGACACCTTTACTCACGGCAACGGATGGCTAACTGTGGCCATTGTACGTGGAGGTAGTGGTGTTCCTGCAGTCGGTGGCCTGGAGAGTTTCGTCGATAGAGACATTATTGCCTATCGCACATACCATATTGGAGAACTTGCAAATAAAGATTTCGGAAAATCTGTATATATGTCACCTTCCCCATTATCCCTCTATAGAGAAATGTAGTTACGTTTTAGTAGTTATAAGTTCTATGGGGCTGATGACCTCCGATGTTAAGTCCCATAGTACTCAGAGCCATTTGAACCATCAATCAGCAAGACAGGTAACATCACCTGCTGTGAACGAAGCTATGTCTGAGACTATTATTAAGACACCAGATTCCATTAGGCAAGTTCTCCAAAGATTAGAAACCATGATTGGTGGTCTGACGAGTGAAATAGGTGATTTGGTGAATGAACAACAAAACACATCAAAACAGATAGACTGTTTGGCTAGTAATCAAGATGATTTGACTATTCTGGTTGCGGAGGTCACTGAATAGGTTAAAAATCAAACCGATAAGTTGAAAACAGAAGTTGCCAATCATGTAACTGAGTTGTAATGAGGAGGTCCTGAACTTGTGACATCCAAAATTCCCTGAAGCTGTAAAAGAATTAATTGAGAAATTTAATACTCTCAATTAGAACTAAATACTTCAAAATGAACAGTTCAGCGAGTAGTAACGCAATTGGATGCATAAAATCATATCTGTATGAGGCTAGTAAAACCTCTGAAATTGTTTCGTTTTATTTGTATTAACACCTGCACCTGGGTTTCAGGCTGGATCCCCCATCTACTTTCGATGCTGAGGTAATATTCCAGAACATGGAAAGCCACGAAAATTCCGTTTGTGTGTAAGAGAGAACTAAAAGTAGACTGGGGCAGTAGTGAGAATTTGAATCGAGGAGAGAGTCGTGCTAGGGTAATCTGTGCAGTTGCTGTGCCAATGTGGCTTAGTGGCTAACACAGCTGCCTAGAATGCAGGAGATCTCGGTTTGATTCCCGGCCTTGGTACAAATATTCTGTATACGTAAAGTCATATCTGTACGAAATCAGTATTGTCTCTCACATTGTGTCATTTCATTTGCATATAGATTTTTAAATTGCCTCTGAGCCTCTTGTCTGTGCTGCTGGAGTGTCATTTCCAACTATTTGATGACAGAGGCGAAAGGGAAATAAGGATAATCAGCTTGCTAGTGGGACTCTATAAGAGTATGTATGAGAGTATTCAGCTACGGAATTGGTAACCTGGGCCATAATTTCGGCATTCAAGAAGTTCAGATATCTGTTAGGAAGACATGTGAAAATTTATTGGGGCCACCAAGCTTAAAGCTTCATGTTGTTAATTGTCACACAATGATTAAGCACTTTGGGGTATGTTTTTAGAATCATATCACTTTGAAGTTATACATGTGATGGAAAAAAGGTATTGACAATGCATTATCTTGACCTCTGCAAGGTTTCTCATAATTTGGAGACATTGTGGAGCAAACCTCTGAATTTAAGATCATGTTAACCGAAGACACTCACTATAGGTAATACTTTTGGATATGTGCCAAAATATGAAAGATACAAAATGAAGACGTATTGTTTTATAGAAGAAGTGTTTTTACTGATATGTGATGTGTTTGTATATCTGCAGCATGTCACAACACCCATATCTGGTATACGCATTATGCATTAGGATACTATGGTGCAAAGAAATGTTGCAAGAAACTTAGCTTGTACTGTTACTTGCTGAACATGTTACAGTATGCTCGGTGAATACTAAAAACTTAAGTATGGAACAATGTCTAACTACACCCACAAACATTTAAACACTGTATGCATTCTCCTTGCCAGACCCTTGTCCTCAGCTCATAGAGGTTTTAAATATGTTGTAGTCATTTATGACATCTTTTACAAGTATGTTAAATTATACACAGTGAAGTCAAACGTATAGTGAATGACTGCATTCCCATAGTGGGTAAGCCTAGAGCATTATTATTGGACAGTGCATCAAATTTTACTTGCAAAAAATGGAAAGAATTTTGAAGGATCATCATATTCAGTAGATATTAATCTCGAACTTCAGTCCTCAAGCTAATCCAATAATAAGGATCTTTCAAGAATTTAATGGGTTTATGAGGACATATATAGCTGGCAAACAGACCAAAAGTGTAGAATTTTTGGAAGACTTCGAGCAAATAGTAAATAATCTACCATGTATTCTACACCAGCCAATTTAAAGGGAAAAGGAAAGAAATGAGTGGCTACATCAAATGTCACATTTACCTCGAATGGAAACCACCTGGGAAGAGAAGGCAAAACAGGACTTACCTACCGTTATAACATGTGCAAATTTAAGGAAAGCATGCTATGATAGTAAATTAGGGAGAATGCAAATCTGCTCCTTTTCTGAAAAAGTATTACTCACAACTAGTTATAAACCTTCGTTATTATTAAAGAAAACCAGGAAATGGCAGTTGATGTACAAGAACTGCCAATGAGGGCAGTCACCTAGAAAGAAAGTTATAGGACTATATTCCCACAATGACATCAATAATAATGTCTCTAGTGCTTGTAAGTAATTAATGGAGGTGGAAGATACACTCAAGGCTCAGGAACTGGAATTCCTTATGTGATGATACAGTCAGATACCACTGAGTACTTTCAGACGATAACTCAAATAAAATGAAGTAAAAGCAAACAACTATTATTCAGCTTTCATCGAATATGTAACTTCCTAATTTGACATCAGAGATGCTGCAGTTCTGTTTTCCTTAGTGAATGTTACTATTAATAATAAATAACTGGGGTACACTAGAAACTAGTTGCTTTGCATCGATAGGAATGCACCTGTTGCAGGGAGTGAATAAACGTTTTATGACCACTATAATATTAGGTGAGGTTTATTAAATGTAAACGGAGTCAGCTGGTACGAACCTAATATATAGTTAAATGCAATTTAGTTGGGATGATGGTATCTAGGAAGGGACGTACGAATCGACCTTCCACCAGATAATGAATTGAAATGAAAGATAAGTAAACAGGTGCATAAAATTTTTTGTGAAGTATGTCAGTGATAAAATAAATATTGTTATTCTGAGAGATCTGCGTAGATAAGTAATGTTGTGACTAGCTCTTATGAGACCAGAGCTTGACTGTGCTGAATACGTCACACATACAATTATGAATTAAATCTTGAGAATACTGGTCCCAATAATTTAAAAGAAAGTGTAGATTTAGACAAACACTTGTTATTTAGATTTGTCTTATATATACATATATTAATTGAATAATATCACATGTGAACAGTTACTGATTTATCATATACTATCTTAGTGAATAAGTGAGTAGGAGTAAAAGGTTGTGACTTCGAAACAGCAGCCAGTAACTGTCAGGTGAAGTATTGTAATTAATATTTTCTATTTATTTTCTGTGGACAAATAACGATATGAGAGATAAATGGGTTTTCCCCATTAGATTTGCCTTTGGTTGAGACTAGTATATACAAGTACTGATGCTTGTACTGTGCTACTTTGCGTATAGAAAGTTGTTGAATTGCTCCTTAGTAAATGAATCAGTGGCATTGCAATGTTCTATATGGCTGAAAAGGACGCTATATATGCTGAACTGTGTTATGATCCGAATAACATAAAAACACGAAGTAATAATTCTTACTTAATGGTAACTTCTCACTGCGCAAGATGAGAAAAATATGAATATGCAGGTAACTGTGATTTGATGTAACCACACTATATGTATTTCTAGACGATTAGCGATTAAATTTCTAGTCAGTGCGGCCTGGCTGTGTATCAAGTACTGTATATGTAAGGCGAGGAGGAGAATAAAGTTAATTAAACCAGGCTAAATAATTAACTGTGCCATGTAGGCTCAGAAGTTTCGGTGAATATAAATATAAGGTGAAACAAAGTTAATTAAACCAGGCTAGATAATTAACTGTGCCATGTAGGCTCAGAAGTTTCGGTGAATATAAATAAAAGGTGAAACAGTGGTAGGTAGTGATGCGAAATAACTGTGTCACCTACTGGGAAACTCAGTCGATAATTAAACTGTTTCTTACCAGTGCTGGAATATTACAGGGATGCATATGGATTGAAACCACAGAAAGGCTTCTCTCGTTCCTGTGGACAGCACCAAATGTTGTGAAATTGCTAATATATGCACACGCGTCTGGAACGTTAGGAAGACCAAAATTATATATGCCCCTACCGGCCGGACCGGTGCGCCAGTGTGACGCAACTTTCACTGTAAGCCCCCAAGTGTGGTAGTTTAAATTAAATTTTTGTCGGCGTTCTGGTGCAAACGTTGGCATTCTTAACATTCAACGAACAAATCGATGGAGTGTAAACATTGATAAAATGACACACAGTGACACTGTATGCCGCATCTCTGATTAGTTACCTGCAGACTAATCATTTAACTAATAATGAGGATTGAAAACTGTCTACTGGTTTCCGGTAAATGGGTTCTGCTAAAGTTACAACTGCCTTGGTCACAAAATGTCATTACGGCCTCAGGTTAAACTCACGAAAATTGATAATGAATTTCGATGTAAAATGATGCCGTTGGTGTCAATTAGAGAAAATACATTATTTGCACCCTAAAGTGAACTTTTCTTTCTGGACACATATGTACCTCGCTGGAGCAGCTATTCACCTCTATATGGCTTTTCATGTTATTCACCATATGTGGACACCATCATAACCTTCTGTCCATCCTCTCCTGAGCCGCATCGAGGTACTGTACACTGATCCCGGAAATCTTCCCATGATGGGTCACAGTCTTCACGCAGCTGTGTCTGCAGTCCTCCGTGACCAGTCAGTCGCTGGAAACGCCATCACCACCAGTCCATTTCAGTTCAAACAACCGACGTAATTGAGAGAACTTATCATTATTATCTAAAACTCTTTTAAGGGGCTCCGGAAAGGCTCAAAATCATGAAAAGTTCAATTTTTTACTTTTTTGCGTTTTCTGAATCTGCAGACTATTACCTTTTAATAGATATATAATTTATTCAATTCCGAAGACTACAACTATTTTTAAATATTTTTTGAAATGTGTTCTACATAGGCGTGACCCACTGTGGCGCTGTTAAACTGCTGTCAAATGGTGTTATTATTAACGTCCGTGTTCATCAGGTACATTTTAGTGATGTGAGATAAAGTATGTGTTATGGCTAACCTGTGATGGTTCAATATATATCGCTGGTGTGATTGTCGATTGTTTCATGTTTATTTACTCTGTCGTTATCTCGAAAATATTCGTAATTAATTCTGTTTCTTGAGTCTCTGTTTTGTTGAAGTATAATAATGAGTAAAAGTAAAGTTATTAGAAATCTTCTGAAGGCTTTTAAGAAAAGGAGAAATGTTGGAAAGCCAAAGGTATGTGTTATTACTGTAAACAATAAAGACGATAACCAAGTGAGTGAACCTAACCTCTCAAGTACACCTGCCCATAGCAGTCAAAGTGGGATAGAAAATACTTCACAGAAGAAGCTTGGTTCAATGAGTGAAAACTATGAATGTTTTATGGGCGAATCGGATGTGAATGAAATATTTGATATGTCGGTTCTCAAAGGAATTTTTTCAAACTGTGTAAGATGTATTCATTGTAGTGAAGTTGGTCTGGAACTCTCCATAATAAAGCACGTAGGACTTGCTAGTGAAATACAACTGAAATGTGATAAGTGTTCATACATGACCACCTTTTGGAACAGTGTTGCAGTAACTGCAACTGAAGAAAATGGTAGCAAAATCTACGAACACAACAACAAGCGATGCTTGCTTTAGACAATGAACGCCTTCGGGCTGCAGACAGGGCTGTAAAGAGTCTAGAAATACAAGCAAGTGTAAAGAGGAGGAGGAACAAAAGGAAGCTGGAGGAGGAGTTTGCAGAGGATGAAGATAATCCATCCTATGGACCTGGAATGCACTAAAAAGTTAATCCAATCTTTGTCGCTCGATTCCCAAAACTTTTATTTTCTCATACTAATTAATGTTTTCTAAGGATCTTCCAAACATATTTGTTTCAAACTTTCAGTAAATGTTACACAGTACCTTCTGCATAATTTAACACAGCCTTTTTCCAAAAAACTGTATATTTTTGAATATATAAATAAAAAATTGCAAAAAAATGTTGTGAATTTTCATTACAATTGAAAAAAAATCATCTTTAATAACTGAGCTAAAATTTTGTAAAATCCCTGTGTTAAGTTGTAGCCCATATTCCAAGAAATAATCTGTAAAAAGATCAACTTCCTACCTCAAATACTTTGTGAGGAAAGATGTAATTTATAAGCGTTATTTTACCATTGCAAGTATAGGGCATTCCGGAGCCCCTTAAGGAAAGAAACTATCATTAAGATCAAATCAATTTTACCCTTTTATTCTTTTTTTTTTATTTAGACGTCTAATTCCGTAGGACCAAATTGAGGAGCAGATGTCTACAGTCATGGAACATGTCAGTACATTAAATTACAACATAAAAGCAATAACAGATAAAATAAAATGCTTATGAACCCAAAAAAAGTTAAGCCATAAGTTTAAGTAAACACAAGCAACAATACAACACAGGAATCAGCTTAATTTTTCAAGGAAATTCTTGAAAGAGTAGAATGGGGAATTTCTTCCATTTCGATTTGAAAGCACGTGGATTACTGCTAAGATTTTTGAATTCTTGTGGTATCTTATTGAAAATGGTGCAGCAGAATACAGCACACTTTTCTGCACAAGAGTCAAGTGAGTGCGATCCAAATGTAAATTCGATTTCTGCCTAGAATTAACTGAGTGAAACCTGCTAATTCTTGAGAATAAGCTGATATTGTTTACAAGAAACGACAGTAAAGAATATACATATTCAGAGGCCAATCTAAGAATACCCAGCCTAGTGGAGAGTGGTCTACAAGAGGTTCGCGAACGTACACCACTTATTGCTTGAACTGCCCATTCCTGAGCCAAAAATATCCTTTGAGAAGAGGAAGAGTTACCCAAAAATATAATACCATACATCATAAGCGAATGAAAACAGGCAAAGTAGACTATTTTGCAAATCGAACTATCACTTACTTCAGATACCATTTGAATAGTAAAAATGACAGCATTAAGACTTTGAACAAGATCCTGAACGTGGGCTTTCATGACAGTTTACTGTCTATCTGAATACCCAGAAATATTTACTGTTCTGTTTCACTAATAATATGCCCATTCTGTGAAGTTAAAACGTCCGGTTTTGTTGAATTGTGTGTTAGAAACTGTAAAAATTTAGTCTCACTAAGATTTAATGTTAGTTTATTTTCTACAAGACATGAACTGCACTATTTGAAACAGAGCCAGTGTTGCACAGAAAATCCTTTACTACCAAGCTAGTGTCATCAGCAAACATAAATATATTAGAATTACCTGTAATACTAGGGAGCATATCATTTATATAAGTAAGGAACAGGAGTGGCCCCAGCACTGATGCCCGGGGCACCCCCATTGGACCATGCCCCACTCAGACCCCACATCACAGCCATTTTCAACAATGCGAGTAATAACCTTTTGCTGTCTGTTGTTAAAGTGAGAGGTGAACCAATTGTGAACCACTCCCCATATTCCGTAATGGTAGAACTTCTGCAGCAATATTTTGTGATCAACACAATCAAACGCCTTAGTTAAATCAAAAAATATGCCTTTAAGTTCGAAACCTTTTATTTAGTCCATCCAGTACCTCACAGAGAAAAGAGAATATAGCATTTTCAGTTGTTAAACCACTTTTAAACCCGAAGTGTACATATTATAGCAAATTATGTGATATAAAAATGATCAATTATGCTTACCTACACAGCCTTTTCAATAACATCAGCAAACAATAATGACATAGAAACAGGTCTAAAATTTTCTATATTATCCCTTTTTCCCTTTTTATAAAACAGCTTCATTACTGAGTACGTCAATCGTTCTGGAAACTGACCATTCGTAAAGGAAAATTTAAAATATGGTTAAGTACAGGGCTAAGATGTGCAGCACAGTACTTTAATATTCAGCTAGGCATTGCATCATGTCCATGAGAGTCCTTAGTCTTCAATGATTTAATTGTTGACTCAATCTCCCCTTGTCAATATCAAGAAGACTATTTCAAACATCAATCTCAGAAAGGCACTTTCCATGTGAGTTATATTCGCTGTAGAAACATTTTATTTACTTCACCTCGCAATGCTCAGAAAATGATTGTTAAATACTGTACATATGTCTGACTAATCATTAACAGAAATATTTTTACTACGAACTGACTTTACATTATCGACATTGTGCTGCTGACCATGCACTTCAATTACAACTGACCATATGCTTTTAATTTTATCCTGTGAATTAGCTGTTCTATTTGCGTACCACATATTCTTTGCTCTCCTAATAACATTTTAAGCAACTTGCGATACTGTTTGTAATGGACTACTGTAGCTTGACTGTGCCTGCTTCTAACATTTTGATATAATTCCCGCTTTATTCGTAATGTGTCGTCTAATGCGAAATCCTAGAAACTGAACGGCTAACAGAACTTTTACTTGTGGTAGTTATGTGTCTGACATAAATCTCGAAATTTTAAAAACTTTTGGTGTAAGTTGTAGGCTAAAATAGCAAAAATTTTGTTCTTTTCTGTGTAAATACGCACAGTGTGTGCATTTAACAAGTGACATAGTAAAATACTTAGTTCAGCCCACAATGAAACATTTGTAGGAATCCTACAAGGTCTCACCGCCCCGCAGTAGCTTCTATTCTTGGGGTTTCCCTGCTGACTTCACCTGGATGGGGGAACAATAACAAACTAAGCCGCTGAGAGTAATATGTTGGTTCGTGCTTTCAGATGGAAGAATTTAACATTGGTAACGGAGAAAATTTTTTCAATCCATTTATCCTACTAAATATTTGTGATCCACGGACATTTTAATTTAGTGAAACTTATCTACATTTGATTTCACCACGTAAATGTATCCACCTTCGTGCCTCAGTGAAGGAGGCAGCGGAGAGACACAATACAAATGTTTTGTGAATATTTTTATAAGGACAGTTCTAATGGTTTGCTCCAACAACACATTTTATTTTATGGTATGGACTCACATGATATATGAAATTGAAATACTTGTGCTTCTGAGTTGAAAGCTATGCAAAGGAAATATCTGTGCCAAATAATCTTTCCTTCGTCTCTCTTCCTTCTCCTGTTACTTCCTTATTTCTTCTGGTCCTTGCTTGTATCCTTACGGACGCATGTAAATGCGTAAATTGTTTATGATAATAATAATTACCATCAAATAGACATATCGCATTATACTTTTTATTTTGTCTTATACTCATGCGATAAATGTACTTTTAACAGATCACCCTTTGGGAGTATCGGTGAGTTTGGTTCATGATGAGAATTACCCGGCTTGTACGCGATCTGTTTGGTCGCCATTATGGCTACCTAATTGAGATAACTACTAAATGTGCTTGCCGTATCACATACAAAGTCCGATCCGCCAGTATGAGCTAGATTGCCGCACTTGAAATACTCAAAATTCGCGGTCGCAGAATAATTACTCTAGCCAGCTACTTCTAAATCGCAATATTTCATGCTTCCTATATTTCATCTGAATCGTCAGTGTAGTGTCTCTCATAAAAAACGCGTTACAGTAGCCAAGCGGTTAGAGCACATGCCCGTGAGAGAGAGTGGTTCAGGTTCGAGTCCGGGTCGGGCACACACGTTTAATGTGCCAGAGAGTTTCAGTCAACCATTCTGTTGCACCTGAAACTACTGAATAGGCTAATAAGAATGCAAGGTCATGACTCAAGAAGAAAACTATATCTAAAATATTAGGAAATTCAACTTCTTACAGAAATGTCACGGACTTTTTAAGAGATCGTAGTCTGTGTGTACAACTGTGTGTATTGACACGGAGACCTTGTGCACCATCCCACGTACAATCTGCTACCTTTGTACCTATGTATTTCTGAACCTCTGTTTTATGGATCAGGTATAAATAGAAGAATATGTTACGTATTATTTCAGGATATATTAGTGTATTTGTACTACACTTTACACTCTGTTTTCTGCGACAATACGAAATCTTTGTGTTAGGCGCCTGTTAACAGGGTGCCTTCTTACGACGTCGTTCCAAATCTCTTTAAACTTTCAGAGAACCACTTACGTAATGACCTACAAGCTGCATGCTATGTACGCCAGATGCCAGTACCAAGAAAGAAAAATAAAAGCTTTGATAATAGGTGAAGCAAAAATAGTTACTTCGCTCCGGTTTTGTGCATGAGCACCGAAATATCCAACATTTCATCACATCCATGTTGTTTGTAAATCTTGACACTATTGCTTAGTCCTTGAACGTAAATTTCTCTGCTCTAGCACAGATCTGGAGTCAATCTCAGTCATATTCAAAAAGATTTAATTCCTGAAAGCACTCAGAACAAGAAGTTCAAGCCACTAACTAAGCTTTTTGAAAATAATTGGTGCCGCCCATAAAAATAAAATTACAATAAACGGGATCAATATGCGTCAGGACAAAAAAGGTTAGAGAACGCATATTCACCCGAGGTATCAGACAGCCGCCAATGTTAATATCTGTACACTTCACCAGTTCACTACCAAGATATTTGACTGTTCCGTCCTCAAATGCTGAGTAGTTTCATGATCCATACTCTGTCCAGATGTGAACGCTTCGATTTTCAGCATCAGCTCTATATCGCCAGTCATCCAATAACAAACCACACCTCCTTTCAGTGAGCTGCTGTCTATGATGTTTGTTCGCTGAGGAATTTGGCAGTTATACGTTTTACTGTTAATGGGAGGCACACATAAATTGAAACGTCTTTCGCGGAAAGAAAACCAGTCGATTTTGGTTGAAACTGTGCAGCCTGTTGCCGTCTGCACTTCTCACTGCAGTCTGAGCCTGCCACTGCGACGGCGGGACGTGGACGGCCCATCTGCTCGCTGGTGAGCCCACACCCTGACGATATTACCCTGAACGACAGATGCCTCGAATTGTCTGCAAGCGAGACCACAGTCGTGAAATTACACATTGGAATACTGTATCCTCTACCTCGAGCTATATTCGCTGGTGCCCATATTACGAAATCTTATACATCAGATTGGTATGACACTGGACCATCTTCGTACATACAGCGAAAATAGCATCGAGCACCGACGAGTTTTGGAGATTCAAAGTGAATAACATTCTCCGTATGTCTAGTGGATACCAACCGCCTCTCCTCCTCTTAGAATGACGGCGAGCAGCTGCACCACAGATTGTCCGAGGCGCACAATTCTCCACAACCTATCACAAGCTGTCTTCACTGATAACAAAATTGTTTTGACCAGTCTACTACGCTTTACGCCGTAGTACTTCCCTATATACACTGCACAGGCGTGAAGACACTGCTGTCGCGACTGCTGAAGATAATCCTGATATTACAGCCGACTATTGCTTGTTTAACCAAAATTCTCTTCGGATTACATCTTCACAATTCTCCACAACCTATCACAAGCTGTCTTCATTGATAACAAAATTGTTTTGACCAGTCTACTACGCTTTGCGCCGTAGTACTTCCCTATATACACTACGCAGGCGTGAAGGCACTGCTGTCGCGACTGCTGAAGATAATCCTTACATTACAGCCGACTATTGCTTGTTTAACCAAAATTCTCTTCGGACCACATCTTCAAATCTCTGTAACTCTGATAACTTTTTACAGTTTCGCTTTCGCTGACAATAGTTTTCTCTCAGAAATAGCAGGTCGTAACAACAACTTTCGTTTCGAAACTTCCAAGAATGCCCTTCCACACGGTCCTGCGAAAGTATCTGAATAGTGTACACAATACGTTTATTGCTACAGTTACCATCAGTCGCAACTGCTGATGCTACTATGAACTCTCTGTTGTGCTCAGAACTGGCTAAAGTTGCTCTCTCTACTGTCTGAGAAATTCAAAACGTTTCCTCGAATTCTCTTCTCGTCTGTGATATTCCAGTGTTTTACAAATATGCTCTTCAGGATCCTACGAAATAGATGAAAGGATTCGACTGAGTCGAACAGGTGGGATGGCATTCTGTGTTTGACAAATGTTTATTTCTGCTTGCGCATGACGGCCAAGCAGTGGTTCGAGAATAATGAAGAGCAGCTCAGTAACTGGGGAGAATTCCACGCCGAACTGAAGAAAACGCTAGATGACGACAGGAAGTTCATTTAGCAGAATAACAACTCGAGAACAGAGTCCAGCGTAATGGGGAAACGAAACATACACACAGAATATTGTGAATCCGTATATGAGAAGCTGTCGAAATCTCACACTCGAAAAAGGAGTCGTAGAAGATGTGCAAGAAGCTCTTCTGGTAAAGCAGTTCATCAAATGGTACCAGTGCATCGATGAACGCAGCAGAAAAAAAAGAGACAGCCGGAAGAGGGATGGTCGACTCCAGAATGTGGTCCCTGTGGCAGCTGTGGAAGATCAACAAGACCTCGACTCTCTCACATTCCAGTTTATAAGAGCAATATACAGCAGTTTATAAGAGCTTGAAATGTTTGATCTCGTACTCAAGAGATTTCAGTTATCAGTGTCTACCTCATGCTGCAGGCGGCAACAGACAATCTTGAAGAAGAGGTGTATTGATTTTTAGCAACAACCACCGTCACCAGTCAAACGCGCTACGTTGAATGAGCTCACCCAACTCGGATTTAAGTCGGAGCTGTCAAATGACAACGCAGCATCCAGGTACGCGAGGTACAACCAACTCCTCCACCAAATACCCCCTCAGACGAACAGATATTTGGAGGACATGTACGATGTCGTTGTGGATGGCCTGGACATGTTCCACTTCACTGCAAAGGAAAAAGACGACTTTTCGACGACTACTACGCTGCAACACGTTAACCTTCACAACAGTTCTATTAAGGGGCTCCGGAAAGGCTCAAAATCATGAAAAGTTCAATTTTTACTTTTTTGCGTTTTCTGAATCTGCAGACTACTACCTTTTAATAGATATATAATTTATTCAATTCCGAAGACTACAACTATTTTTAAATTTTTTTTGAAATGTGTTCTACATGGGCGTGACCCACTGTGGCGCTGTTAAACTGCTGTCAAATGGTGTTATTATTAACGTCCGTGTTCATCAGGTACATTTTAGTGATGTGAGATAAAGTATGTGTTGTGGCTAACCTGTGATGGTTCAATATATATCGCTGGTGTGATTGTCGATTGTTTCATGTTTATTTACTCTGTCGTTATCTCGAAAATATTCGTAATTAATTCTGTTTCTTGAGTCTCTGTTTTGTTGAAGTATAATAATGAGTAAAAGTAAAGTTATTAGAAATCCTCTGAAGGCTTTTAAGAAAAGGAGAAATGTTGGAAAGCCAAAGGTATGTGTTATTACTGTAAACAATAACGACGATAACCAAGTGAGTGAACCTAACCTCTCAAGTACACCTGCCCATAGCAGTCAAAGTGGGATAGAAAATACTTCACAGAAGAAGCTTGGTTCAATGAGTGAAAACTATGAATGTTTTATGGGCGAATCGGATGTGAATGAAATATTTGATATGTCGGTTCTCAAAGGAATTTTTTCAAACTGTGTAAGATGTATTCATTGTAGTGAAGTTGGTCTGGAACTCTCCATAATAAAGCACGTAGGACTTGCTAGTGAAATACAACTGAAATGTGATAAGTGTTCATACATGACCACCTTTTGGAACAGTGTTGCAGTAACTGCAACTGAAGAAAATGGTAGCAAAATCTACGAACACAACAACGAGCGATGCTTGCTTTAGACAATGAACGCCTTCGGGCTGCAGACAGGGCTGTAAAGAGTCTAGAAATACAAGCAAGAGTAAACAGGAGGAGGAACAAGAGAAAGCTGGAGGAGGAGTTTGCAGAGGATGAAGATAATCCATCCTATGGACCTGGAATGCACTAAGAAGTTAATCCAATCTTTGTCTCTCCATTCCCAAAACTTTTATTTTCTCATACTAATTACATGTTTTCTAAGGATCTTCCAAACATATTTGTTTCAAACTTTCAGTAAATGTTACACAGTACCTTCTGCATAATTTAATACAGCCTTTTTCCAAAAAACTGTATATTTTTGAATATATAAATAAATAATTGCAAAAAAATGTTGTGAATTTTCATTACAATTGAAAAAAATCATCTTTAATAACTGAACTAAAATTTTGTAAAATCCCTGAGTTAAGTTGTAGTCCATATTCCAATAAATAATCTGTAAAAAGTTCAACTTCCTACCACAAATACTTTGTGAGGAAAGATGTAATTTATAAGCGTTATTTTAACATTGCAAGTATAGGGCGTTCCGGAGCCCCTTAACGCCAGCCAGTCGACCTGAGGGACGAAGCCGGTTGCTGTACCCTGGATGAGGTCGCTCTCCTACACATCAAGGGTACCTGCTGCTCGCCTCGCCCAATTGAGGAAATCGAACGGAGGGTACAATCTGTGGAAATGCGGCGAGATTGCCACAGACGAATATCCTCCACAGACAACAGTCATCAATATATTAGGAAGTCTCGTTGACGTCATTAGCGACAGCCAACCTGTCCAGCTGCCAGTCAACTTAGGGAGTGTCACTTCTGTATGTCGAATGCTTATCGTCACCACCTAAAACAGATTATGTTCTGTGATACTAAAGTGACTGTGCTGAAAGTATAAAATGGGAACTACTTCCACCCAACAGGAACATCTATTGAAGAAATAACTGTCGACGACGAACTCCATCCCTCTGAGCCTGTCATTTTGTCGGAATACAGTCGTAATGTAGTTCTCAGGTGGGACTTCTTGCAGGCAGCACAAGCAGTCATAAACTGTGGATGATCAGAGCTCCAGACTGACGAAGCTATTCCAGCAAGCACATGTAACATAGATTGCTCTAGCTGGTTGTCCGCCATTGAAGACATTGTTATCCCTCAGTCTTCAACTAGACGAGTTCCAGTCGTCAACCAAAATGCTCAGTTAAGCCGTGAAACTTTTGTCGATTGCAAAAAACTACTCAGGTGACAAAAGAAATCTTCATGTCAACGAGGATCATAAGCATTGTACGTGCTCAAGGAGCACCTTGAATAACAAATGCTGAGAGCAGCCCACCTCATCCTTAAATGTATAAAAGTAGGGATAGATGAAACAGGAAATGCAGTTCAGTGACATCGAATAATCATCTTGCTCCACTACCACGACAGACAGTGTAGGGGAGGAAGCATCAACACCAGGACCATTCAGCGCTCGTATATGAGGTTGCTTGCTGAATGCTGGATAACCCAAGAGGAACTGGAAAAGACATTGCAAGATGACAACATTGAACCTTCAGACAGTCTTTCTCTCTTGTGGTTCCTGTGAGAAAAAAGAATGGTATATGTCATTTCTTTGTAGACTACTGACTACTGAACGAAACAACAAAATGCCATGCACTGATGACCCCGTAAATTACTAGTGAGGAGCAAAGTATTTCTCAAGGTTGGATATGTAGCCAGCCTACTGGCAACTTGAGGTTGACAAGGCTGACCTGGAAAACACTGCCTTCATGACTCTTAATGTCCATGAGTTGGCAGTTATGCTGATTCGAACATGTCCTGCTCCAGCCATCTTTGAGTGTGTGATAACCTGCATCGACGCCTTACATGGACGTTGTTACGCTTGACTTTGCTGTCTGTTTGATACTGTCGTTTCTTGGAACACATATGAAGAACATCTAAGCCCTCCAACAAAAAAGGTGAATTCTGTTCAGACTGTACACTTCCACTCAAATCCAAAAAAGCGGCTCTTCGACACCCAAGAAATAAAAATTTTGGGGCACCTAGTGAATGGCGATGGCGTCCGTCCTTGTCCAGAGGCAATAAGACCAGTCGCAGATTTTTCAGACGCCTTGTCACATTCATAATGTAAGAATTTTTCTCGGAATGTGTTCAAACTACTAGAGATTCATAAAAGGTTTCTGTACCAAGACACATCCCTTTCAAAAACTACTACAGGGAGATCCTGAATTTAGCTGCAGTAAGGTGCAAGAAAGCACTTCCTTGATCTTAAAGAGGCGCCAACATCTTCTCATGACCTAGAAATGTATGATGAGGATTCCAAGATCAAACTTCACACTGACACATGGTATAGGTGCACTCCTAGCGCAATTTCAGAAAGGTGCAGGAAAGCTTATGCTTCCAGAGTACTCTCCAAGTCTTAGGTGATCTACCCGACAACAGAGAAAGAGGCTCACTCATTAATTTGGGCTATCAGGAAAATTAAGTCAAGTTTATTTGGCAAATCATTCGCCATGTGATCGACAGAATTTTCTATGCAACGTAACCAGTCTGCAGGAGCCATCAGTATGTGATACCAATTCCACCTACAGCAGCGCCATTCCACAGGACTGGAATCGGCCTCTTGGGAAGATTCCCGAGTTCGAGAATCAGCAATTGATGGACAATTGTCTACAGCGACTATCTCACCTGCTGGCTGTCAAGAAAGCTGCGAAGACTGTCAAAGGTCTGGGGGTTGCTAAGTTCTTTGTAGAAGACATCATTTTGAAGCACAGAACACTCTGTCTGATGATCTTTGATCGTGAAAAAGTTTTTCACTCGAGACTAGTACCGAAGGTCATGTCACAATACCAAAAATGGCTCTGAGCACTATGGGACTTAACATCTTATGTCATCAGTCCCCTAGAACTTAGAACTACTTAAACTAACCTAAGGACATCACACACATCCATGCGCAAGGCAGGATTCGAACCTGCGACCGCAGCAGTCCCGCGGTTCCGGACTGCAGCGCCTAGAACCGCACGGCCACCGCGGCCGGCTGTCACAATACCAGTAGGATGTCAACTGCCTACTGCTAACAAATGAATAGTGTTACAGAACTCTTTAATAAGTCACTGGCAGGAATGCTGTCAATGTACGATGATGTCGAACAGAGAGACAGCGGTACAATACTCCACATCGCGACGTTCGCATACAACATAATGGGCCAAGACACTAAAGGCTTCACGCCATTCTTTCTGCTTCGTCGTCACAAACCCGTTTCAACGAGACTATACTCAGTATGACTACCTGGAACATCTCTTCACCAGAACCGAAGAAGCAAGACACTTGGCTTTTATGACAACTTATCAAGAAGAGTGCAGAGACATCGTCCATGTCGTCTGTGTGAAGCCCTTCTACATTCATGAGAGGCAGGTCGATGGTGGAGGCTTCCTGTTTGATGGAAGAGTCGCTCGTCAAGCTTGGATGAAAGGGGCTATCTACGATGCTAGTCATAGAGAAGAGGACGTGGGCATGAGAACACGACTAGAGCGTGATGATCCGTCAGCGCTGGCATACAGCGGACCATTGAACAATCTAGATTCAAAGTACTCCAGTCCAATGAGAACATTCGAAAAAGCAGTCGCTATTTATCTAGGAGAGGGTGGCGTAGCTGTTGGTTGGTTGGTTGTGTTGGGGAAGGAGACCAGACAGCGAGGTCATCGGTCTCATCGGATTAGGGAAGGACAGGGAAGGAAGTCGGCCGTGCCCTTTGAAAGGAACTATCCCGGCATTTGCCTGGAGCGATTTAGGGAAATCACGGAAAACCTAAATCCTCCCGAATGCGAGTCCAGTGTCTAACCACTGCGCCACCTCGCTCGGTGGCGTAGCTGTTACTATCTCTAGGTCGGACCCTGCGGGTCGTCAGTTCAAGCTCGATTACCAGCAATTACCTGGTATTTATCATTTCTGGTACGTTCTCGAAATTTATTTCCAAATTTATTATGTTTGTGTGTTTTGGAATATTCAATTATTTAATAAATAGTTGCACTCTTCGTGAGGCTGTACGTTGCTTTTGCAGTACTCACGCTGTCAGCGATAAATGTTGTACTTCATTGACAAAACTGCTTTTGGATTTGGATTTGATGCTAGTAGCGCTGTCAGAAGAGTACAAATGCTTTTAAAACAAGGCATCTACTAGACTCAGTAGTGTCTACTTTCGCCATAAAAGTGCAATTATACTTTACAAATTGTAATTCCAAAAACATTTGATATGAGTAACTCACTGGATAGACGCGATCTAGACCTAAATTTTCTGACCAAACGTAACGCAGATTACCTCAATACAAAGCAATTTCTAATTCATTATTATGTTAGTATGTCGTTGAATGAGTGCAAACACAGTGACAACAGCACAAAACATGTTAATTTAGGTTTTGTTTAAATACAGCCAAACTCATGTCTTTGGCAAAATTAATACATTCTTTTACATAAAGCTTCATTACTCTTTCGAAATCTAACATGAGTGAGAAATGTAAAGAAACAAGGAAATATAAGATTTTTAAAGTCCCGTCAATACTGCGGTTCTTGCAGAGCATAAACTCGGATTCACAATGGATGGGGATCGAAATCAGCCATGTTCTGTTCAAAGGAACCATCTCATTATTTCCTTGTAGTGCGTTAGGTAAATCACAGAGAATCAAAATCTGGATGGCTGGACCTGTATTTGAGCAACTGTCCTCCCAAATGCGTTTCCACTGTGCTGAGAACTGCTAAAACCACTTCCCTCGGTTGGGACTTGTGAGAGCTGTTATAGAATGGTGATTAGAAGGGAGAGGGATTTGTTACTAATACTCTACAAAATATTTTCACTGGGGGATGGAATGGGGAGAACAATGACAAAACATTACAGGAACTGTAGAGTACACAGCAGGGAAATTTTGAATGAGGAGCAGGAAGAGAAATTCTGTGCCTTTCAGGCACAATTACAGGAAGAAAGGAAGGAATTGATCAGGATCAAGATAGCCAAAGGGAGGACAGTTGTTGTGAACAGACAGTTTGTAGGAATGAAGAGAACACAATCAACAGTGAGAATATCTCTTTTTATACAACGATGGATTTTCGTCACGCCACCCCAGTGCTCAGCGACACAAACTATTGTGTAGTTGAAAGACTGAAATTTAGCATTAAAACCAGACATCTACCACTGCCAGGGTTAAATGGAGAAGACCCTCAGGTAAGACTGAGAACAGGAAATATTTAACACTCTTCAATTGAGGTCAGGAAGCCTAGGATATGCAAAATATTAGAAAAAGAAAATGTTGCTGCTAGGCACTAACCATGGGTGAGGAGTAGGCTCTAAGTTACAGGAAAGTTTAAGTGCAGCGTACCTGGCCACCAGCATTTTCAAACGAAATGCGGGTCTAAGTCGAGTAATACAGGGCTTGACGTGTTTATATAAGGATTTTTAAAAGAGCGCCATATAGTGTTGGTCCTGGTCGGAACCATCGATAGGTGCGGTTATACTAGGCATGGCCTGCACCTAAACAGGAGTGACGACAGAAGGTTGGTATAGCTGATTCATGGAACTGTAGGATGTGGTTCTTGCTCAAAAATCAGTAGCCACGGGTCGGACAAGTAGATTTTTTTATGGTAGATCCAGAAAACACGTTCCGTTGCCTAAAGACTATCTCCGTCAGTTTAAAAAATGCTGTAGTAATCGCTCACAAGACAGATTCTTACACTCCAAATGATACACATATTTCGAACCATGTAGAAAAAGAAACCAATGGAAAAAGTAACACGGGAATTTTACAGACGTAACAATCCTTAATCAAAACATACAATCAACAGAAAATGAAGTGCTCCCCTTTGAAGGCAAGCTCCAGTCGTTAAACTGCACAGTAGCTTGTGTCACTAAGCATTCTCGTAGCGACACAAATATCTGACATGTAGTATTAATGTTTGAAACGATGTAAGGAGTGTGCCAGAACTCTCCATTACATTGATTAAATATTACATTGAAACAATATAGCTTTGCACAGAAGACGTGTCACGCTGTCCTCAAGTTGGTGATGGCAGAGGTTACCACACACAAGGCCTGATTTCACTCATATGGCCAGGAAAGATGTAGATGGCTTAACTACGCTATGTAATTCAATGCTATGTAATTCAAGATAAAATTGGCAAGCATATCGTAAAGCGCAATAGCAGGGTTAGGCTCGTGATTGTTAGTCCGAGTTTGCAACAATCCAATGTTCTGCTTTTCAATTAGAGAAGCCTCCTTATCCTCCAAATAATAATAATCATTCTTCACATCTGATTCATAAATATGCTGCGGTTAATAAATGTGAATGTAACTTTGAAATTGAAATAATTTGTTAATCCTGCACTCAGCCATAATTGATAATCATAAGGTCATTGTCAGACAGTTCCCCATTATTAATATTGTCAAACTACTATTGCTATGATTTCTGAAGTTTTTAAATAGACTTAATTTATGAATTCTCTTCTTACAACCTATTTAGTAGTTTAACAGGACCCAAGCAAACTCCTTTTTATTAAATTCATTCTTAGTAACAATAAGCTTTAGCCGCTGCTGCTGCTGCGAATTGCTGTAAACCACTTGGGTAAAGGCAATCATCTAAAGAGTTGAGTGCAAAACTTAGGGCCAAAACAGAGACGCTGACACACCACAACATCTCATGTACTCTAATCCAGTAAATTCCGTTGCACAAGCCAGATTCTGTATTACTTATACGCAGTCAGATAGCTTAGGTATTCGTTGTCACAGATTAATTTCTTCCTATAGTTTTTCATATTCAAATACACAGTCAGACAGCTCATTCAAATGTTAGTTTTAAGTTTTTCATGTAACGATCCGTTGAGGGCTTAAATGACAGTGAAACTGACGCTCAAACAACACGCACACAGTGTTATGGAGGTTAGATTCCGATTACTGATAGCTCAGGTTGCTTACCGAGTCCATTTTTACAGGCGAACATAGGCTATATTTGTTGTAGGTGCATTATAACGAAAGTCTTATTGTAGGTTTACTTCAAAGGGGTCAAGGATCCCTCATTTATATCAAAACAGGAACACATTTAAATCAAAACACGAGCTTAGCACAGCAACTGAGGACAGGTATCATCTATTGAAATAAAGGGCTTGATAACGATTTGTTTATGTATCGATCATTGAGTGGTAGTATGGTCATTTTTTCAATAAACTAGCAGAATTTCTAGAGATAACCTCAACTTCAAAAGTCAACATTATCCTATGTGGAGACGTGAATATAAACACAAATATGATGAATAAAACTAATAGCACACTTATAAGTAACCTTCGGACTTTTGGCATGCCCATGTTGGTTAACAGAGCCACAATGGTTGCTACAAAGGCTTCATCAGTAATCGACAATGTGTCCACAAATGTGAACAGGGAAAAGCGTGACATAGCTGTAAATGATCATGGTTTCTCATAGAACTTGTGCCAGATAACAATAAAATTGGATATGAAAAGAAAATGCCTGACGTACAGACCTACAAAAGGCATCTATTACAAACAAAAATAATTTTTCAAGAGCACTAGCAAACTAATGTGAGGATGAAACACATAAAGAAACTAATGTAAATGCGAAATTCCTTAGGTCCTCAACATTAAGTAAATCATGGTTTTATAAGACATTTCCAAAATTAGCATCAAAGTGTCACAAAAACAGTTGCACAACAGCTGGAATTAGGAAGTTCTTCTAAATCCTTATGTACCTCAGCTTCATGACAAAGAGTCATAATGTACCAGCGTCCCTCAATTTCTACCATAGGCACAAAAGATTTATGGCGAGTCACTTTGTGACGTTAATGTCTGTGTTAACTTTCCCGTGATTTTTGTCAATCATTACAGCAAATAAATAAATTTTAATCTCAGTCTTGACCGTCCTACAGTTTATCCCACAAACAACAATTATAACCTGTTGTACACCCTATTTTTTGTTGTTATTGTGGCGGTGCTTTTGCTGTGTACAGCAGACAAACTCCAAACTCTACAATCAACTATACACGGTAAACATTAACAAAAGCGACAGGTTCCACGAATGGATTCCTAATTAGAAATGAAGGATAAAAGGGTCTGTGAACAAATGTCCAGAAATGTGTGGTGTGCGTGCAATGACAACAAATCGCCCCAGAACACAGTATGTAGCTGCATCCCACTCATGTAGAAACAGATGTCCAAAGTGGCCTCCATGGGATGGAATGCATGTCACATCGTTGATTTCTGCACACTTTCAAACGTTCCAGCCTATCTCTGAATAGTGTCACAGGCGAGTTGAGCATGTTGTTGAAGTGTCTACACACCAGTAACTGGCTCAGTGTACATACCGCTTTTCAGATGGCCCCAGAGGTAAAAACCAGGGGGTTAAAGTCCGGTGATCCAGCAGGCCATGCTAAAGGGCCTCCACGTCCATCCAACGTCAGGGAAGATGTTGGTGATGTGTTGGAAAACTGTAATGTGGAAGTGGGGTGAGCTCTGTCCTGCAGAAACCACATAACTTGTCGTATTGCCAAATTCACCTTCTCAAGCAGCCCAGAATAAGGATTCTGCAGAATCTTCCTCCGTTGCGGCATCGTGGAACAAACACATGATAACACTCTGATTTGGGAGACGCAATTGTCAATGCCATCTACCGTGGCAATGATGCATTTCTGAACATATGGTCTTGGGCCTTTTTTCCTCGATTTCTGATACACTGATAAGGGGGAGTAATAAAATAATTAATGATATGTACCACCTAGAAAACTATGTGAACGGATATTTTTCAAATCTTTCGGCAAAATTTCTACCAAAATTCTCTAAAACAAATATAACCCCTTTAAATAATTAATCACTAAGTAGAATGGTGTTACTGCCAAGCATAAGGCATGGAGTTTGTAAAACTTCCCAAACCCAAACAAAAACAGTCTGTCAAATAAAGTACCATTGTGTGTGTTGAAACAAAACATAGAGTATACAAACCACCTTAACAAACATAATAAATGAAAAACTGACACCAGGAAAATTCCCAGAGTATTTAAAATATCAAAAAATTGTGCCTCTCTTAAAGTAAGTTGATGCAGAACTCACTGAACGCTGTTAGCCCACTTCCTTCACGTCATCAGTCTCAAAAATATTGAAATTAATAACAGAAGATATATTAATGAACTACATGAATAAATACAACCTCCAAAGTCACTCACAGTATGTTTTCTGAAGTGGTAGAAGTACAGAATCAGCCAAAGCAGAATTAACAAATATGGTACCTCATGCTCCTGACAAAGATGAGTGTGTCTTAGACACATTTTTAGATCTTTCGAAGACGTTTGACACTGCTAACTACTAAATAAGCTAAAACCATTAGGAATGAGAGGAATATCTAATGACTGGTTGTGATCTTATCTGGCAGATAAAGTACAAAGGGCAGAGATGACATATACCTCAAATTCTTATCATAACCAAAATAAATAAATATACAGATTCATCAGGGGAGCCTATTAGGACCAATACCGTTTCTGATATACATCAATGACTTTCCCAGTAGCTTTAGTCATGAAGAAATATTCTTTTTGATGATGACAGCAACTGCACAGTCTCAAAGAAAATAAGAGAACTTCTGTGAGAGAAAGCAGATGAAACCATCAAGGAAGTTTACAGTTGGTCAGTATTCAATAAAATAACACTGAATATGAAAACAAATACCACGAATTTCAGTCTAAAGTAGGAAACGTGGCTGTTAATATCAGTGTACATGTCATGTCTCAAATTTCAATTCTCAGTTGAAGCATTGTACACACACAAAGTTACTTGCAAACAAAGTATTAACCGCATGTCATGCCTTAGAATTATGTCATCAATGTCCAACAGGCAGTGTATTTTTGGTTCATACTATTCTTATGTACATTCAGTTTCAGCAATAGGAGTCTTTTATGGGAAATAAACACACAAAATACGAAAACAATGGTGTAACTACAGAAAACAAGCTCAATAATAATAACCCAATATAGTTGTCGAGCTAATTATAATGATCTGAAGAAAACGCTGGGGCCTTAACTTCAGTATTTAAGTACACCTACCAATCAGTGGTACAAATAAAAAATAGCGTTGATATTTAATTACTGCAAAAACTGCTCTGTCCAGGGCAATGGAAGAAGATCTAGACTGAACATACAATTACCAAGAAAGAACATAAAATTAAAAGCAGCAATTTCCACCAAGGAATAAAACCGTTCAATAAATCGCTGAAAGAGATTATTGATCTTTTTTTTTAAATGTATGTTAAGAAGTACTATAAATACTTACATAACATAGAGTAGGAATTTGATAAAAAATGCACCACAAAGAAATAGTAATATCGATAATAAAATATCCATCATTTTACAACATACTTTCAAAGGTTTTTAGTTTCGTTCTTTGTTTTATTTTCTTTTATTCTATTATAGAAAACTATACTCCTATGGCTATGCAATGTGTAATGTTAAAATCTTCTCATATCTTAAAGTACAGCACTTCGCTCATTATAAAGCGATACTGACTTAGTTTTTCAGACTAACAATTCGGAATTAGTGGTAGGCAAAATGGAAAACAAACGTCAGCACTAAGGTCCTGACACCAATTGATAGTGTATGTAGTTTTACACTATGTGTATAGTGTTTGTGTGGAGTGTGTGTGATGACTGGGAATCAGAATGAAAGAATGGTGGGCTGTTAGATTTTCCATGGCTTCCTGAAATAACTTCGGGCAATTACTGCAATGGTTCCTACTTTAAGGCTAACTACATGTTCCATACTTGTGAACTAGAGCCTTTGTAGTTCAATTACGATTTCTGGATAATCTTAAATTTTAGTACCATGAATTCTCCAATATCCATGTAAAAGTATTCTAAAGATGAATAAAACAACAACTACTACTACTATTACTACTACTACTACAACTAGCCCCTCTTCAAGTCTGATTTCTTCTCTGGTGGCGATGGCACCTTCCAGTAGTATAAATGTCTACATCCAGAGTCTAGAACCAAGCTGGAGTGGCTTGATATACTGGCCACCTACCTCGCCAGCTCTGAATGTGATGGAATACATGAAGGAGTTATAGGGCATCTCCTCGCCCACAAACTGCCATGCCGTAATTTATAGGACTTGCACGACTAGTGTGGCGTCACATATGTCTGTAAAGCTACCAAAGAATCGAGCCATACCACTCAAAATCTCTGCTGTAGCGCATTCCAAAAGTGGACAGAGATGCTATTCAGTGGGTTCTCATTGCATTTTGGTTGGTCAGTGTGCACCAAAGATACAAGGACTGCTGACAAATTCCTGCATGATTCTAATCATGTGTCATTTCTGTACATAAGAAATCAACTGAGTTATGCAAAGGCCAATACTCCATAACGACCGAACTGCAGCCTTTATTGGGCTAGAATAGAATAAGTGAAAATGTTCACAGCAAATTCGATTGTGTGGTGACTTAGTCGTTAATGGGATCACATGAAAGGTTGTTCCAGAATGAATGCCTGCCCACAGATAGCTGGGTGCCCAAGAGGAGCGGTTGGCAGATGTGGTCAAACAGGGACATGTGGACAGCCAGGCAGCTGGTCTCCACGTATGTGACCTACTCCCAGTGGCGACTGCTCATCGTGTGCTAATGTGGTAAGCACAGCACTAACATTAGGCCATTCTGCCTCGCATGAGAGCTCCTACTCGCACTAAAATTATGCCATTTTTCTTGGAAAATACAATGGACGAAAACATGTTTTTAATGTTCTCTCCGTGACAACTGGAAAACAGTGTCGAGTGCTGAAATAACGTTCAGCTGCACATCCGCACCATGATCGACTCAGAGAAGGGATGCAGATGTCTATCTACAACTGCTCTGAAGCGACATAATAACTTCCAGCACTATGGGTGCTATGTTGCTGACAGCACCAGGTCAGCATTTTTCTTTGAAACTGTGTGTAGCACAGAGTATGAATTATTTTTGAGGGCTACGTCGTAATGATACAGTGGCTGAGTGGTCAATTGCCCAGTGTGGCAATTCATGGACCTGGATTCGATTCTCCCTGACACAATTTTTTCTTTTCATTTGATATTATTCCTCATAATATTAATCTACTGATTATAAAATTTTAATATATTTAAGGAGTTAATCTATATAAGTAAAATTAACATATTCAGTTTGGTTACGATGACTACCCTTTTAAACCAAAAGGCTATAGGCTAGATGGTGATTAAACAAAGGGAGTATATGAGGAAATTCTCTATGAATGTGTTTTCTATAGATGCTCTGTAGATGATTTGCCCTTTTCCGGTAAACCTACGGAGAGGAAAGTGAAATTTAAGGAATTAGGTAGATATGCTTTGAATATAGCTTTCACAACTGAGGGGCATGGAAAGAGGCTCACTACTACTGAAAGTTTCAAAATACTTGCAAAAATATTTTGATCAGCATCTTAATTTTCATGAACCAATCCATATGGTCAAATTCTCAAATATTCGTAAAAATCTAGAAGAAGATTTACTCCCGACTATCAAAGAAATTGAAGAAGTTATTAAAACCTTATAAAACTGGAGGAGAAGACTTTTACAGCAGAACTTTTGATATGGTCTGTACCAAAAATAAAAAAAATGTTAAATTTTATTTTTGAAAAAACTTGGAAAACATAAAAACTTCCAGGAGAGTGAAAAGTGGGTTTGATACTTCCACTACATAAGAAAGCCAGTATGTAAGATGTTAACAACTACAGAGGATCCAGAATGAGATTTTCACTCTGCAGCGGAGTGTGCGCTGATATGAAACTTCCTGGCAGATTAAAACTGTGTGCCGGACCGAGACTCGAACTCCGGACCTTTGGCTTACGCGGGCAAGTGCTCTACCAACTGAGATACCCAAGCACGACTCACGCCCCGTGCTCGCAGCTTTACTACTGCCAGTGCTTGCCCGGGAAAGGCAAAGGTCCCGAGTTCGAGTCTCGGTCTGGCACACAGTTTTAATCTGCCAGGAAGTTTCAACTACAGAGGAATTTCTTTGCAACCAGTTGCACATAACATAATTTCAAAGATAGTACTAAGCTGAGTAGAAACAACAATAGACAGGAATCGAGTAAACATAAAGTAGGTTTTAGGAAAGGCAGATCAAGCTCTGAGGAAATATTTAATTTGAAGTCAATTACCTGCCACAGATAACTGAATTCAAAAAAGTTTGTTGTTTCCAAAAGGCCACTGACTGCATTCGTAGGAACTGTACATAAAATAAAACTATGTGAGTAGAAACAGATTGATACCTTACAATATTTGGCCTCAGTGGTCCACTGGAAAAGGTAAAGCACACATTGAAGATGTACGTATAGAGTATGAGTACCTTTTGAAAAGCTGTTATCATAACAGCTTTGTAGACATGTGGATTAAGGCACAGACTGACATTATGTAGACACAGGTCGCTTCCAACTAGTACCATCATTTTACCTTATATTTTATTCTTTACTATAGACTATAGGATGTAAACTTTAAATGCTGAGTGGTTATAATTAAACTTTCCCTATTTAACACGTTGTAACATGGAAACTAAATACCGTATGAGGACCTAAGTTGGTAGTATTAATGTCAAGGACATGGGAAAGAAAATTTATGCAGAATTAGTTCACTTTAAACACTTCTAATATGCTGCTATGGTACATCATACCATTACATGTTTCGCTTCGTATCTCTTTTCTGTTTGTTTGTTTTGTTTTATTATTATGATTATTACTCGCGTAACAACTCATATATGAAAAGAGCCGCGAAATACCTTTTAGTAATGCTGTGCCATGAATTTCTGTATAATCATTAATTTTCAACAAAAAGAAAAATATTGTGTTCTTATTGTTCTGTATCTGGCTTTCTATTAAAGGAACATTTTTCGTTACTTTAACTCACTATAAAATTCAACATATCTCCCCTACTTATAGTTATTGAAAATGAAAATTACTTTGTTATGAATACTGATGTTACAGTTCGCAATGATTGTTCAACATCATAATTTTGCAGTGGATTTTTTGTTAACAGTAAAACACCAATAATTACCACGACTAGCACAAGAACATGAGACTATCATCGGAGAAAAAGACGTTTTTACTATAAGGTTTGCCAGACCAGAACTAAGCACAGCAAGATTCCTATTATGTTACGAAGGTAAATTATCTTTTTTTGTTAGTAATCTATTATCAGCAGCCCGCGTCAACCTGCAAAACACATCATAAAATCTGCTGCTCTGCTCTGCAAGTCCGAAAGCTGAAAGAAATAATTTTATTTCACTATTATCTTCCCGCTTCTTTGCGGTATGATAGATTTCATTTAATGCAGTTTGAATGCGCCGCGGCAGCGGCTCGTTCGTTCGTAGCGCAGCTCTGCACCACGGATAATATTTAAATAACTGACAATGTCTTAAAGGGATGGGATAATATGCCAAGCAAGCTATTACAAATAATAATCCAAGGTTTCATTAAATAACTATATTCAAAACATTTAAATATGTTAATTATTACACACCTTTAAAATGAGTACGTAATGGCGTACATCTCTCAATCTTGACAAAAGAATGCTACGATAGCGTACAACACAACGTCACAGGCTATCCTACTCACGTAACTCCAAGAAGAAGACAGAGAAATTAATGTTCGTTCTGTATTATTTATACTAGTCACACATTCTCATCTTTGTTTGATATTTATCGTCTGTGGCGGTTTCAGTACTCGCCGACACAGATATTATCTAAAATAAATAATAAAAAAGTACATAATTTTATACAATAACACAACATGATACACAATGTTTTCTCTTTATCACATAATATGTCTTTTGCTAGTAGACGTTACACATGCTGGTACCATTACTACTAAAAACAGAGGCTCAATATGGCGCTCATTAGTGTCCAGAAGAATCTGAAAGCGTAGAATTGCATTCTGAACAGTAGAACGAAGCATGTCAGTAAGTAAGCTGGCTACTACCTCTCTTGATATGCTGCGCTTCAGATCAGCACATGTGTGAATGTTCTCCTTCAGTTAGCCCCACAACCAGAAATCACAGGGAGTGAGATGAGGTGATCATGCTCGCCAAGCATTTGAAACGATAGCTGATAATTCGATCGTTTCCAAATGACTTTCAGAGAAGCAGGTGAACTTCACGAGCGATGAGCGGTGGGGTCCCATCTTGCTTGAAAACAGTTGAGTTCAATGTGTCTCTCTCCTGCACGGCGCGTATGACATGCTGGCGAAGCATGCCGCAGTAACGTTGGCCAGTCTCACTGCACGTCTTTGGTCCTTGAGCGCCAGCCTGTTCAAAAAAGATGTGCCAATGACGAACGTAGCTGTGAAGCCACACCATACAGTGACACGTTCACCATACGGAGGAACTTCATGACAAGTGACTGGAGGTGAAGATCTCCACACTCGGCAATTCTGTGTCCACCTCACCTGTCAGAGAAAAATGAGCTTCGTCTGTCCATAGGATGGTCCAGGGACAGCCCTTGTCAACTTCAATCATTGTGAGAAAGTGGAGAGCGAAGTCAACATGTCGTCGTTTGTCCTGTGGTGCAAGCTGCTGTACGACATGGACCTTGTATGGACACCACGGTTCGAAACACCTCCGAATAGTGGACCATGGGATGTTCAAGTGTCGTGCCATATCAGGCGGATTGCCTGACGATCGGGAATGCCATAGCTACAGTGATTTTATCAACCACCTTTGGTGCAACTGGTCGTCGGCCTCTCCGCAGATCGATGCCCAATTCTCCAGTTGATTCGAAGTTCATCATCATGCTCTGCACAACAGGTGGAGAAAGAGGACCTTTCCGTAATCCTTTTCAGCCAGCGATTCTCTCGAAGTGCAGTTGCAGCCTTACTGTTGTTTCGATGACAGATCTTTACCAATAATTCCCTCCTCTTTTTGTCCAAGTTCATGTTGACACGTCGACAAGTGCACTGCGACTGGTCAGATGGGTGAGACAATGAATCACGATGACGGACCACGGCACCGGTGGCCATAGTTGGAACTGGACGGTGGCGCTGTGACGCAAGAAAACTATGCACCCCATACTACGGAATTAATGCTACCAAGTTTCGCATTCGTACGGTAATTAGTTTCTATGTCATCAAGTGTTAAATAGAGAAAGTTTAATTATAACCACCCTGTATATATTAACAGTTCTGTTTATATAAGTGAAATTAATATATGCAGTTTAGTTGCGATTACTAACCTTGTAAGCCACAAGGATATAGGCCACACCATTTTAGCACATTGGTACAATTTTTCGCAATCGGCAAATACGTACTGTACTGCCGTGGCCTCGCGTTCTCTAGCAAGTGTGGCTAAGTGGTTCAGCTATGCACAGATCGGAGTAACAGGTCTTGGTGACTAGTCTATACAGGCTGTGCATGCCAGAGAGCTGGCGGAACTCCTCACTGATGGAACAGCCTAATGTGAAGTAATATTTTGTTGTCGTAAATATTTATTTAACGCCGGTCTCGTAGCCTCGAAGCTTCTAGGCTACGAAATCGGTCGTTAAATAAATTACTTACTTACAAGAGCAGCCAAGCAACTATTATTCAAGATGTCTACAAACCGCTGCAGTTGTTCCTCATAGAAGACAGTGAGCAATAATTTGTTGTTTTCTTTGTGAACATGGCTATAAACGAATAAAATTTTTTAGAGTTCCTCAGATATCTTTCTTTGTCATAAGAAAATAGTCACAGTTACAGACCCAGAAAAGTCACAGTTTCTTGCAGGACAGCTTTCACTAATTGCATCTGCCTTGTATGAACTATAGAATTGTGACGATACACGAGTAAACTCTGTCTGATAGGATGCGAAAAAAGCATGAGAAACGATTCAATGTCTGCTTCAGATGCTGCCATTTTGACTCAGTACATGTGATGATGTCCACAACACAACTGTGAAAGTAACGTTGAAAGAATTGCCAGGTTCCAAAAGAGACAACTGAAAGATTGCGTCACTCCTTCAGTTAGGCGGTATTTACTTATCTTTCTGGAAATATGCTGACTGTTACTTTCTATACGTTTATTTAATGTTATCTGCTGAAACACTTTTAGCAAACAGAGGGCTCATACCAAAGTCGTTAAAGGGCTCCAGAACGCCCTATACTTGCAATGTTAAAATAACGCTTATAAATTACATCTTTCCTCACAAAGTATTTGAGGTAGGAAGTTGAACGTTTACAGATTATTTCTTGGAATATGGGCTACAACGTAACTCAGGGATTTTACAAAATTTTAGTTCAGTTATTAAAGATGATTTTTTTTCAATTGTAATGAAAATTCACAACATTTTTTTGCAACTTTTTATTTATATATTCAAAAATATACAGTTTTTTGGAAAAAGGCAGTGTTAAATTATGCAGAAGGTACTGTGTAACATTTACTGAAAGTTTGAAACAAATATGTTTGGAAGATCCTTAGAAAACATGTAATTAGTATGAGAAAATAAAAGTTTTGGGAATCGAGCGACAAAGATTGGATTAACTTTTTAGTGCATTCCAGGTCCATAGGATGGATTATCTTCATCCTCTGCAAACTCCTCCTCCAGCTTTCTCTTGTTCCTCCTCCTGTTTACTCTTGCTTGTATTTTTGTATTTCTAGACTCTTTACAGCCCTGTCTGCAGCCCGAAGGCGTTCCTTGTCCAAAGCAAGCATCGCTCGTTGTTGTGTTCGTAGATTTTGCTACCATTTTCTTCAGTTGCAGTTACTGCAACACTGTTCCAAAAGGTGGTCATGTATGAACACTTATCACATTTCAGTTGTATTTCACTAGCAAGTCCTACGTGCTTTATTATGGAGAGTTCCAGACCAACTTCACTACAATGAATACATCTTACACAGTTTGAAAAAATTCCTTTGAGAACCGACATATCAAATATTTCATTCACATCCGATTCACCCATAAAACATTCATAGTGTTCACTCATTGAACCAAGCTTCTTCTGTGAAGTATTTTCTTTCCCACTTTGACTGCTATGGGCAGGTGTACTTGAGAGGTTAGGTTCACTCACTTGGTTATCGTCTTTATTGTTTACAGTAATAACACATACCTTTGGCTTTCCAACATTTCTCCTTTTCTTAAAAGCCTTCAGAGGATTTCTAATAACTTTACTTTTACTCATTATTATACTTCAACAAAACAGAGACTCAAGAAACAGAATTAATTACGAATATTTTCGAGATAACGACAGAGTAAATAAACATGAAACAATCGACAATCACACCAGCGATATATATTGAACCATCACAGGTTAGCCACAACACATACTTTATCTCACATCACTAAAACGTACCTGATGAACACGGACATTAATAATAACACCATTTGACAGCAGTTTAAAAGCGCCACAGTGGGTCACGCCCATGTAGAACACATTTCAAAAAATATTTAAAAATAGTTGTAGTCTTCGGAATTGAATAAATTATATATCTATTAAAAGGTAATAGTCTGCAGATTCAGAAAACGCAAAAAAGTAAAAATTGAACTTTTCATGATTTTGAGCCTTTCCGGAGCCCCTTAACATCCATGTGTAAATTAGGGGATAAGAAAGACCTGAGAACATCAGTTGCTTGGAGTATCTGATAAATGAAGGTGATATATAAATTAACTCGCATGATAGTATCAGATATCAGCGTTTCCAATTCATTGCTTGTAGGTAACAAGCGGCAAATGCAGAAAACCATAATTACATTGTTAGGACGAGGTTGAAGAGCTCATCATCACTACGACAAAGAACTGAGTTTGACAGTTTGATAAAACTGTAATTTTAAGCGATATCTCCAGTTCAGTAAATCTCTTTCGCTGATAGATTATTGTGTGAGAAATACTTTTAAATGTCACGTTTATCAAATATTTCAAAATCTGATTTTATCTTTACACAGTTACTGTTTATCTTTAATAGGCGTCGTCAAGTATAAAGACACTACTGCTATTAAGAACATTTTTATTAACATATGGCCTTGTTTTACGAGAGGCACTGAACCCCAAAGGACTGCCTACGACTGTGCAAAAATGGTGACGTAAACTGCCATGTATTATGAACTTCTCATATTTGCTCTGGGATAAGGAAGCAAGCAATTCATGCAATTCCCCTTTCGCCCGTAGCCACCACACATGCGACTGCGACTGTCTAGGCTGTTTTTCAAATTTTATCGAGACTATGATATTAAACTCTGCAACGGCTAGATCCTGTAAGTTTCGTTTGACACATACACACTCACTATGCATAAAATCTGATTATGAATTGACCTGAAATCTACAGCTTTCAGCAGAACATTTAAAGAATACGAGAGTACTTGGCAAAGGGAAACCTTTAACAGGAAACTTTGATTAAGACTGTAAATTTCTTACAGTGATTAATAACCTACTTGGAATGCCTGACCTAACATTAGATTAACTGCATAATTTAATAGTCCATCATCTGTAGAAGTCAGCTTAAATGAAGTTTAACGGAGCACCAACGCAAATGATCTAAAAGGGATTGAAATGAAAATTCAGTAGCCACATTGTAACAGGCAGGAATAAAGCTCCCTCCACTACTACTGAATCACACTGGGACCAGAGGACGTGCTACAGAGGGGATAAAGAGGAATTCAAAGCTCTTTTACAAAATTTCATAAATTCCATAATTTAAGTAATATTTGAAAATTGTTGTATAAATTGGGGCTCATTCTTCTTGGAATTATGTAACCCACTGATTAGTAATTCAAATTTCGAAACATGCATCTAAGTTCAAGATTACGAGGTAATCGCTGGAGGCTATAATTTTATCCGAACGGATGCAAACTTTAGCTTGGTTTTATAGGAGGCTAGTACCTCGAACCCATCATCCTGGTTATACCAAGAAATCACACAACAGCACCGTTACATTCGCGAATTTACAACAGCACTACAATGAAACAGATTCCTAGTGTTTCTAAAGTGAATGAACACCAGAGCTGCTTGCATGTGGTCCACATTAGCATGGAGAAAATGAGAAATTTAAGCACCACTACGGGAAATTAATGAAAATCAACTCCTGATTGGAAATGGAAAACATGCCCAATGCTTAATGAAATGAATGGAGCATTTCTCTAACCAAAACGAACATCTGTCCTCACTAACGCAAACACAAACGTGTACCAAAACATGACCCGAAGAACATCCTGCTTACACCACTGTGTCTGTACCAAGAGTGAGGATTCTGAGGCGTCGGCCTGTTGTTTCTTTAAGAGGGAGTGGTATGAATGGCTACTGGTTCCTGGAGACTGAAGAGCAGGAAACGCTCTGATCTGCAGGCAATCAAACCTTGTCAGCCATTCAAAAAGACCAACCAGTGGCGGTTGCTACAAAGACCAGTGTATTATAAGGAGTGATTGTGGTTCATATTGCCAGTGTTTAAGAGAGAAACCAGTGGAAATGCTTTGACTAGAAAATATGCATATTGTTAGACCTCTCTGGGGAAGCTTCATAAGGTTGGTACTACACAACAGACAACACAGAAGAGAAAAGGATGTTGGTTATTACACAAAATAAATAGTGACACATTATACATATTCTCTTCCCAACTGACTACAGCACACTGAACAACCATATACTCGAGCCTGCCAGACAAATATCTACAAAAAAATGAATGTTGGTTGGCCATCCACCTTTCATTACCAAGTCATTTGTGAAGACAATTTCGCTGACATATGAAATAAGGAAGACCAGGAATTTTCTAATTCTCTTTATCGTTACACAACAGGTGACATTTACTCCCAATTACAACTTTCAACAAAACTGCTTGATCTCCACACTGAGACCGATAAAGGAGAAACAAATAAATGCTGAGATATACACCTCCACTGTCAACAATTACACAAATGAAAGTTATGCTATCCGGCCGGGGTGGCCGAGCGGTTCTAGGCGCTACAGTCTGGAACCTCGCGACCGCTACGGTCGCAGGTTTGAATCCTGCCTCGGGCATAGATGTATGTGATGTCCTTAGGTTAGTTAGGTTTAAGTAGTTCTAAGTTCTAGGGGACTGATGACCTCAGAAGTTAAGTCCCATAGTGCTCAGACCCATTTGAACCAATTCTGAAAAGTTATGCTGTGAGTCTTAGCCAGCAAAAAAATTCTTCTCCACTTGGAGACTCATAAAGAAGTCACTATAAAATGACTATATACATAGGCATACGTCGAACAGCAACAACACAACTAAGAATCATTATGGACAACATTGCCGAAAAATAAATCCTCATTTAAGCAAGGATAATACTTAGAATTTACTGACTGTTGACAATATCTTTTTGCAAAGGATTAAGAAGTACACAAACAAAATCGAATGCAGTTGTGTTTTATTTATAGAAAACTAATACGCTACTGGCCTTTAAAATTGCTACACCAAGAAGAAATGCAGATGATAAACGGGTATTCATTGCACAAATATATTATACTAGAACTGACATGTGGCATTGAGTCAAATGGAGCTTGGATGGCGTGTACAGGTACAGCTGCCGATGCAGCTTCAACACGATACCACAGTTCATCAAGAGTAGTGACTGGCGTATTGTGACGAGCCAGTTGCTCGGCCACCATTGACCAGACGTTTTCAATTGGTCAGAGATCTGGAGAATGTGCTGTCCAGGGCAGCAGTCTAACATTTCCCCTGTATCCGGAAAGGCCCGTACAGGACCTGCAACATGCGGACGTGTATTATCCTGCTGAAATGTAGGGTTTTGCAGGGATCGAATGGACGGTAGAGCCACTGGTCGTACCACATCTGAAATGTAACGTCCACTGTTCAAAGTGCCGTCAATGCGAACAAGAGGTGACTGAGACGTGTAACCAATGGTAGCCCATACCATCACGCCGGGTGATACGCCAGTATGGCGATGACGAATACACGCTTCCAATGTGCGTTCACCGCGATGTCGCCAAACACGGATACGACCAACATGATGCTGTAAACAGAACCTCGATTCATCCGAAAAAATGATGTTTTGCCATTCGTGCACCCAGGTTCGTCGTCCAGTACACCATCGCAGGCGCTCCTGTCTTTGATGCAGCGTCAAGGGTAACCGCAGCCATGGTCTCCGAGCTGATAGTCCATGCTGCTGCAAATGTCGTCGAACTGTTCTTGCAGATGGTTGTTGTCTTGCAAACGTCCCCATCTGTTGACTCAGGGATCGAGACGTGGCTGCACGATCCGTTACAGCCATACGGATAAGATGCCTGTCATCTCGACTGCTAGTCGAGACTATCATAGTCGGAAACGTGATGGACGCATTTCTCCTCCTTACACGAGGCATCATAACAATGTTTCACCAGGCAACGCCGGTCAACTGCTGTTTGTGTATGAGAAATCGGTTGGAAACTTTCCTTATGTCAGCACGTTGTAGGTGTCGCCACCGGCGGCAACCTTGTGTGAATGCTCTGAAAAGATAATCATTTGAACATCACAGCATCTTCTTCCTTTCGGTTAAATTTCGCGTCTGTAGCACGTCGTCTTCGTGGTGTAGCAATTTTAATGGCCAGTAGTGTATTACGTAGCTGTAATGGAACGATTTAATAATGACTTACTTTTATGTAAAAGGTGTACAACTTTGCTTTCACCATTTGGCGATAGGTGGCGACAACGATAAGTAACGGTGCAAAGAAACAGATCGCAGACATCGGGCAGTTAGCTTGGACCTCGGTCAACATAACGTCATGCAAACATTAGTCGATTTGTGTTGTTCTTGGTTGGAAATGTCAGTTTATGTTATCACACACTGCCTTCAAAATGTCTAGCAATTCGAGGTGAAAATCGCACCCGACGGAAAAATATCCAAGGAACGACTCCTGCACTGCTGTGTGGAAACATGTGAGGTGAAATGGACAGGCCACTATAGTGGCCAGCACGAAAGTAGAATCCTCAAGGTCATGGCCGCTGCCTGCCACCAGCAGGGGCTGTGGGCTGTGATGCACCCGCCCCTCGGCTTTGTTGCCATGTAGGTACAGTTAACGGTGCGGTAGGTCAGAGCAGCTGAAAGCTCAGTGTTACCGTGCTATATTGAGTGTTCACGTCTGATCTCAGTGTCTTACTGTCTTCACAAAGGCACTTTGATGTGTGTTCGGTGGTGAACAGCAATGCAGGAGCAACGGCCTACTTGTAGTACTCCTCCAGTCAGTGTGTGTAAAGGGCGGAAGGACATTGGTAAACATTCGAAAATTCTCTTATAGAATGTACGTAAGTGTTTTACTGATCTGGCCGACAATGAAGAAGCGAGAAATAACTTTAATTTCGCGCAAATTCATAAACATACTGCTAAAGCATGTGGTGTCTACAAGTCAACTGAAGGCTGTATTTGGAAATCTGTGTCATTGGTAGAATCTCCAGACATGAATGAGTGCTTCGATTCTCCAAGAAAGGGGTACGAACATGAACGGAAATCTACCGACTTTGACTATTTTAACAACGAGCTCGTATGTGGAACTGTACTTGGATGTTACGACATAGGAGAATATCCAACGGCTAAAAGAATACAGGCTGACCTCTGGGAAAAAATTAACTACTCGGGCTCAGAGACCTCCGTTCATCGTCTTCTCTGCTCCCTTGGCTTCCGATTTAAGAAGTCTAATGACGGACGGAAATTCTTAATGGAACGCAGAGACATTGCAGCAACAAGAGCGAAGTTCTAGCATACAATGCACTTCTTGCGTGCTGAAGACACCAGGCCTGTAGTGAACTTGGATGAAACTTGGGTTTTACAGAACCACACCAATAAGTATATATGGCATGGCTCCAAAGGAAACGGAGGTTTGAAAGTGCCTACTCGTAGAGGTGGCCTATTAATCATCGCCCACGCTGGTTCATTAACCACAGGCTTCATACCACAGGCCTAACTTGTTTTTCGTGGTGGGAAAATTGCCAATCCGATTACCATTCAGAAACGAATGGAGAATTTTTTAAGAATTTTTTAATCGATTGTTGTCTGCGCTGGAAGAAGGGTCACTTATCGTGATGGATAACACCAGCTATCACTCCACTGAGATAGAAAACCTGCCGCGTTCAAATTGGCGCAAGGCAGATATTATGGAGTGATTAAAAAGAAATAATGTTTCATTTTCAGTCGATGAAAGGCAGAACCCTTGTCTAAGGAAGAAATCGTAGGTGCCAAAAGACTTACGAATTGGATCAACTGACAAACGAAATGCGACACCAAGTGGTACGTCTACCACCGTATCACTGCCAGTATAATCCCACTGAATTGATATGGATCCAAGTAAAGCGAGAAGTAGCGAAAAGAAATACTACTTTCAAACGTCGAGAAGCTAACACACGAAGCTCTTGACAATGTTACTCAGCAGGAGCGGGGGGAGGTGCGTAAGACTGCAGAAGCATTGCAAGAAACTGATTTCTTGAACCACGGTTTGAGAGACGCCATAATGGAATCTGTGATGATACACCTGGCTGAAACAAGCAACAGTGAATCTGAAGACATGGAGCCAGAAGATCCTTCAGTTTAGGTAAGTGCCGTCTGTGTAAAAAGCTGACTTTATTTAAATCTTTCTCTATTCATTTCAGCTGTAGACGACATACTGCGAATGTTTTTCCCTTGCAGTTGTTACGATTACTGCACCACTTGTTAGCAGCAGACACAGTGGCTGCGCCAAAGTCTGAGACGGCGTGGAGCTTTACAATTATTTATTGAACTTTCTTTACAATTTCTCCCTCATCGTCGCTGCCCAGCCCTGCGGATCCCTCCACCTGGCTGCTGCTGTGTAGCTTGTCCGACAATGCGCGCAACGCGGGCCGCTGATCGCACTCGGGAGCCTCAGGCCACCAGTGCTCCGCTGAAGCCAGGATGCCCTGTGGTCGAGATGAACTCGTCGCCACTCGACGCCGCAGTACTGCACGCCCACGGAGCCCCATCGCCGACGCCTGCTGCACCGGCGGCTGGGAAGCTCTCATTCGCGATGTCCGCGAGGTCCCGCCATGGACGGACCACGCGCCGTGGGGCCGGGTCACCGTGAAGTCCAGGCGTCAGTCCCCGGCGGCGCCTATGACCAAGACCGCGCAGCGGCCGGTCCTGCTGGAAGTTTTCGCTGTAGATAGTCAGCCATGGTGCCGAACGAACTCGGGCCGACCCCCAGAGCTGAAGTTGACATCTGGCGGCGAACGGATGACTCCTGCGAGCTGGAACAGACTTCCGGAATCGTCACCGACGAAGATTGAATATTCGGACACGGACCACGCCCGTCCTCAGATCTGAACTGCTTCCTTCTGTCTGTTGGTGCCTGCGCTCCACTATTTATATCCGGCAGGAGGACGTTTTTAGCCCCGGTGTTAGCTTTTTGTTATTACTCCCGCAGTATGTTGCAGCGTAACTTAGCGTGCTGGCCTCACTTCCCCTTACTCAGCACTCTCCAGGCTTCGCTCAGCGCCCGGTCTGTGTGCGTCCTTGCTTCAGCCTGTTTCTAGACTGCTGCTGTCAGAAGGGCTATCCGTGCCTACTTCGCAACGCCTCGGTCGCCGGCGTGCCTCTGTTTTGCCATTCTCCACTGCGTGATGCAACGCTTACTACATGTGGCCGCAACACAGTAGACGTATCATAAATTTATCACAAGTGATGGCGATTAGTTTACTAGACAGTAACTGTCAATTACAATAAAATTGCCAATGCTGCATTAATTAACAACAGTTTTTCCTAAAAACCTGTACCGAATGTCTTTACATTCGGATATAATCTTACTGCATTCAGTTTACTTGTACACTCGAAATTTAACTCCTTTTCTTCACACAAGAATCTACTGGCTGTTTCATGGTAAGAGTAATGCAGTTCATAAAATGACAAAACGTTGTGGTGCTTCTGTATCGACTATGTATACAAACAGTGCAGTAACATCAGAACAATCCCACCACCTATTCTGATTGTTATCAGTTGTTATCAGGAAAAAGAAAGAAAACTGGCGTTCTACGGATCGGAGCGTGGAATGTCAGATCCCTTAATCGGGCAGGTAGGTTAGAGAATTTAAAAAGAGAAATGGATAGGTTAAAGTTAGATATAGTGGGAATTAGTGAAGTTCGGTGGCAGGAGGAACAAGACTTTTGGTCAGGTGAATACAGGGTTATAAATACAAAATCAAATAGGGGTAATGCAGGAGTAGGTTTAATAATGAATAAAAAAATAGGAGTACGGGTAAGCTACTACAAACAGCATAGTGAACGCATTATTGTGGCCAAGATAGACACGAAGCCCACGCCTGCTACAGTAGTACAAGTTTATATGCCAACTAGCTCAGCAGATGACGAAGAAATTGATGAAATGTATGATGAGGTAAAAGAAATTATTCAGGTAGTGAAGGGAAACAAAAATTTAATAGTCATGTGTGACTGGAATTCAAGACTAGGAAAAGGGAGAGAAGGAAACATGGTAGGTGAATATGGATAGGGGGGAAGAAATGTAAGAGGAAGCCGCCTGGTAGAATTTTACGCAGAGCATAACTTAATCATAGCTAACACTTGGTTCAAGAATCATGAAAGAAGGTTGTATACATGGAAGAACCCTGGAGATACTAAAAGGTATCAGATAGATTATATAATGGTAAGACAGAGATTTAGGAACCAGGTTTTAAATTGTAAGACATTTCCAGGGGCAGATGTGAACTCTGACCACAATCTATTGTTTATGAACTGTAGATTAAAACTGAAGAAACTGCAAAAAGGTGGGAATTTAAGGAGATGGGACCTGGATAAACTTAAAGAACCAGAGGTTGTATAGAGTTTCAGGGAGAGCATAAGGGAACAATTGACAGGAATGGGGGAAAGAAATACAGTAGAAGAAGAATGGGTAGCTTTGAGGGATGAAATAGTGAAGGCAGCAGAGGATCAAATAGGTAAAAATACGAGGGCTAGTAGAAACCCTTGGGTAACAGAAGAAATACTGATTTTAATTGATGAAAGGAGAAAATATAAAAACGCAGAAATGAAGCAGGCAAAAAGGAATACAATCGTCTCAAAAATGAATCGACAGGAAGTCCAAAATGGCTAAGCAGGGATGGCTAGAGGACAAATGTAAGGATGTAGAGGCTTATCTCACTAGAGGTAAGATAGATACTGCCTACAGGAAAATTAAAGAGACCTTTGGAGAAAGAGCTTTGATGGAAACCCAGTTCTAAGCAAAGAAGGGAAAGCAGAAAGGGAGGAGTATATAGAGGGCCTATACAAGGGCGATGTATTTGAGGACAATATTATACAAATGGAAGAGGATGTAGATGAAGATGAAATGGGAGATATGATATTGCGTGAAGAGTTTGACAGAGCACTGAAAGACCTGAGTCGAAACAAGGCCCCCGGAGTAGACAACATTCCATTAGAACTACTGACAGCCTTGGGTGAGCCAGTCCTGACAAAACTATACCATCTGGTGAGCAAGATGTATGACACAGGTGGAATACCCTCAGACTTCAAGAAGAATATAATAATTCCAATCCCAAAGAAAGCAGGTGTTGACAGATGTGAAAATTACCGAACTATCAGTTTAATAAGTCACAACTGTAAAATACTAACGCGAATTATTTACAGAAGAATGGAAAAACTGGTAGAAGCGGACCTCGGGGAAGATCAGTTTGGATTCCGTAGAAATGTTGGAACACGTGTGGCGATACTGACCTTACGACTTATCTTAGAAGAAAGATTAAGAAAAGGTAAACCTACGTTTCTAGTATTTGTAGACTTAGAGAAAGCTTTTGACTGTTAACTGGAATACTCTCTTTCAAATTCTGAAGGTGGCGGGGGTAAAATACAGGGAGCGAAAGGCTATTTACAATTTGTACAGAAAGCAGATGGCAGTTATAAGAGTCGAGGGGTATGAAAGGGTAGCAGTGGTTGGGAAGGGAGTGAGACAGGGTTGTAGCCTCTCCCCAATGTTATTCAATCTGTATATTGAGCAAGCAGTAAAGGAAACAAAAGAAAAATTCGGAGTAGGTATTAAAATTCATGGAGAAGAAGTAAAAACTTTGAGGTTCGCTGATGACATTGTAATTCTGTCAGAGACAGCAAAGGACTTGGAAGAGCAGTTGAACGGAATGGACAGTGTCTTGAAAGGAGGATATAAGATGAACATTCACAAAAGCAAAACGAGGATAATGGAATGTAGTCAAATTAAGTCGGGTGATGCTGAGGGAATTAGATTAGGAAATGTGACACTTAAAGTAGTAAAGGAGTTTTGCCATTTAGGGAGTAAAATAACCGATGATGGTCGAAGTAGAGAGGATATAAAATGTAGACTGGCAATGGCAAGGAAAGCGTTTCTCAAGAAGAGAAATTTGTTAACATCGAGTATAGATTTAGGTGTCAGGAAGTCGTTTCTGAAAGTATTTGTATGGAGTGTAGCCATGTATGGAAGTGAGACATGGACGATAACTAGTTTGGATAAGAAGAGAATAGAAGCTTTCGAAATGTGGTGCTACAGAAGAATGCTGAAGATAAGGTGGGTAGATCACGTAACTAATGAGGAGGTATTGAATAGGATTGGGGAGAAGAGGAGTTTGTGGCACAACTTGACTAGAAGAAGGGATCGGTTGGTAGGACATGTTTTGAGGCATCAAGGGATCACAAATTGAGCATTGGAGGGCAGCGTGTAGGGTAAAAATCGTAGAGGGAGACCAAGAGATGAATACACTAAGCAGATTCAGAAGGATGTAGGTTGCAGTAGGTACTGGGAGATGAAGAAGCTTGCACAGGATAGAGTAGCATGGAGAGCTGCATCAAACCAGTCTCAGGACTGAAGACCACAACAACAACAACAAGTGATACGATACAGTAAAGATGTCTGAAATGTTAGCAAAAATAATTTTGTAGTTTTCTTTACAACTTTCTCGCGGGAGGTTTCTTCGCTGTCCTACAGAATGAAAATTCATCAGCGACTCCATTTTTCGCCACACAGTCGGCACAGTTTCACACTTCTTATAATATCTTTTTTTTTTTTTATCTCAGAACACTTTTGTGTTCCCGAAATAAAAGACGCAGCATATGCATCTGTAAACTTTGAGGATGTTCATATATTTTTTTCAGTCCAATTACATCACTGATTACTACGACAGGTTGAAGTAAAAAATTATTTTCCTTCAAAAGTTCTTGAAATGTTAGTTTTAAATTTTTTTCTTAACAGTTAGTGAGAATTTTCTTTTGGAAAGTACTCCATCATATTCTCGACTAAAAATAGAGTTGCTCAATATTTGCTTTTTGAATTTTCACGAACATCTGAAATTATTTTATGTATTTATTATTACAGGATTAATCAATACAAAGATTAATTAATAACCACATCTTGTTGTATTCCTGTTATCCTCCTGCAAGCCTCTTTATCCGGCGCATCCTCCTGGTCGATGCTGCGATGTTCCATTACTCCATTTATGTGTTCTGTCCAAGGACGTCGTGGTCTCCCACGCTACGTCTGTCGGATCGTTTCCATTCACTAATCTTCTTTCGCCACCGATGATCTGGAGTTCTCATCATATGTCCATAACATTTTAATGATTTTCTTTCAATTCTATCAATCACTGAATCATTGCCTTTATTCTAGCTCTTACTTCCTCATTAGTTTTTCTTTCTATTCTTGATATTCTGGCACTCCTATGCTAATAATCGATTTCCACGCCTATTAGTCTTCTTATGAGATACACATTTAAGATCCATAACATAGCACTGATTCAATCATTATGTAACTTACTCTTTTTTTATTGCCGTTGAAAATATTAGTAGCCCACCAAAAAGCATTCATACACCCTAGCACTTTTTGCTTTGCTGTATTCCATATTTTACTCCTTCCATTTTTATCAATGTGTGCCCCGAGATATTTAAATTTCTCTACCTGTCTCATAACTGTTTTGCCATTGATGTGTACTTCAAATTTAGGATCGCTATATATTCTGCCTTTGTTAAACTCATTTCTAGTCCCCATCTGTTGTATTCCTGATATAAAAGTCGTATCATGAATTCAAGGTCATAATCATCTCATTATTTCTGTGATCAGCCACTTGTCAAGTTGCTGATGGTTTTCTCATAAATGGGTAGATCAACTCTGCTAGTGATCAGACCCACAGTTGGCTCCCCACATGACTCTACAGCTTTGAACTACCATTTTTGGCCGTTGCTTCGTAATGAAGTAATCAATTACTGACGTCTGATGTACTGGTGGTCCATCCCATGTACATCTGTGGATATCTTTATGTGAATAGTGTGTGTTCAGAATTTTCAAGTCATATTGGTTACAGTGGTCTACAAGATTTTCTCCAGAACTATTAATGACATTTTCTCTATATCTTCCTCTTACTGCATCATTTACTTGTGAGCGAACCCTCGCATTAAAATCTCCTGATATTATTACTTCTTGGTGTTTTTTGACTTGGGTGAGTATATGGTCCAATTTCTGGAAGAAATGGTCTTTGGTTTGCTATGCCCCATCGCCATTCTTTTCCTGGACAATAATTGTCATAAAGAGTTTTTATCCAATTTCCGAGGTCCTGCTTTAGATTCTCGAACTTGTAGAAGTTTTTTGTGGATAATAGGGTGCTGGCTCATTGACCCAACCCCCAACTTGGAGGACCAGGATTTTATATCAATGTTTACTCCCCAAGGAGGGTTGGCTTCACTACGCCTGTAGAGACCCCCCCCCCCCTTTCATAGGTGAGACACATTTCGTCTGGCTCCTCCATTGAGGCCTGTCTGGCTTGGGTGACCCTGCCAGCAGCTATGCTAACGCTGGCATAGCCCTCAACTTCGCTGGAGCACGAAAACCCTCCCACCTGGTACTGAAGGTACCTTTGATAAGGCAGTGTGCCTTGGGAGGGACATTTGAAATTATCACTATAAACCACTTTTTATAGTTCACATTTGAAATTGTCAATATAAAAAAACTGGTAATGCTGGAAGATGGCGAGATGACCTTGAAGCCCTATTTTCGTGCCGGCCACTATGGTGTTTGTACAAGCAACAAAACCTCACTGTTTCAAAAACATAGAGGTCAGTAAGGTTCCAGTGACATGGGGAAGCAATAGAAAAGCGTGGATTGTGAGTGATCTTATGGAAGAATGACAGCGCTCTTTCAGTGCCAAAATGAAAAAAGGAAATCACCAAGTTCCGCTTTTCCAAGACAAGGCAACCTGCCACTCGAAGCCAAGCTATCAAAAATGAAATTGGCTTTGTTCCCACCAGCTACGACCAGCTTCATACAACCCATGGACCAGGAGCTATTTACACATTCATGCCTCAATAAAGGCGAATACTGATACAGTCTCTTATTCTTAGTGTGGAAGAAGTGGAAAGTGCATTTGCACTTGCATGGTCAGTTCATGTTCTGGATGCTGTAAATTCGATTGGCTTGACAATAAGCGAAATAAAGGACGAAAATGTTACAAATTGCTTCAACAAAGGCTTAAAAATTACATTCTTCCATCGAAAAAGTCAGTAGTTGGTGTAGTAGCACGGTAGTTAGTTATGTTTTGCATAACAACATTACGGAAAAATACTCCTTGCATGCTATCATTTTATAAAATCTCATTTCGACTGGCTTCATCGCTGGCATGGTGCGATGCCAAAAGGGTGTTCTACATCAGTTCAATTCCCTTGCGATTGGTGACAGAGACCTCCTTCCAAATCGAAAGAAAAATTCAGTATGTTAACTAAATTTCACGTGCAGCAACATATTAAGTAATATGCACCAAAAGCGAAATCATAGAGACCTCTATTTTTCAGATGTTTTCGAATTTTGCGCAGTGTCTTACTTCCATGTAAACTAAGACCATCAACGAAATTATGGGCACGTCATCATGAACCTAACATATAAAGCTATAAGTAACGCAAAAATGCAACTTTTTACCCAATAGTTTGAGCAAAAACGTTTGAGAAAAATCGCCAGGCGTGCGTCTCGATTCTGACATCACCTATCGGCCGAAAGGTGGCAAACACTGACGGCTTTCCCTTCCGAACAAACGAATGAACTCTCCCAGCGGTTTGGACGAAATTTGCTCGCTTCACACCAGCCACTGTATCCTGCTCGGACTGTAACCACTAACATCCTGATTTACGGCCTTGTGTGGAACATATTATTTTTCAGTTTCAAATCTAACCCAGCACGAGAGTCTCCTTTTGCAGTTTAGCACACTGTGTTGGTGCATTTCGAGGTAGTCGGTTCGTGGTGGTGACGCCATTGATGTACCCCAAACTGGTGATAGCCTCACGCATCGATTCAGCCACCTGATAGCTTGTGAAAACATGTTGGAAAAATGTGGACAGAGAGGAACTCTTCATACTCTATGGTACTTACATAACTACTAATGCTCAAGGGGAACTGTATTGCATTGCCGATCCTATATGATCCTGCCATGCTGAACCAGCCTGGTTCAATGCCGCTGAAACAGGGCTGAATATTTGGTACTCCCAACCATTCAGATGCTGATCACTGGAATAAAACCATCCATTAGGCTACGTCTTTTGCTCTTGCAAATCATGACATTCTTGTTTGTCAACATGTCCAGGGTAAGCCATGGTTAGTATAACCTCGTGGCTATCACTAAGCAGATCTGCAGTGTAGCCACAGAGTTAGCACGATAGTACAAAAACGTTAGGAATTTAATCCAGCAATACGAACTTTCCAGCTTAACATCCACTTTAGAGTTGACAAAAGCATTGCCAGTTCTGTTGTGTAACACTCATGGGACCCAGGTACATGTCATCACTCTCCACTCCACCATTCAACTAGGACTACGACAAAAGCTCAGACGTCATCTATTGTCCGTTGGGTGTTTCTTACGTATCTAAATTAACAATTCGTTCCATCAGTCGGCACCCACGACAGTGATTCATCTCATCCGGGAATCTATTGTGCTCAACTATTATAATGCCACTAAGATACACTTGTCTCAATTTTTGGGCACTAAATCTACAAATCTTTTTACCAGTCCTTATGCTACTTATGAGTTTGGTTGTTACCGTCTCCACACATTTCCTGTAGACTGAAATTTTTGTCCAATGTTCTGAAAGTCTTCCTCTCTCACTATGGTATCCACAACGTATCTGGGCAGATTTGAGGTACTCAGGCCCACTTTAGCTTTGCAGCCAAACATGCTACCATGTGGTGGCTGCTGAAGGCAATGGTTTCTCATGAATTGAATACAGCGGTAACTGTCTGCCCAATCTGTTGGGTCCTTTGTCTGCATCAATGTCATTACCATATTCTGGACATCTTGACTGGTACTTTCGATGGATCCTTGGTTTTGGCTATGTCTAGGTTCTCCACGTGTCCGGTTCAGTGCAGGCCACATGCTATTTAGTTCAATTATAGCTTGGTTCGAAATTTCTCTCCCTTATCTGACTGAAGCTCAGTTGGAGCAGCTATAGTGGTGAACATATCAAGTAGCTGGTACGCAACTTTTCAGGGGTCACAATAACATAAACTTGGTTAAATGATCCTGGTAATTAGGTAAAAATTTGTACTCAGCATCAGGGTTAATTTGCAGGTCTATCAGATCTACCTGACATCTTTAGTTAAATTCTTTAAACGTCAGAGGCTTGGAGATTAAGCCTTTATTAGAATTAAACAACAATCCAACAAGGTTTGCATAAGTGGAGATACAATGTAGTTACTTCTTTGGTCAATATAATGACTTCTGTGGTGACATTTTTGTATTTACTTTGTAGTTTTTTTTCCATCTGTGTGTGACTTCTGTGTCCAATTTTCGAGTGAGTGTCGAATAATTCTTCCGCATGCACATAGTATAAAATAGCACTATTGTCTTCGCATACTGGTACAATAAGTTTCTCTATCACGTCAACTTCAATAATGTCGTATTTTCATAGCTGTCAATAGTTGATACTTTTCTGTGCTTTGCCTTGGCTTCTTTAAAGTCTTCTGTAACACAGCAGTATCTGGATTTGGCTATTATTTGCTTTTTCTTGTGGCAGAGTATTCACAGTGTCCGACAACGTTCTTTTCACATCAGATGGTGGTTCCGTATTTGCATGTACGCCAACTTCGTCCTTGTGATTACCCATGTAAAGCAGCCACGGGACGGCCTAAGGAAGAATAATACCAATAAATGCAACCAATGTACCGTTATATGGGATAGACTTACAGACCAAACCATGATATTCGATTGCTGGTTTACCCCATTTGAAAGGAAAACGTCAGGAAGCATATCCACTGATCACCCAGAAAATTGTGACCACCGACCTACTGTCGATATAAAGCTGACCAGCCGACAGCAGCGTCACTAGGCGAGGAGTGGTTGTTAGACGCACGCACGGTGCTTGTGGTATCTGCGAGTGAGCTGTCCGTGTGTAGAATGGGGAATGCGCACGATCTGTCTGAGTTTGACAGAGTTCAGATCGTGATGAACCGGAGGCTCGGCGCGAGCATTTTGGAAACTGCACGAGTTTTCGAGTGTTCGAAGAGTGCAGCTGTGGTGAGTGTCATCAACACGTGGCGAAACAAACTTTACATATTCACAACATCCTTTACCTTTAATCCAAATATATACAGATTCATTAACAGAAATCTTACGTCTACTACGGGTATAAAGGGATAGTGGAGAGGATGACATATACACAGATTTTCCGAAATCTTTATTTGCCAATTCACCAATGTGATATGTGCGATATGCAATTATGTCTCTATCGACGAAACTCTCAAGGCCACCAACTGCAGGAACACCAGATCCACCTCTTACGATGGCTACAGTTAACCATCCGTTTCCGTGGGTAAAGGTATCATTTACGTCAATGCTAAAATTGAGTCTGCAACCACGGAACACACAAGGTCCTTCAAGTATTTCACTGGCAGATATATTCTTCAGCTTGTTGCTCTTCTTGTCAGCTGCAGAAGTTGTCATTTCAATGTTCTCAATAGTTTTGTAAACGGTTTGACGAGAACGTCGACGGTATCTTCTGTACGGCATCGTGGCAGCGTTCAATGCAGTTGCCTGTGCGACAGCAGCAGCGCGAATGAGCAGGCTGTACATCACGAACCGGGGGGCTCAAGGATGCAACAGCATGTTCTATGTTAAAGTTCTTATCAGTTTGACCTTTGACCCCATCGCGCGAGGCTGCCTTACGCAATCGTGGCAGCGCGCCAGCCGCACACTGGGCTGACAAACAGCGTACGCGGGCACCTAGTGCTACTAGTGCCCGCGTACGGGATAACGCGCGGCTGGCGCTGTGAAATCTTCTAAGTCCGAATGAAGGTCACACGCTTTCGCGTGTATAAGCTAGCGAACAGGCCACAGCCTGCTCATTCGCGCTGCTGCTGTCGCACAGGCAACTGCATTGAACGCTGCCACGATACCGTACAGAAGATACCGTCGACGTTCTCGTCAAACCGTTTACAAAACTATTGAGAACATTGAAATGACAACTTCTGCAGCTGACAAGAAGAGCAACAAGCTGAAGAATATATCTGCCAGTGAAATACTTGAAGGACCTTGTGTGTTCCGTGGTTGCAGACTCAATTTTAGCATTGACGTAAATGATACCTTTACCCACGGAAACGGATGGTTAACTGTAGCCATCGTAAGAGGTGGATCTGTGTACTGGATGTCGATAGAGACATAATTGCATATCGCACATATCACATTGGTGAATTGGCAAATAAAGATTTCGGAAAATCTGTGTATATGTCATCCTCTCCACTATCCCTTTATACCCGTAGTAGACGTAAGATTTCTGTTAATGAATCTGTATATATTTGGATTAAAGGTAAAGGATGTTGTGAATATGTAAAGTTTGTTGGAGATTGTACTGTATTCTGTAGCGTAGCTGAGAACCGGGGCGCGTACATCACGAACCGGGGGGCTCAAGGATGCAACAGCATGTTCTATGTTAAAGTTCTTATCAGTTTGACCTTTGACCCCATCGCGCGAGGCTGCCTTACGCAATCGTGGCAGCGCGCCAGCCGCACACTGGGCTGACAAACAGCGTACGCGGGCACCTAGTGCTACTAGTGCCCGCGTACGGGATAACGCGCGGCTGGCGCTGTGAAATCTTCTAAGTCCGAATGAAGGTCACACGCTTTCGCGTGTATAAGCTAGCGAACAGGCCACAGCCTGCTCATTCGCGCTGCTGCTGTCGCACAGGCAACTGCATTGAACGCTGCCACGATACCGTACAGAAGATACCGTCGACGTTCTCGTCAAACCGTTTACAAAACTATTGAGAACATTGAAATGACGTCATGAGGCTAGGCAGTCACACCTTATTACCGACGTCGAACGTCGTAGGCTCGGCAGATTGGTTAAACAGGACAGACGATGAACTGTGGCGGAACTAACATCAGACCTTAATGTTGGGTAGAGTACACAGTGTCCGAACATACAGTGCAACAAACACTCCTAAAGATGGGGCTTTGCAGCCGGCGACCCATACATGTGACAGTGTTAACACCACGACATCGACAACTACGAATGAGACGGGCATTGTCGCTGGACGTTGGTGTAGTGGCAGAACTTTGCGTAGTTTGATGAATCCCGATACCTCCTTCATCGTGCCGATGGGAGGGTACGAATCCATCGTCTTCTTTGTCATCAGTACCGCTGGACGGGGAGAAACTAGCGACGGCTCCATGATGCGATGGGGAACATTCGTGTCGACATCCATGGGTCCAGTCGGGCTCATGCAAGGCACCATGACGGCCAAGGACCATTGTACACTGGTTGCATACCACGTACACCCCTTCATGATGATCGTGTTTCCCGACAGCTGTGGTATTTTTCAACAAGATAATGCGGCATGTCTCAAGGCCAGGCGTGTGATGGAGTTGTTTGAGGAACACAGTGACGAGTTCCAATTGATGTGCTGGTTCCCCAACACGCCAGACCTCAACGCGATCAAACACATCTTGGATGTGATCGAACATGGCGTCAGAGCTATTCCCTTCCTTCCCCAGAATTTACGGGAAATAGCTGACTTGTCTGTAGATGCGGTGCCAGCTTTCTCCAGTGATCTACCAAGGCCTCATTGCTTCATGCCATAATGCATCAACACTGTTATCAATGCCAAAGGTGGACATACAGGCTATTGGGTAGGTGGTCACAATGTTCTGGCTGATCAGTGTAAATATCACAAATAAAAACACAGTCATCCTGGTCATGCGACTTTCGCTTATCCAACCGACCATATAATGAAAACAGGGTGGTAGGAACCAAGGAAACTGTAGGAAATCATACAATTAATGTATTTTGCCAGTTTTAATGGTGGCATTTCATACTATCCGCTTCATCCAACATTCCATCTCATTCGACCAAGCCATAACGACTTCACGTGCTACGAAAGGGGCTCTACTTTATAGTCCATTATACCAGGAATCACCGTAGTACTCACAATGAAACCGATTTGTCAAAATAAGTACAAGCCGCAGAGGAAGTACAAATAGCAGGAATTACTACAGTAACCACAATGAAACCTATTTGTGAAAAAAGAACAAGTCGCAGCCACAGAGGCGAGACCTTCTCCGAAAAGCAACAGCAGCCATGTGCATGGCACGCTTACCACTGAAAGCCACAGGAGTGCTACCTACAGCACATTGTTACATCATCACGTTGAACTATGGCCAGTCATTTCCAGCTAATGAGCAAAATGGCCAGCCAAAGTAGCGTATACGCTGGTACTTTTGAGTAATCGGATCTAGGCCACAATTCTCAGCGAGGGTCGGAATGGCCGGTCAGTTTTCGAACTGGCTGCACTTAGGGCTTAGGCCGTAACATACTGCATACGAACTGGGGGCTGCTTGTACTGAAATCCTTGCTGCTCCTAGAACGCAACATGGCAGTCGAACTTTTCTAATCCTTCTGTATTTATGATACGTGAGGTCCAGAATTCAAATATATGTCTCCCAAAGCAGTTTGATGCTACTCTCAAAATTCTCGAAAAAGTCGACCTTCAAGGTCTACAACTACCCTTAAGATGCCAAAATAAGATGTATATTTTCCGATTAACAGTTTATCTCTCTCGTAGAACGTTCGCACGCTTTGTGGGGGCCTGTGTTGGATTCCAGGTGAAACTAAGTTTTTAAACAAAGCTGCACGTTCTATGAGCATTGCCCTGAAGCATAGAATACATAAACGGCACCAGACGGGTAATCGTCAGATCGAGTCTCGTTTCGGTCATTAGCTTTTTTTTTTTTTTTTGGTCGAGTTCGGATACCTACAGCATTTAAACATAAAATTCATGAAATAGACACTCAACAGCCAGAACATTATGACCACCTTCTTAACAGCTTGTTAGTCCGTATTTGGAATGAAATACATCACTGATTCTAGGTACCAGAAATTGGACACGTTGTTGGTATGTTTGTGGAGGTATGTGGCACAAAATGTCTATGCACACGCCGCGTTATTCGTTTATTTGCGTATGCGGTGATGGCACCCGATAGCGACCCAGATGGGTTCCATAGGGTATACATCAGGCGAAATTGGTCACCGAGACATGAACGTAAGTTTACTATAATGCTCCTCAAACCACTGTTGCACGTTTCTGGTTCCGAGACACGAACAGTTATACTGCTGAGAGACGACATCGCTGTGCATGAAGACATCAGACATGAAAGGATGCAGGTGGTTCACAGCTGACAGATGTCTTCGATGATTGCTACCACAGGTGCCAACCAAGTGCAGGAGAATGTCTCCTACTGATCCGACCAACCCGCGTCCGTGGCGCGCTGCACGTTTCGTGTTGCCGTTCGCCTCGATGAAGTCATCTGGGGGGGGGGGGGGGGGGGGACTACCGTCGACCTAGTGAAGCAAACATGTGGTTCACCCGAAGAGCCGACACATTTCCATTAATCGACAGTCGAATTCCGATGGTCCCGTGCCCAGTGCAATCGTAAGTGACAATGTCGTTCGGTAAATGTGTGAACACGTAGAAGAGGTCAGCTGCAGAACTTAATGTTCTACAATGTACGGTGAACGGTGTGCTCCGAAACACTTGTGCTTGCACCAGCATTGTGCTCTTTCGGCAGACAGCCACAGATCACCATCAATCCTAATTAGAGAGCAGACAGGCTTCTGAACCCCAGAAGTCGTAAGGGTGATCCCCGTCCCTGTGTGCTCCGCTTACATACCTTGATTACCTGTTAGGTGCCCGCAAAGCCACCAGGCGGCATCCAGCTTCGCGGTTGGTAGTGCTTATAATGTTTTGGCTGATCAATGGATGATAATTAACACGTGTCATTTTTATGAAAAATGCAGGTCTCTTATTTCTAATTACATATCCTACTCCAAAATCCAGTTTTCATTTCAAACAAAAATTCTTAATTACCCATTTTCTAAAACATTTTAATAAATATTGTGTAACTAAAAATGGTAAATTAAACTTTTTCTATCTCTTCGTGTTTTACGCTTCCCATATATGCTCACTGAACATGCACCTATGTTCAAAAATTTGACTCTGCCAGGTTACGAACGCAGCCGCCACCCCACTTGTCAGACGAACACAGCACGACATAGCCACACAGCTTGGTGAAAGACCACGACCTTCGTTTAGCACATTAAAAATGGTTGGAAAATCTCAAACTTTATTTCCTCGATTAGTTTTGAGAGTTGCATCGTACTTCTTCGGGAGAGGTATATTTCAGTTCACAGCTTAACGTACCATAAATATAAAAATTTACAAATGTCATATTCCCGCGTAGTCCTCGTTAGACTGGCGTTCTGCTTTGACAACTCAACAGTAAATATCGGCGGGAGCGCACTCACGTCGGACAAAGCGGCAAACAATTTTCGTAACAAATTTTCCTTTGTAACGCTTTGACTGTTGAATTTGGGAAATTGTTTCTAAAATATGACAATATTAAGACGTACGGTAGGAAACGATGTCTTGCAGTTCATCATCTTCGTATGTCCTATTTTCGAGTGCATTAAGCAACGAAAACTTAATCTGATTCATAATGCATTCGCTATCAGTTCTGCCACAGAGACCACAAAATAGGCCCTATTGGAAAGCTATTCTTCAGTTGTCTTCTATACCCTACGATTTACGTTTACTTTCCAGACTATCTTTTCCGCTTTACGACTTATGTATTAATATCTTATGCCGACTGTGTAGTTACTGTTAACAAATGCTCCCGAACATGTTTAGATCCATCGAAACAACTTTACCAAACAAAATTCAGTTACCGACGATGATGGACACTTCAAAACATCAAAAACTCAGATATTTGAGTATTGTGTTTGATATGAATACTGTTGAAAACTTCGCAGTATAAGTAGTGAAAGTAGGGACCAGTTTTCAGCAGCAGATACTGTTTCAACGGCACTGTAAAAATAGAAATGCTTCTTATGTACCGTTAGATTGAATTTTGTCCTGCTGGAATAGAACTCATAGCGAAAATTCGTTTGGGAGCTAAAATTATTTTTAACGCGTATTGTGGACTTTTCTCTAGCAACAGATAAAGCAGTTCGTACTTTATATCACCTGATCCAGATGATATCTCGAGTGTAACAATTATGATCAGCTTCGATTACTTTGACGTGAATAATGATCTTATCATACTATTAACAGATAATAACTGCATCGTTGACGTCCTACTCGTATATCTCAGTAATTATTAAAAGAAGTTAATAGATTAGTTTTACCTATATATACGCCGCTAAGGCACCACAAAAGTCACGTCAGCTGCTCTGCATTGCACGGCGACCGAGAGAGTGCTTAGAGGTGAGCCATTACCTGTTATGTGTGACACGTACGTTAATTAGTGTAATTCGCAACTGCTTAAGCTTTTCTGTTATTGCATAGTGAGCATCTACTGTGGCCAGTAACTGTGAAAATGACGACTGTTCTTTAGTTTTTTATCTATAACGTTGTAGGAAACGAAAAAAATCATAATATTAAACGCGATGGATACTAATAAAGCAGTGGATCACAAGGAAAACTTATTGGAGAAATGGAAGACGGTGGCTACTGCTAGATGTAACTTCTTTCCTCTCTCGTATTTCAAATTATTATAGTGGGTTGTATCGAGTATCGACAATGGTAGTATAGAAGCAGTGAATGCAAATCCCAAAACTAGGCTTATAAGTGTTGACAACGCGCAGAGAGTAGTACACACACAGCATGCCATTTAATTTGGGTGGAAGTTAAGTGTTAAAGGTGAAACAAACATGGTCATCGAATGCTTTTTATAAATCCCCTACCTCACCACCAGTAGAAGCGAAACACATGAGGGATCACTCGGAGAATATTTCGGGGAAACTTTATGTTGTGTTTTACTATTAGGTTGTGATTTCAGCTTACCACGTATAGAATGACTGACTCGAGTGGGTAACAGGGACAGGGAATCATGTGAAACTTTTCTATATGCTTTATCCGAGAATTAAGTTGACCGGTTAATGAGAGAACCGACTCATGAAGGCAATGTATAAGGTCTCCTAGCCACCAACAGGACCCAACTTTTCGACTGACTAAGCACACAGCAGGCAATCAATGATCAAAAGGTCCTTACAGTATCATTAAATATGGCTACAAATAGGAAGATAGTGAATGGTATGACGATATTTCTCCCTAGCATGAGCGACAAGTAGCAGATATGAAATAATCTGAGCGTTAAACACGAAAATGTCACCTTTAGCATTGACAATGTTGCGTATCAATGGAGAAAGTTGAAGAGTATTGCGCAATATGCTTTAGACAGGTATGTGCGGAGCAAAATTATGACGGATTGAAAAGACCCGCGGTGGTTTGACTTCTGCTACGAAAGCAAAGAGAGCTTCACTGCAAATTTAAACAGTGACAGAAAAAGGCGTAGGGAGAGCCGTACGTAAAGCGTTCAATGTACTCCAAAGTGAAACGGTATCAACAGACTTGGCAGAAAACCATAAGTTTTGGTCTTGTGTTAAATCAACAAATGGATCGAAGACACCTGTACAGACACTCTGAGGCGTCTAAACGGAGGATGAGACACAGTTCGATTGTACACAGATTGTTCCTCGTTTAGCATCAGTGTACCGTAGGCCAATGGAGGAGTGAACCGTCCCTAATGATTAAGGCCTGTTACATAGGTTTGGAACATGTTTTAGGCTCGCGTATTATGACATTTTTAGTGAAACTAAGTGAAGATATTTGCCCATGGTTAGCAGGGAAACTTCATTTCAGACGGAGATCAAAGTAGAAAACGTGTCTTCCCAATCTGTTGAATTAGCTCCGTTCAGTAACTGTGTAGAAATCTACACAAAATACAATCCCAGCTGCTCTAGGATCGATGCTCATTCTCAAGTAACGCTGACCTGCTCACTGGAAGCGTCTTCCCAAAAGTAAAAAACAGCGTACGCGCCGACATCGTTCTCTTTGCAAGTAACAGCAATAAGTTGCCGTTACCCAAACAATTCGAAGACGATTGTCTCATAACCGGAAAAGTAAACCTTGTGAGACGTTGGATGTCGGTCATTGAGAAGCAGTGAGAAACAGTGAAAATCTGAAATAACTTCGTAATATATATATAAAAAATGTCGATTATTCATTAAATGATCGTTTCAATGAGGAGATGCCACATTAAAAAATTGTTTGGGATCGTTAGAATCAGTAGAAATTGCTGGCGTGTTGTAGGTAAAAGCTATCTTCCTGCAGAAGAGATGTCTTCGATGCTGTTTCTTACTGGTAGTTATGAAGGCCAAAATAAATCAAGACAATATAAATAAGTAAGTTTACTTATCTCTATTATTGCATAATCGTTCGTTACAAATTTTTTAGAGAAGCACTCAATCCAGTTTATATGCTGAATGTTAGATTACTCCATTCGTGCATCAAGTCTTAAATGCAGAATCGCAAGAGATTATTTACAGCTAGTTACTTTGAAGTAGACGATTATAAAACCATGTAGGTCATGAACCATGTCTAAAACCATAGCTTCCAAAACCTGTAAATATTAGACAGGCCACTGAAATCATTGTTCGTCATCAGTTAACAGCATCTGAACTTTTTTTCTGAAATTGGAGGGTTAACGTCTTATTTATGAAATTATGAAGTATAAAAAATCCTGTAGTAATTAGCAAATGCTATTAACCATATTCGAGTAACATATCCCGTACATTAGTCAACTGATTACTGAGAATTTGATGAGAAATACTTTTTCGATTACTGGTTATTTCGCAGAATCCTGATAGTCCTGCAGGTTTTGACACGTTATGTGTTTTCCTTAAAGTTTATTTTTTTCTTGATGCGTGTCTTGCTGAAGTGTTCCAATGTGCTGTGCAAACATTAAAGACAGCGTACTGTTTTTACTACTATGATCAACTGGTATTGCTAATTTGAGGGTGTTAAATGGGTCTACATAAATGGATTACCATAAAATTACACAAGAATTTATTTTGGAAACGAACTGAAGAGGTTAATCCAAGTGTCCGATTATCCAAATGGCCCCCATTTATCATAAAGATAATACAGTGTTATGGTGTGTGCTTCATTGCCGGATGCCATGTGCTGAAGGCCTGCAGCACCAGCTTAGCCTTTTTTGCTTGTCACCTAGAGTGGCGCACGGCAACAAGTCGATTGATTTGCTCGCTCGTCTGTCTGTCGCAGCCATGTGGACGCCTACGACGCTGCTGCTGCTGGGCGCCCTGGTGGCGTCTGCCGCAGCCGGGCTCAGCACCCGCTACGACCAGGCCAGCGGCCGCATCCTGCTGCTGTCCGACAGGGGTGAGTGTGGCCCGAGGGCGCTGCGTGCGGGGACTATCCAGGGCGGGCAGCCTGCTGGCTCTGCGCTGCTGCAAGCTGCCACAGTTTCTACACAACACCTTCACCTCACCCCATCAGTGTCTGAAACCCACCACTACACTAACTGATCAAAACCATCATGACACCCGTTAGTCGATGTTAATATAGGGTGTATCCACCTTTAACCTTTTTGAAGGCTTAAACTCTGATGAGAACATTTTTAGTTACGTGTCTGAATGTCTGTGGAGGATGGCAGCTCATTCCTCCTCAAACTAGAGAAGTTACACTGCTGACTGGTGCAAATTCTAAGTCATGTCAGAGCTGTTCCATTAGACTCAGGTCAGGACTCTCGGCAGGCCAATCCATTCCACAAATGGTATTATCTGCAAACCATTCCCTCACAGATGCTGCTTTACGACAGAGAGCATTCTCATGCTGGTACAAGCGATCACCATCTCCAAAACGATCCTCTACTGTACACTGTACAAAATTCTGTAAAAATTGTTCATATCCTTGCAATAAGCAGACTACACCTTGGCCGTGAAAAACACACGATAGCTTAACAGTACCCCCTTCATACTTTGCTACTGACACTACAGAGCTGGCCGCAGTGGCCGTGAGGTTTTAGGCGCTTCAGACCGGAACCGTATAACTGCTGCGGTCGCAGGTTTGAATCCTGCCTCGGGCATGGATGTGTGTGATGTGCTTAGGTTGGTCAGGTTTATGTAGTTATAAGTTCTAGGGAACTGATGACCTCATATGTTAAGTCCCATACTGCTCAGAGCCATTTGAACCATTTGGCACTACAGATGATAGCATATAATGTTCTCTTCAGATATGTAAAACCCAAACCCCTCCACCAAATTGCTATGAGGTACAGCATGGTCGATCACTCCAAATAACTAACAGCTTCCAGGGGCAATAAAAATTTAAATGTAAATATTTTGCATAATTTCTGACTGAATTTAAAAATGCTATCAGAATTAACTCATTAAGACGTATACTCTTATGTCAAAAGGTTAATATGACAATTTCTACTGTTAGGAAGTATGTGTTTTTCTTGAGGCATTGTAAGGGATGCCATGTAAATATACAAATTTCATTCATCCAGTATTTCAGAATGAGAGCACTTATCGACTTCCAACACACTTTACACATAATTTGAAGCCTTTACCAAAAATTTTTCTCGCTGGACCCCCTTCTGCCCCGTCCCCATACACACAGACATAAAGTGATGAATGAAAAATAGTTTATCGCTTACTTCATTTTAACTGGCCATATAGTAAAACTTCATCATGACAAAGGACATTTCAATTTATTCCTTCTTTACTACCAATCGTATTCACAACACATTTTGTATACAGTTTTCTATATACCATTGAATGTACCTGCAGAATTACTTGTAGAGCTTATAGTTGAGAAGATAAAATGTCATAGACATTGAGATGTGCGAAAACCTAGATTCCGATTAAAATGGGACAAAGTAAAACTTCAACAGGCATGTTGTTTTAATTTATTTTATCTGTATCTCCTAATCTATTCCCAGCACAATTTGCAGACTGTATTCACATATGTCGCTGAATATACTTGCAAACAAAAATACATCATCATATGACACATTGTTCTGAAGACATGACGTCAAAAACATTGAGGTGCATAAATAAATTTGCTTTTTGCTTAAAATGTGGAGCATATTATGCAGACTTTGTTCACCCAGTGTTTCACAAATGACAACTGTTAAGGACTTCCCACAAGTTTCAAGCATAATTTCAAAACTTTGCCATGCTTATTCTCACTTAAGTGCTTACTCTCAAAAACTTATCACATTAACTCATTTGTATGGTAATCAGAGGTTTTGATCTGTGTTATACACCAGAGTTCGACTAGTCCAGGAATGGCGGGTTACTGGTTCTTTCCGGCTCTCTGTGCGTGGTTGTTGGGCTAGCTGAACTACTGGCAGCACTTTGGAACTCACCAGTAATTGCTCCCTGTGACTTCACGCGATTTTATTACAGTCACCCGCTGCAATCTTCGATGATCCAAAAAAATGGTTCAAATGGCTCTGAGCACTATGGGACTCAACTGCTGAGGTCATTAGTCCCCTAGAACTTAGAACTAGTTAAACCTAACTAACCTAAGGACATCACAAACATCCATGCCCGAGGCAGGATTCGAACCTGCGACCGTAGCGGTCTTGCGGTTCCAGACTGCAGCGCCTTTAATCGCACGGCCACTTCGGCCGGCTTCGATGATCCCCATCTGACAATACATGAGGTCTGCCTGGTCTTGCTTTAGGTGTGGTTGTTGTTTCACGTTTCCGTTTCATAATCACATCTTCAACAGTCGATTTCAGTAGCTCTAGAAGGGTTCAAATGTCCGAGAGGGATCTGTTTCTCAGTTGATATAAAATGGCTTATCAGTGATTGAAGTTTCCAAGCTCTCCTCACCGATCCGTTCTTCTGTTACTGCTGGTCTGCTTACGACACAATACTCCCCACCACATCTCATACCAGTGAGTCGACAAGACATCTAGTGGTCTGTTCTGCGTTACTCAGGGTTACCTGGATAGTTTTGATTAGATAATATAGAAGAGGGGGCGAAACTTGCAATGTATATTTGTGTATCAGCGCTATTTCTTTCATATAGTTACACTTGTTCCTCGAATTACTGTGGATAAGAATCAACTTTGAATGGATTCTCAATTAAATGTGTGCTGGTGTGGACCATCTGATTTGACGTCTGAAATGACTCAAATTCAGGAAATATAGCTTGCCAATACAATTAGTTACAACCTAATTGCTTAAACAAATTTTTATAAGACATACACTCATGAGCCAAAACATTAAGATAACTTGATAAATAGCTTGTTTGTCCGTGTTTAGGACGAGATGCGTCACTGAACATGTGTGTCAGGGATCCGACAGTTTGTTGGTAGGTTTGAGCAGCTGTGTGGCACTAGATGTCTACACACAGGCCACGTAACGAGCGTAAATGATATTCCACTGGTTTGTGTACGCGGTGACGGTGCCCGATACCGAGATGGATTCCGTAGGATTTACATAAGGGAATTTTGGCACCCAGACATCAACATGAGTTCACTATAATGCTCCTCAAACCATTGTAACTCAGTTCTGGTTCCTAGACACGGACAGCTATACTGCTGAAAGATGACATCGTCGTTGGGGATGGCATAAGGCATGGAGGGCAGCAAGCAGTAGGCAGCTGTGAGCGTATTTTTGATTACTACCACACGTCCCATGCAAGCGCAGGACAAAGTCTCCCACAGCACAGTACTGCTCTCACTCGCCTGTGTCGCTAGTGCACAGCATGTTCTGAGTCGCCGTTCACCTCAATGATGGCTTTTGCGGAGACGATCATCGACCTAGCGTAGCAGAAATGTGATTCACCCGAAGAACCGACACGTTCCCCTTCATCAACAGTCGATTCTAATAGTCATGAGCTCACTACGGTCGTAACTGACGATGTCATTGGGTCAACATCTGAAGACGTGGGAGTGGTCTGCTGCAGAGCTCCAACAACCTACGATGAATGGCGTGCTCCAAAACACTTGTGCGATGCACCAGGATTGTGCTCTTTCGTCAGAGATGTCACAGATCACCATCTATCCCAGTTTACAGTGCACTCAAGCCTCTGAACGCCACGTTACGTGGAGAGTCGTAGACGACAGACCATTTACGCTTAGTGGTAATTTTACTCTCCTTCTTCCTCTTTCCATAGATGGTCAAGACATTGGCTTGTGAACATTCCACCACCTTCGCCGTATTCGAGATAGTCGTTCACAGGCTCTGCATAGTAATAATCTGCCCTTTGTCAAAGTGGCTTATCTCAATGGATTTTCCCATCTGCAGTCCTTATCGTCCATAGGGCCACTCCCGCCCTGCTGCGCTTACCTATTTCTGTTACCGCGTCACGTGACCACAACCACACAAGCTGGCATCCAATTTCGCAGTGGGCAGTAGTCGTAATGTCTTGGATTATTAGCGTACGCGTCACTATCGTACTCAGTTTTAATTTTGCAGTTACCATGCGATACAAATTTCTTATTAGCAGGTACTGTTCTATATTCACTCCCAGTCTATTCTTATTGCGTCATAATATCAACAGGAACATCACTGGAAAGTCACTGCGAGTACCAGAATCCTTTGTCGTTGCGAATTTTTCTGACTGTACACTTCATAATTTATGTTAAATATTGTCACTGGACTTTTTAAATGAACAAATTTTTTTTCACAGACGGTAACAACAACAGGCATTTGAAACACAGCCCTTCCAGTGACGGCTGTGATATATAATTGTACATGTTTTTACAAAAGTATTCAGATACAGAATTACGGTCGCATCATAATATATGCCGCTCACTACGTGGCATGTACAACCATTTCGGAGAGCTTGCACTAAAACAACATATCTGAAGATACGTTCCCGTTATTATGGTGTGCCTATATGACATTTTACGATTTGGGTATCGGAGAACAAAGTGCGAACGATGTTCACTCACTAACATACTCAGTATTCTGATGCGCTTCTAGCAACTGGTGTAGTCTGAACATTTGTGTTGCACCGAAATTTTCATATCACAATTTTATATGAGCAGCTTAGAACAGAGAGACTAAACTTAGCACCCCGATTTCTGACAAGCCATCTCAAATGGCTCTGAGCACTTTGGGACATAGCTTCTCAGGTCATCAGTCCCCTAGAACTTAGAACTACTTAAACCTTACCAACCTAAGGACATCACGCACATCCATGCCCGAGGCAGGATTCGAACCTGCGACAGTAACGGTCGCGCGGTTCCAGACTGTAGCGCCTAGAACCGCTCGGCCACTCCGGCCGGCCGACAAGCCATCTCAGGAAATTATACTTCAACGTAAGTGTCTGGGAGTTCATGTGCAGATTACCACGCTTGTAAGTTTTTAAAACCAGGCACCAAATTACAAGAAACCCAAATGTGTGAAACACCATGAGTTCAGTTGTATCAATTATGTTGGTCACTCACACTTCTGCCGTTAGCCAATTGGAATTTATGAAGTTCAGGAGATGCCAGAGTAGTGCTCTTTGCGAAAAAAATACAAAAGTACAAACTGAACTGACTCAGATCTTATGCGCTTACTTGTGCATTCTGTTGGTATACCACAATGGATACAAATATACCAGTGACATCTGCTGCATTTGATAACTGTTTTCGACACCAGGGAACCGTCATTGAAATTCATATCCATGATTTCAAAAGGTTGCCTGACCGAGATCGGTAGTTGGTAAATGAATAGCCATTGCAGCGCCTGTTGGTGGACTCACGATGCCGTTCTTCAAAATATATGTATTTAAAAAGCAGATGATAATTCGCTTGACGGCCTCCTAAGTCATAATCTTCATTAATTCCATGCTATGCAAGCAAGGAAGTAGTCTTGACGGATCTGGGAGTTTTACACAAAAGTTCTCTGGACACGTTCACAAAAACAGGGCTAACGCAAAATACCTAAGCCTTGCGACGGTTTACAGATGACCGAAACTTTACACAGACTTCAGAGCAAGATCATTTAACAGTTCCCACAACGAAACTAGCTCTCGAAACATGGCAGAAGATTCGAAGAGTTTCTGCTCGTGTGTAAACTGTGCCAGTGGCAAAAAACAATAAACACTCTCTGTGCTTGATTTCAGATGTAATATTATCGATGTCAGCGCCACTAAACAGGAGTCACTAAAACTTCTGAAAGAGGATTCAGTATATATTCCTGAACCAGAATCAAGAAAAGGCGCCAATATAAATAATTCCGAACTAGATCCCGTTGGAGTAGTGCATCAATATATGTCAATCAGGGCAGACTTCCGGTCCAGTCTGTTGACCAATAATGTTCTCTTCGGAGTATGCTGATGAGACAGCAGTAATATACAGCCAGTCGTTCAGCGAAAGATTCCTACCTAAGGACTGAAAAGTAGCACAGGTCACAACAGTACAGAAGAAAGGAAACAGAACTTATTGAACTTGTTCTCCAACAACAGGGCTACTGCTGCTAAAGCAAAAAATGTAACTAATTTACGCTAACATTAAATAAAATAAAAAGTGCAACCTGAATTCAGAACCCATATATAGACTATTCAAATTAATATTGCCTTATAAGTTACAGTCTTTCTCAATATTAACGTTGAACCTTGGATTTAAGACATGGAACATCGCCAGAATCTTATAACAACCTTCCACTTCTTTTATACAGAGGACATTTAAATTCAGAACCGATCTATAGACCATTCAAATTTATATTGTCTTACAGGTAACAATATTTTGTCAATATTAACGTTGAACCTTGGAATAGACTGAATCTTAAAATAACCTTTCATCTCCTTTATACAGAGGATATTTTTCCTTTGTCAAAAGTATTTGCATTTATGCAAGGTATTCAGCGCCTCTTGAATGTGGGTCTACGACTCTCGCGAAGTTATTTCGATCGTCGTCTCATTCTGAATTAGCTCGTTGTCCGAGTGCATTACTCACGACATGCAACTAAAAAAGACAATCCCACACAGTCTCTGTGCTCTTACTTACGTTACGTCATATTATAGTGTTCGTTCGTACCATTCTCGATAAGAAAGTGTAGGGATACATATCCTGCGTTGTCGAAATAATAGTTACACACTCCTTGTTTGAGAGCGGAAATGGCTGGTCGAACACTGAGAAACAATGGTATAAAGGAAATCCAGCCCAGGTCACTGCAGTCGATTCACGTACCTGTAACAAGTAAGATGATAGTATATTTATAACTTTATGCGATGCAGAATGCTACATGATTTCCATGTTTGGATATTGAACACTATGTACGTTCTGTGTGCTCTTTTAGATAATTACAAAATTGTGTTCCATTGTATTTTACTATTTTACGATTCTTATTTCATGTACTACTGACTGTCGTACATTCACTCACAGCAACTATCTGTTTGCATTTTTCAGGTGGAGACGAGGTAGAAGTGGGATACATCGAAGCCTCCAGCAAACAGCGGTCTGCAGTTCCACGCCACGAGACTCGTGGAAACGAGGAGTCCTTCGACTTTGGCGCCTCCAGAGTTCTCGTCCGGCACCAAGACAGGTCGGGCGAATGTCTCTGGATCCGGCACACCAAAGACAATCCGAGTGAGATAATCACAATGTGTCAGCGGCACCTCAGGAGCCACATCTACGGTGGTGTCGAATCGACCTACCGCACCTGGCCCATCGAGAACAACGTCTACAAGCACTACGCATACGTCGCCGAACATATGGACCACGCCACCATCGCTACGCGCTACTGGGTCTTCTCTGACGGAAGACTCGTCCACGTTCACACGAACGTTCCTCTATTCGTCGACCAAAACAGCAATCAGACGAGTAATAAACTGTGCTTCAGTGCCGAGAACGCGTCTCCCTACCCAGAGGACCGAAGCGACAACGTGCTGGAATACGAGCTGTGTACGTACGGTGATGCGAAGGAGGCGCACTTGGTCGGTATCCAGAAGTACCTGGGCAAGCCTACGGCGATTCCAGACGAACGCTTGGGTGTTCAGCCTTTCTGGCAAGTGGGGCCACCCGAACAGAACGTGAGAGAGCGGGCCGCAGGCATAATCGAGCACGGGTTCGGCTACAGCCTTCTCGAAATAGCTAACTTCTGGGAGAGCTGCCGTGGAAGCTTCACCCCGGACACCACCAAGTTCCCCGACATGAAGGCGCTCGTGGACGACCTCCACGCACTGGGATTTCCCGTCGCGTTGTGGATACACCCATTTATAAACAGTGACTGCGAACCCTTCTTCTCTGAGGCACAGTCCAAAGGTTACTTTGTGCGCAATAACAATGGCAGCATCTCTACTCGCTGGTGGGGTGGATGGGCCAGCATTATCGACTTCACCAATCCTGATGCGGTAGCTTGGTGGACTGATCGAGTTGCGGTGAGTACATTCGCTGCAAATTCTAGTGTATATGGCATTGAAATTAGTTAGAGAGTATGACTCCATCTAAACAGTGTAGGACCAATCGCTTGGAGAAATTCTTACGGTTATATTAATTCTGAAAAAAGAAAAATACTCACTTTTGGTTGCTCAAAGGGTTTTAGACATACATTCTGCAAAAAATACAGGTAGCTCACAAAGAGATTTATAGTGAGAAGAATATAAAGAGCAGGGGTGGTGGCTGCAGAGACCACGTTTTCGCCTTTAGAAACAACGAGAATATTAATCACATTCTTGAAACTTACTTTTATTTCCGTCCTTGCTTGTTCAATATATAGTTTCAACACTAGGAGTAAAAAGCTGTATAAATGTCTTACATCTGTTTTAATCCGAGCACTTCGTTCTTGATCTTTCATTCTTCCCTAGCAGTCTTCTACGAGATATCCAAATGTGAGACTAATCGAGAATGTGGATCCTGTTTTTATTTCCAGTGAGAACTCAACTGTTTTCTTTTCCCACACAACCTGTGCATCATTATCGATAGAATAGCCTTGTTCTTCACAGCTGCGTACCAACGCAGAATCACATACGCTTTCTAAGTCAGGATACGTCACTTACTTAGCCTCACAGGTATGGAATTTTTTTTGTAATCTCCTGCAGGCGCTCCGCAACGAGACGGGCGTGGACTCCTTCATGTTCGACTTCGGCGAGACCAGCTACCTGCCGCAGCCGCCACAGCTCACACCGCTCGAGAGGACGCCCGTGGTCTACACCGACGCGTACGCCAAGGCAGTGGCCCAGTTCGGGCCCATGGCGAGGCTGCGGTCCGGCGTCGAGAGCCAGCGCCTGCCCAACTTCTTCCACATGGACGCGGTGGACACGTCGTGGAGCACGCAGAACGGCCTGAAGACGCTGCTGCCCAAGCTGCTGGAGATGAGCCTGCAGGGCTACCCCTTCGTGATGCCGGAGAGGGTGGGCGGCAGCGCCAAGACGGGCGTCATCGCCACTCGCGAGCTGTACATCCGCTGGCTGGAGGCCAGCGCCTTCATGCCCGCCGTCCACTTCCGCACCGTGCCCTGGGACTACGACAACGAGGTGCGTCCCGTACTCGTGTTGCGCCTGGCACTCCGTGTTTGTAAAAGCCACTTCTAAAGTAAATATCGCTTCGCAGCGTTCATACAAACACTGACGTACAAAGAACCGACAAATTCAGCCAATCTCTATGTAGTAACATTGTAAGGTATGCTTAAATGAGTTTAGTTTCAGCATGGCGCCTCACCACTGTGACTTGTGACTACTTTTACAGACGGTGGAGCTCGCACGCAACCTGACGGCTTTGCGTGCTCAGTACGGTCCGAAGATCGTCGAGCTGATGAAGCAGGCAGTGGAGGACGGCACTCCGGTCAACCGGCCCATCTGGTGGCTCGACCCGACAGACTCCACTGCTCTCAAGATCAGCGACGGTATGGCAAACAGCTTTCTCTCTCGTGATCTATCTTTATTAATTATTCCATTCTAGTTTCGAATCTTTCGGTTACGATTTCTCTGACGACTAACCATAGACGTATGCCTCCTCCATGAACTAGCATGTCACTGAGGCAATGTCACACTTCAACAGATACCCCACGACATTCTCATCACAGTGGTCTAGAATGAACACACAAGATATGTTAAATGTCCTCAGAGACTCCAATGTCTGTATTTGTGGCTGCACTTCTGTTGTTGAGGTCTCGGATAATATCTCATTTTTATTGTGTCCAAAGGAATATCCATATAAAGTCTACCCAGGTACTGATGGCTTTCTTTGAGGAGACTTTCCTGTATAATTTAAAGCCTCCATAAAGATTGCATTACAATTCCACAGACCATCCATCACTCACATTCTCGTGAGGTGACGTGTTTCTCCTGCAGACGTCGCATTTCGTGATCCACTTAGAGATTATTCTTTCCATTCAGTTTCTTCAAGAGAGATTTGCTTTAAAAGGATGAAAGTATGTTTGAACAGCTACTTGGTGGCAGCCTTTTGTTTTACATTTACGTTAAGAACGTCCTCAAAAATTGTAAATCAGCTAATTTTCGAGGAATTAAATTAGACAAATACACTAATCTAAAAACATTACCATTCACACATGATAAAGCAACAACACATGAAAGTGAAGACGACCTGCAGTGATCAATATGGCTGAACCAAGTACACTACCTGAGAAAAAAAGAGACGAATCCAGAAGACACCTTTGGTGAGTTTGTAAATGATTCAGAGCTGCAATTCTCTGTGACTGTTTAGTGTTATTACAAGACATGGTAGGTTGCATGATTCGTATGAAGAGTGTCAGATGACTGTGAAAAACATGGAAATGTGATTACCTGGATCAGACACCAATAACAGCACATTACTGAATCTGAAAGAGGTCTCATTGTGGGTCTCTTTTGGCCGACTTGTCGAATCATTCAATACCAGATTTTTGGAGCATTCAGATGTGGGTTTGGTCGAATATTGCACTGTATAGGAAAGTGAGGGCAGGCATAACTAATTGTGAGCGTTCTGCTTCATCACACCTGGTCACCAGAAGGCAGGATCGCCGCCCTGTGTACAAAGCACATCATAACGTCTTCACGTCTGCGCCTCCCGTTCGAAAACAAGTAATTCTGTATCATCCTGCACCAATGCTCCTAGACTAGCAGCAGCCAGGGTAGGAAATTACCATACCATGCATAAGCTGCTGTCACACCAAATCACAGACAACTGCCTTTGGAGTGGTGATACGACCGAGAAGCGGGGACCGCTGGTGAATCGTGACGCAATGTGCTCAGTGTTGACACACCACGGTTCAGCTCTGTCTCACATCACCTTCCTTCGTCGAGATTGGGGGCGAAGTGGGGAGATGTCCCATTCTCCCAGTATTTTTTGGAAAGGCACAGCAGTGTTACTCCTTGAGTCACAATGTGGGGAATCATCGTGTATGACTTCACGTTACTGTGGTAGTGTCAGTGTGAACTCTGATGGCACAGCCGTTTGTTACAGACATCCTGCATCCTTACGTATTACCTCTCAAGGTAACATTTTTCAACAGGACAAAGCACGTCCAGCCATGACATGTGACCCTACGGGTTGCGTGAATGTTGCTGAACTACTGCTGTGGTCAGCAAGACATCTAGATTTGGTCTCGATAGAACATATCTGGAACGAGCTCCAAAGTCAAGTTTGTCCCAGTGTCATTATTCAGGATATGAAGGCCCAACAGACATGAACAAAATTGGTTCAGGAGAGCAAAATCAGGGCATGCATTCAATCCATATAGGGTGCAACGTCATACTGATTAGTGGGCTCATAATGCGAGGTCCTTGTAAATTTGAGTGACTTTTGTAATCACTAAAATAACATTATGTATCTTCTTAATGCATAATGTTTCATTTCATTCTCTATTCACCTTCTGCATGTTTCAGTTTCTTTGTCAGGCAGTGTATGAATAAAATACAAACTTAAAATTTCATTGTGTAAGAGTGAATTTATGACCTTCTGGGTGCTACTTCTTTCCTTTGTTAGGCAGAGTGTGAACAGAATACACTTACAAAATTTCAGTACATAAGAATTAAGTTACGAGCTTCCATTGTAAATATTCAAAACATTTGAAAATAGTAATTAACAACAAAATTAATGAAATAGGTGCCATATTTTAAATATGTATGGTGTGACACAAGCTACATTTCTGACAATTATATTGATGAAAAGCTGCAGAAATTCAATACAACATTTGGAAAAATGAACAAAACATTTCAATACATAACGCCCAAAAATTACATTTTATGACCTTGGCGATGCCAAAAATGTTGTACTGGAGTGATAGTTGGATACAGAAGAAGAAAGGTGACAGCAAAGTACAAGCAGCAGAGATTAGACCCCTGAGGGGAGTGAGTATAGGGTAGCACAAGAATAGATCTAACACGGAATGAACCTGTCAGACGACTGGGGTATGCCAAGTGCTGACGCTTTGTTTCCCTCTCGTGCAGAGTACCTGCTGGGCGACGACCTGCTGGTGGCGCCGGTGACGTATCGCACGGCCACGAGGCGCGACATCTACCTGCCCAAGGGCTACTGGCGGGACGAGGTGGACCCCGAGCACCCCACCATACGGGGCCCCACCTGGCTCTACGCCTACCCTGCGCCGCTCAACACTCTGCTCTACTTCACCAGGGTCAGCTCCTAGCTTTCACTGGCTGGAAACGAGCGCAGTTTTCACGAAGGCTGGCGCGACCTTATATCAACGTATCGGCGACACTGTGTTAACAAGAACATGTAAGACAGCTTATGGAAATAAAAAAATTTAGTTTACGTGACTTGTTCCTTCTGTAGTGTAGAAGATTTCTGTTTTTGTTGTGTGTAAGACGTGGTGCATAGGAATTACTAATTCGCAACTGTATTAAAAAAATAATAAAAAAATTAAATTGAAAAGTAGAAAAGAAAGCCGTCTTTACATATTCTTGCAATTAATTGTACAAATGATCCATTGTACATGAAACTAATTAACTATCTGAACACAATACCATTGTAACCCAGTTCAAGCGTCCACTTGCTCCATGCTGGCGGTAGTTTGTACTGACTGGATGTTGTTCTTGCTGAGAATTGTTGTTCTGTGAACTACAATTCACCCACAAAAGTCGCGATAAAAATCATTTACAGCCAGATGACAATATACTTCCACGTTTGTGTAAGGTAGAGTGAAGAACAGAGCCAGAAACTGATATTTCTACTGTGTTAGTGCAATATTTCTGCCTTTAGCAGCCATCATATTCACGTTCAATACTTTATTCAAAATGGTTCAAATGGTTCTGAACACTATGGGACTTAACATCTGAGGTCATCAGTCCCCTAGACGTAGAACTACTTACACCTAACTAACCTAAGGACAGCACACACATCGCCGGCCGCGGTGGCCGTGCGGTTCTGGCGCTGCAGTCCGGAACCGCGGGACTGCTACGGTCGCAGGTTCGAATCCTGCCTCGGACATGGGTGTGTGTGATGTCCTTAGGTTAGTTAGGTTTCAGTAGTTCTAAGTTCTAGGGGACTTATGACCTAAGATATTGCGTCCCATAGTGCTCAGAGCCATTTGAACAGCACACATATCCATGCCCGAGGCAGCAGCGCGGTTCTCGACTGAAGCGCCTAGAATCGCTCGGCTACAATGACCGGCAAGACTTTATTCTCAGAGCAGTTGAGATTGCAGTATTAAGAAGTAGTGTTACATACCAGTAGCAGATGGTATGACCAGTACCTCTTTCGTGGGAAACACCACCCGAATCGTAATTCATCACCGTGATTGGCTGTTGTGTTCAGAGACAGCGCGCCAAAACGCTAGTCTTCTATCATTAGTATTATAAAAACTGTGCGTTAAATTTCCTTGATATTCAAATATAGGCATGTCCAAATAGCAGCCTATCGCACACTTATGTCAAAAGTCATAATAATAGGCAAAACTAAGAACTAAAGTTACACGAAAAGGCAGACAAAGCACTTCGGTTATTTTCGGGTCCCACTTAAACTGCGCGCCAGAGCGAAGTCGTTTGTGCCCCGTCACTCCAGAACGAGCACTCACGAGGTTCAGACGCGTTGGTTGGTGCGGTCCAGCCCAGTCCAGGCCTCCAGCCCATCACCACCGAACAGATTCCCTTTTGGACGACGCAATAATAAGCATCCATGGCGTAGAGAAACAATTGAGAGAATTTTTAAAAAAATGCCACCTCGTCTGACTGGAATGACAGTTCTGTTTTTCAAACAACATTCTATGGCATTGACCCCCTACTTAGCTTGCATTAATCGCAAATCTCTCGCCCAGCGCAAAGACCCAGTCGACTGGAGAAAGTACTAGTGACATCTGTGTATAAGGAGCGCAAAAGAATGGACCCACAAAATTATAGACGAATGCCTGTAACAGCAGTTTACCTTATAATCCTTGAACATATTCTCAGCTCGAATATAATTCATTTTCTTGAGAGCGACAAGATTATGTCCTCGAATAAGCACAGTTTTAGAAACCATCGCTCGTACGGAACTCGGCCTGCCCTTTTCTCACGTTATATACTGCGAACGATGGGTGAGGTGTGTAATATTACCCTCCCACACATCACTTCTGTGTCTCTGCACAAGTTTTGAAAGCTTCTTGAGGCGTAAGATAAACAAAAGAAAAACTTTTTTAATTTTCTCTTGTTGTTGGCTCCAGTTCTTGCGTCTAGCGGTACATTCTTGGGGCTGACATTTTGATCTAACGTTGTGGGTTCCTGATGACTAAACAACTGGTGAAGTATTCTCTGTTGCTATGATTTCCTTTCATTTTATCCCATTCTTCTAAATCTCACCGACTTAACAATTTCCACTTAAGATTCCAAATTACATTGTTAGTGTCGGTCGTAAAAAAATACATGTGTCCATCAGAGGCATACCCACTACTACTACTAACATTTTGCGAAACGCACAGTATTCCAAAGAGTTTAGAAAACAGTAGAGTTTACATACTTTCTTGACAAAAGAAGTATCTCTACAACGTTATATCATTATTTTATAAATGAGTCCAGAAATAAATTTAATAACTAGCGTTAGATTGTGCAATTAATAATATGAATTTTAAGAGTGCCAGATATTTCGTAATTTCAAATATTTCTACAAAAAGAATGATTTTAGTTCTACCGATTGTGACAACTTAATTTCTTTTTACACATTTTAGCCTGCAATATCATAGATCGTATACAAAATCAAACGAAATTATTTCCGTGAAACACTCGAGAATCTACACCTATGCAAGATTTAAAATACCTTTTGGTATCGCGTATTTCTATAAAAAAGGCAATGCTAGAGGAGGGTTTCCCATTACAAGGGCAACAAGCAGAATCCATACTTCTAGATTTCCGGAAAGTGTTTGACATGGTGCAACATTGCAACTGTTAAAGAAGCAGCGAGCATATGGAATAGGTTCACAGATATGTGAGTGGCTCGAGGGCCTCCTAAGTTGTAGAAGCCAGTATGTTGTACTCGATGGCGTGGGTTCATCAGAGACTAGGGTGTCGTCAAGAGTGCCCCAGAGAAGTGTGATAGGGCCGCTACTATTCTCCACATACGTAAATGATATGACAGATAGAGTGGGCAGCAATCTGCGGATTTTGCTGATGATGCTGTGGTGTACGCTAAACCGTCGAAGTTGAGTGACTGTAGGAGGATACAAGATGGCATAGACAAAATTTCTACTTGGTGTGATGAATGGCAGGTAGATCTAAACGTAGAAAAAAGTATGTTAATTCCAATTAGTAGCAAAAACAAACCTGTAATGTTCGGATACAGCATTAGTAGCGTCCTGCTTGACACAGTTATGTCATTTAAAGATCTGGGCATAGCGTTGCAAAGTGATATGAAATGGACCGAGTATGTGAGAATTGTGATAGGTAAGGTGAATGGTCGACATTAGATTATTGGGAGAAATTCACGAAAGTGTGGTTCATCTTTAAAGGAGGCCACTTATAGTACGCTAGCGCAACCTATTCTTGAGCACTGCTTGTGTATTTGGGATCTGTACCTGATCGAATTAAAAGAAGACATCGACGCAATTCAGAGGTGAGCTGCTAGATTTGTTACTCGTAGGCTCGAACTGCACGCAAGTGTTACAGAGATGTTTCGGGAATTTAAATGGATATCCCTGGAAGGAAGGCGATTACTACATAGAGAACTGGCATTTGAAGCTGAATGCTGAACGGTTCTGATGTCTCCAAAATACATTTCGAGTAATGACCACGTATATAAGATACGAGAGATAACGTCTCATACGAAGCAGTACAGACAGTCGTTTTTCCCTAGTTTTGTTTGCGAGTGGAACAGGAAAAGATATGACTAATTAGTGGTGCGAGGACCCTCCGCCAAGCTCCATAAGGTGGATTCCGGAGTATCTATGTAGACGTAAATCTCGATGTACATAGGTACTATATCGATTCTATAAAGTAATGTTAAATATTGAGCAGTTAACAGAATAATTAACCGTGTTATTTAAGTAGTAACATTTCCTCGCTAACAGTTCACTGCAGCCTCAAGATATGTTGCGCATGTTTTCTGCTCAGGCTTCTGACTGGTTTGACGCGGCCCATCACGAATTACTTCCTGTGCCAATCTCTTCATCTCAGAGTAGCACTTGCAACCTATGTCCTCAGTTATTTGCTGGATGTATTCCAATCTCTGTCTTGCTTTACAGTTTACCCTCTACAGCTCCCTCCAGCACGATGGCAGTTATTCCCTGGTACCTTAACAGATGTCCAATCATCTTGTCCCTTCTTCTTGTCAGTGTTTTCCATATATTCCTTTCCTCGCCGATTTTGTGGAGAACCTTCTCATTCCTTACCTTATCACTCCACATAATATTCAACATTCTTCTGCTGCACCACATCTCAAATGCTTCTATTCTCTTCTGTTCCGGTTTTTCCACAGTCCTTGTCTTACTGCCATACGATGCTGTGCTCAGAACGTACACTTTCAGATGTTTCTTCCTCAAATGAAGATCTGTGTTTGGTACTTCTCTTGTCCAGGAATGCCCTTTTTCCCAGTGCCACTTCGCATTTTAAATCCTAATTGCTGCCTAGGTAGGAGAGTCTCTTATCTTCATCTACTTCGTGTTCAGCAATTCTGATGTTAAATTGCTCGCTGTTTTCATTTCTGCAACTTCTCATTACTTTCGTCTTTCATCTGTTTACTCTCAGTTCATATTCTGTACTCAACAGACTCTTCATTCCAGTCAACAGATCGGGTTATACTTCTTCACTTTCAAAGGATAGAAATGCCATCTGCAAATCATACATTGCTATCCTTTCACCTTGAATTTTAATCCCATTCTTGAATCTTTCTTCTGCTTCTTCGATGTATACGTTGAACAAAAGGGGTGAAAGACTACATTTTGGTCCCACACTCTTTTTTAACCGTGTAATTCGTTCTTGGTCTTCCATTCTCATTGTTCCCTCTTGGTTCCTGTGCATATTGTATATTACCCGTCTGTCCCAATAGCTTACATCTATTTCTCTCAGTAGTTCGAACATTTTGCGCCATTCTACGCTGTCGACCTTTTTTCCCAAGTCGACTAATCCTATGTATGTGTCTTGATCTTCTTCAGTCTAGCGTCCATAGTCAACTGCATTGTGAGAACTGACTCTCTGGTGCCTTTACTTTTCCTGAAGACAAACTGATCGTCAGCTACAAGATCCTAAGGTTCTCAATTTCTTTCAGTCTTCTGTATATTATTATTTTCAGCAACTTGGATGCAGGAGCAGTTAAGCTGATCGAGCGATAATTGTCTCACTTGTCAGCTCTTGCAATCTTTGGAATTGTGTGGATGATGTTCTTCTGAAAGTCTGATGGCATATCGCCAGTTTCACACATATTCCCAGCAACTTGAAAACTCCTTTTGTTGCCCTTTCTCCAACTGATTTTAGAAAATCTGATGGAATGTTATATATTCCTTTTGCCTTATTTGACTGAAGCCTTTCAAAGCTATTACAAATTCTGATTTTGATATTGGATCTCCTATCTCTTCCTTATCAACTCCTATTTTTTACTTCTCCCACATCATCAAGTTACGTTCTCCCACTCATAGAGACCCTCAGTCTACTTTTTCCACTTACTCGCTCTCTCCACTGCATTTATCAGTGGAATTCCACTTGCACCTTTAACGTTACGGCCCTTGCTTTTCATTTCACCGAAGGCTGTTTCGATCTTTCTATACGCTTATTCAGTCCCTCTGACAATCATTTCTTCTCCGATTCCTTCACATTTTTCATACAGCTCATTCGCCTATTTTCCCTGCACTTCCTATTTATTTCATTCGTAAGTGCCTTGTATTTCTGTATTCCTGGATTTCCCTAAACATTTTTGCACTTTCTTTCGTTGATCGGCTAAAATATTTCTTCTATTAGCTTTGGTTGCTCCACAGTTACCTTCCTTCTACCTTCGCTTTTCTCTTAAACTTCTATGACTGCTCTTTTTAGAGATTTCCATTTCTGATCAACTGAACTGTTACTGAACCATTTGTTGTCGCAGTATCTACGGCCTCAGAGAACTTCAAGCATATCTCTTCATTCATTAGTACTTCTCTGTCCCACTTCTTTGCGCATTGATTCTTCCTAGCTAGCCTCTTAAACTTCAGCCTACTCCTCATCTTTACCAGCTTGTGATCTGAGTCTATATCTCCTCCTGGCTACGTCTTACAATTCAATATCTGATTTAGGAGTCTGTGCCCGAAATATAACTCTAATTCTGCTGTATTTCCTGGACTTTTCCAAGTATACCTCCTATAACCCTTTAATTTCGCACTGAATTACCTCTTCACTATCCTCATATACTTTTTCTGCTTGCGTCGTCTTCTTGTATCCCTTCTTGTCTGTGTTGGTTTCCTGTTAATATTACCTTACACACTTTTGACCAGAAATCCTTCTCTTGTTTCCACTTCACTTCACTGACCCCTACAATATCTGGACTAAGCCTTAGTATTTAGCTTTTTACATTTTCTAGCTTCCCTTCTACGTTCAAAATTCTGACGTTCCATGCCCTATATCGTAGAATGTTACTCTTTCATGGGTTGTTCAGTGTTTCTCTCACGCTCACCTCCCCCACCGCAGTCCCCTCCCAGAGATCCGAATGGGAGCTAATATGGAATCTTTTGCAAATGCAGGGATCAACAGCACACTTCTTCATTCGTAGGCCACATGTGCTGTCGGTATACATTATGTGTCTTTAATACAGTGGATTCGATTACTTCCGCATCCTCTTGCCTTTGATCACTGCTGATTTCTCCTCCTTCTCAGGGCAGTTTCCTCCCCCAAGGACAAGAAAATGCCCTAAACCTGTGTCTGCTCCTCCGCCCTCTTTGACAAGGCGGTTGGCAGAACAAGGGCAGCTTCTTATGCCTGAAGTCTGGCCGCCATTGTTGATGATTTTTATTCACTTTGATGGGCACAGATCTCTAAAAGACTGCAGTTTGCTGAACTTTACCAGCAGTTGCCACTACTCTGGTGGTTTGACAGCAGCTTCCATTCCCTGGAAGACCAGTTTGCCCCATTTCTGTCTCTCCTTTACGGAAATCTTTAGTGCTGTCACTGTTGGCAGTATTCTTAGCAGTTATTTGGTTTGATGTCTGCTTGCCTTTGTGGGATTCTCTATTGTTGTGATTACCCATTCATGTGCTCGTGTATTTCCTGCACATAATTTTACATAAATTGAACAAAATACTGATTTAGTAGAGTAACCAAAAATATTTCTACTGGCAAATTGGGCTGATCGCTGGTCAAGTAGTCTTACCAGTCAATAAAATACCGCGGTATGTGACCCCATTGTCAATATATAAGTTCTTCGACTTTTTGGCCACTGTAGCACAAGGTCTTCCGAGGGTGTTTCGATGACCGCTGCATGAGAAAAACTGTAGTTCGTGTATGCTGGTGAAAAAGTTGTTTTCGTAATATAACTGGGTATTAAGTATGAGGCGAAGGGTGGTTGTATGTCAAATATTGGTGTTTGCTTCATTCCTTGTCATTGGTGGAAACAGACGCCCTTGCTTGGTGTTTGCCTTTCTTCTTGCCATTGGTGGAAATACATGAATAAGAGACTTGTGGTAGTCGTTGTGTGGCGCTGCTTGCTTGTTATCTAATACCGGCTGAGTTGTGCCAGCACTCTGTGTACGTACAGCCACTGTGTTCTCCTTAGTGTTTTTGTGGGTTGGTTTGAGAGAACTGCCATACCGCAACGCTGCTATTGCCCACAGCCGAGGCAAGGTAAGAGACTGTTTCACCAGTACACACCTTCTTGTAATACTATATATATGCTGCACTCATCCTGGTGTTATATATATATATATATATATATATATATATATATATATATATATATATATATATATACTCCTGGAAATGGAAAAAAGAACACATTGACACCGGTGTGTCAGACCCACCATTCTTACTCCGGACACTGCGAGAGGGCTGTACAAGCAATGATCACACGCACGGCACAGCGGACACACCAGGAACCGCGGTGTTGGCCGTCGAATGGCGCTAGCTGCGCAGCATTTGTGCACCGCCGCCGTCAGTGTCAGCCAGTTTGCCGTGGCATACGGAGCTCCATCGCAGTCTTTAACACTGGTAGCATGCCGCGACAGCGTGGACGTGAACCGTATGTGCAGTTGACGGACTTTGAGCGAGGGCATATAGTGGGCATGCGGGAGGCCGGGTGGACGTACCGCCGAATTGCTCAACACGTGGGGCGTGAGGTCTCCACAGTACATCTATGTTGTCGCCAGTGGTCGGTGGAAGGTGCACGTGCCCGTCGACCTGGGACCGGACCGCAGCGATGCACGGATGCACGCCAAGAGCGTAGGATCCTACGCAGTGCCGTAGGGGACCGCACCGCCACTTCCCAGCAAATTAGGGACACTGTTGCTCCTGGGGTATCGGCGAGGACCATTCGCAACCGTCTCCATGAAGCTGGGCTACGGTCCCGCACACCGTTAGGCCGTCTTCCGCTCACGCCCCAACATCGTGCAGCCCACCTCCAGTGGTGTCGCGACAGGATTGAATGTAGGGACGAATGGAGACGTGTCGTCTTCAGCGATGAGAGTCGCTTCTGCCTTGGTGCCAATGATGGTCGTATGCGTGTTTGGCGCCGTGCAGGTGAGCGCCACAATCAGGACTGCATACGACCGAGGCATACAGGGCCAACACCCGGCATCATGGTGTGGGGAGCGATCTCCTACACTGGCCGTACACCACTGGTGATCGTCGAGGGGACACTGAATAGTGCACGGTACATCCAAACCGTCATCGAACCCATCGTTCTACCATTCCTAGACCAGCAAGGGAACTTGCTGTTCCAACAGGACAATGCACGTCCGCATGTATCCCGTGCCACCCAACGTGCTCTAGAAGGTGTAAGTCAACTACCCTGGCCAGCAAGATCTCCGGATCTGTCCCCCATTGAGCATGTTTGGGACTGGATGAAGCGTCGTCTCACGCAGTCTGCACGTCCAGCACGAACGCTGGTCCAACTGAGGCGCCAGGTGGAAATGGCATGGCAAGCCGTTCCACAGGACTACATCCAGCATCTCTACGATCGTCTCCATGGGAGAATAGCAGCCTGCATTGCTGCGAAAGGTGGATATACACTGTACTAGTGCCGACATTGTGCATGCTCTGTTGCCAGTGTCTATGTGCCTGTGGTTCTGTCAGTGTGATCATGTGATGTATCTGACCCCAGGAATGTGTCAATAAAGTTTCCCCTTCCTGGGACAATGAATTCACGGTGTTCTTATTTCAATTTCCAGGAGTATATATATATATATATATATATATATATATATATATATATATATATATATATATAGGGTGAGTCACCTAACATTACCGCTGGATATATTTCGTAAACCACATCAAATACTGACGAATCGATTCCACAGACCGAACGTGAGGAGAGGGGCTAGTGTAATTGGTTAATACAAACCATACAAAAATGCACGGAAGTATGTTTTTTAACACAAACCTACGTTTTTTTTTTAAATGGAACCCCGTTAGTTTTGTTAGCACATCTGAACATATAAACAAATACGTAATCAGTGCCGTTTGTTGCATTGTAAACTGTTAATTACATCCGGAGATATTTGTAACCTAAAGTTGACGCTTGAGTACCACTCCTCCGCTGTTCGATCGTGTGTATCGGAGAGCACCGAATTACGTAGGGATCCAAAGGGAACGGTGATGGACCTTAGGTACAGAAGAGACTGGTACAGCACATTACGTCCACATGCTAACACCTTTCTATTGGTCTTTTTCACTGACGCACATGTACATTACCATGAGGGGTGAGGTACACGTACACACGTGATCTCCGTTTTCAATTACGGAGTGGAATAGAGTGTGTCACGACATGTCAGGCCAATAGATGTTCAATGTGGTGGCCATCATTTGCTGCAAACAATTGCAATCTCTGGCGTAATGAATGTCGTACACGCCGCAGTACATCTGGTGTAATGTCGCCGCAGGCTGCCACAATACGTTGTTTCATATCCCCTGGTGTTGTAGGCACATCACGGTACACATTCACCTTTAACGTACCCCACAGAAAGAAGTCCAGAGGTGTAAGATCAGGAGAACGGGCTGGCCAATTTATGCGTCCTCCACGTCCTATGAAACGCCCGTCGAACATCCTGTCAAGGGTCAGCCTGGTGTTAATTGCGGAATGTGCAGGTGCACCATCATGCTGATACCACACACGTCGACGCGTTTCCAGTGGGACATTTTCGAGCAACGTTGGCAGATCATTCTGTAGAAACGCGATGTATGTTGCAGCTACTTGGGCCCCTGCAATGAAGTGAGGACCGATGATGTGGTCGCCAATGATTCCGCACCTTACATTTACAGTCCACGGTCGCTGTCGCTCTACCTGTCTGAGCCAGCGAGGATTGTTCACGGACCAGCAATGCATTCACTGCGCCGTGGTTTGTGAAACCCACTTCATAGGTAAACAGGTAGAACTGCAACGCATTCTCTGTTAATGCCCATTGGCAGAATTGCACTCGATGATTAAAGTCATCGCCATGTAATTGCTGATGTAGCGACATATGAAACGGGTGAAAGCGGTGACGATGCAGTATGCGCATGACAATACTTTGACTCAGTCCACCGGCTCTCGCAATGTCCCGTGTACTCATGTGTGGGTTCATGGCAACAGCAGCCAACACACCAACTGCACCCGCTTCTCCTGTTACGGGCCTGTTACGGACCCGTTTGCGTGCTACGACCATACCTGTTGCATACAGTTGGCGGTAGATGTTTTGCAATGTGCGGCACGTTGGATGCTCTCTGTCCGGGTACCGTTCTGCATACACCCTGCAGGCTTCAGCTGCATTTCGTCGACACTCACCATAGATGAGTATCATCTCCGCCTTTTCAGAGTTCGAATACACCATGGTCACAGTTCCTACAACACTACACTATCACAGACGTCTGGTAACACGGTGTACTAAGTTGGTTTGCGTGCGGAGACGAATGCAGAATAACAATAGCAGCAAGCGCTACATGCGGACACTGCAACAGCTAGACCAAACCACAACAGTGCACTACAGCCACACTCGTAAACACGGTCGTCATCGTAAACATGTCCCTGCAGATGCTGCTCGCCGACCGTGGCCCGTGTTTGTTACAACACGCAACTGAACGTCGGAGGTTTCAAGCGTCAACTTTAGTAGGTTACAATATCTCCGGATGTAATTAACATTTTACAATGCAACAAACGGCACTGTTTACGTATTTGTTTATATGTTCAGATGTGCTAACAAAACTAACGTGGTTCCATTTTAAAAAACGTAGGTTTGTGTTAAAAAACATACTTCCGTGCATTTTTGTATGGTTTGTATTAACCAATTACACTAGCCCCTCTCCTCACGTTCGGTCTGTGGAATCGGTTCGTCAGTATTTGATGTGGTTTACGAAACATATCCAGCGGAATATTGGCCAGTATTTATTTACAGCTTGTACAAAATAGATACGTATTTCAAAGTTTTACTGACCTTCAGCGTAGTCACCAGCATTGTGTATAACCCATTGCCAGCGATGTGGACGTCGTAGGATACTTTCAGTAGTGCCAGTTATAGTAGCTCTGAAGCGAATGCGGTGAAGTGTTTCCTACAGGTACTTCCTTTTCCTTCTGTACTGTGTACTAGGTCAGTTGGACTCTAGACCCCACGGCGAACACACTTGAAGGTGGTACTGACTCTAATTAACAAAAAATCTTTATTCATCATCTTTATAATATACATATGCAACCCACCACCTTACATTATTAGTGGGTCCTAGGATGTTAAAATGTCATTATTATTAGCAGATAACTACCGTTATTACAAGTAAGCTACAGTACAGTTTAACAATGGGCAATTTTTATTCTATTTGTACTTAACTTAATTCTAATGGCTTCTTTAGCCTAAATACCTTTACTGCCTGAAGCGACACAGGTGTGTCAATGAATGTATAAACCTACTGTGCAGCCTTGCTCACTGAGCTAACCCCAATGAGCGTGCCCCTGACACTAGGCAGGCCAGGGATGACTTAAATCGCTGCAGGTTCCTAATTGTATTTCCTATTTCTAAGTCCTACTAACTACGTCAAGCCCGGTTCATGTCCCAATTCGGTTTGATGTACCCTATCCTCGTAGTCCTGCACGTGGCGGATTCCAACTGTAACGCAAATTTCATGATAGTTGGAAATCATCTATTTGATAAACACAAAAGATGACGGTATTCTTGGATATCTCGATTTGACAACAAAAGATATCAAATTGATTACATAATGATACAACAAAGATACCAAAATTGCCTAAACAGTGTCAAAAGTTATCCAGGGGCAGATATTTATTCAGATCATATATTAGTAGTAGAGAGGTTCTAGTTAAATTGAAAATAACCTGAAAAGGACAAAAGAGAGAGCACGTTAACTTTGAAAAACTGAAAGACAAAGGCAACTGTGAAAAATTGGAGAATGCATATTGTGAAATCATGATGCAAGGACAGGAAACGGAATGCACTGAAGAAAGATGGGATCGTTTTAAAAATGGGACCAAAAAGGAAGCTAAGGAAACACCTCGACTCAGGGAGAGGAAAAAAGTACAGAACGAGTGGGTAACACTAGATACGACAACCAAGATGTTGACGGCAGGACATGGAAAACTGTAAACACAGAAGAAGGGAAGCGCAACTACAGGAGGTTAAATAATGAATTAAGAAGGAAAGCAGAAAAAACAAAGGAGAAATGGCTGACAGAAAAGTGCGACAAGATAGAGAAATTAGAGAAAGAAGGAAAATATGAATTGATGTACAAAGAAGCAATGGATTCGATATTCAGGGAAAAGAAAAACGATAAAAGACTAAAGGAAGTAGAGACAGCAGACGGTAAAATGGTGAGTGAACCACAAGAAATAATGAGACGATGGGGAGAATATAAAGAATGGCTATACACGGCAGACAGCTGAGCATGTGGAGAAGAGCTTGGGGTCGAAGAAGTTGCAGATGATGACAAAGGAAATGCAATACTTACTAGTGAGACTGAAGCATCTATGAAGGAGATGAAAAATGGAAAGGCAATGGGAACTGATGAGATTCCTGCGCTACTGTTAAAGTCATTGGAGAAAGAAGGGAACAGGGAGTGGACTGAATTGTGTAATCAAATATGTTGTTGTTGTTGTGGTCTTCAGTCCTGAGACTGGTTTGATGCAGCTCTCCATGCTACAGTAAAGCTGCATGTCCTCGGGAAAAATTACGGCTGTAGTTTCCCCTTGCTTTCAGCCGTTCGTAGTACCAGCACAGCAAGGCCGTTTTGGTTAATGTTACAAGGCCAGATCAGTCAATCATCCAGACTGTTGCCCCTGAAACTTCTGGAAAGGCTGCTGCCCCTCTTCAGGAACCACATGTTTGTCTGGCTTCTTAGCAGATACCCCTCCGTTGTGGTTGAACCTACGGTATGGCCATCTGTATCGCTGAGGCACGCAAGCCTCCCCACCAACGGCAAGGTCCATGGTTCATGACAAGAAAATGCCCAAAGGACTACACAGAAAGATCCTTGCTGAGGGCGCTCAACAGAAGGCTATATGGAAAGCTGAACTGCGTATTGGGAGATGAACAGTTTTTGTTTCAGGCGAGGAGTGGGAACTAGAGATGCGGTTGGGCTACTGAGAGTAGCAGGAGAGAGGTAGAAGGAGAAGAAAAGGAAGGTGTATGCTGTGTTCATTGACCGTGAGGAAGCTTTTGACTGTGTCAGATAGGACAAACTAATGGAAATCCTAAGGAAACATGGAGATGACTGGAGGGATAGACGGCTAATTAGAAATTTATATTGGAACCAGAGAGCAAGAGTAAGAATAGGAGGTGTGATGAGTGAAGAAATTGAACTGGGAAGAGGTGTAAGACAAGGTTGTTGTTTATCACCAACACCGTTCAATATCTATCTGGAGGAAACTATTAATGAAAGTTTTGATGGAAAGAGAGGAGTTTGTGTGGGGGTCGATGAGTGGAGTGTATAAGATTTGCAGACGACATGGTTGTGATGTCAGGGTGTGCAAGAGAGATGGAACAAATCTTAGATGATTTAAACATAAAATTATAAAAATATGGAATGAAGGTTAACAAAAAGAAAACGAAAAGAATGGTAACTGGAGGAAAGGGGAAAAAATGTCATATGAACATAGAGCGAGAGGAAATAGAGCAAGTGAATAACTTCAGTTACTTGGGAAGTGTAATAATGAATGATATATACTGCTCAACAGAAATAATGAAAAGAATTGCAATGCCAAAAGAAGGATTCAAGAGGAAACAGAAATTACTTTGCGGACCACTCAACGAAGATCTGAGAAAAAGACTTGCCAAATTTTACATCTGGAGCGTTACACTGTATGGTGAGGAGACCTAGACATTGAGGAAGGAAGATGAAAGAAGATTGGAGCCAGTAGAGGTGTGGATATGGAAAAGAATGGAAAAAGTGAAATGGGAAGACCGAGTAAGGAATGAAGAAGTATTAAGATGAGTTGGAGAAGAAAGAAACATACTGAAAATCATCAGAAAGAGAAAACAGAACTGGATTGGAAATTGTTTGAGGAGAGACTGTTTGTTGAAGGAAGAAATAGAAGGAATGGTGGAGGGAAAAAAGGGAAGAGGAAAAAGAAGATATCAAATGCTGGACAATATCAATGGAGACAAATACTCAGAAATGAAAAGACTGGCTATGGACAGACAAAAGTGGAAGAGGCTTAACCCATGACAAGACCTGCTGTAAGGCAGAATACCATACTAATACTACTATAGATGAAGTAGGATGGGCTGCAAACAGATGTGTTCACCACACACATTTTTGTTTTAATTCACACTTGTCATTAGTAGATACTTTCTACTGTATTTTATGGTTGTGTCTGTTACAACAGTGACAATATAGGGTATAACTGGCAACCAGTACCATTAAAATACGGCACTCCACGATTATTTATCTCTGAAAATTAGCTGTTGATATGTACACCAATGCAGAGAAAATAACATCTTCCATTTCTCATTATTAATTATTTTCGTTTAGTTTTAATTGTACTTTAAGGCCGGCCGAATATGTAACCATATGTTTGAACCTGATTTGGCAACTTGAATTCTACTCACCGACACTCTGACTCGGTGCAGTATCCAGTGCTTTTAAATGGTTTTCTGACTCCTTTAAAAATAATATAATTGCGAATTGAACTGCCACCCATGAATTCAGGAAACAAAAGTGAATTATGATTAACTGAAAGCCAGATATATTAAAGCATTAAATGCTTTATGAAATGCCATGTGCAACCTTACGAACAGTTCATTCTTTGGATAATGACTTAGTAAATAACACATTCGTAAACCATATATTAACATTTTCCACTGCTGAGTACACAATGTTTTGCCATTTTACATTGCTGAGCCTCTGACGGTGAAAGTATCTGAACAATTTCTTCTATAAGGACCAAGAAGGCGGAGAATGAAGAAGTGGATCATCTGATGCACGTTTTGATTCTGTATTGACTTTGTTCATGTGGAGCCGTAATATTTTAATAAAGTGGTCCCTTATCTTATTTTCTAAATTAAACTAAGAATTCACATAAGAGCTAGTTTTACTGTTAAAATGACAGTACATTGGTAAGTATAAAATTTTGTATTCTGCATTTACGTTTCCACACTGGCTTTCTCATGCAAATGATCAATCTTATATGCTGAGGAAGCTATAGGCAGAATGCGACGTTAGGAATTCGAAGGAGGCACGTGTTAAAACGCTCTCAGTTACTACCGCAAGAATAAACTCCTAGTAATGTTACTCTTTCGTCAGGAATTTAAATTTCGTCGTGATTGTGTACAAATGGATATTAATGAAACAAAGTTTCGTCACCTGGAAGACTAGTTGTTGAAATGGCAGCTGCAGCTATTCTCGTGAGGATTGAATCAATGCTATTGAAGCTGGAAAGTAAAACTGAAGTCATGTAAGTCAAAAACTGTCACCAGCCTAAATAAGCAACGTCATGTCAAGCAAATATATTAATTACTGTACGTAACTTTACTTGGGACAATAAATTTGATATGGCAACAAACTATCTCCCTCTGACGTACATTGCCTGATCTGAAGCGTGAAACATAATAATCATTATACAGTAATACTTTAAAAGACAGAAGCACAAATAAATTGGGCATGAGGTGGCCTTAATACTCTGTGATTGGAACATAGTAATACAGAAATGTTTATCACAATATTGTGCTAACTAACATCATTGTTTTTTGCTTTCAAGGGGAGCGTATAAGGCTTTCTCCTTTCTGCCTCAGCCAACAGCCAGACGCTATCACGCTTCACCGTAACATGTGCTAGACCTGAAGTGAGATAGTTCTGCTGTCGAAATCACCGTTCGCTATATTGGCCATTAAACCACTATTCGATCTGTGTTAGCGTAAGATGAAATTTTCTGAGAATTGTTGGGCTTTGTAATTGATTAGGAGAAAAACCATAGTGTATGACTGTGGGAATAACTAATTATTCCTTCCCATACTTCTGGGCTATCCATTAATCGAATATTCCAACACTAGTTAGTCAGAATGAGATTTTCACTCTGCAGCGGAGTGTGCGCTGATATGAAACTTCCTGGCAGATTAAAACTGTGTGCCGGACCGAGACTCGAACTCGGGACCTTTGCCTTTCGTGGGCAAACATCCCCCAGGCTGTGGCCAAGCCATGTCTCAGCAATATCCTTTCTTTCAGGAGTGCTAGTTCTGCAAGATTCGCAGGAGAGCTTCTGTAAAGTTTGGAAGGTAGGAGACGAGGTACTGGCAGAAGTAAAGCTGTGAGGACGAGGCGTGAGTCGTGCTTGGGTAGCTCAGTTGGTAGAGCACTTGCCCGCGAAAGGCAAAGGTCCCGAGTTCGAGTCTCGGTCCGGCACACAGTTTTAATCTGCCAGGAAGTTTCACTAGTTAGTCAGTTTAAGTGATTAGTTCCTGCGTCTGTGAGTCTGTTCCACTGTAGCCACTTTCCTTTTGATCTGAACTGTTTCACATCGTCACCCTTAGATTTTCCCGTACGGAATATGACAGGTGTTTGCTCTTTTGATTCGTTCCATATAACTTCCCGTTTCGGCGAGCTGTTCATGCTATCAATAGTAAAAGTCCCAGTGTGCAACCTCTACTGATCCCTCCAATGAATGAGATAAATAAAAGAACATAGCTAACTCTGTACTAACTATATAAATGTTTTGGTAACACTGGACGGTGTTTTCCACTGATTTCCTATTACTATGACAATATTGTCAACTATATCAGGCGAAAAGATTATCCGACAGCTCAATAAAGAGACGAAAATTTCCATTGGCTTAAGATAGCTCTCTCTAACTTAGTAACTGGCCTGTTTGGCGGAGAACTTGTACTAACCTAAGCCTGTTGTTATGGGATGGGATATTGATCAGCGTGTTTACCTGTGGAGTGTGACTATTTACGGAATCCCAATGGGAAATCAGGACATTAATTCACTAATAGATTTCAATTTACTAGCAAATCCCAAAATTACAATTCCTTCTCACACTCAAATTTCGTCTCTATCTTTACCCATGGTATTTCATAACTAAACTAATTCCCCACGTACCTGTGGTAGAACTCGGTTACAATTTTTTTTAATGAGAAGATACTTGCATATAACTGTATTTCAAGTTTGAAAACAGGTTATCATAATTAATTCATGCGCCAAACGTAACTAGAAAATTATATATTATTTAATAACTGAACTTCTAAAAATTCTGGGAAAACTCCAAGAATGTAATTTAGTACTTGGAATCATAGCTATTTAAGCCACTTCATCTTTTGGTCAAATTCTGCAATACGAGTTACATTAGGCAAATATATGTAGGATCATGGCATTCCCCGGTTCCATAATCAAAATGGTCCAAATGGCTCTAAGCACTATGGGACAACATCGGGGGTCATCAGTCCCCTAGACTTAGAACTAACCTAAGGACATCGCACACATACATGCCCGAGGCAGGATTCGAGCCTGCGACCGTAGCAGCAACACGCTTCCGGACTGAAGCGCCTAGAACCTCTCGACCACAGTGGCCGGCGGACCGATAATCCTTGCGCTGTTTGCGAAAGCAGCTTGACAATGTGAATGGAAAGTTTCTATTAATTTTCAGTAATTCTACCGATCTCGACTGTTAACCTTTGATTTTCCTTTGAGAGACTCATTGAATTTGTTTTGAAAGGTTCTTCCTTGGCACTGATTAGTGTAGAGACCATTTACACGTCATACCTGGATGACAGAGCGGTAATATTAAGTCATGCTTTTGTGATTCCTGCATCGTTCTCATGGTTAGTTATGTAATTTTTAATTTTCGAAGGTGAATATAAGCTACAGTCACATGCAACCAACCAGTAGCCTCTGCAACACATAGCTTCCTTGATAATTCTCTTGAAATACTGTCGATGAAACGTACGCGTTACTACTGCTATCGCATACTTTCAGTAAATCTGTTTCCTACTACTTTGGCACAGATGTAAATTTCTTCCCTGTTAACGCCTGCCTTGCGTCTAACCACGAAAGCCACAATGCAGCACCTCTTACCGCACGTAAAACAAAGTTTGGAGTATTATAGACCATACTTACAAACTTCTGCGTTATTACAACTCACGCAGGATTTCAGTAATTTTGTTACCTACTACTTTCACACAGATGTACATTCTTTTCTCCTAGCACCTGCCCGACATATAACCGCAAACACAACCGTACAGTACCTCTTACCGCACACAAAACTAGTGTTGGAGAACTGTAAATCATACATAGAAAACTAGTGAGTTATTACAGGTAACGCAGCCCTTCATTAAATCCGTTAGCTGCTGCTTCGACACAGAACCACATTCCTTCTCTGATAACATTTGGTTTACGTCAAACCACGAGCACCACTGTACAGCACGTTTTATCGCATGTAAAACTACTGTTGGAGTTTTGTAGGTCATACTTTTAAGAGTTGTGAGTTATTACTACTCACGCTGCCATTCATTGAGTCTGTTACGTACTACTTCAACGCAGAATCACATTCCTTCTTTGTTAATGCCTGATTTCCGTCAATTCACGAACAGTTCCGTACTGCACCTCATACCGCACATTAAAGTACTGCTGGAGTATTGTAGATCATAGAGAAGTTGTGGGTTTTAAAACTCATTCAGCCTCTACTTAAATCTGTTACATACTGCTTACAAAGAACCACACTCCTTCTCTGATAACGCCTCGTTTTCATCAAGCCACGAGTATCACCATACAGCATTTCTTACTCCACGTAAAACTATCATTGGAATACCGTAGATCATACTTAGATAACAAATGAGTTATTACAATGCATACTGATTTGAGTAGGGGGACAACCTTCATGCGGCGCCAAAGTACCGTTATCCAAGATGACATCATCCAATATGGCGGCCATGAACTCAGTTGATGACGTCATCCAAGATGGCGGCCGTGATGTCATCTGATGACGTCATCTAAGATGGCTGCCATGATGTCAGCTGACGATGCAACTACCGTTATCCAAGATGGCGGCTTTTTGTGGGAAGTTTGAATTTTGGTGGGAAGGTAGGTCAACCTAACCCCCTCCTCTCCCACAGAAAATGGCAGGAAGTTCAGATTCCATCAGGACAATGCAGCACAGTTACCTCCACTAACCTAAGAAAATGATGGGAGAAAAAGGGCACTTGGGCTACCTCCACTAACCTAAGTCATCTGACCACCACCTCTTCCTAGGAACTGGATGGGAAAAGGACTCAGCCTCTATTTTGCATTCAGTCTTTATTTTAGCATTAGTACCACCATCAAGTGTGTTCGCCATTAGGTTTGGAGTCCAACTGATCTAGTACACAGTACCACCACCAACGAGCGCTGTCATCCCTCATGTGACATAATCCAAGATGGCTGTCTGGTGTGGGTAAAAATGGCGAGAACCAGTAGGAACTCTTACTCCAGTCACATGTTGGACTTCAGGCAGTAAGATGGCGGTATCTCATAACATTGGAGGGGATATAGGGATGACTCAGCAGCTCTGGGACCTCACTCTTGCTCAGTAAGTCAGCAGCAGCAAAAGAAGCATGAAATGTCAGCAGCAGTTGCAATCCAGCACAGTCCTGAAGAACAGGAGGAAACAGAAAAGTAAGTATCCCATATCACATCTTATCTGTGGTTAGCATTATTATTATTATTATTATTATTATTATTTATTGTTTTCACATCTTGATCCATGTGTAATGCTTCCTCGTCTTCATTCAGCAGTAGCCCTCAACGCATCCAAGCCCACAGGCTTGAGCACCAACATGCCGATCTCTGCCACGTCCTGACTTGTAGCAACCTCGGCTCCCATCTTGTCGAGACCTGTAGCGACCTCTGGACCTGCGGCAGCAACAACCTCCGGCACTTCAGAACCTGTACTGACCATGTGGGATCCTGTAACATACATAGCCCACTTGCTGTTGCAGGACAAGGAGCTGCTGCTGTCCGTCCCCCTCATCGATTTGTGTGATGAAGACACGCGATCTGCTCCCAACACATCGAACGCTGCTGGTGGTCCTAAACAACAGCAAGATGATGAACAGTACTGTCATCAACATATGACCGATCCCAGCAGAACATCCCTGTGATAGCGCAGCCACAGAGTGCAGATGCTGTGGATAAGAAGGCATCAGGTGTATCCATGCTTTTAGTTCCACATACAATTTAACTCCCAGTGGAAACAATTGTCTAAATGTTGGTATAGAAGCACATCATGTCTGGGGCTTCTATGAGAGAATGGAAATTGAAAATGCCTCGAAGGGTGTTAAAGTGCCAATTTCCGAGTTCGACTGGCACAAAATATGTCGTGCAGAGCGCTACATCAATCAGCAGGTGACTACAGAATATTATTCAACTCGTTCTCCCCCAGACAGCCTGAAATCTGGGTTTCACAGGATAGAGAGAATCATGTTGTGGAGGGGGCCATAATTAGTTATTGTCAGTTGCACAAAGCACACAAACTTTTATTTTCCTAAGAACCACTTTATTACACATTGCCTTAAAAGGATCAAAACAAAACAATATGGTTGAAGTCCGAGTTAAGAAAACTTGAGATACCTCCTGTCCTGAAGGCCCAAAACCACACCCAAAACATGAATGGTTGAAGGCCTGAACACAAGTTATAAAAAAATTCCTTTAAAGTATACACGCAGCTGAAGGCCTTACTTTATAAAATACACTCCTGGAAATTGAAATAATTTATGTGTGTATAATCTCAAACTAGGTTTATGTTTTATTTCATACCTCTCTCATTATAGTCAAAGTATTATGCTTATTAATATTTTTTCAGGGCGGTACCAGTTATTAACAATATATATATACACTCCTGGAAATTGAAATAAGAACACAGTGAATTCATTGTCCCGGGAAGGGGAAACTTTATTGACACATTTCTGGGGTCAGATACATCACATGATCACACTGACAGAACCACAGGCACATAGACACAGGCAACAGAGCATGCACAATGTCGGCACTAGTACAGTGCATATCCACCTTTCGCAGCAATGCAGGCTGCTATTCTCCCATGGAGACGATCGTAGAGATGCTGGATGTAGTCCTGTGGAACGGCTTGCCATGCCATTTCCACCTGGCGCCTCAGTTGGACCAGCGTTCGTGCTGGACGTGCAGACCGCGTGAGACGACGCTTCATCCAGTCCCAAACATGCTCAATGGGGGACAGATCCGGAGATCTTGCTGGCCAGGGTAGTTGACTTACACCTTCTAGAGCACGTTGGGTGGCACGGGATACATGCGGACGTGCATTGTCCTGTTGGAACAGCAAGTTCCCTTGCCGGTCTAGGAATGGTAGAACGATGGGTTCGATGACGGTTTGGATGTACCGTGCACTATTCAGTGTCCCCTCGACGATCACCAGTGGTGTACGGCCAGTGTAGGAGATCGCTCCCCACACCATGATGCCGGGTGTTGGCCCTGTGTGCCTCGGTCGTATGCAGTCCTGATTGTGGCGCTCACCTGCACGGCGCCAAACACGCATACGACCATCATTGGCACCAAGGCAGAAGCGACTCTCATCGCTGAAGACGACACGTCTCCATTCGTCCTTCCATTCACGCCTGTCACGACACCACTGGAGGCGGGCTACACGATGTTGGGGCGTGAGCGGAAGACGGCCTAACGGTGTGCGGGACCGTAGCCCAGCTTCATGGAGACGGTTGCGAATGGTCCTCGCCGATACCCCAGGAGCAACAGTGTCCCTAATTTGCTGGGAAGTGGCGGTGCGGTCCCCTACGGCACTGCGTAGGATCCTACGGTCTTGGCGTGCATCCGTGCGTCGCTGCGGTCCGGTCCCAGGTCGACGGGCACGTGCACCTTCCGCCGACCACTGGCGACAACATCGATGTACTGTGGAGACCTCACGCCCCACGTGTTGAGCAATTCGGCGGTACGTCCACCCGGCCTCCCGCATGCCCACTATACGCCCTCGCTCAAAGTCCGTCAACTGCACATACGGTTCACGTCCACGCTGTCGCGGCATGCTACCAGTGTTAAAGACTGCGATGGAGCTCCGTATGCCACGGCAAACTGGCTGACACTGACGGCGGCGGTGCACAAATGCTGCGCAGCTAGCGCCATTCGACGGCCAACACCGCGGTTCCTGGTGTGTCCGCTGTGCCGTGCGTGTGATCATTGCTTGTACAGCCCTCTCGCAGTGTCCGGAGCAAGTATGGTGGGTCTGACACACCGGTGTCAATGTGTTCTTTTTTCCATTTCCAGGAGTGTATTTCATGTAAATACTCGGCTGACGGCCACAAACAGGACATTGACCAACTCAGGGCTTAGGGCCTGGATAACAAGAATTTCAGATAGAGCAAAATTTTAAAAAAATTATTTTAAACAAGTGAATTTTAAAATCTTAATTTAATTTGGTTTTTCAACAAATCAGTCTTCAAATTTTGATGTAAGTCAGCTGAAGGGCTTATTTTAAAATGAAAATAAACTAAATTAATAGATGGCGGAAGGGCTCATGCAGTACTTCAGACTAAAATGAAACAATATGAAACCAACAGAACAGTGGTGCTCAGAAGTGTTCCAAGGGTTGGCCTGAGGAGGTCGCTCTAACATAAGGTGAGGTGAGACAGGCAGCCAAGGGTAAGGCTAAATAATCGGATGGCAACATGACCCAGGGACGGCTGAAGGCCCGACCAACAACCTAATCAATTCCCTTCCACCCGACCAATGGCACGACATCGAAACTATCAGCCCATGACGAAGATACCAGCAACACCACATCTCGAAAATTAGCATCTAAAAACTGCCAAGGCACAATAACCACTCTAAGAAAAAGATATGAACAAACAACTAAAAGCAATCGAACTACACGCCATGCCAAACAGCATCAACACAGTGAGGAAAACCACATTGCCAGAAAACTACACTAACGACCAGGGCAAGTAACTGCGTCGTTAATGGCCACAAGGCAGAAAATTCCGCTGGTGCACTTCACTGATAAGTTACAACCAATTTAATGGTTAAAGATCATACACGAAAACAACTGCAAAATTTCGCCAACAGATCATACGTTGTTGCTAGCCGGAATAGCCCAGGAAACACCAATCGGCAATGAACAAAGGGATGTCACAGCAGTTGAGGTTTCATAACAGGTTCATTGATCACTCAACTTCAGTGTCCAGGTTCCGTGGGCATCGAACTATGTAGCTCTCGCAACTATCGCCTCACAATCCGACCGCGCGTGTACGCCGCCAGCAATCCTGGCCTGACTCCACGCCACGGAGACTTCCTCACTGCTCTGTCCCAACCGACCGACTCAATCTAGCATGCACACAGCATTAAAATAATTGCTCAGTCAAAACCACCATAGCTACACACAGTTCTGTGACACACTTCCACAAACAACTCGAACAATACTAAAACCAGTCACTGTGCAATAACTAGGAGAAATCACAAGTCGAAACACACAGAAAACCCGGAAGAGGTCGGCGGCCAAATACACGTCGTCCAATGAGACGACCGACCGAACGACCGACCAAGGTCGTCCCCACTGAAGTCATGTGTGCCGGCAACAGTCAGGCAAGTCATGGCTGCTCCGCCCCCACTGACTTCCCGACACACGACGACCAGGAAATACTAGTGGTCGCTCCATAGATAGTACTACACTGCTCTTATCGATGAGTGCAGCTGCTGCCACTCACGGGAAGGCAAGCCAGCAACTTAATGACACCAGTAAATCGAATAAGAAACGAGATGAGCGTACTGCCAAGACAAGATGTCAAGGAATATTGGCATGAACATGAGACGTGCACGGCTCACATTCCCCTTCATGGTATGACACTTTCTATTATAACAATGTATGATGACTGTGCACTATGTGTTTATCTAAGACACTCCTCAGTTATGAAGTTATACGATCTGGATACTGCACTATGTCTTGCATTGGAGAGTCTGAACTGTTGGTTGCCGAGAACAGACTCTGCATACAATGATGTGAACTTTCTACATATCCATAGTGTCCATAGTCATGATTTGAAGCAACACCTTGCACATGAACGCTGAACCCAAAGAGAAACCGATTAAATGTGCATGTGAAAAGCCTGAATACTGTGGGGCAACCATTGGCTTGAAGGAGATACGCGCGAAATTTATTGCATGTCAAAACCGAGCGATGTGGCGCAGTGGTTAGCACACTGGACTCGCATTTGGGAGGACGACGGTTCAATCCCGTCTCCAGCCATTCTGATTTAGGTTTTCCGTGATTTCCCTAAATCGCTTCAGACAAATGCCAGGATGGTTCCTTTGAAAGGGCACGGCCGATTTCTTTCCCAATCCTTCCCTAACCCGAGCATGAACTCCGTCTCTAATGACCTCGTTGTCGACGGGACGTTAAACACTAACCACCACCACCACCACCATGTCAAAAAGCTCTGTTTGGGAAATACTGTACAGGTGTGAAGAAAAGGATACAGAAAGTGTTTGATGACTTTCTTGAAATACTGAATCCTATGTATGATATTTAAATAAATAAATAATTTATGTGTGTATAATCTCAAACTAGGTTTATGTTTTATTTCATACCTCTCTCATTATAGTCAAAGTATTATGCTTATTAATATTTTTTCAGGGCTGTACCAGTTATTAACAATATATATATACACTCCTGGAAACTGAAATAAGAACACCGTGAATTCATTGTCCCAGGAAGGGGAAACTTTATTGACACATTCCTGGGGTCAGATACATCACATGATCACACTGACAGAACCACAGGCACATAGACACTGGCAACAGAGCATGCACAATGTCGGCACTAGTACAGTGTATATCCACCTTTCGCAGCAATGCAGGCTGCTATTCTCCCATGGAGACGATCGTAGAGATGCTGGATGTAGTCCTGTGGAACGGCTTGCCATGCCATTTCCACCTGGCGCCTCAGTTGGACCAGCGTTCGTGCTGGACGTGCAGACTGCGTGAGACGACGCTTCATCCAGTCCCAAACATGCTCAATGGGGGACAGATCCGGAGATCTTGCTGGCCAGGGTAGTTGACTTACACCTTCTAGAGCACGTTGGGTGGCACGGGATACATGCGGACGTGCATTGTCCTGTTGGAACAGCAAGTTCCCTTGCCGGTCTAGGAATGGTAGAACGATGGGTTCGATGACGGTTTGGATGTACCGTGCACTATTCAGTGTCCCCTCGACGATCACCAGTGGTGTACGGCCAGTGTAGGAGATCGCTCCCCACACCATGATGCCGTGTGTTGGCCCTGTGTGCCTCGGTCGTATGCAGTCCTGATTGTGGCGATCACCTGCACGGCGCCAAACACGCATACGACCATCATTGGCACCAAGGCAGAAGCGATCTCATCGCTGAAGACGACATGTCTCCATTCGTCCCTCCATTCACGCCTGTCGCGACACCACTGGAGGCGGGCTACACGATGTTGGGGCGTGAGCGGAAGACGGCCTAACGGTGTGCGGGACCGTAGCCCAGCTTCATGGAGACGGTTGCGAATGGTCCTCGCCGATACCCCAGGAGCAACAGTGTCCCTAATTTGCTGGGAAGTGGCGGTGCGGTCCCCTACGGCACTGCGTAGGATCCTACGGTCTTGGCGTGCATCCGTGCGTCGCTGCGGTCCGGTCCCAGGTCGACGGGCACGTGCACCTTCCGCCGACCACTGGCGACAACATCGATGTACTGTGGAGACCTCACGTGTTGTGTCGATTCCCTAAGGTCTCGACACAATGAGTGGCTAGGTGCACGCGAAACTAACGCAGACGGGCGTAAATTCTGAAACAGGAGACTGGATGAAAACTATAAAGAAAAGAAGAGAGATTTTAATATACTTAACTTTAATGTAGTCTTGTTCTTGTTGAAATACATCTCTTGCATAGTAGTAAGCAATTAGCAATGATACACATGGCGCCTTGCTAGGTAGTAGCGATGGACTAGCTGAAGGCTATTTAATCTGTCTCTCGGCAAATGAGAGGAAGACGTGATACGTCTTGTCGCAAGCTATGTCGTCCGTACAACTGGGGCGAGGTCAAGTCCGTGTCTTGTGACCTGCCATGTGGTGGCGCTAGGTTTGCGATTACACAGTGGCGACACGCGGGTCCGACATGTACTACAGGACCGCGGCCGATTTAAGTTACCACCTAGCAAGTGTGGTGTCTAGCGGTGACACCACATCACGCCCCACGTGTTGAGCAATTCGGCGGTACGTCCACCCGGCCTCCCGCATGCCCACTATACGCCCTCGCTCAAAGTCCGTCAACTGCACATACGGTTCACGTCCACACTGTAGCGGCATGCTACCAGTGTTAAAGACTGCGATGGAGCTCCGTATGCCACGGCAAACTGGCTGACACTGACGGCGGCGGTGCACAAATGCTGCGCAGCTAGCGCCATTCGATGGCCAACACCGCGGTTCCTGGTGTGTCCGCTGTGCCGTGCGTGTGATCATTGCTTGTACAGCCCTCTCGCAGTGTCCGGAGCAAGTATGGTGGGTCTGACACACCGGTGTCAATGTGTTCTTTTTTCCATTTCCAGGAGTATATATATATATATATATATATATATATATATGTGTGTGTGTGTGTGTGTGTGTGTGTGTGTGTGTGTGTGTGTGTGTGTGTGTGTGTGTGTGTTTTATCTGTGTAGCCAATATAGCTCAGTTGGTTAAGTGGTGGAGCTATAGTGGGTGCACATACTATTTACTGTCCCTTCGAGTGTATCTTTCTATATATGTCAACTACTTGTCAGTAACTGGTGTAGTTAGTATCATGACAGCGTGTGTGAATCATCCTCATCACAAGGACTTTGTTGTTGGTGACTGGTCCTGTAAAGATGCAAAAGAAGACCTGAAGAAGAAGAATAAGAACGGAATTCTCCTTCCTGATGATATATGAGCAATTATAGTAGGTCCATCTAATTGTGGGAAGACTAATTACCTCATGACGCTGCTAACACACGTAGACAGAGTCCGATTTGAACATATTTGTGTATTCTTAAAAACACTGTTTCAACCCAAGTATCAGCTATTACAGGAGATCTTGGACGGTGTAGCTGGTGTTACATACACGACATTCTGTGAAAGCGGTGATATCCCTCCACCTGAAAAAGCAATGCCAAACACTGGGATGCTGATGTATGTTATCGAAGCCAAACATATTCCAGACTCCCGAAACATTTGGTTAGGGATAATGCAAATCTCATTATAACCTTCAAAGAAGACAACCTGAATTTAAAACACATTTACCAGCCACATGTCGGAACTGACATGTCGTTCAAATATTTTGTAAAGACATGTGCTGGTTGCTGGAATCATTCAAAGTATAGGTTTCTCGTTATTGATAAAACAAGAAAACTGTATGATGGTAGGTACTGAAGTGAGAGTTGGATAAATAAGAAGAAAGATGACAGTAAAGTACAAGAAGCAGAGATGTGCTCCCTGAGGGGAGCAGAGGGAGCGCAAGAAGAGACCTAACACGGAATGAACCTGTCAGACGACTGGGGCGTGTCATGTGCTGACGCTGTGTTTTCCTCCCGTGCAGAGTACCTGCTGGGCGACGACCTGCTGGTGGCGCCGGTGACGTATCGCACGGCCACGAGGCGCGACATCTACCTGCCCGAGGGCTACTGGCGGGACCAGGTGGACCCCGAGCACCCCACCATACGGGGCCCCACCTGGCTCTACGCCTACCCTGCGCCGCTCAACACTCTGCTCCTAGCTTTCACTGGCTTAAAGCGAGCGCAGTTTTTATGAAGGCTGGCATGACCTTAATATCAATTTATCAGTGACACCGTGTTTACAAGAAGATGTAAGCTTCTGGAAATAAAAAAATTCAGTTAACGTGACTTGTTCCTTCTGTATTGTAGAAGATTTCTGTTTTGTAATGCGTGAAAAGTGGTGCATGCGAATTACTAATTCACATCTGTTTTAAAAAATTGTTAAAAAAATTAAATTAAAAACATTTCTGCTTTAGCAGCCATCATATTTTGGTCTAACACCTTATCCTCAGAGCAGGATCATGCATTTATATCAGGAAAGGAACACATTTAAATCAAAACATGACCTTAGCTCCACAATTGAGGACAGGTATCAGATATTGAATTAATAGGGCTTCATAACAACAAGAAATCAATCAATGTGTTTATGTATCCATCATTGAGTGGTAGGTATAATGGACACTTTTTTAATAAACTACCAGAATTTCTAGGGGAAACCTGAACTACAAAAGACAATATTATCTCATGTGGAGACGTAAATATAAACACAAATATGGTAGACGAAACTAATAGGACACTTGTAAATAACCTTCAGACTTTTGGCATGTCCCTTTTGGTTAAAAGAGCAACAATGGTTGCTACAAAGGCTTCATCATTAATCGCCCATATGTCCACAAATGTGAACAGGGAAAACTGTGACATAGCTGTAAATGATCATGGCCTTTCATACAATTTGTGTTAAATAATAACAAAATTGGATATGAAAAGAAAATACCTGAAGTACAGCCCTACAAAAGGCATCTATCTATTGAAATAAAAGACTTTTCAAGAGAACTAGCAAACCAAAGTTAGGATGAAACATACAAAGAAACTAACGTAAATGCGAAATTCCTTATGTCCTCAACATTATCTAAATCGGACTTTGATAAGACATTTCGAAAATTAATATCAATGTCTCACAAAAACAACTGGACGAAGTTCTCCTAAATATTTATGTATCTCACCACCAAGACAAAGAGTCATAATGGATCAGTGTCCATAAATTTCTACCATAGGTACAAAAAGATTTATAACAAGTCACTTTGTGGCGTTATTGTCTGTGTCAATTTTCCCATGATTTGCGTCATTCATGGCAGGAAAGAAAAAACTTTTAAACTTGGTCTTGACGGTCCTACAGTTTATCCAAGGTTAAACAACCCACAAACAACAATTATAACCTGTTGTACGCCCTATTTGTTGTTACCGTGGCAGTGCTTTTGCTGTCTACAGCGCACAAACTCCACAATCAACTATACAAGGTAAACATTAATAAAAGCGATAGATTCCAGGGATGGATTCCTAACTGGAAATGGAGGAAAGAAGGGTCTGTGAACATGTGTCCTGAAATGTTTTTTGTGCGTGCAATGACAACAAATCGTCCCAGAACACAGTACAGAGCTGCATCCCATTCATATCAAAAGAGATGTCTAAAGTGGCCTCCATGGGATGGAATGCACACATCCACACGTCGCATGGTTGATTCCTGCACTCTTTCACACGTTCCAGCATCTCTCTCGATAGTGTCACAGGTCTCTCGATAGTGTCACAGGTGTCGTGAACACGTTGTTGAAGTGTCTACACACCAGGGACTGGCTCAGTGTACTTCAGATGGCCCCAGGGGTGAAAATCAAGGGGGTGAGACCGCAGGCCATGCAACAGGGCCTCCACATCCTATCCAACGTCGGAGAAGATGATGTTGAGGTGTTGGAAAACTAATGTGGAAGTTGGATGAGCTCTGTCCTGCAAAAAACCACATAACCTGTTATACTGCCAAAGGCACCTTCTCAAGCAACCCAGAATAAGTATTGTGCAGGAAGTCCTGGTATGTTCCTCTGTTGCAGCATTGTGGAACAATAACAGGTCCAAGTGCATGGTCGCCAAGAATCCTAGCCCACACATTAATGCTGAACTGATGCTGATGATATGCCTCAGCCATTCCCCAAGGATTGTCTGTAGCCTGCAGGTGGCGATTATGCAGATTGATGGTGCCAGTTCAAGGCTGCTTCGTCGGGAAAGAGGACTGTTGAAATAAATACCATATTTTTGATTGTCTAGTGCAAAAACCATAGATAAAATCCTTCCTGCAGCGGAAAATACGCTGCAGATCTTCCTTGCACTCGTAGCAGGTGATAGGGATAGTATTGATGATACACACAATCGTACTTTGGCATACGCCTGTATGAGGGCCACTGGCCTGAAGCTTGTGCTTGTGTGATGTCATTGGTGTCCGTGAGCGTACTTGTTTCGGTATAGCCGTGATACCTTTCGATCGTTTACACCTGCTTGCCCATACGCAAAAACATTTTCGGCTTGTTCCCGACGTGGATATTGGACCATTCTGCTGCTTAGAGTACGCTGCGTCAGTCACGCAGGCAGTAACACTCAAGAAACACACGGCATGTGTCATTTGTCAATGCCATCTACTCTGGTAATAATGCATCTCGGGATACATCGCCATAGGGCCTTTTTTCCTCCACTTCCAGCCGGGAATCCGTCGCTGCAGTTTGCGGTTTCATAAATGTTCACCCCACATTAGGAATTCGGTGAAAAGAACAAGCCTTGCCCTCGTTTGTCTTGTATGGTGACAATTTTTTTTTCTACGAGCATTACTCTGGCGCTCTTTAATCAGACCGGGGATGCACCAGACACGACTTTCAACTTATTACTAGAAAAAAGCCATTTATTAAATAAATAGTATACAATGCAGAGGATAAAATCAAAGAACTCTGGGATGTCACTAAACAGGAAACAGTGAGAGACAAACAGACACATAATAATACACTGATAAGGGAGAGGACAAATGTAACAATTGATTCATATCACCTAGAAAACCATGTGAACGAATATTTTTCAAATTGTTTGGCGCAATTTCAACCAAATTTGTCTAAAACAAATATAACCCCTTTAAATAATTAATCACTAAGTAGAATGGTGTAACTGCCAACCATAAGGCATGAAGTTTGTAAAACTTCCCGAAACAAACAAAGCATGCGCACTGCCTGGCGATCGGGAATCACGCATAACGTTGTCTGCCACACCAACAGCGCTTTCACCAACCACCTGTGGTGCAACCGTCGTCGGCCTCTTCCCAGAGCGACGCCCAGTTCTCCAGTTGATTCGAACTTCTTCATCATGCTCTGCACAGCAGGTGGAGAAAGAGGACCCTCCAATACTCCTTTCCGCCGGCGGTATTCTCGAAGTGCAGCTGCAGAATTACTGTTTCTTTGATAATAGAGCTTCACCACTAATGCCCTGCTCCTTTTGTCCAAACTCATGTTGACACAGCAACAAGTGCACTGCGACTGGTCAGGTGTGTGAGACAATGAATTATGATGACTGATCATGCCACCTGGGGTAATAGTTGGAACTGGACGGTGGCATTGTGATGCATGCAAATCATACATCCCTTACTTTGGAGATTAATGCTATCAAGTTTCGTACATATATTGTACTTCGAAGGTTTCCAAATGCGTTTCAGACAAGCAGGGGAACCTCACGAGCGATGTGCGTTGGGGCCTCATTTTAAATAGGGAAAGTTTGAATATACCCATCCGGTATATCTTAACAGTTCAGTTTATATACGTGAAATTAATATATTCAGTTTATTTGCGATTACTAACCTTGTAAGTCATGACACTACAGGCCACACTATTGTAGCACATTGGTACAATTTTTCACAAGCTGCAACAATGCGCTGTACTGCTGTGGCCTCGCGTCCTCTAGCATGGGTGGCTAAGTGGTTCAGCCGTGCACAGAACTGAGTAACAGGTCTTCGTGACCAGTCCATACAGGCTGTGCATGCCAGCGAGCTGAAGGAATTCCCCACCGATGGAACAGCCTAATCTGAACTAATATTTTGATCTTGCAAATAATTTTTTTATTTAATGGCCGTCTCGTACCCTCGAAGCTTCTAGGCTAAGAAACCGTTCGTTAAATAAATAAATTATTTACAAGAGCTACCAAGCAGTTATTACTCAATATGTCTACCTATGGCTGCAGGTGTTCCACATACAAGACAGGGGCAACATTGTGTTGTTTTCTCTGTGAACAAGCCCATAAACGAATTAAATTTTGTAGACGTCCTGAGATAACTTTCTTTGTCATAAAAAAGTAGTGGGGGTTAAATCACAGATGCAGAAACGTCAGAGGTTCTTCGGGATAGCTTTCGCCAATTGCTTCTACCTTTTATTTCTGGGTGCACAGCATGAGCTATAGAATTGTGACAATACATGAGTAAACTCTGTATGATAGAATGCAGAAAAATATTAGAAACAATTCCATGTCTGCTTCAGATGCTGCCATTTTGACTCAGTACATGTGATGGTGTCCACAACATAACTGTGAAAGTAACGGTGAAAGAATTGCCAGTGAAGTATAATATTGCAAGAATGAAATAACAATGAGATCCAGACCATTACCTGCTTACAGGCGTTGTCTGAAAGAACAGACACCATCTTCATATAATATTACAAGAGGTTGCAAAAGTGACAACTGAAAGATTGTTGCGTGGCTCCTTCAGGTGGGCGGTATTTATTTATCTTTCTGGAAATACGCTGACTGTTACTTTCTATACGTTTATCTAATGTTATTTGCTGAAACGTCTTTAGTAAACAGACTTACTTCTATGCTCATACTAATCTCGATCACATCCTTATGTTAATTTGGGCAATAGAAAGACCTGAGAACATCAGTTGCTTGAAATATCTGATAAAAGTAGGTGATATATAAATTACCTCTAGTGATAGTATCAGATATCAGTCATTGCTTGTAGGTAACAAGCAGCAAATGCAGAGAGCCATAATTACGTTGTTAGGGCGAGGCTGAAGAGCTCATCATCATTATGACAAAGAACTGATTTTGACAGGTTGATAAAACTGTGATTTTAAATGATATCTCCAGTTCAGTACATTCATTTTGGTGATAGGTTATTGCATCAGAAATACTTTTAAATGTCACATTTATCACATATTTCAAAATCTGATCTTATAGTTACACAGTTACTGCTTATGTTTGATAGGAATAATCAAGTATAAAGATACTACTGTTATCAAGAAAATTTATTTACTTATTGTTCCGTGGGACCAAATTAAGGAGAAGTCTCCATGGTCATGGAACGAGTCAATACATGAAATTATAACACGATAGTAGAAATGTATTTAGGCGACAATTCGTAAGTTTAAATAAAGAAAATCAACAATGTAACACTGGAATTTGCTTAATTTTTCAGCTCTTCCAGGAGCTCCACGACAGAATGGAAGGAGTGAGCCATGAGGAAACTCTTCAGTTTAGACTTAAAAGCGTTTGGGCTACTGCTAAGATTTTTGAGTTCTTGTGGTAGCTTACTGAAAATGGATGCAACAGAATTGGGCACTCCTTTCTGCACAAGAGTCAAGGAAGTGCATTCCACATGCAGATTTGATTTCTGCCTAGTATTGAGTACCATATGACATAAGCGTATGAAAATATGCGAAGTAGACTACTTTTCGTGTTGAACTGTCACTTATTTCAGATACTATTCTAATGGTAAATAAAGCAGCATTTAGTTTCTGAACAAGATCCTGAACATGGACTTTCCACAACAGCTTACTATCTATCCGAACGCCTTGGAACTTGAACTGTTCCGTCTTGCTTATAATATGCCCATTCTGTCTGATCAAAATATCAGTTCTTGTTGAATTGTGAGTTAGAAACTGTAAAAACTGAGTCTTACTGTGATTTAGCATAAAATTATTTTCCACAAGCCACGAACTTATTTCATGAACTACGTTATTTGATAATGTTTCAATATTACACACAAGATCCTTCACTACCAAGCTGGTGTCATCAGCAAACAGAAATATTTTTGAATTACCCATAATACTAGAAGGCATATCATTTATATAAATAAGAAACAGTGGTGGCCCAAGCACCGACCCTTGGGGAACGCCCCACTTAACAGTGCCCCATTGGGACTGAACATCACTACCACTCTCAATATTGCGAAGAATTACCTTCTCTCAGTTGTAAGCTACTCCCCTTACTCCATAATGGTCCAACTTCTGCAGTAATATCTTGTGGTCAACTCAGTCAAGACCCTTCCTTAAATCAAAGAAAACACCTGGCGTTCGCAACCTTTTATTTATCCGTCCAAAACCTCACAGAGAAAAGCGAATATAGCATTTTCAGTTGTTAAACCATTTCTAAAACCAAACTACATTTGACAGCAAATCATGTGAATTTAAATGCTCCAGTAACCTTGTATATACAACCTTCTCGATAACTTTAGCAAACACCGATGGCATAGAAATAGGTCTATAATTGTCAACATTAACCCTGTCTCCCTTTTTATAAAGTGGCTTCACTACCGAGTACTTTAATCGGTCAGGAAACCGACCACTCCTAAAGGAAAAGTTACAGATATGGGTAAGTACTGGGCTAACATACATAGAACAATACTTCAGTATTCTGCTAGATACCCCATCGTATCCATGAGAGTTCTTGGTCTTTACAGATTTAATTATTAACTGAATCTCCCTCTTGTCAGTATCATGGAGTAGCATTTCAGGTAACACTCTCGGATAACATTTTTCTACGAGTGCTATGTGATTCCCTGTTGGGACTAGGTTTCTATTTATTTCACCTGCTATATTCAGAAAGTGATTATTAAATACTGTTCATATATGCGATTTATCAGTGGCTCTGAGCACTATGGGACTCAACATCTTAGGTCATAAGTCCCCTAGAACTTAGAACTACTTAAACCTAACTAACCTAAGGACATCACACACACCCATGCCCGAGGCAGGATTCGAACCTGCGACCGTAGCAGTCCCGCGGTTCCGGATTGCAGCGCCAGAACCGCACGGCCACCACGGCCGGCGATTTATCAGTAAAACGGACGTTCCCACTACGCACTGATTCTATATCCTCGACCTGTTTCTGCAGACCAGCCACTTCCTTTACGACTGACCATATGGTTTTAATTTTATCCTGAGACTTAGCTATTCTATCTGCATACCACATACTTTTTGCCTTCCTAATAACTTTTTTAAGCACCTTACAATACTGTTTGTAATGGGCTGCTGCATTTAGATTTTGGCTGTTTCTAACGTTTTGATATAATTGCCACTTTGTTCTACAGGATATTCTTACCCCTCTAGTCAGCCACCCAGGCTCCCTGTTTGTGCTAGTACCGCGTTTTGAACGTTGTAACGAAAAGCAACTTTCAAAGAGCACGAGAAAAGTTTTGAGGAAAGCATTATATTTGTCGTCTACTGTATCAGCACTATAAACATCTTGCCACTCTTGTTCCTTGATAAGGTTTACAAAGGTCTCTACAGCAACTGGATCAGCTTTCCTAAAAAGTTGATAACTATATTTAACATGTGTTGCAGCACAAAAATCTTTTAGAGTTAAAACTTGTGCATCATGATCTGAAAGGCCATTCACTTTTTTGCTAACAGAATGCCCTTCTAGTAATGAGGAATGAACAAAAATGTTGTCCATGGTTGTTCTACTGTTCCCTTGCACTCTCGTTGGAAAGAATACCTTTTGCATAATATTATATGAATTAAGGAGGTCTACCAGCATCCTTTTCCTTGCACAATCACTTATACAATTAATATTGAAGTCTCCACATATAATTAACTTTTTGTGTTTCCTATAAAATGAACCAAGAACCTCCTCTAGCTTTAGCAAAAATGTTGTGGAATCGGAGTCTGGGGATCTACAAATAACAACAGTTAGAAGTTTAACTCCACTGAATTAACCACACCTGCACAATATTCAAACACCTTTTCAGTGCAGTACTTTGAAACATCAATTGACTCAAATGGGATACCGTTTTTCACATATATGGCTACTCCCCCACACCGCAAAGAGCTCGTAGAAAAGCTGCCAGCCAACCCGTATCCTGGTAAAGGAAGCCTCTGAATTATCTCCTTAAATAATAATTTCAGAGTCAACATCTATAAGCAGTTCACTAACTTCATATACCTTGTATATTATGATGAAATATACTAATTCCCTCATTACTCGGATACCTAAGCTTTGTCGAAAGTGGTTTCTTTGTTACAGAGACTTCCCTTAAGCAGTAATACCTATCAGCTGACTTCAGTCTAAAAAAGGGGTAGCTCTAACACCCATTAGTACAGGAATTTCCCCATGAGTGATCCCACCACCCCCACCTACGCTGTCACCTATAAGCTTTGCCAACCTCCCCTTTCCATACCTGTTGAGGTGCAGGCCATGTCTAGTGAAACCCGTCCTGCTGATAGACTCCACCGACACCACTGAAATGTGACTCATGCCTTCTGTCATCAGCGCACCCCCAAGTCTCATGTTATTACGCTTGACGGCTGTATTAAGATGAGGCCCATCGTGACGCTGAAACAGTTCCACGAAATTCACATTCGTGGTGCCAGTCTGAGTGGCAGGTTTCCAGGTCACCATCTATGTCACACTCCCCATCCCTATCAATACTATTACCAGCCCCACCCACAATCACTGCCTAATACTCTTTAGTAAAATCCCTACATAACCCCCCCTATGTTAACAGTAACCTGAGCCAATCCTGCATTAGGCTTCACAATCTGGTGACCTGGTACTCACTCCCCAATACTTCCTGCAACCGCTGACCCTCACCTCTACCATGAGAACTACCTAACAGCAGAACCTTCTTCTTTCTCTGCAACTGTCCTAGCCACCGTAATGCTGAGGTCTGCTGCATACTTCCTACATCTACAGCTTCTAGAGATTCCTCTCCACTAGACTCTGACAGTTGGTCATATCTATTGCAAACACCAATAGTAAAACTATCTGAAAATCTCCTTCTCCTAGCAGATCTCTTGCCAACAGCCAGCTCCCATTCCCCAACCCCCTTCTCCCTGCTCATCCTATCTAGCTCCTCCTGTACGTTTTTCAACTGCACCTGAAGGGCACAGATCTTACGCTCCTGTTCCTCTATCAACTTACTCTTGCTACATAACCTGCAGTTCCAGGAGAGGATCTCACCAGAATGCCCACTGGCTTCCCCACTACATTCCCCCCAGTGAAAATACATCGAACAAGTCTCACACCGCAATCCACTACTCATGAACCTACGGCAAAGTCCACACTTCTCACTCATGGTAAAAATTTACAGTTATTGAAACAAGAAAACTACTTTTTCTAGGTTCCGCTAGTACAATAAGAAGATGTGAAAAACTGACTACAATAATCACAAACTTAATCTACAAGGGAAGTTACTACTATTATTAACAATATTAATCAACAGCAAATGAGAATATAACAAAAGACTAACACAGAAAGAAAATCAAACGTCTAATGATACAGTGACGAAACTGAAAACAGTTTCCAAAAATTTCTTCTAAACTTATTTCATCAGAAAACACCAAGAACACCGGTTGAAGACTAATAAAGTTCCTAAATAAACCACTATACACAAACAATTAATTAGTACTTAGCTTTCGATGCGCCGCTACAGCTGCAACTGGTCAGCGCGGAATGTAAACACAGGTAAGAGGTGTTGCTCGATACGAAATACTCACAAATATCAGGTCACAACACAAGAAAGGCGGAGGTGAATGAAGAAACCACTGATAAGTCACTTATATAGTAAATATTATCACAAAAACCGTTAAAATATGTATCTGAATCCTACAAATATATGAAAACTTAGAGAGCGATCTCACACGCAGTCACGTGCTTATGACGTCACACCAAAGACCATCAACAACATTATAATATATATATATATATATATATATATATATATATATATATATATATATATATATATAAGCAGACTTCGCTTCACTCAATATGATTGGCAACCCGGACCATACTATATATATATAGGGTGAGTCACCTAACATTACCGCTGGATATATTTCGTAAACCACATCAAACACTGACGTATCGATTCCACAGACCGAACGTGAGGAGAGGGGCTAGTGTAATTGGTTAATACAAACCATAAAAAAATGCACGGAGGCATGTTTTTTAACACAAACCTACGTTTTTTTAAATGGAACCCCGTTGGTTTTGTTAGCACATCTGAACATATAAACAAATACGTAATCAGTGCCGCTTGTTGCATTGTAAAATGTTAATTACATGCGGAGATATTGTAACCTAAAGTTGACGCTTGAGTACCACTCCTCCGCTGTTCGATCGTGTGTATAGGAGAGCACCGAATTATGTAGGAATCCAAAGGGAACGGTGATGGACCTTAGGTACAGAAGAGACTGGAACAGCACATTACGTCCACATGCTAACACCTTTTTATTGGTCTTTTTCACTGACGCACATGTACATTACCATGAGGGTTGAGGTACACGTACACACGTGGTTTCCGTTTTCAATTACGGAGTGGAATAGAGTGTGTCCCGACATGTGAGGCCAATAGATGTTCAATGTGGTAGCCATCATTTACTGCACACAATTGCAATCTCTGGCGTAATGAATGTCGTACACGCCGCAGTACATCTGGTGTAATGTCGCCGCAGGCTGCCACGATACGTTGTTTCATATCATCTGGGGTTGTAGGCACATCACGGTACACATTCTCCTTTAACGTACCCCACAGAAAGGAGTCCAGAGTTGTAAGATCAGGAGAACGGGCTGGCCAATTTATGCGTCCTCCACGTCCTATGAAACGCCCGTCGAACATCCTGTCAAGGGTCAGCCTAGTGTTAATTGCGGAATGTGCAGGTGCACCATCATGTTGATACCACATACGTCGACGCGTTTCCAGCTGGACATTTTCGAGCAACGTTGGCAGATCATTCTGTAGAAACGCGATGTATGTTGCAGCTGTTTGGGCCCCTGCAATGAAGTGAGGACCAATGAGGTGGTCGCCAATGATTCCGCACCATACAATTACAGTCCACGGTCGCTGTCGCTCTACCTGTCTGAGCCAGCGAGGATTGCCCACGGACCAGTAATGCATGTTCTGTAGATTCACTGCCCCGTGGTTTGTGAAGCCCGCTTCATCGGTAAACAGGTAGGACTGCAATGCATTCTCTGTAAATGCCCATTGACAGAATTGCACTCGATGATTAAAGTCATCACCATGTAATTGCTGATGTAGTGACACATGAAACGGGTGAAAGCGGTGACGATGCAGTATGCTGCTCGCCGACCGTGGCCCGTGTTTGTTACAACACGCAACTGAACGTCGGAGGTTTCAAGCGTCAACTTTATGTTACAATATCTCCGGATGTAATTAACATTTTACAATGCAACAAACGGTACTGATTACGTATTTATTTATATGTTCAGATGTGCTAACAAAACTAACGTGGTTCCATTTAAAAAAAACGTAGGTTTGTGTTAAAAAACATACTTCCATGCATTTTTGTATGGTTTGTATTAAACAATTACACTAGCCCCTCTCCTCACGTTCGGTCTGTGAAATCGGTTCGTCAGTATTTAATGTGGTTTACGAAATATATCCAGCGGTAACGTTAGGTGACTCACCCTGTATATACAGCGTTGTTTTACAAAAGGCACTTAACCCAAGCGACTGCCTACGACTGTGCAAAAGTGGTGAAGTTGAACATCTTCTGTGAGGAAATATGGACGATTAAGCAAACCATAAGATAACAGTATCTTAGTTTACCATCACCTGCACCTTTTAAGAAAAGGGCTTATGTTTATTAGAAGTTCTTCTTCAGAAACACCACTAGTATCATCCCTCAAAGCATGTACCTTTCCTCCTTACTCACCCTACATATATACATCTAGACAAATATGAGACATGAAATAGATGATAGTAGCACCAGAGATATAAAACCCAGAGGGACTGATATTGGATCATCAGTAACATGGAAAAGTGATACCAAATTAATATTGGGGTGGCAATTTCTCTTTCATGTTTTATTTCTCTTTTATACATGGAGAAGGATGGGCAGCAGAAATGTATACATTTTTGGAGTAACTCGTTCATGCCCTTATGAGGCACCTATTTTTTATGATCGTGTCTGTTACAACAATGGCATGAGATGGTGGGTGCATAAGAAGACTTCGCTTCACTCAATTTGATTGGCAACCCGGACAATTCAAATATACTTTTCCATTACCACACAACTCTGACTGTTTTCAGTAGGTCTGCCAATGCAGAGGAACAAAACAATACATCCTGCATTGCCCAGTATAATTAATCTCAGTATGCTTTTAATTGTGTATTGTAGAAGTCAGCATAATATGTGTCAGTACATTTGAAAGAGCCTTAAAAACTTAAACACTATCCAATTACACTCTTACTCGGTACAGCACTCTACTTGAAAATGGTTGTGACCTTTTCCAAAATAATGTAATTGTGATTAAAATTTACACCCATTAATTCTGGAAATAAAAGTGCATTATGATTAGGGTTTAATGGAAACCCAGAAAAAATAAAGCAGGAACATCGGTAGAACATTACGTAGGAAATCAGCATACATTGCACCATTTAGATTGCCATCGAAAAAATGGGCGCAAATTATCCTTCCTCCCATAATGCCGACCGATACATTAACCCGCCAAGGTCGCTGATGTTCCACTTGTCGCAGCCATCGTGGATTTTCCGTTGCGCAATAGTGCATATTATGCCGGTTTACGTTACCCCTGTTAGTGAATGACGCTTCGTCGCTAAATAGAACGCGTGCAAAAAATCTATCATCGTCCCGTAATTTCTCTTGTGCCCAGTGGCAGAACCGTAAGCGACGTTCAAAGTCGTCGTCATGCAATTCCTGGTGCGTAGAAATATGGTACGGGTGCAATCGATGTCGGTGTAGCATTTTCAACACCGACGTTTCTGAGATTCTCGATTCTCGCTCAATTTGTCTGCTACCGATGTGCGGATTAGCTGCGACAGCAGCTAAAACACCTACTTGGGCATCATCATTTGTTGCAGGTCGTGGTTGACGTTTCACATGTGGCTGAACACTTCCTGTTTCCTTAAATAACGTAACTATCCGGCTAACGGTCCGGACACTTGGATGATACTGAGCAGCATACATAGCACACGCCCGTTGGGCATTTTGATCACAATAGCCATACATTAACACGATATCGACCTTTCCCGCAATTGGTAAACGGTCCATTTTAACACGGGTAATGTATCACGAAGCAAATACCGTCCGCACTGGCGGAATTTTACATGATACCACGTACTTATACGTTTGTGACTATTACAGCGCCATCTATCACAAAACGAAAAAAAGTGGTCCATCTGAAACATTCATATTTCTTTACGCACTACACGAATATGTAATAAAAATGGGGCTTCCTAGTTAAATAACGCAGTTGATATCCGATTGACCTATGGCAGCGCCATCTAGCTGGCCATCCATAGCGCCATCTGGTTTCCCCCTTCAAGCTAGAGAAATTTCCTTCTTTGTAGTTTTTTCGTTTGACGCTTATTTCGTGAGATATTTTGCCCGGTCACGATCGATAGACCACCCTGTATAGTCACTGGCAGCTTACACAGTGCCTTGTTGATAATCTTGGTCCACGACTTCGTCGGCTATGCACTACACTCGAATGCTACTATCAGATCTTACCAATTGAAATTGGGACTCATCTGACTGCGCCCCGGCCAAAACCCAGGCGATCATTGTAGGCAAAACCACCCCTTCCTTCCGCCTCCTTGATTTCTATCTCACCATCTATGGCCGTCCTATCGCCCTCACTCCCACCCTTAAGTACCTTGGCGTCACCCTCGACCGTCGCCTCTCCTAGACTCCCCACCTCCAGACAATCCAAGCCAAGGCACGCTCCCGACTCAGTCTCCTCAAGCTCCTCTCCAGTCGTACGTGGGGTCTGGACCCCTCCACCGTCCTCCACACCTATAAATCCCTCATCCGCCCTATCCTTTGTTTTGCCCATCCAGCTTGGATCTCCGCCCCCCCTACCTTTTATAAATCCCTCCAAATCCTTGAAGGTCATGCTCTCCGCCTAGCCTATCGCATGTCTCCCCTCCCCCACGTGGATCCTGTACGATCTCATCCCTTTCCCCCACCTCCTCCTTTTCCTTGAAAGGATACGGATCCTGTACACCTCCCGCAAACTCGATCCTCCTCACCCGCTCGTCTCCCCGATCCTCTCCCACCCCCGCCCGCTGCCGCGCCTGTATTCGCACGTCCCAGCCGGTCTCCATCTCTCCACCCTCCTTGCCCTCTCCCAAGGTGGCTCCCGCCAGCTCCCCCTCCCTGATGATGCCCTCCTCCCCTCCATCTACCCCTCCTACCAACTTTGATCCTCCGGCCCTCCTCCTGTGCTTGCTCCTCTGGGCACCATCCCTCCCTTCTCTCCCTTTTCCCTCCCTCCTCCATTTCTCCCCCCTCCTCCCCCAGGCTTCCCCTCCCCTGTCCCTCTCCTCCTGCCCCCGTCTCCTCAGCCATTGGCATCCTTTTTCTCCCCTCTCCCCCACCTCACCCCTGTTCCCCTCTTGGCAGGTCCCCGGACTCGCACACGTTAAGTGGACATTCGCGCGCCGGAGATCACCGCCATCAGTGTTTCGTGTGTGCCGTCATGTTTAGTGTTCAGTGTTCACTGTCACATTCCATCGTTCACCAGTGCCATCGTCTTCTTCCGTGTTTGTGCGTCGTATCAACAGTTTGCAGTGTGGATTATCGTCGAGTGTGAACGGCTCTGTGTTTGTCTTTATGTGTCTACTGTTTTATTGCCCACCGTTCTGTAACTTATGTGTCTTCTCCGTGTTTCTTCTCTTTGTGTATCCTCTGGCTGAAGAGCGGCGTAGAATGCTGCTGACAGCCTGGCTGTTGTACAGGTTTAAAATAACAATAAAGAAAAAAAAAACCGCGCCCCGGTTTTCCAGTCGTCCAGGGTCCAACCGACTTGTTCACGAGGCCCTGAGACGCGCTTGAGGCTGTTAGCAAGGCCACTTGCTTCGGTCGTGTGGTGCCGTAGCACATTATCGCCGCCCTGTCCTAACGAATACGTCCCACGTTAATTTCTGCGGTAGTCTCACACAACACTGCTTGTCTGTTAGCAGTCATAACTCTATGCGAGGTCCACTGCTCTCCGTCATTGAGTGAAGGCCCTCAGCCACTGTGTTGTCCGTAGTGAGGCATAATACCTGAAATATACTACTCTCGGCACACTCTTGGCACAGTGGAACTCGGAGTACTGAATTCCCATGCGTCTATGTCCAACTATCACTCCACATTCAAAGTTTGTTAATTGCTGTCGTACGACCACAATCACGCCGGAAACCTTTTCACATGAATCACCTGAGTCAAACGACAGCTCCACCAATGCACCGCACTTGTATACCCTGTGTGATCTATACTACCGCCATCTGTGTCTGTGCACACCGACATCCCATTACTTTTGCGACCTGAGTGTGTACGCCTATGTTACCCGAAACCAGTCGAGATAATCGGAAAACGTTTGTTGGAAGCGAACGTTTTTAGAAATGAGAAAAGATTGCCAGAGAATACTCTAGAAAGAGTAAAGACGATTGCTCTGCCACCTTATCGTATTCGAGATGTACGAGGTGCATTCAAGTTCTAAGGCCTCCGCTTTTTTTTCTAATTAACTACTCACCCGAAATCGATGAAACTGGCGTTACTTCTCGACGTAATCGCCCTGCATACGTACACATTTTTCACAACGCTGGCGCCATGATTCCATGGCAGCGGCGAAGGCTTCTTTAGGAGTCTGTTTTGACCACTGGAAAATGGCTGAGGCAATAGCAGCACGGCTGGTGAATGTGCGGCCACAGAGAGTGTCTTTCATTGTTGGAAAAAGCCAAAAGTCACTAGAAGCCAGGTCAGGTGAGTAAGGTGAGTAGGGAGCATGAGGAATCACTTCAAAGTTGTTATCACGAAGAAACTGTTGCGTAACGTTAGCTCGATGTGCGGATGCGTTGTCTTGGTGAAACAGCACACGCGCAGATCTTCCCGGACGTTTTTGTTGCAGTGCAGGAAGGAATTTGTTCTTCAAAACATTGTCGTAGGATGCACCTGTTACCGTAGTGCCCTTTGGAATGCAATGCGTAAGGATTACGCCGTCGCTGTCCCAGAACATGGACACCATCATTTTTTCAGCACTGGTGGTTACCCAAAATTTTTTTGGTGGCGGTGAATCTGTGTGCTTCCATTGAGCTGACTGGCGCTTTGTTTCTGGATTGAAAAATGGCATCCACGTCTCATCCATTGTCACAACCGACGAAACAAAAGTCCCATTCCTGCTGTCGTTGCGTTTCAACATTGCTCGGCAACATGCAACACGGGCAGCCATGTGGTCGTCCGTCACCAATCGTGGCACCCACCTGGATGACACTTCTCGCATTTTCAGGTCGTCATGCAGGATTGTGTGCACAGAACCCACAGAAATGCCAACTCTGGAGGCGATCTGTTCAACAGTCATTCGGCGATCCCCCAAAACAATTCTCTCCACTTTCTCGATCATGTCGTCAGACCGGCTTGTGCGAGCCCGAGGTTGTTTCGGTTTGTCGTCACATGATGTTCTGTCTTCATTAAACTGTTGCACCCACGAACGCACTTTCGACACATCCATAACTCCATCACCAAATATCTCCTTCAACTGTCGATGAATTTCAATTGGTTTCACACCAGGCAAATTCAGAAAACGAATGATTGCACGCTGTTCAAGTAAGGAAAACGTCGCCATTTTAAGTATTTCAAACAGTTCTCATTCTCGCCGCTGGTGGTAAAATTCCATCTGCCGTACGGTGCTGCCATCTCTGGGACATATTGACAATGAACGTGGCCTCATTTTAAAACAATGTGCATGTTTCTATCTCTTTCCAGTCCGGAGAAAAAAAATCGGAGGCCTTAGAACTTGAATGCACCTCGTACATCCTTCTCCCCAAAGTCCTTATTACTTGTAAATGGGGTTTCGCACTGTAAAACACATCGGCCGCTGGCCGGTCCACGCCAGCCCTGAAAAATATAAATGATCGTTGTTTTCGGCTTCAACCGAGTGACGTCTACTGGACTAGCCTCGCTCCGAGTCTGAATGTCTGGACATGACAGGAGCGTTACCTTGTTAAATAAAAGTAATGCACTGAACTAATTCACTGACCTTCCTCACACAGGCTACACTTCTTCCAGCACTATGAAATGGCTTGACACACTCTTGGAAGTCCTCAGCTTGCTCTTGATGAAGAAGACAAAGCTGTTGTGAAAGCGACAGATAACGCGTATGTCGTGATGAAAACAACAAAGATGCTGTGAAAGCGTTTGTTAAGGGATAGCGCACTGCAAACAGTACCGCACGTGGCGTTCCTTGAACGCTGCAAGATGCCGCCTCAAGCTATGTACTTTCAGTCGTGTTTGTGACCCTCACCGGCTGAATCCACTGAGTGACGGATCGTTCACCATGAACCCAACTGCTTAAAGGAAGATGTCACGCAACAGATTGCACGAGACAGAAAGAACAGCCCACGGGTTGTGGCTCTTAGATAAATCAATAATAATTCATCATGGGGGAAGATAATCTAACTACTGAAGTGACAGGCATGGTCCATACTAACCGCAGTTTTATAACTCTTTCTGGACAAACGCGGAAAAAGACGATCATCAATGCGAAGACGTTAACAACAAATGAAACACGAGAACTTACTGATCCCATGCATTGATATCATCTAGCTGAAAATGTATTAGGTGGACAGGAATCTAGAAGAGGATCTGGGCGGAATAGCAAATATCTGATCAAGTCACTCCACTGAGACATAGAAACCGTTGAGCACCTAATGATTGTTCCAAGCATGTGTGTCAAGTAAGAAATGGTTTAATATGCAAACTCTGCCTGCTCTCGGAAATGAGTGAGCCCATGTACACATACTCTAACATCAGGGAGCATTAACTATTCCAACTAATGAACCCGTTCGAAAGTTTCTAATCATCTTCATCTTAGGATATACCGACCTGTGAACAATTCTTATCGCCATTAAGGGAGCACCTACGCAAAACCTGCACTTGCAACAGCCTGTTGAGAACTGACACCCATCAGTCAGAGGATGATGTGCAGGTTCTCGAGGTGGAAGTTCGTTACGGGTGCTGGCGCCTCAGCTCTGCCATCCAACATCCTCTGCATCTTACTTCTCTGACCACTCCTGCGCACTATTTTTTGTACAGATGCCCCTCTGCATTTGTTTCCTGAGGGACTGTTGGCAATCGCACCACCAAAAGTTCGATGGATAGCAGCTTGCACAAAAATTTACTCCACATTTACTGGAGGCAACGTATTACCTCCCCTGAATGTATTTGGAAACTCTTCGCCAGCGGGCCAGTAGAAGTTCTGCGTTAAATAGCCTGAAATGTCACATGCCAGTTGTGCCTCTCCTGACTGTACAGAGTCAGCTGGGAAGACTACTTCCAGCAGAGTCCAGGACAGAGACCAATGTGGTGTCTCTGCGTAGTCCACATTGACCAGACGTAACTCATTGTTCCCACCTGGCTTGTTTGGAAAGCTGTCACTGGCACAAACTAACTACCCAGTCTGCTTATGCTGAGCTCACTCAAATGTACCAATGTTCCAGTTCTTGGTATTTCACCTTGAAGACAGGCAAACAAGAGAATTGTTGTTAACAACAGCGACTGTTGTTTATCGGCACCCTGCCCAGGGCAGGAAGGGCACCAGTGACAGCTTTTACAGTGATCAGGTACTTGGCACACTCAATAAGGAAACAACTGCAAGTACTATTCACCTTAATAGAGGAGAGATAGACACTAAACTACATAAGATGTTTGTCAGCATCTTGATCCTTGCAATCATCAACATTCCCATGATGTTAGGACTCAGATCTCTATTAATGAAATAAACTAAAACTAAACTAAAACTTCCTGGCAGATTAAAACTGTGTGCCCGACCGAGACTCGAACTCGGGACCTTTGCCTTTCGCGGGCAAGTGCTCTACCATCTGAGCTACCGAAGCACGGCTCACACCCGGTCCTCACAGCTTTACTTCTGCCAGTACCTCGTCTCCTACCTTCCAAACTTTAGAGAAGTTCTTCTGCGAACCTTGCAGAACTAGCACTCCTGAAAGAAAGGATACTGCGGAGACATGGCTTAGCCACAGCCTGGGGGATGTTTCCAGAATGAGATTTTCACTCTGCAGCGGAGTGTGCACTGATATGAAACTTCCTGGCAGATTGAAACTGTGTGCTCGACCGAGACTCGAACTCGGGACCTTTGCCCTTTGGGGGCAAGTGCTCTACCGTCTGAGCTACCGAAGCACGACTCACGCCCGGTCCTCACAGCTTTACTTCTGCCAGTATCTCGTCTCCTACCTTCCAAACTTTACAGAAGCTCTTCTGCGAACCTTTCATATCAGCGCACACTCCACTGCAGAGTGAAAATCTCATTCTGGAAACATCCCCCAGGCTGTGGCTAAGCCATGTCTCCGCAGTATCCTTTCTTTCAGGAGTGCTAGTTCTGCAAGGTTCGCAGAAGAGCTTCTGTAAAGTTTGGAAAGTAGGAGATGAGATACTGACAGAAGTAAAGCTGTGAGGACCGGGAGTGAGTCGTGCTTCGGTAGCTCAAATGGTAGAGCACTTGCCCGCGAAAGGCAAAGGTCTCGAGTTCGAGTCTCGGTCGGGCACACAGTTTTAATCTGCCAGGAAGTTTCATATCAGCGCACACTCCGCTGCAGAGTGAAAATCTCATTCTTAAAACTAAACTCCTCCCGCACAGGCCATGAAGGCCCAAAGGTACCGACCGGCGGCCGTGTCATCCTCGGTCCACAGGCGTCACTGGGTGAGGATATGGAGGGCCATGTGGTCAGCACACCGCTCTCCCGGCCGTATGTCAGTTTCCGAGACCGGAGCCACTACTTCTCAATCAGTAGCTCCTCAGTTTGCCTCACAAGGGCTAAGTGCACCCCGCTTGCCAACAGCGTGCGGCAGACTGGATGGTCATCCATCCAATTGCTAGCCCAGCCTGACAGCGTTTAACTTCGGTGGTCTGACGGGAACCTATTTTTGAAATGATCCAATTAATACACAGTTCTCCATCAATGGTGTAAAAGAAATGAAATATGGAACATGTCACCGCAGCACTAGGCTAACGCCTTTCATTATCTCGAACCTGAATCGAAAGTTGTGATCATAGTGTGACCACCAAGCACTGTTTTTCCTTAAATCCCCACCATAAGGGAAGGGGATAGTATGTAAATCGATTATAGAGCTCTTGCAAAACCGCCATTCACCTGACAAAGTTTCACTCACTTCGTAAGGTGCAATATTTTTGTCTTACTTATTCTAAAATTGAAGACAACTGTGTAAGTTGAAATGACTGTTAAATGTCGCAATATTAGCACAAAAATACACGTTTTTACACAGTATTCAATGTGACAACAAAAAACAGTTATCAGGATAACTCATCTCGTCAACATCAAAAAGTGAAATAATCCGAAACACAACAATAATAAATATTAACTATCAGAAGGTTAAATTTTCCTAAACACAAGAATATTAAAGTTTAACTAGAAGTTTCTTTACAAAATTGTTCCTACACTTACGTTATGATGTTGGTCAGTACTACGAAAATCGTCCGATTCCGGTTCAAAGTTCGGTACCATTTTTAGGATGACAATTAAGTCTAGAGTGGATGGTTAGTTATGTGACAAATTGAGCAAAAGATTACCCAAGGTCGATCGAGTTTACAGTGGACGCAAGCTGGTGAACCAACAAGTTTATGCCTCTGCACGTGGTATTTACCTTAAGCTGCGATGAGCTTTCGTCTGCTAGGCCTCTCGCTTCCGCAGAAATTCCTATAAAACTAATTACACCTTTGCTGAACTTTCCAGCAGAAACTTTCTGTATGCTTCTCGTTAGGCGAGAGAACATGTACTCATCCAAGTCTTAGAATGTGGCGATATACACGCGTATGGTTGCAGCAACATGCATACTATAATGCCCTCTGAGTTCTCGCAAGAACACTTAACTAATTGACTGGTTCGTTTCTGCACAGTTGTAGTTAAACGATGCTACAGCTAATTTCCAGCTGGATATCAGCCGCTATGAACGCAGTGTTCACACAAATTACTCCTCTGTGTTGTACAGACCATTATGCACTCCGTTCTGCACTTGACGCCAGTTCAGAGAAGAGTCCACGAAAATTTCCGTCTTGTCTTACTCATAGCCGAACTGTCTCCCCAACATGGGTTCTTTCGTTCTGCACATCACGGCTTTTCTCGACCAATAGAAGCATTCCTTTTATTTTGTGGAAACACTCTCTACGAATCGCAAGGTCCCTACCATTAAATTGCTTCGAAACTTTTGCTCTTTTCTCCTTCCTAGCGAGTTTCCGCCAATCGGACGTTTAGTGCCCGTTCCAGACGCCTAAATGCGTACATTGACTCTCCCACATGTGTACCACTCACTGGACACATGATCGAAAATGGGTCGCTGATCTTGTTTCGTATCCATCTGGAATTCCAAAATGCAGTTTTCTAAAAGCTTTCTTTCCTGTCCTCGCTCAGATGGGCTGGTACACTTACTCTCCCCGTATGAGGCACCTGGTCAGTCGTTGACTTTCTGCCTCGGACACCCCTTTAAGTGGTTTCCATGGTACCACCTGTAGCGTGGCCTTGCCTCTGCATCATCCCTCTGAATTTCAAACTAAAGCGCCTCTCACTGCTTGTTTCACCTTCCGCTAAAACATGCATTATAGGAACGGTGTGTTGATTACTGTCGATAGAATGTCATCCCTTTTTGCATTACATACTGCTACGCAAATTTGCTCATTACCGCCGAATTAAGTTAGATGCCATATTCACCTTCCCATTGCGATGTATAAAGCTCTCATGTAAGGTGCAAATCTGACCTTCATTTATTCTACCACCTTACAACTTAGCTGTGAAGCCACCAGTACACATTCATGCCCTGTGTTTGTACCCATATGGACTTCATTCTGCTTACAAAAATAACATAGAACCCAGTTTGTGCGCCGCTGACACTAATTTGACGGAATGTACGAAAGTAGTTATTTTATGCTCACAGACACACTTGAAAGCTCTTTCTTTTCTACAGTCTTCTATATTGTTCTACAGTCACTTCTCGACATACACTCATGATGGCCCCATTGATTTCCTCATTCCTACCAGATACTAAAACAATTAAAAAAGATTCCATTGATTGTTTGTAGAGGGTGAATTCCTTGTGAAATAGTTACATTCACACTAGCATTTAAAAACTGTTTCTCATTATACCGAACACGGTATAAGCAGTTGTACTATACCAAACCAAAACACAAAACAGGCAAAAAGAGAACAAACTACATATATGAAACAGGAAAAAAAAACATTTTGGAGTCATAATTATTGTAGGTCAAGTAAACGACACATAGATAACAGAAGTCATGAGTAAGTAAAACACATAGAAGTATCCTAGCGAACGTCACGTTTCATGCTGTTTTGAAGAGCGCGCCGCAGCGCATAGTGTGAAGCAGTCGCCCTCCGTTTCTGGCGATGGCGCTGCTGTGGCAGTCGCAGCTTTGGTGTCTCCCTCTGGTGGGAAAGGGGAAAGGTTGCCTGTTCACGCGCATTTAAGGTACGCTATGAGCTCGCCAGTCGGTCAGTCTGGGTCAGTCTCTCGTCCCCAGCTTGCTAGTCTGTCTCTCATCCGCATTTGTTAGGCAGTTAGTGTCTGTCTGTCGTTCGGAGTGCTAGTATGTCTGCCATTCGCATCAACCTTTAAAGCTGACAAAATGAGAGTCTTTCCACTCTGCCAGCAAGAGAACTCAGCGAGTAGTCACCAGCCCGGTCGGGGCTTATGTACGAGTGTCTGGTAATCACCAGCTGTATGCGGGATGCAGAAGTGATGGTTTCGTATGGCGCAGGATACGGTGTTCACTATATCGATATGGTATGTGGTGATAGAGCCCGGTTGGAGATCGGTTTCACACTGAATAATTCAAGCTTCCCTCAACAATAGCAGGTAACTGTAATTGAGGAAGTCTCTGACCATAGTTTCCGTATTTCATTATCTGTAGACCACTTTTGCAGGGTCTAACTGTCAGTGCAATATGGCAGGTGTATGTTTTTTTCGATCTGTACAAAATAGTTTTGGCACTGATAGTCTCATAATTTGTCTGTCTGCAGAAAATGGCGGATAGTGCTACCACATTGGCAGCAGCAGCAGCAGCAGCACTTTGGCTGGTAAATTCAACAAGAACCAATCAGAATGCACCATTCACCAAGTGTTACAAGACATCAGAGAGTCACTAGACATCCTTTGTGCAGGACATAGGAGCCTCTACAGACTGGTTCGAACAAGATGGGGACAAGGTATCTATGGAAAGTTCTGTGACGTACTAGAGTCACATGATGTCTTCTTTGCCCCAGTGTTCAGAGACAAGTCCAAGAAGACCATCCTCCTCTGGTTCAGTCAGGCAGGATGATTCCACCGCCATTGTGGCCTTGGAGCACCATCAGATCAGCAGTTGTAGGACATCAATTCACTGAAAATTTCACCATTTTTCTTGTCTGTAGGACAGTGCTTCTAATTCTGTTTTGAAATTATTCTGATTTTCCTGTCTGTGCTTGGACACCAATGTGTGCTTCAAGAAGTGACGAAAATAACGCCCCTGACTCCAGCAGCAACAAATATAATCTAAGCTCACTCACAATTTCAGGAAGGTGATGGACACCACAGCAGCTGTAGGACTCAGAAATTTTTCTCTCTCTGGGAGTTCCTCTCTCTCTGTCTGTCTCTCTCTCTCTCTCTCTCTCTCTCTCTTTATGCAGTCGTGCATCCAGTTCCTGTGACATCTTCAAGTTAAGTATGTAACAGTATTCTGCACATCGCTTGAACACCAGATGTAATAACTCCTGAAGCAGTTCGTGTTCAATGACAAAGGATAATTGTGTGCCAGGGATGGAAAGGAGGAACGCTGCGAATATTTCCAATGTGACAGGAAGTACGTGGCTGCCTCTGTGGCTACAGCATGGCGGTGTCATGAGCCAGCGCATGGCCTCTGCGGGAAGGGAGTGTGCGCACACTGCAGTGAATATCTTGCCTCTTGCACTTGGAACTCTGACTGGACTTTTATCGAATAATCTACAGTCACACCACACTCATTTATCAGCATGAGTTTTGATGTGTAATTTAGCCACATACTGCTCCACCACCATTATTTCATTATGCATATCGCTCTTCATCAAATATCGCTGCTACCGGGACAGTACTCAGCAGTATGATTACAGCTAACACACCTGTTGAACTTCTCCTTCTCCAGTACAGACGTCTCATTCATTGAACACAGTAAATAATTACGACCGTCCACCCAGTCCAGTAGCTAGACACAGACTGAGTCCTTTTCCCGCCATTTTTCCACAGACTGCCAAAATGGATTACATCATGGAGGGGGTAGGGGGGGGCGACAGGGTTGTGAAATAGGTCAGGTGGACTTCAGACCTCATGGCAAACACAGTGGATTGTGTCATCGTCTATGACAACTCTAATTGTTTAAATAAACCATGCATACAAAATAAAGATTTATGTCCATCCTATCCAGCAGCTCAGCACAGAGTGAGTCCTTGTCCTGTCAATTTCCAGTTGGGGTGGGGAGAAGAGCAATGCATAAAATAAAGACTTGCATCTCTCCTACCCAGCAGCTCACCATAGACTGACTCCTTTTCCCACTAGCTTCCAGAGGGTGAGGGAAGGGGAGGTCGAAGAGGAGGGGAGGGGGAGGGGAGGTAGGTTAGGTTAGTGGAGGTAGCGCACTTGACCTATTTTCCCACCGAAATTTAAACTTCCCACCAGAATGCCACCTTGGATCCGACATCTTGAATAAATTTGCCAAAAGTGCAGAGTGGGGTGACACCATTGTTGTCATACTACTACTGTTTTACTTGTTTTGATTTTGTATAAAGGTCTCCTATTCTTAATTTTCGTGTATTTGAATATTGTAATGTGAGTGTTCTTTCAAGTAAACAATGCAGGTGGTATCCTCACCTTAATGCTATAACATGAAATGAGATGCCAAATCCATCTGAAATTCTGTAACTATACTTCAATTAACAAAACTGTGTCCTACAAGCTATCATGTGAATCTCTATATTTCGCAGTGCAGTGAACAGTGCTACATTGTGTGGTGTCACAGTATGTATCTGACAATTCTAAAACACAAAAGTAATACATCCTGCATAAAATTATAAACTGTAATTTGAATGAATAAATTTCCTGCACATTTACATGCCTAAACTAAGTAAAATTTCGAACATTCATACACACAATAACATGCAACACAGCATTGTAAGAGTGTCTGACAGAAGAAATGTGATCTGAACTTGAATTTAACTGAACTACCTGATGATAATTTGTAATGCGGTGACACTTAGTTCTGGGACGGTGAAAGAAATTGAACCGGCTGAATGAGATAGAAGAGACTAGCACTTAAAAAACAATATTAGGAAACTGACTTTTAAAGATTACAACAATCTTTACAAAATTCACTTATTATAAAAAATATATCTCTGCCATGTAAATCTGCAATGAAATGAAAAAGGAGTGGTGACTCTACAAGTCCAGGTCATGTGAGCAGATAATTTTGTTTAATTTTATCTCGACAGTCAAGCTAACGGACCCGAATAAACAAAGAAAAGTCACACCGAAAATCTGCCTTTCTCAAACTCATTATAAATTACGTGTGAGCAAGCAGTGCAGTGGCGACATTACCTGAATACATTCACGCTACTAAAATCGATTTTTACAAAACCATATTTCGAAAAACCAACACTCTCTGCGGCTACATATCCGTGTTCCGCTATATTCACGAATAGTACGAAACGACAAACCATTGGCAACCAAAGATCACGGTGCCTGTATTCAGAGCCTTCGTGGCGTAACATATCGACTATTAAAGACATCTCTCTGGGAAACATCAAATGTGTAAACATGAAGTATGATTCAACGAATGAAAAAAAGAGCTCACCATCATTCTTACCGACTACTAATAATAAGCTAGAGACCTTAATCACCTTGCAGCTATCACCTTTAACTCGTCCTCTAAGCCATTTCTAATGACCTCGGCCGGCCGGGGTGGCCGAACGGTTCTAGGCACTACAGTCTGGAACCACGCGACAGCTACGGTCGCAGGTTCTAATCCAGCCTCGGGCATGGATGTGGGTGGTGTCCTTAGGTTAGTTAGGTTTAAGTAGTTCTAAGTTGTAGGGGACTGATGACCTCCGAAGTTACGTCCTATAGTACTCAGAGCCATTTTAATGACCTCGATGTGGACAGGAAGTTAAACTATAAACTCCTCCTGCTCTTGTCCTCTAAGGTAAGTTGTGTGGGTAGAATTCCTGCACGTGTTTCTGCGTTTCTCCAGGATCCAAACTGATCTTCCCCGATGTCAGGTTCCTCCAATTTCTTCATCCTCTTATAAATATGTTGTGTCATTGTTTTGCAACCACACTTACCAGAAGTTCTGCAGCGGTGTGGGACTACAGCTCCGCGAACTAAGGGTTTTGCAAAGCATTGGTTTATCCACAGCCCAGGACACTATTTCGAAAATTAATTTTCGCTCTAGAATGGAGAGTGTTCCGATTTCAAACTTTCAAGGTGATTACAACTATCTGCCGGACCGGGAATCGAATCTGACACCTTTGACTTTTATGGGCAGGTGATCTATTGACTAAAAAGTTTAGAAGGTAGGAGATGAGGTTTTGTCGGATTTGAAGCTGTTAGGGCGGGTCGTAATTAGTGCTTGGATAGTGAAGAGACAACATTTTTGTTTGTGAATTTATTTTACATTGACAGTTGTAATGGATTACTAAAACTAATATCTTCTTTTATGATAAGGGGAAACTCACATTAATACACTTATATGATTCACATAATACATGAATGTGAAGTACTGATGACGGTGAGTTGCAAGGGAATATCTATGTCAAACATTATTTCTTCTGTCTTTCTTCCTTGTTATTTCCTTACCTGTTCTCCTTCTAGCCTAGCCATTGTGGCTATCTCATTGGGATAATTACCAATGATAGTAATTATATAGAGCCTGCGTGCTATATTACGTACGAGCTCCGATTCACTAGATTCATGCACTTAAAGTATTTAATACACACATACACAAGATAATTAACCAAGCGAACTTCTTACAAGCCGCATAAATAAAATTGCGCAAATACATATTGTCATCTGCAATAGCACAAGTTAAGCAATTGTTACACTCATTCAATATTAAGTAGCAATGTAGCACCCTGTAGCATTATAACTGTTTATTTGTGTATCCTCCTAGATAGAGATTTTAGTAAATACAAAATTAGGCATTATCATATTTCATAAGAAAGACACAAGATGGCGGACATTCATAATTAACTGCGCTCTCTTTGTAGTAGCAATGTGCTGTTGTTTCCAAAGAAGTATTTTTCATCACAATCGTTGTATTGTGTACGAATACCGAATACGGTCATTTTTACATTCATAACATTATTTTTGTATAAATATTGTAAAGCTAGACAGCAAATTACTGTAAGAGATTCGTTAAATACAGACCAGATCAAGTGACAAAGGCGAATTCGCCAGCGAAAATGTCGATAACATTCGCGATTCAGCAAGCGACGCCGGCCGTTGTGGACGAGCGGTTCTAGGCGCTTCAGTCTGGAACCGCGCGACCGCTACGGTCGCAGGTTCGAATCCTGCCTCGGGCATGGATGTGTGTGATGTCTACTACGGGTGTAGAGGGTAGCGTAGCTTAAAACCGGACAAGGGTACATCACGAACCGGGGGCTCAAGGAGGCAACAGCATGTTGCGTCAGGTCTCTGAGCGCTTGACCTTTGACCCCGCCGATAAGGCGGCGCTACGTCAGCTTGGCAGCGCGCCAGCCGCAGACTCGACGCACCAGAGACGCGAGCACCTATCACGCCTAGTGCTCGCGTCCGGGATAACGCGCGGCTGGCACTGTGTATTGCGCTAAGTCCGAATCAAGGTCGCGCGCTATCGCGCGCCTATAAAAGCGAGCGAGCGCCGCGCAGTGGCTCATTCGCACTGCTGCTGCTGCACAGGCAACTGCATTGAACGCTGCCAAGATGCCTTACAGAAGATACCGTCGACGTTCTCGTCAAACAGTCTACAAAACAATCGAGAACATTGAAATGACAACATCTGCTGCTGACAAGAAGAAAAATATTGTCAAGAACATATCTGCGACTGAACTAATCGAGGGACCATGTGTGTTTTGTGGATGCAGACTAAACTTCAGCATTGACATCAACGACACCTTTACTCACGGCAACGGATGGCTAACTGTGGCCATTGTACGTGGAGGTAGTTTTGTTCCTGCAGTCAGTGGCCTGGAGAGTTTCGTCGATAGAGACATTATTGCCTATCGCACATACCATATTGGAGAACTTGCAAATAAAGATTTCGGAAAATCTGTATATATGTCACCTTCCCCATTATCCCTCTATAGAGAAATTTAGTTAGGTTTTAGTGGTTATAAGTTCTATGGGGCTGATGACCTCCGATGTTAAGTCCCATAGTACTCAGAGCCATTTGAACCACCAATCAGCAAGACAGGTAACATCACCTGCTGTGAACGAAGCTATGTCTGAGACTATTATTAAGACACCAGATTCCATTAGGCAAGTTCTCCAAAGATTAGAAACCATGATTGGTGGTCTGACGAGTGAAATAGGTGATTTGGTGAATGAACAACAAAACACATCAAAACAGATAGACTGTTTGGCTAGTAATCAAGATGATTTGACTCTTCTGGTTGCGGAGGTCACTGAATAGGTTAAAAATCAAACCGATAAGTTGAAAACAGAAGTTCCCAATCATGTAACTGAGTTGTAATGAGGAGGTCCTGAACTTGTGACATCCAAAATTTCCTGAAGCTGTAAAAGAATTAATTGAGAAATTTAATACTCTCAATTAGAACTAAATACTTCAAAATGAACAGTTCAGCGAGTAGTAACGCAATTGGATGCATAAAATCATATCTGTATGAGGCTAGTAAAACCTCTGAAATTGTTTCATTTTATTTGTATAAACACCTGCACCTGGGTTTCAGGCTGGATCCCCCATCTACTTTCGATGCTGAGGTAATATTCCAGAACATGGAAAGCCACGAAAATTCCGTTTGTGTGTAAGAGAGAACTAAAAGTAGACTGGGGCAGTAGTGAGAATTTGAATCGAGGAGAGAGTCGTGCTAGGGTAATCTGTGCAGTTGCTGTGCCAATGTGGCTTAGTGGCTAACACAGCTGCCTAGAATGCAGGAGATCTCGGTTTGATTCCCGGCCTTGGTACAAATATTCTGTATACGTAAAGTCATATCTGTACGAAATCAGTATTGTCTCTCACATTGTGTCATTTCATTTGCATATAGATTTTTAAATTGCCTCTGAGCCTCTTGTCTGTGCTGCTGGAGTGTCATTTCCAACTATTTGATGACAGAGGCGAAAGTGAAATAAGGATAATCAGCTTGCTAGTGGGACTCTATAAGAGTATGTATGAGAGTATTCAGCTACGGAATTGGTAACCTGGGCCATAATTTCGGCATTCAAGAAGTTCAGATATCTGTTAGGAAGACATGTGAAAATTTATTGGGGCCACCAAGCTTAAAGCTTCATGTTGTTAATTGTCACACAGTGATTAAGCACTTTGGGGTATGTTTTTAGAATCATATCACTTTGAAGTTATACATGTGATGGAAAAAAGGTATTGACAATGCATTATCTTGACCTCTGCAAGGTTTCTCATAATTTGGAGACATTGTGGAGCAAACCTCTGAATTTAAGATCATGTTAACCGAAGACACTCACTATAGGTAATACTTTTGGATATGTGCCAAAATATGAAAGATACAAAATGAAGACGTATTGTTTTATAGAAGAAGTGTTTTTACTGATATGTGATGTGTATGTATATCTGTAGCATGTCACAACACCCATATCTGGTATACGCATTATGCATTAGGATACTATGGTGCAAAGAAATGTTGCAAGAAACTTAGCTTGTACTGTTACTTGCTGAACATGTTACAGTATGCTCGGTGAATACTAAAAACTTAAGTATGGAACAATGTCTAACTACACCCACAAACATTTAAACACTGTATGCATTCTCCTTGCCAGACCCTTGTCCTCAGCTCATAGAGGTTTTAAATATGTTGTAGTCATTTACGACATCTTTTACAAGTATGTTAAATTATACACAGTGAAGTCAAACGTATAGTGAATGACTGCATTCCCATAGTGGGTAAGCCTAGAGCATTATTATTGGACAGTGCATCAAATTTTACTTGCAAAAAATGGAAAGAATTTTGAAGGATCATCATATTCAGTAGATATTAATCTCGAACTTCAGTCCTCAAGCTAATCCAATAATAAGGATCTTTCAAGAATTTAATGGGTTTATGAGGACATATATAGCTGGCAAACAGACCAAAAGTGTAGAATTTTTGGAAGACTTCGAGCAAATAGTAAATAATCTACCATGTATTCTACACCAGCCAATTTAAAAGGGAAAAGGAAAGAAATGAGTGGCTACATCAAATGTCACATTTACCTCGAATGGAAACCACCTGGGAAGAGAAGGCAAAACAGGACTTACCTACCGTTATAACATGTGCAAATTTAAGGAAAGCATGCTATGATAGTAAATTAGGGAGAATGCAAATCTGCTCCTTTTCTGAAAAAGTATTACTCACAACTAGTTACAAACCGTCGTTATTATTAAAGAAAACCAGGAAATGGCAGTTGATGTACAAGAACTGCCAATGAGGGCAGTCACCTAGAAAGAAAGTTATAGTACTATATTCCCACAATGACATCAATAATAATGTCTCTAGTGCTTGTAAGTAATTAATGGAGGTGGAAGATACACTCAAGGCTCAGGAACTGGAATTCCTTATGTGATGATACAGTCAGATACCACTGAGTACTTTCAGACGATAACTCAAATAAAATGAAGTAAAAGCAAACAACTATTATTCAGCTTTCATCGAATATGTAACTTCCTAATTTGACATCAGAGATGCTGCAGTTCTGTTTTCCTTAGTGAATGTTACTATTAATAATAAATAACTGGGGTACACTAGAAACTAGTTGCTTTGCATCGATAGGAATGCACCTGTTGCAGTGAGTGAATAAACGTTTTATGACCACTATAATATTAGGTGAGGTTTATTAAATGTAAACGGAGTCAGCTGGTACGAACCTAATATATAGTTAAATGCAATTTAGTTGGGATGATGGTATCTAGGAAGGGACGTACGAATCGACCTTCCACCAGATAATGAATTGAAATGAAAGATAAGTAAACAGGTGCATAAAATTTTTTGTGAAGTATGTCAGTGATAAAATAAATATTGTTATTCTGAGAGATCTGCGTAGATAAGTAATGTTGTGACTAGCTCTCATGAGACCAGAGCTTGACTGTGCTGAATACGTCACACATACAATTATGAATTAAATCTTGAGAATACTGGTCCCAATAATTTAAAAGAAAGTGTAGATTTAGACAAACACTTGTTATTTAGATTTGTCTTATATATACATATATTAATTGAATAATATCACATGTGAACAGTTACTGATTTATCATATACTATCTTAGTGAATAAGTGAGTAGGAGTAAAAGGTTGTGGCTTCGAAACAGCAGCCGGTAACTGTCAGGTGAAGTATTGCAATTAATATTTTCTATTTATTTTCTGTGGACAAATAACGATATGAGAGATAAATGGGTTTTCCCCATTAGATTTGCCTTTGGTTGAGACTAGTATATACAAGTACTGATGCTTGTACTGTGCTACTTTGCGTATAGAAAGTTGTTGAATTGCTCCTTAGTAAATGAATCAGTGGCATTGCAATGTTCTATATGGCTGAAAAGGACGCTATATATGCTGAACTGTGTTATGATCCGAATAACATAAAAACACGAAGTAATAATTCTTACTTAATGGTAATTTCTCACCGCACAAGATGAGAAAAATTTGAATATGCAGATAACTGTGATTTGATGTAACCACACTATATGTATTTCTAGACGATTAGCGATTAAATTGCTAGTCAGTGAGGCCTGGCTGTGTATCAAGTACTGTATATGTAAGGCGAGGAGGAGAATAAAGTTAATTAAACCAGGCTAAATAATTAACTGTGCCATGTAGGCTCAGAAGTTTCGGTGAATATAAATAAAAGGTGAAACAAAGTTAATTAAACCAGGCTAGATAATTAACTGTGCCATGTAGGCTCAGAAGTTTCGGTGAATATAAATAAAAGGTGAAACAGTGGTAGGTAGTGATGCGAAATAACTGTGTCACCTACTGGGAAACTCAGTCGATAATTAAACTGTTTCTTACCAGTGCTGGAATATTACAGGGATGCATATGGATTGAAACCACAGAAAGGCTTCTCTCGTTCCTGTGGACAGCACCAAATGTTGTGAAATTGCTAATATATGCACACGCGTCTGGAACGTTAGGAAGACCAAAATTATATATGCCCCTACCGGCCGGACTGGTGCGCCAGTGTGACGCAACTTTCACTATAAGCCCCCAAGTGTGGTAGTTTAAATTAAATTTTTGTCGGCGTTCTGGTGCAAACATTGGCATTCTTAACATTCAACGAACAAATCGATGGAGTGTAAACATTGATAAAGTGACACACAGTGACACTGTATGCCGCATCTCTGATTAGTTACCTGCAGACTAATCATTTAACTAATAATGAGGATTGAAAACTGTCTACAGGTTTCCCGTAAATGGGTTCTGCTAAAGTTACAACTGTCTTGGTCACAAAATGTCATTACGGCCTCAGGTTAAACTCACGAAAATTGATAATGAATTTCGATGTAAAACGATGCCGTTGGTGTCAATTAGAGAAAATATATTATTTGCACCCTAAAGTGAACTTTTCTTTCTGGACACATATTTACCTCGCTGGAGCAGCTATTCACCTCTATATGGCTTTTCATGTTATTCACCATATGTGGACACCATCATAACCTCCTGTCCATCCTCTCCTGAGCCGCATCGAGGTACTGTCCACTGATCCCGGAAATCTTCCCATGATGGGTCACAGTCTTCACGCAACTGTGTCTGCAGTCCTCCGTGACCAGTCAGTCGCTGGAAACGCCATCACCACCAGTCCATTTCAGTTCAAACAACCGACATAATTGAGAGAACTTATCATTATTATCTAAAACTCTTTTAAGGGGCTCCGGAAAGGCTCAAAATCATGAAAAGTTCAATTTTTTACTTTTTTGCGTTTTCTGAATCTGCAGACTATTACCTTTTAATAGATATATAATTTATTCAATTCCGAAGACTACAATTATTTTTAAATATTTTTTGAAATGTGTTCTACATGGGCGTGACCCACTGTGGCGCTGTTAAACTGCTGTCAAATGGTGTTATTATTAACGTCCGTGTTCATCAGGTACATTTTAGTGATGTGAGATAAAGTATGTGTTGTGGCTAACCTGTGATGGTTCAATATATATCGCTGGTGTGATTGTTGATTGTTTCATGTTTATTTACTCTGTCGTTATCTCGAAAATATTCGAAATTAATTCTGTTTCTTGAGTCTCTGTTTTGTTGAAGTATAATAATGAGTAAAAGTAAAGTTATTAGAAATCCTCTGAAGGCTTTTAAGAAAAGGAGAGATGTTGGAAAGCCAAAGGTATGTGTTATTACTGTAAACAATAAAGACGATAACCAAGTGAGTGAACCTAACCTCTCAAGTACACCTGCCCATAGCAGTCAAAGTGGAGAAGAAAATACTTCACAGAAGAAGCTTGGTTCAATGAGTGAAAACTATGAATGTTTTATGGGCGAATAGGATGTGAATGAAATATTTGATATGTCGGTTCTCAAATGAATTTTTTCAAACTGTGTAAGATGTATTCATTGTAGTGAAGTTGGTCTGGAACTCTCCATAATAAAGCACGTAGGACTTGCTAGTGAAATACAACTGAAATGTGATAAGTGTTCATACATGACCACCTTTTGGAACAGTGTTGCAGTAACTGCAACTGAAGAAAATGGTAGCAAAATCTATGAACACAACAACGAGCGATGCTTGCTTTGGACAAGGAACGCCTTCGGGCTGCAGATAGGGCTGTAAAGAGTCTAGAAATACAAGCAAGAGTAAACAGGAGGAGGAACAAGAGGAAGCTGGAGGAGGAGTTTGCAGAGGATGAAGATAATCCATCCTATGGACCTGGAATGCACTAAAAAGTTAATCCAATCTTTGTCGCTCAATTCCCAAAACTTTTATTTTCTCATACTAATTAATGTTTTCTAAGGATCTTCCAAACATATTTGTTTCAAACTTTCAGTAAGTGTTACACAGTACCTTCTGCATAATTTAACACAGCCTTTTTCCAAAAAACTGTATATTTTTGAATATATAAATAAAAAATTGCAAAAAAATGTTGTGAATTTTCATTACAATTGAAAAAAATCATCTTTAATAACTGAACTAAAATTTTGTAAAATCCCTGTGTTACGTTGTAGCCCATATTCCAAGAAATAATCTGTAAAAAGTTCAACTTCCTACCTCAAATACTTTGTGAGGAAAGATGTAATTTATAAGCGTTATTTTACCATTGCAAGTATAGGGCATTCCGGAGCCCCTTAAGGAAAGAAACTATCATTAAGATCAAATCAATTGTACCCTTTTATTCTTTTTTTTTATTTAGACGTCTAATTCCGTAGGACCAAATTGAGGAGCAGATGTCTACAGTCATGGAACATGTCAGTACATTAAATTACAACATAAAAGCAATAACAGATAAAATAAAATGCTTATGAACCCAAAAAAAGTTAAGCCATAAGTTTAAGTAAACGCAAGCAACAATACAACACAGGAATCAGCTTAATTTTTCAAGGAAATTCTTGAAAGAGTAGAATGGGGAATTTCTTCCATTTCGATTTGAAAGCACGTGGATTACTGCTAAGATTTTTGAATTCTTGTGGTATCTTATTGAAAATGGTGCAGCAGAATACAGCACACTTTTCTGCACAAGAGTCAAGTGAGTGCGATCCAAATGTAAATTCGATTTCTGCCTAGAATTAACTGAGTGAAACCTGCTAATTCTTGAGAATAAGCTGATATTGTTTACAAGAAACGACAGTAAAGAATATACATATTCAGAGGCCAATCTGAGAATACCCAGCCTAGTGGAGAGTGGTCTACAAGAGGTTCGCGAACGTACACCACTTATTGCTTGAACTGCCCATTCCTGAGCCAAAAATATCCTTTGAGAATAGGAAGAGTTACCCAAAAATATAATACCATACATCATAAGCGAATGAAAACAGGCAAAGTAGACTATTTTGCATATCGAACTATCACTTACTTCAGATACCATTTGAATAGTAAAAATGACAGCATTAAGACTTTGAACAAGATCCTGAACGTGGGCTTTCATGACAGTTTACTGTCTATCTGAATACCCAGAAATATTTACTGTTCTGTTTCACTAATAATATGCCCATTATGTGAAGTTAAAACGTCTGGTTTTGTTGAATTGTGTGTTAGAAACTGTAAAAATTTAGTCTTACTAAGATTTAATGTTAGTTTATTTTCTACAAGACATGAACTGCACTATTTGAAACAGAGCCAGTGTTGCTCAGAAAATCCTTCACTACCACGCTAGTGTCATCAGCAAACATAAATATATTAGAATTACCTGTAATACTAGGGAGCATATCATTTATATAAGTAAGGAACAGGAGTGGCCCCAGCACTGATGCCCGGGGCACCACCATTGGACCATGCCCCACTCAGACCCCACATCACAGCCATTTTCAACAATGCGAGTAATAACCTTTTGCTGTCTGTTGTTAAAGTGAGAGGTGAACCAATTGTGAACCACTCCCCATATTCCATAATGGTCCAACTTCTGCAGCAATATTTTGTGATCAACACAATCAAACGCCTTAGTTAAATCAAAAAATATGCCTAAAGTTCGAAACCTTTTATTTAGTCCATCCAGTACCTCACAGAGAAAAGAGAATATAGCATTTTCAGTTGTTAAACCACTTTTAAACCCGAAGTGTACATATTATAGCAAATTATGTGATATAAAAATGATCAATTATGCTTAGCTACACAGCCTTTTCAATAACATCAGCAAACAATAATGACATAGAAACAGGTCTAAAATTTTCTATATTATCCCTTTTTCCCTTTTTATAAAACAGCTTCATTACTGAGTACGTCAATCGTTCTGGAAACTGACCATTCGTAAAGGAAAATTTAAAATATGGCTAAGTACAGGGCTAAGATGTGCAGCACAGTACTTTAATATTCAGCTAGGCATTGCATCATGTCCATGAGAGTCCTTAGTCTTCAATGATTTAATTGTTGACTCAATCTCCCCTTGTCAATATCAAGAAGACTATTTCAAACATCAATCTCAGAAAGGCACTTTCCATGTGAGTTATATTCGCTGTAGAAACATTTTATTTACTTCACCTCGCAATGTTCAGAAAATGATTGTTAAATACTGTACATATGTCTGACTAATCGGTAACAGAAATATTTTTACTACGAACTGACTTTACATTATCGACATTGTGCTGCTGACCATGCACGTCATTTACAACTGACCATATGCTTTTAATTTTATCCTGTGAATTAGCTGTTCTATTTGCGTACCACATATTCTTTGCTCTCCTAATAACATTTTAAGCAACTTGCGATACTGTTTGTAATGGACTACTGTAGCTTGACTGTGCCTGCTTATAACATTTTGATATAATTCCCGCTTTATTCGTAATGTGTCGTCTAATGCGAAATCCTAGAAACTGAACGGCTAACAGAACTTTTACTTGTGGTAGTTATGTGTCTGACATAAATCTCGAAATTTTAAAAACTTTTGGTGTAAGTTGTAGGCTAAAATAGCAAAAATTTTGTTCTTTTCTGTGTAAATATGCACAGTGTGTGCATTTAACAAGTGACATAGTAAAATACTTAGTTCAGCCCACAATGAAACATCTGTAGGAATCCTACAAGGTCTCACCGCCCCGCAGTAGCTTTTATTCTTGGGGTTTCCCTGCTGACTTCACCTGGATGGGGGAACAATAACAAACTAAGCCGCTGAGAGTAATATGTTGGTTCGTGCTTTCAGATGGAAGAATTTAACATCGGTAACGGAGAAAATTTTTTCAATCCATTTATCCTACTAAATATTTGTGATCCACGGACATTTTAATTTAGTGAAACTTATCTACATTTGATTTCACCACGTAAATGTATCCACCTTCGTGCCTCAGTGAAGGAGGCAGCGGAGAGACACAATACAAATATTTTGTGAATATTTTTATAAGGACAGTTCTAATGGTTTGCTCCAACAACACATTTTATTTTATGGTATGGACTCACATGATATATGAAATTGAAATACTTGTGCTTCTGAGTTGAAAGCTATGCAAAGGAAATATCTGTGCCAAATAATCTTTCCTTCGTCTCTCTTCCTTCTCCTGTTACTTCCTTATTTCTTCTGGTCCTTGCTTGTATCCTTACGGACGCATGTAAATGCGTAAATTGTTTATGAGAATAATAATTACCATCAAATAGACATATCGCATTATACTTTTTATTTTGTCTTATACTAATGCGATAAATGTACTTTTAACAGATCACCCTTTGGGAGTATCGGTGAGTTTGGTTCATGATGAGAATTACCCGGCTTGTACGCGATCTGTTTGGTCGCCATTATGGCTACCTAATTGAGATAACTACTAAATGTGCTTGCCGTATCACATACAAAGTCCGATCCGCCAGTATGAGCTAGATTGCCGCACTGGAAATACTCAAAATTCGCGGTCGCAGAATAATTACTCTAGCCAGCTACTTCTAAATCGCAATATTTCATGCTTCCTATATTTCATCTGAATCGTCAGTGTAGTGTCTCTCATAAAAAACGCGTTACAGTAGCCAAGCGGTTAGAGCACTTGCCCGTGAGAGAGAGTGGTTCAGGTTCGAGTCCGGGTCGGGCACACACGTTTAATGTGCCAGAGAGTTTCAGTCAACCATTCTGTTGCACCTGAAACTACTGAATAGGCTAATAAGAATGCAAGGTCATGACTCAAGAAGAAAACTATATCTAAAATATTAGGAAATTCAACTTCTTACAGAAATGTCACGGACTTTTTAAGAGATCGTAGTCTGTGTGTACAACTGTGTGTATTGACACGGAGACCTTGTGCACCATCCCACGTACAATCTGCTACCTTTGTACCTATGTATTTCTGAACCCCTGTTTTATGGATCAGGTATAAATAGAAGAATATGTTACGTATTATTTCAGGATATATTAGTGTATTTGTACTACACTTTACACTCTGTTTTCTGCGACAGTACGAAATCTTTGTGTTAGGCGCCTGTTAACAGGGTGCCTTCTTACGACGTCGTTCCAAATCTCTTTAAACTTTCAGAGAACCACTTACGTAATGACCTACAAGCTGCATGCTATGTACGCCAGATGTCAGTACCAAGAAAGAAAAATAAAAGTTTTGGTAATAGGTGAAGCAAAAATAGTTACTTCGCTCCGGTTTTGTGCATGAGCACCGAAATATCCAACATTTCATCACATCCATGTTGTTTGTAAATCTTGACACTATTGCTTAGTCCTTGAACGTAAATTTCTCTGCTCTAGCACAGATCTGGAGTCAATCTCAGTCATATTCAAAAAGATTTAATTCCTGAAAGCACTCAGAACAAGAAGTTCAAGCCACTAACTAAGCTTTTTGAAAATAATTGGTGCCGCCCATAAAAATAAAATTACAATAAACGGGATCAATATGCGTCAGGACAAAAAAGGTTAGAGAACGCATATTCACCCGAGGTATCAGACAGCCGCCAATGTTAATATCTGTACACTTCACCAGTTCACTACCAAGATATTTGACTGTTCCGTCCTCAAATGCTGAGTAGTTTCATGATCCATACTCTGTCCAGATGTGAACGCTTCGATTTTCAGCATCAGCTCTATATCGCCAGTCATCCAATAACAAACCACACCTCCTTTCAGTGAGCTGCTGTCTATGATGTTTGTTCGCTGAGGAATTTGGCAGTTATACGTTTTACTGTTAATGGGAGGCACACATAAATTGAAACGTCTTTCGCGGAAAGAAAACCAGTCGATTTTGGTTGAAACTGTGCAGCCTGTTGCCGTCTGCACTTCTCACTGCAGTCTGAGCCTGCCACTGCGACGGCGGGACGTGGACGGCCCATCTGCTCGCTGGTGAGCCCACACCCTGACGATATTACCCTGAACGACAGATGCCTCGAATTGTCTGCAAGCGAGACCACAGTCGTGAAATTACACATTGGAATACTGTATCCTCTACCTCGAGCTATATTCGCTGGTGCCCATATTACGAAATCTTATACATCAGATTGGTATGACACTGGACCATCTTCGTACATACAGCGAAAATAGCATCGAGCACCGACGATTTTTGGAGATTCAAAGTGAATGACATTCTCCGTATGTCTAGTGGATACCAACCGCCTCTCCTCCTCTTAGAATGACGGCGAGCAGCTGCACCACAGATTGTCCGAGGCGCACAATTCTCCACAACCTATCACAAGCTGTCTTCACTGATAACAAAATTGTTTTGACCAGTCTACTACGCTTTACGCCGTAGTACTTCCCTATATACACTGCACAGGCGTGAAGACACTGCTGTCGCGACTGCTGAAGATAATCCTGATATTACAGCCGACTATTGCTTGTTTAACCAAAATTCTCTTTGGACCACATCTTCAAATCTCTGTAACTCTGATAACTTTTTACAGTTTCGCTTTCGCTGACAATAGTGTTCTCTCAGAAATAGCAGGTCGTAACAACAGCTTTCGTTTCGAAACTTCCAAGAATGCCCTTCCACACGGTCCTGCGAAAGTATCTGAATAGTGTACACAATACGTTTATTGCTACAGTTACCATCAGTCGCAACTGCTGATGCTACTGTGAACTCTCTGTTGTGCTCAGAACTGGCTAAAGTTGCTCTCTCTACTGTCTGAGAAATTCAAAACGTTTCCTCGAATTCTCTTCTCGTCTTTGATATTCCAGTGTTTTACAAATATGCTCTTCAGGATCCTACGAAATAGATGAAAGGATTCGACTAAGTCGAACAGGTGGGATGGCATTCTGTGTTTTACAAATGTTTATTTCTGCTTGCGCATGACGGCCAAGCAGTGGTTCGAGAATAATGAAGAGCAGCTCAGTAACTGGGGTGAATTCCACGCCGAACTGAAGAAAACGCTAGATGACGACAGGAAGTTCATTTAGCAGAATAACAACTCGAGAACAGAGTCCAGCGTAATGGGGAAACGAAACAGTCCTACACACAGAATATTGTGAATCCGTATATGAGAAGCTGTCGAAATCTCACACTCGAAAAATGAGTCGTAGAAGATGTGCAAGAAGCTCTTCTGGTAAAGCAGTTCATCAAATGGTACCAGTGCATCGATGAACGCAGCAGAAAAAAAAAGAGACAGCCGGAAGAGGGATGGTCGACTCCAGAATGTGGTCCCTGTGGCAGCTGTGGGAGATCAACAAGACCTCGACTCTCTCACATTCCAGTTTATAAGAGCAATATACAGCAGTTTATAAGAGCTTGGAATGTTTGATCTCGTACTCAAGAGATTTCAGTTATCAGTGTCTACCTCATGCTGCAGGCGGCAACAGACAATCTTGAAGAAGAGGTGTATTGATTTTTAGCAACAACCACCGCCACCAGTCAAACGCGCTACGTTGAATGAGCTCACCCAACTCGGATTTAAGTCGGAGCTGTCAAATGACAACGCAGCATCCAGCTATGCGAGGTACAACCAACTCCTCCACCAAATACCCCCTCAGACGAACAGATATTTGGAGGACACACATGTACGATTTCGTTGTGGATGGCCTGGACATGTTCCACTTCACTGCAAAGGAAAAAGACGACTTTTCGACGACTACTACGCTGCAACACGTTAACCTTCACAACAGTTCTATTAACGCCAGCCAGTCGACCTGAGGGACGAAGCCGGTTGTTGTACCCTGGATGAGGTCGCTCTCCTACACATCAAGGGTACCTGCTGCTCGCCTCGCCCAATTGAGGAAATCGAACGGAGGGTACAATCTGTGGAAATGAGGCGAGATTGCCACAGACGAATATCCTCCACAGACAACAGTCATCAATAAATTAGGAAGTCTCGTTGACGTCATTAGCGACAGCCAACCTGTCCAGCTGCCAGTCTACTTAGGGAGTGTCACTTCTGTATGTCGAATGCTTATCGTCACCACCTAAAACAGATTATGTTCTGTGATACTAAAGTGACTGTGCTGAAAGTATAAAATGGGAACTACTTCCACCCAACAGGAACATCTATTGAAGGAATAACTGTCGACGACGAACTCCATCCCTCTGAGCCTGTCATTTTGTCGGAATACAGTCGTAGTTCTCAGGTGGGACTTCATGCAGGCAGCACAAGCAGTCATAAACTGTGGATGATCAGAGCTCCAGACTGACGAAGCTATTCCAGCAAGCACATGTAACATAGATTGCTCTAGCTGGTTGTCCGCCATTGAAGACATTGTTATCCCTCAGTCTTCAACTAGACGAGCTCCAGTCGTCAACCAAAATGCTCAGTTAAGCCGTGAAACTTTTGTCGATTGCAAAAATCTACTCAGGTGACAAAAGAAATCTTCATGCCAACGAGGATCATAAGCATTGTACGTGCTCAAGGAGCACCTTGAATAACAAATGCTGAGAACAGCCCACCTCATCCTTAAATGTATAAAAGTAGGGATAGATGAACCAGGAAATGTTCAGTGACATCCATTAATCATCTTGCTCCACTACCACGACAGACAGTGTAGGGGAGGAAGCTAATATCGAACTGCCAATAGGCTCTGGCCTGACCAAGGAACAACATCGGCGAGTGTAAGCAGTTTTGTGCAAATTTTCGCATGCTCTCAGAGCCAAAGTGTAGAAATGACAGACCAAACAGCTAATGATAAATATCGCATCAACACCAGGACCATTCAGCGCTCGTATATGAGGTTGCTTGCTGAATGCTGGATATCCCAAGAGGAACTGGAAAAGACATTGCAAGATGACAACATTGAACCTTCAGACAGTCTTTCTCTCTTGTGGTTCCTGTGAGAAAAAAGAATGGTATATGTCATTTCTTTGTAGACTACTGACTACTGAACGAAACAACAAAATGCCGTGCACTGATGACCCCGTAAATTACTAGTGAGGAGCAAAGTATTTCTCAAGGTTGGATATGTAGCCAGCCTACTGGCAACTTAAGGTTGACAAGGCTGACCTGGAAAACACTGCCTACATGACTCTTAATGTCCATGAGTTGGCAGTTATGCTGATTCGAACATGTCCTGCTCCAGCCATCTTTGAGTGTGTGATAACCTGCATCGACGCCTTACATGGACGTTGTTGTGCTTGACTTTGCTGTCTGTTTGATACTGTCGTTTCTTGGAACACATATGAAGAACATCTAAGCCCTCCAACAACAATGGTGAATTCTGTTCAGACTGTACACTTCCACTCAAATCCAAAAAAGCGGCTCTTCGACACCCAAGAAATAAAAATTTTGGGGCACCTAGTGAATGGTGATTGCGTCCGTCCTAGTCCAGAGGCAATAAGACCAGTCGCAGATTTTTCAGACGCCTTGTCACATGCATAATGTAAGAATTTTTCTCGGAATGTGTTCATACTACTAGAGATTCATAAAAGGTTTCTGTACCAAGACACATCCCTTTCAAAAACTACTGCAGGGAGATCCTGAATTTACCTGCAGTAATGTATGATGAGGATTCCAAGATCAAACTTCACACTGACACATGGTATAGGTGCACTCCTAGCGCAATTTCAGAAAGGTGCAGGAAAGCTTATGCTTCCAGAGTACTGTCCAAGTCTTAGGTGATCTACCCGACAACAGAGAAAGAGGCTCATTCATTAATTTGGGCTATCAGAAAAATTCAGTCAAGTTTATTTGGCCAATCATTCGCCATGTGATCGACAGAATTTTCTATGCAACGTAACCAGTCTGCAGGAGCCATCAGTATGTGATACCAATTCCACCTGCAGCAGCGCCATTCCACAGGACTGTAATCGACCTCTTGGGAAGATTCCCGAGATCGAGAATCAGCAATTGATGGACAATTGTCTGCAGTGACCATCTCACCTGCTGGCTGTCAAGAAAGCTGCGAAGACTGTCAAAGGTCTGGGGGTTGCTAAGTTCTTTGTAGAAGACATCATTTTGAAGCACAGAACACTTTGTCTGATGATCTTTGATCGTGAAAAAGTTTTTCACTCGAGACTAGTACCGAAGATCATGTTGTCACAATACCAAAAATGGCTCTGAGCACTATGGAACTTAACATCTTATGTCATCAGTCCCCTAGAACTTAGAACTACTTAAACCTAACTAACCTAAGGACATCACACACATCCATGCCCAAGGCAGGATTCGAACCTGCGACCGCAGCAGTCCCGCGGTTCCGGACTGCAGCGCCTAGAACCGCACGGCCACCGCGGCCGGCTGTCACAATACCAGTAGGATGTCAACTGCCTACTGCTAACAAATGAATAGTGTTACAGAACTCTTTAATAAGTCACTGGCAGGAATGCTGTCAATGTACGATGATGCCGAACAGAGAGACAGCGGTACAATACTCCACATCGCGACGTTCGCATACAACATAATGGGCCAAGACACTAAAGGCTTCACGCCATTCTTTCTGCTTCGTCGTCACAAACCCGTTTCAACGAGACTATACTCAGTATGACTACCTGGAACATCTCTTCACCAGAACCGAAGAAGCAAGACACTTGGCTTTTATGACAACTTATCAAGAAGAGTGCAGAGACATCGTCCATGTCGTCTGTGTGAAGCCCTTCTACATTCATGAGAGGCAGGTCGATGGTGGAGGCTTCCTGTTTGATGGAAGAGTCGCTCGTCAAGCTTGAATGAGAGGGGCTATCTACGATGCTAGTCATAGAGAAGAGGACGTGGGCGTGAGAACACGACTAGAGCGTGATGATCCGTCAGCGCTGGCATACAGCGGACCATTGAACAATCTAGATTCAAAGTACTCCAGTCCAATGAGAACATTCGAAAAAGCAGTCGCTATTTATCTAGGAGAGGGTGGCGTAGCGGTTGGTTGGTTGTGTTGGGGAAGGAGACCAGACAGCGAGGTCATCGGTCTCATCGGATTAGGGAAGGACAGGGAAGGAAGTCGGCCGTGCCCTTTGAAAGGAACCATCCCGGCATTTGCCTGGAGCGATTTAGGGAAATCACGGAATACTTAAATCAGGATGGCCGGACGCGGGATTGAACCGTCGTCCTCCCGAATGCGAGTCCAGTGTCTAACCACTGCGCCACCTCGCTCGGTGGCGTAGCTGTTACTATCTCTAGGTCGGACCCTGCGGGTCGACAGTTCAAGCTCGATTACCAGCAATTACCTGGTATTTATCATTTCTGGTACGTTCTCGAAATTTATTTCCAAATTTATTATGTTTGTGTGTTTTGGAATATTCAATTATTTAATAAATAGCTGCACTCTTCGTGAGGCTGTACGTTGCTTTTGCAGTACTCACGCTGTCAGCGATAAATGTTGTACTTCATTGACAAAACTGCTTTTGGATTTGGATTTGATGCTAGTAGCGCTGTCAGAAGAGTACAAATGCTTTTAAAACACGGCATCTATTATTCCCAGTAGTGTCTACTTTCGCCATAAAAGTGCAATTATACTTTACAAATCGTAATTCCGAAAACATTTGATATGAGTAACTCACTAGATAGACGCGATCTAGACCTAAATTTTCTGACCAAACGTAACGCAGATTACCTCAATACAAAGCAATTTCTAATTCATTATTATGTTAGTATGTCGTTAAATGAGTGCAAACACAGTGACAACAGCACAAAACATGTTAATTTAGGTTTTGTTTAAATACAGCCAAACTCATGTCTTTAGCAAAATTAATACATTCTTTTACATAAAGCTTGATTACTCTTTCGAAATCTAACATGAGTGAGAAATGTAAAGAAACAAGGAAATATAAGATTTTTAAAGTCCCGTCAATACTGCGGTTCTTGCAGAGCACAAACTCGGATTCACAATGGATGGGGATCGAAAGGAACCATCTCATTATTTCCTTGTAGTGCGTTAGGTAAATCACAGAGAATCAAAATCTGGATGGCTGGACCTGTATTTGAGCAACTGACCTCCCAAATGCGTTTCCACTGTGCTGAGAACTGCTAAAACCACTTCCCTCGGTTGGGTCTTGTGAGAGCTGTTATAGAATGGTGATTAGAAGGGAGAGGGATTTGTTACTAATACTCTACAAAATATTTTCACTGGGGGATGGAATGGAGAGAACAATGACAAAACATTACAGGAACTGTAGAGTACACAGCAGGGAAATTTTGAATGAGGAGCAGGAAGGGAAATTCTGTGCCTTTCAAGCACAATTACAGGAAGAAAGGAAGGAATTGATCAAGATCAAGATAGCCAAAGGGAGGACAGTTGTTGTGAACAGACAGTTCGTAGGAATGGAGTGAGAAAGAGAACACAATCAACAGTGAGAATATCTCTTTTTATACAACGATGGATTTTCGTCACGCCACCCCAGTGCTCAGCGACACAAACTATTGTGTAGTTGAAAGACTGAAATTTAGCATTAAAACCAGACATCTACCACTGCCAGGGTTAAATGGAGAAGACCCTCAGGTAAGACTGAGAACAGGAAATATGCAACACTCTTCAATTGAGGTCAGGAAGCCTAGGATATGCAAAATATTAGAAAAAGAAAATGTTGCTGCTAGGCACTAACCATGGGTGAGGAGTAGGCTCTAAGTTACAGGAAAGTTTAAGTGCAGCGTACCTGGCCACCAGCATTTTCAAACGAAATGCGGGTCTAAGTCGAGTGATAGAGGGCTTGACGTGTTTATATAAGGATTTTTAAAAGAGCGCCGTACAATGTTAGTGATACAGGTAGAAACCAGTTTGCTGAGGGATGGGTCATGTGACGTATGACCTGCACAAGATGGCTTCCCTGAGTCATGGCACCATCGTACACTCAGTCGAGCTGCTCCGCCGACATTCTCAGTCACATCTCAATGGAGCTGGTCCTAGTCGGAACCATCGATAGGTGCGGTTATACTAGGCATGGCCTGCACCTAAACAGGAGTGACGACAGAAGGTTGGTATAGCTGATTCATGGAACTGTAGGATGTGGCTCTTGCTGAAAAATCGGTAGCCACGGGTCGAACAAGTAGATTTTTTTATGGTAGATCCAGACAACACGTTCCGTTGCCTAAAGACTATCTCCGTCAGTTTAAAAAATGCTGTAGTAAACGCTCACAAGACAGATTCTTACACTTCAAATGATACACATATTTCGAACCATATAGAAAAAGAAAGCAATGGAAAAAGTAACACGGGAATTTTACAGACATAACAATCCTTAATCAAAACATACAGTCAACAGAAAATGAAGGGCTCCCCTTTGAAGGCAAGCTCCAGTCGTTAAACTGCACAGTAGCTTGTGTCACTAAGCATTCTTGTAGCGACACAAATATCTGACATGTAGTATTATCGTTTGAAACGATGTAAGGAGTGTGCCAGAACTCTCCATTACATTGATTAAATATTACACTGAGTACCGAAAACAATATAGCTTTGCACAGAAGACGTGTCACGCTGTCCTCAAGTTGGTGATGGCAGAGCTTACCACACACAAGGCCTGATTTCACTCATATGGCCAGGAAAGATGTAGATGGCTTAACTACGCTATGTAATTCAATGCTATGTAATTCAAGATAAAATTGGCAAGCATATCGTAAAGCGCAATAGCAGGGTTAGGCTCGTGATTGTTAGTCCGAGTTTGCAACAATCCAATTTTTTGCTTTTCAATTAAATAAGCCTCCTTATCCTCTAAATAATAATAATCATTTTTCACATCTGATTCATAAATATGCTGCGGTTAATAAATGTTAATGTAACTTAGAAATTGAAATAATGTGTTAATCCTGCACTCAGCCATAATTGATAATCATAAGATCATTGTCAGACAGTTCCCCATTATTAATATTGTCAAACTACTATTGCTATGATTTCTGAAGTTTTTAAATAGACTTAATTTATGAATTCCCTTCTTACAACCTATTTAGTAGTTTAACAGGACCCAAGCAAATTCCTTTTTATTAAATTCATTCTTAGTAACAATAAGCTTTAGCCGCTGCTGCTGCTGCGAATTGCTGTAAACCACTTGGGTAAAGGCAATCATCTAAAGAGTTGAGTGCAAAACTTAGGGCCAAAACAGAGACGCTGACACACCACAACATCTCATGTACTCTAATCCAGTAAATTCCGTTGCACAAGCCAGATTCTGTATTACTTATACGCAGTCAGATATCTTAGGTATTCATCGTCACAGATTCATTTCTTCCTATAGTTTTTCATATTCAAATACGCAGTCAGACAGCTCATTCAAATGTTAGTTTTAAGTTTTTCATGTAACGATCCGTTGAGGGCTTAAATGACAGTGAAACTGACACTCAAACAACACGCACACAGTGTTATGGAGGTTAGATTCCGATTACTGATAGCTCAGGTTGCTTACCGAGTCCATTTTTACAGGCGAACATAGGCTATATTTGTTGTAGGTGCATTATAACGAAAGTCTTATTGTAGGTTTACTTCAAAGGGGTCAAGGATCCCTCATTTATATCAAAACAGGAACACATTTAAATCAAAACATGAGCTTAGCACAGCAACTGAGGACAGGTATCATCTATTGAAATAAAGGGCTTGATAACGATTTGTTTATGTATCGATCGTTGAGTGGTAGTATGCTCATTTTTTCAATAAACTAGCAGAACTTCTAGAGATAACCTCAACTTCAAAAGTCAACATTATCCTATGTGGAGACGTGAATATAAACACAAATATGATGAATAAAACTAATAGCACACTTATAAGTAACCTTCGGACTTTTGGCATGCCCATGTTGGTTAACAGAGCCACAATGGTTGCTACAAAGGCTTCATCAGTAATCGACAATGTGTCCACAAATGTGAACAGGGAAAAGCGTGACATAGCTGTAAATGATCATGGTTTCTCATAGAACTTGTGCCAGACAACAATAAAATTGGATATGAAAAGAAAATGCCTGACGTACAGACCTACAAAAGGCATCTATTACAAACAAAAATAATTTTTCAAGAGCACTAGCAAACTAAAGTGAGGATGAAACACATAAAGAAACTAATGTGAATGCGAAATTCCTTAGGTCCTCAACATTAAGTAAATCATGGTTTCATAAGACATTTCCAAAATTAGTATCAAAGTGTCACAAAAACAGTTGCACAACAGCTGGAATTAGGAAGTTCTTCTAAATCCTTATGTACCTCAGCTTCATGACAAAGAGTCATAATGTACCAGCGTCCCTCAATTTCTACCATAGGCACAAAAGATTTATGGCGAGTCACTTTGTGACGTTAATGTCTGTGTTAATTTTCCCGTGATTTTTGTCAATCATTACAGCAAATAAATAAATTTTAATCTCAGTCTTGACCGTCCTACAGTTTATCCCACAAACAACAATTATAACCTGTTGTACACCCTATTTTTTTGTTGTTATTGTGGCGGTGCTTTTGCTGTGTACAGCGGACAAACTCCAAACTCTACAATCAACTATACACGGTAAACATTAACAAAAGCGACTGGTTCCACGAATGGATTCCTAATTAGAAATGAAGAATAAAAGGGTCTGTGAACAAATGTCCAGAAATGTGTGGTGTGCGTGCAATGACAACAAATCGCCCCAGAACACAGTATGTAGCTGCATCCCACTCATATAGAAACAGATGTCCAAAGTGGCCTCCATGGGATGGAATGCATGTCACATCGTTGATTTCTGCACACTTTCAAACGTTCCAGCCTATCTCTGAATAGTGTCACAGGCGAGTTGAGCATGTTGTTGAAGTGTCTACACACCAGTAACTGGCTCAGTGTACATACCGCTTTTCAGATGGCCCCAGAGGTAAAAACCAGGGGGTTTAAGTCCGGTGATCCAGCAGGCCATGCTAAAGGGCCTCCACGTCCATCCAACGTCAGGGAAGATGTTGGTGATGTGTTGGAAAACTGTAATGTGGAAGTGGGGTGAGCTCTGTCCTGCAGAAACCACATAACTTGTCGTATTGCCAAATTCACCTTCTCAAGCAGCCCAGAATAAGGATTCTGCAGAATCTTCCTCCGTTGCGGCATCGTGGAACAAACACATGATAACACTCTGATTTGGGAGACGCAATTGTCACTGCCATCTACCGTGGCAATGATGCATTTCTGGACATATGGTCTTGGGCCTTTTTTCCTCGATTTCTGATACACTGATAAGGGGGAGGAATAAAATAATTAACGATCTGTACCACCTAGAAAACTATGTGAACGGATATTTTTCAAATCTTTCGGCAAAATTTCTACCAAAATTCTCTAAAACAAATATAACCCCTTTAAATAATTAATCACTAAGTAGAATGGTGTTACTGCCAAGCATAAGGCATGGAGTTTGTAAAACTTCCCAAACCCAAACAAAAACAGTCTGTCAAATAAAGTACCATTGTGTGTATTGAAACAAAACATAGAGTATACAAACCACCTTAACAAACATAATAAATGAAAAACTGACACCAGGAAAATTCCCAGAGTATTTAAAATATCAAAAAATTGTGCCTCTCTTAAAGTAAGTTGATGCAGAACTCACTGAACGCTATTAGCCCACTTCCTTCACGTCATCAGTCTCAAAAATATTGAAATTAATAACAGAAGATATATTAATGAACTACATGAATAAATACAACCTCCAAAGTCACTCACAGTATGTTTTCTGAAGTGGTAGAAGTACAGAATCAGCCAAAGCAGAATTAACAAATATGGTACCTCATGCTCCTGACAAAGATGAGTGTGTCTTAGACACATTTTTAGATCTTTCGAAGACGTTTGACACTGCTAACTACTAAATAAGCTAAAACCATTAGGAATGAGAGGAATATCTAATGACTGGCTGTGATCTTATCTGGCAGATAAAGTACAAAGAGCAGACATGACATATACCTCAAATACTTATCATAACCAAAATAAATAAATATACAGATTCATCAGGGGAGCTTATTAGGACCAATACCGTTTCTGATATACATCAATGACTTTCCCAGTAGCTTTAGTCATGAAGAAATATTCTTTTTGATGATGACAGCAACTGCACAGTCTCAAAGAAAATAAGAGAACTTCTGTGAGAGAAAGCAGATGAAACCATCAAGGAAGTTTACAGTTGGTCAGTATTCAATAAAATAACACTGAATATGAAAACAAATACCACGAATTTCAGTCTAAAGTAGGAAACGTGGCTGTTAATATCAGTGTACATGTCATGTCTCAAATTTCAATTCTCTGTTGAAGCGTTGTACACACACAAAGTTACTTGCAAACAAAGTATTAACCGCATGTCATGCCTTAGAATCCTGTCATCAATGTCCAACAGGCAGTGTATTTTTGGTTCATACTATTCTTATGTACATTCAGCTTCAGCAATAGGAGTCTTTTATGGGAAATAAACACACAAAATACGAAAACAATGGTGTAACTACAGAAAACAAGCTCAATAATAATAACCCAATATAGTTGTCGAGCTAATTATAATGATCTGAAGAAAACGCTGGGGCCTTAACTTCAGTATTTAAGTACACCTACCAATCAGTGGTACAAATAAAAAATAGCGTTGATATTTAATTACTGCAAAAACTGCTCTGTCCAGGGCAATGGAAGAAGATCTAGACTGAACATACAATTACCAAGAACGAACATAAAATTAAAAGCAGCAATTTCCACCAAGGAATAAAACCGTTCAATAAATCGCTGAAAGAAATTATTGATCAAATTTTTTTAAATGTATGTTAAGAAGTACTATAAATACTTACATAACATAGAGTAGGAATTTGATAAAAATGCACCACAAAGAAATAGTAATATCGATAATAAAATATCCATCATTTTACAACATACTTTCAAAGGTTTTTAGTTTCGTTCTTTGTTTTATTTTCTTTTATTCTATTATAGAAAACTATACTCCTATGGCTATGCAATGTCTAATGTTAAAATCTTCTCATATCTTAAAGCACAGCACTTCGCTCATTATAAAGCGATACTGACTTAGTTTTTCAGACTAACAATTCAGAATTAGTGGTAGGCAAAATGGAAAACAAACGTCAGCACTAAGGTCCTGACACCAATTGATAGTGTATGTAGTTTTACACTATGTGTATAGTGTTTGTGTGGAGTGTGTGTGATGACTGGGAATCAGAATGAAAGAATGGTGGGCTGTTAGATTTTCCATGGCTTCCTGAAATAACTTCGGGCAATTACTGCAATGGTTCCTACTTTAAGGCTAACTACATATTCCATACTTGTGAACTAGAGCCTTTGTAGTTCAATTACGATTTCTGGATAATCTTAAATTTTAGTACCATGAATTCTCCAATATCCATGTAAAAGTATTCTAAAGATGAATAAAACAACAACTACCACTACTATTACTACTACTACTACTACTAGCCCCTCTTCAAGTCTGATTTCTTCTCTGGTGGCGATGGCACCTTCCAGTAGTATAAATGTCTACATCCAGAGTCTAGAACCAAGCTGGAGTGGCTTGATATACTGGCCACCTACCTCGCCAGCTCCGAATGTGATGGAATACATAAAGGAGTTATAGGGCATCTCCTCGCCCACAAACTGCCATGCCGTAATTTATAGGACTGGCACGACTAGTGTGGCGTCACATACGTCTGTAAAGCTACCAAAGATTCGAGCCATACCACTGAAAATCTCTGCTGTAGCGCATTCCAAAAGTGGACAGAGATGCTATTCAGTGGGTTCTCATTGCATTTTGGTTGGTCAGTGTGCACCAAAGATACAAGGACTGCTGACAAATTCCTGCATGATTCTAATCATGTGTCATTTCTGTTACATAAGAAATCAACTGAGTTATGCAAAGGCCAATACTCCATAACGACCGAACTGCAGCCTTTATTGGGCTAGAATAGAATAAGTGAAAATGTTCACAGCGAATTCGATTGTGTGGTGACTTAGTCGTTAATGGGATCACATGAAAGGTTGTTCCAGAATGAATGCCTGCCCACAGATAGCTGGGTGCCCAAGAGGAGCGGTTGGCAGATGTGGTCAAACAGGGACATGTGGACAGCCAGGCAGCTGGTCTCCACGTATGTGACCTACTCCCAGTGGCGACTGCTCATCGTGTGCTAATGTGGTAAGCACAGCACTAACATTAGGCCATTCTGCCTCGCATGAGAGCTCCTACTCGCACTAAAATTATGCCATTTTTCTTGGAAAATACAATGGACGAAAACATGTTTTTAATGTTCTCTCCGTGACAACTGGAAAACAGTGTCGAGTGCTGAAATAACGTTCAGCTGCACATCCGCACCATGATCGACTCAGAGAAGGGATGCAGATGTCTATCTACAACTGCTCTGAAGCGACATAATAACTTCCAGCACTATGGGTGCTATGTTGCTGACAGCACCAGGTCAGCATTTTTCTTTGAAACTGTGTGTAGCACAGAGTATGAATTATTTTTGAGGGCTACGTCGTAATGATACAGTGGCTGAGTGGTCAATTGCCCAGTGTGGCAATTCATGGACCTGGATTCGATTCTCCCTGACATAATTTTTTCTTTTCATTTGATATTATTCCTCATAATATTAATCTACTGATTATAAAATTTTAATATATTTAAGGAGTTAATCTATATAAGTAAAATTAACATATTCAGTTTGGTTACGATGACTACCCTTTTAAACCAAAAGGCTATAGGCTAGATGGTGATTAAACAAAGGGAGTATACGAGGAAATTCTCTATGAATGTGTTTTCTATAGATGCTCTGTAGATGATTTGCCCTTTTCCGGTAAACCTACGGAGAGGAAAGTGAAATTTAAGGAATTAGGTAGATATGCTTTGAATATAGCTTTCACAACAGAGGGGCATGGAAAGAGGCTCACTACTACTGAAAGTTTCAAAATACTTGCAAAAATATTTTGATCAGCATCTTAATTTTCATGAACCAATCCATATGGTCAAATTCTCAAATATTCGTAAAAATCTAGAAGAAGATTTACTCCCGACTATCAAAGAAATTGAAGAAGTTATTAAAACCTTATAAAACTGGACGAGAAGACTTTTACAGCAGAACTTTTGATATGGTCTGTACCAAAAATAAAAAAATTGTTAAATTTTATTTTTGAAAAAACTTGGAAAACATAAAAACTTCCAGGAGAGTGAAAAGTGGGTTTGATACTTCCACTACATAAGAAAGCCAGTATGTAAGATGTTAACAACTACAGAGGATCCAGAATGAGATTTTCACTCTGCAGCGGAGTGTGCGCTGATATGAAACTTCCTGGCAGATTAAAACTGTGTGCCGGACCGAGACTCGAACTACGGACCTTTGGCTTATGCGGGCAAGTGCTCTACCAACTGAGATACCCAAGCACGACTCACGCCCCGTCCTCACAGCTTTACTACTGCCAGTGCTTGCCCGGGAAAGGCAAAGGTCCCGAGTTCGAGTCTCGGTCCGGCACACAGTTTTAATCTGCCAGGAAGTTTCAACTACAGAGGAATTTCTTTGCAACCAGTTGCACATAACATAATTTCAAAGATAGTACTAAGCTGAGTAGAAACAACAATAGACAGGAATCGAGTAAACATAAAGTAGGTTTTAGGAAAGGCAGATCAAGCTGTGAGGAAATATTTAATTTGAAGTCAATTACCTGCCACAGATAACTGAATTCAAAAAAGTTTGTTGTTTCCAAAAGGCCACTGACTGCATTCGTAAGAACTGTACATAAAATAAAACTATGTGAGTAGAAACAGATTGATACCTTACAATATTTGGCCTCAGTGGTCCACTGGAAAAGGTAAAGCACACATTGAAGATGTACGTATAGAGTATGAGTACCTTTTGAAAAGCTGTTATGATAACAGCTTTGTAGACATGTGGATTAAGGCACAGACTGACATTATGTAGACACAGGTCGCTTCCAACTAGTACCATCATTTTACCTTATATTTTATTCTTTACTATAGACTATAGGATGTAAACTTTAAATGCTGAGTGGTTATAATTAAACTTTCCCTATTTAACACGTTGTAACATGGAAACTAAATACCGTATGAGGACCTAAGTTGGTAGTATTAATGTCAAGGACATGGGAAAGAAAATTTATGCAGAATTAGTTCACTTTAAACACTTCTAATCTGCTGCTACGGTACATCATACCATTACATGTTTCGCTTCATATCTCTTTTCTGTTTGTTTGTTTTGTTTTATTATTATGATTATTACTCGCGTAACAACTCATATATGAAAAGAGCCGCGAAATACCTTTTAGTAATGCTGTGCCGTGAATTTCTGTATAATCATTAATTTTCAACAAAAAGAAAAATATTGTGTTCTTATTGTTCTGTATCTGGCTTTCTATTAAAGGAACATTTTTCGTTACTTTAACTCACTATAAAATTCAACATATCTCCCCTACTTATAGTTATTGAAAATGAAAATTACTTTGTTATGAATACTAATGTTACAGTTCGCAATGATTATTCAACATCATAATTTTGCAGTGGATTTTTTGTTAACAGTAAAACACCAATAATTACCACGACTAGCACAAGAACATGAGACTATCATCGGAGAAAAAGACGTTTTTACTATAAGGTTTGCCAGACCAGAACTAAGCACAGCAAGATTCCTATTATGTTACGAAGGTAAATTATCTTTTTTTGTTAGTAATCTATTATCAGCAGCCCGCGTCAACCTGCAAAACACATCATAAAATCTGCTGCTCTGCTCTGCAAGTCCGAAAGCTGAAAGAAATAATTTTATTTCACTATTACCTTCCCGCTTCTTTGCGGTATGATAGATTTCATTTAATGCAGTTTGAATGCGCCGCGGCAGCGGCTCGTTTGTTTGCAGCGCAGCTCTGCACCACGGATAATATTTAAATAACTGACAATGTCTTAAAGGGATGGGATAATATGCCAAGCATGCTATTACAAATAATAATCCAAGGTTTCATTAAATAACTATATTCAAAACATTTAAATATGTTAATTATTACACACCTTTAAAATGAGTACGTAATGGCGTACATCTCTCAATCTTGACAAAAGAATGCTACGATAGCGTACAACACAACGTCACAGGCTATCCTACTCACGTAACTCCAAGAAGAAGACAGAGAAATTAATGTTCGTTCTGTATTATTTATACTAGTCACACATTCTCATCTTTGTTTGATATTTATCGTCTGTGGCGGTTTCAGTACTCGCCGACACAGATATTATCTAAAATAAATAATAAAAAAAGTACATAATTTTATACAATAACACAACATGATACACAATGTTTTCTCTTTATCACATAATATGTCTTTTGCTAGTAGACGTTACACATGCTGGTACCATTACTACTAAAAACAGAGGCTCAATATGGCGCTCATTAGTGTCCAGAAGAATCTGAAAGCGTAGAATTGCATTCTGAACAGTAGAACGAAGCATGTCAGTAAGTAAGCTGGCTACTACCTCTCTTGATATGCTGCGCTTCAGATCAGCACATGTGTGAATGTTCTCCTTCAGTTAGCCCCACAACCAGAAATCACAGGGAGTGAGATGAGGTGATCATGCTCGCCAAGCATTTGAAACGATAGCTGATAATTCGATCGTTTCCAAATGACTTTCAGAGAAGCAGGTGAACTTCACGAGCGATGAGCGGTGGGGTCCCATCTTGCTTGAAAACTGTTGAGTTCAATGCGTCTCTCTCCTGCACGGCGTGTATGAGATGCTGGCGAAGCATGCCGCAGTAACGTTGGCCAGTCTCACTGCACGTCTTTGGTCCTTGAGCGCCAGCCTGTTCAAAAAAGATGTGGCAATGATGAACGTAGCTGTGAAGCCACACCATACAGTGACACGTTCACCATACGGAGGAACTTCATGACAAGTGACTGGAGGTGAAGATCTCCACACTCGGCAATTCTGCGTGTCCACCTCACCCGTCAGAGAAAAATGAGCTTCGTCTGTCCGTAGGATATTTTGCTGTCAACTTCAATCCTTGTGAGAAAGTGGAGAGCGAAGTCAACATGTCGTCGTTTATCCTGTGGTGCAAGCTGCTGTACGACATGGATCTTATATGGACACCACGGTTCGAAACACCTCCGAATAGTGGACCATGGGATGTTCAACTGTCGTGCCATATCAGGTGGATTGCCTGACGATCGGGAATGCCATAGCTACAGTGATTTTATCAAACACCTTTGGTGCAACTGGTCGTCGGCCTCTCCGCAGATCGATGCCCAATTCTCCAGTTGATTCGAAGTTCATCATCATGCTCTGCACAACTGGTGGAGAAAGAGGACCTTTCCGTAATCCTTTTCAGCCAGCGATTCTCTCGAAGTGCAGTTGCAGCCTTACTGTTGTTTCGATGACAGATCTTTACCAATAATTCCCTCCTCTTTTTGTCCAAGTTCATGTTGACACGTCGACAAGTGCACTGCGACTGGTCAGATGGGTGAGACAATGAATCACGATGACGGACCACGGCACCGGTGGCCATAGCTGTAACTGGACGGTGGCGCTGTGACGCAAGAAAACTATGCACCCCATACTACGGAATTAACGCTACCAAGTTTCGCATTCGTACGGTAATTAGTTTCTATGTCATCAAGTGTTAAATAGAGAAAGTTTAATTATAACCACCCTGTATATATTAACAGTTCTGTTTATATAAGTGAAATTAATATATTCAGTTTAGTTGCGATTACTAACCTTGTAAGCCACAAGGATACAGGCCACACCATTTTAGCACATTGGTACAATTTTTCGCAATCTGCAAATACGTACTGTACTGCCGTGGCCTCGCGTCCTCTAGCAAAAGTGGCTAAGTGGTTCAGCTATGCACAGATCGGAGTAACAGGTCTTGGTGACTAGTCTATACAGGCTGTGCATGCCAGAGAGCTGGCGGAACTCCTCACTGATGGAACAGCCTAATGTGAAGTAATATTTTGCTGTCGTAAATATTTATTTAACGCCGGTCTCGTAGCCTCGAAGCTTCTAGGCTACGAAATCGGTCGTTAAATAAATTACTTACTTACAAGAGCAGCCAAGTAACTACTATTCAAGATGTCTACAAACCGCTGCAGTTGTTCCTCATAGAAGACAGTGAGCAATAATTTCTTGTTTTCTTTGTGAACATGGCCATAAAGGAATAAATTTTTTTAGAGTTCCTCAGATATCTTTCTTTGTCATAAGAAAATAGTCACAGTTACAGACCCAGAAAAGTCACAGTTTCTTGCAGGACAGCTTTCACTAATTGCATCTGCCTTGTATGAACTATAGAATTGTGACGATACACGAGTAAACTCTGCCTGATAGGATGCGAAAAAAGCATGAGAAACGACTCAATGTCTCCTTCAGATGCTGCCATTTTGACTCAGTACATGTGATGATGTCCACAACACAACTGTGAAAGTAACGTTGAAAGAATTGCCAGGTTCCAAAAGAGACAACTGAAAGATTGCGTCACTCCTTCAGTTAGGCGGTATTTACTTATCTTTCTGGAAATATGCTGACTGTTACTTTCTATACGTTTATTTAATGTTATCTGCTGAAACACTTTTAGCAAACAGAGGGCTCATAACAAAGTCGTTAAGGGGCTCCGGAACGCCCTATACTTGCAATGTTAAAATAACGCTTATAAATTACATCTTTCCTCACAAAGTATTTGAGGTAGGAAGTTGAACTTTTTACAGATTGTTTCATGGAATATGGGCTACAACTTAACACAGGGATTTTACAAAATTTTAGTTCAGTTATTAAAGATGATTTTTTTTCAATTGTAATGAAAATTCACAACATTTTTTTGCAATTTTTTATTTATATATTCAAAAATATACAGTTTTTTGGAAAAAGGCTGTGTTAAATTATGCAGAAGGTACTGTGTAACATTTACTGAAAGTTTGAAACAAATATGTTTGGAAGATCCTTAGAAAACATGTAATTAGTATGAGAAAATAAAAGTTTTGGGAATCGAGCGACAAAGATTGGATTAACTTTTTAGTGCATTCCAGGTCCATAGGATGGATTATCTTCATCCTCTGCAAACTGCTCCTCCAGCTACCTCTTGTTCCTCCTCCTGTTTACTCTTGCTTGTATTTCTAGACTCTTTACAGCCCTGTCTGCAGCCCGAAGGCATTCATTGTCTAAAGCAAGCATCGCTCGTTGTGTTCGTAGATTTTGCTACCATTTTCTTCAGTTGCAGTAACTGCAACACTGTTCCAAAAGGTGGTCATGTATGAACACTTATCACATTTCAGTTGTATTTCACTAGCAAGTCCTACGTGCTTTATTATGGAGAGTTCCAGACCAACTTCACTACAATGAATACATCTTACACAGTTTGAAAAAATTCATTTGAGAACCGACATATCAAATATTTCATTCACATCCGATTCGCCCATAAAACATTCATAGTTTTCACTCATTGAACCAAGCTTCTTCTGTGAAGTATTTTCTTTCCCAATTTGACTGCTATGGGCAGGTGTACTTGAGAGGTTAGGTTCACTCACTTGGTCATCGTCTTTATTGTTTACAGTAATAACACATACCTTTGGCTTTCCAACATTTCTCCTTTTCTTAAAAGCCTTCAGAGGATTTCTAATAACTTTACTTTTACTCATTATTATACTTCAACAAAACAGAGACTCAAGAAACAGAATTAATTCCGAATATTTACGAGATAACGACAGAGTAAATAAACATGAAACAATCGACAATCACACCAGCGATATATATTGAACCATCACAGGTTAGCCACAACACATACTTTATCTCACATCACTAAAACGTACCTGATGAACACGGACGTTAATAATAACACCATTTGACAGCAGTTTAACAGCGCCACAGTGGGTCACGCCCAAGTAGAACACATTTCAAAAAAAAATTTAAAAATAGTTGTAGTCTTCGGAATTGAATAAATTATATATCTATTAAAAGGTAATAGTCTGCAGATTCAGAAAACGCAAAAAAGTAAAAATTGAACTTTTCATGATTTTGAGCCTTTCCGGAGCCCCTTAACATCCATGTGTAAATTAGGGGATAAGAAAGACCTGAGAACATCAGTTGCTTGGAGTATCTGATAAATGAAGGTGATATATAAATTAACTCACGTGATAGTATCAGATATCAGCGTTTCCAATTCATTGCTTGTAGGTAACAAGCGGCAAATGCAGAAAGCCATAATTACGTTGTTAGGACGAGGTTGAAGAGCTCATCATCACTACGACAAAGAACTGAGATTGACAGTTTGATAAAACTGTAATTTTAAGCGATATCTCCAGTTCAGTAAATCTCTTTCGCTGATAGATTATTGTGTGAGAAATACTTGTCACGTTTATCAAATATTTCAAAATCTGATTTTATCTTTACACAGTTACTGTTTATCTTTAATAGGCGTCGTCAAGTGTAAAGACACTACTGCTATTAAGAACATTTTTATTAACATATGGCTTTGTTTTACGAGAGGCACTTAACCCCAAAGGACTGCCTACGACTGTGCAAAAATGGTGACGTAAACTGCCATGTATTATGAACTTCTCATATTTGCTCTGGGATAAGGAAGCAAGCAATTCATGCAATTCCCCTTTCGCCCGTAGCCACCACACATGCGACTGCGACTGTCTAGGCTGTTTTTCAAATTTTATCGAGACTATGATATTAAACTCTGCAACGGCTAGATCCTGTTAGTTTCGTTTGACACATACACACTCACTATGCATAAAATCTGATTATGAATTGACCTGAAATCTACAGCTTTCAGCAGAACATTTAAAGAATACGAGAGTACTTGGCAAAGGGAAACCTTTAACAGGAAACTTTGATTAAGACTGTAAATTTCTTACAGTGATTAATAACCTACTTGGAATGCCTGACCTAGCATTAGATTAACTGGATAATTTAATAGTCCATCATCCGTAGAAGTCAGCTTAAATGAAGTTTAACGGAGCACCAACGCAAATGATCTAAAAGGGATTGAAATGAAAATTCAGTAGCCACATTGTAACAGGCAGGAATAAAGCTCCCTCCACTACTACTGAATCACACTGGGACCAGAGGACGTGCTACAGAGGGGATAAAGAGGAATTCAAAGCTCTCTCACCAAATTTCATAAATTCCATAATTTAAGTAATATTTGAAAATTGTTGTATAAATTGGGGCTCATTCTTCTTGGAATTATGTATCCCACTGATTAGTAATTCAAATTTCGAAACATGCGTCTAAGTTCAAGATTACGAGGTAATCGCTGGAGGCTATAATTTTATCCGAACGGATGCAAACTTTAGCTTGGTTTTATAGGAGGCTAGTACCTCGAGCCCATCATCCTGCTTATACCAAGGAATCACACATCAGCACCGTTACATTCGCGAATTTACAACAGCACTACAATGAAACAGATTCCTAGTGTTTCTAAAGTGAATGAACACCAGAGCTGCTTGCATGTGGTCCACATTAGCATGAAGAAAATGAGAAATTTAAGCACCACTACGGGAAATTAATGAAAATCAACTCCTGATTGGAAATGGAAAACATGCCCAATGCTTAATGAAATGAATGGAGCATTTCTCTAACCAAAACGAACATCTGTCCTCACTAACGCAAACACAAACGTGTACCAAAACATGACCCGAAGAACATCCTGCTTACACCACTGTGTCTGGACCAAGAGTGAGGATTCTGAGGCGTCGGCCTGTTGTTTCTTTAAGAGGGAGTGGTATGAATGGCTACTGGTTCCTGGAGACTGAAGAGCAGGAAACGCTCTGATCTGCAGGCAATCAAACCTTGTCAGCCATTCAAAAAGACCAACCAGTGGCGGTTGCTACAAAGACCAGTGTATTAGAAGGAGTGATTGTGGTTCATATTGCCAGTGTTTAAGAGAGAAACCAGTGGAAATGCTTTGACTAGAAAATATGCATATTGTTAGACCTCTCTGGGGAAGCTTAATAAGGTTGGTACTACACAACAGACAACACAGAAGAGAAAAGGATGTTGGTTATTACACAAAATAAATAGTGACACATTATACATATTTTCTTCCCAACTGACTACAGCACACTGAACAACTATATACTCGAGCCTGCCAGACAAATATCTACAAAAAAATGAATGTTGGTTGGTCATCCACCTTTCATTACCAAGTCATTTGTGAAGACAATTTCGCTGACATATGAAATATGGAAGACCAGGAATTTTCTAATTCTCTTTATCGTTACACAACAGGTGACATTTATTCCCAATTAAAACTTTCAACAAAACTGCTTGATCTCCACACTGAGACCGATAAAGGATAAACAAATAAATGCTGAGATATACACCTCCACTGTCAACAATTACACAAATGAAAGTTATGCTATCCGGCCGGGGTGGCCGAGCGGTTCTAGGCGCTACAGTCTGGAACCTCGCGACCGCTACGGTCGCAGGTTCGAATCCTGCCTCGGGCATAGATGTATGTGATGTCCTTAGTGTGGTGTCACCGCTAGACACCACACTTGCAAGGTGGTAACTTAAATCGGCCGCGGTCCTGTTGTACATGTCGGACCCGCGTGTCGCCACTGTGTAATCGCAATCCTAGCGCCACCACATGGCAGGTCACAAGACACGGACATGACCTCGCCCCAGTTGTACGGACGACATAGCTTGCGACCAGACCTACCAAGTCTTCCTCTCAATTGCCGAGAGACTGATAGAATAGCCTTCAGCTTATTCCATAGCTACTACCTAGCAAGGCGCCATTTGTATCAGTGCTTATAGCTTACTACTATTCAAGAGATGTATTCTAACAAGAGAATAAAGTTAAGTATATTATTCCAGCTACGTACTGTTCTTCTTATTCATTAATAAGTCTCATGTTCCAGTACTTCACGCCCGTCTGCGTTAGTTTAGCGTGCACTTTCAGCCACTTCGATCTACAAGGTGTTGGCCCAGCTGCCGACACATCACTTAGGTTAGTTAGGTTTAAGTAGTTCTAAGTTCTAGGGGACTGATGACCTCAGAAGTTAAGTCCCATAGTGCTCAGACCCATTTGAACCAATTCTGAAAAGTTATGCTGTGAGTCTTGTCCAGCAAAAAAATTTTTCTCCACTTGGAGACTCATAAAGAAGTCACTATAAAATCACTATATACACAGGCATACGTCGAACAGCAACAACACAACTAAGAATCATTATGGACAACATTGCCGAAAAATAAATCCTCATTGAAGCAAGGATAATACTTAGAATTTACTGACTGTTGACAATATCTTTATGCAAAGGATTAAGAAGTACACAAACAAAATCGAATGCAGTTGTGTTTTGTTTATAGAAAACTAATACACTACTGGCCTTTAAAATTGCTACACCAAGAAGAAATGCAGATGATAAACGGGTATTCATTGCACAAATATATTATAATAGAACTGACATGTGGCATTGAGTCAAACAGAGCTTGGATGGCGTGTACAGGTACAGCTGCCGATGCAGCTTCAACACGATACCACAGTTCATCAAGAGTAGTGACTGGCGTATTGTGACGAGCCAGTTTCTCGGCCACCATTGACCAGACGTTTTCAATTGGTCAGAGATCTGGAGAATGTGCTGTCCAGGGCAGCAGTCTAACATTTCCCCTGTATCCGGAAAGGCCCGTACAGGACCTGCAACATGCGGACGTGTATTATCCTGCTGAAATGTAGAGTTTTGCAGGGATCGAATGAACGGTAGAGCCACTGGTCGTACCACATCTGAAATGTAACGTCCACTGTTCAAAGTGCCGTCAATGCGAACAAGAGGTGACCGAGACGTGTAACCAATGGTACCCCATACCATCACGCCGGGTGATACGCCAGTATGGCGATGACGAATACACGCTTCCAATGTGCGTTCACCGCGATGTCGCCAAACACGGATACGACCAACATGATGCTGTAAACAGAACCTCGATTCATCCGAAAAAATGATGTTTTGCCATTCGTGCACCCAGGTTCGTCGTCCAGTACACCATCGCAGGCGCTCCTGTCTTTGATGCAGCGTCAAGGGTAACCGCAGCCATGGTCTCCGAGATGATAGTCCATGCTGCTGCAAATGTCGTCGAACTGTTCTTGCAGATGGTTGTTGTCTTGCAAACGTCCCCATCTGTTGACTCAGGGATCGAGACGTGGCTGCACGATCCGTTACAGCCATACGGATAAGATGCCTGTCATCTCGACTGCTAGTCGAGACAATCAAAGTCGGAAACGTGATGGACGCATTTCTCCTCCTTACACGAGGCATCATAACAATGTTTCACCAGGCAACGCCGGTCAACTGCTGTTTGTGTATGAGAAATCGGTTGGAAACTTTCCTTATGTCAGCACGTTGTAGGTGTCGTCACCGGCGGCAACCTTGTGTGAATGCTCTGAAAAGCTAATCATTTGAACATCACAGCATCTTCTTCCTGTCGGTTAAATTTCGCGTCTGTAGCACGTCGTCTTCGTGGTGTAGCAATTTTAATGCCCAGTAGTGTATTACGTAGCTGTAATGGAACGATTTAATAATGACTTACTTTTATGTAAGAGGTGTACAACTTTGCTTTCACCATTTGGCGATAGGTGGCGACAACGATAAGTAACGGTGCAAAGAAACAGATCGCAGACATCGGGCAGTTAGCTTGGACCTCGGTCAACATAACGTCATGCAATTATTAGTCGATTTGTGTTGTTCTTGGTTGGAAATGTCAGTTTATGTTATCACACACTGCCTTCAAAATGTCTAGCAATTCGAGGTGAAAATCGTACCCCACGGAAAAATATCCAAGGAACGACTCCTGCACTGCTGTGTGGAAACATGTGAGGTGAAATGGACAGGTCACTATAGTGACCATCACGAAAGTAGAATCCTCAAGGTCATGGCCGCTGCCTGCCACCAGCAGGGGCTGTGGGCTGTAATGCACCCGCCCCTCGGCTTTGTTGCCATGTAGGTACAGTTAGCGGTGCGGTAGGTCAGAGCAGCTGAAAGCTCAGTGTTACCGTGCTATATTGAGTGTTCACGTCTGATCTCAGTGTCTTACTGTCTTCACAAAGGCACTTTGATGTGTGTTCGGTGGTGAACAACAATGCAGGAACAACGGCCTACTTGTAGTACTCCTCCAGTCAGTGTGTGGAAAGGGCGGAAAGACATTGGTAAACATTCGAAAATTCTCTTATAACATGTACGCAAGTGTTTTACTGATCTGGCCGACAATGAAGAAGCGAGAAATAACTTTAATTTCGCGCAAATTCATAAACATACTGCTAAAGGATGTGGTGTCTACAAGTCAACTGAAGGCTGTATTTGGAAATCTGTGTCATTGGTAGAATCTCCAGACATGAATGAGTGTTTCGATTCTCCAAGAAAGGGGTACGAACATGAACGGAAATCTACCGACTTTGACTATTTTAACAACGAGCTCGTATGTGGAACTGTACTTGGATGTTACGACATAGGAGAATATCCAACGGCTAAAAGAATACAGGCTGACCTCTGGGAAAAAATTAACTACTCGGGCTCAGAGACCTCCGTTCATCTTCTCTGCTCCCTTGGCTTCCGATTTAAGAAGTCTAATGACGGACGGAAATTCTTAATGGAACGCAGAGACATTGCAGCAACAAGAGCGAAGTTCTTGCATACAATGCACTTCTTGCGTGCTGAAGACACCAGGCCTGTAGTGAACTTGGATGAAACTTGGGTTTTACAGAACCACACCAATAAGTATATATGGCATGGCTCCAAAGGAAACGGAGGTTTGAAAGTGCCTACTCGTAGAGGTGGCCTATTAATCATCGCCCACGCTGGTTCATTAACCACAGGCTTCATACCACAGGCCTAACTTGTTTTTCGTGGTGGGAAAATTGCCAATCCGATTACCATTCAGAAACGAATGGAGAATTTTTTAAGAATTTTTTAATCGATTGTTGTCTGCGCTGGAAGAAGGGTCACTTATCGTGATGGGGAACACCAGCTATCACTCCACTGAGATAGAAAACCTGCCGCGTTCAAATTGGCGCAAGGCAGATATCATGGAGTGATTAAAGAGAAAGAATGTTTCATTTCAGTCGATGAAAGGCAGAACCCTTGTCTAAGGAAGAAATCGTAGGTGCCAAAAGACTTACGAATTGGATCAACTGACAAACGAAATGCGACACCAAGTGGTACGTCTACCACCGTATCACTGCCAGTATAATCCCACTGAATTGATATTTATCCAAGTAAAGCGAGAAGTAGCGAAAAGAAATACTACTTTCAAACGTCGAGAAGCTAGCACACGAAGCTCTTGACAATGTTACTCAGCAGGAGCGGGGGGAGGTGCGTAAGACGCGCAGAAGCATTGCAAGAAACTGATTTCTTGAACCACGGTTTGAGAGACGCCATAATGGAATGTGTGATGATACACCTGGCTGAAACAAGCAACAGTGAATCTGAAGACATGGAGCCAGAAGATCCTTCAGTTTAGGTAAGTGCCGTCTGTGTAAAAAGCTGACTTTATTTAAATCTTTCTCTATTCATTTCAGCTGTAGACGACATACTGCGAATGTTTTTCCCTTGCAGTTGTTACGATACTGCACCACTTGTTAGCAGCAGACACAGTGGCTGCGCCAAAGTCTGAGACGGCGTGGAGCTTTACAATTATTTATTGAACTTTCTTTACAATTTCTCCCTCATCGTCGCTGCCCAGCCCTGCGGATCCCTCCGCCTGGCTGCTGCTGTGTAGCTTGTCCGACAATGCGCGCAACGCGGGCCGCTGATCGCACTCGGGAGCCTCAGGCCACCAGTGCTCCGCTGAAGCCAGGATGCCCTGTGGTCGAGATGAACTCGTCGCCACTCTACGCCCCAGTACGGCACGCCCACGGAGCCCCATCGCCGACGCCTGCTGCACCGGCGGCTGGGAAGCTCTCATTCGCGATGTCCGCGAGGTCGCGCCTTGGACGGACCACGCGCCGTGGGGCCGGGTCACCGTGAAGTCCAGGCGTCAGTCCCCGGCGGCGCCTATGACCAAGACCGCGCAGCGGCCGGTCCTGCTGGAAGTTTTCGCTGTAGATAGTCAGCCATGGTGCCGAACGAACTCGGGCCGACCCCCAGAGCTGAAGTTGACACCTGGCGGCGAACGGATGACTCCTGCGAGCTGGAACAGACTTCCGGAATCGTCACCGACGAAGATTGAATATTCGGACACGGACCACGCCCGTCCTCAGATCTGAACTGCTTCCTTCTGTCTGTTGGTGCCTGCGCTCCACTATTTATATCCGGCAGGAGGACGTTTTTAGCCCCGGTGTCAGCTTTTTGTTATTACTCCCGCAGTATGTTGCAGCGTAACTTAGCGTGCTGGCCTCACTTCCCCTTACTCAGCACTCTCCAGGCTTCGCTCAGCGCCCGGTCTGTGTGCGTCCTTGCTTCAGCCTGTTTCTAGACTGCTGCTGTCAGAAGGGCTATCCGTGCCTACTTCGCAACGCCTCGGTCGCCGGCGTGCCTCTGTTTTGCCATTCTCCACTGCGTGATGCAACGCTTACTACATGTGGCCGCAACACAGTAGACGTATCATAAATTTATCACAAGTGATGGCGATTAGTTTACTAGACAGTAACTGTCAATTACAATAAAATTGCCAATGCTGTATTAATTAACAACAGTTTTTCCTAAAAACCTGTACCGAATGTCTTTACATTCGGATATAATCTTACTGCATTCAGTTTACTTGTACACTCGAAATTTAACTCCTTTTCTTCACACAAGAATCTACTGGCTGTTTCATGGTAAGGGTAATGCAGTTCATAAAATGACAAAACGTTGTGGTGCTTCTGTATCGACTATGTATACAAACAGTGCAGTAACATCAGAACAATCCCACCACCTATTCTGATTGTTATCAGTTGTTATCAGGAAAAAGAAAGAAAATTGGCGTTCTACGGATCGGAGCGTGGAATGTCAGATCCGTTAATCGGGCAGGTAGGTTAGAGAATTTAAAAAGAGAAATGGATAGGTTAAAGTTAGATATAGTGGGAATTAGTGAAGTTCGGTGGCAGGAGGAACAAGACTTTTGGTCAGGTGAATACAGGGTTATAAATACAAAATCAAATAGGGGTAATGCAGGAGTAGGTTTAATAATGAATAAAAAAATAGGTTTTAAATTGTACGACATTTCCAGGGGCAGATGTGAACTCTGACCACAATCTATTGTTTATGAACTGTAGATTAAAACTGAAGAAACTGCAAAAAGGTGGGAATTTAAGGAGATGGGACCTGGATGAACTTAAAGAACCAGAGGTTGTATAGAGTTTCAGGGAGAGCATAAGGGAACAATTGACAGGAATGGGGGAAAGAAATACAGTAGAAGAAGAATGGGTAGCTTTGAGGGATGAAATAGTGAAGGCAGCAGAGGATCAAATAGGTAAAAAGACGAGGGCTAGTAGAAACCCTTGGGTAACAGAAGAAATACTGATTTTAATTGATGAAAGGAGAAAATATAAAAACGCAGAAATGAAGCAGGCAAAAAGGAATACAATCGTCTCAAAAATGAATCGACAGGAAGTCCAAAATGGCTAAGCAGGGATGGATAGAGGACAAATGTAAGGATGTAGAGGCTTATCTCACTAGAGGTAAGATAGATACTGCCTACAGGAAAATTAAAGAGACCTTTGGAGAAAGAGCTTTGATGGAAACCCAGTTCTAAGCAAAGAAGGGAAAGCAGAAAGGGAGAAGGAGTATATAGAGGGCCTATACAAGGGCGATGTATTTGAGGACAATATTATAGAAATGGAAGAGGATGTAGATGAAGATGAAATGGGAGATATGATATTGCGTGAAGAGTTTGACAGAGCACTGAAAGACCTGAGTCGAAACAAGGCCCCCGGAGTAGACAACATTCCATTAGAACTACTGACAGCCTTGGGTGAGCCAGTCCTGACAAAACTCTACCATCTGGTGAGCAAGATGTATGAGACAGGTGGAATACCCTCAGACTTCAAGAAGAATATAATAATTCCAATCCCACAGAAAGCAGGTGTTGACAGATGTGAAAATTACCGAACTATCAGTTTAATAAGTCACAGCTGTAAAATACTAACGCGAATTATTTACAGAAGAATGGAAAAACTGGTAGAAGCCGACCTCGGGGAAGATCAGTTTGGATTCCGTAGAAATGTTGGAACACGTGTGGCAATACTGACCTTACGACTTATCTTAGAAGAAAGATTAAGAAAAGGTAAACCTACGTTTCTAGTATTTGTAGAGTTAGAGAAAGCTTTTGACTGTTAACTGGAATACTCTCTTTCAAATTCTGAAGGTGGCGGGGGTAAAATACAGGGAGCGAAAGGCTATTTACAATTTGTACAGAAAGCAGATGGCAGTTATAAGAGTCGAGGGGTATGAAAGGGTAGCAGTGGTTGGGAAGGGAGTGAGACAGGGTTGTAGCCTATCCCCAATGTTATTCAATCTGTATATTGAACAAGCAATAAAGGAAACAAAAGAAAAGTTCGGAGTAGATATTAAAATCCATGGAGAAGAAATAAAAACTTTGAGGTTCGCCGATGACATTGTAATTCTGTCTGAGACAGCAAAGGAGTTGGAAGAGCAGTTGAACGGAATGGACAGTGTCTTGAAAGGAGGGTACAAGATGAACATCAACAAAAGCAAAACGAGGATAATGGAATGTAGTCGAATTAAGTCGGGTGATGCTGAGGGAATAAGATTAGGAAATGAGACACTTAAAGTAGTAAAGGAGTTTTGCTATTTGTGAAGCAAAATAACTGATGATGGTCGAAGTAGAGAGGATATAAAATGTAGACTGGCAATGGCAAGGAAAGCGTTTCTGAAGAAGAAAAATTTGTTAACATCGAGTACAGATTTAAATGTCAGACAGTCGTTTCTGAAAGTATTTGTACGGAGTATAGCCGCGTATGGAAGTGAAACGTAGACGACAAATAGTTTAGACAAGAAGAGAATAGAAGCTTTCGAAATGTGGTGCTACAGAAGTATGCTGAAGATTAGATGGGTAGATCACATAACTAATGAGGAGGTATTGAATAGAACTGGGGAAGAAGAGGAGCTTGTGGCACAGCTTGACTAGAAGAAGGGATCGGTTGATAGGACACGTTCTGAGACATCGAGCGATCACCAATTTGGTATTGGAGGGCAGCGTGGAGGGTAAAAATCGTAGAGGGAGACCAAGAGATGATTACACTAAGCAGATTTAGAAGGATGTAGGCTGCAGTAGGTATTGGGAGATGAAGAAGGTTGCACAGGATGGGGTAGCATGGAGAGCTTCATCAAACCAGTCTCAGGACTGAAGACCACAACAACAATTCCTATTCTCCGAGAAGAACATCCAAATCGATGATATTTGAGGACTTTTACAAAAAGCTAGAACGTATAATTGTATTACTTTAGTATGACAGAGAATAGTATCCGATGGCTAGAGAAAGACAGGGTAATATCCGTGATAAAATTGATTTTTCTGGCCGGTCACTTCAATGCACTGTCTTTTCCTCCCACTTGGTTTTTAATTCAGGAACTGTAATGATGGACGAAACTTGTAACACAAAACAGGGACATTGCAGTAGTAAGAACGAGGTTTTTCTGTATCAAGCACGTATTGCGTGCAGACAATAATAGGCTTACAGCAAATTTAGATAAAACTTGGGTTTCACAAAACCTTTCAACATATATTTTGCTCGACTTCAGTGAAAATATTGGCTTCAAAATAACTACAATAACTTTTGCGTAACACATATTGGAGTTTTGAGTGATGGATGCAATGACGAAGGATATGCATTAGCAGCCAGTAAAATATTTTCGGTAAGCAGGGAATATTCTCTGTCATATTAAAGCGAGCCGCCCGAACAAAACTCTTGGCGACAGCCTACAACGACTCGCGCGCTGCTGCACACGGAATATCACGGAAGTAATTTGCCTCTGTAAGTGATACGATACAGGAAAGATGTCTGAAATGTTAGCAAAAATAATTTTGTAATTTTCTTTACAATTTTCTCGCGGGAGGTTTCTTCGCTGTCCTACAGAATGAAAATTCATCAGCGACTCCATTTTTCGCCACACAGTCGGCACAGTTTCACACTTCTTATAATATCTTTTTTTTTTTTATCTCAGAACACTTTTATGTTCCCGAAATAAAAGACGCAGCATATGCATCTGTAAACTTTGAGGATGTTCATATATTTTTTTCAGTCCAATTACATCACTGATTACTACGACAGGTTGAAGTAAAAAATTATTTTCCTTCAAAAGTTCTTGAAATGTTAGTTTTAAATTTTTTTCTTAACAGTTAGTGAGAATTTTCTTTTGGAAAGTACTCCATCATATTCTCGACTAAAAATAGAGTTGCTCAATATTTGCTTTTTGAATTTTCACGAACATCTGAAGTTATTTTATGTATTTATTTTTACAGGATTAATCAATACAAAGATTAATTAATAACCACATCTTGTTGTATTCCTGTTATCCTCCTGCAAGCCTCTTTATACGGCGCATCCTCCTGGTCGATGCTGCGATGTTCCATTACTCCATTTATGTGTTCTGTCCAAGGACGTCGTGGTCTCCCACGCTACGTCTGCCGGATCGTTTCCATTCACTAATCTTCTTTCGCCACCGATGATCTGGAGTTCTCATCATATGTCCATACCATTTTAATGATTTTCTTTCAATTCTATCAATCACTGAATCATTGCCTTTATTCTAGCTCTTACTTCCTCATTAGTTTTTCTTTCTATTCTTGATATTCTGGCACTCTTATGCAAATAATCGATTTCCACGCCTATTAGTCTTCTTATGAGATACACATTTAAGATCCATAACATAGCACTGATTCAATCATTATGTAACTTACTCTTTTTTTATTGCCGTTGAAAATATTAGTAGCCCACCAAAAAGCATTCATACACCCTAGCACTTTTTGCTTTGCTGTATTCCATATTTTACTCCTTCCATTTTTATCAATGTGTGCCCCGAGATATTTAAATTTCTCTACCTGTCTCATAACTGTTTTGCCATTGATGTGTACTTCAAATTTAGGATCGCTATATATTCTGCCTTTGTTAAACTCATTTCTAGTCCCCATCTGTTGTATTCCTGATATAAAAGTCGTATCATGAATTCAAGGTCATAATCATCTCATTATTACTGTGATCAGCCACTTGTCAAGTTGCTGATGGTTTTCTCATAAATGGGTAGATCAACTCTGCTAGTGATCAGACCCACAGTTGGCTCCCCACATGACTCTACAGCTTTGAACTTCCATTTTTGGCCGTTGCTTCGTAATGAAGTAATCAATTACTGACGTCTGATGTACTGATGGTCCATCCCATGTACATCTGTGGATATCTTTATGTGAATAGTGTGTGTTCAGAATTTTCAAGTCATATTGGTTACAATGGTCTACAAGATTTTCTCCAGAACTATTAATGACATTTTCTCTATATCTTCCTCTTACTGCATCATTTACTTGTGAGCGAACCCTCGCATTAAAATCTCCTGATATTATTACTTCTTGGTGTTTTTTGACTTGGGTGAGTATATGGTCCAATTTCTGGAAGAAATGGTCTTTGGTTTGCTATGCCCCATCGTCATTCTTTTCCTGGACAATAATTGTCATAAAGAGTTTTTATCCAATTTCCGAGGTCCTGCTTTAGATTCTCGAGCTTGTACAAGTTTTTTTGTGGATAATAGGGTGCTGGCTCATTGACCCAACCCCCAACTTGGAGGACCAGGATTTTATATCAATGTTTACTCCCCAAGGAGGGTTGGCTTCACTACGCCTGTAGAGACCCCCCCCCCTTTCATAGGTGAGACACATTTCGTCTGGCTCCTCCATTGAGGCCTGTCTGGCTTGGGTGACCCTGCCAGCAGCTATGCTAACGCTGGCATAGCCCTCAATTTCGCTGGAGCACGAAAACCCTCCCACCTGGTACTGAAGGTACCTTTGATAAGGCAGTGTGCCTTGGGAGGGACATTTGAAATTATCACTATAAACCACTTTTTATAGTTCACATTTGAAATTGTCAATATAAAAAAAAAACTGGTAATGCTGGAAGATGGCGAGATGACCTTGAAGCCCTATTTTCGTGCCGGCCACTATGGTGTTTGTACAAGCAACAAAACCTCACTGTTTCAAAAACATAGAGGTCAGTAAGGTTCCAGTGACATGGGGAAGCAATAGAAAAGCGTGGATTGTGAGTGATCTTATGGAAGAATGACAGCGCTCTTTCAGTGCCAAAATGAAAAAAGGAAATCACCAAGTTCCGCTTTTCCAAGACAAGGCAACCTGCCACTCGAAGCCAAGCTATCAAAAATGAAATTGGCTTTGTTCCCACCAGCTACGACCAGCTTCATACAACCCATGGACCAGGAGCTATTTACACATTCATGCCTCAATAAAGGCGAATACTGATACAGTCTCTTATTCTTAGTGTGGAAGAAGTGGAAAGTGCATTTGCACTTGCATGGTCAGTTCATGTTCTGGCTGCTGTAAATTCGATTGGCTTGACAATAAGCGAAATAAAGGACGAAAATGTTACAAATTGCTTCAACAAAGGCTTAAAAATTACATTCTTCCATCGAAAAAGTCAGTAGTTGGTGTAGTAGCACGGTAGTTAGTTATGTTTTGCATAACAACATTACGGAAAAATACTCCTTGCATGCTATCATTTATAAAATCTCATTTCGACTGGCTTCATCGCTGGCATGGTGCGATGCCAAAAGGGTGTTCTACATCAGTTCAATTCCCTTGCGATTGGTGACAGAGACCTCCTTCCAAATCGAAAGAAAAATTCAGTATGTTAACTAAATTTCACGTGCAGCAACATATTAAGTAATATGCACCAAAAGCGAAATCATAGAGACCTCTATTTTTCAGATGTTTTCGAATTTTGCGCAGTGTCTTACTTCCATGTAAACTAAGACCATCAACGAAAGTATGGGCACGTCATCATGAACCTAACATATAAAGCTATAAGTAACGCAAAAATGCAACTTTTTACCCAATAGTTTGTGCAAAAACGTTTGAGAAAAATCGCCAGGCGTGCGTCTCGATTCTGACATCACCTATCGGCCGAAAGGTGGCAAACACTGACGGCTTTCCCTTCCGAACAAACGAATGAACTCTCCCAGCGGTTTGGACGAAATTTGCTCGCTTCACACCAGCCACTGTATCCTGCTCGGACTGTAACCACTAACATCCTGATTTACGGCCTTGTGTGGAACATATTATTTTTCAGTTTCAAATCTAACCCAGCACGAGAGTCTCCTTTTGCAGTTTAGCACACTGTGTTGGTGCATTTCGAGGTAGCCGGTTCGTGGTGGTGACGCCATTGATGTACCCTAAACTGGTGATAGCCTCACGCATCGATTCAGCCACCAGAGACGCTGTGTCTTTGCAGATTGTTGCCCATCAATTGAAATGAGGTGTTATATTCCGTTTACTTTGCTTATCACTTGTTGACACTCCACCATTCCAAAGCCATCTGCCAATTTCTGGTATAGTTTTTGAATTGACTTTACAATCCGCTGTATACCCCTCACCGAGCTGTGGCGATAGTTGAAGCCAATCTTTCCTTACTGAAGGAAGAAGAAGTAGCATTATGACAAATTACAAAACACCTGATAGCTTGTGAAAACATGTTGGAAAAATGTGGACAGAGAGGAACTCTTCATACTCTATGGTACTTACATAACTACTAATGCTCAAGGGGAACTGTATTGCATTGCCGATCCTATATGATCCTGCCATGCTGAACCAGCCTGGTTCAATGCCGCTGAAACAGGGCTGAATATTTGGTACTCCCAACCATTCAGATGCTGATCACTGGAATAAAACCATCCATTAGGCTACGTCTTTTGCTCTTGCAAATCATGACATTCTTATTTGTCAACATGTCCAGGGGAAGCCATAGTTAGTATAACCTCCTGGCTATCACTAAGCAGATCTGCAGTGTAGCCACAGAGTTAGCACGGTAGTACAAAAACGTTAGGAATTTAATCCAGCAATACGAACTTTCCAGCTTAACATCCACTTTAGAGTTGACAAAAGCATTGCCAGTTCTGTTGTGTAACACTCATGGGACCCAGGTACATGTCATCACTCTCCACTCCACCATTCAACTAGGACTACGACAAAAGCTCAGACGTCATCTATTGTCCGTTGGGTGTTTCTTACATATCTAAATTAACAATTCGTTCCACCAGTCGGCACCCACGACAGTGATTCATCTCATCCGGGAATCTATTGTGCTCAACTATTATAATGCCACTAAGATACACTTGTCTCAATTTTTGGGCACTAAATCTACAAATCTTTTTACCAGTCCTTGTGCTACTTATGAGTTTGGTTGTTACCGTCTCCACACATTTACTGTAGACTGAAATTTTTGTCCAATGTTCTGAAAGTCTTCCTCTCTCACTGTGGTATCCACAACGTATCTGGGCAGATTTGAGGTACTGAGGCCCACTTTAGCTTTGCAGCCAAACATGCTACCATGTGGTGGCTGCTGAAGGCAATGGTTTCTCATGAATTGAATACAGCGGTAACTGTCTGCCCAATCTGTTGGGTCCTTTGTCTGCATCAATGCCATTACCGTATGCTGGACATCTTGACTGGTACTTTCGATGGATCCTTGGTTTTGGCTATGTCTAGGTTCTCCACGTGTCCGGTTCAGTGCAGGCCACATGCTATTTAGTTCAATTATAGCTTGGTTCGAAATTTCTCTCCTTTATCTGACTGAAGCTCAGTTGGAGCAGCTATAGTGGTGAACATATCAAGTAGCTGGTACGCAACTTTTCAGGGGTCACAATAACATAAACTTGGTTAAATGATCCTGGTCATTAGGTAAAAATTTGTGCTCAGCATCAGGGTTAATTTGCAGGTCTATCAGATCTACCTGACATCTTTAGTTAAATTCTTTAAACGTCAGAGGCTTGGAGATAAGCCTTTATTAGAATTAAACAACAATCCAACAAGGTTTGCATAAGTGGAGATACAATGTAGTTACTTCTTTGGTCAATATAATGACTTCTGTGGTGACATTTTTGTATTTACTTTGTTGGTTTTTTTTTCCATCTGTGTGTGACTTCTGTGTCCAATTTTCGAGTGAGTGTCGAATAATTCTTCCGCATGCACATAGTAGAAAATAGCACTATTGTCTTCGCATACTGGTACAATAAGTTTCTCTATCACGTCAACTTCAATAATGTCGTATTTTCATAGCTGTCAATAGTTGATACTTTTCTGTGCTTTGCCTTGGCTTCTTTAAAGTCTTCTGTAACACAGCAGTATCTGGATTTGGCTATTATTTGCTTTTTCTTGTGGCAGAGTATTCACAGTGTCCGACAACGTTCTTTTCACATCAGATGGTGGTTCCATATTTGCATGTACGCCAACTTCGTCCTTGTGATTACCCATGTAAAGCAGCCACGGGACGGCCTAAGGAAGAATAATACCAATAACTGCAACCAATGTACCGTTATACAGGTTAGACTTACAGACCAAACCATGATATTCGATTGCTGGTATACCCCATTTGAAAGGAAAACGTCAGGAAGCATATACACTGATCACCCAGAAAATTGTGACCACCGACCTACTGTCGATATAAAGCTGACCAGCCGACAGCAGCGTCACTAGGCGAGGAGTGGTTGTTAGACGCACGCACGGTGCTTGTGGTATCTGCGAGTGAGCTGTCCGTGTGTAGAATGGGGAATGCGCACGATCTGTCTGAGTTTGACCGAGTTCAGATCGTGATGAACCGGAGGCTCGGCGCGAGCATTTTGGAAACTGCACGACTTTTCGAGTGTTCGAAGAGTGCAGCTGTGGTGAGTGTCATCAACACGTGGCGAAACAGAAGTGAAATCGCGTCCAGACGTCATGAGGCTAGGCAGTCACACCTTATTACCGATGTCGGACGTCGTAGGCTCGGCAGATTGGTTAAACAGGACAGACGATGAACTGTGGCGGAACTAACATCAGACCTTAATGTGTCCGAACATACAGTGTAACAAACACTCCTAAAGATGGGGCTTTGCAGCCGGCGACCCATACATGTGACAGTGTTAACACCACGACATCAACAACTACGAATGAAATGGGCATTGTCGCTGGATGTTGGTGTAGTGGCAGAACTTTGCATAGTTTGATGAATCCCGATACCTCCTTCATCGTGCCGATGGGAGGGTACGAATCCATCGTCTTCTTTGTCATCAGTACCGCTGGACGGGGAGAAACTAGCGACGGCTCCATGATGCGATGGGGAACATTCGTGTCGACATCCGCGGGTCCAGTCGGGCTCATCCAAGGCACCATGACGGCCAAGGACCATTGTACACTGGTTGCAGACCACGTACACCCCTTCACGATGATCGTGTTTAGGCCGGCCGGAGTGGCCGTGCGGTTAAAGGCGCTACAGTCTGGAACCGAGCGACCGCTACGGTCGCAGGTTCGAATCCTGCCTCGGGCATGGATGTGTGTGATGTCCTTAGGTTAGTTAGGTTTAATTAGTTCTAAGTTCTAGGCGACTGATGACCTCAGCAGTTGAGTCGCATAGTGCTCAGAGCCATTTGAACCATTTTTTGATCGTGTTTCCCGACAGCTGTGGTATTTTTCAACAAGATAATGCGGCATGTCTCAAGGCCAGGCGTGTGATGGAGTTGTTTGAGGAACACAGTGACGAGTTCCAATTGATGTGCTGGTTCCCCAACACGCCAGACCTCAACGCGATCAAACACATCTTGGATGTGATCGAACATGGCGTCAGAACTCATCGCTTCCTTCCCCAGAATTTACGGGAAATAGGTGACTTGTCTGTAGATGCGGTGCCAGCTTTCTCCAGTGATCTACCAAGGCCTCATTGCTTCATGCCATAATGCATCAACACTGTTATCAATGCCAAAGGTGGACATACAGGCTATTAGGTAGGTGGCCAAAATGTTCTGGCTGATCAGTGTAAATATCACAAATAAAAACACAGTCATCCTGGTCATGTGACTTTCGCTTATCCAACCGACCATATAATGAAAACAGGGTGGTAGGAACCAAGGAAACTGTAGGAAATCATACAATTAATGTATTTTTCAAGTTTTAATGGTGGCATTTCATACTATCCGCTTCATCCAACATTCCATCTCATTCGACCAATCCATAACGACTTCACGTGCTACGAAAGGAGCTCTACTTTATAGTCCATTATACCAGGAATCACCGTAGTACTCACAATGAGACCGATTTGTCAAAATAAGTACAAGCCGCAGAGGAAGTACAAATAGCAGGAATTACTACAGTAACCACAATGAAACCGATTTGTGAAAAAAGAACAAGTCGTAGCCACAGAGGCGAGACCTTCTCCGAAAAGCAACAGCAGCCATGTGCATGGCACGCTTACCACTGAAAGCCACAGGAGTGCTACCTACAGCACATTGTTACATCATCACGTTGAACTTTGGCCAGTCATTTCCAGCTAATGAGCAAAATGGCCAGCCAAAGTAGCGTATACGCTGGTACTTTTGAGTAATCGGATCTTGGCCACAATTCTCAGCGAGGGTTGGAATGGCCGGTCAGTTTTCGAAATGGCTGCACTTAGGGCTTAGGCCGCAACATACTGCATACGAACTGGGGGCTGCTTGTACTGAAATCCTTGCTGCTCCTAGAACGCAACATGGCAGTCGAACTTTTCTAATCTTTCTGTATTTATGATACGTGAGGTCCAGAATTCAAATATATGTCTCCCAAAGCAGTTTGATGCTACTCTCAAAATTCTCGAAAAAGTCGACCTTCAAGGTCTACAACTACCCTTAAGATGCCAAAATAAGATGTATCTTTTCCGATTAACAGTTTATCTCTCTCGTAGAACGTTCGCACGCTTTATGGGGGCCTGTGTTGGATTCCAGGTGAAACTAAGTTTTTAAACAAAGCTGCACGTTCTATGAGCATTGCCTTGAAGCATAGAATACATAAATGGCACCAGACGCGTAATCGTCAGATCGAGTCTCGTTTCGGTCATTAGCTTTTTTCTTTTGGTCGAGTTCGGATACCTACAGCATTTAAACATAAAATTCATGAAATAGACACTCAACAGCCAGAACATTATGACCACCTTCTTAACAGCTTGTTAGTCCGTCTTTGGAATGAAATACATCACTGATTCTAGGTACCAGAAATTGGACACGTTGTTGGTAGGTTTGTGGAGGTATGTGGCACAAAATGTCTATGCACACGCCGCGTTATTCGTTTATTTGCGTATGCGGTGATGGCACCCGATAGCGACCCAGATGGGTTCCATAGGGTATACATCAGGCGAAATTGGTCACCGAGACATCAACGTAAGTTCACTATAATCCTCCTCAAACTACTGTTGCACGGTTCTGGTTCCGAGACACGAACAGTTATACTGCTGAGAGACGACATCGCTGTGCATGAAGACATCAGACATGAAAGGATGCAGGTGGTTCACAGCTGACAGATGTCTTCGATGATTGCTACCACAGGTGCCAACCAAGTGCAGGAGAATGTCTCCTACTGATCCGACCAACCCGCGTCCGTGGCGCGCTGCACGTTTCGTGTTGCCGTTCACCTCGATGAAGTCATCTGGGGGGGGGGGGGGGGGGGGGGACTACCGTCGACCTAGTGAAGCAAACATGTGGTTCACCCGAAGAGCCGACGCATTTCCATTAATCGACAGTCGAATTCCGATGGTCTCGTGCCCAGTGCAATCGTAAGTGACAATGTCGTTCGGTAAATGTGTGAACACGTAGAAGAGGTCAGCTGCAGAACTTAATGTTCTACAATGTACGGTGAACGGTGTGCTCCGAAACACTTGTGCTTGCACCAGCATTGTGCTCTTTCGGCAGACAGCCACAGATCACCATCAATCCTAATTAGAGAGCAGACAGGCTTCTGAACCCCAGAAGTCGTAAGGGTGATCCCCGTCCCTGTGTGCTCCGCTTACATACCTTGATTACCTGTTAGGTGCCCGCAAAGCCACCAGGCGGCATCCAGCTTCGCGGTTGGTAGTGCTTATAATGTTTTGGCTGATCAATGGATGATAATTAACACGTGTCATTTTCATGAAAAATGCAGGTCTCTTATTTCTAATTACATATCCTACTCCAAAATCCAGTTTTCATTTCAAACAAAAGTTCTTAATTACCCATTTTCTAAAACATTTTAATAAATATTGTGTAACTAAAAATGGTAAATTAAACTTTTTCTATCTCTTCGTGTTTTACGCTTCCCATATATGCTCACTGAACATGCACCTATGTTCAAAAATTTGACTCTGCCAGGTTACGAACGCAGCCGCCACCCCACTTGTCAGACGAACACAGCACGACATAGCCACACAGCTTGGTGAAAGACCACGACCTTCGTTTAGCACATTAAAAATGGTTGGAAAATCTCAAACTTTATTTCCTCGATTATTTTTTAGAGTTGCATCGTACTTCTTCGGGAGAGGTATATTTCAGTTCACAGCTTAACGTACCATAAATATAAAAATTTACAAATGTCATATTCCCGCGTAGTCCTCGTTAGACTGGCGTTCTGCTTTGACAACTCAACAGTAAATATCGGCGGGAGCGCACTCACGTCGGACAAAGCGGCAAACAATTTTCGTAACAAATTTTCCTTTGTAACGCTTTGACTGTTGAATTTGGGAAATTGTTTCTAAAATATGACAATATTAAGACGTACGGTAGGAAACGATGTCTTGCAGTTCATCATCTTCGTATGTCCTATTTTCGAGTGCATTAAGCAACGAAAACTTAATCTGATTCATAATGCATTCGCTATCAGTTTTGCCACAGAGACCACAAAATAGGCCCTATTGGAAAGCTATTCTTCAGTTGTCTTCTATACCCTACGATTTACGTTTACTTTCCAGACTATCTTTTCCGCTTTACGACTTATGTATTAATATCTTATGCCGACTGTGTAGTTACTGTTAACAAATGTTCCCTAACATGTTTAGACCCATCTAAATAACTTTACCGAACAAAATTCAGTTACCGACAATGATGGACACTTCAAAACATCAAAACCTCAGACATCTGAGTATTGTGTCGATATGAATACTGTTGAAAACTTCACAGTATAGGTAGTGAACAGTTTTCAGCAGCAGATACTGTTTCAACGGCACTGTAAAAATAGAAATGCTTCTTATGTACCGTTAGATTGAATTTTGTCCTGCTGGAATAGAACTCATAGCGAAAATTCGTTTGGGAGCTAAAATTGTTTTTAACGCGTATTGTGGACTTTTCTCTAGCAACAGATAAAGCAGTTCGTACTTTATATCACCTGATCCAGATGATATCTCGAGTGTAACAATTATGATCAGCTTCGATTACTTTGACGTGAATAATGATCTTATCATACTATTAACAGATAATAACTGCATCGTTGACGTCCTACTCGTATATCTCAGTAATTATTAAAAGAAGTTAATAGATTAGTTTTACCTATATATACGCCGCTAAGGCACCACAAAAGTCACATCAGCTGCTCTGCATTGCACGGCGACCGAGAGAGTGCTTAGAGGTGAGCCATTACCTGTTATGTGTGACACGTACGTTAATTAGTGTAATTCGCAACTGCTTAAGCTTTTCTGTTATGGCATAGTGAGCATCTACTGTGGCCAGTAACTGTGAAAATGACGACTGTTCTTTAGTTTTTTATCTATAACGTTGTAGGAAACGAAAAAAATCATAATATTAAACGCGATGGATACTAATAAAGCAGTGGATCACAAGGAAAACTTATTGGAGAAATGGAAGACGGTGGCTACTGCTAGATGTAACTTCTTTCCTCTCTCGTATTTCAAATTATTATAGTGGGTTGTATCGAGTATCGACAATGGTAGTATAGAAGCAGTGAATGCAAATCCCAAAACTAGGCTTATAAGTGTTGACTACGCGCAGAGAGTAGTACACACACAGCATGCCATTTAAGTTGGGTGGAAGTTAAGTGTTAAAGGTGAAACAAACATGGTCATCGAATGCTTTTTATAAATCCCCTACCTCACCACCAGTAGAAGCGAAACACATGAGGGATCACTCGGAGAATATTTCGGGGAAACTTTATGTTGTGTTTTACTATTAGGTTGTGATTTCAGCTTACCACGTATAGAATGACTGACTCGAGTGGGTAACAGGGACAGGGAATCATGTGAAACTTTTCTATATGCTTTATCCGAGAATTAAGTTGACCGGTTAATGAGAGAACCGACTCATGAAGGCAATGTATAAGGTCTCCTAGCCACCAACAGGACCCAACTTTTCGACTGACTAAGCACACAGCAGGCAATCAATGATCAAAAGGTCCTTACAGTATCATTAAATATGGCTACAAATAGGAAGATAGTGAATGGTATGACGATATTTCTCCCTAGCATGAGCGACAAGTAGCAGATATGAAATAATCTGAGCGTTAATCACGAAAATGTCACCTTTAGCATTGACAATGTTGCGTATCAATGGAGAAAGTTGAAGAGTATTGCGCAATATGCTTTAGACAGGTATGTGCGGAGCAAAATTATGACGGATTGAAAAGACCCGCGGTGGTTTGACTTCTGCTACGAAAGCAAAGAGAGCTTCACTGCAAATTTAAACAGTGACAGAAAAAGGCGTAGGGAGAGCCGTACGTAAAGCGTTCAATGTACTCCAAAGTGAAACGGTATCAACAGACTTGGCAGAAAACCATAAGTTTTGGTCTTGTGTTAAATCAACAAATGGATCGAAGACACCTGTACAGACACTCTGAGGCGTCTAAACGGAGGATGAGACACAGTTCGATTGTACACAGATTGTTCCTCGTTTAGCATCAGTGTACCGTAGGCCAATGGAGGAGTGAACCGTCCCTAATGATTAAGGCCTGTTACATAGGTTTGGAACATGTTTTAGGCTCGCGTATTATGACATTTTTAGTGAAACTAAGTGAAGATATTTGCCCATGGTTAGCAGGGAAACTTCATTTCAGACGGAGATCAAAGTAGAAAACGTGTCTTCCCAATCTGTTGAATTAGCTCCGTTCAGTAACTGTGTAGAAATCTACACAAAATACAATCCCAGCTGCTCTAGGATCGATGCTCATTCTCAAGTAACGCTGACCTGCTCACTGGAAGCGTCTTCCCAAAAGTAAAAAACAGCGTACGCGCCGACATCGTTCTCTTTGCAAGTAACAGCAATAAGTTGCCGTTACCCAAACAATTCGAAGACGATTGTCTCATAACCGGAAAAGTAAACCTTGTGAGACGTTGGATGTCGGTCATTGAGAAGCAGTGAGAAACAGTGAAAATCTGAAATAACTTCGTAATATATATATAAAAAATGTCGATTATTCATTAAATGATCGTTTCAATGAGGAGATGCCACATTAAAAAAATTGTTTGGGATCGTTAGAATCAGTAGAAATTGCTGGCGTGTTGTAGGTAAAAGCTATCTTCCTGCAGAAGAGATGTCTTCGATGCTGTTTCTTACTGGTAGTTATGAAGGCCAAAATAAATCAAGACAATATAAATAAGTAAGTTTACTTATCTCTATTATTGCATAATCGTTCGTTACAAATTTTTTAGAGAAGCACTCAATCCAGTTTATATGCTGAATGTTAGATTACTCCATTCGTGCATCAAGTCTTAAATGCAGAATCCCAAGAGATTATTTACAGCTAGTTACTTTGAAGTAGACGATTATAAAACCATGTAGGTCATGAACCATGTCTAAAACCATAGCTTCCAAAACCTGTAAATATTAGACAGGCCACTGAAATCATTGTTCGTCATCAGTTAACAGCATCTGAACGTTTTTTTCTGAAATTGGAGGGTTAACGTCTTATTTATGAAATTATGAAGTATAAAAAATCCTGTAGTAATTAGCAAATGCTATTAACCATATTCGAGTAACAAATCCCGTACATTAGTCAACTGATTACTGAGAATTTGATGAGAAATACTTTTTCGATTACTGGTTATTTCGCAGAATCCTGATAGTCCTGCAGGTTTTGACACGTTATGTGTTTTCCTTAAAGTTTATTTTTTTCTTGATGCGTGTCTTGCTGAAGTGTTCCAATGTGCTGTGCAAACATTAAAGACAGCGTACTGTTTTTACTACTATGATCAACTGGTATTGCTAATTTGAGGGTGTTAAATGGGTCTACATAAATGGATTACCATAAAATTACACAAGAATTTATTTTGGAAACGAACTGAAGAGGTTAATCCAAGTGTCCGATTATCCAAATGGCCCCCATTTATCATAAAGATAATACAGTGTTATGGTGTGTGCTTCATTGCCGGATGCCATGTACTGAAGGCCTGCAGCACCAGCTTAGCCTTTTTTGCTTGTCACCTAGAGTGGCGCACGGCAACAAGTCGATTGATTTGCTCGCTCGTCTGTCTGTCGCAGCCATGTGGACGCCTACGACGCTGCTGCTGCTGGGCGCCCTGGTGGCGTCTGCCGCAGCCGGGCTCAGCACCCGCTACGACCAGGCCAGCGGCCGCATCCTGCTGCTGTCCGACAGGGGTGAGTGTGGCCCGAGGGCGCTGCGTGCGGGGGCTGTCCAGGGCGGGCAGCCTGCTGGCTCTGCGCTGCTGCAGGCTGCCACAGTTTCTACACAACACCTTCACCTCACCCCATCAGTGTCTGAAACCCACCACTACACTAACTGATCAAAACCATCATGACACCCGTTAGTCGATATTAATATAGGGTGTATCCACCTTTAACCTTTTTGAAGGCTTAAACTCTGATGAGAACATTTTTAGTTACGTGTCTGAATGTCTGTGGAGGATGGCAGCTCATTCCTCCTCAAACTAGAGAAGTTACACTGCTGACTGGTGCAAATTCGACATTCTAAGTCATGTCAGAGCTGTTCCATTAGACTCAGGTCAGGACTCTCGGCAGACCAATCCATTCCAGAAATGGTATTATCTGCAAACCATTCCCTCACAGATGCTGCTTTACGACAGGGAGCATTCTCATGCTGGTACAAGCGATCACCATCTCCAAAACGATCCTCTACTGTACACTGTACAAAATTCTGTAAAAATTGTTCATATCCTTGCAATAAGCAGACTACACCTTGGCCGTGAAAAACACACGATAGCTTAACAGTACCCCCTTCATACTTTGCTACTGACACTACAGAGCTGGCCGCAGTGGCCGTGAGGTTTTAGGCGCTTCAGACCGGAACCGCATAACTGCTGCGGTCGCAGGTTTGAATCCTGCCTCGGGCATGGATGTGTGTGATGTGCTTAGGTTGGTTAGGTATAAGTAGTTATAAGTTCTAGGGAACTGATGACCTCATATGTTAAGTCCCATACTGCTCAGAGCCATTTGAACCATTTGGCACTACAGATGATAGCATATAATGTTCTCTTCAGATATGTAAAACCCAAACCCCTCCACAAAATTGCTATGAGGTACAGCATGGTCGATCACTCCAAATAACTAACAGCTTCCAGGGGCAATAAAAATTTAAATGTAAATATTTTGCATAATTTCTGACTGAATTTAAAAATGCTATCAGAATTAACTCATTAAGACGTATACTCTTATGTCAAAAGGTTAATATGACAATTTCTACTGTTAGGAAGTAAGTGTTTTTCTTGAGGCATTGTAATGGATGCCATGTAAATATACAAATTTCATTCATCCAGTATTTCAGAATGAGAGCACTTATCGACTTCCAACACACTTTACACATAATTTGAAGCCTTTACCAAAAATTTTTCTCGCTGGACCCCCTTCTGCCCCGTCCCCATACACACAGACATAAAGTGATGAATGAAAAATAGTTTATCGCTTACTACATTTTAACTGGCCATATAGTAAAACTTCATCATGACAAAGGACATTTCAATTTATTACTTCTTTACTACCAATCGTATTCACAACACATTTTGTATACAGTTTTCTATATACCATTGAATGTACCTGCAGAATTACTTGTAGAGCTTATAGTTGAGAAGATAAAATGTCATAGACATTGAGATGTGCGAAAACCTAGATTCCGATTAAAATGGGACAAAGTAAAACTTCAACAGGCATGTTGTTTTAATTTATTTTATCTGTATCTCCTAATCTATTCCCAGCACAATTTGCAGACTGTATTCACATATGTCGCTGAATATACTTGCAAAAATACATCATCATATGACACATTGTTCTGAAGACATGACGTCAAAAAACATTGAGGTGCATAAATAAATTTGCTTTTTGCTTAAAATGTGGAGGATATTATGCAGACTTTGTTCACCCAGTGTTTCACAAATGACAACTGTTAAGGACTTCCCACAAGTTTCAAGCATAATTTCAAAACTTTGCCATGCTTATTCTCACTTAAGTGCTTACTCTCAAAAACTTATCACATTAACTCATTTGTATGGTAATCAGAGGTTTTGATCTGTGTTATACACCAGAGTTCGACTAGTCCAGGAATGGCGGGTTACTGGTTCTTTCCGGCTCTCTGTGCGTGGTTGTTGGGCTAGCTGAACTACTGGCAGCACTTTGGAACTCACCAGTAATTGCTCCCTGTGACTTCACGCGATTTTATTACAGTCACCCGCTGCAATCTTCGATGATCCAAAAAAATGGTTCAAATGGCTCTGAGCACTATGGGACTCAACTGCTGAGGTCATTAGTCCCCTAGAACTTAGAACTAGTTAAACCTAACTAACCTAAGGACATCACAAACATCCATGCCCAAGGCAGGATTCGAACCTGCGACCGTAGCGGTCTTGCGATTCCAGACTGCAGCGCCTTTAATCGCACGGCCACTTCGGCCGGCTTCGATGATCCCCATCTGACAATACATGAGGTCTGCCTGGTCTTGCTTTAGGTGTGGTTGTTGTTTCACGTTTCCGTTTCATAATCACATCTTCAACAGTCGATTTCAGTAGCTCTAGAAGGGTTCAAATGTCCGAGAGGGATCTGTTTCTCAGTTGATATAAAATGGCTTATCAGTGATTGAAGTGTCCAAGCTCTCCTCACCGATCCGTTCTTCTGTTACTGCTGGTCTGCTTACGACACAATACTCCCCACCACATCTCATACCAGTGAGTCGACAAGACATCTAGTGGTTTGTTCTGCGTTACTCAGGGTTACCTGGATAGTTTTGATTAGATAATATAGAAGAGGGGGCGAAACTTGCAATGTATATTTGTGTATCAGCGCTATTTCTTTCATATAGTTACACTTGTTCCTCGAATTACTGTGGATAAGAATCAACTTTGAATGGATTCTCAATTAAATGTGTGCTGGTGTGGACCATCTGATTTGACGTCTGAAATGACTCAAATTCAGAAAATATAGCTTGCCAATACAATTAGTTACAACCTAATTGCTTAAACAAATTTTTATAAGACGTACACTCATGAGCCAAAACATTATGATAACTTGATAAATAGCTTGTTTGTCCGTGTTTAGGACGAGATGTGTCACTGAACATGTGTGTCAGGGATCCGACAGTTTGTTGGTAGGTTTGAGCAGCTATGTGGCACTAGATGTCTACACACAGGCCACGTAACGAGCGTAAATGATATTCCACTGGTTTGTGTACGCGGTGACGGTGCCCGATACCGAGATGGATTCCGTAGGATTTACATAAGGGAATTTTGGCACCCAGACATCAACATGAGTTCACTATAATGCTCCTCAAACCATTGTAACTCAGTTCTGGTTCCTAAACGCGGACAGCTATACTGCTGAAAGATGACATCGTCTTGGGGATGGCATCAGGCATGGAGGGCAGCAAGCAGTAGGCAGCTGTGAGCGTGTTTTTGATTACTACCACACGTCCCATGCAAGCGCAGGACAAAGTCTCCCACAGCACAGTACTGCTCTCACTCGCCTGTGTCGCTAGTGCACAGCATGTTCTGAGTCGCCGTTCACCTCAATGATGGCTTTTGCGGAGACGATCATCGACCTAGCGTAGCAGAAATGTGATTCACCCGAAGAACCGACACGTTCCCCTTCATCAACAGTCGATTCTAATAGTCATGAGCTCACTACGGTCGTAACTGACGATGTCATTGGGTCAACATCTGAAGACGTGGGAGTGGTCTGCTGCAGAGCTCCAACAACCTACGATGAATGGCGTGCTCCAAAACACTTGTGCGATGCACCAGGATTGTGCTCTTTCGTCAGAGATGTCACAGATCACCATCTATCCCAGTTTACAGTGCACTCAAGCCTCTGAACGCCACGTTACGTGGAGAGTCGTGGACGTCAGACCATTTACGCTTAGTGGTAATTTTACTGTCCTTCTTCCTCTTTCCATAGATGGTCACGACATTGGCTTGTGAACATTCCACCACCCTCGCCGTATTCGAGATAGTCGTTCACAGGCTCTGCATAGTAATAATCTGCCCTTTGTCAAAGTGGCTTATCTCAATGGATTTTCCCATCTGCAGTCCTTATCGTCCATAGGGCCACTCCCGCCCTGCTGCGCTTACCTATTTCTGTTACCGCGTCACGTGACCACAACCACACAAGCTGGCATCCAATTTCGCAGTGGGCAGTAGTCGTAATGTCTTGGCTTATTAGCGTACGCGTCACTATCGTACTCAGTTTTAATTTTGCAGTTACCATGCGATACAAATTTCTTATTAGCAGGTACTGTTCTATATTCACTCCCAGTCTATTCTTATTGCGTCATAATATCAACAGGAACATCACTGGAAAGTCACTGCGAGTACCAGAATCCTTTGTCGTTGCGAATTTTTCTGACTGTACACTTCATAATTTATGTTAAATATTGTCACTGGACTTTTTAAATGAACAAATTTTTTTTCACAGACGGTAACAATAACAGGCATTTGAAACACAGCCCTTCCAGTGACGGCTGTGATATATAATTGTACATGTTTTTACAAAAGTATTCAGATACAGAATTACGGTCGCATCATAATATATGCCGCTCACTACGTGGCATGTACAACCATTTCGGAGAGCTTGCACTAAAACAACATATCTGAAGATACGTTCCCGTTATTATGGTGTACCTACACTCCTGGAAATTGAAATAAGAACACCGTGAATTCATTGTCCCAGGAAGGGGAAACTTTATTGACACATTCCTGGGGTCAGATACATCACATGATCACACTGACAGAACCACAGGCACATAGACACAGGCAACAGAGCATGCACAATGTCGACACTAGTACAGTGTATATCCACCTTTCGCAGCAATGCAGGCTGCTATTCTCCCATGGAGACGATCGTAGAGAAGCTGGATGTAGTCCTGTGGAACTGCTTGCCATGCCATTTCCACCTGGCGCCTCAGCTGGACCAGCGTTCGTGCTGGACGTGCAGACCACGTGAGACGACGCTTCATCCAGTCCCAAACATGCTCAATGGGGGACAGATCCGGAGATCTTGCTGGCCAGGGTAGTTGACGCACACCTTCTAGAGCACGTTGGGTGGCACGGGATACATGCGGACGTGCATTGTCCTGTTGGAACAGCAAGTTCCCTTGCCGGTCTAGGAATGGTAGAACGATGGGTTCGATGACGGTTTGGATGTACCGTGCACTATTCAGTGTCCCCTCGACGATCACCAGTGGTGTACGGCCAGTGTAGGAGATCGCTCCCCACACCATGATGCCGGGTGTTGGCCCTGTGTGCCTCGGTCGTATGCAGTCCTGATTGTGGCGCTCACCTGCACGGCGCCAAACACGCATACGACCATCATTGGCACCAAGGCAGAAGCGACTCTCATCGCTGAGGACGACACGTCTCCATTCGTCCCTCCATTCACGCCTGTCGCGACACCACTGGAGGCGGGCTGCACGATGTTGGGGCGTGAGCGGAAGACGGCCTAACGGTGTGCGGGACCGTAGCCCAGCTTCATGGAGACGGTTGCGAATGGTCCTCGCCGATACCCCAGGAGCAACAGTGTCCCTAATTTGCTGGGAAGTGGCGGTGCGGTCCCCTACGGCACTGCGTAGGATCCTACGGTCTTGGCGTGCATCCGTGCGTCGCTGCGGTCCGGTCCCAGGTCGACGGGCACGTGCATCTTCCGCCGACCACTGGCGACAACATCGATGTACTGTGGAGACCTCACGCCACACGTGTTGAGCAATTCGGTGGTACGTCCACCCGGCCTCCCGCATGCCCACTATACGCCCTCGCTCAAAGTCCGTCAACTGCACATACGGTTCACGTCCACGCTGTCGCGGCATGCTGCCAGTGTTAAAGACTGCGATGGAGCTCCGTATGCCACGGCAAACTGGCTGACACTGACGGCGGCGGTGCACAAATGCTGCGCAGCTAGCGCCATTCGACGGCCAACACCGCGGTTCCTGGTGTGTCCGCTGTGCCGTGCATGTGATCATTGCTTGTACAGCCCTCTTGCAGTGTCCGGAGCAAGTATGGTGGGTCTGACACACCGGTGTCAATGTGTTCTTTTTTCCATTTCCAGGAGTGTATATGACATTTTACGATTTGGGTATCGGAGAACAAAGTGCGAACGATGTTCACTCACTAACATACTCAGTATTCTGATGCGCTTCTAGCAACTGGTGGAGTCTGAACATTTGTGTTGCACCGAAATTTTCATATCACAATTTTATATGAGCAGCTTAGAACAGAGAGACTAAACTTAGCACCTCGATTTCTGACAAGCCATCTCAAATGGCTCTGAGCACTTTGGGACATAGCTTCTGAGGTCATCAGTCCCCTAGAACTTAGAACTACTTAAACCTAACCAACGTAAGGACATCACACACATCCATGCCCGAGGCAGGATTCGAACCTGCGACAGTAGCGGTCGCGCGGTTCCAGACTGTAGCGCCTAGAACCGCTCGGCCACTCCGGCCGGCCGACAAGCCATCTCAGGAAATTATACTTCAACGTAAGTGTTTGTGAGATCATGTGCAGATTACCACGCTTGTAAGTTTTTAAAACCAGGCACCAAATTACAAGAAACCCAAATGTGTGAAACACCATGAGTTCAGTTGTATCAATTATGTTGGTCACTCACACTTCTGCCGTTAGCCAATTGGAATTTATGAAGTTCAGGAGATGCCAGAGTAGTGCTCTTTGCGAAAAAAATACAAAAGTACAAACTGAACTGACTCAGATCTTATGCGCTTACTTGTGCATTCTGTTGGTATACCACAATGGATACAAATATACCAGTGACATCTGCTGCATTTGATAACTGTTTTCGACACCAGGGAACCGTCATTGAAATTCATATCCATGATTTCAAAAGGTTGCCTGACCGAGATCGGTAGTTGGTAAATGAATAGCCATTGCAGCGCCTGTTGGTGGATTCACGATGCCGTTCTTCAAAATATATGTATTTAAAAAGCAGATGATAATTCGCTTGACGGCCTCCTAAGTCATAATCTACATTCCTTCCATGCTATGCAAGCAAGGAAGTAGTCTTGACGGAAACTGGGAGTTTTACACAAAAGTTCTCTGGACACGTTCACAAAAACAGGGCTAATCTCATGCAAGATTTAAAAAAAAAAAAATAAAAATAAAACGCAAGCCTTGCGACGGTTTACAGATGACCGAAACTTTACACAGACTTCAGAGCAAGATCATTTAACAGTTCCCACAACGAAACTAGCTCTCGAAACATGGCAGAAGATTCGAAGAGTTTCTGCTCGTGTGTAAACTGTGCCAGTGGCAAAAAACAATAAACACTCTCAGTGCTTGATTTCAGATGTAATATTATCGATGTCAGCGCCACTAAACAGGAGTCACTAAAGCTTCTGAAAGATGATTCAGTATATATTCCTGAACCAGAATCAAGAAAAGGCGCCAATATAAATAATTCCGAACTAGATCCCCTTGGACTAGTGCATCAATATATGTCAATTAGGACAGACTTCCGGTCCAGTCTGTTGACCAATAATGTTCTCTACGGAGTATGCTGATGAGACAGCAGTAATATACAGCCAGTCGTTCAGCGAAAGATTCCTACCTAAGGACTGAAAAGTAGCACAGGTCACAACAGTACACAAGAAAGGAAACAGAACTTATTGAACTTGTTCTCCAACAACAGGGCTACTGCTGCTAAAGCAAAAAATGTAACTAATTTACGCTAACATTAAATAAAATAAAAAGTGCAACCTGAATTCAGAACCCATATATAGACTATTCAAATTAATATTGCCTTATAAGTTACAGTCTTTCTCAATATTAACGTTCAACCTTGGATTTAAGACATGGAACATCGCCAGAATCTTATAACAACCTTCCACTTCTTTTATACAGAGGACATTTAAATTAAGAACCGATGTATAGACTATTCAAATTTATATTGTCTTACAAGTAACAATATTTTGTCAATATTAACGTTGAACCTTGGAATAAACTGAATCTTAAAATAACCTTTCATCTCATTTATACAGAGGATATTTTTCCTTTGTCAAAAGTATTTGTATTTATGCAAGGTATTCAGCGCCTCTTGAATGTGGGTCTACGACTCTCGCGAAGTTATTTCGATCGTCGTCTCATTCTGAATTAGCTCGTTGTCCGAGTGCATTACTCACGACATGCAACTAAAAAAGACAATCCCACACAGTCTCTGTGCTCTTACTTACGTTACGTCATATTATAGTGTTCGTTCGTGAGTACCATTCTCGATAAGAAAGTGTAGGGATACATATCCTGCGTTGTCGAAATAATAGTTACACACTCCTTGTTTGAGAGCGGAAATGGCTGGTCGAACACTGAGAAACAATGGTATAAAGGAAATCCAACCCAGGTCACTGCAGTCGATTCACGTACCTGTAACAAGTAAGATGATAGTATATTTATAACTTTATGCGATGCAGAATGCTACATGATTTCCATGATTGGATATTGAACACTATGTACGTTCTGTGTGCTCTTTTAGATAATTACAAAATTGTGTTCCAGTGTATTTTATTATTTTGCGATGGTTGTTTAATGTATTACTGACTGTTGTACATTCAGTCACAGCAACTATCTGCTTGCATGTTGCAGATGGAGACGAGGTAGAAGTGGGATACATCGAAGCCTCCAGCAACCAGCGGTCTGCAGTTCCGCACCATGAGAAACGTGGGAACGAGGAGTCCTTCGACTTTGGCGCCTCCAGAGTTCTCGTCCGGCACCAAGACAGGTCGGGCGAATGTCTCTGGATCCGGCACACCAAAGACAATCCGAGTGAGATAATCACAATGTGTCAGCGGCACCTAAGGAGCCACATCTACGGTGGCGTCGAAGCGACCTACCGCACCTGGCCCATCGAGAACAACGTGTACAAGCACTACGCATACGTCGCCGAACATAAGGCCCACGCCACCATCGCTACACGCTACTGGGTCTTCTCCGACGGAAGACTCGTCCACGTTCACACGAACGTTCCTCTCTTCATCGACCAAAACAGCAATCAGACGAGTAATAAACTGTGCTTCAGTGCCGAGAACGCGTCTCCCTACCCAGAGGACCGAAGCGACAACGTGCTGGAATACGAGCTGTGTACGTACGGTGATGCGAAGGAGGCGCACTTGGTCGGTATCCAGAAGTACCTGGGCAAGCCTACGGCGATTCCGGACGAACGCTTGGGTGTTCAACCTTTCTGGGAAGTGGGGCCACCCGAACAGAACGTGAGAGAGCGCGCCGCAGGCATAATCGAGCACGGGTTCGGCTATAGCCTTCTCGAAATAGCGGACCCTTGGGAGAGCTGCCGCGGAAGCTTCACCCCGGACACCACCAAGTTCCCCGACATGAAGGCGCTCGTGGACGACCTCCACGCACTGGGATTCCCCGTCGCGTTGTGGATACACCCATTTATAAACACTAACTGCGAACCCTTCTTCTCTGAGGCACAGTCCAAAGGTTACTTTGTGCGCAATAACAATGGCAGCATCTCTACTCGATGGTGGGGTGGATGGGCTAGCATTATCGACTTCACCAATCCTGATGCGGTAGCTTGGTGGACTGATCGAGTTGCGGTGAGTACATTCGCTGCAAATTCTAGTGTATATGGCATTGAAATTAGTTAGAGAGTATGACTCCATCTAAACAGTGTAGGACCAATCGCTTGGAGAAATTCTTACGGTTATATTAATTCTGAAAAAAGAAAAATACTCACTTTTGGTTGCTCAAAGGGTTTTAGACATACATTCTGCAAAAAATACAGGTACCTCACAAACAGATTTCTAGTGAGAAGAATATAAAGAGCAGGGGTGGTGGCTGCAGAGACCACGTTTTCGCCTTTAGAAACAACGAGAATATTAATCACATTCTCGAAACTTACTTTTATTTCCGTCCTTGCTTGTTCAATATATAGTTTCAACACTAGGAGTAAAAAGCTGTATAAATGTCTTACATCCGTTTTAATCCGAGCACTTCGTTCTTGATCTTTCATTCTTCCCTGGCAGTATTCTACGAGATATCCAAATGTGAGACTAATCTAGAATGTGGATCCTGTTTTTATTTGCAGTGAGAACTCAACTGTTTTCTTTTCCCACACAACCTGTGCATCATTATCGATAGAATAGCCTTGTTCTTCACAGCTGCGTACCAACGCAGAATCACATACGCTTTCTAAGTCAGGATACGTTACTTACTTTGCCTCGAAGTTATGGAGTTTTATTTGTAATCTCTTGCAGGCGCTCCGCAACGAGACGGGCGTGGACTCCTTCATGTTCGACTTCGGCGAGACCAGCTACCTGCCGCAGCCGCCACAGCTGACACCGCTCGAGAGGACGCCCGTGGTCTACACCGACGCGTACGCCAAGGCAGTGGCCCAGTTCGGACCCATGGCGAGGCTGCGGTCCGGCGTCGAGAGCCAGCGCCTGCCCAACTTCTTCCAAATGGACGCGGTGGACACGTCGTGGAGCACGCAGAACGGCCTGAAGACGCTGCTGCCCAAGCTGCTGGAGATGAGCCTGCAGGGCTACCCCTTCGTGATGCCGGAGAGGGTGGGCGGCAGCACCAAGACGGGCGTCATCGCCACTCGCGAGCTGTACATCCGCTGGCTGGAGGCCAGCGCCTTCATGCCCGCCTTCCACTTCCGCACCGTGCCCTGGGACTACGACAACGAGGTGCGTCCCGTGCTCGTGTTGCGCCTGGCACTCCGTGTTTGTAAAAGCCACTTCTAAAGTAAATATTGCTTCGCAGCGTTGATACAAACAGTGACGTACGAAGAACCGACAAATTAAGCCAATCTCTATGTAGTAACACTGTAAGGTATGCTTAAATGAGTTTAGTTTCAGCATGGCGGCTCACCACTGTGACTTGTGACTACTTTTACAGACGGTGGAGCTCGCACGCAACCTGACTGCTTTGCGCGCTCAGTACGGTCCGAAGGTCGTCGAGCTGATGAAGCAGGCAGTGGAGGACGGCACTCCGGTCAACCGGCCCATCTGGTGGCTCGACCCGACAGACTCCACCGCTCTCAAGATCAGCGACGGTATGACCAACAGCTTTCTCTCACGGCTTTTATCTTTAGAATTATTCCGGACACGGTTTCGTATTTTATGATTCTACTTTAGAATCTTCTAGTTACGATTTGTCTGACAACTGACCATCGACGTATGTTTCCTTCATGAACTAACATGTTACTGAGGCAATCCCACACTTGAACAGATATCCCGCGACATTCTCATCACAGTGATCTACAGTGAACACACAAGATATGTTAAATGTCCTCAGAGACACCACTGTCTGCATCCATGGCTGCACTACTGTTGTTGAAGTCTCGGATCATTTCTCGTTCTTATTGTGTCCAAAGGAATATACATACAAAGTCCATCCAGGTTCTGATGGGTTTCCTTGCAGAGACTTGCCAGCAAAATTTCAAGCCTTCACAAACACTAACCAATGCAATCCAATGGCGAGTGACGAAGGCCTCCCATCGGTTAGACCGCTCGCCTGGTGCAAGTCTTTCGATTTGACGCCACTTCGGCGACTTGCGCGTCGATGGGGATGAAATGATGATTTCGACAACACAACACCTAGTCCCTGAGCGGATATAATCTCTGACCCAGCTTGGAATCGTACCCGGGCCCTTAGGATTGAGTGTGTCGCGCTGACCACTCAGCTGCAGGGGGCGGAATCAACAAACACTAAGCAGGCATTACAACTCCACATACCATCACTCACATTCTCGTGAGGTCACTCAGATGTCGCATTTCGTGATCCACTTGGAGATTACTCTTACCACTCACTTTCATCAAGATAGACTTTGCTTTTAAAGCATGAAACCATATATGAGCAACTATTTGGTGGCAGCTTTTTTTGCATTTACATTAATAATGTTCTCAAAAACAGAAAATCAGGTAATTATTGAGGAATTAAATTAGACAAATACACTAGGAGAATTACTATGCATACATGATAAAGTAATAATACATGAAAGTGGAGACCATCTACAGTTACCAGGACGGCTGAACCAAGTACACTGTCTGAGCAAAAAAGTGATATTTATGAGTTGCAATTTACTGTGACTGTTTAGTGTTCTTACAAGACATGGTAGGGTATATGACCCGTGTGAAGAGTGTCAGATGCTGAATGATCACTGTGTAGAACCCGGAGGTGGGCATAGTTGGCTGAGACACCATTTTCAGCACAAGACTGAATCTGAAAGAGACCTCATTGTGGGTCTCTTTTGGCCAACTTGTCGAATCATACAATATCGAGATTTTTTGACCATTCGGATGTGGGTCTGGTCCAGTGTTGCGCTGTATGGAAACGTGAGATCAGGCATAACTCGTTGTGAAGGTTTTGTTTCATCAGGTCTGGTCACCAGGAGGCAGGATTGCCGTCCTGTGTACAAAGCACATCATAACCCCTTCACATCTGTGCTTCCCATCCGAAAACAACCAATTCTTTGTCATCCTGCACCAATGGTCGGAGAGCAGCAGCAGCCAGACTAGGTAATTACCATCCCATGCGTAAGTTGCTGTCAAAACCAAGGCACACACGGCTGCATTTGGAGTGACGCTATGACCTAGAAGGATGAATTGCTGATGAATACTGATGCACTGTGCTCAGCACATGTTCGTTGAGAATAAGGGCAAAGTTAGGAGATATCCCATTCTCCCAGTATTTTTTGGAAAGGCACAGCAGTGTTACTCCCCGAGTAATGATTTAAGGAACCAATGTGTATGACGATGGTAATGACAATGTGAACTCTGATGGCACAGCTGTATGTCACAGATGTCCTGCATCCTCATGTGGTACCTCTCATGTGACTGTGTTATGGTACCAATTTTTCAACAAAAGAATACACGTCCACACATGCCAAGTGACTCTGTCTGAGCGTTCTTCAGTTAAAACGTCCGGGCTGAGGAGCCGTGATAGATGTATAAAATTTCCACCTAAAGTTCCATTTCCATCTGCGGAAGAAGCTGGATGACCTCAGAAGATGTCTCCCGCAGATGGAGACGAAACGTTAGGTGGAAATTTTATACATCGACCACAGCCTCTCAGCCCAGAAGTTTTAACTGAAGACAACACCGGCCGTGAAAGCCTACGTTGTATGTCTGAGTGTTGTTGATATACTGCTGTAATCAGAAACACACCCAGATTTGGCCTCGATAGAACAAGTGTGGAAAGATCTCCAAACTTGTCCCAGTGTCGGTATTGAGGATATCAGGGACCAGTTACAACAGATCTGGGTCAGCTTGGCTCAGGAGAGCCAACTGAATCAGTGCATGCATTCGCGTCACAGGGGGGTGCAACGTCATAGTGATTAGATGGCTCACACTCACATTTCTTAGTAAATTTGAGTGACCTTTGTAATCACTACAATAACATTACATGTCCTCTTAACCTGTGACGTTATGGGTGTTTTACTTTTTTTTCTCAGGCGGTGTATATGTAGAATACAATATTAAAACTTCATTACTTAAGAATAAATTTATGACCTTCCGGGTGCTTACTTTCTGTTTTTATGCGGTTATGAACGAAATACTGTTTTAAAATTTTAGTACATAAGAATAAAATTATGACCTTCCATTGTAAATATTCACAACAGTTGAAAATGGGAATTATCAACAAAGTAATTAAACAAAAATGTTCAAATGTGTGTGAAATCTTATGGCCGGCCGGTGTGGCCGTGCGGTTAAAGGCGCTTCAGTCTGGAACTGCGTGACCGCTACGGTCGCAGGTTCGAATCCTGCCTCGGGCATGGATGTGTGTGATGTCCTTAGGTTAGTTAGGTTTAATTAGTTCTAAGTTCTAGGCGACTGATGACCTCAGAAGTTAAGTCACATAGTGCTCAGAGCCATTTGAACCATTTGAAATCTTATGGGACTTAACTGCTAAGGTCATCAGTCCCTAAGCTTACTCACTACGTGTTGTGTACATAGTTCTGCGTAGTCAGCACTTACACAACTTTCCCACTAGAGCGCGCCCCGCTAAGCGCAACATCGCAGGCGCAGCGCTCGTCCATCTCTGCACTACGAGATGGCGCTGCCTCAGAGACGGACCAAATTCGGTTTCCGCCGATCCGGGTATTAATATGTAACGCAGCCAATGAGATTGCTGCTAACGTAGAACCTTTTCTCCTCGCGGATCACACTCGCGCAGTGATACCTGAACGCGCAAGGTGTTATAACAAGTGTACAGACCTCGAATTAGTCAGTCTGCATTTGCCTGCACCAGTCTGTATCAGTCTGCATTAGTCTGTACCAGTCTATAGTCAAGTTTCAGTCTGCACCTAAGAAGATTATCATATTCCTGTACATAGCCATGAAGATAAATGAATAGACACTTTGTGAAGTATCAGAGATATGTGAGAATAAGATCAACATACCAAGACCAAAGGAACTTCAGATTGTCAATTGTTAATAGCATCCAGAATCAAGTTATGTAATGTCTATGCATTTTATTATTTTAATAAATGTGTGTGAAAATTAATCAAGTTCTGTTTAAAGTTGGTCACCGTCAATCTGCTACTCTAAGCGTGCAAGTGGCATTTCTATCGTCTGACCTAATGGCAGAAGATAAACACGCCACGATAAGACCACGAGACATATTGCTGACACTCGTCTACTTCGTTAGAGCGACGAGTCAAATAATCAGATGGTGTGTGTACCGAAGGTCTTACAGTACGCACACCACACTACGTATCCTAAATTATCCTAAGGACAAAAACACACACCCATGCCCGAGGGAGGACTCGAACCTCTGCCGGGACCAGCTGCACAGTTCATGACTGCTCGGCTAATCCCGTGTGGCAGTAATTAAACAGGTGCCATATTTTAAATATGTGTGATGTGACACAAGTCACTTTTATGACAGTCATATAGATGAGAAGCAGATATTAAATGCGCCGGCCGGAGTGGCCGTGAGGTTCTAGGCGCTACAGTCTGGAGCCGAGCGACCGCTACGGTCGCTGGTTCGAATCCTGCCTTGGGCATGGATGTGTGTGATGTCCTTAGGTTAGTTAGGTTTAATTAGTTCTAAGTTCTAGGCGACTGATGACCTCAGAAGTTAAGTCGCATAGTGCTCAGAGCCAGATATTAAATGCAATATTTGAAACAATGAACGAGACATTCAAAATGTAATACCCCCAAGAAATACAAAAATTACATTTCAGTCGACTATGGTGATACCGTTAATGTTGTTCTGAAATGTGAGTTGGATAAAGAAGAAGAAAGAAGACAGAAAAGTACAAGCAGCAGAGATTAGACCCCTGAGGGGAGCGAGTATAGGGTAGCACAAGAAGAGACCTAACACAGTATGAATCTGTCAGATGACTGGGGTATCCCATGTGCTGACGCTTTGTTTCCCTCCCGTGCAGAGTACCTGCTGGGCGACGACCTGCTGGTGGCGCCGGTGACGTATCGCACGGCCACGAGGCGTGACATCTACCTACCCAAGGGCTACTGGCGGGACGAGGTGGACCCCGAGCACCCCACCATACGGGGCCCCACCTGGCTCTACGCCTACCCTGCGCCGCTCAACACTCTGCCCTACTTCACCAGGGTCAGCTCCTAGCTCTCACTGGCTGAAAGCGAGCGCAGTTTCTATGAAGGCTGGCACGACCTTAATATCACTGTATCGGCAACACTGTGTTACCAAGAACATGTAAGACAGATTCTGGAAACGAAAAAAAATTAGCTAACGTGACTTGTTCCATCTGTATTGTAGAAGATTTCGGTTTTTGTAATGTGTGAAAGGTGATGCATAAGAATTACTAATTCACATCTGTATAAAAAATTATAAAAAAATAAATTGAAAATAAAAAAGAAAGCCATTTTTACACATGAATGTGTAATGTGAATGTAAAATGACTCATTTAACTTTCTTACGATTAATCATACAAATGATCCATGGAACTTAAAACTTACTAACCAAGTGACTAACTGTACAAGATACAGTAGTAACCCAGTTCAAGCTTCCACTTCCTCTATGCTTGTGGTTCTTTGCATTCTATGGATTTTGTTCCTACAGAGAATTTTTGTTCTGTGAACTACAATTCGGCACAAATGTCGCGATAAGAATCATTTACGGCCAGATGACGAAATACTTCCGTGTTTGTGTAAGGTAGAGTGAATAACAGAGTCACATACTTCTATTTCTACTGTGTTAGTGTAGTATTTCTGGCTTCAGCAGCCATCATATTTAGGACCAAGACTTTAACCTTACAGCAGTTGAGACTGTTGCAATAAGAAGATGTAATAAATAGTGTTAAGTACCAGTATCAGATGGTACCACCAGTACCCTTTTCGTGGGAAAGACCATCCGAACTGTAGTTCATCATCGTGATTGGCTGCTGTGTCCAGGGGTAGCGCCGAAAACGCTAGCTTTCTATCATTAGTACTATAAAAAATGTGCATTACATTTCCTTAATATTCAAATACAGGCAATAGCTGGCTATCGCACGCTGATGTCAAAAGTCATAATGATAAGCAAAACTAGGAACGACAAATAAACGGAAAGGCAGACAAAGCACTTCGGATCCCACCTAACCTGTGCGCCTGATCAAAGTCGTTTGCGCTGCCTCATCACTCCAGAACGAGCAGACATGAGGTTCAGACGTGTTGTCTGGTGCGATCTGGTCCATTCCAGGCTTCTACCCAGTCGCTTCTTGACCAATCTGATAAGACAGTTGAAGATAGCAGAACGAAAGCCAAATTTGTAAATTTCACGTACAAAAACTCATTCAAGTAGGAGAATCGTACAAATATACTGTCGTTTGACTATCGAACAGATTCCCATATGGACGACACATTAATAAGCATCCACGGCGTGAAGAAACAACTGAAGTAATTTAAATGTGACCAGGTCCGGATAGAACGTAGTTCTCATTTTCAAACACTAGTTTGTGGCATTGGCTCCCTACTTAGCTTGCACTTATCGCGAATCTCTAGCCCAGCGCAAAGTCCCAAGCGACTGTAAAGAGTGCTTGTGATCCTGAGTATAAGAGGAGCAAAAGAACGAACCCGCAAAATTACAGACCAATACTTCTAACAGTAGTTTGCTGTAGAATCCTTGAACATATTCTCACTTCGAATGTGAAAATTTTCTTGCGACAGTGGAGCTTATATCCAGAAATAAGCGCGGTTTTAGAAAGTATCGCTCGTGCGATACTCAGCTTGCCCCTTTCTCACATGATATACTGGGAACTATGGATGAAGGGCAACAAGCTTTTAGATTTCCGGAAAGTGTTTGACACGGTGACGCATTGCAGGCTGTTAAAGAAGCTACTACCATATGGAATAGGTTCACAGATATGTGAGTGGCTCGAAGACTTCTTAAGTTGCAGAAACCAGTACGTTGTCCTCGACGGCGAATGTTCGTCAGAGAGATCATCAGGAGTGCCCCAGAGAGGTATGATAGGGCCCCTATTATTCTCCATATAGACAAATGATTTGGCCAGCCATCTGCGGGTTTTTTTATGATGCTGTGGTGTACGGTAAGGTGTCGAAGTTGAGTGACTGTAAGAGAAAACAAGATGACTTAGACCAAATTTCTAGTTGCTTTGATGAATGTGCAGCTAGCAATAAATGTAAAATAGAAGGTAAGTTAAGGCTGATGGGTAGAAAAAAGAAACCTGTAATTTTAGAATGCAGCATTAGTAGTGTCCTGCTCGACAAAGTCACTTCGTTTAAATATCTGGGTGTGACGTTGCAAAGCGATATGAAATGGACGGAGCTTGTGAGAACTGTGTTAGGAAAGGTCGACTTCGATTTATTGGGAGAATTCGAAAAAAGCGTAGTTCATCTGTAAAGGAGACAGTATATAGGACAGAAATCCGACCTATTTTTGAGTACTGCTCGAGTTTTTGGGATCCGGAACATGTCCGATTAAAGGAAGGCATTGAACCAATTCAGAGGCGGGCTGTTCGATTTGTTACTGTTAGGTTTGAACAATACCCAAGAGTTATGGAGATGCACTGGAAACTCAAATGGAAATCGTGGGAGTGAAGACGACGTTATTTCCCAGAAACACTCTTCAGAAAACATAGAGAACCGGCATTTGAAGCTGACTGCAGAACGGTCCTGTTGTTTGCAACATACATTTCGGCAAATAGTCGCTTTTCTCTCTTTCTGTTTGCGAGTGGATCAGGAAAGAAAATGACTAGTAGTGGTCTGGGGTACCCTCCACCATGCGCCGTAAGATGAACTGCGGAGAATCGATGTAGATGTAGATCTAGATGTAGATAGGTTGAGTATCGACTCTGTAAAGAAATGTTAAATCCAGAACAGTTAAAAGAATAATTAAATTGAAGTAGTATCAGTTCCTCACTAACCATTATAGCCTCAAGACAAGGGATTTACGATCTAAGCGCTGTTTTCAGTGCAGGTTTTCTGTGCAGGCTTCTCACTGGCTTGATACGGCCCGCCATGAATTAATCTCCCGTCCCAACCTATTCATCTCGGGCTAGCGCTTGGAACCTATATCATCAGTTATTTGCTGGATGTATCCCAATCACTGTCTTGCTCAACAGTTTTTACCCTCTACAGCTACCATGGTAGTTATTCCCAGAAGTCTTAACAGATGTCCTATCATCCAGTTCCTTCTTCTTGTCACTGCTTTCCATATATTCCTTTCCTAGCCGATTTTCCGGACATTATCCTTATTCCTCACCTTTCATAAAATTTTCAACATTCTTCTGGTCCGCTTTTCCCCACAGTCCATGTCTCACTGACATTCAATGCTATGCCAAAATGTACATTTTTAGATATTTCTTCTTCATATTAAGACTTACGTTTGATACTTGTAGACTTCTCTTGCCAAGGAATGCCCTTTTCGCCAGAGCTGGTCTTTATGTCCTCTTTGCTTCATTAGTCATGGAGTGTTTTGCTGCCTAGGTGGAGAATTCATTAACTTCACCTACTTCGTGATCACCAGTTGTGTTGCTACTCTCACTGTCCTCATTTCTGCTACTTATAATTACTTCCGTCTTTTATACGTTTACTGTCAATCCATATTCTGTGCTCAATAGACTATTCATTTCACTCAACAAATAGATCCACTTACTTTTCTTCACTTTCACTAAGGATAGCAATGTCGTCAGCGAATCTTAACAACGATATCGTTTCACCTAGAATTTTAATCCCACTTCTTGACCTTTCTTTTATTTCCGACGTTGCTTCTTCGACGTAGAGATTGAACAGCAGGGGTGAAAGACTACATTCATATCCTAGAAACTTTTCTCACCATGCGTTTCGCTCTTGGTCTTCCACTCTTATTGGTCCCTCTTAGTTCTTGTACATATTGTACATTACCCGCCTGTCCCTATAGCTTTCTCTAATTTTTCTCGGGAGTTCGAACATCCTGCGCCATTGTACACTGTCGAACGCTTTTTCCAGGTCGACAAGTCCTGTATACTTGTCTTGATTTTTGTTCAGTCTTGCTACCATAATCAACTGCAACATGAGAACTCCCTCTCTGGCGTAGTCACTTTTCCTAAAGACAAAGTGATCGTCATCTGCAAGATTCTCAGTTTTATGTTCCAATCTTCTATTTATTATTCTTGTTAGCAACTTGGATGCAGGAGCTACTAAGCTGATTGTGCGATAATTGTCGCACTTGTGAGCTCTTGCAACCCGCGGAATTGTGTGGATGATGTTCTACCGGAAGTCTGGTGGTATATCGCCAGTTTCATAGTCTACACGCTAACGTGAACAATAGCTTTATTTTGCCACTTCCCCCAACGATTTTAGAAATTCCGATGGGCAATTATCTATCCCCTCTGCCTTATTTGTTTTTAAGTCTTCCAAAGCTATTCTAAATTCAAATCCTGGTACTGGATCATCTATCTGTTCCGTTCCTGTTTTTTACTTGTACCACGTCATCAGGTAAGTTCTTCCTTCGTAGAGAGCTTGGTAGTAGGAATGAGAGAGGAGGAAGACCAGTCGAGTTCTGTATTAAATTTTGTATGGTAATAGCGAATAGTCTGTTCAAAAAATACAAGAGGAGGAGGTTAATGCTATTCACTAAGGGCCTCACACGAAGAGCTTCTTGGTGGTCCTTCGGTACGCTGTATATCTTTGGTGTCTGTGGAAGTTTCAAGATGAGTCTTCAGGCTGTGTTGAAATTCATCCTAGTATGCTATAGCAGTACTTGTGTCGATCTGATTATCCTGCCTGTCGGATACCCCATAAGTTTCTTATAAATGGGTTCCCTAAGAAGATCCTCCATTCGTTTCCTATAATCTGCCATGTCAAACACTAAGGTGGCCATTCTCTTGTCTGCTTGTATTATATCACATGAGAGTTATTCAACAGCTCCACACTAGCGTGACGTTCCACCTTGTTGATGCTTTTTCTTGGGTGGTTTTGTTTGAGTGAAAACTAGTACCTCGTCCTATCGGATCTTCTCTGTCTCGCCTTGTGGCAGATGGTCTACCGAAGTCTTAACAGATTTGATGATGCATACACTCAGAGACTTACTCGTCTATTTGTTGTGGCCAGAAACGTGTTTATTGAGTATAGACATTGTGGAATAATTAAAAGCCTGTGTAAAGTTTGTCAACATTTTAATCATCAATTTTCTGAATACCATAAATTAATAGTTCTTATTGGTTACTTCATTTCTCTTTACGTCGTTTAAGGTTAGTTGACCAAATCCGTCTGATTATTCAACTTCTATGTATAAAAGTATGGCAGTAATTATTGCAATTAGTCCATGCATTGCACTCTGCGTGGATTGCAGCATTGATTTTGAAAATATTTTAACATGTTGTTGACCATGCAGTTGCAGCGGCAAAACAGGGTAAGTTGTCTGTTGCGTAGAGGAGCAGTGCAGAACAGTTGTTAGGAGACATTAGAGGACTTTTTAAAACTTGCAGTCATATCGTTGAGAACTGATTTTGAAACGTCCCCTTTGAACAATTATACAGGACTGTGCTTAACCTGACACACAATATTTATAGCGCAACGCAATCTGACTTTCAAAATTCCCTACAAAAGAATGGCCCTGACTAACATTAGACTCTACCTTTCACAAATCACTTACCTCACAAAAATCTTCGCTGCTCGAGCTACTGCAATACAGCGAGCGCCACTACTGCCAGCTAAATAAAAGATTCAAACTATGGAAGGCACTAACTACTGATAGGGATAGTTAGCAAATGAAAGATATTAATAGAGAACAAAGAATGTATTTACCTTGATATCATCATTTATAAATATAGCAGTTCATGACAAATTTCAAAACTCCGCCATCTCTCTCCCTACATCCACCACTGCTGGCGGCTCACCTCCAACTGCGCAACGCTACACGCTGTTCACAGCCAGCTGCCTAACACTACAATGGCGAGTATTACAACAATGCAAAGCAGCCACAGACTGCACACGGCACAGCCGGTGATTTTCATACAGAGGTGGCGTTACCAATAAAAAAACCTAAACAGCCTACTTACATAGCCCCCATGCTCCCCACAAAAATTTTTACAAATTTTTTTGGGCACTGGCCAATACATATTTGTTAAAAATTTTTTTTCACAATTACAATAACAAAGAAATCAAATGCACACACTTATTGATACAATGTTGGTCAAAAGCTAAAATTTTCTCACAGTCCATAAAGACAGTCCTGATCGTTGATCACACTGCAGTGTTTTTCTCAAAGTCTGAGCAGTAAAAGAAAATGTACACAGAAGTAGTGGATTTCCATACAGTCTTGAAGAAGTAGTGTTGTCCTTCCAACGGAAAGACAGTGCTGACTCTTGACATGCTGACAGGTAATGGGCCACAACAGAGCAAACCCACAGCTGAGTCAGTCAACGTTTTGAAGAATATCGTTTGGTAGGTCATCACAGAGCAGACCCACTGTAGTCCTGGTAGAGATTACGGTATTGGTGGGCCACCAGAGGCGCAGACCCACTGCAGTCCTTGCAGAAATAATGGTACTGGTGAGTCAGCAAAGATGCAGCCCCAATGTAGTCCTGGTAGAGATGGCCAGCAGCCATCTGTTGCGACTGTGCAGGTGCACAATCACCATTGAAGAGTCTTGCGGAGAATATAGCAAGTCCATAACCACCACTTGTGCACTCACAAAGTTTTTGGAATTGTCCTTAGAACCAGCAATGCTGTTATCCAGTCCCTTGCTGAATTATTAACACACATACAAACACTAACAGTCCCTACTTCTCACATATTGTCCATATACTATGACCAACAGAAACGTGTGCAGTGAAATGTAACTTACAAGTTAATAATATGCTGAACTGGTGACAAGTACAATTTTATAACATAAGAACACAATAACAAAGGTACAAAACACATCATTCAAGAACATAACAATACAGATAACATCTGTAGTACAGGCTTTACAAAAGAATCAAAATAACATATACAACAGTGTTACAGGAATTATGACATGAGTACATACATAAAAGATCAGAATAGCTTTTGAAACATCAACTTTACACATGAGCATTAAAACAAAATAGAACAAGTAATGTCTAAACATCTTTACAAAGTAAATAACATAGTATTTGAAAAATTCTACAACATAAATCTTATTAGCTAAACACTTAAAGACAGGAAAAAGACAAATACACAAGGGTACATAAACACATAGGGGAATAACACAATGGAAAGGACAGGGTTCGTTTTCAGTGTAACTTTTGGTACTGCAGTATTTTGCCAACAAAACCTTTTTTGTTCTTGGAGATCTCCCTTCGTTCATCATTATTCCCAAAAAGTCCTATCTGTACCTCTTTTCTGTATTCTAACCATATTTCCTTCAAAAATAAATATGGCTCATTGTACAATACTCATTTTTGCCATATCTGTTTCTTATATCTTCTCAATGCATTTCTTCCAATTCATCATAGTTAGTTTCTTATATAGTCTACCCCCTCTTAAGCTAACTTAAATCTACTGAGCTCAGATACTAAACTAAGGAACGAGGCAATGCAGCATCACATAAAACAATTAATAGAAACAGCAATGAAAAAAAAACGCAGATTTGCGAAGCAAGCAGCATTAAGAAATTAGCAAAGCAATTGTAATATTACAACTAATCTAAGGCAATGTGCAGCAAACAATAAAAATAAATCATTAGTATAACTGGCTTAACAGCGTAATACAAAGTCAAATTCAATAACACTATGCCTGGCAAACAGCAGAAGCAAAAGCAATAAATTATATCTAAACATGACAACGCTCAAGCAGAAAAATATTACAGTAAAGACAACAATGCAGATAAGGGAAATGTATAATCACATCTTAATGTCTATGTAATTAAAGTGGTGCACCACAAAAACTAATTCTAGAAAAGATTACCAAGTACTAGAAAAGAAAATTATGTATGCAGTTCCTGTGAAGGTAAATGCCCTTCTTTTTGTGCTCCCTCATTTTTTTGAAAAAATTATTATTTACTCGATCTGTAGACAGAAAATATTTATATTAGTACATCTATAAAATTTTATTTTTACCAATGCTGCAGTGCAGCTAGAAACTAGATATTAAACAAAATGGGCAAAGCAAGGCGTGAAACGTCATTCACTAGCCATATGGCATTTCTCTCAATTAGCACAACAATAGCCGTGAAATGTTTCTCATCGTTTTCAAGTTCGACCGTGTCGTTTTTGCGATGCTTTCTACAAAGGAACGTCAATAGCGAGGATAATGGCCTCCCCTTTTTTTTTTCTACCTGTGCCGCTGGAAGGCTAATGGCTTTTTTTCAGGCGGCTGTCGCCCTGGTGGGTGCCCGCGACGCATTACGTGCAGGTGGTCACTTAACTTTCGTCCGGAAATATTTACGACAGCAGTTTGCGCTACAGTGGCAGTCTCATATAAAAATATTTCACAGGTCAAGAATTAGCGTTGCAAATCTGTAGAAACAAAATCCTATAAATGTAAGTGTTCAAAAAAAAAATATTCGTCAGCATTGTGATACATTCACGCATATACACACATTTCATTTCATAACTCTTAAAGTACGATTCTTGGTTTCCAACATACGTCTTCACAAGGCAGAGTTCCTAACCGCTACTCATTACTCCTTACCTTATTACACATATATATATTCGTCGACGCTTCTTTAATATTTCATCATATGAAACACGTAGCATAATCAAATTCCTCATATAGCATCAGCTTCTTGACCATAAACATACCTCAGCAGCATAATACACATCGTCGTCGTAAAAATAACATCATAACACCTCAGTCAACTCTCAAAATCGTCGTAGCTTCCTCCAATAGTTTCAAAACCTAAAAAAAATTCTCTGCTCATGTCAAAAGTGTTATCTACCTCAAACGTACCTTAAAAATCATGATCTCATACCAAATACATCATTCAAAGCTCTCATAGTATCACAATGGGTCCGCAAAAATATGAACAGTTTACAAAGTACAGACAAAATACAATTTCGTAAGTGTGAAGTTATCCACCTGTGTAATTACGTAAACATGTGTCACTGATGCAGTAAAAAAAATGTTTATCTCTCAGTTAAATGATCAGATAGCTGTGTAATTAGTGTTAGAGAAATATGGTACCGATGTTTAAAGTTGTATAAGCAAATACCATATTAGCTAGGGTTCCTTGTGGTTGCCACACACATGGTACACAAAGTAAGCGTGTACACCCCTGAGGATAAATGTAATTATACCCTCAGGTGTTACAAATTACAGCAATGGAATGAAATGTATCACGGAAAACTTTCTTTGTAATAAAAAATCTTTAAAAATAAGTGTTTTAAGTATAAGATTAATTACTCAAATGCGTGTACTGTAGCGCTAAACTGTGTGTCTTGTTGTAAGATAATCTCTGTGGAAGTGTCGTAGTTATCGTCCACCGAAAGCTAAGTTCTGCAGAAGTCAATGTACTTACCTCATGATAAACAAAGGTGAAATGCTTTGCGTATAGATATTGTAGTTATTACGCTTATTGTTGTGATGAAGAAAGTACTGTACTGTAACGTATTGTTGTGCCACGAAAAACGCTGTCTCATTGTTGCTATACCACAAAAGTTACTACTAAAACATGTTTTACTTTACAGAAGAATTCAGAAAAACTGTGCAGATATAAAACAGATACACCGCAAAAGCAACATTGTAAATTGTCACTCATTAGTAGCGTCGTGATGTAGTCGTGTAGCTGTCACATAAACTAACCTCTGTGTCATCTGGTATCCCTCAGAAAGCACTTTAAATTCAGAATGTATTTTCAAATAAACCAAAATGTTGCATTAAAAAAAAAGCAGATTATCTTTCAATAAACGGTTTTACATGTGAAATGTGGTGCAGAATGCGGTATAAGTCGGTAAAGAATACTGGAATTTTTTTTTCAAGGTTAGCGCTATGTTATTTTTCCCTGAGCCAGCTGGCGCACGTGGCTGCCTGCTGTGCGGGTCAGTGCCTGCCTCTTTGTTGGCGCGCGTCGTTAATGGGATTCGGAGACCGAACTTCTACAAATTCGCCTTGCCGAGAGGGCCCTGCCGTGTTTAAATCCCGCCAGTTCTGATGCAATTCAGGTCTGTCGTTACGATCATATCGTCTATCGTCATGTCAGTAGTTTCTGTGGTTTCTTTCTGGTCGGTTAAGTGGTGGAGAATTTCTCCCTGAATCGTAACTGCGCGCTGGACCGTTGCGTCTAAAGCTATTCTGTCTCTCGTAATAATAATTGTTTTGGTTCCCATATTGTCTGTTTCTCTGATTGTCTCTGTGATAGTCATTACCGCGGAGAGGTGATCTTTCCCTGTAATTATTACTACTCTGCCAACGGTTGTTATACGGGTGGTGTCTGTTTTGGTCACGATTTACGTTATAAGAATAGCCTTGTCGTGTATTATTTCTGTCATCGCGGAATTGTGACAGATGTGACCTGTAATTGTTGTGTTCCTGTTTTCGCGTTCCGCGATTGTGAGTGTCAATTTCTAATTCTTGTAAGAGTCCCTGAAATGCTTCAATGTCGTCTTTGCTACGTCCTGCTAAAATAATATGTCGTAAATGTTCAGGTAGTTTGATTAAGCAAATGCGGATGAGTTCTGAGGGGCTGTATGGGTTTGAAAGATACTGATTCTTATGCAACATGTCTTCAAAATATTTCATAAGACTGGAAAATTCAGACTGTTCGAAACGTTTCATCATTATGATGCTATGTTTTACTCGGTCTTGTGTGGCTTGAGACCAATATGCTGAGAGGAAGGCATGGTAAAATTCTCCTTCACTGTGGCAATCGTGAATGACCGATCGCATTCTTACAGCTGGTTCATTCTCTAAGTAGCCACACATAAATTCTAATCTGTGTTCTAATGACCAGTTGGGAGGAAAATAATGAGAGAATTGATGGAGCCATGCTTGTGGATGAATGTCGTTGCCAGAATTCTTAAATGTTTTGAATTTACGTGTAGTAATGAACAGCTTATAGTCAAAATCATCATGTCGGTGAGTCGCATATCGGTCATTGTTACGTCGTGTCGGCGGTTCCATCTCAAAATTCGGTGCACCTTGCCAATTTCTTTCATAATTTCCGAAGTGTCCTGTGTTATTATCTTATGGGTGTTCCGTATTTCTAAGTCCCTCTTCCCGTGTTGGGGCGCGAGTATCCTCTGAAATACGTAATTCTTGTATAACCTGCGTCAACTGATCTTGTACTTCCCGGATTTCTCTTTTGTACTGTGTATTGATTTGGTTTTGATTTTGTTTGAATTTTCTGTGTCAGTGAAGGCTACAGGTCTTGTGTCATTCAGATCATCATCTACCTTTGTAGATAAGTTAGTGACCTGATCCGAAAGTTCGGCTACTTTCTCCGATAGTGAACACATTTCCTCAGTGTGTTTTTCTGAACCAAGTTTCAGAGTGTCCATTTGTGTTGAAATCGAATCTACTGTGTCCTTCAAGTTTTCCTGTGTTTTTGCAAGTTGCGTAAGCGAATCGGCAGATGCAACTGAGTCAAATTTAGCTTGCAACGTCTCATGATTTTCATGAACAGTAGTTTGCAGTTCTTTTATGGCTGCTTCGTGATTCTGTAGTGCATTTTCATGACGCGAAAAAATAGGTTGGAAATGCTCACAAATTTGTGTTTTTACGTCGTTACAGACTTTTTGACATTTCGATTCAATGTGATGTAACTCAGTAGTTAAATCCTCACGTGTTTGTTCAAGAGTTTGCTCCAATGAGTCTAACTTTTGAAGATTTTGTTCCATTGCGTCTAACTGTTGCTGTGTTTGTCTCTGATTTTGTTCCACTGTGTCTAGCTGTTGCTGTGTTTGTCTCTGATTTTGTTCAATTTGTCTCTGATTTTGTTCCATTTGTTGCATTAATTGCAATAATAATGTATTAGTGTCTGCAATCTGTTTCTCTATGCATTTGGCAGTGCATTTTCACCGGCAACATTCACATTTTGACAAGCAGAAAATGTGTCTTGACTCATTTGAGAAAACGTTGATGACCCAGAACCTGAATCTACAGTATTTGCGAAATTGTGTCCTGTCATTTCGGATTCCTGAGGCGAGCTGTCGCCGACCGATCGATCGATAATGCTTCCCTGTTCTCTAATTGTTTCGCTGTCTACACCATTGTTTGCCGCCCGCTCCATTTCCCTATGCACAATTACCAAATTATTACTTTGAACATCAGTTAATTCATTACTCGGTGGCGCTAACACACTGCTTTCGTTTTCACTGTCATTTCGCGGTTTACTTTGGAGCCTAGTATTACGTTTTTCACACGCCATTATTGTCACAGTATTTCACACGACAACACAGAAAAACACAATTTGAAGAGCAAAAATAAGAGAACACATTAACATAACACAAAAAATATTATCTAGCTAATTGCCGCTGCGAAATACTTGGTGCAAATCTACATGCATGCCACAACTGTTTTACTGTACAACAATGAAAAACTACAACTACAAAGGAAATTCTCTCTATAATTACGCGCTAGCAATAAACAAAATCTACACTAATTACACAAACTACAAGAAAAAATCAGAAGATTCCAGTGAGGTATCCTAGGCTAAGGGTCGACATGTGAAACGTCCCCTTTGAACAATTATACAGGACTGTGCTTAACCTGACACACAATATTTATAGCGCAACGCAATCTGACTTTCAAAATTCCCTACAAAAGAATGGCCCTGACTAACATTAAACTATACCTTTCACAAATCACTTACCTCACAAAAATCTTCGCTGCTCGAGCTACTGCAATACAGCAAGCGCCACTACTGCCAGCTAAATAAAAGATTCAAACTATGGAAGGCACTAACTACTGATATGGATAGTTAGCAAATGAAAGATATTAATAGAGAACAAAGAATGTATTTACCTTGATATCATCATTTATAAATATAGCAGTTCATGACAAATTTCAAAACTCCGCCATCTCTCTCCCTACATCCACCACTGCTGGCGGCTCACCTCCAACTGCGCAACGCTACACGCTGTTCACAGCCAGCTGCCTAACACTACAATGGCGAGTATTACAACAATGCAAAGCAGCCACAGACTGCACACGGCACAGCCGGTGATTTTCATACAGAGGTGGCGTTACCAATAAAAAAACCTAAACAGCCTACTTACAATTTCTTTATAATTCGTGGGAAGAGTAATTACATTTCTGTTCAAATTTTCCTTTTGAATCATATTTCTATTATTGCCAGAGACGGAACGTCACACACATACATTTCTGTACACAGCTTTTAAAATTAATTACGAACCCATTTCACTTGTCGGCTTGCCTGCCAGGATTTAGTTTCGTTGGACGATTTCGCGGTTAGAGATGCTTCGCCTTGCTACTGCAATGGCAAATATTTATGCAGCTGTACTTAGTAGTTGTTGCACAGCATTTTTTGTTGCTTGCGCGCAGCTTTGCTTTAATTCAAAACTTTTATTTCAGCAGTTTTCTAGTTCAGTGTTTATTTTGTAACAGTGAAATTAACAGTTTTGTGTTAAGATAGCTGTTTTGCATTTTTGTGCCATTTTATTTATTACTACAAAGACAAGCAATAATGGATAAGATAGTAGAAGTAGCTTCAAATGAAGTTTCGGAACATTTGAGACGTGGTGTAGAAAATTCTTCTCAGGATAATGAAGTCATGGAACTTTCAAACAATACTGTAAATAATCAGAGTCTAGGCTATTATTCGCCGGTCATGCGTGATGAACTGCAGGGAACTACACGCAATTCAGGCCATCAAAATATAGTAACAGTCCGATTTTGTTATGAGAGATTCAGGTATGGGTTCTACTTCTACAGAGCAAAATAATTTTGTCTTCCCCTCTTTCAGTAATGATGGTATACAGTTAACACTAGCTCAGTTTGGTGAGATTAAAAAATCCAGTGACGAGATAAATCTAGTAGCAAACAGGAAGAGAACTTCAAATTGTTTCGTGACGAGATAAACGACAAGATTAATGAATCTAGTAGCAAACAGGAACAAAATTTCAAGTTACAGGAAGAAAATTTCTAATTGTTCTGGGAAATGTCGGTTGAAAATTCAGGTACGTGAGGAACTCAAGTCAGATATTAATAATCTTGAGTCCAGACTTGATCATGTACAGTCTGTTGATATTGTTGAGATGAGACACGAACAAACACCGAAGTTTCAAAGAAGCAAAATCAGTTAATGACAATAGCAAAACGAGTGGAAGAATTATCAAAGAGAGTGACGCAAATAAATAACGATTCAGATAAAAGGTCAGGTGATACTCAGCCGGTTCCATTCACTGATACCGTAGAATTTCAGTCTCTGCAACGTTTTAAGGAAGGGCAGATGACGATTAATCAGCAAAACAAACATGACGTAAGAAAGACACAGGAGCAGCTTGCCAGTATCGAAGAAAAGATCGGTTGCGATAGTCATACCAGTAGGTTCAATCATTCTCACGTTGGAAATCACAATGAACACACTAATTTTGGGAATGATAATCACTTCTCTCGTGAACATGATATGTTCGCCGGACACAATGAATGGAATGCGGGTTACGGTATGAGAGAAAACTCATCCGTTCAGAAAAACGATGGTTTTCATCACGAATATTTTCTCACAGTTAAATAACGGGATAAATATTTCTTGAGAGATATGGAAAAACAAACGCGTACCATCTTCGCAAAATGCAAACTCTGCCAAAAGGCGAAATTATTCCTTTGTTTTGTAGCTGTTGAGCTTATCCCTAATCCCTAAACTTGTGTTGTTTACCCCTTTACGGAAAGCTAGTACTGCTAAATCTGTTTCCATAGCATTCGTAACGAATTTTCTGAAGGAAGTAGGACATGTTGACAAAGTCATTTCTGATAATGGCCCACTTTTTCGTTCTAACATACGGCTACAAACTTTGACACGTAGAAGAATTAGACCAATATTTATATCAAATTTTTTTTACAATCATGTAACCCCTCAGAACGCATTATGAAAGAATTAGGTAAACTTTGCAGATTGTATTGCTATCGTCAACACAGAAATTAGGATTCACATATATCTGATTTGCACCTTTTGAACTTTAAAAAAGCATCCAAATCATATTCTCAATGAACAAAAAGATATGAAAAATAGGCTATCTTTGAGAATTTCTCTGAGGTCTTTCACTTAGCTGATTCCAATGCGTACCCTGTCTTTTTGAATTATACCACTACCCCTCTCTCTTACCAACCACCCCCTTAAGTTTGTCTTATTGATAAACCTCATATATTTCTAACATTAAGAGATTGCCTGACATACATGCGACAAGCTTCATTTAGTATTTCTATGTCTACACCTGATGTTGACGACACCTTTATTGCACATAGTTTTCTTATACCCCCTGCTAGGTATCTTCGTTACACGAGTGTGGTACAGATACATTATATTTTGGTTTGTTATCCACATCCTGTGTATTAGCGTAGTTCATTATAAACATTCATAAAATGTTGTTTAGAACTGAGTATGCTAAACACACAATAATTCTGTTTTAACTTTTATTATATTTGACATAGACTTCTGGTCAACAAGTTGCCTTCATTTAAAATATGTTCCTTCTCCCAAGATGTAATTCTTATTTTAATGAACAACAGGTCATATATTTATTTTTTACTTAAATCTGTGTATTGTTAAATGTTATTATGTACATAACCATCATATATTGATATATTAGATATGTCATCTGTAGCCTGATGTCTACATTCCATCTAGCATGTTTAAGTCTATACATATGTAAGTATGTATTTGGTTAGGAATCACTTGCTTTCATTAAGTAAAGAATTTTTTCTGTATGCCTCTCAAATGTACACTCAATGGCTGAGTGTCTACCTTTATCTAAAGTTTTACATTGTTTAAAGAATGTTACTCATTATTATCAATACTATGTACATCTGTTGTCAATACTATGTACATATGTTGTCAGTCTCCCTTAAAGCCAAATTTGAATGCACTGTTGGTTATGCTGTTGTTATTTATTCCCCACCCCTCCATTATGATACTCATATTACTGACATACTAAACTTCCAATTAAGCACTATAATGAAACTTTATATACAAATGAAGGTTTCCTTTAAATATAGTCAATATGTAACAGATGTGTGGGGTAGCAGCGCGCCCTAAAGTGCCTTGTCTCGGTCAGTATGGCTTCTCCCATTGGAGGTCCAAGTCCTCCCTCGGGCATGGGTGTGTGTGTCGTCCTTAGCATAAGTTAGTTTAAGTTAGATTAAGTAGTGCATACGTTTAGGGACTGATGACCTCAGTAGTTTGGTCCCTTAAGGACTTACCATAAATTTCCAAATATGTGACAGCAATTCTTTCACTACTACAACTTAGAGTGACAATTAAATCCATTTCTGAGCACTGTATTTTAGCTTGTTTTAATGTTAAAATACGATTACCACTCCATTTGTGATATACTTGATGTTTGTCTATATATAGTTCATCAGGTATATGCAGTAAATATGGTAGGATGTAACATTATGATTTTTATAATGTTTTGTACCTTATATTGTAACATCTATGTTACCTAATAGTTTGGAGATAGCAACTTAGTTCTCTTTTTACATATGACATTGTACCAAAGATATTCGTCAAAGTTAGTCTAGTCCTGTACATTACCAAGTAACGTGTTATTGAGATATTATTATACCATATGACCAAAGTATTCTTTTAAAGATCTTTGATCAACTTTTCAATATTTTGTATAAGTAATACTTAAAGTCCTGATTTTATCTTTGGTACTGCTCTGTATGCAATTTTTATTTGGATGTTTGCTTTTAATGTTTTGTGTCACATATTTATATTCATGAAACACACTACACATTCTAAGTAATAACTAACGCAATATGGCAGCTTAAACTATTTTAACCACTATAAGTATTCATCTTATTTTGCACTTCTTTCTAAAAGAAGCTGTTAACATTTTCTGCATACTACATGTAATTAATTGTATCTTTGGATAGTATCTGTGAAGATGGTCCATGACCAAAACCAATAGAATTTGGGTTTAAAATAAAACAGATGATGGTTTAAATATGCATTTTATACATTTCTACTATGTTTAATTGAACCTAGTCTTCAACGAAATACTGTTCTACTTTTTTTCTATTCCTTTCATTAAATTTTGTTGTTTCTCTGACTCATCCAAACGTGTCTTTACTGCAGTAATTCTCTCCTCTTAAATGCAAGAAATCCCCACAAACTGTTTCCCTTGCTCACCTTGCTTGTAAGTGCACTTATTATCCTCTGCAGTTCAGAAATGCTGTTGAGATCCTGTGTTATTTTTAGTCTCAAATACTCTTGTTTCCTTTTTAACTCTTCTTATTCCTCTAATTCTTCCAATATCTTTTAGTATTCCTTCCTCATTTATTTTGTCAATTTTCATCTCTTTGATCAATTCTAGCAAAGGATCGCTTTTAGCCTTTCTATCGCCAGTCTGCAGTTGACGCTATTGAGCATTCCTTTGCTGTTCAGAAATCTGACCTTCGCTACTGTCTTCTCCTGAATGCTGACAACTGACTGATGGATATGCGCCCTGAGATGATACTACGTTCATGACTTCAAGTCAATGAGTTTACACTCTCACCCGTGGTCTAGGGGTAGCGACTTTAAATATTAATCCAAACGTCCTCTGTCTCGCGTTCTAAACCCACCGCCGCTTAATTTTTTATTAATAATCCGTCATAAGAAGTCACCCTCATTCAACCAACGACCCTGTCAAAGAGGGTGAAGGAGCGGACACAGGTTCAGGATACTCTCTTGCCCTTGGGGTGGGAAACGGCTCTTAAAGGCGGAAGAATTAGCAATGATCAACGGTATGAGGATACAGAAGGCAATGGAAACCACTGCATTAAAGACACATAAAGTGTGTCCACAGGACATGTGGCCTGTAACTGAAAAAGTGTCATGTTGGTCTCTCCATTGACAAAAGATTCCTGAATAGACCCCATTCGGATCTTTGGGAGGGGACTGCCAAGGGGGAGGTGACCATAAGAAAAGTCGTGAATAATCAACGTTCTACGTGTCGGGTAGTGGACTGTCAGAAGCTTGAACGTTGTATGGAAGCTAGAAAATGTGAAAAGGGAGCTCCAAAGGCTCAATCTAGCTATAGTAGGGGCCAGTGAAGTGAAATGGAAAGAGGACATGGATTTCTGGTCAAATGAGTATAGGGTAACATCACAGCAGCGGAAAATGGTATAACGGAAAAAGGATTCTTTATGAATAGGAAGGTTCGGCAGTGAGTGTGTTACTGTGAACAGCTCATAGATAGGGTTATTCTTATCAGAATCTACAGCAAACGAACAGGGAACGTAGGGCAGAGGGTGTGTTACTGTGAACGGTTCATAGATAGGGTTATTCTTACCAGAATCGTCAGCAAACCAACACCGACAACAATAGTTCAGGTATACATGCCGACGTCGCAAGCTGAAGATGAAGAGATAGAGAAAGTATATGAGGATGCTGAAAGGGTTATACAATACGCAAAGGGAGATAAAAGTCTAATAGTGATGGGGGACTGGAATGCAATTGTAGGGGTAGGCGTAGAGGAAAAAGTTGCACGAGAGTATGGGCTTGGGACAAGGAATAGGAGAGGAGAAAGACTAATTGAGTTCTGTAATAAATTATAGCTAGTAGTATTGAATCCTCTGTTCAGGACTCACAAGAGGAGGAGGTATACCTGGAAAACATTGGGTGATACAGGAAGATTTCTGTTAGATTAAATCATGGTCAGAGATTCCGACATCAGATACTGGATTGTAAGGTATACTCGGGACCAGAGCGCCAAACATTTCCGCTCCCACCTTTTCCTACGCTTACATAGCTTTCTGTTCCTGACGGAACTACTCCATCTTTTATCCTACACATACCTGTTACAGCCCTAAGTGAGTGCCAGTAACTATTACATACATAATTACATTATAGCACCTTTTTACATTTAATAATTATAACAAATTGATATCATTACAGTATTTAAAAGTAAACATTACACCCTTTTTTCTTAATATGTACATTCATTTTAATCTTATCAAAGAGTTTCAGTATCGATTTCGCTTCAAACAAGATGTCTCTAATCCTGCTTTAACAGTTTCAATAAAATATTAACAAATTTTTTTTTTAAAAATATGAACAATAATGTCACAACAAGGGATAGATAACATCCCATCACAATTTCTAAAATCATTGGGAGAAGTGGCAACAAAACGACTATTCGCGTTGGTGTGTAGAATTTACGAGCCTGGGGGCATAACACCTGACTTTCGGAAAAATATCATACACACAATTTTCAAGACTGCAAGATCTGACAAGTGTGAGAATTATTGCACAATCAGTTTAACAGCTCACGCATCCAAATTGCTGACAAGAATAATATGCAGAGGAATGGAAAAGAAAATTGAGGTTGTGCCAGATGACGATCGGTTTGGCTTCAGAAAAGATAAGGCAGCAGAGAGGCAATTCTGACTGCGGTTGATGATGGACGCAAGATTAAAGAAAAATTAAGACATGTTCATGGGAATTGTAGACCTGGTAAAAGAGTTCGAAAGTGTAAAATGGTGCAAGATGTTCGAAATTCTGAGAAAAATAGGGGTAAGCTATAGGAACATACCCGTGACATATAATACGTACAAGAGCCGAGAAGGAGTAATAAGAGTGCACGACAAAGAACGAAGTGCTCGGATTGAAAAGTGTATAAGACAGGGATGCAGTCTTTCCCCCTTCAATCTGTACATCGAAGAAGCAATGATGGAAATAAAAGAAAGCTTCAGGAGAGGTATTAAAATTCAAGATAATATGAATGATACGATTCGCTGATAACATTGCTATCCTGAATGAAAGTGAAAAAGTATTACATGATATGCTAAATGGCGTGAACAATCTAATGAGTCAAAAATATGGACTGAGAGTATATCGAAGAACGATGAAAGCAATGAGAAGTAGCAGAAATGAGAACGGGTAGCAACTTAGCAACAGGATTAATGGTCGCTAAGTAGATGAAGTTAAGGAATTCTGTTACCTGGGCAGCAAAATAACCAATGACGGCTGGAGCAAGAAGGACATCAAAAGCAGACTATCCCTTGCAGAAAGGGCATATGGGGCCAAGAGAAGTCTACTAGTATTAAACATAGGCCTGCCTTTGAGGAAGACATTTCTGAGAATGTACGTCTGGAGCTCAGCATTGTATGGTAGTGAAATGTGGACTGTGGGATAACAGAAACAGAAGAGAATCGAAGCATTTGAGATGTGGCGCTACAGGCGAATGTTGAAAATTAGGTGGACTGATAAGGAAAGGCATGAGGAGGTTCTGCACAGGAACGGAGAGGAAAGGAATGTGTGGAACACACTGACAAGGAGAAGGGACAGGATGGTAGAACATCTGTTTAGACATCAGGGAATGACTTCCATGGTACTAGAGTGAGCTGTAGAGGGCAAAAACTGTAGAGGGAGACAGAGATTGAAATAAGTAAAGCAAATAAATGAGTACGTAGGTGGAAAGCGCTACTGTGAGATGAAGAGACTGGTACAAAAAGGAATTCGTGGCGGGCTGCATCAAACCAGTCAGAAGACTGATGACCCAAAAAAAAGTGCTCTCTCCTGTTCTACTTGGACAGAACCCTCTTGTCTCGCACTATCTCTACTCTCACCTGCTGGCACTCCTGAAAGAACCAGTTCCCCCTCAACCACATGCATTGGACCCATATGTTTGAAACCTGTATGCTTTCGAACAACTGTGTACCCCAACATTTCTTTTCTCCTTGCTTGACTAGGGATACGCTGTAGTTATTACCTTCCTAAAACAAAAGAAACCCTATCTGCTGTTTCCAGTCACACTCTACAAATCAGTATGCTCCCCGTGAGCTCAGATGTGGTATATGAAGGAAATTTTCACAATGGATAACGCAAAAAGTCATTTAAACGAGAAAAAGTGCAGGGGCTGTCTAAGGTAAAATGTTCAACTTGCACAATTTATCTGCTCTCATGTGCACAAAAGTGCTAAAAAACCATAAAATGCACTTACATGCGGAACACAATAGAAAAACCGTTAATGAAGTCCCAGGATTACAGTGGCCTCATTGAACTGGAAAAACACAAGAAAGAATCTTCATTACTAAAGATCTTGCTCGAAGTATGCTTTATCGGTATAACAGAAATAATTTCGTTGGCCCAATTAAATCGGAATACTAAATACCAGACCAGTGTCTGGCGCGCTTGTTACATCGGTTACTGCTGCTACAGCGCCATGTCATCAAGATTTAAGTCAGTTTGAACTGGGTGTTATAGTCGGCGCACGAGCGATGGGACATAGCATCTCCGAGGTAGTGATGAAGTGGGGAGGCTCTGTAATGGTGTGGGGCGTGTTCAGTTGGAGTCATCTGTGACACCTGATACGTTTAGTTACTACTCTGACAAGTAACTCGTACGTAAGCATCCTGTCTCATCACCTGCATCCATTCATGGCCATTGTGCATTCCGACGAACTTGGACAATTCCAGCAGGACAGTGCGACGCCCCACATGTCCAGAATTGCTACAGAGTGGCTCCAGGAACACTCTTCTGAGTTTAAAAACTTCTGCTGGCCACCAAACTCCCCAGACATTAACACTATTGAGCATATCTGGGATGCCTTGCAACGTATTGTTCAGAAGAGATCTCCACCCACTCCTACTCTTACGGATTTATGGACAGCCCTGCAGGATTAATGATGTCAATTCCGTCCAGCACTAATTCAGACATTAGTCGAGCCCTTGCCACATCGTGTTGCAGCACTTCTGTGTGCTCGCAGGGGTCCTACACGATGTTAGGCAAGTGTAGCAGGTTCTTTGGCTCTTCAATGTATATATTTGGGTCCCAGCTAGTGTAGAGCTTTAGTTGTTTTAAATAATTGTGATTAATTTTGTATTTATTCTTATTTTTCTAAGCTGAACGCAAGATAACGGATGTCAATGATTAAGAATGCACGGTTCGTTGTGGTGTTGTGCTGTTGTTATCAAAGAAATAGTTTTCATCCATAACTATGAAGGTAAAAGAAAAGGGAGCGGTCATTATGTCACAAACTTGCAGCCGATGTCCGCCATCTTAAGTAGGCCGAAGCCGGCCGCGATGGTCTAGCGGTTCTAGGCGCTCAGTCCGGAACCGCGCTACTGCTACGGTCGCAGGTTCGAATCCTGCCTCGGGCATGGATGTGTGTGATGTCCTTAGGTTAATTAGGTTTAAGTAGTTCTAAGTTCTAGGGGACTGATGACCACAGATGTTAAGTCCCATTGTGCTCAGAGCCATTTGAACAATTTTTGAAGTAGGCCGAAACATTAGGTTCACCGCAATCGTACTTCCGTAGTCCACCAAGAGGCCTACGAGAAAGACAGGCCGCGGCGCGCACGTCACGAAGGTAGTCTTGCGCTCGCTCGCTCAAATCAGCAGACAAACTACGTTCCTATACCTGTTAACTCGTAACTGGGCGTGCCCGTACAAACGAAAACTGAATCTTCTAAAGGAATCCGCTATTATGGAATCTTACTGTTATTAGTCCTATAATGATGGAAGTCAATGGGCTTACTTATAATTTGTTACGGCTGTACTGGCATACAATAAAATAAAATCATGCTAAAATGATTATCAGTTGCATAAGGCACAACTTCCAGCATGTAATGAGTACTGTTAAGAAGAAAAGTCTAAATGCTGTAAACAAGCCATTATAGCATTTATATCGAATATTGTACTTCTCTTAATGATTTATCTATGATGCAAATAAATATGTTGAAATGAAATGGTCAGTGTACGGGTCAAGTCCTTCCACTCCCTTTATATTAAAGGTTAAGGAAATTGCAGTTCAAAACAGAAATAACGTACCAATGTACATTCAGAGCTCTTAGTGAAAGTGAATAAAAGGTGAAACGTTGGTGATGCGAAATAACTATTTCGCCTACTGGAAAATCCCGTTGATAAAGAAAGTAATTTTACTTACCAGCGCTGGAATATTGCGGAGATGGACACTGACTGATGTCACTACAAGGTCTTCGCTTCTTCCTGTGAATGGTACCAAATGTTGCGAAAAGGCTAACACGCACAATCGTCCAGAATGTTAAGACGATTAGCGCCAAATATGCCGGTCATCGTGGCAGCGTGGCGCAACATAGACTGTAAACTGTTCAGTGCCATTGTTTAAATTTACCTGTTGGCACTGTGGTGCAAACATCTGCAATCTTAACGTTCAACGAGCAAAAATAAAGGGTGTTCAAAAATCGACAATATGGTACACAAACGATATAAAACTGTCTACGGGTTGTACATAGTTTGTGCTAAGATTGCATCTGATATGGTCGTGAAATGATATTCCGGCCTCACGTTAAACTCGCAAGAATTCCTAATTAATTTCGATGTAAAATGATGTTGATTAGTTAATTAGAGAAACAATTAACTGTACCACAAACTGAACTTACGTTTCTGCTCACGCATGTCTGTTGTGTCTGCAGCTACTCTAATTCGCGTGTGTGTATATTTTCATGTAATTCGCCAAATCTCGACTTCATCATTACCTGGAATCCTTTCCTGAGCGGACTCGAGGTGTTTGGTACACTGATTCCGAATGCCATTTCCTGGATGATCCTGGCTTCCGATGGTGGTTCAAATGGTTCAAATGGCTCTGAGCACTATGGGACTCATCTGCTGTGGTCATAAGTCCCCTAGAACTTAGAACTACTTAAACCTAACTAACCTAAGGACATCACACACATCCATGCCCGAGGCAGAATTCGAACCTGCGACCGCAGCTGTCGTGCGGTTCCAGACTGTAGCGCCTTTAACCGCTCGGCCACTCCGGCCGGCTCCGATGGTGGGTCCTGGGTCATAACGTAATCGTGTCTGCAGTGTAGGGATGGCAGTTATTCCTGAAACAACCGGTTTTCGGATATAAATATATATATTTCCACAGCAGTTTAACCTGGCAGTTGAAACCGCGCAAAATATCCGGTTTCTGAAATAACCGATTGTCGGTTTTTTAATTCCTATTTTTTCCTGTAATAAACGTAGAGAGCGGACAAGAGTGAAAAATTTTGACCTTCTCAGTCTGTCATTACACAGAATCAAAATATTGAAAGAAATAGGCAAACAAAAGAAGACTTAGTTCACTCACCGTTTTTCTCAAAAGCGGTAAGTAGTTGAATACTACAGAAAATCACCAGTGTTCTACTGATTCAAATGTTATGATATTGCTTGATAATCATGTTGTAATCGGGAGTCATACCACTATTTGTGCATTACGAATAGTCAGTGATAAAGAGTGAAAATTGATGCTGAATTTTCGTATTCGTTTGGCCGTTTCCGAGGGTTACAAGCAGATAAAGGCATATTATGTACGTACAGGCAGAAGATCAGCCATTTGCTGTTTTTATTGTATACTACGAATGAATTTTTTTAAGTGTTTAATTTGTTACCACAGTTCCTTCCTCTTTTATTACTTCATAGAAATGGCATTGCCACGTCACCTCATAAAAATACTTCCAGACTAGCGTTAGTGCTGTTTTGCAATACGACAGACGTTCGGCGAAGACAGAGAAACTACCGTAGACGCCAGGTGGGGACGGGTCTTGCACACTGCGCTTATAAGCTTACCTTGAGCCACGACATCTGACAACAGGGAGACTACAATATTCCCTCGACAATGCTGTACCATTTAGTATGTCACGTGTTTGTTGCTCATTTCTCTCGACACTGATCGCTTTTCCCATTTTCTATAAGGACGCAATATTTGAAACCATTGAAAATTTTGTAAATAAAAATTACTCCTTTTTAAAAAAAAGATTTATTTGAAAATGGAAAATTTTAGCACTGCTGCTACGCTAGGTTCCGGTTTTTACTCGGTTGTTAGTAGAAAAAAGAAAACATCTGTTATAACAAAGACCAAACAAATACCAAAAAAAAACAACTGTTATTCATAACTAAAACGCTGGCGTGGACTTTAACCGGTCTGTTTTTCCCGTCCATTGCCTGCAGTCATCAGTGACCTTTCTGTCGCCGGCAACGCAATCATCACCAGTGCATTCCAGTTAGAAGTTCCATTACAAATGACATAAATGAAGAAACTCTTTTAACGAAAGAAACAATGGTGTATGTTTGAAGCTAAATATGGTAGAAAATTTATTTTTGGTTAACTGTTTATGTTTAAGAAAGGACACAGTAAAAGTCTTAGTTTCAGCCCAAATTGAAACATTTGTATGAATCCAGTAAAGTCTGAAGATCTCGCGGCATTGTTTGTTCTCAGAGTTTTTCCGCTGCCCGGAAGGAGGGACGCTGTGAGATAACACTCGAGTGTAATACGTTGTTCCAGATCTTTTGGTAGAAGAATTTAACGTTAGTAATGGAGAACATTTAGTAACCATGTATTATGCTAAATATTTCTGATATACGGACACTTTAATTTAATGAAGGGTATTTACAGTTTCCAGAATGAGATTTTCACTCTGCAGCGGAGTGTGCGCTACAGTTGATTTCACCATTTTCGTGCCTCAGTAAAGGTGTCAGTGAAGAGACATAGTATTTTTTGTTAGTTATTTTACGTGCACAGTTTCAATGGTTAACTCGAACGTCACTTTTTTTATGACGAAGGGGAGACTCACATAATACATGAATTGAAATACTGATGAATCTGATTTGAAAGCTGTGCAAAGAAAATTTCGCTGTCAGGTACTTCTTTCTATTGTCTTTCTTCCTTCTCCTGTCACTTTCTTACCTGTTCTCCTCCTTGTGTCTATGTGTATAGACGTACGGAAATGAGTAAGTTACTAATGATGATAATAATAATAATATCGCATTGTACTTTTCATTTTTTGTGACACTAATGCCAGATATGTTGGTTTAACATGTCGGGGAATTTTGTTTCATCATCAGAATTAGCCAACTTAGATGTGATCTGTTCAGCCACCATTACGGCCATATCATTGAGATAATTATTAATTGTTGTAATTATGTAAAGCCTACTTGCTATAATACGTACAAAGTCCAATTCGCCATTGCGAACAAGACTAGAGAACTTGAGATACTTGAAACTCGCAGAATAATTAATCAAATCAGCTACTTCTAAGTGGTATTATTTCGTGTACGCAATATTTGGTTTGAACTGTCAGCGCAACGCGTCGTAAAAAAACGCGTTATAACTACTGATACGTGGTCAGATGATTGCAACTCCTGTGTGACTGCGATGGTGCATTCCTTATATCATGCTAGAAGTAAGGCCTATACTCCATAAAAACCGAGATACAGCATTTACTGTGCTACAATACTTCATTATTACTTAGTTATTGAGATTTTCGTCTGTACAAAGATTTTGCTCCATCATAACAAGTACCCTGAAATTATTACATCTTTTACATTAGATTTTAATTTGTCTCCTTAGGATGGCCCTCCAGGTGTTTCTATCTTACATATCTTCTTCCTGTGCGCCAAGTCTTCTCATTGCTAATCGTACATTTTCGAGCCAGATGGTCATAGGGCTTCCTCTTCTCTTCTTTCCTGGAACATTTACGGAATTCTGGCTTCCTCCATTCTTCTTAAATGCCCGTACCATTGTAACTTCCTTCTGTCCATCACGTCATGTATCCTTTCTCTTACTTCCATTCTCTTTATTATTTCGTCCTTTCTTACTTTCCCTGTTCTAGAAATTCTTGCAAATCTTCTCCAGAAGTCCATTTCTACTGCTTGCAGTTTTTATTAGGTGTTTCAGATTTGTAGTCCAAGTCTCCACTCCAGGCATCACTACGCCCTCTAGTATCGATTTATATAAGGTTTTTTTGGTTCGGTTTATTACATTTATGCTCCCTAAGATTGAACTGAGCATCCCAATGACCTTCCTTCCACTGTTAATTCTTTTATTAATTTCTACCTCTAATTTTCCCTGCAACTCTAAAATGGATCCCAAATAACAGAAAGTATTGACAGTACTTCATAAAGAACGAGAAAGTGAATTAACTGCCCAAGCTTACTTGCAGAAAATACGAGTGTAGTGATTTACTCGTTACCTGGATCATATGTCAGACTGCTCCGGCTCTGTGCCTGCATGTGGTCTGAGGTGGGCAGGGACGGGCAGTTGGAGGACAGAGTAGCAATGTGCAATGTGGGCAGAGCATATTGGCGCCAAGTGTACAGGCCCCGACCACGGCTACGTGAAACTGTCGTAGCCTTTTAATGAAACGAAAGTTTTGGAAATGGTGTAATTGGCCTATGGGCATTAACAATCATTACTCAAATATATATGGTATGAAATTAAGAAAAATGCAAAATTTCAATAAACACTTATAATTAGTGCTACAATAGTCAAATGATCTCGAAGTCCGGTTCCCCCACATATCGGTTCCTTACACACAACTTCGATTCTACTGTCTTCTTTTTCGCCAATACTGGCGACGTCAGGGACCTAGCATTTGTAGCACCATGAAGACGCTAATAGTAACGCTGTTGTGTAGTGTTGTGTTCCTTGGTACTAATGAGTACGGTATCTGACAGAAACATCTCTATAATAAGTGTTCAGAAATTTACTTTGCTTCTGTATAAAGTCTATCCACAGCAGTCGATCGTTTCAAGACACGCTTGGCGTCGACCAGTGCCCCAATGTGAGTTGGCAGCCCTGAGCCTGGATTACGTCAGCATCTCCTCGACCATGTCTTTAGGCTGTACCCTATGTGAGCGACAGAAGCGAGCGACAGCATGAGACACCTTCAGGCGACAAAACACAACCGCAGGTGTAGTTACGGAAGTGTCTGTCCTACGTGAGTGACGTCTGTGTCACTGCCTGTCTCCCGCTGCAACTGGCGACGTTTGAATTCAAACGTGTTTGAATCTTGTCGCTGCAGTATGCGCGATACAGAGAGACAGCCACGTGTCTTCTTGGCAAAGCAGTGGAGCGGACGCGACGGCAGCTATGAATTACTTAAAATCCTATTTTAAGAAAACTATTCGGTAAAAAAATTTGATTCTTCCGCAACCTATAGCTTGATATCCTTAAATGATAAAGGTCAGAATTTATTTTCGTTATTCGTCATAGTTACTATGCTGCACGAAATTGAGTATATCGCTGCACGAAATTTTTAAGAATTTGCAGAGGTAAAATCACATTGTGTAGACTTTTCGTGTAGTTCATTTAAGGCCATACATTATTGCGTATGAAATGTAACCAATATATCTAAATTGTATTTAAAGTTAAAACCGTAATGATATCTCTTTTCATTCTTGAGATATTGGTTGTTATATCCGCGGACGGGTCGCTCGCGGCGCGTCCGAACCTTTCCAGCGCTTCGGGAATCAAGCGGTCGTAAAAATCGTCGTATCTCATAAATGTTCAAGATATCGAAACGACGAATTTTGGAAATAAAAGCACGCAGAAAGAACTATTTTATCATATGATTAACACTCAATACGTTTTTGTGAACGCGTGAGCAGAGCGAAAACAAGACTCCTTAAAAATTACGCTATGAGGTTTTCTCCAAATTTTCATAGCCAGACAAAGGGAGGGAAACAGGTAAACGGCGTACCAATGTGACCAGCATGGGGTCTAGTTCGGCATGAAAATATTTAACTGCTTGAAAGTAATCAGGGTAATGAACGAAAACTTAATTAATAAGGTGAGGAAACATTGAAATATTTCACAAAAAGCTGCTGTAAATGATGTGTCAAAAATTTCATCTGTTCAAGACGTAGCTATTTTGCACGTAAAAATATACATTGATGCGGTATTTAAATGTCAAAAAGGCTTCATTCAAATCAAGTACATTAGGAAGGCAAACGAGAAGTCAGTGAGATCATGCTTTCTGAATAAAACTTGAAAATCAAAAATGGAAGAAATCAGTCAAATATTTAATGAAACCATTTGCGTAGAAGAAATAAGTAGACCAGAGAAACGTTCTACGTGTCTTTCAATGGTGTTCGAAATCTTGAATAGAAAATGAGGTGCACCAAATGTTTCCCTTACATTTTTTATTTCATAGTTTTAGACAAATCATTACACTAAACATTTGACTTTCTTTTACTTCACAACATCAAATATCTGTAAAATTTCGTGATTCATTGTAATTTATTAGGTTGGTTGGTTTTGGGGAAAGAGACCAAACAGCGAGGTCATCGGTCGTAATTTATTAGGAATTAAATGTGTGTGATATAGTGAAATAAGTGTGAAGATCAAGTTCTCTAGCAAGACCTTAAAAATATACTTCGTGGTGCAATGTAAACAGTATACAATAAACTTAGTATACAGAATTGTAACTGAATCAGTAAAAATGTAAAAACAATCCACGATCGAACCCACGACCTTCGCCACACACATTGCGATGAAGCGTATACATTACCCCAACACCACAACTAGCTTTGGTTCACTGTTATCAATCTGTGTGCTTATGTTTGTATTTAGCGTAGTTAGTCATGTAATAATCATTCCTCCACTCTTATCTGCTGTTAAAAGTTCTTTATCATGTAAAAAAACATTCGCATTTAAATTTATTGATGAGATAGTCGAATGCTCCTCTGTTGATTCTTGTGTATTCGAAGAATTTGTCTGGTGATCTTCTAGTTGACGATACTTAAGAAATTCTCCATGGAGATTCCTCCCTTTGTAAATTTCACGCACAGTATTCCTTTTCGCTTTGTTTTCTTAAGTAGACCTAATTCTGTAGCCTTGCTCTTGAGCTATAGTGTTCTACAGGTTAGGGACGCCGTTTTATAGAAACAGCTGGTTGGCTCTAAGCAGCCATCTTGTAGCACGACATGGTCGCTCGCACGCAGGACACCCAAGGTTGTCGCCTGATGCTGCTGTTTGTCGATGGAGTGTCGTGTATCAAGAAGTCGCTCGCTGTCACTCACTTCTGTCGCTCACGTGGGACACGATACAGCTCGCAAGCGTCCATCAATAAAAAAAACTTCGTTCGACGTAGCAATAAACCTGATGTAAACAAACACAGACGCGATGATTGGTCTGCAGCCGTAGCTCTCGTACACAGGTATTGTAACGTACTAGGAATAAGGTCCGATTTATGTATTAGATATCTTATTAGTATGGTACTGTAAATTCAACTTTAAGACATTCTGATGTATTAACAGTCATCAATGTTTTTCTTAATCATACTTTAGCTACGTAATTTTTATTTCCAAAATCGTGTATAGTCACAGTCTCTGCACGCCCTACATGTACTGTGATTATCTCGCTGATCTCACGTACCGTGAAAATGGGTGGCACTGCTTCGTTCTTCGTAGTGAAGCATTGTCAATGGCTAGAAACAAGTTGTTCTTAATGTTTTTCACAGAGAAACATGAGCTTTGATACTAAATTTAAGAGAAAACACTGTAACTATATGCGTGACGTAATCGGTAGCGGCACTGATTGACAGCTGAATGTTGCGGTTTGGCACCCGTCGTAATATACTTTTTTTTTGTTCGATTTGAATAGCTAAATCATTTACATAGGAAATTCATCAAACATACAGTATTTATCACATACTTCAGCATCACTATTTTCAAGAAGACTTCTTCTAGTTTCTAATTACATATCACACGCATATTCTGGTTTTCATTGCAAACACACATTCTTTATTTTATAAAAGATCGTTAAAGATTGTTGAATTTAAAAAAAAAACATTACACTGCTAAATTTTCTGGAGAAAAATGAAAAATCAAATACTCTTTGTTTGAATATGCCCTTTGCTTTGTAGGACACATGTGGTCTCACACGAGTCAGAGTGATAAGCGTCGTAGAAACATGAAAAACAATAATTTGCACGGCGTCGAACAAACTGCACAAATACTGCATGTTTACAGTTGTCACCTTCGCACTGCAATCTGAACCGAAGAGTACTGATATGGAGCCAAGTTAGAGGATCTGTCGAAAGGAATAACAAAACATTCAAGCTGCCAAACGTACTGTAACTAGTGCACGAAGCTTTGTGACACGTCACTGCCGAACGATGGCGAAATGCAGAACAGCACCTGATGAAAGAAGAGGAGGAAATGTGGATTTTTTGCCGGCTATGGATTCTGTTACTAACCCCTCGTTATCAACGTAGCACTACTGAAACATATTCCTCGGAAATGAAATGAAATGTCGTGTGACGAGGGCCTCCCGTCGGGTAGACCGTTCGCCTGGTGCAAGTCTTTCGATTTGACGCCACTTGGGCGACTTGCGCGTCGATGGGGATGAAATGATGATGATTAGGACAACACAACACCCAGTCCCTGAGCGGAGAAAATCTCCGACCCAGCCGGGAATCGAACCCGGGCCCTTTGGATTGACAGTCTGTCGCGCTGACCACTCAGCTGCAGGGGGCGGAATCAACAAACACTAAGCAGGCATTACAACTCCACATACCATCACTCACATTCTCGTGAGGTCACTCAGATGTCGCATTTCGTGATCCACTTGGAGATTACTCTTTCCACTCACTTTCATCAAGATAGACTTTGCTTTTAAAGCATGAAACCATATATGAGCAACTATTTGGTGGCAGCTTTTTTTGCATTTACATTAATAATGTTCTCAAAAACAGAAAATCAGGTAATTATTGAGGAATTAAATTAGACAAATACACTAGGAGAATTACTATGCATACATGATAAAGTAATAATACATGAAAGTGGAGACCATCTACAGTTACCAGGACGGCTGAACCAAGTACACTGTCTGAGCAAAAAAGTGATATTTATGAGTTGCAATTTACTGTGACTGTTTAGTGTTCTTACAAGACATGGTAGGGTATATGACCCGTGTGAAGAGTGTCAGATGCTGAATGATCACTGTGTAGAACCCGGAGGTGGGCATAGTTGGCTGAGACACCATTTTCAGCACAAGACGGAATCTGAAAGAGACCTCATTGTGGGTCTCTTTTGGCCAACTTGTCGAATCATACAATATCGAGATTTTTTGACCATTCGGATGTGGGTCTGGTCCAGTGTTGCGCTGTATGGAAACGTGAGATCAGGCATAACTCGTTGTGAAGGTTTTGTTTCATCAGGTCTGGTCACCAGGAGGCAGGATTGCCGTCCTGTGTACAAAGCACATCATAACCCCTTCACATCTGTGCTTCCCATCCGAAAACAACCAATTCTTTGTCATCCTGCACCAATGGTCGGAGAGCAGCAGCAGCCAGACTAGGTAATTACCATCCCATGCGTAAGTTGCTGTCAAAACCAAGGCACACACGGCTGCATTTGGAGTGACGCTATGACCTAGAAGGATGGATTGCTGATGAATACTGATGCACTGTGCTCAGCACATGTTCGTTGAGAATAAGGGCAAAGTTAGGAGATATCCCATTCTCCCAGTATTTTTTGGAAAGGCACAGCAGTGTTACTCCCCGAGTAATGATTTAAGGAACCAATGTGTATGACGATGGTAATGACAGTGTGAACTCTGATGGCACAGCTGTATGTCACAGATGTCCTGCATCCTCATGTGGTACCTCTCATGTGACTGTGTTATGGTACCAATTTTTCAACAAAAGAATACACGTCCACACATGCCAAGTGACTCTGTCTGAGCTGAGTAGCTACCGGGGGCGGACATATTCCTCGGAGTCCGATAGGGAATGAGTTTAGAGATTACAAGGTGACTGACTGTAACACATGCACTGGCTTCAATGTTTAACTACATGGTGAAATCCGAACAGTACGCTTTTACGTCGCACATAGTTCATGCAGAAAAATTACCCTTGTTAAAGCACGAATTTTCATCACTCTTGTTTTTAATTACAATACAATGTTAGCTGATATCGAGAGCATATTATGTTTTCCGTCAGATCACCTAAGAAACGTATCGCCTGAGTTTTACCTTTATTTCCTTCCGTTTAAAAATTAAATGACGTTCAAGGCTCTATTGTTCTCTGCTCGTCGCTTTTTACGTCTTCACTGCAACTGCTCACATCACTGCAGGTTAGTTGGACCAGATGGCTGGCCAGTGCTGTCCCAAGTTAAATGCTCCGGTAAAGCTGTTGACTCGTTTTATCTGTGGATCGATGTACGCGTAACGCTCAGCAAAAAACATTTCCTCATTACCGTACTTGACTGTATTCGAGACAGCTCAGCTTCCGCTCCACATGAAACGAAATCCAATGAGGTTCCAGCAAACGCGGAGGAATACAAAGAGTAATATTTACATGAGGTTTATTCATTTGATGAACATAGTTATTCTCTTCGACTAGCACTCTCCAGTGTAAACGGACAGCTTCTCTTGCGTCACCTATACAGGGTGAATAGTATTTAAACCGACAAATTCTGGGAGGTTGTAGGGGACATCAAAACAAATATTTTTCCCCAATGCCATTTTTTCCTATGAGGAATATTTAAAGCGGTAGAGGAAGATTTCTCTGGTCGCAAATTAATTAAACCAACAAACACTTTTCCATTTTTTTATGACCAAGAGACAACACATTAACACAACCCAGTTTCAATTACAGTAGATTTTCAAAAATGCCTCCATTGACACGTAAACAAAGGTTACACCGTCGGATCAGGTTCTGTCTGACACGGGCAAAAACCCCAGGACTATCCTGAATTGTTCCTGCTGCTGCTACTATCCGGGCAACCAGATCCTCTTCTGATGCAACAGGAGTTGTGTAAACAGGGTTGCGCATCTAGCCCCACACAAACAAGTCCAGGGGGGACATATCTGGGGATCGAGCGGGCCACGATACAGGACCACCTCTGCCAATCCACGTTTCTGGGAACCGTCGGTCCAGGAATCGACGAACACGACGACTGAAATGTGCCGGCGCCCCGTCATGTTCGAACCACATACATTGTCTTGTAGGGAGCGGGACGTCTTCCAGCAATTCTGGCAAAGCTCTGGCGAGAAAATTGTAATAGTGCCTGCCATTTAGTGGTCTAGGTAGCAGATACGGCCCAATTAAACAGTCCCCAACAACACCGACCCACACATTAACGAAGAACAGCACTGATTGAAGGATCCCGCTCCACATGCTGCAAGACAGCTTCCCCAAATTGCAGCGATCTTGCCGTGCGACGGCGACCCTGTCCAGGTAATCTGCTAAATGACCCGGTCTCACGCAGACGTTGGCACACAGCAGCAAAGGTCGTATGATGCGGGATACGGCGATTAGGATATTGTTGTTGATAAACCCGCTGTGCAGCTCGTCTGTTATGGCGTGCTACGTAGTACGCACCAACCATATCAGTGTACACACTCCAGGTGTATCGCTCCATTAGTAAACAGAGATAATGCACTACTATGCTGGTGGACAGCAGTTGCCTACAACTGAAGATCGTAATACGGCCTCTAACAACTGACGAGCGTAGTACGGCCTCCACCGGTTTAAATAATCCTCATAGGAAAAACTGACATTAGGGAAAAATATTTGTTTTGATGTCCCCTACAACCTCCCAGAGTTTGCCGGTTTAAATACTTTTCACCCTGTACTGATACATGCAGGAAACCAATATTCTAGTGTCTGGTTTTTTAAAAATACTATTAATACCCCAGTGATTACGGCATACGAATGTTACGTATCATCAGAAAAACGAGCCTTGGTTGTCGCTATGATTTAGTTAGGTGCGACAAAGAGAAGATTGAAACTGGCAGGAGTTCGGGATTGAGGCGAGAATTCATTCCCCATTTCTTCCAGTGAGCGACAGGAGAAGAAGGTGATCCATTTCTTGGGAATGCTTACTTGTTTGTCTTCCAGTGCTGATAAATGACGGGTGTGTGCGCCTTGCACTGGTGAGCTGCTGTGCTATAAATTAAATGAAAGCTGTTGTAACGTAGGTCCTAATGCAATGAGCAGAAAAGAAACCGACACTACTGTGAGTTTCAAGTAAAAGGCACGAACGGTTCCGAAAGGTTTCGAATGGTTCCGATACTCCAGCCGCTGGTCGCCTATTTTGTGTGTTTACGGTACCCACAGCTTTGATACCCAGGCGCAGCACTCAGATCGTGCAATTCAGCAAAAAGTGGTGAAAGCGTAAAGTTGCACCAGGCATCCTCTGTGTAAATACAGGTACAGTCAGATTGACTAAACATAACATAAGTGTAAGTGAATTGTGGTTTGTTATTGATCACTGTGCGATGAACATAAGAAAAAGAAATTATCAGATCACACTAAAATTGTATAAGAAAAAGAAAAAGAAAAAAGCAACGGGATAAAATTCTACAAAAATTAGTAATTATTATAAAACTTTACCAACTATTTTCCAACCATTTTCTGAATCCTTTGGAAACAATGAATTACGTTTTGGGGACTTCAAAAACCACTTTATTCAGAGGTAACTCTTTCCTTTGTTTCACGATAATCTAGCTGTGTTGTTTAGCTTTAATCATGGTCACAAAACGTTAGCGGGATTTCTCTCCAACCCTCTCTACCAACAAAGTGTAAATACACTCCTGGAAATGGTAAAAAGAACACATTGACACCGGTGTGTCAGACCCACCATACTTGCTCCGGACACTGCGAGAGGGCTGTACAAGCAATGATCACACGCACGGCACAGCGGACACACCAGGAACCGCGGTGTTGGCCGTCGAATGGCGCTAGCTGCGCAGCATTTTTGCACCGCCGCCGTCAGTGTCAGCCAATTTGCCGTGGCATACGGAGCTCCATCGCAGTCTTTAACACTGGTAGCATGCCGCGACAGCGTGGACGTGAACCGTATGTGCAGTTGACGGACTTTGAGCGAGGGCGTATAGTGGGCATGCGGGAGGCCGGGTGGACGTACCGCCGAATTGCTCAACACGTGGGGCGTGAGGTCTCCACAGTACATCGATGTTGTCGTCAGTGGTCGGCTGAAGGTGCACGTGCCCGTCGACCCGGGACCGGACCGCAGCGACGCACGGATGCACGCCAAGACCATAGGATCCTACGCAGTGCCGTAGGGGACCGCACCGCCACTTCCCAGCAAATTAGGGACACTGTTGCTCCTGGGGTATCGGCGAGGACCATTCGCAACCGTCTCCATGAAGCTGGGCTACGGTCCCGCACACCGTTAGGCCGTCTTCCGCTCACGCCCCAACATCGTGCAGCCCGCCTCCAGTGGTGTCGCGACAGGCGTGAATGGAGGGACGAATGGAGACGTGTCGTCTTCAGCGATGAGAGTCGTTTCTGCCTTGGTGCCAATGATGGTCGTATGCGTGTTTGGCGCCGTACAGGTGAGCGCCACAATCAGGACTGCATACGACCGAGGCACACAGGGCCAACACCCGGCATCATGGTGTGGGGAGCGATCTCCTACACTGGCCGTACACCACTGGTGATCGTCGAGGGGACACTCAATAGTGCACGGTACATCCAAACCGTCATCGAACCCATCGTTCTACCATTCCTAGACCGGCAAGGGAACTTGCTGTTCCAACAGGACAATGCACGTCCGCATGTGTCCCGTGCCACCCAACGTGCTCTAGAAGGTGTAAGTCAACTACCCTGGCCAGCAAGATCTCCGGATCTGTCCCCCAATGAGCATGTTTGGGACTGGATGAAGCGTCGTCTCACGCGGTCTGCACGTCCAGCACGAACGCTGGTCCAACCGAGGCGCCAGGTGGAAATGGCATGGCAAGCCGTTCCACAGGACTACATCCAGCATCTCTACGATCGTCTCCATGGGAGAATAGCAGCCTGCATTGCTGCGAAAGGTGGATATACACTGTACTAGTGCCGACATTGTGCATGCTCTGTTGCCTGTGTCTATGTGCCTGTGGTTCTGTCAGTGTGATCATGTGATGTATCTGACCCCAGGAATGTGTCAATAATGTTTCCCCTTCCTGGGACAATGAATTCACGGTGTTCTTATTTCAATTTCCAGGAGTGTATAAGCACAAGGTACGGATCTGTGTGGTAGTGTTCTTGTAATGTTGAGGCACTGTATTTCTACATGTCCTTTATTGTTTTTGGTAGTTCTGAAGAAAGCCATACCCTGATGGATAACAGGCAAAATACGTTGTACTTGTTAGTTTCTTATTGTATGTAGTGTATGATCGGTCAGTTATTTACTAATTATCAGAATGGCTTTGTGGTGACGAACGCAGTGTAATTGCTTTTCTAGGTTAATATAGGCTTCAGCCTCCTAATTCTGATACATGTATGTTGGTAAAATTAGTGTACTGTCTTATATCTGCAACTGATTGTTACTTCAGACATCTGATAGTTGCGGCGTTAAGGCAGTATGGTGAAGTCGTGTTGTGTTGAGTGTATTCAATTGATAAGTAAATTAATAGCATATCTGTAATACAACTGAATACGAGCGATCTGTAACGTTCTTTCACAAAAGCTTGTTACTTTGTGTGTGATTTATATTATAGCCGCCGGTCCACTGCGCATTATGGCAACATTGTATGGCAGGTCGACAAAACGTATGTAGTAACATTGGACAAATGATTCCTCTCAAGTTCCCACACTCCGCTACACCCTTATGCCCTTAGCAATCGTTAGCCGGAGCATTTTTTCTCGCAAAGTCCCACCCATTCGCTCTCCACTGAATGATTAGTATTTTCATAACCTTCAACATTTCAACTATGATGAGCACAATGGCAGGTAATTTAATGAAGTTGCAAAATTTTGAATAGATGAGCTTTGACCTGGATCGGATTAGCAATTGTGGTTTCATGAAATTCAAAGAATCTGTCGCAGTGTACCATTTAAAATTCATTTTTTTTTAAATATGCATGCTACACAGCATTTACATTTCGTATGAAGGGCACTACTCCTAAGAAGTTTTCTGTATGTTTCTTTAGAGATAACTGGAAGATCTCAGTTGTCTCAGACTTCTGTGCTAATGCTTTCACTGAATATTTCAACCTGCCGCATTCCTTATTTAATGTATTAATCGAAACTTTTGTGAAGCTAATTAACAAAAGCATTCTCAACGGTCTCAAAACGCTCTTTTTTTCAAATTTATCAAGAGTCAAACGAGACGACGAAATTCATCATAAAACTTCGCCCACTTCTCTCCGGAAATGCATTGTATGTATTATTTCAGTGTCATGTCCAGACATACTTCTCAGGCAATATCACTTAGTAATTGTGGATAGCTCTAAATGTGTTACACTACAAACTTTTCACTTCTGCTTCGTGTGATGGGGCCTATTCACACAAAAGTGCCGCCAGGGCGAGACGATGCATGACAACGCGAATGAAATATACAAAGTTGTGTCCGTGTGTGAGGGGAGGGGAGAAGGGACGCTTAAAATTATCGTACGGGGCGGCAAAAGCCCCTCGAACCGGCTCTGCATGTCGGCCTCATGCGGAGCACTTCAAGTCGACTGTCTTCTGTTTCCTGTTGTATCCGGCCTCAACGATGACTAGTGGTCATTTTCTCCTACTTACTGCGGTGTTCAACAACCTTAATTAAATTTCACATTCTTCTGTAGAAGCGAGATGAACGGTTCTACAATGGACATTTACAGATCAATGTTACCAACTAAAATTTATACCGTAGCAGTTGATATGTAACACGCGCCTGTTAGTTGACAGTGGTCAGCATGAAACACCTAATCATTCATGTGTAACGTTTTAGCTTTAATTTGGTATGATGAAATCGGTGCTGGTTGACAATGAAACCGGGTTGAAAGCTGTGAGCTGTCTGGGGAAGTTAATCTTGCATTATTAACCAACTGTTTCAGCAGGTAACTAGTCTAGGTTTACCACATTACCAATCAGACTAACATTGATTATAATCTTTTACAGTCATACAACAACCGGTAATATATATATATATATATATATATATATATATATATATATATATATATAAGGAGAATTTAAATAAAACGAAAGAAATCAGTTTATATTTGGAAATTTATTTTTAAGATTGATCATCGAAATTTCAGCATATTATACGTGAGTTATAACTGAGCTGGTGCCTTATTTACGATTGTGAAAATGTGAGATTGGAATCTTACGGAACACATAAAATATGGAGCCAAGATTGGGAGACTGGATACAACAGTGCACTCATAAAACAACACACAAAGAACATTGAAACACATGCAAGAGAAAGTTAACCACAACCAACAGATTCAAATTTTCAGTCAAAGAAATTACGTTCGTAGCACAATCCTGTCCGTCATGTAATTACCACACACTGGTATACTAAATTCATATTAACTCTTTGTGAAATCTTCCCAAGAAGAATAGCTGAGGGCTACTTTGATGATTACACCACATGCTTCACGTGGTCAACTTGGTTTACAGAAAGCGTATAACTCCACAGTAATTTTGATAATTAAAATAAATTCGATCGAAAAGCAATTGACAAAAGAAAAACCTTGAACTGGTTACTAACGTCTTACTATTAACCTGATGGGTCAAACAGTTATATAAGCACGTGGTACTGGTCTCGCAAAGTACACCCGTCGTGGGTTGAACATAAAGAAAAGCATAAAGAAAAGTTGCTATATTGAAAAATATTCTCAAGACGAGACGTTATAATCTCACAAACATTCGCATTTAAGATTGATGAACTTAGAGTTACTGATCAACACGTGGTTCCACTTTACTCACAAAGTAATGACAAAGCAACTACCGCAAAATAATCTGAACTTGACACGAGAATTACACTACGCTGCAATTTAAGATAACCTTAGATATTTTAGAGCTAACCCGAAATAAAGGTGATTAAATTCTCAGTTAGGCTGAACTTAACAAATCCATTGTCCTACGGACTTAGCAGACACGCGCTTAGCCGGAGATCTTACCATTTCAGACGCTCGCCGCCGCCAGACTGCAACTGCCTACCACTGAGCGTGGTTCCTGAGGGTCGCTCACAAAGACAAACGGAAGGGGCCAGAGGGGCAGCTTCCTATACCAACATGACAACGGACGGACCGGACCATACTAAGAATAGAAACCTCTTTGCTTTTAGGAACCGTAGCTACCTGTTCCGACGTTGGTCCTACTGTTCTCTAGCAGACAGCCTTGTCTGCTACCCTCAAGCATGCAACTACAAACACATTTGATCATTCATCCTCTCACACAGAAGGGAAGGGGGATAACAGTATCTTATCATATACTGTATATAACAGAAAGCGGATGTAGGTTCCGTATGAGACTGTGTGACATGAATTACATATAAACTGTGTTTTAAAGTGTAGTAGTGTGACAGATCGTTCTTGTTTACGTGTAAAAGTAACACGTTCCACTACTCAGTCTCCTCCCAGATACTCAGAAACGCCACAGTAAATTTAGAAGAGGAATTTATTCCATAAAAGACAACAAATTTGAGAAATTAAACATGAAAGGAATCCAACAGAGACCTTTCACGTGCTTCTACGTTTTCTCCCCTCAGCCCCCCGTCACCCTCCGTTCTAGAGGCTTAACTACCTACTTCAAAATCCACTCTCTACCCTGATGTAATCGGCCGACTTTTCACGTGTTTGCAGTACGTTTTGGAGACAAATCTGCTTCTTATTCCTGTTTACATTTGTGTACTTCATAACTGAGGCTTTAACCATTGTTCTCTTTCTGTGCGAGGGTGTTTTAATTCCTAATATATTCAAATTCATCAAGCCATCTTCAAAGCAACGAAAAAGACTTCTATTTCAAAGCTTTAGGCCCTAATGCCTTAAACTGAATTTAAAGAGTTATTAATACACCCTATCGCTTACAAATTAGCCTGTATGCCGGGACTGTGTGTTCCAATGCCTAATAGCGAAGGCCATACTTAAGGTATTATAAGGCGTTGGTCAGAGAAAACAGTGTAAAATTTTGAAATTAATATTATAACATATGAACTATTTGAGCTAAATACACAATTCTAACCACACTTCCCAGGAGTGTACCGTTGAAACCACATGCAGAGTTTCATAAAAATAATTTTTATACTTTTAGAGATAATGGTACCTAAAGAAGAATAGATTTTTATTCTTAATATTCATTAACAAGTGATTTTTTTATATTTTGAATTTGAAACTCTAACCATGAAAATTTATACTAACGTTTCTTAAGATGTATAACATGTACAGGAAAATTTTCATTAAAATACATTGGGAAACTTAAGAGATAATAATTTACTAAAGTTTTTTGGTGGTTTATACGAATTAATCAACGCTCTGCTTGTGATCAAAAACCAAAACATGACATACAATGTCCTTCAGACAAAATATATTTGGTTTCATTTAGTTGCTCAGTTTGTGTATCGTAAGCTGTATTGAGAAAAGTAAACTTCGTTAGTAAAATTCTTCGGTCAATGTGAATAAGCAGGTAGCTTTAGATGTTTTAGCGGATTTCAAAAGTAAGTAATGCCAAAGAAATTGGTGCAAAATTAGAAACAGAAACTGAGTTTGGAGCTTACAGACCACTATGGCACCGAAAAACTCAGAAAAATTTTGATTATGAAGATGAAGTCCAGGAACTTGAAATGGACCTGGAAACCTGTGTCAAGGTTAATGTGTAGTTTTACAATTTGGACCAGGCTCTAATGACAGTATAAGAAAGTTTTCATTTGTTGTTTTTTCAAACAACCTATTTAATTTTTTTGTTTAAAATTGGCAATGTTCTAAATAAAAGCCAGCTTACGTTTAATTCAAGTCATTTAAAGGACGATGGTTTGTCAGATATAGATGCTGAAGATTTGTCATTCCGTTTTTAAAGATTTAGACTACGACTTAACAAAAATTCTGGAATTTGTGTTTTTAAATAATTTAACATCCACATGCCCTTGTATGGCAATGTCATAACGAATTTTAATAACAATGCCAGTTGTAGTGGCAAATGATCCTTTTCAAGATTAAAATTAACAAAAAATTACTTGGTATCAACAATGAGCCATGAAAGATTGTCCAACTTGGCTGTAATATCGGTATAACATATGTACTCACATCATTATTAAGGACTTCGCGAATAGAAAAGATAGAAGAGTTCATAGTGTGCATCTGTGTTCAGATTTTCTAACAGGATGAGATTTTTCAGTCTCATTTTTTACTTAAATATTAAATTCTAGATACATGGCGATAAACCAAAAGCGTAAAAACCTGGTAGAAAGCAAGAAACATTTTGCTATACAATCACAACTTTATTTTTATTATTTTCTGTTAAAAGCAGTTTAGAGATGTAATATTTGTCATGATCCCATAAATATGTAACTTCGTGAAACATTATGGCTAAAGTAGCCAATTCCAATAAATATACAAAAATAAAATCCTTAATGTCTCATAATTTGTATTCAACATACAGTAGTAGACGCATAATAAATAATTCTTGTGTAACATAGGTTTTCTTTCAGTCATCTTTTTCGAAATGGTAGTAAAGTGGTCCACTCATTTACAAAACTGAAAGGGCGCCACCTTGTCTGCACACACAGTCGCGCCACTGGCTCAGAAGCGCGACTGTAAATCCATGGCCTCGTGCCCTTTGGTACGGGTGGTCACGTGGACACTTGACTCGTCTGCTATACTGTCTCCGCATGCGACTTAGTGAGCCGACCTCACTCGCCAGTCTCTGTGCTCCACGGGGCAGTGCTGGAACAGCTTAATCTATAGCAATATTACGTTGTTTTCTTTGCTCACATGTACAGAAATATTATAAAACTTTGTAGACTTCCTCATACATATTCCTTTATAATAAAAAAAAGACTGTAAATGTTAAAACACAGACCAAGATAATTCAGGTCCTTTCAGAATACATTCCTGTGACTTTACTTACGTTCAATTTCCGAAGGCATGAAATTGACGGAAGCTATGAGCTGGTGACAATACCTCAGTATACGAGGTGTGGCTAGAAAAATACCGGACTAGTACTGGTGAAACAATAAAACGAAAGCAATAAGGCAGAAAGTCGCGTGGCCTGTCACGTGACTCTCGCTCCGCCTACTGCTCGAGTTTCATCTGCCTCCTGCACTCAGTCTGCCCGTGGCGTCTGTTTTTAAGTAGTTGACGTTTTGTCTGTGCGTCGGAAAATGTTGAGTGTACAGAAAGAACTAGGAAAATCTGCAAGTGAAACGTTTGTAATGTTACAACAAGTCTACGGCGATGATTGTTAATCGCGAACACAAGTGTTTGAGTGGTTTAAACGATTTAAAGATGGCCGCGAAGACACCAGTGATGACACTCGCACTGGCAGACCATTGTCAGCAAAAACTGATGCAAACATTGAAAAAATCGGTAAACTTGTTCGACAAGATCGCCGTTTAACAATCAGAGCAGTGTCTGAGTTAACAGGAGTTGACAAGGAAACTTGTCGAACAAGTTTACCGATTTTTTCAATGTTTGCATCAGTTTTTGCTGACAATGGTCTGCCAGTGCGTCATCACTGGTGTCTTCGCGGCCATCTTTAAATCGTTTAAACCACTCAAACACTTGTGTTCGCGATAAACAATCATCGCCGTACACTTGTTGTAACATTACAAACGTTTCACTTGCAGATTTTCCTAGTTTGAAACAAAAATTGATGTTAACACGCTGTTCTTTCTGTACACTCAACATTTTCCGACGCACAGACAAAACGTCAACTACTTAAAACAGACGCCACGGGCAGACTGAGTGCAGGAGGCAGATGAAACTCGAGCAGTAGGCGGAGCGAGAGTCACGTGACAGGCCACGCGACTTTCAACCTTATTGCATTCGTTTTATTGTTTCACCAGTACTAGTCCGGTTTTTTTCTAGCCACACCTCGTACAATGATTTCTCTAGGCAAATGTCGGGATGGTTCCTTCGAAAGGGCGCAGCCGGATTCCTTCCCAATCCTTCAAACAATCCGAGTTCTGGCCCGTCTCTGATGAGTTCGATGTCAGTGGGTCGATACACCCCAATCGTCCTTCCTTTCTTTCTTCCAGTAAACAGTGTACGGCTGGGTGCCAAAAATGCACGAGAAATGATTCCACGCCTATGCCAGACATTGGAATTCCGGTTCGTTACATGTGATAGTATCCAAAAGATCGCTGTTAACGTAGCATCGGTAGATAGGCAGCAAAGTCAACTCATGCAGGAGACTGAAGAAGCAACAACACAATTGAGGAATCAAATATGTACCAAAAGCCAGGCGTTCACAAAATACTGTGTAATGACTGTGAGAAACAGTATACTGGCCTAACTGGCTGTTACTTTGTAACACGTTTTAAAAAGCACACTACTGGTACTGCACGCACCAAATCAATATTTTGTCTACATCTTAATGGATATAATCATTCTGAGGGTTGCATTTCTAACAATTTGAAAATATTACATACTGTACCAAAAGGACTACTGCTAAATACTTTAGAAGAAATTGAAATCTATTCACTTCACAAAAGTAACACGTTATATGTTTTAAACGAAGAACTTGAATTTAAGGACAAACATTTCTTTGAGCTTTTCGACGATCTGCTTTAGAATGTTCACTCTTCTGTCCTTCGTTTTTTTTTTATTATTAAGACCTTTAGGAAATATTTTATCTTTAATTTGTAATTTTATTTCACCAAACATTATTTTATGGCTGACTATCTGTTTTTAGAAAGTTTGCTTATATGCTTTAAGACTGCATATTGCTAATCCACATCCCTTTATTTTTGACAATACGGCTCATAGTATTATGATTTTAAATTCCTTCCATTTTCATTATTTTTATTTGTTTATAAGAATGGCATGGAACATAATACATAGCAATGCCTTTTAAAAATTGTCACATGTAAAAAAAACTGGAATCTACATATGAACTTCATAGACAATATTTCAAAAATATGCACAACCACTGTGCCCTCTCGATTTTTTTGATCTGTAAGAATTATTGTGTACTCTATGTAAATGAAAGTCTCTTATTACACCAGTAAATCGTATCTGTGCAGCATGTACTACGCATGTCAGTTAACGATTATTGCAGCCTACTCATTGAAAATCGTTTCATTAAAAGACTTGGTGCTGCTCAGTAGTACTGACGCGACAGTCTTTGCCATTCCACTTTCGCAACAACTTCGTTAGAAAGAAGCCTGCTGCCACATCTTTGCATTGGCGTTTATCCTCACAATGGCAACCACTAGTTTGTCTATCGACTTTACAACAACTTCAATGGAAAGATATCTGCTGCCACATCTTTGGAACGGCGTCCAACTTCACCATGGCAACCAGTGGTTCCAAATGGTTCAATAACAGGCCTTGAGAGGGCAACCCATGTACTGTCAAAAAGAAGTTCATTTATCCTACATGTTTGAATATTTTTAACGCTTTTTAATTGACAATAGCTGTTAAATAAGCTAAGTTTAGTGTTTGTTTATTTTTCTTTCTTGACAATGTTATTTTAACTAAAAATTTTACATTGTTATTCGACCTATAACCCATTGTCTGGATGATTGACTGATCTGGCCTTGTAACAATAACCAAAACGGCCTTGCTGTGCTGGTACTGCGAACGGCTGAAAGCAAGGGGAAACTACGGCCGTAATTTTTCCCGAGGGCATGCACCTTTACTGTATGGTTAAATGATGATGGCGTCCTCTTGGGTAAAATATTCCGGAGGTAAAATAGTCCCCCATTCGTATCTCCGGGGGGGGGGGGGGACTACTCAAGAGGACGTCGTTATCAGGAAAAAGAAAACTGGCATTCTACGGATCGGAGCGTGGAATGTCAGATCCCTAAACCGGGCAGGTGGGTTGGAAAATTTAAAAAGGGAAATGGATAGGTTAAAGATAGATGTAGTGGGAATTAGTGAAGTTCGATGGCAGGAGGAACAAGACTTTTGGTCAGGTGAATACAGGGTTATAAATACAAAATCAAATAGGGGTAATGCAGGAGTAGGATTAATAATGAATAAAAAAATAGGAGTGCGGGTAAGCTACTACAAACAGCATAGTGAACGCATTATTGTGGCCAAGACAGACACTAAGCCCACGCCTACTACAGTAGTACAAGTTTATATGCCAACTAGCTCTGCAGATGATGAAGAAATTGATGAAATGTATGATGAGATAAAAGAAATTATTCAGATAGTGAAGGGAGACGAAAATTTAATAGTCATGGGTGACTGGAATTCAAGTGTAGGAAACGGGAGAGAAGGAAACATAGTAGGTGAATATGGATTGGGGGTAAGAAATGAAAGAGGAAGCCGTTTGGTAGAATTTTGCACAGAGCATAACTTAATCATAGCTAACACTTGGTTCAAAATCATGAAAGAAGGTTGTATACATGGAAGAAGCTGGAGATACTGGAAGGTTTCAGACAGATTATATGATGGTAAGACAGAGATTTAGGAATCAGGTTTTAAACTGTAAGACATTTCCAGGGGCTGATGTGGACTCTGCCCACAATCTATTTGTTATGAACTGTAGATTTAAACCGAAGAAACTGCAAAAAGGTGGGAATTTAAGGAGCTGGGACCTGGATAAACTGACAGAACCGGGTTGTAGACAGTTTTAGGGAGAGCATTACGGAACGAGTGACAAGAATTGGGGAAAGAAATACAGTAGAAGAAAAAAGAAATAGTGAAGGTAGAAGAGTATCAAGTAGGTAAAAGGACGAGGGCTAATAGAAATCCTTGGGTAACAGAAGAAATATTGAATTTAAATGATGAAAGGAGAAAATACAAAAATGCAGTAAATGAAGCAGGCAAAAAGGAATACATACGTCTCCAAAATGAGATCGACAGGAAGTGCAAAATGGCTAAGCAGGGATGGGTAGAGGACAAATGTAAGGATGTAGAGGCGTCTATCACTAGGAGTGAGATAGATACTGCCTACAGGAAAATTAAAGAGACCTTTGGAGCAAAGAGAACCACTTGCATGAATATCAAGAGCTCAGATGGAAACCCACTTCTAAGCAAAGAAGGGAAAGCAGAAAGGTGGAAGGACTATATAGAGGAAGACCGCACTGCAGTTCCTTCTCTAAATCCTATCACAAATGAAAAAATGGCTGACATCGAAATAAGTGTCCAAGGAATAGAAAAGCAGCTGGAATCACTCAACAGAGGAAAGTCCACTGGACCTGACAGGCGGAATACCAATTCGATTCTACGCAAAGTACGCGAAAGAACTTGCCCCCCCCCCCTTCTAACAGCCGTGTACTGCAAGTCTCTAGAGGAACGGAAGGCTCCAAATGATTGGAAAAGAGCACATGTAGTCCCAGTCTTCAAGAAGGGTCGTCGAGCAGATGCGCAAAACTATAGACCTACATCTCTGACGTCGATCTGTTGTAGAATTTTAGAACATGGTTTTTGCTCGCATATCATGTCGTTCCTGGAAACTCAGAATATACTCTGTAGGAATCAACATGGATTCCGGAAACAGTGATCGTGTGAGACCCAACTCGCTTGATTTGTTCATGAGACCTAGAAAATATTAGATACAGGCTCCCAGGTAGATGCTATTTTCCTTCACTTCCGGAAGGCGTTCGATACAGTTCTGCACTGTCGCCTGATAAACAAAGTAAGAGCCTACGGAATATCAGACCATTTGTGTGGCTGGGTTGAAGAGTTTTTAGCAAACAGAACACAGCATGTTGTTCTCAATAGAGAGACATCTACAGACGTTAAAGTAACCTCTTGCGTGCCACAGGGGAGTGTTCTGGGACCATTGCTTTTCACAATATATGTAAATGACCTAGTAGATAGTGTCGGAAGTTCCATGCAGCTTTTCGCGGATGATGCTGTAGTATGCAGAGAAGTTGCAGCATTAGAAAATTGTAGCGAAATGCATTTAGATCTGCAGCAGATAGGCACTTGGTGCAGGGAGTGGCAACTGACCCTTAATATAGACAAATGTAATGTATTGCAAATACATAGAAAGAAGGATCCTTTGTTGTATGATTATATGATAGCGGGACAAACACTGGTAGCAGTTACTTCTGTCAAATATCTGGGAGTATGCGTGCGGAACGATTTGAAGTGGAATGATCATATAAAATTAATTGTTGGTGAAGCGGGTGCCAGGTTGAGATTCATTGGGAGATTCCTTAGAAAATGTAGTCCATCAACAAAGGAGGTGGCTTACAAAACACTCGTTCGACCTATACTTGAGTATTGCTCATCAGTGTGGGATCCGTACCAGGTCGGGTTGACAGAGGAGATAGAGAAGATCCAAAGAAGAGCGGCACGTTTCGTCACAGGGTTATCTGGTAAGCGTGATAGCGTTACGGAGATGTTTAGCAAACTCAAGTGGAAGACTCTGCAAGATAGGCGCTGTGCATCGCGGTGTAGCTTGCTGTCCTGGTTTCGAGAGGGTGCGTTTCTGGATAAGGTATCGAATATATTGCTTCCCCCTACTTATACCTCCCGAGGAGATCACGAATGTAAAATTAGAGAGATTCGAGCGCGCACGGAGGCTTTCCGGCAGTCGTTCTTCCCGCGAACCATACGTGACTGTAACAGGAAAGGGAGGTCATAACAGTGGCACGTAAAATGCCCTCCGCCACACACCGTTGGGTGGCTTGCGGAGTATAAATGTAGATGTAGACGTAGAGGGACATGAAAGGGAAGCAGTGGTTTGGAAGAGAGTGAGACAGGGTTGTAACCTATCCATGATGTTATTCAATCTGTATATTGAGTAAACAGTAAAGGAAACAAAAGAATAATTCGGAGTTGGAGTTAAAATCCACGGAGAAGAAATAAAAAACTTTGAGGTTCGCCGATGACATTGTAATTCTGTCAGAGACAGCAAAGGACCTGGAAGAGCAGCTGAACGGAATGAACAGTGTCTTGAAAGGAGGATAGAAGATGAACATCAACGAAAGCAAATCGAGGATAATGGAATGTAGTCGAATTAAATCGGGTGATGCTGAGCGAATTAGATTAGGAAATGAGACACTTAAAGTAGTAAAGGAGTTTTGCTATTTGGGGAGTAAAATACCTGATGATGGTCGAAGTAGAGAGGATATAAAATGTAGACTGGCAATGGCAAGGAAAGCGTTTCTGAGGAAGAGAAATTTGTTAACATCGAGTATATATTTAAGTGTCAGGAAGTCGTTTCTGAAAGTATTTGTATGGAGTGTAGCCATGTGTGGGAGTGAAACGTGGACGATAAGTAGTTTAGACAAGAAGAGAATAGAAGCTTTTCAAATGTGTTGCTACAGAAGAATGCTGAAGATTAGATCACATAACTAATGAGGAGGTATTGAATAGAATTGGGGAGAAGAGAAAGTTGTGGCACAATTTGACTAGAAGAAGGGATCGCTTGGTAGGACATATTCTGAGGCATCAAGGGATCACCAGTTTAGCATTGGGGAGGGGGGGGGGCGGGGGGGGGCAGCGTGGAGGGTAAAAATAGTAGCGGGAGACCAAGAGATGAATACACTAAACAGATTCAGAAGAATGTAGGTTGCAGTAGGTACTGGGAGATGAAGAAGCTTGTACAGGATACAGTAGCATGGAGAGCTGCATCAAACCAGTCTCTGGACTGAAGACCAGAACAACAACAATTATGGACAACCGCTATCTTGTGAGGAACTTATAAAAATTAGAGTATATACAACATTAATCAGGCTACGCAAAATAAATAATTCTCTACACTAGTTGGGACCCAAATAATGGACTCTACTATCACACAGTGCTACACCACCATATACTACTGAATGTGAGTAACAATGCCTTACTTTGTACTGTTGTAGATGCCACTATAGTATTAGTACAACATTATTAATTTTTCACTTTAGTACATTGGATCGTTGTATTGTATTGTGTTGTTTGTCCAAGATATTACGAAGCATTTTATCACATTTTCTTCATTCATTTTACATCTATACATCTATCTTGAGCAATATACGTGTTCTTTCATTACATGAAAAAGAAAAAAATAGTCATGTAATATACATATTTTTGAAGAAACCTACATACGGGGTATTAGTATTATTACAATCACACTCGTTTTTATGGTTCCCAATGTAACACTTTTATGTGGCACTAACAGTAAAAACCTGATATTGGGAACACGAAATTCTACAAATCGCTTGATTAGTTAGTCTAGAAGTGTGAGTTTCAAATATCTCAAGTGCGCCAATCTTGTGCGCACCGGCGAAACGGACTTTGTTCTTAATATGCCTGTTAGATACCATATAATTACTACGATTAGTAGCTATCTCAATGAGGCAGCCATAATGGCTGATAAACAGATCACGTCGAAGCTGGCAAATGTGATCATGAGACTATACTCACCTACACTTCCAAAGGATGCGATGTAAAAATACGTAAATAACATATGACATAAAAACCAAAAGTACATATATGACATAAGGGTAAAAAAAACCAGTATAGTGCTATATATCTGTCTCTTGGTAATTATTATCATCGTAAATAATTCAAATATTTACATCCGTTCATACAGATGGAGACTAGGAGGAAAATAGATACAGAAATTGTTGTGTCTAGACCATACAGCCCAGACACAATGCTGTAGCCGATAGGGCACGCAAGGCTAACGCAGACGGGCGTGAAGTCTGGAACATGAGACTTATAAATGCACTAAAGAAAAATACGTAGCTTTTTTAATACTTAACTTTATTCTCTTGTTGGAATACATCTCTCCTGCATACTCGTAAGCTATTGGCACTGATACAAATGGCGCCTTGCTAGGTGGTCGCCATTTAACTTAGCAGAGGGCTATTCTACTGTCTATCTCTCGGCAAATGAGAGCAAGGCTTAGCACGTCCAATCGCTAGCTATGTTGTCCGTACAACTGGGGACGAGGTCTCCTCAGTCTCTCGAGACCTGCCTTGTGGTGGCGCTAGGTTTGCGATCCCACAGTGGCGACACGCGGGTCCGACATGTACTACAGGACCGCGGCCGATTTAAGTTACCACCTAGCAAGTGTGGTGTCTAGCGGTGACACCACAGAAATAATAACTGAGGGAATAAAGACTGAAGGATAACATGTGTGACAGATGCACCTCCTCTGAGCAACTGTCATCTCAGTTAGATCAGTATTTCATGTGCAAATATTACGTGAGTCTACCTCTTACCATAAAATATTTGGTATTTGGGAAAAACACTCCAACAAATTTCATGTAAAATAATGCACAAAAATATTATTCTGTGACTTCACTCCCCCCCCCCCCTTTCAGTGTGCCACAATAATATTTACATTTTTTGTTCAAGTAATGTTGATTCTTCCATATAAATTTCTGGAACTACATATTACACTCAGGGGCTTAGTTGATTGGTGTTCCCCAATCACTGAAGCCAGCAGAAAATTCCTGAGAATAAAACCTGTTGTGGGACCCTCAGACCTTATTGGATTCACATAAATGGTTAATTTTGGCCTGAAACAAAATCATCTGTGTCTCTTATTGAACCCACACAGTGATCGTATATACTCACACACAAATAATGTTTTTACGATATTTAGCTTCTAATTTACAATAAACCGAGTATCAGTGGCATAGCTACCAAAAATAAAATAGTTGTTTGTCGCTCAGTTTCTACGGTCCCTCATTACATGACGAAAGGGTACAATTTATTTGATCTTTATGATAGTTTCTTTCGTTAGTAGAGTTTTAGATGAAAGAGGAGGTCTGTCATTTATTCAGCTTTAATGGAAGTTTAAGGAGGAATGGACTGGTGATGATGGCGTTGCAGACAATAGACATGTCCCAAAGGAATAGAAACATGGTTGTATGTCGAATGAGAACCAGTCATCGGAAGCGATGATCATCCAGGAAAGGTTTCCGTAATCAGTGGGTAGGACACACGAAGGCAGCTCATAACAGGACTCCAGCAGGTTATGATGGCGACCACATTTGACGAATTGCATAAAAAGATACAGAAACGCGAATTAGAACAGCTGTGCACATGAGACACATGTGTATACAGAAACAAAAAATCACTTTTACAGTTAACTTGTTTTGTCTAACTGACACTAATTTTAAATCGAAATTCATGAGAAATTCTCGCGAGTTCAACGTCAGCCAGAGATATACTTTCATGAACATGAATGAGATTTTCACTCTGCAGCGGAGTGTGCGCTGATATGAAACTTCCTGGCAGATTAAGACTGTGTGCCCGACTGAGACTCGAACTCGGGACCTTTGTCTTTCGCAGGCAAAACCTCTACTATCTGAGCTACCGAAGCACGACTCACGCCCGGTCCTCACAGCTTTACTTCTGCCATTATCTCGTCTCCTACCTTCCAAACTTTACAGAAGCTCTCCTGCGAACCTTGCAGAACTAGCACTCCTGTAAGAAAGGATACTTCGGAGACATGGCTTAGCCACAGCCTGGGGGATGTTTCCAGAATGAGATTTTCACGCTGCAGCGGAGTGTGCGCTGATGTGAAACTTCCTGGCAGATTAAAACTGTGTGCCCGACCGAGACTCGAACTCGGGACCATTGCCTTTCGCGGGCAAGTGCTCTACCATCTGAGTTTTAATCTGAAAGGAAGTTTCATATCAGGGCACACTCCGCTGCAGAGTGAAAATCTCATTCTGAAAACATCCCCCAAGCTGTGGCTAAGCCATGTCTCCGCAGTATCCTTTCTTTCAGGAGTGCTAGTTCTGCAAGGTTCGCAGGAGAGCTTCTGTAAAGTTTGGAAGGTAGGAGACGAGATACTGGCTGAAGTAAGGCTGTGAGGACCGGGCGTGAGTCGTGCTTCGGTAGCTCAGATGATAGAGCACTTGCCCGCGAAAGGCAAAGGTCCCGAGTTCGAGTCTCGGTCGGGCACACAGTTTTAATCTGCCAGGAAGTTTCATGAACATGACAGTTGTGACTTTAGCACAACCTATTAACGGGAAACTTGCAGAAGGTTTCAAATCGTCTTTATTAGCTAATGGCCATCTAGAAATATTAACTACAGGTACAGAATACAGTGTCTCTCTGTGTATTTTTATCAGGTTTTGAAAGGCTTTATTTGTCCTCCAACATGAAGAACACAGAGTTTTGCACCAGAACTCTGGCAGCAATTGAATTTAAACAACCGTACTGAGTGGCTTACAATCTAGGTTGAGCCATAGTGCCACACCAGTTCGTACATGCATACTTAATGTTGGCCTTCATAAAAATCCGGAAAAGTTTGCGTGTTACCAATGATTTCACGGCTTCGGAGTTACCCACAGGGAGACGCAAAGACCTTATGGTGACTTCAGTTACTATCCATATTTCGTGTTTCCATGCTATTCGGATGGGACCACAGATCTGCATACAGGTCCTATAGGCTCCTTGTCCGCTATATACAGCAAGGTGGCCACTCATTCATTTACTGACGAGTAATTCAACAGCATTAAGTAGTGGGAACAGCACATTAAAAGCACCAATATCTGAAGATACTAGTCTCAACCAAAGGAAACAGAAAACGATATTCTCACCATGAAATTTACAGGAAAAATCCATTTATTTGAAACCCGTACAGAAAATTCCACAGTATCCCTTATTTGGTTATTTGCTCATTGAGAAAAGTAGAGAGTATTAATTAAAAATATTTTAATTTGCCATTACCAGCCAACGTTTCAAAGCCACAACATTTTCTATTTTACTCACTAAGGCAGCAATTAATAAATTAGTAAGTGTTCAGATATATAGTGTGGCAGTAAGTGAATTATATCACATCTGATATAATCTCCCCAAACGATTTACTTGTTTCCAGTAGAACAGTTACATCACTTCCACGAGACAAGATAATTACTGTAGTAATTATGATGTGAGAAGATTACTTTCCATGGTGTCATATACGAGGAGTGCTTTCATATTATGGCCACGAATAAGAAATACTTTAAGTTTTACCCTCAAGACTTCAGACAAAAGGAAACATTAAGCGTTGACTTTGATGACTGTTTGCCACAACATTACAACTCTATCTAGCTCTCTGAAGATTCTAATATTCAACCTTTAGCTCAAGTGAACAAATTACCTGCTTCTACCAGTATTTGTTTTGTCTCTCACATACTTTTCAAGAAGTTAGTTATATATCTTCACTTACCTTTCATTTAAATTCTGTACCTGGTGAAAGGTCGATTCATTCATTCCATCCTAGATTCCATTATCCCAACTAAACTACATTTAATTACCTACTGCAACTACTGCAACTGTTCTAATCAACTCCGATTCCCTTTCGTAAACCTAAGTTAATATTACAGTGTTTGTAACACATTTCTTCACCCACCATCACTGTATTCCTATTGATGCACAGCAACTAATTACTAGTGCTCTAGTTACTTACTAATAATAATAACATTCACACTGGTAAACAGAGTTAATGCATCTGAGATACAGAAATGGATTACATTTTCCATGAAAGCAGAGTAAACCTGTTTACTTTTATCTCATTTTAGTTCAGTTATGGTTTGAAAATAAACAGTGGTACCTGACTGTACAAGTAATAATTATGACACCAAATTGAGAATTATGGTTCCTGAGCCATAGGTGAATATTTATTCACATTAATTACATGCAGTCAGTCTCCCTCTGGGAATAGAGACCTTTAATTTTCTTATGAGACGGATACACTAAAAAATATCTGCTTAGAGACTCCCAAGAATTCTATCCGTTTCCTTTGTTTACTGCCGGCCGTTGCGACCGAGTGGTTCTAGGCGCTTCGTCCGGAACCGCGCTGCTGCTACGGTCACAGGTTCGAATCCTGCCTCGGGCATGGATGTGTGTAATGTCCTTAGGTCAGTTAGGTTTAAGTAGTTCTAAGTCTAGGGGACTGATGACCTCAGATGTTGTCCCATGGTGCTTAGAGCCATCTGAATCATTTCTTTACTAATACGTTATGTACCTGGAAAATCCTTGGTCTTTGGTTACGTTGAGGATTAAAATTCGAGATGGATATCTGTTGAATTAGTTGATCCTTCAGATATTCTCTCTCGCTATCTCTCTTTTTTGTTTTCGGGCGGGGGGGGGGGGAGGCGGGGGGAAGGGAGTAAATTTGATACATTATCCGATAACGTTGCTGTAGGCTTAGCCTAGGCTTAGCTTGTTTTTCACTATACATTTAATTATTGACATAGTAGGATTTCTTTTTATTACACAAAATTCAAATTACTTATGAATGTCATCATATATAACTATTACATATATTTAACAGCTTCACAAGCTGAGGGCAAAGGTCTGCGTAGGTCAATGCAAATAATGCTTAGAAGCTTTGCGAGTATAATAATGTGCAGTTCCTTACTACCTAGGTCTGATGATTTAGCCTCTTGGAAAATCAGACAGAGACAGTTCATCTCAAAATAGTTTCTCCAAGTATTGTATGTATGGCAAATTAAGGTGTCGTGACATGCAGCAGGTATAGAGAAACACCACATATCAGTAGGAACATTCCTTCTATAAATCAGTACATCTACATTATGTTTACATTGCTGCAATATTTTATTGTTGTTTCATTGCCTGAGAAGCAACTTTACTCTTTCCATCTGGGATCGCTATCTTCTAATTATTCCACATTTTTACTCATATGTAAAACGTATTGCCTATAGTGAGTGTCTTTCATTAAGAGATCTTAAATTCAGAGGTTTGCTCTACAAGATGTTCAAATTCTGTCAAACCTCGCGGAAGCTGCGATAAGGCGTCGGAAATAACATAGCCTTTTCCGAAACTTCCTGACAGATTAAAACTGTGTGTCGGACTGAGACTCGAACTCGGGACCTTTGCCTTTCGCGGGTAAGTGCTCTACCATCTGAGCTACACAAGCACGACCCACGACCTGTCCTCACAGCCTCAGTTCTGCCAGTACCTCGTCTCCTACCTTCCAAACTTCACAGAAGGCAAAGATCCCGAGCCTCGGTCCGGCACACAGTTTTAATCTGCCATGAAGTTTCATAGCAGCACATACTCCGCTGCAAAGAAAATCTCATTCTGTTATCGCCTTTTCCCTTCACGTATATCATTTCAGAATCACATGATTATAAAAACATGGTGCAGCATGCTGGACGATTATACAATAAATTACAAGACAACAAGAAACTTATAGGTTGGTGGTCCCAATAATCTTTCACATACCTTCTGAACAGATACTTAAATGACGTATCGAACGCTCAGTTTACGGTCAAGATTTCCAGTTCGGTAGCTGAAAACGCTCTTTCACATTCCGACAAAGTTCGTCTGGGAAAACTTCTTATCCTAAACTGAGTTTCACCTGTGTCATTAGAAGTTGGAACAAGCATGTCCCCAATTCAAAAAATGGTGTGTCAGTGGTAATAAAAAGTCTTTTGTCATATGAGGGTGGTATGATATCTCTGAATGTGTCAATCACGTTTTATAGCTTCAGAAACTTGTGGAGCACCTGTAAGGCACCATGGCGGCCAAGGAGTAACGTACACTGGTTACAAACTGCGTACACCCATTCACGACGGTCATTTTACCAGACGACAGTGGGGTTTTTCAACAAGGTAATGCTCCATGTCATAAGGAATGGTTTCAGAAACACCATGGCGAGTTGCTATTGATATGCTGGCTCCTCAGCTCGCCAGACTTGAGCACGATCGACCACATCTGCAATGTGATTGAACGCGGCTTGAGAGTTCCTGATCCTCTCCCTGGTAATTATGGGAATTAGGTGACTTGAGTGTGCAGATATGATGCCAACTGCCTTGAGCAATCTCATCGTTTCCATGCCACGACACGTGGAGGCTGTTATCCGTGCCAAAGGTGGAGATACCGACTAAAAGGTAGGTGGGCATAATGTTCCACGCGATAAGTGCTTGTGTACTCTACCCAGTTCCTCAAGAGAGCAATGTCATTTTAGAGAATAGAAAGCGCTCTGTTCACTGTTGAGAGCTCATTTCTCGCAGTTGAAATGTTCAAAGTTATAATGAAGTATAACAGGAACTAGAGGGTTGGAGATAGTGAAGGGCTAAACTGCGACTTTCCGATATCAGTGATTTCAGTGAATGCTGCTTTTCAGTATCTGTTATTCTTAACTGCGACCGCGATTACTGCTACTTCTGTGACTTCTGCTACTTCTGCGATTTCTGCTACTTCTGCGATTTCTGTGACTTACCACCATATGAAAAAGTTACATCTGTCAACACAGAAAATTGCATCGCAACAAACCTGTCATTGGCAAGTATGTTTTACGTTTTTTCTTCCGTTGGCTTTAATTTTGTATTAAAGAAACAACTGTGAAAATATTGATAGTGTAATTAATATGTAAGTAGCCGTACAGTACCGTAATAGTTCGTGTTTAGAAAATGAATTCTAACATATTGTTATGTTCACAGGTTCCTGAACTACATTTCAGTCACTCAGTAAAGTGATAACTCAAAATATCATTGTCAGCAGATCTGAAGAAAGCCACTGCGTCTTTAGACCGTTTTCGTCAGACGAGAGGTTAGTTTCTAAGCGTTTCGATGGACTTAATTACTTCAGTGAGATCGTTCTTGCAAATGTGACATTCATTTTAGCAAATATTAGCAATCTACTCTGGCAAAAAGTTCTTGTGTGTGAAGTTGCCATGTAGAACACCAGGTGTAAAACTTTTCTCCCGAGTCTTGAACTGTGTCGGAACAAAAGTGAGGCATTCATATGACTGTTTTCATTTCACTACACTTATACAGAAGTCTGAGTTCTGCTGTGTTAACATTGCAAAGTCCTGTAGGCATGTGGAGTATTAACCAAAACTGTCATATTGGAAGCAGAATCAAACACATTTGTTACGTTACTTGATATTTTCAGGAGAAAAAGGCAATGTTGCTTCTTATTAATATAATACATTCAGAGTCACAGTAGTATTTGACCAACCATAACTGATGCTGAATGTGCATGTCGTCATATAATATGAAAGGCTTATTTCAATAGTGGTACAAGTCCATTACCTCCACTTTTCTGTCTATAATGCTTCTGAAATTAATGATCCAAGCAAACATAAATAAAGGTTCATCTCTAGCAAGAAGCCATATGCTTGAATATTTCTGGTATCTCAACTGCAGATTTTTCAGCGCTCATTTAACTTTACGACTCTGTATCTCAAAATGAACCAAAATGGACTTGTACCACTATTGAAATAAGCCCTTCATATGCACACATAGCACATCGATCTCTTGTGGCACAAGGCTCTCATTACGAAGTACGTCCGCCGGTCAACAGATGGCACTAGGAAAAGTATGTTAACTGCGCTTTTTAGTTGCTACTTGCGACTCTTAGTTGCGATTTGTCACAGAAATCGCAGTTTGACTCGGTAGCGAATAGCGTAGTATGAACTTTGCTCAACAGATGGCTGTGCTAACTGCGCTTTTTAGTTGCTACTTGCGACTCTTAGTTGCGACTTGTCACGGAAATCGCAGTTGGACTCAATAGTGTATCGCAGAGATGGGCGTAGTACGAACTTTGACCCACAGATGGCACTGTTAACCGCGCTTTCTAGTTGCTACTTGCGACTCTTAGTTGCGACTTGTCACGGAAATCGCAGTTAGACTCGATACCGTATCGCAGAGATGGACGTAGTACGAACTTCGGCCAACAGATGGCACTGTTAACTGCGCTTTTTAGTTGCTACTTGCGACTCTTAGTTGCGACTTGTCACGGAAATCGCTGTTGGACTTCATAGCGTACCGCAGAGATGGACGTAGTACTTTGGCCAACAGATGCCACTGTTAACCGCGCTTTTTAGATGCTACTTGCGACTCTTAGTTGCTACTTGTCACTGAAATCGCAGAAAGCAGTGCTAAATTAGACGAATAGATGGCTCACGTCTTTGAATGTGAAATACTACTTGCGACTGCTAACTGTGACTGAAATCGCAGTTAGAGTCTGTAAAGTTGCTACAGTGATATCTGTGACTTCTCAGTCACTGTGATTTCTAACAGATACGCGATTTCCTGTCCACCAGTAGTTGGAGAATTCTTTCATTAACTCACGCCCATGTTTGCCTAAAGTGGTATAGAAAATAACGAGCAACTCAATAATACGAAAGAAGCCCCTCAAAAGACGAAGTATCTGTCAAAAGCGTGCATAAAGGCTTGCAGACGCTGAGAAGGAGCTCTCGTACAATGCCGTTAAAGGGGCTATATACGTGATTCAGTTTCTCAGTTTGTGAAACATGGCATTACTAGGAAAGAGCAGAAAATTGTATGACCAGGAAAATGGCGATTTTTGAAATGCATTGAAATGATTAGGAAATCTATCCAGGTATTACCGAACATATAAGATACATGATGACTGACACAGGTCTCACGAATATACTGATATATCTCGGAGACAGAATTCAAAATGAAATAATTTCTGTACTTCCCACCCAGACATAAAGTCACACTTCAAATTTATGACAAACTAATAAATTTATTCAGTTCCATTTAACTGTATTCCCGATTATCCGCTTGTAGAACAAATTAATGTTATTATTAGATTCTTTAATTTCAGCGACCACTTACAACAGTTGGAAATAACAAAGCACTTCTTACCTTTTTGTCCGATTTTATTTCAGAAGAGTGACCAAAATATAATTTGGATATAAACAATTTAAAAGGTGGGAGACGAGATACTGGCAGAAGTAAAGCTGTGAGTACCGAGCCTGAGTCGTGCTTCGGTAGCTCAGTTGGTAGAGCACTTGCCCGCCAAAGGCGAAAGTCCCGAGTTCGAGTCTCGGTCGGGCACACAGTTTTAATCTGCCAGGAAGTTTCATATCGGGGCACACTCTGCTGCAGAGTGAAAATCTCATTCTTAAAAGGTCAGGGTTACGACAACGGTTTAGGCATGCATGGTAAAAACAATGGTTTGCAAAAGCGGTTGTTTGAGCTAGGTACGCGGGGTTTATATCTGCCGCCTCCCACAGTTCAAATTTAGCAGTTAACAACGTAGCTCGTTTAAATTACTACACGACAAGATTTTTCAGTATAGTGCAAGAGTTAGACAATTATTTTTCATCATCTGCAAAAATATGGGCTTTATTAAAAAACACGTCACCATTTTAACTTTAAAGCCATTGTCTGGAACAAGATTTACTCGCAGAACAGATGCTGTAAGAATTACCAGAGATTCATGATGCTTTATGCGGAATAACCAACACTTCTCCTTTTGACCAAAACGCAAAATATGATGCGTAATGTCTAGCGGACAGAGTATATACGTTTCCATTTAGTAGCTCAGTTTATGTGTGGTATGGTGTATAGACAAAAGCAAACTTTGTTAGTAAAATTCTTCGGTCTGTTAATGTGAATATGTAGGTCCCTTCAGATGTTTTGGCAGATTTGAATAACTGTTTGGTAGGTTGCCGTACCGACGAAAAATTTGAAATAGCTCTAAATAACGCCAAAAAAACTGTTGCAAAACTAGAAATAAAAAGTGAGTTTGGAACTTAAACACCATTAAAGCGTCGAAAAACTCCGAAAACCTTTATGAAAATGGACTCGGAACCTCTTTTAAGCCTAATTAGTAGATTTTAGACCAGGCGCTAATGCCAATAAAAGAAAGTTTTCATTTCTTTATGTAGTCAGAACAACGTATTTAGTTTCTGGTAAACCTAAGCAATGTTCATGATAAAACCACCATATAATTAACTGTAATTATTAAAGGAAAGCCGGCCGCGGTGGCCGAGCGGTTCTAGGCGCTTCAGTCCGGAACCGCGCGACTGCTACGGTCGCAGGTTCGAATCCTGCCTCGGGCATGGATGTGCGTGATGTCCTCAGGTTAGTTAGGTTTAAGTAGTTCTAAGTTCTAGGAGACTGATGACCTCAGATGTTAAGTCCCATAGTGCTCAGAGTCATTTAAAGGAAAGATTTCCTGTGAACAGTAGTTTGTCAGATATGGATGTTGGAGTTTTGTGCTAAGAAATTAGGTCACGTCAGTCCCTTCTTAAGGATTTACACAATGACGCAACAAAAATTCTGGAATCTACGTTTTTACACAATTTAACAGCCACATGCCCTAATCACACAATTTCATTACGAATTTTAATAACGATGCCAGTCACAGTGGCCAGTGCAGAAAGATCCTTTTCAAGATTAAAATTAATAAGAAATTACTTGCTATCAACCATGAGGCAGGAAAGATTTTCCGACTTGGCCGTAATACACGTAGTTTGGAACATCTTAGATGAAGTAATTTTAAATAACATATATACTCACATCATTATTAAGGACTTCGCGAATAGATAAGCTGAAAGAGTTCATAGTGTACAACCGTGTTCAGATTTTCTAACAGGATGAGATTTTCCAACCCCATTTTTTGCTTATGTTAAAATCTAGATACGTGACGATAAACCACAAGAGTATAACCGGGAGAAAAAGAGCAAGAAACATTTTGCTGTACACACATAATTTTACTTTTATTATTTTCCTTTAAAAAGCACTTTAGAGATGTAATATTTGTCATGATTCTATAAACATGAAACGTCCTGAAACATTATGGCTAAAGAAGTCCAATAAATATGCAAAAATAAAATCCTTACTCTCTCTAATTTGTATCTTCTTTGTATTCAAGATATATTAGTAGACGCATAATAAATAATTGTTGTGTAACATATACTTTCTATTAGCCATTTTATTCCTAATGGTAGCAAAGTGGTTCACTCATAAACAATTGTTGCATAACATAGGCTTTCTTTTAGGCATCTTTTTCGAAATGGTAGTGAAGTGGACCACTCATCTACAAAAAAGGCGCTACCTTGGTTTCGCACACAGGCATCGACCATGGTCGGCTCACCGCTGGCTGCAGAAGCGCGACCGCACTGCCGTGGCCTTGCGACCACTGCCAGGGGAGGTCACGTGGTTCGCGCACGCACAGAAAGTGTGCCGCGGGGACACTTGGATCGTCTGCTATACTGTCTCCGCATCATAGAGTAAATATCTCTGGAGTGAGCATTGCGTTCTGCGCATATTGTCAACATTAAGCCAGGATTCTGACGTGTTTTCGGGACTTCGCTGTGCGTGTGTGCTTTCGGCAGCGTTTGAAGTTTATAATATCAAGAGATTTTGTTGTATTTCACCGTTTGTTGATAGTGTAAGGACTTCGCTGTGCGTGTGTGCTTTCTGCAGCGTTTGAAGTTTATAATATCAAGAGATTTTGTTGTATTTCACCGTTTGTTGATAGTGTAATAGCGATGGTGAATTACTGTTGTTGCTACGAATGCAAAAAAAAAAAAAAATGTGAAAGGAGGGATAGTAACTTTTCATGGGTACATACCATGTAGCTCTAATTATAGTTATCATATTAGTAAGAGACACTGTATATGTTTAAAAATTTCGAGACGCATTATAATTAACGCTTGATTCTGTAGACCTATTTTTCTACGATTTTATGACTATATAATAGATACTACGGCTCGTACAAAAGCTTACAAACAATGGCTTCCTCTCGTAAATTTGCTAGTGGAATAGGAAAGGAAATGGTTAGTTGTTTCCGCAAATACTATCCTCCATGCATTTATCAGTGACTTGTCGATTATGTATATAGATTACTCAGTCTACTATTTATTTAATAAACTGGGAGCAAGTACGTAAAATGCGTTAAATAAATATTTGAAAGTGTCACCAGTAAGAAAAATTGTGCTTTAGGTCGCAAAAACGAGAAAATAAATACTCAGAAACAGCAGGAAAAAAAGGACGAATTAGCACGGATATAATAGCTAATTTGTGGCAAATTCGGTGTTTTTCGGACACTTGCAAAAGTACTAGCGTACTGTCAAGTCGTTTTGCAAGACTATCACTGCAAAAATATACGTCAGGCTCTGTAACACTATAAAGTGCCGTATCATACCGAAAACTACCAAACATCGAGTGTATCTGAACTGTGATACCTATCGCAAAGAAGCAGGATGTAATACCACTTGCCCTTAAAAGTTACGTAGCTGGTCTATTCCCTGTATCAAATGGATACTGTTAAAATGTCTTCGCAAAATATATAAATAATCCATGATACGTACGAAAAGAATCCGTCTGTATTAGGGATGTAGTGACATTCTAAATATACAGGGCGCTATACGGATAGACACACGACGTCCCGAGAACACGTGACCAGGCCGGCAATGTATGTTGACAACACAAAATCTGTTCTGTGCATGTGAATGCTCACTCCAGAGATACAGTATTTACTCTATGCTCCGCATGCCAGTTGGTGAGCCGACCTCGCTCGCCAGTGTCTGTGCCCCACAGGGCAGTGCTGCAATACCTTCATCTATAGCAATATTATGTTTCCTTCGCTTACATGCCCAGTAATGTATTAAATTTTATAAAATTTCCTCAGATATTTATCTTTATGATAACAAAAAAATATCATAAGCGTTAAGCCAGAGACCAAGATAATTCAGGTTCTTTCAGGACCGAATTTCCGTTTCATTTCCGAAGGTACGAAAATGACGGAAGCTATGAGCTTGTGACAATACCTCAGTAAACATTGATTTTCCTATATCTAGGCAAACGTCGGGATGGTTCCTTCGAAAGGGCGCAGCCGGTGTTCCTTGCCAATCCTTGAACCAATCCGAGTTTGTGTTCCGCCTCTAATGAATTCGATGTCAATGAGACGATAAACTGCAATCATCCTTCCTTTCCTACAATGAAGTGAATACCCTTAGCTGCAAACAGGCCTTGATATAAGTCAACGGGGACAGTTGAAAATGTGTGTCCCGACCGAGACCTTAACCCGGGATGTCCTGCTTACATGGCAGACGCTCTATCCATCTTTTTTTTTTTAATCTCATATTGTTCTATACTGTTCGTTGACTTTGTTCGTCGTAGACGTCCGATGACACTCGTTCAGGTTGTTCATTGATCCATTCACTCAGTTTTTTTATTACTGAGGGTAGCTAAACCCTCTGACCGAACACGCTGAGCTACCGGGCCGGCTGTCTGAGCCACCGAGGACACAGAGGACAGTGCGACTGCAGGGACTTATCTCTGGCACGCCTCCCATCAGACCCACATTCGCAACTTATTGTCCCGCACTATACTCATAGTGCCCCTGCCCATTATACTCATTACTCGCGGCTTTACTGTCGATTCCTGTAAGAGTTCGGGCACTGTTTGTGCATCTGATGGTCAAATGGCCGGTCAGCCTAACATGTCCGAAAGAACAGATACCATCTTCATATATATGAACATAAGGAAGTGTCTTCCTATTTAATGTTATTATCATGTCCTGCAAGTCAGTGATGTAAAATTCAGTTAATGCTAGAACGTGGTCAGTTGATTTTTTGAAAATCTCATGTGAAAGAAAACAAAAGACTAGGAAACGAAAATGCGAAAGTGTAAATAACTAATCAATCAATCTGAAAGTCACGTTCATTGACGTTACTATCGCGTCCAGTTGTAAAAACTGCAATTCACAGTCGCACGATCACCTGTCACCTCGGCGAAGACGCACATACACTCCTGGAAATGGAAAAAAGAACACATTGACACCGGTGTGTCAGACCCACCATACTTGCTCCGGACACTGCGAGAGGGCTGTACAAGCAATGATCACACGCACGGCACAGCGGACACACCAGGAACCGCGGTGTTGGCCGTCGAATGGCGCTAGCTGCGCAGCATTTGTGCACCGCCGCCGTCAGTGTCAGCCAGTTTGCCGTGGCATACGGAGCTCCATCGCAGTCTTTAACACTGGTAGCATGCCGCGACAGCGTGGACGTGAACCGTATGTGCAGTTGACGGACTTTGAGCGAGGGCGTATAGTGGGCACGCGGGAGGCCGGGTGGACGTACCGCCGAATTGCTCAACACGTGGGGCGTGAGGTCTCCACAGTACATCGATGTTGTCGCCAGTGGTCGGTGGAAGGTGCATGTGCCCGTCGACCTGGGACCGGACCGCAGCGACGCACGGATGCACGCCAAGACCGTAGGATCCTACGCAGTGCCGTAGGGGACCGCACCGCCACTTCCCAGCAAATTAGGGACACTGTTGCTCCTGGGGTATCGGCGAGGACCATTCGCAACCGTCTCCATGAAGCTGGGCTACGGTCCCGCACACCGTTAGGCCATCTTCCGCTCACGCCCCAACATCGTGCAGCCCGCCTCCAGTGGTGTCGCGACAGGCGTGAATGGAGGGACGAATGGAGACGTGTCGTCTTCAGCGATGAGAGTCACTTCTGCCTTGGTGCCAATGATGGTCGTATGCGTGTTTGGCGCCGTGCAGGTGAGCGCCACAATCAGGACTGCATACGACCGAGGCACACAGGGCCAACACCCGGCATCATTGTGTGGGGAGCGATCTCCTACACTGGCCATACACCACTGGTGATCGTCGAGGGGACACTGAATATTGCACGGTACATCCAAACCGTCATCGAACCCATCGTTCTACCATTCCTAGACCGGCAAGGGAACTTGCTGTTCCAACAGGACAATGCACGTCCGCATGTATCCCGTGCCACCCAACGTGCTCTAGAAGGTGTAAGTCAACCACCCTGGCCAGCAAGATCTCCGGATCTGTCCCCCATTGAGCATGTTTGGGACTGGATGAAGCGTCGTCTCACGCGGTCTGCACGTCCAGCACGAACGCTGGTCCAACTGAGGCGCCAGGTGGAAATGGCATGGCAAGCCGTTCCACAGGACTACATCCGGCATCTCTACGATCGTCTCCAAGGGAGAATAGCAGCCTGCATTGCTGCGAAAGGTGGATATACATTGTACTAGTGCCGACATTGTGCATGCTCTGTTGCCTGTGTCTATGTGCCTGTGGTTCTGTCAGTGTGATCATGTGATGTATCTGACCCCAGGAATGTGTCAATAAAGTTTCCCCTTCCTGGGTCAATGCATTCACGGTGTTCTTTTTTTCCATTTCCAGGAGTGTATTTATCTATCCTTGAAAACAGAGTACATATACTGAAACGTTCCTCGGAGTTTCCGAGACGTTTGTGGATCGCTTTCGTGGCCATACTCAGAATCAACGTAGCATGGCAGCCTCGCCAGGTAAGGTTACCATCGGGAACATTGAAGGTCCCAAGATCAGTGCATTTCATGGCGGATTCGTTTCATAAGCGTGAAACTTTTTATCTGCAGTACCACCACTGGCCTTATTCTTGTTGTGTTTTACAGAAATCTTTAAAATTTAGTCATCGTTAAACGGGCCTCTAGGGCTCTCGGTCGCTGAGGCCTGTTGAGGTGTTGTTCTTTGCCGTGCGGTTCTAGGCGCTGCAGTCTGGAACCGCGAGACCGCTACGGTCGCAGGTTCGAATCCTGCCTCGGGCATGGATGTGTGTGATGTCCTTAGGTTAGTTAGGTTTAAGTAGTTCTAGGTTCTAGGGGACTAATGACCTCAGAAGTTGAGTCCCATAGTGCTCAGAGCCATTTGAACCATTTGTTGTTTTTATTCATTTGGTTAACGTGTTTTGCCTGCAATTGCACATTGCACTCTAATTTTATAGCCATGTCTCAAAATTAACAGTTTCTGTATAGTTCATGAGTGTAGTGGCCGGGCATTGGGTGCCCACTTTTAAACGGCAAGTCCCTAGTATGGATTTTTATTTACTCTGATATTGGTTCAGTATTACGTTCCTGCTGTAGGTCGTGCATTCTTGTCTACATTGGGGGCTTGAGAATCATTTTGAGGCATCTGTTGGGAAACACCTGTAGTAGTTTTTCATCAGATTGACATGTTGCACTCTATGCCACGCACCCGTTTACCATTGCAGACAGAAACGTAGCTTTGTACAGTTAAAGTTTTATACTGTTGTCCATTAGGGTACTCGTTAATGTGGCGCACATATTGTGCATGAATCGAACTGATTTTTCCCTTTTAGTCTGTATGTTGTTGTTGTTGTTGTCTTCAGTCCTGAGACTGGTTAGATGCAGCTCTCCATGCTACTCTATCCTGTGCAAGCCTGTTCATCTCCCAGTACTTACTGCAACCTACATCCTTCTGAATCTGCTTAATGTATTCATCTCTTGGTCTCCCTCTACGATTTTTACCCTCCACGCTGCCCTCAAGTACTAAATTGGTGATCCCTTGATGCCTCATAACATGTCCTACCAACCGATCCCTTCTTCTAGTCAAGCTGTGCCACAAACTCCACTTCTCCCTAATTCTATTCAGTACCTCCTCATTAGTTATGTGATCTACCCATCTAATCTTCAGCATTCTTCTGTAGCACCACAATTCGAAAGCTTCTATTCTCTTCTTGTCCAAACTATTTATTGTCCATGTTTCACTTCCATACATGGCTACACACCATACAAATACTTTCAGAAACGACTTCCTGACACTTAAATCTATACTCGATGTTAACAAATTTCTCTTCTTCAGAAACGCTTTCCTTGCCATTGCCAGTCTACATGTAACGTGTTTTTCTATAAAGTGAGTTACAATACAAACCAAATGTTGTGAAAACTAAATATTACGATTTAGAAGCATCTGGCTTGGTTAATGAATCTGCGATCGTGAGTTTTAAGTATCTGAAGTGTGCCAATCTTGTTCGCACAGGCGAATAGGACTTCGTACGTAATATAGCAGGCAGACTCTGTGTAATTAATACAATTATTAGTTATCTGAGTGATTCAGCCGTATAGGCACCTAAATAGAAGACGTCCAAACCGGCTAATTCTGATCATGAAACAAAACACTTCCAGAGGACGTGCTGATATATATATATATATATATATATATATATATATATATATATATATATATATATATATATATATATATAATTAGTGTCAAAAAAGAACCGAAAAGTACAGTGTAACATGTCTATTTAATGGTAATTTACTTACACGTTAATATGTATCCCTACAGAGATACACTAGGAGCAGAACAGGTATGTAACAAAAGAAGAAAGAGATACAAAAGAAAAAACATCTGACAGACAGTTTTCAACGCAGAATCATTAGGATTTCATGTTCATATATTACACGAGTCTCTAACTTGTCATAAAAGAAAAATGTGATACTCGAGAAAACCATTACAGCTTTCTATGTAGAATAATAGACATAAAATTATTGTTTCTCTTTATTGCCCCCTTGAAAGTGCCATGATAATGGTTACATACATTCTTCATTAAAATCTTAATTTTTTACACGTAAAGTTCTGGAAAACCATATTACATTCCGGCTTAACTGATAATTGTTCCCAAATCACAGCGCAGCCTGCAGAATCTGAGAATCAAAACTGTGGCTGTTAAAAAAATATATATGGAGTTAATATCAAAAAACCAAATATTGGGAACAGGAAATATTACGATTTAGAAGCATCTGGCTTGGTTAATTAGTCTGCGACCGTGAGATTTAAATATATCAAGCGCGCCAATCTTGTTCGCACAGGCGAATCGGACTTCGTACGTAATATAGCAAGCAAGCTCTGTATTCTTCCTACCTCACTGTATTCATACAAATGTTTAATTGTGACCTGAAACAAAATCTTTGACTGCTGTACCTATACACTTAGACAAAAATAAAGTTTTTACCACATTTAGCTTCCAATTTACACCAAAAGAATTTCAATTTTCAGACCTAATTTCAGTCGCATAATTAACAACAGTCAAAGTTTTGTTTGCCTTTCAGTTGCTATGATCACTCATTACAAATAATTTCACCTTTATGGCAGTTTCTTTCCTTAACAGAGCTTTAGATAGCAATAAGTTCTCTCACTTACGTCAATTTTAATGGAAGTTTCAGCTGGAATGGATTGGCGACGAAGGCGATGCACACGACAGACATGTCACGCAGAATGGAGAGATGGTTGTATGTCGACCTAGGACACATATTCGGAAGCCAAGACCATCCAGTAAAGGTTGTCGAAATCAGTGGACAGGATGCCTCAAGGCCGTTTAGAACAGGGTTCCAGAGGATTAGGATGGTGTCCGCGTTCGACGAATTATATGAAAAGATACATAGACGTAAATTAGAACAGATACATACACGAGGTACATACGTGTGTAGAAAGCATAGTTCACTTTAAGATAGAGTTAATTTGTTTTCTCCAATTGATACTGATCAACATCAATTTACATCGAAATTCATTTGTAATTCTCGTGAGTTTAGCGTGAGGCCGGAATACCCTTTCATTACTGTGACAGTCGTATCTCTAGCACCACCTATTTACAGAAAACCTGCAGACAGTTTTAAATCGTCTTTATTATTTAGTGACCAGCTAGAGATAACTAGCCACAGGTACAGCATACAGTGTTATGTGTGTCACATTGTCAATTTTAAAACCCCTTTGTTTGTTCGTGGTACGTTAAGAATGCAGTGGTTTGCACCAGAACTCCCACAGCAATTTAAACAACCGCACGGAGTGGCTTACAGGTTACGCCACACTGCCACACCTACCGATATGTGCGTACTTCATGTTGCTCTTCTTAACATTTGGTGTTATCCACAGGAAGAAATGAAGACCTCATGATGACTTCAGTTACTGTCCATTCCTGTTATATTCCAGCCCTGATAAGAAACACATACTTTCAACATGCAGAATAGCACATTAACAGCACCAGTACCAAAAGTTACTACTCTCAACTAAAGGAGACAGAAAAAATCCTCACCGCGAATTTTTCTGCGGCAAATCCATTTATTTGAGACCTATGCATGAAATTTGACTGGGTCTCTTATATGGTTATTTATTCATAGAAAGTAAATATAAAATATCAGTTAAAATATTTTAATTTGCAGTCACCTTCTGGTGATTCGAAACCACAACTCTTTTTCTTTTCTTCATTACGGTAGCAAATGATAAATCAGTAATTCTTTGGATGTGATATTACCCACTTACTCTCTACAAATATTTCCAGATAAGAAAAATCTAAATACCGTGTGCCTTTTTTATTTTGCACTTTTTTAGATTTTTAGATCTGTATAATCGAGAATTAGTTTATTGCAGAAGTTCCAAAAACTGCAGCTAGTGCAACGTCTTTAGAACAACGGATTACTTGTTGGATCAGTTAGCCATTGGAAATATTGCTCTATCAGATCATTATAGACATACAAATTTCCATAAACTTATTGTCATTTTAGGTTCTTACTTCTTGCTTTGAGTTTCTTTCAGCTGAGTGGTGAACAGCTCCCTTTCAGGGATCACAGTGATTAAGATCCTCTTCACATTTTGATAGGATTACTCCCTCTATCAAAATTTCTATATTGTGAATATTGATCTTTTATAGTAGCTCAAGGTAAACAATAAGATATAATGTTAATTGTTGCACATTATTAATATTTCCATACCTTACATCACATTTCACAAGGCGGTCACCTACATGCTAAAAAGAAATCCCCAAATGATTTACCAGACGCTAGTTCATCAGTTAAATCAGTTCCACTTGACAAGCTTCATTACTGTTGTAATTAGGGCATGAGAAGATTTCTTTCCCTTATATCATATAACAAGAATGCTTTCACATTAGGGCAATGAATGAGCAATACTTGAAGTTTTACCCTCAAGGCTTCAGGCCAAAGTACATATATTTCTTTCAGTATTCAGCGCAATTAAACTTTTACTTTCATGAGTGTCTGCTACAACGTCACTTATCTGTCCAGTTCTCTGAAGATGCTAATATTTAATCTATAGTACACATGAACAAATTATCTACTTCTACATGAGACAATATTTGTGTCGTCTCTTAAATATTTCACAATAAGTCTTATACATTTCTTTACTTATCCATCATTTAACTTCTATAGCTGTTGGTATTCATCCTATCCTAGATTCCATTATGCCTACCAAATTGCATTTAATTACCTGTTGGAATTGTGCCAGTTTACTCCAATTCTCTTCAATAAACCTAAGCTAATACTGCAGTGTTCACAACGCATTTCTTCACTCACTATAACAACCGTATTCCTTTAGTTGCATCAGCCTGCTTAGCTGAGTGATAACTCGTTTCCCAGTCATGCAGCAGGCCCGGGTTCGATTCCCTGCCGGTTTTCAGATTTTCTCCGCTCGTGGAGTGGCTGTTGTGTTGTTCCCATCATCATTGCTCATCGCCGACAGGCAAGTCACTCAGTGTGGCGTCACCTGTAATAAGACTTGCACTTCGGCGGCCGAACTTCCCCGGACGGGACCTCCAGTCCAACAATTCCACACACTCATTTAATTTCCTTTTTGCTATTGGTATCCAGCAACAATTTACTAGTGTATCCTAATTACTTATTAATAATAATAACATTCACACAGGAAAACGAAACTGAAGCGTCTCAGATATAGAAATACGAGGTTATTTATTCCGCCAAAACAGGGTAATATCTGTTTGCTTGTACTTCTTTCTACTTCAGTTATTGTCTGAAAATAACCAGTGGTACCTGACTGGACAAGTAATAATTACGACATTAAGAATTATGGTTCCTTAGCCTTGGGTGAATCTTCCATCTTCATTAATTTCTTGTAGGCACTGGCGAAAGTATTTTTCAATGTCCTTGTAGGACTAGATAGGTACACTAAAAGGTATTTTGCCTTTATGAGGTATACTTACTATTTAGAAGGGACATGTATACGTCAACCAAAAATTTCTTACTTTTCCTTCTAACAACAAAGCTTTATAATGGGTCTCGAGTAATACTTTTTCGCGAACACAGTAGTTTTGCATATTCCTTAATTTCCTATCACATTGTGCTGTCCTTAAATTTGCAATTTTTGTAATGGTCGATAATAAGTGATTCAGTTCCTCTTCCCAGGTGGTTTCCAGCGAGGCAAACGTAGGGTCCAATGTAGCCATTCACTCCTTCCCTTTTCCTTATGTGTTACTTTAGCTGGGGTATGCGGTGTAGGACACAGGGGAAGATCTGTTCGAAGGCTCTGCAACCGCTCTGTTAAATTGTTAAAAACTTAGCCGGTGTCGTAATTTTGAAATAGAGTTAGTATGAATGTTGCGTAATAAATATTTCGCCTGAGGCGCCGTTACGAGAGAGGAAAAAGGTCAATTGTAGAAACTAAGCCACTGAATATTAAAAGTAACGTTATTAGGGAATACACCCGACTGACTACACAAAATAAGAGGGCACGTACATTCGCGAGTGAGTGGTTCAAAATAAGAATTAATACTGTAAGGGAAATGGGTCCTAAGTATAGTTACGTCGGCACACACTCAGTTGTGTGCGAACATACGATCGGGATAGAGGCACGTACGTTCTAAGTACTATCATTCTCCGTGGCCTAGGTAAAAAGAATTGTGGTTAAAATGCATTTATTCATCTAAGAAAGAAAATAATCGGACTTCGTAACTAAATGAAAAGAAAGATTGCAGGTTCCGAATGTCGCGGCAAATATGACCTAAATACTGAAATCGACATTGGCGACCATGAGGAGAAAGAGATGAACACATTCACGTACCTCTATTGTTGAACAGTGCCGTCGCGAAGATCGTCGCCTCCATTCGAATTCTCCATACAAAATTAAAATTATAATAATAATCTTTCAGAGTTACAGGAATTGTGATCCATGGTATCGTAAATGAGAAAAATGAATTGTTCCAAAAGTTGGTTTCATTATTTAGCACAATTTCACTTGAAATTACAGAGCACTTCGTTTATACGTCTTATCACCAGGATATAAGAACAACGAAAGGTAACTGTTACTAAAAGTAACAAACGAAGAGCGTAATTCTTCTTTTGTCAGTCAGTGTTAAACACTTTTCAAATTAACCTATGGTACGAGAGCCAAATAATTATATACACATTTATCAATAAGAACAAATTATTAAGTTTGTTTAGAAACTCTCAAATGCATAACTATTCGTCGTGAACATGGTAGTGAGGTGGAATTATACCAAGTCTGTTGTTTAAGCATCAGATCGGTCAGTTTGATGGTGCAGGAGTGTGGCCACCCAAGAACAGCACTACAGCAATGGTGACACATGAAATAAACAAGATTGTGAACAGTTGGAAATTTGTGGTAAGTTCCTATGGGACCAAATCGCTGGGGTCATCGGTCCCTTGTCTTACACACTACTCAATCTATCTTGAACTAACTTACGCTGACGACAACACACACACCCATGCCCGAGGGAGGACTCGACCCTCCGGCGGGAGGGGGGGGGGGGGGGAGCCGCGTGAACCGTGGCAAATCGCCTCACACCGTGCGGCTACCCCGAGCGGCTATTGTAAACAGTGCTTAGAACAATAAGAAAGAAAATTTTTCGTTATGTACAGTGTTAGTACTCAGAGCCGTGCAAAAGGAACATAAACAAAACATATGAGCTTTTCGTAATACATGTTCTACAGGGTGCAGTGAAAGATTTTTACTTTCACTTGAAATAAAAGTGGCATTTGCTTAAAGAATTTCTTATTTAGTATTTGTTTTTAAATTATATGCCATCAGGATACAGATAAATCTTCCTGTAGCCACAATATGTTTGAATTCTTTGTGACTCTTTGTGCGTGTCACCTATGGACTTATCATTCTGCAGCATATGCTCGTCAGTTGTCTGCTGTGAATTCAACACAGTTTGGCATTCCAGCTGTGGTGTCACCGTCAGACACCACACTTGCTAGGTAGTAGCCTTTAAATCGGCCGCAGTCCGGTAGTATACGTCGGACCCGTGTGTCGCCACTATCAGTCATTGCAGACCGAGCGCCGCCACACGGCAGGTCTAGAGAGACTTCCTAGCACTCGTCCCAGTTGTACAGCCGACTTTGCCAGCGATGGTTCACTGACAAAATACGCTCTCATTTGCCGAGACGATAGTTAGCATAGCCTTCAGCTACGTCATTTGCTACGACCTAGCAAGGCGCCATTATCAGTTGCTATTGATATTGTAAAGAATGTACAGACAAGAGCTACGCTCAACATTAATGGATTAAAGTTAAGTATTCCACCAGTTACCTCCTTTTTTTCTAAGTTCTAATATCCTTGTCCTGTTCCAGACCTCACGCCAGCCTGCGTGAGCTAAACGCGTGCCTTTCGGCTTCCTCTATTCATACGGGTTGGCTCTTCTGCCAATCCACAACATATTGGCGATGAGGTTTTCCGCGTTCTTCTCGATATTTCCCTGATTTACTTGTGTAATGGCTTCGCCACAATCTCCAGATGTACTGTCCGAATTTTATCGCTTGCAGAATCAGCAGACGCAGGCCTTACTGGATGCCCTTGGACAGCTCGTCCAGGGTCAACGTGCAATGCAAAACGATGCGGCGGCCGCCGCTCCACCGCTAACGCAGCCACAACACGCTGTTGCACCAACTTTTCGTCCTTTTGATGCTGCACTGGAAAGCTGGACGGAGTGGTCACGCCAATTTGGATTCCATCTCGCCGCCTACAGAATTCAAGGTAATGAGCAGCAGCCTTTTCTCCTTTCCTCCGTAGGCATCCAAACGTACCGTGTGATAGTGAAATTATCTCCCCGACGCGACGTAGCAACTCTGTCCTACGACAAAATTTTGTCTGTATTAGATGCATATTTCAAAGAATCAGTCAATGTCGTTGCAAAAAGGTATACCTTCTTTCATACAAAACGTACGGCCGGTCAAACTAATCAGGAGTGGGTTGCAACTTTGCAAGGCCTTACTAGGGATTGTGCTTTTGAGTGTCAATGTGGACTCCCTTATTCAGATACTATGGTACGTGATGCAATTGCACAGAACGTTTCTGATGTTCGTATAAGGAAACAGATTTTAAAACTAGTCAATCCCTCCCTTCAACAAGTGATGGAGATATTGGATCGTCAGGACACACTTGACTTTGCTCAGAAATAATTTGAAACTTCACCAGCCGGGTGTCACGTTACCCGGCCTGCCGGGCGAGCTGCACGGAGCAGTAAACAGCCCTCGCGCCCGTCCGCGCAGCTGCCACCAGGCTCTCAGCCACGAGTGCAGTGCAGGCAAGCAAATGCAGTGCTAAAATCATGCCCGCGGTGTGCTACTAGACATTCGCGTGAGAATTGCCCGTCACGCCAGGCTATTTGTTTTTTCTGTAATAAAAAAGGACATGTTCAGAGTGTTTGCCAGAAAAAGCTCAGATCAGACACTCACAACCATTCCAGGCCCTTTGTTTCGCGCCGAATTCGAACCAAGGATACTCCGGCTCGTGAAACTTCGCCCATGGAAATTCATGTAGTTCATTCCACTCCGCCCAGTGCCTCTCTCTAACAGTGACTGTGTTCGTCCCACAAATAGTGTGCGTCGACATCAACGGAAATCCCATCATGTCACAAGTGATTTTGTACCAGTGTCAGTTCACGTTGCACGAGACAGTCGCTCTTGTCGTCAGCAGGACAATAATCTTATTGTACACTTCGACATTAATGGCAAAGTGATACCATTCCAGCTCGATACAGGAGCTGCAGTTTCACTCATCAATCAAGACTCGTACAAACAGCTGGGCACCCCTCCGTTGCATGCCGCAAATGTTAAGCTAACTGCATATTCAGGTCATGGGCTCCTTGTGTTAGGACAGTGCAGCCTTGTTGCAACATACAAAGGACAAACAAAACTTGTGTCATTGTACGTCCTTCGTTCTTCTTCTGCAGTGAACTTGTTTGGCTTAGATTTATTTCCATTGTTTAACTTGTCTATAGTCAATCAGGTCCTATCAGTGAACCAGACTGTGCTTTCAGACAGTGTTTCTTGTCTATGTGAAAAGTTTGCAGACATTTTTGCACCGGGCCTTGGTTGCGCTAAGAACTATAAAGCACATTTGGAACTGAAAGTAAACGTGCAACCGAAATTTTTCAGAGCGCGCAATGTTCCCCACGCATTGCGTGATGAAGTCGCCAGAACATTAAACGATTTGGAATCACAAGGTGTGATTGAACGTGTGCAGGCTTCTCTCTGGGCATCACCGTTAGTAATTTTGCCAAAACCTTCTGGAAAATTGAGACTTTGTGTGGACTTCAAGGCAACAGTGAATCCATAACTAGTGATTGCAACTTTTCCTTTACCCCACCCGGAAGATCTTTTTGACAACTGTGCCCGGGTAAATATTTTTCGAAGTTGGACCTAGCAGATGCGTACTTGCAAATACCGGTGGACGAAGAATCCCAGCGTGTTTTGGTGGTTAACACGCATCTTGGTTTGTATCGATTCAAATGACTGCCATTCGGGTGTGCATCCGCCCCTGCATTGTTTCAGCAATATCTGCAAACTGTTTGTGCGTCGGTCCCTACTGCAGCAAACTATCTGGACGATATTGTGATCTCCGGAAAGACGGAAGAAGAACATTTAGCCAATCTCAGAACATTATTTCAGGTCTTGCGACAAAATGGTCTTCGCTTGCGGAAGGACAAATGTGTGTTTTTTGCTCGTGACTTACCCTACCTGGGACATGTAATCAATGCCCAAGGCATACATCCCAGTCCCGAGCACCTCCGTGCCATACAAGACTTGCCTTCGCCGCAGAATTTGAAGCAGCTACAGAGTGTGCTGGGAAAAATTAATTATTATAACAAATATGTGCCGCACGCCTCTTCCATTTCAGCTCCGCTTCATCGCTTACGCCGTAAAGGTGTTCCGTTCGTCTGGACGACGGAATGCGAACGCGCCTTTCGCCAGTTGAAATCGGCGTTGCTTTCCAATACTTGCCTTACGCCATTCGATCCCCAGAAACCCCTTTTGTTGATGGTGGATGCATCGGATTTCGGGATCGGTGCTGTGCTTGCGCACAAAGATGGATCGCATGATCGCCCTATTGCCTTTGCGCCCAAATTGCTCTCGTCTGCGCAAAGAAATTATTCACAGATCGAGAAAGAAGCATTGGCTCTCGTACTTGGTGTTACTAAGTTTCATGATTTCTTGTATGGTCGTCACTTTACCATCATCACAGACCACAAACCTTTGACATCGCTTTTTCATCCGAACAAGCCTGTACCTCCACGTACAGCGCAGAAATTCATTCGCTGGTCTATTTTCCTCTCGCAGTACCGCTACAATATCTGGTATCAGTCCACTGCTAAGCACGGAAACGCTGATGCGTTGTCCCGTTTGCCTGTTGCTGACGATAGAGCATTCAATTCCCCTGAACTTGCTTGCATGTTCATTGATGCGGAAACCGATCACGTGGTCGAATCGTTTCCGATTGATTTTCGTCGTGTAGCTACAGCCACAGCTGCTGACCCTGTCCTTGCTACCGTTCTGCGTTTTGTTGCTACGCAATGGCCCTTGTCAAAGTCACGGATCGAGGATCCGTTGGTTCGCCGATTTTTTGCTCACAAGGAGAGACTTTTTGTTCGATGTGGTGTTTTGCTGTTATGTTCTGATAATGATCAGTCCAGGGTCGTGGTCCCACGTTCGTTACAGTCCTCTGTCTTACGGCTTCTCCACCAAGGACATTGGGGTACAGTGAGAACGAAATAACTTGCTCGTCAGCACTGTACTTGGTTCGGATCGGTGCTGCGATTACGAATATGTGCTCTTCCTGCATGGCGTGTGCCAAACGACAACCCGCACCACCGCGGAAATTCTTTGCATGGCCAAAAGCCACTTCCCCTTGGCAACACTTATACATCGATTTTGCTGGTCCATTCTGGAATGCTCGATGGTTGGTTGTGGTAGATTCCTTCAGTAATTTTCCTTTTGTTGTCCGGATGTCTTCCACGACGTCATCTGCCACCATCCAAGCGTTATCTGCTATCTTTTGCATTGAAGGTCTTCCGCAGACTATTGTTTCCGACAATGGCCCACAATTCATGTCCGCAAAATTTCAGTCATTCTGCAAGGCCAATGGTATTCAACATCTGACGTCCGCGCCGTTTTCGCCACAGTCACACGGTGCCGCTGAACGATTGGTCAGGACTTTCAAGTCCCAGATGTTGAAGTTGAAAGAGTCGCATTCTCGGGAGGACGCGTTATTGCTCTTTTTGCCCTCGTATCGCTCTCAGCCCCGAGATGGTCGCTCGCTGGCTAAGTTGCTCCACGGTCGCCCTCATCGAACCTTGATGTCTTTGCTACATCCGCCGCATCAGGTTCCTGTGCAGCGGCAGACACCTGCTTTTGCCCCAGGCGACGTTGTCTACTATCGTCACTATCGAGGTTCACGGCGTTGGCTCGAATGGTGCATTCTTCGCTGCCTCGGCCGCGCTATGTATCTGGTTTTGAGGGCCTCTGGTGAGGTGCGTCGGCATCTCAATCAGCTGCGCCTCTGTCGTCGTACGGAATCTGCCGCTCGCCGTCTGCTTTCAGCGACGGTGCCATCCGGTCAGCGCCCTGGGGACCCATCTACTGGCTCGCTTCAGCCCCAGGTGTTACCGACGCTGCCTTCCATTTTGCCCCATGGCGACGCGCCGCCGCCACCGCCGCCGCCGCCTGTTCTCCCGCCGGCGACGCCCGCAGTGGACGCGTCGCTGCAACCGCCGGGCGCCTCCCTGGGTCACGCGCCGCCGATCGCTTCCCGTGACCAGTTGTCCTCCGACATGGAACTCTTGCCCGATCCAGACCATATGTCGTCTTCGCCCGTCGGGTGCCCCGGCCCGATGGAGGTCGACCCTTCGGCCCCTCCTGTCTCTCTACGGGCGCATACACCGCATATTGGCGTGCACCCTGGAGTAGGTTTTCAGGCGTTTCAATAGCTCCCCTCGGACCGAATGGCAGGGTGTGGGTGGCACAGCCTCGCCTGTTGTTAGGCTCCCCACCTCGTCGCATACGTCAACATGGGGTCCTCCCCACGGCGGGCGGAAGCCTTATAACACAACCGTACGCCGATTTCCGGGGGAGGAATGTGGTGTCACCGCCAGACACCACACTTGCTAGGTGGTAGCCTTTAAATCGGCCGCGGTCCGGTAGTATACGTCGGACCCGTGTGTCGCCACTATCAGTCATTGCAGACCGAGCGCCGTCACATGGCAGGTCTAGAGAGACTTCCTAGCACTCGTCCCAGTTGTACAGCCGACTTTGCTAGCGATGGTTCACTGACAAAATACGCTCTCATTTGCCGAGACAATAGTTAGCATAGCCTTCAGCTACGTCATTTGCTACGACCTAGCAAGGCGCCATTATCAGTTGCTATTGATATTGTAAAGAATGTACAGACAAGAGCTACGCTCAACATTAATGGATTAAAGTTAAGTATTCCACCAGTTACCTCCTTTTTTTCTAAGTTCTAATATCCTTGTCCTGTTCCAGACCTCACGCCAGCCTGCGTGAGCTAAACGCGTGCCTTTCGGCTTCCTCTATTCATACGGGTTGGCTCTTCTGCCAATCCACAACACCAGCTACCTTGATGGTGCGGCGTTGGTATTGCATTGCAGAATCGGTTGCTCCCATATTGCAAGCTAGGTAGTTTTCATGCCTCTTATTTGACAACATGTTGTTGGCGTTGCTGTTGTTCTGAACTTGAATACTTGACAATGGATTCCAGTCACTCAGTGTGCACTGTACTTCGCACGAATTAATCGACATTCGTTCAAGTGATTGTGTGAAGGTGTTCACCTCTGACCACGCACATAGATTTGAACAGCACATCACACAGTTCTCCCTGTAATGCGCAGTGTTAGCGTTGGGGTGAGAACTAAGAAATGTTTCTCACTGTGTAGCACAGAGCTTGTACTTTGTATGTTTGTAGAGCAGTGTAGGAGTCGATTTTCAATGCTCAACACTGCTATGCAAAAGTAGTTGCAGTGTGCCGAATATTGAGTAAAAATGTCTTTAAGAATCACTTCACAAACTGTCTGTTCAGATTGTTTGCCATGAAACATTAAAAGTTGAGTGATTACTCCAACTAACTGTTGCAATGTCATTGAATTTATACGACGTAATATGAAACACTACAATACATAACAGATCACTTATAATAAAATGTATCCACCTCTGACCACAAAAAAATATAACTGCATTTTGGTTGCTCTTCTGCCTCGCTGACATTAATCCATATAGTTTGCACATGATATGAATCACAAGTAAGTCTGTGATTTTCCTAACCATCAACGTGCCAAAATCCTTGCACAGATTTTTTTTTTATTAGCGCCCAGTCACAAACGTTAGTGCACTAATAGCGTAGAAAAACGCAAGGAGGCAACATCAGAAAGTACTTACATAGACGTAGAGAAACAAAATAAAAGAGTTAAATCGTTGTGGACAAGTCAGTGGAATCTGTCACAGCACTAACGTATCGTGCCACAGGAAAAATCTGCGACATTTAAAACTGGAGATTGTTCATATGCAGGGTGAATCACGTAAAACTTGCATCTGAAATATTGCGGAATGGAAAGTGCTATTGATGTATGGTTTTGACAGAATGGATTAGTAATCAGGGGCTCGTATTGTTAGCCAGTAAACAGAGTGTAATAATACTTATAAAGCGTATTTTTGTGCAAACATACACCTTTTAAGTGGAACAATGCCTACTGACATTGACAAACTAGAAGTAGGGTAAATTAGAATGTCAGCGGAGTGTGTTGCAGGATTCTTGTGCGAGTCGTTTACGAGATAGCGTGTTTTAAAAAGTTTACTCTCCGACACTTCTTTGTTTCATTCAGCACGCATAGTAGCTAGGTACGATGTTGTTACGTTTGCTTACAGTGTGCTTGTGTGTTTATCGAGTGCAATGCGGCTTGGTAGTCAGTTAGTGTATGACAGTCCAAGCAGTAGGTCGTGAATGGACGATGGGGCTTACCAATGCAGAAAAGCCGACATGCTCATGGTATGTGGAGAGTGTAGGAAGAATGCATTACGTTCTTATACATTCTATGTGGCAAGATATACCAATAGACATCAACCATCTCGGCAATAAGTGGTAGCGTAACACCTAGACAAGGTAACAGAAGGAAACAAGTGACGACTGAAGAGGGTGAGGTTAATGTCCTTGCTGCTGTTGCAGTTGATCCGCACGTTAGCTCCCGCGCAATCGCACGCGGAAGTGCCGTGAGTCAGGCAAGGATTCTATTCATTCTGCATGGACACAGGTTCCATCCCTACCACGTCCTCTCCATCAGGAGCCTCATGGAAACTATTATGAAAGTCTTGTTAACTTCTGTAGATGAGCATTAAGACAAGATCCTCCAGATGTATCATGTATCTTGTTTAATGATGAAGTCACATTTACCAATGATGACGAGGTAAACTGCCAAAACATGCACTACCGGTCTGTTGACAATCCCTGTTGAAGTGTAAACATTTGGTGTGGGATAGTGAATCATCAGCTCATGGGCCCGTTTCTCATTGACGGAATACTGAACGCGCATAAGTATCCCAGCCACGTAACAGACCATCTTCCACGGATGCAAACTGGGATTGCTATCCAGTCCATGCTGCACCAAGTGCTACAGCATGTCTCCACGAATTGTTTCCAGATCGTTAGACTTGTCGCAGACGACATGTACCTTGGCCGACCCATTCCCCGGAATTCACGCCTGTAAACTTTTTTCTGTGGGAAAAGCTGAAAGACGCTGTGTGCAAGCACATACTAGCTACACGCGATGATATACAACGACGTATTACTGCAGCCTGCTCTGACATCTCCACTGAAATGCTAGCACAGGTGCAGCAGTCGTTCCCTACCAGACTGGAAGCGTGTATGGCCCCTGCCGGTGGTCACTTTGAACTCAACCTGTAATGGTCAATTGTCTCTTTACTGGTCACAATCCATATAACTAGTGTACGCATTTGTGTTGTTCTTTAGTGTGTGCGAACTTCTCAAAATACGATATCTCGTAAATGAGTCGCAATACAATCATAGAACAGACGCCACTGACATTCTACTTCACCCTAATTTTAATTTGTTATTGTCAATAGGCATTGTTCCATTTAAAAAAGTATATCTTCGTGCAGAAATTACATTTTCCAAATATTATTGTAATCTGTTCATTTTTTAAAAATACGAGACTCTGACTACCAATTCGTTCTGTGAAAACTGCACATCAATAGCACTTACCGTTTCTGCAATATTTACTCTGCATATTTTAGGTGATTCATCCTGTATACTTATTTTACGGAATTAAAGAACCTGCCTGAAGCAATATGAAACAGAATTTCCCAAAATATAAATATATGCATTAACTCACACTAACAGTATTAGCAAATTAAATTAAATGCATACAAAATGCTTAACATTAATCTCAGCTGACTGTGACTGCGCTATTTTCCTACTATTTAGCATCTCACACATAATACACCGACAGAAAAAAGTCGCAGCTCCAAGAAGGAGTTGTGCGACATAAAGGAAAGTTAGTAAACGTGTTTCTACAGCTGAAATATGATTACTGAAATTTGACGCCAGTCACACAAGAGTGGCGCTAGTAGCGCGACATGAGCATCCAAATCAACTTTGCTTTAAATACACGCTGTAACGGTCGTGTGCGTTAGTTACGTTGGAGATTGGACGTGGTAAGCTCATGTTGACAAGAATGCCTTTAAGGCGACCAAGACACCACTATCAACACCTCACTGAGTTTATACGTCATGTTGGAGGGCTACGAGAAACTGGATGTTCCTTCTGCGATACTGCAGAGAGATTTGCCAGGAATGTAGCCACTGTACCTGACTCCCGGCAGCGGTGGTCACGAGAATCTACAGTCGCAAGAAGACCGGGCTCTAGAAGGCCAGTTGGCACTTTTGAGAGGGAAGACCATCGTGTTCGGTGTATGGCTCTGGCGCACCGTGCTGCATCTACAGCAGCAATCTGAGCAGCAGTTGGCACCACCACTGACACAACGAAGTGTTACGAATCTATTATTTCAACGAGAGATCCGAGCCAGACGCCCTGTAGCGTGCTGACCCCAAACCACCACTATTTCCGACTTCAGTGCAGTCAACCAAGAGCTCACTGGAGGACAGGCTCGACGTCTGTAAGGCTTTTCTGCCTCGGTATCAGTGATGGCAGTGTGTTGGTTAGGAGGAGGCCGTTGAGGGCCTGCAACCAACCTGTTTGCGTGCAAAATACATGGACCTCCACCTGGAGTTATGGTCTGATGTGCAATTTCGTGTGACAGCAGGAGCACTTCGTGGTTATCTCACGTACCCTGATAGCAAATCCGTAAGTCAATCAGGTCATTCGACCCGTTGTGATGCCTTTCATAGTTCCTGTATTGACTGACCAAATGCCACAGGCGTGAAATTCCAGCCCACAAATATATATATATATATATATATATATATATATATATATATATATATATATATATATATATATATATATATCCGGCACATGTGCAACGCATTGCATGGACGTTTGCATGATTTTATTCAAGATTCTGGCGGTTATACTAGTTATTAATATACTAGCATTTAAAATTTAGAATGAAATATCGCTCGCTTACATTAACCGCTGATCTTGCAATGTTAATCACTTACATATGTTACCTAGACAAATCTATTGCCGAGATTTCATTTCTCCGCATTAATTATTTTGATGCTGCGATTTTTCCAGCCAGTGTAGAATATTTTGTACTAACACAAGTGAATCAGATATACAGGACGGTCCATTGATAGCGACCGCGCCAAATATCTCACGAAATAAGCATAAAACGAAAAAACTACAAAGAACGAAACTCGGCTAGCTTGAAGGGGGAAACCAGATGGCGCTATGGTTGGCCCGCTATATGGCGTTGCTATAGGTCAAACGGATATCAACTGCGTTTTTTTTTTAAATAGGAACCCCTCTTTTTATTACATGTTCGTGTAGTACGTAAATAAATATGGATGTTTTAGTTGGACCACTTTTTTCGCTTTGTGACAGATGGCACTGTAATAGTCACAAACGTGTAAGTACGTGGTATCACGTAACATTCCGCCAGTGCGGACGGTATTTGCTTCGTGATACGTTACCCGTGTTAAAATGGACCGTTTACCAATTGCTGAAAAGGACGATATCGTGTTGATGTACGGCTATTGTGATCAAAATGGACAATGGGCGTGTGCTATGTATGCTGCTCGGTATCCTAAACGACATCATCCAAGTGTCCGGACCGTTCGCCGGATAGTTACGTTATTTAAGGAAACAGGAAGTGTTCAGCCACATGTGAAACGTCAGCCACGATCTGCAACAAATGATGATGCCCAAGTAGGTGTTTTAGCTGCTGTCGCGGCTAATCCGCACATCAGTAGCAGACAAATTGAGCGAGAATCGGGAATCTCAAAAACGTCGGTGTTGAGAATGCTACATCAACATCGATTGCACCCGTACCATATTTCTATGCACCAGGAAATGCATGGCGACGACATTGAACGTCGTGTACAGTTCTGACACTGGGCACAAGAGAAATTATGGGACGATGACAGATTTTTTGCACGCGTTCTATTTAGCGACGAAGCGACATTCACCAACAGTGGTAACGTAAACCCACATAATATGCACTATTGAGCAACGGAAAATCCACGATGGCTGCGACAAGTGGAACATCAGCGACCTTGGCGGGTTAATATATGGTGCGGCATTATGGGAGGAAGGATAATTGGCCCCCATTTTATCCATGGCAATCTAAATGGTGCAGTGTATGCTGTTTTCCTACGTAATGTTCTACCGATGTTACTACAAGATGTTTCACTGCGATGTACTTCCAACATGATGGATGTCCGGCACATAGCTCGCGTGCGGTTGAAGCGGTATTGAATAGCATATTTCATGACAGGGGGAAAGTTGAAGGATATTTGCTATCGTGATTCACCGACAACGACTGACAACATGCTTCAGTCAGCAGCTCGTGGTCGTGCGGTAGCGTTCTCGCTTCCCGGGTTCCCGGGTTCGATTCCCGGTGGGGGAAGGGATTTTCTCTGCCTCGTGATGACTGGGTGTTGTGAGCTGTCCTTAGGTTAGTTAGGTTTAAGTAGTTCTAAGTTCTAGGGGACCGATGACCATAGATGTTAATTCCCATAGCGCTTAGAGCCATTTGAACCTTTTTTGAACATACTTCAGCGTATTGTCAATGCATGTGCTAACATTACGGAAGGCGAACTACTCGCTGTTGAGAGGAATTTCGTTACACGTATTGCCAAATGCATTGAGGCTGACAGACATCATTTTGAGGATGTATTGCATTAATGTGGTATTTACAGGTAATCACACTGCAACAGCATGCGTTCTCAGAAATGATAAGTTCACAAAGGTACATGTATCACATTGAAACAACCGAAATAAAATGTTCAAACGTACCTACGTTCTGTATTTTAATTTAAGAAACCTACCTGTTACCAACTGTTCGTCTAAAATTGTGAGCCATATGTTTGTGACTATTACAGCGCCATCTATCACAAAGCGAAAGCAAAAAAAAGTGGTCCAACTAAAATATTCATATTTCTTTACGTACTACACGAATATGTAATAAAAACGGGGGTTCCTATTTTAAAAAACGCAGTTGATATCCGTTTAACATATGGCAGCGCCATCTAGCGGGCCAACCATGGCGCCATCTGGTTTCCCCCTTCAAGCTAGACATGTTTCGTTCTTTGTAGTTTTTTCGTTTGACGCTCATTTCGTGAGATATTTGGCCTGGTCACGATCAATGGACCACCCTGTATACACTCACCAAACACTATGTACAAGATTCAGTTCTGTTAGCTATATACATTGCTGTATGGCACATACAGTTCCTCTGGAACATCTTAACGTCATGGTAGGCATATAGTTCCTTCTCTCTACATGGCTCAGGATGTACTAGCAAATAAGTGCCCAGTTTTGTTACTCTAGCCATCACATGAGTCCCAGAGTACAGTAATTACCACTTTTTCTTCCATTTTGTCAGCAGAGTTTCTTGATATGACACCTTAAGAACTTTGCCATCTGCTTGGTATGTACGCATCCATCCTCTCTCACTGTCGAAATACTGCCTACATAGCCCAGCTTTGTCGTGTGCGCTTAACACCGAGGTTATCAGTGTCGATACACATCCCAGCTTTGTCAGTGAACATGACATTTGTAATTTTTTTCGTCTTACATAGTTTCATCACGTGGTAGTTTAGGAGTAGGTAAGTTCTACTCATTGTTCATCAGCTGATCAAGCATTAATAGCCTCAGAGCGCAGTTTGTGGACGAGTGAGGTACCTGTAAATGTAGACAAATGTAAGTTAATGAGGATGAGTAGGAAAAACAAACCCATCATGTTCGGATTAATAGTGTCCTGCTTGACACAGACACAACGTTTAAATATCTGGGCATCATGTTGCAAAGCGATGTGAAGTGGAACGAACATGTAAGGATTACGGTCGACTTCGGTTTATTCTAGGAAAGTGTACGAAGAAGATCCGACAGATTGTCATGTATGAACGTATACGTTTCCTCAAAGCAAGGAAATGGTTCATCTGTGAAGGAGACCACATGTAGGACACTAGTGTGACCTATTCTTGAGTACTGCTCGAGTGTCTGAGATTCGTAGCGGGCCGGACTGAAGGAACACATCGAAGCAATTCAGAGTCGAACTAACTTAACGGTAGGTTTGAACAACACGCAGGTGTTACGGAGATGCTTCGAGAACTGAAATGGGAATCCTGGAGGGAAGGCGACGTTCTTTTCGAGGAACACTGTTGAGAAAATTTAGAGAACCGGTATTTGAAGCTGATTACAGAACAATTCTGTTTCTTCCAACATACACAGCGCGTAAGGACTACGAAGATAAGATACGAGGAATTAAGGCTTATACAGAGGCATGTAGACAGTCGTTTATCGTTCGTACTATTTGTGCGTGGAACAGGAGCGGAAACTATTATTAGTGGTAGGGGTTACCAGTGCCGTAAGGTGGATTGCACACTACCGATGCAGATGTGATGTAGATTATTTACTACCTCTTGAAAGTTTCCTAGGTACTAGTAACAGTAGGTTCGACTGAACCGGTTAAGTCTCTAAACACTTTCTCGTATTTTTTTCAGGATGGTGTTCAGAGATCAGGATCAGCCTATTGCCACTCTGCGATTTAAGTCCTTCCACCTGTTGTTGTTGAAGGTACTGTCATCATCTCGAAAAATTGCTTCGGGCTGCCTAAATCGAGGTACATATATTATATTTTCCTGATGATTGTCTCTCTCTTGTTACGGTCAGTGTCACACATAATAGCACATACTTTGAAAAGTTATCATGCATCAGGAACGCTCCTGTCCTACTCTTGGACAGTGGTCCACAGGTGTAGAGGGCCACTACCTGAAAATATATCAAGTGTAACTCACCCTTCCTACTAACGTTCTAAGGTTTCACCTTCCGACAACGCAGACAAGTTCTCAGTTGTTGTTGCAACATTTTCCGCAAATTATTGAGATAGCAATATTTCCTAATTTTTTAGCACATTTAATCACTCCAAAATAATCCCATTTAGTACGCCGAATGATTCTATCTTTTGTCTCTGCAGATGTACACTTGCACGAGGTATCAGATTGAGGATTTCTCCTGGAGAAGATGTGGCGCTTTGCTTGTGGTCTGAACGACTGTGTTTAGACAGGCTCACTGTAGGTTAATCACTTCTACCTTGTCAGATTTCATGTAACCAAAATGTGGGCCACACCAAAGTTGTGAAGTCTAACAGTGAAAGATTTCTGTAATAAACCTGCTGATCCGTTGTGTCAGGAAGAGACTTGATTACAGAAAATAATTCATTCACTTGTTCTCTTGAAAATTTGCTGTTCCAATACTTACCAGTGAAGAATTATGTACATTGATCAAATTCTTGCCAAATTCTATTATCACAAACTGTGATCGTAACTTCAAGCTATTTTTATGACTGAAAAATTTATTCTTCTAGTTGCACCAACCCATGTTTGTATACGATTAACATATGAACTGCCCTTTAATCTTTCTCTAAAAATCTTTAATCTTTCTCTAAAAATAAATTAGCTTCTTTATTTCAAAAGTAATTACAACTTAAAATTAATTTTCAATACTATAGACTCTTATTGACTTGTACTTAATATATTATTTATTATAATATACAGGGTGTTACAAAAAGGTACGGCCAAACTTTCAGGAAACATTCCCCACACACAAATAAAGAAAAGATGTTATGTGGACATGTGTCCGGAAACGCTTAATTTCCATGTTAGAGCTCATTTTAGTTTCAACAGTACGTACTGTACTTCCTCGATTCACCGCCAGTTGGCCCAATTGAAGGAAGGTAATGTTGACTTCGGTGCTTGTGTTGACTCATTGCTCTACAGTATTAGCATCAAGCACATCAGTACGTAGCATCAACAGGTTAGTGTTAATCACAAACGTGGTTTTGCAGTCAGTGCAATGTTTACAAATGCGGAGTTGGCAGATGCCCATTTGATGTATGGATTAGCACGGGGCAATAGCCGCGGCGCGGTACGTTTGTATCGAGACAGATTTCCAGAACGAAGGTGTCCCGACAGGAAGACGTTCGAAGAGATTGATCGGCGTCTTAGGGAGCACGGAACATTCCAGCCTATGACTCGCGACTGGGGAAGACCTAGAACGACGAGGACACCTGCAATGGACGAGGCAATTCTTCGTGCAGTTGACGATAAACCTAATGTCAGCGTCAGAGAAGTTGCTGCTGTACAAGGTAACGTTGACCACGTCACTGTATGGAGAGTGCTACGGGAGAACCAGTTATTTCCGCACCATGTACAGCGTGTGCAGGCACTATCAGCAGCTGACTGGCGAATGGTTCATCCAACAATGTGTCAATACTCATTTCAGTGCAAATGTTCTCTTTACGGGTGAGGCTTCATTCCAACGTGATCAGATTGTAAATTTTCACAATCAACATGTGTGGGCTGACGAGAATCCGCACGCAATTGTGCAATCACGTCATCAACACAGATTTTCTGTGAACGTTTGGGCAGGCATTGTTGGTGATGTCTTGATTGGGCTCCATGTTCTTCCACCTACGCTCAATGGAGTACGTTATCATGATTTCATACGGGGTACTCTACCTGTGCTGCTAGAACATGTACCTTTACAAGTACGACACAACATGTGTTTCATGCACTTCAGTCGAAGTGTTCGTACGCTTCTCAACAACAGATTCGGTGACCGATGGATTGGTAGAGGCGGACCAATTCCATGGCCTCCACGCTCTCCTGGCCTCAACCCTCTTGACTTTCATTTATGGGGGCATTTGAAAGCTCTTCCTGCTCGTATTGTGGACGGCTGTGATACAATACGCCATTCTCCAGGGCTGCATCAGCGCATCAGGGATTCCATGCGACGGAGGGTGGATGCATGTATCCTCGCTAACGGAGGACATTTTGAACATTTCCTGTAACAAAGTGTTTGAAGTCACGCTGGTACGTTCTGTTGCTGTGTGTTTCCATTCCATGATTAATGTGATTTGAAGAGAAGTAATAAAATGAGCTCTAACATGGAAAGTAAGCCTTTCCGGACACATGTCCACATAACATATTTTCTTTCTTTGTGTGTGAAGAATGTTTCCTGAAAGTTTGGCCGTACCTTTTTGTAACATCATATATATATATATATATATATATATATATATATATATATATATATATATATATATATATATATATAATGTAAATCCTGAATAGCAGACAACAGTTGACTGTATATCATTACGATTTCATTACAGGTTTTTTTCTTTAAATTGCGGTATCAGAAACTGATGACCAATGAAAACCAGAGTTTCATGGCAGTCAACGGTAAGATCTTCTTGCTATCACTGGCCTTCGCGGCGAATGTAGCAGCGGATAGTATAGCACCTCTGGCCGCAGCAGCGAAGATTCTGCCGTCGGTGTATTGCATCGCCTTCGGTCTCCACAAAGAAAACAAACATTCGCTCAATAAACACTTGCAATAGAATTAATACAGGGTGTGGCAGAACAGATGGTCAGTATTCAGGGATACGACAGAATGATCATAGGAAACAAAAATGTCAATTAAACATGGGCTCTGAAATGCACACCTTAAGAGCTACGAGCAATTCTTGAATTCGATACTGTGAAAGAGATCTACTGCAGTCTCTTTGCAATCTCTTTGCATATTGGTAAGTGGTAGTATCGACCAAAACAAGAAAAAAATGTCCAATAAAATGGGCTCTAAGATGCATGCCTTAAAAGTTATGAGCACTTATTCATTAGAAGAGTTGTGTTTCAAAGTAGCGAAGATGACCAAGTGCCCATGGCTCTTAAGGTATGCGTTTTACATCCCATGTTTACTTGGCTTTTTTCTTTCGAATGATCATTCCTGTCATATCCCCAAATATTGACCATCACTTCTAAAACACACTATATATGAATTCAAATAAATTGCTTTTACGAGCTTTAAATTGAATTAGGTCATCTTCTCTTTTGTATTTGCCAAGGGGATAAAAACAGTGGTGCGACAACTTCCAGGATGCTGCTACACCACAAAGAGTACATTACTGTGTGCCTGATAAGGAGATCTGAGCCTTGCAAATGCGTTCTGTAGCAAAAGCGGTTTGACTCTTATCCATTTCGGGTCAGTATCTTGCGTCTGTGCCATATTTCTGCATAGATTCAGGAAATACCCCTCAGTCGGTCTCATCGTTCATTATGTATAAGGTTAATGCCACTCTTCATCAGTAACCATTTGTCTATAATCTAATCGTTCAAGTAGCCCAGACAGGGCGTGAGCCATAATATTACCTTAGACCCTGACATGATTTTGAAACTGTTCTTCTGCGAAGCCAGCAACCATCACGCTAATCTGACATGTAACAGTTTACAGGTCAGCAGAAAACTGAGTGCTTGGTAGTTACATTACATATTAGCATCAAATCTTTCCAGCGCCCACACTATAGCCAGGTTAGCCGACAGCGCTAATGCGCTGCTTGACAAAGGTAGGCCGGCTGGCCCCGGATCGAATCCGTCCGGCGGATTAACGACAAGGCCAGCTGGCCAGCCTGGAGGTGGTTTTTAGTGGGTTTTCCACATCCCACGAGGTGAATACCGGGCTGGTCCCCACTTCCCACTTCAGACATCTGAAACACGTTCGCACTATTTCATGGTTTACACTAGACTCAGACAGCAGGGGTACACTGATTCCGTCCCGGGGGTGCGGGGTGGCGGCAGCAACGGCATCAGGGCACCCCTTCAATTAACAATGCCGAATCCGATAGTAACCACGACTACCCTGCGAAAACTGTGGGACAAAGGCGCAAGCAAAAGCAAAAAAAGCACTACAGCCAGAGTTTGTAGTACTGTAGTGAAGTAGGATCTCCCACGACAGGTGAGAATCCTACATGCAAAACCAATGATACAGATTGTTGGCTTACAATCAGTAGAGCATATTTGAAATAGGCAGGCTCCCAGACCAATATTCGCTTCATTATTTGACAGGCAAAAATCCTGGCTCATGTTAGTATGATACAGTCGTAGCTCTGGAAAGCGCTTGTTTAATTTTTTCAAAGTCAGGCTGACATCAGCTTGACCAGTACTACTGTGCATGCTTCCTTAGCAATTGTCAAAGAGCTTCTCTATTTAGTAACTCGTTTCACATGAAACGATGACAGAATGATAATAATCTGAGGAACAACATTACTTGATTTCCAGATCAGGAAAGAAAAAAATTTCTCACAGCACTTTACTGTGTGGTGTCAGGCTGCGTGATTCTCCGGCCTGTGGGATATGTCAGCGTGACGCTCTAAGATCAATACATGAGAGGTATTTCACACGATAAAAACCCTGAATATTCTGCTCTAGCTTTTCTAGCCTAGTTCTCAGCCGAAGCAGTATACTCCAGTCCAGCATTTGTCGAATTTATTTTGTGACTGCCGGCCGCTTGGCCCAGGCAACACTAGGAAGCATGACAAAAGGTTTCATGAAGACTTTCTTTCATTTCAAAAAATATTTGCTATCTCAACTGAAAAATCGGTCTACATTTTAGAATTCCCGACTGAAAATTGATCTAGTGCTTTAGCTGATTCTTCCTGCATACGAGAAATTTCGTACTACGCTTGAGAAATTTCGGTAACTTTCGTCAATAATTCAGTTTTTGACGATTGTTGTACTTTCGTCAGTAATTCGTTTTCTGTCTGTTCCTGTCTAATTAGCACCGTTTGCATTGCTAATGTTAAGGCTTGTAATTTCTGTAACATTTCATTGACCTGTCAGAGTTCACTGCTGGGGTTTCCTCACTTTATGATTCAGTTTTGACTGGATGTTAAATTTAACTCACAACCCACAAATGACTATGCAACTAATATTCATCTCTAAGAAAGCGATAAATTCAAAATTGAAGCACCCATTGCACCAACGCCATATAATGGCTGCTAGTTGGCACCAACACAATCTCGGAGCATTCTGGTTCGAAAGCCTCGTGCACAAATTACCGCCATTGTGCTCTAAACGGAAATGACTTCATCACAGGAGGTAGAATTAGTAAATTTGTAAATTTTGAAATGAAGCGCTACTCTGCGCAAAGATCTAGCTGTTAATAAAATGAAAACTCCTGACTTTTTTTACTCCAATGATGGAAGAAGTCTTCGTCGTCTGTACAGTCTCGGAATGTAGCGATCTTTCTTTCTGCTTGGTATATTTCGTCCCGACATACGTGTTCACACGCCTGTGTGGCGTCCGCTGATCAAACTTATTTAATTGTTAACTACCATATTAATATACTGTAATTATTAATTACTATATTTTCATAGTGAAAGAGGTTCAGGCTCATTCAGAATAGTAATTAAAATTTTTATCATACATAGTCTCTCAGTCAGTTCATTTATGTACATCCATGTTTTTTTCTTATTTAATCTCAGTTAACAATACCGTGTGTTTGAGTAGTCCCTCTTTTATGCTTGAACAAAAGTTGTAGCCTGCGACTCAAAATGTTCTCATGGGTTTGAGCTGTCGCTGTTACACAGCACGGCTCACCACAATAGATAAAACACTGAAGAGCCAAAGAAGCTGGTATACCTGCCTAATATTGCGTAGGACCCCCGCGAGTACGCAAAAGTGGCGCAACACGACGTGGCATGGACTCAACTAAAGTCTGAAGTAGTGTTGGAGGGAACTGACACCATGAGTCCTACAGAGCTGTCCATAAATCCGTAAGAGTACGAGGGGTGGGTATCTCTTCTGAACAGCACGCTGCAAGGCGTCCCAAATATGCTCATTAATGTTCATATCTGCGGACTTTGGGTGCCAGCGGAAGTATTTAAACTCAGAAGCTGGAGCCACTCTGTAGCAATTCAGGATGTGTGGGGTGTCACATTGTCTTGCTGCATTTGTCCAAGTTCCTCGGAATGCAAAATGGACTTGAATGAATGCAAGATGTAGGTGATCAGATTGGATGCTTACGTACATGTCACCTGTCAGAGTCATTTCTAGACATATCAGGGATCCCATATGACTCCAGCTGCACATTGCCCACACCATTACAGAGCCTACGCCAGCTTGAACAGACCCCTGCTGACACGCATGGTCCATGGATTATGCGATTCTCCATACCCGTACGCTTCCATCCGCTCGATGCAATTTGAAACGAGACTCGTCCGCGAGGCAAATCTTTCCAATCATCAACAGTCCAATGTCGCTGTTGACGGGCCCAGGCGAGAAGTAAAGCTTTGTGTCGTGCAGTCATCAAGGGTACACCAGTGGGCCTTCGGCTCCGAAAGCCCATATCGATGATGTTTCTTTGAGTGGTTCGCACGCTGACACTTGTTGATGGCCCAGCAATGAAATCTGCAGCAATCTGCGGAAAGATTGCACTTCTTTCACCTTGAACGATTCTCTTCAGTGTTCGTTTGTCTCGTTCTTGCAGTATCTTTTTCCGGTCGCAGCGACGTTGGAGATTTGATGTTTTACTGAATTCCTGATATTCAAGGCACACTTTTGAAATGGTCGTACGGGAAAATCTCAACTTCATCGCTACCTCGGAGGTGCTGTGTCCCATCGCTCACGCACCGACTATAACAGCACATTCAAACTCATTTAACCTGCCATTGCAGTAGCAGCAACCGATCTAACAACTGCGCCAGACACTTGTTGTCTTATATAGACGTTGGCGACCGCAACGCCGAATTCTGCCTGTTTACATGTCTCTGTATTTGAATACGCATGCCTATACCAGTTGTTCTCGCGCTTCAGTGTATTTCTTACCACAGACATCAGGTTCACCATCGACAATGATATGTTCATGGGATACAAGCTACCGATAGTGAACGCAGCTTGAGCTTTAACGTTAGTAGATTCCAAATTAACAGTGTTTCACAGTATTCATCAGTTTCTCGCCAGAGAGCGCCGTTCGCTTGAGCTCATTATGTACAGATGTATTTAACGTGTGTAAAGAATGATACGTTCATGGGATACGAGCTACCCATAGTGAACACAGCTTGAGGTTTTACATTAGTTGACTCCAAATGAACAATGTTTCATAGTATTATTGTACAGCAATTTCTCTCCAGAGACCGCCAATCGACCGTGTTCATTATATACGGATGTTGCCGTACATGTACCCAACGTTTGTAATGAATTCAGATCAGCCACGCTCGCATCCTGCTCCTTCGAATGGAAAATTCCAGCAGAGTCGATACAGATCACTCCTCTCTCGGATAACGAAGTTAACAAAAGATGAACGAAATTAACGATGTGACGTTCTTAGCTTTGGCAGTTACTGAGCTGCAAAGATCACTCACTTAATGGAAAAGTATTAACGTACTAGAAAAATCGTGTTGTGGGGTCACGGGGATGTAGTACTATGAAATAATGTTGGACAGGAAGGTTTGGTTGTCTCTATATTGTGCACTGTTGTCCAAAGTGTTTGCGATAGTAATAGAATGAACACTTACTATCAGAGCATTATAGACACCGAAGTGAAATAACTGGATTTGAATACCATAGTGAGTACAGGCACACGTTAACGACATTCAAACTAATTAAATTTTTTTAAACCGTCGAATGAATGCCGTAGTAAGAGGTAGTTTAAATACTGGTCCGGACTTATGACCGCTTTACTCCCAGCGCTTTTCTAAGCAGTCCGAATAGATGAAAGTCACCGGGGGCAAGATCTGGTGAGGTGTTCAAGATAATCAAATTTCATACGCAGTATTGTCACAATTGTTGAATGGTGAGTTTGGGGTCGAAAACTGTCGTCGGGAGTTCGTAGTATTTACTCTTGATTGCAGGGAACAGAACACTTCATAGGAGACGTGTCATGTCCATCTTCTTTCCATGTAGTGTCCCAAAATTGGTCCTTCTGCACCTCATGAGAGATTGAGGATGAGTTTTACTGCCGATGACTGAGAGTGGAAATTTTATTTTGGTGAGGAACTGTTCCTCGATCTTTTCGTTTCACTTTCGTGACAGCTAACCAAGTTTGCATCTCCTGTAAGAGTCGTATACAAATATCAATTACATTCACCTTGGGAACGACACAAAAGTTCCTTACGGATATAGATTCGACGATCACCCAGTTCACCAGTCAACTGCTGTGGCACCCATCTTGCGGACACTTCATTAATTCGCAGCACATCGTTGACAATACTGAGTGCTGAACCAACACGAATATCTAAAACAGTGGCTATTCAGTTTAGAGTAACATTCCTGTTTTCCCTCACAAGTTCTTCAACTGCGATAATGTTTTCGTCCGTCACGACGCGATTTGCCTGGCCCGAGCGCTGAGAGTCTCCCACAGGTGCTATTAGATGTTTTCAAAATTACTGCACCATTTGTACAGGGTACCAGGAACTATATGAAAAAGAAAAAATAACGTGAATTAGTGACAAACTACGGCGTGCACACGCTCTATTCAACATATAAACGTGACTACAGACATTCGGATTTAGGTTATGACATTTTCGATATGCCTGCCATCATTAGCGATGATGTGACGCATACTAATAGTGAAATTCTGCATGACCCGCTGAAGTGACGGAACATCGATGCTGTCGATGACCTCCTGGGCGGCTGTTTTAAGCTCAGCAATGGTTTTGAGGTTATTGCTATATACATTGTCTTTAATATATAGTCCGACAAAGGGGAGTCGCATGTGTTCAGATCCGGAGAATATGCCGGTGAATGGAGGCCCATACCAGTGGCCTCTTGGCATCCCAGGGCCAGAATGCGGTCCCGAAAGTGCTCCTCCAGGACATGAAAACTCTGCTGCTTCGATGGGGTCGAGTTCCGTCTTGCATGAACCACATCTTGTCGAAATCAGGGTCACTTTGGATAATGGGGATGGAATCATCTTCCAAAAACTTCACGTACCGTTCGGTAGTCACCGTGCCATCAATTAATATCGCACCCATTATTCCCTGACTGGACCACACAGTCACCTGTCGAGGGTGAACAGACTTCTAGATCGCGAAATGCCGATTCTCAATCCCTCAAAAGCGCCAATTTTTCTTATTGACGAAGCCATCCAAATGAAAATGGGCTTCATCGCTATACCAAACCATATTCACATCAAAATCCTGTTCGTCAGTTCTATGGACAGTATTGTTGGCAAAACACAACCGCCGTTCCAAGGCACTGGGGCTTAATGGCTGAATTTTGTGTGAGAAACGATGCAGGTCTTCAACAACAATTTGTCGCAGTGTCTCCTGGTTGATTCCCACCTGTTGTGCAGCTCGTCTGATCGATTTCCTGTGGCTGGTTTGAAACACAGCGCGTGTCTTCTCGACGTTTTCAGGCGTTTTCACCATTTTTGGACGACCGACATTGGCAACACTGCCATAAATAATACTACCCGTTCTCTCAAACTTGCGAATCAAATCCTTGATTGTTAGCACACCTTGACCGGTGGTCTTGAGCTTGAAATGGGTCGCAAACTTCCTTTGAGCCGCAGTTGGGCTATTATTGCTCGCATAGTAGGCCTTCACATACGCTATACGCTCAGGCACGCTGTACCGTGACGTTTTCACGTGCACGAGACCGACACCAACAGTACGCGTGCGCGTGCGCATACTAATTCCCATCATGGCTCGCGGCCAACCGTGCAGTTTGGACGTCCTGACGCAAACCGTTCAGAAGTTATAAAGATTTTATTTGATATAATTCAATAACTGTCACCCATTATACTGGTTGAAGGAACACACACAAAGCACCGCATAATGCTTTCATCCACAGATTTAACGTCTTAACTATTCAGAAAACGCGCAAAAATAGCTGCTCCAGAGAGGTGCAAGTCGACGTGGGGCGGCCATATTCCCACTGACACAAATTCCATATCCTCGACGCAACAACAGGCTGCCAACTGTTGGTCATTTGTCGAAATAGTGACTGACAGGTGCTGCAAACTACCAAATCGATGGTATAACTTTCAACAATTTGACGGCATTGTTAAGGTTTTCATTTGAATCACCGTTGCAGAAGGTACTAAGGGTGTGGTGCTTGATACATCAAATCTATTAGCAGCATCCGCGCTCCACAGCTATTATCTTCCGCGGGTTTCGGCTTTCGAGGAGACTCGGACCGTGGAATACAAAACCTAAGTGGCTAGCACAGCTTTCTCTATATGCACAAAGAAACTGGCAGCCCATGAGTCAGGAGAATGCATCAGTTACGCTGGCTAGCTGCCGAGACGGTTATAATAGAAAGCCTAGGAGAGAGGGAAACAGGAGAACAGATGGCGGAAGAAAGGCGGAAACGCGTCGGGAGGTGCTATAAAAGCGGCGCCCGTTCTTCAGGGCGTTTCGTTTCGTAACAGCACCGGCTCCAGCAATGCAGATCACCGCCCTGGTAAGAGACGTCACCATCTATTTCCACCGTTGCCACTGCAGGTGTCAGTTGTTTGCCAACTATCACACGTCTCAGACGAAGAAGAGTGTCTCATAACATCGGTGTTCCGCATATGCTGCTAACAAGAAACAGACTTGCATACGTTTAACAAACTATGTGCCGAGCACATTGCGGGATTCCTGAATGTACAACCAACGAGGTAGACACTCATGTTGTTTGAAAGTCAGTGCTGAAACACTGCAGGAGATAAGTTTTTTTCATGTATAGGACGCTGCGTTTCGAGAAATGAGTCCCATTAACAAGTGCAAATATTTACATTAGTATATTATGTTTGCGTGTGTTGTTCAGATTCTCTTGTACTGCAGTTGTATTTTTTGTGTTTCTACTGCAATCAGAAAATGGAAAAACATAAATTTTGTGTTTTTCCAACGTGTTGATGTTAGAAACTACTATTTCTTGTCTGTCTACCAATAAGTAGTGCGCCTCTTTCATTGTACATAAATCCACACACACGCAAACCATCACTCACGTGGTTTATTTCTGTGAAATCAAATTATGTTACAAATGTATTACGACATTTTGGGTCCCTAAAGAGTTTAATTACAGTCTGTTAAATTACATTATTTAGAATAATTTGCCAATTATGACTTCTGTCCTAACACTACTATTTAAATTATCGATTATGATTTATATTCTATTATATAATATTTTTTTGCAAATATTGAGTGCAGTGTAGGAAGGAATGAATATATTTTTGGATTTTCTGTAGTTGTTACATACAGTAGAGATATTTGAAGAAATTAATTGATTCACCATCTGAATTATGAGTGAGAATTTTTTCTCCTTGCATTTTGTGGTGTACAAAGATAAGCAGCTCCACCATTAATCCATTGTATGTGCTACTAACAAATCATGGAGTATCTTAAAATATCTTCTTCAAATGATTTTTTTACTCGTATCTGGGTTGCTATGGCTGATTTTGTGAATTGGTTGTGTTTCCAACAGCTGATCTGTTCGATGTATGTAGTATGAAAGTTCCTGCCAGACTGCCCTATGTAACAGGTTAGCACGTTTTACATGTGATTTTGTGTATTCCTGAGTCTTATTGTTTAAGATGTGAACTAACTTCTGTTGTAGTTTGTTGTTTGTGGAGAAAGCTAATTTCCCTTTTTGTGATCTAAGTAGGTTTGCTTTTTGGGGGGGAGTGGGGAAAGGGCAAATATTACTTACAAAAGGTATTCTGGAAACCAGTTCAATTGTATCCGTATATGTAGTTTCTTCCATAGAACCAGTCATTTCATTTTCTTTCTGCATTTTGTCTATCATTGAGTAATTAAGCTGGGGAAATCATTGGGCATTACAGTTTGCTTAAAGGTGGCCAACTGGTTATCCCTTTTTTCTTTGTTCAAGGAAACTTTGTTTGTTTTGACTACTATCGTTTCTTTTGAAAACTTTTTGGGTGTATCTGCGTGACGTGATGTGGCAGGGACTGTGGTGCTGAAAGATATTTTTTTTCCTTTATATCTTGACATTGAGCCAATTGTGATTTTCCTTGCACAAATTCAGGAAATTAAACCTACTAATTATCTGGTATACAGCTCTGGAATTTATTTTCTTGTTTACGTTACTGAACAAGTTAATGATGTTACTGGTGTTACTGGTGTGACCTTCGACTAAAATTAACGTGTCGTCTATCTGTCTTTTGTAATACACTAGTTTTTGATTAGAGTTCCTGGTTGCTGACTATTTTCTGTTGTAGCTGATTAATGAAAATGTCTGCAATCGTGCCAGATATGGATGAGGCCACGGCTAGCCCATCTCGTTTTTGATCTGTGTTACCATTGAATGTAAAATAATTGTTGTTTAGTATTTAGAAATGTATCGTGCTGTAGATGGAAAAACGTAAATGTTGCAGCGTTTTGTTTTTTACATCATGACACTCTCGTTTTATAGATTCTTTGAATGACCCTAATGTTACAGCACCCATGAACTCATTAAATACCATCTCCTTCACTTTCTTAACTGAAATTTATACTTCTTGTTCTTATACTAGGTGTATTTCGATCTTGGTGTTGTGTCCGCTACTGTGGGATTCAGCACCGACAGAGAAACGGAAGAAGTTACGATGGCCGGTGGCAGGAATACAAAATGAACTCTACAAAACACTTTCAAACTAAAGGAACTCTTCATTTCTAAAAATGAAAGAAAAGTAATCTTGTCATTATGAAGCTGCTTGCTGAGCTTCCTGTGTCTGCTAAATGCAATTACTTTATTCAGTATTACTACTTGTAGAACGCAGGCTAAGTATCATCTTCCTTTTTCTCAGTACTGATGCTCTCGAAGTCTGGGTGCAGAAGCTATAGGGCTGGTGTGGCTCCAACATAAACCACGTGACTGTTGGCAAAACGTGGCGGGATTTCAAATCAGCAGTCTGCCATCCTATGTTTGTATCGTATTTTACCCACATTTCCCATATACTGCCAAACGCTTCCAACCAAAATTTCTTTTTTATTTGCGAAAAATTATGTCAGAACTACATTTCACTTGGATTTGTTCACAGTACCATTTATAAAATCTAACAAATACATCGAACGCCCCTCTGGTGGGCAGCGGGACGAAATTACTATAAACTATCAATTAAATTAAAATGTCGTTAAAATTCTTTTAAACAGTAAGAGGGGCTCTTGTCAAAACTTTAAACATTGGATTCGCCGCGTTTTGAGCTCTAGTCACTTATAAAAGAAAATGGGATGTGGGAATTATGTCAACTATGGTTGCCAAAATTGTCGACTTTAGGAGCAGGTCAATAAATATTAGGTGCACTTCAAAGTTCAGTTCCTACTATTTTTACAAAAGTTTAAACTATCAGTTTAAAAAATGATATTTTAAGTGAAAGGTGAGACTCTGAAGTTTTACAAAATAATTTTGGAGCCTACATTTATTTAATAGTATTAGAAGCTAGAAAAAAATTCTCTTCACGTGTCGACTATAGGTGCTCTTACCTTATTATAATCTCACTTGTATATACAAAAAGGCGCGTATCTGCAGATGGCTTAAAGTTTTTCCGTTTCAGGGCCTGTATCCAAAGCTGCCTTCGGTTTTGAGCCTTAGGGAACCTATGTGTAGGAACGAGAAACAGTTATACTTACTTCTGTAACTGAATTATCACAGATACTTTCCAAAATGTAATATGAGTCTGACTTTACAGGCATCACTTTCAACACTTTAATTTACGTGATACTCCATTTCAAGTGTAAAAACATATGAAAGTCACTTCAGCAGATTTCAATAAACGCATCTGCACTATCATAGAAAAACTTACACGTGAAATGTAATGCCATTTCCCCCGACAAAACGCTGAGTACAGCCATAAGCGCAACACGAAACAACCATGTTTTGCTAACATTCACGTGACTTTAGCCCAGAGATGTTGGACCCATGAAAATGACGTCAGGGCCAGTCTGTTATATTTATGGTCGAAGCGCTGCACACTCTCCGTCAGTGTGCGGGTCAGCGCCTTCTTGATGTCGTTTCGTGGCGCATCGCTTGTCAGCGTGCACTCGACGCTTTAGCACTGGACACTTTGAGTTCATTATCAGCAGCCTCAGAGGCAGATTCGCGCATTTATTTCAATCTCCCGGATTTGATAATGAACAAATATTGGAAACATGTCCACTAGATACAAGCAATTAGCACGAAGAATTCAGCCTTGTCAGTCTTGCAACGCCTTCAAACATTTTTCTTCCTCCATCTCTCCTTCAGCCAACCGATCTTTCTCCTTGTTTTGACTTATAATTCAGCAGTGGCTTCAGTCTTCTTGTTTGTTGATTACTTGTTACATATTCTTTGCAGTTGTTCCTGAGTTTCACTATTTCTTCATTCAAGTTAAATATATTTAATTCTTTCTGATATCTTCAGTTCTTTTCTTGTTAAGTAATGTCTAGTCAGCTACTGCTCTCATAAATCTCATCACTGTACATTGTATCATTTGATTTGTTATTTAGTAAATGTGTTACACTAACGTCCACAAAAGAACGTTACTATCGCCATTGCCTTACAAACTTGAAGCAATGTATCTTTTCTCCTATCTAGATAACACCGTTTGTGTCACACAGATATTCCTGTGCTTCTCGGCTCACATCATCATTTGATAAACGACTACTGTTACACCCAAGATACAGGAGCTTGCTAATGTATTTTGCTACTCTGTCCTTAATGACTATTTTGGCCCTAACTCGTTCATAACCTCTAAACGATCTGATGTTTCTGACCTGAATATATTAGAGTGTAGAGGAAGAAGTGTCGTACTTGGGGGACAGTGTTCTTATGAATACATGATGCTTCCTGATAAGTGTTTCAAGCTAATGATGGACTTTAGAATCACATGAAGGATTATGCACTGGAAAACGCCGTAAATAGTTTCCCACATTTCACACTCATCCCCCCTCCTCTTTTTTTTTTTTTTTTTTTTTTTTTCGAGAGAGAGAGAGAGAGAGAGAGATATGAGGTTGTGGTTTGTGCCGCATCTGTAAACATCTCGAGGAGCTCTACACATTTAAGTGCTGCGCAATACAAAACAATAACAGAATTTTATGGCAAGTAAAATTCTACAATTTTTTTTACCAGTTATATAACGTTTGGACAGCTGAGTCATACTTCGTCGGCCGTGTACCGTCTTGAACCTTGAGATGGAAGGAAGCCTTTATCAAGCAACTTGTGATATTTGCAAATAAATTAAGTTTCCTTAACATCTTAAGAATTTTATCTGTATTGAAAATTAGAATTTCTATTATTTTCCAATGGATTCTGTTACAGTGTGTATTTCACTTGTAGCTCGTTTCTGATAATACTTCTGTTTGATTTGATCTCATTTACTGAATGTTGATTTGTGGTAAAGTAATCATGTAACAGGTAGCCCATTAAATACAATACTGACAATGTTTTCTCGACAGCAACATCTTTCAATTTCAATGGAATATTTGCTTCTTCGTACATGACCACGCTGCACCTTGGATTTTTTTTTTTGGAAAAGCCTTACTTTCCTGGAGTAATTTTATAATTTTAGAAGAATAGTGCAGCACAAAAAATTGAATACCATCATTAAACGTGGAATAAGAAAATACATTTAAAATTTTTATTACTGGCACAGCTAGAGGCATAAGCCTGAAAATAAGTCTGAATGTGTTGGAAGGGAGAACACTCTCCCCCACTCATTTGCTAGTTTCATGAGCAGGTGCACGCAGATCTCCTCCGGTTACAGATAAAATCACTCGGTCGCCGGCAGAGAGCATTGTGTCTTGTGTGGTGTTATTATTTTCAACAACATATAAATTTAACTGAGGAGATGATAAAGGACACCCTTATCTAAGTTCTTGGGCTATTTCAGGTTGCGTCGTATATATTATGTCACACAAACTTTGTATTCGTCTTACTTACTGCTGACAAAAACATTTGAACAGTAAGACTTGAAATAATTTGATTCTGCTTAACTTCTGAAATGTTTTATTGTAATCAGTGAGTAAGTATACCCAGTGCTCGATGTTTTTCAATCAAACTGTGTTATGGTGGAGACGCACTCTGTTCTCGATGTGCCTTTCCGGAACAGTACGTGAAATAGACGCCGAAGCTCGTGCTGTTAAAAGAAATTGCGTCGATTCATTTTACCCCTGTTACCAAAGCCATGAAATGACGCATTGTGGCACAACCTTCCCTTTCATACTGTAAGGTGTGTGACTTATTTCAAGGCGCATAATGACGATTCTAGCCGGCAAAACAGTGTCCAAATGTCATCTATGGTATTTCATTGGAATCATCACTGAGATACTACGATGCGTATTCGAAAAGTCATAAAAGTAATGTTTTTAGGGAAAGAATTTAATGGAGATTTCAGTGTCTACAAACCTACTTTACTTTTGCACATAATCGCCGTTCATTGTAAACATTTCCGTAGCATTGCACTGGTTTCTTCAGCCGTTTGCATGGAAGTTATCCACCTGGAAATTGAACCAGCTGATGGAGGCGGTCTTGAGTTACTCGTCCTCTTCTAAGTATCGTCCGTCAAGCTACTGCCTCAGCTGCAAGAAGAACCTTATGCTTGTTCGGGCAGCGGAGTGTCGATACGTGTTGTCGTGGAGGGAGACTATTTCGGTCGACACTTTCCCGATTTTTGGTGGCACGCCTCAGTCTGCTGAGTTCATTCATGTAGGTTTGGTTCAATTTTAGATAAATAACAGCAGCTGTAGATTCTTATGCACACAGAAATCGATTAATAGCGTGAACTTCGCAACTGACGAGAGCAACGATTTTCGATGTCATTGTTCATTGCTTTCACCCACAGTCAAGCGACTAACCAATCAAAACTATGATTTCTATGGCTTTATAAAAACTTAGTCGATGATCTTGCATTTGTACAATTTCGTTTTTGGGTGCTAATCGGTATGTTCCGAAACGCCACATGTAAAAATGGAATTATGTAGGGTTCGTACCTCTGTTTCTGTTATCGACAGAAAGGTAGGGTCAAGTGCTTTGGACAACCCTTGGGCTAGGGACCATTTGTATAGTCATCAGAAGGATCGCCTTGCTGTAACTATCCTATAGTAGGCTTACAGTCTAAGCTGGAATATTACTTCCTCCAGCTTAGGCAAATGAAACAAATCGGTTAGTTGTTTTTGGATTAGACACCTCCTACAGTGCGCCTTAATGCGCTAACGTAGACACTTTTTGGTTCATGGGCGGTTCCTGAGAAAACTCGACAAATGTGTTTCCCCCCTTTTTTCGGTGTCAGCATAGGATATCTAAACAACTAACAGCAGATAATTGGTCGGATTTTAAAGGTATATTCTCTAGACGTTGAAACAGAACTCCGATCTTCCGGTTACCAAAAATCTTTATCCACTATCGAAAAACACCATAAAAACATGGTTTTTGGATACCAAAACCGAGCCGCCGATTCCAAGATGGCTACGCAGAGAAAATGGCAATAATTTTTGCTATATATTCCTAAGATTCTGATCTGGAACAGCCTTCAAACTTGTCATCTTTGTTCGTTTCCGAGACAGAGAGGTTCAAAGTTATCCTACTTGTACGCGTAAAATGTCACACGCGTAGAATGTCACACACAGTGATGATGGGCGCACGTAGCGTGCGTGTTTTACAATCCTCCTTTGTTAGTAAAAATATTTAAACTTACTTCTCGGTATTCGCATAGTGCCGTACCTCAAGGACCCACCGCTTACAAATACTGACAAAATATTCGTGTAATCATCATCCGGGGCAACAGCACAAACTAAGCCCCTTATAATGCTAAATTTTTGTCTGCGTAAAATCCAGTCTGAGGTGAAAATTAGTTTTGCATTTTTTAAATTCCACTAAGTAAACTATCACAATTTTGCTGTCCCATGAATTTGTTTTCGTGTGAGTGACATGACCTTTTGTAGCAGGGAAGAAAAAGAAACCAGCATAAAAATGAGAAAAGTGCTCCTAATAATGCATAAAAAAGATGAATAAGCTCCCGTTTAATAGCTCTGACTGAAAAGTGGGGTACCAGTTGCCTCATTCTGCCTTCCTCACCAATCTTAAAATTTTTCTCGTCTTGACGTGTGAACATATTCGCACTTTTTAACGCTGTGGCAGACACAGTGGCAGTGGCAAACAGAGGGAAAAGTAACAAATACTGGAAGACAGTAGCCATTGGTTGTGGTATAGAAAGAAAGCAGAAGACAATGGAGGTGTGAGGTGTGAGAGAAAAAAATTACATCTACATCTACATCTACATCCATACTCCACAAGCCACCTGACGGTGTGTGGCGGAGGGTACGTTGAGTACCTCTATCAGTTCTCCCTTCTATTGCATTCTCGTACCGTTTGTGGAAACAAAGATTGTCGGTATGCCTATGTGTGGGCTCTAATCTCTCTGATTTTATCCTCATGGTCTCTTCGCAGATATACGTATGATGGAGCCATATACTGCTTGACTCATCGGTGAAGGTATGTTCTGGAAACTTCAACAAAAGCCCGTACCGAGCTACTGAGCGACTCTCATGCAGAGTCTTCCACTGGAGTTTATATTTCATCTCTGTAACGCTTTCGCGATTACTAAATCATCCTATAACGATGCGCGCTGCTCTCCTTTGGATCTTCTCTATCTCTTCTATCAACCCTATCTGGTACGGATCCCACACCAGTGAGCAGTATTCAAGCAGTGGCCGAACAAGTGTACTGTTACCTACTTCATTTGTTTTCGGACTGCATTTCCTTAGTATTCTTCCAATGAATATCAGTCTGGCATCTGCTTTACCGACGATTAATTTCATATGGTCGTGCCATTTTAAATCACTCCTAATGCCTACTCCCAGATAATTTATACAATTAACTGCTTCCAGTTGCTGACCTGCTATATTATAGCTAAATGATAAAGGATCTTTCTTTCTATGTATTCGCAGCACATTACACTTGTCCACATTGAGATTCAATGGCCATTCCCTGCACCATGCGTCAATTCGTTGCAGATGCTCCTGCATTTCAGTACAATTTTCCATTGTTACAACCTCTCGGTATACTACAGCATCATCCGCAAAAAGCCTCAGTGAACTTCCGATGTTATCCACAAGGTCATTTATGTACATTGTGAATAGCAACGGTCCTACGACACCCCCCTGTGGCACACCTGAAATCACTCTTACTTCGGAAGACTTCTCTCCATTGAGAATGACATGCTGCGTTCTGTTATCTAGGAACTCTCCAATCCAATCATAAAATTGGTCTGATAATCCATATGCTTTGTTCATTAAACTACTGTGGGGGAACTGTATCAAACGCCTTGCGGAAGTCAAGAAACACGGCATCTACCTGGGAACCCGTGACTATGGCCCTCTGAGTCTCGTGGACGAATAGCGCGAGCTGGGTTTCAAACGACCGTCTTTTTCGAAACCCATGCTGATTCCTACAGAGTAGGTACCAGTAGGTAATGGAACATACTTGACAGTGATAAAACATTGCTAGGAAAAGAGTGAATGAGTGAATGGCAGTGGGAGAGAACGAAAGAGAAGGAGAAAGTGAAACTGAGTGAGAGCCAGTGATAGTGAGAGACAGAGTCTTTGACACTCACAAGGAGCAAGAGAGAGTGACGGAGAGAAGAATCGGCACTAGTGGAAAGAAATGAATTGTATAGGAGCAGTAAGAGAGAGCAAGAGGGAGACAGTGACAGTGAGAGGAGACAACAGTAGTAGGACTGAACGAAGGAGAACGTGGCTGAGAGACAGGAGACAGTGGCAGTTAGAGAGACACAGAGAGATAATGACAATGAGTTGGCCTGAATGAGTGAGTGAGAATGGGCAAGCGGGAGTGGATAGGTATGAACGAGTTACAGCGATGAACTAGTGGGTGTGAGCGAATTACAGTCACAGAGGAGCTTGTGGGAGCGAGAGATGAGTTGCATGTTAAAATGAGCGTTAGCATGTTCGCATGCCAAAATTTTGCTTATTCGCCTTTTTTTATCCTCAGATAGGAGCACTCCCCCCTAACATTAAATATAAGCAAACAGCCCTTACGTTGCGTATGAGACTTTTAGCACTTGGTCCCAACGAAAATGTAACGCTACAAGGGCACTGTATGTCTAAACCAATGCTTTTCGTTCTCTTTAAGCAAACGTCTGTTGGAAATCGAGTAGTCTTTTTCTGTACTTGAATCGCCTGTTTGTGAGGAAATCGTTACGATTATTTAAAATTAATCATTAGTTATCGCTCTTAGTTTCCCTCTTTCCGTGATTAACCTTATCCTTTTGGTTCCAATGCAGCTTTAGTTTTTACAAAGCGATTCATCATTTATGCTGTAATTTGCGTTCCCTGGAAACTGAAATATGTGACTCATACAGTGAAGAACTCTCTCATATCTTTAATGTGTTTCTATCAATTCTTGAGCCATGCCAAAAGTTGTAAAAATAAGGAAAATAAAGATATATTAGGATGGCGTTTCGAACTTGATGCTTGCCTCTGTCTTCAGGTGCGCGTGTTGGCGCTGCTGTTGGCTGGTGCCATGGTCTGTCTTTGCGGCGGTTACGGTGGTGGCAAAAAGTAAGTACCTCCACAAATGTAGCATAAACAACACAAAGGACATTTTATATTCATCCAGAGTACCATCTTCGTACAATTTTCATGTTTACGCTACGGCCAGTTACGGAAAACATATCAATCGATCACCTCCCATTCCGTTCTGCTTTCAGCTCTTTCTCCCAGTATTCTCGCCTTCTCCTTCGGTGTGCCCCCTTGTATTCCATGGTTCACGTCTCACTGCTCTTTTTCTTACCTTTTGGGTGGAAATTCTTTTCTTTAGAGAGCAATGCTTCAAGATACTATGTTCTAGTTCTTCTATTTCTCCGAAAGAGTATTTTCCGGTTTTATGATTCAAAAGTTAGACTACGAGTCGATAGGAACGATTTCATTTATGACTATAGAAGAAACTCTTCCTCCGAATTATGCTTGTTACTTTATTCACATGTATCTTCTGCCACATGAATCTCTTTTTCGACTAGATTCAGTATCTCACTCAGACTCATCGTTACTGTACTGCATAGTATGAGCTTGGCGCTGTGGACACTGATTATTTGTTATAAACATCTTTTGTGTGGTGGTACTGATATGTCCAACGAAGGCGGCGCCGGAAAAATACCCAGGTATAAAGTGAGCGTTAAATTTATGGTAACACACGTAAACAATCTTCTCCGATAGGAGCTAGTCTGGAACATAATAACTGAAGACAATTCACTTCTTGAATTTTAAATAACAATAATAATGTCAGAAGGCTGAGGGCCTAAGAAGTCACAGTAAATTGAAAGTCCAGAAATCTAATATCCATGCAATAAGCAAGGGCACAGTCAAAGTCCGGAAGGGACGTCCGGAAGTTGAAGTCTTGAAGGGACATGCACGAGAAAGCCCCACAGTGACACACGAAACTTTATATGCGGTGTATTGCTGATGAAAAACAAAGACAAATGTTATGACGTCCAATTGCTGCTCACAGCGTCGGCGGCCACGTTTCTTAAGTGTAGAGGCCACAGATGGAGGAGATCCATAGCTGGCAGCTCCTGGAGCCAAAGGTTGACATGGACAGCAGTGGCGTCGTAGCAATGGCTCCAGAGTGAGATCTTGATTGTGCGAACGCTTTTGCAATCGGTGCCTGTCCCAGGAAACACTCATCAGAGCGAACTGGTAGCCCTGTCACCAGATACTGTAGATACTACTTTTGATCACATAACCAGTGGAGGAGAAAATGTCTGTGGGGCCAGTGACCTCGGGCGGCACTTGGGTTGCTGCCTGGTGGTGACACGGAAGGCCAGCAAAAAATGGTTCAAATGGCTCTAAGCGCTATGGGACTTACCATCTGAGGTCATCAGTCCCCTAGACTTAGAACAATTTAAACCTAATTAACATACGGACAACACAAACATCCATGTTCGAGGCAGGATTCGAACCTGCGACCGTAGCAGCAGCGCTGTTCCAGACTGAAGCGCCTAGAACCGCTCGGCCACAACGGCCGGCACGGAAGGCTAGCCATCCCTTCTCAGATCTCTTAAGAAATGTCGCCTGTGAAGTCCACGCTCACATAACCTGTCTGTGTTGTTGGTTGCTCGCTGAGTGAGTGCAAGGTCTCAACACAGCACATACTTCATTTCCATCTTGTTGACAGTTGCCTTAAGAGCCTCTTTCTTAGTGTTTTTGGGCTCCATCTGACTTCTTACATACTTAGACCTTTCTACCGGTTCCATTACTCACTACTTTACCATTAGGCCCCTGGATATTGACTTACTGAACTTTCCAGACTGTTTTCTAAACTGATATTCGGGGTCTAAACTTGTAGTTCTTTCTGAAGTAAACTATTTAGCAGCTGTGTCAAGATAACCTGAAAAATTCACAACATCATTTGTCCAAGGTAAATAATGTATTGTCAGATTACTGTTATTATAATGTAATCTGTACACATACTCAATACATTCTCTACTCCATCTTTTGCAACACTCGTAAATAACACTCTCTAGAACAAAACTAAAGATGAGAGTTAAGATACTCGCAACACTTCTGTCTTGAGTTCAAAGCTATCCACAATCTGTTCCCCATAATTTATTTTACAGGTTGTTTTCAATGGGTTTATTGAACGATTGTTCATGCATTAGTGTACAGATCTAATTCTTTCAGAAAGCGGGTTAACATCAGTCACACTGTGAATCTTTTTTAAGTCTATGAGTAACGTCACGCAATCCTTACTTTACGAATTCTGTGATACAGGGCGGGGAAGTGACAGTCCTGTAGTGGGCTGCGGCACCTATTGCGGGATGTCGAATATTTTCGTCAAAAAGAAAAGACTTTCTTAGATTTGTTATCGCGTTAATAAACTATGTTGTTAATCCATAAACTATGTTTGTTTGACCCAAACACTATTTTACTATGTTACAGACTCTTTTAAGTTCCCAGATGTCACGACTTTTCAAGGAACCTATTAAGACGTTAAGTCTAGAGCGTTACAGGCGCAATCACATGGCAGCAGTACTAGTATCTGTAGTGCAGAAATTGTGACTAGTGATTATTGTCTCGCATTTCAAAGTAAGACATTATTTGACACTTATAAGGGCACAAAAAGTGCGACAACCAATAAAATACTGTCTTTACCAAGCTTGAGGCAGTCATATTGCGTAGCCGTTGCGTTGACATCAGCAGTGCTTCATCTAAAACCTCGTACTTGCTTGCCCATATGTTACCAAGTAGGTTCCTCACTACATTACGAAAAAGTTCACCAAGCATCTTTCTGCAAGGTTACTTTTCTTCAGGCAGGTAGGCCTACCACAATCTCACAAAATTTCTGAAGCGACAATATTTTCCGCCTTACACTGTGAAAATGATGGCGTGGTATTATTGGCCGGAATACACGCCCGGCGTCGTTCGGCGGCCTGCTGCAAGTCTTTCTGTTTGACACCACTTGGTCGACTTGCATGTAGGTGAAGATGAGAGGAAGTGATGATGAGAACACAATTACCCAGTCCCAGAGCTAAGGAACTCTCCCGGCCGAGAATCGAACCCAGGAACCCGTAATCTAGAGGCAGTAACTAGTGTTCATTTTACACCATTGGCCTTTTTTTGGCTAGTATGCCTTAAGAGACTTCTAAAATCGTTCGGGAAAATGGCAGCCAACGGCTATTCAACTCTGCTTGCAAAATGTATGAATATGGAGACATACCATCAGACTTTCAGTAAGATATCATGCGCACAATCCCGCAGCTACTATGAGCAGACATGATGCGAGAACTACGGTATATTCAGCTAACAGCTTATGCTTCCAAGCTGTAGATAATAATATTGTAGGTCATTTTCGCAGTGAGAAGAAAATCTATTCCTAAACTCAATAATACACAGAATAATAGAAAAGAGAAGTAAGAGCACTATCAGTTTTGCTGTAGTGAAGGTAAAGACATCAGAGAGCAAGCTCTTACACTGAGAGACATAAGAAAAACCAAGACACTTTAACTGGATTTGTCGAACTGGAGAAAAACAGTTGGACAATGAAAAATGAAAAGTGAAAATCTACATCTACATATATACTCCGCTAGCCACCAAGTGGTTTGTGGCGGAGGGCACAAATCGCGCCAAAGTCATACTTCCTCCATCTATTCCACTCACGGATCGCGCGAGGGAAAAACGACTGAACGCCTCAGTACGAGCTATAATTTATCTTTGAATGGCGATCATTGCGCGATTTGAAAGTTGGTTGTGATAATATATGCTCTACATCTTCGGTGAAGATTGGATTTCGGAATTTAGTGAGCAGCTCCCTCCGTTTAGCGAGTCGTATATCTGCAAGTGTGTCCCACTTTAGACTTTCTATGGGATTTGTAACGCTCTCGCGATGGCTAAATGTACCAGTCACGAATCTTGCCGCTCTTCTTTGGGTCCCAATCTCTTGAATCAGACCCAACTGGTAAGGGCCCCATACAGATGAACAATACTGGACGAACTAACGTATTGTAAGCAATTTCCTTTGTTGAAGGACTGCATGGCTTCAGGATTCTACCAATAAAACGCAAGCTAGAGTTCGTCCTGCCCGTTACTTGTGTAATGTGATCATTTATTTTGAGATCATTTCGAACAGTCACACCCAGATACTTAACTGATGTTACCGCTTCCAAAGAGTGGGCATATATTTTGTACTCTTACATTAATGGGGATTTTCGCCTTGTTATACGCAGTAGGTTACACTTTCTAATATTGAGAGATAACTGCCAGTCATTACACCACGCATTTATATTCTGCAAATTCTCATTGATTTGTTCACAACTTTCGTGTGTTACTACTTTCCTGTAGACTATAACGTCATCGGCAAACAGTCTAATGCCGCTGTCAATACCATCAACGTGATCGTTTATGTAAATCGTAAAAAGCAGCCGACCTATAACGCTGCCCTGGGGCACACATGAAGTTACGCTTGTTTCTGTTGAAATCACCCCGTTCAGGACACAAAAATAGGTAGAAATAGGTAGAACCCCTAGTGGAAGACGTATTGTACACAGTACGTACAAGAACAACAATTTGTACGTCTTTAAACAACAGTCAGATGTACTTGAACGTACAAAGCAGCTAACATAGAAGTGATCTGATTAAAAAGATTTTAAGGTATGACGTAGCTTATCTGCCCTAAAGTTCAACTTGAACGTCGGAAAGGCGATGACGGAAATAAAAAATAAGTTCCAGAAATGTGATTAATTTTCAGGGTCAAAGGGTATCATTGATAATATTCTGTGATGACATACTGAATCTGAGGCAGTATTGGATGGCCTGTTGAATGGAACGAACAAACTAGTGACTACACTCTGCGGATTGAGAGTAAACCGAAAAGCGGTGAAAGTATGAGGAGTATCAGAAATGAGATTAGCGACCAACCTATCAAAATTTGGACCACGAGTTACACGGAGTGAAGGACTTTTACTACCTTTGGAGTAAATCACACACAACGGACAAAACAAGAAATACATAAAAAGCAGAGTGACAAAGGCAAAACTTCATTCCCGACCAAAAGAAGTCCGCTAGTATCGAACAACGGCTTTCATTTAAGGAAGAAATTTCTGAGAATGTACATTTGGAGCACAGCATTGTATGCAAGCGAATCGCGGAATGAGGGAAATTCGGAAAAGAAGAGAATCGAAACGTTCCAAATTTGGTACTACAGAAGGAGGTTGAAAACAGGTGGACTGAGAAGAAAAGAAATGAGTTGTGTTCTGCGCAGAATCGTCGAGGAGAGCAACATGCGAAACATGTTGACCAGAAGAAGAGACAGGATGGTAGCACATGTGTTAAGATATCAAGGATTTAACTTCCACGGCACTTGAAGGAGCTGTAGAGTGTGGAAAATGTGGGGCAAGGCAAATATTGGAATACATCCAACAAATAATTGAGCACGTAGGCTGCAAGTGCTACTCTAAGATGAAAGGATTGGCATCACACCAGTCAGGAAGCTGCTGAAATAACAGCCATTATACTTACAAGTAGTCATGTGTACTATTGGTGCAAAATTAATTTCAAAGTAATAGCTGAGACGAAAATACTCCCAAGCGCCAGTTGATTCCTATGTTAGTTCATTTTATGGTTCAAATGGCTCTGAGCATTATGGGACTTAACTTCTGAAGTCATCAGTCCCCTAGAACTTAGAACTACTTAAACCTAACTAACCTAAGGACATCACACACACCCATGCCCGAGGCAGGATTCGAACTTGCGACCGTAGCGGTCGCGCGGTTCCCGACTGTAGCGCCTAGAACCGCTCGGCCACCTCGGCAGGCCAGTTCATTTTATCACAACTGACTAACGCTGGGTAGTGTTCTCGTTTCAGCTATTGTGTTTATAACAGTTGTACATATGGTTACTTGCCCTAAGTTCTATATTTGTCTCCCATATGCTGATGTCTGGACAGCTTCGTAGCACGTGCTCAAGTACATCAACTACCGCTTGATACGGCGTAATAGTCGAAACTGGTCAATAGTGTGGAAAATACTAATTACAAATAAATATGAAAAATGTTGTCATTTCAGAAATATTTCCAAGTTATTCATGTTTTCCAAAAAATATTGTTTTTCATCAAAGGCTTAATTGAGGGCCATCAAAAATGCCGGATTTTAAATTCTCGTGCATCACTGTAGGAAATATCGAGCGGCCATGGTCGCAGCAAGCACCATTTTTTCCCAGAGCTTACACGAACTGATTCACAGGCCTGGCTTGATATGGTTGATATGCCGGACGAAGGGGGAAGGATAGTATTTTATTGCGGTCAGAATGAGGCTCGTCCGTAATATTCTTGTCGCCAACATGTCATGTAGACCCTCGCAGGCCATTTTCTTCTTCTGTAGTCTTCTTCCGTTGCACAGATGTTCCATAGCTATGTATAACAAGAATACTTTGTGTACTCTCTCTATTTACCCAATGGCATCCATTTTACCTTCGCGTCACCACGAACATTCCGGCTCTGACTAGATTACTTTATGTTATGCGGAATTACTAGGACGTGCTTAAAAGTAATGTCTATGAATTTTTCACGTGAAAACTCCTGACGCTTATTAAATAAAACAAACGTTGTTAACGTCCTACATATTTTTTCTTCCTGTATGCATATTTGTAGCCCTCTACCAGTAGAGGCCACAAAATTGTAGCGTGTAACATCGCGGTGAGTAACGTATTGTGCGAGAGAACCAGCGTGCTGTAATCGACTTTTTAACTGCAGAAAGAGGCCTTTCTTCAGCAAGGCACTGCCAGACCACACACAAGCGTTGCGACATCGGCAACAATCCGACGCCTTGGGTTCCCTGACTTCGATCGTCTTCCCCATTGTATTTCCAAAACATAAGAACGCTTTCGATGCCTTAACTTTGATAGCGACGGAGCGGTGCAAAGAGAAGTGAATTTGTGGCTGTGTCAAGAGAGTCAAACGTTCTACAGTCACGGTATGAACAAACTGGTCTCTCGTTGGGAGGAATATACTCGTCTCCAGGGTGATTGAAAAATAAATATGAAGACATGAAGAATAAAGTTGTAGAATATTAATAACATTTGTTTTACTTAAAAAGCTTCAAGAGTTCTCACATTAAAAATTCGCAGCGTTGCTTTTCATTGTTACGTCGTTTTCATTCATTTTCACTGGGTGATCAGCAGGACGGTTCTAGGCGCTGCAGTCCGGAACCGCGGGACTGCTACGGTCGCAGGTTTGAATCCTGCCTCGGGCATGGATGTGTGTGGTGTCCTTAGGTTAGTTAGGTTTAAGTAGTTCTAAGTTCTAGGGGACTGATGACCTAAGATGTTAAGTCCAACAGTGCTCAGAGCCATTTGAACCATTTTTTTGACCAGCAGGATCAGATGCCAGTCCGTTACCATCACTCAACAAGACACACTTCTCTTCGAGCTGTCAATGAACAGCTTCCATTTCTCTGCGATATTCGCACGTCCTACTGTTTCTACGCGGTCATTCTCATCGATTCAGTAAACAAATTGTTCGTCCATATAATATTTTAGCAGCCCCTTCTCTCTTGACATATTTGTCTCTTGACACCTGTACTCGGGGCTAACGTATTTCTCTCCTTTCTAGTAAATTCGAGTAAACGTGAGGGTGCCCGACGACTATGAAGATCACGCACAACGTCACGTAATTCGCCTTGATGGAACAACAGCTTGCACCGACATCTCGAACAGAATGACCAGCATGGATTCAGAAACATCAACGGTGTGAACCACAACTTGCCCTTTTCTCACTTGACACTCTGAAAGCCATGGATCAAGGCAGTCAGGCAGATGGCGTACTCCCTGACTGCCGAAAAGAATTCGACTCAGTAACGCACGTACACTCGCTATCAAAAGAACAATCGCATGGATTATCAAGCGAAATTTGCGACTGAATAGAAAATTTCTCCAGCAGAGTGTAATTAGTACCCTACTGGCCATTAAAATTGCTACACCACGAAGATGACGTGCTACAGACGCGAAATTAAACCAACAGGAAGAAGATGCTGTGATATGCAAATGATTAGCTTTTCAGAGCATTCACACAAGGTTGATGCCGGTGGCGACACCTACAGCGTGCTGACATGAGGAAAGTTTCCAACCGATTTCTCATACACAAACAGCAGTTGAACGGTGTTGCCTGGTGAAACGTTGTTGTGATGCCTCGTGTAAGGAGAATAAATGCGTACCATCACGTTTCCGACTTTTATAAAGGTCGGATTGTGGCCTATCGCGATTGCGGTCTATGGTATCACGACATTGCTGCTCGCGTTGGTCGAGATCCGATGACTGTTAGCAGAATATTGAATCGGTGGGTTCAGGAGGGTAATACGGAACGCCGTGTTGGATACCAACGGCCTCGTATCACTAGCAGTCGAGATGACAGGCATCTCATCCGCATGGCTGCAGCCACGTCTCGATCCCTGAGTTAACAGATGGGGACGTTTGCAAGACAACAACCCTCTGCACGAACAGTTCGACGACGTTTGCAGCAGTATGGACTATCAGCTCGGGGACCATGGCTGCGGTTACCACTGATGCTGCATCACAGACAGGAGAGCCTGCGATGGTGTACTCAACGACGAACCTGGGTGCACGATGGCAAAACGTCATTTTTTCGGATGAATCCAGGTTCTGTTTACAGCACCATGATGGTCGCATCCGTGTTTGGCGACATCGCGGTGAACGCACATTGGAAGCGTGTATTCGTCATCGCCATACTGGCGTATCACCCGGCGTGATGGTATGGGGTGCCATTGGTTACACGTCTCGGTCACGTCTTGTTCGCATTGATGGCACTTTGAACAGTGGACGTTACATTTCAGATGTGTTACAACCCGTTGCTCGCCGCCCGTGGTGGCCAAGCGGTTAAAGGCGCTACAGTCTGGAACCGCGCGACCGCTACGGTCGCAGGTTAGAATCCTGCCTCGGGCAAGGTTTAAGTAGTTCTAAGTTCTAGGGGACTGATGACCTTAGAAGTTAAGTCCCATAGTGCTCAGAGCCATTTGACCCGTTGCTCTACCCTTCATTCGATCCCTGCGAAACCCTACATTTCAGCAGGATATATGCACGACCGCATGTTGCAGGTCCTGTACGGGCCTTTCTGGATACAGAAAATGTTCGACTGCTGCCCTGACCAGCACATTCTCCAGATCTCTCACCAATTGAAAACGTCTGGTCAATGGTGGCCGAGGAACTGGCTTGTCACAATACGCCAGTCACTACTCTCGATGCACTGTGGTATCGTGTAGAAGCTGCATGGGCAGCTGTACCTGTACACGCCATCCAAGCTCTGTTTGACGCAATGCCCAGGCGTATCAAGGCCGTTATTACGGCCAGAGGTGGTTGTTCTAGGTACTGATTTCTCAGGATCTATGCACCCAAATTGCGTGAAAATGTAATCACATGTCAGTTCTAGTATAACATATTTGTCCAATGAATACCCGTTTATCAGCTGCATTTCTTCTTGATGTAGCAATTTTAATGGCCAGTAGTGTATATCTCGTGAATGTCACATTCTTATAGAGTGTAAGTACTGCGAACTATCGCACCAGAACACGACGAATACCTTTGCCATTCAGATCACTTCTGCTATCAATTTTTTAGTAAAAATAATCCTCATTATGTTAAAGACATTAACACAGTGTGCGATTGAAGATCTTTTCCACTTAATTTGAAAAAATAATCGCCTGTGATGACAGTTAACTGCTCCTGACTTGATTATACCATGTCCGATTTCGAGGCTTCTAGCCTCCTCATCAGATACACTAGAAGACCCTAAATCGCTCATGTCACAATGAAATGAAGAGCAGTTTCTTTTGTTAATTAATTCATACAGTTACGTTTTTCACAGCCTCATCACTACCATCTGTTGTGATGCAACAAAGCATCAAGAACTGACTAGATCAGGAAGAGTTATTTCATACCTGTCTGAAAGCGGCTACTGACCCGAAAACCTCCATCAAAATCTTACTAATCCTGAAGAATTATACATGTTGAAACCTTTATTGCGTGTTCCTGACACAAAAGAAAAGCAAGAATTAATAGCCCTAAAAACATTTCCAGCGCTGTTCGTGCTGAAACAATCCGAGTGAAACAAAATCCCACGGAGTAACCGAACATCCTGAGAATCACTATGTTAGTTAACATAGTGGGTCCCAGAGTGTAATTCTGCCCGGTAGAAACAGCTCGTCTATGGTACGTCTCGCATAGAATGTTCATGTTATCTGTAGCAAATATCTTGCTTTTCTTTATTTTAATAGCATCTGAGAAGCATTCATGGTCAAATAACATCTGCACAAGGAACCTTAATGGAAGCTTCACTACCTCGTTCTGCTCTCCAGTAGCCGTTCACCATGGGCGCTCTTGTTGCAGGCACCACCACATCATCATCCAAGTGCCGTACCACGTGAAGAAGATCCACCACACGCACACTATTTACAAGATCATCGACCACGGAGGGCACGGCAACCACCACCACGTGTTCCACTGAGTTTAGCGACCACCACCATAATCGCTGCAGCTACTGAACCCAGATAGTGGTAGCTGTCTGTAAAAATATCTTCTAATAGTAGTACATGGCGGCCTCCTCCTTCGAGTGCAATCGGCTGTGCTCATTGTGTTGGAAGATCTAATCAAAAATTGTTGACCATAAATAAAAAAAATATTTCTAGTTTACAAGGACTCTGTGCAGATCTTGTGCGCAACATATCCTAAACTTTAAGACAATCTCACTAGTCTTATAGCTACATTTGTTGATAATACACAATACACAGACACGCATTTTACTATAAGAAAATAGTTCGAGCACTACGCAACAACACTTCAACACATAAATTTCTGTATTGGATAATCTGAGAGTTTTGATACGAAAACAGGAGTCTACAAAGGGGAATAAATACTTCCCGTTATTCGTTCTTGAACAGAAAAAGATAATCGAGTTTTGATACGAAAACAGGAGTCTACAAAGGGGAATAAATACTTCCCGTTATTCGTTCTTGAACAGAAAAAGATAATCGATTGGAAGCAATTTACAGATATGGGGGAAACCTGGACAGTCAAGCGACGATATAAAGGAAGAAGAAGGAGTACCCACTGAAAGATAATGTGATTTACAATTTTGTTTATACATGGGTCCACAGCTATGATATATTTTTAAACGTAAACAATGTCCGTTATGGGCTGCAAAATTTTCAAATTTATTTGCTACTGGACAATTCCAACTTCCAAGACATTATGAAACAACTTCTAAATATACCAAATCAGAAACAGAATAAAACATGTAACGCATGTTAAACTTACATATAACAAAGAACCAAATGGTAGCGTCGTCAGCTCATCATAAATTTCAGCCTAGTACTTACATTCATATAACCTGTACGTAACAGAATGCAACGTGTCTAGCACGCAAATTCGTCCACTAGCCCACCTGTGGAACCACTTATCTACGAATCTATATTACTGAACGCCTAAGTGGGGCACAAATCCATATGCAAATTGCTTATCTATTGGCTTAAAGGGCCAACAAAAATTTGATTTTGAATATTTCATCTAAGTATCGACTGAATTTAAAAATTTAAAATTCGTCATAATCTACTCATAAAGAGATATAATTCTATGTTAAAGATCTAACATAATGAGTCTATTAAAGTTACCATCTGTGTATATGTCTCGATGCAATGTAACTAACAGTGTGCAACTTGTTGAGACTATATTCATCCAGTATTGGAGAATGATACCACTTAACGACTTCCACCAAGCTTCACATACAACTGCAAACTTTTTCGAAACATTTTTCAGTGATACCTCTCACAAAATAAGGAAAGGAAAACGCTTTATCCCTTACTATATTTTCTCTATTCGTGCATTAAAACTTCAGTATCAGGCATGATATTTTAATTTATCACTTCGATACTACTACTTCTATTTGCAACGCTTTTTGCACACAGTATCCGCATGTACCATTAAATGTACCTGCAAAATTGTGTCATTGTAGTACGCATAGTTCAGGAGATAAGCCGTCATAAATATTGAGATGCTTGTAAAACTAGCCAGGGTTCGATTCCTTAATGAATCAGGGTGCGAAGTGGAAGGTGTTACTAGGAAACACTTACACGATATATATTACATAAGGAAAGAATGTTTATAATGCAAGTGACAGAACCATGCACAAGATAACTTAAGTACATTCTGAAGAACAATTCACTATGCACCCCATCATTTCATGCACCAGTGTCAATCTTATTCTTGTTGTATGTCCATTTGCAGACAGACATAAAACAGCTGACCTAAAGCATACCCAAATGTTTTATTAAGCTACAGGTCTGTATGGATAAAGGATGTCTCATCGGTGGCACGCATCAAACGTAGGTAAGGACAGCGACAACGACTTGCTCCCTTTGCAAAATAAGGTAAAACTCCTCAACCTAATAACAGAGATGTTAACTACTTTGTATTAAGTACAATAAGGACATGTGATACACATATAAAACGTCATTTGTATCGTCTGTCCTGTGCACTTACAGAAATTGCATGCATCTAAAAAACACTAAACGCACATCCATGTTACAAAATATGAAAGTGCACCAAATCCGGTTAAGGAGGGGAAAGTAAAGAAGTAAGAAAGGAGTGATCTCTGTCACAGTTAAAATTGAATACTTCTATGGCTTTGCCCCAGTCCTTAGAAGCAATTTGGCTGACATATAAAATTATAACCACTAACCGCGTCTTCGTTGTAAAAAAAAAAAAAAAAACTGGGAAGTTATAGGGAATGGTAGGAGAAACATGGGGAGGGGAATGGAAACATATACAGGATGTAACAGGTGTAAGTGCAGATCTTTCTATTGGTGGCCGAGGACGGTAGGACGGTGTACTGAACAACATTACATCAGCATATACGTCATATGCAGAGTAATAATTATAGCTATTACAAGTCATATGTTTTTAGGCTGGGTAATACCTCCAAGAACGTGTTGAAAGCAAGCCATTAATGCCGACTTTCCTCTGGAGGGCAGATAAGGTGCTGGAGTGCGGACACACGGACGCTAATGGTTAATGTGTATTGACAGTCATGGTCCACTTAGTGGTGCAATTAAGATCACGCAGAAAAATCGGGTAGTAAATTATATGATGTGTTTGAGGGAATACTGTTCAATGTAGACAAAAAACAACCAACACACTGACGTGTGTACCTACTAAGGTAATAAACACAAAAATATCTTTACTTAAACCCGATACACCCTGTATGATATTTAATCACAGATGTAATATAATAAGAATAAGGCCATGGACCTAAATTCCTTACATAAAATATCAAGGAAACCATTCATATTCGTAGCTTAAGATAGGGTATCAAATCACCAAACACATAGAGAGAGCATATATCTAGGCCATGCCCATAAAGTATTTACATAAATTATTATGAACGTCATTCATATTCATATCGTAAGTATTGCTTAAAGTCATCAGGGTGATATAGGGGAGAGGTGGGGGGAAGGGACACAGTAATATATTTAGACAGGACGTAGACGACCTACTGAGGTAAATGTTCGTTACAGTAAAACAGAATTAAGCGGTGCTGCCAATGTGGCATCCACCATGAATCCAACAGACGCCTGAAGTTCCCCAGGAATCCTTTACTTTTTAAGTTGCTTTCTTCATTTGCAACACTTTCAGGGTGTTTATTTAAGGCTGTATACATTTCAATTTCCTCAAAACTAGTGATTAATTTGCCATTATTAAGTCTACAGAGAACCTCCAGTGTGCCATTATTATTGGAGATATACTCACTATCACGCAAATGTACTCTATATGACGATTTAATACCTTCATTGGCGTTTCGGTGGTCTCTTAATTGCCATTGCGTCACCAACATAAAGACGCCCATTTGGTGTTATCAGTATGAAATACGAAGCACCAATGTATCCTTACCTGTGTAGGTCACAGATTAGATAATCGAAACAAAATACAGATTCGAATTAAATCAGCAACATAAGATGTGTATCAGAAACATAAGAGAAGTGAGCTGCTCGGGTTGTGGATCGTGCTACAACGGACATCAAACACATTTCCTCGAGATCAACAAAGTGTGCCAAACAGCCCCAGACGTCTGGCAACTCCCATCTGTCTGACGCTCCGCCCTCAACTCTCTCCTGACTCCTTGGTCGTTCTTCTCTGAATACATCAGTAAATGTTCCTTACTCCTGCCCAGCTTCCAAACTTTCAAAAAGTTAATGTGGAGGGGGCAATTTCGAGCTGTTTGTCGTATATAGTAAAATATTCAGTTCTAAGAATGGTAAAATGGATAAGTGAGAAGTATTCAGATTTTGTCAGAAAGTTTAGAAACCGCTGCCGAGGGAGAGGCTTGTGAAATATCTCTCTGACACGCCGGAAGCCACTATGCGAACCTTGTTCTGCTAACAAGGAGCGAACCCTGGAGCATCGCTAGGTTAGTAGCAAGCACAGTCGCCTGACCCTTGGACGGCACAAGCACCAGGGGGACATTTGCTGAGGACGTCGAGCAAAATCACGTGCTAGCAGCAAGAAGTGACGTTTTAGCCTCATGACGGTCACGAAAAAAACAGCCTTCATGGAACGTTCCAGAAGGGTGGTGTCGAATGCAACCCCCCTTATAAATAGGCGACCCGCCGACCGGAGAGGGAGGGCAGAGGGGTAGACGTCAGGGACGCTACCTTTACATCTACGTCTACATCTGCATCTACAGGGGTACTCTGCAAATCACATTTAAGTGCCTGGCAGAGGGTTCATCGAACCATCTTCACAATTCTCTATTATTCCAATCTCGTAAAGCGCACGGTAAGAACGAACACCTATTTTTTTCCGTACGAGCTCTGACTTCTCTTATTTTATCGTGGTGATCGTCTCTCTCTATGTAGGTCGGTGTCAGCAAAATATTTTCGCATTTGGAGGAGAAAGTTGGAGTTTGGAATTTCGTGAGACGATTCCGTCGTAACGAAAAAGGCCTCTGTTTTAATGATGTCCAGCCCAAATCCTGTATCATTTCAGTGACACTCTCTCCCATATTTCGCGATAATACAAAACGTGCTGCCCTTCTTTGAGCATCTTCGATGTATTCCGTTAGTGCTGTCTGGTAAGGATCCCACACCGCGCAGCAGTATTCTAAAAGAGGACAGACAAGCGTAATGTAGGCAGTCTCTTTAGTAGATCTGTTACATTTTCTAAGTGTCCTGCCAATAAAACGCAATCTTTGGTTAGCCTTCCCCACAACTTTTTTGTGTGTTCCTTCCAATTTAAGTTGTTCGTAATTGTAATTCCTAGTTATTTAGTTGAATTTACGGTCTTTACATTTGACTGATTTATCGTGTAACCGAAGTCTAACAGATTCCTTTTACCACTCATGTGGATCACCTCACACTTTTCGTTATTTAGGGTCAACTGTCAATTTTCGCATCATTCGGATATCTTTTCTAAATCGTTTTGCAATTTATTTTGATCTTCTGATGACTTTGTTAGTCATCTGCAAACAACCTGAGACGGCTGCTCAAATTGTCTCCCAAATCGTTTATACAGATAAGGAAGAGCAACACTACATTGGGAAACGCCAGAAATGACTTCTGTTTTACTCGATGACTTTCCGTCAGTTACCACGAACTGTGGCCCCTCTGACAGGAAATCACAGGTCCAGTCACATAACTGAGACGATAAGCACGCAATTTTACTACATGCCGCTTGTGTGGTACAGTATCAAAAGCCTTCCGGAAGTCCAGAAATATGGAATCAGTCCTTAGTCCCCTGTCAATAGCACTCAACACTTCATGTGAATAAAGAGCTAGTTGTGTTTCACAGGGACGATGCTTTCTAAACCCATGCTGACTGTGTGTCAATAGATCGTTTTCTTCGAGATAATTCATAACGGTCGAACACAATATATGTTCCAAAATCCTGCTGCATATCGACGTTAATGATATGGGCCTGTAATTTAGTGGATTACTTCTACTACCTTTCTTGAATATTGGTGTGACCTGTGCAACTTTCCAGTCTTTGGGTATCGATCTTTCGTCGAGACGAACGGTTGTGTATGATTGTTAAGTATGGAGCTAATGCATCGGCATTCTCTGAAAGGAACCTAACTGGTATACAGTATGGACAAGAAGACTTACTTTTATTAAGTGATTTAAGTTGCTTCACTACTTCGAGGATATTTACTTCTACGTTACTCATGTTGGCAGCTGTTCTTGATTCGAATTCTGGAATATTTACTTCATCTTCTTTTGTGAAGGCATTTCGGAAGGCTGTGTTTAGTAACTCTGCTTTGGCAGCACTGTCTTCGATAGTATCTCCACTGCTGTCGCGCAGAGAAGGCATTGGTGGTTTCTTGCCGCCAACATATTCACATACAATCAGAATCTGTTTGGAATTTCGCCCAGGTTTCAAGACAAAGTTTAGTTGTGGAAACTATTATAAGCATCTCGCATTGAAGTCCGCGCTAAATTTCGAGCTTCTGTAAAAGATCGCCAATCTCTTGGATTTTGCATGTTTAAATTTGGCATGTTTGTTTCGTTGTTTCTGCAATAGTGTTGTGACACGTTTTGTGTAGTTACCAAGGAGCAATCAGCTCCATCGTTTGTTAATTTATTTGGTATAAATCTCTCAATTGCTGCCGATTCTATTTCTTTGAATTCAAGCCACATCTGGTCTACACTTATTAATTCGGAAGGAGTGGATATTGCCTCTCAGGAAGGCGTCAAGTGAATTTTTATCTGCTTTTTTTAACAGGTATCTTTTTCGTTTATTTTTGGAGGATTTATGAGTTACTATATTCAGTTTAGCTCCGACAACCCTATATACAGTATTCCTTGTATCCGTTTTGATGCTCGTTATTAACTAAGGATTATTTGTTGCCAAGAGGTCAAGTGTATTTTCACAACCGGGTACGTGTTTGAAATCAAACTCAAGTCTTTTTTAACCTTTCAGCAACTGTATCATCTGAATTGGGAGGTCGGTAAAATTATTCAATTATTACACTCCTGGAAATGGAAAAAAGAACACATTGACACCGGTGTGTCAACCCCACCATACTTGCTCCGGACACTGCGAGAGGGCTGTACAAGCAATGATCACACGCACGGCACAGCGGACACACCAGGAACCGCGGTGTTGGCCGTCGAATGGCGCTAGCTGCGCAGCATTTGTGCACCGCCGCCGTCAGTGTCAGCCAGTTTGCCGTGGCATACGGAGCTCCATCGCAGCCTTTAACACTGGTAGCATGCCGCGACAGCGTGGACGTGAACCGTATGTGCAGTTGACGGACTTTGAGCGAGGGCGTATAGTGGGCATGCGGGAGGCCGGGTGGACGTACCGCCGAATTGCTCAACACGTAGGGCGTGAGGTCTCCACAGTACATCGATGTTGTCGCCAGTGGTGCACGTGCCCGTCGACCTAGGACCGGACCGCAGCGACGCACGGATGCACGCCAAGACCGTAGGATCCTACGCAGTGCCGTAGGGGACCGCACCGCCACTTCCCAGCAAATTAGGGACACTGTTGCTCCTGGGGTATCGGCGAGGACCATTCGCAACCGTCTCCATGAAGCTGGGCTACGGTCCCGCACACCGTTAGGCCGTCTTCCGCTCACGTCCCAACATCGTGCAGCCCGCCTCCAGTGGTGTCGCGACAGGCGTGAATGGAGGGACGAATGGAGACGTGCCGTCTTCAGCGATGAGAGTCGCTTCTGCCTTGGTGCCAATGATGGTCGTATGCGTGTTTGGCGCTGTGCAGGTGAGCGCCACAATCAGGACTGCATACGACCGAGGCACACAGGGCCAACACCCGGCATCATGGTGTGGGGAGCGATCTCCTACACTGGCCGTACACCACTGGTGATCGTCGAGGGGACACTGAATAGTGCACGGTACATCCAAACCGTCATCGAACCCATCGTTCTACCATTCCTAGACCGGCAAGGGAACTTGCTGTTCCAACAGGACAATGCACGTCCGCATGTATCCCGTGCCACCCAACGTGCTCTAGAAGGTGTAAGTCAACTACCCTGGCCAGCAAGATCTCCGGATCTGTCCCCCATTGAGCATGTTTGGGACTGGATGAAGCGTCGTCTCACGCGGTCTGCACGTCCAGCACGAACGCTGGTCCAACTGAGGCGCCAGGTGGAAATGGCATGGCAAGCCGTTCCACAGGACTACATCCAGCATCTCTACGATCGTCTCCATGGGAGAATAGCAGCCTGCATTGCTGCGAAAGGTGGATATACACTGTACTAGTGCCGACATTGTGCATGCTCTGTTGCCTGTGTCTATGTGCCTGTGGTTCTGTCAGTGTGATCATGTGATGTATCTGACCCCAGGAATGTGTCAATAAAGTTTCCCCTTCCTGGGACAATGAATTCACGGTGTTCTTATTTCAATTTCCAGGAGTGTATTTTATTCCGGTTGCCAACAATGACCTCTGCCCCTACGGGAACTATCTTCTTCACTATAAGATAAACTACTACCAACAGCAACAAACATGCCACCGCCAATCGTGTTTAGCCTATCCTTTCGGAATGCCGTTGGGTTCTTCGCAAAAATTTCGGATGAGCTTATCTCCGGCTTTAGCCAGGGCATATAACGCTTTGAGCATCAGTGCTTCCTATTAGCACTTGTAGCTCTGGTTCTTTCGGAACACAGCTACGGTAATTTGTAACTGTTATACCGATGGTTCCCGTATCTACGTTCCTCCTGTGTTCAGCCTGCACCCTTTATTACTGAAGCCCTTCTTGTGTTTTCCCCAGACCGTCTTAACTAAAAAACCGCCTAGTCCACGCCACACAGTTCCTGCTACCCGTGTAGCCGCCTCCTGCGTATAGTGGACACCTGACCTATTCAGCAGAACCCGGAACCCAACCACCCTTTGGCACAAGTCCAGGAATCTGCAACCTACACAGTCGCAGAACCGTCTGAGCCTCTGATTCAGACCCTGCACTCGGCTCTGTACCAGAGGTCCGCAATCGGTCCTGTCAGTTGCGCTGCAAATGGTCAGCTCTGCTTTCATCTAGCAAGCAAGATTGGCAGCCTTTACCAGTTCTGTTAGCCGCTTGAAACCAGAAAGAATCTCCTCTCATCCAAAGTGACACAAATCATTGGTACCTACCTGCAGTTGGCTGCACCCTGTGCTCTTCATGGAATCCGGAAGGACCCGTTCCAATTCTGGAATGACTCCTCCCGGTATGTACACGGAGTGCACATTGGTTTTCTTTCCCTTCTTGGCAGCCATGTCCTAAAGGGCCACATAATGCACCTAACGTTGGAGCTCCCAACTACCAATAATCCCACCCTCCGTGATCGTCCGGATCTTACAGACTGAGAGGTTTCCTCTGAAAGAGGACAGGCGACAGTGTCAGCCACAGACAGCACCTGGAACCTGTGAGAAACAGGGGAGGCCTTATTTACGGCCGCCTGGGAAGTCTTTCGCCGCCTGCTACGCCCTGGAGCGACCTTCCACTCGACGGTAGGTGAAGGGTCAACCTCAGTGCGAGCAGTAACTGGGCTGGCCACCGGTGAGGACCGATCGGAGGACTCGGACGTGCTGGACGTCCGTTGGATTCCCATGGCCGGCCCACAACAGTGGTGTCCATCCACCGCAGCCTCAAACTGTGTAATCGAAGCCGTCACAGCCTGAAGCTGAGAGGGCAGTGGCACCAACTCGGCTCGCATCTGCACACAACAATCACAGTCCCTGTACATACTAAAGACCGTGGGAAACTAAACTATGCAGATATACGGACTATCGACACGTGCTTCGCATCTCTACTGTAGACACTGAGGAAAACGCAGGTGCTGTGTCTAACAAATTATCTTAATACGCAGAGATTCAAAAACCTAACTACTGAAGCACTCAGGTGCAACTAAATAATTCGGCTCTGGTTAGTAACTTGTAATATGTCACAAAATCGGTTTACTTTCCGATGCAAACGAAAACGCGAGAACTGTGACTATTAGATATTAACATGCGGAAACTCAAGAAACTAAACTATTAAAGTGCACCTCTATGTCGGTCGGGATCAGGACCCGGACTTGTCACAATCCATGGCAGAAAATATTTAGTAAAACTCCACTCGCCTCCGTGTAGCAGTCAGGATGTTAAAGTTTCATACTTATGATACCTGTACATAGTAACGTGTACATAGTAAGGGAATGTGCCAGATGGTACTTCCTGGAAAAGTAACTACTTGTCCACGATCACATGACTTTCATCCTCTAACCGACCAGATTCCTACTGAAAAAATGGTTCAAATGGCTCTGAGCACTATGGGACTTAACATCTGTGGTCATCAGTCCCCTAGAACTTAGAACTACTTAAACCTAACTAACCTAAGGACATCACACACATCCATGCCCGAGGCAGGATTCGAACCTGCGACCGTAGCGGTCAAGCGGTTCCAGACTGAAGCGCCTAGAACCGCACGGCCACACCGGCCGGCAGATTCCTACCGAGTTCCACACTCTACACTAGACAATAGTCTACTTTTCAGCAGAGGTCGGGGCTACCTACGAGCAGTGCCTCATCGGAATCGTCGACTGAGGTGAGTTCCCCTGTGACGGATGAGAATTGTAGGAAACTTAACGAAAATTCGGGAAAAGGAAAACAAATCACCCACTTTTTGAGTTCAAGATCCACATTTTAGTATCACGAGGTTGTCATTTGGCTGAAACTGTGTTACTTTGATTGGTCGGCCAATGAACGCCATGCAGTAGGTGGGGCGACACTGTCTCATTGGGTAAACCAAATTTTTGGAGCAAACCCCAACTGACAGCCTCACGCTAGCCGAACTCCATAGCCAAGTGTAACCCTTTGAAGTAGTGCAGAAAAGCAAAAATGTCATGCTCATTATCTCCAGGCGATAGCAAAATGGGTGCGGCGTTCACTGTCCAGCACAAAGAACTGGCGCCAGCTGTGTTCACACAGTGGCAGCAGAGTGTGCCACAGCCTGGCTTCCGTGCAAGTGGTTCAACACCCCGGGGGAATAAACCTGACATAATGACATTCACAGACATCCTTCTGCTGACATAGGACACCAGAGAACGCACCAGGACCCACCTACACCACTAGGTGGGTACGAAGTTTCATCTACGAGTACACATTTCCAGTATCAATAAATATGACTGCAAGGAGAAAAATTAATTGTTATTGCATAGTGTCACCCTTTTTTCCCCGCTCAAAAATGAAAAAGGAGCTCCCAAATATCAATACCCATTTGTGACGTCTTTGGCATCCCAGAAGTTAGTCAAACTCACCCAATGACCCAACCCATGAAGCGACTCCTGACAGTCTTCCTCCAAGATAAGAGGCAAAAACTGAACTTCTTCTTCTGTAGTGGTCAATCCAAGGATTGGTTTGCAACAGTTACAATGGCAGCTTGTCTCCATTCTGCGCATCTCTCAGCTTTTCTTTTCATTCTTTATAGGTGTTACATCCCACATCTTTCACGATTTGATCCATGTACCTCAGCCGTGGTCTTCCTCTTGGTCTTTTTCCCTCGACCTATCCCTCTATGATTGTGTTCAGGAGTCCTTTATGTCTTAATAGATGGCCTGTAAATTGCACTCTTCTTTTAACAATGAAACTCCAGAAACTTCTCTTCTCACCTGCTCTTTCCAGAACCACTTCGTTTGTGACCTTGTCGATACATTTTATTTTGAGCATGCGTCTATAGCACCACATTTCAGAAGAATTTAGCTTCTGGTCTTCCTCTGTCCCGAGAGCTCATGTTTCACACCCATAGCATGCCACACTTTACACATATGATTTCGAAAATCTTTTCCTGATTTCAAGGCTGATGCTCTCAAAGATGTTTTTCTTCTTGTTCAAAGCAGCCTTTGCTTGAGAAATTCTGCTTCTCACTTCTGCCTTGCTCCTTCCATCCCTGGTAATATTACTGCCCAGATAAGTAAATTTATCAACTAACTCTGTACAAATAGGTCACTGAAGGGACAACGGTACTGACCGACTGCAGTGTCATCCTCAGCCAATAGGCATCACTTGCAGACATCGAAGGGCATGTGGTGAGCACACCGCTCTCTTGGCCGCAGTTAGTTTTCGTGACCGTGACTACTCAATCAAGCAGCTCCCCAGTTGGGCTCATGAGGTCTGAGTTCACCCTGCATGCCAAGAGTGCTTGGCAGGACGGCCACCCAGCCAAGTGCTAGCCAAGCCCGACAACACTTAACTGCGTTTATCTGATGGGAACCGGAAGCTAAGAGGCATGGAAAAGCATAATATTGCCTGACTGATTCCTAATTAATAAACATAAAGTACCAATATGGCACCTTAAGATTGTACATGCTGTTTTTGCAAAAAGTCACTTGCGTTAATCATAAAGCTAAATTTTATTACCTTTACATGAAGGAAAATATTATCTTGGCCATAACCTTCACAACGTGTACTACACCCTTAATTTTTATTTATGAATTAGTGAATTTACACACTTTCGTTGCCCCATGCCTGCAGTCACTTTGAGAACTCAAATTAATAAACTTAATACGACTGAACCTTAAATTGCTGGTGTACCCATTTACCATCACAATAAAATAAAAACAGTGAATGATTGAAGGGGTATGAATGAGGACAGTGGCCCATTTAAGTTTACAAGGTAATGACAAGTTTTGTTAAACCTTTAGTAACTACTACAACTTTCTGGAGAAGCAGCTGATAAATCTTTCGCAAAACTGACAAACAGAAATCAGTTAAGGAAAGTGTTTGATAGGCAAAGCATACACTGGGGTGGAAACTGTACTAATTCTCCACTGAATTAATCCCTTTTACATTGCAATCTGACTTAATTCGCATGAATCGAATGTGATGCCCAACTCTTTTCAAATGGAATCAACTACAATCAAGTATACGACAAACAATGGTTCACCTGAGAACAAGGAGCTGCGAATATAATTTAACAACCCCACGCCGCTGCAGCAGTACTTTACCCTTCCACCTTGATTCAGGCGGCAGTAGAATACGGCGTGCTGTGGGCGAGAAGCGGCGCGCTGCGACAGCTGTAGTGTTCTGACGTGTCCACGAAAATATGCAAACTACGCGGCCTGGCGTTCTGGTTATCAGAACGCTGGAAACTTCGCTATCCCCTCGGATTTCAGTGTGAGGTGCACCCGTTCCCTGATCTGCCCACAGCACTTTGAATCACAGGCACGACACTGCGTGCTAGAATTGTCAAACGTTGGATGGCCGACTCAGGACGAATAAGTTCACCCTTTTGACACACGATATGTCTGAGATTATATGCAGTTCCACTGTCGGTACAGCTGAGAACTGCCACTGTCTCTTAGTCCATTACAAGATACAGACCACAAGTCTGCCCTCTAGCGAAATACCTGAAGTTCTCCACCAGTGGAAGACCAGGAGATGAAGAAGCCAAAGAATCACAAACACTTTCCACCAAGCCGTGGTACAGAAACACAATTAGCAGACAAGAAACCTCCCCCACACTGTACAATCCAATGTACCGGTTGATCAAAAAGTCAGTATAAATTTGAAAACTGAATAAATCACGGAATAGTGTAGATACAGAGGTACAAATTGACACACACGCTTGGAATGACACGAGGTTTTATTAGAACCAAAAAAAAAAATACAAAAGTTCCAAAAATGTCTGACAGATTGCGCATCATCTGATCAGAACAGCAATAATTGGCATAACAAAGTAAGACAAAGCAAAGATGATGTTCTTTACAGGAAATGCTCAATATGTCCACCATCATTCCTCAACAATAGCTGTAGTCGAGGAATAATGTTGTGAACAGCACTGTAAAGCATGTCCGGAGTTATGGTGAGGCACTGGCGTCGGATGTTGTCTTTCAGCATCCCTAGAGATGTCGGTCGATCACGATACACTTGCGACTTCAGGTAGCCCCAAAGCCAATAATCGCATGGACTCAGGTCTGGGGACCTGGGAGGCCAAGCATGACGAAAGTGACGGCTGAGCAAACGATCATTACCAAACGACGCGCACAAGAGATCTTTCACGCGTCTAGCAATATGGGATGGAGCGCCATCCTGCATAAACATCGTACGTTCCAGCAGGGCTGGGGATAATGCGATTCTGTAACATATCGGCGCACCTCTCACCCGGCACGGTAGCAGTCCCTGACGTTTTGCTGTCCAGCGCCATTTGTCGGACATTTTGTGAACTTTGTTTCTTTTTTGGTTCTAATAAAACTCCATGTCATTCCAAGCATGTGTGTCAATTTTTACCTCTCTATCTACATTATTTCGTGGTTTATTAAGTTTTCAAATTTATACTGACTTTTTCATCACCCGGTAAGTAGCCTCTACTTGTTGAATCTCCCCTCTTAACTGTTCTGCTGACCTGGTAGCCAATCCAGAAACAGCATCGGGGTTCCCACACTTGGGGAACAAGTCTCTACTTTTCACATCCTGAAATGAGCCAATTAGCGACTCTCGTGTCTGAAAAAAAGAAGATTGTAGACTAGGGAGGGATCTTTCTCAAAGTATGGGCATGTTTTGGCAAAAACCATCTACCTAGATGGGACCACAGTCCCTCGTTTACGGAGTGATCATTCTGATCGACGATTCCAATTTCTGAAACAAGGCTGTTAAGCTTTCCAGACAGTCGTGCAAATGAAATGTATGTTTTCGCCACTCACTAAAAGAACCTGACGACTTCCTAGCGTCACGGAGGTTACAGTCCTACCTCCACTAGACAGACACACCAGCTGTTCTGTCCGTATACTCCCAGCTTCTAACATGACAATGCACGGAGTGTATCCCACCGTTTGCACAAGAGCTCGGCTTACAGCAGTCTTTCTTAAATGGCTTCCTCCATCCACTTTGAGCCACTCGGTCGCCTTCACGGCAGACTGCCATCTGTCCCAAGTAAAATATTTTGAGAACCAGCGCCCTTCTGTGCGACACTAAGCGGAAGGAGGACAGGGCTTTGGCAGAAGTCCCTCTGCAGATGTGATCCACTGACCGCTGCTTCCCATGATCACTCACACAGCTTGGTCGCTGCACTTGGCATTTATGGCCTCCAATTGATCCCTCTCCCTGTTCTCCGTTGCCTCCACTATAGCCCCTTGGGTACATGTTCGCTACAGGCTACACATGTAATTACAAGAACTTTCTGCCCACAGTTTCACCATGCAAAAAAGTCATAAACCATACGTAGCAAACTTAGTACTGGAGAACACCGAGATCATGAGAAAGTAAATATGCCATATTTTTTTGTGGTAAGTTCCTAGGGAACCAAACTGCTGAGGTTATCGGACTCTAGGTTGACACACTACTGAATCTAACTTAAGCTAACTTACACCCATACCCAATGAAGTACTCGAACTTGTGAGGGGGGGGGGGGGGGGGGGGGGGAAGCCGCACGAACCGTGGCAAGGTGCCTCAGACCGCGCTCCCACACCGCGCAGCAATACGTCATATTACTTGACACTTTTTTATTATTTCAACTTTTATAGATGTCTTTTAATTAACACAGTGAAATCAGAGATCTGCAACTGTGAACGATGGGGTGTTCTTGCGATTGTTGGCTGTCATGTAAGCTGTGGTAGTGGCCGCCCCACCCTATATGGCTGCTGTAGGCAGTTGCGCCACTCGTTCGCTCGACATGTAACAAAAATAAAAAAAGTCTATTAAGTATGTTTTAAATAATACCTTAACAAACAAATAAAAGAATGTGAATTCACACAAAATTGATTTGGCGTGTTTTACATTAGTAGTAAGTCGTTCCACCAATTATGGCTTAGGGGGGGAAGAACAGTAGTGCCACAGTCCCACTATCTTGTCACACTGCACTGTGCGTCATCTCAAGTTTTAGCAGTTCCTTCACAAGATTCTCTTTTATCCCGTATAACATCTTGTATCCCATATAACTGAGACCAACAATTTAGTGTGAAGTTTGATTTTCCATAAATTTTTAGATCTTCTTCCATGAGACCCATCAGAGAATGCCTCCATACTCATTCTGTATGTTATTTACTAACAGCTATTTGATGTTACTGAATCAGTTCTTAGGGATTTAGTGGTTATCTCAAAATAAAAAAGGCTTCATGTCTCTAACTGTTCGTACAGAACTTAACTTGGTCTTCCAGAACGAACAATTAATGTTCTGGACGTATCAGAAAGGCTCATTTAAGACAAAAACGTTGATATTGTCTACGCTCCATTTTGAATGAATTCTGAAACAATTCTGGCAAGCATACGCTAAAATAACATCATTGTGAAAACCAAGTAAATATTTTTCCAGATATGACTGCTTTGCCAAAAAAACAAATTCAGATTCACTACAAGTTACGTAATTCAGAGAAACCAGCCTCGTACTTCCGATTATGTGTATTTTGACCCTTCCTCAGGACTTATTATTTCTCTTTCATGATTCAATTTAAATACGTAAATTAGTAGTAGCAGTATAGGTAGCAGTTGCTTTATTCGTTCACAGCTCACTTTAACAAGGACATTGGACTTGTCATGGTATTACTACAATTCAACAATTAGATGAGTAAGATGGAACAGGTAGTCGGCCATAGCCTTCCAGTAGGAGCCATTGCGGCATTTGTCTAAAGCATTTTTGAGAAGTCATGGAAAACCGAAACTAAGATGGCCATATATGGGCGTATGTAAATTGAAGCCTTCATTCTACTGAATATCAGTTCAGACCATTTAAAATATGGAATTTCATTTTGTTTCTCCCTGGTGTTCAAGACTATTTTGCACAGAAATTATTTAGAAATGTAAGCGTGCTGGTGTAAGCTGTCCCCAGCACATTCGCAGTGAAATAGTAGTATGCCCATCGATGCGTATCTATACAGTAACATGTGTGGTGTCTGTTCTTTTGGGCATGGCAGTCAATGGTGAGGAACACTTAGAAATATGAGTCCACCAGGAAGCGCGTCTGAGTGGTAGCTTTGTCACTCGTCCAATATGTCAGGATGGTCACCGTTATAGATCTTCTTGTCCCGACATCCCGATGAGACCCAATTTTGGCCCGGTTTTGCAAATTACTGTTACGATCTTGCCTCAAGTACTGAAGTAACGCCACCTGTTAGCTGAACATGTAAATACAGCCTCATTTAGTTTTATTTGTGTCAATAAGTTTATGTTGACAAGGTCGTCTCACTGATGGCGTTGCATGTATCTATATCTGTCGCGATCGTTCGAGAAAATACCAGATTGCTGCAGTAGCACGGGGCTGAAACTACAAATTTATGCAGCGCCACGCGGAAGTATCGTTCAGTTCTCATGTGAACCCGATCGGATAAGACGATTCTTTCTAAGCGCAATGCAAAAAATAGGTGCAAGTTAGTAATGTTTGAAGTATTTACTGCGGGTACACAGGCCTAGAAGTTTATAGTGACGTGTGCTTCGATAACTAAAGCGCTATTGTCGACTGTTTGCTTGCGAAACTGCCTAAGAGTGGAAAGAGAAAGTATCACTTTTGGCATAATTACGCAAAACAGTGGCCTTTCTCAAGAAGGGGCATACGGATCAGGAAGCGCTGTGTAAGATTTGTAGCTGTTTCATCTCAGTAACTAGGAAAAAATATAGAAGGAATTGGATACTCTGCCCATAATCTCCGCAATAGTATGTCAAGCGCTGCTGGAATCTTAACGGTCGACATTGAAATAATCCTCATGAGAATATTTAATTATTTTTCAATACACGCTTTAAGTACGTAGAAGCTGAAAGAGTTCTCCTTATACGTTGATGCCAATCATCAGACTCTTCCATCTCACTCAAAAACAAGATGGGTGTCGCTAATTCCCACGGTGGAGGTAATTCTTCAGCTATGCATTCCATTAAAACAATTTTTTGATGCCGAAGACAAGCCCCTAAAATAATTTCAGATTTATTCAGAGGTCCGATCAGAAAAATTTACTTCACATTTGTGCATTCAAACACGGATCTATTTGAAAAAAAAAGAATGCAAAAAGTGTGGAGAAGAATAAAGATAGCTGAAATAAGAAATATATTAATCGACGCTCAAAGATGTCTGAATGAAAGGAAGACTGCCAATTTTATTGGTATGCAAACGATGATGAATTTGAACAAATTAAAGACTGAGAATTCTAACCAAGAAATAATTAATTTGATTTAGAAATCTGAGAAAGAGACAATAGCTTTCTCTACTACAGCATTTTATTACTTAGAGAAATGGGATATTTATTTTAATGAATATCAAGTATTTGATTGTATGACGCTATCTGAAACCCCAGATTGGGTGATGATTGAAAACTATTACAATCGAGTCCCGTTAATCCGAATCCCGGTAATCCGAACGTTCGGTTAATCCGAACACGAAAAATGTTAATTCAAATGGCTCTGAGCACTATGGGACTTAACTGCTGAGGTCATCAGTTCCTTAGAAATTAGAACTGCTTAAACCTAACTAACCTAAGGACATCACACACATCCATGCCCGAGGCAGGATTCGAACCTGCGACCGTAGAGGTCGCGCGGTTCCAGACTGTGGTGCCTAGAACCGCTCGGCCACTCAGGCCGGCGAAAAATGTATGGAAAACTGTGAGGTAAACTGCTGTACGTACACACTATTTTAATTTACACAGTGCAGTAAACATGTATTACAAAAATTGGCAAGAAAGCATTAGGTTTAAACAATGCACAACAATGAAAGAAAACCTGTCAAACTTACTAAAATACAGCAGATACTTTATTCCTACTTTTTAGATGACAGAAACTCATTGTTTTATGGCATAATGAAGACAGTCTGTTGTACGACGCATAGTTTCGCCACCGTCTCATAAACATAAAATCAGCAGGTGTAGCAGTGGGCTAATGCTCCAAATAACGTAGCGCGAGGTCAAGGGCTTCTGCTGCGTCACTGTGTGGCACCAGCTCTCCTTTGTCGGTGTCAGGCTCATTGTCACTTCCGTCACAGCAGTCCACTTCTTCCTGGCCTTGACTCACAGCAGCACCTAAATCAGTGTCAGTAAGGTTCTTCACACATGCCCCATCCACTGCCATCCACCCATCTACGTCTCCTTCACTAGCTTCTTCACATCCAGGGATTGTTTGTATCATTTGTAGTAGATTTTAATCTTCGTTTTCAACTAGGTTGTCCTGAAATTCAAGAGATGTCCACAGTTTTCTCCACAATTTTCTCAGAGTATTTTCTGAAATATTCTGCCATGTCTCAGTGGCACAATAAACAACATCCTTCACATTGGACTTTTTTATTTTGTTCACTAAAGGAATGCTATAATCTTGGATCAGCATTCTTAAAAATTGTTTTCTGTAAATCAGTTTTAATGTTTGCAATACACCCTGATCCATCTGCTGTAGAAGTGGTGTAGCATTCAGCAGCAAAAACTTCGCCACAATTTCTTCATCACGTAAGTCCTCAGTGCTGGGGTGAGATGGCGCGTTATCAGTCAAAATGATTGCATGGGGAGACAAATTATTTTCCTTAGAAAACCGTCGAAGAGAGGAAGTAAACTGGCCGCAGAACCATTCTTTGAAAAGCTTACCATCCATCCATGCTTCTTTATTGTTGCGATAATATACGGGCAGGGACTTTATGTTGCAGTTTTTAAAAGCTCTGGGCCTAGCAGATTTGCCGATCAGCATTAAAGGCAGCTGGTGATTACCAGCAGCGTTGCTGCACGCTAATAAGGTCACACGATCTTTGCAAATTTTAAAACCATGAGCATGATCTTCTGCTTTTGATGCCAGGCATTTTGTCAGCAATGCCCTAAAATTAAGGCCAGTCTCGTCAGCGTTATAAATTTGTTAGAGAGAATACTTTCCCTCACCTGTCATTTTTTCCTTCGCTGCATCACGGTCAGAAGAAAGCTTCTCCCAGTAATTGTTAGCTGACGAATTCCATGACGTTTTTTGAATCTGTCGAACCAACCCATACTCGCAGTAAAAGACTCACCACCATTCATCAACTCGTTCAGGTAAACAGCCCTCTCCTGAATCAGTGCTCCACTCAAAGGAGTTCCCCCGTCTCTTTCCTGCGTAAACCAAAGGAAAAGAGCTTCATCCACTTTATCGTACTGGGACTGTTTCAAAGTCTGCCGAATTTCGAGTGTTTTTCCCGAAGACGTTGCACAGGACTGTTAAAGCTTCACCCGGTTCTTCTTCCAATCACAAATGGTTGCTTTACCAACACCCAGTTCCGTTGCCAGTTTAGATACATTCTCACCATTGTCTATCCGCTTCAAAGCATTCAGTTTTTCTTTGAGAGTTAACGTTGCATGTTTCCGTTTACTCATGACGAAAATATGTACACCACTACACCTGAACGTATGCAATACAACTGTTACGCGTGCCAGCGATCGATAACTAACATAACCAAGCGCTTTGCAAGTCCACTGACAGTGCACTGACAGCACACACTACAAAGGTCACAACAACGCAAAACAACAAGAGCAGGGAGTGAGATTGAACCATTGTTCCCACACTTGTTCCCATTTGTTACCTTGGTGTACCTACTTATCTGCTTGGTATACTTCATTATAGAAAGTCGTCACTATAATTCCGGTTAATCCGAACAAATTGGTAATCCGAACAAGGCCTGGTCTCAATTAGTTCGGATTAACGAGACTCTACTGTATGTACTTGACTAGAATTAGTGTGAAGATTTCATGTGATAATTGTTTCAGGAATATATGTATCTAAATAGGTTTTCGGAAACCAAGTGTGACTCTGGAGAATGGAAGTCTAAACACTCCGTGGAAGAAAGCTTGATTTACTTTCTTAAGGAAACCGAAAATCCTGAACGCAAAAGCCAACTACTAAAATTATACGAGTATTTCTTTTCTGTTCCCACACACAACGCCACTGTGCAAGGAGTATTTTCGGATATGTCGGCCCACTGTACTGATGAAAGAAATTTACTGCATTCAGGGAGTGTGGAATCAATCTTTCAGTGCCAGTTAAACGACAATCTGACTTGCATGGAGTTTAATAAATACATAAGAAGGGAAAAAGACATGCTGAAAAAGGTGAAATCTTCCGAAAAGTAGGGTGTACCAACTACTTCCGCTGCAACAGGTTCCATGTAATTAAGTTAAATAAAAAGTAAATATGTTAAATACATTATTAATTCATTTCTGTACCACCACCTCAGAGTGTCCCAGCGAGGTCCCAGCTGGATATGGCAACACTGTCGGATGGCAGAGGCAGTTCTGGAGGAGCAGATCATCTGGGTTCGAGTCCCACCCCAGTCACAGCTTTTCAAGTGCAGCTTTTGAATTACTTCAACGCTCAACGGGGCTACGTCATACAAACTTCCCTCGAGTTATGAGCATAAGACTGCGTAAGTGTATCTTTGGTATTTGTTCTTTCAGGAATGTCCGAAACAACATACACCATCATACAAGCAGAGTTAACTGCTTCACAGCACTTTACTCATTTTTGGAGAGTTGTTTGCACAGTTCGTTGAATGATGGATTCCTCTAGATCAGCACGAACAGCGGCTATCCGGTTTCTTCGCACAGTAGGGGAGCATGTTTCACAAATTTATCATAGGATGAAAGAGATATAGTGTCTCGCACAATGCACAATATCATCGCTATTGAACTGTCGATAAGCAGAGGGACTGTGCATCACATACTCCACGAGAAACTATGTTATGGCACAGTTTGTGCACAGTGGTTGCCCAAGCATCTTTCAGAGACTGACAAAAGGGCGAGAATGGGAATTTGCGGGACCCAACTGTTGAGATACGTGGAGGAAGGAGCAGATTTCGTTGTTCAGATTGCCGCATGTGAGGAAACATGACACCTCATCACTTCTGCCCCGCCTCCTAACTGATGAGTCTGGAGTGGCGTCATTATGACTTGCGTCATCTAAAAAAAGGCCACGTTGCCCCGACGAAGAAGAACCATTACTCATCGAGTGGTTACCACGGAGTACAATGAAATGATCGTGTGGCATTGATGGCCGGGAGGCCCCTTTGGGGGAAGTTCGGCCTCCAGGCACAAGACTTATTTCAGGTGACGCCACATTGGGCGACTTGCGCGTTGGTGATGATGGGATGATAATGAGAACAACACAGCACCCAGTCCACAAGTTGTGAAAGGCTCCAACACCGCTGAGGATCGAACTCGGGTCCGCTTTATGGCAGGCAAAAACCTTATCACTCAGTTAAGCAGGTGGACACAGTGTGCAGCAGTTATCTCTGACACGTTGCTGAGACTTAGAAAGGCCATCAAGAACAAACACAAGGTAAAGCTCTCGAAGGGTATGGAGCTTATTCCGGCCGGGGTGGCCGAGCGGTTCTAGGCGCTACAGTCTGCAACCGCGCGACCGCTACGGTCGCAGGTTCGAATCCTGCCTCGGGTATGGATGTGTGTGATGTCCTTAGGTTAATTAGGTTTAAGTAGTTCTAAGTTCTAGGGGACTGATGACCTGAAAAGTTAAGTCCCATAGTGCTCAGAGCCATTTTCATAGAGCTTCTCCAGGACAACGCTAGGCCAGATGTGGACAAGAAGAGCCTCCACCTACTTCAGAAATTTCGATGCTCCTTCCAGCTCCGATATGTTCCCATGTGACTCGGACATTTTGGACCCCTTCTAACAATCTGTGATAGGTCTGAGGCTCACCTGTGACAAGAAAGTGCGGGACATGCCTGAGAACCAGATCCGTCAGCAACGCGTGAGTTTCTGCACTGACGCAATCCACTCCCTTCCTTCGCGCTGGGATCCGTATATGAATATAAATGGCAGTTATGTATAGTTGTACTGTTCCCCATGAACTATAATTATAATACATTTTTTTTTAATTTCTGTACGTATAACTGTAGTCTCCTTTTCATTTGGGCGCAGCTTACAAATGTAGAAGTAGACGTGGGCATTAACACACCTTTTCGACCTGCATCAGTAGCAGAGTTTGACTATTCATAGGAGATCATTTTCTCGAACAACACAAGTTTCCTTAGTAAAACCGAGCACTGTGAATGGTTCTTGGAAGAAGGAGCAGCGACAACCAGCAAAGATAAGCAGCGTCTGCAGAGCATACTCATGGTAGTGTGACGTAATTCTATTGATTTCTCCACTCTTTTCATAAATCAGCGATCGATTGCGACCGCTCGATCTTTTCCTAATCGACTGCTTCAGAAGCAAACTTCTTTGTTTATCCTGACCTAAACGTTAACACCCTTATCTAGTCCGATTTTTTATTTCCTTTTTCATTCAAAGTCAGAACCACCTCTTATTCACAATGACATAATCGGTTTTGTGGGGATAAGCTTCAATGACGTATTCCTGCAAAACCTGGTATGAGAGCACTGCTGAGCTTACTTTTCGACAATTTCTTTGAAAGACATTTTGAAGTAATTTCAACACCACAGGTGATGTACTAAGGCCAAATACCTCGATGTGCGATAAAGAGTCAGGGGACGGATCGCTGAGGAAGTGGCGACTTTCCGGTGGTTTGAAAGTCGATCGTTGTCTTTGAACTTCGTTAGACGATGGTAGCGAAGAAACTGATAGCCAGAATTCCACTCTCAGTGGTCAGAAGAAACTATTAAAGCGATGAATCGCAAAGTCTGTAGGCTACACTACCGTCGAAGAACCTGGTAGTAAGACTTGTACAAATGCTGCCTTCTGCGTTGGGCCTCTTTGGAGTGGAGCTATTGATACCGGCAAGCCATAGCTAGGGTCACCAATCCAGCCATCTCTGCTACGACTACTTTCAACGAGTACACACAAATGACCAGAGACAGCAGTCTGTACACAAAACTGATCAAATCATATCTGTTATTGCGTTTATTTTAAACCGATTACGACAGGATGTGCTGTGAATCATTGTTCACGTAACTTTTATACTTATTTTATAACTATTTTTTTTAAAATTTCAGTTACACTATTTACCGTAACATTCCTCTCGTGATGACTACATGATTTATTGTCAATAATCTAATGCCGGATGCAATGGGCGGGGCTTAGAGTATATACTCTCGAATAATGCTGCCTTATTTACAAGGTGACGCCGGTGTTCTCACGGATCTTTTTCCATCCACCACCACCAGACGCCATCATGAGTACTTTAGCTTTAATTTTAGACGTTTTTAGTGGTGTTGCCATCTCTTTGTATAGAAATCCATGTTAATGTGTATTACTATTGTATTGTGTTGCAGTGCTTACGGCCTGAAGATGGTCTAAATTATAGCCCGAAGCCTGTTGCCACCCAAATTAAACATCTGTTGCATTCGAGACTGTTATACAGAATTTTAATATTTTACGCCGACTGCTGTTAATTTTCCATTGAAAGAGTGCTTTCTAAAATTTCAGTTCGCTGTCAGGATCTACTCAGCGCAGCGTCCTAGCAGTTCCAGATGCAGCACCGACCACGGAGGTTCACCACAGGAGCCAGGGCAAGTGGCCAACAGTTACAGCCAGAGACCTCGCTTCCCCTGACGTCAGTCTCACTCGGACTCTGTGCTCCTCCACCGCTGTACGCCAGTTTACTGATATATTGTGATCTTGCCAGTAAATTACCGTCACTGATAGGCGTCTGACTGGAATTAGAATTGTAACAGTTAACTGTGAGCAGTGATTGACGTTTGACCCGATTTATTCAGAATCGAAGTGTTTTTATCACCCAACGAACTAATCACACCTATTATTATCTAAACTCAAATGAAGAACTTTATTACTCTGCGTGTCATCAGCTTTATTTACCTTGCGCCCCTGATGATACTGGTCGTGAATCCTTTCATTTTATGTGTTGCTGGAATAATGTGTTTCGTTTTATCACACTATCTAGGAATCTTGTTTCACGTATGTGGACTCAGTGAGGGTTACCAGAGGTCTGTCGACCTGAAACCCAGGACAAGTAACGACCACAACATAAGTTTATCCAAGAGAGTTGCAGATTTGAAAATTTCCTAATGGGGGAGAGCGGTAAGGGAGGTTGTCTTTTTACTAAACAACAAAGTGCAGGTAGCTCTCAGCAAGTACAAATATCTACATCTACACTCTGCAGTCCACCGCGAGGTTTATGGCAGAGGGTACGTCCGACTGTACCATTTATTAGGGTTTACTCCCGTTCCATTCACGTTTGGAGCGCGCAAAGAAAGTTTCTTTGAATGCCTCTGTGTCTGCAGTAATTATTCTATCTTATTCTCACGAACACTATGCGAGCGACACGTAGGGCGTTATAATATATTCCTAGAATCATCATTTAAAGGCTTTTCTTAAAACATTGTTCATAGACTTTCTCGGTAAAATCTACGTCTGTTTACAAGAGTCTTCCAGTTCAGTTCCTTCAGTATCTCTGTGACATTCTCCCTCGGATCAAACAAACCTGTCACCAATGGTGGTGCCCTTCTCTGTATACATTTAATATCCCCAATTAGTCCTATTTGGTATTGGTCTCACAAACTTAAGCAATATTCTAGAAGAGGTCCCACTGGTGATTTTTAAATAATCAGTTTTGTAGACTGATTGCACTTCCCCGGTATTCTGCAAGGGACCCAACGCACTTCACTGAATCACACGTCCACTGTGACGACACTCCATCCAAGATAAAATACTGCGTCCTGCCTACCAAAACCTCAATCCAGTCACAAATTTCACATAATACCCCATGCGATCGTATTTTTAACAGTAAGCGTAGGTGTGGTACTGAGTCAAATGCTTTTCGGAAATCAAGAAATACTGCATCTACCTGACTCCTTTGATCCAAAGCTTTCAGTACGTCATGCGAGAAAATTTCGAGTTGAGTTTCGCATGATCGAAGTTTTCGGGATCCATACTGGTTGGCGCTGAATTCTGTTCTCAGGAGGTCGTTCTGTCCTCTTTACGTTTGAGCTTAGAATACGTTCTAAGATTCTACAATAAATTGAGGCCAAGGATATTGGACAGTAGTTCTGCGGATCACTTGTACTACCCTTTTTGTAGACGTGTGTGACTTGTGCTTTTTTCAAGAAAGGGATACAGTGTTTTGTTCAAGGGATTTACGATTATATACGGGGTGTTTCAACTGAAGACACTGAAATATGTCGGAAACTAGGCGTCGGATCAGAAAAGGTAGCATTCGAATTTTTTGTCTCCAGAGGGGGACATCCAACGATTTTTACGACAGTGTCATGGATAATTTTCCTTACACAGTACAGCTGACGGTAGGTGTGAAAAAACATGTGGCTTAAAACTTGACCTTCCTTCAACTCTTTCTTGTTTACAATAAACTTTTTTTGCCTTCAGCAGACTTAATCTGCGGGCGGCTACAGTCGCAGGTTCGAATCCTGCCTCGGGCATGGATGTGTGTGATGTCCTTAGGTTAGTTAGGTTTAAGTAGCTTTAAGTTCTAGGGGACTGATGACCTCAGAAATTAAGTCCCATAGTGCTCAGACAAAATTTAGACTTAATCTGGCTTACTGTGCCTTTCTTACGAATTATAAAACACACGTTTAATTTTGTGTAGATCCACTTGGATATTCACATTGGTAACTAATCCTTAACATATACCCAATACTGCCGGTATTTACTGTCCTTGTTCGTCTTCCAAGTTGAATAAATTTTTCCACGGGTCATCCTCGTCGACACTCTTCAGTGAACTTTCTTTTCTGTTTCAACTGTCACACCTGAAGTGTCCCTTGCGATAGCCCAGCTTGTCCGCTGCCGGCACACCCCGAGGCAACTGCTTGCAGACGCCTGATCACAGTCGTAAGCGTCCTCTGCTGTTCGAACTGCGGCCAGCTGCTGCTACAGCACGCACGCTTCTTATCCACCCAGTACTATTAAAAATTAAGCTATGGAAAGAAATAGAAAAATCTAAATACATTCCTTGTTACTCTCTTGGCGCTTCAACAACGGATGATGACAGCCAACTAACAACGGGAGGCACGACGTTGGGATCACAGATTTATTTCAAACTTTGTACACCTTTAGTAGGCCATTAAAACACCATACCGTAACGTACTAGTAGTAAGTTGCACTACTTAGAATCATAGATAGTTTCGATAAAATAGCAAGAGAACCTTTACACGTGTACTATATATAACATGTATTTGTGCGTAGGTGCCGGACGTTAGAATTCATGGTAGTCAGTTGGTTAGCGGTAGTTACGTAACACGAACGTATACGTAGTGAAGGTTCGGCTCCCGTTCAGACTTAATTTTTAATCTATTTTCCATCACTGATCCTATTATTTATGACATTTGAGAGGAAATATAATTTAAAAAAAAAACGACGTGTATTTGAATGAAGTTTTAGTGAATTTTATCTTATTCGGCTTCTTACTATTTTCGGTTAAATTTAATTATTAGAACAAACATACTTTTAACTATCTACAAGCAAATGAAGAAACGCATAGAGTTTTCCTGAAAATGTATGCCTGTCGTTGTTTCCGAAATACTTTATCCATGTAGTGTGGTAAGGTACCAGGAAGTATTTTGCACCTCGACGCTTCGAGCTGCAGACACAGAGGCTGACCCCATTTGGCAATTAACCTGCGTGACGATGGGACGTTGCTAACGTAGCAAGAACGAATAGTGTACGTGAGAACTTACGCTTGTACTACAAAAACGAAGGTGTGAGCGGGACTCGAACCGTCGCCACTTATACGTTCGTCTTACGAAGTTCCAACGCTAACTACTTTTTTTTTAAGGATAAGGAATAGAAGGAATGGTCTCGGAGCCAAAGTGGGTAGGGGTCATTGTACGAGGCCTGGCGACGATGTCTCCATTGCCAGACAGGGAGGTACGGAAGGGATAAACGGCTGCAGGAGAATATTTATTTATTTATTTACTGACAAATAATATTCATCCCGTACGATGAATATTCCAGCTGCAGGGCGGGTCGTGGAAGATGTTCCGCAAGAAGTTTGAAAAGTATTGACTGTACTTAGGGTTCTTCACAATGTCACAATGACGATCGTTTAAATAGTTCCAAAAATCCATGAGTTCTATGACACCATTTCCAAATACATAATGAATCGCGTGACCTCTGATCCACGTGACAGCGTTGTGTTTCGTTCTCGTGTATTAAAGAGCGTCCCGGTAGAGGAAAGTGCGGGAATCGACGTAAGTGGGCGACATCAGTAAAAAGAGCGCCAAAATTTGACGAACAAAATACCAAATCTCTTCCGCCGGCCCACAGTGGAGCCGGTGTTCGTCTGTATCCTGGACGCTCCAGTTCACACACAAAGGCGAGTCTGCAATATGGATCCTATAGAGTCTTGAAAGGTCTCTGTTGGATTCCTTTCATGTTTAATTTCTTAAATCTGTTGTCATTTACGGCATAAATTCCTCTTCTAAATTTACTGTGGCGTTTCTGACTATCTGGGAGGACACTGAGTAGTGAAACGTGTTACTTTTACACATAAACAAGAACGATCTGTCACACTACTACACTTTAAAACACAGTTTATATGTAATTCATGTCACACAGTCTCATACGGAACCTACATCCGCTTTCTTTTATATACTGTATATGATAAGATACTGTCATCCCCCTTCCCTTCTGTGTGAGAGGATGAATGAGCAAACGTATTTCTAGTTGCATGCTTGAGGGTAGCAGACAAGGCTGTCTGCTAGAGAACAGTAGGACCAACGTCGGAACAGGTAGCTACGCTTTCTAAAAGCAAAGAGGTTTCTATCCTTAGTATGGTCCTGTCCGTCCGTTGTCATGTTGGTATAGGAAGCTGCCCCTCTGGCCACTTCCGTATGTTTTTGTGAGCCACCCTCAGGAAGCACGCTCGGTAGTAGCGCAGGTCAGTTGGTCCGTGGCGAGCGTCTGAAGTGGTAAGATCTCCGGCTAAGCGCGTGTCTGCTAAGTCCGTAGGACAATGGATTTCTTAAGTTCAGCCTAACTGAAAATTTAATCACCTTTATTCCAGGTTTAGCTCTAAAATATCTAATGTTATCTTAAATTGCAGCGCAGTGTAATTCTCGTGCGAAGTTCAGATTATTTTCCGGTAGTTGCTTTGTCACTACTTTGTGAGCAAAGTGGAACCACGTGTTGATCAGTAACTCTAACTAAGATCAATCTTAAATGCAAATGCTTGTGTGATTATAACGTCTCGTCTTGACAATATTTTCAATATAGCAACTTTTCTTTATGTTCAACCCACGTGGGATGTACTTTTGGAGACCAGCACCACGTGCTTATATAACTGTTTGACCCGTCAGGTTAACAGTAAGACGTTAATAACCAGTTCGAGGTTTTTCTTTTGTAAATTGCTTTTCGATCTAATTTATTTTAATTATCAAAAATTATTGTGGAGTTATACGCTTTGTGTAAACCAAGTTGACCACGTGAAGCATGTGGTGTAATCATCAAAGTAGCCCTCAGCTATTCTTTTCGTGAAGATTTCACAAAGAGTTAATATGAATTTAGTATACCAGTGTGTGGTAATTACATGGCGGACAGGATTGTGCTATGAACGTAATTTCTTTGGGTAAAAATTTGAATCTGTTTGTAGTGGTTAACTTTCTCTTGCATGCGTTTCAACGTTCTTTGTGTGTTGTTTTATGAATGCAGTGTTGTATGCAGTCTCCCAATCTTGGCTCCATATTTGATGTGTTCCGTAAGATTGCAATCTCACATTTTCACAATCCTAAATAAGGCACCAGTTTAGTTAGGAATCAAGTGTTATATGCTGAAATTTAAATGATCAATCTTAAAATAAATTTCCAAATATAAACTGATTTCTTTCTTTTTATTTAAATTCTCCTTTCTATATATATATTACCGGTTGTTGTATGACTATTAAAAGATTATAATTAATGTTAGTCTGTTTGGGAATTTGGTAAACCTAGACTAGATACCTGATGAAACAGTTGCTTAGCAATGCAAGATTAACTTCCCCAGACAGCTCACAGCTTTTAACCCGCTTTTATTGGCTAGCAGTAACGCTTACATACCAAATTAGAGTAACAAACTTACACATGGCGACCCTGTTCTGTGATTCCGCTAGACTCTGGAATCTCTGAAACGTTAGATTGCGAGCGTGTTATAATCTTAATTTTTTTTCCCTACAGCGCTCAAACAACTTCTGCGTTGTTTCCGAGCAGACTTTCAAAAGATTCACGGCGTTGTTGATCGGCGTTGTGCTGTTTGTCATGTTTTGTTTTCTATATTTGTGTGTTTTATATGTGTGTGTTTTTTTTTTCTCGCTTGTAAATTCCACTGTTTCGATCAAAGATAATAATTTGTTTTGCGTGTGAAAAAGTGCGTACTAGGTTGGGTATCTTTCGTGTGACTGTCGTAATTTTTGGGGGACACATTTATTTTGATTAGTGTGTCGCGTACCGGGTATAAATTGCACTAATGCAGACACGTAACCAAGCTAAAAGTAAGCGGTCCGACAACTTAAGCAACATGGACCAAGGGGATAAATTGATTTCGAATGTTAATGCGTCGGACAGTTCCGAAAATACAATGGGAAATACTTCAGACGAAATGCAAAACAGGACGAACGGGCTCACAGCAGAGCCAGAAATAAATTTGCCTCCTACTAACCAAATTGATTTGGCAGAACTCATGAAAGCCTTATTGCAACAAAATAAAGAAAACGCAGAGAAATCTGAAAAATCGATCCGCGAGCTAGGCGAACAAATGACGCATAAATCAGAAAAATCGATCCGAGAGCTAGGCGAACAAATGACGCAGAAATCAGAAAAATCGATCCGAGAGCTAGGCGAACAAATGACGCATAAATCAGAAAAATCGATGTGAGAGCTAGGCGAACAAATGACGCAGAAATCAAAAAAATCAATCCGAGAGCTAGGCGAACAAATAGACGAAAAATTAATCCAGCAGACAAATAAAGTTGACAAGTCGATGCAGAGAGTGTCCGATGATATCTCACAAAGAATAAACAATCTGGCAAGTGAAATAAAAAGTGATATTATGAAAGAATTAGGCCGTACATTTGAACAAATCGATGATCGTCTGCAAGCCTTAGAACAGGGCAAGCGAAGTCACGATGCAGAATCGAAAGAGAGCGAAGAACAGCTACTTAGGAATTTCCAAGCGCTGAGAGAAGAATGCCAAAGAGAACACCAGCAGGTACTCTCGAGGGTCCAAGAGGCGGAAACGCATTGTCCCACGTCCGTTAGCAACACAATAGCGGACAACAGTTTAGCGATCCACGCGTTGGAACAGCAAGTAGAACAATTGAAGCAGACTGGGGCGGAGGACAAGAGACAAATACATGATAAGATTGCGGCATTAGCGGACATTGTAGGCACGATGAAGCTGACGGAAAGCGAGAACAATACTACACCGGTAGCGGCCGCAGAGACCGAAGAAGTGCGTTCGCTGCTTAGATTTCAGAAGGGACAGTTCGAAGTGAACAGGCAGCACAAAGCTGTAACAGGCGAATTACAAGAACGCGTGGCGCATCTGGAAAACCGCATGGCGTGTGATTCCGAACTCGCCAATAGCACTAAAAATAGCCGTACGAACAGTGCAGAGAGGGACTCTGGCCACGAGGGAGATTTTGATGACAGGGAAGAATGTAATTTGAGGGGCAGACATGAGAAAAATAGAAACATTCAAGGGCCTCGCCAGGAGGAAATGCGGGGATTTGATTTCAAACATTTCCTTACGGTGAGAAAGTTTGAGATATTTCGAAATTCGCAAAAAGGAATACATCCACGTGCATGGCTCGAGCAGTTTGAGTTTTGTCTTCCCCCCGACTGGGCAAGTTCACATAAGATAGAATATATGTGTGGCTATTTGGAAGGCGAACCGGCGAGTCGCATGAGGTCGGCAGCGCGTCACTGCAACTCCACTCGGGAGTTTCGACAAGCCTTTCTCTCCGCCTATTGGTCGGAAGCGGCACAAGATAGGGTCAAACATGGCATAATTATGCTGCCTAATTTGAACCAGTCTGGTTTCGGCAGTCCAGCACGCCTATTCGATCACATGCTGCAGGCAAATCAATTTCTATACGACCCATACGGGCCTGCGGAACTAATTAGGATATGCATCACCAAATTGCCGATGCACTTGCGCCACGTCATTCTTGCGGGACGATGCAAAGAGGACGTGGAAACGTTTAAGACACTTCTCCAAGAGTTGGAATATAATACAGCAGAATGCCCGCCTAATCAGGCACAAAGTTATTACGGGGCACAGCAGCGCGATCGCAGTCGTGGCCGTCATACTAATCAACGGCGTGACTGGTCGTCGCGACGCGAACGGAACAATAATCGGGACCGGCCGTATAGAAACTGGGGTAACAGTCGCGAACACAGGTGGAACAACAGAAATGATAGAGGATGGGGACAAGATCGTGAACGCAACAGGTACGGCAACCAGAATCGATACTACGATGAACACGGTGGAAATAGGATTGTAGGCGGAGCACCACATGATGTTGAAATTCGGCAGGCCAACCCTAGACATAATCCGGCAAATGGGAATGAACAAAACCGGCAATGACAAACGATCAGCGCAGAAGGCGCCCAATCGGAACAAATGAGCGACATGGCAAATGAGTAGAAAGGACAGTGAGAAGTAGAGAGGACGGTGAGGAGAAAGAATTGATTAGTTTAAATTTGTGACGTATGCATTTTGAATAATATGTTGCTAAAAATAATGATAAAGATGTTTCTATGTGATTGATTGAAGTGATGTTTTAATTTTTTTCTTTCCTTGTGCAATTAGGATTTAGTTTGATTCAAACGTGAAGATAAAAGGTTTCTTTGTGAACGAGTAAAATGCTGTTTATTTTTTTTTGTGTCAATTGAAAAGAGTCGCTCCTGAGGGAAGCAAGATCTGTGTCGAATTAATGCAAAACTCAGGGGAATATTCGATCTGTGGGTATTATGGGTCTGGCAAACCCAGGTCCCCAGCTGTTAGTAGCCTTGTTTCCGATTTTCTGCTTTCAGTGCTACTATCTACCTATTACTATTCTATATCTGTCAGTACAAATGAGGAACTCTTACTATAGTATGCGTGCTGTATGAATATTTTAAGATAGGAGAACTCTGAGAAAGGAATGTGTAAGTTTGTTACTCTAATTTGGTATGTAAGCGTTACTGCTAGCCAATAAAAGCGGGTTAAAAGCTGTGAGCTGTCTGGGGAAGTTAATCTTGCATTGCTAAGCAACTGTTTCATCAGGTATCTAGTCTAGGTTTACCAAATTCCCAAACAGACTAACATTAATTATAATCTTTTAATAGTCATACAACAACCGGTAATATATATATAGAAAGGAGAATTTAAATAAAAAGAAAGAAATCAGTTTATATTTGGAAATTTATTTTAAGATTGATCATTTAAATTTCAGCATATAACACTTGATTCCTAACTAAACTGGTGCCTTATTTAGGATTGTGAAAATGTGAGATTGCAATCTTACGGAACACATCAAATATGGAGCCAAGATTGGGAGACTGCATACAACACTGCATTCATAAAACAACACACAAAGAACGTTGAAACGCATGCAAGAGAAAGTTAACCACTACAAACAGATTCAAATTTTTACCCAAAGAAATTACGTTCGTAGCACAATCCTGTCCATCATGTAATTACCACACACTGGTATACTAAATTCATATTAACTCTTTGTGAAATCTTCACGAAAAGAATAGCTGAGGGCTACTTTGATGATTACACCACATGCTTCACGTGGTCAACTTGGTTTACACAAAGCGTATAACTCCACAATAATTTTTGATAATTAAAATAAATTAGATCGAAAAGCAATTTACAAAAGAAAAACCTCGAACTGGTTATTAACGTCTTACTGTTAACCTGACGGGTCAAACAGTTATATAAGCACGTGGTGCTGGTCTCCAAAAGTACATCCCACGTGGGTTGAACATAAAGAAAAGTTGCTATATTGAAAATATTGTCAAGACGAGACGTTATAATCACACAAGCATTTGCATTTAAGATTGATCTTAGTTAGAGTTACTGATCAACACGTGGTTCCACTTTACTCACAAAGTAGTGACAAAGCAACTATCGGAAAATAATCTGAACTTCGCACGACAATTACACTACGCTGCAATTTAAGATAACATTAGATATTTTAGAGCTAAACCTGAAATAAAGGTGATTAAATTTTCAGTTAGGCTGAACTTAAGAAATCCATTGTCCTACGGACTTAGCAGACACGCGCTTAGCCGGAGATCTTACCACTTCAGACGCTCGCCACGGACCAACTGACCTGCGCTACTACCGAGCGTGCATCCTGAGGGCGGCTCACAAAAACAAACGGAAGTGGCCAGAGGGGCAGCTTCCTAAACCAACATGACAACGGACGGACAGGACCATACTAAGGATAGAAAACTCTTTGCTTTTAGAAAGCGTAGCTACCTGTTCCGACGTTGGTCCTACTGTTCTCTAGCAGACAGCCTTGTCTGCTACCCTCAAGCATGCAACTAGAAATACGTTTGCTCATTCATCCTCTCACACAGAAGGGAAGGGGGATGACAGTATCTTATCATATACAGTATATAAAAGAAAGCGGATGTAGGTTCCGTATGAGACTGTGTGACATGAATTACATATAAACTGTGTTTTAAAGTGTAGTAGTGTGACAGATCGTTCTTGTTTATGTGTAAAAGTAACACGTTCCACTACTCAGTGTCCTCCCAGATAGTCAGAAACGCCACAGTAAATTTAGAAGAGGAATTTATGCCGTAAATGACAACAGATTTAAGAAATTAAACATGAAAGGAATCCAACAGAGACCTTTCAGTCTCTCTAGAGTAATTTGTTTTCTGCTCACCGTCGAGTACCAGGTTGAATGCACGTCTCAGTCTAGCGTTACCGCGTTGACAGTTCGCCGTACTACGTTCCAATGCACGGTAGGACATGTCAGTCAGACGACATTAGGCGGTCTAAGGCGCTGCAGTCATGGACTGTGTGGCTGGTCCCGGCGGAGGTTCGAGTCCTCCCTCGGGCATGTGTGTGTGTGTGTGTTTGTCCTTAGGATAATTTAGGTTAAGTAGTGTGTAAGCTTAGGGACTGATGACCTTAGCAGTTAAGTCCCATAAGATTTCACACACATTTGAACATTTTTGACACTAGGCGACCGGCGGTGAAGTAGTTTGTGATAATGTCATTGGCCGTTGGTAAGCGAGAGGCGGTGAGAACGTCCCATAGGTAGCTATACTCCAGATAAAACATCCAAAAGTAGGAAAACGGGGCTGGAAAGCGGCATAGGAGGGTCAAGGGAATACAGTGTCAGAGCCTCCACCAGTAACCCCATGAGGCTGGTCGGGCACACTCGCCAAAACTTGAGGTACATACTACCGTAGAGACACACGGCTCGATCACGAACACTGACGAGCCAAGTCCGCCCCGTTCTTCAGGAACGGTGAGGGAGTCGTATTGAACCTTGAATATCATTCCAGCGCTGGCATAGGAACCGAATGCTGCCATGATGCTTTAAGCTGTGTGTTTAGGCATCGATAGTGTTTCCGCTACATGCGGAATTCGTGATGCCTGACAGACATTAACAAATTGGGTCCGTTGATGAAAATCCAGTGCACGAAGCCGATGATCCCCAAGTCCAACAAGGATGTGTTGCAGGAGGCTCCGATAATTAACGATCGTCGTTCGTGAGATGTCGTCTGTGAAATCGATGCCAAGACTACGGATTTTATCGCATAGTCGAAGCGGGGCGACGCCTGCAAGTGTCATCCCAGTGCCAATAGTCAAAGTCATCGATTTATATACATGTTTACGGCTCCCCAAAGCTTCACCATAAACGGCTAACTAATCTAAGGCTCTGCAAACATCATGTTCATCACGAAGAGTTAACATCAGATCTGAATAAACAGAGCACCTAAAAACGAAGCCACCGAGAGACAAACCAGTGAGGCAGTGTCTCATACCGCACAACAAAGACTCTAATGCTAAAGCGTACAGTATTGTCGATAATGAGCGTCCCTATCTAACAGCCACCCAGGGGGCTCGCCACTGTTTTCTGGGTTCGTGCTTGGCTACCACGCGACCCTAGCCTCTGCAGCATTTTTTTTTTCCCTTCTGTGCAGCATGTCTATCTTCTTGCTATTCTTTTTCCCCTCCCTTGGGGAACATGTCTGGGATGTTATTGGGAATGTTCTGCATTGTCTGTCGCTGATGTAAGAACAGTCTCACCTTTGTTTATCGCTCCCTTTTCCTTGTTTCTCTTCTCCGCTCGTTCCTCCAGCGTTTGAGGTTCCTCGTTTCCTTCTTCCTCCCTGTGAGCTACTGAAGGTCGGCCCACGCGTCTGACGCATAACAGGTGGCTGGGTAAGGGTTCACAGGCCAGGCCCAGGGAGAGGTGGTTGCCTGAGCTGCAACCTTCCCAAATTGTCGATTGGTCCCTCTGTTAGGTGTTTGGGAGGTGTGACCTAAGGTGTGAAGAATTACCTAAGGAGAGTGCGTCCCCTTATGAAGGGGGCCCCCAGTTGGAAGGTGTGCTTCATTGGAGACACTGGCAATCATGGAGGATTTTCTCACAATGAGTCAATTATCTTCCCAATCAACGTCTGCGATACATAAACGTAAAGTGGCTAATGATTCAAAGACACTTCCCGCTGCACTATGGTTCCTCTTGGTGTCACATACTGAAGACGGCCATTCCATTGCCACAGTAAAACCGTTTATTATTCAGAAAGGTGTTGATGCATTTGTTGGTCCAGTAAAATTCTGCTCTCATTTACATAGTAGCACTTTGCTTTTGTAGACTACTTCTGGTTCTCAAGCGCAAAAACTGCTTGCTGCCTCGCTTCTCCATAGCTATTCTGTTGGCTAAAATCCAATCTTACCTCTCCAGGGTGTCGTTGCCATCCATCGTGTAATGAAAAAAAGGTAATATTTCTCCTTAGTGCCCACCCACACTCTTTTTCTCAATTTTGGTAGAATGGTGCTTCCTTCCAAGATCAAAGCAGGCTATGAAATTATCAGTCTGGTTGTACATTACGAACCTGATACAAACCTAACAGTGTCATCATTTCAACCACACAAGAATGTCTTTTCGACACCCAGCCAAATGTGTAACCTGTAGTAGGGATGTGCACGAGGACGATTGTCCACATTCTTCTCCTCACTGTATCAGCTGCAATGGCGGCCACGCCTCCTCCTCTCGGGATTGTCCCACGTATCTTGATCAGGCTGTCCAAGAGATCTGGGTAAAGGAAAAAATGCCTTACCTAGTCGCTCGCAAGTTACTGCTAATCGCAAACCATGTCTTCTCCCATCTAGCACGTATAGTTCTGTTCCTGATACCCTCGCTCCATGAAGGACATGGCGATGCAGACATGCGACCAATTCAGCTCTGAGGTCAGTGTCAAGGTAGCATCTCCATCCCCCTGTCCAGCTGTGCAACAAACGATCAAGCTCTCGCCTCAAGGGGCGAAGCCACCGGTTACACAACTGGTAGCCTGGACAACTGGTAGGCTGGAAAGGGCAGGAGGAGTGCTGCCGTGAAGACTTCATCCGTCCCTCCAGCCAAACAACCGGAAGGCATTCTCCAGCTCATTCTCCAGCTGTTGGGCGAGGTCACTCTCCTGTGTGGGTTTTCCTCCTCCCTCTGTGCAGTATCTCTTTCTGCAGTATCGACAATAATGGACTTCTTAGCTCGTTTGCGCCTGATATCCAGCATGGTAGCCAGTCCATTGTGATGGGGCTGCCATGTACCCTGTTGGTTGTAGCCCCCCAACCACATAGGGATCACTCTGCTGATGCCTGCGCTGTTAACTCCCCACATATGCCAAGGAGTAGATGTCCGTCACCCTGGGGCATCGAGACTCCCAGCAATGGCCATCCTGCCAGGTGGCTTTTGTTGCAGCTGGGTGGCACCTGTGTGGAGGGCCCCTGGTTGGAGTGGGTGGAATAAGGGCGGATGACAAGCTATGAAGCGTACGTAGTATGTTATATCTTACTAATGGTCGAACTCCAGCAGTCTCTAAGTGGTCAAGGTCCAACCTCAGTGCTAAGTAATATGACCTGAAATCGTTTCCCCCACCCCCTGGCTACACCATGGGAAAACGCCAGGCTAAGGATGGCAGTGAATCTTATTCACCCCAATACCTTGTATGTATGAGAGTTGATGGGGAATCTTTCATGTCCATGGAGCCTCGGTTTTTTGTGGAGCATTCGGAGGACAATTCTGGGGAGGCGGAGGGCTTGTCCAAATTGCGGTCAGGGTCAGTCTTGAGAAAAACAGCATCCTCTGCCCAGTCACAGGCACTACTCGCCTGTGACAAGCTGGGGATGTTTGTTTCCATCACACCCCATAAGAGCTTTAATATGGTCCGGAGTATCAAATTCAACAGGGAACTTCTTTTGCAGTCTGCCAATGAGCTGCACGCTAATTTAGAGCATCAAGGTGTCTATTTCGTCCGTCGCGTCCACCAGGGTCTGTGGGGTACTCAGGTTGCCATCGGTGCCTTCATCTTGGCCTTCGAGTTTGACACATTACTGCTGTGATGTAAAGCCCTATACCTCTCCCCCAAATGCGGTGCTTTAAAGGCTGGAAGTTTGGCCATATGTCTTCCTGCTGTAATTCCAGCATCATCTGTTGGGTTGTAGACGTCCTTCACATCCCAGTACTCCCTGTGCTCCGCCTCCCATCTGTGTCAATTGCAGAGAGCACCATTCGCCTTGCTCGCCAGCCTGCAGGGTTCTCCAAAAAGAAAGAAAAATAATGAAATAATAGAATATAAGACCCTAGACCAACTGACCTACACTGAGGCTAAGAGAAAATAGGCTACATCCTGTGCATATGACTTCTACCTACGCCGCCACTATGACAACGGTTTTACCATCTTCCATACCACCATGTACAGTTGGCTCTCAGAGCTGCCAGACTCCATCTGCCCCCTTCATGGTGTGGGGGGAGTCACTTCCCTCCCTGTTGCTCTCGCACAACCTACTTCAGGAGCAACCCCCCCCCCCTCCCCAACCATCGAGGATGTCAGTTCCCACTTCTCAGCTTCTTTGGCTCCTCTCGCCAGGAAGGGATCCCTTGCATCACTCCCTTCCCACATACCTACTAGTGGTAAGGCATCATTGGCTGAAGCAACCACAGGTGACCAGTCATAGGGCTTCACAGGCCTCCTCAGTCCATGAGACTGAATCAGTGAAGTCCTCTCAGCTGGAAAAACCTAAGGAGCAGCAATAGAAAACTAAAATGAAAAAGACCCCCAAGAACCAAGGTATTGTGGTGACACTCACACCACCACTGCCTGAAAGCTGTGTCTGAGGATGAGGTGGAGATTCTGGCATCTGCTGAAGACCTAGATCTCTCTGGACACCAGATACAATGTATGTCGATCGCATAGGTACTCATCTGGTGGCAGCAGCTGACCATGAGGCGTAAACTGCCTCATTGAGTGTTTAATGCCTTTTCAGTCTCACAATCACGTAATCCTCCAATGGAACTGTGGCGGTTTATTCCACCACCTGGCTAACCTACAGTAACTGTTAAGCTTTACACCTGCTTTCTACATTGCCCTCCAGGAAATCTGGTTCCTGGTAGTGCAGACCCCTGCTCTCCACAGCTATAAGGCATATTACAGGACATAGCGACTATAATAGTGTGTCAGTTGAGTTTGCGTCTATGTCCTGAACTCAGTATATAGTGAACCTGTGCCACCTGGAACCCCTCTTGAAGCTGTGGCTGTCACGATAAGGATGGAGCAGGAAATAACTATCTGCAATGTATATCTTCCTCCAGTTGATGCAATACCCCTGAACGTATTGGCTGCAGTGATTGATCAACTCCCTAAACCTTTCCTACTTTTGAGAGATTTTAACATGCATAACCCCTTCTGGGGTGGCACCATGGTTGCCAACTGAGGTAGGGAGGTCAAAATTTAGTCACAACTCGACCTCTGCCTCTTAAATACTGGTGCCCTCACACATTTCAGTGTGGCACATATTCGGCCATTGATGGTTCAAATGGCTCTGAGCACTATGGGAAACTGCTGTGGTCATAAGTCCCCTAGAACTTAGAACTACTTAAACCTAACTAACCTAAGGACAGCACACAACACCCAGCCATCACGAGGCAGAGAAAATTCCTGACCCCGCCGGGAATCGAACCCGGGAACCCGGGCGTGGGAAGCAAGAACGCTACCGCACGACCACGAGATGCGGGCCGGCCATTGATCTCTCGGTTCGCAGTCCTGGCCCTCTCCCATCTATCCACTGGAGAGCACATGACGACCTGTGTGGTAATCACCACTTCCCCCTCTTCCTGTCACTCCCCTGGCGTCATGCCCACAGCCTTCCCAGATAGGCTTTAAACAAGGCATACGGGGAAGCCTTCACCACTGCTTTAACCGCTAAATCTCCCCCACATAGTGCCATCTATGCTGTTGTTGAACAGGTCACTACAACGATCGTTTCTGCGACGGAAAACGCGATCCCTCGTTCTTTCGGGTGCCCCCAGCGAAAGACTATCCCTTGGTGATCGCCAGAAGTAGCTGAGGCAATTATAGAGCGTTGACCAGCTCTACAGCGACATAAGCGGCACCCTTCCTTAGAGCACCTAAGAGCCTTTAAGCGGTTCTGTGCTCGCGTTCATCAGCTTAAAAAACGAAGAAAACAAGAGTGTTGGGAAAGGTACGTGTCGACCAATGGGTGCCATACGTCACCTTCCCAAGTCTGGACGAGGATCAGACGTCTTTTTGGGCACTAGACCCCAACAGGTGTCCCTGGCAGTAATATCAATGGCGTGTTATCTACCGACGCAAAGCGATTGCCAAGCACTTTGCTGAGCACTATGCTCGAGCCTCTGCATCAGAAAACTACCTTCCTGCCTTTCGCACCCTCAAACGGCGGATGGAAAGGAAAGTCCTCTCGATCACTGCACGCCACACTGAACCTTATAATACACAGTTTAGAGAGTGGGAGCTTCTCAGTGCCCTTGCACATTCCCCTGACACAGCTCCTAGGCCGGATAAGATCCACAGTCAAATGATTAAACATCTCTCGTCTGACTACAAGCAACATCTCCTCGTCATCTTCAACTGGATCTGGTTCGATGGCATCTTTCCATCGCAATGACGGGAGAGCACCTTCATTCTGGTGCTCAAGCCCCCATGTGGGTCCGGGGCTTAGAATAGGCCCGTAGTATTCCTGCCTGTCGTAAGAGGTGATTAAAAGGAGTCTCTCGCGTTTCGGGCTTTATGTGATGTTCTCGTGTAGGGTTTGACCTCCAAAAGTTTTCCGAAGAGCGAGCAAATTGGGAAAGGGCGCCTTACATGGTGCATCATGTCCATCATGCATTGAGATCTTTAGCCCACTTTCTCGTCGTCGTATTGCAGTCCCACCCACTCTCCATCTCTTGGGCGCTTGGTCGGAGTGGGTGGCATCAGGGCAGATGACGCTCTAAGCATTCCAGGGCTCAATTTAATACAAACCCGTACGATCCCAAATCGTTTCCTTCTCTGGCCACACCATGGGAGGAACAAAAGGCTAAGAATGGCAGCAAAGCTTATTCGCCCAACTACCTAGTATGAACTAGAGCTGATGGGGAATCCTTTGTCTTCACGAAGCCTCAGTTATTTGTAGAGCATTTAGAGGAAAAGTTTGGGGAGGTGGAAGGATTTTCCAAAATGCGCTCTGGGTCAGTTTTGATAAAAAAGGATCTTCTGCCCAGTGATGGGAATTACTCGCTTGTGACAATTTCGGGTTGTTTCAGTTACCATCACGCCCCATAAGACTTTAAATATGGTCCAGGGTATTATATTCCACAGGGACCTTCTTTTGCGGTCTGATGAGTTGCACGCCAATTTAGAGCGGTGAGGTCTTCATTTCGTCAGGCACGTTCATTGGGGTCCGAGGGATAATCAGGTTGCCACTGGTGCCTTCATCTTGGCCTTTGAGAGTGATACATTGCCTGAGAAGGTCAAGGTGATGGTCTACCACTGTGACATGAAGCCCTATATCCTTCCCCCCAATTCGGTGCTTTAAGTGCTGGAAGTTCGGCCATATGTCTTCATGCTGTACTTCCAGCCTCACATGTTGAGACTCCCTGAGCAGTTTAGGAGCTATCGACCAGTGTTTTCCTTGCTCTCGTCTGGTGATGGCTATCCATACTCTTACCCATTGCGGCCACTCCATGGATTTTATGTGAACCTTAGGTCATGTCGGCATCCCAGGTAATGAACATGTTGACACGCTGGTCAAACAGGCTGTCAGTGCACCGGCTTTGGAGATTGGCCTTTCGTAGTGGGATCTCCATTTAGTTTTGCGGCAGAAGATCCTTGGTACCTGGGGTGATGAATGGCGCACCCTGCCTTCACCCAATAAACTTCAGATCATCAAGGAGACTACCGGTGTGTGGCGCTCCTCCTTGCGGGCCTCTTGCAAGGACCCTGTTGTACTCTTCCAGGTGCACATTGGCCACACCTAGACGCATGGTTATTTATTGTGCCTTGGGTTCAGCATTAACAGTGGTCCACATTTTGTTGGACTGTCCGCTTTTAACTGCGCTCAGGCAGACGTTTGAGCTGCCTTATACGCCCCCTGCCCTTTTAACGGATGACACTGCTGTAACAGGCTTAGTTTTGAGTTTTATTCATGCAGGGGGCTTTCATCGCTCAATCTGAGGGTTTGTCTCTTTCTTTTGTGTTGAGTCTGGCCTTTAGCCTACGGTTTTAGCTTGGGTTTTTTAGTGTGTCTCTTGGTGGTTGGCTTTTCCTTTTTTTTTTTTGTTTTGTTTTTTGTTTCCATAGTCGTCCTACCACTGTAACATTCTGTGTGTTTTTAATTCCTCTTTTCTGGTCTTTGTCTATGTCTTTCTCGTTCTGTGTCATCCCTTGTCATCTCCGTTGCTTGTTTTTGTTCCTTGTGGGTGTTTCATGATTGTGGAAAAAGGGACCAATGGCCTTCATAGTCTGGTCCCGTCAACCCCCACAAACTAACCAACCAACCAACCAGTGCACAAACCCGGTCAAAACCCACTTGATGTGGATAGCTACCAGCCCATCAGCCTCACCAACTTTTCTTGCAAGCTGCTGGAATGTATGCTGCGTTGGCAGTTGGGTTGGGTCCTGGAGTCACATGGCCTACTGGTTCCATGTCAGGGCAGCTTCCGTCAAGGTCGCTCTACCGCTGATAATCTTGTGTCCCTCAGGTCTGCCATCCGAACAGCCTTTTCTAGACGCCAACATCTGGTTGCCATTTGTTTTACATGAAGCATACTACATGACCTGGCGACATCATATCCTTGCCACATTGTCTGAGTGGGTTCTCTGGGGCCCACTCCCGATTTTTATCTAAAACTTCCTGTCACTCCATACTTTTCATGTCCAAGTCGGTGCCTGCCGTAGTTTCCCCCATATTCAGGAGAATGGCATTCCGCAGGCTCTGTATTGAGTGTCTCTCTATTATTAGTGACTATTAACGTCTAGCAGCAGCTGTAGGGCCGTCGGTCTCACCTTCTCTGTATGCGGATGACTTCTGCATTTCGTACTGCTTCTCCAGTACTGGTGTTGCTGAGCGGTGCCTATAGGGAACCATTCACAAGGCGCAGTCTTGGGCTCTAGCCCTTAGCTTTCAGTTTTAAGTTGCGAAGTCGTGTGTGATGCATTTCTGTCGGCTTCGCACCGTTCGTCCAGAAACATAATTTTACCTTAATGACGATCAACTCACTGTAGTGGAGACATATCGATTCTTAGGACTGGTTTTCGACGCCCTATTGACTTGACTACCTCACCTTCGTCAGCTTAAGTGGAAGTGCTGGCTGCACCTCAATGCCCTCCGCTGCCTGAGCAACACCAACTGGAGTGCAGATCGCTCTCTACTGCTGCAGTGCTACAGAGCCCTTGTTCAATACCGCCTTGGCTATGGAAGTCTGGTTTACGGTTTGGCGGAGCCCTCAGAGTTGCGTTTACTCGACTCTGTGCACCACTGTGCCCTTCGCCTAGCGACGGGAGCTTTTAGAACGAGTCTGGTGGCCAGTGTCCTGGTGGAGGCTGGAGTCCCTCCATTGAAGGTTAGGCGTGCACAACTGCTCGCCAGTTACGTTGCACACGTTCATAGTTCTCCTGCGCATCCTAATGACCTTTTCCCGACCACGGTAGTTCATTTCCCACATTAGTGGCCTAGGTCAGGGCTCACGATTGCGGTTCACGTCCAGTCCCTTCTGTCTGAAGTCCTCCCCATTACCACCTCTCCTAGATGTCCATTCACGTACACCTACACAGGTACACTTAGGCAGCAGATTCTTCTGGACCTTTTGCATGGCCCTAAGGACTCCATTAACCCTGCAGCTCTCCGCCACTTCCCCTAGATTCTCGACGTGTACTGGGGCCATGAAGTAGTTTACACTGATGGCTCGATAGCTGATGGTCAAGTAGGCTTTTCATATGTTCATGGAGGACATATGGAACAGCATTCTTAGCCAGATGGCTACAGTGTTTTTACTGCAGAGCTGGCGGCCATATCTCGTGCCCTTAAGTACATCCGCTCATGCCCTGGCGAGTCATTTCTCCTGTGAACTGATTCGGGGTAGCAGCCATTCAGGAGTGGCGTGAAACGGTCCTGTCGTTTGGTTGTGTTTGTGTGGACGCCAGGACACGTCGGCATCCCATGCAACGAACTTGTTGACAGACTGGCCAAACAGGCCACACGGAAACCGCTCCAGGAGATGGGCAGCTCCAAAGCTAACCTATGTTCTGTCTTACTCTACATGGTTTTTCAGCTTTCGGAGATGGATTGGCGTAACAGTACGCACAATAAACTGCGTGTCATTAACGAGACTACGAATGTGTGGAAGTCTTCCATGTGGTCCTCTCACAGGGAATCCATTGTCTTCTGCCGGCTCCACATTGGCCATATGTGGCTAACGCATTGTTACCTCCTCCGTGGCGAGGACCCACCTCAGTGTCGCTGTGGCTCACAAATGACAGTCGTCCACCTCTTACTGGTTTGCCCACTTTTAGCTGCTTTGCAGCGAACTTTTGACTTTCCCAGCACCCTACCTTCGGTGTTCGGCGACAATGCCTCAACAGCAGCATTAGTTTTAAGTTTTATTCGTGAAGATGGATTTTATCATTCTATCTGAGTTTTAGCGCATGTCTTTTGTACCTCTGTGTCCTCCACCCTAGTGCTTTTAGGGCTTTAATGTGGTGCAGAGTGGCCGGCTTCTCCTTTTTATTATCATGGTCACCCAGTCGTGGTAATCTGCTCTCTTGTTTTGATCTCTTCTACATGTTTCTTGCGTCTCTCTGTGGTTTTCTTGTCCATTTTGTTGCCATTCTGTCATTCTGGTGGTTTTCTCCTTTCTTTCAATTGTATTTTGTATGCCTCCATTATTTTACTCCCACACTTGTGAAATTATTTTAATCTGAACGAGGGACCGATGACCTAGCAGTTTAGTACCTCCCCCCCCCCACCTCTTTTAAAACAACCAACCAACCAACAACCATCATCCCAATAGGGGTTCTCCGAGGACCTGTTGGAGGTGCTCTCTTTACTGACATTCTTAACCAACTTAACGTCTTCTGCCTTAACACTGGAGCACCCACTTTCCTTTCAGGGATCCTCATATAGTCCCATTTGGAACTATCCTAATGCACTGCCCAACTTGCCCATCGTCTTGAGTGGTCTGTTCTTTCTGACACATACTTGAGCGACCATTTCCTGTGTGCTATCTGACTCCTACCCCATCTGCATGCACACCCAAATGGCAGCTTATTAAGGCTGACTGACAGCTTTACTCCTCCCTGGCGACCTTCGAAGAACAAAAGTTCCCCATTTGTGATGACCAGGTGTAATATCTCACAAACGTAATCCTTACTCCTGGAGAACATTCCATTCCTCGCACTTCCTCTTTATCACATCTCCCAGTCCCTTGGTGGACTGAGGTATGCCACAGCGCAATTCGCGCATGGGGACGTGCTCTCCACGTTTTTAACCGTCATCCTACGGTGGCAAACTGCATTCATTATAAACAGGTGTGTGCAAAGTGTCATCGCGTTCTTCGGGATAGCAAAGGAGCTAGCTGGATTTCATTCACTAGTTCTTTCAACAGTTCCACCCCTTCCTCTGTCATGTGGGCTAATCTCCATTAGCTCTCTGGGTGCAATATCCATCCCCAATTTCCGGCCTGACAGTAGCAGACGATGTCATCGTGGACCCTATTGCCATCTTCGATACCTTGGGCAACCATTTTGCAGAAGTTTAGAGTTCTTCCCACTATCACCCTGCTTTCCTCCATCAGAAACGAGTGGAGGAGGCTCTGATGATATCCTTCTCTTCTCCGAATCATGAGTGTTACAATACCGCACTTACTATGAGGGAGGTAGACCATGCTCTCAGTTCATCCCGATCCTCCACCTCAGGGCCAGACGCCATCCACATTCAGATGTTGCACCACCTTTCCCTTGGGGTCAAGCACTTTCTGCTTAACATGTACAGCTGCATCTGGGCAGAGGGCACATTTCCTGGACTCTGGCCTGAAGCCACTGTCATACCCATAACTAATCCTGGTAAGGACAAAAACCTTCCTTATAGCTACTGCCCCATCTCATTACCAGCTGCATTTGCAAGGTGCTTGAACGTATGATCCATGCCTGTCTGGTATGGTGGCTCGAGTCACAGAATTTACTAACGAATGCACAGTGTGGATTTCGAGCAAGGCGTTCTGCAGTTGACCATCTCGTTGCTTTGTCCACCCATGTCATGAATGATTTTCTCAGGAAATCCCAGACTGAGGCCGTGTTTTTCGATTTAGAGAAGGCCTAACACACCCGCTGAAGAACTGGTATCCTATGTACTCTTCACACATGGGGCTTCCATGGCCACCTACCCTGTTTCCTTCAGGCATTCTTAAAAGACCAAGTTTTTAAGGTGCGTGTGAGTTCTGCCTTGTCGGACACGTTTATCCAGGAAAACGGTGTGCCTCAGGGTTCCATCCTGTGTCGTCCTCTTTGCTATCGCCATTAACCCTATAATGTCCTGACTCCTGCCAGGCATCTCCTGCTCCCTTTTTGTTGACGATTTTGCCTTCTATTGCAGTTCTCCACGGACCTGTCTCACTGAGCGGCGTCTTTAGCGCTGTCTTGATCGTCTTTACTCCTGGAGCATCGACAATGGCATTAGCTTCTCTACTAACAAAACCATCTGTTGAATTTCTGGCAACGCAGTTAGTTTCTCCCATCATTTTACATTGTGGGCCTGTTGCCCTTCCGTTTGTTTAAACTACAAAATTCCGGGGGCTCATGCTCGATAGGAAACTTTCTTGGTCCTCCCATGTGTCTTACCTGGCAGCTCACTGTAAGCAGTTCCTCAATGTCCCACGTGTCCTCAGTGTTACTTCGTGGGGTGCCGATCGAACCACCCTCCTCCCTATGTACCGGTCCCTTGTCCGTTCGAAACTCGACTCTGGGTGCTTTGTTTATGCGTCTGCCTATCCATCCATCTTACGCAGTCTCAACACTATCCACCATCGTGGCAACCGTTTGGCCACAGGCACATTTTACACCAGCCCGGTTGAGAGTCTGTATACTGAAGCTGCTGAACTACCACTGTCCTACCGCTGTGACTTTCTCTTCAGCAGGTACACATGCCGTTTGTCTGCAATGCGTGGCCATCCATCCTATGCCACCTCCTTTGATGGTTCCTTCGTCGTAAGTGTGGGGCTCGTCCCTCTTTGGTTACCTCTCGGAGTCTGCTTTCGGCACTTGCTACGGCGGCTTAACTTCCCACTGCCTGCACCTTTTCCGATGGGTGCGAATCCTTCATAACTTTGGCTTCGTGAAGAGGCCCATGTTAACCTTGGCCTTCATTCGCTTCCTAAGGACAGTACTCCAACCTCGCTCTATCGACTTCAATTTCACGACCTTCGCATGGAGCTTCGTGATAGTACCTTTGTACACACTGATGGCTCTCAGACCTACCCAGGGGTCGGGTATGCCTTCGTCATTGGCACCTGTGTCTTTTGATATCGGCTTCTGGCACTCACCTCACAATTTATAGCCGAGCTCTTCGCCCTGTATCAGGACACAGAGTACATCTGGCGATACAGACTTTTCAGTTGTGTCCTCTGCTCAGACCCACTCAGTGTCCTTCAAAGTTTATGGGGCGCTGTATACCTCCCGTCCTCTTGTACAGTGGGCCCAGGAAAACTGTCAGTTGCTCACTCTTGGTGAAGCTAGAGTGATGTACCTGGTCATGTCGGTCTGCCAGGAAACGAGGCTGCTGATGCTGCTGCAAAGGCTGCAGTCCTCGTACCTCAGCCCACTAGTTCCTATATTCCCTCCAGTGATCTGCGTGTTTCCTTCGGTCAGGAGGTGGTGCCCCTTTGGCATCGCCATTGGTCCTCCCTTCAAGGGAATAAGCTCAGGATTATTAAGCCTCTCACAACGGCTTGGACGACATCCTCTCGGCCCTCCTACAGGGAGAAGGTCATTTTAACTAGGCTGCATCGTCATCGTCATTTGATTAGTGGCGCTACCACAGCACTTTGCACACATTGCGTCCAAGTTTTAAGCCACTTCTTGATGGAATACCCATTTTTTAACGGTTTACGTTCCCGCCTAGGTTTGTCGTCTGAGTTATCGGCCGTTTTACCAAATGACGCGTTGGCTGTCGACCGAGTTTTACTTTTTATCCGCCAAAGCAATATGGCGAAGGCCATTTAATTTTTAGTTTTGAACATCTGTTTCTGTATGGTGTCTTTTTTAGCCATTTTTCCACGTGCCTGTTTTTAGCTGTCGTCTATTATATCAATTGGGACTCGTCAGTCGTTTTTTTTATCTCCTCTCTGTCTTCGTATTCTATAGTTTTGACTTGGGCACGTATGACCCAAGTTGTTTTTTGCGCCCTAAAGAAAACATAGCTCGGTACTGGCTTTTGTTGAAGTTTCGAGAACATACCTTCACCGAGGAGTCAAGTAGCGTATTGCTCCTTTCCGACGTATATCTCGTGAAGAGACCATGAGGATAAAATCAGAGATATTAGAGCCCACACAGAGGCATACCGACAATCTTTCTTTCCACGAACAACACGAGACTGCAATAGAAGGAAGAACCGATAGAAGTACTGAAGGTACCCTCCGCCACGCGCCGTCAGGTCGCTTTCGGAGTATGGATGTAGATGTAGATGTAGATATAGAAACATGTTTAACAGAGCGGCAAACTTGCAATGTATTATACAGTCTACCGTTGACAAGCAAAATGGTTCAAATGGCTCTGAGCACCATGGGACTCAACTGCTGAGGTCATTAGTCCCCTAGAACTTAGAACTAGTTAAACCTAACTAACCTAAGGACATCACTAACATCCATGCCCGAGGCAGGATTCGAACCTGCAAAGCAAAATGGTTCAAATGGCTCTGAGCACTATGGGACTCAACTGCTGAGGTCATTAGTCCCCTAGAACTTAGAACTAGTTAAACCTAACTAACCTAAGGACATCACTAACATCCATGCCCGAGGCAGGATTCGAACCTGCGACCGTAGCGGTCTTGCGGTTCCAGACTGCAGCGCCTTTAACCGCACGGCCACTTCGGCCGGCTTGACAAGCACCTTCGACGTTGCGCCACGTTGTAGACGGAGTACCACCTCGACGAAAGCACCCGGGTAATGCATATTCTGAAGAACAGCAGTTAAGTACATACGACTGACGCGATCGAGTGGTTGACTGAAGTCTGTCGCAAGCAGCGCTCCCGATACGCGACGCACCTTAGCGAGGGCAATCTACTCATTGCAGGGGCACAGGGCGGCGCGGATATTTGCGTCCCACCCATCGATGCCTCAGCCACTGATGGCACCCGAGATGCCGTACGCCGAATTCGAGCTACCGGTAGACGTGTGAAGATTTTAATGTCACAGTTCAACAAAGTTAATGGTCGGTAGTCAGTAAAACGTGAACCTCCACGAGGTTTACGGATTGGGATGATGACAGCTTCCACAAATGCAGCCGGAAGTAGCGGCTCTGGTGTCATAGTTCTTGCCTTATAGTAGTCCAGTAGGGAACCAATGGTCTCTGGAACGTCCTATAAAACTCCCATCCGGTCCTGGTGACTTACTGGGTGCCCCTTTTCCTATGGCATCCAAGACTTCTTCAGTCACCGGTTCTAGCAGTCCCTATTGGAGATCTGGAGTAACCGTTGCGTGCGTCAAACCAGCGACAGAAGTAATGATCTCTGGAACATATCTCTTCTCTGCGTACAGGAGAGAATAAGTAATGTATGTATTGCTTATGTCTCTTCGTGTAACGTGACGGACGCCATCTTCTGTCGTCACCTCATGGATCAGTTACCTGTGTTTGAGCTTTCTTTCCATGACTATACGGTACATGAGGGGGGCGTTCGATGGCGATCCAGACCGTTTCTCGTGTACAAATGATGGTCCCTTCCAGGTGTTGAACCGTCCAAAATCTTCGCTTTTGCTCGGTTGACAGTCGTCTGGCGATCTGGTAATGGGGGCATAACCAAATACTGTCTGAGGATAGCGTAGTACAACTCTGTAGTGCTGTGCCTCCATGCTGCAGCTTCCCTACTAGAAGTCTTCAAGGTACGTTGAAGGCTCGGCTTGACACAGTCCGGCCACCACTGTAAAGCAGATGGGTATGCTCCTCGTCTTCGTAGTCTCCACGTGTCTACCCCCGCCGCTTGACATTCCGGTGAGGCCAGGTGAGTGATGTGAAATTACCACGGGTTGCGTCAGCGCAACTTATTGGCGTGATGGCACAAATGTAAGCAGTGTGGTCAGTAAATGCTGCTGGCCACAACTCGGCTGCCGTGACCGCATCCCGGAGAGAGCGGGAGGTATATATCTGTCAGTTCTGCTAGGCGAATGTTCCGTAGTGTGTGTGTGTGTGTGTGTGTGTGTGTGTGTGTGTGTGTGTGTGTATGTGTGTAAACAAAGTTACACATATCTGACCGTGTCTTCCGGGTGCTTCACTTTTTTGTCACTCAGTGTATTATAGACAAAACGGCTACCCTTTAAGTAAAATGTGGAATCCAGTTTTATCTTGCATTAAAAAAATACACTTTGACTCGGACGGCAGAATGTGTTGATTCACATACTTAGTAGCGATTTATCGTTTCTGCCAGCTTTCAACACTGGGGCTATGTGACTTCATTTTGCATTAAAGAAAGGTGACGTTCACCTGATGATTCTCAGAAATTAGCTAATATTTTATGTTGAAGCCGCATTTAAAACGGACAACATGCTACGACGTAAATTAAGAAATAACTTAAAACAGGCAGTTGATAATTATGATAGATCTGGTATCTATAAAATTTTGTAGATACCAGTTGTAATGCGAACTAAATCTGTCAGACATTTGATGTACATGAAACGCAGGGACGCTTTTCTGTCAAATAGTTTCGAAAATTGGGCCATAGTCTTGTTCGTACATGAATTCCCTTTTGTGCATTTTTGTACACACAGAATAAGTATGCTGGATTTGCTGGTTTTACCGGAACGATTTTTAGATCATGACAAACAACAAAAATAAAATACAGTTAACGAACACATTACAGGAGACGCAAACAACTGATTTGCCGATTATGCGCACAAAGTACTGAATCGTGTTGCTGGTGTGTTTGTATTCGGGTGTGTCTTTCCTGCACGTATATGGACTGTGTCGGCTAATGGCTCTTGCTGTTACATTGCTTTTATTCATAGACGGCGTATTCTGATTTTAGTTTATTTTACCGACTGGTCAAGTGATTGTTAAAGCACATTTTAGGAAGACACGGTCGCAAGTTCGTTACTAGAGAGTCAACAGGAGATGGATTTTTCTTTTAGCTTGCGCTTAAAATATAGTTCAACTTAGTTACCCGTTTAATTGATTCTGTAATTTTAATATTTTCGTAACTAGTGTAGCTTTTGAGACTTCTGATATTTTGGAAACTAGTAATTCTTGTGTGTGTTACGTTTTTTCATATTACTGATATAGCGATATTTTCTTTGACTGATTCATTTTTTCGTAACTGTACGAAACATTTCATTTCATTCATCATTTTTTACAGTTTCCAATAACACCTGTTTTTTTAATAAATTTTTCAGACAGTGTAGATTACTTTTCCACTCCATCAACAAAATATATAAATCCACTCTTCGTACTAACAGCAAATCACAGTTAACAGACGTGTTGCTGCCCTCAACACTTTCATAAATACGACAGTCTTCCGCTTTTATGTACAACATCAATAAACATTACAAAAAACGATGTGTTTCCGTATTTTTCTTTTTACAATTACAATAATAATGGTCGCACGGCACTAGAACAAAACGTTGGTACCATCTCGCGGCTGCCGGAGGGTGCTCCTCTTGACTAGCCGGCAAAGGTCCGTTGAGGCCTCTTTGATTATATGACCTCCACTACCCAAGACTGAGCCTATGTAATCACTCCATATCGTATCCCTCATAAGTGTTCGATCCTATTGATTGCTTTCAGTTGTAACGCATTGCTTATGTAGTCATTAAACTCTTACGACTGCAGAGTTCTTCTACAGCATGAACCGTAACCAACCTCTGGAAGATAGTTGATAAGAGTTTGGACTCACCACAGCTAATGTTATACTAATGGAAATTTCTCAGTTCTTGTGTTCCATTTTCGCTACCTTAACACTCATTTCGATTTGCCTTTACCGCTGTAGGCTCAGAGCCCGTCGGTCAAGTTTTTAAGGCTGTGTTCACAGTGGCACAGACAGCGGTCGTCAGACGCCGTCGCCAGAGCTCGCTCGCCGGCCGAAGTGGCCGAGCGGTTCTAGGCGCTACAGTCTGGAACCGCGCTACCGCTACGGTCGCAGGTTCGAATCCTGCTTTGGGCATGGATGTGTGTGATGTCCTTAGGTTAGTTAGGTTTAAGTAGTTCTAAGTTCTAGGGGACTGATGACCAAAGAAGCTAAGTCCCATAGTGCTCAGAGCCATTTGAACCAGCCAGAGCTCGCTCGATAACGTCGGCCGACAGCGTGGTCACAGATCGTCCGGTCTCCGTCAGTTTTTGGCGCGGCCAAGGTGGTTAGGTTAGATTCTATTCTATGAATGAAGTTGGTAGATTTTAACCTCTTAGGGTGGGGTGGATACCACGACGCCTCGTTGTCTGTATACGAGCGCTGCATAGCGGCTTCTGCTATTAAAGAGACGCCGAATGCATATGAATGACCTTTCCTGTCTCGTAAAGAACATGTACTATAGGCTTTGTCCTCAGTTATCGAAATAACCAGGCAAGTTTTACGAATATATGAGTTGACGGGAGAAAAGTTCTGTTACATACTCGAGATAATTCGTGGTGACCTTGAAAAGCAAGTTATAAACACTCCATTTTCGCTGTATTTACTTAAAGCTGTGCAGACATACATAAGATGTTCTGAAAACCTAAAGCACTTAAGAATGGAAATACATGCCGTACGCTACATTTGATATTATCACTAACCTAGTAGCATAAAACGGCAGTAAGCAGTAATAGTAATTTGAAAACAACTAATGACAACCTACCACAAAAAAGATAAAGCACAGTAGCTATAAGCATATAAGATAAGCCACGTTTTTCATTGAACAAATTATTTTTTGAGGTTATAATCTAAACCTAAAATCTCCAATAAAGATTTTACTTGAAACTTCCTGGCAGATTATAACTGTATGTCGGACCGAGACTCGAACTCGGGACCTTTGCCTTTCACAGGCAACTGCTCGACCATCTGAGCTACCCAAGCACGACTCACGCTCCGTCCTCACAGCTTTACTTCTGCCAGTACCTCGTCTCCTTCCTTCCAAACTATACAAAAGCTCTCCTGCGAACCTTGCAAAACTAACACCCTTGAAATAAAGGAAAGGCAAAAGTCCAGAATGAGATTTTCACTCTGCAATGGAGTGTGAGCTGATATGAAACTTTCTGGCAGATTAAAACTGTGTGTGGGCTGAGACTCGAACTCGGGACCTCTGCCTTTCACGCCCCGTCGTCACAACTTTACTTCTGCCAGTACCTCGTCTCCTACCCTCCAAACTATACAGAAGCTCTTCTGCGAACCTTGCAGAACTAGCACCCCTGAAGGAAAGGATATTGCGGAGACATGGCTTAGCGACAGCCTGGGGGTTGTTTCCAGAAGGAGATTTTGACTCTGCAACGGAGTGGGCGGTGATATAAAACTTCCTGGCAGGAGACGAGGTACTGGCAAAAGTAAAGCTGCGTGGATGGGGCGTGAGTCGCGCTCGAGTACCTCAGATGGTAGAGCACTTGCGCGCGAAAGGCAAAAGTTCCGAGTTCGAGTCTCGGTCCGGCACACAGTTTTAATCTGTCAGGAAGTTTCATATCAGCGCACACTCCGCTGCAGAGTGAAAACTCATTCTGGAAAGGTTTTACGTATTTGAGGTTTCGAATAAACATGCGATTTCAGCCCATTGATTCCAAACTATACACCTATTATGAGATTTTCGTCCTCAGAATGCCACAATCTCATTCGTTCCTGGGCTAAACCTATTAGTTTCTCACTCTCTATATTTCGTGTGCGAGAACGTCAGTCGATTTGACCGAAGAAAGCACAGATTTTTGAATTTCACCGACTGTCGTCCAAAGTCTGTAGGTTCGGGAGATGAGATCGTCTGTAGTGTGACCGCACGCGTAATGGCGTACGTATTTGACGAGATCGGCCGTCTCCGGCCGATGTCGGTCGTCGGCGGAATACACCGATATCGGAGCCACTGTGACTGCAGCCTAAGACGGACATCTATGGACAGGTAGAGGGAACGGGAACCCGGAGTGAATATGATGGAGTGCTGCCGGCAGTGGCAGAGAAACGCCACTGGCTGGAAGCGCAGGCCTATAGCGTTACCAACCTGATACTCGTAAAAATCTTATCTGCGTCCGGTGTAACGCAGCCAGACCGGGCCCGTACGGCTTCGCCCAATTAGATCGATCGCGGCAGCGTGTGTGCGTGTGGTCCCGGGGTGAACGGCCTGCGCGTGCACGCACGGACTTATCGTGGCTCGTTACGACCCTCCGCAACACGCGTCTTCCATTACACGCGGGGGCCCGGTCCCGATTATGACGCGACTGGCCCAACAGGTGCCTCGAAATGTGAGTTCCCAGCCGACAAAAAGCTACAGCGGCGGCGGCGACTTGTCGGGTTGGGATGCTGGCCGGCAGCGGGGCCTGTTAGATGGCCAGATTAAACGCCGGGGCAGGGGGACGGCGCATGGGAAAAAACAAAGGGAGCCCGCGCCGACTCTCCGGGAAGTCTACCGAGAAGCCGGACTCTCGCCACCAGGCAGAGCGGTGAGGGGGGCGGTGGAGGTGGAAGGGGGAGTAGTGACGCAAACGCTCCTCTCCTCAGCGTGCTCGCTAGACTGGCGTGGGAGTCATGCCAACCCCCAAAAGAACAATTTATTCACTAATTTGTAAGTAATTTTTAGGTTAGGATCACCTCTAAGCGATCGAATAACCACAATACAGCGTTAGCAATACGTAGAGTGGAACTGTCAACTGTCACTACTGGTCATTAAAATTGCTACACCAAGAAGAAATGCAGATGATAAACGGGTATTCATTGGACAAATATATTATACTAAAACTGACATCTGATTACATTTTCACGCAATTCGGGTGCATAGATCCTGAGATGTCAGTACCCAGAACAACCATGTCTGGCCGTAATAACGGCCTTGAGACGCCTGGGCATTGAGTCAAACAGAGCTTGGATGGAGTGTACAGGTACAGCTGCTCATGCAGCTTCAACACGATACCACAGTTCATCAGGAGTAGTGACTGGCGTATTGTGACGAGCCAGTTGCTCGGCCACCATTGACCAGACGTTTTCAGTTGGTGAGGGATCTGGAGAATGTGCTGGCCAGGGCAGCATTCGAACATTTTCTGTACCCAGAAAGGCCCATACAGGATCTGCAACATGCGGTCGTGCATTATCCTACTGAAACGTAGGGTTTCGCAGGGATCGAATGAAGGGTAGAGCCACGCGTCGTAACACATCTGAAATGTAACGTCCACTGTTCAAAGTGCCGTCAGTGCGAACAAGAGGTGACCGAGACGTGTAACCAATGGCACCACATACCATCACACCGGGAGATACGCCAGTATGGCGATGACGAATACACGCTTCCAATGTGCGTTCACCGCGATGTCGCCAAACACGGATGCGACCATCATGATGCTGTAAACAGAACCTGGATTCATCCGAAAAAATGACGTTTTGCCATTCGTCCACCCAGGTTCATCGTTGAGAACACCATCGCAGACGCTCCTGTCTGTGATGCAGCGTCAATGGTAACCGCGGCCATCGTCTCTGAGCTGATAGTCCATGCTGCTGCAAACGTCGTCGAACTGTTCGTGCAGATGGTTGTTGTCTTGCAAACATCCCCATCTGTTGACTCAGGGATCGAGACGTGGCTGCACGATCCGTTACAGCCATGCGGATAAGATGCCTGTCATCTCGACTGCTAGGGATACGAGGCCGTCGGGATCCAGCACGGCGTTCCGTATTACCCTCCTGAATCCACCGACTCCATATTCTGCTAACAGCCATTGGAACTCGACCAACGCGAGCATCAATGTCGCGATACGATAAACCGCAATCGCGATAGGCTGCAATCCGACCTTTATCAAAGTCGGAAACGTGCTGATACGCATTTCTCCTCCTTACACGAGGCATCACAACAACGCTTCACCAGGCAACGCCGGTCAACTGCTGTTAGTGTACGAGAAATCGGTTGGGAACTTTCCTCATGTCAGCACTTTGTAGGTGTCGCCACCGGCGCCAACCTTGTGTGAATGCTCTGAAAAGCTAATCATTTGCATACCACAGCATCTTCTTACTGTCGGTTAAATTTCGAGTCTGTAACAGGTCATCTTCGTGGTGTAGCAATTTTAATGGCGTGTAGTGTAGCTGCCGAATCAGAAAAGAATGTAAATACAGGGGATAGGCAACACAATGTGAACACCATTACTTACTTGGGAATTGTTTATTAATAAGACGTACACCCCCAACTGCCCGTAATGCAGCTGCGATTCTTCTTGGAATACTGTAATATGAAGACTGTATAGTTTCCAGTGGAATGTTATGCCACTCTTCGATCAGAACCTCTTCTAACTCCTACGAGAGTGACGAAGGAGGCGGCAATCTGCTCCGGAGTCACTTTCGTAGTTTTGTTGTTTTGAACCAGTTCGTGTCAGTGAACGACGATCTCTGTCATTTAGTTTTGATTTGCGTCGAGTATTACGTTTACACTATGATGTATTTCCACGTTTTGTGTAGTCTGTCATGACTGTTGAAACAGTTGCTCTTGAAACATTCAATAACTTCGCTGCCTTGATTACTGATGCTCAAGCTAATCGGGCCCCCACAATCTGCTATCTTTGGTATTGTGTTAGGTCTATCATTGCACTTCGACGTCGTCCTCTGAATGCAAATAAAGAAGATATTCTGATACTTCAGAGTTATGCTGGTCACCACTACACAAAAAATGAGGTAAATTAGAAAATAAATTATACAGAACGTTGTAAATCTCTTAACCGGGAACTGACTGGTTCTGAGTGTCAATCACAAAGTTTTTGTTTCAAGCGCCGTTAATACCGATGCACTAACTTTTATTTGTGATAATACAAGTACAGAGATGCAGCAGTAAACTTTTAACTAATAGAACTATAGTTTAATACAAATACATTTCTAGCATGTTTTAGTTTTTTGCAACCGAATAACAAACTTAGTCAACAAAAAACCATTTATTATTGACTTTATTTTCTTACGTAACTCCGCTCTTGTGATCAGAAGTTGCAAAGTTTACTGTATTATACTCCCCGTGCCTTGGAGAAAGAAATGGCAGCATCCTCAATGGGTCTCTCTGTTTCGCAACTGATAAACACGGTTGGTCTTTCAGATAACTTGCGGCATAGAAAATGTCTTTTCTCTTTTGAAGACGTTGACATTTTCCATCATTCTTTTTTCGAGTAACAATTTTTAATTACTATTTGTGACGGATGAGAACGACACTTTTGCGCATTTGGTGATCTTTTATACGCATCCATTGACAATGCTTCAGCAACATCTTTAAAATCAAAGGAAGTCAGCTATATGCGTGGAATGGGTTCGTAGCTTTACCAGAATCAACCGCCTTTTCTAAATCACCCAGAACAAAGGCCTTTTTACCTTTCTCCAACGTGCACATTCCATCTGATAGTGAACGTTTGAAACATTTTCTCCGCGATAAGGCACTCGGCACAAGACGGTTGGACATGCAACAAAGAATCGAGAACACAGTAGCACCGAAAAGTATTTTGTGAAAAAAACTGCACTTAGAACGTTTAATGTTTCTGAACAGTGATTTATTTGCAAAGAATATTCTTAAGAATTTAATTTATTTACTAGCGATTCATCAAGAACATTAACACATTTCATCACACGATGTAAGCATGGGAGTAGTTGCCAGGGAATAACTGATGAAATCATAACCAAATTGCTTTTAACGAATGGGAATTTTATTCACTTCACTAGTGCCTAAAAGCATTTTTTAAAAGAAACAGATTTAAAATTATAATCAGAAAACACCCTCTAAATATCAAGTTACAATTTATTCAGAGACAGAAAGAAACAAGTTTTGACTGTATGAGCTTTCGGGCAGAGAACCTTGCCGCTCACTTTTGACACAGCTGTAGTTACGAGCGCTCACAACAGCCTCTGAAAGACTACACTGGTGCAAATCTGCAACACACCAGATTACTTTAAACTAAAAGTTTTAACAATTTACACAAGCACACAAACTATGCACCCCTGTAGGAGGGATGGAAATGGTACAAAACACTAAAAATTAAAATATTAACTTTGCCACCGAAGGTGCAACTTGATTTTAACTTCTAAGAAAGTCTTGCGGTGCAAGGGTGGCAACTTTATATACTAAAATGATCTCCTGAATAAAAGCCCCTGAAATGGAATCTTATATAAAATTCTACAGGTTTGGCTAAACAAGCTAAGATCCTCTACAGTACACAGATACCGCCTCTCAAGATGATTGGCAATATCAAAAGATGTTTCAGGAATTAGGCCGTACCACCCCAAGCAATAAATTCGTTAACACACCAAATCCGACAAACATGACAGAGGCAGCTCCGAACGACAGACAGACACTAACTGCGTAACAAATGCGGACGAGAGAAAGACGAGCAAGCTGGGGACGAGAGACTGACGCAGACTGACTGACCGACTGGCGAGCTCATAGCGCCTCTTAAATGCACGTGAACAGGCAACCTTTCCCCTATCCCACCAGAGGGAGACACTAGAGCTGCGATTGCCACAGCGGCGCCACCAGAAACGGAGGGCGACTGCTTCACACTACGCGCTGCGGCGCGCTCTTCAAAACAGCAATTTTTACCATCGCTCAGTTTCCACTCTTCATAAGTACCTCCGGTGTTTCAGAAGACGACCGCTCGAAAACTAACAGAAAATACACACACATCACTGGATAGAGCCTCTCTCAAACTTTGATTCTGATGTGTCGGCAGCTGGGCCAACACCTTGTAGATCGAAGTGGCTAGGTGCACGCTAAACTATCGCAGACGGGCGTGAAGTACTGGAACAGGGCACGTTATTAAAGATATGAAGAAAAGTACGTCTGGAATAATATACTTAACTTTAATCTGGTGTTGTGGTACATCGCACAAAGGAGACTTTAATTACAATCACTGTAAGTCTAGTGGCGCCTTGCTAGGTCGTAGCTATGGACTAAGCTGAAGGCTATTCTGTCTGTCTCTCGGCAAATGAGAGGAAGGCTTCGTATGTCTGGTCGCAAGCAATGTCGTCCGTACAACTGGGGCTGAGGTCTCCTCAGTCTCTCGAGACCTGCCTTGTGGTGGCGCTAGGTTTGCGATCCCACAGTGGCGACACGCGGGTCCGACATGTACTACAGGACCGCGGCCGATTTAAGTTACCACCTAGCAAGTGTGGTGTCTAGCGGTGACACCACAGATTCCTAAACCCTCTACACAGGATCGAATGGAGGTGAACATACGCGAAGCCCCATTGCAGAACTGTAAAATACAATTAGTTTGTATGGCAAGTGCACTGATTTCGACGAAGTGTATTTAGTATCGCCAGTGCCGTTGCGCAGTGAAAGCTGTAGTCTAATGTAACGTTTCCTAGGAAAGTACCAATGCATACCCTTAGACTCTTCGAGAAATGGAAGATATTCACGCGAATAGAGAGAAAAAGAGTGTTATTTTTACTTACGTCCGCTAGAGTCGAGCAAAACACTGTCGCTGGGCTTCTGTTGGCGCAGAGCCAAGAATATACGCAGGAGTTGCGCCTCCCGTGGACACGAGTCGTGAATGGACTCTCCACTTGCTGAGAGGATGTCTTACGAGGTGTGGCTAGAAAAAAACCGGACTAGTACTGGTGAAACAATAAAACGAATGCAATAAGGCTGAAAGTCGCGTGGCCTGTCACGTGACTCTCGCTCCGCCTACTGCTCGAGTTTCATCTGCCTCCTGCACTCAGTCTGCCCGTGGCGTCTGTTTTAAGTAGTTGACGTTTTGTCTGTGCGTCGGAAAATGTTGAGTGTACAGAAAGAACAGCGTGTTAACATCAAATTTTGTTTCAAACTAGGAAAATCTGCAAGTGAAACGTTTGTAATGTTACAACAAGTGTACGGCGATGATTGTTTATCGCGAACACAAGTGTTTGAGTGGTTTAAACGATTTAAAGATGGCCGCGAAGACACCAGTGATGACACTCGCACTGGCAGACCATTGTCAGCAAAAACTGATGCAAACATTGAAAAAATCGGTAAACTTGTTCGACAAGATCGCCGTTTAACAATCAGAGCAGTGTCTGAGTTAACAGGAGTTGACAAGGAAAGTGTTAGGCAGATTCTTCATAAAAGTTTCAACATGAACAAAGTGTGTTCAAAAATGGTTCCAAAGTGTCTCACAATTGAACAGAAGGAACGCCGAAGAATGATTTGTTCTGACATCCTGGAAAACATTGAAAGTGATCCCACCTTCTTACAAAATGTTATTACTTGCGATGAATCGTGGTTTTTTACTTACGATCCCGAAACTAAACGCCAATCGATGCATTGGAAAACTCCTGGTTCTCCACGACAAAAAAAGCACGAATGTCAAAATCGAAATTCAAGGCAATGATGATTGTTTTTTTTTTTTTGACATCAAAGGGATTGTGCACATTGATTGGGTACCAGAGGGACAAACAGTGAATCAGCATTACTACATTAGCGTCCTGGCTACCCTACGTGAGCGAGTACGGAGAAAACGGAACGATTTGTGGAGAAAAAAGTCATGGATCCTTCACCAAGACAATACCCCAGCTCACAGTGCGTTGTCAGTGAAGACGTTTTTAGCAAAACACAACATTCCCATCTTAGATCATCCACCCTACTCACCTGATTTGGCCCCCTGTGACTTTTTTCTTTCCCTAAAGTCAAGTCAGCTTTGAAACGAACTAGATTTGAGACTGTTGAAGCAGTAAAAGAAAAAGCGACGGAAGTAATGTATGGACTTACCGAAAATGATCTGCAGCATTGCTATGAACAGTGGAAAATTCGTATGGAGCGGTGTAGAGACCGAGGAGGAGAGTACATTGAAGGAGATAACATGAAATTGTAAATAATTGTAAATAAATGTTTTTTCCAGCATCAGTCCGGTTTTTTTCTAGCCGCACCTCGTATTCCGTGTAGCCGCTGACGGGTGTTATGCTGGTCCGTCAAGCAATAACGAAAGACGCTGTATTCGCAATGAACGTGATGTGGAATAAAATGAAATTGGATCACCTTTGCGTGTACAGACTAGAGACGAGGAGCCTAGTGCTTTTTGTAAAGTGCATTGTATCAACCATTATTTTTACAATATACATGGTTGAAACGGAGGAATCCTGGTTACGAATGATTTACGTAGTTAGAGAAGTGAAATGAACTATTCTTCCAGTTGATTCATGAAATCTTCGGTAAAGAGGATCCGAGCACGGCGAAGATCATTAGCTGGATCGACTAGCAGCACTGGTTCTACAAGACAAATTTGTAGGTGACCGTAGTATCCAGCAAATATTAACTACCAAACTGATTTTACAAAATTCGTATGCTGCTCCGTGAGGATGTAAGAAACTGGCAGTTTCAATGTCTCCCTGCGAGCACTAGAAACCACGTCAAACTATTGGCCGTATCTTGCCACTGGTGCACTTTACACACGAGCAATCTTTATGGACAGCCGCGCGGGTTTAGCCGAGCGGTCTCAGGTGCTGCAGTCATGGACTGTGCGGCTGGTCCCGGCAGAGGTTCGAGTCCTCCCTCGGGCATGGGTGTGTGTGTTTGTCCTTAGGATAATTTAGGTTAAGTAGTGTGTAAGCTTAGGGACTGATGACCTTAGCAGTTAAGTCCCATAAGATTTCACACACATCTGAAAATCATCTTTATGGACTTTCTAGCTGAAGTTAAACGTCGACAGCCTAGGAGATTTTGGGCTCTTATAAACTTGGCATGCTCTTTTCGTTGTGCACCATTGGGGATCGTTTCCATCCCTTACAAATTACACTCCTGGAAATGGAAAAAAGAACACATTGGCACCGGTGTGTCAGACCCACCATACTTGCTCCGGACACTGCGAGAGGGCTGTACAAGCAATGATCACACGCACGGCACAGCGGACACACCAGGAACCGCGGTGTTGGCCGTCGAATGGCGCTAGCTGCGCAGCATTTGTGCACCGCCGCCGTCAGTGTCAGCCAGTTTGCCGTGGCATACGGAGCTCCATCGCAGTCTTTAACACTGGTAGCATGCCGCGACAGCGTGGACGTGAACCGTATGTGCAGTTGACGGACTTTGAGCGAGGGCGTATAGTGGGCATGCGGGAGGCCGGGTGGACGTACCGCCGAATTGCTCAACACGTGGGGCGTGAGGTCTCCACAGTACATCGATGTTGTCGCCAGTGGTCGGCGGAAGGTGCACGTGCCCGTCGACCTGGGACCGGACCGCAGCGACGCACGGATGCACGCCAAGACCGTAGGATCCTACGCAGTGCCGTAGGGGACCGCACCGCCACTTCCCAGCAAATTAGGGACACTGTTGCTCCTGGGGTATCGGCGAGGACCATTCGCAACCGTCTCCATGAAGCTGGGCTACGGTCCCGCACACCGTTAGGCCGTCTTCCGCTCACGCCCCAACATCGTGCAGCCCGCCTCCAGTGGTGTCGCGACAGGCGTGAATGGAGGGACGAATGGAGACGTGTCGTCTTCAGCGATGAGAGTCGCTTCTGCCTTGGTGCCAATGATGGTCGTATGCGTGTTTGGCGCCGCGCAGGTGAGCGCTACAATCAGGATTGCATACGACCGAGGCACACAGGGCCAACACCCGGCATCATTGTGTGGGGAGCGATCTCCTACACTGGCCGTACACCACTGGTGATCGTCGAGGGGACACTGAATAGTGCACGGTCCATCCAAACCGTCATCGAACCCATCGTTCTACCATTCCTAGACCGGCAAGGGAACTTGCTGTTCCAACAGGACAATGCACGTCCGCATGTATCCCGTGCCACCCAACGTGCTCTAGAAGGTGTAAGTCAACTACCCTGGCCAGCAAGATCTCCGGATCTGTCCCCCATTGAGCATGTTTGGGACTGGATGAAGCGTCGTCTCACGCGGTCTGCACGTCCAGCACGAACGCTGGTCCAACTGAGGCGCCAGGTGGAAATGGCATGGCAAGCCGTTCCACAGGACTACATCCAGCATCTCTACGATCGTCTCCATGGGAGAATAGCAGCCTGCATTGCTGCGAAAGGTGGATATACACTGTACTAGTGCCGACATTGTGCATGCTCTGTTGCCTGTGTCTATGTGCCTGTGGTTCTGTCAGTGTGATCATGTGATGTATCTGACCCCAGGAATGTGTCAATAAAGTTTCCCCTTCCTGGGACAATGAATTCACGGTGTTCTTATTTCAATTTCCAGGAGTGTATTTGGCATAAATCTTTCAACTGCCGTAGATAAAATTTCTCTGAATTTAAGCCACATGTAGCCTACATTTACATAGTCCGAAACGAGTGGAGACTGCCTCTTACCGAGCGGGGTGGCGCAGTGATTAGCACACTGGACTCGCATTCGGGAGGACGACGGTTCAATCCCGCGTCCGGCCATCCTGATTTAGGTTTTCCGTGATTTCCCTAAATCGCTCCAAGTAAATGCCGGGATCGTTCCTCTGAAAGGGCACGGCCGACTTCTGTCCCCGTCCTTCCCTAATCCGATGAGACCGATGACCCCGCTGTTTGATCTCTTACCCCAAACAACCCACCCACTGCCTCTTAGAAAGGCTCAAGCGCAGTTTTATCTATTTCTTGAAATAGATGTACTTTGGATTTATTTTGGTGGATTTGGCTATTACGGTGTTCAGTCTCCCTACAACAACGTTGTCATACTAACCCTGCGTCCGTCATGACGCTCGTTATTTGCTGAAGATTATTTGATGCTAAGAGGTCAAGTATGTTTTCGCAACCATTCCATTTCGAATGGGCTTCAGAACTAATTGTTAAAAATAAGTTTCCAATAAAGCATTTAGTACAATTTCGGATGATGTTTTATGCCTACCACCACCATTAAATGTGTATTTTCTCTAACATATCGAGGATAGATTTAAGTCACCAGCAGTTGTAATTCTGTGATTTCGATACCTATTTGAAACGAGTAAAGTTTTCTTTGAGACGATCAGAAAGAGTATTATACGAGTCGTTTTTGAGGTAGTAGAATTTCTTCACTTTGTCTTCTTCGTGGTCACCAGTTTTGAAACAGAAATTCACAGATCTCAGCTGCATACGGGCATTGCATTAAATGCAATAGCGACATATAATTTTTTTTTCCTCGATCAGGACTCGAACTTCCGACGCTCTGCTTCTCTAGAACTTTTGGTCTGCCGTAACCTCGCCCTTTTTTTTTAAATATTACCTACACAGGTCCAAATTAAAAAAATCCAATTAGATTCGAACGCTCATCCTCTACGTTCATAATCGTCAGCCTATCCTTTTTTTGGCCCTATCTTCTCATCTAGTTAAGTTTAATCTCCAAAAATAAAAGAAACAAAAATCAAACCTACCCAACTTGGCATCGCCACTTTAAATCTAGCCTAAAAAAAGAAATGAACTATCCCTCTACAGGCGTTGCCCCTAACTATTCCCAAAAATTCTCCCAAGGGATACGTTCCATGGTCTATAATTTGCTTTATTTATTTTATGGAATTATATGGTTATAATTAGCGAATGTGTACAAATGAAAACGATATAAAACAAAAGTTACAATAAAAATGTGGTTCGAAGTATAAAGTAAAATAGCTTTGTATACTGCTTGTGCTACTTCAGCGAAAAGAACCTTTATTCAAGAAATGGAGCAACTGCAGTTTTCTTGTCCACTGCCACCAGCGTTTTCTATGTCCATCAATACCATCTAAAAATCTACAACAAACTGATGCTGCATTGCTAATGCTTCAATTCCTGAAATCAGCTAATCGCTTTCCTTTGTCACTGCTTGCAATTCAGGTCATTCTGTCTTCGATGAGAACCTACGCCGTACGTTACATTGATCCTGGAACCCCGCCAACTAGCAAGAGGGGACGTTTACGAAAACGCTGCGTAAGTAATTTGCAAAGAGCGTACGGTATCTCGGTGTGCGTGCAAGAGTGGTTTGATCGTTTTGCAGGTGCGAACAGTAATAAATTTCCACTTTCTCCCCTTACCCGAAGATATAATCAGTTGTCTTTCCCTTGAACCATTTTAAGCGTAGGATATTTGGCGAGGGGAAAATAAGTCATCCGGACAAAGAAGAGATGGAAGAGATGGAGGGTCAATTACCTCAGGTGGAAAACATAGGTAACAAGGCAAGATCTTCTGTGTCAGTCGCAAACGCCGAACGACGACAAGCACGTGAAGCGATGTTCATCAGTTTCCAGGAGGCGACAGTCGGGGCAAAGTGGTGTGTCCATTAATCCCGTAAGGTGGAGCCGGTGTCTCGTCGCATATTTTTTTATTGGTGACTCGATACCACGTCGCACGCAGGGTGACAGGGTGATTGGCAGAAAGCAGTGATATATCGTTTCCCACACCTGTCGCCAACTGACAGTTGGAGTACTTGGTTTGAACCACGTTACATCTACATCTACATATATACTCTGCTAGCCACCAAGCAGTGTGTGGCAGAGGGCACAATTCGCGCCAAAGTCATATTTCCTCCCCTCTGTTCCACTCGGGGATCGCGCGAGGGAAAATCGACTGTCTGAACGCCTCAGTACGAGCTCTAATTTCCCTTATCTTTGAATGGTGATGATTGCGCGATTTGAAAGTTGGAGATAGTAATATATGCTTTACATCCTCTGTGAAGATCGGATTTCGGAATTTTGTGAGCAGCTCCTTCCGTTTAGGGCGCAGTCTATCTGCAAGTGTGTCCCACGGAACTGCCCACAGAAGGATGATGTAAAACTCTTTCACCTTCGGCGGTCGCGTTGTGGGAATATCTGAGACCACATAGCTATATTCCAGAACGAATGTCGATATATGGGGGAGCTGTGACGCGACGTACACCACCGACACCGGCGGGACGTGAGAGCCCGGTATCAGGATGCCCAATAGCCGACATGTGAGGGAGGCATGTTGACTGACCCATCGTCTCCACGCTCTCGTACAAGCCCTGTGTGAGTGTCATAACGGCATTTAAATGCGTATACTGGGGATAGGAAATAACCAAAGACCGTCTGAATTCTGCGACCTACCGCTGGCGGTTAAGGAAGGACCTGCGCCAAGTGATTGAATTTTGAAGCCATGTAGAGGTTCAAGTATTCCACACGCTGCATCTGGTTCAAGTCCCAAAGCAAGTTTTGGCGCACCATCAGGCGTACGATCTGTAGTAACAGACGATAGCTTGCTACAGCCGTTCCGTGCACGTCTTTCTTAAATGTGACTCCAAAAGATCTCATTTTAGTAACCAGCGGGAGGAGGCAACAGCGCCAGATTCGAGACTGCACCCGATATCCAGCGCCACTGACTTGTTGATGTTCAGGAGACTGCCTGCAGCCTGTCCATATCGCTCGATGCAGTTTAGCACACTGTGGACTTCATCGGCGGAACAAACCAGCAGTAGCAGGTCGTTGGCATACACGCTATATCGACGCCAGACAGCCTGCGGTTGAGACCCCTGCAAGTTGCTCCAGCGCCACTCTTGTTGTAAAGACCTCTTGGTGGGTATCGGACCCACCATCTGTCCATTGTTCTGGACCTGAGGGCAGGCTACTGGCAGAAGGCGCCACAGTGTGTTGGTGAGCCTGGGAGGAAATCTCGTACAATCCATCACTTGTAGTAGGAATTGTTGTGCACTCTGTCGAAAGCCCAGTTGATATCGATAGAGACGATCACCGATCGTAGGCGGCATGCCCAGGCGGTCGCTGTTAAGTCTCTGCAGTCGCCAGTCAGTGTCCCCCTGTGACATCTGTTCTGGGGCGAGAATGGTTGGAAAAGTCTTCCTCATGCGGAATTCTGAAAGCTTGACGAAGATCTTGTAGCCGGCATTCAGCATTGTAAGTGGCTAACAATAGTCATTGACCGATTACCTCCTGCTGGCTTGTGTACTGGCATGAGAAGTCCTCCTATGAAGGGAGGCGGTATAGTGCAGTCCAGGGACGTGAGTTCTCGGAACATTGTAACCCAGCAGGGCATCATAATGTTACAGAATGTCCAGTAAAACTCGAATTGTAATCTATTGGGCCCAGGATACTTGTTGCTGCACCTTTGTCCAAGGTGTCGCCCACCTCCTCAGACGAGCCTTCCTCCAGTAATGCCATCGCTGTAGCCTTTCAATAGCGCATGCTACCTGTTTTAATGCTTCTGCAGTGGCCTCATTATCTACAGCTCTTTCCTCGTAAAGGTGATGAAAATGATCGCCGATGGCTTTCACTGTGGTTTCTTGAGTCATACAGGAGCGACCTTCTTGAATCGTAAGGTGTGTGACTGACTGTCGGCGGTGTCGGCGCATGTCCTCCATAATGTGGTGCATTGTGGGGACCTCTCCTGCTATTCGGTCGTGTCCTCGCGAGTGGACTACGGCGTCTTCTAAGCGTTGCTTTCTCAGCGATATTATGTGAGGTTTGATTCGTTGTTGTTCCGTTGTCTGTCTGCTGATGTGGATAGAGCGACGAGGTCCCTGAGCGCCGCATAATAAAAATCCAGGGTCTGCCAGTGCCACACAGCTGTGACCTTTCTGAACTGCATAAGCGTTTAGCAGACTGTCGGTTTGGCGCAGAGGAGCCACCACACCAAATTCGATTGCTGTCGGGAATGACATCGTTCACAGTTGGCCCACGCTGTGGCGACTTGCCGACGGCAGTCCAGTCATGACTGTTACTACGCCAGACTTGTTGAGTGTGGAGACCTATCATGCAGATGTGGGCACTATGATCAGAAAAGACCGGAGGCAACCGTTAAGCAGCCACCACTCCCTGTGTAAGACCTTGTGGCACATATATGCGATCTAGATTGGTAAATGCGTGTATAAAGAACTGTAGCCACATATCTTTCCCGATGTGTCGCACGAATGAAGAACGTGATTGACCACAGCCAGTTTAGGACAAGGTGGGTAGTGAGGGATTTGGTCCTTGGGGTGAAGGAAGCAATTAAAATCGCCAGCGGAGACATTGTGTTTGTACCAGCCTAGAAAAAGGGGAGGGGCAATGTCAGAGGAGTAGAACCTGGCCTGGTCACGACGTTTGGTGGTGCCAGACGGTGCATAAACGTTAATGAATCGGGCGTCAAGTGCCGTGACCGCTAATCCTCATGTGGAGGGGAGATGTGTGATGTCGGTGGCTCCGATACCGTCACACACAAAATCACAACCTAAGTATCCTGAGGACCACCAGGCGTCGCGTACGTTGCGTAGCCACAGAAGTTTGGGAGTGCTGTCTTTCGCACTTCTTGTAGGATTGCAAAGTCGAGTTCTGTGGCCAGTATTGTTTCTCTTGCAAATTGGATCTTGGCAGGAGAGCTAATCATATTGATGGTCATCGAGGCTAGGTGGTAAGCTTGGCGGTGCGGTGGTTGGGCAGAGTTATCAATGGTGACGTTGGAGGAAGCGGAACGTCGCGGGTGACGTCACACCCAGCCCTCCCGGTGTTGTTCAGACCTTGGCGGGCCCCGGATCTGGATGCTGCTGAGTGTCGACGTCCTCGGCACACGATGTGGGTGCTGAGGTCTGCTCGTGTTCCTTAACATCGTAGTGGTTCATAGGGAGGGACTGAGCTGCTTCTCAGCGTGCAGTGTTGATCACTGTTCACCACAGGGGACTGGCGGACCGGCTCCACTCGCCTCGCTGTACGTTCTGTAGCGGTGGAGACAGTGGCAGTGGTGTCTCATGGTCGGCGACATGTACGATTGGTTCTTCTTTCTCCAGTCGGCCGCTGTGACCGAGCGGTTCTAGACGTTTCAGTCCGGAACCGCGCTGCTACTATGGTCTCAGGTTCGAATCCCGCCTCAACCATGGGTGTGTGGGATGTCCTTAGATTAGTTACGTTAAATAGTTTGATGACCTCATATGTTAAATCCCATATGCTTAGAGCAATTTGAACCATTTTTTTTCTTCTTCCTCCTGCGAGAGGGACTCGCCGTGTTCCGACATGGTCCTAAGGTGTCGTTTTCAGTGTTTCAGAGAACGTTGTTTTCGTGTGTGGCCTTGTAGGACGATACTATTGACTCACACCTCTGTGGCATAAGTGGGTCGATTGCCATCCTGTTGTCGACGGTGCCTGCAGTGTCAGATTGCGTTGGACGGGGTTCTGCCACTGGCCAGTGTGAATGATAGGCCCCGCATTGGTCTGCAGAGGGCGCTTCCGTTACTGCAACGTCGTCTGTTGCGTCTGGACGCACGGAGACGTCGAGGCTGCCTCCGCGTAACATACTGGGGAATTGTCGGCGTCGATGGAGGTTCAACGTCCTGTGGTGGAAGTTGTGTGATCCGACGCTGGAGGCACTCGGAATGTAAGTGACCTTCCTTGCCGCATCTAGTACACGCTTTAGGATGACCGTCATAAGTAACTGTGGCCTGGCGTCTGGTGTACGCTGTTGAGGACTGGACACGCCTTAAATAGGGTCCATTTTTCTGACACGTGTTCGTACGCTGTATGTAATGTTATGTGAGCCTCACTGCCCCTTTTTTTATAAATTTGTGTCTGATTTTATTCTGAGAAGCTCAGTAATGTATGTAAATACCGTACATGTAAATGTGATTCAAAAAGGACTTGAAGTGAAGTGAAGCGCAGCGGGACAGCAAGAAACTCTTTAGCGCGCAATCCCCGCAGCGATAGTAGATGTGAATCTTTGAATATGGACTCTAATAACAAAAAGACGATTGACTTATTAAAAGAGGACTGTTAACCTGTATCTTGTGGAAAGAGGACGTGTTGCCAGGCCGTGGCTCTGAACGTACTGGTACATTTAATGAAAACTGTTATTTTAGCAATACAACCGAGTAAAGTACGTGTCAGAGTTGTCAAACATTTATGTATACAAATTTTTTGGAAGTGAAGAATAGAAATATCTTGTTTTTGGAAAATGTGGTGAACTTCATTGTCGTTGCCGTCTATCAATCGACAGAATTCTAAGTGTACAAAGTTCACTAAAATACAGGCAAAGGAATGCATTCTCTGTAGTTTCCATTCAATAAGTAACAACCTCTCATAATTTCTTAAGTACAGTAATTGGATTATGTTCTTGTACAATAGTATGGTGCTGAACTCCACTGACCAATTTTGATGTAGCAGGACGTGTAGTTTGAAGGAAGTTTGTGTGCCAAGCAATCATCTTTTCTCACGAACAGCAGATTGCTGTTTGATCTTATGTAATTACAACAGTGGTCCCTTAGGTATGAAAAGCTACGAAAACGGGCTCAAAGCTATCCGCAATACGGCCAAGTAACTAACAGAGTCGTATTTTAAACCTTAAAGAACAACTTCCTCCAAATTGTAATACGTCACCAACTGGTGCAGAAGCCGATCATTCAAGGAGGCAGCAACCAAAATTCAGGTACCAGTTACGACTTAAAGTAAAACTCTCAATCAAAAATCTCTCTCTCTCTCTCTCTCTCTCTCTCTCTCTCTCTCTCTCTCTACCTCCCACCAAACACATATATAAATATTCATATTGTTGTTGTTGTTGTGGTCTTCAGTCCTGAGACTGGTTTGATGCAGCTCTCCATGCTACTCTATCCTGTGCAAGCTGCTTCATCTCCCAGTACCTACTGCAGACTACATCCTTCTGAATCTGCTTAGTTTATTCATCTCTTGGTCTCCCTCTTCGATTTTTGCCCTCCAATACTAAATTGGTGATCCCTCGATGTCTCAGAACATGTCCTACCAACCGATCCCTTCGTCTAGTCAAGTTGTGCCACAAACTCCTCTTCTCCCCAATCCTATTCAACACCTCATTAGTTATGTGATCTACCCATCTAATCTCCAGCATTCTTCTGTAGCACCACATTTCGAAAGCTTCTATTTTCTTCTTGTCTAAGTTATTTATCGTCTACGTTTCACTTCCATACATGGCTACACTCCATACAAATACTTTCAGAAACGGCTTCCTGACATTTAAATCTATACTCGATGTTAACAAATTTCTCTTCTTCAGAAACGCTTTCCTTGCCATTGCCAGTCTACATTTTATATCCTCTCTACTTCGACCATCATCAGTTATTTTGCTCCCCAAATAGCAAAACCCCTTTACTACTTTAAGTGTCTCATTTCCTAATCTAATTCCCTCAGCATCACCTGACTTAATTCGACTACATTCCATTATCCTCGTTTTGCTTTTGTTGATGTTCATCTTATACCCTGCTTTCAAGACACTGTCCATTCCGTTCAACTGCTCTTCCAAGTCCTTTGCTGACTCTAACAGAATTACAATGTCATCGGCGAACCTCAAAGTTTTTATTTCTTCTCCATGGATTTTTATGCGAACTCCGAATTTTTCTTTTGTTTCCTTTACTGCTGGCTCAATATACAGATTGAATAACATCGGGGAGAGGCTACAACCCTGTCTCACTCCCTTCCCAACCACTGCTTCCCTTTCATACCCCTCGACTCTTATAACTGTACAAATTGCAAATAGCCTTTCGCTCTCTGTATTTTACCCCTGCCACCTTCAGAATTTGAAAGAGAGTATTCCAATCAACATTGTCAAAAGCTTTCTCTAAGTCTACAAATGCTAGAAACGTAGGTTTGCCTTTCCTTAATCTTTCTTCTAAGATAAGTCGTAGGGTCAGTATTGCCTCAGGTGTTCCAACATTTCTACGGAATCCAAACTGATCTTCCCCGAGGTCGGCTTCTATCAGTTTTTCCATTCGTCTGTAAAGAATTCGCGTTAGTATTTTGCAGCTGTGACTTATTAAACTGATAGTTCGGAAATTTTCACATCTGTCAACACCTGCTATCTTTGGGATTGGGATTATTATATTCTTCTTGAAGTCTCATGGTATTTCGCCTGTCTCATACATCTTGCTCACCAGATGGTAGATTTTTGTCAGGACTGGCTCTCCCAAGGCTGTCAGTAGTTCTAATGGAATGTTGTCTAATCCGGGGGCCTTGTTTCGACTCAGGTCTTTCAGTGCTCTGTCAAACTCTTCACGCAATATCATAACTCCCATTTCGTCTTCATCTACATCCTCTTCCATTTCCATAATATTGTCTTCAAGTACATTGCCCTTGTATAGACCCTCTATATACTCCTTCCACCTTTCTGCTTTCCCTTCTTTGCTTAGAACTGGGTTTCCATCTGAGCTCTTGATATTCATACAAGTGGTTCTCTTTTCTCCAAAGATCTCTTTAATTTTCCTGTAGGCAGTATCTATCCTACCCCTAGTGAGATAAGCCTCTATATCCTTACATTTGTCCTCTAGCCATCCCTGCTTAGCCATTTTGCATTTCCTGTCTATATCATTTTTGAGACGTTTGTATTCCTTTTTACCTGCTTCATCTACTGCGTTTTTATATTTTCTCCTTTCATCAATAAATTCAATGTTTCTTCTGTTACCCAAGGGTTTCTACTAGCCCTCGTCTTTTTACCTATTTGATCCTCTGCTGCCTTCACTATTTCATCCCTCAAAGCTACCCATTCTTATTCTACTGTATTTCTTTCCATTTCTGTCAATGATCCCTTATGCTCTCCGTGAAACTCTGTACAACCTCTGGTTCTTTCAGTTTATCCAGGTCCCATCTCCTTAAATTCCCACGTTTCTGCAGTTTCTTCAGTTTTAATCTACAGTTCATAACCAATAGATTGTGGTCAGAGTCCAAATCTGCCCCTGGAAATGTCTTACAATTTAAAACCTGGTTCCTAAATCTCTGTCTTACCAGTATACAATCTATCTGATACCTTTAAGTATCTCCAGAGATCTTCCATGTATACAACCTTCTTTCATGATTCTTAAACCAAGTGTTAGCTATGATTAAGTTATGCTCTGCGCAAAATTCTACCAGGCGGCTTCCTCTTTCATTTCTTAGTCCCAATCCATATTCACCTACTATGTTTCCTTCTCTCCCTTTTACTACTCTTGAACTCCAGTCACCCATGACTATTAAATTTTCATCTCCCTTCACTACCTGAATAATTTCTTTTATCTCATCATACATTTCATCAATTTCTTTGTCATCTGCAGAGCTAGTTGGCATATAAACTTGTACTACTGTAGTAGGCGTGGGCTTCGTGTCTATCTTGGCCACAATAATGCGTTTACTATGCTGTTTGTAGTAGCTTACCCGCACTCCTATTTTTTTATTCATTATTAAACCTACTCCTGCATTACCCCCGTTTGATCTTGTATTTATAACTCTGTATTCATCTGACCAAAAGTCTTGTTCCTCCTGCCACCGAACTTCACTAATTCCCACTATATCTAACTTTAACCTATCCATTTCCCTTTTTAAATTTTCTAACCTACCTGCCCGATTAAGGGATCTGACATTCCACGCTCCGATCCGTAGAGCGCCAGTTTTCTTTCTCCTGATAACGACGTCCTCTTGAGTAGTCCCCGCCCGGTTATCCGAATGGGGGACTATTTTACCTCCGGAATATTTTACCCAAGAGGACGCCATCATCATTTAATCATACAGTATAGCTGCATTCCCTCGGGAAAAATTACGGCTGTAGTTTCCCCTTGCTTCCAGCTGTTCGCAGTACCAGAACAGCAAGGCCATTTTGGTTAGTGTTACAAGGCCAGATCAGTCAATCATCCAGACTGTTGCCCCTGCAACTACTGAAAAGGCTGCTGCCCCTCTTCAGGAACCACACGTTTGTCTGGCAATGTCCATGGTTCATGGGGGGGGGGGGATATTCATATTATTAAGATAAAAGTCATTTTATATGTACCATAGGAGAGCATCGTTAGTAAGTTTCACATAGACCGTGTTACTTACTATCGAAAAGTAAATGCGGACGATGTCGGCCTCTTCCTGCGCTATTAAAATCGTTTCTAAAATCAAACCACAACGTTGATCTTTGTTATTGAATCGCCACCATCTTGTCGCCCTACGGCGTCAGGTCAGTATCGGCCGAAGAAAGTAAACAAGGCGATCGGGCCCGCACTGCAGTCGGAAACACAAGGCATGTCTGCGCTGCTCGGCCGCTACGGCCGTACTGCCCCACTCGGCCATCCGAATACTCCTACCACCCAGCTCAAACTCACGTCACACACACTACAGATGTAGTGTCCTCCGTATATTCAGCTGAGTCCCAAAAGGGTTCCGATTAGTGAGTGCATCTGTACAGAAGATATCATTTTGCCGTCAAGGCACATATACATACATATTTATATGTGTCGTATCCATTATTTCGGACATGTCCGAAAGAACAGACGCCATCTGTATGATTCAGCAGTCGTATATGTAGAATGAGATAGAAATTTACATATTTCGGCTACATACAGGCACTGCATTACGTCAATGGCGACATGTCAAAAGTTGTGCCGGACTAGCGCTCCAGTTCTCTACATCGGTTGCCTCTTTCTCGTTTTTTATTACATACAAACTACTACTGTCCTGTTGCAATATTTTTCTCGGTTAATTATTATTATTATTATTACAGAACATATGGTGTTATTATATAAATGTTGTTGTGGCTGTACCGTCTTGTAATGTTTTGTTGATGCTGCCTGAATGAGGATAGGGTGGTATGATACGCAAGTGGCCAGTTTCCCCTCACTACAACACAAAATGCATTCGTGGTTAAAATACAATTTATTACGGGAACCAGTTGTTTACTTCACTTCAATGATGTCCAATTTGAAGTTCTGTGGTTAACAGCAATAAAATAACATACACTAATTCTTGAAATTTGTCCGTGTCCATATCACAGCTACACTGAAGAGCCAAAGAAACTGGTACACCTGCCTAATGTCGTGTAGAGCGCATCGCGACCATGCAGAAGTGCAACAACACGACGTGGCATGGACTCGACTAATGTCTGAAGTAGTTCTGCAGGGTTCTGACACCATGAATCCTACAGGGCTGTCTATAAATCCGTAAGAGTACGAGGAGGTAAAGATCTCTTCTGAGCAGCACGTTGCAAGGCATCTCAGATATGTTCAATAATGTTCATGTCTGGGGAGTTTGGTGACTAGCGGAAGTGTTTAAACTCAGAAGAGTGTTCCTGGAGCCACTCTGTAGCAATTCTGGACGTGTGTGGTGTCGCATTGTCCAGCCGAAATGTTGATGGGCCAGAACTTAACCCATTGTATTATGGGACTAAGTTGCTACTGAACTTAAAGAATTGGAAGATAGCGGAGCTATTGCGCCCATACAAGCTAGTAACTGGGCAAGTCCTCTGGTATTGCTCCCCAAACCTTCAGGTCGCATTTGCCTCTGTGTTGACTTTGTCTACAATCAACCCACAAACTGTGAGTGATACTTATCCACTGCCACGCCCCGATCATCTCATGGGCGGATTAGGCGCTGGTCGTTACTTTTCAAAACTTGATTTGCGCGAAGCGTATCTTCAAATACCGCTCGATGAAAAATCTCAAAAAGTGTTTGTAGTAAATACTCACTTGGGCTTCTTTAAATATTTGCGTTTTCCTTCTGGTAGTGCTTCCGCACTCGCCATTTTCCAACGGTATTCGGAACAGCTGACTGCTAAGGTGCCAAACTGTTCAAAATATTTGCACGATATTCTTGTAAGAGGTCGTAAACCTGGAAAATACACTCCTGGAAATTGAAATAAGAACACCGTGAATTCAGTGTCCCAGGAAGGGGAAACTTTATTGACACATTCCTGGGGTCAGATACATCACATGATCACACTGACAGAACCACAGGCACATAGACACAGGCAACAGAGCATGCACAATGTCGGCACTAGTACAGTGTATATCCACCTTTCGCAGCAATGCAGGCTGCTATTCTCCCATGGAGACGATCGTAGAGATGCTGGATGTAGTCCTGTGGAACGGCTTGCCATGCCATTTCCACCTGGCGCCTCAGTTGGACCAGCGTTCGTGCTGGACGTGCAGACCGCGTGAGACGACGCTTCATCCAGTCCCAAGCATGCTCAATGGGGGACAGATCCGGAGATCTTGCTGGCCACGGTAATTGACTTACACCTTCTAGAGCACGTTGGGTGGCACGGGATACATGCGGACGTGCATTGTCCTGTTGGAACAGCAAGTTCCCTTGCCGGTCTAGGAATGGTAGAACGATGGGTTCGATGACGGTTTGGATGTACCGTGCACTATTCAGTGTCCCCTCGACGATCACCAGTGGTGTACGGCCAGTGTAGGAGATCGCTCCCCACACCTTGATGCCGGGTGTTGGCCCTGTGTGCCTCGGTCGTATGCAGTCCTGATTGTGGCGCTCACCTGCACGGCGCCAAACACGCATACGACCATCATTGGCACCAAGGCAGAAGCGACTCTCATCGCTGAAGACGACACGTCTCCATTCGTCCCTCCATTCACGCCTGTCGCGACACCACTGGAGGCGGGCTGCACGATGTTGGGGCGTGAGCGGAAGACGGCCTAACGGTGTGCGGGACCGTAGCCCAGCTTCATGGAGACGGTTGCGAATGGTCCTCGCCGATACCCCAGGAGCAACAGTGTCCCTAATTTGCTGGGAAGTGGCGGTGCGGTCCCCTACGGCACTGCGTAGGATCCTACGGTCTTGGCGTG